>NC_133530.1:20342242-25142242 GCF_048544455.1 Silene latifolia | reverse complement strand
GGTTGGAATTGTCATGGTGGGGGGTTGGTGGGTTTGCGGCATAGTGTATTGGAGTGTTGAAGGAGTGGCCGCTCGACTATCCCTCGACTAAACACGTGGAGGGTTAGGGGGAGGTTGATCGGTGGATACCTCCGCTTCAAGCCGGAGGAGGTAATCGTCTTTGTCTTGTTCAATTTTAATTGCGGTGGTTGAATTCCGGTAATTGGTTTGCCAATACTCACGTCCGTCAAGGGGGTTAACTTTTAGCCACTCAAACTTGTTGGTCAAGTAATGTTTAGTCAAATAAGTTTCCCCGGGCACCCAATTCATGGTGGAAAGGTCCACCGGACGGTCCATTGATCGAGCAATTCGGGTGATGATGCCACCCACATGGATCAGGACTTTTTATCCCGGAGAATTGGCAATTTTTGACAAGTGAATTGCAAGGTGGTGAGCCATATTAATCTTGAAGGCGGTGGGTTTTGTAAAAAAATAGGAACCCCAAAATTTCGAGTTCATTAGTCCTAAACACCCACGGCTCATCCACCGCAAGAATTGTGCAGCCCATAAACCTATGGCAAACCCGAATGACGGGGTTGTGGCAAGAAATTGCGGCCCTTTTGACCCCAACGGCATCATCAAGACCGGATATGGCCTTCCAAACTCGGGCATAGTGAAATGTAGCGGGAGGGTTATGGGATGTGGCATTTTCTAACCCAAAAATATTAGCCAACCGGCTCAAAGAAATTGTGTGGTCCCGGTTCATAAGACGAAAACTGAGGGTAGCTACCAAATTCGTCTGACGGTGTTTGCTAATTATCAAGCTACTCAAAACTTCCCATGTAAGCCTAGGGTAAGTATACTCATGCATAAGGTACATGCCCCTCATCCTGACTCCGGTGAAAAGAGCTTTTGTCTCCCTAGCTAACCCGAGGGCCGATAAAGACGGATGATGTAAAAACTTGGTAGGGGTAAGGGGACGATTCTTGAAAAGGATAAATTTACCTTTCTGAGTTTGGGTGGCAAACTCCACCGATGGGAAATCCGGGTCCGGGTTGGTGTCGTTGGCGGCACGTGCAATAAGCACTGCATGTGCCTGTGCAACATCAGCTCGTGTTCTCCTTCCCGCCATATTGAAGATTAAAGGGGATTTTGTGAAGTTTGATTGAAGATTGGTTGAGATTTGAGGGAGTTAGGGTGTGTTTTGAGGGAAAATGAAGGAGAAATGAAGGAGAAAGAGGAAACAATGAGTCAAAATGAGGAGGAAATAAGGGTGGTGCGGGTTTTAGATTGCGTTCTGCTGGTGCGTCTTGCCGGTCTGCAGACCGGCTGCGGGTCTGCCGGCTGAGCACACCCCCTTTTTCAATTTTTTTTCAAATTTTTCCTCAATTTCACTTGTCCTCGCTACCGGTGGACGAACCGGCTGCCGGTCCACCGGTAGAACACACCCCTAATCTCATTTTTATACATTTTGACCTTTGATCTGCGTGTCCTGCCGGTGAGCCGGCTGCCGGCCTACCGGCAGAACACTCCTTTGTTCTTCATTCTTCAATTTTCCAAGAGTAATGTTGTCCCTGACGGTGAGCCGGCTGCCGGCCTACCGGCAGGACACACTCCCAATACAATTTTCCCCCAAATAATTTGTTCGTGCTACCGGTGGATGGACCTGCTGCCGGTCAACCGGTAGAACACAACATACAGCTCAATTTTACCAATTTTCCAACTTGTCCAAGTTTTCACTTAACTTGAAATTCGAAACTTTCGTTTGACCTCGGGACTCGTGTTTTCCACTATCAAGCGGACGCATCATGTCGGGATTTCGGGCCAAACGAAATTAAGACTTGTTTTCCTCAAAAGTCGACAAAATGTGCTTCCCAAATCTCTCATTATCTACCTAAAATGAATGCTATTTACAAATTGCATGGGTTGCCTCCCATGTAGCGCCCTTGTTTTATGTCGTAGGCTCGACCAAGTCATGAATTACAATCAAGGATGGAGAAAATAAGTAGCAATGGAGCTTATATTCTACATGACGGGTGTGCCGGCAATGTATTGCTTCAATCGTTGTCCATTCACCTTGAAAACTTGATCCCCATCGGGTTACTTCCACCGACCCATAAGGAAAAACTCGGACCACGGTGAAAGGTCCCGACCACTTTGACTTTAGTTTCCCCGAGAATAGCTTGAACCTTGAGTTAAAGAGGAGAACCAAATCTCCCACCTTGAACTCCCTCCTTATAATAGCCTTTTCATGGAATCGCTTGGTCTTTTCCTTATACAACCTAGAGCTCTCATAAGCCTATAGCCTAAACTCCTCCAATTCATTGAGGTCAAGTAGTCGCCTTTCTCCCGCACTTTTCAAGTCAAAGTTGAGAAGTCAGATTGCCCAATGTGCTTTGTGCTCCAATTCTACCGGTAAGTGGCAAGGCTTCCCATACACCAACCGGAATGGTGAAGTTCCTATCGGTGTTTTGAAAGCGGTCCGGTAAGCCCATAATACATCGTTGAGCTTAGTTGACCAATCCTTCCTTGACCAGCTTACGGTCTTCTCAAGAATCATCTTAATCTCTCGGTTTGAGATCTCGGCTTGTCCGTTTGCTTGTGGGTGGTAGGCAAGACTACGCCGATGTTGCACCCCATGTTTCCTTAGAAGAGCATCTAGAGTCCTTCCCCGAAAATGCGTTCCAGGATCACTAATCACAATGCTTGGAACCCCAAATCTTGGAAATATGATTGTCTCCATGAGTTTTGTTACCGACTTTGCATCACAAGTTTTCTTTGGGATAGCTTCAACCCATTTTCTCTCATAATCAACCGCAACAAGGATGTACTCATTCCCATGGGATGAGGGAAAAGGACCTTGATAGTCAATCCCCCATACATCAAATAGCTCTACTTCAAGAATGTAGTTTGCGGGCATTTCATCCCTCTTTGAAATGTTTCCACTTTGTTGACACTTGTCACATCCTTTGATATAGCTTGCCACATCATGAAATAAAGTAGGCCAATAGAAACCGCATTGGAGCACCCTTGCGGCGGTCTTTCTTGAACTACCATGCCCTCCACTTGGCATGTCATGGCAATGAGAGATTATGGGCTTTACTTCTTCATTTGGGATGCACCTTCTAATTATCCCATCCGCACAAGACTTGTAAAGGCATGGTTCCTCCCAAAAATATTGCTTAAGATCATGAAAGAATTTCTTCCTCTTATGGGAGTCATAACCATGTGGGATGACCTCGGATACCAAGTAATTGACATAATCCGCGTACCAAGGGACATCCATTAGAGCAAGCGCAAACAATTGATCATCCGGCAAGGAGTCATCAATCGGTAGCCCATCCTTCACATTCTCATGGGATAATCGGGAGAGATGGTCGGCTACTACATTCTCCACACCCTTCTTGTCTCTTATTTCAACATCAAACTCTTGAAGCAAAAGTATCCATCGGATCAAGCGGGGTTTTGATTCCTTCTTGATTAACAAGTGCCTCAATGCCGTATGATCGGTGTGTACAATTACTTTAAAGCCCACCAAGTAAGGAACGGAACTTGTTCATAGCATATATGACCGCCAAGAGCTCATTTTCGGTGGTGGTGTAGTTTTCTTGAGCTTCATCCAAGGTTTTGCTTGCATAATATATGGCATGAACTTTGCTATTCTTTCTTTGTCCAAGCCCTACTCCCACCGCTACATCACTAGCATCGCACATTAACTCAAAAGGTTCTCCCAAAGTGGGAGGTTGCATAATTGGAACGGTGATGTGTAATACTACGGATTTTCTTAAGTTGAATACTCGACCGAGTAGAGCCTACTCGGCCGAGTAGTGCTAATGGTGTAGTCTGTTTTGGTTTTGCCGAGGAATACTCGGCCGAGTATGAAGAATACTCGACCGAGTAGAGGATACTCGGCTGAGTATACACTTTACTCGACCAAGTATCCGGTCTGGCGAGTATTAATTCAGCGGTTTGATGCAGGAGTGTTTAGGATTATTTTATATTCAAAGTCAGTTTCTAAAACGTCATTTCAACCCTAATCATTTTACGATCATTCTAATCACTCTTTAATCACTCCCTAATCATTCTTTAATATCTTTGTGTGTGCAATTGTCATATTCCTTGCGTGTAATCTCTCATCCTATTGTTGGTAAGTTTCATTCCCCATGTCATTTATGTTCTTTTAGGGTTACTGTATATATGGAATTTGGGGAATAAGGGGGAATTGTGCAATGTGTAATTGTGCTATATGGTTATTGTATAGGAGAAGACTTCATAGAGGAGCCTTTCTGATTGTTCGATTTTCGTACTGCTGTTGATTGCTAAGGTAGGGTTTCCCTACTCAATTTACTGTTTATTGATTTAAGACTTGATTGTATTGTGATTGTCGTTATCTGCTGATCATCGGAGTACGGATGTTGTGGTGATGGTGTTGGTGTGCTTGTGTTGTGATGGTTGTGATGGTTGTGGTGTTGTGACAGCGGTGAGGCTGCATATGTTGTGTTTGTGGTGGAGTCACTTGCGGGAGTGGCTTCACACCCTAGTTCACCCTCCGTGGAACCCGTCACGGGAGGGGATGTGCACATTAAGGGACAGGGATTGTTAGTCGCTCGTTGATAAGCTGGACAAGGTGGGATGGGCTGCGGTCACCCACTAGCGGCGTGGATTACCTGTTGCGATGGGTAATCTGGCAGGGCTATACACTTTGGTGTGTAGTCGGTTACTGTGTGAGATCGGGAGACTGGGGGTGGAGGATGATAAGCTGGTTACCTTGTTTGTTTGTCTTATATTAATTGAGTAATACTGACCCCGTTGTTGTTTGTGGAATCTGCTGTGATCCATTCGGGGATGGTGAGCAGGCTTGACAGGTATTGCTATTGGTGAGCTTGGGGAAGTCATGGGAGAGTTGTCATCACCAGTTGTAATATCACAGTCGAGTCTTTGTTATGATTTCATAGTTGTTAGACATTGGATTTATTTTATTGAGTCAGTTTTGGATTTGGTTTGATGTAAACTTTTACACCTTATGGTATTTTAATAAATGTGCTCAGTTCAGACGCTTTTGATATATACTAACCTCGGGCAACCGAGATGGTAACACACTTTCATGGTAGGGTGGTCCTGGTAAGGCACCTTGGTATGAGGGGGTATTACAAAGTGGTATCAGAGCCGAAGATTCCGGTACCTAAAACAAATGAACATAATGAACTTAGGGAGTCTAACTAAAATGAACCCGGGGAGAGTTGTTTGGAACTACCGCAAAGACTTGGGAGACGTCCCGGAGTCACAATTTGGCCCTCACTAACTCGAGTCGGTCACATGGGGGGAGTGTGTTGAGAGTTGTGTCATGTGTGTGCATGTATGTGAAGGTTCATGGTGATAATAAGTGAT
Source organism: Silene latifolia (assembly GCF_048544455.1). NCBI lineage: Eukaryota > Viridiplantae > Streptophyta > Magnoliopsida > Caryophyllales > Caryophyllaceae > Silene > Silene latifolia. Next base: position 25,136,875 of record NC_133530.1, on the reverse strand, counting down.
GGTCGGAAAATTGTATGTGGAATTCGTAAATATGGTGAATGAGAAAGTAGTAGAAGGGACGAGTAGAAGAGGTCGGTGAATCGAATTTAGCATGTGAATGATTGGCATGATTATGTGTTTATAATGTGGCATTAAAATTTCTGTTGTTATATGTTTCATCATTGGGATAGAAACCATGATAGAGACCCTGTACTGTTTTTGACCGTCTTTGGCATGAGTCGGCCGAGCAGGGCGGGTGCTCGACCGAGTAGGGAGTACTCGGCCGAGGAACCAAGCACTCGACCGAGTGTAGTTTGGCAGTAAGTAGCAGTTGCTACTGGATGTGTTTACTCGACCGAGTATTTAGGTGTACTCGACCGAGTAGAGTGATACGTGCATTTTAGATAGTCTTTTTAGGCCTTTTCATGCACGTATTTCCATGCTTTTATCGTAGTTTATGCTACGAAATGCCCCGAATATGCTACTTTGGTTTGTTTTGTCTTATTTGCAGGAATGAACCAGAAAGTAGTGAAATCAAGCCTTTTACCGTCCGTTTAGCATGCATTTGGAGGAAGAGTGAATTTGGAGCGGGAATGTATCTATTTTGAGATGCGCAAAGAAGAAAGATAGCTAGCCGAGCAAAGGAAGAACTACAAATTGCTAGTGCCTTCTTTGAAGAGCCATATCTCGATTTCTAAAACAGATATTCAGGTGATTCTAATTGGAGATGAAAGCCTGTCCTCTTAGCTTTCCAACGCCACTGGAATCGCCCTGTTTGCCCAAATAACGAAGAAATGGCAGCCGTTTGAAGTTCAGTGCGCAAAGCAGGAAATCGTGCGCTGGAAAGTACTCGATCGAGTACAATTATGTTCGATCGAGTCCGTTTTCTACTCGATCGAGTAGTTGCATTTTGGGATTTACTCGATCGAGTAGATTTTCTACTCGATCGAGTGGTTTAAGCTTTAGTTTACTCGATCGAGTGGTTTTAAATCACTCGATCGAGTGGATTCTCTTATGGGCTTGGTCTTTTTAGTTTTATTCCGTCATTAGGTCAAATAAATCCTATTTTCTTATAAATAGGAAGTTAGGACGTCATGTTTAGGGGGGCTTCTCCTCTCTTTTTATTCCAATACACTGTTTCTATTACTTTGTTCTTCTCTATTTCCGGATCATTATTGCTGTAATTCATTCTTTCCCTTACTCTTAATTTAATGCTTACTTCTTCTTTATCTCTCGTTCTTCTTTCCTTTATCATTATGTCTAGCTAAATTCTTTGCTAGGATTAGGGTAGTCAATGGATTATGTTAATCGCTAATTAGGTTATTAGATCTGTCGTTGTTGTTTTAGTCTTTGTTGTTAATCGCTGCTATAACTGTATCCTGCTAGTTGATTCGAAGCAATTAGCCTTTTAATATTGGTAAACCTTGACCTGGACCGAAAGGTTGGAAGGGGCGAGACCCACAGTGAACAATAGGATGCTTTAGTGAGGGCGAAAGTTAAGCTAATGGCATTTTAGGGCGAATTGAGACCGAAAGGAGATATTCGTTGCCTCTTCGACCGACACATTGACTAATCTGTGACTTTAACTGCAATTGACTGACGTTCATTGATGACCCGAAATCCTAGTTCCCTTCTCTTATTGTTAATTTCTCTTATCTTTATTTCTCTTGCCTTAGTCTCAGTAGCTTAGTTAAATCAAATCAAAACCCCCATTAGTGACATTAGACATACCGAAGTAGACAAGTGAATAGTGACTGCCTCCCTGTGGAGATCGACCCTACTTATCGCTAGCTTCTGTTAGTTATATTTAGGTATTTTATTTTTGGTACATAACGACCGTATCAAATTTTGGCGCCGTTGCCGGGGAGGTAACTATTTATTTACTTGTTTTATTTGTCTGTTTTTAGCCTCAAGGAATTTATTCCTTGAGGCCGTTCTATTCTTTTCCTTTAGTGCTGTTTTGATAGGCCCTACAGGTCCTACCTAGACAGTTCTAGGTGAAAGATTGTCAAAGGGAAGGCTTGAGTACCTTTGACCCATCACCTATGTCCCATTATATGGCGCAACAGGTGATTTACTGCGGGAGATGTGGTGCTGCTGAGCACAATGCAGTTCTTTGTATGGCAGAAAATGACGCGGTCTACGAGTTCAAGTTTTGGGGACGTGTTAGCCATTCCCCTGTAGTTGTGCCACCACATCCACCCTATTAATGACCACCGCAACAAGACCCTCCTGATATATAGAAAGAAGAGATTGCGGAGCTGAAGTCTTTATTGGAAACACTTGCATCCAAAAGGCAAGAGAGTGATAGACGTATGGAAGCTCAATTCATTGAGCTGGAGTCTCAAATAGCTCAGCTAGCTGCTGAGTCGGATAATAGGCAACCAGAAGAGGTGTACTTTACTGAGAGCGGTTTTTCCCATGAAGAAACCGTGTTGCCCAATGCTGAGGATGATTTTTATGACTCAGATTACGAGTTTCTATCATATTTCACTGCCTTACACGAGGATTTCAGCACTGTACAGGAAGAATCACTCGATCGAGCGACTTATATTAGTCGATCGAGTGAATTTCCAGAAAAACCATTCGATCGAGTAGATCAAAGCACTCGATCGAGTGAAAATCAGGAAGGAAGTGGTCGATCGAGTAACAATTCTACTCGATCGACTGAATTGGCCAGTGAGAGCATTGATTCGTCATGTGGGTTTGTTTTGGATGACGATTTTGACGATGATAATGGATACGGTGAATCTCCCTTATTCAAAGCCGAGTTGGATGCACTTTAGGCTGCGATTTACAGGCTGAAATCCACTGAGAAGGGTGACGAGGAGGCAGCTGAGTCGGTAATTGCTCCTAGCACGGAAGAGGTAATAAATTTCTTTATCTATGATTCCATCGTTGAGAGCAACCAACCCGAGGTAGTAAACGATAATTCTATTATTGTTTGTTTGAACAGTACAATTCCTCATTTTACTCATGCTTCGTATTTCAATAATATACCCTCCCCCAGATGGTTACTTAACTTAACTGTCTTTCATCGTACTTATCATCACAAAATTGTTAATCTGAAATGGAGCCCTAGATTATCATTAATTGCTCCCGAGTTCCTTTATTTTGTAGACAAATTTAGGAGCTCCCATAGTAAATTTGTTAGACTTAAATGTTTATATACTTTTATTTCCTATGCTTGTATTCCACTGTGGTGCTACTTACATTTTTGTGTAGCACATACGCAGATGTACGATCTCATGTTGCGCGCTTTGAGCTGTTTTGATTGTCACTAATTAGAGAGCCTCGAAGAAAAGAAGGTCGAGCTGGGACCTGTCTGAAACTAGCGCAACCCGGAAGGCAATCCGGAGATTTATTATTTTTCATTTTATTTCAGTTGTGTGTAATAAATGGTCTTCGTACCATAGACTATTTCAGTTATGCTTGTTTTTGTTAGTTTTGCGGGCTGTTTTCATTGCGTCTTTGCAGGTTTCTAATGAGGTTCACTCGATCGAGTACTTTTTGTACTCGATCGAGAGCTTTTGCTGCTATTCTGTTCGATAGAGCACTCTTATTCCACTCGATCGAGCACCTGCAAAGAGAGAACTACTCGATCGACTGCTATTCCTCTCGATCGAGCTGTTTTGGATGCCCTTTGACTTGGATTTGCTTCCTGTGACGATATCTGAGCTATTTAGCGACCTCCCACGTTGCTGGCTGGTTTGGGGAGGTCCCTTCTTCGCGTATTCTTGTGAGCTTTCCGTATTTACTCTCTTTCTCTTTTAGTTTCCATTTCCTTTCCATGTTTTGGTACAATGGGGGCATTGTACGGTTTGGTTTGGGGAGGTTATGCATCCATATCTGTGTCTGCATATTGTTTTTATTGCATTTCTGTTATCATATTTAATTTACATTTACATTGTTGTTTATTTTTCATATAAAATTTAAAATCTCATAAAAATTGAAAAATTAGAAAAAATTCAAAAATTTCACGTTTATTTTTGCATATAGGTTGAGTCGGAACGGTAGATTTCAATGATGATATTGCACTGCAATTTGTCTTTCTGCTTAAGCCTTGCAATAAACTATTATTATTTTTAGCTTTGTCTTATTGCATATCTACGAGTTAATGTTGAATTTAGCTGAACGAATAGACTTGACCTGAAATTTTGGCAACCTACTTATATATTCTAAGGATTAGAGCCGTATAAATTGGTGTCATTTGTGACCAGTTTCATGTAGGATTGTGAGTAGTTACTCCTTGCATAACATGTTCATTAATTTGCACGTATATGAAATTCAATTGCTTTTTGCCGTCATACATTCGGGTTAGTGGTTGGTGTCACATGCATGGAGGTGCTTACAATTTCCCTTTCTTTCATTTTTACCCATTTAACTCCACATTAGCCAAATTTGCCTGTTGACCCTTAACTACATCCCAAATTTAGCCTGCCTTGTCAAGCTAGTTTAGTGTATATTTTGCGGTATATATTTTATCGTGCCGAGTTTGGCTTGTATCTGATGATTTGGAGTTGATAATTTATGAAGAAAAGGAGGATAAGAAAAAAAAAAGAAGAAAAAAAAACGTGAAGTTGAAGAAAAAAAAAGAAAACGAAAAAGAAAAAGACGTGATGAAAAGAAAAAAAAAAAAAAAAAAGAAGATGTTGTTTGATGAGTCGGTTTCGCTCCTATGCTTTACTTATATCATTTGAGGAGTAAGTTCAGTTCGGTTTGGTGAGTTTTGTGCCAAATGAAGGGCACTCGTGCTTAAATCTATAATTGAGATGGAAATGGATGTTGTCACATGGTTTTGTTTAGGTACTAGCTTGGCCGCCTATACCTCCACATTCCCATAAATATTTTGCCTTTTCTTACCCATTGCCTCACTTTACCATATCTTTGTAAGCCCTCGGCTGTGACAGGACCTTGTTTGGTTGGAATGTATGAACGGTATCTAGAATTGTCTATCGTATTAGTTGCATGCATGTTTATGTGGGTCGTAGTCTAGGTGAGCGACTATTTTTCTTTCTCTCTTACATTTATATGTTCACCCTTTGCTTCATGAGAGAAGAGTGACCCGTGAGAGTCCATTATTAAAGGTCTTGCAAGGTCGACGGTTCAGTTTTATTATAAACATCTTACAACTCGTTTGCATTTGACTGTTTGCTATAAGTGTTAGTTGCTTGCATTAAATTGGTTTAAGTGGGCATTTGTAGCTAGCTCTGAGTTATCTTTTCCGTTCCATTAGTTTGCAATTAGTTTACTCGAGGACGAGTAAAGGTTTGGTTTGGGGAGATTTGATACGTGCATTTTATATAGTCTTTTTAGGCCTTTTCATGCACGTATTTCCATGCTTTTATCGTAGTTTATGCTACGAAATGCCCCGACTATGCTACTTTGGTTTGTTTTGTCTTATTTGCAGGAATGAACCAGAAAGTAGTGAAATCAAGCCTTTTACCGTCCGTTTAGCATGCATTTGGAGGAAGAGTGAATTTGGAGCGGGAATGTAGCTATTTTGAGATGCACAAAGAAGAAAGATACCTAGGCGAGCAAAGGAAGAACTTCAAATTGCTAGTGCCTACTTTTAAGAGCCATATCTCGAGTTCTACAACAGATACTCAGGAGATTACACTTGTAGATGAAAGCTTGTCCTCTTAGCTTTCCAACGCCACCGGAATCGCCCTGTTTGCCCAAGTAACGAAGAAATGGCAACCGTTTGAAGTTCAGAGCGCAAAGCAGGAAATCGTGCGCTGGAAAGTAATCGATCGAGTACAATTATGTTCGATCGAGTCCTTTTTCTACTCGATCGAGTAGTTGTATTTTGGGATTTACTCGATCGAGTAGATTTTCTACTCGATCGAGTGGTTTAAGATCTAGTTTACTCGATCGAGTGGTTTTAAATCACTCGATCGAGTGGATTCTCTTATGGGCTTGGTCTTTTTAGTTTTATTCCGTCATTAGGTCAAATAAATCCTATTTTCTTATCAATAGGAAGTTAGGACGTCATGTTTAGGGGGGCTTCTCCTCTCTTTTTATTCCAATACACTGTTTCTGTTACTTTGTTCTTCTCTATTTCCGGATCATTATTGCTGTAATTCATTCTTTCCCTTATTCTTAATTTAATGCTTACTTCTTCTTTATCTCCCGTTCTTATTTCCTTTATCATTATGTCTAGCTAAATTCTCTGCTAGGATTAGGGTACTCAATGGATTATGTTAATTGCTAATTAGGTTATTAGATCTGTCGTTGTTGTTTTAGTCTTTGTTGGTAATCGATGCTATAACTGTATCCTGCTAGTTGATTCAAAGCAATTAGCCTTTTAATATTGAAACCTTGACCTAGACCGAAAGGTTGGAAGGGGTGAGACCCGCAATGAACAATAGGATGCTTTAGTGAGGGCGAAATTTAAGCTAATAGCATTTTAGGGCGAATTGAGACCGAAAGGAGATATTCGTTGCCCCTTAGACCGACACATTGACTAATCTGTGCCTTTAACTGCAATTGACTGACGTTCATTGATGACCCGAAATCCTAGTTCCCTTCTCTTATTGTTAATTTCTCTTATCTTTATTTCTCTTGCCTTAGTCTCAGTAGCTTAGTTAAATCAAATCAAAACCCCCATTAGTGACATTAGACAGACCGAAGTAGACAAGTGAATAGTGACCGCCTCCCTGTGGAGATCGACCCTACTTATCGCTAGCTCCTGTTAGTTATATTTAGGTATTTTATTTTTGGTACATAACGGCCGTATCATAGAGCATACTGGGCCGAGTGTTGTGTATACTCGACCGAGTATGCGTTTTGTGAATTTGAGGTCGGCTACTGGAGTCGACTACTCGACCGAGTACCGGGGATACTCGACCGAGTAGTCGTTACTCGACCGAGTACTGTCTGGTACTCGGCCGAGTGTTCCTTTGACGGAGAATTTTTACATTTTGAGCCGTAGGCTTTTGTGCTTACGTTTCCTTGTCTCTTATCATCTCAAAATGCCTCCCAAAAGAACTGCCGCACAGATTCAAGCTTCTGAGATGACTGTTGATGAGGTTGCTCGTATGATTGAGCAACAAGAGGCTCTCCTTGAGTCTCTTAGGAATGTGGGAAAAGGGAATGAGAAGCCGGTGGATGCTACTCAGCTTAGCATCATCATTGCCCGCTTCAACCCTCCCACATATGAAGGGGTTGGGGAACCAAAGCTGCACGAGAAGTGGCACCGTGAGATTGAAAGTCTCATGGAAATGGTCAATTGTCCCGATGACATGATCGTTGAGCAGGTAGTATACTACCTGAGGAGTGAAGCCGCTGTGTGGTAGCAAAACGTCAAGGAAGATGCTAGAGCCTACTACCAGGCTGAGGGTCTGGGGGCTATTCCGTGGTCAGGGTTGAAGAGCGCTATGAGAGAGCAGTTTGTGCTGGAGCATATCCGACACAAGATGGGATCTGAGTTTGATTCCTTCACCATGTCCGAGAATTTGACAGTCACTGAGTACTATCATCGGTTCCTAGAGCTATCTCGCTATGTTGAGGACATGCAGTTGGGACAGAGAGGTTTGGCTCTCCGTTTTGAGAGGGGTTTATCTGCCAAGATCGTGAGTCGTATGTCAGCTGGGGTTGCTACTGACCTTAAGGAAGTGTACCTAAGAGCGGGCCAAGCTGAGAGAATGGTAGACCTCTCAAGGGAGATTAGTGAGAGGACTGCTGCTGAAAAGAGGAAGGCCGGCAATGGAGGCAACAGTCAGTCGGGCAACAAGAAGGGAAGCTTCAAACATGCAAAGGCTTTTTCTGGTGGAGCTGGTTTCTCGGGGGGATCTCGTGGCTGGGTAAAGACTGGAGGTCGGAGTCTGAGTGACAACTCCAGCCTTACATGCTTCAACTGTGGTGGTGTAGGCCACAGGAGGCGGGAATGCATGAGTTACAGGCCCGACACTGGTTCAGGCGCTCATCAGGGGAATTTCTCTCAGGGGCCGACTCAGAGCTTTGCTAGTAATCGACCGAGTGGATCATGGGGCAACAGAGGGGGACAGAACAACCAGGGCAGCTATAACCGCAGTGGTGGTGGATCTTATCAGCGTCAGAACAACAGCGCCACCCATGATTCGGCAGCCAAGCTGAGCTCCTCCAATGCTTCAGTTCAGGGAGGAGGGCAGAAAAGCAGTGGGAAGCTGTTCATGATGGACAAACAGGAAGCGCAGGATGATGCACATGTAGTCACTGGTACCTTTCTTGTTCATAATGTACCATCCATTGTTTTGTTCGATTCGGGGGCAACACATTCTTTTGTGTCTAAGAGTCCTGCCTTGACCATGGGTTTGGTGATGTTTGAGGTTGTAAAGGATGATGTGTTCATACCTTCTGGGGAGTCTGTGTCATGTCTCAAGTTGTATAAGGGTGTGTCTATGGTGGTTGGTGGGGTAGATTTACCGGTAGACCTGTTAGAGTTTCCTATGGACGGGTTTGAGGTGATTGTCGGGATGGATTGGCTGGGTAAGTATGATGCCATGATAGATTGTCGACAAAAGAAAGTGTCCTTAAAGGGTCCTAAGGGGGTTAGGGTGTCCTATAGAGGGTTTGTGGTGAAACCTAAGTGTAAGTTCATAGCTGTCATGACTTTAAAGTCATGTTTGAGGAAGAAGTGCCCCTTTATTCTTTGTCATGTGAGAGATCGCCGAGTAGAGCCGCAGACAGCTGCTGAGATACCTGTGGTGGGAGAGTTTGATGATGTCTTTCCTAAGGAGATACCAAGTTTGCCGCCCAAGAGGGATGTTGATTTCAGTGTGGAGCTTAAACCAGGAACAAGTCCAATATCCAAAGCACCTTACCGTATGGCACCTAAAGAGTTAGCTGAGTTGAAGAAACAGATACATGAGTTGTTAAGCAAAAGTTATATCAGGCCTAGTGTGTCACCGTGGGGAGCCCCAGTGCTGTTTGTGAAGAAGAAAGATGGGAGAATGAGACTGTGCATTGATTACAGAGAGCTCAATCGTGTCAGAGTGAAGAATAAGTATCCTTTGCCTAGGATCGATGACTTGTTTGATCAGCTAAGTGGAGCGGGTGTGTTTTCCAAGATTGACCTGAGGTCAGGCTATCATCAACTGAGGATAGCAGATGAGGATATCCCAAAGACAGCGTTCCGATCTCGTTATGGTCATTATGAGTATGTGGTGATGCCTCATTTGCATGACCGACCAATTTGACCAACTCCACAATCAATCAACTTAATCAATCTGTTTTAATTCCTCTTACGAGGGCACTTTCTTTACATTCGCGTCGAGCATCACTAATCGATATCTTAGTCCTTCTCGTTTCGTCAAACATGTAAGTCTGAGGGTGTATAATCTTTATTTATTTATTGTTATTTTCCTTTTGTATCACAATTGTAAGGTTTATGTCGAAAATACCAATTAAAACCGACTTGTAAAACCATGTTTAAAACCTCTTTTTTTACGGATTTCCAGAAGACTAATCGTCGAGAAAGGACGCAGCAACTGCTGCGCCTCTTCGAAGGAGCGCAGTTCCTGCTGCGCCTCTTCGTGAGGCTGTCGCAGTTCCTGCTTCCTTTCTTCTTCCTTCGTCCTCTGTAATTCGTCAAGTATTTGTTTTGTTTTGTTTGTTCTTGTTAATTCTTTTGACATAATAGCATAACAATTCACATGTATATTATTCATCATTCATTAACATGTTTAATTCGTCATTAAATCCGACTTAAATCCCTTATAATCTCATATTTGCGTCCTGTGTCCTGTTACTTACAATATTTCTTGAAGACTACCCAAGCAGTTTTCCCCAGCAGTTCCCGCCTGTGTCCTGCTACTCACAATATTTCTTGTTTCCCCTCGGAGTGCGATAAAGGTGTCGTTCTCCAGAAGTTCCAAAACCAGAGCCTCCTTCCTTAGGTTCGTAAACCCAAAGTTAGGATTCATACCCCTAGATTCTTAGACCCCAAAATAGCTTCCTTTAGGTTCATAAGCCTTTAAGCTCCCACACCAACATCCTTAGGTTCGTAAACCCATAAATCCTTTTGGAGTTCTCATACCTCAGAAAGCTTAAACGCACGCGTTTAAAACAAGAATTAGTAACCAAGTAGTTCCTAAACTTAACCCTAGGATCCCAAATCCTCTTAGGTTCACAAGCCTTTAAGTTCTCATACCAGCCGTCCTTTTAGGTTCGTATACCCAGGTTCATACACCTAGCTTCTTTTAGGTTCCTAAACTCCCTAGAGTTCATACATTTTTCCCCTTAGGATCACATTCCTTTAGGATCACCTTTTCCCTTTAGGATCATAATCCTTTAAGATCACCTTTTCTTAGAGTTCCTACACTCAAACCTTGGTTACCTCTTAAGTTGAACTTATATTTGACCTCCTTCCCGACGATGCTTTCCATTAGGGCCCCACACCCTAGCACAATCCTTATATATCTTTTAGGTCTTAACCTTAGCTCCTACGCTTAACCTTAGCTCCCACACACCTCCGGAAACATCTCAGGAAAGAAGTCTCAGGTATGGTATCTTCTTATGGCTGGCGAGCCTCCTTACGTAGTCTAATGGACTTTAAACGACCCTCCCCGATAGTCGACAGATTCTAAAATGTTCCCGACGACAGGTCCTTGGCTCAGACCCCTTGAGCCGCCTCGCGTCGCCATAGTCGTCAGGTTATAATCTTCGATTGACCTGATGGCTATACTTTGACTTTCGCCTTGTCCAAGCCTCAGTCAAAGTGGGGGCTCTGTAGACACCTCATTTCTGCACCTCCCGCAAACCACCCGGTGATGATTGGGCCGCATGTTTGCTACGCGGAACGATTTGTGACAGTTCGTAAGTTTATCGTCAAGTGATTGCTCAAACACTAATGTCTACCTCTTAGTTGTCATCTACAAGCCGATACGGTCGTTTTGACAGTAATTAGAGTACATTTGGAGTCCGGGCCTAAAACCGTCTTCATTTTCTGATAACCGTTAAATCCCGAGTCAGAATGTTCCGGATATTTCTATTCCATATTTTATAAATATTTCATAATCTTTATCCCTTTGGTAAACAATTTCCCGTAATATTCACATAAAATATTAAGGAAAACCAAATTATTCCGTCCTACCATAACTTAAACACGGAAATCTTTCTTCCGCATGAGGAAACCACTTGGGAACAGACGCAGCACGTGTTGCGCCTCTTCCAAAAGACGCAGTGGCTGCTGCGCCTCTTTCCAGGTTATTTTCTGCGTGATTTTCGTATCTTTTTTATATCTTTCCGAGATTCACTTCTAAAGAGTCTCCGAAACTCTAATTCCTTCACGTGATTAGTATAAATAGGAGCCTTCGCTCCTCATATTTCTCACGCGAGTGTCCGCCCTTCTCTTCTCCCTTTGCATTCTAGACCTTTGTTCTTACTTTTTGGCGCCTACGTGCTTGAACATTCGACCACGTAAGCTCGGATCCTTCTGAGTACCAGCCTCGTTTGCATGACCGACCAATTTAACCAACTCCACAATCAATCAACTTAATCAATCTGTTTTAATTCCTCTTACGAGGGCACTTTCTTTACATTCGCGTGGAGCATCACTAATCGATATCTTAGTCCTTCTCGTTGATGGTATCAAGCTATACCTCGCAAGTGCACGATTTTATCGTTGTACACTATTAAGGGTCGATCCAGCAAGGAGCAAGGAAGACTACTAATCGTTTTAACTCTATGGTTTAGCTAAGTCGACAATAACGGGAAAAGGTTATACTAGAACTACCAATAACAAGGTAAAACAACTAAATAAAGAAAATAGGAGAGAAAGCAAGATAAACTAAATGGATGTAATTCAAATGATTTAAAAACCTAAGACTCGGTTCTTCCCAAACAATTCGTAATTCCACACAATCAAATCTCTTGGCTAATCACAAGGGTAGTTAGGTCAGGAGGTGACGACTCTAATTCGCCTAAGACCCCCCTCTCGGGTTCGAAATAGGACACTAGTACTACCCACCAACCCCCCTCTCGGGTTCGAAGGTCGGAATCCTTAACCCAATACCCAACTACCCCAAAAACATGCATTTTCCCAAGGTAGTCCGGTTATTCGCTAAGGTCATTAAGCCCCATCAATTCCCGGGTCATCCCACTCCCTCTCTCGAGGGTCGATTTCAAACGCTAGATTAGAGGTGTCCCACCCCGGTTCTCCCTTTCGGTCTCAACCAAGGTCAACAATAAGGTCAAATCTCGGGTATCCAAATCACAACCTAACCAACTTTCGTTGGTGGTCAAGGGTCGTAAATCGACACTACCCAAAAGTCAACCCCTAAACAAAGTCAATCCTCTAACCTACCCTCACCAATTTCCCCAAATAATTGGCCTTTATGAAATTCAATTAGTGAAATTACTCATGTTGGGTCAAACCGAGCCCTAGTGGAGGACTACTCACTAATCATGGTCCTAATTGCAAAATAAACAATAAAGATGGAAACTTTGGTCACAAACATGGTGGGAAGATAAAATTTACTACTAAACATGCAACAATCCAACAATAGTTGTAAGGAAAGATGATTTAATCTAATAACAAGGTTGATTAAACTAAAAGACACAATCTTTAACCAAATCAACTCAAAGATTAAGTCTTTGAGGACAACTACCCAAGGATGAACAAATGAAAGAGAAACAAAGGAAAGATGAACAATGAAAAGATGAACAATGATGGAAATAACAACAACAACAAACAACAACAACAATTTTAACATAAACAATCAAACAAACATAAAAGAAGAACAAGATGTAAACAAATGAAAATAGGGAGAGAATTAATACCAACAAAATAGTGAAAGAGGAATTTGGATAGAAATAATAAAGAAGGAAATCCTTCAATCTTCTTACAAACCCAAATTCAATCACTAATTGATTGAAGAACTTCTCTAATTAAGGAAAGATTAACAAAGAGATTAACAAAGTTTTAAGCTTGAAAGGGTAAAAATTCTGGATCTAGGGTTGTGTGTACAAAAGGGTTTAAGAGGGGGTATTTATAGGCTTGTACAAGATTAGGAAGAAAAAGAAGAAAAGCCCAAAATCCGTTGCTGCTGCGTTTTGCCGGTGGACCGGCTGCCGGTGGTCCAACCGGCAAAACCGTGCAATGAATTAAAATATCTGGCATCCGTGTTTTGCCGGTGGGCCGGCTGCCGGCCTGCCGGCAAAACACACTCTTCAGGACTTCTTCTTCTTTGTTGATGTGTGAAATGCCGGTTGACCGGCTGCCGGTGCTCCTACCGGCAGCGAGGTCAAGCTTGTTTTTCACCAAAATTTCCAATTAATTCCACTTGCTGTGTTTTACCGGTGGGTCGGTTGCCTGCCGGCAAAACACAGTCTTCAACTTTTCTTCAAAAACTTCAGTGATCCTCTGGGGTGTGTTTTGCCGGTGTTTGGACCGGCTGCCGGTCTGCCGGCAAAACACACTCTTCACCATTTCTTCACCTCTTCTTCATGTAAAGGCAATGGGGTGCCTTTCTTGCCCCAATTTCTCTATACTTGGATCATTTCCTACAAAAGGAAGCACAAGGTGACAAGTACGGGCATTGGGCACAAAATGCAAGGAAAAACACTCGAAATCGACTCGATATGAGTCGGTATGCATAAAAGAAAGAGGGAATTAGAAGTGAATTAATCGTATATCAAACCTCCCCACACTTAAGCCTTACTCGTCCCCGAGTAAGTCACAAAACCAAATGTACAAAGCATTATTATGATAGATATGGAGAGTGGATGCACAATATAAGCATCACTCATCTAAACTACTATTTAAGCCGATCGAGTATTAGCGCACTCAACGCCCCTTCAACTCACAATTTGACACTCATGAGGGGAGAGTGCCCTATTGCAAGGCAAGTTGGGTCTTGCTACAAAACTTTCGACACATTCTTCATGAAAGCACGTAAACAACAAAATAGAATGCATCTAACAAAATGGTCCACTTTCCTCATCTAAGTGGCCGAATTTTCAAATAGCAAAAACACGGTCTAGGTAGGGAGTACCGTCTCAGAAGTGCCAATTGAGGTGCCAACCCCCTAAATGTGACAAAAGCAACCCTTGTGTGACCAATGCTTAAGAAACAAATTCAAGAGCGGGGAAAGGGAAGAAAGGGCAAGTCCGCCGAGAATTACAAAACCGACACAAGATTCAACCAAAGGACCCATGACTAAGGGGACCAAGGCAACGACATCCTCACGGTTTTCACTCGTCACTCAACGAAAGAACAAGGTGATTTTTGTGACAAAAAGTAACCAAAATCACTCAACTAACTCGACTAGCGAAAACGTGCCCGCAATCTAATGTGTAGGATCGTCCTATGTCCAATGAAATGCAAACAAAGGGAAAATGCACAAAACATGAAGCAAGGGTTACAACGGGGCTAAGGAGAAGGTCGAAACGGGATTGGTGCAAGCACCGTTTGGACATGTGGGGCTCAAATCAAGAATCGTCGACACATCACATCCCATCTCTTATTGCAACACATGAGACACGTCTATGCCCTAACATAGCAATGATGACCAAAACTATGCAAAAATTGCATAAACCCAACTCAAGTAGGAAAAATTTGATAAAACTCCTTTTATTTCAACAAATGGTAACGTCTACACCGTAACAACGACTCGGTTTCCCAAGCCATGCAAAAAATGTGCAAACCCGACTCATCTTTGGAAAAACATCAATTTGCCCCTTTTTATTTAGCAACGGCTTTTTCTACCCCTTTAAATGATGAGTAGGGGTGTTGCTTGCCTTTTTCTTTTTCTTGACAACAAACAAATGTATACAACAACACAACTCATTTTTTGAATTTTTCATGACTTTTTCACTTTTCTATTTTGCTTTTCATTACAATTTTACAACCTCTTATTTATTTACAAACCAAATTCACCTCGAAATCCGACCCAAGTGGATGTGCAAGCCATCCACCGTCACGACCCAAATCACCTCCTACAACACAACTACAAAACCGACCAATTCTTGATTAAGGAAGGGTGGTTATGGGAATGTAGCTATTTAGGTGGGTTTGCCAAATGAAAGGTCTAAGCTCAAAGGGGGTGAATAAAAAAGGGAAACAATGTAGGGGAGAAAACAAGGCTATTTGGCTATGTGAGGCTCATAAAAACTGATTTTTGCATCATGTCATATGCACAAAAATGTAATGCAATTTCATGGTCTAAGGACGATGCGACACACTTATGCGTAATGATGTGACACGTCTCGCGAGGAGACCTACTCTCGAACCTAGATGAGGGCGGGGTATGAATGTACCCGCCCTAGGAGGCTCTACCCTTACCTTTGAGTAGCTAAGTCGAGCCAAAGGTCTAGTCTACGGCCCTAGGTCTCACAAGATCGGTCTAAACTCATTGGTCAAGCCCTCCTTCCTCGGCTAACTAAGAGGCCACGGGTGCGAGTCACGAGGAGGGGAAAGGCACAATTGGGCACATTAGTTCATCATGGGGGTACTTGGTTCCCTTCCTTTGACCATGCTTTTTCTTAAAAACTTATTTACAAACTTAATGCAAAAAGAAAGAAATGCAACAAGTATTTACATGCGAACAAATGCATGCGGAAATTTAAACAAACATGAAATGAAACGTGCAACAAATTGGCTAAACCTAGCAGCACATCAACACCAAAATTCCAAACGGTCTCCCAAGGAGACACCCAAAGCAACAAAATTCCCATTCTCCTTCAAAGTATGCAAGATACCAAAAAGAAAGAATAGTAAAAGGAGCAAGAGATAGGAAGGATTATACCAAGCGGTCTTCAAGCTCCCTTTTGCCTCAAGTGGTCAATGCGCCAAGCCAAAAGGTTAGACAAAACATATATATACAATGCAAAATTTTTTTTGAATTTTCAGAAATTTTTCAATTTTTAGGCATTTTATCTAATTTATAAACATTTACAATTATAAACAAATATTCACAAGAGTGGATATTTCCCTCCCCACACTTGAGATGTACATTGTCCTCAATGGACAAAAGCATAGGGAGTGAATAAGAAAAAGAAATGAGCATATTTTTTTGATTTTTGATTTTTCAAAGGGAAAATAACATATTTTTGTGATTTTTGGTTTTGAAAAATTGAAAAGACATATTTTTGGGTTTTTGATATGAGAACTCCCTCCCCACACTTATTTATTTACATTACTTCCAAATGGAAATAAATGTGTGGAGGGAATTCAAATTAAAAGCATGTTTTTGTTTGTTTTTTTTAGGCCCTCCCCACACTTATTTATAGACATGGGAGGGCATATTAGTAAAATAAATTAACATGTTTTTGGTGGTTTTTGTAATTTTTCAATTTTTAGTTGGTTTTTATTTTGAAAATGCAATGTATGCTCTATTCTACATGCAAAATTGAAATGACAATGCAAATTATGCTAAGTGAATGCAATTACTAAATGTGACAATATATTACAAAATTGAAATCTAATGCAATCCTATATGACGCAACTAAATGAATTATCAACTAAATGCATGCGAAAAATTAAAACATGAATGAGAAATTTGGATAAAAGGGAGGGATCATACTTGTCATTTGGATTGATTATGAGGAGCATACCAAAGGCTTTGGATTTGAAAAGGGAGTAATAATAGGCCATCAACTCGGCCTCTTGGGACTAAGACCCCATCACATCATCAAAATCTTCATCATTGATATCATCTCCGGTATTTAAATCGGAGCCTTGAACTAAATCCTCGGGGTTGAAGGTGAAGTTACCTCCACTACCGCCGGCACCCATGAGACCTCCCGTGAAGTCTCCACTCATGTTCATCACACCGCCATCACCTCCCGCGAAACCACCGGATCCCGACGCACCCGCATCACTAGCAAAATAGGGCCGAACTCCCCCTAACCATTGGGCATCATGCCCCTCCGGTCTAGACTCGGGCATAGGCGGGGAAACGGGTCGCGCAAAGTAGTCCGGTTGGAGGTTAAAGCCACCGCGGACCATACTCCCATCCTTTGGGCAGTTCCCATCGGGCCAAGTGAAATAAGAGGGGTGAGGGTCCTCATAGCCCACGTAATCCCGTCGACAAAAATCATCATAGATGGGATAAGTACCGGTAGCTTGATCATAGTATATCCGGTCCAACTTTCTCCCCAACACGTCCCTCTCACTAGCGGCCTTCGCCGTGGCAATGTCCATCCTCTCCATCCATTCGGTGAGAGATGGAGGTAAGGGTGGATAAGTAGGTTGACCCGAGGAGGAGGCCTCCCCTTGTTGAAATTGCCATGGTGGTGGTTGGTGAGTTTGAGGTGCGGCGTATCGTAGGGAGGAGGGAGTGTCGCGTCTACGGTCCCTAGAATAAACCCGTGGAATATTGGGAGGAGGTTGGTCGGCGGGAGGGTCTTCTTCAATATCAAGGAGATAGAACTCCTTGTCCTTTTCAATTTTTACCGCGGTAACATTTGGAAGCCGGATGGAGTTCTTGTGATTGATTTGCCAATATTCAAGATCGTCAAAGGGGCTCACCTTGAACCACTCAAGCTTGGTGGCCATGTAGTGCTTTGTCAAGTAGGTGTCCCCGGGTATCCAATTCATCGTGGAAAGGTCAACCGGACGGTCCATGTTACGGGCAATTCGGGTGATCATGCCACCCACATGTATCGGGACCTTGTGCCCCGGAGAACTTGCAATTTTGGATAGGTTAAGGGCGAGGTAGTGAGCCACATTAATTCGGAAGGGGGTGGGTTTCGTGAACAAGTAGGACCCTAATATTTCAAGCTCGTGGGTCCTAAACACCCAAGGTTCATCCACCGCAAGAACGGTGCACCCCATACATCTATGCCACACCCGAATGACGGGATTGTGGCAACTTGTCGCGGGCCTTTTCACCCCAACTTGATCATCAAGGCCCGAAATCGCCCTCCAAACACGGGAGTAGTGAAAATCAGCGGGTGGGGTATGCGACGCCGCATTTTCTAGCCCAAAAATTTGAGCCAACCGACCCAAAGTGATGTTGTGTTCCCGGTTCATTAGTCTAAAGCTAAGAGTGGCCACCATGTTCGTTTGCCGGTGTTTGGTAATCTTAAGACTACTCAAAAATTCCCATGTAATCATGGGGTAAGTGTACTCATGCATGGAAAATATGCCCCTCATACCACACCCCGTAAACAAAGCTTCCGTCTCCCTAGCAATCCCAAGGGTAGACAAGGACGGATGATGAAGGAACTTAGTAGGGGTGAGGGGACGATTTTTAAAGAGAATAAACTTACCCTTCTGCGTAGGTGTGGTAAACTCGACAGTGGGAAAGTCCGGATCGGGGTAAGAATCGGTTGCGGCTCGAGCAATCAAATCGGTTTGATCTCTAGCAATGTCCGCCCTTGTTCTTCTTCCGGCCATCTTGATGATTGGAGGAGATTGGTGAAGGTTGGAGGAAGTTTGATTGAGTTTTAATGGAGTTAGGGTTAGAAAGGGGGAAAAATTATGGAGGAGTGATGAAGGAGAAGTGAAGAAATGATTTGGAAAAAGGGGGGTCTCGTGTTATAATTTGTGTTCTGCGGGTGTGTTTTGCCGGTTGGCGAACCGGCAGCCGGTCTACCGGTAAAACACACTCTCCCTTTCTTTAATTTTCGAATTTCTCCTTCAAAATTTTGACCTCGCTGCCGGTGGACCAACCGGTTGCCGGTCCACCGGCAAAACACTCTTCTCAATTGATTTTTCCAAATACCAGGTGTGTTCTGCCGGTGAGCCGGCTGCCGGCCTACCGGCAAAACACACTCCTCACTCAAAAAATCCAACTTCCCAGCTTAAAGTATGAGTGTTTTACCGGTGAGCCGGTTGCCGGCCTACCGGCAAAACACTCCTCTTCACCAATTTTCAAAATCATCCAAGTCTTCAGGTGTGTCATGCCGGTGGGCCGGCTGCCGGTGGTCCAACCGGCAAAACCCACCATTACTTCAATTTTTCAAAAAAATGGCTTGGCCTTGCTGCCGGTGGACCAACCGGCTGCCGGTCCACCGGCAAAACACAACACACAGCTATTTTTTGTTGTGTTCTTCCAATTTGCTCAATTTTTCTTCAACTCGGGATTCGAGCTTTTTCATTGACCCCGGGATTCATGTTTTCCACAACTACTCCGACGCATGATGTCGGGATTAAGGGTCAACGAAAATAAAGCTTGTGTTCTTCAAAAGTGACCTCCGTCACCAATCCAAATAGACAAAATACGACTCCAAATTTCTCACTACTAGTCTAGGATGCAAATTATATACAAAGATGCATGGGTTGCCTCCCATGAAGCGCCCTTGTTTTATGTCGTAGGCTCGACGGAGTTATGAATAACAATCAATAATTTTGAAGGTAGGTAGCAATGGAGCTCACATTCTTGATGATAGGGGTTCCGGCAATGTAGTGCTTGAGTCTTTGCCCGTTCACCTTGAAGGATTGATCTCCATCGGATATTTCAACAGCGCCATGTGGAAAGACTCGGACCACGGTGAAGGGTCCCGACAACTTAGACTTGAGCTTTCCCGCAAACAACTTGAACCTTGAGTTAAAAAGGAGAACCAACTCTCCCTCCTTGAACTCTCTCCGGAGGATGGCCTTGTCATGGA
Source organism: Silene latifolia (assembly GCF_048544455.1). NCBI lineage: Eukaryota > Viridiplantae > Streptophyta > Magnoliopsida > Caryophyllales > Caryophyllaceae > Silene > Silene latifolia. The sequence goes on along the minus strand of NC_133530.1, from coordinate 25,117,360 downwards.
ATCTTTTGGTCCTCTCCTTATACAATCTAGAGCTCTCATAAGCCTCTAGTCTAAATTCTTCAAGCTCATTGAGGTCAAGTAGCCGCTTCTCTCCGGCGCTCTTCAAGTCAAAGTTAAGGAGTCGGATGGCCCAATGCGCCTTGTGCTCCAACTCAACCGGTAAATGACAAGGCTTCCCGTACACCAACCGGAACGGTGAAGTTCCTATTGGTGTTTTGAAAGCGGTCCGGTAAGCCCACAATGCATCATTGAGCTTGGTAGACCAATCTTTCCTTGACCGGCTCACGGTCTTTTCAAGGATCATCTTGATTTCACGGTTAGAGATTTCGGCTTGGCCGTTAGCTTGTGGGTGATAGGCAAGACTCCGCCTATGTTGCACCCCATGCTTCTTATCTAATTTTTAGGCATTTTATCTAATTTATAAACATTTACAATTATAAACAAATATTCACAAGAGTGGATATTTCCCTCCCCAAACTTTTTATGCATTCTTTTTCTTTTTGATATATTTTTCTAAAAATCCAAAAATATGTTCTTTTCTTTGAAAAAAAAAATTTTGAAAAAAAAAAAACAAAAACATGTATTTCATTTCCGAATTTCCTCCACACATTTATTTCCATTGGAAATTACGTAAATAAATAAGTGTGGGGAGGAAATTCTATTATTTAAAAATACAAAAACATGTCTTTTACTTTTCTTATTTCTTCCCTACATTGTGTTCCATCGAGGACGATGTAAATTTTAAGTGTGGGGAGGAAAATATCCACCTTGTGTATATTTGTTTATATTTGTATATATTTACTTGTTAATTTGAGAAAATTACAAAAAAATGTCTAAAAATTGATAAATTTCAAAAATTTCAAATTTTTTGCATTGTTTATATTATATATATTGCATTTGTCCTAACCATTTTGATAGGCAACACATGCGAGCATCGGAGAAGACGCTTGGTAAAATTCTTCCAATTCTTTCTCTTTTATCCTTCCTTTTCTTTTTGTATATATTTGCATGGAGGAGGACGGGATTTTTGATGTGGTGTTCCTTTTGGGAACCGTTTTGGATATGCTTGTGTTGTTGGTGTGTTGTTAGAACTAGATATTGTATGCATTTAGTTTAGACATGTATATATGTGTTCACTCTTGCATTCACATAGCTTGTTCATATGATTAGTTGCATTTCATACACGTTGCATCTTGTTTGTAAATTTTTGCATAGAGGGTCTTAATGTGGAGGGCATATGTTGCCAATGTTGATAATTTGTTTTGCCCGTGTCCTTTCCCTCTTGATAGCTCGTGCCTCTTGATGACACATGTTAGGGTTCTTGCTTGCAAAAACCCGGAAGTCTAGCTTAACAACCAAGTTACGACCACCTTGTGAGACCGTATTAGGCCCGAGACTTGACCTAAGTCCGACATAGCTACTAAAATGTGAGGATAGAGCCTCCATATGGCCGATCCATCAAACCGGTCCCGTTAGGTATTTGAGAGTAGTTCTCCTTACGTGGTATGTTATGTCAAAACGCACAAGTATGGTGCTCATTCCTTACCGTAGAAGTGTCGGTGTGCATATTGAGACAATTTTGTTCAAATAAAGTAACCTCACAATAGCCATATAAGCTTTTGTTCTACCCTTGAGTCAATTGTTTCCTTTTGTTAACCCATTTTGAGCCTAAGCCTTATCGTTTCTATTGCCAACAAATTAACTACATCCCATAAACAACTCACCTTGGTTCAGTAGTTCGTCATTGTGGTTCTTTTGTGGAGTATAGTTGGGTTGAAATTTTGACTTATCTTGAGGTGTATGATCGAAATGCCACATGAGTGAAATGCAATTTTGGCTACTTTTGTTTAATAAGAGGTGAACAAGTCGTGAAAAATGCAAGAAAGAAAATCAAATAGAAAAAGAAAAAAAAATGAAGAAGAAAATCAAATAGAAAAGGAGAAAAATGAAATGAAAAAGCAAAAAGAAAAGAATGTATATTTTTGTCTCAAATAAAGGGTTGGTAATTTGCAAATTGAGTTTGTTTTGAAGAGTATTGAATAATTTTTGAAAATAGCAATCTTGCCATATTGTGTGGAAGAATTCATTTGCATGGGTAGAGTTTAGCGGATTGGTTAGATGTGGCGACTACTCGATCTTTAGCCTCACATTTCCTAAAAATGGTGCTTGCACCAACCCCTTTTCACCGAACCCAAGCCCCATTACAACCCGGTTGTCTCTCTTGTATGTGCATCATTTAACATTTCTCTTGCGGATATTGGATATAGTACCATATTAGATTGCGGGCATGCTTCGCAAGTCGAGTTAGGAGAGTGATTTTGGCTACTTTTTGTCACAAAAATCACCCCGTTCTTTCATTTGAGTGACTAGTGAAACCCGTGAGAGTCGGTCTTTGGTCTCCTTTTGGTCAAAGGTTTGATATGGAGTCGAATCTTGTGTGTGTCGTGTCATTGTTGGGAGTATAGCGAAGTACTTCCCCTTTCCCGCCTAGAATTTGTTTCTTAGGCACCCCGTGTTGTCAATTTAGGTTTCTTGAGCTAGAATTAGGGAGCCGACAACTTGGTAAGACTCGGAGACGACATCTTCCACTAATGACTCTCTCTATTTAATTTTTGAAAGCAAAACGACCGCTTAGATGAGGAAAGCGGTTTGACTTTTTGTAGATGCATTCATTGCTTATTTGTGTGCTTAATGTTGGATGTGTCGCAATTTTCCGCAAGCCCCCGCTTGCCTTGCAACGGAGCACATACCTCATTGTGTTTCGTTGTGAGTTGAAGGGATGGAGAAGGCCCGTTAATTGCCTTTCATCGGATATTATTAGTTTAGCTAGCCCTTTTATATTATGGGTCGCGTTTTGGTTTTAATGAGCTTACTCGAGGACGAGTAAGAGATAAGTGTGGGGAGATTTGATAACTCGATATTTTACGCACTTTTAACCCACGTTTTATCTCTTATTTAGTCTAATTAATAACCCGAGTTAAGTTAATTCACCCATTTTAGTACTAAATAAAATATTAGTCGTCTAGTTTTATATAATGTAATTTATATTACTTTTTGGAAATTGGTACTGCTTTTGGACGTTTCATTTTGTAGGTACTAACCCGAGTCGAGTAAAGCAAATAAAACAGAGCAGTCGAGTGATGGGTCAATAATTAAGCTAACGAGTTTGGGCCACGATGCATTGTTTGTGATGCTACTTGCTCACTCTTCACGTGGGCTTTCACAACTAATAGTCCACAACAATTAGTGGAAACAAGTGTGAATCTCAAGTTTGTCTTGTATTCCTCAACAAAAGGAAATGACGGAGCCCTCATTTGGGTGTTGTGGGCTGGCACGTGAGAAAACTAGGAGGGAAGCAGCTCATTCATTTTTTGAGGGGTCTGGAGTGTGTTGGTTGGGGCAGCCTCCATTTTGTTTTGTTCAGAGGCAGAAGACGCAAATGAGAGGAGAAGTAGATAGGTAGGAGTAGTGAGTTTCAGCGGTTGTTCATCAAAAATCCAAAAAATCCACTCTTTCTTTAATTGTTTTTTTTGACTTAGATTTAGATTATTGTCTTAATTTACAACATTTGTATGAAAATCTATCCTCTTACTTTCATTTAATTACAAGTTGGTATGAATTATTTCTCCCTTTTCTCCTTTTTATTGTCATTTCTATTATTAGTGTGTTTTAATTAGTTTAGTCACTTTAATTAGTCAAGTAGTAGTCTTTATTATTCTTACTATGATTAGTGTTAATTTATTCAAGTTTAGTTTTGAGATTAGTTGTTAAAGTTTCAATCTTTATCACTTTACTTTGTTTAATACCATGTTTAAAGTAATTATAAATGTGTCTTATGTTAGTTTAAGTATGTTTGGTGAGTAGTATTTTTACTAGGGTTCGATTAATCCTTACATGCCAAGTTTACATAACTAAATCCCATTTTGATTAGTTGTTGGGTAATTAGTTTGGGTTAATTAAAGGATTTGACTTGCTATGTTTTATTTGGGATTGTTGTTGACTTTTGACCCTTGACCGTCAACGGGAGTTGGCTAGGTTGGGAGTCGGCTCACCTCATTTAGACTAGTCGCCAACTTGAGTTGAACCCGGGAGGGAGAACTTGAGAAGGGTGCCTTTAATTTTCGGTTTGAAATCGACCCTTGGGAGAGGGAGTGGGATGACCGGGAAGATAACGAGGGCTTATTGACCTTAGCTTAGGATAAGGGATTCCGACTTACGAACCCGAGAGGGAGGTAGGTCGGGGTGACTAGTGTCCTACTATGAGCCCGAGAGGGAGTTAGTAGGCGAATTAGAGGCGTTTTCCCCCTTACTATTACCCAATGACTTGTTAACGAGATTTATGAGTGTAAACATGGTGTGTTGGAGGAGAAATCGGACCCTAGCCTTACCTTTATTGTTTAAGACCATTGTTATTTCTATTACTTGCTTTCTTTGTTTGATTTAGTAGTCTTAGTTTATTTAGTTTAGTTATTTAGTTTAATATCAACCAACTTTATGATTCGCGTAGCTAACTTATATCTAAGACAAAACTAGTACTCAAACTTGATCTCCTTGTGGTTCGACCTCGACTACCCTTACTAGTTGAGTTAATTGTTTGATCGGGTACGACGACCTCTACCCCCGTTATCAAAATGGCGCCGTTGCCGGGGAGTGCACCAAAAACTTGATGGTATCAAGCTATACCTCGCAAGTGCACGATTTTATCGTTGTACACTATTAAGGGTCGATCCCACAAGGAGCAAGGAAGACTACTAATCGTTTTAACTCTATGGTTTAGCTAAGTCGACAATAACGGGAAAAGGTTATACTAGAACTACCAATAACAAGGTAAAACAACTAAATAAAGAAAATAGGAGAGAAAGCAAGATAAACTAAATGGATGTAATTCAAATGATTTAAAAACCTAAGACTCGGTTCTTCCCAAACAATTCGTAATTCCACACAATCAAATCTCTTGGCTAATCACAAGGGTAGTTAGGTGAGGAGGTGACGACTCTAATTCGCCTAAGACCCCCCTCTCGGGTTCGAAATAGGACACTAGTACTACCCACCAACCCCCCTCTCGGGTTCGAAGGTCGGAATCCTTAACCCAATACCCAACTACCCCAAAAACACGCATTTTCCCAAGGTAGTCTGGTTATTCGATAAGGTCATTAAGCCCCATCAATTCCCGGGTCATCCCACTCCCTCTCTCGAGGGTCGATTTCAAACGCTAGATTAGAGGTGTCCCACCCCGGTTCTCCCTTTCGGTCTCAACCAAGGTCAACAATAAGGTCAAATCTCGGGTATCCAAATCACAACCTAACCAACTTTCGTTGGTGGTCAAGGGTCGTAAATCGACACTACCCAAAAGTCAACCCCTAAACAAAGTCAATCCTCTAACCTACCCTCACTAATTTCCCCAAATAATTGGCCTTTATGAAATTCAATTAGTGAAATTACTCATGTTGGGTCAAACCGAGCCCTAGTGGAGGACTACTCACTAATCATGGTCCTAATTGCAAAATAAACAATAAAGATGGAAACTTTGGTCACAAACATGGTGGGAAGATAAAATTTACTACTAAACATGCAACAATCCAACAATAGTTGTAAGGAAAGATGATTTAATCTAATAACAAGGTTGATTAAACTAAAAGACACAATCTTTAACCAAATCAACTCAAAGATTAAGTCTTTGAGGACAACTACCCAAGGATGAACAAATGAAAGAGAAACAAAGGAAAGATGAACAATGAAAAGATGAACAATGAAAAGATGAACAATGATGGAAATAACAACAACAAACAAACAACAACAACAATTTTAACATAAACAATCAAACAAACATAAAAGAAGAACAAGATGTAAACAAATGAAAATAGGGAGAGAATTAATACCAACAAAATAGTGAAAGAGGAATTTGGATAGAAATAATAAAGATGGAAATCCTTCAATCTTCTTACAAACCCAAATTCAATCACTAATTAATTGAAGAACTTCTCTAATTAAGGAAAGATTAACAAAGAGATTAACAAAGTTTTAAGCTTGAAAGGGTAAAAATTCTGGATCTAGGGTTGTGTGTACAAAAGGGTTTAAGAGGGGGTATTTATAGGCTTGTACAAGATTAGGAAGAAAAGAGGAAGAAAAAGAAGAAAAGCCCAAAATCCGCTGCTGCTGCGTTTTGCCGGTGGACCGGCTGCCGGTGGTCCAACCGGCAAAACCGTGTAATGAATTAAAATATCTGGCATCCGTGTTTTGCCGGTGGGCCGGCTGCCGGCCTGCCGGCAAAACACACTCTTCAGGACTTCTTCTTCTTTGTTGATGTGTGAAATGCCGGTTGACCGGCTGCCGGTGCTCCTACCGGCAGCGAGGTCAAGCTTGTTTTTCACCAAAATTTCCAATTAATTCCACTTGCTGTGTTTTACCGGTGGGCCGGTTGCCGGCAAAACACAGTCTTCAACTTTTCTTCAAAAACTTCAGTGATCCTCTGGGGTGTGTTTTGCCGGTGTTTGGACCGGCTGCCGGCTTGCCGGCAAAACACACTCTTCACCATTTCTTCACCTCTTCTTCATGTAAAGGCAATGGGGTGCCTTTCTTGCCCCAATTTCTCTATACTTGGATCATTTCCTACAAAAGGAAGCACAAGGTGACAAGTACGGGCATTGGGCACAAAATGCAAGGAAAAACACCCGAAACCGACTCGATATGAGTCGGTATGCATAAAAGAAAGAGGGAATTAGAAGTGAATTAATCGTATATCACTCGTTTCGTCAAACATGTAAGTCTGAGGGTGTATAATCCTTATTTATTTATTGTTATTTACCTTTTGTATCACAATTGTAAGGTTTATGTCGAAAATACCAATTAAAACCGACTTGTAAAACCATGTTTAAAACCTCTTTTTTTACGGATTTCCAGAAGACTGACAGTCGAGAAAGGACGCAGCAACTGCTGCGCCTCTTCGAAGGAGCGCAGTTCCTGCTGCGCCTCTTCGTGAGGCTGCCGCAGTTCCTGCTTCCTTTCTTCTTCCTTCGTCCTCTGTAATTCGTCAAGTATTTGTTTTGTTTTGTTTGTTCTTGTTAATTCTTTTGACATAATAGCATAACAATTCACACGTATATTATTCATCATTCATTAACATGTTTAATTCGTCATTAAATCCGACTTAAATCCCTTATAATCTCATATTTGCGGGTTTTCGTCATTAAATTCAATTCGGGTTTTAGAGATTCAATTTGTTCATATTGAGTTTCTGCAATTCACTTCATTGATATATTTTCATCTGTTTATTGCCATATTCGTCATTAATTTGTCATTAATTCGTCATGTTTAGTTTATTTCATTCACCCATGTCACTAATTAATCGTTCATTCATGTAATTAATTCGTTAATATTCCGTCTTATCCATGTTTATTGCTTTTATGACTATCAATCACATGTAAATAACCTGCTAATCACTTCCATCCGAGTAAATAATTTAATCAATCATTAAATTTACCGACGAATATTAACAACACGCAATTCCGGCTTCACAACCAGAATTCAGGTCAGGAACAGACGCAGTAACTGCTGCGCCTATTCCAAAGGACACAGCTCTGCTGCGCCTGTTCCGGGTTGAATTTTGTCCCTGAACTCCGTTTTTGCCTTGACTTAGTTAATTAGTTTATGTATAATTGACTATTAACCGTATTATCACCTTCTGTTTTGTTCGTTGATTTATTCCTTTATTCGTTTTCTCAAATTATCCGTTTTAAATGTATTTTCGACATAAATCGCTTAATCCCTTGTAATTATTGTAATATTTTCATTATTGTAATTTTCCTATTGCATCTATCATTGTAATATTTATTGCTTTGTAACATTTGTATGTTTTCACATGTAATTGAACTTAAATTCCGACTTCGACATTAATTGTATGCTAATTAATTGTTAACCGACTTAGCCTAATTCTCACATGTTAGGAATAAAACATGGATGTTGCATTGCATGCATATAACCGACGATATATCGAGTATAAATGATGTCCCTAATCATTAGTAGAGGCCGCTATCGAGGAGGGCGGGATTAGGTGTTCGATCAAAAAAGCTTCCTAATACGTACCCTCACCCCTTACTCCAGATCTCCGTGAACACCCGTGTTCATTGGCATCCATGAGAGTCATTCTAGACATAGAATGCTAAGGGTAACGATTTCTTAGTGTTCATGTCTTTACTTTGTGTCTTGACATGACACGAGGTATTCGAACGGTTCCAATTTACCATAAAAATTGGTGGCGACTCCAACAAAAATGCAAACGCTTGTTCTCTTCCTCCCAAGCGCCCCCATGGGCCCCCCGCTGTCCACAGAGTGATCTTGACGGAGGCTCATTGCACTCCTTATTCGGTTCACCCGGGTGGTGACAAGCTTTATAAAGACCTTAAGAAGACTTTCTGGTTGCCAAACATGAAGAGGGATGTAGCTGAGTTTGTGGCTAGATGTTTGACCTGCCAGAGAGTCAAAGGTGAGCAGAGGAGACCAAAGGGTAAAATTCAGTCCTTGGAGGTACCCGAGTGGAAGTGGGAGTCCATCTCCGTGCACTTCATTGTGGGATTACCTAGGTCACAGCAAGGTAATAACATGATCTGGGTGATTGTTGATCGGTTAACCAAGTCAGCTCACTTTGTTCCTATGAAAGATACCTGGTCTAAGATGCAGCTGGCATTGGGTTACAGGAGGCATGTGGTACGGTTACATGGTATACCCAAGGATATAGTTTCTGATCGTGATGCGTGGTTCATATCCAAGTTTTGGCAAGAACTACAAGAGTTGATGGGCACGACCTTGAAGATGAGTACAGCTTTTCATCCGGCAACCAATGGTCAGACAGAACGAACCATTAAGACCTTAGAGGACATGTTGAGGGCATGTGTCATGGAGTTTGGGGGCAGCTGGGAGGACAGACTTGACCTGATTGAGTTTTCATACAACAACAGTTATCATACGAGTATCGGGATGGCACCATTTGAGGCTTTGTATGGTCGGAAGTGCCGAAGTCCAGTTTGTTGGGATGATAGTTCTGAGGATGTGGTTTTAGTGCCACAACTGGTACAAGATATGGTGGAGCTGTTGGGGCTGGTGTCCTCTACAGTTAGTGCAATAACATTTAAATCTCTAAAAGGATCAAAGGGTATACTTTTGTATTATTATCAGTTGGTCCACGTTTATCAATAACGGTTGGCTTGCTAGATAAGTTTGACGTTATTGTCATACAGATGGCGGTGATCAACTGGTCCCTAAAAGTCACACCTATAGGATACGTTTGAGAGATGTGACAGTATGAAAATACAGTCATGTTGATGCCTATTTTGACTAAGCAGTTAGTCGGAGTTATTGACTAATAATTAGTCAAATGCGATGTTGAGATAATTATTTAATACGGATTAAATAATAATGGCTAAGACGAATTAAGCGGTTAATTCGTAAATTAAATTTAAACGGTTATATTTAATCGATGTATATTGAATTAATTATACAATATTGTCTTTGTCGGACATGTATTAATATATCGACTGAGTCATGTTACTAGTTGATATTTTAATAACCGATAACCGATGACGATTTATATTAAAATCCCGTCATATACATTTAGCGAAAATTGATTCGGACCACGAGTTAAAATAAGGAGAAAGTGGAAAGCCCACTCTCTCCCTAATACTCGGTTTGGCCGAACCAAAGAGAACAAAAGGAGAGCTTTCTCTCCTTTTGACCTAACTCATTTTCATTTGAAAGAAAATTAGGTTTTTGAGAGCATTCTTCTCTGAAAAACCTAGATCTCACATTTTGCAAAATTCACACAAAACTCTCTCAATATTGCAAGTCAATTAGAGAGTATTTCTAGCACAAGGGGCATAGTCTCAGACGGTCTTGGGTGCAACGATTAGGAGGAAATCTACTTTGATTTCTGTTCTTAGGCCACATTTCAAAGGACACGGGGTTGATTCTTGTTCTTTATCGTTTCTCTATTGTTTTTCGTTTATGACCATAAATCGCATGTTAAATTTACGTTATAGTCCTAAATTTTAAGGGTTTTATACGGATATTACCACACAAGTGGTATCAGAGCGAGGCCACGTAAATTTTTCTTTGTGATTTTCATCAAACGAATTTGAATCGATAAATTTTTTGCATAAAAAAAACGTGCGGCAGCCATTTTTTTCCTCTCGGCAGAAATTTTTTTTCCTCGGCTGTTTCGTTTTTTTTTTTTTTTGGAAACCGTGACTTTTGGCTTACGTCTGATCAGACGGTCTTTTGTTTTTCGATTTGTTCTTTGCATATTGTTATTTTAAACGATAATTATAGCAATATTGTCAAAGATTTATCAATTGTAGTTTTGTTTTAATACGGATTATGTTCAAATTTCAATTGGTTTTGATAAATCGATTCATGTTTGGCCTGTTTTTGCTCTCGGCTTGAGCCATTGAAATTAAAAAAAAAAAAAAAATTCGGTTTTTTGGCCATAACATATGCATAATACGGATTTTATGCATTCGCTTGATAGTGAAACGGTTCACTCACGTACCATTTAGTTATTTTAAAGCGATTTAAAGTAACGGATTATCATGGATTAAAATTAAGTTGATTAAAGCGGTTTTGTCACATAATTTTAATCATTAAAGGTGGTTTGGATAAATTTAACATAATTACGGAATTATGTCACGAATAAATTTTATTTTAGTTGATGCATTTTTATTTATCGTTATTTTGAATGCCTTGAATGTTTTAATTACGTATTTAATTTTTACAAACGGTTGTAACTTAGTGTGGCCTTAGTAGAACGTGTTACAGTAATGATGGAACACGGTCTTGGTTGTATTTTGAGATCTTGTATCTCCGTTATGGTTTTTTCCTTGTAATTACGTTTTTATTTAGAATGTAAATAGGTTTATATTTTGTAAATTTTAATTGTAATTTTGAGAAGACCAAAGATGGAGACCGGATGCTCACTCCCGCAGCATGGATCAAGATGGAACATCAAGACAAGCTTCTCGGGTCCAATGGTGGATTCCAAAGTTGTATTATGTTCTTTTTACTAGGTTAGGCCACACTAGGAATTTTTATTTACGTTTTGCATTCTTTTATATATTTTATCGTAACGATAGATTGCATCATATTCCGCCTAAAACCAAACCACCTAATAATTGCATGAAAACTGACTCATATAGAGGTCACGCGTTAGTTTTCTATGATATACAGATATCACACGTTTTTTAAGCCATCACCTAAGCTAATTCATTCACGTAATGCTAGTTTTTCGTTCACTTAAAATGAATTAAAACTAAGTTGATGGGATCTTCCTCGTATAACCAAAAATTGAGAATAGTCTTTATAGGTCAAACTCCAATGAATCCCTTCTTCGTCGGTAGGCATAATATGACCCCTTTTACGTCGGGTAAGTTGGAACTGATTGACCTATTTTATCTCAACACTATGGTCACTCGTACGATCCTGTGATTATGGTGGACTATAGATAGGATTTACGGAAATCTATCGACCAAGAGTTCTAACGATAGAACTAGCTAAACATTTGGCTTATCAATTTACGGAAATTGAGTCTTGGGATCACTTGTATTATTCTTGAGGGAGATCAATTATGCAAGTGCAATGAGTCTACACGATTAAAATGAATTTTAAATAGACTTAAATCACCTCGATGAGTTGCTTATTTCGTTTTGTTTTTCCTTTCTTTTTCAGTGTAGATCACGATCACTTAAACTGCTAATAACAAAATGGCTGGCCGTGCTGACGACCCAATGCCAAGTGCCACATTGGACCGTGAGTCCTGGCTTCGGATCTTCATGAATCAGATGAATCAGTCTACTCGACCGAAGAATGATGGATCAAACTTCGCGGACTGGGAGGCAGCATTACGGAATGCTGCCGCTGCTGACGGGAAGCTCAAATATCTAATAGAGCCCATCCCTCCAAACCCAGGTCCCACGGCTAGAGCTAACGAGATCTCCAAGTATAACGATTTCGCCATGGAAGCGGGTGCGATAAAGAACGTACTCATTTTTGCAATAGAATCCAATTTGCAGAAACGCTTCATAGCCCAAGGTGCAAACAAGATTTTCACCACGCTCACTAAGAAATTCTCGAAAGCACCGAGAATCGTGACCTATGAGCATACCACTCGCTTCTTTGATGCGAAACTCCAGAAGGGCCAACCGGTTAGCCCACACATTCTCAGCATGATTGAGAATGTCGAGAGACTGGAGGCGCTTGATTGTAAAATCAGCGAGAACATCGTGATTGACCGCATGCTTCATTCACTCCACGATGGTTTTGCGCTCTTTAGAGCGAATTACTATATGAATGATTTGAAGAAAAGTCCTCATGAACTACACTCCCTACTCGCATGCACCGAGAAGGATATGAAGTTTAGTGGGAGCTTGAAACAGGATGTTCTCGTTGTGTCAAACAAGGGCAAGGGTAAGGGCAAAGCTCAGGCAGACCTAGCGGTAGGTAAACCGAAGTTTAAGAAGTCGGGATCAGGTAAGAGTGGGCCTGGTGAGTCGAGCAACTCATCAGGCGCGACAAAGAGCAAGACCGAAAACATGGAATGCCATCACCGCCACAAGATGGGCATTGGAGGCGTACATGTCTGTTTACCATGAGGACATAAAAGCAGTCGCGTTAAACCCGTTGGTATGTCTTCTTCTTCTACTTTTATTCATATGATTGAGATTAACCACGCAAGTTACGGAACTTGGGTACTAGATACCGGTTGTGGTTCTCATCTGTGTAATCATGTGCGGGGCTCGAAACATCGAACCCCTCGTAAAGGGTGAGGTGGACCTGCGTGTCGGGAATGGAGCACGAGTGGCTGCCGTCTCGAGGGGAACATATGTGATCCAGCTTCCTAGCGGATTTGAGTTATTTTTATATAACTGCTATTATGTACCCAGTCTTTCTAAAAACATTATTTCGGGCCGCACTTGACAAACTTGGTTTTTCATTTGTAATAGAGAATAATACTTGCATTTTCTCATTACACGATATGATTTATGGCAAGGCAGTCTCCATGAACGGAATTTATGTTTTAGATCAGACCACCGAAATATTGCACGTAATGAATAAAAAGTTAAAGGTTGGTGACAAAGATCAAACGTATCTATGGCACTGCCGTATGGGACACATTAATGAGAAACGCGTAAAACAGCTCATAAAGAATGGAGCTATCTCGGCCTTTGATTTTCAATCATTTGGCACGTGTGAATCATGTCTCATTGGCAAGATGACTCGGATTTCCTTCAAAGGTGTTGGAATGCGCGCTGCTGACCTATTAGGACTCATACATACGGATGTGTGTGGACCTATGTCAATCACCGCACGAGAAGGCTATAGGTATTTCATCACTTTCACGGACGATTTAAGTAGATATGGCTATGTCTACTTAATGAAGCACAAAAGTGAATCCTTTGAGAAATTCAAAGAATACCGAGAATCGGGTACAGTAACCTCATCGGGAAGAAAGATTAAAACACTGCGATCAGACCGTGGTGGCGAGTATCTTTCTCACGAGTTTGATCAACACCTTAAGGACTGTGGGATTGCCTTGCAGTTAACTCCACCTGGAACACCTCAGTTAAATGGTGTGTCCGAACGGAGAAATCGAACACTACTTGATATGGTTCGATCCATGATAAGTCACACCGTGTTGCCTGACTCATTGTGGGGTTATGCTCTTCTGTCAGCTGCTCTAATAATTAACCGAAGTCCGTCTAAAGCTGTTGACAAGACTCCATATGAACTATGGAAGGGAACGGTCCCTAACTTGTCCTTTATACGGGTTTGGGGCTGCGAGGCTTATGTCAATTGGAGACACGAGGATAAGCTCGGCCTGCGATCGGTTAAGACATACTTTATAGGTTATCCTAAAGGAACACTTGGTCATTACTTTTATTCGCCAACCGAACAACGTGTATTTGTTGCGGCTAGTGCGACATTCTTAGAGAAGGAATTTCTCGAGAATGCGAAGAGTAATAGAACCTTCGAGCTGTCGGAGATTCCAGAACCAAATACCGAGCAACCGTTGGAAGAACCAGTTCCTTCAATCCCGGCTGCGGTGAATATTCCTGAGGAACCTAGGAGGTCGGGAAGAGTCTCTATTCCTCCGGACAGATACATTGGTATGGTCGAGGAACATGACATAGATGACATTCTACTCTTAACGAGTAGTGAACCCGCAACCTATAAAGGTGCCATGACTAGTTCCGACTCAAAGCTATGGCTTGAGGCCATGCAATCCGAGATGGACTCCATGTATGAGAACAACGTGTGGGATCTTGTTGACTTACCTGCTAAGGTTCGTCCCCTTCAATGCAAATGGCTTTACAAGATAAAGCATTTTGTGGAAGGTCAACAAGATATCTATAAAGCACGACTAGTTGCTAAAGGTTTCACCCAAGTGCCAGGTTTGTACTGCGATGAAATTTTTGCACCCGTAGTCATGTTGCGTTCCATTCGGATTATCTTAGCGATTGCTGCTTTTCATGACTATGAAATTTGGCAGATGGATGTGAAAACCGCCTTCTTAAACGGTTTTTTGGAGGAAGAGTTGTACATGGAACAACCCGAAGGTTTCATCGATCCAGAACATCCTAAGAAAGTGTGCAAGCTTAAGCATTCTATTTATGGACTTAAGCAAGCTTCTAGGAGTTGGAATCATCGTTTCGACCAAGTGATAAAAGAAAATGGATTTACTCGATCGGTCGAGGAACCATGTCTATATATCAAGTCGAGTGGGAGCAAGATTGTCTTCCTAATATTGTATGTCGATGACATACTCCTAATTGGGAATGACATACCTCTCTTAACTTCGGTAAAAGTATGGTTGAAGAACCATTTCCAGATGAAAGATCTGGGTGAGGCACAAAGAATCTTGGGCATCCGTATCTATCGAGATAGATCACGTCGGATGTTATCTCTCAGTCAGAGTCTTATATAGACAAGATACTAGAGAGATTCAGCATGACTAACTCCAAAAAGGGGTTTCTTCCTATGGCTCCAGGGGTGCATTTGAGCAAGTCTCAGGCACCAGAGACACCGGAAGAGAAAGAGCGCATGACACGGATTCCTTATGCCTCGGCTATAGGATCAATCATGTATGCCATGATATGTACACGTCCGGACGTGGCATATGCATTGAGTATGACAAGTCGATTCAACAAAGACATCCGGGTGAATCACATTGGATGGTGTCAAGAACATTCTTAAGTACCTACGGAGGACTAAAGATTGGGCATTGACTTATGGAGGCGATCAAAAGCTATGCGCAACCGATTCTGTGAGATGCTAGCTTCCAAACGGATCGAGATGACTCGAAATCTCGGTCTGGATTCGTTTTTACTCTTAATGGCGCTATGATCATTTGGAAGAGTTCCAAACAAAGTGTTACTGAGAGATTCTACGATCGAGTCCGAGTACTATGCCGCGTGCGAAGGCGCAAAGGAAGCGATATGGATGCGTCAATTCTTACAAGGACTATCGTGCCTAGTTCGAATGACCCGATCACCATCTATTGCGACAATAGAGGTGCCATCTTCCAAGCTAAGGAGCCTAAGTCTAGCAACAAGTCTAGACATGTACAATGGAAAGCTCATCTAATCCGAGATTACGTGGAGCAAAAGGAGGTAGTGATAGAAAAGATTGCTACGGATGATAATATAGCAGATCCTCTCACTAAACCATTACGACAAGATAAGCATGAAGGGCATGTTAATTCCATGGGAATTAAACGTGTTCTGAGTTGTAGTACTCTTTTATGGATTAGATTCATTCTCTTTTGTACTCTATACGACATCATCGTTTTGATATTTATATATTTTGTTTTTCATGTGGATTTGTACGACAATTTTTGAACACCACAAAGTGAACTGAACAAACATTATATTTTTGGTCCTTAATTGCCCACGTGAGTGATAACTCGGCAATTATTTTGTGACGTTGGTTGATGGTGGGTTCAACGAGCCATAAGTCAAACGATTGGTGACCAATCACAGAGGCGAGTTATACGGATATCTCGTATGACACAATTGTGACAACGACGTGGAGTCCTAAATGTTTTATAACATTCGGTGCCAGGTCGTGGATAGGACCTCCATGGTGATCCTAAGAGTCGATTCTTTTGACTATCGACTGTCTCTTAAGACTAAGCGATTTTGGATGACTTTGGTTTCTTTCTCACGGTCATCCGTAACAGGGGGCCAAGTAGATTTTTTTCCGGGTCATTTCATGTTGTGCTTAGATCGGCAGGAGTCGAGTTGAAGGAAATATTCACCTTTATCGGTACTCGATATTTCTCGGGGCCACTCGAGGAGTCAGAATCGAAATGCATGGCCATGCTCGAATGCGATTCGTTTTATCGGTTAAGTTACTCTCTAGTCGGGGAAACCACTCTTGATACAGATCGATTGTAAAATACGACCTTTGCGGATCCGGATCTGCAAATTGTTTTACATTGAGTGGGAGAAATTTTAAATGAATATGAGAATCGGTTATCGCACATACACTTGTACGGACAAGTGGGAGTTTGTTGGAGCCGTGTCCTCCAGTTAGTGCGGATAACGTTATTGCACATACACTTGTACGGACAAGTGGGAGCTTGTTGGGGCTGGTGTCCTCTACAGTTAGTGCAATAACATTTAAATCTCTAAAAGGATCAAAGGGTATACTTTTGTATTATTATCAGTTGGTCCACGTTTATCAATAACGGTTGGCTTGCTAGATAAGTTTGACGTTATTGTCATACATATGGCGGTGATCAACTGATCCCTAAAAGTCACACCTATAGGATACGTTTGAGAGATGTGACAGTATGAAAATACAGTCATGTTGATGCCTATTTTGACTAAGCAGTTAGTCGGAGTGATTGACTAATAATTAGTCAAACGCGATGTTGAGATAATTATTTAATACGGATTAAATAATAATGGCTAAGACGAATTAAACGGTTAATTCGTAAATTAAATTTAAACGGTTATATTTAATCGATGTATATTGAATTAATTATACAATATTGTCTTTGTCGGACATGTATTAATATATCGACTGAGTCATGTTACTAGTTGATATTTTAATAACCGATAACCGATGACGATTTATAATAAAATCCCGTCATATACATTTAGCGAAAATTGATTCGGACCACGAGTTAAAATAAGGAGAAAGTGGAAAGCCCACTCTCTCCCTAATACTCGGTTTGGCCGAACCAAAGAGAACAAAAGGAGAGCTTTCTCTCCTTTTGACCTAACTCATTTTCATTTGAAAGAAAATTAGGTTTTTGAGAGCATTCTTCTCTGAAAAACCTAGATCTCACATCTAGCAAAATTCACACAAAACTCTCTCAATATTGCAAGTCAATTAGAGAGTATTTCTAGCACAAGGGGCATAGTCTCAGACGGTCTTGGGTGCAACGATTAGGAGGAAATCTACTTTGATTTCTGTTCTTAGGCCGCATTTCAAAGGACCCGAGGTTGATTCTTGTTCTTTATCGTTTCTCTATTGTTTTTCGTTTATGACCATAAATCGCATGTTAAATTTACGTTATAGTCCTAAATTTTAAGGGTTTTATACGGATATTACCCCACAGGAGCAAGTCCAGATGATTCAGCAAAAGATGAGAGCAGCTCAAGACCGTCAGAAGAGTTATGTCGATTTGCACCGCAGAGACATTGAGTTCGCAGTAGGTGACAAGGTCCTTTTGAAAGTGTCGCCTATGCGAGGTGTAATGAGGTTTGGAAATAAAGGTAAGCTAAGTCAGAAGTTTATAGGTCCTTATGAGATTTTGGACCGGATAGGCGAGGTAGCCTACAGATTAGCCTTGCCACCAGCTTTGGACAGAGTCCACGATATTTTCCATGTTTCCCAGCTTCGGAAGTATGTGAGTGACCCGTCGCATATCCTTGAGGTGGAGAACATCGAGCTTGACGAGTCCTTGTCCTATGTCGAGGTTCCTAAAGAGATTCTTGACCGCAAAGTTCGTAAAACAAGAAATGGTGAGACGGTCTTATTCAAAGTACTTTGGTCTAATCACAATGTGGAAGAAGCCACATGGGAACCCGACGAAGCCATGCGAGAACGTTTTCCTAGTCTTTTTTATCAGGTATGTTTGGTTACGGGGACGTAACCATTGTCTTTTTAGGGGGGTAGGAGATGGTCGCGTGTGTGTTTTGTTTTATTTTTGAGTCGGGTTAGTGAGTCTTGTGGTGTCTTGTGTGGTTCTTTGGCATTGATAAATGCTTGTTTGGGAAGTCTTTTTGTGTTTTGTGGTGTATTGTTTTAGGGTGGTGTGTGAACTTCGGGACGAAGTTCTTTTTAAGGGAGGAAAGACTTTAATACTACGGATTTTCTTAAGTTGAATACTCGACCGAGTAGAGCCTACTCGGCCGAGTAGTGCTAATGGTGTAGTCTGTTTTGGTTCTGCCGAGTATGAAGAATACTCGGCCGAGTATACACTTTACTCGACCGAGTATCCGGTCTGGCGAGTATTAATTCAGCGGTTTGATGCGGGAGTGTTTAGGGTTATTTTATATTCAAAGTCAGTTTCTAAAACGTCACTTCAACCCTAATCATTTTACGATCACTCTAATCACTCTCTAATCACTCCCTAATCACTCTTTAATCTCTTTGTGTGTGCAATTGTCGTACTTCTTGCGTGTAATCTCTCATCCTATTGTTGGTAAGTTTCATTCCCCATGTCATTTATGTTCTTTTAGGGTTACTATATATATGGAATTTGGGGAATAGGGGGGAATTGTGCAATGTGTAATTGTGCTATATGGTTATTGTATAGGAGAAGACCTCATAGAGGAGCCTTTCTGATTGTTTGGTTTCCGTACTGCTGTTGATTGCTAAGGTAGGGTTTCCCTACTCAGTTTACTGTTTATTGATTTAAGACTTGATTGTATTGTGATTGTCGTTATCTGCTGATCATCGGAGTACGGATGTTATGGTGATGGTGTTGGTGTGGTTGTGTTGTGATGGTTGTGGTGTTGTGACAGCGGTGAGGCTGGATATGTTCTGTTTGTGGTGGAGTCACTTGTGGGAGTGGCTTCACACCTTAGTTCACCCTCCGTGGAACCCGTCACGGGAGGGGATGTGCACATTAAGGGACAGGGATTGTTAGTCGCTCGTTGATGAGCTGGACTAGGTGGGATGGGCTACGGTCACCCACTGGCGGCGAGGATTACCTGTTGCGATGGGTAATCTGGCAGGGCTACACACTTCGTTGTATAGTTGATTACTGTGTGAGATCGGGAGACTAGGGGTGGGGGATGATCAGCTGGTTACCTTGTTTGTTTGTCTTATATTAATTGAGTAATACTTACCCCGTTGTTGTTTGTGGAATCTGATGTGATCCATTCGGGGATGGTGAGCAGGCTTGACAGGTATTGCTATTGGTGAGCTTGGGACAGTCATGGGAGAGTTGTCATCACTAGTTATAGCATCACAGTCGAGTCTTAGTTATGATTTTATAGTTGTTAGACATTGGATTTATTTTATTGAATCAGTTTTGGATTTGGTTTGATGTAAACTTTTACACCTTATGGTATTTTAATAAATGTGCTCAGTTCAGACGCTTTTGATATATACTAACCTCGGGAAACCGAGATGGTAACACACTTTCATGGTAGGGTGATCCTGGTAAGGCACCTTGGTATGAGGGGGTGTTACATGATCAGAGCCTCTTTCAACCTATTAAAAACATTAAAACATTCATTAGTAAACTCAAAGGGCATATCCTTCCCAAGCAACAATGTTAATGGTCGGGCAATCAAAGAAAAATCCTTGATAAATCTCCGATAGAAACCGGCATGCCCAAGAAAACTTCTAAATCCTTTGAGATTTATGGGAGGGGGTAGAGTTTTAATCACTTTGAAGTTGGCTTGATCCACTTCTAAGCCTTTACTTGACACAACATGACCCAAAACAACCCCGGATGTCACCATAAAGTGACATTTCTCCCAATTCAAGACTAGACCGGTTTCTTGACACCTTTTCAAGACCTTAATCAAATTAGCTAGACATACATCAAATGAGGTGCCTACGACGGAGAAATCTTCCATAAACACCTCCATTATATCCTCAATATATTCGGAAAATATAGCTAGCATACATCTTTGAAATGTGGCCGGCGCATTGCATAGCCCAAAGGGCATGCGCCTTTAAGCAAAGGTGCCAAACAGGCAAGTGAAAGTGGTCTTTTCTTAATCATTAGGGTGAATCGGGATTTGGAAAAACCCTGAAAACCCATCTAGGTAGCAAAAATGCGAGTGTTGGGCAAGTCTTTCCAACATTTGGTCCAGGAAGGGGAGGGGGAAATGGTCTTTCCTAGTTGCCTTGTTAAGGGGTCTATAGTCTATACACATTCTCTACCCGGTTGTGATTCTTGTTGGGATAAGCTCATTCTTGTCATTGGTTACTACCATGACCCCGCCCTTCTTTGTTACAACATGCACCGGGCTCACCCATGCACTATCGGAGATAGGGTAAATGATACTTACATCATAGAGCTTCAACACCTCCTTCCTTGCCACTTCTTTCATTGCGGGGTAAAGGCGGCATTGAGACTCAATGGAAGATACACCCTCATCCTCCAAGTGAATGCGGTGAGTGCAAAAGGAAGGGCTAATCCCCTTGATATCATCAATTGAGTACCCAATGACATCCTTAAATTTTCTCACAACATCAAGTAACTTTTGAAGTTCGGTGTCATTGAGTGCACTATTGACAATAATAGGGTAAGTGTCATTAGGGCCAAGGAAAGCATGTTTAAGAGTAGAGGGAAGAGGTTTCAACTCCACTTGAGGAGGCGTGGATCTCTCCTCTTTTTTACCATCCCTTCTCAAGCTCTCAAATTCCTTATCTGGCTCTTCTTCAATTGTTGCTTCCATGGCTAAAGCATATTCCCCTGCTCCTTGCAATCCTTTACCTTGCCCTCAAGAAATCCTTGCAAACTCTTGTCTTTTTCAACTTTTTTCATGTCAACCCATTCTTCTACCATATCAATCATGTAACAAGACTTTTCTTCCGAAGGTTCCTTCATAGCTTTGTTCAAAGAGAACTCCACCTTTTCTTCACTAACTTGGAGGGATAGTTTCCCATTTTTCACATCAATCAAGGCACCCCCCGTGGCAAGGCAAGGGCACCTCAATATAATTGGAATGTTTGAGTCTTCGGGTATGTCCATCACATAAAAATCACAAGGGAATTCAAGTTTGCCCACCTTGAGTGGGACATCCTCTACAAGACCAATGGGATATCTTACCGACCTATCCGCAAGTTGTAAAGAAACTCTTGTTGGCAAGAGCTCATAGTATTTCAATTTCTTGAAAATCTTGAGGGGCATAAGGCTAATACTTGCCCCCAAATCACACAAAGCTCTCTCAATATGCACGGACCCAATCTTGCATGGTATGGAAAAACTCCCCGGATCTTTAAGCTTTTGAGGGACCTCATTCATTAGAATGGCAGTACATTCCTTAGACAAGTTCACCGTAGATGGTTGCATGGCATTCTTGTTAGAAATCAACTCCTTTAAGAATTTACCATAGGTTGGTATCTCCTTGATGGCATCAATGAAGGGCATGGTAATGTTAATTCCCTTTATCATGTCCATGAACTTTCCATATTTTTGCTCAAGCTTTGCCCTTGCCAACCTTTATGTTAAAGGAATGGGTGGCACATAAGTTCTCACAACTTATTGTTTGGGCTCTTCAACAATTTTTGTGGGTTCATCAACTACCTTTGGAGTCTCCACAACAATTTCCACAAGATCATCTTCAACCTCTTTTTCTTCAATCACGTTGGGTGGTTCAACCTCAACATCCGGTTTGCTACTCTTTCTTTTCTTGATGAATACTCGGTCCTCAAACTCTCTCCCGCTCCTCAAATGAATAGCAATTATGGTTTTTGGATTCTCCTCGGTTTTACCCGGAAATTTCCCACTTGAGGCTTGTAATTGACTCACTTGAGAAGCCAATTGGGAGATTTGATTGTCCGTCATCCTTTGAGAGGCTTGCATTTGAGTTCTCAATTGATTGAGGGAGGATGTGGTTTCCTCTTGTTTTTGGTTGGAATGAGTGATGAATTGGGTTTGAGAATTCATCAATTGCTCTAGCATGAGCTCCACGTTTGATTTAGGTTGGGTGGATTATTGAAAGGGTTGAAAATTTTGTTGAAATGTTTGGGAATTTTGTTGGAATGGTGGGTTGATTGAGTGGTTGGAATTGTTGTCTTGGTTGGAAGGATCTTCCTTGGAAACCCGGTAGTCCTTGGTTAAATGTTGTATTTGGCTTTTGAGCTTGGAAGTTTTGTGTAAATTGTGATTTTTGTTGGAAGGTGGGGTTTTGGACATTTTGTGAACCATAGGAAAAATTTGGGTGGGCTCACATTCCGGGGTGATATTGGTTGTTGTTAAATGCTTGCTTTGCCGGACTAGACTCCCACACTCCATTAACTTGTTCCATGCAATTGCCCTCTCCTACCATCAAAGGACACTCATTTGGTGGATGTACTTAATCTCCACAAATTTCACAAGAATACACTTGGTTCCTAATAGAAGAAGTGTTGCTTCAACTCATCAAGGCAACTTGTTGCTTGAGCTCTTCTATTAACCCTTTAACCTCAACATTGTTGGCCGACTCAACGGTTGACTTTCCCTTCCTCTTGTGCCTATCATTATTCCAATGAAAAGTTCGGTAAGCCATTTCCTCAATAAGTTCCTTGGCCGTTTTGTGGTCAATTTTGTCTAATGCCCCTTTCCCGAGCCGGAATCTAGGTTCATCTTCATTTCATTGCTCAACCCCTCATAAACGTTGTTGTCAACTCATCATCTCCAATCCCGTGATGAGGATACAACCTTTGGAGTCCCTTATACCTTTCCCATGCCTCGTAAAGGGTCTCATCATCTTGTTGAGTGAAGCCTTGAAGCTCACTCTTGATCCTTACGGTTCTTTGTGGTGGGAAGTATTTGTTTAGGAAGGCCTTGGAGACATCATCCCAAGTCCGAAGAGAATCGGGCTCACAACTCTTTAACCACTCCTTAGCACTCCCCCTCAAGGAATAAGGAAAGAGCCTAAGGCGGAGGGCATCCTCCGACACTCCATTTGCTTTAAACATGTCACAACTATCCAAGAATTCATTGAGATGTTCATTGGGGTTTTCGGTGGCTCCTCCTCCGAATTAGTTTCCTTGGACTAGTTGTAACAAGGTAGCCTTCACATCAAAGTTATTGGCTTGAATAGGTGGCTTGACAATACTTGGGTTCACCACCTTTTTCGGAGCCAAATTATCCCGCATAGGAACCGCGGCCATGATGTTAGATTCTTCAATTACTCCAAAAGGATTCTCGAACTCTTCAATAGTCTCTTGTTGATCACTTTCTTCTACCGGTTGTGTGTCTAGAAAACCCCTTCTTCTTAGAGAGTCAAGTCTTCTTGCCGTAGCCTCAATTTCAAGATCAATATGATATGTCGATTGACCTCTTCTTTGTCGCCTACTTATGCAAAAGACCTAAGCACTTGAAATAAAGGATTAGTAACAAGGGACCTAGTCTAAACTAGAATGAAAACGATTAATATCTAGCCAAACTCCCCAGCAACGGCGCCAAAAACTTGATGGTTATCAAATAATACCTCGCAAGTGCACGGTTGTCGTTGTACACTTTTGAGGGTCAATCCCACAAGGAGTTGGTAGACTACTAATCGTTCTAATCCTTGAGCTTAGCTAAGTCAAGCAATAAAAGGGTGATGGTAATAATCTAACAACTAAACTAGCAAGAAGAAAAGCAATTAAACAAGAGAAGTAAAAACAAGCAAAAGAGATTAAGTATTAATGAAATGATAGGAAAGCCTAGAACTCGGTTCTCCCACGACGATTCGTAATTTCACATAACAATTCCCTAGGCTAATCACAAGGGTAGAAAGACGAGGGGGAGATGGCTCTGATTCGCCTACTAACTCACTCTCGGGCTCATAATAGGACACTAGAACTACCCACCAACCCCCCTCTCGGTTTCGAAGGTGGGAATCCCTAACCTATTACCCGGCTACCCTAAGAACATGCATTTTCCCAAGGTGGCTTAGTAATGGCTAAGGTCATTAAGCCCTCATCATATTTCGGGTCATCCCACTCCTCCTCTCGGAGGTCGATTTCAAACACTAGCCTAGAGGTACCCTCCCTTGGTTCTCCCTTTCGTTCTCAACCTAGGTTAGTGATAAGACGAATTTTCGGGTATCCAATTTATAACCTAACCAACTCTAGTTGGTGGACAAGGGTTACAAAATCGACACTACCCAAAATTAATCCATAAACCATATCATTCCTCTAAACTACCCTCACCAATTTCCTCAACAATTAGCCTTTATGAGAATCAATTAGTGAAATTACTCATGTCGGGTCAAACCGAGTCCTAGTAGAAGACTACTCACTAATCATGGTTCTAAAGGCAAAAGAAACAATAAAGATGGATTCTTTAAGCATAATCATGGTGGAAGAGTAAATTCTACTACTAATCATGCAATAATCCAACACAAATTAGGAAGAAAGACAATTTAATCTAAGAATGGATGAGGATTAAACTAAAAGACACAAACTTTAACACAAGAAACTCAAATATTCAATCTCTGATACAAGAAAATCAAAGACTCAATCTTTGGGTGCAAACAACAATGGTGAACAAAGAAAAGATGAACAAGAGAGAGAAAAACATCAATCAAACAACAAAGAGTGGGGTTCTAACATAAACAACTAAACAAAACTTAAGAGAAGAGCAAATGTAAACAAATGAAATTAGGAAGAGAAATTATACCAACTCAATAGCAAAGAAAGGAACTTGGATTGATAATAAGAAAGGAGAAACCTTCAATCTTCTTACAACCCAATTTATAGCTCTAAATATGATATAATTATTGAAGAACTTGTTCTAATTAGGGAAAGATCAGCAATGTAATTAACAAAGTTTGAAACTTGGAAAAGGGAAATAAATTAGATCTAGGATTGTGTGTACAAATGGTTAAGGGAGGGGGTATTTATAGTCTTTCATTGGATTTAGAAAAGAAGAGAAAATAAAGCTCAAATCCGCAGCAGCTGTGTTCTACCGGTGGACCGGCTACCGGTCAGCCTACCGGTAGCGAGGTCATTCCAATTTGGAGTTGAAAATTTGGGAAAATTACTGGCATTTGTGTTCTGCCGGTGGACCGGCTGCCGGCCTACCGGTAAAAACGATCTTGATTTCCAAACCTTCGTGATTGTGTGTTTCTACAGGTTGGCACACTGGTCGTCACCTACGTAGAGTGAGGCCAATTGATTATTTCTTCTTCAATTCCAATTCAAAGTGTTCTGTTGTGTTCTGCCGGTGGACCGGCTGCCGGCCTGCCGGCAGAACACAGTCTTCAGCTCCCTTTCTTTTCTCTTGGCAATGTCAGTGGGGGTGTTCTCACGGTGGGAGATCGATCACGGTGTCTTGACAGAACACACTTCTCAGCCTTTTTCAACTCCTTTTCTTCTCAAGCTAACACGAGCTAGCTCCTTCACTCGGTCTTCATTCCATCTTGCCTTTACCAAGGCCAATTCCCTACAAAAGAGTACGGTGGGTCATAATATCGAGGTACGTGGAATAAAGGGCAAAACACGAGCGAGAGTGAGCTAAAAACGCGCTAAAGAAGGAAAAATGCATGAGAAACGGGAAGTGAAATGGCGTAAACTAACCACATATCAGTTGGCGGGACTCGGAGGACTTCGTGGTGGACTTAGCTGACACGGGGTAGAGGTCACCGTCACTATTACTCCTCAGAATCAGATTCCCATTCGCTAAATCCTTTACAGAAAAACCACGCGGGTCAAATTTGACGGAAACATTGTTTTCTTTGGTAAACTGTCGAACAGAAATAAGGTTCTAAATTATTTTGGGTGTATTTAAAACATTATGAAGGTGGAGGGTTCTAGTGGGTGTTGCTAAAGAGGTATGACCAGAGCTGTGAATGGGAATGTTAGTACCATCACCGACGAAAATTGACTGAATCGTACTACAATTGAGTGGGTAACGGAACATATCTGCGTCGGCACTTAGGTGAGACGAAGCGCCCAGGTGAGATGAAGCGCCCGTATCCATGTAGAATTGCCCTTGATTCAAGGGCAGCAACTGGAGTGCAGCAAATGCCTGAGCTAAGTCCGTAGGCTGCTGCTGCTGACCATCATCAGAACCCAAGTGCGCCTGACCAAAAGAAGGGCCTGATTGTCGAGAACCAGGCCGGCCAGAAACCGAGCGAGACCCAGTTGCAGGAGCCGGCCATGGCTGCCAGGGACCAGTACATCCGGGATAGGTGGGGTAAGGACAGGGAGGCGGCGTCCAAGGCACTGGCCAGCCGGTCATAGGGCCCCACGGAGAGACTGAATTCCCAGAAACGGGGGATGCCGTCTGCTTGGATTGATTGCGATACCCGCCACCATTATGACTACCCTTAGAGTTGCCCCGTTTGCTGTCGTGGCTGCGCTTGTTAGGGAGAGATGACGAAGGGTTGCCAGACTCAGTGGATGGGGCAGTGGGGGCAACGAGTGTCGTGGCTTCCTCACGGCTGGACTGAGGGTGGTTCTCCAATTCAATCATGCTTCGGGCCGTCTCAAAATTTGGGAGCGTCTGAATGATGTATGCGCCTACTGTGTCATATTGCTTTGGTAAGCCACGGACTAATTGAAGGACCAATCGTAGATCAGTGATCGCTGCACCGACATCCTTTAATTGCCCCGATATTGCCCGAAGGCGTTGACAGTAGGCATCAAAGGATGAGAATTTATTGAGCTTGAGATTGTGAAATTCGCTCTCAAGACTTACGGCACGGGCACCCTTTTTGTTGAGGAAAATATTCTTGACATGATTCCAGGCGGCTTGTGCGGTGGAGTCAGGTTCAAGAATACGCGGCAATAGATCGTCCGACATGGTGCCGTAAATCCATTGGAGAACGTGAGCATCAATCTCGTACCACGCTTCATATGAAGAATCCGTCTTCGGAGGGGCGGCGCTGTCGTCTATATGGTACAAAACCTTGTATCCGTGGGCATGAAGGGTGAAGAGGTTCACCCAGGACGCGTAGGATACCTTTACGCCATCTAACACACGAACTTTATTCTGGATGTTAGTGACAGTATATACGGGATGAAGAGATGTTTTGGTATTCGATGTGTGATCACTGTTTGTCATTGTAGCGTAAGGCTAGAGAAACGGCGAGAAAACGAGGGTTTTGTCGGGGGCAAAACGAGGAGACAGGCGAAAAAATTGGGATCTATGCACCTAATACCATGAAAGTAACCAAATCCCTTGTTTAGGGTATTCTCATTATCTCATATTTATATGCATAATACAATCCTAAGATTACAACAACAGTATCATATCTTCTAGGCTATAAACTAGGCTAATACTATAAATACAATGTGAAAGAGATAATGCTAAAGGATACAAATATAAATAAAGTATATATGGAAAATATATGTGACGATATTGACTAATAGTACCAGTATTATATATCACCAAAAAAAATAACATAGAATTGTAAATGAAAATATTACGGGGATTGTTGCGTTTTTACTTAAATTTTTCCCCTTCCAATATTGTGATATGTTATGTGTCTTAGACGCTTGGTAAAGGTGCTATATATGTGAGCCATATTTGGTAAACAACGAATTATATTTAGCAAAGCAGATTGTAAAATCAGATTATAAATGAAAGATTTTATAAGAAGGTTTGACTAGCATATTACATTTAACATAATTAATTTGAGTGTTTGGTGTTTGAGTTGGAATTGCTCTAAAACTTAAGTGTGGTAATATTTGTCCCACATTGGAAGAATAGTGTTAACTATATGAGGAAATGTTATCTTTATATATGGAGGTGGGTTAACAAGTGTTAACTAGATTATAGAGGATAGACTATAGTCTCCCCATGCGCGCGTCGTCGCCCGTCTGGCTTGTGACACGTGTGCGGTGTGGTAGGGCCCTTTTTGCTACTGGTCTGAACTTTTAAAATCATATGCTTTTCTAGCTATTGTGAATTTTATTGCCTTTTGCTTGCTATAAAAACCTCACTCGTCCATAGTTTACACACAACAGGAAAACGCAAAACATCTTCATCTCATTCCTTCTCTATTACATTCTGTCATATTGAGAACAGTTCTCACTTCCGTTTGTGGAGTGCACCATTGTGCGGAAGGAGGAGTTAACCCTTGGAATCGGTGACCATGGAGCACCTGTGTGGAGGTCTAACTTATTTAGGGCAATGTCTTACACGGCGTCTCGATTAAGGGTATTTCTGATCAGCTAAGTTCATATTTCTTTCATATATTTGGTAACTAGTTTGAATGCCCGTACGTTGCAACGGGGTAATAAACTTATTTACAATGCAAAAAAAACGTTATAAGGGTTTAATGTTTACATTCTATGTCTAATGATTGGTTTACATATTATTAAAATATCTCTTTCAAAAAAAATAAAAGATTAATATATACATGGGTTAACTCTTATTTATAATCATATAATCACCCTACCTTATACTAATCTTTCGATGTGGGACAACTCTATTATTTATATGTAATATATTCACCAAACTTGGATTATTTTTCTGATGTGGGACAATTCTACTATTTATACGTAATATATATTCATCAAACCTGCATTATTTTTCAATGTGGACAAATAACATACTCAGAATTACACTATCTTTTTTCCACTTAGTTCGACATCCAACCAGATCACGAATACCGAATACGGACAATTGCTACTCATTATATTTAATAGTTATATTTAAATTTAATAATATGATCAAGTATTCTCCATTAATATTTGTACGTTGTTTTTCTTCAAAAAAAAATCATAATTGAGATACGGAAATTTTCCGTGGTACCCCTTAATTTTGTCAGATTTTCCATGTTACCCCTACTTTTAAGAATCTACCTACGGTACCCTTGAGGTTCCATTTTTTTGCCCATGGTACCCCCTAATGTAAAGGTTATTAAATGGGTAAAGGTTATTAAATGGACGTTAAGTTTGATGGCGTGACAATAAAATAACAATTAAAAATAATTCCCCCTTTATTGTTTTATTGGTACGAAAAATGAAAATATAATTAACTATATCATTATAATATTAGAAATTTCTCATGGTAACTTTGAACTTTGATAGATTACACATGGTACCCCTAATTTTAAGTTTCTACAAATGGTACCCTTGTGTTCACCTTTTTCTTTCTCAGAATACCATTTGACAACTTCCGTCATAAGCCCATTACTCTTATGACTTTGACGCCCTTTTTCTTTTGTTATCTATAACACAAACACTTCATTATCTAATTCCTAAATCCATATTTTATTTAATAAACTAACATTTAATACCTAAATAACAAAACACAAATAGCATGGCATGCTCAATTATGCATCTAGTTACTCATAGGAGTAATAGCATTATGAAAAAAAGTGAACACAAGGGTATTATATGTAGAAACTTAAAATTAGAGGTATTATGTGTAATCTCCCAAAATTCGAGGGTATCATGAAAAATTTCCGTTATAATACTGACCATTTTATCGCTCTTTCTCCCACCTAAAAAAAATGTTACAACTTTAAAAATTTAAATGTGGGACATATAAAATCAATAGGTAGAAAATATAATGATATAAACTTTTAAGAGCACTCCAAGACAGTACTTAAGATACTCAAATGATTTTGGGTTGATGCCTAAGTTCCAAAGATGCCTCTTATTTATAATCATGGAATCGCCCACCTTATGTTATATTTCGATGTGGGAAAATTCTATTTTTTATATGTAGTATATTTGTCACACCTATATTATTTTTCAATGTGGGACATATAACATAATATGAAATACACCATCTTTAATATGTGCAAATTATATGAAATCTATACATACTCTAATGATAGCATTTCTTACCATGAGTCTAATAATATTATTTTCATAATTTTTTTACCGACATTATTTCTTTAGTTTTGTACTCTGTCAGGAGACTACCATTAGTAAAACCTTTAGTTTTGTATTTTTTGATTTTCTTGCTCATGTTCTTAACTCTTTCCCGGGTAGTTTCCAACGATTTCCACTTTATTTTTTATAACATATCGTAGATAATGATTGAAAATCTTAAGAGCTCTTTAAAACAATATTTATGAGACTCAATTTTTTTTGGGTGGATCATAAGTTCCAAATATGCCTCCTATTTATAATCATAGGATCATATCACCTTGAACTAATCTTTCGATGTGGGACATTTCTACTATTTATATGTAGCATATTCACCGCACATACGTTATTTTTCAATGTGGGACAAAACATACTAAAAATTACGCAATTTTACGTATTACGAAGCACACCATCTTTAATATGTGCAAAGAATATGAAATCTATACTCTAATGATAGCATTTTTTACCACAAAGCTAATTATATTATTTTCATTATTTTTGTAACGATATTTTTTTGTCAAATGAAATGTAAAAGGTTGATATAAAAATTGGAAATATCACTTGAATATAATTTAGGAAATATACATATTATAATAATTAAAAGATTCTCCACTTTATTTTTTACATTAAAAATTATACTTTCCTAAATTGATTTTTGATGATGTGGACGCTCTCAGATCGCTCGAAAAAACTCTCTTATATATATATATATATATAGATTGGCAGCATATTGTAAAACAGCATATAAATTCCAAATATGATGTTTCAATATATTTTTTAGTCCACGGACGTAGCCAGGATAGAATACGAGATGGCACCGAATTGTAAACGTTACTCATGAAGCTTCATACTTTAGTTTAAGCGCTCAAACGACGAGTGTGGTATTCACTACAACAAATTGTCACTTGCGCCACGAATTATGCCACGGGAATTTATAATTCGTGGCTAAATTCTGCTTAGCCACGGGAAAAATTTAGTCATTATTTTGGAAAAAATTTTATGCCACGGGATAACTTTGCCCGTGGCAAAAAGTCACTTGCGCCACGAAATAGGCTACACCCGTGGCAAATAATCATTTTAGCCACGAACTAGGTCACACGCGTGACGAAATTTTAATTAGCCACAAATTGTTCCGTGGCAAAAAAAATTTAGCCACGAACTAACAACCTCCCGTGGCGAGTATCTTTTCCGACTTAAATTAAGATATTTTAATGTTAAGGCAAACTTAAAATATAAAAGATATTTAATCAAATATAAATAATATGAAAATGCATTTCAATATAAAATTTTGCAAACACTTTGATTAATTTAATTAATATTTTTTATTATTTTATTTACTTTAATAAGAAATTTTAAAATTTTATAAACTTTTATGCAAGCAAAGAAAAGTTTATCGTCTAATTTTTTTATTCTTTTAGAAATCATAATTACATTTTGAAGGTTTTTCAAAACATTTCTATTTTAAGAAATTTGTATTATTATATAATTCTGTTTATTACAGTCGTGAATTTCTTTTAATTTTTTAATTAAAACATTATAGTCTTGAATAACAATCTTAAATGATCGTATCACATTTAAAAACATAGCATATAAAATTACATAAATAAGTTATTTATCATCTATGTTTGATGAATCTAAAATTAACATATTGTCAAATTGATTCATTCAAAATTTGATTTACAACTTTATTTGTAAGATATTTATAGAAAAAATTTGAATTTGATAAAAAATTTAACTTGGTGAGAAAAAAAGTTTTGGGAAATTGTTTTTTAGGGGTGAAAAAAAAACGACAATTAGATTACAAAATTGATTAAATAAAATAAGTGCGCTGAGAATAGAAAGAAAAAAAATGATCTTCCACAAATCAATTAAGAAAAAAACATATCGGAAAAATTATCAATATAAAAAATTCAAGGATTAATTGATAAACATTACCAATATAAGGACCCTTTTTCATAATCAAGATTAACATAATCAATAATTAGTAATCAATACCAAAATATTAACTTTTTTCTACGATCGGTACTAAGTCGCTTGAAAATCTAATCTCAAACTACTTGAAAAATTCCAAAAAGCCACCATTCAAGTACAAATCTCCACTCACCCACTTCCAAAATCCTTCTCTTAGATGAAAACACTTTTAAAGTAGGAAAAAAGTTAGAGTAAGAAGGCGACTTGGTACCTATCGTAGAAAAAAGTTAATATTTTGCTAGTGATTACTAATTATTGATTACGTTGGTATTGATTATGAAAACGATGACTAAAGTTGGTAGTTTTTATCAATTTACCCAAAATTCAATATGGAGAAATTTTTTTCATTGAAAATGAGCACATCACAGGGAAAATATAGAAATTATAATAATTTAAAGTCACATGTGCAAATAATGTGAAAAATTTGAGAAAAAAACGATAAATCATAACAAAGAGAAATCAGTTTAAGAAAATAAGCGATTCTGTTGTACGACAGTGTTTTTCGTGTTTTCTGAGTAAAAAGTGACTACCTTTCGGTTAATAGTGACAAATTTCGTTGGGGGGGGGGGGGGAAGACCTTAAGTTATAAAAAGTGGTCATTATTTTACCAAAAAATGGTTAATTTTTCATATCGTATGTACGACGGTCAAACAATAGCATTTGCGTAAAAAAAATATACGAAAAAATGAGTACAAGAGAAATAAAAATAAGAATGTCGATAAACTAAAAAAATAAAAAAATGTTAGGAAAACACGATTAAGTTTAGTTTTTAGAGAAAATGATTTTGCTAACTTAGGCAAAAAAATGATGTCAAAATCATTAGTCGGAAGAGTAACATCGAAAATTTGATTGTTTTGGCCAAAATAATGTTTTTCCTGCAAAAATTTATAAATCATGTAACATTTTTGTAATTAAATAGTACTAAAGGTAAATTTTGAAAGGAAAAAAAAAATAAACGTAAAAGGATTCAAAGTACTAATTATATCAACAAAGTTAAGTTTCAGTTTCGGTAGCACATCAAAAGAACTCTACGGTTAAGCTTGCTCAGGTGAGAGTAGTGTTGGGATGGGTGACCTCCTGGGAAGCCTCTTTGATGCGTGCGAATGCATGACCGGTGAAACCAAAGAACGTTCAAATGAATCAAGTTAACTAGTGAAACCAGTACCGAGAATGTCATTATTCCATATATGATAAAAAATATCGATCGTGAAAAAAAAAATTATTTAACATTTTATTTATTTAATTTTCATATATAGTTTTTGCCACGGGAATTACTTATTCGCCACGGGAAATTTTTTGGCCACGGGAGTTATTAGCCACGAGAGAATCCGTGACCAAAAATTTAATAATAGCCACGTTCTTGTTTTTCCCGTGGCTATCTCTTCGCCACGGCCACTTGCGTCACGGAAGGTATTCCCGTGGCCAAATGATTTAGCCATGAAAATTTAACACTTGCGCCACGAATTTAGCCGTGGCCCAAGTGCTCATTTGTAGTAGTGATTTCATATTTTGAATGTCATTCTAAAGTAATTATATTTTTAATTAATAGTCGATTAAATAGAGTAGATTACAAATTAAAAAAACTCTCTCTAAAAAACCCTAGCCTCCATCATATTATACAAGGGGCTCCCATCGATTATCAATCGATTGATGGTAAGCCCCAAAATTATTTCAAATTTCAATCAATAATATGCATATTTATTTTCTATTTAATAAAAGTTTCCCTTTTGGAGAGAATCGTTTTTCCGTCCCTTATTTCGGGGTTTTTTCCATTTATTCGTGGGGTTAGTTTCATCAGTAATATAGTCAAGAGTAGTTCGTTGATGGTTTGCAGCGTGTTCTTTCAAAGGGTAAAAGTAATTTGTCAACGATCTTTGGAACTAGTCAGAGGTAAATTTAATCTTATAAATCAAACGAAGGATCCCCTCAAAAGCTACATGAAGATAGCGATAATAGGATGAGCCGAATTGTTAGATGCTGTTTTGAGATCCCTAGTTTATAAGAAAATTATTTTTCTTTGGTTTCCATTAGATTTGTTTTTGATTATAATTATTCTTTGTAAGTGTCGTATGACGTTCTATTAATGAATTGTTCTTTTCTCTCAAAAAAAAAATAGTCGATTAAATCGATTCTTTATTTTAAGATCCACAAGTGAATATCAAAATAAAAAACACAATTAAAAGAAGAATGTTCATGGCCCAAATAATGAGAAAGTTTGTAAAAAGTTCTAAGGATAAGCGGGCTTATCAATAATGCTAGTAAACAAACAAATAAATAAAAACATGCTTGAAAAAGGAATTGAACCCGGCTGGTGAAGATAGCATAGTTACAGCTTAATACAATGAGTGCATATTGCCTTATGTATTACTGAAATATTTTTTATATTCTACCTAGGCCATGTGTCACGCCTTGGTTACTTTGACACTAGAAAACCAAGCTCGTGTGCCACTTAACTCGCACCCCTTTGCAAGCTAAGTCAGGCAACCCCTTTGCAGCGGAATATTATAAGTGTTATAAAGGATAAATGTCGGCTAAGAAGGCTAGACACTAAGTGTTGAAAGGTTACTTATGTTACACTTGAATACTTAAGAGAATTACAAGACTTGGATACAATGTTTGGTGTGTGTGTGTGTTTGGTAGGATGGATGGCAAATGATGCCCCTTACCCATATTTATACTACTCTTATGGAACTCTCTAGAAGCGGAACCTTCTGGAATGCTCTGGACATCACAACCCCAGAAACTTTCGGAATGTTCCAGACACTACTAGATATCTCTACCATGTACATGAATGTTCTAGTACCTACTAGAACATTCTGGACCATTCTAGACAATTCTAGTATGCACTAGAACAATCTAGAACAGCCTAGAAGACTCCACACTATCCTAGAATATTCTAGACACTTCTAGAATACTCTAGATTACTCTACACTATTCTAGAATATTCCGGACCCTTCTAGAATATTCTAGTTGACTCTACTATCTTCTAGAAACTTCTAGACATTTCTGGATACTTCTCTAATCTTCTAGATTCTTCCTTGAAGATTGATCCTTTGAGCCTTGAAGCGCTCCCAACACATGAACCTCGGTTGTACGGAAAGCCAACCGTGACACATGGCCTAGTTTGGCCATAACTTAGCTACGTCCTCGTTGTTTATCAAACACTAAAATTAGCATATTAATTTGTCAAACATGTTAAAACTCTTAAATATGCTAAAAATCGGCCAATATACCATTTACCAAACACTCCCAAGACTTTACCTCTTCAAATATTTTCATACCTACAAACTCTAAAATAAAGCCATTATGTAAGATAGTCGCTATACTATCAAATACGGCATAGACATTTGCTATAAATAACTTGACCCCGAATTATCATTTGAGATTTTGAGCATTAAATCCAAATAAGCATTCGAGTTAAAGAATTCCAAACAATTATGGAATGATATATCTCACGCCCATACAATATGATCCAAACCGAATATAGATAAAATAGAATCCAAACCAAATATAATGTTGTACACGGTATATTGTACATAAATAGTCTCTTATTTTCACCTTAATTTAAACAAGAAAAATCTGTCATTGAGTAAAGCTTGTTCGATTCCCACTACTACCAGAGCGCCCGAGTAATCAGTTAAGAGTATGATATCTTCTCTGCTCTATAGCGTGTCGATTACTCTCTTTTATCGCGGTTACCAGCATTTCCCTGGAAATGGCAATTCAACAAAAAAAAAAAATAATTACACATAGAAAAGAAAAACTAAACATAAAACATATCTTAAATGTTAAAAAAGTTTCGCTGTTTAACACATAAATAACATACGAGTACATCTATTTTTTTTTTTTTTTTAAAGAATCAATAGTAGAAAGTCACTATAAAAATATTGTATTCTGTATTATCTATTTTGAAAGATGAATATTCAGAAAACACAAATGATTCTTTTGTGCTTGGTTAGTAAATGTTATTTAATTTGCCTGATGAAAATACGGAGTAACAGGAACAAAAAAAGAAAAAAGTCATGTTACCTCAAGATTTTAAGCTATATAGAAGTGAAAATATATGTTTCGGAAGTATTTTATTACCTCTTCGAGCAAACGCATTTCATCTAGCTTTTCTCTATATGCAGCGGGTACGAACAATGCGATCACCCAATGCAAAATGGTCCTATTTGCCGTGATTCCAATGAGTGAACACATGACAAAGATCACAATGGCTGCCCACAAGGAGGTGTGTTCTATTACCACAAAGATTCCAGTAACAAACACTAACAAGGTGGCATACAGGGATTGCATTAGTATGAACACGCTTCGGTCGACCAATAATCGAGCCATGCCATGATGAGAAACCATAGACCATACTAAGCAGAAGAGGACCAACATGGATGTGCACATAGCATATGCATCTGCCAGTAAAAATACTAAGAAAGCCGCTTTCTTTCCAAGAACGGCTTGTCCATTGTCATTATTAATTCCACCGGGTAGAGTGAATCCTGCTGCAAACGTTATTGTTGCTAATAGTGCCGCAATAACAGAGAGAGTGGTTCTCATTTGTTCCAAATTCGTTCCAGGAAGAATATATGTTGTTCTTAGATATGGATTCACATTGACTTCCTTGCACATTCTCTCCTACAAGTAGTTGTTTCAAATTCAACGATCATAGATGAATTTGATATAAGACACTATTGTCACTTCCATTCAAATAATATTGTGATAAGAAAAGTGTAAAACTCTGCGAAGAGGCGTCATAAAATAAATGGAGGCCCGTACACCATAATAAAATTTAGGCTCCAAATATAAATGCACAAGTAGTGTACTAAACTTCGAAATTTGTATTGAATTTTATATATAAAACTTATAAATTCGGTGCCAAAACTGGAGGCTCGTATTCTTGCGCCTAAGAACAAAAAACTTCAAATAACCACGAGGTTCGTATTCAATTTTATTGAACGATAATGCCGATTAAGAACAAAAAACATCAAATAACCATAACTTTGCACTATGCTAGGGTGTCCGATTTCAACGAAGGTTTTCTTTTTCAATCGTTTATCTCAACGAGACATCTGCAATAGTAAAGTAAAATAAAAATATTTTAAAAGAAGTGTATATTTTTTTTTTTTTTTGCATCTCTCTTATCTCAATGAGACCGAAGGGAAAAAATGGACAGTTAAAATTCGTGTTAGAAAACGAATTGGCGGCCAGTTCATGTGATTTACACGTGTGTAACACCCCGGTCCAAATCCTGAGTCAGGAGCGGTCACTCACGGTACCTCGTCAAACTGTGTACATGGCTCACAAATCAACACGAGTACTTTTCAGAGAATTTTGTCCTCACTAGTACATTCCTTTCCAGCGTATTTTGTCCTCACTCATGCACATTCAATGAACTTTTGCAGGAGGTCGCTCATCCTAAGACTACGCCCTAAACATGATTAACTGTGAAGTTCTTTTGCATGGATAACTAGAAAAGAAAGTGTATTTTATTGATATGAATAATATTTTCAATCCCTTTAATTAAGCACTAGTCAATAAATCCTATCAATGTAACTCTTCAGGGGGTAGCTCACCCATATAACATTTTTGCTTTGGTGGAATATTACAACACGAAGCAGTCATCGTTGGTTCGGGTAAACCACATAAACCAGTTAAGGCCAGTTCGTGTTTTTCACACGACTACCAGAGTGTTAGGGTTGTTTGGAGTTTTTTCTTCATTAATCATCATCTCCTAATTCTAATTGTTATTAATTGTCGTTATTGTTAATTATGATTCAATAATATACTAAAAGTACATTAATTCAAAGTTATTTTGTTAATTTATCGATAATTAATATGATAATTTATTTTTATAAGTTTTTTTTTTTTTTAATCTTTTCATTAAGTTGTTGCTAATGTTGTTCCAGGTGTAATTCCAGAGCAGTTACTTGTTACCACTCGTGCTTGTAGAATGACGTCTTTGATTGAATCCCCTTTTCGGTCTCCTGAAACAATGAACAAACTGAGGGCTCGGCTTTGGCCGAGCGTACTCACTCCGACGCTCAAGTCAGTGGACTTAAAGAGATAAGTTGTTGTTACTTGGCGAAGTATATTTTGTAGAGAGATAAGGAAGATATTACCAGATGAATAGTGATTCTTAGGTTAAATTGTGGATCCTTTCCTCAATGAGGGTTGAGGAGTATTTATAGACTTTCACCTTTTGTCACGTAGTGGCCAAGTGGCCAAGTGGCTAGCAGGTGGAAAGACTGATCTACCCTCGGCCGAGGGACCCATGGCAGGCCGGCGGGCCCTGTTGAATCGCCGCCGAGGGGTCTTGGATATGAGTACGCGGATATGTGTCCCGGCTGGCTGATCGACCAGCCGAGACCCAAGTGACAGGCCGATAGGCTGCGTCGGTTAGGCTGTCTAAGTCGTTGACTTGTTGTGGATATCTTTGACCTTGCTCAATATGTTGACTTGGTCAGCGGGTGCAGAATATGCCCCATCAATTTGCCCCTACCGTAGTCTATGCCGTGGTATGGACCTTCGATGAGTGTTGAGCGTATTCTGCGCAAGTTTGAAAAAATCTTCTGCCCCGGCTTCTTCTACCTCGGCTTGGTTCTGCTTAGGCCGTACCGTATCATATCCCCCTCCACATGGATGTGTGATGGACATCGATGTGGAAAAAGAAAGTGGCGCTGGCCGAGACCGAGGTTGTGAGTGCGATGTGCTTTTGATTGCCCCGGACCCGGTCTTTGCCAAGCTTGGTTGAATCAGCGGGCCGTTGGGCAAGTAGATACCAAGGAGCATGTTGAGGAAGATA
Organism: Silene latifolia; assembly: GCF_048544455.1. Lineage (NCBI taxonomy): Eukaryota > Viridiplantae > Streptophyta > Magnoliopsida > Caryophyllales > Caryophyllaceae > Silene > Silene latifolia. The sequence goes on along the minus strand of NC_133530.1, from coordinate 25,078,611 downwards.
CGTCGATTGGCATTACGTCAAGGAGCGTGTTGAAGAAGTTTTAAATAACCGTTTGTCGATTGACCTTCCATGGTCGCATGCTTGACATGTGTCTCATTGCCGATTGGTTGACGCTTCATGGGCTTTGCCCTGATTGGTCGGATTGAGTGGGCTTTGCCCTATAAATGGGAGAGTTAGCCCCTGAATTTTGGCCTTCCAAATTCATTTTCTCAAAAATTTTCTTCTTTCTAGCCCTCCTTGACGAAACTTCTCTCTAGCTTTCAGAATCGTTACTCCGGCGTAGCACTTTTCTTCAAGGTAAACAAACAAATTTTTAACTTTTCATTGTTAAGTTTTCGTTGTGAACATGTCTTCTGCTGATGCCAGTCCTAGTAACCGTGCGCCGGGGGGTTCTCCGTCGCGTCTTGATGAGGAGGAGATACTAGACGCCATCCCGATAAGGTCCGGGGGCCCTAGGTCTCCTTCTCCTGAAGTTGATCCTAAAGCTCTGGAGGATTGGGAGGATGATGATGATGTTGATGATGACGGTGATGATGACGGTGATGATGTTGGAAGGACTCGTCCTAATGAGGGGAGGCAGTACATCATGGACCACGGCGACGCCTGCAAGGTCTGCCCTGATCGTGCTTGGACCCATAAGTTCGCCAGTTGTTCCGGCGAAACACTTTTCGAGGGCCATTTCTACTTCGGCAGGGGATACAAAATTGTTATCCCTGAGGGGGGTCAGGCCGTCTGTTGCCCTCCCCCAGGTTGCACCGGCGTATATATCCGGCACCTGGAGTACGGGCTCCGGTTTCCGCTGAATGAATACGTTATGGCCATCATTAGAGCCATGAACGTCGCTGTGGCCCAACTGCACCCGCTGGCTATTAGGACCATAGTCGGCTTTGTTTGGCTCTGTCTCTTCAAGAGGGAGGTCCCAACGGTTAATTTATTCCGTCGGCTTCACCACCTTCGGCCATCGTTTCCTGGTCGCGTCGGATGGTACAGCGTGCAAACGGAGCCGGGTTACGTCTCCGTTGATAAGCTTTCTTCCTGCAAGGACTAGAAAGATCGGTGGGTGTACGTTGAGGTTAGGATGACTATCCCCGCCCGGTCCTTCCAAAGACCAAGTCAATTTGCGGTGCGAGAGTAAGGCGGAGCATGATAAATGGGTCACCCGGAGTAAGCTTAAGATGGACGCCAGCAAGGTCCTTCTTAATGCGGATGAGAAGCGGGCGATGAGGCTGTTTGAGGTGGGGAATGATGGGTTGTCGAAGGGATGGATTACTCCGATGCAGATCATTCTCCAGGATGAGCTGCTCTGCCACGTCGGCCTCATACCGGCCCTCGAACGGGGTGAGTGGGGTCGGTGTGAGGCCCATCTCTGCTTTTAATGTTTCGTTATTTGAACTTTGATTTGTTTCTTTCACTTGATCGTTGCGTTTCGTTTCCTTTGCGAGACCATTTTGGCCCGGACGTCGAGAGGATATCCTTAGGAGAATGGGGCTTGCCAAGGACAAGTCGATTGTTGATACGCATCCTAAGGCCCTGGCTCGTGATCGAGAACGCCGCCGAATGATCTCATGGATCGGCGGTGAGGGGCTTAAATGTGGCGCGGCCCGTGCAACGGTTCTTTGGTAACATGCCGCGCCGAACGCGGAAAACAAAGTCTTCGGCGGCGACGGCGTCGACATCAGTTCCACCTCCACTCCCTTCAGTCGAAAAGGAGATGGTGGAGGTTGTTGATATTACCGCCGAGGAGGTGGTCACCTTGGCAGTGGAAACTCCTCTCTACCGTAAGAGGAAAGAGCCTGGCACGCCGCCGCCGATGCTTCTCATTGCCACTGCTGCAAGCAAAGAAATGCGGCCTCCGACCAAGAAGGCCAAGCATGGTATAGATATATCCTGTGGCTCAGACTTAGCCGGTTCATTAGGCGTTCCTGATGACAGGCTCTCTGGTATGTCCATGTATGTTGACACGGATGCTTTAATTGAATTTTTTGTAGATCAACCGTTTGCCGTCTCACTAGGACACAATGTTGAACGGCGTCCGAAAAGCAATCTGCGCAGGCGGTTGGTAATAATGACCGTCGTCACCTCCTTCCCGAAGCCTACCCCCTCCGGTTTAAGTCGGAGGGCCTAAGTTTGGCCGGTTTCTTTGTCGAAGTGGGTCGATACGGCGGTGCTCTTATTATGGAGCAAGAGAAGGCCATTCTTGGCTGCGCCCAACTGAGCGGCTCGAGGCTTGAACTCGATGCGCAAAACAAGGAAGCCGAGAGGGCCAAGGCCGAGGTCGAAGAGGCAGTCCGCCGAGAGAAAACTTAGGGAGGACGCCGAAGCAATGCGATCCTCGCCGAGAGAGCTAAGGCCGAGGGCGCGCGGAAAGGCCGCTAAGCGCGAGCTTTGGAGGCGCGTGACCACCTTCAGAAAGTCGCCGACTTTAATGCTAAGCAGAGGGAGGAATGGAGGTCCAGGTTTCAGGCCCAGGGGAAGGTGGTCCGGAATAAGGATGCCATCATTGCCCAGAGGGAGGAGGACATTGAGACGCTGCAACGCGAGATCCTCCCTAAAATGTGCGCCCAATACCGGGACCTGGCCGAGGAAGCCGCCAGGGAAGTGATTGGGGAGCTCTTTCCTCTTGATGGCTCCTTTCCGTGGCCAAAATTTGACGAGATGCTTGATGATAAGCTTGAAGCCAAGGAGAAGGCCGCGGAGGAGAAGGCCAAAGAGGAGTTCAGGGTGAAGAAGGAGGAAGAGGAGGCCGCGGAGAAGGCGGCCCTTGCTGAGAAGGCTAAGGCGGCCAAGGAGGAAGCCGAGAGGATGAAGGCAGCTGAGGCTGCTGAGGCTGAGGCTGCCAAGAAAGCTGAGGCTGAGGCTGCCAAGAAAGCTGAGGCTGCCAAGACAGCTTCTGGGTCGACCACCAAAGACGATCTTTAACGTTGCGATGGCAAGCGACAACAGGCATAGGGAGACGGGCGGTCGTCACCGGGCTCACCGGCATCTCGGATAGCTTCCTGTTCGGGGGCCAATTATTAAGCCTTTCCTCCCTGCCATCTTTTGGCGCTTCAACTGACATGTCTGTAACCTTTTGCTTTTCTTTTCCTTGTATTTTGTAAAACTTTGGTAGGTTGTATTTTGGCTTATCCCTATGGGGACGGCCGTCGTCTGTATTCTCCTTACTTGTAACCAATTTTTTAATAAAGCTTGTTTATTGGCCCCCGGCCTGGCCGGGGTTTTGCCTGGCCGGGGTTTTGATCACAATCCTTCACTTGTCTTCTTTGCGTTATTAATTGAGCGCTTTTTCGTTTTTACCTTCGGCCTGGCCGAGGCAGTTAGAATGCGTATCTCAACTGTGTTTAACGTCTTTTCCTTAAACATGTTAGCATGTTGGTCGCTTCCTCTTTCACTCTCGGTCTAGCCGAGGCATCCGATTTGCGCTTCCCAACCGCCGCTGTGAACATGTTAGCGTGTCGACCGTTGTGTCCCCTGCCAGGCCTTCGGTTGGCCGAGGCGGCTAGAGGTTACGGCGCGACAGCGTTCGTATCTGTAGACATATTGATCGCTTCCTCTGCCAGGCCTTCGGTTGGCCGAGGCGGCTAGAATTGCGTCTCAACTGTACTTATACGTTCCTAAGGCACGTTGGTCGCTTTCGCGGGTATCAACTGCGCTGGTAGTGACTGCCGTGGCGTCTACGGAGGGGATAAACACTTTGATGGAAAAGTTGGGTGATTCTTCATTAGATATAAACATGCGTTGGGGTGCCAACAATTGTTTTGGACACCTCCGCCGCTACACAAAGTATTTCCTGAGATTGTCAGTGTTCCAATGGCTCATCAAAGGCACGCCCTCCATGTCGGTCAGTCGGTATGTACCCGGCCTCATTTCTTCAACCACTCTGTAGGGACCCTCCCAGTTGGCCGTTAGTTTACCATGAATGTTTCCTTTGTTGGTGGCGGCCGACTTTCTTAGGACTAGATCCCCTACTTTCAAATCCCTCTTGTGGACTCTTCGGTTGTAGGCTCTTCTCATTCGGTTTTGGTATACTGCCAAGTTGAGGCGTGCTGTATCTCGCCTTTCTTCGACCAGGTCTAGGGAGGTTCTTGAACCTTCCTTATTTTCAATCGGGTTAAAGGTGGCCGTTATGAATGTCGGCACCGTTGCTTCAATTGGCAGGACTGCTTCGGACCCGTAGACTAAGTGGAATGGACTGTACCCCATTGCTTCTTTCTCCGTGGTTCGCAGGGACCACAGGACGCCGGGTAGTTCATCGGCCCATCTTCCCTTTAGGTCTTCAACCGTCTTCTTCAAACCGTTGAGGATTGTTTTATTGGCTTCCTCCGCCTGTCCGTTGCTCTGTGGGTGGCAGACGGAGGAGTATGCAAATTTGATACCAAGTTCCTCCAACCAGTTCATTATTGTGTCGCTCCAAAACTCTCGGCCGTGGTCAAATACCATGACTTGGGGTAACCAAAAACGAGTTATGACATTTTCCCATATTACCTTTCTTACGGCCGCCGTGGTCTTGGCAGGTACCGCTACAGCTTCCACCCATTTGGTGAAGTAGTCAACGGCGACAATCAAATACTTTCTTCCTCCGGATGCCGTTGGAAACGGCCCTAGTAGATCCATCCCCCACTGTGCAAAAGGAAGGGGACTAAGTACCGGCTGCAGGTCTCTGGAAGGTGCATGTATCACCGGAGCATGCATTTGACAGTTGTTGCATTTCTTGGTTTTGGTTCTGGAATCCTCAAGCATGGTGGGCCAGAAGTAGCCGGCTCGGAGAGCTTTGTGGGCTAGTGTTCTTGCCCCCATGTCATGACCACAGGTGCCTTCGTGAATTTCTCACAAGATAGCTCGCGCGTCGGCCGGGCCGACACATTTCAAGAGTGGCCTTGTCACGGACCTCCTGTATAATTCTCCTTCAAACACCGAGTACCTTGCTGCGATCCTCTTTATCTTCTGTGAGAGACTGCGGTCCTCAAGTAATTCGTTCATCAATTTGTACTTCATTATCGGAGTCATCCACGTCGTCTCGGCCTCTATGTCGCCCACCATGCCGACGGTCTTAGTAATGCTTTTGGCATTCCGGATGTCCACCAGCACGGTTCGACTGACATTCTTGATGGTTGAACTGGCAAGCTTTGAGAGAGCGTCGGCTCGGTTGTTCTCGACACTGGGAATGCATTGTATCCGAAAAGATTTCAACTTTGAAGTGTCGCTTTACCCTTTCCGGGTATCTTACCATCCCGTCGTCTCGAGTCTCGTACTCTCCTCTGATTTGATTAGCCACTAAAAGTGAATCTGTTTTCAAAACGATGTGCTCCGCCCCGGCAGCCCTAGCTAGCTCGACTCCGGTTATCACCGCCTCGTATTCGGATTCGTTGTTTGAGGCCGAGAAAATAAATTTCAAGGCGTACTCAAACTCGTCCCGTTTGGACCGATGATAAGTATGCGGCTCCGAGCCGTTTGCCGTGGAGGACCCGTCGGTGTATACTTCCCATACTCCGGGTTTTGCTCTTCTTGATATGTGCTTTGGGCCAGGAAATCGCCAAAGGCTCGTCCCTTTATCGAGGGCCTCGGCTTGTACCGAATGTCGGCCGGATAGCTCTCTTCGCCCATTTGATGAGCTCGCCGGACGCTCAAATTTTTCCAATGCTTTCTCCAACGGTTGGTCGGTTAGGACCGTCACGGGATGTGCGTCGAAGTAAGGCTTCAGTTTCCTTGCGGCAACGACGATAAACAAAGGCTGCTTTTTTCAATCGTGGGTAATTTTTCTCGGCGGGCAACAACGTATGGCCGACAAAGTAGATTGGGTGTTGTTGTTTGTCTTCTTCCCGATGATCACAGATCGCGGCGTGGCCGAGGTAACTGCTATGTACAGATATAGCGTCTCCCCCAGCATCGGCCTGGACAGGGTTGGGAGAGTCTGAAGATGAGCTTTGAAAGCTGTGCTCTGTTCCTTGAAAGCTGTACAGATATAGCGCCAAGTTGCTTGAAAGCTGTGCTCTATTCCTCCCCCTAGCTGAAGTCTTTATTCCCCTTTAATACTTTGAAGAATGGGGTGCTCTTGTCGGCTGACCGAGAGATGAAACGGGCTAGGGCCGCCATCCTCCCGGTCAGCATCATAACCTCTTTTCGATTCCTCGGCTCCGGCAGGTCCAGGATTGCTTGGACTTTCTCTGGATTGGCGTCAATTCCCCTGGCGCTGACAAGTACGCCGAGGAACTTACCTGCCCGGACACCGAAGTTGCATTTCATTGGGTTAAGTTTCATCTTGTATTTCCTTAGTGAACAAAATGTCTCGTGTAAATCGGCTAAGTGCTCGTTGTCAGACTTGCTTTTTACAATAGCATCGTCGACGTAAGCCTCAATGTTTCGCCCTTTTTGATTTTGGAACACCTTGTCCACCAATCTTGTGTAAGTTGCGCCGGCGTTCTTCAAACCGAACGGCATCATTTTATACATGTATGTGCCGTTTCCGGTGATGAATGCGCATTTAGGCATATCTTCTTCGGCCATGAATACCTGATGGTACCCTGAGAAGGCGTCCAGCAGGCTCAGCATAGTGTAGCATGCCGTGGCATCGATTAAGCTATCTATTCGAGGCAAGGGATAGCAATCTTTGGGGCACGCTTTATTAAGATTGGTAAAATCTACACACATCCTCCACGCCCCCGATGACTTCTTCACCATTACAACATTAGCTAACCACTCAGGATAAGTACAAGGCATGATAAAGCCCGCCGCTAGTAATTTATCTACCTCGGATTTGATGGCTTCATCCTTCGCGGTTGAGGAGTTCCTCATCCTTTGCTTGACAGGGCGAGCGGTGGGGAGTACGTTCAGCTTGTGAACAATTACCTCCCGGCTCACGCCTGGCATCTCGGCCACGAGTAGGCGAAGACATCTTTGTTCTTCCTCACAGTCAGGAGAGCGGCCTCGATTTTGGCTCCAGGTTGACACCGAGCGATTACGGTGCGCCCGGGCCAATTTCCACTTTTTCGGTCTCGGCTCCTTCGACCATGCCGACAACAGATCCATGAGGTCGCCCTCCCGCCGCAAGGACGGGCTCTTCCCCTTCTCTGACTTCTTTGCCACTTTGAGGGATTGCATGTTGCACCCTCTGGCAGATATCTGAACGTTGACCATCTCGTCCTTCTCGTCCTTTGAGACGAGCTTATGCGCTTCCCTCCGGTCCGAGACATACATCAGTGTCAGGGCCCGGATGGACATTACTGCATCGGCCTCGCTCAGAGTGACTCGGCCTATGAGAACGTTGTAGGCGGACGAGCCGTCAATGACCGCGAACTCAGACAGGACGTTTTTAGCCGCATTTCCCTCGCCGAACATCACCGGGCACTGATTGACCCAGGGGTACCAGGCCGGCCCGGAAAAATCGACAACGGATTGGTGCAGGGGCTCAAGTCTTCAACCTTCAGACCGAGGTGGAGAAAGCACTCCCTGAACATGATGTTCGTGTAGGCGCCGTGTCAATCGGCACCTCTTGACAGGTGGTTGGCTATGTCCAAGTGGACTACAAGTGGGTCGCTGTGAGGGGCGATGACTCCCTCGTAGTCCTTCTTTCCAATAGTCATATCGGGGATGTTGGAAGCGGGGATCGCTGTTTTGGGCACAAAGTTGATGGCCTGATACAGCTCGTTCAGGTGCCGTTTGTGCCCATGAGCGGACCCACCGTTCTCGTTGCCCCCGATGACAACATGGATTACTCCTATCCGTTCAAAGACGGATTTCTTATTTGAGCCGCCGGCATTAGTCTTTTGGCCTTTGGCAACATATTTGCCGAGGCTCCCCTTCCGGATCAGCTCTTCGATGGCATTCTTCAAATGCCGGCATTTGTCAGTTAAGTGGCCGGTGTGGCCATGGTACTCACAGTACTGGCTCGTGAGTACTGGCTCGTGCCACCGTCCCCCCCTCAGCCTGCGGACCTTTCCCACTTCTAACCCTCGTTCTTGCTCAGGGCAAAGACCTCGGCGGCAGATACGACCAAGGGGGTGTGGCCATTGAACCGTTTTTGGTAGTATGGTCCCGAACTCGCCGCGCCCGCCGAGTTCTCGTTTCCGGCAGATCCGTCTGGGACCGTGACCTATTATTATCACGGCGTCCTTCGTCCAGAGTTGTCCTCCGCGCTCTTTTCTCTCGAGTGCCGGCCTCGCTGGGCCTACCCAGGTTTTGTGGTAGTCCTCCACCTTTATGGCCCGGGTCGGCCATTTTCTGGCGGAGTCTAGGTTCAGCCGCCGCACTTGATGAGCTCATTTTTTAAGTCTCCTCTCGGAAGGCTTTTCATCGTCAAGGCCGCGATTCATTGCTGTTGCTCACTCACGAATCTGCGAACCTTGGCGTCGAACCTCTTCACATAACTTCGGAGAGACTCGCCTCCCTCCTGTTTGATAGTCAGGAGATCCGATGTCTCGACGGCCCTCCTCTTATTGCAAGAATACTGGGCCAAAAATATGTCCCTTAGGTCGCCATAACAGTATATCGACCCATTGGGCAGCCCCTTGTACTAGCTTTGTGCCATCCCATGCAGTGTCGTTGGGAAGACTCGGCACCAAACCTCATCAGGTTGCTCCCAAACCGACATGTAAGACTCGAAAGCCTCGGCGTGGTCGGTTGGGTCGCCTTCTCCTTTGTATGATATGGGTGGCAACTTGAGCTTAGTCGGCACCGGGGTCTCTAAGACATAGGGGTTGAGGGGCTGTCTGACCACGTGTCGAACGACACGCGGCGATCGGCTTCTCGCATCCCTAGTCCGGCTCCTCTCCCCGTGGCGGGAAGGGCTTCTTCTCCGACTCTGGTGAGTCGGGCTTCTTCTCCGACTCTGGTGAGTCGGACTTCTTTCACTCCTCTGGGGCATGCCTCGTCGGTTCTGCGGCGACGCGTCCTCCGCGAGTGCGGGAAGGACTCGTGTCTACCACTAGCACTGGGCTCCCGGCGTCTTGACAGGGCCGCTTCTTCCGTGCGCCGTTCAAGTCTCTGAGTCACATTAAGGCCCCTGGTCTCCTTGACGGGTGCCGCCGCTCTTGTCGGAGTGAGCGGTGTGAGCCGGCGTGCTACCTATTAGGTCCAGGAGTAGTTTCGATTTAGTCTGCGTCAACCACATGTCCCATGATGGTGACTTGGTCGTGACGCGGCGATCTGGTATTATTGGCATCCCGTACTCCGGTTGAATTACTCGGCCGGTGGGGGGCTGCACAACTCCAGAATTGTGGACGGTATCATCTTGGCAGAATTCGGTCTCGTCGGTCACGAATACTTCTTGTTGTTTCGACATCTTCTTAGCTTTTTTTGGGTGGGTTTTTGTTTTGTGTTTTTTTTTTTTGTTTGGGAATGAATGTGACTAGCTTCTAGTATCTTTTTCCACAGACGGCGCCAATTGTTCCAGGTGTAATTCCAGAGCAGTTACTTGTTACCACCCGTGCTTGTAGAATGACGTCTTTGATTGAATCCCCCTTTCGGTCTCCTGAAACAATGAACAAACTGAGGGCTCGGCTTTGGCCGAGCGTACTCACTCCGACGCTCAAGTCAGTGGACTTAAAGAGATAAGTTGTTGTTACTTGGCGAAGTATATTTTATAGAGAGATAAGGAAGATATTACCAGATGAATAGTGATTCTTAGGTTAAATTGTGGATCCTTACCTCAATGAGGGTTGAGGAGTATTTATAGACTTTCACCTTTTGTCACGTAGTGGCCAAGTGGCCAAGTGGCTAGCAGGTGGAAAGACTGATCTACCCTCGGCCGAGGGACCCATGGCAAGCCGGCGGGCCCTGTTGACTCGCCGCCGAGGGGTCTTGGATATGAGTACGCGGATATGTGTCCCGGCTGGCTGATCGACCAGCCGAGACCCAAGTGACAGGCCGACAGGCTGCGTCGGTTAGGATGTCTAAGTCGTTGACTTGCTGTGGATATCTTTGACCTTGCTCAATATGTTGACTTGATCAGCGGGTGCAGAATATGCCCCATCAAATGTTTATATATGTAAGACGAACTTGAAATGCTTATATATGTAAGAGTAAGACGACACGGCCCTTTTTATGATTTTATTCACAGTATTAGCTTAAAGCAGGTTTTAAAATCAAAAAATGTTAACCTCATGCAGCCGATCGATTATTTGGTCATGTTAACCAAGTTTTACCCTAAAAAATAAGCGAGTTGGTTAAACATACCCAGTCACTATGTTCCTTGCAAAGCTTGGCGAGCAAATCCATGGAGCTAACGCCAAAACGGTCTCGAATGATACGATTGACCTCATTATCAGAGAGAAGTGCCTTAGCGAACAGCATATCTTTTCTCTCCAGTGCACATTGCAACGGTGTTGCACCCCAATAATCGGTTATATTCTTAAGCTCTGTAATCGACGGAATTTTGAGAATATTTACGTAGTCGTTATAAGTAGGTAGTTTTACACGGTGCAGAAGAGTGTCATTTTCGTTGCGACCAACTTTTTCTAGGTCTTGACAGTTATCAAGAAAGGCAAGAATAGCTTCGCTCTCTTCTCTTTCACAAGCCTCCATCCAATCAAAGTCTTGTTTATTTATAAGAGAAGGAGTTGTCAACAATTTTACTAGCCATTCAGTCTTTTCTTGTTTCGCATGGTCAAGGGCTGTCCTTCCTTTATCATCTTTCAAGCTGATTATCCACCAAAATTTTTCTAGCAACATTACGCCCGTTTTCTCTGCATTCAAAATAGACTTATCTTAACTAAAACAGACAAATCAAACCAAACCAAGAAAAGAAACACTCATTTTTTAATCTTAAACGAAACAAGAAGGCAAATAAACCTTTTTTTTACAAGCACCTTATAAAGTTTTAATTGCATTTTACACTTTTTTTTTGTTTGTTTACATGTAACATACTCCATACTTTTAACGGCCAATTGACAAAATTAAATTGGTAAACAAAAGGGAGGAGCTTAACAAATTGGCAAAAAAAAAAAAAAAAAAAAAAAAAGAATAACCAAAAAGACGAGTTGATAAAAAAAAAAAAAACTTAAAAACCAATAGAAAGAAGTTGGATGATGAATCAAATTCATTAAAGTACACAGTAGTCAGTATATACTCCTATATAGTATTTAGGGTTGGAAAATGAGTTGGCGTAACCGGGTGATTTCCAATCTCGGCGTCATCCTCTCACATATAATAAGTGAGGATCCCTTTAATAAATAATACATGTGACAGGTGACACCCAATTTCAGCGCCATCGGGTAGCGCCCTATCATTATCGGCATAGCATTAGAGTTTATATGTCATTGGATTGTCAATAAGAGATATTTAGTCATATTGCTCAAATAAGTTCTATCGTTTGTTTTTATTCTATTTTGTTTTGTTTTTCAAAACTAATTAGGGTTCTAATATTGTTGGAGACTCTAATATGCTTCATCTCAACTTTTAATGCGAGAGCTCGAAAGTCCTTTACAATAGTTGGACTCCCTGTAATCGCTTGAAAATTTCATATTTTAATTTATTATTATTGTTAATATTAATAATAATAATAATAAGAGTTTGTTTTTATCAAAAACTACCTAATATTTATTTCATTTTCATAAACACTACCTAAAGTTTTAAAATTCACCAGAAATTACTTAGGGGTCGTTTGGTTGCATGTAGGAAGTTGCATTGCCTAGGAAGTGATAAATCACATGATTTTAGAATTCCTGTAAATTAGGAAATGTTCTTTGGTTGCATAAAGGAAATGCAATTCATGTAGACATTTCCACTTATCTATGGGGACCTAAGTCAGGAACTTCCTCCATTACGGAGGAATTAGAGTTTCAAGGTAATTCTATTTCATGTGAATTGGGGTAACTAAACAAGTTACCCACCCATTTTGCAATTCACATGAATTGGAATTCTTATGTTATTTAATGGGTAACCAAACAACTCCCTTAAGGGAAAGCTTTGATTTTTGGCAAGGAGGGATGTCCCAGAGCCAAAAGAGGTCAGGAGAGAAGGGAGGGAGAGGAGGAGGGGTGTCAAGAAGGTAGGAGTAGGTGGTTCCAACGGAGAATTTGTTCTTAGGGGCAAGGGAGGTGGTGATAAAATCAGATTTCGGAGTGGAGGGGAGGGGTATGCTAAGAATGGTGGTGATGGCGTGATCGGGGAGGATGAAGTCAAGGGAGTGAAAGGACCATTGTCCATTATGAATAAGCGTGCTAAGTTTCGCATTCCTGGAGCTCAAGCTGAGTGGGCCGGAGATAACACTCCTAAGGGGCCCCAAAGGAGACCAGGGGTCATCCCAAAGGCAGATAGAGGAGCCGTCACCAATGGACCAAGTCAGGTGCTGCTTAAGAATAGACCACTCGAGTCCCACATTTTTCCAAATATGAGAGCTCGTGTGAAAGGGAGAGGGAGAGTGGTGTAGGTATTTACTTTTAATGGCACTATGTGCCAAGGAGGATTTGTTGAAGAGGAGCTTCCAGCTAAGTTTAGTGGAGTGGGCATCATTGAGGGGACGGGAAGCTTTGATGTCGAGACCCCCAGTGGCAAGGGGATGGGTGACAAGATTCGAATTAGAGAGATGAAGTTTCTTTGAGGAGTGACCAGGCCAGAGGAAGGATCTAGTGATTTTATCGATATCAAGGAGAATAAAGGAGGGAAGGCGGATACACTACATGGAGTGGGAGGGGATAGCATTAAGGGTGGATTTGATGAGACACAATCTGTCGGCACGAGTCAAGAATCGGGCTTTCCTAAAAGCAAGCCTAGTCTGGATGGAGCCAATGATGTGGTGAAGGTCAGCTTTCTTTGGTTTTTTGGGGGTAAGAGGGAAACCAAGGTAGGTTTCAAGGTTCTTAGTAGTCTTGATACTGAGAGAGGTTTCAAAGAGAGCAATATCAGAAGGGGGGGTGTTTAGAGAAGATAAGTTTACTTTTAAGACAGTTAATTTTCTGGCCCGAAGAGGAGCAGAAAGAGAGAAGAGAATCCTGGAGGGAGCACAAGTTACGCTCAGAGGCTCTGCCAAAAAGAAGGATATCATCGGCAAAGAGGAGATGGGAGAAGGAAGCTCTACCTTTCCCAACGGGAAAGAGCATCCAATCCCCATCCAGACAAGCACTATGGATGAGGGTGGAAAGAGCTTCCATACAGATGATGAAGAGGTAGGGGGAGAGGGGGTCTCCTTGTCTCAGGCCTCTAGAGGGGAGGAAGCAAGGAGAGAGGCAACCATTAATGATGACGTGCGAGGAGGAGGTGGAAATGCAACTCATGATGAGGGCAATGGTGTCACTATCAATACGAGCCTTGAAGAGGCACGTCCTAATAAAATCCCATTCTAGACGATCAAAGGCTTTCTCAAGGTCAAGTTTAAGAGCGAACCAACCAACTTTGCTCTTAGAAGTGTGCATAGAGTGAAGAATTTCAGAAGCAACAACAAAGTTAGTATCAGTGCTCCGACCAGGAATAAAGCTCCCTTGGTTAGGGGAAATGATATCAGTCATAAAGGGCTTAAGGCGGTTAACAATGATCTTTGTCACCAATTTGTAGGTAGTGTTACAAAGGCTGATAGGGCGGAAGTTGGAGATAGATTGAGGGGAGGGAATCTTAGGGATAAGGGGGATAGAGGTGTCATTAATATCTGGGGGAATGCGTTTTTTGGAGAAAATGTTTTGTAAGAAGGGAACAAGATCCGATTTAATAATAGGCCAGCATTTTTTAAAAAACCTGGCATGGTAGCCATCCGGCCCCGGGGCTTTGTTGGAACCAAGGGAGAAAAGCCTGGCCCTGATCTCAGCCTCACAAGGGATAAGGAAGGCAGTGAGAGGTGGAGGGTGGGGGCATCAGACAGATGGGGAACACAGAGTTTGTCAGTAGAGTAGAGAGAGCTGAAGAAGGAGGTAACATGAGAGGTGAGCTCGTCATGCCCGGAAATAGAATAGCCCACGTCATTGAATAAAGTGGTGATCCGGTTGAAGCTACGTCGGAGGGTGACAAATTTTTGAAAGAAGGAGGTGTTCCGATCACCATCAGGCAGCCAGTTAACGCGGGCTCTGTCCTTCCAGTAGTCATGCTAAGCGTCAAGACACGGTCCAGGTCAGAGAGGAGGGAGTCATTAAGATTATGAAGAAAGGTAGAGTGAGGGTGGGAACACAAGTCTTTTTTAATGCCAAGTAACCTGGCGTTGAGGTGGTTTTTCTTGATAACTAAATTACCAAAGGAGTCGCGAGCCCAGAGAATAAGGGCACTGCTAAGGGAGCAAAGTTTTGAAGTAACACAATCGGTAGAGTTCAACCACGAAACCAAGACAAGGGGAAGGAATCCAGGGTCGTTGAGCCAGAAGGACTCGCACTTAAAGAGTCTGGGCCGAGTCTGGAAGGGGGGGAGGATCTAAGAAGAATGGGGCAGTGGTCGGAGGAAAGTATAGTTAGGTGTTGGTGAAGGGTGTTAGGGTACATAATGGTCCAGCTAGGGTTGGTTAACCCAAGTACGGTCAATGCGCTCAAAGATAGGGTTGATCCGTCTTTTGTTAGTCCAAGTGAATTTCGGCCCCGAGACCCCAATGTCGATCAAACTACAGCTATCCATGACGGTTTTATATAAATTAACACGATTGAGTTTTATCCCATTCCCACCCAGTTTTTTCGTCGAGCAAGTAACCTCATTAAAGTCACCCATACAAATCCAGGGGGACGTGATATTCTGGGAGAGTGCAGTAAGGTCATCCCAGAGTACACTTTGCGCTAGCCCTTCCCTCCCTGAGTCCATCCTCCATGCCCTCCGAGATTGTGATCTTGCTGATGCCACTTGGTCCCATTTTAATATCAGCCATTCCTTCTTCCTTCTTGATCTCCAACAATGGATCTTTGAGAACTATACTGCGAGAGGCAAATGGCCCATCCTCTTCTCCTTCATTGTGTGGCGTCTTTGGACAAGACGTTGTGATGCTACCTTCTCTCCTACCCATTCCCTCTCTCCTCCCCTGTTCTGCAGTTCCATCTCTTCCTAGGCCGCCTCTTGGAGTGCCGCCAACTCTCATTCCTCTCCAACCACCCCCCTTAGCTCACCTGTCTCTGCCTTTCGCTTCCCTTGTAGTTGGGCCCCTCCGCCGCAACATTGGTGTAAGATCAATGTAGATGCGGCCTTCTCCTCCTCCTCCTCGGTCACTAGTTTTGGGTGTGTTGTTAGGGACTCCGTTGGTTCTTGGGTTCATGGGTGGTCCAGCCGGTGCTTTGCTACTATCCCCTTTATTAGTGAGGTCCTTGCTATTAGAGAAGGGATCCGTTTTGCGGTTTTGTCCACTGATAAGTTTGTAATTGTATCTGACTGTATTAATGCTGTTAATGCTATTTTGAGCTCGGCCTCCCCCTGTGGCCCTTTTGCTAACATCATCATTGAGTGTAGGGAACTCTTAAAGGTGTCACCGGGACTGAAGCTTGTTTTTGAGAAGAGATCGGCTAACAAGGTTGCGGATGCTCTTGCTAAGTTCTCCGCACCGGATGCTTCTAGTGGTTGTTTTAGCTGGGACTATGCCCCCTCTTTTGTTACGAACTTATGTACTCTTGACTTTTTAGAGGCTTGCACGTCTCTTAACCCCGACCCTCCCCCATGATGTACTTGAACTCTTGGCTTCTTTTTTAATTTAATGTTCATTTCGACCAAAAAAAAAACAACCCCCTTAATATTTTTTAACTTTTGTCACACACTACCAAATTGAAATTAATGACCAAAAATCAATCTTTTTTTTGCGAAATTTACTAATAATCTGACATATAAGTCAAAATTGTCAATCGAATTAGTCATAATTTCGTCCATATTAGTCACAATCTCAGCCAAATTAGTCAAATTGTACTAAAAATAATTGAAGTAAATGAGTTAGTAGCTAATCAAAACAGCTGACGCCAGCGGTAGTTATGTTCGACAAAAGTTTCAAAAAAAAATATTAGGTAACTCCTAACAAAATTAAAAAAATTAGATAGTGTTTATGTAATGAAAACCGTCATTAAATGTCAACTAAATTTTGTTTCGAAAGTTTAAGTGACTCATTTAACCTTAGCTTAGTTTATTCAAATGAATTATTTGGTATAGCTAAACTAAAATTATTGGTTATATTAAGGAAAGATGTGTACAAAACTTCATAAGTTCCCTAAAATGGGATCTACATGCATGAAAATGAGTCTAGGAGCATGAAAATTGTGAGATACATGAAAATGATTACTAGGAAAATTAATAAGATGCATTTTGCCTCGATTTCCGTCAACATTTTATAATTTTTGGACCAAGAAATATGTTATCAAATCGTAAAATTCTATGCCGAATCCAAATATGTCGTCATATTTTTAAAAAATTCCATAAGACCGAGTTTTCACGGTTCTCACTAATTTGAAAGTTTTCACCGGATCCCAATATTATATACTATATAAGGGTTAATGCGAATATTCTTTTTTTATAAAGAGTACATGACAAATTGTTTAAGGCGCTGTTTGGTAAACGACATATTGGCCAATTTTTAGCATATCCAAGGGTTTTAGCATGTTTGACCAATCAATATGCTAATTTTAGTGTTTGGTAAACAACATATTGAAACAACATATTTGGGGTCAATATGTTGTTTTACAATATGTTGCTTACCCCAGCATATTGGTTAGCATATTGTAAAATAGGAAATCTTTCTTCATTTTACGAAGAATACTAACAATCTACTAATCGTAATCTGTCAATTACCAAATATTAAATTAATTCTGATAATTATAATATGCTAGTCAATCCTTCTGATAAAATCTGTCATTTATAATCTGCTTTTACTATCTGCTTATGCTGAAATTAATCCGTTGTTTACCAAATAGAGCCTAAATTTATTTTTCGAGAAGCAAAATTAGTGTTCAGTAAGAAATATTTGTATACACATTGTATTTTCACAAATGCTTTTCATCAAAATGTCTTCGAAATTGTTTTTTTTTTAGTCAATCTGTCGTCTAACCTCGACCCTTCTTACCAATTTGGCTATTTGGCCTATTTTTTTAAACTAATATCCTTCCCCAATATAAAATTAAAGAAACGCACCTGTACAGGAGGATAAGCAGTGAAGCACAGTAGTTTTGTCATTGCGACGAAGCATGTGGAAACGCGGCTCCTCAATTTCTATAATCTTATCCACAACTTGTTCACAGCCGGACTTGACTGCGAGAAAAAAAGGACTTTCTCCTTTATCGTTGCAAATTGTCGCTAAGACAGGATGAGTTGACAAAGTCTGTAATGCAGCTTCTTCTGTGGACTTTGAATACAAGGCAGAATGCAATGGTGTATTTCCATCACTGTCAAAATAGCCACATTTTTTCATCATCCTCGCTATTTTCCCTGCTTGTACAAATGTTAGACTAGGACATTAGTGAATTGGACTTCGATCGACATGTTGGGATAATCAATACTATTTATATATTTCAGAAACTAAGAGACTTTCATATAATTAAATAAATTTATAAAAATTAATTATACTATATAGTTTTAAATCGATAACACTATGTGGTATACCTTATAAAGGGACTTAAATGTAAATACGGAGTATTATATAGTTTTGGTTGAAGTAAAAATTTAGAGAATACCGAATATGGTAATTGTTTTTAAAATAAACATGCTTCACTTATGATATTAATTAGGACGAAATGAAATGTGAGCACAAAAACAGTAGCACGGCAGAGAGCAAACTAGAGAGAATCCACCCAATTGGTGAGAACAACTATTTTCTAAATCGAGAAATTTTTTTAAAGTGAGAGAAATAGATTGTTCAATAATTATTTAAGAAAGTAAGAGAGATCTCGAATTTGACTAAGTGAGTGACAAATATAAGGGTGATTTGGTCCCATCTACTTGAAGCCGCTCTAGCTCAAAGGTGGTTCACACTACATCACCATTTCTCCGGTAACGGTTTATTGTGTCCTCTTTGATAGGTATTGTGGTAGATTTATGGGTTGTGGGAGTACTAAATTGACAAGGGTAGTTTCAATTTAGTATTATATCTCTATTAACAGTGTACTTATTGTTGAGCTTGTGGTTGGTTGTGTTGTTAGAACCTTGAACATTATCTCTTATTAGTGCATCGAGTGGCCGAGAAGTTGTGGTTTTTCCCCTTATTTAAGAAGAGGTTTCCCACGTCAAATTGTGTTGTCGATTGTACTAGGTGCTTGCACTTTATTTACGTTGGTGTTGTCCCCCTATTTATTGTAATTGTGTGTGAGAGACGGTCTCCCTATACCTTGTTCATTATTCGATTGTTGTAGTAAGCACGCTTCCTTCGCGAGTAGTAGAGAAAAACCCCAATAGGACATTTAGTGAAATCAGACATCTATTGGAATTACAAAAATAGTCGGCTTAAATGATTGGGTAAGGGATGATGATAGATATATTATATACACTCTCCTTATGGTTCATTTCTTCCTCTTCTATTTTACACAAAAAATAAGAAAAATAATTTTGAACCATACAAAACATTCTACCCTACTTTACCCTCACATAAAAATAAATTTGGATCACACAAAACTTTCCAAAAACGTTAAAGAAGGATGAAAATCTAACTATCCTAATTTAATAAGTTATTTTGAATATGTTTTCATATTTATGGACGGAAAAGGTTTAGGTTTTTAAGATTTATTTTGGTTTATGTTTTTTTCGAGTGTCATTTGATGTACTGTTATTGCATCAAAAGTCTGGTCATGTCATCGATATATGGGTAGAGCCGTAGAGTGATTATACGACATACATATACCATGGAGGCAGTGGTTATACGTTTCAATCTAATGGTTATACGCTTGTATATACCTATATAGGTTGGTACTCGGTACTCGTATTTGCAGAAAATTCGTTAAACACCCGATGATGATAGGACAATATGTAATGACATTGGATACCGTTCATTGATGGGATTTATTTTACGACGTAGATGCGAATTGTTAATTGGTTTAATCAATTTTATTAATTTAATTGTTTTAAATGAATTTATTTGTTTTCCTAAAATTGATTTAAAAGCTTTTGATGACTAACTTTTGTGATTAATTAATTTTCAAAAAATAAGTTTATTTAAAAAAACTGGATTATAAAAGGGAGTAGTTTCTAATTTACTCTTTTATTTAATCAAGAACTGTGACCTAGCCTTCAATAACTATAAAACAAAGAAAAGATGGGAATAAAACTGCTTTGAAATATTCTATAAGAGATCATAATGGTAAAGTCGTTTGTTATTGAACAAAAAATTGTGGATCTAATAATAGCATTCTTGTTGCAGAATCCCTAGCATTAAAAGAATGAATTTAGTAGCTAAATAGTTATACATTTCAAAGGTAATAGTTGAGGGTGATAATTTATCCGTTATTAACTCTACTCAACGTATTAGACAAATTTCAAATATTATCAAAGATGTGAAATTAAATCTCCATTAATTTGAGAAAGTGACTTTTAAACATTGTTTTTGTGAAACTAACAAATTTGCTATTTTTATGGCTTTTATTGAACATTCATGTCCTATTTTTTCGAGGTGGTTTGATAGTCAATGATTTGAATTTACCTCGCTCATCCGAAAGGTTGAGATAGATTGCTCATATCCTAGAGCATCAACCTAATAATTTTCTTACCTTATTGATAAAAAAAGATAGAGCTATAAAGCGAAAAGTTGAAAATTCTTGTGTCCTCTAAGAGGACCGATCTCCATATTAGAGGTGGCAATTTGGTCACTCGGGTCGGTTACGGGTTGGGTTAAGGCGAGTCAGGTCATATCGGGTTCGACTTATGTTGGGTCAATGAAGTGTTCGGGTCGGTTCGGTTTATGTCGGGTCATTTTCGGGTTAGGCCATCAACGGTCGAGTCATTAGCGAGTCAGAGTCGGGTCTGGTTATCATAGACCTGGCAAAATCAACCCGACCCTATGCAAAGAGTTGAAGATCACCAATCTTATGTTTGCAGACGATGTTTTAATGTTCAGCAATGAGGATGCTGGGTCTATGATGCTGCTTCTGAAATCCTTCTCAACTTTCTCAAAAACTTCAGGACTTAAAGTGAGTCCTAGTAAATCCAATGCATACTTTAATGGAGTGACTGATGAGCTCAAAAGTGACTTCTTGAGTGTGTCTGGGTTTAAGGAAGGTAAATTACCTTTTAGGTATCTAGGGATGCCTATTCAGACTACGAGGTTAATGAAGAAGGATTGTGAATGCTTGGTGGATAAAATTTGCAGTAGAATCCATAGCTATGGTGCCAGGAAGTTTTCATATGCAGGAAGGCTCACATTGGTTCAGCATGTCCTGAATTCATTACATTCCTATTGGGCTTCTTTGTTTGTTCTCCCTAAAGGTGTTATACAAAGAATAGAAGCTACTTGCAGGAATTTCTTATGGGATGGTAGTGCTGAATATAGAAGGAGTCCATTAGTTGCCTGGGAAACTATATGCAGGCCAAAACAGGAAGGAGGATTAGGGCTAAAGAATCAAGAATTGTGGAATGTTGCTATGGTTGGGAGACTTGTTGATTGGGTAGCAACCAAGAAGGACTCATTATGGGTCCATTGGGTGAATGCAAACTATTTAAAGGGGACCTCGTGGCAGCAGTATACACCTACTAGTAACTCCAGTTGGGTGTGGAGGAGGATTTGCAGGGTGAAGGAGCTGATTGCAAATGGCTATAATCAGGGAGTGTGGCGGTGGTGCAAGAGATCGGTTACACCTGCTGGGTGCTATGCATGGCTGGGAGGAGCCGGGACTACTGTGGACTGGCACAAGGCAATTTGGGACAGTTGGATTCTACCTAAACATAGGTTCATGGCTTGGCTTATAGCTCATAACTCGTTGCATACCAATAGCAGACTGAAAGGATTTGGGTTGAATGTGGATAGTATGTGCTTCTTATGTGGACAGGAAGATGAGTCACAGGAGCATTTATTTTTTGAATGTTCATATAGCAGACGGGTGATACAAGAATTGCAGCATTCTTCTGGTCTTATATTTCCTGCAACTGATGTCCTGCACTGGTGCATCAATAACTGTGGCCTGAAAACGCAGAGGAGGGTTAAGAATGCTATGGTATTGAGTGCTATGTATCATGTGTGGCAGCAGAGGAATAAATGTCGTATGGAGCAGATGGTCCTCAGGCCTGGTTGTGTTGCATTGCTGATAAGTGATGACATGAAGAGGAGGGTAAGAGAAAGGGATAAGAGGAAGCTGAATACTCAAGAGTTAGCTTGGTTAGAGAGCTTGAATTTTCTTTAGTTCTTGGAAAGGTTTTAGCCTTTGTTTTGTAATTGAGACATTCCTATGATATATATAATACTCACATTTTACCAAAAAAAAAAAAAAAAAAAAATTCAACCCGACCCGAAATAGCTAGACCCGAACTGTCGCACCCGAATGACGCCCGAAACCCGAATTGAACCGACCAAACCCGAAAATGACCCGAACTTTCATAAATTCAGACCCAGCCCAAAATGATCCGATCCGAAACTACTCAACCCGAAAATGACCTGACAAAACATAATTTTAATTGACACCAAAAGACTTGAAATACTTTTTTCTCTCTCTTAATTGTTGACGTAAAAATGACCCAACACGAAATAACCTGTCCCGCTTGACCCGAAATAGACCCGACCAACAAACCCGAAATCAACCCGTAAACCCGAAATGACCTGACCCGACCCGAACTAACCCGAAACTTTGAGAAACTCGAAATGACCCGACCCGAACTGGCCCGGCCCGTTAACCCGATTTGCCATGTATAGGTTATTAGCATATAATTTATCGTATATATTTAGTTTTAGATGGTAATTGTATATTTAAATAATAGATAGGTGTATTAATTGTAGTTTCAAGGGAAAATAATTAAGATGAATGCCAATTTGATGTTATTTAAACCATTTCTCCGTATTAAGCTAGTTCATTATTGAGTTAAGAAAATATCGAGTTATAGGACAGGTCAGGTCAGGTCAGGTCAGGTCGGGTCAGGTTCGTTCGGTTTCGATTCATCCAATTTTCGGACTGTATCGGGTCGGGTCGGGTTCCTCGTATCAGGTCAACTTTTGTTAGCTCTACTCACTATACCTAAAGTTAAATCTATCAAATAAAATATAATAAAAGTTTAGATATAATGAGTATGATCCTCCCTAAGTAATGAAATTTTCAAGAAAGTATAGACGGGGACGTTCCCATATTAACATTTTGTGATAAAAATAATAAAACAGCGAAAGAAAAGGATAATTCTAGATTGGTTAGGGGAAAATAGAGTAGTAACCTGAGTCAGTGGTAAAAAGGTCGGAGAAATCTGGGTGGGAGACGAGAGAAGTGGGACCGAGGGGAGACTTCAAGATCTTCTCAGCAACAAGATTGTAACCCTTTTTAAGGGCAAAGTAGATGGGGTTATTGCCATCGTCATTAGCAATGGTCCAGCTGGTATGTTCCGGATCCATCAACATTATTTCCAACACACATTTCTCATCCGCCTCACCCCATCTCAAGGCCAGGTTCAACGGCGTTTCATTATCCTCGCTCAACGCTAACCACGGCTTGACGTAATTATTATCCTCGTCATCCGGCAAGAATGATGCGTACATTTCTTTAACACACTTGATCAACGAGAGGTTGTTTTTCTCAGCCGCTGTGTGAAGCGGAGTATATAAATCTTTTGGTGTGATTAGGAGGAGTTGTTTTTGGATATCTGTGGGAAGAATATTCATAGCTTCCTTCACAAAATCCACCTTGCCAAACATTAAGGCAACATTGAAGATGGAATTTCCATTATTGGTTAGAGCGAGGAAGTATTCGGAAGGTTGTACAGCCAACACTTTTTTCAGAAACTCCACATCTCCTTCCATAGCCGCTGTGTGAAGCGGGTTAAACTTATCATCGTCTGTAATGAGGAGGAGTTGTTTTAGAATATTTGTGGGCAGAATATTCATAGCTTCCTTCATAAACTCCACCTTGCCATTCTGTAGGGCCAAATGGAAGATGGAACTTCCATCATCGGTTTGAGCGAAGAAGTATTCGGAAGGTTGTACAGCCAACGCTTCTTTCAGAAACTCCACATCTCCCTCCCTACCCGCTTTCTCCAACTGCTCATCCATCTTCATTCGATCTTGTTTTTGAAAATGGTGATTGGATATAGCGAGGAAGTATTCACAAGGTTTTTTGTCAACCCTAATTTGATTAATACTCCTACAACTCCTGCACTATATATTATGGAGTACTCCGTATGTCCACTTGCCCACTACTACCTCCTCATTCATTTTTGTTTATTCTTGTAAATATTGTTTTAACTTTACAAGTCGTTTACCCAAGTCATTTCTTTTTTTTTTTTTGGTCGTAATATAAAATTATCTTCTGTACTTGGTAAACAATTAGTTATGAGCTGGGTCAATTATGATGTACACATAATGCATACCTATAATAACGAACTACATATAACCATAATTTTTTTTAGCAAGTCTCCCTTGTTACGGACATGTCCGTCACAAATTTACGACGGATTAAATATTACCCAAATAGTAGATAAGACAAAACAAATACTACTCTCTAAGTACTTTGTTTTTGTCTTATCTCCCATATGGATAGTATTTAACCAGTCACAAAACTTACGAAGAATATATCGGTCACAATTGAGAATTTGTGTATTTTTTATGTTGTTATGCAAAAACATTATTCTAACGGCAACTTGGATGCATTTTTGTCAACTCTTTGCTTAACACACTTATCTTATAGTATTGCAGGGAACGGCTAAGAGTCTCTCCTCATGTCAAGATTATTTTTGAGAAGCGTTCGACGAATGGTATTGCGGATGCTCTTGCCAAGTTCTCGCTGAAGGATTCTAACGCCAATAATGGGAATTTTATTTGGTGTTCTGCTCCTTCTTTTGTAATGCGACTGTATGCAAACGACCTTGTTTCAGCTCAAACATCCCTCTTCCCTGATCCCCCACCTTGATTATATGGTTTATGAACTCTCTTTTTTATATTAATGCACTACTCTTCCAAAAAAAAACCTAAGACCGGTCAAATAACATTATTTATACAGATATTAGACAAAAACAAAATTCTTAGATATTAACAAAAAGTACTTGTTTGTGTGAAAACAATATAGTACCTTAAAGTATTTTGGAGGTCGTAACTACCCTCCTACATTTTGTGATCCATCGTCTAATAAACAGCGTTAAATTACTTATGATAATTTAGAGCTCAACAATGAATGATATAATTCTCAAACTTAAACACAAAAATTCTCAACTATACTTATATATGAAGAAGATTCCAATAACACAATATCAACTAGAGTCTCCACAATTGTACTTGTGAATGCTATATTACAAACTAAGGGATAGATGGCTGATTACCTCCATGATCGGATGCTACTGCTACTGCTAATCTACGCTACGCCTAAATGACTAATCTAAAGATAGACGCTAAGTTGTAGTTGTTGTTGTTTGAGTTGTCCTTTGCTTGAATGAAATGTCTCCTTATATATAGGCATCACCTAGCTCTTTGAAAACTACTCCTTAGTGGAAGACAGTTGATAAACCGCAAAGTCTTCTTGAAGCTTCAACTGGGTGCTTATTATGCCCCTTAGCCCAGCGTTCCTCCTCTTTTACTCTGTTTGTCTTCAACTTGGATTAACACAATTTAGGCTCAATAACCTTATTCCTTAGTTTTCAGACCCACACACCCTTCAAATAATAAATTTAGTATCTTAACTAAATTAGGCGCCAAAAATACTTATCTTATCTATATAAGTGAAATGTTATTAGACCCGTTTTATTTTAAGGGAGATATATCCGTCTTAACAAACACTAAGTGATATACTCCCTCCAATTCAACCTAAAGTTCCCTCTTTCCTTATTTGTGGTAATCACGTTTTGTTCCCTCTTTCCTTATTTGGTAAGTTTTTGGGTAGTGAAATGACAAACTTGTCCTTGTTGCTTTTTCTTATTTACACAATTTGCCATTCCATTGGCCCACACATTTTACACTAACCCAATATAATTACCCCCTCCCAATACCACTTTGGACCTCCTAATTAACCCAGCCCACTAATTAATCCCTTCACAACCCTAATCTTACCCGCCTCTTTCTACAAGACTCTAGATCCTTCCTTATGAAAAACCCTAAGATCTACCTCCCTCATTCATCTTGTTCATCTGCCTCTTTCTCTCACCCTCAATCTCTCCGCCTATTCTTCATATTCTTCATCTTTTCCTCTTTACATGAAAAAATCTGAGACTCATCCCTCAATATCTTCATCGCCTATTGTTACTCACTTCTATCTTTTTCTTTCATCTTTATTATGTCTGGGTTTGTGAAATACGATTATGAAGATGATTGTGAATCTTCAGATCTGGTTTTTGAAGATGATCCATGTTTATTTAACATGTCAACTGTTGATGAGCCAGAAGTTGAGGCTGAATTTGAAGTTGAGGAAGCATTGGCCTTTGAATCTGGCATTGAAGATGAGTCAATGATGATTTCTACAAATGAAACTGGCCTGAAACATCTGATCTTCCATCTTCGGCTTTTGTTCCTGATTCTTTGGGGGATGTGGACACTTTTGTCCCAGAAACCTGTCCTGAGTTTTTGGAATTTGATGCGCGGAAGGCGGAACTTGATCGTAAAGCTAATAGAAGAATAATAGCTGCTGAAGAGCGAAGGAAGAGGGTATTGGCAAACCAAGAAACTCCTAAACATAAGAGATGGTTCATTGAGAAGATCTCTGAATACTTTCCTACATTTAAAGTTCTTCTTGAAGATCCTTAGAGGTTGGTCTGAACTGAACCCTTCTTCTCTTTAGTTTTCCGTTTATTTTGGTCAACTTATGATGAACTGAATGCATATGGGTTATGTGGTCATGGGCCACGTCTCGGTCCGTGAATTTAGGCCGCCTACCGGTCCGTAGTCACGGGCCACCTGCACGCCAGTCCGATCGGTGGACATGCAGCGGTCTTTTGAAAGCCACGCTCGGCGGCGTAAAAATGCCTTCGACCGGATCGTTTTAGATCGGTCGGTTTCGTCTCGGTAAGGGTCTCGAAACGATTAGAGATGTTTGGAGTCGCCATCAAGCATTTGTGGGATGCCTGGAACCCATTCGAATTCCACTTTATACCTCGGTCAAATCGAAGCACAAAGCAGCGTTTTGACATAGGTACTAAAGATAAGGAAATCGTCCCTCTTTAGCATCCTATCTCTAGAATGACTCTCGTACGCCCTGGATAAGGTCGTCCACTATCCAAAGTTTCTGAGTAAGAGGTGAAGGTACGTATTGGGAAGCCCTTTAATCAGACACCCAATCCCGCCCGCGTTTAGCGGCCTCTACTGATCGATCTTGGTTGGTTGAATGCAAAAGTTAATAAAACTGTTTAAATGCATGAATGCGCATCCAATGTTTTAAACCTAACATGTGAG
The DNA here is from genome assembly GCF_048544455.1 of Silene latifolia. NCBI lineage: Eukaryota > Viridiplantae > Streptophyta > Magnoliopsida > Caryophyllales > Caryophyllaceae > Silene > Silene latifolia. The sequence continues at coordinate 25,052,264 of NC_133530.1, read as the reverse complement.
CTTTCTAAGTCGGTTGATTTAATCCAAATATCAAGTATAAGATTTCGAGTTGGATTAATGATTGATTTGCATGCAAGACGGAAATTAAACATCCATTTACCGTATTAGGTTTAGGGTGCATAACATGATCCATTTGTCTTAGTAAGGCATTTTGCAAATATGGTTTGAATAGTCGTCTGATCCGTCCTATATCCGAGTTAACCGGAGTCGGGATCGTCCTAGACTAATGCTGGAAGGGAACAGGCCCTGCAGGGACGGCTATAAGAGGCGCGAGCAGCCGGCGGTGTAAGGGGCCTCCCCTCGGTTTTGAAAATGAGAAAGAAAAGGCCTGCTTGAGGCGCGGGTTAGCCAACGGCTGTATGCCGTGTTCTGACTGTTTAGAAAACGTTATAAAACGTCTTGAAAATGGGTATTTGAACCTGATTTGTTTTTAAAGGGTCGTTTTAGACCGCATTTGTTGATTTCAAGAACTAGACTCGAATAATCATCATTGTTTGATAATATTCGGTGTCGGGTCCGATTTGGCAAGCTTGATATGAATAGTTTTGAAAATGATTATGGAGTAATTGTCTTGAGTCCATTTTGAATGTAATTAGTCGATACTCGTCATCGTACCCGGGTTAAAACCCGGCATGGTATGTATAACCAAGGATGATTTCGTGTTGGTGACTAATATATTTGCTTAAAAAATATAAAGAAATGAAATAAAAGGTTTTAAAATACCTTTTAAATGTCATTAACCAAATATTATCACCGAAACACGGATTTAACCGTCATGGTATGGAGAACCAAGGGTGATTAATGGTTTATGGTTAAAACATGTGAAATGAAATGAAATGGTTCGAAAAATACTTGAAATGGTGAAAACCGATTACAAATATGAAAGTTGATTAAGGGAAATGACGAGAACAAACATGGTTGATCTCTGGTCTGAGTACCCCATTTAGGCGCAAGCCATTTGGCGACCTAAGGGGCTTCTGCCTCAGACCAAAAATCGGTTTTGGCTCGTTTATTCCATGTTTTGGTTCATGTTATGCATGTTTTAGCATGTTAAAGTCATGAAACAAGTAAAAACATAATAAAAGAGGATTTTTACACCCTCATACTTACATGTTTGGTTATGGCGAGTGACCGACGTAAGTGTAACAACTTGTTTGATCGGAAAAAACTCGGTTTAAAGCCGTTTTGGTAAGTAAAAGAGTGTTTTAAAAGTTTAGTGATGGTGTAGTGGTCAAAGTGGTCGGACAAGTGATTTAATGCACGATGACGGTACCAAACAATGTGTAAGGCTCGTATTTACGATCGGTAGGTCGTAAATACGCTGGCTTTGATTGTGACTTAAGAAGTCGAGAATTTTAAGGGAGAAAAGAGGGGGCGGACACTCGCGTAAGTCTCAAATGGGTGGCATTTGAGGGGTATTTATAGGAGAATGAGTGGTTGTGTGAGTTTTGAGCGATGTGGCCACCTGGGCTGCTCAAAGAGGCAAAAGCCAAATCGCGGCACTTCGAGTTGTGTTGTCACTATCACAACAAACGCAATCATGATTTATTCTATCCTAGGTTTGTAGTCACATGTTTGGTACTTGACCAACATGAATCCGGGAAAACTTAAGGTAGAAGGCTTGAGATATTTTTGGTTTTTGTGTTTGACTCGGTTTGACTCGTTGTTGGAGTCGGGATTTTGATTTTTCGAGTCGGTTTTTGGTCCGGTGTCGATTTTGACTCTAGTTAGTGTCATTGTGAACCCGTCGTTGTGCATTAAACACTCCAGGTATTTTAGAAATGTTTTGAAATGTTTTGTTTTCGAAATCGTTTTAAGTTTTCCGAAGTAAAGTTGTACACAAACTGTCGATCAAACGCTGCGATCCCAAAACATGTTGTAGTCCGATAATCATCGGGTGTTTGTTGGAGTCTCAGCAGATACCGGGTATCTACAGAGCCCCCACTTTGACTGAGGCTTGGACAGGGCGAAAGTCAAAGTAGAGTCCCCAGGTCAATCGAAGATTACAACCTGAAGACCCAAGCGACGTCGAGGCGGCTCGAAAGGATTCGGGCCAAGGACCTGCCGTCGGGAAGGGCGACGCCAAGGCGACTCGAGGGTACGAGTCAAGGACATGTCGTCGAGAACAGTTTAGAGTCTGTCGACTGTCCGTGCGGGTCGTTTAAAGTCCGTTAGACTACGTGCAAAGGCTCGCCAGCCATAAGAAGGAGTCATACCTGAGGCATCTTCGGATATGTCCTTGCATGGTTGCGGATAAATGCTCGCCAGCTGTGGGGCGTATGTGAGGCGGGCTCGCCAACCGCGGTGCGTTGTAAGGCTCGCCAGCCGTGACAAGGAAATGTACCCGAGGCATCTTCAGGATGTGTCCTTGGAAGGGTTGCGAACAAATGCTCGCCAGCTGCGGTGCGTTGTAAGGCTCGCCAACCATGGTGCGTTGTAAGGCTCGCCAGCCGAGACAAGGAAATGTACCCGAGGCATCTTCGGGATCTATCCTCGAAAGGTTGCGGACAAATGCTCGCCAGCTGCGGTGCGTTGTAAGGCTCGCCAGCCATGACAAGGAAATGTACCCGAGGCATCTTCGGGATGTGTCCTTGGAAGGGTTGCGGACAAATGCTCGCCAGCTGCGGTGCGTTGTAAGGCTCGCCAGCCGTGGTGCGTTGTAAGGCTCGCCAGCCGAGACAAGGAAATGTACCCGAGGCATCTTCGGGATCTATCCTCGAAAGGTTGCGGACAAATGCTCGCCAGCTGCGGTGCGTTGTAAGGCTCGCCAGCCATGACAAGGAAATGTACCCGAGGCATCTTCGGGATGTGTCCTTGGAAGGTTGCGGACAAATGCTCGCCAGCTGCGGTACGTTGTAAGGCTCGCCAGCCGTGACAAGGAAATGTACCCGAGGCATCTTCGGGATGTGTCCTTGGAAGGGTTGCGGACAAATGCTCGCCAGCTGCGGTGCGTTGTAAGGCTCGCCAGCCGTGGTGCGTTATAAGGCTCGCCAACCGAGACAAGGAAATGTACCCGAGGCATCTTCAGGATCTATCCTCGAAAGATTGCGGACAAATGCTCGCCAGCTGCGGTGCGTTGTAAGGCTCGTCAGCCGTGACAAGGAAATGTACCCGAGGCATCTTCGGGATGTGTCCTTGGAAGGGTTGCGGACAAATGCTCGCCAGCTGCGGTGCGTTGTAAGGCTCGCCAGCCGTGGTGCGTTGTAAGGCTCGCCAGCCGAGACAAGGAAATGTACCCGAGGCATCTTCGGGATCTATCCTCGAAAGGTTGCGGACAAATACTCGCCAGCTGCGGTGCGTTGTAAGGCTCGCCAGCCACAGTAAAGGTCGCTTAATGGACCATGGAAATAGCCGCGTCAAATGGGCTAGTTTCGAAAGTAGCGAACTCATGATGTCGCTGTGGAAATAGTGAGCTTGGATTCTCACTATCACTGTTTTTCTGGAATAAGTGGGTTCCGCGATGAAGCCCCCTGCTGGTATAGTGAGTTTGGAATTTTCACCATTCGGTTTTGAATTTGTGGTGGCGGTTTTGATTGCCGTTTGTTTTAATTTTGAAGGGAAATAGCAAATTTTAAGTCTGCTATTACGTTTGAAATGACGGTTTATATGCCGCCGTTGACATTTTGAAAGAAATAGTGAATTTGGAATCTTCACTATTGATTGAAGTGACGGTTTATTTGCCGCCGTTGACATTTGAAAGAAATAGTGAATTTGGAATCTTCACTATTGATTGAAGTGACGGTTTATTTGCCGCCGTTGACATTTGAAAGAAATAGTGAATTTGGAATCTTCACTATTGATTGAAGTGACGGTTTATTTGCCGCCGTTGACATTTGAAAGAAATAGTGAATTTGGAATCTTCACTATTGATTGAAGTGACGGTTTATTTGCCGCCGTTGACATTTGAAAGAAATAGTGAATTTGGAATCTTCACTATTGATTGAAGTGACGGTTTATTTGCCACCGTTGACATTTGAAAGAAATAGTGAATTTGGAATCTTCACTATTGATTGAAGTGACGGTTTATTTGCCGCCGTTGACATTTGAATTTTGGGGGAATAGCGGTTTTTGAGTTTTCGCCGTTATTTTGAAATTGGCGGTTTTGATCGCCGTTTGTTTGAAAATAGCGAGTTTTAAATTTTCACTATTTGTTTTGTTTGTTTTCGAGGAAATGACGATATTCAATATCGTCAACGGAAATTTTGGAATTTGTTGTGGTAAATTGGGCCAAAGCCCAAATTTCGCTGAAAAAGAAGAGGGGAGGCCTGGTTTAGGCGCGAGCCACTCGGCGATGTAAGCCGGCTTCCCTGTTTTTTGTTAAAAAGACGCGAGGTTGAGTTGCGGATGAACATTCATCTTCAACCTCGAAATTTCGCCAATAATCGCCATTTAAGGACCTTCAAGCTTGCTTTCATCCGTGCTTTTGCCAACAAATGTCATCTCAAGGTAACTATTTCCTCTTGAATCCTTTCAAATTCGTTGATTGTTAGCTAGATTGCATTTAGGGCGGATTTTGCCCTAAAAATCGAATTGGGCGTTTTTTATTGAGCCAATTTCGAGTGAAATTGATGTTTGCATTAGGTTAGAAACCTGTTTAGGAGTGTAGGGGTGCTTTTAGTTTGCATTTTGGTCCCCGTTCCCGCTCCCTATGCTCGAAAAACGTGATTGAGGCGAGAAACCGTCTCATTTCACAATGCCAAGTTTATTTGCTTGGGTAGTGGGTCCCACTAGGTTGCGTTGTAGTTGGGAAAACCCGTATTTGCCATTTAAGGACCTTCATTGGATGTTTGTGGGCAAAAATGGGTTTTTGCCATTTGCGACGGTCTTACGTCTGACAAAATAAGCGCTTGTTTGGGCTTGAATTGAGTCAGTCTGCCTTGAAATGGACCTTATCGGTATTTTAGGTCACCTTGGGGCGTGATGAAATCACGTTTGCCTTTTTGCGGTCGTTTTTTGAATTTTTGACCGGCTTGGGCTCAAATTAGCGTATGAATTGCCTTTTTGAACCGTAGAAAAATCCCCATTGTATCGGGAATGTATTTTTGGGTTATTGGCAGACCTTATATGGGTCTTGAAAAGCCGTTTTTGTGGTTCTGACTCGTCTTTTGCTTGAAAAGAGGGGCGAGTCATTTTTGTGTTTTTTTGTTGTGAAAGGTTTGGGGGCGGGATTGCCCCGTGTTTTGCATTGCAGGTTGTTTTTTTTTTGTGTTGGGGTTTACCCATTTCATGTCGTCGTAATGCCGAAATTTCGGCTGACGTTTTTTTTGTTCGCAGGAGAGTGTTCGGAGCAGTCCGGGTTCATGGCTGCGACTTTTGAGGAGTTGTTCGGGCCGGCCCCGGGTAGTACTCCGGTTAGCACGCCTGCCGTGGTCGTGGAGGACGTTACTGAGGAGGAGAGACCTCCTGAGCAGACTGTTGGGGCCTCAGGGGCCGTGGAGGAGCGTGCAGAGCCCGTTGTTGGGGCTGTTGGTGCTTGTAGGGCTCAGACTGGGGCTGAGGCGGGTACCTCCGGGAGGAGGGTTACTTCGAGGGTGCGCCGTCCTCGGGAGACTAGGCGGACGTTGCGGGACGTCAACAGGGTCGTTGAGTTGGGCCATGTCCACCACGTTGAGTCTCGCGGCCATAAGAGGCGGAGAGCGGAGACAGTCCAGGATGACGCCGACGTCGCGGCCTTCAGAGCTAGGCGAGTTACAGCCCCGCGGGGGTTGCTTTTACGGGCGGCGCCAGAGTGGGCCGAGGGTTTTGACGGTAGCCAGTTGCTGCTTCGACTGGACCGACACCTTTCCTACCGTGCTCACGAGGGCATGGTGAGTCACGTTCCCTGGTTTTATCAATCATTTTTTGAAGTGTCGAGCCTAAATAGGCATTCTGACGCTTGTTTGTTTTTGATTTCCGGAGATCGGCACCATGAGGACTTTATCAGGCTTTTCTACCTGCTTGGGCCTTTACGACGTTCTCCGAGCTGGGTCGAAGGTGTTGATAGAGAGGTCGGCTTTCGGGCCGTTGGTGGCCGCTTGGCGGGAAATTCAAGGGTCCTCGATTAGGTCGAACCTGTGTTTGATCCGCGCTATGTTGGACCGGTACTGGGACACGACGTCGTCATTCCACATGGAGTTTGGGGAGGTCGGCGTGACTCTGGAGGACTTTGTCGTGGTGTCCGGCCTTCCCTGTGGCGAGCTGCCCATTGAGTTTACCGCGACTCCAGAGAGAGTGTCCTCTCCTGCGGTCACTGCTTTGATCGGTACTGGTTTGCCGGAGCCTTCCGACGTCACTCCGTACCTGATCGCGAGTTCGTACGTGAAGGACCTCTTCACCGAGAGGGTGGCAGGTGTTGCTCCGGCGCCGTTGGCGAGTCCGGAGGCAGAGGCCGAGGCCGATGAGAAGGAGACGCGGCTGTGGTTGTGGTACTTCCTGGGTGCCACGTACTTTGGCGACAAGGGCGAGCGCTTGTCGACCAAGGTGCTTCCTCTTCTTGCCGACCTTGATGCTTTGGGTCGGTTTGATTGGGTTACGCCTTGACTTTGGCGAGTTTCACCAGATTGCACGCGGCGGTGCCCGGGAGACAAAGTGGGAGCGGGTAGTGCTCCTGCCTTAGTTGGTCCCGGCCTCATCTTTGAGGTACGAGTTTTTGTGGTAGTTTTTGTGAGTTTGATTTTGATTTTGATTTTGGCAATTTTTGAGAAATTGGCTAATTTCGTGTTTGCTATGTTTGATTACAGGCTTGGTTGTATGCTTACTTCACCCCTCTGCGCCCGGGGACCGTAGATGATGTTCCCTCGACTTACCCTGCTGTGAAGGGTTGGACGGTGGGTCGGAAGAAGTCGACTAAGTCGACTTACGAGGACTGCAGGCGTCGCGTGAACAAGCTTCGGGTTGCTGATGTAAGTTTCTGCTTTCCCCTCTCTTTTATAGCGGTAGCTTAGAGATAGGATGATCAGGTAGCTTAGGAAGCCCCCACTTAGCTGAGTAGCTCGGTTTTGAATGCAGTTTGTTGGGCGGCCTTGGGAGCACTACACGGGTGTGCCGGCCGCTGTCACGGAGCGTTTGCGACCTCTCGCTCCCTCGCGCCGTACTGTACTTGGAGACGGCGATTGAGCCGGTTTGGTACTTGGGCGAGCGCCTAGTTCGCCAGTGCTTTACCGAGACTTTCGTCGTGCCGGTTGACCCGCCTGGGGTGCTGTTCCAGGAGTCGACTCCTGATGAGGTTGAGGAGCACCTTCACGGTCGAGGAGGTGAGGAGTCTGTCATGCGGGACGCCGACTACGACACCTTCCGGTTGTCGAGGCTTGCTTGGTACCCGATCGAGGTATGTTTTCCTCTTTTCTTTGTTTTCATTGCCTCCCTTGATAGGAGGGTTTGTCATTTTTGATGCGGATCCGAATGTCGTGAGTCGACCGCCGATGAGGACTCGGCCCGGCTTTCCCGACGGAGACCACTTTTCACGGGCCGAGTGGGGAGGAGCTTCAGTTGCGCTTACCGGAGCCCGAGGTGGCCGAGGTGGCTGATGCCGACATGGAGTGGAGGTTGACTGTTCTGAGGGTGAGTTCCTGATTTGAACATTTTTCCCCAATTGTACTTTGCCTTACATTGTTTTGAAGGACATTTTTGTTTTGTAGGTGACGCATCGTTAGTCACGTAACTTGTGGCGGATGGCTAACCGCTGGAGGGCGCTGGCTAGTGACCTGGCTACGAGGGAGGCTCTGCTTTCTCAGGTACGTTTTGTGTTGTATTTCGTGTATTTGGTGTTGCGTTTCACGTTTTTTAGATCTTGAGGATCTGTTATTGTGTTTTGCAGAGCACATCGGATTCGGTGGAGCTTGCTCGGGTCCGTACTGAGTTGGAGGCAGCCAGGTCGACGATCGAGGCCCAAGGGTTGGGGATTACTCGTCGAGACCAGGACTTGAGGCTTCACGAGGACACGTTGCGGAGCCGAGACGCGGAGATTACCTCTCTGAAGACTCAGTTGGCAGCAGCGGAGGAGCTTCACGTCGAGATGGAGCGTGAGACGCTGGAGAGTTCCCCGGAGAGGGAGTCTGAGCTGGTGGTGGTGTCTGCGTTGGCGGCGACTCCTAGTGAGACCAGGACTGGTCCGACGGGAGACGTCGAGTAGTTGTTGTAGTTTGTCCGTGTTTTGGACTCTTGTCTATACATATTTACATTTTGCGTGAGGCGGTTTGTATATATGTGTTTTTGGATTGTGGTTTGTTTTGTGATTTTGGCTTTTTTGTGTTGTGTTTCGGAGGAGCGTTGTTGGCTGTTGACTCTCCTTTTGCTTTGCACCAGTTCCTGCATCGTTAGTGTAGAAAACAGGCAATAGATAGCATATACGCATAAACGTAAACACTAAAAGCATTTGATCACGTAAAGCATTTGTTTGAAAAATCAAAATTAACCAAGATGACTTGAAGCTAAAATTGAAATTTTAAAAATTCCGTGACAAAAATCGCCATGTTTGGAATTCAAAAGGAATTTATTTGAAAATTTGAGCAATTAACTCGTGTCGTGAATTAGATTGCATCGAAATTCTTGAAAATTGACTCGAAAAAATATAAAACTCAAACCGTCAGGAAAGAATTTTGGAAATGATTTTCGCGAGTACCTTTGGCTTTTGAGGTCAAGACTCGAATTTGTGAGTGCTTGAGTTTTTGAGGAAAATTGATGTCGTGTTATCAATTCTCGATTTTGATTTTTTGATTTGCGAAAAATCGAAAAAAATTTCGGAATTTCGACTGACATGGAAACGATCCGTCGCGGATCGGGGCGGCTAGCCCTTCCCCCCTTAAAAAAAGAAAGAAACCCCCGTATGTTTAAAGTTGCGTCATGGAAACCGTGTCGGATTTCGTAAAACGCGAAAACAAAGAAATGTGAGTGTGAAGAAACACAAAATTTCCCGGATCATCCCGAAGAGGCGCGAGGCTTCTGGCGAGAGTTTTGAGGTGTCAGGAGAAAACACATGTTGAAAGAGACAAGTCAACAGCGGGAATCCTGGGGAAGCCTCAAAGAGGCGCGAGCTGCTTGGCGATGGAAGCCGGCTCTCCCCTTTTCCTGAAAAATGTGCTGATCATTTTGCTATAAATAGGGACGTTTGCGCTTCATTGTTTCAGCATCCGAAACGCAAAAACATCTCTACAAAACCTCCTCTTCTTCCACAAAAAAATATTTCATGGATGCTTTTGAGAATGCATTGCGACAATGGTGCCGAGATTTGTCGCCTCCCGAGAAGTATCAACTCGATTGCATGGGAGTTGGTCAATTGTTGGTGCTTCGTCAAGTCAAGGTGCAACCTTCGTTTCTTGAAGCGTGTTCTCGGTTTTGGGATTCGAAACATCATGTTTTCGTTTTCCCGAAGGGCGAGATTTGTCCTCTTGTCGAAGAAGTTGGAGCCATTGGTGGGTGGCCGGGTTATACTCCGGTGCTTCCTCCGACTCGGTTGTGCTACAAGGAGAAATTACGTTCCATGTTGGGCTTATCAACAAGCCAAGTCAACTTTCTTCTTGCCCCACATGGTGTGGATATGTTGGCTCTTATCAACATCTTCTCGAACCGATTTGATGCTAATGTCTCGGAGGTGGCTAGGAGAAGGGCTCTTGCATTTTGCCTTGTCCATGTGTACCTCTTTGTTGATGTCTTGAAGAAGGATGGGCCAAGATACCATGGTAGCATGACCCTTATCCATGTGATTGAGCAAATGGAGCATGGTAGAGATCCATCGTGGTTGGTGCTTGGAGAGATTATCCAAGCTTTGGACAAGGAAGGCTCTTGTGGAGAAGCTCCCTCTTTTGGATCGCCAAGGATCCTCCAAGTATGGCTATTGGAGAGGCTAAGGTATGTAGAGCCTCCGGTTAACCCTTCTTCTTATTCCTTCCATCACCTCACCATGAAGAAGAAGTTGTATCCGGATAGTTTTACTTCCACCGAGGCCTATTGGGCCGCAAGATTGGCGGAGGAGGGTGGTCCTCATATCCGTTGGGTGGTGCCGTGGTGGCACTTGAGGTCCTTCACGGGGTTGCCCGCTTCGGGTGCTAGTCCTCGTTCTTTGATGGTGGTGGGCTTGAAGGTTGTTTCCTTCATTTATCCCGAAAGGCTCATGAGGCAAATGGGGCGTCAACAAAAGGTGCCCGCTCAAGATACTCTTGTCCAAGAGAATGTTTTCCGAAATTCCGAGTTCGTGGAATTCTTCGAAAGGTGGTGGGCCACTCGGCCGCTTTGGGAGGTGCCAAACTCCGTTGCCACGACATGGGTGACTCCCGCTTATGTCAAGTGGTCACGTGCTCCGTCCTTGGAGGAGAGATCCAAATTCCGTAAGGACGAGGTGGTCGACTTAAAGTATCGAGAGGTTGGCAAGGCCAACCGTGCCTTCTTTGAAGAATATGTTGAGGGAGCTACTCCCGATGTGATGAGACCACCGAAGAGGAGGAACTCCGGCTCCAAGAGAATGGTGGGCCGTGCACTGTCTCGTCTTGGGTCGAACATGGGGTCTTGTGCTTGACCGGAGGCCGTCGCCATCTTAGATCCGTTGAGGATCCGTTCCGAGGAAGAAGTCCATGCTAGGCGGGCCAACAAGAAGAACAAGGGGAAGATGTACCCCGAGGGAAAAGGCAAGGGTATAATGGAAGAGTGAAGACCTCCATTACCCACTTTATTATTATGTTGTATTATTGTTGTAGGTTTTTATTATGTTGTACTAGCTAGTTATTGTATGTTTTGTGCTAGTTTTACTATGTGAGGTGTGTTAGTTGACACCTTAGCTTTGACAAGTTGTAGCCTCGTCGAGCTTTATTTTTTGTCGAAATGTAATCCCTCCCATTATTAACTAAATAAAAGGATTGCTCGTGTCGAAAATTGTGAACGCTTGTTTCTTCCATCCGTTTTGCAAAGGCAATCCGATTTGAATCGTCCTAAACAATTGCACTTGGAAAAGTGGTATTTTGTGGAAAGGGAGAAAGGCTCATTTTTGTATTTTGGTGGGGAAAGGGAATGGTTTTCCCTTCCGTTTTTTTGATAGTGGTTTTTTTGATTGTGGGAATGGTTGTATCCTCCTTGTGTAAGAAAGGACTGCCTACGTATCCACCTGAAGAGGTGAAATCAAACCATGATCGTAGTTCAAAATGTTTTGTGAATTTGGATTGGGTTTTGTGGTTGTATCCCTCAAGCATAAGAGGGATTGCCTACGTATTCACCTGAAGAGGTGAAATCAAACCATGCTCGTAGTTCAGGGGGTTTGTTTTTGTAGTGCAAATGGACGTTGCCTTTGACGGATCAAAGGACATTCGAAACGGGCACGGTACCGCAGCTTAGACTCGATAAAACATGCAATTTCAAATCAGAACGCATTGAGGAACTTGACTTGAAAAGGGTTGAGGTCGATGCTAGTTGCAAAACTGGGCTAGGTTGTTGATTGATAGGGTTCAAGGGTAGTATTTCTTGAGTTGGTCTAGGTTGGTTGGGTTTTTAAAGTCCTCCCCATCTAGGTCACTCAGTCTCACTGCGCCCCCGAAAGTATTTTCCTGACCAGGTATGGCCCGGCCCAGTTGAGTTTGAATTTTCCCCTCGGATCGACGGGTAATGGTGCTCGGACTGACTTGAGGACCAAGTCGCCCTCCTGGATGTTTTGGGGTTTGACCTTCTTGTTGAATGTCCGTTGTATACGTCGTTGGTGTAGCTGGACGTTGTGCAAGGCGTTGAGTCGCCGTTCATCTATAAGAGTGAGTTGCTCGTACCTTCGACGGGTCCATTCCGCCTCAGGGACTTGACTTTCCAATAAGATGCGTAGAGAAGGGCCCTCTAACTCTACCGGTTGAACCGCCTCCATACTGTATGCTAGGTAGAAGGGTGTGGCGCCTGCCGGTGTTCGAATGGAGGTTCGGTATCCCCAGAGTGCGAATGGGAGTTTGCTCGGCCAATCGCGGTAGTTGTCTTGCATTTTCTTGATAATGGTAACAAGATATTTGTTCGCTGCCTCCACCCCTCCGTTGGTTTGGGGACGGTAGGGGGATGATCGATGTCGCTTGATCTTGTATTTGTCCAAAGAAAGCCCGAGTTTCCGCCTGGAGGAAGTGAGAGCCTTGATCGCTGATGATTTCATGGGGTACCCCGTATCGGCAAATGATGTTGTTTTGAATGAACTTGGCCTCTTGTTTGGCGGTCAAGACTGCATATGACTGTGCTTCCACCCATTTGGTGAAGTAGTCGATGGCGACGAGGACGAAGCAATGCCCCTTGGTGCCTACCGGATTGACTTTCCCGATGATGTCGATGCCTCAGGTAGAGAATGGCCAGGGTGACGTCATGGTGTATAAAAGGGATGGTGGTATATGTTGTATGTTGGTGAAGATTTGGCAATTGTGGCAATTTTTTACGTAGTTACGGCAATCGGCTTCCATGGTTGTCCAGTAGTAACCTAGCCGCATGATTTTCCGTGTAAGCATCATTGCACTCATGTGAGGGCCACATTCCCCGTCGTGAACCTCTCCCATGACTTTTCTGGCTTTGTGATGGTCAATGCAAAGGAGGAGAATTCCTTGGGGTGTTCATTTGTAGAGTTGATTTTGGTTTATCATGAATTGTGATGCAAGCAAACGGATGGCTCTTTGTCCTCTTTGATCAGAGTTGGGAGGGAATTCGTTTTTGGTTTTGTAATTGAGGATGGCTTGGTACCAAGGTTCATCATGGCTTTCCTCGTCGTCGATAATGGCACAAATGTGAGCTGGCTCGCTCCGTCTTTCGACAGATAGGGGCATTGATGTCATGTCGTCAGGTATGTTGATGAGCGCGGCAAGTTTTGCCAGGGCATCAGCAAATTGATTTTCCTCTCGCGGCAAGTGGAAGTAGTCGATTTGGTCGAAGAACTTGGCCTCTTGATTGATGTTTGCTCGGTAGGGAGCTAAGCTGTCGGATCGGATCTTCCATGATCCGGATACCTGATTGATGATGAGTGAGGAATCGCCATGGACCCTCAGCCTCTTGACGCCAAGTGTGATGGCTGCTTGTAGGCCGATGAGACACGCTTCATATTCAGCGGCATTGTTGGTGACGGCGAAGTCTAGCTTGACCGAGATTGGGACATGTTCTCCCTCTAGTGAGATTAGAAGGATTCCTACCCCGAAGCCTCTCAGATTAGATGCACCATCAAAGTATAGGTCCCATGCGTCGGAGTCGGCACAAAGGATGTTTTCGTCCGGAAGTGACCATGTGTCGGTCGTTGGATCTTCGTTGACGGGATTCTCTGCTAGGAAGTCAGCGACTGCTCTTCCCTTGATAACCTTGAGGGCTACAAACATGAGATCAAATTCGGACAGCATCAGTGTCCACCTAGACAGCCTTCCGTTTAGTACGGGTTTTTCGAAGATGTATTTGACCGGGTCCATCTTGGAGTAGATGTGGACCGACTAGCTGAGCATGTAATGCCGCAGCTTCTTTGTTGACCATACTAGGGCAAGGCATGTCTTTTCCAGTTGGGTATACCTCGTCTCGTACTCAATGAACTTTTTGCTGATGTAGTAGATGGCTCGCTCCTCGTTTCCAACTGTTTGTGCTAGCATCGCTCCCATGGCTGTGTCGGTTACAGTCAGGTATAGGGATAGAGGAATCCCCAAGTGAGATGGCATGAGGATAGAAGGTTTGGATAGGATTTCCTATATCCTTTCGAAGGCTTTTTGGCAGTCGTCGTCCCAATCGGTGTGATCGGAGGCGCGAAGCTTCTTGAATATTGCTTCACAGATCATGGTGAGCTTGGCAATGAACCGGCTGATGTATTAGACCTGACCGAGAAATCCCCGAATCTCCTTCTCGTTCTTAGGCCGAGGCATTTGTTGAAGGGCTTTGATTTTGGTTGGATCAATCTCAATGCCTCTTTTGCTGACGACGTGTCCCAAGAGTTTTCCGGAGGTGACCTCGAATGCACACTTCTGAGGATTTAGTCTCATGTTATATTTCCGCAGACGAGCGAAGAATTTCCGGAGGGCATTGATGTAGCCGTCCCGTTCCTTTGATTTGACGATCATGTCATCGACATACACCTCTACCTCCTTGTGCATCATATCATGTAGGAGACTGGTAGCGGTTCTTTGATAGGTCGCTCCGGCGTTGATGAGGCCGAAATGCATGACCGTGTAGCAATATGTACCCCACTGTGTAGTGAACGCAGTTTTGTGCATGTCTTCCTCAGCCATTTTAATCTGGTTGTACCCGGCATACCCGTCCATGAATGATAGGAGAGCATGTTCGGCGGTGTTGTCCACTAGAATGTCAACATGTGGCAAAGGGAAGTCGTCCTTTGGACTTGCCTTGTTTAGATCCCTGAAGTCGACGCAAACCCGAATTCGTCCGTCTTTCTTTGGTACTGGCACAATGTTGGCCACCCAGTCAGAGTATTCAGACACTTTGATGAACCCAGCCTTGAACTATTTGTCCACCTCTTCTTTGATTTTTAAGGCCCACTCAGGACGCATCCGACGTAGCTTCTGTTTCACAGGCTTAGCCCCGGGTTTGATGGGTATCCGGTGCTCTGCAATTTCTCTGTCAATCCCAGGCATGTCTCTGTACGACCAGGCGAATACGTCCTTGTATTCGTGGAGGAGGTCAATGAACTGTTGTCTTTCCGAGAGGTCCAGGGTTGTCCCTATCCTAAGTTCTTGAGGTGTATTGTCGGTTCCTATGTTAATAGGCTCGGTTTCCTCAATGATGGGTGTTTTGGTTTCCCGCTTGTCAAGTTCTTTGGCTAAGTGAGGTGGGTAGTCACTCAAGTCAAATTCCTCATACTCATTCAGAATTGCATTGCAGTTAAAGTGAGACGAGTCATAAGCAAACTTAGCGTTCATTAAGTTGACACGAGCGAAAAGCTCGGAAAAGACAGACATCTCGTGGTCAGTCAGAGGCGACACGACAGAGGAAGTGGTCCCTGGAACAAGCTCCAGGTTGTCACCTTTCATTGGAGTGGGTGTGACCCTAGTAGACTCAGCCTCTAAATCAGCCACGACTTTGTGATAAAATAGTGGGAAGGGGACCTTGACTGGGACATCAGGAGCGTCGGGAGCTACAACAGACTCTGACTCCGACTCAGACTCAGACTCAGATCCTTCTTCACTTTCCTTCTTGAACATAGGGCCTTCTCCAGTTGTGATCTTGAGAATGCGGCCTTGGCGATCGGTCCACTTGATGGTTTTCCTCCAGCCTTGGGTAGCTTTCTCCGGGTCAGTATCGGAGATCAAGGCGGTTGGATCAAACTGATTGTCTTTCAGGGCGATATTGATGATATCCTCATAATCGAGGCGTTTGATGTTATCTTCCCCAAAGAGTAGTGTGACAGCTCGTCCGTCGAGGCATGATGACGGTTTGGACCCAGTTGATGCAGCTTTGATGTTGTCGGGAATAAAGTAGCAGTCCTGAAAGACTTCCACTCCCGGGTATCTAGTCTTCACCACAGGGTCATAGATTGGCTCCGGAAAGCCGTTGTAGAGTTCAGACTCTCCCTCGGGGACAAAGTATCCGTTGAGAGTCAGGTGGTAGGGACGGAGGATAATCCCGTGCTTCTTGCGTTTTCTGATTAGGAGGTTCATGTCCCGGATATCTTCGTCGGTAGGTTCGTATCCTAGTCCAAAGGGGATATTGGGGACATTTGCCTGTTTCAAGGGAGGCAATGGGTCCTTCAGTGGATTGAGCGACAAACCCGGGAAATAACCCTGACGCATCATGATATGGTTGATCGTGAGGCTGGCGAATGGGTCGCACTCAGAGGTTTCCGATTCATCAGTTATGGCGTTCACGGCTTGGAAACCCCACATTTCATTGTCGTCCTCCTCAATGGCTTGGGAGGCTACTCCTCTTCTCATAACAGCTTTGATTGGGGAAGCGGAGATCGTGATCGTTTTCCCGTTAAAGGGGACCCTGATCTTTTGATGAAGCGTTGATATGACCGCCTTAAAGGCGTAAATCCAGGGGCGCCCCAGGAGCATGTTGAAAGACGCGTCGATATCAACCACTTGAAAACTGGTTTGTCTTTCTAGTGGCCCGGTTGCGACGGCTAAAGTGATAAGTCCAGCGACCTTACGACGAGTGTCGTCGTAGGCGCGTACTTTTTGGTTTGTTGGGATCAAATCAGATTCCTTGATACCCAGCCTGTGGGAGTTTTGAGAGGAATGACATTCACGGCGGAACCGTCATCCACGAGGACCATTGGTATGTTCTTTTGGAGGCATTGCACAGTGATGTACAGGGCCAGGTTATGGTTAGCTCCGAATAGGGGGATATCCTCGTCGTAGAAGACGACCGGGTTACTCAGATCAGGGGCGTCTCTCGTCATGTGTGCCACTATTTCTTCTGGGGAAGAGGTGGAGGGCACGGTTAATTTTCCCAAGGCCTGCAGTAAGGCCTGTCGATGCTCAAAAGACGTTGCGATCAGTTGCCAAATAGAGATCTCGGCTTTTGCTTTCTGGAGCTGTTTCAGGATTGAGTTCTCAGGAGCCTTTGGTTGGGTGTCCACTTCTGGGACGACTTGGTCATTCGTTGTTGGAACGACCGCTGGGTTGTTCGGATTCTGATAGGGACGTCCGGACCGGGTGAGATGTCCGATTTCCTTCGTCCGCTTCTCCTTCTCCGGGATGACATAAACATCCTCAACATCATCACGCCATATGTTGTTAATTTCAGGGTCTCGAGTATACCTCGGAGGGGTATTCCTCGGTGGGTAGTTCTTGTGGGGGATATTTTTGTGAGGGCGATTTTTGTGAGGGTAGTTATTTTGAGGGTAGTTATTTTGAGGGTAATTCTCGTGAAGGTGGTTATTTTGAGGGTGATTTTCGTGGGGCCTATGCCAGAATGGTCGCGGGAGCAATCCATCCTGGGGTGGGTAGTTTTGAATGCTTGGGGAATTTTCCCTCGGACGTGGTGCTGGGGGATTGAAGATGAGTCGACGGTAGGCGTCGTCGAGTCGGGTGATTCTCTCAGAAAGGCTGGCAATGGCCTCCTCAACTTGTTGAAACATAGTGAGCATGGTGGCAGCACTGAACACGAACACTCCATCTGAAGGGTCCTTTTCTAGAACATTCACCTCGTCGTCAATTGGCGAGATGAGATGAGAGCAGTCTAGGGTCGGCTCATCGTCAGAGATGGCATGAATTCCCAGAGGATTCGTCTTGTTGTTCAGTTTAGTTGGTGGGGGTATAGGCAAATCTCCCTTCTCAATCATGTCTTGAATGAGGTGCTTGAGTTTGAAGCAATTTTCGGTGTCATGCCCTTTCCCTAGATGATACTGGCAGTAGGCGTTGGGGTTCCAAAACCGAGACTTCTTGGCGTCGGCCGGGTCCGGGGTGGGCCCGATAGGTTGTAACTTCCCTTGGTCCATAAGCCTTTTCAGGGCACTCGCATAAGTTAACCCTATGTTGGTGAACACTCTCTAGGGGCGTTCAATTTTCTTTGCGGACGGTTCGACGAGGTTGACCTCATCAATCTTGTTTTTCTGACCGTACGGGCGAGATCCGGTTGAGGTGGATCCTTGATAACCCCTGCCTGTGGTCTTTGCTAAGACACCCTTTCGGAGGTCGTCCTCAATACGTGTTCCCAGAATTTGTAGATCTTGAAAAGTTTTGATATTTTGATACCTCAGCATATTGGCATAAACCGGGCGGAGGTTGTTGACAAATTTCTCTACCAGAGTTGACTCACTCAAACATCGACCAACTGAGTACTCACCCTCCTCCAGCGGGTTAGAAACTCAGTGAATCCTTCCTTATCGTTTTGAGTTAACACCTCGAGAGTACGGGTGTTGGCCTGGATCTCGACATTGTCGGCATACTGTTTGGCAAACTCAACTGCAATCTCATCCCAGGTGGTAAGGTTTTTCGGGTCCAAGGAGTAGTACCATTGGCGAGGAATCGGCTCTAGAGAGGATGGGAAGATCCGGGTAAAGAGCTCATGTTTGACCCCCTTGATGGCCATGTAGTCTTTGAAAGCACGGATGTGGTTGAGTGGGTCCTCCACTCCTTTGAACTTAGGCACGTCAGTCAGGGTGAAGTTGTCAGGTAACTGGTCCCCAACAGGTTCGAACCTTCGGTTATTCTCAAGGTGGATATTGTTACCACGGGCTAGGAGTTGTTCTTCTAAAAGTTTCAGCCTCTTCTCGGTTTCAGTCAGAGGTGGGGTATTATGTTACCCAATTTCCTTGTTCTCCAGGGCGTCGATACGGGTCTCGACGCGGTCCAGGGTGACCTTAAGAGCGATAAGCAGACTGGCTAGCTGATCAGTTGTGACATCTCTGTTGTTATCATTGTTGTTGTTGGACGAAGCTGAAGACGGAGGCATGGCTCTGAGGCATAAAAATGGCTCACATTACAACTCAATCCGACACGGTTCCAAGACTGAACGCAGACAACACAGAGGACGAGACCAAGATCGACTCAACAAGACGGGGTGACCGTGTGTGGTCCCTCGGTGCTGACTCGGTTTATGACGTGACGGTGTGTGACCGAACCTTTGACACGAGTCCAACATGACGGCGTGACGCCATTGGACGGGTATCATGGTGAGACGACTCATAAGTAAAGACCCATAAGTACGTTTCCTTTGACTCGATAGACACGAGGCGGAATTGGAATGGTGGACTGAAGTTTTCGAAAATAGAAATTTTCAAAAAGATTCATTTGTCGCTTTAATGGGCGGCTTCCGAAGATAGAAATATCCGTAAGCCAATCAATTGAAAAGGGGTTGTCTTAAGTTTATTTGCAAAAGACGGTTTGAGTTTGAGTCGGCTCGGAAAACAGTGCATTGTTTCCCAAGACGGTTTTGAAATTCAAAAGTGTATGTTTTAAAAATCGGGTTTGAAATGTTTGAAGAGGTCTCGAGGACGGTGTATGGTCCTCGGGATCTTGAAAGTGTCTCGAGGAAAGGGTGTGTGCTTTTCTCGGGTTTTGAAAGAGCCATTGTCGGCGCGAAACGGGTTAAAATCCGTGTCTAGACGCGGCGATTGTAACGGCGTAAAAAGGTGATTTGAAATGGTTATACAAAACCGGGTTTGAAAATCGTTATTACGACGGCCTAGAAAGGCGTGTTGAAATGGTTATAAAAAAAACCGGGTTTGAAAATCGTCATTACGACGGCCTAGAAAGGCGTGTTGAAATGGTTATAAAAAACCGGGTTTGAAAATCGTCATTACGACGGCCTAGAAAGGCGTGTTGAAATGGTTTATACAAAAACCGGGTTTGAAAATCGTCATTACGACGGCCTAGAAAGGCGTGTTGAAATGGTTATAAAAACCGGGTTTGAAAATCGTCATTACGACGGCCTAGAAAGGCGTGTTGAAATGGTTATAAAAACCGGGTTTGAAAATCGTCATTACGACGGCCTAAAAAGGCGTGTATCGGTCGGTGAAAGACCGAGGTTTTGAAATGGCCATTATAACGGCGCAAAAAGTGTGATTTTGAAAGTTTGAAAATGACACGGAAGGACTTATGATCAAGTAGCACATAAGCACTCACAGTTTTATTATATTATGCATCATGCTGACACGGGTTTTAGCTTAAAAGGGTGGGTGGAGCAATCAAACCCCGATTTGCGAGAGGGATACCAGTCCAAACAAAATGTGTAAGGAGGGTGCCCTAGCCTTGTGCTCGAAAGTGATGAAAGCTCTTTGGCGAAACAGAAATGTGTAACGTCAATGGTATGCTTGACTCAATCGGGATGAGAAACGCGGGGATGAGAAAACTCACGCCGACGAGACGAGCCAATTGGTCGAAAAGGGTTAGGTTGTGGGCCCGGACAAGGAACCCGACCGTGACCGTAATATCAAATAATGCATTCCAACCAAGACCTCGTTCGAGTCTCACCATCTAGGGATCACAAAGACGTAAGTCCTAGTTCTCCCCAGCGGAGTCGCCAATCTGTGGTCATGGGCTACGTCTCGGTCCGCGGATTTAGGCCGCCTACCGATCCGTAGTCACGGGCCACCTGCACGCCAGTCCGATCGGTGGACATGCAGCGGTCTTTTGAAAGCCACGCTCGGCGGCGTAAAAATGCCTTCGACCGGATCGTTTTAGATTGGTTGGTTTCGTCTTGGTAAGGGTCTCGAAACGATTAGAGATGTTCGGAGTCGCCACCAAGCATTTGTGGGATGCCTGGAACCCGTTCGAATTCCACTTTATACCTCAGTCAAATCGAAGCACAAAGCAGCGTTTTGACATAGGTACTAAAGATAAGGAAATCGTCCCTCTTTAGCATCATATCTCTAGAATGACTCTCGTACGCCCTGGATAAGGTCGTCCACTATCCAAAGTTTCTGAGTAAGAGGTGAAGGTACGTATTGGGAAGCCCTTTAATCGAACACCCAATCCCGCCCACGTTTAGCGCCTCGACCGATCGATCTTGGTTGGTTGAATGCAAAAGTTGATAAAACGGTTTAAATGCATGAATGCGCATCCAATGTTTTAAACCTAACATGTGAGCTTTCTAAGTCGGTTGATTTAATCCAAATATCAAGTATAAGATGTCGAGTTGGATTAATGATTGATTTGCATGCAAGACGGAAATTAAACATCCATTTACCGTATTAGGTTTAGGGTGCATAACATGATCCATTTGTCTTAGTAAGGCATTTTGCAAATATGGTTTGAATAGTCGTCTGATCCGTCCTTTATCCGAGTTAACCGGAGTCGGGATCGTCCTAGACTAATCTTTGGAAGGGAACAGCCCTGCACTGCACGGCTATAAGAGGCGCGAGCCAGCCGGCGGTGTAAGGGGCCTCCCTCTGGTTTTGAAAATGAGAAAGAAAAGGCTTGCTTGAGGCGCGGGTTAGCCAACGGCTGTATGCCGTGTTCTGACTGTTTAGAAAACATTATAAAACGTGTTGAAAATGGGTATTTGAACCCGATTTGTTTTGAAAGGGTCGTTTTAGACCGCATTTGTTGATTTGAAGAACTAGACTCGAATAATCATCATTGTTTGATAATATTCGGTGTCGGGTCCGATTTAGCAAGCTTGACATGAATAGTTTTGAAAATGATTATGGACTAATTGTCTTAAGTCCATTTTGAATGTAATTAGTCGATACTCGTCATCGTACCCGGGTTAAAACCCGGCATGGTATGTATAACCAAGGATGATTTCGTGTTGGTGACTAATATATTTGCTTAAAAAATGTAAAGAAATGAAATAAAAGGTTTTAAAATACCTTTTAAATGTCATTAACCAAATATTATCACCGAAACACGGATTTAACCATCATGGTATGGAGAACCAAGGGTGATTAATGCTTTATGGTTAAAACATGTGAAATGAAATGAAATGGTTCGAAAAATACTTGAAATGGTGAAAACCGATTACAAATATGAAAGTTGATTAAGGGAAATGACGAGAACAAACACGGTTAATCTCTGGTCTGAGTACCCTATTTAGGCGCGAGCCATTTGGCGACCTAAGGGGCTTCTGCCTCAGACCAAAAATCGGTTTTGGCTCGTTTATTCCATGTTTTGGTTCATGTTATGCATGTTTTAGCATGTTAAAGTCATGAAACAAGTAAAAACATAATAAAAGAGGATTTTTACACCCTCATACTTACATGTTTGGTTATGGCGAGTGACCGACGTAAGTGTAACAACTTGTTTGATCGGAAAAAACTCGGTTTAAAACCGTTTTGGTAAGTAAAAGAGTGTTTTAAAAGTTTAGTGATGGTGTAGTGGTCAAAGTGGTCGGACAAGTGATTTAATGCACGATGACGGTACCAAACAATGTGTAAGGCTCGTATTTACGATCGGTAGGTCGTAAATACGCGTCGGATTGTGACTTAAGAAGTCGAGTCGAGAATTTTAAGGGAGAAAAGAGGGGGCGGACACTCGCGTAAGTCTCAAATGGGTGGCATTTGAGGGGTATTTATAGGAGAATGAGTGGTTGTGTGAGTTTTGAGCGACGTGGCCACCTGGGCTGCTGAAAGAGGCGCGAGCCAAATCGCGGTATTTCGAGTTGCGTTGTCACTATCACAACAAACGCAATCATGATTTATTCTATCCTAGGTTTTGTAGTCACATGTTTGGTACTTGACCAACATGAATCCGGGAAAACTTAAGGTAGAAGGCGTGAGATATTTTTGGTTTTGTGTTTGACTCGGTTTGACTCGTTGTTGGAGTCGGGATTTTGAATTTTCGAGTCGTTTTTTGGTCCAGTGTCGGTTTTGACTCTAGTTAGTGTCATTGCGACCCCGTCGTTGTGCATTAAACACTCCAGGTATTTTTGAAATGTTTTGAAATGTTTTGTTTTCGAAATCGTTTTAAGTTTTCCGACGTAAAGTTGTACACAAACTGTCGATCAAACGCTGGGATCCCAAAACATGTTGTAGTCCGATAATCATCGGGTGTTTGTTGGAGTCTCAGCAGATACCGGGTATCTACAGGTTACTGAATGCCCAATGATAATTACTTGGGGGCTAAAAAATTGGTTGCATGCATTACGCCACCATTTTTGAAAAATTTGATGAGGCTATACATGCATTCAATCTTCACTTCTTGTTTTAGTCAGTATAGTATTGTTATTAAGTTGTATGCCAAGTGGAGAATTAAAACAAAGTGTAGCACCAACATCATCATCATCAAAATATGCAAAGTTCATACACACTTTAATTTAAACTATAAAAAATAAAAGTAACAGCCTTGCTTCTGTTCAAAATATGCATGCATTCAATCTTCACTTCTTGCTTATGTTCTGTGGTTGTTGAACTTGTTGTTTTCGCATCTTGAACATGCTTCTTCCTTCTTGGTTGATGTAGTTGGCTGGTTATTGTACTAACTATTTCTAATTGCCCAAAATGAGTACAACAACCAACCAAATTGATGATTGGTGTCTTACTTTCTAATTGCACATATCTATGAAATATGATGAAACTGGCATTACTGAATTCACCAATTCAGTAATACTATCTGCATAACCTGTATTAGTAACTTCAACACTGTCAAAATTCTAAATATACATGGTGCTATCTTTGACCAAGCTACTTTCTGCCTCTAAATACGGTGGTAGTATTCATGCATTTGCTAGCTTGCTCTTATGCATGTGTGGTATTTTGTAATCTTTATGTCCTCTTCTTTTTAACACTTCTAGCATACACCCTTGCATAGTGATGAACACATAATTTAGTTTAATCACTTCTAAATTTTCAAAGGCAGTATTCACTGCTTCTACAAGCTCATCTAGCTTGTATGAGTTGGTGAGTGTTTGAAGTGATTGAATGGCTCGAAAGAATCCCAAATCCAAGACATTCAAGTCTGGTGAATTTGGGGCCTGTTGAACTAACTATATGTTCCACCCATCACCGCTAGGTGCCTCTCTAAAATTTGCATCTGAGTTCTTAATGTGTGGCCTTGCATTATCTTGCTAAATGTATATTGTTTTACTTGCATTTGCTGGCCATTTTCTCTTGATTTCTGGTAGTACCACACCTAACATCATATTTTTCACAACTTGCTTGGCGATGGACTCAATTGGCTTTGTCTCCATTGTTCCTGCAACCATGTTCTTGGAATTTCTTTAGGCTGGTTCCAAGGAAACAAATGGCCAAATTCCTATTTCCCCATCAAAGATACATTCATTGTTTTCTGCATATTGTGGTCTTCCAACAGCTTACTGATGGTTCAAATTTTAACCTCGCAAGTGCACGATTGTCATTTCACAATATAAGGGTCGAATCCACAAGGAGCATTGTAATACCCGTCCTTTTAGGGACCCGTTGACCAACGTTGACCGACCTTTGGGGCAGGTGATAGTCTTTAGGAATGCGTGCAAGAGATGTATTGTGTCTTGATAGACTTTGGGGATGAGTGGTACTCGATAGAGTAGAGGCTAATCGATCGAGTAGCTTGGGTACTCGATCGAGTAGGGGCCACTCGATCGAGTAAGTTGGTTACTCGATCGAGTAGCGTCTTTTCAGCGAGGGTTTATAATCGTGTTTTAATAAATCGAAAATCATTTCCGTCTCTTTCCTTCAGACCTAAATGTCGCCTCACCTCTTTCCTTTGACCTGAATTCCTTCCATGGAAGCCTTTGAGGATACTAGTGCCTTGAGGATAGGTTGCTTGAGTCGGGTAGCGGTCTTGACGCCGAGATACGACGCGTAGGTATGTCATCATCATCTTTCTCTTTGTTGTTCCTTGTAGGATTGTGGTGGTAGTAATAGGCTGTTATGCTGTTTGTATATGGGTTGATTGCTTGGTTGATGTCATGTGTTTGATCGAGGAATCGCTGCGGTTGGCTAAAGGTAGGTTCGCCTACTCAGTTTCTGTTGCTTGTTTAGGGTATCGGTTGTTGTTGTTGTTGTTGTTGTTGTTGTGGTCGTTGTCGCGATGCAGCTATTGTGATTGATCATCTATGGTTCTCGAGGTGCGTCCTCGACTGAGTGGAGTCACTTGTGGGAGTGGCTTCATGCCCTAGTTTCGCCCTCCGTGGAACCCACCACGGGAGGGGATGTGCACATTAATGGGACAGGGTTTATCGCTCGGTATGATGAGCGGGGATTTGGTGGGTACTGTTACGGTCCCCCACTGGCAGGGTTGGTCCAGTGGACAGTCGGTGACGGTGATTGATTGGAGTATTGTGGCTTGTGTGTGCGGTCTGTTGTGTTTGTAATGAGTTTGCTGTTGTTGCTATATTGTCCGCAGTACTGACCTTGTGTTGTTGTTTTCTTGTTTGCTTCTGTTGTGTCTGCCATGATCCCTTATGGAGAGCAGTCAGTCTTAGCAGGTGATGTCTTGGATGGTAGCTGGAGTCTTGGCAGGATGAGTCTTAATGAGTCATGACAGGAATAGTTTACATAGTGTTGATGAGTTGTATTGTTTGTATTAGTAGTTTTGGTTTAATCACTTGTAAAGTTTTTATAAATGTTCTTTTATCGACTTTTGATGATTAATTTCCTCGGGCAACCGAGATGGTAACGCCTTTATATGCTAGGGAAGGTCTTGTTAAGGCTCCTTAGTATATGGGGGTGTTACAAAGTGGTATCAGAGCGACGATTTTAGAACTTGTAACAAATGAGCCTAATGAACATAGTGAGTCTAATGAAATGAACCTGGTGTATATATCAGGAGCCCCAGCTAATGCTAGATTTTGGATGAGTAGGCGCCCTCATTTCAAAATCATGGACCCATTATGCTTAAGCACTGGGAATGGGAATGTTGAGTCGGCAATTATGTGCCTAATGTGCATAGTGGTCATACTAGAATTATTCGTGGTAAAGTTTCTGTTGAAGTTAGCATGTGTGTAATGGTTATGCTAGAATCGTATATGGTGAAGTTCCTAATAAAGATAATATGTGTGTGATGATCATGAGAAACGTGAAAGTTGTAAACTAATAGAAGTGTGTGTGAAAAGAGTAGAAGTGCGGGATAATGTGTGGAATGTGGTGATGGTCGTGTTTGCTTCAAATAGTAGTTGGTGATAGTAGTTCCTATAAGAGTTATAAATCTTATAATAGTAATAATAATAATAATAATTAAAGAGTTGTGAATTTGTGATGATAATTATCAAAATAATAATGGTTGCATGTGGTATATGAATGGTTAAAAGCTTCCGTTTGTGACATGATTTATCTGAGTAAACTAATTTGTTTATGTTGAGGCATAGTTAGAATTCTAGTAGATTCGGATGGTACATGATAGTCTAATGTTAGATGAGTGTTTAGAGTAAAATGAGTGAGCAGATTGTGACAGGTGATGCAGTCGTTTAGCTTTGGGGCAGTCACGGGGAGTCACCACGCAAGTTTAACTTCCACTGTCAAGAGCTTTTGTTATCTTTTTTAGTTATTGGTTTTATGACAATACTTTGGTGTCGGATTTTGAGGTTATGTAAACTTTAATCTTTCGTACTTTAATGAATGTGTTTGGGCTTGTTGCTTTTGATATACTAACCTCGGGCAACCGAGATGGTAACAGCCTTTCATGCTAGGGTAGTCCTTGGTAAGGTACCTTTGTATAAGGGGGTGTTACACGTACTCTCACATGATTCAAATTTGCAAGTCTTTCATCAATGACTCGAATTAGCAAGTGCAGATTTTTCATGTATACCACGAGGCGAATGGGTGTGCGGATTGGTTAGCCAATATGGGTGTGACGCAAGACCAGAAGTTGAGCTTCATTGAGCATGGGGAGGTGTTGGGTCGTCTATTTGAGTTGTTGGTGTAACACCCCCTCATACCAAGGTACCTTACCAAGGACTACCCTAGCATGAGAGGTTGTTACCATCTCGGTTGCCCGAGGTAAGTATATATCAAAAGCAACAATCCAAAACACATTTATTAGAGTATAAAAAGTTAGCGATTACATTATCTCAGACCAACTCAAAATAAAAGTATAAGGTCTCAATACAACTGAAATCATAGACAGCTAAACTTGTAACAACGGAAGCTAGACTCGAAGTGATGACTCCCCATGACTGTCCCATAGCTAAACATCTGCATTACCTCTCATAATCTGCTCACCATCCCTGAATGGATCACCGCAGGTTTTACAAAACAACAACAACATGGGGTTAGTACCGTTCAATCAAGATAAGATAAACAAATAATGTAACCGGCTGATCATCCTCCACAGTAACCGACTACACACCGAAGTGTGTAGCCCTGCCAGATTACCCATCGCAACAGGTAATCCACTCCGCCAGTGGGTGACCGCAGCCCATCCCCACCAAGTCCATCTCATCAACGAGCTACTAACAATCCCTGTCCCTTAATGTGCACATCCCCTCCCGTGACGGGTTCCACGGAGGGCGAACTAGGGTGTGAAGCCACTCCCGCAAGTGACTCCACCACAAACCGCACACCACAGCATCACAGCTGTCACAACAACACAACCGTCACAACCACATCAACACCGTCACCACAACACCCATCCTCCGATGATCAGTAGATAACAACAATTATGAAACAAATACAATCACAGTCTTAAATCGATTAACAGTAAACTGAGTAGGGAAACTCTACCTTTTCGCAATCCGCTATGCTGCAATCAATCATACAAATGCATAACAAATATCACATCGTCACCTACAACAATGGTAATCAACAATCAACTCGTATATGATGAGCAAACCGTAAACCCCCAAATTAATCCAAACTAGGGTTTGCTAACTTATAAGAACAACAATAGATCAATAAAGATAAGACACTTACCATGACGACTGACACGGAATATGGTGCTAGAATCCACAATCGATGACCTTTGCCTTGGAATTGATGAAGATGATTAGAGGGGGAAGAAACGTAGTTTATGTTTTGGAAGAAAATGCCTTTAGAAACTGACACACGATCATATAAATAATCTCTAATCATTTTAATCAAAACCGCGGAAATAATACCCGACAGACCGGATACTCGGTCAAGTATAGAGTATACTCGGCCAAGTATCCTCTACTCAGTCGAGTATTCAGTATACTCGGCCGAGTGTTCCTGGGCAGTAGCCAAACAGGTTACACGACACACTCTACTCGACCGAGCAGGCCATACTTGGTCGAGTACCAGCCTATAAAATCCGTAGTATTACAGTCTTCCCTCCTTAAAAAGGACTTCGTCCCCGAAGTTCCAACCCAACCTATCAAACCTGGACACCTAACACTAGGTCTACCAACCACACTTACTTCCACAACATGACTCACGATATCGTCCCAATTATAGCATATACTCTCAATACTAACTCCATAATATTACCAAATAACCACAATATAATGTTGCCAACCTTGTCTCACTTCCATAACACTCACTAGTAACTCAATACCAAGACAATCCACCGGACAAGATCAACCATCAAGACGGAATGTTACATTCTACCACCCTTAGAACGAAATTCGTCCTCGAAGTTTACTCACACACATAAACATCCTCACACAATCCGTTAATACTATCGAATTTTACTCACACTCCTAAACATCATACCACTACGAGCACTGCCATTACCTGTACTAAAATCAACCATAACACGAATCCATCCTTTACTCTACACCAACACTCAAACTTCCAAATGTGCTATAACATGTACAAACATCAAACTCTCTTTTCCCTTTCTACTCCTCTTAAGATAAATGTTACATCCTCGTAACTCACTAATACTAGGTCCTTTGCTATACCTCCCATAAACCTCATTACCATCACATGTCAATGATAACCCACTACAACCTCAAGACCTACAACCATTCCTATATCCAGGGCTCTCTTTCTCTAACAGTTCTCGTGCCTCCAATTATTCTGTACTCCCATAACATATATCATTAAATCCTCAGTATAACCACTACTCCATATCTTCTACATTACCACAAAACGACATACTTCTATATACATATACACTCATCTCCGCAATCTTATCTCACAATCCACAATTGTTACACCTACTCACATTAGCTTCTCAAGTTCATCTCCTTTATTACCACTGTAGATACCCGTATCCGTCGATATTGGAATTTATAGAGAACCCGACAAACACCCGATGATGATAGGACACATGTATTCTTTAGTTGTCATTGTCATTATTTGGAGCTCGTTTTATGATGTAGAATGGGCGTCGTCGATGAAGTATTTTATTATTTTAATTGATATTTAAATTAATGTTTTTTTTAAAGTGAATTCATTTTATTAATTTAAATGATATTTAAATTAAGGTTTCTTAGAATTTATTTTCTCAAATTTATTTTATTGAAAATAAAATAAATAATTGATTTGAAAAATCAATTTATGAGTATATTTGATTTGAAAAATCATTTATTTTAATGTGTTAATTGTTTTGAAAAATCGATTTAAAAAATCGAAAAGAACTCGTTTTAAACACGTGTTTTAGAGCTCGATTATAGCTCGGTTTTTGAGCCCGTTTTCTTTACGAATTGGCACGAATCTCGAGTACACTAACCAACCTAAGCCTCTACCCATCCAACCCCAGTTCGAACCCCATATCCACGGCCCAAATCATGCCCCAAATCACCCCCAACAGCCCGCACAAAAACACGAGCAGCCCCCCTGTTTTGCAGCTCAAATCCCGAGCCCAAAACCCGCTCCAAATACCACCAAAACCCGTACCCATTAACCCTAACCCATACCCTAGTATCCTACCCATATTACCTTAGCTTAACCACCAAGAAAACCCCTCTCAAACCCTCACAAAAGCTGCTGGACAGCAGCTATGCGTGAATGAGCCCGTCTGCCTCTCCCCTCTAAAACCCTACCTTAACTCCTTATAAATACCCCCCCCCCCCTTCACCATACATTCATTCCTCTAGGTTCTCCATAAATACAACCGTCATTTACAAGCCTTAAACTCCAGAAACAAATCCTAATTGCCTCTCAAAAACCCTTCACAAAGCCGACTTGCAAACTGGAACAGTTTGTGTGTCCTCTTCGAAATACAATTCGTTCCTCCTTCAAACATCCATTAAAATTCGAGTTTATTGTTCCTAATTAACCATACAACATCCATATACACATTAGACAAAGATTTATGAGCCAAATTACCCTTGAGAGTACACGAATTCCCTCGAAAAACAGAGTGTTATACACTTTGTTTTCGCGGTTTTTTTCCTGTCTGTCCAGTTCTGTTTGTGCTCGTTTTTCGTGCCCAATAACTCAAAACGAGCAGGGGTTGCTTTAAAATATCTGTTCTCCTCTCTTTCTAGTTTTCAAAACATCTTTTAAATCGAATTTTCATCGTGAAACGAGAGAGAAATCGCTGTTTGAAAGTTGCTGTCCGGATTCGATAAAAACGTGTTGTTTGCTTTGTTTCTTCGTCGACGACGGCCTCTCGAGATAAAATCTACCATCGATTACGACCCAAGACGGTGTCAACGATACATGTAGGTTGAGGGTGCATCAAATCCTCCTCTTTCTCCCTTTTATTTCGTTTTTTATGTTTGTTTTCTTATAGTTCGTTTTTGTTTATCGTTTGTTCTTATTAACTATGGAACTAGTTTAGTCCGAGTATGAGTTAAAGTACCACCATGAACACCCGCGTTGACTTGAGATGGGAAAGAAACCGCTACATCAGTCGGTCGTACACCCCCGTCTCATTTACATATCCTCGTGTTCAAGGTAGGGCATTAATAAAACAAATTCTGACTTCGCTCTTCGCTTTTGACCCCTCTCTTCTCTCGTGTGATTCGACCCACCTTAGGACCCATTTACATGTTAGTACAACCTCTGATTGTTAACATATGACTTATTTAGACGACATTCGATCATTTAAATAACCTAATTAGACATGTTAGGGTGCTTCGACATAGCTTTTAAAATCAATCGACAATTCTGTAACTTAATGAACGCATCTCTCTCTTTCACCTAATTTCTCGCTAGTATAAGAGTGCGTGACTAGCACCTTCTTATTAACACTCGACGAGTTAATTTAATTAGCGAACTTGACCTAATTTGACCCCTTAGGCCGTGTAGAACACCCGGTTTTAGGCGGAGCCTTCTGACCTCTTTTTGTCATCGATTTCTAATGTATTTTTCGCATCGCTTTGCAAATCCATCTAACCTAATGAATCTAACCTAGGAACTAGGATAGCCGTGTATGAGGTCGTGTTTGGGCCGTGTCTTTTGTATCCCTTTTCTCGTTTTTTTTATCTTAGTCTCATTGTTTGTATCTTGTAATCAATTTGTGTTTATCGAGTCGCGTTTTGTAACTTGTTTGTAATTAGTTCTCCTTTATCGAGTCAAACGATTTCTAAAAACCTTAGTTTTGTTTAGTTAGACGGTTGTGCCCCAATGCAAGGGAGAGCGTAGTAAATCGCATGTTGTTTAAAGCAACATGGCCCGATTTATGCTAATGCATGCTTTGGTGTGTGACTCAATGTCTAATTCGATAAGATTAAGTGGAAGCACGCATTACGAGGGGTTACCCAAGGCCGTGAGTCATGTAGGCCATGAGTCACCCCTTTGTGCACGTTTTCCTAGGCCGAATGGCCATGTGTCGTGTATGGTGTCGTATATAGCAATTGTATTTAGATCGAGTTGTATCTTTAATTTATTGTTGTGTCGGCATTAAATGCCTGGTTTGTAATAGGTAGATCCCACGGCTCCCCCATTCCCCCTTAAGCCTTGTTTGCTTTGTTTTGTATGTTGTAAGATTAATCAACCCACATGCTAAATTACAACTTTGACAAAGTTAGTTTAGTTGCATCTAAAACGACATAGAAATTGTTGTCACATGTTAGGGTTTAAAACGATGTTTGCATATCATATATCGTAGTAGCTATGACCTTGTTTGAACTCCGACACTTGACTTAGTAGAGGCCGTTATCGACGGGCGGGGTTAGGTGTCCTTATGGGCTTCCTAACACGTACCCTCACCCCTTACTCAAGATCTATGGTTTGTGGATCCGTCTAAATACCATTGGATTACGAGAGTCATTCAAATAGAGTGATATAAGGTACAAGTCTTTATCTTTAATCACTCATAGTCGATTGGCTTTATGCTTTTCGATGAAAGGTGTAAAGTTGACTTGAACGGTTCCAAGTTCCCATAAAACTTGGTGGCGACTCTAATTTGTCTTAATTCGATTCGAAGGAACCTCGAGTCGATTATGCCTAGTGTGGATCCCGCGGACGCAGTTCCCGAGGGCCTTGTCCACAGTTTGGCGACTCCGCTGGGGAAAAGAGGACTAGTTACACTTTGTTTCTAGGGTCTTTTCCTCCGAGGTGAAACTTGAAAAGAAAGTGTTGGAAAGTAAAACATTACTCATAGTGCTACGATTCATGCATAAACCCTTAAGGATTTTCCCGGGCCGTCCCAGCGTTTCTTTGTGATGCGTGGGGGGCGACGTCCCACTATGCTAGGAAGCTGCACATTGCTCGCTTCCACTTCACCTCGCGTGGTTCTTGATGGTGGGGACGCTCTTCTAGGTACTTTACCTTAAGGCCCTTGCTCTATAAGACCGCAAAAGGATGGAGGGCATAGACCTTCTTGTAGAAGACTTGCCGAGACTTAGAGATGTCTAGGAGCATACATCCTTATAACATGAGAATGACAATGTGCAAGTTGTTTCCCGAGTTTTTTCAAAATTTTCCATTTCAAAACCGAACTTTTGAACAACTTACTTTCAAAATTAGCATGGTTTTAAAAACGCGGAATGCTGCCCAAATAGGACTAGAAATTTCGGCCAAAACAAGCTTTTATAGCCGGCATGCTGCCCATTTCAAATCTCATTTTTCAAATCGATCATTCGTTTTTCAAAATCAATCCAAAATGCCTCTCGAACCTCAACCAAGCATGAAATGCGTCGAGTCATGTCCGGGTCATGGCCGTGTTAGGCCAGGCGTTTTTTCGTTCCAAGAGTCTAGAACACGACCCTGTTGGGTCACCCAAGTTCACCTCTTGGGCTTTGAGTCATGTTAGTCGACCATTTGGTCTAAGATAGTCCACAGAAACGTCCAAGCTAGGCCCTTTAGGACGTTTCACTCGAACCTAAGGACTATGTTGGTCCAATCACGGGTTTAGTCACACCGAGTCCAGTTTAGAATCGAGCTATGACAGTTTGAGTCATGTCGTTTTGTCGAGTCTAAAACGAATCGAGGTCTAAATCCAACCGTGAGCCGAACCTTTGGTTAATCCGTCTCAAGTCGAGTCTTTGTTTGAGTCAAGCTGGTGTCGTGTCCTTAAGTGTGCAGGGGCTCTTACTTAAAATATTGACTCGGTTCGGGGTTTTCTTGTAGAAAGGCCGCCAAAAACCCGACGTCAAGCAATGGAAGATGCTGTCAACAAGCTCACTGAGGCCGTGAACCTCATGATGACCCGAATGGATGCAATCGAATCTAAGCTGGGTGAAGATTCCCCTCTATCTACCCCACCTCTGACTGATCTGGAGAAACGGTTCAAATTCATTGAAGACCGTCTGAAACTTTCCCAGGGGAAGAACATCCACTACGAAAATGCTAGGGCCTATGCCCCAGTTCAGGATAAGTTGCCCACAAACATGGTACTCACTGATATCCCAAAGTTTAAGGGCAGAAGATCCATCCACCATGTTAAGGCCTATAAGGGGTACTTAGCACTGAAGGGAGTACCTGCTGACATGCTCTCTGAAATTTTCGCTCAATCTCTGGATGAACACCCGAAGGCGTGGTTCTACAATCTGGACCTTAAGAACTTCCCCACTTTCGAAGATATTACGGTGGAGTTCTGCAAGCACTATGCTGATAATGTCGAGATTCAAACCAACATAAGAACATGGGAGGTGATGACACAGAAAGAAAAAGAAGGCTTTACTGAATTCCTTGCAAGATGGCGCGCTGAAAGCGTGAAATTAGCCAAGAAGCCGGATGAAGTTGAAATGGTAGATAAGTTCGTAAAGAATTTACGGCCTGTTTACCGTAATGCTCTGAAATACCAGAATTTTGGTTCTTTCAAAGAATTGATAAGAATCGGGATAAAGGTAGAAGATGATGTCATAAGGGCAGAGGCTGAAAAGCCGAAAGGGTACCAAGGGGCCTCATCGTCTAAGGGCAAGGCCCCAGCAACGACCCATATTGATGAAGCCATCAATCTCTTAGGAGGGCAATTGAAGAAGTCGCAACGCCAAACACCTAGGGCATTCACCGATATCGGATGAACTTATACATACGCTCTCCAAAGGCTCATAGCCCAAGGAAAGCTGAAGCCTATTGGTC
The DNA here is from genome assembly GCF_048544455.1 of Silene latifolia. Taxonomy (NCBI): domain Eukaryota; kingdom Viridiplantae; phylum Streptophyta; class Magnoliopsida; order Caryophyllales; family Caryophyllaceae; genus Silene; species Silene latifolia. Next base: position 25,018,663 of record NC_133530.1, on the reverse strand, counting down.
CAACTCCGGACCCTCCCGCTGATCAACAAGGTAAATGGTATAAACCAAATGCCTACTGTGCCTTTCATCAAGGGAAAGGCCATGATACTGAAAGGTGCTATCGACCGAAGCACGAAATCCAAGACATGATTGAGAATGGAACACTCCCGATCCCAACTGTTTAACCCAATAACATCACCAATCCATTTGGCGATCACGCCAACTTTGTTTCTGTCGAAGACAATGTCGATTATTCCTATCTTATCCACCCATGTCACTTGAAAGGGGTGTTTATCGGGAAAATATTGGTGGATTGCCTTGAATTCTTTCCAAACCCGAAGAATGAAATTCAAGTCAGGAGTCTTGCTCTAGAATGTACTCCTCTCGTTAACGAAGTTAATAAAAGACAATTCGGTTCACCAACCTTTATCACTGGCGTAGATCCTCAGAGGACTACCTCGGGATGAAGGCAGACCATCAAAGGGATCAAGGACCAGAGCCGGGTATCTAAGCTGACAGCTGAGCAAGAGAAAGCTCAAGACCAGATTTGAAAATTATGAGTCGGGATCTATTTTCTTATTTTAGTCGAGTCGAGTCTAGGACTTTCTTTTCTTGAAGTTGAGTCGTTTGTTCCACGATGACCTAGGGTGTGTCCTAGGAATCGTTCCTTCGAGTCTGTTAAGCATTTTTCATTCCAATAAAAGTTACAGTTTCGTTTCCAAATATGTCTTGTTTCCAATCCTCAATCATTCCGAAAACATGATAAAATGCACAACACACTCAAAGGCATCCCTGGGGTAGAAATATGTCCCGTTTCAAAACATAAGGTACACTAGGATCCCGTGTTTGATTCCTTTACCTATTCCATGTCTGGTGGTGGAAAACCTCCATCTGAACCAATGTTTGTTGACAAGCTTTTAGATGATTCTATGACGAACCCGAACTATCTCCTTGTTTCCCCTATCGATGACAGAAGGCAAGCCTTTTCCCCAACAAAATCATCCCATCTAGAAGAGAGAAGATATCAACCCGTTCTAACAAGGAATTGTTAGTTCCTACCCAAATTAGTTGGCGAAGCCCAGTTTTCAAGGTGTATCCATTTATGACTAAGAGAATGAATAGAAAATCATTTTCAAAGAGAAAAAAAATGAAAAAAAGAAAAATGAAAAAAAGATGAAAGAAAAAGGAAAAAAGAAAAAAGATGTTGAAGTCATTGCAGAACGCTTTTGGTTGAATGTCGAAGTTACGGAAGCCAGAAGTCAAGTCAAGTACCCATAGTTGAGGTTCAATGGGCGAAGCCCAAAAGCTTAAGTAGTAACCTCTTTACCCTCTAAGTCCTTCCTAAGACAGTTACAAAGGGATGGTCGGGAATTTTGAGAATCATTCCGCTTGTGTTGTTACACCCAGCCTTTAGGGACCAGATATGGAGATTTGAACCCACATTGTTTTCCAACCCATTTGCACTAGGGTTTCATCAAACCCGAGACACCTTTTCCAACCACGATGTAAGCCATAACCCATTGGCCTTAGCACCAGAAAATGAACCTTCAGAATGACGGTCCACTATTCAAGCCTTTTGTTGCCAAGCTCCACATCCCAAAGAACCACAAACTTTTGTACCAACCCTAGACACGGGATTTAACGGTACCTTACAGGCTAGAATGGGATACGACATGATACCTTAGGTGAAACCTTCGAGTGTGTACACACAATCAAAATGCCATGTTTATGCACCTTGATCGAACTACGTCGGATTTGATTTCGCTCCACGCGAATACGTAGGCAGTCCTTCTGAACAAGGGATTCAATCCACTCATCAACCAAGTTGTCATCTTGTCGGTTTCTTACGGGTCTTAACCAAGTCCAAATGAAGCCACCTTTGTTTGAGTCAGTCTTAGCACTCGATGTAGGCTAGGATAAGGATATAGGTTTGGATGAATAGTATCAAGTCTCAGAATGAGCTTTATCTAACGGTTTAGGCAAAGATGCTGAGTCATATAGACATGGGTTTGTGTTGGGAACAGAAAATATGAAAAACCCGCTGAAAAGAAAGAAGGCGTGGAAGAAAAAAAGTAAAAGCCCGCTGAAAAGAAAGAAGGCGGTGGCAAGAAATGATGAAAACTCGCTGAAAAGAAAGGAGGCGAGGAGAGGAGTGACAGAATGTTCCCAACAAGAGTGATGTATGATGTCTAAGTGTTCTCATAAAACCAGTCTGTGTTTAGTGTCTAGGCGAAGCTAACGTTGCTGCTCCGTGAGTTTAATCCACCTTGTCAATGCCAAGTGATCTTGATTCCCATGTGCCCTTGGGAGCACGCCTATGCCATACGATATCTCTGTCTCAAGTCCGATGGCCTTGTGATTCCCATTTGCCATCTTTTGGCGCCAGAATGGCCAATTTACATTTCTACCCCCAGCAAGTCAATAATTGAATTTAAACTCGTGCACACTTGCGGTTTTATTTTCCTTTTTTGTTTTACGGTAGCGGGCTACGCCCACGTTATTTACGGGCCATACAGAGTGTCTGAGTCGTGTTTCATGCTCACCCATCAAGGTTCGATTTCAAAAAATTTCAAAATTTCAAAATTCCAAAAACTTTTTGCGAATTATGGATAGATGATCCAAGTAGTGGAATCTTCTTGGGTCGATGACCCAATCTTTCGAAATTCAAAATTCAAAATTCAATTTTTGAAGGGCCGATGGCCCAACATTCCAAGTGATGTCAAATTCAAACTTCGGGTCGATGGCCCAATTATTCAAAATTTTCAAATTCAATTTTTGGGTCGAGGACCCAATCTTTCAAATGATCTAATTTTATGATCGATGATCCAAATGTGCTTATGTAATGATTATTGCTAGTACGTTTTTGTGTTTCAAATGTAGCAGGATAAGCTTCAACTGGGGGCTCTAAAGTCTTCGACTTTAGAGCCATTGCAAACTGGGGGCTCTGAAGCCGTAGGCTTCAGAGACCATTATCAAGATGTAAAGGATGACATCCACTCAGAATTCAATTCAATACAAGAGTATGAAATGGAAGAATTCCGTAGCTGAAAGCAAATGATGAAAGCGGCGGCAACCTCCTTGGAAAGTCCCGTCCCATTTGGGCACCTGCCAGCAGATGATAAGCTTTGGGCAAGTCTCAACAGATAATGAATTTCGGACAACTGCCAGCAGATGATAAATTTTGGGCAAATGTCAGCAGATGATGAATTTTGGACAAATGTCAACAGATGATAAACTTTGGGCATGTGTCAGCAGTTGCCGAACTACGACGCGGGTTTGATTCCGTTAGAAACGGATACGTAGGCGCCTAAGGATAAGGCTCAATACACCATATATGCAATTTATGGGTCGACGACCAATGACGATAATTTGACACAACAGAAGCAAGAGTCAATCCCCAACGAAGTTTCAGGTATGATCTCTTCTTATGGCTGGCGAGCTTATATACGCAAGTCTAATAGACTATAAACGACCCGCAGAATCCTCAAGTCGAGAGGGACCTGGGGTATACTTTGACTTTCGCCCTGTCTAAGCCTCAGTCAAAGTGGGGGCTCTGTAGATACCCGTATCCGTCGATATTGGAATTTATAAAGAACTCGACAAACACCCGATGATGATAGGACACATGTATTCTTTAGTTGTCATTGTCATTATTTGGAGCTCGTTTTATGATGTAGAATGGGCGTCGTCGATGAAGTATTTTATTATTTTAATTGATATTTAAATTAATGTTTTTTTTAAAGTGAATTCATTTTATTAATTTAAATGATATTTAAATTAAAGTTTTTTAGAATTTATTTTCTCAAATTTATTTTATTGAAAATAAAATAAATAATTGATTTGAAAAATCATTTTATGAGTATATTTGATTTGAAAAATCATTTATTTTAATGTGTTAATTGTTTTGAAAAATCGATTTAAAAAATCGAAAAGAACTCATTTTAAACACGTGTTTTAGAGCTCGATTATAGCTCGGTTTTTGAGCCCGTTTTCTTTACGAATTGGCACGAATCTCGAGTACACTAACCAACCTAAGCCTCTACCCATCCAACCCCAGTTCGAACCCCATATCCACGGCCCAAATCATGCCCCAAATCACCCCCAACAGCCCGCACAAAAACACGAGCAGCCCCCCTGTTTTGCAGCTCAAATCCCGAGCCCAAAACCCGCTCCAAATACCACCAAAACCCATACCCATTAACCCTAACCCATACCCTAGTATCCTACCCATATTACCTTAGCTTAACCACCAAGAAAACCCCTCTCAAACCCTCACAAAAGCTGCTGGACAGCAGCTATGCGTGAATGAGCCCGTCTGCCTCTCCCCTCTAAAACCCTACCTTAACTCCTTATAAATACCCCCCCCCCCCCTTCACCATACATTGATTCCTCTAGGTTCTCCATACATACAACCGTCATTTACAAGCCTTAAACTCCAGAAACAAACCCTAATTGCCTCTCAAAAACCCTTCACAAAGCCGACTTGCAAACTGGAACAGTTTGTGTGTCCTCTTCGAAATACAATTCGTTCCTCCTTCAAACATCCATTAAAATTCGAGTTTCTTGTTCCTAATTAACCATACAACATCCATCTACACATTAGACAAATATTTATGAGCCAAATTGCCCTTGAGAGTACACGAATTCCCTCGAAAAACAGAGTGTTATACACTCTGTTTTCGCGGTTTTTTTCCTGTCTGTCCAGTTCTGTTTGTGCTCATTTTTCGTGCCCAATAACTCAAAACGAGCAGGGGTTGCTATAAGATCTCTGTTCTTCTCTCTTTCTAGTTTTCAAAACATCTTTTAAATCGAATTTTCATCGTGAAACGAGAGAGAAATCGCTGTTTGAAAGTTGCTGTCCGGATTCGATAAAAACGTGTTGTTTGTTTTGTTTCTTTGTCGACGACGGCCTCTCGAGATAAAATCTACCATCGATTACGACCCAAGACGGTGTCAACGATACATGTAGGTTGAGGGTGCATCAAATCCTCCTCTTTCTCCCTTTTATTTCGTTTTTTATGTTTGTTTTCTTATAGTTCGTTTTTGTTTGTTTATCGTTTTTGTTTATCGTTTGTTCTTATTAACTATGAAACTAGTTTAGTCCGAGTATGAGTTAAAGTACCACCATGAACACCCGCGTTGACTTGAGATGGGAAAGAAACCGCTACATCAGTCGGTCGTACACCCCCGTCTCATTTACATATCCTCGTGTTCAAGGTAGGGCATTAATAAAACAAATTCTGACTTCGCTCTTCGCTTTTGACCCCTCTCTTCTCTTGTGTGATTCGACCCACCTTAGGACCCGTTTACATGTTAGTACAACCTCTGATTGTTAACATATGACTTATTTAGACGACATTCGATCATTTAAATAACCTAATTAGACATGTTAGGGTGCTTCGACATAGCTTTTAAAATCAATCGACAATTCTGTAACTTAATGAACGCATCTCTCTCTTTCACCTAATTTCTCGCTAGTATAAGAGTGCGTGACTAGCACCTTCTTATTAACACTCGACGAGTTAATTTAATTAGCGAACTTGACCTAATTTGTCCCCTTAGGCCGTGTAGAACACCCGGTTTTAGGCGGAGCCTTCTGACCTCTTTTTGTCATCGATTTCTAATGTATTTTCCGCATTGCTTTGCAAATCCATCTAACCTAATGAATCTAACCTAGGAACTAGGATAGCCGTGTATGAGGTCGTGTTTGGGCCGTGTCTTTTGTATCCCTTTTCTCGTTTTTTTTATCTTAGTCTCATTGTTTGTATCTTGTAATCAATTTGTGTTTATCGAGTCGCGTTTTGTAACTTGTTTGTAATTAGTTCTCCTTTATCGAGTCAAACGATTTCTAAAAACCTTAGTTTTGTTTAGTTAGACGGTTGTCCCCCAATGCAAGTGAGAGCGTAGTAAATCGCATGTTGTTTAAAGCAACATGGCCCGATTTATGCCAATGCATGCTTTGGTGTGTGACCCAATGTCTAATTCGATAAGATTAAGTGGAAGCACGCATTACGAGGAGTGACCCAAGGCCGTGATTCATGTAGGCCGTGAGTCACCCCTTTGTTCACGTTTTCCTAGGCCGAATGGCCATGTGTCGTGTATGGTGTCGTATATAGCAATTGTATTTAGATCGAGTTGTATCTTTAATTTATTGTTGTGTCGGCATGAAATGCCTGGTTTGTAATAGGTAGATCCCACTGCTCCCCCATTCCCCCTTAAGCCTTGTTTGCTTTGTTTTGTATGTTGTTAGATTAATCAACCCACATGCTAAATTACAACTTTGACAAAGTTAGTTTAGTTGCATCTAAAACGACATAGAAATTGTTGTCACATGTTAGGGTTTAAAACAATGTTTGCATATCATATATCGTAGTAGCTATGACCTTGTTTGAACTCCGACACTTGACTTAGTAGAGGCCGTTATCGACGGGCGGGGTTAGGTGTCCTTATGGGCTTCCTAACACGTACCCTCACCCCTTACTCAAGATCTATGGTTTGTGGATCCGTCTAAATACCATTGGATTACGAGAGTCATTCAAATCGAGTGATATAGGGTACAAGTCTTTATCTTTAATCACTCATAGTCGATTGGCTTTATGCTTTTTGATGAAAGGTGTAAAGTTGCCTTGAACGGTTCCAAGTTCCCATAAAACTTGGTGGCGACTCTAATTTGTCTTAATTCGATTCGAAGGAACCTCGAGTCGATTATGCCTAGTGTGGATCCCGCGGACGCAGTTCCCGAGGGCCTTGTCCACAACCACAAAACTCACCCTTACCTTGACATGATGCTAAGTCCCAAAACTCCGTACTCGTGTAGATACCTCATTTCTGCACCTCCCGCAAACCACCCGGTGATGATTGGGCCGCATGTTTGCTACGCGGAACGATTTGTGACAGTTCGTAAGTTTATCATCAAGTGATTGCTCAAATACTAATGTCCACCTCTTAGTTGTCATCTACGTGCCGATACGGTCGTTTTGACAGTAATTAGAGTACATTTGGAGTCCGGGCCTAAAACCGTCTTCATTTTCTGATAACTATTAAATCCCGAGTCAGAATGTTCTGGAATGTTCCGGATATTTCTATTCCATATTTTATAAATATTTCACAATCTTTATCCTTTGGTAAACAATTTCCCGTAATATTCACATAAGATATTAAGGAAAACCAAATTTTACCGTCCTACCATAACTTAAACACGGAAATCTTTCTTTCGCAGGAGGAAACCACTAGGGAACAGACGCAGCAGGTGCTGCGCCTCTTCCAAGAGACGCAGTGGCTGTTGCGCCTCTTCCCAGGACCTTTTCTGCGTAATTTTCGTATCTTTTTCATATCTTTCCGAGATTCACTTCCAAAGACTCTCCGAAACCCTAATTCCTTCACGTGATTAGTATAAATAGGAGCCTTCGCTCCTCATATTTCTCACGCGAGTGTCCGCCCTTCTCTTATCCCTTTGCATTCTAGACCTTTGTTCTTACTTTTTGGCGTCTACGTGCTTGAACATTCGACCACGTAAGCTCGGATCCTTCTGAGTACCAGCCTCGTTTGCATGACCGACCAATTTGACCAACTCCACATCAATCAACTTAATTAATCTAATCGTTTTTCTCTTACGAGGGCACTTTCATATTTACATTATAGTTCGAGTCGAGCATCGCTAATCGATATCTTAGTCCTTCTCGTTTCGTCAAACATGTAAGTCTGAGGGTGTATAAATCTCTTTTTTTTATTATTGTTATTTACCTTTTTGTATCACAATTGTAAGGTTTATGTCGAAAATACCAATTAAAACCGATTTATAAAACCGTGCTTTAAAACGTTTTTTTGCGGATTTCCAGAAGACAGGCTGTCGAGAAAGGACGCAGCAACTGCTGCGCCTTTTCGAAGGAGCGCAGTTCCTGCTACGCCTCTTCGTGAGGCTGCCGCAGTTCCTGCTTCCTTTCTTCTTCCTTCATCCTCTGTAATTCGTTCGTGTTTATTTGTTTTCGTTTGTTTCTTGCTAATTCTTAGATATAATCATCACTAATTTCACATGTATATTATTTATTATTCATTCACATGTTTAATTCGACTTAAATCCCTTATAATCTCATATTTGCGGGTTTTCGTCATTAAATTCAATCCGGGTTGTAGGAATTCGATTTGTTCATATCGGGTTTCTGGAATTCGATCCTTGGTATATTTTCCATCTGTTATTCATGTTATTCGTCATTAATTTGTCATCAATTCATCATGTTTAGCCTATTTCATTCACCTATGTCATTAATCAATCATTCTTCCATGTAAATAATTCGTTTGCATCCGTCTCATCCATGTTTATTGCTTTTATGACCATTAATCACATGTAAATAATCTATTAATCACTTTCATCCGAGTAAATATCATAATTGATCCTTAAATTCCCCAATTAACATTAACGATTTGCAGTTCCGGCTTCACAGCCATAACTCACCCTTGGAACAGACGCAGCAACTGCTGCGTCTCTTCCAAAGGGCGCAGTTCTGCTGCGCCTGTTTCAGGATGAGTTCTGTCTCTGAACTCCATTGTTGCTTGACCTAGTTTAATTAGCTTACGTATAATCAACTATTATCCGTATTATCACCTTCTGATTTATCCGTTTTAAAGGTATTTTCGACATAAATCACCTAATCCGTTGTAATTATTGTAATTTTCGTTTTCGTAATTTTCTTATAGTATTTATCATATTTTTTTGTATCATTTGTATGTTTTCACATGTAATTGAACATTAAATCCTACTTCGACCCAATTGTTTGCTAATTACGTGTTTACCGACTTAGCCTAATTCTCACATGTTAGGATTAAAACTTGGATGTTGCATTGCATGCATATAATCGACGATATATCAAGTATGAATGATGTCCCTAATCATTAGTAGAGGCCGCTATCGAGGCGGGCGAGATTAGGTGTTCGATCAAAAGAGCTTCCTAATACGTACCCTCACCCCTTACTCCAGATCTATGTGAACATCCGTGTTCATTGGCATCCGCGAGAGTCATTTTAGACATAGAATGCTAAGAGTAACGATTGCCTAGTGTTCATGTCTCTACTTTGTATTTTGACATGGCACGAAGTATTCGAACGGTTCCAATTTCCCATAAAAATTGGTGGCGACTCCAACAAAATGCAAACGCTTGTTCTCTTCCTCCCAAGCGCCCCCGTGGGCCCCCTGTTGTCCACAGTTTGGCGACTCCGCTGGGGATAATACACTTACGTGTAGCCAAGGGTGAAACTTGAACAAGGTTAGGGAATAATTTGTACAAGACATTTGTCTTTTTTCATAACTCGGCTTCCTAGACCGTTTTATTCGGCCTTCCTAGGCCCAACCCAACCCATTTGACCAATCGTCCCGTCTAAACGGTCCTAATTCTTATTTGGGCCTAAGGATGGATAGCGATTGACGTCATCCATACCATGATGCTTACTCTTGTTTGTATCAAGGGCCTTCACTACTTGAGGAAATGGACTAGGAATCGGCCTTACTCTTGTTTGGTACGAGCCTCTCCACAGACTTCGGGTTTGATGGTTCGGTATGGCAACCCACCCTTTAAACCAAAACCCTTTTAAATGCACTCAGCATCCCGTTATAATGCTTGTATAAGTGTTTGTGCCTTACGTGATCACCATTTCTAAACGGAACCATGACGATTTTTGTAAAAATCAAAATCCTTTTTTTAATCCAAATTTCGAAAAAGGCCATTTGATTAGCGCAAAACCCAGTCGAAACTCTGTCGAGTCAAAATCCGGGTCACAAGCCCATTTAAAAACCTCACTTCAAGTCCACTCCTACAACTACACTATAGTTGACTAGGATACACATTTTCAAAATTTTCGTCCTTTCTTCAAAGCTCACTCAACACAAGTGGCACACACCCACTTCACGAGTCGAAACATTTCTTCTTTTAGCAAGTGTGTTAGATTGGCCGATCGTGTCTTGATTCGTCATCGACCTCTTATCCAGTTTTCAAGATGCCTGGATCCAGCGAAACAAACCTCCACCAACTTCAAGATGGTAATGATCGAATCCTAGCCGCGCTAGCCCAAATCCAAGTTACCCAAGACCAAGTCCATGATCGCCTTGAGACCATCGAGGGCCGGATCTATGCCGTAGAGGGGAGATTGCCTCCTCATGAAAGTGAAGTAATAGGTGACTCCGCGGATCAATCCAGGGACGAAAATCCTCCCATGGGACTAACTGTAGCCGAGAAAAGACTCCAATACTTAGAGGAGCAATTGATGTACCTTAAAGGAGATGACATTTATAGGGAGAATAACCGCAAGTATGAGGCCGTCAATTCCAAATTGCCAACCAACTTCAATATGACGGATATCCCTAAATTCAAGGGACACGAGAACCCTTTGAACCACATTCGTGCCTTCAAGGATTACATGTCTATCAAAGGCATCAAACCCGAGATGTTCTTAAGGATCTTTCCTTCATCTCTTGACACCATCCCGAAGCAATGGTTCTACTCCTTAGAACACAAGAAGGTCGCTACTTGGGAAGATGCCGCAATCGAGTTTGCTAAGAAATATGCGGATAATGCCGAGATCCAAGTTAACATGCGCACTCTAGAGGTTCTTACCCAAAATGACAAAGAAGGATTCACCGACTTCCTAAGTAGGTGGAGGAAGACTAGTACCCAACTAGTTGAATGCCCGGATGAGGCTACCCTTGTGGAGAAGTTTGTGGACAATCTCAAACCCATCTATGCCAATCATTTGAGATACCAAAACATCAAAACTTTCAAGGACTTAACCGTACTAGGGACAAGGATTGAAGATGACATCCGTAAAGGACTCTTGTCCAAAACGGTAGGTCGAGGATATCAAGGCTCAACAAGTCGTTCATATGGCTCCACTAGCAAGACCGATGAAGTTAACCTTCTCGAGCCATCCAAGAAAAGCACCCCACCAAGGAAATTCACAAATCTTGGGGACACTTACTCCAACGCTCTAAAAAGCTTAACGAAGCAAGGCAAACTTCAACCCATTGGACCTACTCCCGAACCCGAAAGGAAATCCAAATTCTGGGACGAGAACTCGTACTGTGAATACCATAGGGGCAAGGGACATGACACAGAAAAATGCTACAAGTTGAAAAATGTTCTTCAAGACATGATTGAAGATGGTCGACTACCAATACCGCCGGGAGGTAAACCCAACAACACTCAGAATCCTCTTGGAGTTCTAGTGATTACAAGTGACGAATTTACCTTAGATTGTTCACACCTCATTTCTCCAATTGAAGACGAAATCCATGCAATCGAAAATGAAGGGTTCTACTCTACTATCTCCCCTACCATTTCCGAATTCGTCACATGGGCAAGGAGTGTGGATAGGCAAGTTTGGGAATTAGAAAAGGTGGTGACAACTTTACTAGATCCCAACACAACACCCAAGGAGCATATGCCACTAATCTTCTATCAAAACGCTACTATGCAAGAAATAGTCGCCGTGGTTGATAAATTAGTCGACCAAATCCTACAACTAGAAGATGAAATCATGAGAATGAGGGAACTAGCTACAATCAATGGAGTTTGGGCCGACGATGATGAGGACGAGTATCTCATTGAGAACTCCCTAGTCAAAGAAATAGTCCGAAATGGTGAAGACCAAGATATGGACCACCTAACTCGTTCGGGACGTCCATACCAAAACACTACTCAAAATCGTCCAACCAACGTTATCACACCAAATGACAACGAAGATAACTCCACCGACCATTTGCTCAAGCAATTACAGAAGACAAAGGCTGATCTTTCAGTTTGGCAATTAATAGCAAGCTCATTCCCACATCGCCAAGCTTTACTGCAAGCTTTGGCCAAACTAAATGTAGCACATAACTCGACACCAGAAGATGTAGTCAACTTGGTCTTCCAAGAATCACCAAAGCTAAGTAATCCTATTACTTTCTCAGACGAATATTTGCTACCTTTTTGCGCTAGTCACAATCTAGCTCTTTACATCACTGTAATTTGTCTAAAGAAGAATGTCCCAATGACCTTGGTAGATGATGGCTCCGCGGTCAACGTCATACCCCTCAAAACGGCATACAAATTAGGCATGAAAGAGTCAGATTGGACCCCAACCAATCAAGGTGTGTGGGCATATGATGGTACACGACGAAAGGTGGTAGGACTTGTTAACCTAACCATAGCCACAGGGCCAATTGAGTGAAAGGTTAACTTCCAAATAGTGGACATCGAAGCTTCCTTCAACATACTCCTAGGAAGACCTTGGATTCACGCTTCCAAAGCGGTAACATCCACCCTTCATCAAAAGATCAAGATCCCACTAAATGGCAAAGTAGTGATGATCACTTCGTCACCCATCAAGGCAATAATCGAAAAGAAGTCGAACAATCAAGTCCTTGCAGAGCCAGTATATGAACTTGGGGGTTTCCAAAGCATAAGTGTCATAAAAAGCGAATTGGCACCCTTATACTATGATCCCTACTCCAACTTGGTGGTCAACCACATACTCAAAACCCAGGGATACTTCCCTGAAATGCCTTTGAACCCTACCTGAAGAAACACCTTCGCACCATACAAGGAAGGCAACTCAAAGAGGATACCACTTGGACTAGGGTACAAACCCACTAAAGAAGAGGTTCTCGAAATGCTCGCTCAAGTCCAAAACCGTAAGCATGTAGGAGTCCAAATGCGACCCTATCTCCCTACCCTAAATGGGTACTTTGTTGAAGAAGGAAGTCTAGAACTCTTTCACGGATTTCCCGAGCCTTGGCATTATCTCGAGAAGAAGCTAGCCGGAATCGAGATCTTTCACGATTGCTACTTCATCCCTCCAGAAACGGTTCCTACCGTCAAAACCCGTCAAGCACCTTGCTTAGATGAACAAGCTGTTATTCTGTTATTTGGAGAAGATCGATTTATTAGGGCCGCGCAGGATGAGATCATTACCATGATACTTCAAGACGATCGTTTCAACCCCACCGCGTTAATCACAGAAACCAACGCAAGTCAGCAGAAAGGATGGAGAAAATCAATCAAATGGACCAACAATCAAGGAAGACTCTTCAAGCTCACCACTGGAGAAGGAGAAATGTTCAAAGAAAGAACCAGAAGACGATGAGTTCGAGTCGGAGTCGGAGTCTAGAGAAGTCATTAGGGAGTCTCCTCCTGTCGTCATCCCCATTCCCTCTGTTTCTCCTAGCTTAGCCTCGAGTAGTCACAGTAGTTCGGGAAATGTCCCAACCACTGTCCCTTTGCCACCACTGACCATGGATCAGATGGCTTCTTTGTTTCAACTTTACTCAAACTTTAATATGAATAAATCAGGTTCTGCTTACTCTTTGTGTTATCTTGAGTGCAATTCTATTTACGATGATACTGAGGATGACCAAGACCCAGACTCGATCGAAATACCTCCCTACGTAGCCAAAGAAATACTACAGGAAGGGGAAGGAGGACCAGTAATAGAGGACACCGAACCCATCAATGTAGGAACCGAACTAGAACCCCAAGAACTTAGCATAAGGACTACCTTGAGCTCTACCGAAAGGGTCGATTTCATAGACCTCCTAAAAGAGTTCAAAGACGTTTTCGCTTGGTCCTACAAAGACATGCCAGGGATCGACAGGGATATCGCCGAACATAGAATCCCGATTAAGCCAGGTTTCAAACCTGTCAAACAGAAGCTTCGACGAATGAGGACTGAATGGGCTCTCAAGATTAAGGAAGAAGTTGACAAGCAATTCAAAGCCAGGTTCATCAAAGTTTCCGAGTATTCTGACTGTGTAGCCAACATAGTACCTGTACCAAAAAAGGATGGGAGAATCCGTGTTTGTGTTGATTTTAGGGACTTAAACAAAGCAAGCCCTAAAGATGACTTCCCTCTACCACACATCGACATATTGGTGGACAATACTGTAGACCACGCGTTACTATCCTTCATGGATGGGTATGCGGGTTATAACCAAATCGAGATGGCCATAGAAGACATGCATAAGACCGCCTTTGTCACTCAATGGGGAACCTATTGCTATACGGTCATGCCATTTGGATTGATCAACGCCGGAGCTACATATCAACGCACCGCAACTACACTCTTACATGACATGATGCACAAAGAAGTTGAGGTATACATAGACGACATGATTTTCAAATCCATGGATAGAGAAGGGCATATTGCGAACCTTCGCAAATTTTTCGCAAGGCTACGAAAATACAACATGAGGCTCAATCCTCAGAAACGCACATTCGGAGTAACATCTGGCAAACTCCTGGGATACGTCGTTAGCCAACGAGGTATAGAAATAGACCCTTCCAAGATCAAGGCTCTGATCGAAATGTCACAACCTCAAACAGAAAAAGAAGTCAGAGGATTCCTGGGAAAAGTGCAATATATAAGACGATTCATATCGAAACTCACCATGATTTGCGAGCCTATCTTCAAGAAGCTCAAGAAAACAGACCACACCATGTGGGATGATGATTGTCAAATGGCATTCAACCGAATCAAAGAAATACTGGCTAAACCACCAGTGCTCATGCCACCTCAACGAGATCAACCTCTTGGTTTATATCTCACGAAGAAGAAACATGACCATGGGTGCCATGCTAGCTCAGACCGTAGGAAGTGAAGAAAGAGCTATCTACTACCTTAGTAAGAAGTTCTTGGAGTACGAGTGCAAATACTCACAACTCGAAAAGACATGCCTCGCTCTTGTGTGGGCGACGAAGAAGCTACGCCATTACATGCTTAGCTACTTCGTCAAAATATACTCCAAAATGGATCCAGTCAAATACCTCTTCGAGAAACCCGTCCTCAACGGACGCCTAGCAAGATGGACCTTGATGCTCTCAGAATTTGATCTCAAATACGTGCCTCTAAAAGTTATAAAAGGGCGCGCCGTTGCCGAATTCTTCGCAGAAAATCCCACCAATGATGCACAAACAATAGATACTTGGTCATTTCCGGACGAGGATATACTCCAAACTGATGTAGACTCCAAACTTAAGAGGATTTGGAATAAGAGTGTTGCTCATTTATCCTGAAGGTGAGCATACACCAATCGCTGTCAAACTCGACTTCGAGGTGACAAATAATGCTGCCGAATACGAAGCTTGTCTCATCGGATTACAAGCGGCGGTAAGCTTGGGCATTAAAAACCTCCGAGTATGTGGGGATGCATCACTGATCATCAACCAATTTACAGGATCTTGGAAAATTAGAAGCGAAAGCCTAGCACCTTATCAAGCCAGAATAGACCAAGTTGCCCAATTCTTTGATCACGTGACATATCTACACCTACCTCGGGAAGAAAATCAATTTGCAGATGCTCTTGCAAAACTTGCATCTTTGATTAATATGCCAGATGACATGGTGTAAATGCCTTTGTGCATCGAACGACGGTCAGAGTCGGCTTATGTACACCAAATCACCGACGAAGAGGAAATCGCGCAGGAACCCTGGTTCCAAGCAATTCTAAATTTCAAGCTCAATGGTACCTATC
Source organism: Silene latifolia (assembly GCF_048544455.1). Taxonomy (NCBI): domain Eukaryota; kingdom Viridiplantae; phylum Streptophyta; class Magnoliopsida; order Caryophyllales; family Caryophyllaceae; genus Silene; species Silene latifolia. The sequence continues at coordinate 25,003,188 of NC_133530.1, read as the reverse complement.
CACCCGATATGGACAAGAGGGGACAACGTGTTATACGCCTACTAGCTTCCCAATTCGTTCTCATGCAAGGAGAGTTATACAAAAGAACACCTCTTGGTGTAATCCTACGTTGCCTTGATCATTCACAGGCACGAAAGGTGATGGAAGAAGTCCACGATGGAGAATGCGGTCCTCACATGAATGGGCTCATGATGGCAAAGAAAATCACACGTTTGGGATATTATTGGACCACAATGGAATCCGATTGCATCAAATACGTAAGACATTGCCACAATTGCCAAATCTTCGGGAATGTACAACACGTCCCTCCTTCATTACTCTATACGATGACCTCTCCTTGGCCATTTCCTGCTTGGGGAATTGACATAATCGGGAAGATAACCCCAGCCAGAACAGGAGGTCACTGTTTCATCCTAGTGGCAATCGACTATTTCACCAAATGGGTAGAAGCGGCTTCCTACACTAGTCTCACGGCTAAAAATGTGGCAAAGTTCATACAAAACAACATCATATGTCGATACGGTTGCCCACATGAGATCATTAGTGATAACGGATCACATTTCCAAGCTGAGACTGAGCAATTTCTAGACAAATACAAGATTAGGCATCACCACTCTTCACCCTATAGACCACAGACTAATGGCGCGGTAGAAGCAGCAAACAAGAACGTTGTCACAATTCTCAAGAAAATGATTGACAACTATCGAGATTGGCCGAGCAAGATACCCTTTGCTTTGTGGGGATATCGTACATCTGTTAGGACGCCCACTGGGGCTACTCCTTTCTATTTGACCTACGGCATGGAAGCTGTACAACCAGTCGAGCTAGAGATACCATCCTTGCGTATTTTACTCGAAAGTCAAATCCCAGAAGCCGATTGGAAGAGGGATAGATATGAAGAACTCATCCTCCTAGATGAACGTAGGCTACGCGCCTTGCATAATGTCCAAACATATTAAGCACGTATCAAACGAGCTTTCAACAAAAGGGTTAGGCCAAGAAATATCAAGGAAGGAGACTTAGTACTTAAATCGGTTAGAGCTCTTCTACCTGTTGACCCACGGGGAAAATTCAAACCTAATTAGGCCAGACCATTTCTAGTCAAATCCATACTTCCAGGGGTGCGGTTAGAATCACAGACCTAGACGGGAATGAGTTTTCCAACCCGACAAACCTTGACCAACTAAAATGGTACTATGCCTAGAATAGGAACAAAAAACGCGCCTCGCGTAACCTCACGTGTCGCTCTTATGGCACTAAATAAACGGCCCCTGGCCAAGCTGATATAAGCTAATGTCACTTTGCTCGTGCATTCTGACTATTTGTCATCCTCATATCATCAAATAAACTAAATTTGCACCTTCAGAGTAAGCAAAAAGCTCATGCTTATTTTTCTAAGTTCATTACAAGCTCTTGCTTAGAACAATTATTCTTTTACATTTACTCGAACTACGCGCAAGGGTTTGATTTCATTTTTTAATGAATACGTAGGCAATCCTTTACAGGATACAACCCATTATATTTAAAATGTAAATAGAAGGACATTTGCATTGCATTTGGAATTCGACAAGAATAATAAATAGAAAATCACAACGGTTTCATAACCATTTAACCTTTTTTATTTCATTCGTTTTCTAATAATAATACGCTACATAATAAAAATAAAAATAGGCTAGGATTCTAAAAACCCCGCCTTTTTATTACAACAATAAATAATAATAATAAATAATAAATAATAAAGACTCGGGCTATTCCTCCATCTTCCCTTTGCCCTTGTCATTCTTGTCATACTTCTTGTCACGACCTCGAGCCGGACGCTCTTGCGCCACTTCAGACCTAATCACCAAAGGTCTTTCTCGGGGCCTAGACTTTCCATTCTTGCCAATCACCATCTCTACGACAGGAGAGGTCTTCGGTTTCTTCGAAGGATGAACGACTCCAAACCCGGCTTCTTCCTCTCCCTCAGTCAAATGCTTTTCTTTCTCTTTCTCCACCTCGCGCACCTTGTAGTCAACGAGCTCGCGCTTCCTCAATCTCTCGCGCTCTTCCGGATTAGTAGCTTTCCTCCATCGCAGATAAGAATCCGACACCCATAAGGCATTAGCAGAAGAGTTCAAGAACCATACATTTCTTTGAGCCCATTTAATGGCCCACTTCTTTCGGCTCTCTGTAGTAAGCGCCACGGCAGTCTGCGAAATGGTATCAAGCTTCGGGATTGTCTGTTTTAGTCCAACTTGTCTCATCAGCCTTTCCGGAAAGATGCACACCATAAATTCCAAGCCAGGAATGCGCACGGACCGAGTAGGATCCAAAGAAGACACTCCAGTGACAGATTTGAGGTGCCACCACGGCACAATCCACCTAATCAACGGGCCATCATCACTCTTCAGTTTGTTCTCCCAATAATTGCAGACTCGGGCAAAGTCCACCATGTAAAGCCTGGTCCTCATTGCAATTGAACGAGCATGATAGGAAGGAACATGAACTGGGGGCTCGATCAATCGAAGCCGTTCCATAAGCCAGACCTACCAAAAGCGGGTATTAGACATCAAAAACAAAAAACAAAAAACAAAAAACAAAAAACAAAAAAAAACGAAAAAAAAACGAACGAAAAAAAAGAAAGGAAAAGAAAAATAAAGAAAAGTTCTTTTACCTGCAGAATGACGGGACTTCCCAAATACGGTAAGTCACGATTGGCTTTCCTATTATCCAAGCCCAAAAGGATCTCTCCTAAGCATAAACAAGCTGGGCTCCTGCGCAGCTCCATTTGCTCAACAAGGCCCAGAAGACGGGGATCACCTCTCAAGTCTTCATCAACATGCCCCTGGAAGACATACACATGCAACAAGCAAAACCCAAATGCACTTCGCCTGGTAACATAAGAAACGGTGGGGTCAGCCCTGTTAATAAATCGGTCAATGAAGTCCAACATTCGCACTCCCTTCGAGGTCACTAAACGGTCCACCTCAAGTCTAGTCAACCCAAGCAAGTCTCTAAATTTTCTCTTGTACCCTTGCGAAGTAGAAGGAATGGCAGGCAAGTGTTCAGGGTCCCACCCGCCAATCGCAGCAATTTCTTCAGGAAATGGGCAAATATCGCCTCCAGGGAACGCAAAAACATGGTAATTTGGGTCCCAATAATCAAGACAAGCATCCAAGAACGGTTTGACGACCTTGATAAACTTCAAACTCAGCAATGATCCAAGATTATAGGCGCCCATATCATATTTCTCCGTGTTGGAAAATTCGTTGGTTCATTCTTTTAAGCGAACCTCTAAAGTATTCATGATGAAAGATTATTTTGAGAGTTTTATGTAATAAGACGAAGAAGAGACGGAAGAATTGTGTGAATAAAAGCTCCATCGACGTCTCTATTTATACAAATTCCTGTTTCCAAAAATCTGCCAGAACAGAACCACCTGGGAATAGGCGCAGCACCTGTTGCGCCTCTTCAAAGGGACGCAGCTCTTGCTGCGCCTCTTCCTCAGCTTAACTTCTGTGATTTTCCGCGTTGGATCTTTCCTAATTCCATAATTTTCTATTCCTACGGGTTATTATTTTGGTAAATACGTGAAAGTTACCATATTTCGGGTTTCCTAACTTCCGCGGGCACGCATTTCGAGACGACATCGACATTTTCGTCATTTTCGCACACTTGTACATTTTCATTTTAAGAAATAATTTTCATTTTTTTAATATAATTCATTTTAGGAAATAATTTTCATTTTTATAATTCATTTTAGGAAATAACTCTAAATTTAAATTTATTCCATTTATTTCATTTTTTTAATCATCTCATTTCTAACTTATAGATTTCTATTTTTTCCTTTTTTTAGGGGGCAAACCCTCCCTACCGTCCGGTCATTTCCGACAAAATTTTTGCATTTTTGAATTTTTTTGAGTCATTCGTTTTGCGCTAATTAAGGCCATATGTATGCTTTGCGTGATTTCTATGTAAATTTCGGCGGCATGACGGCGTAAACCGTCATCTACCAAACCTGTTCAAAGCTAACCTGCAGGTACAAGCAACGCAACCCAGCAGCAAAGGCACTCAAGCCATCATATATACAACCAAAAAGGGAAATGTACAACAAACTGGGGGCTCGAGCCCCAAACAAAGTCCAGAAGGTTCAAAATGAAGGTCCAAATGTGCAACTGTGCAAAATACAGCCAACAAGCAAGCAAGCAAAAACTAAACAAAACTACTGCTGGTCGCCCTCCAGCTCTGCAACCCTTGCCGCAAGAGCGGCAATCTCGGCGTCTCGAACCTCGAGATCCCTCAACAAGTGAGCTGTCTCCTCCCGAGACTGGGCCAACTCTCGCTCCAGCTCGCGGTCCCCCTGTAAACAACAAAATTGGCTCATGTCAATCGTTTCAAGAAAAATTGGAAAATCAAAATTCAAAAATGAAACAGGCACAAGGTCCATACCTGACGACCTCGACCACCGACAAGTGCCTCGACGGCAGTAGCTCGCAACCGGTTGGCCACCCTCCATAACGCCACGAACCGAGACGGCGCAACCTTCATTTTCAAAAGAAGTCCTCAATAATTGAATAAACTCAATCAAATGTGTTCTTACACAAAAATTACACAAAATTAGAGGTTTACCCTCCGAATCAGATGCTGCCAGTCGTCCAGGCCAGCATCTGTCACCGCCACGTCAAAGTCACGCAGCTCGGAGATCGTCGTCCTCCCGGTCGCGTCAGTGTACTCGAGGGTCTCGGGGTACTCTGGGGGCTCGATGCCCGCCGCCTTAACCTCCTGCGAAACCCAATGTTTCTCATTAATCGATGATCTTTCATCATAGTTCTCAAAAAATCAAGTAAAGAGGAAGAGTAAAGATGCTCACCACTACCGGCCAGTACGCCAACCTCCCGTAGAGGAACGCCGAGTAGTCCTCGCCAGGAATAAGGAAGGCGTCACCACTAGCGCCAGCCAAGTTAGCCTCCCTCTCTGCCTCAGAAGGCTACCTGAACATCGTCCTGGGAGGATCGACGGGAACCGTCAACACGTCCCGATAGCACTGACGAGCCAAGCGCTCGCCCAAGTACCACACAGGACCCATCGACGTCCTCAATAGCAGCCGGCTCGAGCTCCTAGGTCGAAGGACCTCAGCCACAAAAGGAGGCGTGTCAGCGTACTCCGCCCAAGGCCTGGGCACCCACTGGGACAAGATAAACAAAGGAATCATTCTTATGATCAATTTAAAGGCAATATAGAAGCAAATGAATATAAGATGCTTACGATGTCTAGCTGAAGAGCGTTCACGTCCCGCCGGTAGGCACTGTGAGAAGAACGCTTGCTCTTCGTCCTGCACATCACCCAATCCCTCACCACGGGATAGGCTCTCTCCAGCGGCTCTGTCCTCTTGGGCGCGAGGCCCGGAAACTAGGAGTACACCCACGCCTGTAAAGCAAGATAGTCAATAACGATCTTTCATGATTTGATAAATAAAGGAATTGATTTTGGTCTAAATAAAAGTTCATACCTCCAGAGAGTCCGGTCCGGCGGCGCCGGGGAGAAGTCCTCTTCTCCATCAACTCCGGACGAACCATGGCCCTCATGAAGCGGATGAGGACCGCAAAACCATGATGACCCGGCCCCAACGCCCTAGGGAGCTCGGGTTAGAAAGGAAGGGAAGAAGCTTCGTCGACAACCTCTCTCCCTTGTCTCCGAGGTAAATCGAAGACAGAAACCACGAGCCACAAACGGACCCTCGCTCGGTGACGGGGGAGGAGGAGCCGTCTCCCTCCCGTCAATCGTCACCAGTGTCGGGATCTTTCCCGCAAAGTAGTCTAGAACGTAGGAGCTGGGCACCAAACCCGGCACTGTGACAGCCCTCGGCGACAAGTTCCAGCCGATCAATCTCCTAGCCTCGGCCGAGTCCACCCTCATGGCAGTCTCCGACCACTCCACAGCCTCAGACCCGCACGGTAGACCAGAAATCATGCCGTAGTCCTCCAGAGTGACTCCCACCTCACCAAAAGGCATGTGAAATGTGGAGGTCGTATCCCAGAATCGGTCCAAGAAAGCGCGGACCAGGCTAAGGTTAGCCCGCAGCTTCCTCTTCGCGATATCCCTCCAGGCCTGCACCAAGGCACCAAACGCTCCGCGCTCGATCATGGCGCGCTCCTCCGCCGACAGTCGCTCGTAGCACTCTATCGCTGTCGTGTAGCCCGAGAATGACCTGATGTTCCCGGCCTGCTATTGGGATTTGAACCAAAAGCTATCTTTAGTTTTTTGAATGAAAATTGGAAGAGATATGAACAAATGAATGAAAGAAGATGGGTGATAAGTAGTGAATTCCTATTTACCAAGCTCTTCACCGTCCTGTAGGACAGGTGACCCTCTGCAGCCCACAGCAAGTGCCTACTCTCCCAGGTCTCAGCCCACGCGGGAGCTCCCCTCAGCTGACGACCTCCTCGTCCCACGTTGGCCCGTCTCGGGGCCTCCTCCTCCTCAACAACCTCCTCCTCATGGATCTCGTCCCCAGCAGCCATCACCGCGGCGGTGAAGGCCTGATCTAAAGCCTCCTTGACAGCAGCAGCATCTATCTCCATGGGAGTCCTCCCAGAAGTAGAAGCCTCATCACCTGCAACATTAAAGCAAATTTAGGTCGCGTCACGTGACGACGAGCCTTGGTTAAGGGATTTTCGAGCCTTTAGAAGCCCTGATATTCTCACAAACCCGATCACTCATGTGGTCATTTGGGTCAAGTCAAGCCTAATTTGAAGCCTAGTTCTGGGTTCAAGTCGAAATTTCGGCAACATTTCGTTATAACGGCGATTATGCCCTAGAAAAGTGTCCTGAAAAGTCATCACAAACCAAAATTCCGAGATGGTAGGAAGGTTACCCATCATCCAAGGATCCCAAATATCAAGTTTCATCGCAAATGGGCAATCCTAAGCCCATTTTCGAAGCAATTTACGGTTTAGCTGTGAAACCGTCTCAAATTTACTCAAATGCTCAAAACTCAACGAAAATTCGAAAAAAATACATGGTTATGTTCCTCATACTACCAATTACCCGTTTCTAGTACCAAATTCACAAGGCAAATGCATTTGGGGGAAAAGCCCCAAATTTTCGATCAATTGGGTTATAAACCCTAATTTTTTCGATCCAAAATTGATCAAATACAGAAGGTTAATGCAAGAATGAGACACATACCTCGATTAGTCATGATTAATGCAAGCTTTTGAATCAAACCTTGGCGGAAATGGTTAAGATTTGAGAGAGAAAGAGAGGATTTATGTTTCGAACAAATGAACACAACCCCTCTATTTATCGCGTTTTTACGCAGGAAAAACGCTTTGGGGAATAGACGCAGCAGGCGCTGCGCCTCTTCTAAGAGACGCAGCTTTTGCTGCGCCTCTTCCTGGTGTTCCTTTCATACGAGTTTTCAAAAGTTCGTTATGAGTTCGTTATTTGTGGGCCCATCTTTGGTGCGCCTCTTCCCCGATGCTATTTTATCCTTTATGTCCGTTTGACGATTATCTTTCATTTCGGCCCGCGTTTTCCAAGCCAAAAGCAGACTATTACACGTTATTTATTGCTTCCAAGACCCTTGCTTGTCGCAACGAGCATTTATTCCTTCACATGTGTTTCGACACGCCTTCATTATATTTCACTAACGAGAGTAAGCGGATATACTTTCCCTCTCGAGACATGGAGATTAATCCCCAATTATGTTCCCCAACGAGATTAAGCGGATAGACTTTCCCTCTCGAGACATGGAGATCAACATCAACCCCTATCTTTTCCGAAGTTTGTTTGAAGCTGAACACGAACAGATTTCTCCCAGCAGTTCCCGCCCGTGTCCTGCCGCTCACAACATTTCTTGTTTCCCCTCGGAGTGCGACGAAGGTGTCGTTCTCCACAAGTTCCCAAACCAATGGAGTTCCTGTACTCGAGCCTTATTTACCCTTAAGTCGAACTTGTACTCGGGCCTCCTTCCCACCGATGCTTTCCTTTAGGGCCCCATACCCTAGCACAATCCCTATATATCGTTTAGGTCTTACCCTTAGCTCTTACGCTTAGCCTTAGCTCCCATGGACCTCCGGAAGCATCTCGAGAAGAAGTCTCATGTATGGTCTCTTCTTATAGCTGGCGAGCCTCCTTACGTAGTCTAATGGACTTTAAACGACCCTCCCCGATAGTCGACAGACTCTAAAATGTTCCCGACGAAAGGTCCTTGGCTCAGACCCCTTGAGCCGCCTCGCGTCGCCATAGTCGTCAGGTTTTAATCTTCGATTGACCTGCTGGCTATACTTTGACTTTCGCCTTGTCCAAGCCTCAGTCAAAGTGGGGGCTCTGTAGATACCTCATTTCTGCACCTCCCGCAAACCACCCGGTGATGATTGGGCCGCATATTTGCTACGCGGAACGATTTGTGACATTTCGTAAGTTTATCGTCAAGTGATTGCTCAAATACTAATGTCTACCTCTTAGTTGTCATCTACGTGCCGATACGGTCGTTTTGACAGTAATTAGAGTACATTTGGAGTCCGGGCCTAAAACCGTCTTCATTTTCTGATAACTATTAAATCTCGAGTCAGAATGTTCTGGAATGTTCCGGATATTTCTATTCCATATTTTATAAATATTTCACAATCTTTATCCTTTGGTAAACAATTTCCCGTAATATTCACATAAGATGTTAAGGAAAACCAAATTATTTCGTCCTACCATAACTTAAACACGGAAATCTTTCTTCCGCAGGAGGAAACCACTTAGGAACAGACGCAGCAGGTGCTGCGCCTCTTCCAAGAGACGCAGTGGCTGCTGCGCCTCTTCCCAGGACCTTTTCTGCGTAATTTTCGTATCTTTTTCATATCTTTCCGAGATTCACTTCCAAAGACTCTCCGAAACCCTAATTCCTTCACGTGATTAGTATAAATAGGAGCCTTCTCTCCTCATATTTCTCACGCGAGTGTCCGCCCTTCTCTTCTCCCTTTGCATTCTAGACCTTTGTTCTTACTTTTTGGCGTCTACGTGCTTGAACATTCGACCACGTAAGCTCGGATCCTTCTGAGTACCAGCCTCGTTTGCATGACCGACCAATTTGACCAAATCCACATCAATCAACTTAATTAATCTAATCGTTTTCCTCTTACGAGGGCACTTTCATATTTGCATTATAGTTCGAGTCGAGCATCGCTAATCGATATCTTAGTCCTTCTCGTTTCGTCAAAAATGTAAGTCTGAGGGTGTATAAATCTCTTTTTTTTTATTATTGTTATTTACCTTTTTGTATCACAATTGTAAGGTTTATGTCGAAAATAACAATTAAAACCGATTTATAAAACCGTGCTTTAAAACCTTTTTTTGCGGATTTCCAGAAGACAGACTGACGAGAAAGGACGCAGCAACTGCTGCGCCTTTTCGAAGGAGCGCGATTCTGCCGCGCCTCTTCGTGAGGCGCCGATTCTCGCTTCCTTTCTTCTTCCTTCGTCCTCTGTAATTCGTTCGTGTTTATTTGTTTTCGTTTGTTTCTTGCTAATTCTTCGATATAATCATCACTAATTTCACATGTATATTATTTATTATTCATTCACATGTTTAATTCGACTTAAATCCCTTATAATCTCATATTTGCGGGTTTTCGTCATTAAATTCAATCCGGGTTGTAGGAATTCAATTTGTTCATATCGGGTTTCTGGAATTCGATCCTTGGTATGTTTTCCATTTGTTATTCATGTTATTCGTCATTAATTTGTCATCAATTCATCATGTTTAGCCTATTTCATTCACCTATGTCATTAATCAATCATTCTTCCATGTAAATAATTCGTTTGCATCCGTCTCATCCATGTTTATTGCTTTTATGACCATTAATCACATGTAAATAATCTATTAATCACTTTCATCCGAGTAAATATCATAATTGATCCTTAAATTCCCCAATTAACATTAACGATTTGCAGTTCCGGCTTCACAGCCATAACTCACCCTTGGAACAGACGCAGCAACTGCTGCGTCTCTTCCAAAGGGCGCAGTCCTGCTGCGCCTGTTTCAGGATGAGTTCTGTCTCTGAACTCCATTGTTGCTTGACCTAGTTTAATTAGCTTACGTATAATCAACTATTATCCGTATTATCACCTTCTGATTTATCCGTTTTAAAGGTATTTTCGACATAAATCACCTAATCCGTTGTAATTATTGTAATTTTCGTTTTCGTAATTTTCTTATAGTATTTATCATATTTTTTTGTATCATTTGTATGTTTTCACATGTAATTGAACATTAAATCCTACTTCGACCCAATTGTTTGCTAATTACGTGTTTACCGACTTAGCCTAATTCTCACATGTTAGGATTAAAACTTGGATGTTGCATTGCATGCATATAATCGACGATATATCAAGTATGAATGATGTCCCTAATCATTAGTAGAGGCCACTATCGAGGCGGGCGGGATTAGGTGTTCGATCAAAAGAGCTTCCTAATACGTACCCTCACCCCTTACTCCAGATCTCTGTGAACATCCGTGTTCATTGGCATCCGCGAGAGTCATTCTAGACATAGAATGCTAAGGGTAACGATTGCCTAGTGTTCATGTCTCTACTTTGTGTCTTGACATGGCACGAAGTATTCGAACGGTTCCAATTTCCCATTAAAATTGGTGGCGACTCCAACAAAATGCAAACGCTTGTTCTCTTCCTCCCAAGCGCCCCCGTGGGCCCCCCGCTGTCCACAACTCGCTGTCCCAAGAAAAGGTGTTAAACCACACGTAGTTCCAGTTCAATACCAGACATGCTCCACAATTCTCTTGCCACAACTATGTCCACCAATGCCTCATCTAAAACAAGATCAAAATTACTCCAACAACCTCTCACAACAGTGTCCCATTAACAGAATATTACTTTTCCGTGAAAATAACAGAACCATACCCAACTCTCTTTCATATATATCATACTCTATACAAACCAATAGGAACATACCCATACCGACACTGGTAAGAAACATCGGGAAATAACACAACGGTCTATATGCCCCGACTGACACTCACAAGAAATAGCAATAAACAAACAGCGATTTATGATAACACGAAAATACTCGTATCACAACACGAATTACCGTGCACAGTGCACAAAAACCACATCGATAGCCATCACAACTTTTACAATCTCATTACACTGACTCAGCACAACTTCCTTGACCATAAGACTTTCTTAAAACTGCTCTACCAGATCACGACGCAGCATATTAGACGGGATCATAAATACCAACCTTATGAATATTATCCATACCGTGACTCTTGAGGCTGGAACCTCACACCATTACTTACAGATATCATACATACACATATAAGTATAACATATGACGCGGAACACACATATAACGACTCGTAACTATCACGCCCCACCATTACTCATGAGGCCAGGACCTCACATAAAGTTTTACATACCTCATGGACCCATAATTGAATCTAACTAGCCAATCCTGATCACGTAAGTTACCACTTGACAATGAATACCTTTCATCCGGACTTAACTCAGGTGCCTTTCATAACATATCCTCTCATACACACAATTATCACCCCTCCGGCAAATGTAGCCATAACATCAGTACCGAACTTCAGGCGAACACCTCATATATCCACATCTTATACTCCCTCACAACCAAACATACTAATCACCTCCACAAAATCAACCTCATTAGAACAACTAACTTCCCTAAAGTAATATCATCCTCAACCACTAGTGACAATACTATGACACCAACATCCTCCATGTGACTACTCTCTTACTATCACTTCTTAATATAACAATTTGTTTCTTCTCTTTGGTTATCATCCCAAATAACGAACATCCAATCCATCAACAAAATCTACCTCAACATTATTCCCAATTCTATCCTTTATCATATCGTTACCTAACTCTCCATCAAAATCTCAGATCGTGCAAACACTCTACAAGCTTCTCATTCCATTAATACCTTGAAACTCATGGCTAACATGTCGTCCTACTCTCCTATATAACCACTAACTCACACCCTCTATTGAGGCTATCATACATTTCCATAATTTTCTACCTTCATGCTACCTAACTCCGGTCAACATTCTCTCAACTTACATCCATCCTTATTTCCCCCTTTTTACTCAATAATACCAATTAATAATTCATCTCCTTTCTCTTTCTACCTAACTCTTTAGTAATTTGTTTATTTTTCCATAGATCCGCAACTCTAATTCCCTGAATTTATATCAATATCTTATCATTCTTCTTATCATTTATCCTCTCTCATCTTGCTTCTCACTCCCCTTGTCACCATCAAGTCCACACACTAACATTTACTCTTCAATTAGTCGTATCTCCCTTTCGCATCTCTAGAAAATCAAAAATTTACCTCATACCGTTAATTTCCCAAAGAATTACACACTAGGCTCACCCCTTGATATTCCAAATTCCCAAACTCAATCACCATCTACAAATCCATGTCGCGACATAACTCCATCTACGTTCACTATATACCCCTCTACTTCATCCCTCTAAAGCAACCTTTCATTACATATATCCTTAAGCAACACAATCCTCACCGTCTCCTTTCCATAAATCCTTACACATCCCAATTTGCCACTATTCGCATCCCTCATCACGATCTTTCATCCTCACATTTCCTTACCCTTATATCACTCTTGCCCATAAACACTGACTTTTATATTACTCAACACACTACTATATCACTCACCATATCTCACCAACATGTTCCTTACCTTGATTAGCTCCTCATTCCTCCCTTTCCTTTTTCCATTATCCCTCACAACCATATTAACACATGTCTTCCTTACCCAACACATGTCCTTCACAAGCCGTAATTCTCCTTGTCATAGCATTTGGTAACTTACTTATCCAGACCGTCACATATATAAAAGAACGCTTTAAGACCCAAAACATACATGTGTACATACGCTACGACTTGAAACAATGTAAGAACATAGCCACCGACTCAAAACAAAACTAAGAACATAGCCACCGACTCAAAATGGTCGCCCACTGAGGTACTCGGTCGAGTACGTGGCATACTAGGCCGAGTACAGGGTACTCGGTCGAGTAATGAGACTACTCGGCCGAGTCAATGACTCCAGAAGCTAAATAGTATTATCACATAGAGATTACTCGGCCGAATATGGAATACTCGGTCGAGTATAAAAGATACTCGGCCGAGTAGGGACTACTCGGTCGAGTATCGGCGCAGTTCTCAGCACCGTCCAGTTTTCGTAAAACAGTCATACCTCACTCGTTACTTGGACGTGTGACCTATCGTTAGAATCGTAAGAAGACAAGATATAACCTAAAATTGGAATTATAGCAATATCATTTCTAGAACTCAACTTATGACAGTTTTAAGACAACCCTTCCATAATCGGTTTTCATACAAATCAAATTTTTCTCAACCAAACAATTTGAACATGCATAAGGCAACAACAACGACTCAATACTTCAAGAAACCAGTACATAGATGCACTTTTATCATACTCGCATGAAAATTAAACACGACATAAACTTATGATAACATACTTAAGCATGCAATTCTATATACTATGCATCGCAACCCAAAGTTAAGCACATTACGTCATAAATCTGAAAGCCACATAGTAAACACGTAACATGCCAATACTTTTCATACCAAAACCATTTCAACTGATTTCACACATCAATTCCATCATGCCTTTCTACCACTTTCACAATGTCCTTCACAGATTTTCACACATTACACCTTCTACCACATGTTCCAAGCATTCAATTTCGACACACCACACGCATGAATCAAATAAACACACAACACATTCCATCCCGTGACCGGCTTGAGTTTGTGAGGGCCATAGTGCGACTCCGGGACGTCTCCCAAGTCTTTGCGGTAGCTCCAAACAACTCTCTCCGGGTTCATTTTATTTAGACTCCCTAAGTTCATTGGGTTCATTTGTTTTAGGTGCCGGAATCGTCGACTCTGATACCACTTTGTAACACCCCCTCATACCAAGGTACCTTACCAAAGACTACCCTAGCATAAGAGGTTGTTACCATCTCGGTTGCCCGAGGTAAGTATATATCAAAAGCAACAATCCAAAACACATTTATTAGAGTATAAAGAGTTAGTGATTACATTATCTCAGACCAACTCAAAATAAAAGTATAAGGTCTCAATACAACTGAAATCAAAGACAGCTAAACTTGTAACAACGAAAGCTAGACTCGAAGTGATGACTCCCTGTAGATACCCGGTATCTACTGAGACTCCAACAAACACCCGATGATTATCGGACTACAACATGTTTTGGAATCACAGCGTTTGATCGACAGTTTGTGTACAACTTTACGTCGGAAAACTTAAAACGATTTCGAAAATAAAACATCTCAAAACATTTCAAAAATATCTGGAGTGTTTAATGCACGACGACGGGGTCGCAATGACACTAACTAGAGTCAAAACCGACACCGGACCAAAAACCGACTCAAAAATTCAAATCCCGAATCCAACAACGAGTCAAACCGAGTCAAACACAAAAAACAAACTTTTCAAACCTTCTATGCTAAGATTTCCCGGATTTATGTTTGGTCAAGTACCAAACATATGACTACAAATCCTAGGATAGAACAAATCATGATTGCGTTTGTTGTGAAAGCGACAACACAGCTCGAGGACCCGCGACGTGGCTCGCGCCTCTTTGAGCAGCCCAAGTGGCCATGTCGCTCAAAGCTCACACAACCACTCATTCTCCTATAAATACCCCTCAAATGCCACCCATTTGAGACTTACGCGAGTGTCCACCCCCTTTTTTCTCCCTTAAAATTCTCGACTGGACTTCTTAAGTCACAATCTGACGCGTATTTACGACATACCGATCGTAAACACGAGCCTTACACATTGTTTGGTACCGTCATCGTCCATTAAATCACTTGACCGACCACTTCGACCACTACACCATCACTAAACTTTTAAAACACTCTTTTACTTACCAAAACGGTTTTAAACCGAGTTTTTTCCGATCAAACGAGTTGTTACACTTACGTCGGTCACTCGCCATAACCAAATATGTAAGTATGAGGGTGTAAAAATCCTCTTTCATTATGTTTTCATTTGTTTCATGACTCTAACATGCTAAAACATGCATAACATGAACCAAAACATGGAATAAACGAGCCAAAACGATTTTTGGTGCGGGCGAAGCCCCTTAGGTCGCCAACTAGCTTGCGCCTAAATGGGGTATTCAGACCAGAAATCAACCGTGTTTCTTCTCGTCATTTCCCTTAATCCATTTTTCATATTTGTAATCGATTTTTACCATTTCAAGTATTTTCGAGACCTTTTTGTTTCATTTCACATGTTTTAACCATAAAACATTTTTCACCCTTGGTTCCTCATACCATGACGGTTAAATCCGTGTTTCGGTGATAACATTTGGTTAATGACATTTAGAAGGTATTTTAAAGCCTTTTATTTCATTTCTTCACATTTCCAAACAAACATATTAGTCACCAACACAAAATCATCCTTGGTTCCACATACCATGCCGGATTTTAACCCGGGTACGATGACGAGTATCGACTAATTACATTCAAATGGACTTAAAACAATTAGTCCATAATCATTTTCAAAACTATTCATGTCAAGTTTGTCAAATCGAACCCGACACCGAATATTATCAAATAATGATGATTATTCGAGTCTAGTTCTTCAAATCAACAAATGCGGTCTAAACGACCCTTTCAAAATCAAACCGGGTTCAAATACCCATTTTCACACGTTTTATAACGTTTTCTAAATAGTCAGAACACGGCATACAACCGTTGGCTAACCCGCGCCTCAAGCAGGCTCCCCATTTCTCATTTTCAAAACCAGAGGGAGGCCCCTTACACCGCCGATCGGCTCGCGCCTCTTATAGCCCGTGCAGTACAGGGCCTGTTCCCTTCCAGCATTAGTCTAGGACGATCCCGACTCCGGCTAACCCGGATATAGGACGGATCAGATGACTATTCGATTATTCAAAACCATATTTGCAAAATGCCTTACTAAGACAAATGGATCATGTTATGCACCCTAAACCTAATACGGTAAATGGATGTTTAATTTCCGTCTTGCATGCAAATCAATCATTAATCTAACTCGACATATTATACTTGATACATGGATTAAATCAGCCAACTTAGAAAGCTCTCACATGTTAGGTTTAAATCAATGGATGCGCATTCATGTATTTAAACCGTTTTATCAACTTTTGCATTCAACCAACCAAGATCGATCAGTAGAGGCCGCTAAACGCGGGCGGGATTGGGTGTCTGATTAAAGGGCTTCCCAATATGTACCTTCACCTCTTACTCAGAAACTTTGGATAGTGGACGACCTTATCCAGGGCGTACGAGAGTCATTCTATAGATAGGATGCTAAAGAGGGACGATTTCCTTATCTTTAGTACCTATGTCAAACGCTGCTTTGTGCTTCGATTTGACTGAGGTATAAAGTGGAATTCGAACGGGTTCCAGGCATCCCACAAATGCTTGGTGGCGACTCCGAACATCTCTAATCGTTTCGAGACCCTTACCGAGACGAAACCGACCGATCTAAAACGATCCGGTCGAAAGCATTTTTACGCCGCCGAGCGTGGTTTTCAAAAGACCGCTGCATGTCCACAGATTGGCTTGGTGTGCAGGGGGCCCGTGACTACGGATTGGTAGGTGGCCCAAATCCACAGACCGAGACGTGGCCCATGCCCACAGATTGGCGACTCCGCTGGGGAAAACTAGGACACTTACGTCTTTGTGATCCCTAGATGGTGAGACTCGAACGAGGTCTTGGTTGGAATGCATTATTTGATATTACGGTCACGGTCGGGTTTCCTTGTCCGGGCCCACAACCTAACCCTTTTCGACCAATTGGCTCGTTGCGTCGGCGTGAGTTTTCTCATCCCCGCGTTTTGAATCCCGATTGAGTCAAGCATACCATTGACGTTACACATTTCTGTTTCGTCAAAGAGCTTTCATCACTTTCGAGCACGAGGCTAGGGCACCCTCCTTACACATTTTGTTTGGATTGGTATCCCTCTCGGAAATTGGGGTTTGATTGCTTGGTGTGTAACCCACCCTTCTAAGCCAAAACCCGTGTCAGCATGATGCATAATATAATGAACTGTGAGTGCTTATGTGCTATCTGATCATAAGTCTTTCCGTGTCATTTTCAAACTTTCAAAAACACCCTTTTCGCGCCGTTATAATGGCCGTTTCAAACCTCGGTCTTTCGCCGACCGTTGCACGCCTTTTTAGGCCGTCGTAATGACGATTTTCAAACCCGGTTTTGTATAACCATTTCAACACGCCTTTCTAGGCTGTCATAATGACGATTTTCAAACCCGGTTTTGTATAACCATTTCAACACGCCTTTCTAGGCCGTCGTAATGACGATTTTCAAACCCGGTTTTGTATAACCATTTCAACACGCCTTTCTAGGCCGTCGTAATGACGATTTTCAAACTCGGTTTTGTATAACCATTTCAAGCACGCCTTTCTAGGCCGTCGTAATGACGATTTTCAAACCCGGTTTTGTATAACCATTTCAACACGCCTTTCTAGGCCATCATAATGACGATTTTCAAACCCGGTTTTGTATAACCATTTAAAATCACCTTTTTACGCCGTTATAATCGCCGCGTCTAGACACGGATTTTAACCCGTTTCGCGCCGACAATGGCTTTCTTTCAAAACCCGAGAAAAGCACACACCCTTTTCTCGAGACACTTTCGGGATCCCGAGGACCATGCACCGTCCCCGAGACCTTTTCAAACATTTCAAACTCGATTTTCAAAACATATAATTTTGAATTTCAAAACCGTCTTGGGAAGCAACACACTGTTTTCCGAGCCGACTCAAACTCAAACCGTCTTCTGCAAATAAACTTAAGACAACCCTTTTCAACTGATCGACTTGCGGAGATCTCTATCTTCGAAAGTCGTCAATTAAAGCGACAAATGAATCTTTTTGGAAATTCCTATTTTTGAAAACTTCAGTCCACCATTCCAATTCCGCCTCGTGTCTATCGAGTCAAAGCAAACGTACTTATGGGTCTTTACTTATGAGTCGTCTCATCACGAGACCCGTCCAATGGCGTCACGCCGTCATGTTGGACTCGTGTCAAAGGTTCGGTCAAACACCGTCATGTCATAAATCGAGTCAGCACCGAGGGACCACACACGGTCACCCCGTCTTGTTGAGTCGATCTTTGTCTCGTCCTCTGTGTTGTCTGCGTTTAGTCTTGGAACCGTGTCGGATTGAGTTGTAATGTGAGCCGTTATTCTGCCTCAGAGCCATGGTCCCGTCTTCAACTTCGTCTGTCAACCACAACAACAATGATAACAACAGAGATGTCACAACTGATCAGCTAGCCAGCCTACTTACCGCTCTTAAAGTCACCCTGGATCGCGTCGAGACCCGTATCGATGCCCTCGAGAACAAGGAAATTGGGGAACATAATACCACACCTCTGACTAAAACTGAGAAGAGACTGAAACTCTTGGAAGAACAGCTCCTAGCCCGGGGTAACAATATCCACCTCGAAAATAACCGAAGGTTCGAACCTGTTGGGGACCAATTACCTGACAACTTCACCCTGACCGATGTGCCTAAGTTCAAGGGAGTGGAGGACCCACTCAACCACATGCGTGTCTTCAAAGACTACATGGCCATTAAAGGGGTCAAACAGGAGCTCTTTACCCGGATCTTCCCATCCTCTTTGGAGCCGATTCCCCGCCAATGGTACTACTCCTTGGATCCGAAAAACCTTACTACTTGGGATGAGATCGCAGTTGAGTTTGCCAAACAGTATGCCGACAATGTCGAGATCCAGGCCAACACTCATACTCTTGAGGTGCTAACCCAAAACGACAAGGAAGGATTCACTGAGTTCCTAACCCGTTGGAGGAGGGTGAGTACTCAGTTGGTCAGTAAGCCAAGCGAATCAACTCTGGTGGAAAAATTTGTCAACAACCTCCGCCCGGTTTATGCCAACCTACTGAGGTATCAGAATATCAAAACTTTTCAAGATCTGCAGATTCTGGGGACACGTATTGAGGACGACTTCTGAAAGGGTGTCTTAGCAAAGACCACTGGCATGGGTTACCAGGGATCCACCCCAATCGGATCTCGCCCTTACGGTTAGAAAAACAATATTGATGAGGTTAACCTCGTCGAACCATCTGCCAAGAAAACTGAACGCCCCCAGAGAGTGTTCACCAACATAGGGTCGACTTATGCAAGTGCCTTGAAAAGGCTCATGGATCAAGGTAAGTTACAACCGATCGGGCCCACCCCGGACCCGGCCGACGCCAAGAAGTCCCGATTTTGGAACCCCAATGCCTACTGCCAGTATCATCGAGGAAAAGGGCATGATACCGAAAATTGCTTCAAACTCAAGCACCTCATTCAAGACATGATTGAGAAGGGAGATTTGCCTATACCCCCACCAACTAAACCGAACAACAAAACGAATCCCCTGGGAATTCACGCCATCTCTGACGATGAGCCGACCCTAGACTACTCTCATCTCATCTTGCCGATTGACGACGAGGTGAATGTTCTGGAAAAGGATCCTTCAGACGGAGTGTTCGTGTTCAGTGCTGCCACTATGCTCACTATGTTTCAGCAAGTTAAGGAGGCCATAGCCAGCCTCTCTGAGAGAATCACCCGACTCGACGACACCTACCGTTGACTCATCTTCAATCCCCCAACACCGCGCCCAAGGGAGATTTCCCCAAGCATTCAAAACTACCCGCCCCAGGATGGATTGCTCCCGCGACCATTCTGGCATAGACCTCACGAAAATCACCTTCAAAATAACTACCCTCAAAATAACTACCCCCACAAAAATCGCCCCCACAAAAATATTCCCCACAAGAACTACCCACCGAGGAATACCCCTCCAAGGTATCCTCGAAACCCTGAAATTAACGGCATATGGCGGGATGATGATGAGGATGTCTATGTCATCCCAAGGAAGGAAAAGCGGACGAAGGAAATCGGACATCTCACCCGGTCCGGACGTCCCTATCAGAATCCGAGCAACCCAACGGTCGTTCCAACAACGAATGACCAAATCGTCCCAGAGGTGGACACTCAACCAAAGGCTCCCGAGAACTCAATCCTGAAACAGCTCTAGAAAGCAAAAGCCGAAATCTCAATTTGGCAACTGATCGCAACGTCTTTTGAGCATCGACAGGCCTTGTTGCAGGCCTTGGGAAAGTTAACCGTGCCCTCCACCTCTTCCCCAGAAGAAATAGTGGCACACATGACGAGAGACGCCCCTGATCTGAGCAACCCGGTCGTCTTCTCCGACGAGGACATTCCCCTATTCGGAGCCAATCATAACCTGGCCCTGTACATCACCGTACAATGCCTCCAAAAGAATATACCAATGGTCCTCGTGGATGACGGTTCCGCCGTGAATGTCATTCCTCTCAAAATCGCCACAGTGGGTATTAAGGAATCGAATTTGATCCCAAGAATCAAGGAGTACGCGCCTACGACGGCACTCGTCGCAAGGTCGCTGGGCTAGTCACTTTGACCGTCGCAACCGGGCCATTAGAAAGACAAACCAGTTTTCAAGTGGTCGACATCGACGCGTCCTTCAACATGCTCATGGGACGTCCCTGGATTCACGCCGTCAAGGCGGTCACCTCAACGCTCTACCAAAAGATCTGGGTCCCCTTCAATGGGAAAACGATCACGATCCCCGCTTCCCCAATCAAAGCAGTTATGAGAAGAGGGGTAGCCTCCCAAGCCATTGAGGAGGACGACAATGAAATGTGGGGTTTCCAAGCCGTAAACGCCATAACTGATGAACCTGCAACCTCTGAGTGTGACCCGTTCACCAACCTCACGATCAACCGTATCATGATGCATCAAGGTTATTTCCCGGGTTTGCCGCTCAATCCACTAAAGGACCCATTGCCTCCCTTGAAACAGGCTAAGGTCCCCAACATTCCCTTTGGGCTGGGATACGAACCTACCAATGAAGACATCCAGGAGATGAACCTCCTAATATGAAAACGCAAGAAGCACGGGGTCATCCTCCGTCCATACCACCTGACTCTCAACGGATACTTTGTCCCCGAGGGAGAGTCTGAACTCTACCACGGCTTTTCGGAGTCGATCTATGACTCTGTGGCAAGGGCTAGATACCCGGGAGTGGAAGTCTTCCAGGACTGCTACTTTATCCCCGACAACATCGAAGCTGCATCAACTGAGTCCAAGCTGTAACAACCCGGATTATAAAACGAAGGAAAAACTTATATAAAGTAAATATCAGAGTACGATACTAATAAAAGGGTCAAGGTGGCGGAAACACCTGACCAATCCGGTTCGCTACTAAATCCAAAACCAAACTAATACATTATTCAAAGGTTCTTAAAACATAAAGCAAAGTCTTAATTTATTATTCATCTCGCCGCACAGAACTTCCCAGCAAGATATCATCCAAAACAGCAACATCTGAACAACCTGAGAATGGGGGTCGACAATCAGTCGGGAGTAACTAGATGCTCTCCCAGTCATGTTTACAACAATTGAATATAATCAACAATCATTAACAATTGAAATGCAAAATCAGTAAACATGCGAGACCATCTATACTCATGAAAACCCACTGTAAACTTATCATTAAACGAAAACATATTTAGACAATCCTTTCAAGATAACATCTCCAATGAAAACCCATATTACGAGACACAAACGTTACCCATCAACAATAGCAACATAAGGCATAAAGCTAGCAACAAAGCGTAGCGAATAGGGTGAACACCACACATCATACCAATTAGAGTATGTAACCAATACTTCCACACAATACGCATAGGGTATAAAACGAACACCGGCTCGAGCGTATAACTGACACTCTAACTGTCGAGCATATAATCGATACTACGATCGACGGATCGTATAATCGACTCCCGTCGGTGTGAAGTATATAAGCGATACTCACGGTACTATGTATAGCGTATCACCACCGCCTATATGCCTAAGACTGGCCAAACCTCTCGATGCAATAATCGTACACCGAACGACACTCGGGACCTTAACGTATAAGCGGCGAATCTAGCCACCCCCGAACATAGACCAAATAAATCCCATAATGGGTGGCGTTAGTTCATTCCGTTTGGTATATATTTGATACCGCACGTCATCTATACCACTAACCAACAACAAATGCACAGTATAACTGACTATACTAACATGCGTGAACAACATCACGACTCAACTCATAGGATAGTATAACTGACTACCCTACTTATCATATGAATAAGAGCAACCAAAGACATAAGCAAACACAAGGACATAACACGTTGAACACAATACAACATATGAAACAAATATAAGTAACCGATGTTATAATAACTTCAGCTATCAGTTTAACAATAACCATTCAATGTTATAGTAACTCTAACCATAACATAAACTCTGGATGCGAGGTTATAGTAACCTCTTCTATAACTTCAACCTTTATAACTTGAAGTTATACTTACCTCAACTATAACCTTGACACGAAACTCGAAGTTATACTAGTTCCAACCATAACCTTGAGCCATAAATCTCAGGGTATGTTAGTTCCAGCTATAACCTTAACTCGTACTTCAATGTTATAGTAGCTCCAGCCATAACTAGAGTAACTACCCAAAGTTGTATTAACTTTAGCCATAACACATGAATCATCATCAAGGTTATACTAGCTTTAGCTATAACTTTGGAGAGAACTCTTGGCCGCCTATCATGCCGCCACTAGGGTTAGATTCGGAAACCCTAATTGCGCTCATGACACCCATAATAAACATATAAACAATATACGATGTATAATTAATGCATTGAAACATATACAAACATGAGAAAACATAATTAACATGATAATAAACAATCAAACATGTACCAACCATGCAAAACATTCATTAAATCATATTAATTACATCAATTGGCATAAACACAATTAAAAGAAAACACCTAGTTACCTTATTAAGCAAATAATCCTAAAGATCGTCTTCAACGATATAAACGTCTTCTCCAGGTGCAACTTCCACGCCTTTATTAAATCGTCCACGTGCCAAAGATAACGAAACTAATAAATATACTAACTATATATAGATAAACTATAAAAACTATAAAACTATGCGAAAACATAAAACTTACGAAGAAGATAGATAGATCCAAGGAGTAGGATCGATCTAAGCACGAAGAACGATGAAGAACGAAGGAGGAACAAAGGAAGAATGGCACGAAACCCTAGGAAGGGGCGCGCGGCACGAGGAGGAAGGAGGAGGAGAGAATTTAGGTTTAGGGTTTTGTGAGAATTATGAGAAAAGAAGAGCAAGGGTTTGGTTTCCCCTTATATATATAGAGAAGCTCATGGGTTTATTCTAGGTTTAGGCCCAAAATCCACCCATAACCACCAAAATCACGTGAAACCCAAGGAAGAAGCGGGTCTTCATCGTTTTTCGAGCCCAAAAGATAAAAGACGGATATTTTCCCGGGAAATAAAATATGAAATATGGGAAAATAAAATTAAAGAATTATATTATGGAAATTAGGGGTGTTACAATCCAACCCCCTAAAAAGAAGTTTCGTCCTCGAAACTTGATAAGAGAACTACCTCACTCGAAAAGATGTGGATGCTTCTCTCGCATAGACGCTTCGGTTTCCCAAGTCTCCTTCTCAAACTTCTGACTCCTCCACAGAACCCGAACTAAAGGTACAACCTTATTCCTTAACCTCTTCTCCTGACGTTCCAAAATGCGAACAGGACGTTCCTCATAAGTCAGGTTAGGCTCAATCTCGATAACATCAGCCTGTAGAACATGAGAAGGATCACTGCGATAACGACGCAACTGCGACACATGGAAAACATCATGAACCTTCGACAGATTCGGAGGTAAAGCCAACCTATAGGCTACCTCGCCAACTCTCTCGAGCACCTCGTATGGTCCAATGTACTTAGGACTAAGCTTTCCCTTAAGCCCAAACCTCTTAACACCTTTCATCGGCGAAACTTTAAGAAAAACCTTATCGCCAACCACAAACTCAATCGGCCTACGCCGCAAGTCTGCATACGTCTTCTGTCGATCCTGGGCTGCCTTAAGCTTCTCGCGGATCAACCTCACTTGCTCAATCGATTCCTGAACCAACTCTGGGCCAAGAATGACAGCCTCACTAGAATCGTCCCAACACAAAGGACTACGACACTTTCTTCCATAAAGTGCCTCAAACGGAGCCATCTGAATACTAGCTTGGTAACTGTTGTTGTAGGAGAACTCCACAAGGGATAAACTCTTCTCCCAACTAACTTGAAATTCCAAAGCACAAGCTCGCAACATATCCTCAAGCGTCTGAATCGTATGCTCAGTTTGACCATCAGTTGCGGCATGAAAAGCCGTACTCATCTTAAGCTCACTGCCCAAAGCCAACTGGAGCTTTTTCCAAAACTGAGAACAAAACCTCGGATCACGGTCGGAGATGATATCCTTAGGAACCCCATGAAGACGAATGATCTCACGCTGATAAGCATTCGCTAGTTCCTCGAGACTCCAAGTCTTCTTCATTGGAATGAAATGCGCAACCTTAGTCAAACGATCAACCACGACCCAAATCGCATTCATTCCTCTCGGCGACCTCGGCAAACCCATGACGAAGTCCATCGAAATTGAATCCCATTTCCATGTGGGAATCTCCAAAGGTTGCGATGAGACCACCAGGTCTACGATGTTCGAACTTAACCTTCTGACAAACCAAGCAACGGCTCACAAACTCGGCGATCTCTTTCTTCATACCCGGCCACCAAAACTTTAGCTTCAGATCCTTGTACATCTTATCACCACCAGGATGAACCGAATAGGGAGTACTATGAGCCTCTTTGAGAATCTTACATTTTAAGACTCACATCTAGGCACACACCAACGACCTTGGAATCGTAGACCATCATCAGGTCCAAAGTCGAAGTCTTTGGCACGTCCTTCGCTTAAAGCGACTCGAACTCCTTCTAAGTATTCATCCTCTCTTTGCTTAACTCGGATCTCATGAAGGATCTCGGGTTCAGCAACCATCGCACTCAAATCGAAAGTACCAGGAAGAACTAACTCAAGGTTCATCTTCTGGAACTCTCGACTCAAGTCATCAGGTAACACCAACACAGATCTTATACCATGGCACACCTTACGACTCAAAGCATCGGCAACCACGTTTGCCTTACCCTCATGATACTGCAGCTCAATCTTGTAGTCGTTAAGCAACTCCAACCAACGTCTCTGCCTCATGTTAAGATCTCTCTGAGTGAAGATATACTTCAAGCTCTTATGATCCGTATAAAAGTTGCAAGAGACCCCATACAAGTAGTGTCGCCACAGCTTAAGTGCAAACACCACTGCTGCTAACTCAAGATCGTGAGTCGGATAGTTCATCTCGTGAACTTTCAACTGTCGGGAACCATAAGCCACAACTTTACCCTTTTGCATCAAGACACAACCCAACCCAAACTTTGACGCATCGCAGAAAACATGAACTCAACGCCTTCTTCTGGTAGAGTCAACACAGGAGTGGTAGTCAACCTTTTTTTCAACTCCTGGAAAGCAGCTTCACAAGCCTCAGTCCAAATGTACTTGGATTCCTTCTTCATTAACTGAGTCATCGGTCTCGCGATCTTAGAGAAATCATGTACAAACCGACGGTAGTACCCAGCTAGACCAAGGAAACTCCGAACCTCGTTCACATTCTTTGGACTATCCCAATCGACCACGGCTCGAATCTTCGACGGATCAACCATAACTCCATCGCCGGATATCACATGACCCAAGAAGGTAACTTCCTTTAACCAAAATTCGCACTTCGAGAACTTAGCATACCACTTCTGCTTACACAGAATTTCCAAGATAACACGAAGGGGATTCTCGTGTTCAGCCTCATCTCTCGAGTAAATCAGTATGTCGTCTATGAACACCACGACACACTTATCCAAATACTCGCTGAAAGTGCGGTTTATCTGATCCATGAAAACGGCAGGTGCGTTCGTCAAACCAAACGGCATCACCAAGAACTCATAGTGGCCATACCTCGAACAAAACGCAGTCTTAGGAATATCCTCATTCTTGACTGGAATCTGATGGTAACCTGAACTCAGATCGATCTTCGAGATCACACTAGCACCACGGAGTTGATCAAACAAATCCTCGATCCTCGGCAAAGGATACTTGTTCTTGATAGTAACCTTATTCAGCTCACGATAGTCAGTGCACAACCGCATACTACCATCCTTCTTCTTGACGAACAAAACAGGAGCACCCCACGGCGAAGCACTCGGTCGGATAAAACCCTTATTGATCATCTCCTCAAGTTGCTTCTTGAGTTCTTGTAACTCAGCTGGTGCCATACGATAAGGAGCTTTCGAAATGGGACCAGTTCCAGGTAGCAACTCAATCGAGAACTCTACATCTTGCTCAGGAGGAATACCAGGTAGATCCTCAGGGAAGACATCGGGAAACTCACTAACCACAGGGATATCCTCTAGCTTAGGCTCAACTGAAACACCATGAACACTGCACATATAGATCTGATGACCCTTTCTACCCATGTTAACCATCTTCATAGCAGAAACCCACTTGACCGTAGGTGTAACCCTAACACCCTGATAAGAAACCCTCGAACCTGTAGGACTCTTAAGCACGATCTTTTGATCACGACATAGGAACCTAGCGTCATAGCGAGATAACCAATCCATACCCAAAATCACATCAAACTCTCCGAGTTTGAATTGGACGAGATCGGCAGGAAGGATCGCCCATGCGATACTGACAGGTACGTCCTTGAAAAGAACGGAGCAAGAAACAATCTCACCCGTAGGAAGGGATATAGAGGTATGAACGGATGATGAGGAAGACAATCCAACTCGGATGGAAAAGGATTCGGATACGAAAGACATCGATGCACCCGTATCAAAAAGAACAAAAGCAGATAAAGAGTGAACGAGAAAGGTACCCGTAACCACATCTGGATTAGCATCGGCCTCAGCACGACTCATAACGAACACTCGACCGGTCTTCGGAGCATCAGCCTTAGGAACATCAAACTTTGGCTTCGGGGCGATCGATAGCCTTGTGTCCGGAGCTTTGCGGGTGAAACATGTGACCGGATTACGGTGTCACAATACTTACCTGGATGGTAAGCCTTTCCACACTTGAAGCAAACCATATCCTTCTTAGCTTGACCTTGATCACGCGGAGCATACGGACGAGCTTCGAACTTCTGCTTCTTCTGGGAGGAACTAAGCGCAACATAAGGCCTCTTCACGAACTTACTCTTCGCACTCTCCTCAGCCTCGGTGGCAAGAACTGAATCATAAATGCTAAGAGCACGATCATAAGCCTGCTGGAAAGAAGTTGAAGGAATGCCAGACATAGCAGTCTGGACCTTGGGAGCTAGATTCTTCTCATAGCGACGAGTCCTCGAAACCTCGTCCATAGCTACAGAAGTAACGAAACGTGACAGCTTCACGAACTTGTTGGTGTACTCCTCAACGGTCATGGAACCTTGTTGTAGACGAAGGAACTCCTGCTCCTTCTGCCAGCGCATCTCTTCCGGATAAAACCTCTTCTTCAGAGCTTCAGAGAAGACAGCCCAACCATATCCTGGTTGAACTTCCAGACCAGCTCTAGCCAGAGCCCACCAGTTGTCGGCCTCGTCCTTCAAATAATAGGTGGCAATATCCACCATCTGATCCTCAGGACATCCAGTAGCAAGGAACAGCTTCTCGATCTCTCGAATCCAAGCCTCCAAAGTAGTAGGATCATTCACATAAGTCGGAGGACGGTGATGAGCAAAGCGATCAAACAAAGTAGGTTGCGAATGGTTGTTGTTGTTGTTGTTGTTGTTGTTGTTGTTGTTGTTGTTGTTGTTGTTGTTGTTGTTGTTGTTGTTGTTGAGGTGATTAGTGAAACCTTCGGCCATAGATGCCAAAGTGGCCTCAAGCCTCCTGATGCGGTCAGGATCGGTCTCACCATTAGCGTTACGCATCATCTGCAAGAACGAAGTCTCGTTATAAGTGGTAAAACCAACGTACCACTCCAAACAACTACTCATGCACTTTACAACATAAGAAAACCAACCAATCCTATTGGTTTCTACCCCATTTACTCTCACTCATTAACTAGGTCATTTATTTTAGTCATCAACTAAGCG
The DNA here is from genome assembly GCF_048544455.1 of Silene latifolia. Taxonomy (NCBI): domain Eukaryota; kingdom Viridiplantae; phylum Streptophyta; class Magnoliopsida; order Caryophyllales; family Caryophyllaceae; genus Silene; species Silene latifolia. The sequence continues at coordinate 24,974,995 of NC_133530.1, read as the reverse complement.
AGAGTTGGGAGCGTGTTCGCTCTGATACCAACTGTAACAACCCGGATTATAAAACGAAGGAAAAACTTATATAAAGTAAATATCAGAGTACGATACTGATAAAAGAGTCAAGGTGGCGGAAACACCTGACCAATCCGGTTCGCTACTAAATCCAAAACCAAACTAATACATTTTTCAAAGGTTCTTAAAACGTAAAGCAAAGTCCTAATTTATTATTCATCTCGCACGTAACTTCCCGAGAAGATATCATCCAAAACAGCAACATCTCAACAACCTGAGAATGGGGGTCGACAATCAGTCGGGAGTAACTAGATGCTCTCCCAGTCATGTTTATAACAATTGAATATAATCAACAATCATTAACAATTGAAATGCAAAACCAGTAAACATGCGAGACCATCTATACTCATGAAAACCCACTGTAAACTTATCATTAAACGAAAACATATTTAGACAATCCTTTCAAGATAACATCTCCAATGAAAACCCATATTACGAGACACAAACGTTACCCATCAACAATAGCAACATAAGGCATAAAGCTAGCAACAAAGCGTAGCGAATAGGGTGAACACCACACGTCATACCAATTAGAGTATGTAACCAATACTTCCACACAATACGCATAGGGTATAAAACGAACACCGGCTCGAGCGTATAACTGACACTCTAACTCGTCGAGCATATAATCGATACTCGATCGACGGATCGTATAATCGACTCCCCGTCGGTGTGAAGTATATAATCGATACTCACGGTACTATGTATAGCGTATCACCACTTTGCCTATATGCCTAAGACTGCCGGACCTCTCGATGCAATAATCGTACACCGACGACACTCGGGACCCGGCGTATAATCGCGAATTTAATGGCCACCCCGAACATAGACCAAATAAATCCCATAATGGGTGGCGTTAGTTCATTCCGTTTGGTATATAACTGATACCGCACGTCATCTATACCACTAGCCAACAACAAATGCATAGTATAACTGACTGTACTAACATGCGTGAACAACATCACGACTCAACTCATAGGATAGTATAACTGACTACCCTACTTATCATATGAATAAGAGCAACCAAAGACATAAGCAAACACAAGGACATAACACGTTGAACACAATACAACATATGAAACAAATATAAGTAACCAATGTTATAGTAACTTCAGCTATCACTTTAACAATAACCATTCAATGTTATAGTAACTCTAACCATAACATAAACTCTGGATGCGAGGTTATAGTAACCTCTACTATAATAAACAATCAAACATGTACCAACCATGCAAAACATTCATTAAATCATATTAATTACATCAATTGGCATAAACACAACTAAAAGAAAACACCTAGTTACCTTATTAAGCAAATAATCCTAAAGATCGTCTTCAACGATATAAACGTCTTCTCCAGCTGCAACATCGACGCCTTTATTAAATCGTCCACGTGCCAAAGATAACGAAACTAATAAATATACTAACTATATATAGATAAACTATAAAAACTATAAAACTATGCGAAAACATAAAACTTACGAAGAAGATAGATAGATCCAAGGAGTAGGATCGATCTAAGCACGAAGAACGATGAAGAACGAAGGAGGAACAAAGGAAGAATGGCACGAAACCCTAGGAAGGGGCGCGCGGCACGAGGAGGAAGGAGGAGGAGAGAATTTAGGTTTAGGGTTTTGTGAGAATTATGAGAAAAGAAGAGCAAGGGTTTGGTTTCTCCTTATATATATAGAGAAGCTCATGGGTTTATTCTAGGTTTAGGCCCAAAATCCACCCATAACCACCAAAATCACGTGAAACCCAAGGAAGAAGCGGGTCTTCATCGTTTTTCGAGCCCAAAAGATAAAAGACGGATATTTTCCCGGGAAATAAAATATGAAATATGGGAAAATAAAATTAAATAATTATATTATGGAAATTAGGGGTGTTACAAAAGCCGTCACCATGCCTTGACGGACAAGCTGTCACACTCCTATTTGGGGAAGATAACGTCAAACACCTCGACTATGAGGACATTACCAACATCGCCCTGAAAGACAACAAATTTGATCCAACTACCTTGATCTCCGATACTGACCCGGAGAAAGCCACCCAGGGCTGGAGGAAAACCATCAAATGGACCGATCGCCAAGGCCGCATTCTCAAGATAACGACTGGAGAAGGCCCTATATTCAAGGAAGGAAGTGAGGAAGGATCTGAGTCTGAGTCTGAGTCGGAGTCAGAGTCAGAGTCTGTCATAGCTCCTAACACTCATGATGTCCCAGTCAAGGTCCCCTTCCCACTATTTTATCACAAAGTCGTGGCTGATTCAGAGGCCGAGTCTACTAAGGTCACCCCCACTCCTATGAAAGGTGACAACCTGGAGCCTGTTCCAGGGGCCACTTCCTCTGTCGTGTCGCCTCTGACTGGCCACGAGATGTCTGTCCTTTTCGAGCCATTCGCTCGTGTCAACTTAATGAACGCTAAGTTTGCTTATTACTCGTCTCAATTTAACTGCAATGCAATTCTGAATGATTATGAGGAATTTGACTTGAGTGACTACCCACCTCACTTAGTCGAAGAACTTGACAAGCGGGAAACCAGAACCCCCATCATTGAGGAAACCGAGCCTATTAACGTAGGAACCGACAATACACCTCAAGAACTTAGGATAGGGACAACCCTGGACCCCTCGGAAAGACAACAGTTCATTGACCTCCTCCACGAATACAAGGACGTATTCGCCTGGTCTTGAGAGACATGCAGGATTGACAGAGAAATTGCAGAGCACCGGATACCCATTAAACCCGGGGCTGAACCCGTGAAGCAGAAGCTACGCCGGATGCGTCCTGAATGGGCCCTAAAAATAAAGGAAGAAGTGGACAAACAGTTCAAGGCTGAGTTCATCAAAGTGTCCAAATACTCGGATTGGGTGGCCAACATTGTGCCGGTACGAAAGAAAGATGGAAGAATTCGGGTTTGCGTCGACTTCAGGGATCTGAACAAGGCGAGTCCAAAGGACGACTTCCCTTTGCCACATGTTGACATTCTGGTGGACAACACTGCCGAACATGCTCTCCTATCATTCATCGACGGGTATGTCGGGTACAACCAGATTAAAATGGCTGAGGAAGACATGCACAAAACTGCGTTCACTACACAGTGGGGTACATATTGCTACACGTTTATGCCTTTTGGCCACATCAACGCCGAAGCAACCTATCAGAGGACCGCTACCACTCTCCTACATGATATGATGCACAAGGAGGTAGAGGTATATGTCAATGACATGATCGTCAAATCAAAAGAACGGGACAGCCACATCAATGCCCTCCGAAAATTCTTCGCTCGTCTGCGGAAATATAACATGAGACTAAATCCTCAGAAGTGTGCATTCGGGGTCACCTCCGGAAAACTCTTGGGACATGTCGTTAGCAAAAGAGGCATTGAGATTGATCCAACCAAAATCAAAGCCCTTCAACAAATGCCTCGGCCTAGGAACGAGAAGGAGATTCGAGGATTTCTCGGTCAGGTTCAATACATCAGTCGGTTCATTGCCAAGCTCACTATGATCTGTGAACCGATATTCAAGAAGCTTCGTGCCTCCGACCACACCGATTGGGACGACGACTATCAAAAGGCATTCGACAGGATAAAGGAAATCCTATCCAAACCTCCTGTCCTCATGCCACTTCAACCAGGGATTCCTCTATCCCTATACCTGACTGTTACCAACACAGCCATGGGAGCAATGCTAGCACAAACAGTTGGCAACGAGGAGCGGGCCATCTACTACATCAGCAAAAAGTTCATTGAGTACGAGACGAGGTATACCCAACTGGAAAAGACATGCCTTGCCCTAGTATGGTCAACAAAGAAGCTGCGGCATTACATGCTCAGCTACTCGGTCCACATCTACTCCAAGATGGACCCGGTTAAATACATCTTCGAAAAACCCGTACTAAATGAAAGGTTTGTCTAGATAGACACTCATCTTTGTCCGAATTTGATCTCAAGTTTATACCTCTCAAGGTTATCAAGGGAAGAGCGATTCTTGCCGATTTCCTAGCAGAAAATCCCGTCAACGAGGATCCAACGACCGACACATGGTCACTTCCTGACGAAGACACCCTTTGTGCCGACTCTGACGCATGGGACCTATACTTTGATGGCGCATCTAATCTGAGAGGCTTCGGGGTAGGAATCCTTCTAATATCGCCAGAGGGAGAACATGTTCCGATCTCGGTTAAGCTAGACTTCGCCGTCACCAACAATGCCGCTGAATATGAAGCATGTCTCATCGGCCTACAAGCAGCCATCACACTTGGCATCAAGAGAGGCGAGGGTCCATGGCGATTCCTCACTCATCATCAATCGGTATCCGGATCATGGAAAATCCGACCGCGACTTAGCTCCCTACCGAGCAAAGATCAATCAAGAGGTCGAGTTCTTCGACCAAGTCGACTACTTCCACTTGCCGCGAGAGGAAAATCAATTTGCTGATGCCCTGGCAAAACTTGCCGCGCTCGTCAACATACCTGACGACATGACATCGATGCCCCTATGTGTCGAGAGAAAGAGCGAGCCAGCTCACATTTGTGCCATTATCGACGACGAGGAAAGCCATAATGAACCTTGGTGCCAAGCCATCCTCAATTACAAAACCAAAAACGAATTCCCTCCCAACTCTGATCAAAGAGGACAAAGAGCCATCCGTTTACTCGCAAAACAATTCGTGATAAACCAAAATCAACTCTACAAAAGAACACCCCAAGGAATTCTCCTCCTTTGCATTGACCATCACAAAGCCAGGAAGGTCATGGGAGGGGTTCACGACGGAGAATGTGGCCCTCACATGAGTGCAATGATGCTTACACGGAAAATCATGCGGCTAGGTTACTAATACTGGACCACCATGGAAGCCGATTGCCGTAACTACGTCAAACACTGCCATAATTGCCAAATCTTCGCCAACATACAACACATACCACCATCCCTTTTATACACCATGACATCACCCTGGCCATTCTCAACCTGGGGCATCGACATCATCGGGAAAGTCAACCCGATCGGCACCAAGGGGCATTGCTTCGTCCTCGTCGCCATCGATTACTTCACCAAATGGGTGGAATCACAGTCATACGCAGTCTTGACCGCCAAACAAGTGGCCAAATTCATTCAAAACAACATCATCTGCCGATACGGGGTACCCCACGAAATCATCAGCGATCAAGGCTCTCACTTCCGGGCGGAAACTCAAGCCTTGCTGGACAAGTACAAAATCAAACGACATCGATCATCCCCCTACCGTCCCCAAACTAACGGAGTGGTGGAGGCAGCGAATAAAACTCTTGTCACCATTATCAAGAAAATGCAAGACAACTACCGCGATTGGCCGAGCAAACTCCCATTCGCAATCTAGGGATACCGAACCTCCATTCAAACACCGACAGGCGCCACACCCTTCTACCTAGCATACGGTATGGAGGCGGTTCAACTGGTAGAGTTAGAGGTTCCATCTCTACGCATTCTATTGGAGAGTCAAGTCCCTGAGGCGGAATGGACCCGTCGAAGGTACGAATAACTCACTCTTCTAGACGAACGGCGACTCAACGCCTTGCACAACGTCCAGCTATACCAACGACGTATACAACGGGCATTCAACAAGAAGGTCAAACCCAGAAACATCCAGGAGGGCGACTTGGTCCTCAAGTCAGTTCGAGCACCATTACCCGTCGATCCGAGGGGAAAATTCAAACCCAATGGGCCAGGCCATACCTGGTCAAGAAAATACTTTCGGGGGGCGCGGTGAGACTGAGTGACCTAGACGGGGAAGACTTTACAAACCCGACCAACCTAGACCAACTCAAGAAATACTACCCTTGAACCCTATCAACCAACAGCCTAGCCTAGTTTTACAACTAGCATCGACCTCAACCCTTTTCAAGTCAAGTTCCTCAATATGTTCTGATTTGAAATTGCATGTTTTATCGAGTCTAAGCTGCGGCACCTTGCCCGTTTCGAATGACCTTTGATCCGTCAAAGGCAACGTCCATTTGCACTAAAACAAAACAAACCCCCTGAACTACGAGCATGGTTTGATTTCACCTCTTCAGGTGGATACCTAGGCAGTCCTTCTTATGCCTGAGGGATACAACCACAAAACCCAATTCAAATTCACAAAACATTTCGAACTACGAGCATGGTTTGATTTCACCTCTTCAGGTGGATACGTAGGCAGTCCCTCTTATGCCTGAGGGATACAACCACAAAACCCAATTCAAATTCACAAAACATTTCGAACTACGAGCATGGTTTGATTTCACCTCTTCACGTGGATACGTAGGCAGTCCTTTCTTACACAAGAAGGATACAACCATCCCCACAATCAAAAAAAAACATTCCCCACATACAAAAAACACTCCCAAAAAAAAGAGAAAGGGAAAATCATTCCCTTTCCCACAAAAATATAAAAATGAGCCTTTCTCCCTTTCCACAAAATACCACTTTCCCAAGTGCAAATGTTTAGGACGATTCAAATCGAATTGCCTTTACCAAATGGATGGAACAAACAAGCGTTCACGACTTTCTACACGAGCAATCCTCTTATTTAATTAATAATGGGAGGGATTACAATTTCAACAACAAATAAAGCTCGACGAGTCTACAACTTGTCAAAGCTAAGGTGTCCACTAACACACCTCACATAGTAAAACTAGCACAAAACACACAACAACTAGCTAGTACAACATAATAAAAACTCACAACAATAATACAACATAATAATAAAGTGGGTAATGGAGGTCTTCACTCTTCCATTCTACCCTTGCCTTTTCCTTCGGGGTACATCTTCCCCTTGTTATTCTTGTTGGCCCGCCTAGCTTGGACGTCTTCCTCGGAAAGGATCCTAAACGGATCTAAGACGGCGACGACCTCCGTTCTAGCACAAGACCCCATATTCGACCCAAGACGAGCCAATGCACGGCCCACCTATTCTTGGGGCCGGAACTCCTCCTCTTCGGTGGTCTCATCACATAGGGGGTAGCTCCATCAACATACTCCTCAAAGAAGGCACGGTTGGCCTTGCCAACCTCTCGGTACTTCAAGTCGACAACCTCGTCCTTACGAAATTTGGATCTCTCTTCCAAGGACGGAGCTCGTGACCATGTGACATAAGCGGGAGTCACCCATGTCGTGGCAACGGGGTTTGGTACCTCCCAAAGCGGCCGAGTGGCCTACCACCTTTCAAAGAATTCCACAAGCTCGGAGTTCCGGAAAACATTCTCTTGGACAAGAGTATCTTGAGCGGGCACTTTTTGTTGACGCCCCATTTGCCTCATGAGCCTTTCGGGATAAATGAAGGAAACAACCTTCAAGCCCACCACCATCAAAGAACGAGGACTAGCACCCGAAGCGGGCAACCCCGTGAAGGACCTCAAGTGCCACCACGGCACCACCCAACGGATATGAGGACCACCCTCCTCCGCCAATCTTGCGGCCCAATAGGCCTCGGTGGAAGCAAAACTATCCGGGTACAACTTCTTCCTCATAGTAAGGTGACGGAAGGAGTAAGAAGAAGGATTAACCGGAGGCTCTACATACCTTAGCCTCTCCAATAGCCACACTTGAAGGATCCTTGGCGATCCAAAAGAGGGAGCTTCTCCACAAGATCCTTCCTTGTCCAAAGCTTGGATAATCTCTCCAAGCACCAACCATGATGGATCTCTACCATGCTCCATTTGCTCAATCACATGGATGAGGGTCATGCTACCATGGCATCTCGGCCCCTCCTTCTTCAAGACATCAACGAAGAGGTACACATGGACAAGGCAAAATGCAAGAGCCCTTCTCCTAGCCACCTCCGAGACATTAGCATCTAATCGGTTTGAAAAGATGTTGATAAGAGCCAACATATCCACACCATGTGGAGCAAGAAGAAAGTTGATTTGGCTTGTTGACAAGCCCAACATGGAACGGAATTTCTCCTTGTAGCACAACCGAGTCGGAGGAAACACCGGAGCATAACCCGGCCACCCACCATTGGCTCCAACTTCTTCGGCAAGAGGACAAAGCTCGCCTTTCGGGAAAACGAAAACATGGTGTTTCGAATCCCAAAACCGAGAACATGCTTCAAGAAACGAAGGTTGCACCTTGACTTGACGAAGCACCAACAATTGACCAACTCCCATGCAAACGAGTTGATGCTTTTCGGGAGGCGACAAATCCCGGCACCATTGTCGCAATGCGTTCTCAAAAGCATCCATGAAATATTTTTGTGGAAGAAGAAGAGGTTTTGTAGAGATGTTTTTGTGTTTCGAATGATGAAACAATGAAGCGCAAACGTCCCTATTTATACAAAATGTTCAGCGCATTTTTCAGAAAAAGGGGAGAGCTAGCTTCCATCGCCAGGCTGCTCGCGCCTCTTTGAGGCTCCTCCAGGATTCCCGCTGTTGACTTGTCTCTTTCAACATGTATTTTCTCCTGACACCTCAAACCTCCCGCCGGGAACCTCGCGCCTCTTCGGGATGATTGATACGTGCATTTTATATAGTCTTTTTAGGCCTTTTTATGCACGTATTTCTATGCTATTATCGTAGTTTATGCTACGAAATGCCCCGAATATGCTACTTTGGTTTGTTTTTTGTCTTATTTGCAGGAATGAACCAGAAAGTAGTGAAATCAAGTCTTTTACCGTCCGTTTATCATGCATTTGGAGGAAGAGTGAATTTGGAGCGGGAATGTAGCTATTTTGAGATGCGCAAAGAAGAAAGATAGCTAGACGAGCAAAGGAAGAACTTCAAATTGCTAGTACCTAATTTGAAGAGCTATATCTCGAGTTATACAACAGATATTCAGGTGATTCCGATTGGAGATGAAAGCTTGTCCTCTTAGCTTTCCAACGCCACCGGAATCGCCCTGTTTGCCCAAGTAACGAAGAAATGGCAGTCATTTGAAGTTCAGTGCGCAAAGCAGGAAAAGTACTCGATCGAGTAGATAAATCACTCGATCGAGTACTAGCTACAGCGAGAAGATATTAGTCGAGAATAATTAGATTATATCTTAGTTTTATCTTATAATTAGATTAATAATAATTATCTCTCATTATATAAGAGATACTAAGTTAGACCTAAAGTATTCATTCATTCCTGGAGTCGATGGGGACGGACGACGCTTGTTCTTCATTTTCTTTATTTTTCGGATCAATTGTGACTGCCCTTTGGATTTTGTTCTTCCCTTATACTTTTGCTACTCGGATTCAGATTGTATTGGTATTATTATCCTTCTTTAAATCTTTAATCCCTTCTATCGCTTTAATCCATTCTTCCCTATATTAGTTATCGTAATTATTCTAATTCAATTCTCTTTAGTCTTTTATTATGTTGAATTTCAATTATCTATTTCTGGTTATTGTTAATTCGTTGGCCATGAGTAGCTAATTTTCTTATGCTAAGACTATAGGGGATCCATAATTATGAAGGGAGAGTGATCGATTTATTGGGTTAATGCTAGTATAGTCTTTGTTGATTAAATGCTACAATTAACTGTAACCGTCTAATTGAGTCGACGCAATTAGACCTTTAATTCTTAGTGATCCTTGACCTGGACCGAAAGGTTGGAAAAGGCGAGACTAGTAGCGAACAATAGGGTATTGCAGTGAGGGCGAAAGTTAAGTTGTTTACACTTTAGGGTGAATTAAGGACCGAAAGGTGACGTTCACTACCCCTTAGACCGTATTTGCATTGACACGAGACCTAGATTACTTAATCGAATGATTATGGTGAACCGTCTGTCTTAGCTGTTCCTCTTTATCTGTTTGCTTCCTTCTTTTTTATTTCCCTCTCCCTTATTCTCTTTAGTTTAGAATATCACTTTTCAAACCCCCACATTGTGACCCGTTACTCATAGACTAAAATTAGACAGATAAATCTCAATTTTGCCTCCCTGTGGAGATCGACCCTACTTGCCGCTGACTTCTGTTAGTTGTATTTAGGTTTATTTTTGGTACCTGACGACGGTATCAATGATTCAGGAAATTTTGTGTTTCCTCACACTCACATTTCCTTGTTTTCGCGTTTTACGAAATCCGAGACGGTTTCCATGACGCAGCTTTAAACATACGGATTTTTCTTTCTTTTTTAAAGGGGGGAAGGGCTAGTCGCCCCGATCCGCGATGGATCGTTTCCATGTCAGTCGAATTCCGAAAATTTTTCGCTTTTTCGCAATTTTCCAGCAAAAATCAAAATCGAAAATTGATAACACGACATCAATTTTCCTCAAAATTCAAGCACTCACAAATTCGAGTCTTGACATCAAAAATCAAATATACTCGCAAAAATCCCTTTCTAAAATTCTTTCCTGACGGTCTGAGTTTGAATTTTTTCGAGTCATTTCAATAATTTCGACGCAATTTAATTCACGACACGAGTTAATTGCTCAAATTCTCAAATCAGTTCCTTTTGAATTCCAAACGCGACGATTTGTCACGGAATTTTCAAAATTTCAATTTTAACTTCAAGTCATCTTGGTTAATTTTGATTTTCAAACAAATGCTTCTACGTGTTTACATTTTTGCGTATGTGCTATCTGTTGCCTGTTTTCTAAAACTAACGATGCAGGAACTGGTGCAAAGCAAAAGGAGAATCAACAGCCGACAGCGCTCCTCCGAAACACAACACAAAAAAAAGGCAAAAATCACAAAATAAACCACAATCCAAAAACACATATATACAAACCGCCTTACGCAAAATACATCGACAAACGTCTAGCATACAGACACTGGCCTAAAACAAACGTCTATCATACAGACACTGGCCTAAAACAAACGTCTATCATACAGACACTGGCCTAAAACAAACGTCTATCATACAGACACTGGCCTAAAACAAACGTCTATCATACAGACACTGGCCTAAGACAACGAACTGGGGGTTATCCGCCACCTACCGAACTAAGCACTCTCTATCCTCTCAAACGGAAAAGAAAGAGAGCAATAGGGGAAACGGAGGAGCAACAGCGAAAGCAGAGGAGGTTACCATGACGATAACCCTCCGCTCCTGCTCCATGACAAAAAAGAAGACAGTGTCTTGCAGACTTCGGATGATGAGGAGGCCAAGAACCATGATGCGATGCACCATTCCGATACTGAACCCCACTCATCAGCCACCCTGTCTATGAGCCACAACGAAAAGGACAAACCGGCCATATCAGCCGCCTATCCTCCTCTACGGAAGCATCCTCCACCACCGCCTCGAATACGGCAGCCTCCTCGGCCGCTACAGCCCCTCCGGGATCGACTTCCTCCTCCAAAGCCTCAACGACGGACCCCATAGGTCCCAAACAATACCCTGTGATAAAAAAAAAACAACAAACAAAAAACGTCAGCCGAAATTTCGGCATTACGACGACATGAAATGGATAAATCCAAAAACAAAAAAACACAATCTGCAATACAAAAACAAGGGGCAATCCCGCCCCAAACCATTCACAAAAAAAACACAAAAACGACTCGCCCCTCTTTTCAAGCAAAAGACGAGCCAAAACCACAAAAACGACACTTCAAGACCCATACAAGGTTCGCCAACAACCCAAAATACATTCCCGACACAATGGGGATTTTTCTACGGTTCAAAAGGCAATTCATACGCTAATTCGAGCCCAAAACGGTCAAAAATTCAAAAACGACCGCAAAAAGGCAAACGTGATTTTATCACGCCTCAAGGTGACCTAAAATACCAATAAGGTCCATTTCAAGGCAAACTGACTCAATTCAAGCCCAAGCAGGCGCTTATTTTGTCAGACGTAAGTCGTAAGACTGTCGCAAAAGGCAAAAATCCAATTTTGCCCACAAACATCCAACGAAGGTCCTTAGATGGCAAACACGGGTTTTCCCAACTACAATGCAACCTAGTGGGACCCACTACCCAAGCAAATAAACTTGGCATTGTGAAATGAGATGGTTTCTCGCCTCATTCACGTTTTTCGAGCACAGGGAGCGGGAACGGGGACCAAAATGCAAACTAAAAGCACCCCTATACTCCTAAACAGGTTTCTAACCTAATGCGAACATCAATTTCACTCGAAATTGGCTCAATCAAAAACGCCCAATTCGATTTTTAGGGCAAAATTTCGCCCTATTTTAACCAAGCTAAACAATCAACAAATTTGAAAGGATTCAAGAGGAAATACATACCTTGAGATGACATTTGTTGACAATGGCACAAGTGAAAGCAAGCTAGAAGGTCCTTCAATGGCGATTTTGCGGGATTTTTGAGATTGAAGATGAATAATCATCCGCAGCTCAACCTCGCGTCTTTTTAACAGAAAATAGGGAAGCCGGCTTCCATCGCCAGATGGCTCGCGCCTAAACCAGGCCTCTCCCTTGCCTTTTCAGCGAAATTTGGGCTTTGGCCCGATTTCCACACAACAAATTCGGATTTTCGTTGACGATATTGAATGTCGTCATTTCCTCAAAAACAAACAAAACCAAATAGTGAAAATTCAAATTCGCTATTTTCAAAAATTTCAAGCAAACGGTGATCAAAACCGCCAACTTCAAAAATAGTGAAAATTCAAATTCGCTATTTTCCTCCAACTTCAAAATAATGGTGAAAATTCAAAATCGCTATTTCCTCAAAATCCGAACAACGGCAATTAAAACCGTCAATTTCAAAAATAATAGCGAAAATTCAAAAACCGCTATTTCTCCAAAATTCAAGCAACGGCGGCACATAAACCGTCACTTCGATCAATGGTGAAGATTCCAAATTCACTATTTCCATCACATGTCAACGGCGGCACATAAACCGTCACTTCAATCAACAGTGAAGATTCCAAATTCACTATTTCCATCACATGTCAACGGCGGCACATAAACCGTCACTTCAATCAAAAGTGAAGATGCCAAATTCACTATTTCTTTCAAATGTCAACGGCGGCACATAAACCGTCACTTCAAACGCTATAGCAAACTCAAATTTGCTATTTTCCTTCAAGATTAGAACAAACGGCGATCAAAACCGCCACTGCAAGTTCAAGCCGACGAATGGTGAAAATTCCAAATTCACTATTCCTTCAAATACGAGCAGGGGGCTTCCTCGCGGAACCCACTCATTCCAAAAATAGTGATAGTAAGAATCCATACTCACTATTTCCCCACCGACATCACGAGTTCGCTACTTCCAAAACAAGCCCATTCGACGCGGCTATTCCCATGGTCCATTAACCGACCGTTACATTTGGTTGGCGAGCCTTTGTCCGCAACACAATCAAGGATACATCCCGAAAATGCCTCGGGTACATTTCCTTACAACAGCTGGCGAGCCTTTGTCCGCAACACAATCAAGGACAGATCCCGAAGATGCCTCGGGTACATTTCCTTACCATCGGCTGGCGAGCCTTTGTCCGCAACCTTTCAAGGATACATCCCGAAGATGCCTCGGGTACATTTCCTTACATTTGGCTGGCGAGCTTTTGTCCGCAACGTTTCAAGGATAGATCCCGAAGATGCCTCGGGTACATTTCCTTATCATTGGCTGGCGAGCCTTTGTCCGCAAGCAGTCAAGGACACATCCCGAAGATGCCTCGGGTACATTTCCTTACCATTATCGGCTGGCGAGCCTTTGTCCGCAACCCATCAAGGATACATCCCGAAGATGCCTCGGGTACATTTCCTTACATTTGGCTGGCGAGCCTTTGCCCGCAACACATCAAGGATACATCCTGAAGATACCTCGGGTACATTTCCTTACCATCAGCTGGCGAGCCTTTGTCCGCAACACAATCAAGGACAGATCCCGAAGATGCCTCGGGTACATTTCCTTATCATTTGGCTGGCGAGCCTTTGTCTGCAACCCATCGAGGACAAATCCCGAAGATGCCTCGGGTACATTTCCTTACAATGGCTGGCGAGCCTTTGTCCGCAAACATGCAAGAATATATCCGAAGATGCCTCAGGTATGACTCCTTCCTATGGCTGGCGAGCCTTTGTACGTAGTCTAACGGACTTTAAACGACCCGCACGGACAGACGACAGACTCTAAACTGTTCCCGACGACAGGTCCTTGGCTCGTACCCTCGAGTCACCTTGGCGTCGCCCTTCCCGACGGCAGGTCCTTGGCCCGAATCCTTTCGAGCCGCCTCGACGTCGCTCGGGTCTCCAGGTTGTAATCTTCGATTGACCTGGGGACTCTACTTTGACTTTCGCCCTGTCCAAGCCTCAGTCAAAGTGGGGGCTCTGTAGATACCCGGTATCTGCTGAGACTCCAACAAACACCCGATGATTATCGGACTACAACATGTTTTGGAATCGCAGCGTTTGATCGACAGTTTGTGTACAACTTTACGTCGGAAAACTTAAAATGATTTCGAAAATAAAACATCTCAAAACATTTCAAAAATACCTGGAGTGTTTAATGCACGACGACGGGGTCGCAATGACACTAACTAGAGTCAAAACCGACACCGGACCAAAAATCGACTCAAAAATTCAAATCCCGACTCCAACAACGAGTCAAACCGAGTCAAACACAAAAAACAAACTTTTCAAACCTTCTATGCTAAGATTTCCCGGATTTATGTTTGGTCAAGTACCAAACATATGACTACAAATCCTAGGATAGAACAAATCATGATTGCGTTTGTTGTGAAAGCGACAACACAGCTCGAGGACCCGCGACGTGGCTCGCGCCTCTTTGAGCAGCCCAAGTGGCCACGTCGTTCAAAACTCACACAACCACTCATTCTCCTATAAATACCCCTCAAATGCCACCCATTTGAGACTTACGCGAGTGTCCGCCCCCTCTTTTCTCCCTTAAAATTCTCGACTCGACTTCTTAAGTCACAATCCGACGCGTATTTACGACCTACCGATCGTAAACACGAGCCTTACACATTGTTTGGTACCGTCATCGTCCATTAAATCACTTGACCGACCACTTCGACCACTACACCATCACTAAACTTTTAAAACACTCTTTTACTTACCAAAACGGTTTTAAACCGAGTTTTTTCCGATCAAACGAGTTGTTACACTTACGTCGGTCACTCGCCATAACCAAATATGTAAGTATGAGGGTGTAAAAATCCTCTTTCATTATGTTTTCATTTGTTTCATGACTCTAACATGCTAAAACATGCATAACATGAACCAAAACATGGAATAAACGAGCCAAAACTGATTTTTGGTCTGAGGAAGAAGCCCCTTAGGTCGCCAACTAGCTCGCGCCTAAATGGGGTATTCAGACCAGAAATCAACCGTGTTTCTTCTCGTCATTTCCCTTAATCCATTTTTCATATTTGTAATCGGTTTTTACCATTTCAAGTATTTTCGAAACCTTTTTGTTTCATTTCACATGTTTTAACCATAAAACATTTTTCACCCTTGGTTCCTCATACCATGACGGTTAAATCCGTGTTTCGGTGATAACATTTGGTTAATGACATTTAGAAGGTATTTTAAAGCCTTTTATTTCATTTTTTCACATTTCCAAACAAACATATTAGTCACCAACACAAAATCATCTTTGGTTCTACATACTATGCCGGATTTTAACTCGGGTACGATGACGAGTATCGACTAATTACATTCAAATGGACTTAAAACAATTAGTCCATAATCATTTTCAAAACTATTCATGTCAACTTTGTCAAATCGAACCCGACACCGAATATTATCAAACAATGATGATTGTTCGAGTCTAGTTCTTCAAATCAACAAATGCGGTCTAAACGACCCTTTCAAAATCAAACCGGGTTCAAATACCCATTTTCAACACGTTTTATAACGTTTTCTAAATAGTCAGAACACGGCATACAACCGTTGGCTAACCCGCGCCTCAAGCAGGCTCCTCATTTCTCATTTTCAAAACCGAGAGGAGGCCCCTTACACCGCCGGGTGGCTCGCGCCTCTTATAGCCGTCCCCAGTGCAGGGCATGTTCCCTTCCAAAGATTAGTCTAGGACGATCCCAACTCCGGCTAACCCGGATATAGGACGGATCAGATGACTATTCGATTATTCAAAACCATATTTGCAAAATGCCTTACTAAGACAAATGGATCATGTTATGCACCCTAAACCTAATACGGTAAATGGATGTTTAATTTCCGTCTTGCATGCAAATCAATCATTAATCCAACTCGATATCTTATACTTGATACATGGATTAAATCAGCCGACTTAGAAAGCTCTCACATGTTAGGTTTAAATCATTGGATGCGCATTCATGCATTTAAACCGTTTTATCAACTTTTGCATTCAACCAACCAAGATCGATCAGTAGAGGCCGCTAAACGCGGGCGGGATTGGGTGTCTGATTAAAGGGCTTCCCAATATGTACCTTCACCTCTTACTCAGAAACTTTGGATAGTGGACGACCTTATCCAGGGCGTACGAGAGTCATTCTAGAGATAGGATGCTAAAGATGGACGATTTCCTTATCTTTAGTACCTATGTCAAACGCTGCTTTGTGCTTCGATTTGACCGAGGTATAAAGTGGAATTCGAACGGGTTCCAGGCATCCCACAAATGCTTGGTGGCGACTCCGAACATCTCTAATCGTTTCGAGACCCTTACCGAGACGAAATCGACCGATCTCAAACGATCCGGTCGAAAACATTTTTACGCCGCCGAGCGTGGCTTTCAAAAGACCGCTGCATGTCCACAGATTGGCTTGCCGTGCAGGTGGCCCGTGACTACGGATTGGTAGGTGGCCCAAATCCACAGACCGAGACGTGGCCCATGCCCACACTCCCCATGACTGTCCCATAGCTAAACATCTGCATTACCTCTCATAATCTGTTCACCATCTCCGAATGGATCACCGCAGGTTTTATAAAACAACAACAACACGGGGTCAGTACCGTTCAATCAAGATAAGACAAACAAATAATGTAACCGGTTGATCATCCTCCACAGTAACCGACTACACACCGAAGTGTGTAGCCCTGCCAGATTACCCATCGCAACAGGTAATCCACTCCGCCAGTGGGTGACCGCAGCCCATCCCCACCAAGTCCAGCTCATCAACGAGCTACTAACAATCCATGTCCCTTAATGTGCACATCCCCTCCCGTGACGGGTTCCACGGAGGGCGAACTAGGGTGTGAAGCCACTCCCGCAAGTGACTCCACCACAAACACACACACCACAGCATCACAGCTGTCACAACACCACAACCGTCACGACACAACCACATCAACACCGTCACCACAACACCCATCCTCCGTTGATCAGCAGATAACAAAAATTATGAAACAAATACAATCACAGTCTTAAATCGATTAACAGTAAACTGAGTAGAGAAACCCTACCTTTTCGCAATCCGCTATGTTGCAATCAATCATACAAATGCATAAGAAATACCACATCGTCACCTACAACAATGGTAATCAACAATCAACACGTATATGATGAGCAAACCGTAAACCCTCAAATTAATCCAAACTAGGGTTTGCTAACTTATAAGAACAACAATAGATCAATAAAGATAAGACACTTACCATGACGACTGACACGGAATATGGTACTAGAACCCACAATTGATGACCTTTGCCTTGGAATTGATGAAGATGATTAGAGGGGGAAGAAACGTAGTTTATGTTTTGGAAGAAAATGCCTTTAGAAACTGACAAACGATCATATAAATAATCTCTAATCATTTTAATCAAAACCGCGGAAATAATACCCGACAGACCAGATACTCGGTCGAGTATAGAGTATACTCGGCCGAGTACCCTCTACTCGGTCGAGTATTCAGCATACTCGGCCGAGTGTTCCTGGGCAGTAGCCAAACAGGCTACACGACACACTCTACTCGACCGAGCAGGCCATACTCGGTCGAGTACCAGCCTATAAAATCCGTAGTATTACAGTTGGAGTAGGATGCGAGGGGCGTGTCTTGGCCGCGTTCCATTCCGTGTTAAGTCGTGTAGTTTGTTTTTGTTTTGTTTGTTTTCGTTTCTTGTTATGGGTTAATCCCGCTTCTCTTTCACCCAAAAAAATGGAGGAGGCACCAAACCGTGAACAAAAGTTGGAGAACAATTTGTTTGTTGTACCGTTTTTCCTTAAAAGGGGCAAAGTGTTAGAAAAAATCTGCTGTTTTTTATTTAATATTTGCTATTTCTAATTAATCATGCAATTCTGAATTCCTAGACTACCCTTTTGTACTAATCAGCTTGAAATTCAAATTTTAGAGGAGGGATATGAATATAGCTACGTAATTTACTCTAATGCCCTTAATGGCGTCCAATTTTACTATCACCCGGTGACACCGTCTCATTTTCCTTATTTGAATGTCTCACATCAGGTTATTATCCACTTCATAAACCAGTGACTTATTCCTCCGATTTCCAATTGGTTTGTAGGAAAAAACACCATTGACTCTACGAAGTCAACTATCTCTCCCTTCTGATCTCATTTTTGCAAATTTCAATTTTTTTCAAACATCTTCCATAGAATGTTATCCCTCCTATCCTCTAAGATTTTACGCAATTCCTAAAACAGCAAATTCACAATGATCTTCCACTTTTCTTATTGGTATATTATTTATGGTTATCATAACTTATGACCTCACATTCTCTCTCTTACTTTCATTTATATCCACATATCACCATACCACTAAATTCTACCAAAAAGTAATGTGGAAGGGCATTAGCAATAGAGGTTTGTCAAAAGGTTTGTAGGATGATGTGTCAATTATTTTAGAGGTTTGTCTATAAACTCTCTATTGTTGGGCATGAGTGTTGAGGTTCATGGATGAGAGGGGTTACAATATGGTATACAGGTTTGTGGAGAGAGAATGTGAGAGAAGAAATAGTATAGTGGGTCATGTTATGAACCTTGAAGAGGTTTATCTATTGTTGCTATGAGGTTTGTAAATAAATGAGTTTGTATATTATCTTATGTGGCATGAGAACAAACCTATTGAAGGTTCATCTATTGCTAATGCCCTTAGTGAATAGGAGGGAGTATTATACTAATGGCTTGTTTAGCCTCATCCACTTGTCATAGGACATGATATATGTCAACTTATTCACTTGTAAAACATAGTGAAAATTGTCAATAACCACCCAGTATTTACGATAATTTACAAACTATCACCTTATATTTCATTTATTACAAAATACATCACCTAAGAGTGTATATATCCCAACTCACACCATGTTCACTTCCGAACATGTTTTTACATTTTTCCAACTCGATTACTAACTAAACCAATAATTACCTTAATTTACCCTCAAAATAATACCCAAAAAAAATTATCTAACTCACACGTTTACAATTTGTAATATATTTTCCTACGGCATATCTTGTAATTATGATGAAATGTACTAAATTATTTTCAAATGAGACACACACTACCACGCTATTAATATTATTACTTTCACGACATTCTTTCTTAATATCATTACGTTCACTACTCCCGTGGTTACTATTGTTTCTTTTACTAATTCCTCTATTTTTTTTCTGTTAAATTTATTATTCCCGTTAATTTTATCCGCTCTATATTTAAATAAATAAAATATTTCCATGAGTCGATTGGTTATTTAATTGTTCATACTTTTTTTCATTGTTATCACTGTTACTTTCACTACATTCGTAGTTACTTTCACTACTCTCACTATCATTATTATAACTGTAACTACTCCCACATTAATAATTTTATTAATCTCGTTGTTGCTACTATTACTTTTACTACATTTAATTTAATGTATAATTCTATGATGATACTAATTAATTCTATAAGTGGTGCATGTTAATTTTAAGGAAAATCACTATATCCTTGTGTTTTCTAAATTTAATTACTTTAATGTAATTTTCATAAATATTCTTCATCAAGGCATTTTTATATTATACTTTTAACCAAAACTATATAATATTTACATTGAGGTCCCTTTATCAAGTCCATCACACGGTGCTATCGATTTAAAACTATATAATATAATTAATTTGTATAGATTTCTTTAATTACATTGAAATCCCTTGGTTTCTGGAATTAATATATAGTATTGATTGATTGATAAGTTGATTGGGGTATAACTTATAAGGTATACTGGGTGATTTTGTTTTCATAAGAGTTATTATAATTGTTTTGGGGGTATTATTTGGAGGGTTAATTAAGATAATTTTTAGTTTAGTTAGTAACCGAGTCGGAAAATAAGTAAAAATATGTTCGGAAGTAAAATACGGTGTGAGTTGAGATATACACTCTAATATAGGTGGTATTTTGTAATAAATGAAATAAAGGGTGATAGTTTATAAAATACCGTAAATACTAGGTACTCCCTCCAATTTTGATTATATGACGTTTTAAGGTTTTCTATTTTTTACTCTATATTTGACGTTTTAGTCTTTATTTATTAAGGCTCCACATCTTCCAAGATATGGTTTATGCAGCTTTTCCATTTCAACCAATAACAAAAACAAAAAAAAGGACAAGTGGTTAACAATGCACCATTTTCTAGAACAAAATGCCTTTAAAATAGAATATACATGCTAACATATGTACCGTAAATAAATGAAGAGAGATAAGAAAGTGGAGGAAATTCACATCTTAGACCATCCCCAAGCAGAAGGTCACGCTAACTGGGTCACCAATGTTTTAACCCTTAATCTCAACTTATTTATCTTGACCCACTTTGACCCTCCCATGCAGAAGGTCACGACCTAGGTCACCAACCCAATCATTTTCCTCTTTCCAACCTTTTCAATCATTTCCCACATTATCTACCCCACCAAAACCTTTCTCTTACTTTTTCAATTAATATTTATTAACAAATTATAAATAACTTAATTTTGTAATTTCGTAAATATTTTAACAAAATAATTATTCCAATTTGATAAATATTTTAATTTTATTCCGAATATTAAATAAAAAATTAATTTAATCTAAGATCGTATTTAAAATCAAACGACTTAATCGAGTTAAAAAAATACTAAACGAAACTAAAAAAAAAAAAAAAAGGAAAAAAACCAAGTTAAGTTAAACGTTATTGAGCCTTCTATACCACAAAATCAAACTTGATTGTCCTCCCCCAAATTAATTTCCCAAATTACCCCATCCCGGATCCGAAATCCTTCTAATTTCCCCAAATTAATTTCTCTCCCTTCTTTTATTTCCCAAATCATCACCATCTTGTTTTATCCCCCAAATGACACCAACCATCATCTGCCTTCTTGTTTTATTTTCAAATCATCATTGTATCACCATCGAAATTCCCAGATCCTCTCAAAGTCGACACATGCATCATCACCATCATTAGCGCATCAACACCATTATTGAATACCATCATCACCATCGCGCATCAAGAAATCTCTTTACCAAGTATATATAATGGAGTAAGTATAAGAATATAGAAAAAATAAAAGTGGGTAAAAAAATATCAAATTTGAGTTAATTTGATAGATAATCAAAAGATATAGTCGTTTTTTGTATGTTTATAATTTATTTTATTTTAATTTAATCTAAAATTCTAATTTAATTTATTTACTAGTAATTACTATTTCAATTATTGCAGATATACAACGCAAAGACACCAGAGACAATTTTTTTCGCTTGTCCTTTTTTTCTTTCCCTTTTCTTTTTTTTGCCGAACAAATCAAAAGGTGCCACCTATCGGGTCACCAACATTCACCACCTTCCCTATTCAAGGTCACCTGGTGCCCCTCAGTTACTCAAGGTCACCAAAATCATCTTGTTAATCCTAATTTAAGGAGTCATTAGCGTGACCCGGCAAGGTCACGACCCAGTCGGTGACCTTGCTTGGGGATGGTCTTAATTCCTGTGCACATTTGTAAAACGTCATATAATGAATAGGGGAGGGAGTAGTTATTAACAATCTATATATATATATATAAAAGAGAGTTTTTTCGAGCGATCTGAGAGCGTCCACATCATCAAAAATCAATTTAGGAAAGTATAATTTTTAATGTAAAAAATAAAGTGGAGAATCTTTTAATTATTATAATATGTATATTTCCTAAATTATATTTAAGTGATATTTCCAATTTTTATATCAACCTTTTACATTTCATTTGGCAAAAAAATATCGTTAAAAAAATTATGAAAATAATATAATTAGCTTTGTGGGAAAAAATGTCATCATTAGAGTATAGATTTCATATTCTTTGCACATATTAAAGATGGTGTACTTCGTAATATGTAAAATTGTGTACTTTTTAGTATGTTTTGTCCCACATTGGAAAATAACGTAGGTGCGGTGAATATGCTACATATAAATAGTATAATTGTCCCACATCGAAAGATTAGTACAAGGTGATGTGATCCTATGATTATAAATAGGAGGCATATTTGGAACTTATGATCTACCCAAAAAAATTTGAGTCTCATAAATATTGTTTTAAAGAGCTCTTAAGATTTTCAATCATTACGATATGATATAAAAAAAATAAAGTGGAAATCGTTGGGAACTACTCGGGGAAGAGTTAAGAACATGAGCAAGAAAATCAAAAAATACAAAACTAAAGGTTTTACTAATGGTAGTCTCTTGACAGAGTACAAAACTAAAGAAATAATGTCGGTAAAACAATTATGAAAATAATATTATTAGATTCATGGTAAGAAATGCTATCATTAGAGTATGTATAGATTTCATATAATTTGCACATATTAAAGATGGTGTATTTTATAGTATGTTATATGTCCCACATTAAAAAATAATATAAGTGTGACAAATATACTACATATAAAAAAAAAGAATTTTCCCACATCGAAATATAACATAAGGTAGGTGATTCCATGATTATAAATAAGAGGCATCCTTGCAACTTAGGCATCAACCCAAAATCATTTGAGTATCTTAAGTACTGTCTTGGAGTGCCCTTAAAAGTTTATATCATTATATTTTCTACCTATTGATTTTATATGTCCCACATTTAAAAAATAATGTAGGTGTGATAAATATACTACGTTTAAATAATATAATTAGAATTGTGTTAAAAAAAATTCTATCATTAGAGTATAGGTTCATATCATTTGCACATTTTTATTATGATAAAAAAAATAGAAAACAAATGTATGAATATTAATAGATAATATAGTATTTACTTATTATTAAATCGGGTTGGATGTCGAATTAGGTTCAAAAAATATGGTGTACTTTTAAATATGTTATTCGTCTCACATTGAAAAAGAATGTAGGTGTGATAAATATATACTACGTATAAATAGTTAAATTGTCCCACATCAAAAGATTATCATAAGCTGGGGTGATCCCATGATTATAAATAGGATTTATCCTTGGAACTTAGGTATCACCCCAAATATATTAATCTCTCAAAGTATACTTATTATATAAGAGACTTTAAACATAATCTTGAATTAAATGTTAAATTTTTAAAGTTGTAACATTTTTTTTAGGTGGGAGAAAGATCGATAAAATGGTCAGTATTATAACGAAAATTTTTCATGATACCCTCGAATTTTTGTAGATTACACATAATACCCCTAATTTTAAGTTTCTACATATAATACCCTTGTGTTTACTTTATTTTCTTAACGCTATTACTCATATGAGTAACTAGATGAGTAATTGAGCATGCCATGCTATTTGTGTTTTGTTATTTAGGTATTAAATGTTAGTTTATTAAATAAAATATGGATTTAGGAATTAGATAATGAAGTGTTTGTTTAAGAGATAACAAAAGAAAAAGGCGTCCCAAGTCATAAGAGTAATGGGCTTATGACGGAAGTTGTCAAATGGTATTCTGAGAAAGAAAAAGGTGAACACAAGAGTACCATTTGTAGAAATTTAAAATTAGGGGTACCATGTGTAATCTATCAAAGTTCAAAGTTACCATGAGAAATTTCTAATATTATAATGATATAGTTAATTAAATTTTCATTTAAAAGAGAGAGATATTCGTACCAATAAAACAATAAAGGGAGAATTATTTTTTAATCGTTATTTTATTGTCACACCATCAAACTTAAAGTCCATTTAATAAATTTTACATTAGGGGGTACCATGGGCAAAAAAATGGAACCTCAAGGGTACCGTAGGGAGATTCTTAAAAGTAGGGGTAACACGAAAAATCTGACAAAATTAAGGTGTACCACGGAAAATTTCTGTATCTCAATTATGAATTTATTTTTTGAAGAAAAACAACGTACAAATATTAATGGAGAGTACTTGATCATATTATTAAATTTAAATATAACTATTAGATATAATGAGTAGCAATTGTCCGTATTCGGTATTCAGGATCTGGTTGGATGTCGAACTTAGTGAAAAAAAGATAGTGTAATTCTTAGTATGTTATTTGTTCCACATTGAAAAATAATGCAGGTTTGATGAATATATATTATGTATAAATAGTAGAATTGTCCCACATCAGAAAAATAATCCAAGTTTGGTGAATATATTACATATAAATAATAGGATTGTCCCACATCGAAAGATTAGTATAAGGTAGGGTGATTATATGATTATAAATAAGAGTTAACCCACGTATATATTTATCTTTTATTTTTTTTTAAAGAGATATTTTAATAATATGTAAAGCAATCATTAGATATAAAATGTAAACATTAAACCCTTATAACGTTTTTTTTTTTGCATTTATAAATAAGTTTATTACCCCGTTGCAACGCACGGGTATTCAAACTAGTTTTTCACTAAAACATAAAAAGTAGATGGCAATCCTGAATCCTCATACCAAATTTCCAATTAGACCCAACTAGAAACACTTGCTTGACAGCTCAATTTTTAAGATTTTTTTCTGTAAAATAAAATAAAATCTCAACAAAAAAGAATAAAAATAATACTCCTAATTTCCACCAAACAAGTTAACACCGTGAGAATCTCCGTTAACTTGTTGGACCGCCCCAACTCTCAATCAATCAACCACTCAAGAAAAGGAACGGAAAGACGTGAGGGCCAGGTCAAGCCACGTCGTAACAACCTCCACGTGTCAATCTCTAATTGGTTATAATGACGTGTGTCTTAACACAACTAGGTCTAAGGCCCTGTTCTTTTCTGGGGCTTATTTTGACCTACTTGATTCGATTCATTCGATTGATTGATTCGGCTCGATTCGATTCGATTGACTCCATTGATTGATTGATTGATTGACTCCATTCGATTGATTGATTGATTGATTGATTGATTGACTCCATTAAGTTCAAACTCATTTCAAATTTTTACTCATCTTAAATTTAATAGTTATTATTAATTTTGTTATCAATAATACTATTTTTTTTAATATTATTCTTTATTATTATTATTATTATTATTATTATTATTATTATTATTATTATTATTATTATTATTATTATATTTAATAATAGTGTTAATAATAATGTTATTAATAATTTATTTATTATTATTATTATTATTATGAATATTATTATTAAAATGAATAATATTGTTGTTGTTGTTGTTAAAATGAATAATAATGTTATTAATGTTAATAATAATATTATTTATTATTATTATTGTTATTATTATTATTAATAGTAGTATTGTTGTTATTGTTGTTGTTATAATTATTGGTATTATTATTATTATTAAAATTAATAACATTTATTAGTAATATTATTGATGGGGCACACCCAACCGACTTGACCCAGTAGCCAATACGGGGTCATACAAGTCAACACGCTTGCCAACATGGTTACGGATTCGCTTGATACTCTACGAATCACGAATTGTTAAAAGCGAATTCTATCAATTGATTACTGAAAATACATATAACACATTTTCTATAAGCGAATCGCGAATCGATAAGGCGTATTCATAGCGAATATGGTAACTATGCTTGCCAGCCATCATTTGAGGTACACATAGAAATCTATAAATACCTCATTATTCACCCATCAATGGTAAAATACTTCTCACCAACAACTTCCTCTCTCTAGAAGTAAGACTACTCGAGCTACTATGAGAGGGCACGGAAACCTTAGCTTCAAGCAAGGTCCCAACTATCCAACAGTACCGTAAGGCATCAGAGAAGAACCTATTGCGAACCTTTTGAGGCCCTATTTGTTACGCGTGAAAGATCCATCCGGAGAGAGCAAACATAGGTTCGAGGTGCCATCGTCACGAGAGGAGTCGTTGACCCGGCCGGATTCGAGCAACGCTTACTTGAGTGTTTTTATTCGAAACAATTATTTTTACTAATATCATTATTAATATTGACATTATTATTTATTATTGTTATTAAGAATATTATTAGTAAAAAATTACTATTTTTTCATTATTATAATTTATGATTATTCATATACTCCTCCTCCTCTATCCCGTCAATTGTTGTCCTTTGGTTTTGGCACAAAGACCAAGAAAAGAGGAGTGGCCAATTATAAAATGACAAGCGGACCAAATTGAGTGTGAATGATCAAATTGTTCATCAAGTTCATTCTTAAAATACAAAGGACAATAATTGAATGAGACACACCCCAAAAAATGGAATAGACAACAAATTACCGGAGACGGAGGGAGTATAATATTATAATTTTTTTCTTAAAAATATTAATTTTAGTATAAATAGTATTATACTATGAATATTATTATTATTATAGTTGATAATAACAATAATATTAAATATTATTATTAATATTATTATTAATATGATTATTTCAGTTTAGTTCAAATTTCAATTTGAACTTTATTGATTGATTCGATTTGGCTTCAGCTCTATTTGATTCGATTGATCCATTTCAGCTCCATTCGATTCATTGATTGATTGATTCATTCCATTGATTCGATTATTTCGATTCGATTGATTCATTCAATTCGATTCGATTCGATTGATTCATTTCTAAAAAGCCAGAAAGAACAGGGCCTAACAATCTCTTTAAATACTCGCAATTTCTCCCCCAAATTTCTCATCCTTCACAATTTGATTAATTCTCATCATCATCATAATCTTCTCCAACAAAATTCCCCAAATCAACTCCTAATTTTCGCCTTCCTCAACCAAGGTATAATCCCTATCTCTAATTGTATTATCGGTTTTTCTAACACATGTTCTGAATTGTTGTTCTATTTTGCTTGAGGCGTATTAATTAATAGATTCAACTGTTAAGTTTAGCTATTGATTTGGAGTATACGGTATTAATTTTCTAGTTCGTTTGATTGAACTTTATGATTTAGCTTCACTTTTGAATATTCGTTTTTAATTTGTCAATTGATGAATTAATTGAACAAATTTCTTGGCTGATTTGTTAATTTGCGAGATAATCAAGCATATTTCGATGTTAATTTTGTCGATTAGTGAGATAATTAATCAAATTTCGTTGTGGATTAGCGAGTTAATCGATCAAATTTCTTTGTTAATTTGTCAATTAGCTGGATAATCAAACTGATTTTGTCGATAGTTGAACATTAGCGCGTTGTTAATTTGCACATTAGCTCCTTGTTAATTTGTAGATTGATGATTATTTATTAAATGATCTGGTTTTTATTAATAATTTGTGAAATACGGTTACTTTTGTCTCTAATCACATGTTTTCGAGTAGTTAGGGTTTCAATTGTTTAGTTTCCTGCAATTGATCTTTTCTTCATCAGTTAATGTCAATTTTGTCACATGATTGCTGATTCACTCTTGTAATTTGTATGATCAGATGCAAATCTTCGTTAAGACTCTCACCGGCAAGACAATTACTCTCGAAGTCGAGAGCTCCGACACAATCGACAATGTCAAAACCAAAATCCAAGACAAGGAGGGGATCCCCCCAGACCAGCAACGTTTGATCTTCGCTGGTAAACAACTCGAAGACGGCCGAACCCTTGCCGATTACAACATCCAAAAGGAGTCCACTCTCCATCTTGTCCTTCGTCTGCGTGGTGGTATGCAGATCTTCGTCAAGACCCTAACTGGCAAGACCATCACCCTCGAAGTTGAGAGCTCTGATACCATTGACAACGTCAAGACCAAAATCCAAGACAAGGAGGGAATTCCCCCGGACCAGCAGAGACTTATTTTCGCAGGCAAGCAGCTAGAAGACGGTCGCACCCTTGCTGACTACAATATCCAGAAGGAGTCTACCCTGCACTTGGTTCTCCGTCTGCGTGGTGGTATGCAGATTTTCGTCAAGACTTTGACTGGAAAGACCATCACCCTTGAGGTTGAGAGTTCTGATACCATTGACAATGTCAAGACTAAAATCCAGGACAAGGAGGGAATTCCCCCAGACCAGCAGAGGCTTATTTTCGCTGGAAAGCAGCTAGAAGATGGTCGCACTCTTGCTGACTACAATATCCAGAAGGAGTCAACACTCCATTTGGTGTTGCGTCTCCGGGGTGGGATGCAGATCTTCGTCAAGACATTGACTGGCAAGACTATCACCTTGGAGGTCGAGAGTAGCGACACCATTGACAATGTCAAGACTAAGATCCAGGACAAAGAAGGAATTCCCCCGGATCAGCAGAGGTTGATCTTTGCAGGGAAACAGTTGGAGGATGGGCGCACTTTGGCTGACTACAATATTCAGAAGGAATCTACCCTCCACCTTGTCCTCCGTCTTCGTGGTGGTTTCTAAGCTTGTTGTTGTACCGGTGTTTGGGTCCTGTGTTTTGGGAAGCTGGTTGATGTTGGTAGTGTTTGATGTGTTTGGTTTTTATAATCTGTGAACTATGGCTGGTTTATTTTACAATATGTGTGCATCAGCAATGACTGGTGCTTTATCTGTGTAAGTTTCATGTTCGTTTGTGAATAAATTGTTCCGTTTGTGTTCATCTCTGTGCTATGTTTCAGTTAATTAAGTTTGCATTTTAGATCTTTATACTATGTTTTATTCATAATATTGATGGGAGAGGAACTAGCAAGTTATTAAGTTGGGTGTTACGTGACCGGGTGATTGCTAAACGGGGTGGTATAAAAACAGCATTATTAAAGTTTGTTCATTTTTTTGGATGCTTCATGGTTGGGTGCTAATCATTTAGCCCAATTGGTGCTAAAAACTCGCAATTAGATTATGGTGATCGTTTGAATCCTTCATGGGTCGGGTGCTAATCATGTAGCCCAATTGAAGTTGGTTTAGTGCCTCATGGGTTTGGTGCTAATAGTTTAGCTCTATTGGTGCTAGAAACGTAGCAATTAAAGTATGTTATCATTCCGAATCTTCAGTCGGGTGTAGGGCTGCTAACGAGCCGAGTCGAGCCCCAGCTTGGCCTTGCTCGGCTTGTGCTCAAGAACAAAAACTCGATCTCGAGCCGATCGCGAGCTTGCCCGAGCTTGTAAAAAATGTGCTCGATATCAAACTTGCGAGCTTTAAGACGAGCTCGAGCTCAAATCGAGCCTATAAATAATGGTTAAGTTTTTGATTTTTTTTTGCTTCCGATATTTTCACAACAAGGCTCGAAAGTTAAATGTATAATATTTGGCAAATCGGTGAGCCATTTGATATATGTGATACAAATATATAATTAAGATAAAATATATTTATAAAATATAAGCAATATCTTATATAATCACACAAGTTTGAGTGGCTCACGAGCTTTTCGAGCCAAGTTAGCGTTTGCTCGGTTTGACTCGTTAAGCTCTCGAGCCGATCTCGCACGTGCCGAGCTTTGATCGAGCCGATATCGAGTTGATCACGAGCTGTCTCGTCTCATTAACACCCCTAGTCGGGTGCTAATCATTTATTTTAATTAGTGTTAGAAACTAGCAATAATTAGGTATTTGTTCATTGTTTGGATGCTTTATAGTCAGGTTCTAGAATATTGTTGACATAGTTGGATGAGAGAGAGTCCAGCTTATAAGTCCGAGGAGGTTCCATCCCAAAACCAATTGGTAATGGGTGGAGTAACTCCTTGATTTATATGAGAGCACCCACAATAGAGAGGATGAGAGATCCTCTTAACACTCTCTTTCCTCTAAGAGGACATCCTCTCTATTGTGAGGCACATATTACATATCCTCTTAGCAAGAGGAAGATGCTTACTTCCTATAGTTTTAGAGGAAAGCTTACATTGGCCCTAGTGCCAACAAACCAATCACTATTTGTCTTGTGCATAATAATTCTTTTATTTTTATCATTTATAGAATTTTGAGATTATTTAAAGTAAGAGAGGTAATATGAGAAGATCATCTCTATTGTAGGAAAAAATAATGGAAGAGGATGGTAATGGTGAGAAATAAGATTGATGAAAGAGAAAATGAGGTGTCGAAAAAATATAGGAAGAGTGGAAAAATAGGAGGAAGATAACATCCTCTCTATTGTGGATGCTCTGATAAACAACTCTTTCCTCTTTTTCCAATGTGGGATACTCACATGTGCCTTTATCATGGGTGAGCTGTATCTTGACAATTGTTCTCATTCGTGTTCAGTTCTATTACTTCTATATGACATCCGCTTCGAGCAGACCGCTATCACCTGAGGAATGAAAAAGATTGTCATGTACTTTGTAGTCTGTATGTATTAAACTGAACCTGTAACATAACACGTCCAGTACACCAGTTGTTGACGATATTGTCCTCATTCGTATTCGGACCACTAGTAGAAACGTTAAATGGACTATATCGATTGGGCTAATAGTATGTATAAACTTAGTTGATAAACCCGAAGAGGTAATTGGGTAATCGTTTGTTCATAAAGCTATCAAACTGATGTTGCTTAAAACAAAGGCTCGAAGGGTGTCAAGGAGTACAATTTTTTTTATTCTAGTTATACTACGATTCATAACTGCATACCTCTCTCCCTACTAGATGTGTATGAGGTCTATAATTGACGTCTCTGTAAAATTTTTTCCTAATTCACAATATCAATTAAGAAGGTAACCAATAACCATGTCAATTACTCGTACTATTTATTCACTCAACAATTTTCCAACTTTTTTTTCTAAACCGAGTTCTAAATCTAGATAAAGCAATCCACATGACGCCATCAAACAAAGTAATGCGATCCAGTGCAAATTCAACCTACTAGAACCAACTAGGCACACTTGACGATTGATAGCTCCATAGTCCATTTGTTGGGGCCGCCTCATTATGAATGTTCTAGAAATATTAGATAATTTTAAATTGATAAAACAAAAAAAACAATATCTCTATCCCTAAAAAAATACTAATCCTACCAAAAAATTCACACCGTGAGGATTTCCATTAATTTATTGGGACACGTGTCAATCTCTAATTGGTTATAGTGCCGTGAATCCTTGAACAACTAGGTCTAATAATCACTATAAATACTCACAATTTCTCCCCCAATTATTTCATCCTTCACAATTCGATTAATTCTCATCATCATAATCTTCTTCAACAAATTCCCCCAAATTAATTCCTAAATTTCTCTCTTACTCATTCAAGGTATAATTTTAATCTCTTTTTATTTAATTTAATTAATTTAATTTTGCTTGAGAGCTGTATTGATTAATTGTTCAATTAGATTGTTTAATTTGTGTATTGATTTAGGGTTTACGTTAATCGGTAGAACATCTGATGGAACGATTTTCTTAATTGTTTCGATCGTAAACTGTATGCTTATGTTTTGATTTTGAGGATTTTGTTGTTAATTTGTTGAATAGCGAACCAATCGAATCGATTTGTGCTTAATTCATAGATTATCGAACTTGTCAAATTGATTTCGTTGTTAATTTGTAGATTATCGAACTTATCGAATTGATTTCGTTGTTTTTTCGTAGATTATCGAACTTATCAAATTGATTTGTTAATTATGTTTTTGAATTTGAGTTATTGTTGTCAATTTGTAGAATAATCCGCCTGTTTCGTTAATTTGTAGAATAATCCACCTATTTCGTTGAATTTATAGATTAGTGAGGTGATCCACCTGTTTTGTGGCTAATATCTAGATTAGTGAGCTAATCAACCTGCTTTGTTGCTATTTTCTAAATTTGCGAACTAGATTATCAAACTAATCAGTTTTTTTGTTAATTGTCGGCTTGTTTAACCTAATTTTCACCTGTTTTAACGTTCTTTTAGAGTTTATCTATGTTATTTAAATAATTGAAGACCTTTGATCTATGTTCAAAGGACAATAGCTTCATTAGTTATAGATTAAATTGTTTGTTTCATGCTTTGTTAAATTTTTACTAATCTGGTTTTGAGGTTTTGAGGTTTTGAGTTTTTGAGTTTTCCGCAATTGATCTTGTTTTCATAAGTACTGTCAATTTTTGTATATGATTGATCGCTGATTGATTGTTGTAATTTAATGATCAGATGCAAATCTTCGTTAAGACTCTTACCGGAAAGACAATCACTCTCGAGGTCGAGAGTTCCGATACAATCGACAATGTCAAAACAAAGATTCAAGACAAGGAGGGAATTCCCCCAGACCAGCAACGTTTGATCTTCGCTGGTAAACAACTCGAAGATGGCCGAACCCTTGCCGACTATAACATCCAAAAGGAGTCCACCCTCCACTTGGTCCTCCGTCTTCGTGGTGGTATGCAAATCTTTGTCAAGACCCTCACTGGCAAGACCATCACTTTGGAGGTTGAGAGCAGCGACACAATTGACAATGTCAAGACTAAGATCCAAGACAAGGAGGGAATTCCCCCAGATCAGCAGAGGCTTATTTTCGCTGGAAAGCAGCTAGAAGACGGTCGCACTCTTGCTGACTACAATATCCAGAAGGAGTCCACTCTCCATTTGGTTCTCCGTCTGCGTGGTGGTATGCAGATTTTCGTTAAGACGTTGACTGGAAAGACTATTACCCTCGAGGTGGAGAGTTCTGATACCATTGACAATGTCAAGACCAAAATCCAGGATAAGGAGGGAATTCCCCCAGACCAGCAGAGATTGATCTTCGCTGGAAAGCAGCTTGAAGACGGCCGCACCCTCGCTGATTACAACATTCAGAAGGAGTCAACACTCCATCTGGTTTTGCGTCTCAGAGGTGGGATGCAGATCTTCGTCAAGACATTGACTGGGAAGACTATCACCTTGGAGGTGGAGAGCAGTGACACAATCGATAATGTCAAGACGAAGATTCAGGATAAGGAGGGGATCCCACCAGATCAGCAGAGGTTGATCTTTGCTGGGAAGCAGTTGGAGGATGGCCGCACTTTAGCTGATTACAATATTCAGAAGGAATCTACCCTCCACCTTGTCCTCCGTCTTCGTGGTGGCTTCTAAGCTTGCTTGTTGGTCTGTGGTTGTCAATGGGGTGGTTGTCAGTGGGAGATGTTGCAGTGCTTTAGTTGATTGATGTTATGATAATTGTGTGTTATGTCTTTTACTAATGTTTGGAAGTATTACGTTTCAGTAATATCTGTGAACAATGTTTCTCTGATCTTTGAGTTGTTATTATGAGCATCGTTGAATGTTCGATTTCTGTTTGGTAAATAATAAATTGTTCCGTTTGTGACCAACTCTTGTGCTCTTGCCGTGGATCAGTCCAATATTTTTGCTATTATGTTACAAGTACTGATCATATACCTCAATTGTTGTGTTAAGAACCTCAATAGCTACTGCCTTTCCTCGTTGGATGCGTATTCGTATCACTCTGCTTGAGTAACCAAACCATGTAACATGCTGAAGTCGGATAACAAAAGCAATGTTAAGAGACCACATTCCACCTTTGATACAAACCAATATCCCAAAAGAGACCCCATTCCACCCTTGATAACAAACAAACGGCCTCATACAACAAGTTAGGTTAGAAAACATGTTGAACATCTAAAATAAAGTTTTATAATGACTTGCATCAAATCTTATGTCACACAAACATATTTAAGTTAAAAAAAAAAAAAAGATAAATTACAAATAACCACCACCTATTTACATATTTTTACAAATAAACACCTTGTATTTCTGTTTTTACAAATAACCCCCGGACTTTAACGTATACTCCCAATCACCACCGTATATTTGAACCGATACTCGTTTTTCATATTTTCCGACTCGATGAAAATTTTACGCAAAATACCCATATTACCCCCACTTATTTACATTGACTAACTTTAACAAACATAACATACCCAATATTTTCCCCAATTCCCCCAAATCATTCAATTAATACTTTTCAAACCTTAAATCCCCAAAATTCCCAAATCAATTGATCCTATTCAATCGATCGTGATAATCAAATAATCTAATACTCGTATATATCCAGTAATATGAATATCATACACAATTATGAAGCAACACATAACTCCAAGCCTTTTGAGGGAAAGTGAATTGTATCCTCTTGGAGAAAATCGCTGCTTTGACACAAAGTGTAGCTAAAATTTCAACTCTCCTAAAGCATAAACCAAGGAGTGACTACATTCCGAATAAAAGCGATGATGTTTGGGTAAAGTTAGTGAAGGTAAGTAAGCGGGGGTAATATGGGTATTTTGCGTAAGTTTTTCATTAACGAGTCGGAAAATATGAAAAACGAGTCTCGGTTCAAATATACGGTGGTGATTTGGGAGTATACAAAGTCTGGGGGTTATTTGTAAAAATGGAAATACAAGGTGGTTATTTGTAAAAATACGCAAATACGTGGTGGTTATTTGTAATTTATCCAAAAAAAAAAAAGGTGAACTACTCTTGTTATAACGGATGCCAACAGAGGACATTTGAGTGTGCCGGTATGCGATAAACTAGTTTGGGACGAAAATCGAGTACTCCTTTAAAATAGATGATAACTTGTTATTTAGAAATGAAATCGAATAAGGTAAATCATGAAGCGACCCCAGACACGTAGTGCAAAAACTGGGAGGAAAAGAAACATGATCCGGTACGACCTCCCAAACGGGCTCATACACGGTATTCGGGATTTCAGGGTCACGGAACAAAAAAGTCCGTAAATCATACAGACGGTCTCTCGAGTGAGATATAGCAGTGTCACAAATTTTGAGATGAAACAGAGGACATTTGAGTTTGCCGGTATGCGATAAACTAGTTTGCGATGAAGTCGATTACTCCTTAAAAATAGATGATAACATGTTATTTAGGGCTGAAATCGAATAAGGTAACTCATGAAGCGACCCAGACACGTAGTAGAAAAACTGGGAAAAAAAAGAAACATGATCCGGTCTGACTTCCCAAACGGCTCAAATTTAAGTGTAATACACGGTTTTCGGGATTTCAGGGTCCCGGAACAAAAATGTCCGTAAATCATACAGACGGTTCCTCGGGTCAGATAAAGCAGTGTCACAAATTTTGAGATGAAAACAGAGGACATTTGAGTTTGCCGGTATGCAATAAACTAGTTTGTGACGAAAATCGAGTACTCCTTAAAAATAGATGATAACTTGTTAGGGCTTAAAACGGATATAGTAAATCAGGAAGCGACCCCATACACATGGTGACAAAACTGAGAGGAAAAGAAACATCGCCCGGTTTGAGCTTCCCAACGGCTCAAATTTAAGTGTATAATACTCAATTTCTGTATTTCAGGATCCTGAAAACAAAAATGTCCGTAAATCATACGGATGGTTATTCGGGTAAGATAAAACGTCCACACAAATATTGAGAAACAACAAATATTGAGAAGCAAAAAAAAACTTTTGAGGGTGCCGGTATGCGATAAATAATTCTCGGACGAAAATCAGTCACTCCTTAAAAATAGATGAATACTTCTTATTTAGTGTTGAAAATTGAATATGGTAACTCATGAAGTGACCCAGACACGTGGTAAAAAATAAAAATTGGTAGGAAAAGAAACATGACCCGAAACGACCTCACAAACGACTCAAATTTAAGTGTATAATACACGGTTTTTAGGATTTCAGGGTCCTAAAACAAAAATGTCTGTAAATCATACAGACGATTTCTCGGGTCAGATAAAGTAGCCACACAAATTTTGAGAAGCAACAGAAGACATTTGAGAGTACCGGTACGTGATAAACAAGTCTGAGACAAAAATTAGAAGTCCTTAAAAATAGATGAATAATTCTTATTTAGGGCTGAAAATCGAATACGATAGCTCATGAAGCAACCCCATACACGTGGTAGAAAAACTGGTAGGAAATGTAACATGACCCGTAACGACCTCCCAAACGGCTCAATATTAAGTGTATAATACACGGTTTTGGGATTACAGGTCCCGGAACAAAAATGTCTGTAAATCATATAGACGGTTCCTCGAGTCAGATAAAGTAGTGTCACAAATTTTGAGATGAAATAGAGGACATTTGAGTGCGCCAGTATACGATAAACTAGTTTGAGACAAAAATCGAGTATTACATAATAATAGATGATAACTTGTTATATAAGGCTGAAATCGAATAAGGTAATTCATGAAGTGACCCCAGACATGTAGTGGAAAAACTGTGAGGAAAAGAAATATGATCCGGTATGACCTCCTAAACGGCTCAAATTTTAATGTATATTACACCGTTTTCGGGATATCAGGGTTGCGGAACAAAAATATCCTTAAATCATACAGACGATTCCTCGGGTCAGATAAAGCAGTGTCACAAACTTTGAGATGAAAAAGAGGACATTTGAGGGTACCGGTACGCGATAACGAGTCTTTGGTGAAAATTAGGTACTCCTTAAAAATAGATGAATACTTCTTATTTAGGGTTGAAAATCGAATAAGCTAACTCATGAAGAAAAGACAGACACGTGGTATAAAAAATTGGAGGAAAAGAAACTTTAGCCGGTACGACCTCTCAAACGGCTCAAATTTAAGTATATAATATAAGAATTTTGGGCTTTCAGGGTCCCGGAACAAAAATGTACGTAAATCATACATACGGTTCCTCGAGTTGTCACAAATTTTGAGATGAAACAGAGGACAATTGAGTCTGTCGGTATGTGATAAACTAGTTTGGTACGAAAATCGAGTACTCCTTAAAAATAGATGATAACTTGTTATTTAGAGCTAAAATCGAATACGGTAACTCATAAAGCTAACCCATACTCGTGTTAGAAAACCAGGAGGAAAAGAAACATGACCTGGTACGACCTCCTAAACGGCTCCAATTTATGCGTATAATATTTGGTTTTCTAGATCTCAAAGTCCCCGAACAAAAATGTTTGTATATCATACGGACGGTTCCTCGGGTTAGATAAAGCAGTTACAAAAATTTTGCGAAGCAATAGAGGACATTTGAGGGTACTTGTACGGGATAAACGAGTCTCCGACGAAAATTAGATATTTCTTAAAAAAAAGATGAATACTTCTTATTTAGGGTTGAAAATCTAATACGGTAGCTTACGAAGAATTAAGGGACACGAAAGTAAGGAATCATGGAGTTGTGTGATACTATCCTAAGGGTGTGTGTTAAGGGATATATATAAATTGCAGGACGACTTGTTAGTCATGAGTTTTGAGGAATTAAAGGATTAAGAAGTTGGTAGAGCATTTGCTTGGTATGAGACTATGGTGGGGAGCTAGACAACTATATAATCAAGGATAAAATTTGAATAGTTGTTGAGATAATTTTGTTGATGGATTTAATGTTCGTTATTTGAGATGATAACCAAAGAGAGGAAATGAATTGTTATATTTAGGGATGATTATAAAAGAGTGGTGGTATGAAAGATGGCGGTGTCATGGTGTTGTCACTGATGGTTACGGGTGATGTTAGATAAGGAAGTGAACCATTCGAAAGAGATCGTTTTTGGTAGGGAATAGATTGGTATGTAAGGTTGCAAGGGAGTATAAGATGTGAATATATGAGGCGTTTGCCAGTAGTTGAGCATTAATGTTATGGTTACTTTGGTCGGGTGGTGGTATCTATGTGAATGGTAAGAATGTGTTATGAAGGGGCATATGAGTTTAACCTCGTGTGAAAGATGTATTTAATCAAGTGGTAACTTACGTTATCAGGGTTGGTTAGTTAGATTTGATTATGGGTTTGTGATGTGTCTAAGTGATTGTATGAGGTTCTGACCTCATAAGTAGTAGTATGGTATGATGTTCATAAAGTTGCTATCTAATTATTCTGTGTAATATGTAGTGTTTTGGTGATCTAGTAAAGTGGT
This sequence comes from Silene latifolia, assembly GCF_048544455.1. Classification (NCBI taxonomy): domain Eukaryota; kingdom Viridiplantae; phylum Streptophyta; class Magnoliopsida; order Caryophyllales; family Caryophyllaceae; genus Silene; species Silene latifolia. The sequence continues at coordinate 24,937,158 of NC_133530.1, read as the reverse complement.
ATTTAGGAAGTTTTCTTTTATCAAGGAAGTTGTACTGAGTCAGTAATTAGGAGATTGTATAAGTTGCGATGATTAACGATGTGGTTGCGGTATCTCGGGTTGCGATCCGAGCACGGTACTCCGTGTGGCGATGCGAGTACTTTCGCGCTGCGGTGCAGCTGTTGGTGGCGGTGTTGCGATGTCGTCATCGGTTGTGGTGGAGTAGGTCAGGTACTTGTGAGATGAACTTTTGAAAGATTATTTCAGTCTTGTATGCGCATATAAATTATTATTCTGTTTACTGCTGTTTCCTGTAATTTTGGCTTGTGGGTTAGACTAGAGTATAATATGAAAGAGAGTTGCACATGCGGTCGATGTTGTCACAGTTATAGTGATACCTCTAACAAGAAACATAGTTGTGGGAGGTGGTTGGAACACTTTCGATCTTATGTTAGATGAGACTTTTGTTGACATAGTTATGGCAAGTAATTAGCGGAACATGTGGGTACTGAACTGGAAGTTGGGGTTGGTTCATAGTCTTTTATCGGTGTAAGTATGGAGTGTTTGAGAATTAGTATCATGTTTAGTTTTGGACGAGTTTGATGACAATAAAAAGGGGAATTTGAGGACCTAGTGAGTGTGTAACAATTTATGGATCGTGGGTGATGTTGTGGGGACAGGTGCGAGATTAGGGAAGTATGTGGTTGTGCGGTAATGTGGAAGAGTTTAAGTGGTGGTTATGCTAAGGATTTTGTGGTATATGATGGGTGGTGTACGGAGTGTTTAGAGGTATGAAACTGTTAGAGAAAGAGAGTCTTAGATATGAAAATGGTTGTCAGTGTTGTGTCTATAGTCAGTGATCGGTGACATGAGATGGTGATAAATGGGAAGAAATAGCTAAGAATTTAGTACTAGTTGGGTTACGAGGACGTAATGTTTATTTTAAGAGAAGTAGGATGCGACAAAGAGAGTTTGATGGTTATGCGTACGGTGGCATATTTGGAAGTGTTAAGTCTTGATGTGGAATAAAGTATGGACTTGTGGTTGATATTATGAAAGGTAAAGGTTATGCTTGTAGTAGTATGTATTTTATATGTATGGTTATTGAGTAAGGTTGTAGGTAAGTATGGTTACGATAGTGTTGATAGTTTTGGGTGGTGACGTTTATGAATGTGAGTAAACTTCGAGGACGAAGTTCATTTTAAGGGTGGTAGAATGTAACAACTCACTTGGTGGATAGTGTTGCTATTGGATTTGCTAGTGAGCGGTATGGAAGTAAGACAAAGTTGGCGGCGTTAAAGTTGTTGGTATTCGATAATACTATGGAGTTATGAGGGCTATTATATGGTTGATGCTATGTTGCGAACTGCGTTATTGAGGTAGGCGATGTTAAGTGAGTTTGTGTCAAGGTTGATGGATGAGAGTTGAGTGGTATTAGTTAGTGGAGTGGTTTGTGAGAATGGTATATAGGATGAGTGTAAACTTCAAGGACAAAGTTTGTTTTAGGAGGGAAGATTGTAATACCACGGTTTTCTGAGTCTAGTTTACTCGGCCGAATAGAGCTAACTCGGCCGAGTAGTATGTCGTGTGTTGTTTGGCCAGGTTAATGTCCAGGAACACTCGGCCTAGAAGTGAGATACTCGGCCGAGTAGGGCGTACTCGACCGAGTACTCCAGGTACTCGGCCGAGTAACCGGTCTGACGGGATTAATTTCCGCGGTTTGATTAAGGGTGATTAAAGATTATATAAATCGCGTTTAACGGTTTCTATTCATTTTTACCAAAACCTAACTACGTTCTTGACTCCTCTAATCACCCTTAATCACTCTCAAGGCAATTGATCGTTCATTAGTTTTTCGTTCATCTCTTTCGCATCAGTTTCGTCGGTAAGCACTAGTATTGTGTCTTTTGATTAGATTTGTCTTTTAGGGTTTTGCTCTAATGATTAGATTTGGGGAAAAGGTAGATTGACATGTTTGTGATTAGAATTGTTGTGATTGTTATCAGGGGAAAGATTCGTAGAGGAACATTTCTAACTTTCGTTGTGTGCTTGTGATTCGGATTCATGATATGGTAGGGTTTCCATACTCAGTTATCTATTTAATTGATTTAAGATGATTTATTGTGGTATTGGCATGATTAGTATCGTTAGTTGTTGACATTGTCTTTCTTAGTTGTTGAAATTGTGGTGGATTGACTACGTTTGCGAGGTGCGTCCTCGGCTGAGTGGAGTCATTTTCGGGAATGGCTTCACGTCCTTGATTCGCTCCTTATGGTTCCCGTCACAAAGGGGGATGTGCACATTAATGGACATAGGTTGTTGCTCGTTGCGATGAGCGGGACTTAGGTGGGTAAGGCTGTGGTCCCCCACTAGCGGTATGAATTACCTGTTTCGGTGGGTAATCTGGCAGGGCTACACACTTAAGTGTGTAGCCGGATATGAGATATGATTGGAGTTGGAGAATGGTTGTATTGTTGTTGTCTTGGTTATTTTTTTCGATTAGCTTATCTTGATTATTCAGCGAATTGACCCCGTTGTGTTTTATAAAACTGTGGTGATCCATTCGGGGATGGTGAGCAGATTGTGACAGGTGATGATTACATTTAGCCGCGGGGACGAGCATGGGATGTCATCACTTTAAGTCTAGCTTCCGCTGTCACGAGTTTAGATACCTTCTTTTGATGTATTGAGATTTATATACTTTTAGTTTGGTTTCCAGTTGAGACGATGTATCACTAAACTTTATACTTTAATAATTGTTCTTGAATGGTTACTTTTGATATACTTACCTCGGGCAACCGAGGTGGTAGCAGCTTTATATGTTAGAGTGGTCCTTGGTAAGACACTTTGATATGTGGGGGTGTTACACAAAAGACATTTGAGAGTGCCGGTACGAAATAAGCGAGTCACCGACGAAAATTTGGTACTCCGTAAATATAGATGCATACTTCTTATTTAGAGCTGAAAATCAAATACACCCATGAAGCGACCTCAGAAACGTGGTAGAAAAACTGGTTGGAAAAAACATGACCCGGAATGACCTCCCAACCGGTCAACTTTAAGTGTATTGTATAATACACGATTTTCGGGATTTGAGGGTCCCGAAACAAAAATATCCGTAAATCATACAGGCGGTTCCTCGGGTAAGATAAAGTACTGTCACAAATTTTGAGATGAAACAGAAGACATTTGAGTATACCGGTATGCGATAAACTAGTTTGGGACAAAAATCGAGTACTTCATAAAAATAGATGATAACTTGCTATTTAGGACTGAAATCGAATAAGGTAATTCATGAAACGACCCCAGACATGTGGTGGAACAAGGAGGAAAATAAACATGATCTGGTACGACCTCTCAAACGTGTAACACCCCGTATTTTATTAAGTTGGGTAAAATTCTTCTAATTTCTATTTTGAAGTTAAATTACGTCATATATATATATATATATATATATATATATATATATATATATATATATATATATATATATATATATATATATATATATATATATATATATAGTAATAAGATCATCTAAGTCCACCTCTTACATTTGAGTCCATAAGTCCTCCTTATAGCCATTAGATGAGAAAGATGGAGGGTTGAGATTGGAAGCAAAAAAGGAGGTTTAATAAGGTGTTTAACACACTCTCTCTCTACCAAACTAATTAATCTCTAATTTCTCACTAATTTGATATATATAGCTTTTGTTTTCTCTATCTATTTCACTTCTCCCTCCTTTCACAATTTAATTCTCTCCCAAAACCAAAATAATTCCCCTCTCTAAAACAATCCACACAAATCTGACAAAAAAAAAATCACCCAAAAAATTCCCACCACCATACTCACCAACCGACGAGCCACCACCATCACCAGCCCGCACTCACCAACCACCCACCCACCCCCACCCCCACCCGCACGACCACCCACCCACACGGGCACCTCCCCCCACGACCACCACCACCTCCCCCCTTATGTCAGATCTGCCGACAAGTGCGACAACCCCATCACACACCGAAACCACCCCTCACACGCCCCTACCCGCGCCAACCACCACCTCACTGACCAAAAAAAGCCGCCACCACCCCATATGAGTCACTAACTGTTAGTCAATACGGATCTGTATGCTTCTCGTCTTCCTTTTTTGCCTCATAACCAAACTATGAGTAATGTTCAGAATGTATTTGTTTAAGGGTACGCTCCTAAACAAACACTTTTTGCAAAGTGTGTTTCACTTGTCGGTTGATTAAACAAAGAAAAAGTAAAAAGATGGTGATGGAAGCAGCGGCTTGTTCCATTTTTGTCTCTTTCTCGTTTTTTTTTTAATTTTTTTTATTTTTTTTTTTTAATTTTTTTTCCTTTCTACCAGTATTAGATCTAACATTTAGTATTTTTTTTTTTTAATTGTGATGAGGGCAGTGGAAGTTTTTGATCTCGTTTAGTTTTGTTTTAGTAAAAGTCGATTTTTTAGATCGTAAAAGTCGATTTTTTAAGTTTTAGATCGAAAAAAAAGATCTCATGTTTAATTTTGTGAGATCTTTTAATTTTAATCTTAGATATATTGAAAATGTCGTCTCCTCATTTTTCTTCAATTATTGTTATATTAGATCGTTTTATTTTAGTTTTAGATCTAATAAATAGATCTAAGGTTATTTGTTGATTTTCATCTTAGATGTGCATTTTTTTTTCTTAGAATTACTCTTTTCTCTGCTAGAATTACTCTTTTTTTCGTTGAAATTACACTTTTTATCTACTAGAATTACAATTACTTTTTTTTTTGCTACAATTACTTTTTTTTTTTCTGTTAGAATTACTTTTTTTTTGGTTGGAATTACACTTTTTTTCATCTTAAAATTACACTTTTTTTCTACTAGAATTACAATTACACTTTTTTTTTTTTTGCTAATTACACTTTTTGGCTAGAATTACACTTTTTTCTGCTATAATTACACTTTTTTTGACTAAAATTACACTTTTTGTTGTTGTTAGAATTACACCTTTTTTTGTTAAAATCACACTTTCCTCCATTAAAATTACACTTTTTCTCGTTGAATTTATACTTTTTTTTTGCTAAAATAACACTTTTTTCGGCTAAAATTACACTTTTAGTTGTTAGAATTACACTTTTTCTGTTAAAATTACACTTTTTTTTGCTAGAATAACACTTTTTTTCGGCTAAAATTACACTTTTTGTTGTTAGAATTACACTTTTTGTTGTTAGAATTACACTATTTTAAATTAGAATTACACTTAGCTCTATCGGACTAATGTTACACTCTCATTGGACTTGGTCATATTCTCATATTCTCATTGGACTAATGTTACACTCTCAATGGACTAAAATTACATTCTTAATTTGACTGAAATTATACTTTTCTGGACTAAAATTACATTCTCCTTGACTAAAAATAACAATCTCATTGGACTGAAATTACACTTATCTGGACTAAAGTAACACTTTTTGTCATTAAAATAACACTTGTAAAATGCTAAATTACAATAACTTGTGATAAAATGACAAAAATTCAAAATATTATTCGTTAAAATCACTCGGAAAAGATTGAAGTTAAACTTGTAAAACGCTAAATTCTCGAAAATATTCCTTAAAATTACACTTTTTCTTGTTAGAATTACACTCGTAAAATCCTAAAATGTCGAAAACTTGTCTCGAAAAAAAAACGAAAAAAAAATCGAAACAGTAAAAATGTTAAAAAAAAAAAACGAAATAAATTGAAACAGTAAAAATGTTAACAAAATTTTCATAAACTTTGAAGTATAAGACAAAATATGGTGTTAATTGTGTATGATAATGAATTAGTGAATGTATTATTAAAACTAGAGAGAGAAGTGAATTAATTAGTATTAAGTGTGTTTTTTGCTTTCAATCTCAACCTTTCACTATGCATGATCCAAGGGTTGTGGGAGGGACTTATGGACTCAAAAAAAAGGGACTTAGAAGAACTTTGCTCTATATATATATATATATATATATATATATATATATATATATATATATATATATATATATATATATATATACATACTCTCAGCTAATTAATTAATTCATTATAATTTGAGTTGTTAATATTAATAATCGTTAATAATTTCCGATCCTTTTACGAGTCCTTTATGAAATTCTGCCCTTAGTGGATTCAAAACGGATTTGGGAAAAGTCATCCAATTAGCTATTTTGAGTTATTTTGCTAAATTATCAAATGTCGTTAAACTCCGCTAATTTAGTAAAAATCGTTAATAACTCCGATTCGAATCGAATTCCTATTATTTCCGTTAGCTGGTTTAGTTTATTTTATTTTTACTCATTAAATTTATTTATTATTGATTCTGTTTTTATTACTGAAACTTTTACTAAAACATATTTTATTAACTCGAGACGGTTTTAAAAACAAGCGAAATTACTTAACGATGAAGAAACGTACGTATAATAAATAGCAGGCTGCTGTCTCATTTCACTCCCTCACGTCACTCTCTTTTCTCCTTCTTCGTTCTTTTCCTTCTTTTTCATACTTTTCTTTGAAATTTGATCTATTAATCGACGCCGCTGCTTCATTTCTCATCCGTTTTCAACTATTTTTATTCCATAGCACTCCTCTCGTCTCCCTCGTCATTCCGTTGTAAGTATAATTCAGTATAGTTATGGATTTTTACAAACCCATTTTATACTTTCAGTTTTATTTATTGTAAGAAGGTTGTAGGGGCTGAGATAGACGGTCCGGTACAAGACTTTTACGTCATGGAGGACTAGTTCGCTCGGAAAAAGGTAACGTTGACGGGTTACTCGATATTACTTTTAAAATATGTTTATTTCGAATGCTGGTTAGTATGTTTTATAGTTGAGACGGTGTATAATTATATATAGGAATCATTATGGATGTTAATTAGTCCGTTGTATAGTTGAGACGGTATATACTGATATGTGGAGATGATTGAGACGGTGTATACTGACCTGTAGGGATCATTTGGGATACTAGCTAGTAAGTGGTATATTTAAGATGGTGTATGCTGACATGTATGGATTGTTTTGGGTGATAATTGGTGTGTTTTATAGTTGAGACGATGTATACTGACATGTAGGGATTGTTTTGAGATGCTATTTGGGATCCTGTTTAGTTTATGGTATATTTAAGACGGTGTATACTGACGTGTAAGGATCGTTTTTGGATACTAGTTAGTCCGTTGTATAGTTGATACGGTTTATATTTACATGTAGAGATTGTTAGATACTAGTTAGAGTATTGTATAGTTGAGACGGCGTATATTGATAGGTAGGGATTGTTTTGGATGCGGTTTTTGATAAAAGAAAATGGTATATTATTTTGTGGACTTGTCTTGCTATATTTGTACTTTGTTGCAGGTGAGACGGTAAGCATTATGGGCCTTATATATACTTTAATTATGTTGGAACAGGTACGAGATGCTAGATAGATTGGTCGGCCAATACATGGTGGTATTTTCATATTTAGGTGTGTTTAATCCCATTCTCGTATTGCGTGGTTGTTACCACATTTTGGATTGTTTGGTTAGTCCATGCTGGATATGGACGTTGCGTACATTGGGTCTGTGTGTGTTTGTCGTTCTAGTGCTAATCAATGTCATTTGGTACGATCGTTTCAATTCGGATACTAGCTCATGTGTCGTGGACTAGGCGACCAGATTGAAGTTACTCGGCTATGGTTATGTGTTGTAGCCCGGTTACGAGTCTCGGGGTTACGGGAAGTTACCGTAGCCGTTGAATCGGATACGTGTTGTATTCCGAGAGTATATTGTCGGGTTACCGAAAGGCGGGTACTGTACTTAAGCTAGGACTGCTTATATCGGCTATGTGTTGTAGTCCGATGATTGTCGGGGTATGTGTTGTATCCCGAGAGCGTGATGCTATTTAGCCGTCCTACCGGGAGATCGTTGGTTATTCTTTATGGTTGATTGCATTAGTACTTTGGAACCCGTCCACTATGTCGTCTTTGGTTAGGCGGTGCTTCCTTTACTACGATGTCGTGTTTGGTCGTAGTAAAGTGGGACACGTTTTGGTTGTGTAAGTTCCGTTATCACATGATTTTTTTATCTCGTTTATGTTGTATGTTTGATAAATTGACGGATTTTGTGTTGTACTTACGTTATTATATTGTAATAGGGCTGGTAAGACACCTGAGTTACTCCTCACTGACTGTGGCATTCATTTTTATGAATGACAGGTGACAAGTCGGCGTTATATGCGGTTTTATATGCTGGGGGTTACAAGATGAGTGGCTAGCGAGCGTTGTTGAGGCAACGATACATCCTTTTAATTATCGTTCATTATTGCTTTTTGAAATTTGGAGGGATCCGAGATCCCTTGTATATTTCTATTCGTATTATGTTTTTATTTTCTAAAAGTAGTAATTAGTTAAATAGTTTTCAAATGTTTTCAGTGAACTCCACGCCCATGCCTCGAAGTTTTAAGAACTTACGTATTTTCCGCTGTTAATTATATGTTTATTCTTTTGTATAACCGCGGGGGTTCACAAAACGGCTCAAATTTAAGTATATAATACACGGTTTTCGGGATTTCAGGGTTTCGGAAAAAAAAATGTCCGTAGATCACACACATAGTTCCTTGGGTGAGATAAAGCACTGTCACAAATGTTTAAAAGAAGCAGAAGAAATTTGAATGTGCTAGTATGCGATAAACTAGTTTAGGACGAAAATCGAGTACTACTTCAAAATAGATGAATATTTATTATTTAGGGTTAACAATCGAATAAGCCATAAGGTAACTCATGAAGCGACCCCAGACACGTGGTAGAAAACTCATAGGAAAAGAAACATGAACCGGAATGACCTACCAAACAGCTCAAATTTATGTGTATAATACACGATTTTCGGATTTCAGGGCCCCAGAACAAAAATGTTTGTAAATAATACGGACGGTTCCTCGGATCAGATAAAGCAGTCACACAAATTTTGAGAAGCAACAGAGGACATTTGAGAGTACCGGTACGCGATAAACGAGTCTCGAGAAAATTAGATACTCCTTAAAAATAGATGAATATTTCTAATTTAGAGCTGAAAATCGAATACGGTACGACCTCCCAAACGGCTCAATTTCAGGTCCGGAACAAAAATGTTTGTAAATCATACGGATGATTTCTCGGGTAAGATAAAGCTGCGGGGCAAATTTTGAGAAATAACAGAGGACATTTGAGGGTACCGATACCTGATAAACGAGCGAGTCTCGGCCAAAAATCAGGTACTTCTTAAAAATAGATGAATAATTCTTAATTAGGGCTTAAAATCGAATACGATAACTCATGAAACGACCCTTACCACGTGGTAGAAAAACAGGGAGGATAAAAAATATGACCCGATACAACTTCCAAACAACTCAAATTGTATAAACACGGTTTTCGGGATTTCAGGGTCACGGAACAAAAATGTCCGTAATTCATCGGATGGTTTCTCGGGTCAGATAAAGCAACAACACAAATTTTGAGAAACAACAGAGGACATTTGAGTGTGCTGGTATGCGATAAAGTAGTCTTGGACGAAACTCAGGTACTCATTAAAAATAGACGAATACTTGTTATTTAGGGCTGAAATCGAATACGGTAACTCATGAAGCGACCTCGGGCACGTGGTAGAAAAAGTAACATAAAACGCTACTACCTCAGAAATAGTTCAAATTAAAATGTATAATACATGATTTTCGGAATTTCTGGATTCTGGATAAAAAATGTCCATACATCAAACCCACGGTTCCTCGGGTTAGGTAAAGTAGCGTAAAAAATTTTAAGAAACAACAGAGGAAAAACTGGTACTCCTTAAAAATAGATGAACACTTGTTATTTAGCGCTGAAATCGAATGCGTTAACTTATGAAACGACCCGAGAGACATGGTAGAAATACTGGTAGAAAAAGAAACATGACCAGATACGACCCCCAAAGGGCTCAAATTTAAGTGAATAATAGGCGATTTTCGGGATTTCAGGGTCTGAAACAAAATTTTCTGTAAATCATACGATCGTTTCCTCAGGTTAGATAAAATAACCCCACAAATTTTAAGAAGCAACATAGGACATTTGAGGGTGTTGGTATGCGATTAACAAGTCTCCGACGAAAATCGGGTATTTCTTAAAAATAGATGAATACATCTTAATTAGGGTTGAAAATCAAATACGGTAGCTCATGAAACGAACCCTGACACGTAAGGGCGAAGAAATTTAGGTCCGGACCAGATAAATGGACCGGACCGGACCGAATCATTTTGGTCCGGTCCTCAGTTCTCAATTTTTTAAGTTTCGGTGTTCGGTACGGTCCATTCCAAGAACAGTTGATTTAGGTCCGGATCGAATGAACCAAAGTTTATGTTTTTAGAAGATAATCATTAAAATATTATGAATCAAATTAACATTTTATCTTCAAAATATCTTATAAATTAGTATGCCAATGATTTTCATAAAAAGAGTCGCCTAATTATTTAAATGCATTTTATTTAGCGGAATTAAAATGTAATTATCGTATAGAAAATAGTGAAGAAAGCTAGTTTTAGATCCATTTCGATCTAAGATCAGATCGGACCAAATATTTCGGATTCAGTCCGGTCCAAGATCGAAAGTTTTAGGTCCATTCGTCGATCCACAAGCCGTGCCAGATTGCGCTTACTCCTACCTGAACTGTTAGATATCAGCCCACGAAACGGGGTCAGCCGGATAGGCCCGCTACGTTTAGCCGCTCTAAGCACAAAGTACACAGTTACACAACTCTATACGAAGTCCAAGCCCTAATTAATATCCGTTTGTTGTTGTCGGTCCACTTATCGATCTACATATTTCTATATAAGACCAACATACCCTTCAACATACAATATCCCTCGCTCAAAATTATCCCCAAATTGCTCAGACTTTATCCGATCTAGGGTTCTTATTATCATTTTCCCATCTTCCCCCTTTTTCTTCGGATCAGGTTTCTCATCTCAATCTCTCTCATTTCCTTCTCTAGTTCCTTTTCTTTATCTGGTATCTTTTATTTTTCCGTTTCGATTCATTAATTTTTTAAATCTTAATCTCTAATCAAAGGTCAGCTATTTCGATTTATGGTTATTTATTTATTTATTTGCATGATTTCTTTTATCAATTTGTTTGATCTATTATTTGATTTATTGGGTGTGCAAAGTTTTATCTTTTGTTGATTTGAATGCGATATAGTTGTAGATTGAAATGATTTGATTTGATATTTGTGAAAAGTTTTAATCTTTTATTGATTTGAATATGATATGATGTTGTAAATTGAAATTATTTGATTTATATCCGAAAAGTCTTAATCTTTTATCGATTTGAATACGATATGGTGTTTTAAATTGTAATTTTTTGATTTATATCCGAAAAGTTTAGGTCGTTTGTTGATTTGAATACGATTTGATGTTGTCGATTGAGTTTTATTTGATTTATTTGTGAAAAGTTTTAATATTTTCTTGATTTGAATGCGATATGATGTTGATTGAAATTATCTGGTATATTCGAGTTTAATTTTATAGTTATATGGTATAGATGAGTGATGAAATCTGGGTAAGAGCTAATAAATTGGTCTGTTTTAATCATTTGTTTACCTTTTTGTTTATTGTTTGCGAGTTTATTTTAATTAAAGTTAACAAATGATTTGGACCTGTTTGTTTATTTGGAACAATTTGTGTCATCTCCGTAATATGGATGTTGATTTGTGGATGTATTAGATAATTTGTTTATGCCATAAGTATTTTTAATCAAATCTAAAGAAATAGATAAAGGAAGTAGTAAGAATAAAGTGAATGGGAAGGGAGGGTAAGGACGCAAGGTGACGGGGAATGGAGCTTTGTTAGAAGGAAAAATTAATTGTAAACTGTTGTAAAAACAAGGGATGAGTTTTGATAATGGTGAGGAGTTTAAAGATTGCTATATGCCCAAGGCCGAGCGCTTCCCTCTTTAGTGAGGGGTGGCGTGGTATTCCACGGGAGAGGTTATAATCGTGGCGCACGTTGTGTGATGGGCATAAAATAAGTTCTGGGTTTCCTGCTGCTTAGCTGCCTTAGTTATGCATCATAAGCTAGGGATTATCCTACATGTGTCTTTTATGTAATACTTCTTCCGTTCCATTTGTATTGAACTTGTTTGGCTTTAGTAGTTTTGTCATCAAACAATGTTAACAGATATTTTCTCGCAATACAATTAGCCGATCTTAAAAGAAGTCGTTGTCTTCTGTAGTAGGAATTGCGACAGCAGTCTGCCTAGGTTACCTAATAGAGTGGATGATGATTTTGAAGTGTAGGAAACGAGTAACTGAGTAACTTCTGTATCATCTGTAAAACAGTTTTATGAACTTTTTAATATACCTGATTGGTTATAATGTTGTAGAGCGTAAGTTGCTGGGAATACTGTGTTTACTGTTGCTATGCTGTGTATTCAGCTGATACTCACACTTTCTTACATCTTTTGTTTTCTCTTTTCCAATGTAGGTCTGAGCAATTCAAATAAACAAAAAGTACTTGCTTGTTCAGGGATCACTTTTTACCCAGTAGCCAAGTTTTCATGTCTGACATTGACATCCAGATTCCCGCTGCGTTTGGTAAGTTCCATTGTCAATGAAGACAGAGAATCACTATTGTGTCAAATTGGTGGGCACAAATTTATTACTATGTGTCATCCAACTTCATCCCAGTGGTTTGAACATATGGAGATGTTGCTCATGTCTAACCGCTTACCTTGTCATTTGTGTGTTCTGTTAAGCACCAGGTTTGACATTGCATAATCGAACATTCGAACAGATCACAAATGTTTTTGTTACTGTAGGGACGATAGTATTCAAGATATGACGACATGCTATTGAGCTATAGTTACATTCTCTTAATCAGAAAGAAGTTCAAATACTTATATTCTCTTTAACTCTATGTTTGCGTGTTTTGGTGTCCCCGACACTTTGACCTTCTTACATGACATGTCACCCTGACACTTCATTTTAGACAGAAAACACTATAGCACTATGTCACTTCCGACTCATGCACTTGAGTCGCAGTAGGAAATGAGTTGATCACTGCGGCAGTTGTTCAAATTACTCCTTGTTTGAGCCCTGTTCTTTTTATTTTTTAATAATTTTTTGTTCATTCAGTGTCTAAACCTTCCACTTATTGTGTTGGTGTTTACATTTAGATCCTTTTGCTGATGCAAATGCTGAGAACTCTGGTGCTGGGACAAAAGATTATGTGCACATCCGTGTACAACAAAGGAACGGTAGAAAGAGCCTGACTACAGTTCAAGGATTGAAGAAAGAATTCAGCTATAACAAGATCCTCAAGGACCTTAAGAAGGAATTCTGTTGTAATGGTACTGTTGTTCAGGACCCAGAACTAGGTCAGGTTATCCAGCTCCAAGGTGACCAGCGCAAGAATGTTTCTACCTTCCTCGTTCAGGTAAAATTTGCTTCCCTTCTTTTTATTCTGCTGTAATAATTAAAACGAGTTACTAAAATAGGCTTCCCTTCTTTTTATTGTGCTGATTTGCATATTGTCCTCTTTCGACTTTAGTGGTAAAATAAAGTTTACCAATATTTTTTCAAATGTTCAACTTTTACAGCTATATAAAAGCGATCGTATGAAATAGATGCTACTATCTCTACATATAAATGTTAAAACTTTGCGGGCAAAGTTGATATCAGTTCACTATCATAGGTTCATAGTCATATATGAACGATAAATTTAGGGTGAAGTCAGTAGCTCAATTAGCTCGATGCAATTCTCCTAATGTTAAAATTGTTGCAAGGACAATGCTGTTGGTAGTGTGTGTTTTTCTGAGGATCATAACCCGCTTTCTACATGAACAGGCTGGGATTGTGAAGAAAGAGCACATCAAAATCCACGGATTCTGAGCTGCAGGACAACTCCGGGTGTCCGAGTGTACCTGCTACATGATCCGGAATATAAAGATTGTGTGCTATTTCTATATTAATAACCTGGTTGTGCCCTAGCATAGTTGTATCTTGGTTTCAGTGTGTATTTGTGGTCGTGTGGGTGTGATGTTGATTAGCACATGGAATATAAGACGTTTTTTACATTTCTCGACAATAATGTTCTATACTATTATGAGATTGTAAAGTATGGTTTGCATATTTCATGTTTTCTGGCTTGTTTGGAATGAATGTGCACGTAGCCTCCGATTATACCCGTTAATTACATGGTCAGTCGGTGTTACATATTCAGGGGCGAAATTGAGGAGTTTGATTTTACGCTTACACGTTCTCCATTTTCCGATGAGTCCATTTCAAGACTCGTTTCAGAGAGGATGAAATGGATTTTTGGTTCAGAATTTCAGTTAGGATGGATCGGAACTGAAATTTATCTCAGGAAGAGAAGTAGGCTGAACTTGTATCGTTCCGAATTACTTCTCAAAAACAATCCTCCGTTTATGATTTCTTCCAGTGAAGATCAGCATCTTGCATTTGGCTAGCGAGATCCTAACTATATAAGTGTCGATGAAGATCCTGACTTTATAATTGTCGATGAAGTTCAGCATCTCGCATTTGGGTAACAAATCCAATTGGTTCTATGACTGCAAGCCTAATCGAAAGGAAAATAACTAAACATTTATTTTCCATTTATTCTTAAAAGCAATTAAGAAAACAATGCTCCGAAATTCCATGTGAAGAATTGAAGATGTCAACGAAAATTCTCGACATTTTTCCTACTTTTTGTCATTTGTTTGCTATGATCATTTTTCGACTTTTTTCTTTTCTAATAATTCGATCTATTTTCATTGTTTTACGTTTCATTGTAGGTGGCGTCTTAAGTTAATCGTTCTTGAATCATTTCTCGACTAATGTTGTGTCGTCGAAGTCGTTGATGCTATGATTCCGTACGGCCATGAAATCGACTAGGATAGAACTTCAATTACGCCAATAACTTGCAGCTGCAAACTCCTTCATCAATTTCATTACGTGCGCGAAACTTTAATTAGCTGAAATCGTCGCAGGCAAGGTCAAGATCATCAACTAGTTAAATTACAAGAAGCTTAACTCAGTAGCTAGCAGCAATGGTTTTACAACAGGATCTGAAGAATCGAAGCTAAGCGACGACATCTTTAGACGATTTTTAAGTATATTCATCCTCACTATTTCAACAAATTAAGCATTTGACATTAGAACGGTAGCTCTGTCATACATAACAAGTTAATCAACTTCTTCTAGTAGTTGCTCTATTTCAAAAACTCTCTTTTTTTCAACCCGATGAATCGTGTTCAACACTCGGAATCCAGACGCGCTCATCATTGCAGGCTACGTTATGCTTTGTTACTTGCGTTCCCAAGGAGATAAATCAGGTTTACTTGTATTTCCTCTACAAACGTGTATTCTCATCCTTGTCGTCATTATCGAGCGACCCTTTTATTTCCTCTACAAACGCTTTGTTACTTGTAGAAATTTAACAATAATATTTCATTCGAGAATGTTTCTGAAATATAAAACAAAGATCGAGACAGTAATTAAATAAATAAAATAAATACATTATTTTGTACTTAAAAGTCGAGACGGTGCTACAAATAATAAACTAACTGGATGAAAACTAAGCAGTGATGGGTGTTTCTAGCAGCCAGCTAACATCAGCATCATCAAACATAGAGAGGTCTAATTGGTCCAAGTCACCAAACCCAAGCTCGTTGGTGGAGTCGAATCCTGCTGAACAAATAATCGAGACGGAGGGAGTACTCCATATAAGCTATGTACAAATTACTAATTTTTGTATTTTTCATTCGTCAAATTCATTTGTATTTTTCATATAAGCTATGTACAAATAATTGGTCCAACTTTATAAGGTTTAATAATGAAGCTCAAAATATTACTAATTTTTGTATTTTTCATTCGTCAAATTCATTTGTTTACCCTTTTTATTTTTCGTGAGCGGTTTAAATTAGAGTTGAACAAATAATCGAGACGGAGGGAGTACTCCATATAAGCTATGTACAAATTAAATACATAAGACAAAAAATTATTAACGATCCCGTATTTCCGTGATTCTCACGGGCTCCAAAACTAGTTAAGACTTAAAAGTCTTGGTCTTCTTTATATTTCTTTTGGTATCTTGTTTACAGGGAAGTGAAAATAGGAGAGAAAAGGAACATACATCGGATGTACTACATCCAACTTTTTTATTTTTTGAGCATATGTGTATTTTTTTTTGAGCTTATTACCTCAAACTTTATTTGTTTTTAAGCATATGTATATTTCTTTGCACAAATACTATCTTACAACCAGTTGTATATTAGCATTGTACAACCGTCTCAAAGTTGTTGAGTTCTATACACAAAGTTGTCGAGCTATTTTATAAGTTATTGAGCTAATTTAAAAAGTTATTGAGTTTAATAATTATTCCTCTTAAGCTCAATAACTTTGTATTGTAACTCGACAATTTTGTTAGTAAAGCTCGACAACTTTATAACAAAACTCGACAACATTGAAAGTGTTGTACATAAACTACATACAACCAGTTGTATAATCTACTAATTGATTTCTTTGAGCATATTAAAGTTTATAAGTTAGATTTTAATATTTTTTCCCTCAAAACTCAAATTTAACTAAACTAATATGTAATGTTTTTGAGTTTTATTGTAATTTTTTAGAACTTAATTTTTAAGTGAATAAACTCAGAAACTTTATAGTGAAACTCAAAACTTTAAAATAAAACTCAAAAACTTGATTAGAATACTCAAAAACTATAGAATTGGAGGTAATACATCAGATGTATAATCCTCTTACTGGTGAAAATAGTAGAGGATGTTTTAGTTTTTATTTTTGCATTTTGCTGGGAAATGAAATGGACTTGAGTTTATTTTAATACATGGAAGGGGTGACTTGAGGTGTAATTAAATGAGGGGTTAATGGGTTGTTATGAGGCACGAGAAATGGACATGAAAGAGGCCCACTTTTGGGTCAGTTTATTGGGTTTGAAAATCGTCTTATAATCAAATTGATTTTATAATAAATACGATAAATATGCCTTGAAACCGATGAATATTTAAGTTAAAATAGGTTGCTAATCAAAACAAGATTTATAATACTAATGGTGTAATCGTACAAATAAGACTCGATTACTTAAATAGCTAAGTCTGGTCATGAGTTGGTAATATAATCGCATAATAGATATTAACACTATATTTTTTTTTTCTATCCGAACAAAAGATGTCTGTCACAAAGTCAAGCGAGTTTCAAGCCTACGAAAAATTTAAATCGTTCAAGACAGAGTAGAAAAATAATTAATCAAGTAGGACAAAAAACGTACTATAATATCAATTGAACTTGATTATTAATAAAAACGAATGTGTTGCTTAACAACGTATATAGAAGGTACATATTATATACTTTTAAAATGAAACTTGGGTAGAAATGGTGCAAATACTATCTTTAAAAGTATACTAGTTTTAAACCCGTGCAAAAAATGCACGGGTCGTAATAACAGAAATTTATTATTGATACATGATTATATAAATGAGTGTTATTAAATGTGCAATGCCGTAACATTATAAATAAGTCCATAATTCAAGATTTGGCGTAATATAATATCATAATTTCAGTAGCGGTCTTCATTCTGATGACATAATACGGTTTTTCATCATTAACGTAACTAACCAACATATAACATACGTATAATTAAAGAAAGAACAGTTTTCATCTACGACAATGGTTTTCATCATTATCGTAATTAAAATAATCGATTCAATCTATATCAGTTTGCTTGAACCACTATCACGAGGATATCACCCTCGTTGGGGGTCGGGGACATTGCACGTAAGTTGTATATGTGAGTAGTATTTTTTTTTTCAAAATGTGCTTTTCCAAAGCATGAGAGTCTAATATCTCCCTGACTCACTACCACCGTCACCTCCATCATCTCTCCAACTCCCCTCAAATATTAAATAAAAATAAAAATCCGTCCACTCTCAATTTCATCTTATACCCTCACTCTCACTTGGAGGCCTCTTTCTAATCCCTTCAAGTTCCGATTGAAAAATCTCTCACATCAAATCTGCTCTCAAAATTTACTTCACACCTCATATAACGACATTTGCAGTCAATTATCGAAATTATATGTATGATACAAAAAGATCGATCTTTATGTATTTCCGACTATTGATTTCTTTAAAATTGATTTCTTTTTCTTCCATGCAGTATTGTTATTTTTTTTTACAGTAATTCACTGTTTTTCCTTTTTTTTGTTTTTTTCACTATTCTTCAATTATTATGAATAATTATGATGTCTTTCAGACCTTTTTAAAAAAGTTAGTTAAATATTGTTGTCTTTAATTATTTCTGTTTTTTAAGTATTTTTCCATATGTTCATCTCATTCAAATTTAAAGGATTTGACTTTTAACATTAAAGCTAATTAAAGTGAATAATCGGAAGAACTTCTTGTAAGTATGATACGAAACTTATATTTCCTCCTTTTTATATTTCTTTGTATTTATTTTAAAGTTTATATTTTTTTCGATTTGGAACGGGAACTTTTTCAAATCTACTTGTATTATACTGGTTATGTTATATTTAGTTCTTTTTATATTTGCTTTCATTTATTTTAAAGTTTATAGATTTTCGATTTAAAAAAAAAAACTCTCTTACGAAGTAATCTATTTTCTACGAATTTTTTTTTATCTACCTCTACTATATTGTTTATGTACGAAAATTTAAAAAAATGACATATCAATATATTTTGTTGTTAAAATGTTAAGAAATAATATACTCTGTATTTGTGATGTTGGAATATAATAGTTATACTGATTTTTTTTTTTATTTACACAATGAATTTAACTACTCATTCCGAATGATTAATCAATATGCATTGTTCACATTTTAGTTGTTCAGGTTAGAAGTAGGAGGACGATTATTTGAAAATTTTATTAATTTTTCGTAATTGTAATTTATTAATGTGTATTTATATAATGTATGATTTTGTATAAATGTAATCTTAAGTAAATAAAATTAAGATGGTAAAGAAGAGTGTAATTAAATTGTTTAGAGATAATGACGGTCCCCACGTCAAAAAAAAAAAATTGTATCAACCAATAGGAATCCTTTAAAGAACTCATCTTTTATACTATGTAGATTAGTAAAATATTATTCTGAATGGTCTCGGGTTATAATTTTCGTAATAAAGTCGAGTTAGAACCATGGAGCGTGACCCTTGCTCTATCGGCTAATCTAGTCCACTTGGTCTCAGAATTTAACTACGGCCCCTACTGTTAAGTTATACGGTTATACCACTCATTCTTGTCTTCCAAACATATATATATATAAGAACGGGAGATAAAAATAACTAGAAAATTATGTACGACTTTAATTGAAATGAATCGGCTAATAAAATCAACTAAAATTATAATAAATTTTTAAAGAGAAGGGTTGAAAATGAAAAATTGAAAATGTGAAAATTTGCCCATCCAGCGAAAGGGAGTCCGGTAGTTTTTAAAATCCAGCAAAATATAACTTAGGAGTCGTTTGGTTACATACAGGAACTTACAATGCCTAGGAAGTGTAATATCACATGATTTTAGAATTCATGTGAATTAGAAAATGTTGTTTGGTTACATGCATTGTAATTCATGTAGGCATTCCCACTTACCTAGGGGGATCTAGGTAAGCAACTTCCTCCATTATGGACGAATTGGAATTCATGGGAAGTTCTAATTCATGTGAATTGGGGTAACCAAACAACCTGCCCATTTTGCAATTCACATGAATTAAAGTTCCTGTGTAATTTAGTGGGCAACCAAACGACCCCTTAAAATGAGAAGAAATTATAAAAGAGTGATAAAAATAGGGGGTGTTACAAATACCCTACAAAAGGCAATGCAACCAAAATTCGTTGCATCCTTAAGAAATGGGGTGAGAGAGAGAAGGGTTGTTCAGCGTCATTTTTCTTAAGTGTAGACATGTCTAAGTCCAACTCATCCAACCAAAATTCGTTGCATCTTGTTTTCCATGTATCATCAAGGCCGCTTTTCATATTATTTTGTTCTCCTTATGGCAGACTGAAGGGTTGTTCAGCGTCTTGAACGAATGAATTGGTCGATATCCTTCATGTGGGGCATTTGAGCATCGCCTTCTTGTGCTCCGTTTGATAGAGATAGCCCATGCTCGGCCTGTTCTTGTAATGGCTTCATATCGTAAACTTGATGATCAACTAGTTCCTTTAATTGGAATATACCATCATCAACTTCATAAGCTTGATTAACAGCGTTATCAACATTATTATCCTTCTCGTCAACATCAAGCATCCCTTATAGCAACCCTTCTAGGTCGTCTTCAGAATCAAGCATCATCCCTTCTTTCTCCTTTATCAATGCTTCGTTATTACTTCGTTATCCAATTGGACTTTGTTTTGTCGATGGAGATCACACACATTACGAACCACTACGTAATTTGTAAATGAAAACTGTGCCTGACTTTATAAGTGTCGATAAAAATCAGCATCTTGCATTTGGCTAGCAAATCCAATTGGTTCATCTATTTCGACCTAATTCTCAGTTTGAACAGAACTCGCTCATGAATCTAGACATTTTTCCTACTTGTTGTCATTTGTTTACTATGACCATTTAAAATTCGTCTTTTTTTTTCTTTTTTAATAATCAGATCTATTTTCATTGTTTTACTTGTCATTGTAGGCGGCGTCTTAAGTTAATCGTTCCTGAATCATTTTTGGACTAATGTTATATTGTTATGTCGTCGAAGTGGTTGATAATATTATTCCGAACCACCATGAGACTAGGATAGAACTTCAATTACGCAGATAATAACTTGCAGCTACAAACTTTAATTAGCTGAAATCGTCGCAGGCAAGGTCAAGATCTTCTACTAATTAAATTACAAGAAGCTTAACTCAGTAGCTAGCAGTAGCAGCTATAGCCCTACAACAGGATCGGAAGAATCGAAGCGACCACATCTTTAGACGATAAATCAAGAAAATCATGTTTACTTGTAGATATTGATTATAAATTTAACATAATATTTCATTCGAGAATGTTTCTGAAATATAAAACAAAGATCGAGACAGTAATTAAATAAATAAAATAAATACATTATTTTGTACTTAAAAGTGGAGACCGTGCTACAAATAATAAACTCGATGAAAACTAAGCAGTGATGGGTGTTTCTAGTAGCCAGCTAACATCAGCATCATCAAACATAGAGAGGTCTAATTGGTCCAAGTCACCAAACCCAAGCTCGTTGGTGGAGTCGAATCCTGCTGTCAGTGAATCTCCGGTTGGCAGCGAGTCGGCTTGTTCAGCGTCTTGTAGGAATTGGTTGGTATCCTCGATGTGATCACCTTCTTGTTGTGTTCCGTTTGACAGATATAGCCCATCCTCGGCTTGTTCTTGTAATGGCTCCATATCGTAAACTTGATGATCGTCTAGTTCCGCTAATTGGAGTATACCATCATCAACTTCATAATTAGCTTGATTAATAATCACCCCTTCTAAGTCCTCTACATATGCTTTATCACTTGCGTCTTCATAATTCGTCCCTTCTTTCTCCTTTGTCGTCAATGCTTCGTTACTTTCTTCCACCACGACAGAATTGATGTCGTAATCTTGATGATTAGGGTTAATGATGCCAGAATTATTGAACCCTAATGGTTGTTCATATTCAGTACGACCTCGTTTACTTGAGCTAGCTTCGTAATCCATTGGCGTAATCATCCTCCTCTTAGTAGAAACCGGTTTCTTGGTAATATGGCATAACACAACCATCTCATCCTCCTCCTCATCATCGTTCCGTAGACGAGAATACTGATGCATCAGCCACTCATCCTCATTATTATTATTATTACTCTTTCCATCCGGCTTACACTTCAAGTATTAAGGATACATAATCTTTTGTAATATTATTGTTATCTTGTAATCTTTGCATATCTTTTGTTAATATTTGTTTCCTAGTTTCATAGCTCTAGTACCTTCCTGTTATATGTATATATACCTTACCTTTCATTGTTAATAATTAAGAATTCAATCATTCTCATATTCATCTCTTATATGGTATCAAGCCAACGATCATTCTTTCCTTAAAATTTTTTTTCTCACAAACCCTACATCATGTCGGCCTCCTCCACCACCCTTCCCAACCCATTCGAACCCATTTCTCCTTTCATTGTCATCAATCTGAGCCAATGCATCAAACTCACTCCGCAAACATACCGATCATGGACTACTCAACTCACTGATTTCCTTCTTGGATTTGATTTGTTCAAATTCGTTGATGGCTCATATCCCTGCCCTCCCTCAACCAAGACTGATGCTGAAAAGAAAGAAGTGTCGAACCCGGCACATCATACATGGGTTCGTCAAGATAGGCTTCTTAAAGGTGCCATACTGGGCACGATTGACCCGTCCATCACTCCCCTCCTTCTCGAAGACAAAACCTCCCATGCCGTGTGGACTACGCTCAAATCCACATATGGCAACCCGTCTCGAAGTCATATTCTTCAAGTCAAGGATCGACTCAAGTCGATCTCCAAAGGTGACAAATCTGCCACGGCTTATATGCAAGAGATTCGTACATGTACGAACGAATTGGCTCACTTAGGCAAGCCTATGGATTCTGAAGACATAATAGGTCAGGTAATTGATGGTCTTGATTACGCCAAATACAAATCCGTAATCGATGCGGTACGTGCTCGTGACACTCTTATTTCCTTTGATGCTTTTCATGAAAAATTGATGCACCATGACCTCACCTACAAACCCGACCCTTCCCCACCAACCTTCCCTGCCACGACTCACTATGCCAATCACCAACGACGCACTCCACCACCCAATAACTCCCCTGGTATACTACCCACACCACCACCTTCCCAATCTTACAACCAGAATCAGAATAACCAATCCCCTGTCAACTTTAAGGGACGCTGTCAATGGTGTCATAAACCCGGTCACTTCGTGGAGATTTGTCGAGACTTCAAACGACGATTTCCCAATATCCAATTCCCTCCTATGCCACGCTCCAACTCGCAACCCCAAGCCCACACAGCCACGGCCTCCCAACCTTCGAACCAAAATACTTACCTCCTTGACAGCGGTGCCACACATCATATTACCAACGACCTCAACAATCTCGCCCTGCACAACCCGTACGATGGTGTCGATGATCTAATTATTGGCGATGGGTCCTCTCTCTCAATTGCTAATATAGGTTCCTTTTCTTACTCCAACTCTACTATTTCTTTACAGTTCAAAGACGTCCTTCATGTTCCTTCTATTTCTCGTAATATCATTTCTATTCCTAAATTATGTTTCGACAATAATGCTATTGCCATCTTCTCACCATCTTCTTGTCTTATTAAGGATATTCAGACCGGGACTCTCCTTCTCCAAGCCACCAAAAGGAACGGACTGTTTGAATGGTCCCCTTGCCTCTCTTGCGCTATGGCATCATCGCCTTGGCCATCCATCCTCCAAAGTCCTACATGCTCTTAGCCGTTTAGCTTCTTTTTCGTTTAAAGAATTTCAACTTAATTCCTGTGATGCGTGTGCTATCAATAAGAGCCATAAGCTCTCTTTTTCTATTTCTACTTTACATTCTACTGCTCCGCTACAAATTATTTTTTCGGATGTATGGACCTCTCCCGTCTTATCTTATGATTCCTTTAAGTATTATGTTATTTTTGTTGATCATTACACAAAATACATTTGGTTATATCCCCTAAAACGCAAGTCCGACACCGAAGCAATCTTTCTACGATTTAAAGCTCTCGTTGAAAAATATTTCAATCGTCCCATTATTCAACTCTACTCAGACAACGGGGGTGAATACATCAAATTAACCCCGACACTCGCTGCTCAAGGCATCGGTCACCTCACCTCTCCCCCTCATACTCCTGAGCACAACGGTTATGCCGAACGTCGTCATCGACATATCGTTGAAACGGGTCTTGCCCTACTGTCCCACGGTCATCTACCCACAACACTCTGGCCTCACGCCTTTGCAACTGCTACTTATCTCATCAATAGAATGCCAACTCCCACCCTTGATAATGTCTCTCCTTTCTTTAAACTATTCAACACACAACCAAACTACACCAAATTACGTAGCTTTGGGTGCTTATGCTACCCTTGGCTTCGACCCTACTCCTCTCACAAACTTGATCCCCGGTCCATTCCCTGTATCTTCATTGGCTACTCTTCCTCACAAAGTGCCTATCACTGTCTCGATCCCAAAACAAATCGCATCTACACATCTCGCCATGTTCAGTTTATAGAAAATCAATTCCCCTTCCACACTCTCCATTCTTCCACGCCATCTCCCCTGCCATCCCCGTCACAATGGTGTGATGTATCCATCACTATTTTACCTCCCTCGTCCCCTACTCCCACCAGTCCGGACACGACTCAGCTGCACACAAATCAGCCAGCTTCCCCTCGCACTCCTTCATCGCCTGACTCTCCTGCAACCTCCACTCCATCATCGCCTACCTCATCTATACCCTCCCCTACTCCTTCCTCCCCTGCTACTTCCAACCCCACATCAAACCATGCTCTGTCCAGTCCCTCATCTCCCTCCTCTGACTCCTCCTATTCGCCTGAAATCACTGCCCAACCAACTGCTCCTCCACCTCGTTCCGTCATCACTCGTCTCTCAAATAACATTATAAAACCAAATCCCAAATATGCCAAAGCTGCTGCCTTTCACCCTACGTCTCACACACTTCCCTCCACTGTCAAGCAAGCACTTCTCGATCCCCGTTGGCGTGCAGCCATGGAGGACGAATACAACGCACTCCTACAAAATAAAACCTGGTCTCTTGTTTCCCCTCAATCTCATTTCAATACCATTGGTTGTAAGTGGGTGTTTCGTATAAAATACAAGCCCGATAATACCGTGGACAAGTACAAGGCTCGTCTCGTTGCCAAGGGCTTTCACCAACGCCCGGGTCTAGACTATACCGCCACTTATAGTCCCATTGTAAAACCCGCCACTGTCCGCCTTATTCTTTCTCTTGCTCTCGGTAATTCCTGGCCCCTCCGTCACCTTGATGTAAACAATGATTTTCTTCAAGGTTCTCTTACCGATACCGTGTACATGTCTCAACCACCCGGTTTTACTGACTCCTCTTCTCCTTCTCATGTCTGTCACCTCCATAAGGCTATTTACGGACTCAAACAAGCACCTCGCGCTTGGTTTACCGAACTCCGTACCTATCTCCTCTCGTATGGTTTCACTAATTCCATCTCTGACCCATCACTCTTCTATCTTACATCCAACTCTCAATCCCTCTATCTACTTGTTTATGTTGACGACATTATCGTCACTGGTTCTTCTCAAGCTCACCTCTCGTCCTTTCTACACCACATTCAACATCGCTTCTCCTTAAAGGATCTTGGACCACCATCGTACTTCCTCGGTATTGAGGTTACCCCCAATAAACACGGCCTCTGCCTCACCCAAACCAAATACATCAATGACCTGCTCACTCGATACAACCTTACGGACTCAAAACCAACACCCACACCCTTTAACCCGTATCCCCCTCTTCTCCCCTCTGACGGACCCACTATTGATAACCACTCTGACTACCGAGCTATCATTGGGTCGCTCCAATACCTTGCCCTCACCCGTCCTGACATTGCTTTTCCAGTAAACCGCCTAGCCCAATTCCTCTATGCTCCCAAAGAGTGTCACTGGTCCGCACTTAAACGTCTTTTACGATATCTTAATGGCACTTATGACCTTGGTCTTCAATTACACTCGCGATCCTCTATGTCCCTCCATGCCTTTTGTGACGCCGACTGGGCTGGCGACAAAGCCAACTCTATCTCAACGACGGGGTTCATTGTATATCTTGGTCGAAATCCCATTTCATGGGTTTTTAGGAAACAGAGAACTGTGGCTCGTTCCTCTACTGAAGCGGAGTTTCGTGCCGTTGCGGATGTTACAGCTGAACTTATTTGGATGCGCGCGCTGCTCTCTGAATTAAAGCTCCAAAGTTCCTCTGTTCCAGTCATCTACTGTGACAATTTAGGTGCCCAACATTACTCGAAAAATCCTGTTTTTCATTCCCGCATGAAACACGTTGCCATATCCTTTCACTTTGTTCGGGAACATGTTCGTAATAATGATGTCCGAGTTCAACATGTGCATACAAATGATCAACTGGGAGATGCTCTAACTAAACCTCTGCCACGTCCACGGTTCGTATCGTTATTATCCAAGATTGGTTTATCCTCCGGATTGTCCAACTTGCGGGGGCGTATTAAGGATACATAATCTTTTGTAATATTATTGTTATCTTGTAATCTTTGCATATCTTTTGTTAAAATTTGTTTCCTAGTTTCATAGCTCTAGTACCTTCCTGTTGTATGTATATATACCTTACCTTTCATTGTTAATAATTAAGAATTCAATCATTCTCATATTCATCTCTTATATCAAGTACTTCTCGATCCCCACAACCCTATTGTTGCCATTGCACACATCGGTTGTCTTGGACTTCTCCGACCATGTTCCGATACCTTTAATGCAACGACTAATCCTCTTTCCGTTGGGAGTTAACTTATTAAGTTGACAGAAAAAGAACCCTTCATTGACGTCATTGACGCCTCTCCTTTCTTTAGTCGTATTCAAGATATTAAAGGGATGATTAGAGTAAACATCAAAGTCAAGAAACTGAGGGTAACATTCCGGCAACTCTTGGCCGCTATGCTTAACACGAAGAAAGTAGTCGACCAGTTGTAATTTTGTAGGGTAGAAACGAACACCGAGAGGTACACTAAAAACAGCCATGATTTATATTATTATTAGTGAATTGAATGGTATAACGAAAGAAGCTTACGAGCGAAAGAAAGTTGATGAAGTATTTATTGTATGAGGTTAAAGGGTGTATATATATAGGGATTAGAATAAATATGAAGTTACATGGTTAAAACTTAAAATATATGGAAATATATTTCCTAAATGGTTATATGTAAATATGTATGAATTAAGTTAAATAAATGGTTAAAATATTTCGAATTCAAATCATGCTAGGAAAGGTTAACGTCGTAGCCAAAGTAATTTCTCAGGTTACTTAAACTTTATAATTACGCAACAAAATATTTCCTACAAATCCAAAGAACTAAAAATTTTCTTCTAACTAGAGCAATTGATTTAGGTTAATGTTTTTGTATTGAGCACATGATTTATACAAGAGCAAGAACTAAAAATCCAAGATTAATTAAGGTCACGAACTCACGATACCCAAATTAGACTAAACTAGTTTTCTTACCCGTGCGTTGCACGGATATTAAAATAATGTGTGATAAATTTCACAATAAAATGTAATATAGACATATAGTACATAGTTCATGTCTAAGATTTTAGGTATGCCGCATGACCAATAAATAATTCCCGTTAACATAATATTTACATAAGAATAAAAGAGTGTTTGATTAATAAAATACTTTTTTTTAGGAAAATAAAACCAATATGAAGTTTATATATATATATATGATACTTGGACTGATAGTTTTTAGAATTTGTTCATCAATACCTGTTTATTTTTCAATTGGTCAAGGAAAACAATAATATTCTACTCTGCATAATCAACTCAATGATGCAGAAAATCTCCTTCTTTCGACTAACAACCATAATTTAATCATTGTTGGATCAAATTGTAATTATGTAAAAACATTTAGAGCTAGTTAGAATGTTATATCTCGCGGTAAAACTATAGAAGTACGTTTGAATGTGAAGTTGTGAACCAAATTCCGACGCAATACTACATGGTTAGGGCTGCTTATGAACCCCCCTTTCTCTATAGCAATAGTCTTGGCCCCCATCTTCTCATTTGAAACACAATCATTCACGCAAACCTCTATTTTTCTTCCCTATTCACACACATGATCTAAAACAATCTCATCCCTTGAAAGATCGATCCTTGTCTCCGAAATTTATCTCAAATTTATCCAACCAAGTGAAAAACTAAACCCCTACTTCTCGAAAAATCCACCATCCAATGTAAACTAACCCTTGCTCTCAACAATGTTGTGTTTTTAAGAAAATAAAACCAATATGGAGTTTATATATGATACTTAGGACTGAGAGTTTTTAAAATTTGTTCATTAATACCTGTTTGTTTTTCAATTGGTCAAGGAAAACAATAATAATTGTTGGGTCAAATGGTAGTTACGTAAAAACATTTACAGGTAGTTAAATGTTATATCTCCCGGTGAAACTATAGACGTACCTTTGAATGCGAACCAAATTCCAACGCAATACTACATGGTTGGGGCTACTTATGACACCCCCTATAACAATAGTCTTGCCCCCCATCTTCTCATTTGAAGCAAAATCCTTCACGCAGACCCCTATTTTTCTTCCCTATTCACACACATGATCTAAAACAATCTCATCCCTTGAAAGATCGATCCTTGTCTTCGAAACTTCTCTCAAATTTATCCAACCAAGTGAAAAACTAAACCTCTACTTCTAGAAAAATCTACAATCCAATGGAAACTAACCCTTGCTCTCGACAATGTTGTTAGAACTAAGATTTTAATTTAATTTGCATTGATGGGGTCAAGATTAAGTTTATCAATATGATCTTTTGAGGTTTCTTGTTATTATTCATGTTACCTATATGTTTTAATGCAAATGATATTTTGCTGATAAATAACCTTATTTATTAAGTTTATCACTCTTGTAGAAGCGACCTATGTTTCTACAAGAGTGATGGGAACGTATGGTTATTGCGCACCTGAGTACGCTTTAACTGGCCAACTCACAACAAAGTCTGACGTTTACAGCTTTGGAGTTGTCTTCCTAGAGATCATCACGGGGAGGAGAGTTATCGACACCAGCAAGCCTAACGAGGAGCAGAATCTAGTTGAATGGGTAAAGCCTGACTTGTTTGCATTCTTTTTTAATCGGTTTTCATTGCAATTATGACTTTACGAGCAATTAGTCTCATTATAGACGGATATATCAATCTAAAGTGAAAAACTGGTCAAATATGCTTAAAGTGGTGACATTTTTGGGCCCCACCATGCAACTTGTTGCTTGTCTTATGCTTAAAGTGGGTGCAGGCACAACCATTGTTTCGAGACAAAAGTAAGTTCCAATTAATGGCTGATCCATCGCTCGAGGGTGAGTTCCCGACCAAAGGACTCTACCAAGCCTTAGGAATAGCGGCCATGTGCCTTCAAGAAGAGGCTGCTACGCGTCCTTTGATTAGTGATGTTGTTATCGCCTTAGAGTATCTAGCTTCGAAGGATCCTAAGGCGGACAGTGGTGAAATTGACGATGATGATGATGATGAAGAGGAGAAACAAAGTGCGAGCGAGTTGTCAACACCAGGTAGGACAGACAGAGATCAGGCGGAAACAAACAACGAGAAAGAACATACACGAAGCTGACCATAGAGGAGCATGGCCTAGATGTTCAAAGCCTTTCAGCCTAGGCTAAATCTGTATAGCAATTTCGTCTATCGAACCACTGAATTCATGGGAGGGGAGCTCCCAGGTCTGCATTTGTAGGGACTTGTGGACATGGGAAGTGGGTCGACTCAGAGAGTTCTCTTTGCCATTGGAGCTAAACTTGTAGAAATCATTGTAAAAAGTCATGTTTAGTTGTAGAAACAAATCATACAATATCAGAATGAGTAAAAATTCGGTAGTAGTGTTTCAAGAAATTGATCGTAAAATTAACATAATACGGTGTATTTTTGTATCAATAAGAATCAAAACAACGACATCTTTAGACGATTTTAACAACAAATGTTAACATTATCTTACATAAATATTGTTTAACAACAACCAACAACGAAAACCAAACTCGAAAGGCAGTAAAGGCGGGACGAACTGATATCAAGATGATTAGGAACACCAGCTAAACGCGTCAAGCTCGATTGCATTGTTGTTGAAGTCGCATTCTAATGTTAATGAATCTCCGGTTGGCAGCCAGTAGGCTTGTTCAGCGTCTAGTAAGAATTGGTCGGTATCCTCGATGTGAAAATTATTAGCATCACCTTCTTGTGCTCCGTTATTTGACACAGATAGCCCATGCTCGGCTTCTTCTAATAATGGCCCCATATCGTAAACTTGATTATCAACTAGGTCCGTTAATTGGAGTATACCTTCATCAACTTCATAAGCTTGATTATCAGCGTTATCGACATTATCCTTCTCGTCAACATCAAGCATCCTTTCTAGGTCTTCTTTAGAATAGAGCATTATCCCTTCTTTCTCCTTTGTCGATGCCTCGTTACTTGGTTCCACGATGGCACAATTGATGTTAGCTTGAGTTACATAATCTTGATGATTAGGGTTAATGATGATGCCAGAATTATTGAACCCTGACGGTTGTTCATATTCAACACGACCTCGTTTACTCGACCTGGCTTCATAATCTATTGGCATAGTAGCTGCATAAGTCCGACCCGTTTTCAGCTGCCTACACCTTTCGTAGGCATCCTTCGTAGAATTCGGTTTCTTGGTGATATGGCATAACACAATCATCTGATTATCCTCCTTCTCATCCTCCTCCTCATCATTGTTCCGTAGACGATAATATTCATGCATCAGCCACTCATCCTCATTATTATTATTGTTACTATTTCCATCCGGCTTAAACTTCAAGTACTTCTCGATCCCCACAACCCTATTGCCATTGTACACATCGGTTGTCTTGGACTTCTCCGACCATGTTCCGATACCTTTAATGCAACGACTAATCCTCTTTCCGTTGGGAGTTAACTTATTAAGTTGACAGAAAAAGAACCCTTCATTGACGTCATTGACGCCTCTCCTTTCTTTAGTCGAATTCAAGATATTAAAGGGATGATCACTGTAAACATCAAAGTCAAGAAACTGAGGGTAACATTCCGGCAACTCTTGACCGCTATGCTTAATACGTAGAAAATAGTCGACGAGTTGTAATTTTGTAGGGTGGAAACGAACACCGATAGGTAAACCAGCCATGATTAGTGAATTGAATGATGGAATTGAATGGTAATGAAAGAAGATTTATGATCGAACGAACGAACGAAAGTTGATAAATTTTTTGATGAGATTAATGGTATATATATAGAGAGGGAGTTGTATATAGGATTTAGGTTAACGTGGTAGCTAAGTAATTTCTTAGGGTTACAAAGTGATGCAACAAAATTAAATATTTCCTAAAGAGTGGGAGTAGTTTCTAGTTTGTTACAAACACATAATTGCTTGAAACTCAAGCAAATGAATCAGGTTAGGAAAACGTTTTTGAATTGAGCACATGATTCATACAAGAGCAAGAACTAAAAAAATCCAAGCTTAATTAAGGCCACGATACCAAAATTCGACTAAATTATAGTTTTAATAAAGATTACGATGAGGCGACGACCATATTGTAAAATAGTATTGGCCATATACTAACGGTGTATCTACTAATCTACTATGTTCGTTACCTAGTATGGTCATTGTTGGTTGTAGCTCAAGCAAATGATTTAATGTTTTATTTTTTCGGTTAAGTTGGTTTAAGTCTAATACAGTGTAAAGGAAATATCTGCTCAATTGGAAATATAGGATTTAGGTTAACGTAGTAGCCAAGTAATATTTTAAGTTACAAAATATTTCCTTGAAGTTGGGAGTAATTTCTAGTTTTTTACAAACAACTTAATTGCTTGTAATTCAAGCAAATGATTTAGGTTTAACGTTTTTGAATTAAGCACGTGATCCATATAAAAGCGAGAACTAAAAATTCAAGCTCAGTTGTGTATACTCATCACGTTTTAATTAAGGCGACCGACACCAAAAATCCGACTAAATTATAGTTTTAATAATTACGACGATTAAACAACCATTTAGGGTGTTTTAGGGTGTTTTTTGGGTATATTTGGCGTGGCTAAGCTTGTTTAAGTCCTAATACGTAGTAGTATAAATGATTTCGGTTAACATTCATGAATTTAACCCATGCATGATCGATCCATCCAAGAGCGAGAACAAAATTAAGGACGAAGTTTAGATATCTTAATGTCTTGAATTATTGAGTCCATGATCCATCAAAATTTGAGAACTAAAAATCCAAGCTTACATATCCTTTTTTTTTGGTACTACACATATCCTTTCTTATGTGTACTCGTCATGGTATTAAATTAAGGCGATGATACCGAAATCCGACTAAGTCACAATTTTAACAATTAATGTATTATACAATTGGTTTTATATACAACTTATTCAATCTAGTTGAGCTTTGTTATAAAGTTATCGAGCTATACTATCAAAATTATCGAGCTATGATACAAAGTTATTGAGTTTATCAGAATAATTATTAAGCTCAATAACTTCGTAAAATAGCTCAATAATTTGTAAAATAGTTCAACAACTTTGTGTAAGAGTTCAACAACTTTGAGGCGGTTGTACAATGCTCCTATAGAACTGGTTGTAGGATAGTATTTGTGCAATTTTAACGATTACGCCGATAATAATGTAAACTAATGTTCGAGTTTACTATATACATGAAAAATAAGTCTGCAACTTTACAAACTCTGTATTTTAATATGAACTTTAGAAAATGTTATTTGTATATTGAAGCGTATAATACACGGTTTTCAGCATTGGGCCCCGAAAAAAATGCCTGTAAATCGCACAGACGGTTTCTAGGATATGATAAAGCGCCCTCGCAAAATTTGAGGAATAACGGATGACATTTCAGGTTGTCGTCGGTGTTTGATAATTAAGTGAGAGACGGAAACCGTATACTCGCTGAAAATGGTTTAATACTATTTATTTGAAACTAAAAATGAACAATGCACTCTAAAACGACCTCGGACACGTGGTAGAAACTAGGAGAAAAAGAAATACAATCTGGAACGGCCTCTCGAAAAGCTCAAATTGAAATGTAGATTACATGTTTTTCGGGATTCTAAAGTCCGGAACAAAAATGTACGTATATCACACGAATGATTTATTGGGTTAGACAAAGCGACCTCGTAAAATTTGAGGAGCAACAGAGGACAGTTGATGCTACCTTTGTGCGATAAACCAGGTCCTGGCAGAAATCGAAGACTCGTTAAAAATGTTTTAATACTTTTATTTGGGCTGAAATCGATTAGGATAATTCATGAAGCGACCATGGACACGTGATAGAAAAACCGAGACAAAAAGAGGCACGACTTGGTATGACCTCACGAACGACTTAAATTAAAGTGTATAATACACGATTTTCGGGATTCTAAAGTCTTAGAAAAAAAAGTCTGTAAATCACAAGAATCGTTTCTCGAGCCATACTCAGCGACCTCACAAATTTATTGATGAAAGAACAGTGGACATTTGAGGCTACCACTATGCGATAAACAAGTCTCGGGCAGAAATCGGACACTCGTTACAAAATTGTTTAAGACATGTATTTGGAGCTGAAATTGAACAAGATAACTCTTAAAGCGACCCCGAAAAAGAAACATGACCTGATACGGCCTCCCAAGCAGCTCAAATTGAACTGTATATTGAAATGTATAATACGTGGTTTTCGATATTTCAGGTCCTGAAACAAAAAAGTCTGTAAATAGTATACGGTTTCTAGGGTCAGATAAAGCGGTCTCACAAATTTTGAGGATTAACGGATGACAATTGAGGTTGTCGTTGTGCGATAATTAAGTGAGAGACGGAAATCGGCGTCCCTTCTATCTAATCTACTAGTGCATCGTCACTTGAATTGCCCAGCTAATCGAGTTGGCTACTGAATTAAAAGTACTACAGATTCAACCGTTGAAATCATGAGCATGCTTTACAGGATTAATGGATTATTAAATCGATCATAAAATTAAATCGAATGCTTCTGAAAAATAAAATGAAACAAAGGTAGAATTGTAGAAACAATAATCAAATACGGAGTATATACACTTCGTCCTGGCGAATCATGATTGTGCTACAAATGTCGTAAACTTGATGATCGCCTAGTTCCGCTAATTGGAATATATATATACCATCAACTTTATAATACGTTTGATCAGACCGCACATAATTAGACTATTAGAGGTCACTGCTTGATTAACAGCGTTATAAAGCATCCCTTTTCAGCCGCCTACACCCTTCATCATCATCCTCAGTAGAACCCAGTTTCTTGGTGATATGACATAATTCGGTTTCTTGGCCGCTAAGCTTAATAGCAAGAAAATACTTGTCGAGTTGTAATTTAGTAGGTCGGAAACGAACACCCATAGGTAAATCAGCCATGGTTTATACGTATTATTATTATTTAGTGAATTGAATGGTGGATTGGTAATGATTAATTTAGGTTAACGTTTTTGAATTCTAGCTTAGATATCCTTTCTTGTGTATACTTGTCATTGTTTAAATAAGGCGACGACACCAAAATCCGACGATAACCATATTGTATCTGCTAAGTTCGTTACCTAGTAGTGTATTACAGTACATTTTTAGTTGCTTGTAGCTCAAGCTAATGATTTAGGGTTTTTTATTGGTATATTTGGCGTGGCTAATTAAGTTTGTCCAAGTCCTAATTTTAATAGTATACGGAGTAAATGATTTAGGTTAACGCGTTCTTGAATTTAACCCATACATGATTACGTCGATCAAAATCCAAGCTACTCGTCTAGTCTTCATGGTATTGAATTAAGGGGATGACACCGAAATTCGACTAAGTTACTATTTTAATGATTACGCCGATCAAAATCCACTCTATTTTCAACAAAAAAAACATATCTACCCTTTTACAAGCTTTAGTAGGCTTCTATATTTTTAACTCGTTTATCAACATATTCCCTACATATATATATCTTAAATAAATAATAGAGTAAATTAATAATTACTCCCTTTTATAAACCACTTTTTTAAAATAACTCCCTTATGAAAACTTTTTAATAATTTACTCCCATAAAATGTTCTCAGGTCAAAAATTACACCCATTTTCACATTCCGGTGACATATTCCGTCAAAATTCAAATTTTCTGTTTTAAAGCCTAAATTTATGACGAAATTGCCCTTCTTTATGTTTACCCCCCAACATTCATTCATCCACTCCAATTCTCACCTCAAAACACTCCCCTCTTATATTTTCCCCAAAATTAAGGTAATGTTCATCTTTAATGTTCATCGATTCACTAATAAACCTGCACAATTGATCGACAATCTGGCAAAAACTCCCTTCGACAATCTCCACTCTTCTTTCTCTTCAAAAGTCAAAATTACACACCACAACTTCCTTGATCCTTAACATTAGGGACAGCACCTTGCTTCCTCCCATCAAGGGAAGCAGGAACACCCACATCACCCCGGGTCAACCCGGAATCCTGAACCGGATTCTTATGCTTGAACTTGATCAAATCATTAGAAGACATAGAAAGACCAAGCTTGAAGGTCTTGAATTTATGGTGGGTCAAATCAGCAAAAACATTGATATCAATAATTGATGAAAGATGATAGCTTGATAAATTTAAACTGTTATTATTGTTATTGTTAATATCAATAATTGATGAAATTTGAGCAAAATGAAGGTGCAATAAATTGATGGTGAATAGAAGAAATAATGGAAGTTTGGCCATTGATGTTGATTGATGGTGAAAATGAATCAGGAAATCTGGAATTAGAAGTGTCGTTACCCATTTCCGTGGACTAGCATTTGCTAAAGTCAGGCATTCACCACCTCTCTCCTGCACATAGCATTGGTGCAGATGACGGAGAGGAGAGTTGTTGGTGCTTAATGGCTAACTCGGTCCGATTTCGAGTTCGCAATTAAAGATGGAGATGGTGGGGTTGAAGATGGTGCCAGAAGTCGAACACATGTTTTACAAATGGAGGGAAGATATGAATTTACACAGGGGCAAAACAGTCATAAAAAAAGATTTTTCACCGGATTGTCAATTTGGGTGCAATTTTTGACCTGAGAACATTTTATGGGAGTAAATTATTAAAAAATTTTCATAAGTGAGTTATTTTAGAAAAGTGGTTTATAAAAGGGAGTAATTATTAATTTACTCTAAATAATATTCGGCTTAATTTTGGATGTACTCTTTAAAATATGCATAAAAAAGAAGATTACAATGCTTATATCTAATCCAATTTTAAATCTCACGAGATAATTAGTTAAGGTTTATGCCTGTAAATGTAATGAAATAACAACATTATTTTCTAAAGCAAAATTAACAAAATAATTTTAGTAAAATCTACAATCATATTCGGGTTGAAAATGTCGAACAAGTTCAAAATATTTTACACTAGATTTTGTGCCCGTGCGTTGCACGGGTTTCAAATTTGTCCTTCCTCTAATTGTTTAGACCTTTTAATATCATTTTGAATTATACGTAAAAGTCGTATTTCAATTACTGGTACTCCGTATAAATCTTCCTATCTTATTAATTTAAACACCTTAAAGTTTCTTTCTTTTTAAAAAATTATTTTATTAATTT
This sequence comes from Silene latifolia, assembly GCF_048544455.1. Taxonomy (NCBI): domain Eukaryota; kingdom Viridiplantae; phylum Streptophyta; class Magnoliopsida; order Caryophyllales; family Caryophyllaceae; genus Silene; species Silene latifolia. The sequence continues at coordinate 24,900,805 of NC_133530.1, read as the reverse complement.
TATATAAGATTATTACAAATTATTTTAAAGTTTTATCCTTTAAGTTTTCACTTTTCAAATTTATAGATAGATTTTTTAATGGAATATAATTTAGTAATTTGTAAATTAAGTTAGTTATCCGCAAAACACCATATAGTTATAGTAAATGAATTAAACTTTCATTGAATGCTTTGTTTATCACCCAAATACTCATTGTTATCTCCATATCAAATTAATAAATGTACAAACCTCTCAAAGTACAATGGTCCACGACTAATAGATAACTTGTTACTCCTTATTAATGATTTAAAATGTTGTTTATTTCTTCCAGTTGTAAGGTTTCATAACATTATTTAGTGTCCGTCTAACAAATATTAAAACTTAATGAAAAATAAGGAATAAAATAGTTTAGATGAAGCTAATCCAGAATTAATTAAGTATTTTGAAAAATGGGGTGTTCCTTTGAATGAAAGAAACCGTCTCGCGAATGTTAGTAATATTGCTGTTGATGCTGTGCTTGATAGCGTGTCAATTGCTACTACTCATAGAAAAACACTGGAGAAAGTTGGAGTGATTTTTTGTTCGATTTCGGATGCGGTTAAGGAGTATCCTGATTTGGTTAGGAAGTACTCCCTCTGTCCCGGTCATTTGTTGTCTTTTTCCATTTTTGGGTGACTCAGTCATTTGTTATCCTTTCTATTCTAAGAATGAACTTAATGAGTAATTTGATCATTCTCATTCAATTTGTTCCACTTGTCGTTTAGTTATTGTCCTTTTCCTCTTTCCTTGGTCTTTGCGCCAAAACGAAAGGACAACAATCCGGGACGGAGGGAGTATTTAGGTAAGGTTGTGCCTACTGATGATAATTACTATGCTGCTTTGAACTCGGCCGTCTTTAGTGATGGATCCTTTGTTTATATTCCTAAGGGGACTAAGTGTCCGATGCAGATTTCAACTTATTTTAGGATTAATGCTCTTGAAACTGGTCAGTTTGAGTGTTTGAGTGTTTGAGTGTGAACTGTACGGCGAAGGGGATGAAGGATATGTAACAACCCTTCAACGGAATCGAACTGAGGCAAGCATGGTTGTTAAACACCAAATAAACTCATAAAGCATGGTTGTTAAATTCATCGTGTTTTACAGTAGATCAAAAGTAGACTTGTACAATTAAGCTTCATTCCAACAAACGTGTGATTGCATGCATGTAAACATACAACTAACAATAAATTGTACGTAATATTTATTGTTACAAATTGATCACTATTCCTAAATAACTTGTTAATAACATGAAAATGACCGGATCTGACCTGAATTCGCGCAATACATGAACTGACCCAACTCGAACTAATCTGAACTAAACTAACTTGTTTGACTTGTTTGCTAGGTCTACTTATGGGTAGACGGTAACCCGACAAAATTGACCTGACTTGAAGGGAGGAAACATATTAACACAACATCTTAATTATGGCTTTTATAATTATACCCCATATATATAAGGATGACATGCATGATAGACTTCTAATTAAAATAGAGTTTAAGTACTAACATTCTTATCTCTCTAGTGCGTGAATATCTCCAAATTATTAGTTTTAGATTTTCAAAATTTATTATCCTTATTATTTAAAATTATTATTTTAATTAGAGTATTTCAAGCGAATTAAGTTAGAGATTTTGTCATAGCTAATTCCATATAAAATATATAAATAAAGATACTCCATACGTCCCAAGCAATTCAATGGAACGGATGAAGTATCATAGAATTTTGCAATAGAAATATGATAATTTTATAGTTTCCTAATTTCTAATCGTCTCATAACATACTCGCCTTAAGACTAATACAACTCGTTAATTAGACCACCGTATGACTTGCCTTGACCGTGACCTTGGACGTGGACCACCAGGGAGGTGACCGGACTTTCGTTTGACCATCGTTGACAGTCAGGGATGGAGTAATTATTGGGTTTTCGTCGGGTGGTTTGTGGTATTACACCGTGAGTCTTGCATGATTCGGACCTTTGTCTCGCCTGAATTGGGACCAGACCTGGGTTGGCTGGGTCATGGGTGGTTAGTCGACCATAATGGCGGGGGTGGGATGGCTAAAGGTGGTGGTTTGGGTGGCGTTCGCCGGAAATTCGAAAAGGATTTGGTCGTGGGGTTTGGGATGGGTAATTGGACCCATAAACGGGCCTGACTTGACCTGGGTTGTGGTGAGTTGGCTTCAGGAGGTTGGGTCGACCACGGTGGGGCTGTTTTTAGGGTGGCTGGTGGTGGTTGGTGCTGGGGTGGTCGGTATTTCGCAAAACAGGGGAGAGCAGGGGTTTGTTGCGGCTGTTTTAAAACGAGCGTCGTGGCCGCGTTTCTGACCGTGAGTAAGGTCGGAGGGTACCTTTAGAATAGTCGTGGACCAGGGGTGACAATGGTGGTGTCCGAAGGTGGTGAGGGTGACTGTGGTGGTGCTGGTGACGGTGTAAGAAGACCTACAATAAGCAAATGGAAGACAATTAGTGAACCATGAACGGATGATTATTAAAAAAGCAATTTGTAAATAATGTACAACAATAGTATCAACAAAGCAAATAAAATAACATATATGTATGTATAATAACAATAGTATCAACAAAGAAAAAATTGGAAACGTAAAACTGAATAAACTCAATTGATAAGCCGATTCTATAAACCATATTTATAAGTAATTTTAGTTGTTTGAAGTCTAACGAAACTCTTATTTATCTTTTAAGTTTATTTATTTAAAACACAATTGGCCTAGCAGCTCCTATTTTGATATTATCTTTTATTTTATCCGATGTAGTTGGCGACTCGAAAGTAATTTATCGTATGTATGATTCAAAAATAAAACTCAATCTTTTTTGTAATTTACTATATCTCTTATTTTATTAGCTCAAAAATAATTATCTTCAGCTGAGTTTATCATTAAAAATAAAAATCGTGTTTTCAAAAAGTTGGAGTCTCTAGAATTGCCTGAAAAAAGCCTCTTTTATATATATATATTGATTCTTGGACAGTAATGTTGTGTACTATTACGAGATTGTCAATTATGGTTTGGATATTTCATATTTTCAATAACATGTCTTCATTATTACAGGAAGAATCATTTAGATGATTTTTAAGTATATTCATGCTCACTATATCAACAAAGCATTAGACTTAAAAACACAAGTCTTTCATCCATAACAATAATTTTGTTAAGCTATTTACAAAGAAGTTAATCAAACATCAAGGATCATTAACTTAGACAAAAGTGTGATAAGAAATATATACTCCGTATTAAGATTAAACAACCACCAATAACGGAAACCAAACTAGAAAGGCAAGAAACGCAGGAGCGAACCGATATCAAGATTAGGATCCCGATTAAACGCGTCAAGCTCGATTGCATTGTTGTTGAAGTCGCATTCTTCTAATGTCAATGAATCTTGATTTGGCGCCCGATGAGGCTTGTTCGGCATCTAGTAAGAATTGATCAAGATCCTCGATGTGAAAATTATTAACATCACCTTCTTGTGCTCCGTTATTTGAGAGAGATAGCCCATGCTCAGCTTGTTCTAATAATGGCTCCATATCGTAAACTTGATTATCAACTAGGTCCGTTAATTGGAGTATACCTTCATAAGCTTGATTATCAGCGTTATCGACATTATCCTTGTCGTCAACATCAAGCATCCTTTCTAGGTCTTCTTTAGAATAGAGCATTATCCCTTCTTTCTCCTTTGTCGATGCCTCGTTACTTGGTTCCACGATGGCATAATTGATGTTAGCTTGAGTTACATAATCTTGATGATTAGGGTTAATGATGATGCGGAATTATTGAACCCGACGGTTGTTCATATTCAACACGACCTCGTTTACTCGACCTGGCTTCATAATCTATTGGCATAGTAGCTGCATAAGTCCGACCCGTTTTCAGCTGCCTACACCTTTCGTAGGCATCCTTCGTAGAATTCGGTTTCTTGGTGATGTTAAAGATATTACGTAATCTTTTGTATATCTTTCCTATTCTATGTATCTTTGTACTTATGGTATTTCTAGGGTTAATAGCTTGCTCATCAAGTTGTCTTCTTTGTATATATACTCTCATATTGTAACCATATATTTCATCAATGCAAATATCAACTACATTCAATCCTTACATGGTATCAGAATACTACGATCCTAAACCCTAAAACCCTATTTTTTTCCGCCTGCCTCTACCCCATGGCCACCTCGGCTGCCACCTTACCCAACACCCACGAACCATTGGTTCCCCTCCTTCTTGTCAATCTTTCCATTGTCGACAAATTAACACCCTTAACCTACATGTCATGGCACGATCAAATCGAGTCACTCTTATTCGGATACGATTTACTCAAATTCCTTGATGGAACCCACACATGTCCTCCGACCACCATACCCGACCCCAGTGATGTCACCAAAGCCAAAACTATTCCTAACCCAGCCCACATGACCTGGAAACGCCAAGACCACCTCCTCAAGGGTGCTCTTCTCGGCACTCTTGACCCCACCATCCATTCTCTTGTTATGCGAGCCCCCACCACACGTGACGTTTGGACCACACTCGCAGCCACCTATGAGAACCCGTCTCGTGCTCACATTCTTCAAATCAAAGAACGTCTCAATTCCATTCGCAAAACCAACCAAACAATCACTGAGTACATGCATTCCATAAAATCGTGTACTGATAAATTAGCCGTACTCGGAAAACCCATGGACCATGAAGATCTCGTTGCTAAAATAATTCGAGGACTTGATTACTCGATTTATCACTCTGTCATTGATGCCGTTCAGGCTCGTGACGAACCCATATCCTTTGAGTCTCTCCACGAAAAACTTCTCAACTTTGAACTCACCACTAGTCACAACAACAACACCTCTTCCCCCTTCCCTGCCTCTGTCCATGCTGCGTCTTCCTCTCGCTCCCACATCCCATATCAACGCTCCTCAACACCCGCAGCTCAAACCCCGTCCCATGCCAATCACCCCAAACAAGACCCACCCTTCAAAGGCTCCTGTCAATATTGTGGTGCTAAAGGGCATGTTCTGTTTTTCTGCTTCCCCTTCAAGCGGGATTATCCCAATGTCGTCCTTCCCTCTCGCACCTTAAACAGACAACCACGCCCCTCACCACAAGCTCACACCGCCACTGGTTCCTCCACGGCCTCCGGCTATCTCCTAGACAGCGGTGCATCTCATCATCTCACAAAGGATCTTGACACTCTCTCCCTTCATTCACCCTACGATGGTGGTGATGAAATTGTTATTGCTGATGGTTCTTCCTTACCCGTCACTCACATAGGTTCGTTTGTTTTTTCTTCCTCTGCGTCTTCCACTTTAAAATTCCATGATGTCTTGTGTGTGCCCCGTCTTGCTCGTAATATTATCTCCATATCCAAACTTTGTCATGACAATAACACAATTTGTGAATTCACCTCTGTTTCTTGTTTCATAAAGGACAAAATCTCGGGCCGCACTCTTCTCCACGGATAGCTTAAAGACGGTGTCTACGAATGCCATCTTTCTGCTCCTACTCTTCATGTCTGTCAAGTCTCCTCCACACCGGATTGGCATCACAAGCTGGGCCACCCGTCTATCCCAATTTTAAAGTTTTTACGCACTCGTTTTAATTTAAGTATTCCGTCTTCATTCCATAATAATTGTAACTCGTGTGACATTCACAAGAGTCATAAGCTAGCATTCCATCAAAATACAATTCGTTCTACTGCTCCTTTAGATTTAATTTTCTCGGATGTTTGGTCCTCACCTATATTGTCTCATGACGGATTCAAATACTACATTATTTTTGTCGATCATTTTACGAAATTTATTTGGTTTTACCCGATGAAGCTCAAATCCGATTCCACCAACATATTTATTCGATTCCGCGCTTTGGTTGAAAAGTTTTTCAATCGTCCCATACTTCAACTGTATTCCGATAATGGTGGCGAGTATGTCAAAATGTCACACAATTTGGCATCCCACGGCATCAGTCATCTCACGACACCACCCCATACACCGGAGCTCAATGGTTACTCCGAACGTCGTCACCGACATATTGTGGAAACTGGTTTAGCCTTACTCACGCACGCCTCCATGCCCGTTGCGTACTGGCCTCACGCGTTTGCCACTGCCACATACCTCATAAATCGTTTGCCAACACCTACTCTTAAACACTCATCTCCCTTCTCCTGTTTATTCGGGTTCGAACCCAACTACACCAAACTTCGTTGTTTTGGTTGTCTTTGTTATCCCTGGCTCCGTCCATACACACACCACAAGCTCGAACCTCGGTCCACACCATGCATTTTTGTGGGTTACTCACCCACACAAAGTGCGTACTACTGTCTTGATCCCGTTACATCCAAAATTTATGTATCGCGCCATGTTAAATTTGTGGAAACTTCCTTCCCTTTCCCACGTCTCACCTCCACACCCCCACTATCCCGTCCACATACTGTCACGGACTGGATGGTCACTCTCCTGCCAAACCCGACACTTATTATCACCCCCACCCCTGCTCAGGAACCTCCTCCCTCACCACAACCTGTCTCCTCCCCTGAACAGGCCCCTGCTACACCATCCCCTACTCCCTCCACTGCTCCTCCCCACAACAACACCACCACAACCACTTCCACGTCCAGCACCTCACCATCACCACCCCCACCTCCACCACCCCCCCCGCCACCCCCAAGTCATGGCCATGGTACCCGCCTCTCCCACAACATCATCAAACCCAATCCCAAATATGCCAAACTAGCCACCATCTCCTCTCCCTCTCGTCTTCCCAAAACCGTAAAACAAGCCTTAATTGACCCGCTCTGGCGTGAAGCTATGCAGCTGGAATATGATGCTCTTATTCGTAACCAAACTTGGACTCTTGTCCCTCACCAACCCACCATGAATGTGATTGGATGTAAGTGGATATTCCGCATCAAATATAAACCAGATAATAGCATTGACAAATACAAAGCTCGTCTCGTTGCCAAAGGGTTTCTCCAACGACCAGGCATTGACTATTCGGATACATTCAGTCCGGTTGTTAAGCCTGCCACGGTACGTCTTCTCTTATCAATTGCTCTTACTAATGGTTGGTGCCTTCGCCAACTCGATATAAACAATGCCTTTCTTCAAGGCAATCTCACCGATGTCGTGTATATGACGCAACCACCGGGTTTTATTAATCCCGACACACCCACCTACGTTTGCAAGTTAACGAAAGCAATTTATGGTCTGAAGCAAGCCCCTCGAGCATGGTACACTACCCTCAAAAATTTTCTCCTAACCTCGGGTTTTCGTGGCTCTCTCTCTGACCCCTCATTGTTTTATCTTCATTCCCCAACGCATACTCTATTTCTTTTAGTATATGTCGACGATATTGTTATTACTGGTTCGGATGCTACGCATGTGAATGCCTTCATCAATTCGTTGTCCAGCAAGTTCTCCCTTAAAGATTTGGGTAATTTATCCTATTTTTTGGGTGTTGAAGTGACTCCTAATGCCTCCGGGTTATTGCTTACCCAGTCGAAATACATTTACGATATACTTGAAAAATTTAAAATGGTGGATGCTAAGCCTTATCCCACTCCCATGGTGCCGTCACCAACCCTCACCCGCACTGCTGGCTCCAAGTCTGGCGACTCCACTGAGTATCGTGCCATTATTGGCTCGCTCCAATACCTGTCCTTTACACGTCCCGACATTGCTTTTAGTGTCAACAGATTGTCTCAGTTCATGCAAGACCCATCGGATATTCATTGGTCGGCTCTCAAACGAGTGCTGCGCTATTTAAATGGCACCTGCAATATTGGCTTACAATTGTTTCGGTCTTCTCCTCCCTGTTTACATGCTTTTTGTGACGCTGATTGGGGAGGTGACAAGGATGTCTATACTTCCACATCCGGTTACATTACGTATCTTGGTCGCAATGCCGTTTCTTGGTCATCCAAGAAGCAACGCGCCTTGGCTCTATCTTCCACTGAAGCGGAGTTTCGGGCGGTCGCTGAAACAACCTCCGAACTCACATGGCTGCAATCTCTCCTTCAGGAGCTCCGTATGCTTCCCACAGGTACTCCTGTCATTTACTGTGACAACTTGAGTGCCACTCATTATGCTGCAAATCCAGTTTTTCACTCCAGGATGAAACATGTCGCGTTAGCTTTTCATTTTGTTCGTGAGCGTGTTCATCAAGGCACCCTTCGCGTACAACACATTTCTGGAGATGATCAATTAGCTGATATTCTTACCAAGCCTTTGCTCCGTTATCGGCATCGCTTTTTGCTCTCCAAGATTGGTCTCGCTTTCAGCTCGTCCATCTTGCGGGAGGCTGTTAAAGATATTACGTAATCTTTTGTATATCTTTCCTATTCTATGTATCTTTGTACTTATGGTATTTCTAGGGTTAATAGCTTGCTCATCAAGTTGTCTTCTTTGTATATATACTCTCATATTGTAACCATATATTTCATCAATGCAAATATCAACTACATTCAATCCTTACAGGTGATATGGCATAACACAATCATCTGATTATCCTCCTTCTCATCCTCCTCCTCATCATTGTTCCGTAGACGATAATATTCATGCATCAGCCACTCATCCTCATTATTATTATTGTTACTATTTCCATCCGGCTTAAACTTCAAGTACTTCTCGATCCCCACAACCCTATTGCCATTGTACACATCGGTTGTCTTGGACTTCTCCGACCATGTTCCGATACCTTTAATGCAACGACTAATCCTCTTTCCGTTGGGAGTTAACTTATTAAGTTGACAGAAAAAGAACCCTTCATTGACGTCATTGACGCCTCTCCTTTCTTTAGTCGAATTCAAGATATTAAAGGGATGATCACTGTAAACATCAAAGTCAAGAAACTGAGGGTAACATTCCGGCAACTCTTGACCGCTATGCTTAATACGTAGAAAATAGTCGACGAGTTGTAATTTTGTAGGGTGGAAACGAACACCGATAGGTACACTAAACACAGCCATGATTTATATTATTTTTTTGTGAATTGAGTGATGGAATAATAATTTGAATGAAAGAAGCTTAAAGAAAACGGTGATGAAATATTTGATGATGAGGTGAATGAATTGAATAGGGATGTCAACTTTGTATATATAGGAAAGTTTTTGGGATTTAGGTTACGTTGTGGTTAAGTAATTTCTTAGGTTAATTACGAAATATTTCTAGAAGTCGGGGTAATTTCTTTAAATTGAGCACAAATATCTAAGCTTAAATATCCTTTGTTGTGAAAAATCGATCGATGATCGTCCCAAAATTTGACTAAATTGTAGTTTTAAAGATAACGACATGGCCGCGACCATATTGTAAAATAATATTGGCCATATACTACTAGATAATACGGACTAAGTACTAACGGAATTACTGTTAAGTTCGTTATTACCTAGTAGGGTATTAAATTGTTGCTTGAAGCTCAAGCTAATGGTTTATTTTAGGTTTTTCATATTAGTTGGTTTAAGTCCTAATAGGAAAATAATTTAGGGTTAATGTTCTTGAATTTAGCACATGCATGATTCACGATCCATGCAAGAGCGAGAACCTAATTACGAAGCTTAGACATCTTTTGTTGTTGTCCGTTAAATTTAAAGAAGCTCATCAAGATAATGTTCGCTCGTTAATGGTACTCCGTATTAAATTTAAGGCAATCAACGACACCTAAATCGGGACATGTTAAAGTTTTTAAAGAATTATGACAAGCATATTGCAAATTAATATCGAGCATATTCCTAAATCCTAATAATTCATTTTGTATTTATGTTTAATATACCTTATACATATATGAAATGACTCTTGCAAGAATTACAAAACTTTACCCCATCTAATATAAAATTTAGAATATTTATATAATTTAATTTTCCAATTACTCTTAAAAATAATCACTATAAGTACTTCATTAAAAATTTACCGATTTTAAAATAAACCATGCATGTATAACAAATTTCTGGATGTATAATAAATTATACACCATTTGTAAAGTTGTAATTGGTATTTTAGTGTGTCTAATAATCCGTATACAGAAAGACATGTCAAACATGATGGGTTCAGATGAAAATATGGATAGAGTTAATTATACAGATCAGGTTTCGAATACAGTTTTATTTACAATTTTTAAGTTAAAATTTATTCATATTTTATTGAATCCGTTAGTGAGCGGTCGATTATATTTTCTTTGCAAAAAAATGATTCAATGGCCATAAATTTGCAAAACTCCTTAAAAGCAAATAATATGTAAAATTCCGTAATAGTCATCAATTAAGTCCGACCTTATTTTCAATAAAATGTTCGATTCTCGTATCCGTCTCACCATCCGTTAAAATTCTACCAACATCCGCTCTAAACAAGACGGGTACGGTGAGATATCCACTTTAATAGAGTCCTTTAATTGAAAACTAGTGTAACACCCGTGAAAATTCACGGGATTATTGAAATTTTTTAGAAACTAATAAATCTATTTACTAAATTTATAAAATAAATGTTAGTACATATATATTATATCTGATTATCATGATTATATATATTTAATACGTTTATAAATATGGTTTTGTTTTTCTATCCTCGCTTCACATACCTATATTTATCTTTTAAAGTTTATTTTATATGAAATAGAATAGTGTTAAGTGGTCTAATTAATACGGAGTATGTATCATTTACGATACATAATTTAAATTATGATTAAGATCAAATTTATCATTCCGAAAATAAGAAATATTCAATGCTCCCGTTGTTATTAATGTTACTTTCACTACCCATACAATTAATATTGCTACTGCAATTACATCCACTAATACTATTGTTCATTTCACGGTTACTCTAACGTTAATGATCTGAAAGACGGTCAAGCTCGATAGCTCAAACTACACCGTGTGTTACTCTCCAATGTTAATGAAGGATCTCTTCGTAGGATAGAATATTGAACTAACATGAATTTCAATCTTGTACTTGTGTTTCTATGTCGTAATGAGCATCTTTTGGTGCTAATATAATTTGCTAAGGTTCAATTGCATATCCATGCTTATCTTTCAAATATTATTATGTATGATAAAATTGTGTTAGCTTGTTTAATTTATACATTTATCTTTCACGATTTATGTTTTAAATTATGTTTAAGAGAATTTATCAGCATGATGACGAGATACATTCACTATTCCCATTATTATTATTTTTACTTTACACTCGCTAATATTATCAGATATTGGTACTCATCTCACAATTTTCAGCAATTCTTTATTGTTAAAAAGGTGGGTTCAATGGCGGGTCTGCGGGCAGGTCGGGTGGCGGTGGGACGATTTTTTTAAAAAAACAAATACTCCTTATACTTTGGGAATTAGTGAACCATGCATTAATTAGTTTTTCCCAAAAATTCTAAAGACGTTTCACTCCTTATATTTTGGCCTTTGGGAATTAGTGAACCATGCATTAATTAGTTTATTGGGAGTTGATTTCATTAATAGGTGAAAGGTTAAGGAATGTGAGAATTGTGGGAGGTGAGAGTTACTACGGATAAGAGTAAATTGCTCCTTCAATATTTATTGTTTTTATTGCCTTTTTAATTTTCTAGGAAGTTGTTCAATGGAGTATATTTAATTGGAGCCCAATTTCTTTCCATTTTCTAAAAAGAAATGGAGAAGTAAGTACCTATTAATCTTCCGAATCGCATTTTAACAACATCTAACGGTTCTAAATTTACGCATAAAAATAAAGGGAAAATGAGAATGAAAGGGTTAATTATTATTTAAAAATAGATTGTGAGAAAAAATGGAGAGAAAGAAAATGAAGATGATCCATTTCCATTTAATTGTGTAATCAAATTTATAGCTGGTACAATAATAACTCTTTCCCATTCCAAGTACTCTGTATATGAACTTTCGGTTTCTGAGTCATAATGAGCATCCTGAAGTTGGTGCTACTTCTTGCTAATTCGCTAGCTTTGGATATCAAAGCTAATTATCAGATATTGATACTCATCTCACAATTTTCAGCAATTCTTAACGGTTAAAGTAAAAATAAACCCCTTCACTTTCAATGAGGTGAAATAATTTTGGTGCAGTATTACCTTTAAAATAAAAAGACTTAATTTAACTTTATGTTAAAATTAATGTAAAGTATGAGGTTTAAGAGATGATTTTCATTTATAATTAAACTGAGTTTACAATGTGTTATATATAATACATGAGGATTAACAATAACCTAAATCTAAGCTAATTAGTAGCTATTTATGTGGAAGGAGATATAACAATATTGACTAAAGCTAATTACATGAAACTAGGAAACTAAAATAAACATGTGCAAATTAGCTAAACAAACTAAGTTGACTTAGTATTATTAATATTCCCGCTCAAGATGGACGGTCGAAGACGAAGACCAATCTTGGAAGATAACTCAAGGAACCGAGGTTTTTGAAGGGGCTTCGTAAGGGTGTCGGCTAGCTGGTCCGTACCATTAATATGCTGAATCGAATAAGGCCTTGTCGGACTTGCTCTTTGACAAAGTGAAATGTAATGGCTAGGTGCTTCATTCTAGAATGGAACACGGGATTGGCGGAGTAGTGCGTGGCACTCAAATTGTCACAATAAATTGTAGGAGCAATTTTCGTTGAGACACCCAATTCTTGAAGTAAAGAATGTAACCAGAGTAGCTCGGTTGTAGTAGTAGAGACACCACGAAATTCAGCTTTCGTGGTTGATTGAGATATGGCACGTTGCTTTTTAGAAGACCAAGAAATAGGATTACTTCCTAGATAAACAATATAACCAGTGGTCGAGACATAATCAGAGGGGTCACCACCCCAATCCGCGTCACAATATGCATGAAGCCGAAGAGGGGACATACGGTTAAGGTGTAGTCCGAGATGAAGTGTACCACATAGATAACGTAGAAGACGCTTGAGGGCCATCGAGTGGGTCGATGTGGGGTGTGTTAAAAATTGTGCAAGTTTGTTGACCGGGAATGCAATGTCGGGTCGGGTCAAGGAAAGATATTGCAGGCTGCCAATTATAGCTCTATAATCCATTTCATTGTCAACGGGATTGAGAGGTTCAGCTACAAGAGGAGGGTGGGAGACCATCGGTGTAGAGGCGGGTTTACACTCTTGAAAGTTATATTTGTGAAGGAGGTCGGACAGATACTTAGTTTGGTTTAAGTGGAGACCATGTCGTGTGGGTGTGACCTCTATTCCTAAAAAATAAGAAAGGGGACCCAAATCCTTAAGTGAAAAGACGTTGGAAAGGTGAGAAATAAATTGAGAAATATGATCCTTGTTTGGGCCAGTGACGATAATGTCGTCGACGTAAACAAGAACAAAAAGTTTGACAGTAGGTTTTTGTAAAATAAATAAGGAAGGGTCTGACACTAAATGGCGAAAACCATGCGTGACAAGGTGCGTTTTGAGAGCGGTATACCATGTTCTCGGGGCTTGTTTAAGACCATATATGGCCTTATTAAGTCAGGGTTGCTAGGGTCAACGAATCCGGGTGGTTGTATCATAAAAAACGGACTCATGTAACTTACCTTGAAGAAATGTGTTGTTGATATCAAGTTGATAAAGATGCCAGTTTTGAGTCACTACAATTGTTAAAATAAGACGAATAGTGGTGGGTTTAATAATAGGACTAAAGGTTTCTGAGTAATTGATGCCGGGCCGTTGATGAAAACCCTTAGCAACGAGTCTCGCTTTGTGTTGTTTTATGCTTCCATCGGTGTTGTACTTTACCCGAAACACCCATTTGCAACCAACGATATTGGAGGCTTGGTTTCGTGGTATAAGGGTCCAGGTCTGATTTCGCAATAAGGCCTGGTGTTCTTCGGTCATGGCCTGTCTTCAACGAGGATTAACAAGAGCCTGTTTGGTGGTCGTTGGAGTGGTATGGGTCGAGGAAAGGATGGCGGTGTTGGCTGTTTTGGTTGGTTTAACATATTTTGGATTGGGTTTAATAATACTGTTGCAAAGTCTAGTGATGGGACGGTTTCTTTGTGGAGGTGGTGGTGGAGGTGGTGGTGGAGGCGGTGGCGTGGCTGATTTAGAGGGAGGTGTGGAAGGAGAGGAGGGTTCAGTGGCAGCGGGATGCGAAACAGAGGAGGGTGAGGCAGGGGTTGGGTCGACAGGGGTAGCAGGGGTTGGGATGGGCTGCGATGAAGGTGGTTGGGCAGTAGGGTTGTCGACAAAGGGAGGTAGGATAGGGAGAGTCAAGGTGCACCAATTAACGGGAGAGGGAAGGGTTGAGATACTGGATTTAGTTAGTTAAACATAAGGAAAGTGGGTTTCGATGAATCGAACATGTCTGGAGGTATACAAACGTTTGGTGGCGGGTTCCAAGCAAAGATAGGCACTTTTAGTGTTGGAGTATCCGACAAACACACACGGTGTCGACTTGGGTTCGAGTTTGTGATTATTATAGGGTCGGAGCCATGGATAGCATAGGCACCCAAACGGACGAAGTTTTTGGTAATTGGTATTTGTAGAAAAAAGAATTTTGTAAGGTGATATGTTATGTAGTGTGGTGGAAGGCAGCCTGTTTATGAGATAAGTAGCTGTGGAGAAAGCGAGTGGCCAGAACGTGAGGGGCATTTGTGCTTGAGTGAGGAGAGCAAGACCCATTTGTGCTCTGATACCATGTAAAGTATGAGGTTTAAAAGATGATTTTCATTTATAATTAAACTGAGTTTACAATGAGTTATATATAATACAAGAGGATTAACAATAACCTAAATCTAAGCTAACTAGTAGCTATTTACGTGGAAGTAGATATAACAATATTGACTAAAGCTAATTACATGAAACTAGGAAACTAAAATAAACATGTGCAAATTAGCTAAACAAACTAAGTTGACTTAGTATTGTTAATAATTAAAGGGTTTAATTAGTATATTAATTTTTTTTTTGGGTACCTATTCATAAAAATTTATGATATTTAATTCACATTTATTTTATTTTATTTTTAAATAGATAATTTACAATTAACCAAACTTAAGAGAGTAAATGAATCGTTTCACCTATTTAAAAAATGTATGGATTATAATTATGCTTAGTTTGCCTATCAAATTTGTTTAAAGAAAAAAAAAATCAAAAATCAAAAATTAAATAAAATCATGATTAATTAATCATCCTAATCTAAAAAAATTATAAATCACTCAAAAGTCTTTATCCCTCTGCAAAACAATTTTCACTCAAAATCATTCCTGCCTCACACCGAGTTACCACCATCCCCGCCGTCGATCAAGCCATAAGCCCACAACGACCGTTAATCATACTTTTAAAATCCCCTGTATACATCTTATGCCTTGTCGTTGACCACATAACGCCATTCTTAAAAAAATTCGGTTAAACTCATCTCGGAAATTGTCATTTATGGAGGTTTGGTGTACGTTCGTCGACGTTGTCGCTCTGTTCACGGTGTATTTTCTGGATGCGATTATCTTTGCAAAAATGTCGTTGTTGACGCTGGTGTTGTGATGGAATTGAAGTGAATTTGAAGGAGGCCACCACTTATGTAATTGGCAAAATGTGCTTGTCTTGGTTGCATATTACTTATTCAAGGACGTTGACGGTCGTGGTGTGATGGAATTGAAGTGAATTTGGTTGGATATGTCGCTCTGTTCACGTTGTCTAAACCTTATTTGAATAAGTAATATGTAACAAAGGCAAGCACGTTTTGTGAATTACATAAGTGTTGCGTTTCGGAAGTGTGAGATATATTTAGTTGAGTCCGTGATGGGTAATAGTTGTTGGCTGAAGATTGGTTCGTAGTTGTAGCTTGTAAGTTGTAAGAAGGCCTCTCAAGGTTAGGGATGATGATGTACATAGTAGTATGTATTTTGGCTTTTGTGAGAGTAAAGGAGAGGCCTTGTAAAATACTTTTCTGAAATATTGTTGCGCCACATTAGCGGTTTTACATTATTCTTTTATATATATAATGATGATATCACTACCTCTTCTGGGTTCAGAGTGTTCCAAAATCAAATTACATCTTTTTCTCTAATATTCAAACCGTTTACTCCCCGCCAATCTGTAAGCTTTCTAACTCTCTTGTTTTTCTGTTATCTGATTTAATCAATTAATCATCAAACTCTAATCTAATCTAATTTAATCAATTTGAGTCTTTCTAAACTACAACTGGGTTAATCATTATGATTTTATTATTTCTGATTATGCTGATTGTCCTATAATTTCATCTATTTTTGAGCTAATTGCTGCTTTTTTTATTAGTAGACTTGATTAAATTCCTACCCTTTTCCCTAATTGATGTAATTCTTTTTACTTTTACACAATTTTGTATTGGAAATCACCCAATTCTTGGTTTTTTTGAAATTGGGGGGTTTTGAGGTGTTTCAGTTCAAATCTTTACTGTCTGTAATGTTATTAAATTCCTACCCTTTTCCCTAATAGCTGCTTTTTTATTAGTTGAAAGTTCCGATTTTTTATTTTATTTTAGTTTATTATTATAATCCCACACTGAAAACTTTCACCCGCGATTTCAAATTCTGGCTCCGCCACTGTTGACTAATGTTTTGATGAATCAAACGCGACAAATTTTAATTTTTTAGGTTTTATGTATATATGAAGAAATCAATGGTCAAAGCTTCGTGGGCCATGAGGCCATCTCGCTTAGTGAACTTATGTTTGCGAAATTTGGGAAATTAGTTGATTTCTGTGTCTCTGTGGATAGGAGACTGGTGAGAGCCACTAAGATGGCAACAGAATCGTGTGATGGGGAGGAGGGAAAGCTAATTGGAGGTAGTAAGCATTTGAGTGTAGATAGTGATCTAAGAGAGATGACAAAGAATGCTGCTTGGAGTGTTAGTTCTTGCAAGCCTGGCAATGGCGTTCAATGCCTCCGCGATGATAATTTTGAGACCTATTGGCAGTAAACTACTCCCTGTCTCTAATCTTGACTCTTCTTTGCTGGCTTTCTTATCAGTTTTTACTCGTGTTAACTATTAAGCATAGTCGTATATCCTAATTTCTTGCCTTGTGTGTAATTAGATCTGATGGTGCACAACCTCATGTTATAAACATTCAGTTCAAGAAGAAAGTGAAAATGCAAGTAATTGTGCTAATTCACTATTTATTTTCGTATTTGTTTGGTTTGAACTGATTGCAAATTGGGACTCACCGCTCTCCGAACTCTGATACTATTTTGATTTCAGGTGATTTTTCTCTATGTCAATTACAAGCTTGATGAGAGCTACACTCCGAGTAAGATTTCTATAAGAGCTGGTGATGGATTCCATAAACTGAAGGTAACTTTTCAATGCGTAAAGCTGTCACCTGTTTCATCTCAATTTTGAGGTGAATAAAGTATAAATTTTTGTATAATTCTAGTCACTAAGAATTTGATAGATGCCTCCAAAAAACTCTAGCGAAGTGTCACATATATGAAACTTATCCATTGTTTTGGGGGAGAAAAAAGAGAAAATCATTGGTTGTTTCCCATGACTTGTAAATCAAGGTGACGATTGCCCGGACTGATTGTGTTGGAGTAAATCAAAATGGCTCACTAAAGTGGTTGCGCTTCTTGCTCATGTGAAGTAGCGGTCCTTCGATGTAGTACTTGGCGCATTTTTTCATCATGTGTCATTTAGAAACAGCCTCTTTGTGTTGCTAACACAAAGGTAACGTGCATCCCCCCCCCCACCTCGCAATTTTGTGGGAGCCATTGAGGGCCTGAGGCACTGGGGTAATGTTGTTGTTGTGTAAGATGGCTATTGAAGCTTTCTAGAGTTGTGAGTTTCTGCACTGTTAAATTAGAGGCTTACCATTTCACCATACATGGTTTAATTGTGAGACACTGAGACCCTCTTGCTCAAGACTTCCACAATTTTCAACTATATTACATCCTTGTACGCAGTAGTCGGTGTGAGTGTGGGCACATGTCCAGAATAACATGACACCACAGAAGCTCGTCAGCTGCTTAGGCCTTAGTATATCCGAATTACACTTTGAGTAAAGTAAACACACATCATATCGTTTTTAAGAATAAAACTTCCCTAGGTAAACAAAGTAACTACCACTATGGATTATGATACTGGTGTCAACTGTCAACCATATGTTCCAATTTCTGTGTATGAAATTACTGATGTTACATACCACTTTTCTGTTTAAATTTACAGGAAATAAAGGTAGTTGAACTGGTCAAGCCGACTGGCTGGATACATATATCTTTGTCTGGAAATGATCCACTGTGACACCTCGCGATAAAGCAGAAAATATAACTAATAAATTAAAGCGGAAATTTATTAGATTTTAAAAACTTTTAAATTACTAGTTAAAGATTAACACGCGGGTGCCAAAAGAAATGAAACAAATACTACAATAGACAAACTTAGGTTATTATAACCCAAGTCTAGAAAGCGGGGAAAATATATCCCACGAATAAACAAATAAGGGGTTTCTAAACTAGCAAACTAAGGTCCAAGGGTTTAGTTCTCGCTAGCCCACACGTCTTCCCCACGTAAGCATCTTCACCACCTGTCATTCATGTAAACATGAACGCCACAGTAAGTGGGGAGTAACTCAAGGTTCTCCCAGCCACAAAATGTCGAAACACAGATAAACAAGAACATATTAGAACATCATGAATATAACTATTTGATGCAAGCACTCAGACATGAGACTAACATTCAAAACATGCGTAGTCAATCATAGATAAGGCATATGATACATTCAACTTTGAGAACCAAACAACATACAATATATGAAATGGGACTACTAACATCACATAATAAGCAAAGCATCCGGCTCAGAGGCTACCTTTAAAGCATGTCCGAGACACAAGTCCTTAAGTACCTTGGCTCAGCGGTTACCTTTAAAACATGTCCAAGGCACGACCTTTAAAGTATGTGGCTCAGCGGTTACCTTTAAAACATGTCCAAATACTACAAACAAGTGCCCAACTCAGAGGTTACCTTTAAAACATGTCCGAGGCACCAGACATAAAGTATCTGGCTCAGCGGTTACCCTTAAAACATGTCCAAATACTACAAACAAGTACCCGACTCAGAGGTTACCTTTAAAACATGTTCGAGGTACAACAAGCAAGTATCTGGCTCAGCGGTTACCTTTAAAACATGGCCAAATAGACCAAACAAGTGCCCGACTCAGAGGTTACCTTTAAAACATGTCCGAGGCGCAACAAATAAGTATCTGCCTCAGCGGTTACCTTTAAAACATGGCCAAATACAACAAACAAGTGCCCGACTCAGAGGTTACCTTTAAAACATGTCCGAGGCACAACAAACAAGTATCTGGCTCAGCGGTTACCTTTAAAACATGGCCAAATACAACAAACAAGTGCCCAACTCAGAGGTTACCTTTAAAACATGTCCGAGGCACAACAAACAAGTATCTGGCTCAGCGGTTACCTTTAAAACATGGCCAAATACAACAAACAAGTGCAACAAACAAGCACAACAAACAAGCACATAGAACGGGATTATTAATGTCATATTCATACTTATGACTTGCATCTCACCATAAGTACGGATGGGAACATTAATCCCGACGACCTTATCGCAACTAGAGGGCCTATGGCGGCTCACCCCTAGTATCCGATAGGACCGAGACTCAGGGACGGGATGACTAATGTCACATTCATACTTATAGCCTGCATCACCATAAGTACGGATGGGAATATCACTCCCGATCAATCATATCGTAACTAGAGGGCCTATGGCTCACCTCTAGTGTCCGATAGGACCAAGACTCAGGGACGGGATGATTAATGTCACATTCATACTTATGGCCTGCATCACCATAAGTATGGATGAGAATATCACTCCCGACGATCATACCGCAACTAGAGGGCCTCTGGCTCACCCCTAGTAACCGATAGAATCAAGACTCTCACATCCGAACAATACAAGACATTATCAAGAATATGAATCTTCACAAATAACTATGTAATAATAAATAACTCATACTTGTCTTATATTAATAAATATTCCATTTTATAATTGAACATGCCGGTTAAATAAAATATAATAAGCAATAAAGAATAGTTTACGTTATGTGAAATACAAGTCGAAAATTTAAATAAATCACATAACCCGTAGTGGGCACCAGAAGTTCCATAATACGTGTGGCCCAAGCATGATATATATATATATATATATATATATATATATATATATATATATATATATATAGAGGTGGGATCAGGTGAGAACGATCACTCGGTGAGAACGACTCTCCATCATTGGATTACACAAATCAACGACACACATTAATTGGTGATAATACCCAATCCCACAAATCCAATTTACCAAAACTCTCAATCATACAACGAGCCAACAACCCACCATCACAACATCTCAACTGCCATTGTCGGAGGTACGACATCACATCACCAGCACCGTCGTGCGACAAAATATCGACCAATACCCCATCTCCCTCAAACCCATTTCATCAACCCTCGTCCCGCACTCTTTAATCTGCTCAGGTGTTGTTTATCGTCGGCGAGTAACGATTCAAAGTAACCTACCGCCGCCACTAGCGACAGTCAATAACGTCGGCGAATATCCCTTGGTACAAACCTGCACACAACGAACAAGCCGGCACACCACCACCTTAGCAACCACAAGCGACCTATTTTTCGACTACAGATAATCAACGGCGGCCGAACACTCTTCTCAGTTTAAGCAAAACGCAATTAGTGAATTTTGTTTCTATATTGATGTATCTCAAACAATTTTTAATGTACATAATAACTAATTTTGTGTATCAATGGTAAGATACATAAAAATAGTTATGTTGTCATCATCTTTGTTGTTTGCGTGGTCACCATCACCAGATTCATCATTGTCGAAGGTAACGAAATTAGTGTATCTGGGTTAAATATTGATGTATCTCAAATCAATTTCGATGTACCTAGTGACTAGTTTTATGTATCTATTTTTAGATACATTAAAATAGGGGTTAGATACATCAATAATTAATGAAGATACATCGAAGCATAATCAACTATGTCGCCGTTGACAGCATCACGTCGGCGAGAGAATTTATAGCTCCGGCAAGACGATTAGTGCTGTTTGTGGCTAAATGTGGAATGTGTATGGTTGTGGTGGCTCTCGGAGATCCGGGGTGGTGCTCTGCGTCAATTGAGCGTCTTTGCTAGTGTTAGGTTGTTCGGAGCTCCAACTCCGTGTGATGTATGTGAAAGAGAGGTTGTCATCGTAGCTCCACGGGATTAAATTTGGTTATTCTTGTCTTTTTAATTTGACCTAGGTTGCGGTATGTTGAAGGTGGATGGTTGAGGTGGTCTGGGAGATTCGGCGGCGACGAGGTGGATTCGAACCTCCGGTGGTCGCCCGACGACGTGTGAGGGTGGTGGCCTAGTGGTCGATATTAATAAATGGGAATTATATTATGGCGGGAGTTTGGGAAAATTGATTCATCGGGAAAGAAATGGTGTCAATGTTAATTAAATTAGCTTGTTCTCACCGTTCTCACCGAGTGTTCGTTCTCACCCGATCCTAAATCTATATATATATATATATATATATATATATATATATATATATATATATATATATATATATATATATATATAGATTGGATTTGGTGATTTTGGTTCTTATGGTGAGTTGTGAGTTGGGGGAATCTCAGCCACTAGATTATATTAGAGATGAGTGGCCAAGATCAAATCTTACATGTTATATAAAACCATTGTCATTCACTTATTTTCTCTTTTTTTCTAATGTTACTTTTTTTTTTACTTTAATTTTTTTTCTCTTTTTTTTTACCTCGTGTTATTATGCTTTTTTTTTTACCACTTTGATTTTTGTTTTCTCTTGTGTTTTTCTTTAATTTACTCATTATGTTACCTTTTTTTCTTTTTCTTTTTGTACCAGATTTTTTTTACTTGAAATTTTTTTTACTCTTATTTTTTTACCTCGTGTTATTATGCTATTATTGTGCTTTTTTTTACCTGGATTTTTTTTACGACTTTGATTTTTTTTCTCTTTTTTTTTACCACATGTTATTGAGCTGTTATTGTTATTCAGCTGTTATTGTGATGTTATTCTGCTGTTACTTTGATTTTTTTTTTTCTTTTTTTTTTTACCATATGTTATTGTGTTGTTATTGTTATTCCGCTATTATTGTGATGTTATTCTGCTGTTACTGTGAATTTTTTTACGACTTTGATTTTTTTTCTTTTTTTTACTACGTGTTATTGTGCTGTTATTCTACTGTTATTCTGCTGTTATTGTGATGTTATTTTGGTGTCACTTTGATTTTTTTACTACTTTCATTTTCCACTCTTTTTTACCACGTGTTATTGTGCCGTTATTCTGGTGTTATTGTACTGTTATTCCGGTGTTATTGTAGTGCTATTCTTATGTTATTGTACTGTTATTGTGATGTTATTCTTACATTTTTCTAAATTTCTCATTATGCTACTTTGAAAGTAGTGAACATAAGAATAATCCGACAAGATGGTGCAGAAAACAATGTTCAGGAGTGAGTATGCAGGCCATGCATCTTTTTAAAAACACTTGAAGTTTTATGTATTTTTTCATCATCTATACAAGATTGAAAATTATCAGATCTATGCCCATCCCAGTCCGAGAAAACTACTCCTGCCAAAAACCTGAAATATACAGTTTGTACCAGATGAATTATATTCAGTTCCAAGGTGAATAAACCCTTCATTAGTTTCGTTAATTTAAGAGCCTTAATTGTACCTTTCTTTCGTGAGGCCAACAATCATCAAGTGCCTGCATTGATCTTGTATAGTTAGTACTTCTCATTCAATTATAAATGGCTGTTTCTATTTCTACAATACAAGGACTGGAATTAGACGAAGGGTAACAAACACGTCTGACGTACCATGTTTACTGGAACATTCTTGTGTATGCCTTCTTCTCTCGAGTGTGACGATCAGCAATCTGAAATCGTATTCGGAGAGCATTAGCTTAATAAAACTTCAAGAACTTCATTATATGAATGTTGAATTGCTTTGGTATGTATGTGTTTGTTTGTAGTTGAGAGTGTTAGATGAATATTTCCATCTCAAAAAACCCATACTTACTTTCTAATCCCCCGAACAACCTGAGACGCAACTAAATGAATCCCAAGACATACGATCAGCCAACGTCGCCGGGGACGGAAAACTTTGAATCACAAACACAGCCAAATCCGCCGTCTACGGAGGCGGTGGTGGAACATCTTGACACACAAACTCAGCGCAAAACTTACAGAGAAGTCACCCTTGCTCTCGGATCCGGAATCAGAGATGCGTGCGCTGAGTTCTCTTTTCTTCGAGTTCGCGGTCTGCGTCGTCTTCTCAAGTTTCTTCATTCCGTCCTTGATTTCGATTCGGCTATTGAAGTCTTCTGCTTATGCAATCTCTCGCTTACCTTCAATTGCTCTTCTCCATCTTCATTCATCGATCAACATCATGATTTTGTTGAAATAAAAGAATCGAACATGTTTTGATTATTTTAACACTCAGACGAAATTGATTTTTTGATTATTTTAACACTCAGACGAAATTGATTTTTTAGAATCATTAAGAAAGAAAATGTGCAAAATTAATGCACTGTTTAAGGAAATTAGCAAGAGAAAAAGAGGGGATAAAATTTCTAGAGAGAGATAGTAATTGTGCAAGTGTAAATGACGGGAAGTTGAGACACTACTACAGATACAGGCTATAACAACGGTCAAAAACCGTTGTTATATAAAAAAGCGGACGTTGTTAAAGCGTCCGTTGTAAAAGGTTGTAACAACGGTTGGTTTTCTTAAGCAACCCGTTGTTAATAGTTTTAACAACGGTTTTAAGTATAAAAACCCGTTGTGGAAAGTGTGACTCAATTTTGGGGGGAAAGTTATAACAACGGGTTGTAATATACAAAACCGTTGTTATAACTAAAGACAACGGGTTGTTTGTAAATAACCGTTGTTGTTTGTTCTTAAAAAATAAAAAAAAAATTAAATTAAATATTACTAGATGCATGTATAATTACGGCCCATTAGAATTCCGATGCATGCAGAATATCCCTTAAATTAATTACCAATGGTTTTGAAAAAACTTATAAATGTGACTAGCTATAAATATTAAAGCATCCTTTAGTATCTAACATTCATTAATTGAAACAACATGGCAATGAACCCTAATTTTATCAACAACGAAGAATGGCTTACACAAACGATTGAAGATGATGGGAAGGTTCTCGCCGGGCTTCCCGCCGATCAACACCCATTAATCAAAGCATCCCTTGAACATCAACGGAATTATTGGATTAAGAGGCGTGAAGCAGTCCGGCTTGTCAACAAAGCCTCATCATCATCATCTTCATACCCTCGTCGGCCTGTTACTCGCAACTTGGCTGCAGCCAGAGATATGTTGAGTTGTACTCTTCCAACCTTATCTCCACATGCAAGTCGTGTCCTTGCATATATTCAATCTGTTATTGCAAAATATGAAGCCAATGACCCGTAAGTTAGCGGTATACCAGAGTGGCGTGATTGGTGGCAGGTTGAGAAGCGCTTTTTACGCTTAACCGGGGTTGTTCCGGCTTATTATACATCTTTTGATTTCTGATAATTTTTGTAATGTATTTGGTTTAAAATTAAATGAAATGATCATTTTGAAAGTGTTGAGTTATGCTTGTTTGATTTGCTTCCATTTTTTCAACTCCATAGATCAGTCAACATCAAGATCCAGATTATTACTGCCATTACTGTCCAATAAGATTTGAAGCAGTATTGAGAGATATGATGATGCTGATTATGGCACAACTTCCTAACATATATAAATACATTGCATTATCTCAACTAACATGCATTTCCATTATCTCAATATATTCTCCAAACCCTAACTGCTAAAACAAACTCCAAATAAATTAACCCTCTCCTTAATCTTTCAAAACAAACTCCAAACTCCAACAAAATGAATGATATCATCCTTAAGACTCTTACTATGCTCGATCCGTACTGAAGGACGCCAAAGAAGATGGAAATGAAATAATTAGCAGATCTTTGAACTAACCTAATGGTCGATAAAAACACATACATGGAATCGAAATAATTAGAAAAATAAAATAATGACGATGAAACAAACCTGATAATTACAGAACGTACGTAAAGAGACGATGAAATCAACAGTGACGGCGAGAAGATAAAGCGACGATGAGAAAGAGAGAAAGAGACGATGAGAAAGTGTGTGTTTTGTGTTTGTGTTTGGCTGCTGCTGGGTTTGTGTTTGTGTATGTATTAAGGTTTGTGTTTTGTGCCTGCAGCAGACTTGTGTTTGTGTGGTTTAGAGTATGGAAGGTATTGACAACGGTTATTAAACAACAACCGTTGTGAAATATGTTTTAACAATGGTTGTAAAAAAAACCCGTTGTTAAATAAGTTTTAACAACGGGTTTCAAAAATAACCGTTGTGATTACTTTTCACTAACTTTGCGCCAATTTTGCGCCAAATTATTAACAACGGTTGTTCATGTGTGACCCGTTGTTAAAACGAATAACAACGGTTTTTATAACCACACCCGTTGTAATTGATTTTAGTAAAATTCGCGCCATACATTCTACAACGTCTATTGTGATTTTCGTGAATAATCGTTGTTAAAGGGGCGTTGTAGTTGCCTGGATTTGTAGTAGTGAGAAGATGACTTTTTTTTTTAATGAGCTGACTTTGTTTTGATTCCAGTCGTCCATTTTTTCTTATTTCAATGGTCCAGATTTTCCAAACTCACAACTCACCATAAGAATCAAACTCACGAGATCCCGCCTCTCTCTCTCTCTCTCTCTCTCTCTCCCTCTCTCTCTCTCTCTCTCTCTCTCTCTCTCTCTCTCTCTATATATATATATATATATATATATATATATATATATATATATATATATATATATATATATATATATATATCTTTGGATTTGGTGATTTTGGTTCTTATGGTGAGTTGTGAGTTGGGGAATCTCAGCCACTAGATTATATTAGAGATGAGTGACCAAGATCAAATCTTACATGTCATATAAAACCATTGTCATTTACTTATTTTCTCTTTTTTCTAATGTTACTTTTTTTTTTCTCTTTTTTTACCTCGTGTTATTATGCTTTTTTTTTTACCACTTTGATTTTTGTTTTCTCTTATGTTTTTCTTTAATTTACTCATTATGTTACCTTTTTTTCTTTTTCTTTTTGTACCGGATTTTTTTACTCTTATTTTTTTTACCTCGTGTTATTATGCTATTATTGTGCTTTTTTTTACCTGGATTTTTTTTACGACTTTGATTTTTTTCTCTTTTTTTTTACCACATGTTATTGTGTTGTTATTGTTATTCCGTTGTTATTGTGATGTTATTCTGCTGTTACTTTGATTTTTTTTACGACTTTGATTTTTTTTCTCTTTTTTTTACCATATGTTATTGTGCTGTTATTGTTATTCCGCTGTTATTGTGATGTTATTCTGCTGTTACTGTGAATTTTTTTACGACTTTGATTTTTTTTTACCACGTGTTATTGTGCTGTTATTCTACTATTATTCTGCTGTTATTGTGATGTTATTCCGGTGTCACTTTGATTTTTTAACTACTTTGATTTTTTTAACTACTTTGATTTTTTTACTCTTTTTTTACCGCATGTTATTGTGCTGTTATTCTGGTGTTATTGTGATATTATTCCGGTGCCACTTTGATTTTTTTACGGCTTTGATTTTTTTTTCTTTTTTTTACCATGTGTTATTGTGCTGTTATTATAATGTTATTCTGCTGTTTGTGATGTTGTTCCGGTGTCACTTTGATTTTTTTTTACAACTCTGATTTTTTTTTTCTTTTTTTTTTCACGTGTTATTGTGCTGTTATTCTACTGTTATTCTGCTGTTATTGTGATGTTATTCCGGTGTCACTTTGATTTTTTTACTCTTTTTTTACCGCATGTTATTGTGCTGTTATTCTGATGTTATTGTAATGTTATTGTAATGTTATTGCTGCCCAATAAATGGCAAAAGACACCAAGTCAGTCCCATATTTCCTATTCCAGTTGCTAAAACACAAGGGAACTTGAATTTCCAAGTTACCGAACCACAAACAATGGAAAACAGTTCATCAATTCAATCTATTGCAAATGTTGAAATGTAATATAGATTCAAGCCTCTAAACATAATTCATCCTGCAAATGCCAATAAGCATGTAATCAAACACATACACAAAAGGGCTCAAACTTTGAAGCAACCCAAGTTTGAGCCCATAATGGGGAAATAAATAATGAAGGCAGAGTGTCCATATTACGCAGTGTCGTTCCATATGGTTCTTATTACTAACATCATATCCTTCTGTAACGCTAATACCGGATTATAGAGTTTTTATTACACAAGTGATCACAATCTCATGCGTGTCATAAGAGAATTTGAACTTGTATGAACTTTTGGAATGTTTCAAGCAAAACATGAAACTGATGCTCCTGAAGCAATGAAAGTAAACAACGATTTGCATAAAGACAAACGTGAAATTCTATTTACCTCTTAAATTCCAGTTAACAATGATTCGAACATGATAACTAACATACCTACCTATTCTCTCCGTTTTAACACCTGACGGCGTCAAATGACTAAGATGATGCGAACCACAACTGGACTGTTTAGTTTAATAGAAACTCGAGAATGACAGTGATCCTTCTATTCAACCCCAACTCGGCTCAAATTAAACTGAGCAGATGAAAACCAAACCCGCCGCAATCTTTCAGATTTTGTGATGCATAAAGAATCGCCCAATCAACATTTCGCCCAATCAGAAGCATACCCGAATTCGAAAATAGTGACCATGAAGGCGAGTCCTTCGCTACAATTTTTGTCATTTTCTGGCGATTTTATTTCCGACGACCGATGTTCGGATGAAAACCATTCCATGACACACAAATTCAAGAGCTTTCATCAATAATATAGTTCGAATGAAGATCAATTGAATTATGCAGCTACGAAAATTGAAACTTAAAAATAGATTTCCAAAGTTGAATACAATAATTACCAATTACCAATCCCTCGATTCAACATAAAATGAGCAGTGATTCGACAAACACGAGTTCAGGCCATCGTCCAGCTACCAGCACCAACCTGCTGAAGTTATCACCATTAACCACCATGCCTCCGTCTTCTCTCACCTCATCATTAAGCAAACTCAGTTGCCTCCGTCTTCTGCTTTGACGGAACTCAATTTAACCAATTTTTCAGAACTTCGGCAGACATAAACACCAATAGATGAGAGCTTATTTGAGTTAAAAGTGCCATAAAATCCAGCAAAATAATTTTCAGGCCCAAATCGAAAGTTAAAATTCGCCTGTTCGTCTACACCATATCCAAAAGGTCCATACGTTCGATAATTTGTTTCAAATGTCAAATTACTCAAACCATAATAGGGGGAACCCGTGGTTGCTCCTTTTAATCCAATAATTTATTCTTCTGGATTGCTAAACTCAACCTGTAATATTTAAGAATTTCTGTAACACCCCGATTTATGAAGGAGCCTTTAGCAAGACATTCCCTAATAAACCGAACAGTTACCATCTCGGTTTCCCGAGGTAGTGAATAACAAATTAAACTCCAAGGCGAATTATATAATTTCTTTAACTTAATTTTTACAAAACCTCTTTTACATCAAATTACAAAGAACTAACATAAATGAAAGTGAAAGTCTTCTAAATGATGATCTAGCTACTAAGTCTTCTGATCCAGTGTCCCACGCCCATCAAGCTCTCATCCCATCTCATAAACCTGTCAAGTCTGCTCCCCAATATTTGGATCATCACAGGTGTTCACGAATGCACAGGGTCAACCACGAGGTTGAGTAGGGAATACAATGAAACAACAAAATATGATATGCATGCTCCTCCGTCACCTCCACCTCCATCTCAACTCATATCTCATAACCCGTACAACCCTTGACCATACCGATCCCCGGAGACTATATATCGACCGTAGCCGATCGCATTTCAGAATCGAGGACACGGGCAAGTCTGTAGAACCCACTTTGGGCCTTATCACAACATCATCATCACCACACCACATCACCACAACATCCTCCATCTCCAATGCATATGAATGCTCAAGAAATTAATGCAACATAATATGCATATCATTGAACTGGTAAATCATAGAATCATGCCGGTTACCGAATGTTGTGATAATATACTCAATACGATCAATTCAGTCAAGCACATTCCAGGATATGAATCATAACATGAATCAACAACCACGAATCAAGTCAACGTTCACAGTTTGGTCATATGAAACACAAACAAGTCAACACAATTCAACAACAACGATAATAAGTCAAGTGTATTTCCCTACCTTTTCGCAATCCAAGCACACAAGCAATCAATTATGATCCTTCACATATCCATCACCTACATAACATAATTATGTATAATTACCACCTACTCAATCAAATAATCATGCACATAACCTAGACTCATCATAACTTAATAGGAATATCAACTTAAAGAACAAAAACGATTTTTCCTGATTTTCCAGACATGACAGACTCGGAATAAAATACATAACTAATTCCAGAAAAATCAAATTGATACAAGGCCAATTGGATTGGAACCCCATGAGTCTTAGCTACAAATTATATACAAACGTGTTTTTCTCAAATTCCAAACTTATCAAGGGTTTTCAGACTGATTTCCAAAAACTGACAGAAACCGTCGCATAAAAAGTATTGATTCATAAAACGAGTTTAAAACATTATTTTGCATTAATTCCAAATCCTATTATCATCTAGACTATACAAAGATGATGTATGAAGAAACCTCATAACTGAATCGACATAAAAATTAGGGTTTCAAATCATTTTCCACAACCAAATCAGATTCGCGGACTTTTCAGCGACATGTTCATAAATAAATCACCTAGGACAAACCATAAATAATTTGACTACGAGATTTTATATGCATAAACTAGACATCAAATAAACAGGACTCTCTTTTCAAACTTTTTGAAGACGAACACTTTAAAACAGTATAAACAATGTAATGAAATCGACTTACAAACAGGGAAATCGAATTAAGTTGGAATCGATGAGAAATCTTCAATCAAATGAAAGGCTCGCCAATTCTTCTTCCTCTCCCTTTCTCTAGGTTTAGAAATGGTTTTATGAATGATAAAATTAAAAGAGGGGAGAGGGAGAGCGGCTCTTAGATTAGGTTTAGGGTAAATGGTGGTTACATGTTCCGGGTAAGGCAAATGGGTTAAACGGGTATGGTCGTTGGGTAAATGTAGATGGGTAAATGGGTGATAGGATTCTTGACCCAAAAGACAAAATGTGATGTAGCCCGACTCAACATATACGATATAAACCCGACTTAATAACATTCACGATATTACGATGCAACCATTATAAAATGTATAATAACTAGTATATAATAATATCCGTTTAATCGATTATATAAAATACGGGGTATTACAATTTCCGTCAAATTAAAGCTAAAGTAAGATTGAAGGCGTAAAAAAGAAAGAGAGTTATATATGGACCGTCTGAAAGTAGCTAGCTTCCGGCAAAACTTCCGTCGCCGTAAACAGGAGAAAGTTTCATCTTGCCATCTTCAAGATACTGAAATTGTAATGAATTTATACGACGGTTGGGAGACTAAATCTCAGCCCTTTAATTCTTTTTATTTAATGGTCTAGATTTCCAAACTCACAACTCACCATAAGAACCAAACTCACGAGATCCCGCCTTTATATATATATATATATATATATATATATATATATATATATATATATATATATATATATAGAGTAGTAGGATCCGGTGCAAACGATCACTCGGTGCAAATGCTGAGAACGACTCTCCTCCATTGGATTACACAAATCAATGACCCATATTAGTGATATTACCCAGTCCCACGGTCCCACCCTCTACCTCACATTAACCCCCAAAAATTCAATTATCAGAACTCCCAATCATACATATACGAGCCAACAAGCCCACCATCACAACATGTCAGGCTGCCATTGTCGGAGGTCCGACATCACAGCGTGCGACAAATATCGACCAAAATCCCTTCTCCTTCAAACCCATTTTATAAACTCTCATTCCGTACTCTCGAATCTGCTCAGGTGCAGTTATCGTCGGCGAACAACGATTCAAAGGAACTTACCGTCGTCGCGAGCGACAGTCAACAACGTCGGCGAACATCCCTTGTACCGGCACAATTTCGACGAACAAACCTGCACACCAACGGTTCCCACATCAAATTCCTTCTTCATCATCTTTCACCCAATCAATTTCCTTCTTCGCCAAATGAGTGTTAATACTCTTCTAATTATCCACTTGTTATCAAAGATGGCTCTCTTTCTTTTCTTCGACTTTTCTACATTTTAAGTTTGATTTGATTGCTACTTTAACGTGTATTGTGGACTAATTTAACAATTTTTTTAATTAGCTATTAATGGATAGTCTTAGTGGGTTGGGTTAATTAATTTGGTGGGTCTTGTTTAATTTTTCATTTTGGATTTGCTTTTTGATGTGTTTGTAGTCAGTGTTGAGGGTAGTGGGAGTGAGAGGTCAAATTAATTTACATGTTGCATTATAATTTTTTGTCATCATTACTATAATTTAATTGTAATTTTTGTAGTTATGACCTTGGATTGAGTTAATGTGTTAACGTGATAGGCAAAATGGGGTATGAGATGCGTTAGTTATAATATCGAATATATTTATATTCTTAACAAGCGTATATAGAATTCAGGCAAAAAGTGTACGTACGATAGGAAAACGTGTACCTACACTCTAAAAAAGTGTGTATAGAATTCCGGTGAAAAGTGTACATAGGATAAAAAAAAATGTATCTACATTCTTAAAAAGTGTATATAGAATTCCAGTACAAAGAGGATTTAGGATACAAAAAAAAGTGTATCTACATTTTTAAAAAGTGTACCTACGACAGTTAAAAGTGTATCCGGTGAGAACGATCATTCGGTGAGAACTGTGAGAACAAAATTGGAATATATATATATATATATATATATATATATATATATATATATATATATATATATATATATATATATATATATATATATACTTAGGTGCGTTTTTTACCCGAATTCTATACACACTTTTTCAGAAGGTAGATACACTTTTTTCTATCCTATATACACTTTTTACCAAAAATCTATATATACACTTTTTTAAAGATTTATATACACTTTTTTATATTATAGATACACTTTTTACGAGATATATGTAATGTATCTGATATCATAATTAACGTATCTAATAATATTTTGAATGGTTCAAATAAATCAATAGTTGAAATTATATTATATCCTGCACTAACCAAGCTCACGCAAACACACAAATTCAATAATTAAATCACATTTCATATACACCACAAGATCAGATGGAACAAATCCACGTTTGTCTAAAAAAGATGGAACAAATCCACATACTACCAACAAAAATCAACATTTCCAAGCCGTCGAAGACAATAAGACACAGACCCACCAGAATACGACCGTCATATTGAGTCGATTTATTTAATCGAAACTGCCACAAGTCAAGCTCAAACTCCATAATCGACACATTGGGAACCGAGCTGGATCGAATGAGTCATGTAAGAAATTCATTAATTGCCACATCTGATGAGTTGCTGCTGCCGACGATTTTGGGGTAGTGATAATTGTCGGTGAATTGCTGTTGGAGGTGGTGGTTGGAGAAGGTGGAACTTAAATCCAGAGGAAGGATCATAATTCCAGGACTTCGGGAAATCCAGAATTTTGTGGATTCGTGATGAGCTGATGCTGTGCCGGAATCATGGATGATCGCCGACGTTTCTGGTGGTGGTAATCGACGGCAACAATCGGTGGAAGGAGAATCCAAATCTACGCTTTGCAAATCGGGAAATTTGGGGGCGGTGATGCTCACTGGTCTCGCCGGACTTGCGTCGGCATCATGGACTTTCGCTGGTGATTCTCCGGCGTTGCTTGGGGTGGCCATTAGCGGCGACGACACGTGATGGGTGGTAATATCGAGGATAAGGGGAGGTTTTCGGGGGATCTGTTAGTTTGAGGAGGCAGAGAGTATATTGGGTTTGTTATTATTTTCTTATATTAGTTCGTTCTCACCGTTCTCACCGGATCCTAAATCTATATATATATATATATATATATATACACACACATCTATTCAAGCTCAATTGACGAAGTATAACAAGTCCAATGGGTAAAGCATAACAAGTCCATTAGATGCAACATAGTAAGTCCAATGGTTAGAACTTAGCAAGCCCAATCACTTAAACCACACAAACCCAACTATTTTAACCTAGCTAGCCCATCTAAATTAACTTATTGAGTCCAATACATGTACACTACCAACCACAAAAGAAGGGGAGAAAGGAAAATACAGTGTACAAACTATCACTCACCCGTGTCCACCCTGGACTGTAGCTAGGCCGTGGCTGTAACGCCCCGTAATTTAGGACCGTTAATAAATTTCGGAAGTAATTTATTAATCAAATAAAATTTGATATTAATGTATTTAAAGTAAAAATAATTCAAAGAAATATAATTTTATTATATTTTGTAGAAAAGTATTTATTTTGATAGTTTCGAAATGTTTAAAAATAGTTTAAACCGTGTAAAAATCTTTTAGTTCGAAATAAGGACATATCGGGGGGAAAATGACAATTCTTTTGAACATTGGGTAAACGAATTTGGAAATGGGTCGTATGAGTATTCAATTTTCTTGTAATCTCGTGTTTAAGAACTTTGGTCTTGTCGGAATTTGCGTTTGACAAGCGGTTCTAATTATTATCGAAACGAGCCGGAACCGACTCGTAAAATCCCGACTCAAACCCGCTCTCTTCCTCTCTTTCTCCTATGACCCGCGGCACCCCCTCCCCCTACCTTTCTTTTTTTCTGATTTTTCTTTGTCTTATGTTCATCTTCATCAACAACTTTCCCAAAAACCAAACACCATTAAAACTTATACAAATTCAAGCTAAAAACCATCGTAACTCACTCATTTCTACTCGGATTTTTCGCAAAATTTACATTTTCGGAATCCTCTCGTCGAGATCTACAACCTAATATGTTTTAATTTCAGTTTTCTTGAAGTTGTTTTAAGACGAATTTTGGTAAATTTCGGTATTTATACTTATTTATTGTGTTTTTATTGTTTATTTAGGTGAAGAATTGGAAGACGAGTTTGGGGACTCGTATATTGTCGAGGATAGCGGCTAGTGCTTGTTAGGGCTTGGGTTTTAAGGTGCTAATTGCTCATTTTCTAGCTTAAGGTAACATATTTCGAGTTACTCGACGAAAAATCGTCACATGCTTTGATTTTTGTATGTTTTTGTGATTTTTAATTAAGTAGTTAATTTCACATGTTAAAATGATTGCATGCATGTTTAATCCATGTATTTTTGTTAGTTTTAGTTAACATGTTAGTATTGGGAACGATTAATTATGGTTCAGACGGTCTTATACTGAACAAAAATGGAGAAATGGAGGTGTGGGGGTGGCGGCAAAAGAGTTCGACAGCAGCCAGCAAGAGCCCACGCTCGGCCTACGGTGGCCGGTCACCCGTTGCTTGTTTCGCGGTTTTTCATGCAATATTTGTCATTTCGGGATCATTATTGTTATAGTTAGTATAAATTACATATGAGTACACTTTTGAATTAGATCGTATTAGTAGTAAAATTATGTTAATGGTAAAAATTAGGTTTATATTGGTAGTTGCACATGTTAGGGTAAATTATAAAATAAAATTGTAACGATTAGGCTCAAAATGAATTATATAGCTATAATTGTAATGTTTTGATGATTGTGCCGAAAACTGAGCCTTAGTCCCTTTGACTGATTCGATGTCAGTTAATTGAGTGATTGGTCAGCCGCAATTTAACCCGTACCTGTCGCAGGGCTGGGGTTGCAGGTAAAAATTCGGTTGGATGAAGTTTTATATGAATTGGATAATCGGCCTTTTTCTTGTTTTAGGCCATTTATTATATTTATGTTTCACATGTGTAGTTAGTTGATTTGAGTAGCTTCTTATATTGTAAAAATGGCCCTAGATTCCCCTAAAGCCTTTAATATTGTTAAAATTGCTAGAATTGGAATGGGTAGTGAATATCTCTTGCAGATTGTTGTTGTGTTTGTCATAGATAGGTCTTTATAGTCTCTGACGAGTATATGTTCACTGCTTAATAGCCTTTGTGTTCCTGACTAGTGGATTTATATCCAAGTTGGGGCATGACCTCGTTACTTATTTTGATAGTAAGTGGTCAGCTTAAGTACTAGCCAACCCTTTGGTGGACTCCTTAGGTACTCACATTGTTTTAGAAAAATTGTGGGTCTTGGGTGCGGTGGTGTGTATCCGCATGTCTAGGTCTCTTGTGATTTTAGGCTAGGGTTGTGTTGTGTCTTGGCCATGTTTTATTAATATTAACGCGAGCCAAGATACCGGTTCGATTACCTTCCCTACCTCGTGGTATAGACTCGAGTTCCAGAGTGACTATTGACGGTGCTAAGAACTTATGCCTGTCTTTGATATATTGCCCTTTCTTGTATGGTAATTTTATGAATTGTAATAGGTGAGATGTAAGCCGGTTACAATTGATAAAGTTTGGATTACTGCTTGTTATATGTTTCACATGATAGTTTAGTTTGGTCAGTTAGGACTCATATGTTAGAATAATTGATAATTGAATTATTTATCATGTTGTTTACATGTTTCATTACATGTTACATTAAATATGACGATTCGTGGCTGAGAGGACTCGAAGTTACTCCCCACTGAATTGTGGCTTTCGTGTTTGTATAAAATGCGATTTACAGGTACTTGATGCTTAGTTGGGGTTCACGGACGAGCTAGTGAGCAAGAGAACCTTGGACCTAGTTTGGCTATTCTTATAGTAAACCTTTTAACTTTTGGTTTTGTATATAATTTGAAGGGACATATGTCTCCCTTTTCTATTTTGGGTTTGTATCATTACATTTTCTTATCGTTAGCTATGGCATGTAAATTAGTTCGTTAGCATTGCAGGTTTTGGCACCCGCCTCTTGGGAATGTTGGAAATGTTTGTGATTGGTTTAGAAATTTTTTTTTGAAATTACAGGTTTTGTCTATTTGAACCAATTACAAACACATCCTGTCAGTTTTTCTGTAGAATTTACGCGTTTATTTATCGCTAATTTTTAAGGGTGTCACAGTTGGTATCAGAGCCTATTGCTCCCAACGCACGTTTGTGCACCCCACTTAAAATCACTTGACCTTTAAATAATAAACTTGAGAGTTGGGTAGGATGGGTAGATTTAGGATTTTATGTGGTAGTCTGTTTGTGATTGCTAATTGTTAGGTACTAATTAATTTTCTCTTTTGTAAGATGGCTCCGCCAAGAAGGGACATTGATGATGCTATCTTATTAGTTCTTACTCAAATTCTCCAAAATCAACAAAATCAACAGAATCAACAAGCTCCTCCTCCTCCTCCGCCTGCTGAGGGTACTCCAGGCACCTATACTTGGGTGGCTAACCAATTAACCCGAATCAACACTCCCACTTATGGTGGAGAGATTGATCCAGCTGCTCTTACAGGGTGGTTTCGAGAGTTGGAGAAAAGCTTCACGTTGTATGATGTTAAGGAGGAACATAAAGTGAAGCTGGCCTCTCACTTCCTAGTACGAGAAGCAGATCGATGGTGGTCCATGACTGGGCCTACCGTTTGGTGAACCGGATTTGACTGGGGTACGTTTCAAGGAGTTAGTGGAGGCCCGTTTCTATCCGCAAGAGCTGAAACAGCAGAAGTTGAAGGGATTCATGGAGTTGAAGCAAGGAAGCCTTCCTGTTCAGACCTTCACCGATAAATTCAATGAGTTGGCTCATTATGCCACTAGATTGGTGAAGGATGACAATGAAAAAACCTTCTTTTATCTTGAAAAGCTCTCTCCTAAGATTAAAAGCATGGTCCGTCGAGACTCCACTAACTTTGTTTCAATTTATAATGATGCTTTGTGGGCTGAGAATTCATTGAAAGAGATTGAAAATGAAGCTCGTGCAACTAGTTCTAATCTTGGCAAGAGGCCTTTATATCCATCTTCTAGGCCCTTTACTCCTTCACCTAGGTTCATCTCTTCTCCTTCTGACTCAAACAAAAGGAGATTTGTTTCTAATGTGCAAGCTAACCGGGGTGGTCAATCTTCAGCATTTAATGACAATAAAGGTATTAAAGACCGAGTGTGCTATAATTGCAAGAAACCAGCACACCCTGGTAAATGCTTCGTTGATCCTATTATATGCTTTTCTTGTAACAAACCGGGCCACAAGGCCAATGTTTGCCCGGAGAGGAAGGTGACGGCTCCTACTACTCCTGTCGCCCCAGTGAGGCCAGTGAGACCGAAGGGTCGAATTTTTGTTATGAGCCGAGCAGAAGCTGAGGCACACCCTGATATCATTACTGGTACATTTTCTATTTTTGATATTCCTTGTTTGGTACTATTTGATACGGGTGCCTCTTTATCTTTTATTTCAATAAAACTCTCCAATAAATTATCGCTTGAATCATCACATGAAGAAAGCACATCTATATCCTTACCCTCTGGTGATGTCTTTTCCTGCTCAAAAATCTATCCGGAAGTCCCTATTTCTATTGCGGGATCTATATTTCCAGCAAATCTTTTCCAATTTCCACTTGAAGAATTTGATGTCATTTTGGGCATGGATTGGTTACATACTTATCATGCTCGATTTGAATGTCGAGACCAGAAAATAATTCTTACAAGCCCTTCAGGTCACCGTGTGTCTTATCAAATGGTTAAAAGACAAACCGGTACTAAATTAATTTCTGCTATGAAGTTTATCAATGCGATGAAAAAGGGTCATCAAGCCTTTTTGTGTATGGTGACTCCTTCTGATTCTTCCTTTCTGCCTCTTAAAGAGAACATTCCTGTTGTATGTGAATTTCCCGATGTTTTTCCTGATGAGCTACCGGGAATTCCTCCTGAAAGGGAAGTTGAATTTGCTATTGATCTTATTCTGGTACCGCCCTATTGCTAAAGCTCCTTATAGGCCGGCACCGTCCGAAATGAAAAGAGTGAAGGCTCAATTTGGATGATTTGATTGCCAAAGGTTTTATTCAACCTAGCTCTTCACCGTGGGGTGCTCCTGTTCTCTTTGTAAGAAAGAAGGATGGATCTATGCGATTATGCATAGATTATCGTGAACTTAACCGGGTTACTATCAAGAATAAATATCCTCTTCCTAGAATTGATGATCTTTTCGACCAACTCCGAGGTGCTTCTACTTTTTCTAAAATTGATCTTCGTTCGGGCTATCATCAAATTCCAGTCAGAAGCCGACATTCCTAGAGCGCCTTGACGAGATATGGTCATTTCGAGTTTACGGTGATGCCATTCGGTTTGACCAATGCTCCAGCGGTATTCATGGATCGGATGAACGTACTTTCAGAGAACACCTTGACAAATGTGTTGTGGTGTTCATTGATGACATCTTGATCTATTCTAAATCTGAAGAAGAACATGCCAAACACCTTCGTGCTATTTTGGTGATTTTGCGCCGTGAAAAATGGTATGCTAAATTCTCTAAATGTGAATTCTGGTTACCTAAAGTGACCTTCCTTGGGCATGTCATTTCGAAAGAGGGTGTTATGGTAGATCCTGCCAAAGTTGAAGCCGTTGTTGATTGGAAAAGCCCAACCAATGTTTCTGAAATCCGTAGTTTCCTTGGCTTGGCGGGTTACTATCGACGATTTGTGAAGGATTTCTCAAAGATTGCTAGGCCGATGACTCAGTTGTTGAAGAAAGAGTCTAAATTTGTGTGGTCTGAAGAGTGTGAAAATGCCTTCCAGGAATTGAAAAAGAGGTTGACTACCACTCCGGTGTTGACCTTACCTGAAGAAGGAGTGGACTTTGATGTTTACTGTGATGCTTCTAAGCATGGTATAGGTTGTGTCTTGATGCAAAAGGGGAAAGTTATTGCGTATGCCTCTCGACAGCTTAGAGTTCATGAAGTTAACTACCCGACTCATGATCTTGAATTAGCTGCGGTGGTGCATGCTTTGAAGATTTGGAGACACTACCTCATTGGAGTCTATTGCAACATCTACACCGACCACAAAAGCCTGAAATATCTCTTTACCCAAAAAGA
This sequence comes from Silene latifolia, assembly GCF_048544455.1. Classification (NCBI taxonomy): domain Eukaryota; kingdom Viridiplantae; phylum Streptophyta; class Magnoliopsida; order Caryophyllales; family Caryophyllaceae; genus Silene; species Silene latifolia. Next base: position 24,861,685 of record NC_133530.1, on the reverse strand, counting down.
TCTGAACATGAGACAAAGAAGATGGTTAGAATTGGTGAATGACTATGATGCCAATCTAATTTATCACGAAGGAAAAGCTAATGTGGTGGCTGATGCTCTTAGCAGAAAATCCTGTCATTCTTTGAATTCTTTTCGAGAGTTACCTCCTGAACTTGCTTTAGAACTTCAAAAATTGGGAGTAAGCCTTGTAAAAAGGGGCTCTCATCATCTTGATGCCATGTCAGCTGAACCTGACTTCCACCGTGAGATCCATACTTGCCTTCCTAATGATCCTACTTTCAAATCCATTCGAGCTAAAATTCAACTTGGGCAAGCTAAGGATTGTAAGATTGATGATGATGGGTATCTTCGTTATCATAATAGAATCTATGTTCCGAATGCAGCTGATTTGAGAAAAAGAATTCTTGATGAAGCACACCTTTCTCCTTACTCCATTCATCCGGGTGGTACCAAAATGTACAAAGATTTAAGATTGCAATTCTGGTGGCCTAGGATGAAAATTGAAGTTATGGAGTATGTCAGTAAATGCCTCACCTGCCAGAGAGTAAAGATAGAGTATCAAAAGCCCGGGGGTTTGCTTCAACCCTTGGATGTTCCCCTTTGGAAATGGGAGTCTATTTCCATGGATTTCGTGATGGCTTTACCCAGGACTTCCTTTGGGAAGAATCTTTGTTTGGGTGGTTGTGGACCGATTGACTAAGTGTGCTCGGTTTATTCCCATCAAAGAGACCTGGAGTTTAGAAGTTCTAGCTCGTGTCTATGTGGATGAAGAAGTGCGCTATCATGGGGTTCCTAAAGATATAGTTTCAGATCGGGATCCTCGATTTTGTTCTCGTTTTTGGACTGCATTACAAGAGGCCTTGGGTAGTAAACTATTGATGAGCACTGCTTTTCACGCCGCCACTGATGGTCAAACTGAGAGAACAATTCAAACTTTAGAGGATCTTCTTCGTGCCTGTGCCTTAGATTTCCAAACTTCTTGGGAGAAATGTTTACCTCTGGTTGAATTCTCTTACAACAACAGCTATCAAGCCTCCATTAAAATGGCACCATATGAGGCTCTGTATGGTAGAAAATGCCGTACTCCAGTCTGTTGGGATCAAACCCAAAGTGTTCCAATGTTAGGACCTGATTTGGTGACCGAGTCCATTGAACAAGTTAAGATCATTAGGGAGCGGATGAAAGCCGCTCAGACCAAATCAAAAATCATATCGATGTCCGTCGTCGACCACTTTCCTTTGAGGTTGATGATCAAGTATTCCTTAAAGTGTCACCTATGAAAGGGGTGAAACGGTTTGGCGTTAAAGGGAAGCTGAGCCCTAAATATATTGGACCTTTTCGGGTGATTGAAAAGATTGGTCCTGCTGCTTACCGTTTAGAATTGCCCCCAAATCTGAGCAAGGTTCACAATGTCTTCCATGTTTCTCAATTGAGGAAGTACATTCGTGACCCTAGCCATATAATCCAAGAAGAGATTCTTGAATTGGAGCCTAACTTGGTGGTTGAAGAAAGGCCAATTCGGATTCTTGAAAAAGCCAATAAACAACTTAGAAGCAAAGTTGTACCTCTAGTCCGAGTTCTTTGGCGTTGTGGAAATGTCGAAGAAGAGACTTGGGAGACTGAAGCTTCTATGTTAGCTAAATATCCTGAATTATTCTCGTAAGGTATTCCTTTTCTTACTCTTTTTCCGAGTTATTAAGCCTTATTTAATTATAATTTAGTAAGATATTATTCTTACTATAGAACTTTAAACTGAAATTTTGAAAATACTTTTATGATTTTTAATGGTTTTGACATTAGTGAATGTTGAATCTCGTTGTTGGTGACGTCCCAATAATGGGGGTTTTCTCATTTATTGGTGTAGAAATATTTTTATATCTTGATATGAATGTGGATGTTCTTGTCTGATCAACGAGAGTATCACCGTTTCATTGAAAAGATACTTGTATTTTCTTATAACTATATTATTAAGATGCTGTATACTATGATTTCTACTTCTGAGTTTCGAGGACGAAACTTTTTAAAAGGAGGGATGATTGTAACGCCCCGTAATTTAGGACCGTTAATAAATTTCGGAAGTAATTTATTAATCAAATAAAATTTGATATTAATGTATTTAAAGTAAAAATAATTCAAAGAAATATAATTTTATTATATTTTGAAGAAAAGTATTTATTTTGATAGTTTCGAAATGTTTAAAAATAGTTTAAACCGTGTAAAAATCTTTTAGTTCGAAATAAGGACATATCGGGGGGAATTCTTTTGAACATTGGGTAAACGAATTTGGAAATGGGTCGTATGAGTATTCAATTTTCTTGTAATCTCGTGTTTAAGAACTTTGGTCTTGTCGGAATTTGCGTTTGACAAGCGGTTCTAATTATTATCGAAACGAGCCGGAACCGACTCGTAAAATCCCGACTCAAACCCGCTCTCTTCCTCTCTTTCTCCTCTGACCCGCGGCACCCCCTCCCCCTACCTTTCTTTTTTTCTGATTTTTCTTTGTCTTATGTTCATCTTCATCAACAACTTTCCCAAAAACCAAACACCATTAAAACTTATACAAATTCAAGCTAAAAACCATCGTAACTCACTCATTTCTACTCGGATTTTTCGCAAAATTTACATTTTCGGAATCCTCTCGTCGAGATCTACAACCTAATATGTTTTAATTTCAGTTTTCTTGAAGTTGTTTTAAGACGAATTTTGGTAAATTTCGGTATTTATACTTATTTATTGTGTTTTTATTGTTTATTTAGGTGAAGAATTGGAAGACGAGTTTGGGGACTCGTATATTGTCGAGGATAGCGGCTAGTGCTTGTTAGGGCTTGGGTTTTAAGGTGCTAATTGCTCATTTTCTAGCTTAAGGTAACATATTTCGAGTTACTCGACGAAAAATCGTCACATGCTTTGATTTTTGTATGTTTTTGTGATTTTTAATTAAGTAGTTAATTTCACATGTTAAAATGATTGCATGCATGTTTAATCCATGTATTTTTGTTAGTTTTAGTTAACATGTTAGTATTGGGAACGATTAATTATGGTTCGGACGGTCTTATCTTGAACAAAAATGGAGAAATGGAGGTGTGGGGGTGGCAAGAAGAGTTCGGCAGACAGCCCGGCAGCCCACGGGCCGGCCTACTTACTGGCCCGGGTCAGCCCGTTGCTTGTTTCGCGGTTTTTCATGCAATATTTGTCATTTCGGGATCATTATTGTTATAGTTAGTATAAATTACATATGAGTACACTTTTGAATTAGATCGTATTAGTAGTAAAATTATGTTAATGGTAAAAATTAGGTTTATATTGGTAGTTGCACATGTTAGGGTAAATTATAAAATAAAATTGTAACGATTAGGCTCAAAATGAATTATATAGCTATAATTGTAATGTTTTGATGATTGTGCAAAAATCGAGCCTTAGTCCCTTTGATCGATTCGATGTCGATTAATTGAGTGATTGGTCACCGCAATTTAACCCGCACTGTCGCGGTGGGGTTGCGGTAAAAATTCGGTTGGATGAAGTTTTATATGAATTGGATAATCGGCCTTTTTCTTGTTTTAGGCCATTTATTATATTTATGTTTCACATGTGTAGTTAGTTGATTTGAGTAGCTTCTTATATTGTAAAAATGGCCCTAGATTCCCCTAAAGCCTTTAATATTGTTAAAATTGCTAGAATTGGAATGGGTAGTGAATATCTCTTGCAGATTGTTGTTGTGTTTGTCATAGATAGGTCTTTATAGTCTCTGACGAGTATATGTTCACTGCTTAATAGCCTTTGTGTTCCTGACTAGTGGATTTATATCCAAGTTGGGGCATGACCTCGTTACTTATTTTGATAGTAAGTGGTCAGCTTAAGTACTAGCCAACCCTTTGGTGGACTCCTTAGGGTACTCACATTGTTTTAGAAAAATTGTGGGTCTTGGGTGCGGTGGTGTGTATCCGCATGTCTAGGTCTCTGTGATTTTAGGCTAGGGTTGTGTTGTGTCTTGGCCATGTTTTATTAATATTAACCGCTGAGCCAAGATACCGGTTCGATTACCTTCCCTACCTCGTGGTATAGACTCGAGTTACAGAGTGACTATTGACGGTGCTAAGAACTTATGCCTGTCTTTGATATATTGCCCTTTCTTGTATGGTAATTTTATGAATTGTAATAGGTGAGATGTAAGCCGGTTACAATTGATAAAGTTTGGATTACTGCTTGTTATATGTTTCACATGATAGTTTAGTTTGGTCAGTTAGGACTCATATGTTAGAATAATTGATAATTGAATTATTTATCATGTTGTTTACATGTTTCATTACATGTTACATTAAATATGACGATTCGTGGCTGGGAGGACTCGAAGTTAATCCCCACTGAATTGTGGCTTTCGTGTTTGTATAAAATGCGATTGACAGGTACTTGATGCTTAGTTGGGGTTCACGGACGAGCTAGTGAGCAAGAGAACCTTGGACCTAGTTTGGCTATTCTTATAGTAAACCTTTTAACTTTTGGTTTTGTAAATAATTTGAAGGGACATATGTCTCCCTTTTCTATTTTGGGTTTGTATCATTACATTTTCTTATCGTTAGCTATGGCATGTAAATTAGTTCGTTAGCATTGCAGCTTTTGGCACCCGCCTCTTGGGAATGTTGGAAATGTTTGTGATTGGTTTAGAAATTTTTTTTTGAAATTACAGGTTTTGTCTAGTTGAACCAATTACAAACACATCCTGTCAGTTTTTCTGTAGAATTTACGCGTTTATTTATCGCTAATTTTTAAGGGTGTCACAGTGGCCGTGTCGCCGGCCCACGACCTGTAACCACAACCACCCAGCCAGGCCCACGGGCAGCCCACAGTCATGCCCAACCAAACACAAGACGGAATTATAAGCGTGCTTAGGACGGACATATACACTAATTTTGCCAATTACATTAACCATCATTTATCATCCAAAACAGCCGACATTCGACCATAAGTAACCTGCTCAACCCCTCCCCCACGGCTGTCAAACAACCGGCAATTAAACCACCCGAACAACTCGTGAAACGGTCACAAACAGAGGTAAAGTATGGTCCATGGCTAGATATTTAAAGCGAGAAATTCAAGTATACATGTGTTGATATTAACATGACGAAAACAAGCACGAAGACAGTTCCGTAGGACTACTTTACCCGTCCCAAAGTAGAGACCAAACCAGTCCATGTTACGGTTTTAAGGCCGAATTCAGCAGCCCTATTCAGCTCAAATTCAAGACGGAATTAAGGCAAAATTGAGACGGAAATAAGCACGACTAAAACATGATTAACCACCACAAATTTTATCATAGCCATGCTCAACAAAACCCAGAAAAACGCAGCTATAAACACCCGTGGAAACAGACAAACATCATATACTCGAAACAACACCATAGCCGAATTCATATTGAGAAATAAGCTACGAAAAACACCCAAATAACCATGTAAAATGACCACTAAATCCACATATTCAACCACATATACGAGAAGGACATAAAGAACTAAACTTTACAATAAATAAGAGTGAAAAACCGTGGAAAAGGGCAAAATATCGATATTTTGTCGAGTAGCCTATCACCGTTACCTTAGCCGCTCCTTATTCTTCGAATAAATGGTCTCAAAAGCTTCAATCTACCACAAGGTCTTCGAAAGCTTTGTCATGGAGCAAGAAAACGAAAGAGATTGAGGCAAAATCGAAACTTTATAAAACGGGTCACAAACGAAAGTCATACAAGATCACAACTTTCTGACCTTAAAAGAATGAGGAAGGAAAGGGGAAGCTAATGGTGTAAAAATTAGAGGAAAAGGTTGAGAAAAGAGGGAGAAAATGGAGGTTGAAGGTGGCGGAAATGGAGTGTACGAGCTCTGTTTGTGTTTTGTTACTGCTGCTTTCGTTTGTGGTTGCAGGAAGAAGAAGGGAAATAAAAGAGTGGGTGTGGGGTTGCGGGTGGACCAATAATATGGGTATTAATAATAATAATAATAATAATAATAATAATAATAATAATAATAATAATAATAAATGAATTATAATATTATGTATAAAGGTAGAGTGCCAGAGAGTAGGTGAGCATGTTGTCGATTTCTGGTTGGTCCGGATTAAAGCAGGTACAAAGTAAAATGTGACGGTCTATATCTAGACGGAAATTAAGACGTGAATTATTATTATTAGTGTCACTATTATTACTGTCCGACTAAAATACGTATTTTTATATAAATTGAGCTTTAAAATATTACTTTTATAAATCGTATTTGAAATAAAATTAATTAAATTGAATAATTCAAAAATATAAAATAAAGCAATCAAACGGTTCAATAAGTTTTAAATGTAAGATATTCCATAAAATAAATAAGTATTTTATTAATATTTAATTAAGTTATTTTATGGAAATTAAGTTAGTCCATTGTATGGTGGAATTTACCTAGGATTCTGTTTCCACTATTATCTTCCATGACTTACCATTCACTGTTGGAATATGTGTCCTCCGACAATAATGCGATCACAACTGTTGATCATGATGATCACATGTTTAAGTCTCATTATAAAGAATACAATTGGGATGTAATATTTTACTGTCAACTGGTCCACACATATCGGTAATGATTGGCTGACTAGAGTTTGACATTCGCCGTGCGTGCGACGGTGGTGATTAGTTGATCCCCTAGGTCATACCTAAAGGGCAACACTCTTAATTGATCATTTAATTGATCGTATAACGTTACGAGTCAATTATATTATTTAAAATTGACGGACGATTTTGGAAGTAATATTTACGTGTCTCATTGAAATTTGATTAAATGAGATACGGTCAGAGTAATCGAATTGTTTCATTACTCAGATGAAATTATTGTTTAAAGAAACAAATGAAATTGAATGAATTATTATAAATACAAATTATTGTGATTTATAATTGGTAAAATATTTTGGTACACGTAATTATGAATTACTAGGTCAATTTTTGTATATGACGTATTCTTATTAATACGTTGATTTTTAATATGTTAAAAATACATAACAAATTTATGTAACATATGACATGTGACATAAGACAAACTGACATTTTGACAAAGATAATATGGAGTCCATATTATCTATGTATGCCGAAATTAAGAGGAGAATTAGGCTTATATTGTGTTGATTATATTAGTGGAGAACACAATCATTTTCCCTAATAGACTAGCCATGCAACCTAGTGTTCATTGTGAAGAACAACTCTTGCATCACTACTACAAAAATGGACAAAGAGAACGGTTAAAAACCGTCCTTATATGTTAATCAAACCGTCCTTAAATCACCCGTCCTCGTTGCCTAAGAGCACGGTTGGCATAAAGTCAAACCGTCTTCTTTTGTATTTAATAAGAGGACGGTTGTTATCTTGAACCGTCTTCTTTGCGTTAAATAAGAGGACGGTTCCATGTCTTAACCGTCTTCTTTTGAATACATGGCGCGCCTTATTTTTGTGCGAGCTTCATCACGCTTTGTTAATTAACCGTCTTCTTTACATTTTTTTGAAATCAATTTAGCGCGAATTTATGAATATATCCATGCTCTTTCACCACTAGATTTTTGAAATAAAAATTGTTTCATTCATGCCTTATACGACAATAGTCACATCACTCAAATATGACATGCTACATTTCAGAAAATCTAGTATATCTTACATTTATAATCCAAATCCAACCAAACAAATGTAATAAGTTTCAACTTGCAAAGTACAAACTATTAGCAATTCCTTGTTTAACACAAGCACCAACACGAGTTCTTCCATCCACACACCATTACCTAAGCTATCTAAATAACATCTAAGTAGTTCAGCCTAAATACTTTGTACATTATCATCAAATTTCGTCGCCTTAAACCACAATGCATATGTAGCCTAAATGTCCCGCACCTCATCAATTTGCTCAACCGACCGAGTCTGTCTTTAGGCCTTTAAGCATGAACTACACACAAAGTAACCAAAATACATAATTACAATTATATACATATCATAACCAGTAATTGATATAAATTGAAGTAAATGATTGAAACAAAAGACATGCTCAAAGACGTGAGATGAGAGATGATAAAGGTGAGGATAATAGTTGCACCGTCAGTTGATGCTTAACAATAGTAACATATTTCCAGAAATTGTATTTATATTAAACTAGGTAGTTTCAGGATTCACACCCATCAATGCGAACATGACTGATAGTGCATTTATAAACCAAGGCCGAGAAGACTTTGCTTGTGCAAGAAGATGACCACCGCCTCAAGACAAGCATATTTACAGTCTTTATACAAGACACTACTACACACATGATAGAATTGCTTGTAAAAGTTATAGCCATACCTCAATCAACTTTATAGCAGCCTCCGTCAGCGATTCTGCTCAGTTTCCAGTTTCCAGGAGTTTGACTACTCTTTGATCAGTTCAGATAACATTTTTGAAACCTATGAACGCAGAGAAAAAATGAGACTGATCTGATCACTCATACACAGCTGAAAAGATCACTCATGGACGTTTCTTTGCGACAAAGTCCGCTTTCTAAAAAAGCATTTAACTTAAGTTAGCTAAAATATTTATATCAAATAACAGTGAATTCAAATAACTTAAACAATTAAAAGATAACTTACAACTTGCTTCTCAATTGCTCGATATCCTTCTCGACAACCATGGTATTTTGCTTTCTTCCTGGCCGCATTCTTCTTGTTTTTCTCACTAATTGCCTGTAAATAGCAAATTTCATCAAAACCTGAAACCTCTAAACAGCACTTTACATGCAATTTACAGCACAATTTACAGCACTTTGCAAAATACAAACTTCTTTGTTTTTACATTATATATCATCAACCTGAAACCTCTAAACAACACTTTACACCACAATAAACTGCCTGACAACATATAACCATCAAATTATAGTCTGTAAACATTAACATACATCACAAAAATCTAGCTGACATCAATTTTCAGCCCCTAAACGTATTTACATCATTTTACATCACAAAAAGGGTTTTGACAGAATACATCCAATTACTGCCTCTAAATAACAATTTACGTCGCAAAACACAGTCTGACAACATCAAAACATCAACTTGCAGCCTCTAAACTTCAGTTTACATCACCAAAAAACCTTAGATAGCTAGTTGTATTTTTAACAATTAAGAGAAACGTTAGTTCATCGCCCAAGTACTGCATAGCTATGTGCCTCCAACCATTCTCCAATCAAACAGCTGAATCTCTACAACGTATTCATTTTCTTCATTTTGGACTACATTGTAATTTCAAGGATAGAAAAACAATTTTTTTGTAACTACTTTTACTTATCATCTTACGTATGCTACTGACAGATTAATATAGGAAATAACTTACCCTCCGTATGTTTCTCCTTCCAATGCAAGTCATATGCTTTCCTCACTCTTGTTCTTAACTTTTATTCTAAAAGAGGACAAGCTAGGTAGTATTTGCTCATTAAAATGTAGCTAAGGGACAAGCTTAGTTGTTGAGAAGCTTTTCTTGGGCTATATAGGAGTGCTACCAGTTGCCAATGAGGGTGCAAAGAGCTAGACTCCAAAGAAGGATCACAAGTGTTGCTTTCAAGGCTCACCAGCCATTTCAGTCTTTGTTGGCTGCATTTCTTACTTCAAAAAGGTCTCCTCTTCTTATCATATGGGGCTCACATGCATAGTATCATTTAAGGACATATTCTCATCCTTGGACGGGCCATTTAAGGCACAAAAATGCCCTTGTTGCACACAATTGCCAGACAGACCATTCTAGGACGATTCTCGCAATCATGTCTTTCTTGCAGAGGTCATAATTCCGTGCTCCCTTAGAGTTTTCTGGCCCATGCTATATCATTTTAAAGCTAAAGGTGCTAGCTATCACGACCAATAAGAACCACTTCAAAAAATAATATAGAACTCGAGATATTCATGCTCGTGTGATATCAGGTCATGTCTCAACTGTGCTGTAACCTTTCAGCAATCAGGGACATTTTGCAGACCTTATAACTTGTGCTTTAAGATGAATCACGAGGTGTCCCATATACCAAATCGAAGATAGATGTGCTAGCTGTATTATCCAATTGGAATAACCCCAAAATCTCGTATGGTTTCGGAGATATAAAGCTGTAAGCGAGTTCAGGTCATTTCAGAAAGTACAACATATCCCTGTGCAGCAGCAGCAACTTTCAGATTTCATATCTCTTAGCTCAACTCGAATAAAAATGTCCAAGTTACGTCAAATGAAAGCTAATTGAGTTAGCTTTCATGTCCAATTCGAATCATGCATAGAGAACTTATAGATTATGAGATATGAGCATTTGATTACTAACAGGTTAATTCTGAACAACATTGCATTCCTGCCTGCGTACAACCTATTTGTTTGGCTATAGCTCGAGATAAATAGCTGATATGGACCTGATTTATCCTCTAACTTGAAGTAAGCAATTCAAGATGAGCATCAGTGTAAAGGTCATGGCCATTGAGCAAGGAGAGTTCGAGATACGCATGTTCAAAACACAACCTTAAATGAAGGCTAAGACCGTGTATTGCATTCCAATTGTGGCAATTATTTGGACAGTCTCAAGGCTACTCGTAATGGCATGAAAATCAATGATTCGACTCATTAGCTCCCGCTGCAAAATGTAGGAACAGTAATACTTGCTAACAATTAATCATCAAAGCTTGAGGTTTTCACTCCAGAATCCAATCAAAACAAGCAAGCAGCTAAAATTGAAAACAAAAAACCCTAAAAAGGCAAATAATCAGGGAGTAGGTGATTACTAGTAAGTTTACCAAATTAAAAGAAGAGTAGATGTAAATTAAAGGTTTTAAGGAGGACGCAAGGCAATAAGAAGTTAGAATAAAAGTAGAGATTGTAACTTTGTAAATAAGAGTATTGTTTCAGACAAATCATAAAGATTAAAAAAAAGTATATGATGAAGAAAATGGGGAATATGAAATAAGAGATAGGAACCTCAACAAGGCGTGCATCAGTGGAGTAGAGGTTTGAGGTGGCGAACTGACTGGAAGCATACTGTGTATGTGACCGCGGCGGACTGACTGGAAGCGTTGCTAATTACGATGTCTAGGGCGCGATTGTTTAGAATTAGAGAGATGGAGAGGGCGATAATGGTGACCTAGATCGGTGGTGCTAGCGAGGGGCGGTGATTTTGCATTAGGGAGATGATGATGGAGAACTTGGTGGTGGTGAGAGGCGATTGTTTGCAAATAAAAGAAAAAGGCAAACGAGGAGTTGGGAACTCCGAATATTATTGATCATCATTAATTAGGGGAAAAAAAAAAAGAAGACGCTTCAGTTAGTTAACCGTGCTGGATATGTTTAAGAGGACGGTTATATTGACCAACCGTCCTTGTTTCTTGTTTTAAGAGGACGCGTCTTTCTATTAACCGTCCTCTTCATGTGATCAACAATAGCGCGGAAATTAATTGGCTAATGTAAGATGGTTCCGTGTCCAACCGTCCTCTAAGGTGCGTCCTCTTAGCCTAAAATTGTAGTAGTGCATGCATTGGCTCACTCTTCTTCCCTCCTCTTCCCTTAACCGGTTTTTCATAGGGGCAAAACCAAGGGTTTTGCCTCATATTTTTATCACTTGCACTAGATTATAGTTTAGTGCATTAGAAAATTTATTCATTCATCAAAAATTAACAATTTTTAGAAAGATAAAAACTTCCTTTTCTCCTCTCTTAAACCGGTTTTTAGGAGACCAAAAACCAATTTATTTTGGGTCATTTTTATGCTAAATTAATATTGTACTAGTATTCATAGTATTAATTTTATTAAGAGTGTGCTTTGGGTATTAAACTTTGGGAGAGATCCTATACTTGGATCTTTGTTCATCCATTGAGGAAAGCACAAGAACAAGAGAGAAGGAGATCTCTCTTGTGCCCTAATAAACCGAAATTCCAATGTAAGATAAAGATTTCTTCTTTATATTGTTTATAGTTTGCATGCATAAGATCACCAATTAATTTTATGATTAAATTAACCTAAAACATATATGAATATGTTGAGTATATAGATCTACTTTTCTGTCAATTGGTATCAGAGCCATGGTTGTTTGCATGCAAATCGGTTAAAAGTTTTTCCGAGTTATACGATTAACATATAAAACTTGTTAAATTTGTGTTATTATGATATATCACGAAAATCATTATGAATGTTAAAATTTCTGGTCCTAAAATGTTTTTAGGATATTTTGGTTAATTTATGGATTTTTATTGTTCATATTATACAATAATGGCATTAAAATATGATTTTATGAATAAAATGTCATTTTCGGACTAAACTTAGGTAAACTTTGAATTTTCCAGTGATTTTTGGATATGTTGTCACATATATTATTTTGAGAAGACCTGTAAATTTTCATAATTTTTGGACTTCTTATGCTCGAAAAATGGATTTTTCATTATTAAAATCAGATTTAGATGAAAAATAGGTTAATATGAGATAAATTTCGAATCTGGTCATAGAAATTTAGTATGTTGTCACATGCAATTTTACAAGATGTGTCTAAAATAATAGGCTATATTGAAGTCTTTATGCATGATTTATGATTTTTGGAAGAAAAATAGCATAAATAGTGACTTAATTAGTGAAAATTAATAAAACATACTCTATGACTAAGGAAAAACATCACATGTTGCATTTTATTATCTTTTTTAGATCTAAAATTGAAAAGTTGATGAATATAATTTTTCTCATGTTTTTATGATTATTTTTGTTAAAACCGATAAACCGCAACATTGTTTTTCCGGATAAATTTCGAAATTTTTAACCTAAGTTTTTGAACATTATGAGTGTCATGGTATTTTTCCAGAATGTTCATGAGTTTAAATTTCAAATTTCAAATTTATTTGAAATTTTGTGATTTATTTGAAGTTTATAGCTTATTTTTGTAATTTTAGGTCCATTAATAAACAAATTTTAGAAATATGAGTTAATTATGGTCAAATAATTAGTGAAGACTAAATTTTGAGTCCTAAGAGGTTAGGGTAATTAACTTATGCATAAATATGAATTTATGTAATTTTTGTGATTTTAAAACGTTGAATCACGCAAATCCGTAAAAACCGAGTAATATACGATATTGGCTACTTAAAGGCGATTTAGCATTAAATTGGGCATGTTCATACATATTATAATGCTGCATTTTCTTTATGATTGTCATAATTTTATTTATGTAATTTTGAATTATGTAATTTTTACTTAGTATGGCCTTAGTTTTTAATTGGTATTACCCGAAATGTATGGGAATATCGATTCGATTGTAATTTATTGTGATCTTGTATCACCGTTTTTTAATTTAATAGATTTATTTTATTTTAGTTAGAAATGTATGGTAGGAAATTATGTAATTTGTTATGTAATTTTATTTATTTCGGAGTTCCCAAAGACGGATTTCTTCAAGATGGCGATACATAAAAACGGTGTTACCTCGAGATGTGTGCCACAACCGAAGTTCAAGGGACCAATGGAGTTGGTTTCCGAATATGTAATAGTTAATTAGATTTTCTATTTTAGGAAGGCCATACTAGGATTTATTTTTTATGCTTTGCATTTTATTTATATGTCGCATGCATCGCTAAATCGTCATAACTAAAACATGCATCATCTTTCATCGAGTTTATCGACCGTGTCAATTAGAATTATCGTAGTTCACGGCTTTAGTTCACTTAAAACGTGATAGATAATAAATTGACATGACCTCTCGCTAAAATAAATAATTGAGACATAGCCTTACCAAATAGTAGAAACCATGAAAACCTATTTCGCGAGGGAGTGCACTCGGCCATCCCGGGGTACAAACCTTGTTACGTAGGGGAAGTGGGTGAAAAATGTCTATCCACCGAATTCGTGTTGATGAGGGTTTCATCGGCCATCCCGTGCCCAAATTAATGTGAATTTGGATCATGAACACATTTATTCGAAATTTGGATTGACCTCAACGGAAGTATTCGTGACCGTAGTCGCATGTGTTCCGGGCTATAGATAAACTTAGAGTAAATTTATCGACCAAGAGTTCTAAAAATAGAATCGATTAAGCGTTAATCCACCGAGTTATATTGATAAGGGTTTCATCGGCTATCCCGTGCCTAAGTTGATATGAATTTGGGTCTTGGAATCATTTATCTAGTTGGGTAGAGGTCACTAGAAAAATGCCATAAAACTTGTTTAAATTAGTTTTCACGAGTATTATTATTAAAACGACATTTGTTTTACTCCTTCTATTTTGTTTTGTAGACCACTTCTTTTTCTCATAACAAATGGCTACACCAAACCCAAACGCCACGCCTTTCGCTAATTCATCATGGCTCCGATCCTTCATGGATCGATGTAAATTTGAAAAGAATGGGTCAAATTTCTCCGATTGGGATGCCCAACTCAAATTAGCCGCCCAAGGTGACGACAAGCTTCGTTACCTAACCGAGGCCTCTCCACCCGAACCTAATACTAGGTCGACCGCCGCTACTAGGGAAGCGTATGAGGCTTACCATAAGGAGTCCGCCGCAATGAAAAACGTGTTGATATTTGCGATGGAGGCGGATCTCCAAAAGAGAGCCTTTAAAATGGGCACCGCTAATGAGATTTACTCCAAGCTAGTGACAATGTTTTCACAAACTCCGCGGATCGTCCAATATGAGGTGGCCGCGGCATTCTTTGATCTCGACTTCAAAGAGGGCCAAAAGGTTAGCCCTCATGTGCTCAAACTTATGGAGCTAGTCGAGACCTTGAAGATTCAAAAGGTTGAAATCTCCAAAGAACTCATTTTAGATAGGATTCTACACTCCTTATCCAAAGTCAAAGCGTATGTTTAATTCCAGGTGAATTTTAACATGCAAGACAAGGATGTGTCTCTTGAAGAATTGCACAAGTTACTTGTGCAAGCCGAGAGGGACATGGGGTTAAATGTGAACCCACCAAAGGATGTGCTTAACATAATCACTAAGAGCAAGGGGAAGTTCAAGAAGAATGGGAGGAAGGGTAAGAAACAAGCTCCCACTTTCACCAAAGCTAAGACTAATGAAGCTAGCACTTCAAAAATCAAGAAAGGTCCTCTTGATAAATGCCATTATTGTAATGGTGTTGGACATTGGAAAAGAAATTGTTCCAAATATCTTGGTGATATTAAGGCTGGAAAGATCACTCCAGTAGGTAAATGACTATCCTTTCTTTTATGTTTCTAATTCAACTATGGTATTGTGATACAAAGTTGTGATAATGTATCTCCCTTTTTATTGTAAATAGGGCCTCCACCAAGCAAAGACAAGGGAAAAGAAAAGCAAGCTTGAGAAACCATCAAGAAGCTAGGAATAGCTTTCATGGAGCTTTGCTTTTTATTGTCTTATTTTAATCATGTTTTGGATTTTAGAACCTTTAAGTTTCCGTGTTCGACATGGAAAAGGTATTTTGGATAATTGGTTGTATTTTGGATAATGGTGGCTTGGTTTGCAACCCAAGTCACCCGTTTTATCATTTTATCCTTTGTTCTAAAATTCGTATTTAAATGCTTGCTCTTAGAAACATATGATTATTCACTTAAGGTGATCTAATAGACAAATATAATGACGGGATTCATTATATGTCCACATGCTTAAGGCTTGTGTATGATCACTTGTTAAAGTGATTTTTGAGTCATCACTTGTTAAAGTGATTTTGAGTCTATGAACTCTTTTTAAAGGAATGTCAATCACCAAGTACACTTACGAAATCTAAAACTATTAGTCAACCTATGAGATAGTTCTCCTTATACTTCAAATTCATTATTTGTGTCTCATATGCTATCTTTGAATCTATAGTGTATTTATTCTAAAGATAGAGTTGGAGAAAAATGAGACACAACACACCAGGCAAGATAAATTTGTGTACTTGTGTAAATGAGATCTACGCAAGGTAGAATGATTTGAATGAAGGTATATCTATTTATATAGTATACTCAATAGATGAGATCTATGGTCTCAAGTAAGTTCTATATGACTAAAGAGACCATGTGAAGTAATCATAAAAGCATGTTCTCAAGATAACTACACGAGGAGACCAAAAGAAAGTTTTGGAAGAAAAATGACTAATGTAAAGTCTTAACAAGAGTTTTGACTAGTTTATGATAAATTTTGACCAATAGTTTCAATATTAATATTTACTTAAGAGCCTAAATGAATCAAAGTAACATCCTAGAAAATAAACAAGATTTATGACTAGAGGTTGCAAGGATTGATATACCGATATCTTCAATAGCCAAGTTTTAACCACGCAGATGTCATTACTTAACGTCATTATGAAAATGGAATGGTTAAACCTCCTTCCGAAAGAGTATTTCGAAGGACGTGTTCTAGATATTATTTATATTTAAACAATGACATTGCTACGTATCATTATGACATGAACGAATTAGAGATTAAAATCTCTTTCCATATGGTTAAGATGAGACCTCTTCAAAATAGGAATTTTGAAAGGATATGATGGGAACATATATGGCTTCATCTTAATAACTTTGCAAAGCAATATACATTCCAATTTTGAAATGTTTTCGATTGAGTAATCAATTTCGAAACATGTGGAATTAAGTGGGAGTTTAGAAATTATCATGTGAAGACATGGAATTTAGTGGGAGCTATCATCCTTTGAATGTTTACAACTCATTACTCATTAGGAATGACGAGCTAATATCTTCTTTCACAAAGAAGTATTTGAGTTTTCAATTCTGGATGAATATGGACTATGATGAATCCAATTACATCAAGAAATATTGGATTAGTATTAAGAAATACACATCGTATCAACATACACATAGGTTATTCATGTAAATGAAAATGGAATTGCCATTAGTAGTCATGGTCGTTCATTGAACCTAAGAACGGTTGATCTCATGATCATTAGTAACTAATGTTTCCGCCATTAGAATTATCATGCACATGTCCAATGGTGAATCATATGCATAAGAGCATGATGATTCATTGGTAAGCCATAATAGAAACGTCATGAATCTCGAGTAGAATCCGATGAGCGATTTCGGTGTTTGATAGAATGCTCTGTTATGTGACAAGAGGTTGCACATATTAATGAAAATTCGAACACATGTAAAGATTTATGAGAATCCTAAGCCTTTCAAGCTAAAAGGAGAAATAAGAAGTTTGGAAAGATACTTAGTTGAATAAGAAGTTGCTCAAAACTAATCTTTCCTAATATGCTAGGACTTGTGAGAAGTGCTAGACTAATCATCTTGACAAATTGTTGCAAGACTCTACAAAACATATACCTAGTGCATTGTGTGTGGATGGAGCACTTGATCAGTACAAGTCATATAATTCACCACAAATCCGTTCGTCATGTGATAATCGATAAGGAAGTTCTTTCAAGATAAAGAACCGAAACCAAGGTCGGGAACCTTGATGTGTACTTGGTAAGGTTCATGCTATGAGTGATAACATGAATGTAAAGGATAATACGATTAAGAAGTTTGAACACATGGACACATAACATGTTAAACTTCTATTGAAATCAACAAGTGTTTACACACTTACGATATGCATCACAAGGTTGTAATCTTATATTGACTACCCGAGTGTGATGTCGACATTTGTCGTTTGAGTTATTATTAACTCACCATATACTTTGTTACATCCAAACGGGTTGTGGAGACAATTGAACCCCGTTAAAGTGAACATGGATTAGCATTGCATTTGCCCATAGTCACTTGTATAAGGTGACGTCTCGAAGTGACTAGAGTGTGATGCGATTGATGGCAAGTTCAAGTGCCATAGAGTCATGTGAGATGACTAGTCGATCACATAGGCAGACTGTTAGGAACTTTTTGTCGGGCCTAATGACCGCTTATAGAGTTCTGGCAAATTTATATAGCCTGGTCGTGGCGAGAGCTGCTATAGTATTCTAATGAGTCGATTCTTTTGACTAAAGACTATTCGCCTAAGATAGCACAGTTTCAGATTAACTTTGATTTGTGTTACTACGACCTTCGTAAATGGGGTCAAATGGGCATATTTTGAGTTATGATGGCTGTGGCTAGTTGAAGGGAATGAGTGCGATAGGAATTGTCCACCCCTAATCAGGGTTATAACAATATCTCAGGGCCACTCGAGGAGTAATGAACTGGAAATGAGTGGCCACGCTCGGAATGTATCCATGGTGGATAAATCCGGTCAATCAGTTATTCTCCAGATCGAGGAAACCACTCTCGATATGATTACTTGCAAGTACGACCTGAAAAACACCTTGCATTGAGTGGAAGATAGTAATAGGACAAGAGAATTGGTGACGCACACTTGTCGAGGACAAGTGGAAGATTGTAGGAATATGTGTCCTCCGACAATAATGCGATCACAACTGTTGATCATGATGATCACATGTTTAAGTCTCATTATAAAGAATACAATTGGGATGTAATATTTTACTGTCAACTGGTCCACACATATCGGTAATGATTGGCTGACTAGAGTTTGACATTAGTGTCGTGCGACGGTGGTGATTAGTTGATCCCCTAGGTCATACCTAAAGGGCAACACTCTTAATTGATCATTTAATTGATCGTATAACGTTACGAGTCAATTAAATTATTTAAAATTGACGGACGATTTTGGAAGTAATATTTACGTGTCTCATTGAAATTTGATTAAATGAGATACGGTCAGAGTAATCGAATTGTTTCATTACTCAGATGAAATTATTGTTTAAAGAAACAAATGAAATTGAATGAATTATTATAAATACAAATTATTGTGATTTATAATTGGTAAAATATTTTGGTACACGTAATTATGAATTACTAGGTCAATTTTTGTATATGACGTATTCTCATTAATACGTTGATTTTTAATATGTTAAAAATACATAACAAATTTATGTAACATATGACATGTGACATAAGACAAACTGACATTTTGACAAAGATAATATGGAGTCCATATTATCTATGTATGCCGAAATTAAGAGGAGAATTAGGCTTATATTGTGTTGATTATATTAGTGGAGAACACAATCATTTTCCCTAATAGACTAGCCATGCAACCTAGTGTTCATTGTGAAGAACAACTCTTGCATGCATTGGCTCACTCTTCTTCCCTCCTCTTCCCTTAACCGGTTTTTCATAGGGGCAAAACCAAGGGTTTTGCCTCATATTTTTATCACTTGCACTAGATTATAGTTTAGTGCATTAGAAAATTTATTCATTCATCAAAAATTAACAATTTTTAGAAAGATAAAAACTTCCTTTTCTCCTCTCTTAAACCGGTTTTTAGGAGACCAAAAACCAATTTATTTTGGGTCATTTTTATGCTAAATTAATATTGTACTAGTATTCATAATATTAATTTTATTAAGAGTGTGCTTTGGGTATTAAACTTTGGGAGAGATCCTATACTTGGATCTTTGTTCATCCATTGAGGAAAGCACAAGAACAAGAGAGAAGGAGATCTCTCTTGTGCCCTAATAAACCGAAATTCCAATGTAAGATAAAAATTTCTTCTTTATATTGTTTATAGTTTGCATGCATAAGATCACCAATTAATTTTATGATTAAATTATCTAAAACATATATGAATATGTTGAGTATATAGATATACTTTTATGTCAATTGGTATAAGAGCCATGGTTGTTTGCATGCAAATCGGTTAAAAGTTTTTCCGAGTTATATGATTAACATATAAAACTTGTTAAATTTGTGTTATTATGATATATCACGAAAATCATTATGCATGTTAAAATTTCTGGTCCTAAAATGTTTTTAGGATATTTTGGTTAATTTATGGATTTTTATTGTTCATATTATACAATAATGGCATTAAAATATGATTTTATGAATAAAATGTCATTTTCGGACTAAACTTAGGTAAACTTCTAATTTTCCAGTGATTTTTGGATATGTTGTGATACGTGCCTAATGTATAGTCTTTTTGGCCTATTTCAGCACGTATTTCTATGCATTTCTCTACTATTTTTATAGTATTTTGCCCCGAATTGGCTACTTTGGTGTATTTTGTCCTTCTTATAGGAATGATCGCGAAAGTGGTGAAACCATGCTCCTTTTCGTCCTTTTTGCATGCATTTAGAGGAGACGGGATTGTCCCAGAGTGAGATGTTGCACTTGGAAGTGTCGTTGCATGCATTACGAGGTATTTGAGTGAAGACGTAAGCTGAATTGAAGATCCAAGTGGTCTATCGAGCTGTTTGGAGGACGATCGAAGGGTTCCTAGGCTTTCGAGGCTCGATCGAGAGGCTCCTTCCTCGATCGAGTAGGATTCACACGACCAAGTCCTCGATCGAGTACCCTATTTGGTCGATCGAGGGACTCTATTTGAGATGATGGTCGATCGAGTGGTTTAATCCACTCGATCGAGGGGTTTTTCACGGGCATGGGCTTTGCTTCAGTCTGTGTGTTTAATTTTCGCTAAACATTGTTTGTTTCTTATTTAACCTATGTTTACTAGGTTAATTAGGCATCTCTTTAATTATTCCTTTTACTATCTTTCTTTTACTATCATACACATTAGGAACCTACTGTTACTTCTTACGTTGCTCTTGCTACCGAGATTGCTTCATTGAATTTCGGTTCTTTACGCCGGAATCGCTTAGATTGTAATCTCTTCCTTCTCTTTAATAATAATTAACCTTCTTTTGTTTTTAATTCCTGTTTATGTTATCGTTCTTCTTTGCCCTAATTTCTGTTATTGCGCTTTATATTTATTATTTCATTATGTCTTCTGCTGGAAATTTGTGTGCTGTTAGTTTAATAATCGACATGAGTAGCTAATCTCCCTTCATGTTGGGATTAGGGGATCTGCGGTAGAATAATGACGACGTAGTGAATGAATTAGACGAATTGACTAAGAGACCCTGTCACTATAGCAATATAACTGTAATTCTCGACCTAGTTGAGTGCACGCTTCTATGTCACCCATTAATCTGGCTACAATTAATCCTGGATCGAAAGATTGGACTAAATAGGCTTGCTATAAACAGTAGACTACCCTAATGAGGACGAAAGTTAAGTTAGTGGTATTTTAGGGTGGGAAGTGGACCGAAAGGACCTTCTAATATCCGTCTCACATTAGTTAAATCGAGTCATTTCTTTGCTAAGTTGTTGAACTACCGTAGTGAACCGAGTTCCCGACATGTCCCCCTCTTATTGATAGTTTTAAATCATTTTCCGCTTATATCGCTCTCTCGCTTTATTTCTCTTCCCTTTCAACTCCGTAGTTTAGAAACCAAAAATTTAATCAACCCCATTGTTACCATAGGATTAGAAATAGATAGCTGTAGTTGCATTACCTCCCTGAGGATTCGATACTCGACTGCCTCTACTACATTTTTAGTTGAGACCGTTAGGTTTTATTTTTGTGCACGCGACGACGTGTCAAATTTTGGCGCCGTTGCCGGGGAGGCAATTGTTTAATTTACTAGCTGTTTTATTTTTAATTCTCCTTTTAGTTTAAGGAACATCGTTCCTTAGACTATTCTTATATCTTGTCTGTAGTTTCGTCTTATGCGCAGGTCGCAAGGTGGTCCACTACTACCTTTTGATCCCGAGATTGAGAGATCTCTACGCGTAAAAAGGAGACTATTTCAAGAACAACAGGCAGAGGAAGAGCCTAGTTCTCGTGGTAACTTTTACGAGAACGAGCTTTTCGAAGACAATCCGCCGTCTTCTCCAGTTTCCAATTCATCACTTGAGTCTATCACTTTCCCAGAATTTCCCGAAATGGCTGAGGAAGCAACCATTGCTAGTCACTCCGAGCCCACGGCTGACAATCTCTATAAAGGGTTGAATCGCCGGGAGATGCTAGGAAGTTCGAGCCCAAGCCCGCATACATCAATATGGTCGAGAAAAATCGGTTCGGGAGCTGCAATCAAGTCGCACTCAAAGCATATGGAGACCTTCATTGATTACTGCTGCTCCATACCTCCTCCACGGTGGCGTAATGGTGATCGAGATCAAAGAAACTATGTTCATCTTCTCACTCCGCGATCCGCAAGGAGTGGTACGGGATTTGGACCGAGCCGCTCACGGCATAATGATTGGAATTCGCTAGCATTGGCATTTTATAAGAAGTATTTTCGCTTTCGAGAACCATCGCCATTAGAGCTCAGATAACGAGTTTCAAACAGGGGCCCGACGAGAACTTCCACGAGGCATGGCTTCGTTTTAAGAAACTAGTGCGTACCATACCACATCACGGTTTCGAAAAATGGAGTTTATGCAACCATTTTTACAATGGTTTATATGATGATCAGAGGGCTATATTAGATGCAGCAGCCAACGGTCGATTTTCTGACAACTTGGGGCCGACGAAGGGATGGAAAATCATAGATGATTTAGCCACTCATAGGGCTGAATACGGGAATTCAAGGGGAAACCAAAGGAGAGCTGCTGAATCCTCTTCAGTAGCCGCATTAGAAGCCCTTACCGCGAGGTTCGACAAGTATGAACTAGGGGGAGCTCTCAAGCCAGGGATGTACCAGGTTAATGCCATGACAGACGGTCCTTTCGTCTGTACGAGATGTGGGGTAGATGGACATGTCGCTGATTATTGCCCTAGTCCTTATGAGCAATGTGCTGCCTTTCAACACTACAGGCAAAACAACACTCATTACGAGCCGAATATCCACCCCAATTTGAGGTGGAGTAATCAGAACAACGTACTCAATCCCACCGCTCCTCCAAATCAGCCGCAGCAGCCCTATATTCCTCCGCACCAGAAGCAACAAGGCTATCAGAAGCCTCCGTCTTTCAACCCTCCTAACCAAGGTGCTTCGTCATCTAGTGGGGTGAGTGA
This sequence comes from Silene latifolia, assembly GCF_048544455.1. Taxonomy (NCBI): domain Eukaryota; kingdom Viridiplantae; phylum Streptophyta; class Magnoliopsida; order Caryophyllales; family Caryophyllaceae; genus Silene; species Silene latifolia. The sequence goes on along the minus strand of NC_133530.1, from coordinate 24,838,891 downwards.
GATAGGTGAGTTAAAGTCCATGATGCAGGCTATTGCAAAGCAATTACAACAGAAGGACACGGCATTCAAGGCACTTGAGACTCAAGTTGCCCAATTGGCTGAAAATCAATCTTCAAGGAAGCCCGGTCATTTACCGACTCAAAATGACAAGAACCCAAATGAGACGGTACATTTGATAGAGTTGAGAAGCGGTCTTTCTTATGAGGGACGGAATACGTAAATCGGACCCAGGGAAGTCATCATCGCTGGCGATGAAAGTGTTCTCGCTAAGAGAAAAGGACCCACGACACAAGAGTTACTCGATCGACTGAAGTCTGATGCTCGATCGAGTGAAAATGGCGAGGAAGCCGGTCGATCGAGTAGCATTCCTGCTCGATCGAGTGAAGCAGGTGATGGGTTTGGTCGATCGAGTGGTAAGTGTGCTCGATCGACTAACGCTGATGAAGAAGGTGTTCGATCGAGTGACCACATTGCTCGATCGAGTGATATTGATGACGGGAAGCTTATTCGAGAGCCTGCTAGTGCTCGTTTAAGCGATGAATTACCAGAAAGGCCTCGTTCGAGAGGTAAGAAGCGTCGAAGGATCTTGAACTTGCTCGGAAGACACTTTGGAGGCAAGAAACAAGGGACTCGAGATTCCATTCATCGTTCCCTTCCGAGGCGGCCGCAGAATACCAAGATTAATCAACGAGTTTAGCAAATTTGTTGAGCTTTTGAAGAGTTTAGAAGTTTCCGTGCCGTTTCGAATTGTCGACTAAGGTACCCTCTTATTTATGATTTATGAAAGAGATTTTAGCGCGTAAGAGGACCATTAATGATAATGAGACCGTAGCCTTGGCGAGATGGGGTCACCCTATCTCAAAATAAGCTACCTCTTAAGCAATCAGACCCGGGTAGTTTTTCGATCCCTTGTCACATAGGAATGCAATTGATTGATAATGCGCTATGCGATTTAGGCGCTAGCGTAAGTGTTTTACCTTTGTCTCTAGCTAAGAGACTTGGTGTGACAAACTGAGTTGCACCAACATGATGTCCGGATGGCCGACCGTAGTTTATCACGGCCACTAGGTGTAGCGGAAGACGTACTTGTTCGGATCGGGAAGTTCTTTATTCCCGTTGATTTTGTCGTCTTAGATATCCCAGAAGATGTGCACACCCCTATCATTTTAGGGAGACCATTTTTGTCCACCTTGCCGTGCAGTAATAGACGTTGGGGGAAGACTTTGACATTTCGGGTAGGGGATGAGGAGCGATTTTTCATCACCCAAGTTCGGAGGGCTCCCATGCAAGCTCGGCCTTGCAATGCCCTCTCTGCCGTTGACCCTATTATTGACACTCCATGTGAAAATTTGGAGAATATTCTTGTTATTGCTAACCCTCCGCCTCTTCGAGAGCAAAAAGGAGGAAAAATCGTCTGTTTTCCTTACTGCAGTGAGATGAAGGCAAGAAAGGAGTCAAGGGACGGGGTGCAACCATTATCAATCAAGTGGACCCAAGGATGCCAAAGAAGCGACAGAGGGGCGAGAACGAAGACAGTTCGCACCTACATAGATGGGAACTACATTCCTCCTACTGTCACAAACAATAATTCAAGCTCATGGAAATCAAAGAGGACGGTCGTATCGTCGAAGTGACGTCCTCCGATCGAAAGCCCACGAAGGGGCTGCGAAAGCTAATGGGAATTAAACGGGAAATGCCCTGTGTAACAAAGTGTAATAGATATTCGTTTGAATTTCTTTTGAATTTCTTTTATTTACATTTTTATTAGGACAATTAGTTTAGACATTTTTTTTTTTAGCGTAGACTAAGACTATAGACTGTGTTTTCTGCGTTTTTGGTATTTTGGGATATGTTTGGATATGTTTCATGCAGGTTTGGGGAAGATGCACGCATTTCGAGGAAGTAAAGACGGAAATTCAAAGAAGTCTACACGAGGAAGTCCTCGATCGAGTACTTTTTGTACTCGATCGAGTGGCAAGTGTGTCGATCGAGCTGGCTGGTTAATCGATCGAAGAAAGGCCACAGAGGAATGGTCGATCGAGAGGTCCCTTACTCGATCGAGCGGAGGACATGAAAAAGTCCTCGATCGAGTGACTTAAAATCACTCGATCGAGTGAAGTGAACAGTAAACGGGAGTTTTTCTTTCTTAAAACTCTTTACTTTTCTAATTCTATTTCATTTATCCCTAACTTCCGTCTAACCTCTCCCTTAATTGCAATTGATTTTCCCCCAAATCCCCATTCTTTGCCCAAAATTATCAATTCCACCACCTACATTCTATTACTAGTACTTAATTCTTCATTAGCCCCTTATTTTCCCCCTCTTTTGTGCTCGTTTTTGCGGTTTTTGAAGGGGATTAGGGTTCCGCGGGTTTTCGATTAAAAATCCGCCTTGCTTGCTTGTTTTTGAAGTTTAATTGCTTGTTTTAGGATAATCATCATCAAGTAAGTGTTTCTATCACACTCTTTGCAATTTCTCTTGATTTAATTCGAATTTTTGAGGTGATTTTGAATTAGGGCTCGAAAATTCCATGTCTGTCGAATTGTTTCGATTTGATTGTGTTTATATGCCCTTAATTTGCTTGTTGATGATCTTTTCGCAATTCCTCGCTATGTCTACATGTTTAATTCGAATTTTGCGCAAATTCCGCGATTAGGGTTCCTGTAAGTCGAGTGTTTATTTGTTAGACGGCCTCTATGTTGCCTTGCTTGCTTAACTTCAGTCCATGCCTACTTACGCTTGTTGTTGTTAATCTTCTTTGTTGCCGTCCCCTAACGCCCGTATCGTTTGTGAATTATTGGGACTTTTGTTCCGTGAGTGCTTTTTCGCTTGCTAGTAGATCGTATGTTGCCGCATCTTTGTTCCTTGCTGATTTCAGTCTTTCTTAGCGGTCATATTTTGTCACTTTATCACCACTCACATGCTGTAATTCGAGGTTTGAGGAATTGTTGGGTTTTGCATTCTGGAAGTCGAATTTTTCGACTAATTGGGCCATTCGTTTTGCTGTCACATGTTGGTTAGCGGCTGTTTTAGCCACGGTTAGCAGCATCCTTTCTTATTCGTGCCCTTTGATATCTTGCAGGATGGACGCGAGTTCTGTGCCTTCCACTAGTACGTCCTCCAGCTCGTCAGTGAGCGAGTCAGTAGCCCCTGCTGTTGCCACTAGCTCTGCGTTGGTCACCACTGCAGCACCAGTTCTACTTGTCTCAGCTGCAGGGACAGTTTACTCCGCGGCCAGCTCAGCCGGGAGCTCGGTTCAGGCTTCACAGGCCATCACCCCTACCAGGCCTTTCTCTTTCTTCGGATGCGGATTCGAGCCCCGTTTCCCTTGCACTGGTATCGCCACCGAGACCACACCAGCAGGCTAGCCAGTTAGCCATCACTTCCAGCCCTTCAGAGGCTGTTGTTACGAGAGAGGGCGCTCTCACACCTCTACCAAAGATGCCCACGGTACGTTTCACTTCAGAGGCTCACCGGAAACGGTTAGCCGCCTTACTTCGTTGCCCCCTCTCCTCCACCCGTTTCCTTGCGCGGACTGACCTAGAGACCTTAGGCATTTACGAGGAGGTCTGTAGTTTGTTGAACGGGACGGGTATGTCGGGTTTGATTACCATGCAGGAGGCTACCATTCGTACCCTTACGTACGAATTCTTTAGCTCCTATTCCTTTGACACCGACTCTTACGCTGCTGACCACTCCAGTTCTTGCATTTACTTTCGACTCCGCAATGAGTCACACCACTGGACTTTGGCCAAGTTTGGCCATGTTTTAGGCCTAGTTAGTGACGGTCCCACCGCCCCACCTAGAGACCTCCTTCAGCCACTTTGGGCTGCGCTTACTCACACTCCCTTCCACTCACGGAAGGGAGCTCATGTTCACTTACCTGCGCCCCGTTATTACTTGCGTCTGTTAGGAGAGACTATTTTTGGGCGCCCTGAGTCCAATAACGTGACCAACACTGAGCTAGCGATTCTCGCGGGGTACCTCAACATTGACTACGGTACCCCATTTGTTCTAAACATTGCCTATCTGGTAGCTCAGCATTGGAACGGGATTAGGACTCGGGTCAAGACCGCAGTTGTCTGCGGCGGGCTAGTTACTAGGATCGCCCGCCACCTTTACCCCACTGACCCTTCACTCACTTCACCTGACGAGATGGCTCACCTTGACCTGGATGCCATGGCTGACTTGACCTGGTTCCCAAAGGCGAAGGGGAGTGCGAGGACGTGGAAGATCTGTGGTTCCACGTCTGTTACCTTGCCGTGCTCTACCCTCCCACCACTTTTACCGCTCTCTACTGCTGCTGAGGGAGCGAGGCCACCTCCACCTACCTACCACCTCACCTTCACCCCCCCTTCTTCTTCTAGGAAGAGGAAGCGGGAGGCCGGAGCATCTTCTAGCTCCCAGACTCCGGCCCAGACTAAGGCCCAGGCTGGACTGACCCCCACGCCTCAGCCTGCACCCACACAGCCTACACCCACTCAGACTCATACTCCACCCCCACTTGACCCTCCTTCTGGTTCGGCCTTCCCGGCCAATTTTGTCTGCCCTCCTGCTTTAGAGGCGCCCGAGGTCATGGACCAAGGGCGTCGTGATGCCGTGCTTTCGGATATGTGCAGGTACATTACTGAGATGAGACGGGATATGGCTTTGGCTGTATTTCCGCTCTACGAGTTCCACATCCGAGCCCGACGACCGATTCCAGAGGGGTGGCCGCATCCTTCCTTCTACCGATACCCAGCGGACGGGTACCCTCCACTTTCTTCTGACTCAGAGGAGGAGGTGGAGGAGACAGCGGTAGCACGAGAGGTGCGGTTGCGAGCTGAGCAGGCGTCCCGGCGAGCTTCCAGAGAGGAGGAGAGAGACCCTCCGTTCACACCCGGTCCGGAGGATCAGGCTGGAGATGACGACTGAGTCTCCCCCTTGTTTGTTGCTGGTTTGGGGAGACCGTTTTGTTGAGTCGGAGTACCTGAGAGACGGCGGTGCCGACGACGAGTAGTTATCTTGGTCTACTCACTTCCCGATTTTCTAAAATTTGGTTTGGGGAAGTTCGTGTTTTGTATGTTCTCTCACTCTTTTTATTTCGTCTCCTTTGTTTTTATTTTATTGGTTGTCTACTCACATCCCCCATTTTTCTGCTGGTGTATGCTGGAGGACAACGAGGGCGTTGTCCGTTTTGGTTTGGGGAGGGTATTGCATCTTTTTGAGTCTGCATCTGCATTTGTTTTGCATTCACGTTTAATTTTTCAGTTTGCATTTGTTGTTTATTTTCAAAAAATCAAAAATCCAAAAAAATTAGAAAAATTCAAAAAATTCACGTTTATTTTAGCATATAGGTTGAGTCGGAACGGTAGATTCCCGTGATGAAATTGCACTATAGCTTGTCATATTACTTGAGCCTTGCACTTGTATTGATAGTTTTTAGCCTTGTCATACGCATAATCTACGAATTTCTGTTCAAATAATAGCTGACTGTTTAGACTTGACCTAATAAACTGGCAAACTACTTAAAAATTCTGAGTTTTAGAGCCATAACTGGTGACATTCATGACCAGTTCATTAGGAATTTTGAGAGTAGTACTCCTTGCATAGCATGTTTGTCTCATTTGCACATTTATGACATTCAATTTCTCGTCAAATGCACATATTCGGGTTTGTGGTTGGTGTCACATGCAGGGAGGGTCTTGCAAATTCCCCTTTCTTTACATCTTTCACCCATTTAGCTCCACATTGACCAAAACTTGCCCTTTTGACCCATTAGCTACATTCCAAACTAAGCCTGCCTAGTCAAGCTAGTTAGTCTGTCCTTTTGTGGTATGTTTTCCATTGCAGTTTGGTCTGTAATTCCTGTTTGGAGTTGGTGTTTGTGTTGAGGAAGGAGGAAGAAAGAAAAAAGAAGTATAGAAAAAAAAAAACGTGAAGTAGAAAAAAAAAAGAAAAAAGAAAGAAAGAACAAAAAAAATGAATGAAAAATGAAAAACATGAAAAAAATAGAAAAAGAGCTGATAAGCAAAAGAAAGAAATAGAGATTGTGTAAGATGTTGTCCCCTCTTGTCAGAGTTGAGAAAATGTTTGAAGATGTACAATCGACAAGAGGGTTGGTTGTTTCAGTTAGTTGTTTAGACGATGTGTTTAAAAAGGGAACTTTGTGACCGTCGACTCCTCCACTCTTATTCTATATTTTTTTGAGGAGATTGTGCCTTGAGTCTAGTGAGTTTTGTGCCAAGTGAAGGGCACCCGTACTTAGTCTTTCAGTCAGTTTGAGATCCGGATGGTTTATTATGGTCCTGTTAGGAACTAGCTTGACGCTTTTACCTCCACATTTCCATGACTTGTTTTGCCTTTTCTCACCTGAACCTCACTATTCCCATATTATTTGCAAACCCTCATTTGTGACGGACATTATTGGTTGGAGTGTGTGCATTAGTACTTGAATTGTCTTTCATTTTTGTTGCATGCATGCTATGTAGGTCGTAATTAGGTGAGTGATTTGTCTTTTCTTCTCTCTTTTACATATAACATTTGCCCTTTGCTTCATGAGAGAAGAGTGACCACGTGAGAGTCCGATTTTGTTGGTCTTGCAAGGTCGATAGGTCACTTTATTTATGAACGACTTATAATTCGTTTGCGTATTGTTGCTTGGCTCAACTGTTGATTTTTGTTGCATTAAATTGGTTCAAGTAGACAAGTTAAGCTAGCTCTGAGTTATCATTTCCGTTCCATTAGTTTAGTTTTGAGTTTACTCGAGGGCGAGTAAAGGTTTGGTTTGGGGAGATTTGATACGTGCCTAATGTATAGTCTTTTTGGCCTATTTCAGCACGTATTTCTATGCATTTCTCTACTATTTTTATAGTATTTTGCCCCGAATTGGCTACTTTGGTGTATTTTGTCCTTCTTATAGGAATGATCGCGAAAGTGGTGAAACCATGCTCCTTTTCGTCCTTTTTGCATGCATTTAGAGGAGACGGGATTGTCCCAGAGTGAGATGTTGCACTTGGAAGTGTCGTTGCACGCATTACGAGGTATTTGAGTGAAGACGTAAGCTGAATTGAAGATCCAAGTGGTCTATCGAGCTGTTTGGAGGACGATCGAAGGGTTCCTAGGCTCCTCGAGGCTCGATCGAGAGGCTCCTTCCTCGATCGAGTAGGATTCACACGACCAAGTCCTCGATCGAGTACCCTGCTGGTCGATCGAGGGACTCTTTGAGATGATGGTCGATCGAGTGGTTTAATCCACTCGATCGAGGGGTTTTTCACGGGCATGGGCTTTGCTTCGGTCCGTGTGTTTAATTTTCGCTAAACATTGTTTGTTTCCTATTTAACCTATGTTTACTAGGTTAATTAGGCATCTCTTTAATTATTCCTTTTACTATCTTTCTTTTACTATCATACACATTAGGAACCTCTCATCACTTCTTACGTTGCTCTTGCTACGGGATTGCTTCATTGAATTTCGGTTTCTTTACGCCGGAATCGCTTAGATTGTAATCTCTTCCTTCTCTTTAATAATAATTAACCTTCTTTTGTTTTTAATTCCTGTTTATGTTATCGTTCTTCTTTGCCCTAATTTCTGTTATTGCGCTTTATATTTATTATTTCATTATGTCTTCACTTTGAAATTTGTGTCTTTGTTAGTTTAATAATCGACATGAGTAGCTAATCTCCCTTCATGTTGGGATTAGGGGATCTGCGGTAGAATAATGACGACGTAGTGAATGAATTAGACGAATTGACTAAGAGACCCTGTCACTATAGCAATATAACTGTAATTCTCGACCTAGTTGAGTGCACGCTTCTATGTCACCCATTAATCTGGCTACAATTAATCCTGGATCGAAAGATTGGACTAAATAGGCTTGCTATAAACAGTAGACTACCCTAATGAGGACGAAAGTTAAGTTAGTGGTATTTTAGGGTGGGAAGTGGACCGAAAGGACCTTCTAATATCCGTCTCGCATTAGTTCGTCTGAGTCATTTACTGCTAAGTTGTTGAACTACCGTAGTGAACCGAGTTCCCGACATGTCCCCCTCTTATTGATAGTTTTAAATCATTTTCCTGCTTATCTGCTCTCTACTTTATTTCTCTTCCCTTTCAACTCCGTAGTTTAGAAACCAAAAATTTAATCAACCCCATTGTTACCATAGGATTAGAAATAGATAGCTGTAGTTGCATTACCTCCCTGAGGATTCGATACTCGACTGCCTCTACTACATTTTTAGTTGAGACCGTTAGGTTTTATTTTTGACAGGTACGCGACAGACGTGTCATGTTGTCACATATATTATTTTGAGAAGACCTGTAAATTTTCATAATTTTTGGACTTCTTATGCTCGAAAAATGGATTTTTCATTATTAAAATCTGATTTAGATGAAAAATAGGTTAATATGAGATAAATTTCGAATCTGGTCATAGAAATTTAGTATGTTGTCACATGCAATTTTAAAAGATGTGTCTAAAATAATAGGCTATATTGAAGTCTTTATGCATGATTTATGATTTTTGGAAGAAAAATAGCATAAATAGTGACTTAGTGAAATTAATAAAACATACTCTATGACTAAGGAAAAACATCACATGTTGCATTTTATTATCTTTTTCAGATATAAAATTGAAAAGTTGATGACTATAATTTTTCTCATGTTTTTATGATTATTTTTGTTAAAACCGATAAACCACAACATTGTTTTTCCGAATAAATTTCGAAATTTTTAACCTAAGTTTTTGAACATTATGAGTGTCATGGTATTTTTACAGAATGTTCATGAGTTTAAATTTCAAATTTTGAATTTATTTGAAATTTTGTGATTTATTTGAAGTTTATAGCTTATTTTTGTAATTTTGAGTCCATTAATGAACAAATTTTAGAAATATGAGTTAATTATGGTCAAATAATTAGTGAAGACTAAATTTTGAGTCCTAAGAGGTTAGGGTAATTAACTTATGCATAAATATGAATTTATGTAATTTTTGTGATTTTAAAACGTTGAATCACGCAAATCCGTAAAAACCGAGTAATATACGATATTGGCTACTTAAAGGCGATTTAGCATAAAATTGGGCATGTTCATACATATTATAATGCTGCATTTTCTTTATGATTGTCATAATTTTATTTATTTAGTTTTGAATTATGTAATTTTTACTTAGTATGGCCTTAGTTTTTAATTGGTATTACCCGAAATGTATGGGAATATCGATTCGGTTGTAATTTATTGTGATCTCGTATCACCGTTTTGTAATTTAATAGATTTATTTTATTTTAGTTAGAAATGTATAATAGGAAATTATGTAATTTGTTATGTAATTTTATTTATTTCGGAGTTCCCAAAGACGGATTTCTTCAAGATGGCGATACATAAAGACGGTGTTACCTCGAGATGCGTGCCACAACCGAAGTTCAAGGGACCAATGGAGTTGGTTTCCGAATATGTAATAGTTAATTAGATTTTCTATTTTAGGAAGTCCATACTAGGATTTATTTTTTATGCTTTGCATTTTATTTATATGTCGCATGCATCGCTAAATCGTCACAACTAAAACATGCATCATCTTTCATCGAGTTTATCGACCGTGTCAATTAGAATTATCGTAGTTCACGGCTTTAGTTCACTTAAAACGTGATAGATAATAAATTGACATGACCTCTCGCTAAAATAAATAATTGAGACATAGCCTTACCAAATAGTAGAAACCATGAAAACCTATTTCGCGAGGGAGTGCACTCGGCCATCCCGGGGTACAAACCTTGTTACGTAGGGGAAGTGGGTGATAAATGTCTATCCACCGAATTCGTGTTGATGAGGGTTTCACCGGCCATCCCGTGCCGAAATTAATGTGAATTTGGATCATGGACACATTTATTCGAAATTTGGATTGACCTCAACGGAAGTATTCGTGACCGTAGTCGCATGTGTTCCGGGCTATAGATAAACTTAGAGTAAATTTATCGACCAAGAGTTCTAAAAATAGAATCGATTAAGCGTTAATCCACCGAGTTATATTGATAAGGGTTTCATCGGCTATCCCATGCCTAAGTTGATATGAATTTGGGTCTTGGAATCATTTATCTAGTTGAGTAGAGGTCAAAAATGCAATAAAACTTGTTTAAATTAGTTTTCACGAGTATTATTATTAAAACGACATTTGTTTTACTCCTATTTTGTTTTGTAGACCACTTCTTTTTCTCATAACAAATGGCTACACCAAACCCAAACGCCACGCCTCTCGCTAATTCATCATGGCTCCGATCCTTCATGGATCGATGTAAACTTGAAAAGAATGGGTCAAATTTCTCCGATTGGGATGCCCAACTCAAATTAGCCGCCCAAGGTGACGACAAGCTTCGTTACCTAACCGAGGCCTCTCCACCCGAACCTAATACTAGGTCGACCGCCGCTACTAGGGAAGCATATGAGGCTTACCATAAGGAGTCCGCCGCAATGAAAAAGATGTTGATATTTGCGATGGAGGCGGATCTCCAAAGGAGAGCCTTTAAAATGGGCACCGCTAATGAGATTTACTCCAAGCTTGTGACAATGTTTTCACAAACTCCGCGGATCGTCCAATATGAGGCGGCCGCGGCATTCTTTGATCTCGACTTCAAAGAGGGCCAAAAGGTTAGCCCTCATGTGCTCAAACTTATGGAGCTAGTCGAGACCTTGAAGATTCAAAAGGTATAAATCCCCAAAGAACTCATTGTAGATAGGATTCTACACTCCTTATCCAAAGTCAAAGCGTATGTTCAATTCTGGGTGAATTTTAACATGCAAGACAAGGATGTGTCTCTTGAAGAATTGCACAAGTTACTTGCACAAGTTACTTGCACAACTCATTGTAGATAGGATGGACCCTGTCTCTCCTTGTTGATTTCGTGTTACAAATTTTGATTTGAGATATTGAATTGTTATCCGCTGTTGAAAATTCATTCTCATCGTTCAGCAGTTGTATCTTAAGTTTGCACTGATGTTTGTTGTATGGTACGAAATCTGATTTTGGATTCGGTATTTGTCATATACGGAGTTATTTTCTATGCGTGTCCGTATGGAGTTCGGCCTATTGACATTTCTGGTCATATATTTTTCCTATATACAATAAGTTGAGTATATAGATTAAATTTTAAACTTTAATGTCAAGTGATTCAAAATTTATTAGTTTGAGAATAGCCACATCATCTCTAATTAATTGAAATTTTATTTTGGAATCACATGTGGAACTAGACATTATTTGTGATTAGTCGTATATAATATAATGAGACTTACCCACAGGAATCTTGTTGTATGTATTTGTATGACTAATTAGGATGATATATTGAATCTTGTTTCTTAATCTACCCACAGGAGTTTAGAGATGTATATGATTTGATAGTATTGTCATAAAATTAAAAATTTATATGTATCTAATTGAGTAGAGCTTTAGCCCACAGACAAGTTTTATGTCTCTAGATTCATATTTGAGCATGATTTACATTGGTAAAGCATGATTAAGTTTAAAGTCTCAACTTTGGTAATAGGCATGTTATTTATTAAATTTGCAGTAATTTTACCTGGGAGTTCTACTGATGTCAAATTTGACATTCCTGAATTGAATGGTGATAACTATAAGGTCTGGAAAGAGAGAATGCTACTGCAGTTAGGATGGTTAGATATTGATTATATGCTATTCGGAAAGACGAACCACCTAAAGTAACTAAAGAAAGCACTAAAGAAGCAATTGATCATTATGAAAAGTAGGAGAAATCTAATCATCTCTCCATTATGTTCATAAACACCAGAATGTGTGCTAGTATTCGTGGTTCTGTCGATCATCATAATAAAGTTAAAGATCTAATTAAGGTTATCGATGAGCAGATTGCAACTTCTGATAAAGCTCTTGCTAGTACCTTAATAACGCAGTTTTCATCTTTGAGGCTCACCGAGACTAAAGGTGTGCGTGATTATATCATGCGCATGAGGGATATTGCAGCTCAACTTAAGACCTTGGAAGTTACCACGTCTGACACTTTCCTTGTGTACTTCATTTTATGCACTCTTCCTCCAAAATATGCTCCTTTTAAGATCTCTTACAACACACATAAGGATAAATGGTCAATTAATGAACTTATGGCCATTTGTGTTCAAGAGGAGGGCAGATTGTTAATGGAGGAAGGTGAAAAGGTGAACCTTACTGTTGCTTATTCTTCAAAGAGGCAAAAAGATCACACTAAAGATAAGGGAAAAGTAAAGATTTCAGCTGAGCCAGCCATTAAGAAGGAGTCTACGTGTTTCTTCTGTAAAAAGAAGGGACATATGAAGATAGACTGCATTAAGTTTAAGGCTTGGCTAAACAAGAAAGGTAATTTTCATGTGTTTGTTTGTTATGAATCTAATATGGTTAATGTTAATCATAATACATGGTGGATTGATTCTGGAACTACAATCCATGTTTCGAATACATTGCAGGGTATGACAAACCTAAGGAAACCAGTGGGCAGTGAACTTTCAATCTATTCAGGAAACCAGATTAGTTCACATGTGGAGGCCATTAGGACATGCAATTTAATATTAAGTAGTGGTTTTATTTTGCATTTGGAAAAGACATTTTATGTTCCGAATTTCTCTAGAAATTTGATTTCAGTATCAAGACTTGTACCTTTGGGTTTTACCTTTAATTTTTCAGACTCTGGATTCAGTATTCACAGAAATTCTGAAATTATTGGTTATGGTATTTTGTCTGATAATTTATATCGTCTTGAACTGTAAAATAATATTACTCATAATTCTATGCATGTCAATGTTGGTTTACAACGTTGTATTATGAATGAGAATTCCTCTATTTTTTGGCACCGGAGATTGGGACATATCTCCATTGAGAGGGTAAAAAATTAGTAAAGGATGGAGTACTTGATACTTTAGACTTTACTGATTTTGATACTTGTGTTAGTTGCATTAAGGTAAGCAAACTAACATGTCTAAGAAAGGTGCAAAGAGAAGTTCTAGCCTATTAGAGATCATACATACGGATATTTGTTGTCCGGACATGAACGCTAATGATCCAAAATATTTTATCACCTTTATTGATGATTACTCACGTTATATGTATCTTTACTTACTTCGTTCTAAGGATGAAGCTTTTGATGCCTTTAAATTGTTTAAGGCTGAAGTAGAGAACCTATGCGGTAAGCACATTAAGATTGTGAGATCTGATAGAGGTGGTGAATACTATGGTAGATACACTGAGAACGGACAAGCACCTGGTCCATTTGCTAAATTTCTTCAAGAGCATGGGATTTTTGCCCAATACACTATGCCTGGTTCTCCAGACCAGAATGGTGTAGCAGAAAGAAGAAATAGGACATTAATTGAGATGGTGCGTTGTATGAGAAGTAATGTTAAACTTCCTTCATTTTTGTGGGTTAACGCTCTTAAGACGACAGCGTATATATTAAATCGAGTTCCTTCCAAGGCTGTGTCTAAGACACCTTTTGAGTTATTTAAAGGATGGAAACCGAGTTTGAGACATATACGCATTTGGGGATGTCCGTCGGAGGTGAGAGTATATAATCCACAAGAAAAGAAACTTGATCCAAGGACTATTAGTGGGTATTTCATTGGATATGCCTAAAAGTCTAAGGTTATAGATTATATTGTCCATCTCATAGTACAAGGATTGTGGAATCAAGAAATGCTAAATTTCTTGAGAATGACTTGATCAGTGGGAGTGACCTAATTCAGAACGTTGTCCTGGAGAGAGATCATCATGAAGTTCCACCTTCTCGATTCAAGTGATGATTGGTTGTCATTCGGACTCCTCAAGTTCAATCGAGTGTTACACAACCAGTGATAGAATTTCCACAAAATGTCGATCAAAATATGGTAGATCATAATGAGGAAGAGGTTCACCATGAGGATGAACAAGTTCCATTAAGAATATCTATTCGTGAAAGGAGATCGGCTATTCCTGATGACTATGAAATATATCTACAAGAATTGGATTATAATGTTGGAACTGATAATGATCCTATGTCGTTTTCACAAGCCGTAAGTTCTACAGATTCAAACTTATGGATGAATGCTATGAAAGATGAGATGAATTCTATGGCATCTAATGGAGTTTGGGATCTCGTTGTATTGCCTGATGGTGTAAAACCTATTGGGTGCAAGTGGGTCTATAAGACTAAAAGATATTTACTTGCAACATCGAGAGACATAGGCAAGACTCGTTGCTAAAGGATTCAGTCAAAGGAAAGGAATTGACTACACTGAGACTTTTTCTCCTGTATCAAAGAAAGATTCTTTTCAAATTGTCATGGTGTTAATAGCTTATTTTTATTACGAGTTATATCAGATGGATGTGAAAACAGCATTTCTCAATGGTGATTTAGAGGAAGAGGTTTATATGAAACAACCTGAAGGATTTTTGTCTAAAAATGGTGAGCATTTGGTTTGTAAGCTAAATAAGTCCATATACGGTTTAAAACAAGCTTCCCGCCAATGGTATAATAAATTCCATGAAGTTATTTCTTTATTTGGTTTCGAAGAAAATATAATGGATCAATGTATATATCTTATGGTCAGTGGGAGTAAAGTTTGTTTTCTAGTATTGTATGTGGATGATATTTTGCTAGCAACCAATGATAAAGGGTTGTTATATGAGGTAAAACAATTCCTTTCAAGTAATTTTGATATGAAGGATATGGGTGAGGCATCTTATGTCATTGGCATTAAAATCCATAGAGATAGATCTCGAGGCATTTTGGGGTTGTCTCAAGAGGCCTATATCAATAAAGTACTTAAAAGATTCAGGATAAAAGATTGTTCACCAAGTGTAGTACCAATTGTAAAAGGTGACCGGTTCTGCTTGGACCAGTGCCCCAGGAATGACATTGAAAGAGAACAAAGGAAGAATATTCCATATGCTTCAGCTGTTGGTAGCATTATGTATGCTCAGGTTTATACTAGACCCGACATTGCATATGCAGTTGGAGTGTTAGGAAGATATCAGAGTAACCCAGGTCTTGATCACTGGAAGGCTGCAAAGAAAGTGTTGATATACCTTCAAGGTACTAAGGATTACATGCTTATGCTTAGACGAACTGAGAATCTTGAAGTAGTAGGTTACTCTAACTCTGACTACGCAGGCTGCATAGATTCACGTAAATCCACATCAGGATATGTGTTTATGTTAGCTGATGGAGCTATGTCATGGAGGAGTGTTAAGCAAACCTTGACGGCTACTTCTACTATGGAGGCTGAGTTCGTATCTTGTTTTGAGGCTACCTCACATGGTGTTTGGTTGAAAAGTTTCATATCTGGGCTTAGAGTTATTGACTCTATTTGTAAGCCGCTAAGAATGTATTGTGATAATTCAGTTGCTGTGTTTATGGCTAAGAATAATAAAAGTGGAAGTCGAAGTAAACACATCGACATAAAGTATCTAGCCATAAAGAAGCGTGTTCAGGAAAAGAAAGTAATCATTGAACACATTAGCACAGAGTTGATGATTGCAGATCCCTTGACTAAAGGCATGCCAATTAAGACTTTCAAGGATCATGTAGTGAGAATGGGACTTGGTTCCATCATGTAGTACATTCATTAAGTTTTTGTAAGAAACTTTTATTAAGTTGGATATTTTATCTTTTGGATATATATGCGCATATTTATAAAGTAATGTTGAGAAATATCATTTTGTTTGAACCTTGAGTAAACATGGGGTTTACTCATTAAGTTAAATGTGTGTGGTGTGAAAGACTTGATATATTGTGATACATGGAAGATTAATTCTTGCTCTAAGAGAATTCGTCGCCATGATCCATATGTTGTGTCTCTTGTTAAATGGACCAAGTGGGAGAATGTAAGATATTCCATAAAATAAATAAGTATTTTATTAATATTTAATTAAGTTATTTTATGGAAATTAAGTTGGTCCATTGTATGGTGGAAGTTACCTAGGATTCTATTTCCACAATTATCTCACATGACTTACCATTCACAATTTAGGAAACTGTTCAGTTGACTCTTTGATGGCAAGAGTCTATATAAGGGGAACATATTTATTCTGATTAAGGTTCACTAATCCTACCTCATTAAGAAAATACACCATCTAAATTGTGAGGCTGAGGGTTTGGAAGCCAAGTCAGATTTGGGGGTTAAGAAATTGGGTTATTCATTATGACAGATCAATTATTTCAAGCAATGGCTGGAGGTAAGTAATTGATCTCTTTTATCGCTTCCGCATTCAGTTTATACATGTTCATTATGAGACTAGAACATGTTAATTTTAGACTATAAAACTTACATTAAATGTCAAAATGGGAAATTCGCGGGTGTTACATCCACGATGAGAATATATGACAAATATTGTGGCTCCGTACTTTATTATATAACCTTACTGTATTTTGAATTAAAGAAGCAAAAAACTTCAAAGGCACCTGGGCTAAAAGTATATATGTCTTGCTGAAATCTCGAGTACTGATCATCAAACACTTGTGAGCAATGTTTGGCTCATGATGATTTGAAACTATTTGTAACAAAGTAGTTTGGACTATGGCCCGGGAGTCTACAGGGGTAAAATGTTTGAAGATAGGCAAGTAAAAAAAAATGCTTGATGCATTTACTCCGTAATTAATATATCTAATGCCGTTTCCTGTGCCTGTGGAGTTTGGGGGATTGGAGAACTGCACAAGAAGTTGCTTTATCTTGATCTTGGTCACAATGGCTGCTCTTTGTTTGGATACATATTGGGGGAAGGGGAGCGTATATGTGGACCGGTTTTATCAGTGGCACTGATGTATGTATATGTGGATGTCTAATAAATTTTGTTAACTGATAACTCTGAAGATAAGAGCAAGGTCCACAATTTGAACATTTTCAGTCGAACTGGTTCTCTATGTTGGCTAGCAACAGAAAAGAAAATTATGTTGCCTTTTTCTTTCTACATCGTTTTATTACCTTGATAGGAGTTACATTCATTTTTGGCATGAATGACTGGTTTGCATTTTTAACTGTTCTTAGATCGATGAACATCTGAACATCTTGAACCAACTTCTGATGAGTGTTGTTCATTTTGACAGGGAAGTTTTTGTCAATACGTTTATGCTGCAAATTGCTGTTTTGTCTAATCACCTTAACGGTAGGGATACTCATGTGCGCCAGATCAAAGTCTATGGACCTCGACCGTAAGTTCAGATCTACTCTTTAATCTACCTATTTAGTTCACTTCTTTGCTTGATGCTTTTTTTCATTTCGGACAAAAACTACATAATCTCTAATCCCTGCATTGTAAACTGTGAAGTAGCGGTTGGTCAACGTCAACATGCTTTGAATACATTTTATAAATCGTACGAAATATGTTCCCTCACCTCGCCATAGTCGGGAAATTGGGAGAAACTAGGTAGTGTTGAATACTTTGTACTTATTTCCTGAGTAAAATTATAATATTGGGCCTGAATGCGAGCAGGAACCCTATTCCATGTCAACCTTTCCAGTTCACCTCCTCTGAGTTCGTGACATATTCAACTGTAAGATAAAGATGCCGGACATTGCTGGCTGCTGTATCATGTTTTGTTACTTGCATTTTTCTGGAAGTGTTGTATCGTGTTCATGATCCTATATCCACCATCAAGGCGAGTTCAGGGACCTTAAGGTAGAATAAGTAAGCATCAAATTACTATCTAGTGTGCAGATGTAAGCTAGATTTGTTACGAATTATTGATGGGGTACTCATGAGTCATAACCTAGGTACGGCCTCACGAACGGCCTCACCAAATTATTAGCGACCATGGACACGTGGTAGAAAAACCGAGAGAAAAAGAAGCACGACTTGGAACGGCCTCACGAACGACTCAAATTGAAGTATATTATACATGATTTTCGGGACTCTAGACTCTTAGAAAAAAAATGTCTGTAAATCACAAGAACTGTTTATCGAGTCATACTAAGCGATAAATAAGTCTCGGGCAGAAATCGGATACTTGTTACAAAATTGTTTAATACATGTATTTGAAGCTGAAGTTGAACAAGATAACTCTTGAAGCGACCCCGAAAACATGGTAGAAAAACCGGAGAAAAAAAACACAACCTGATACGGCATCCCAAGCGGCTCAAATTATTGAACCGTATATTGAAATATATAATACATGGGAGTAACAAAATAAAATAACAAAAGTAACAAAATAAAATTCAAATGAGAGTGAATAACAAGTAATCAATCAAATAAGTTTTAAGATGAAAATTTATCAAGTTTATGGAAAACTTAATACGACTCAATAAAGTGAGACACTTTAGTTGATGAAACCACTCAATCAATCTTTCTAATTAATATTATTTCCCTATTAGTGAGATTAATTCTCCAAATTCCCTTAATTAGAAGTCAACCACAAGGAAATCACACTTATTAATTCCTCTAACTTATTAATTCCTCTAACTTATTAATTCCTCTAATGGAAGTCACACACATAGATTAATTAACAAGAAGGTGAAGCAATAGGAATCTAATAGGTGTATTTACTCGCAATGAAAACACAATTAATGAACAATCATAAATTAATCTCTCAAATGTTAATTAAACAAAGAAGGAATCACATTCATTAGTCTAAGAACAAGTTGTTGCAATATGGGATTACAAGGTGCGAAATATGTGGACAGAAAATCCGCACCGTATAAATTCCTTGTTGCCTCCCTTATTCAACATTTTTCTTTGCTTGCTTCTTGAAAGGCTTCTTCATGGTCCATTTGGTGCTTGATCTTGGCCTTCCTTTGCTGCTTTTCTTGCTCCGCTTTACCTTCAATTCCTCATTGAAACTCCTTTGTTGAATTTAGTAACGTTTGGTATTGGATTAAAAGCATTAAAAATACCCAAAACCCTTTACAAAAGGCTACTACATGAGCTCCAAATGCAATAAAATGTAGGTAGAAAATGGAGCTCATCAAACACCCCACACTTACCCCTTTGCTCGCCCCGATCAAACTAGTGTAAAGCTCATCACCGCTAGGCTAAAAAGACGTATGGGCATGCTCCCGATTCTCCTTTCTTCTCACACACTCCCTTTTTATATCACCCTTATTAAAACACATGGTCACTTTCCGTCAAGGTTTCAACATAGCAATTAAGTGACCCAAATATCTCCATAGCAAGTCTCTCTTCCCTCACTTGTCCTCCTTATATCATCACTCTTTTACAATGATCCCACTCCACCTCTCCATATCATCACAATTCCTCATAAATTCTCTTTAATTCTTCCCCTTATCACTCCATGCCAATAAATACAAGGTCATATAATCATTACAACACCTCCTAACTCATAAAATAGACAACCTCAACATCCTTCCTAACAACACTTCCACACAATCTCAAATGATAATACCAACAACATAATTCAAAATGTCACCAAAAGTCACCTACCAATACTCACACTTAGCCTTTATATACTTCTAACTTACCGTTCCGGCCTTTTAGAGCTCCACCACTTATGTCACCACTGTCAAAAGTGAAATACAATGTATGTGACATGATTCAAGGCTTCAAAGAGTCAACAATTTTTCAAATTTTTTTTTCTAATTCTCTCATTTTGCCTAAACCGCCCTTTCAGGTTTTCGATTTAGCTCTTTTCCTCACCTCTACTCTCGTGGCTCGCACTCTTTTTTTCATTTTGCCCGGATTACCCTTTCGGGTTTTCACTCCAACCTCGATCACTTTCCCATTTTTGCCTAGGATGCCCTTTCGGGTTTTCATCCTAGCCGTTTTTTTAAAATGAAATACAATGCATGAAAAGAAATATAATACAATATATTACAAGATGTTACCAACTCATGTTCACCCCACACTTTATTTTTCACTTTGTCCCCAAAGTGTAAGGTGAACATCCATAACCACTCAAGAGTTTGAACTTGAGGCCTCTCCACTTCCCGGAGGTCCTCCCCTTCTTCTTGATTCTCTTCTTCTTCTTCTAAACCTAGCCATTTTGGCACTTGTTGCATTCATTTGGTTCTCATCATATCCTTGATATTGAGTGGGAAAATTTCTCTTGTGTTGAGCATTCATCGCCGCCACCATGTCAAAGGTTGCGTTTTGGACATAACGCACTTTTTCCATGTCTTATTGGTAATGGTGGTAGCGGTTTCATTGATTCCCCACTGGGCATTTTCCGTGAGTTGGAATTGGCAGTAGTTGGACTCGATGGTTGTCAACCAGTTAGTGACATCCGATTGCCAAGAGTGAAAAGCTTGGTAGTTGAATTGAGGGGTCATGATGGGTTGTTGATGTTGTGCTTGTGACATGGGTGGTGGAGTGAAATGAGGTTGCTCATGAGCAACATTTGGCATAGGCTCATCATGGGGGGCATCACCATATGGCAAATCACAATAGGTTAGGGCCACTCCAAATTGCGGTTGCTCTCCACCTCTCGCTTCTTCATCCCCGGGTTCAACTACGTGGGCTCTATCAACCCACAAGTCCACAAACTCATCATAGAGCGGCATGTAGAAATCATGGGCACTTCCCAAACCTAAGGGTGAGGTAGGGGAACGGGGTAAATACTGAAAGATCATAGATCCATATTAGACTCTCTAATAAAAATTAAATTATCTCATAATTTATCATTTAGGTGATCTATGTAACATGCATGCAAATATAAAAGCATAAAAATGAAAGTTTAAGGAAAAACAATTTCCTTACATTGATTATATGGTAAAATGGGCACAAACTAGATCACCTTACTAGTTTGTTCTTGAGCTAAAAAGATATGGATGATCCTCCTTGAAAAACCTTCAAAAAGAAGGTCTCCTTCAAGTTGCACCCAAGAACTCAACCCAAAAATTCTAACAAGTATTTAACTAGAAACTTGTTAAAATTATACCCTTGATAATATTTTAATATTACTAACTCTCTTAGTAAATATTAATTTTGTATACTAACAAACTTAGTAAGAGGATGCTTTATTATTTTAGAGAGAAGTAGATACACATGCAAAATGTTCAAATGTTGTTGTGTGTAAAAATTAACAAACATTTTGGAGTGTATATGGGGGGAAAACCGGTGGGAGGGGTAGGTGAGGTAGAGTGTTCAATTTGTCTTATATTTTTAATCTTACATCACATGCAAAATCTATAATAAGATAACTTATGAAAGTATATAAAGTAAGGTGAAATGATTATGTTCCTAATCATCCACTACTCTATTTTACACGGTCCACTTGCCCATTTACGGGTCCATATTGGTTCTTATATTTGTCGCACAAATACGTGTAATTTTATTTTAAACATCGTTTCATGTTTAAATACTTCCATAATTAATTCGTCCAAATCACTCCGTAAATATACGTGTACCACTACACATATTATTTACGTACTAATATTAATCACATTAATCAATTAGTACAATTTTAGTGAATTAACAATTAATTAACTAAAACCCGTCTCCCAAAATTTATTATTCAATTATCACATAATTAAATAATAATTGTCGTGCCTCGAGTTCGCAACTCGAAATCTCTCTAAAAATAATCGACTAACCTTTTAGTCTATAAATCAAGGGACTAAATAAATTGTATCTCATACAATTAATTAGTTGTCAATTGGGGTTCGTTCCTTGAGGTGTGACCGAAAGGGGTCAGTTGATCACCGTCGTCTCATGACAATAACGTCAAACTCTAGTCAGCCAACCGTTATCGATTTACGTTAATCAACTGACGAGGATCAAATAATTAAATATCTGATGATACTCCATTAATGAGATTTATTATGTAAACGCACTATTGTGGAGGACACTAACTCCAACAATCTCCCACTTGTCCGACACAAGGTGTGCGTCACCAATTCTCTTGTCCGTTTTAATCTCCCACTCAATGCTAGGTGTCTTTCAGGTCGCACTTGCACATGAACATATCGCGAGTGGTTTTCTCGATCGGGAGTGTGACTACCTGACCGGAAAAATCTTTCACAGATTACTTCCGAGCGTGGCCACGCATTTGTAGTCATTAACTCCTCGAGTGGCCTTGAGATATAGTTTACCCAACGTGAGTGGACAATTCCTGTATGCCCTATCTATCCTATTGCATAATACAGATCACCATGACCTAGTAAATGCCCTTTTGGCCTCCTTTCACGGCACGACCTAGGACAAAAACCAAAGTCACTCGAAAACTGCACTTGCTCAGATAATAGTCTCCAGTCAAAAGAATCGACTCATAGGAACGTCTTAGAGATCCCTGCCACGACCAGGCGTCTATAATAGAACTTAGGGACTTTCTAAATGGTCACTGTCCGGCAAAGTGTCACACACTCTGCCTATGTAATCGATTAGTCATCACGTATGACCTTATGGTGTTGAACAACCATCAATCGACTTACAATCTAGTCACTCCGAGACGTCACCTCATTAAGTGTCTAGGGACAAAATACAATGTTCATCTTGTTCACTTGAATAGTGTTCAACATTGTCTCCACAACTTATTCAGATAAACAAGGTAATCAATATTTTCAGTCAAACTGAATAATTGAGTTCTTAAAGAAACTCTAACAATGAATGCGATCATCACTTATGTAAATATCAATACTCTATCCAATATTTACATAACGATCTTTAGCAATTAAGGTATACTCCTCAATTCACATTGAGATGACATAACCATCATGTCTACGGCTTTGGTTAGAGGATAAGCAACAGTTGCATCACTCTAATTTCCATTGCTATTTTCCTTTGTTCTATGCAATCTTTTCATCACATAGAGCATTTCTAAGTACATGTCTAAACAAGTTTTTAGACTCTGGTTCTAAAGTCAGTCAAACACTCCCACTGTTTTCACAGTCTCTTGGGATACGATATTCAGCTAACATAACTACTCTAGTCCCATTAAATTCCGGTTATCAACTATCTCTCTTACAACATCGGATGTTGTAATGTACTTAGCTTTCGTTCATGATTTGTACGTATAACACTTATACATACACATCCTTCATATGACAACTTTTATGTATGACTCCTCATACATGTTTGCTTTATACATGTATAACTTCTTATACACATATGTATAACTTCTTATACATATTATTCTTTAAGAACATAGCACTCTTACATGCTAACCATTCCTTAACGAGGCCCATAACATCTTATAAGTATAGGAATGTTTCCGTGTAATCCTTTTACACAAAATTCATAAATTCCTCCAAACTAAAAGAGTAAATCCTCAGTGCTTCTCAAGTACTCAAGGATGCTCTTGATAATCATCTAGTGACACTCACTAGGAAATGATTGATAATGACTTCTCATATTCTCAACATGATAAGTCCCGACGAGAGAAGCTTTTAGCATATTTAATAGATCCTGCAGCGGAAGCACAAGAGATCATATTAATTGTTCAACAACTTGAACGAGTCAAGAATCTTATCACATAAGTCTCTTGACTATAATGCTAATATCCTTAGAGATGTATCTCATTAGATCCGGATATTTAATATGCGCCATGCTACTCTCAAGTATTCACCCGAGAATATTTCTAGTCACTAATATGTCAAGCACATATTTTAGACTAAGAAATATCACCTTAGCTACATTTCTAGTCAATAATATGTCAAGCACATATTTTAGACTAAGAAATATCACCTTAGCTACATTTCTAGTCACTAATATGTCAAGCACATATTTTAGACTAAGAAACTCACTTTAGCTCCCACTAAACTCCATGTATCATCATGTTATCTCGACACTCGAGTAATATCGTTTTGATAGACTACATGATTTAACCCAAGGTTCCAACTCTTTGACGTATATAAGATCACAAAAGGGATCTTTCAAGCATGCTAGGCTCCTTAGCATTAACAACATCAACAAAACTTCTCCCTTCATAAGATACATTCAAGGAGAAAGTTTCGTTATCCTTTTGCCTAAACTCATCCTCATGAGAGGCTATATTGCTAAGATCATATGAATTGATAAAGGCATTTGGGTTGTCACAAACTCTCTATAACAAGCCCAAATTTTAAACATCTTATGTGACCTTTACGACAAGATCAAGGTAACCAATCAAAGTATTCACCTTAAATCAAGTCTCGAAAACATCTCGTGTTTCCTTTCTTATCGCATCGTGTGCAAGGAGATCAATTCGAATTGCATGGCGACACGCCATCACATAGAGTTCATACTATAGAAAAGCCTTTGATGAGGGTTTAAGATTCGTCACTTTTGAAAAGTAACGCAATATTATTGCAAAATTATCTCCTTATAACCACTGAGCCACAATAAAGAACATCTTCTTGCATTGTACTCACCACTGAGCCTCAATAAAGAACATCTTCTTGTATCGTACTCAGTTTGTGGGTCTTAGACTTCCGTAAGTTCAAAATTTCTCCCACTCTGTCTTCTATAAAATGAAAATCTTTCTGGAAAGACAGTATTATGAGCCACAAACTCTTTGTTCTCGTTTTGGAGGAGTAAAAACCAAGTGGTTCAATTTTGGATAACCCTCACAAATACACAAATTGGTTCTGAACATAAACATTTATGATCCCAAATGTATAAAAAGACAAGTTAGGGACTCTCCCTATCCATATCTCATATGGAGTCATTTAGGCTATTATAGTCGGGTTTTAAACTTTTAGTGAGAAAATAGCTTACAAAAATTGCGAAAAACCTCAAACTATATCTCATAAAGTTCGGTTTATATACTTGACTATACCATACTCTATGGTTCACAATCTTCTTAGTGATTATCAAGGTCATTACTTGATATTACCCATTTGATCTTCAAAGTCATTACTTTGAAATTTCCGATCAACATTATGATCTTGTCGTGCTTTTGGTTTACTACTTCATTTTGAAAATATAACACGTTTCAAAAATCACTTTTATGTCTTATTAAATAGATACGAGGTTTTCATATCTACTTAACATTACGGTAAAAGTAACGAAGTATATTTATAACCAACTATCGGCCTTACACATCCGTATGTATATGGTCAATCACCTCACTATTGTGTTTCTTTTCAAAAGAAAACATAATACATGCACACATACCATAAGACTCACAATCAAATGGTTGTTCAATGTGCTTTTCGTTTAATCGTTTGAAACGAATTTACTTGAGGTTTGATCAATTGGGTTCACAAGATTAGAGACTTTAAAATCTACAAGATAGTATAACATTTAGTTTTCGTGAAGAATGTAAAATTCCTCTAACTTAAGTGGTCTAAACCAACCACCAAGTTATCATAGGAGTAGGTACAATATTTTGTTTTAAATCACATGAGTGATGCCTTCTATGTATAAACATAGATAATTACATTCTTTTAAAACTAAATTTAGGTACATTTGTCCCTATCGAAATCATTGTTACTCTAGCACCATTTCGATACAAAAATGTCCTATGCTAGACGTCTTACGTTTTGTCAATTCATGTAAACTTATTTACAAAGAAATGACTCGTACTTGGTATCTCATACCAAGATAGTGGAACTAGCCTATCCATTGAGTAGATTTCTCTTTCAACTTTTGTTCTATCGCATACATCTAGGGTTGATTCTTCTTAACTCCCACTCACTTTCACATTCCTCTTTGCTTCAATCAAGCAAAAATGAATCTCATGAAGACCTCTCTTCATGTCATTCGTGATATTTTATACACTTAGTAAGAGTGAATTACTATAAAGTGAGTGTAACATGTGGCAAAATCCAACTTCTTGCGAAATTGGACTACCTAACCGTTCAATTGTTATCATATACCTAAACTCTTTAGCGCATAAACAATCGATTTGGTCCTTCTCGAAGTGAGCCATTTGACGGTATCATATTGGAGTATTATAAGTGTTTTTGAAAACTCTTTTCGCAAACTTTTGAATTACACTTGAGTAATTAAAACTAATATGTCATCATCATGACGGAGGTGTCACTTCCGAAATCAAGACTCTCTTGATAAAATGTGACTTCCTTTTAAACTCGTAATATGAGTTTGCAACATGAAACTCCTTTTTAATATGTATGGTCGTTAATTAAGTTGTATAATAACCGCAAAAATCGTTGTAAGCTTATGTAGGTGAATTGGTAAATCATGTTACCAATCATTAATTCTTTCAAAGAAATTGCTTTCTATGAAAGAATAAAAAAAGTATAACAATAAATAGAGAAAAGGAGGATGTAGTGCGCGATGTCATACATTTATGAGAATGAACGAAAAATAGGAAAAATTAACATTCAATGTTTTAATTTTACTTGTGAAAACATGTTCAACAAGTTTTAACATTTATATAATGATCTCCCACTAAATTATATAAATGATTCCAAGACCCAAATTTTAAACAAAAATGAGCATCGCTTGGGCGAAACATCCCATAATTGAGTAAATTCGGTAAGACACGTTGACTACTTCTACCTCTAGAACTCTTTTTTTTTTTTTTTTTTGGCAGCTGTAAAGGTAGTGTTTTACAATCGCAGGGCTTGCTTAGCCAACCCGTGCGCTATATTATTAAGACGCCTCGGAATAAAATTAAGACTCAAACAATGAAAGAAACTAAGTCGATCACGAAAATCCTCCAGAATCCCAGCAATCATATGATCTTCCTTGTCAATCCCCGCCATCTAATTGATAAGCTGCAAACAATCGGACGATAAGTCAATGTGAAGTATCCTCTGTGCCTGTGCCCATACCAAGACATCTCTGACCCCGAGTGCTTCTTCTTGTAAAGCCGATTCTGCTCTGGTGCGCACCTTCCTCCTCTCGACTTCCTTTCCCTTATGATCGTAAGCAATCCAACCAACCGCCGCTTCAAAGTTTCGTACCCAGCTAGCATCCACTTTGACCCTTATCATCGCACAATTGCTGTGATTTCTAATAAGGTTGACAGGATGCCCATTGCGAATGGCCTCCCTGTCCTCATGTGCCAAGCCTTCTTCGGAGCTTTGTATCATTGACAGAGGTTGCTTTGTAGGTGAGGAGTTACAAAGCATTTGCACTTTTTCCTGAATTGATTTATAGAAACACCCCATTATCGTAAACGGGTTTAAATCCATATTCTGGAAGATGACACTGTTTCTTAACGACCACAAACCCTACAGGATGGCCACAAAAGTGATCATTTTTTCTTCTCCCCCTTCACTAGTAAGAAAGGACCTAATCCAATCATATATCCATTCCGAAATCGAAATTCCTTCAGCACTTTCCACCCGGATGCCTAGAACCGAACCCGCCCAGAGCCTGCGAGCGAGACTACAATCTCGAAAGAGATGTTCCAGGGTTTCAATGCATTTTTTATCACCTCCGCACATGCCACAGAAAGGTTCAACATCCAGTTTCCATTTATGAAACTCGCTTCCGGTAGGCAGAGCCTTTACAATGATCTTCCAGATAAGAATTTTCCAAACCATAGGAATGGGTAATTTCCATAACGTTTTCCGACAGAACTCCCTCCCTCGATCATTTATTCTTGATCTGTGTAGATACCTCATTTCCGCACCTCTCTGTAGATACCTCATTTCTGCACCTCACGCAAACCACCCGGTGATGATTGGGCCGCATGTTTGGTACGCAGAACGATTTGTGACAGTTCGTAAGTTTATCGTCAAGGGATTGCTCAAACATTAATGTCTACCTCTTAGTTGTCATCTACGTGCCAATACGTTTGTTTTGACAGTAATTAGAGTACATTTGGAGTCCGGGCCTAAAATCGTCTTCATTTTCTGATAACCGTTAAATCCCGAGTCAGAATGTTCTGGAATGTTCCGGATATTTCTATTTCATATTTTATAAATATTTCACAATCTTTATCCTTTGGTAAACAATTTCCCGTAATATTCATACAAAATATTAAGGAAAACCAAAATATTCCGTCCTACCATAACTTAAACATGGAAATCTTTCTTCCGCAGAAGGAAACAACTTGGGAACAGACGCAGCAGGTGCTGCGCCTCTTCCAAGAGACGCAGTGGCTGCTGCGCCTCTTCCCAGGTCTTTTTCTGCGTAATTTTCGTATCTTTTTCATATATTTCCGAGATTCACTTCCAAAGACTCTCCAAAACCCTAATTCCTTCACGTGATTAGTATAAATAGGAGCCTTCGCTCCTCATATTTCTCACGCGAGTGTCCGCCCTTCTTTTCTCCCTTTGTATTCTAGACCTTTGTTCTTACTTTTTGGCGTCTACGTGCTTGAACTTTCGACCACGTAAGCTCGGATCCTTCTGAGTACCAGCCTCGTTTGCATGACCGACCAATTTGACCAACTCCACAATCAATCAACTTAATTAATCTAATCGTTTTCCTCTTACGAGGGCACTTTCATATTTGCATTATAGTTCGAGTCGAGCATCGCTAATCGATAACTTAGTCCTTCTCGTTTCGTCAAACATGTAAGTCTGAGGTTGTAAATCCTTCTTTTATTTATTGTTCTTTACTTTTGTATCATCATTAATGTAAGGTTATGTCGAAAACACCTCTTAAAACTGATTTCTAAAACCGTGCTTTAAAATCTCTTTTTTGCGGATTTCCAGAAGAAAAACCGTCGAGAAAGCACGCAAAGAATCGCTGCGCCTCTTCGAAGGAGCGCGATGCACGCTACGCCTCTTCGTGAGGCGCCCAGATTCTCGCTTCCTTTCTTCTTCCTTCGTCCTCTGTAATTCGTTCGTGTTTATTTGTTTCGTTTATTTCTTGTAAATTCTTTGACATAATAGCTTATCATCTCACATGTATATTAATCATCATCATTAGCATGTTTAATTCGTCGCTAAATTCAACTTAAATCCCTTATAATCCAGTATTTACGGGTTTTTGTCATTAAATTCAATCCGGGTTGTAGGAATTCGATTTGTTCATATCGGGTTTCTGGAATTCGATCCTTGATATATTCTTCACCTGTTATTCATGATATTCGTCATTAATTTGTCATTAATTCATCATGTTTAGTCTATTTTGTTCACTCATGTCACTAATCAATCATTCTTCCGTGTAAATAATCTATTTGCATCCGTCTCATCCATGTTTTGTTGCTTTTATGACTATCAATCACATGTAAATAACCTGATAATCACTATCATCCGAGTAAATATCGTAATTAGTCCTTAAAATTAGCCAATTAATATTAACGATTTGCGATTCGGCTTACGGCCAAAGAACTCACCCTTTGAGCAGACGCGGCGCTGCTGCGCTTTTTTCCAAAGGGCGATCTCTTGCGCTGTTCAGGTTGATTTCTGTCTCTGAACTCCGTTTTTGCTTGACCTAGTTTAATTAGCTTATGTATAATAGACTATTAATCGTATTATCACCTTCTGATTTGTTCGTTATTTCTTTCTTTTACTCTTTTTCTCAAATTATCCGTTTTAAAGGTATTTTCGACATAAATCGTTTAATCCATTGTAATTATTGTGATTTTCATTATTGTAATTTTTCATTATTGTATTTATCATGTTTCTTGTATCATTTGTATGTCTTCACATGTAATTGAACTTAAATCCTACTTCGACATTAATTGTATGTTAAATTACGTGTCCACCGACTTAGCCTAAATTCACATGCTAGGATTAAAACTTGGATGTTGCATTGCATGCATATAATCGACGATATATCGAGTATAGATGATGTCCCTAATCATTAGTAGAGGCCACTATCGAGGCGGGCGGGATTAGGTGTTCGATCAAACGAGCTTCCTAATACGTACCCTCACCCCTTACTCCAGATCTCTGTGAACATCCGTGTTCATTGGCATCCACGAGAGTCATTCTAGACATAGAATGCTAAGGGTAACGATTGCTTAGTGTTCATGTCACTACTTTGTGTCTTGACATGGCACGAGGTATTCGAACGGTTCCAATTTCCCATAAAAATTGGTGGCGACTCCTACAAAATGCAAACGCTTGTTCTCTTCCTCCCAAGCACCCCCGTGGGCCCCCGCTATCCACAGTTTGGCGACTCCGCTGGGGATAATACACATACGTGTAGCCAAAAGGGTAAAACTTGAACAAGGTTAGGGAATAGTTTGTACAAGACAATTGTCGGTTTTCATAACTCGGTCTTCCTAGACCGTTTCATTCGGGCTTCCTAGGCCCAACCCAACCCATTCGACCAATCATCCCGTTTAAACGGTCCTAATTCTTATTTGGGCCTAAGGATGGATAGCGATTGACGTCATCCATACCATTATGCTTACTCTTGTTTGTATCAAGGGCCTTCACTACTTGAGGAAATGGACTAGGAATCGGCCTTACTCTTGTATGGTACGAGCCTCTCCACAGACTTCGGGTTTGACGGTTCGGTATGGCAACCCACCCTTTAAACCAAAACCCTTTTAAAAGCACTCAGCATCCCGTTATAATACTTGTATAAATATTTGTACCTTACGTGATCACCATTTCTAAACGAAACCATGACGATTTTTGCAAAAATCAAAACCCTATTTTTAATCAAAATTTCGAAAAAGGCCATTCGATTAGCGCAAAACCCAGTCGAAACTCTGTCCGTTTGTCGAGTCAAAATTCGGGCCACAAGCTCATTTCAAAACCTCACTTTGAGTCCACTCCTACGACTACACTATAGTTGACTAGGATACACATTTTCCAAAACTTTGTCCTTTCTTCAAAGCTCACTCAACACAAGTGGTACACACCCACTTCACGAGTCAAAACATTTCTTCTTTTAGCAAGTGTGTTAGAATGGTCGATCGTGTTTTGATTCGTCATCGATCTCTTATCCAGTTTTCAAGATGTCTGGAACCAGCGACACGAACCTCAACCAACTTCAAGATGGTAATGATCGAATCCTAGCCACGCTAGCCCAAATCCAAGTTACTCAAGACCAAGTGTATGATCGCCTTGACACCATCGAGGGTCGGGTCTACACCGTAGAGGGGAGATTGCCTCCTCACGAAAGTGAAGTAGTAGGTGACTTCGCAAGTGAATCCAAGGACGAAAATCCTCCCTTGGGACTAACGGTCGCTGAGAAAAGACTCCAATACTTAGAGGAGCAATTGATGTACCTTAAAGGGGATGACATTTATAGGGAGAATAATCGCAAGTATGAGGCCGTCAACTCCAAATTGCCAACCAACTTCAATATGACGGATATTGTGACACCCCTCGTTGAGGTAACTAAAAGTGACTAGTAAATCGTGGCGGAAACACGAGATTTTTAAAACTTTTAAGGCTTCCATTGAAGTCCAACGCGAGGTATCACTAACACGATAAATAAGTTTAGACAGTTAAGTTTAAGTTTACAAAACAAGTCTATTTATTGGGGAAAAGATATCCCACGAATTAACATAGATTCGAAAAGTAGGTGAGTCTATTATGTGATAACTAAATAAGGTCCGAGGTAAGAACTCGCTAGCTCACACGGTCTTCCCCACTTAAGCTTCATCACAAACCTGTCATTCATAATAAATATGAAAGCCACAGTCAGTGGGGAGTAACTCAGGGTTCTCCCAGCCACAATATGTCAAAATGCAAGTAATTAAGAATTTAATTGAGCAAACAAGCATAAGAGTAAATACTTACGGTATTAAGAAAATCATGATTTGTGGGCATAAGAAAATAGGAATGGTAAAGCACAAATGAGAGAAGAATTATTAGGTCAAACTGTCACATATCAACCCGACTCAAATGTAAGACAATTACAAAGTATAGACTCAAACAAGACAACCCTCTAGACTCCAACCTCTTGGTAGGACGACGATCATAATACGGTCCTAGTCTAAACCTGGCCAGACTCTCGGGATGGACGACACCCGATTCGACAAACGATACCAAATCGTATCCAAGACTCGAAATATGGTACACCTAACCGTGCCCGAAAGTCGAGTAACCTCAAGCGGAACCTTGTCACCTAACCGTGACCCCCGGTCCGAAAAAGGCGGAAGGAAAAATAGCCCAACTCGGAAACAATGGCACCTAACCGTGACCCAATGTCCGAGGGCAAATAAATAGGGAATGTCGAGTAGTCTCACAATGTAAAACGTCACACTCGGGTCCGAACAAGAACCATAACCATTATGCATGATCATAACATTAATGAGTCTTAAAGTAACCAATTATCGATAGGAAAGAAGATGCATGCATAGCTCAATCATTATTAGAAGTCACAAGTGAAATAGAACAAACAGGGGACTCCCAGCCGGGTGGTGTACCGGCCGCCGGGCCACCGGCTCGGACAACATGCCAAAATCAGAAATTTAATAAAACTTACAAGTGCACTCCCGGTAGGTCAAGAGACCGCCGCCGATCACCCTGGGACTACACCAAATTTCAAAAACTCATAAAACCTTCATGCACTCCCAGTGGTCAAGAGTGGCCACGCCGTCCGTCCCTACTGGGAATACGCCTAAACTCAAAATCACCTAAAATCCTCGGTGTACTCCCACCGGTCAAGAGGCCGCCGGTCACCCGACTGGGACTACGGAGCTTTCTAAAATGTGCTCAAAATTTACGGGGATCTCCCAGCCCGGTCAGAGGCCACGGATCACCCTACTGGGACTACAAACACGCAAATTCCATGCAAAACACTTCCAAATCATTTGAAACCAACAAAAATCGTTTCTCATCAATTGTTTACGTATCCTAGCATGATTCTAACTCGGAAAAACAACATATTTGAGCATGTGAATGGGTAATTTCGGATTCAAGAGATGTAGCATGAGATTTTCATCCAAACATGTGAGAATTGCAAACAAGCATGACATTCAACAACCAAATTAGCACCAATCATGAAAGATACAACTTTTAACATTCATATGAGATTATAACTACATAAAACCACACAATTCTAACATAAAAGTCGAGTAACCCATCACCGTTACCTTTTTGCACTTCAATCTTCTAAAGACTCGTCAATGATGTAGCTATCCTCCTCCGGGTTGTCCAAGTTCTCCCTAAACACAAAAATAAAGGTATTAAGTCAAGAATCCACATCCTTGTAAGATGAGAATTTCGAAATAGAGAAAAAGATGGCGACTTTCTTACTTAGAAAGAAGAGAAATGAGAAAAGGAAGAGAATGGCGCGAAAAGGAACGAGATTGGTGAAGAATTGAGTGAGATATGGTGGTTTTAGGGTTAGTAAGGGAAGGTCCAACAATGGAGATGTGTTTGTTGGGAAATTTCAGAAATTAGAAGTGAGGGAGATGAAGTTGTGAGGGTTTAGTTGAGGTTTTGTGTAGAGAAAAGAGGGGGAAAAAGGCCCATGAGTCAAGTTAAGCCCAATAACTCAAAATGAGTCGGTATCCACTAGAATCTTCGTCCCAAGTCTACTATAACTCGAGACGGAGAATAATATTATTAAAATCTACACTATTATTACCGTTACACGGCTATGACGATATTTTATGAAAATAAGCTTTAAATAATAATTATTTAATAAAAATTACTTAAAAGTTTATTTAAAATATAAGGAAAGCGCGGGGTGTTACAATCATCCCACCTTTAAAAAGTTTCGCCCTCGAAACTTGAAACGAAAAGGTATTACCTTAAGAAAACAAACTAGGGTACTTGACACGCATGGAAGCCTCCGGCTCCCAAGTCTCTTCTTCTACATCACCACACTTCCACAAAACCTTCACCAAGGGCACCACTTTGCTCCTTAGCTTCTTCTCCTTCTTATCCAAGATACGAATCGGTCTCTCCTCGAAAGAAAGACTAGGCTCAAGCTCGGGAATCTCATTTTGCAACACATGACTAGGGTCGCTAATGTATTTCCTAAGTTGAGAAACATGAAAGACATCATGAACTTTACCCAAACTTGGGGGCAAATCCAACTTATAAGCCACGGCACCAATCCTCTTTATCACTTCATAGGGTCCAATGTACTTTGGACTCAACTTCCCTTTGATTCCAAATCTCTTTACTCCCTTCATCGGGGACACCTTCAAGAACACTTTATCTCCAACTTCAAATTCCAAGGGTCGACGGCGAACATCGGCATAGGATTTCTGGCGATCTTGGGCGGCTTTCATTCTTTCACGGATGAGCTTCACTTGATCAATTGTCTCGGCTAACTTGTCGGGTCCTAGATCACGAACATCACTTGCTTGATCCCAACAAATCGGGCTACGACATTTCCTTCCATAAAGGGCTTCATAAGGGGCCATCTTGATAGAAGCATGATAACTATTGTTGTAAGAAAATTCCACCAAAGGTAAGCTCTTCTCCCAACTAGAATGAAAATCAAGGGCACAAGCACGCAACAAGTCTTCTAGAGTTTGAATCGTCCTCTCGGATTGTCCATCGGTAGCGGCATGAAAAGCGGTACTCATCAACAACCTACTACCCATAGCATCTTGCAAAGCTTTCCAAAATCTTGAACAAAACCTCGGGTCACGATCCGAAACGATCTCCTTAGGAACACCATGGTAACGAACGATCTCTTCAACATAAGCACTAGCAAGACGGTCTAAACTCCAAGTCTCTTTGATAGGAATGAACCTAGCACACTTGGTCAACCTATCCACAACAACCCATACGGCATCCTTTCCACCAACGGTCTTAGGCAAAGCCATCACAAAATCCATGGAAATGGACTCCCACTTCCATAAAGGAACATCCAAAGGTTGTAGCAAACCACCGGGTCTCTTATGCTCAATCTTTACTTGTTGGCAAGTAAGACATCTTCCCACATATGACACAATGTCATTCTTCATGTTAGGCCACCAAAACTGAAGCTTCAAATCCTTATACATCTTGTCTCCTCCGGGGTGAATCGAATAAGGTGATAGATGAGCTTCATCTAGAATTCTCTTCCTCAAGTCAACGGCATCGGGCACATACATGCGTCCTCGGTAACGGAGGTAACCTCTAGCATCAATCTCACAATCCTTTGCTTTCCCTTCAAGAAGCTTGGCTTGAAAACCTTTAAATGCAGCATCGTCCACAAGGCTATCTAGAATTTCACGGTGAAGAACGGGCTCGGCAACCATAGCACCAAGATAATCAAAACCACTCTCTACAAGTTGCAAACTCAACTTACGAAACTCGGCACAAAGGTCATCGGGGAGCACACGAATGGCACTCAAGGAATGAGTAGACTTCCTACTAAGGGCATCGGCAACCACATTTGCCTTTCCTTCATGATACAACAACTCCATGTCGTAATCATTCACCAATTCCAACCATCGTCGTTGTCTCATATTCAAATCCTTTTGGGTGAAGATATACTTCAAAATCTTATGATCGGTGTAGATACGGCAATGGACTCCAATGAGGTAGTGTCTCCACATCTTCAAAGCATGAACGATGGCGGCTAATTCCAAATCATGAGTGGGATAGTTCACCTCATGAACTCTCAATTGTCGCGAAGCATAGGCAACAACTCTTCTATTTTGCATGAGAACACAACCCAAACCCATCTTAGAAGCATCACAAAACACATCAAAGTCAACGCCATCCTCGGGCAAGGTCAACACGGGAGCGGTAGTCAACCTCTTCTTCAACTCTTGGAATGCATCTTCACAAGCTTCGGTCCACACAAACTTGGTCTCTTTCTTCAAAAGTTGAGTCATCGGTCTAGCAAGCTTCGAAAAATCTTTCACAAAGCGACGGTAGTAACCCGCCAAACCCAAGAAACTACGGATTTCACCAACATCGGTTGGACTCTTCCACTCAATCACGGCTTCAATCTTCGAAGGATCTACCATGACACCATCCTTAGATATCACATGGTCTAGGAAAGACACCTTAGACAACCAAAATTCGCATTTGGAGAATTTGGCAAACCACTTTTGACGACGGAGGATCTCCAAAATGATACGAAGGTGATCGGCATGCTCTTCTTCGGACTTGGAATAGATGAGGATATCGTCGATGAAAACCACAACACACTTGTCTAAGAACTCACTAAAGGTCCGGTTCATTTGGTCCATGAAGATAGAAGGGGCATTGGTTAAACCAAAGGGCATCACCTTAAACTCGAAATGTCCATATCTCGTGCTAAAGGCGGTCTTAGGGATGTCGGACTCACGAACGGGAATTTGGTGATAACCGGATCTCAAATCAATCTTGGAGAAAGTAGAAGCACCTTTGAGTTGATCAAACAAATCTTCAATCCTTGGTAGAGGATACTTGTTCTTGATGGTAACACGGTTAAGCTCACGGTAGTCAATGCAAAGTCTCATAGATCCATCTTTCTTCTTCACAAAGAGAACGGGAGCACCCCAAGGCGAGGCACTAGGTCTAATGAATCCTTTCTCAATCATCTCATCAAGTTGCTTTCTCAACTCCCTCAACTCGGTTGGCGCCATACGGTACGGGGCTTTAGCAATCGGACCTGGTTCGGTACAAGGTCGATAGAGAACTCAACATCACGCTCGGGAGGAATTCGGGCAATTCTTGGGAAAGACATCGGCGAACTCACAAACCACGGGCACTTCTTCGATCTTTGGTAAGGAAGGGAAGGTAGAAGTCACCACGCATAGAAAGATTTGGTAACCTTTCCTCCTCATACTCATCAACTTCAAAGCGGAAATCAATTTCACACCTTCTTGGGAACGGACTCCTCTATAGGACACACGAGTGCCTAACGGACTCTTGAGGCGAATCTTTTGGTCTCTACACTCGAATCTTGCATCATACTTTGACAACCAATCCATACCCAAAATCACATCGAATTCCTCAAGGGGAAAACGAAGTAGGTTAGCGGGGAACAAGGTTCCCGAAATAGAGATAGGAATGTCGGAGAAAGAAAGGGAACAAGAGAACATTTCTCCGGAAGGTAAAGATATAGAGGTTTCCTCACTAGGAATAGGTTCAAGGGCTAATTTTTCCGAAAACTTGGAAGATATAAAGGATAAAGATGCGCCGGTATCGAATAGAATAAGGCAAGGTTGATCAAAAATTGAGAACATACCCGTAATGATATCGGGATGAGCGGCGGCTTCGGCTCGACTCATGACAAAGATAGTTCCTCTTGGCCTAGCATTTGGAGTAGGGGCATTCTTCTTCTCGGGGCAATCGGCAACACGATGTCCGGGCTTCTTACAATGAAAGCAAATCAAGGGCTTGCCATAACATCCAACTCCGGGGTGTAGAGCTTGTCTACAATGGTAGCACTTACGGTCCTTCTCAAGTTCATTAGTTGGTGTGGGAACTTGTCCTCTAGGTTCTTGAACTCTCGGTCCTTGTCCTCCATGATCTTGCATCCTTGGCACAAACCTTCTCTTGTTGGCATAGTTGGAAGTAGAAGGCACAAATGGTCTCTTGCCATGAAAGTTAGAACGATAAGAATGAGAAGAGGAGTGGATTTTGGAATCTTCTTCAATGGCCTTCAAAGAGCTTTCGGCCCAAATAGCATCATCATAAACTTCCACAAAGGTAGTTGAGCTTCTTCTCACCATGCTTTCCACCTTAGGGTTCAACTTGTTCTTGTAGAAGTAGACACGATCTTCTTCATCTTTCACGAACTTGGAGGCATAATGAGCAAGTTCATTAAACTTGTCGGTGTAGGCTTGAATTGATAGCTTCCCTTGCTTGAAATCCATGAATTCCTTCAATCTTTGTTGCTTGAGCTCCTTAGGGTAGAAGCGAGTCTCCACGAGTGACTTGAAGCGGTTCCAATCAAAGTTGGGGTCTTGAGTAGCGGTAGGACCGGTCAAAGTCCACCACCTATCGGCTTCCTTCACAAGAAAGTGAGAGGCTAATCTCACCTTGTCCTCCTCTCGGGCATCAAAAAGAGAGAAGTTCTTCTCCATATCACGAAACCATTCCGAGAGAGCAACGGGATCCACTTCACCACCATAGGTCCTAGCCTTGTTCCTTGCTAGTTGACTTGCAATCCAAGCATAGCTTCCTTGACGGTTGGCTTCATGTAGAGGGGGAGCGGGTTGAACATTTTGTTGATTAGCAAGCACTTGAGTGAGGGCTTGCATGATAGCATTCTCCACATTGGTCGCTCGTACCATCTTCTTTGCACAAGGGTAAACAAGTTAGAACCTATCACAAAGCATACACAAAAAGTCTACCAACTTAGGTCCTTAATTCTACCCATCTCTCATTCATTATTCAAGGTCAAGTAAGAATTTTAAGTTGGGGTACACGTGTGTGCGTCGGGAGCAATACATGCTCGATACCAATCTGTGACACCCCTCGTTGAGGTAACTAAAAGTGACTAGTAAATCGTGGCGGAAACACGAGATTTTTAAAACTTTTAAGGCTTCCATTGAAGTCCAACGCGAGGTATCACTAACACGATAAATAAGTTTAGACAGTTAAGTTTAAGTTTACAAAACAAGTCTATTTATTGGGGAAAAGATATCCCACGAATTAACATAGATTCGAAAAGTAGGTGAGTCTATTATGTGATAACTAAATAAGGTCCGAGGTAAGAACTCGCTAGCTCACACGGTCTTCCCCACTTAAGCTTCATCACAAACCTGTCATTCATAATAAATATGAAAGCCACGGTCAGTGGGGAGTAACTCGGGGTTCTCCCACCACAATATGTCAAAATGCAAGTAATTAAGAATTTAATTGAGCAAACAAGCATAAGAGTAAATACTTACGGTATTAAGAAAATCATGATTTGTGGGCATAAGAAAATAGGAATGGTAAAGCACAAATGAGAGAAGAATTATTAGGTCAAACTGTCACATATCAACCCGACTCAAATGTAAGACAATTACAAAGTATAGACTCAAACAAGACAACCCTCTAGACTCCAACCTCTTGGTAGGACGACGATCATAATACGGTCCTAGTCTAAACCTGGCGGACTCTCGGGATGGACGACACCCGATTCGACAAACGATACCAAATCGTATCCAAGACTCGAAATATGGTACACCTAACCGTGCCCGAAAGTCGAGTAACCTCAAGCGGAACCTTGTCACCTAACCGTGACCCCCGGTCCGAAAAAGGCGGAAGGAAAAATAGTCCAACTCGGAAACAATGGCACCTAACCGTGACCCAATGTCCGAGGGCAAATAAATAGGGAATGTCGAGTAGTCTCACAATGTAAAACGTCACACTCGGGTCCGAACAAGAACCATAACCATTATGCATGATCATAACATTAATGAGTCTTAAAGTAACCAATTATCGATAGGAAAGAAGATGCATGCATAGCTCAATCATTATTAGAAGTCACAAGTGAAATAGAACAAACGGGGACTCCCAGTAAGGTGGTGTCGGCCGCCAGACCACCGGCTCGGACAACATGCCAAAATCGAAATTTAATAAAACTTACGGTGCACTCCCAGCCGGTCGGTTGGCCGGCCGCGGTCGAGAGACCGGCCACGGTCACCCGGTGGGACTACTGACCAAATTTCAAAAACTCATAAAACCTTGAGTGCACTCCCGGTAGGTGGCCAAGACCCGCCGGCCATCACCTAGTGGGAATACGCCCAAACTCAAAATCACCTAAAATCCTCGGTGTACTCCCCCCGGTCAGTAGACCGGCCGCCGATCACCCGGCGGGACTACGGGCTTTCTAAAATGTGCTCAAAATTTACGAGGATCTCCCAGTGGCCAAGAGACCGCCGGCATCACCCTACTGGGACTACAAACACGCAAATTCCATGCAAAACACTTCCAAATCATTTGAAACCAACAAAAATCGTTTCTCATCAATTGTTTACGTATCCTAGCATGATTCTAACTCGGAAAAACAACATATTTGAGCATGTGAATGGGTAATTTCGGATTCAAGAGATGTAGCATGAGATTTTCATCCAAACATGTGAGAATTGCAAACAAGCATGACATTCAACAACCAAATTAGCACCAATCATGAAAGATACAACTTTTAACATTCATATGAGATTATAACTACATAAAACCACACAATTCTAACATAAAAGTCGAGTAACCCATCACCGTTACCTTTTTGCACTTCAATCTTCTAAAGACTCGTCAATGATGTAGCTATCCTCCTCCGGGTTGTCCAAGTTCTCCCCTAAACACAAAAATAAAGGTATTAAGTCAAGAATCCACATCCTTGTAAGATGAGAATTTCGAAATAGAGAAAAAGATGGCGACTTTCTTACTTAGAAAGAAGGGAAATGAGAAAAGGAAGAGAATGGCGCGAAAAGGAACGAGATTGGTGAAGAATTGAGTGAGATATGGTGGTTTTAGGGTTAGTAAGGGAAGGTCCAACAATGGAGATGTGTTTGTTGGGAAATTTCAGAAATTAGAAGTGAGGGAGATGAAGTTGTGAGGGTTTAGTTGAGGTTTTGTGTAGAGAAAAGAGGGGGAAAAAGGCCCATGAGTCAAGTTAAGCCCAATAACTCAAAATGAGTCGGTATCCACTAGAATCTTCGTCCCAAGTCTACTATAACTCGAGACGGAGAATAATATTATTAAAATCTACACTATTATTACCGTTACACGGCTATGACGATATTTTATGAAAATAAGCTTTAAATAATAATTATTTAATAAAAATTACTTAAAAGTTTATTTAAAATATAAGGAAAGCGCGGGGTGTTACAGATATCCCTAAATTCAAGGGGCACGAAAACCCTTTGAACCACATCCGTGCCTTCAAGGATTACATGTCTGTCAAAGGCATCAAACCCGAGATGTTCTTAAGGATCTTTTCTTCATCTCTTGACACCATCCCAAAACAATGGTTCTACTCTTTAGAACACAAGAAGATCGCTACTTGGGAAGATGTCGCGATCGAATTTGCTAAGCAATACGCGGATAATGCTGAGATCCAAGTTAACATGCGCACTCTAGAGGTTCTTACCCAAAATGACAAAGAAGGATTCACCGACTTCGTAAGTAGGTGGAGGAAGACTAGTACCCAACTAGTTGAACGCCCGGATGAGGCTACCATTGTGGAGAAGTTCATGGATAATCTCAAACCCATCTATGCCAATCATTTGAGATACCAAAACATCAAGACTTTCAAGGACTTAACCATACTAGGGACAAGGATTGAAGATGACATCCGTAAAGGGCTCTTGTCCAAAACGGTAGGTCGGGGATACCAAGGCTCAACTAGTCGTTCATACGGCTCCACTAGCAAGACTGATGAAGTTAACCTTCTCGAGCCATCCAAGAAAAGTACCCCGCCAAGGAAATTCACAAATCTTGGGGACACTTACTCCAACGCTCTAAAAAGGTTAATGAAACAAGCCAAACTCCAACCCATTGGACCTACTCCCGAACCCGAAAAGAAATCCAAATTCTGGGATGAAAACTCGTACTGTGAGTACCATATGGGCAAGGGGCATGACACAGAAAAATGCTACAAATTGAAAAATGTGCTTCAAGACATGATTGAAGATGGTCGACTACCAATACCGCCGGGGGGTAAACCCAACAACACTCAGAATCCTCTTGGAGTTCTAGTGATTACAAGTGACGAATCTACCTTAGATTGTTCACACCTCATTTCTCCAATTGAAGATGAGATCCATCCAATCGAGAGTGAGGGGTTCTACTCTACTATCTCCCCTACCATTTCCAACTTCATCACATGGGCAAGGAGTGTCGATAGACAAGTTTGGAATTAGAAAATGTGGTGACAACTTTACATGATCCCAACGCAACACCCAAGGAGCATGTGCCACTAATCTTCTCTCAAAACGTTACTATGCAAGAAATAGTCGCCGTGGTTGATAAATTAGTCGACCAAATCATACGACTAGAAGATGAAATCATGAAAATGAGGGAACTAGCTACGATCAATGGAGTATGGGCCGATGATGATGATGACGAGTACCTCATTGAAAACTCCCTAGTCATTGAAATAGTCCAAAATGGTGAAGACCAAGATGTGGACCACCTAACTCGTTCGGGGCGTCCATATCAAAACACTACTCAAAATGGTCCGACCAACGTTGTCACACCAAATGATAACGAAGATGACTCCACTGACCATTTGCTCAAGCAATTACAGAAGACAAAGGCTGATCTTTCAGTCTGGCAATTAGTAGCAAGCTCATTCCCACATCGCCAAGCTTTACTGCAAGCTTTGGCCAAGCTAAATGTAGCACATAACTCGACACCCGAAGATTTAGTCAACTTGGTCTTCCAAGAATCACCGAAGCTAAGTAATCCCATTACTTTCTCAGACGAAGATTTGCCACCTTTTGGCGCTAGTCACAACTTAGCTCTTTACATCACTGTCATTTGTCTAAAGAAGAATGTGCCAATGACCTTGGTAGATGATGGCTCTGCGGTCAACGTCATACCCCTCAAAGCGGCATACAAATTAGGCATGAAAGAGTCGGATTGGACCCCTACCAATCAAGGTGTTCGTGCATATGACGGTACACGACGAAAGGTAGTAGGACTTGCTAACCTAACCATAGCCACCGGGCCAATTGAGCGAAAGGTTAACTTCCAAATAGTGGACATTGAAGCTTCCTTCAACATACTTCTAGAAAGACCTTGGTATCACGCTTCCAAAGCGGTAACATCCACCCTTCATCAGAAGATCAAGATCCTACTAAATGGCAAAGTGGTGACGATCACTTCGTCACCCATCAAGGCAATAATCGAAAAGAAATCAAACAATCAAGTCCTTGCAGACCCAGTATATGAACTTGGGGGCTTCCAAAGCATAAGTGTCATAGAAAGCGAATTGGCACCCTTATACTATGATCCCTACTCCAACTTGGTGGTCAACCACATACTCAAATCCCAGGGATACTTCCCTGGAATGCCTTTGAACCCTATTCGAAGAAACACCTTCGCACCATACAAGGAAGGCAACTCAAAGAGGATACCACTTGGACTAGGGTACAAACCCACTAAAGAAGAGGTTCTCGAGATGCTTGCTCAAGTTCAAAACCGTAAGTATGTAGGAGTCCAAATGCGACTCTATCTCCCTACCCTAAATGGGTACTTTGTTAAGGAAGGAAGTCTAGAACTCTTTCACGGATTTCCCGAGCCTTGGCATTATCTCGAGAGGAAGCTAGCCGAAATCGAGATCTTTCACGATTGCTACTTCATGCCTCCAGAAACGGTTCCTACCGTCAAAACCCGTCAAGCACCTTGCTTAGACGAACAAGCTGTTAGTCTATTGTTCGAAGAAGATCGATTCGTTAGAGCCGCGCAGGATGAGATCATTACCATGATACTTCAGGACGATTACTTCAACCCTACCGCGTTAATCACAGAAACTAACGCGAGTCAGCAGAAAGGATGGAGAAAATCAATCAAGTGGACCAACAATCAAGGAAGACTCTTCAACCTCACCACTGGAGAAGGAGAGATGTTCAAAGGAGAAACAGAAGATGATGAGTTCGAATCGGAGTCGGAGTCAGAGTCGAAGTCTAGAGAAGTCACTAAGGAGTCACCTCCTGTCGTCATCCCCACTCCCTTTGTTTCTCCTAGTTTAGCCTCGAGTAGTAACAGTAGTTCGGGAAATGTCCCAACCACTGTCCCTTTGCCGCCACTGACCACAGATCAGATGGCTTCTTTGTTTCAACTTTTCTCAAACTTTAATATGAATAAATCAGGTTCTGCTTACTCTTTGTGTTATCTTGAGTGCATTGCATTTACGATGATGCGAGGATGACCAAGACTCAATCGAAATACCTCCCTACGTAGCCAAAGAAATACTACAGGAAGGGGAAGGGGGACCAGTAATAGAGGACACCGAACCCATTAATGTAGGAACCGAACTAGAACCCCAAGAACTTAGGATAGGGACTATCCTGAGCACTACCGAAAGGGCCAATTTCATAGACCTCCTAAACGAGTTCAAAGACGTTTTCGCTTGGTCCTACAAAGACATGTCAGGGATCGACAGGGATATCGCCGAACATAGAATCCCGATTAAGCCAGGTTTCAAACCTGTAAAACAGAAGCTTCGACGAATGAGAACGGAATGGGCTCTCAAGATTAAGGAAGAAGTTGATAAGCAATTTAAAGCCGAGTTCATCAAAGTTTCCGAGTATTCTGACTGGGTAGCCAACATAGTACCTGTACCCAAAAAGGATGGGAGAATCCGTGTTTGTGTTGATTTTAGGGACTTAAACAAAGCAAGTCCTAAAGATGACTTCCCTCTACCACACATCGACATATTGGTGGACAATACTGCAGACCACGCATTACTATCCTTCATGTATGGATATGCGGGCTATAACCAAATCAAAATGGCCATAGAAGACATGCATAAGACCGCCTTTGTCACTCAATAGGGAACCTATTGTTATACGGTCATGCCGTTTGGGTTGATCAACGCCGGAGCTACATATCAACGCACCGCAACTACACTCTTACATGACATGGTGCACAAATAAGTTGAGGTATACGTAGACGACATGATTGTCAAGTCCAAGGATAGAGAGGGGCATATTGTGAACCTTCGCAAATTTTTCGCAAGACTACGAAAGTACAACATGAGGCTTAATCCTCAGAAGTGCGCATTCGGAGTAACGTCTTGCAAACTCCTGGTATACGTCGTTAGCCAACGAGGTATAGAGATAGACCCTTCCAAGATCAAGGCGCTGATCGAAATGCCACAACCTCAAACAGAAAAAGAAGTCAGAGGATTCCTAGGGAAAGGGCAATAAGTCGATTCATATCGAAACTCACCATGATTTGCGAGTCTATCTTCAAGAAGCTCAAGAAAACAGACACACCATATAGGATGATGATTGTCAAAAGGCATTTGACCGAATCAAAGAAATATTGGCTAAACCACCAGTGCTCATGCCACCTCAACGAGATCAACCTCTTGGTTTATATCTCACAGTAACCGTAGCAGCCATGGGTGCCATGCTAGCTCAAACTGTAAGAAGTGAAGAAAGGGCCATCTACTACCTTAGTAAGAAGTTCTTGGAGTACGAGTGTAAATACTCACAACTTAAAAAGACGTGCCTCGCTCTTGTGTGGGCAATGAAGAAGCTACGCCATTACA
The DNA here is from genome assembly GCF_048544455.1 of Silene latifolia. Lineage (NCBI taxonomy): Eukaryota > Viridiplantae > Streptophyta > Magnoliopsida > Caryophyllales > Caryophyllaceae > Silene > Silene latifolia. Next base: position 24,794,151 of record NC_133530.1, on the reverse strand, counting down.
TGCTTAGCTACTCCGTCAAAATATACTCCAAAATGGATCCAGTCAAATACCTCTTCGAGAAACCCGTCCTCAACGGACGCCTAACAAGATGGACTTTAATGCTCTCAGAATTCGACCTCAAATACGTGCCTCTGAAAGTTATAAAAGGTCGCGCCGTCGCAGAATTCTTCACAAAAAATCCCATCAATGATGCACAAACGATAGACACTTGGTCATTTCCGGAGGAGGATATACTCCAAACTGATGTAGACTCTTGGGACCTTTACTTTGATGGAGCATCAAACTTAAGAGGATTTGGAATAGGAGTGTTGCTCATTTCTCCTGAAGGCGAACATACACCAATCGCTGTCAAACTCGACTTCGAGGTGACAAATAACGCTGCAGAATACGAAGCTTGTCTCATTGGACTACAAGCGGCAGTGAGCTTAGGCATTAAAAACCTCCGAGTACATGGGAATTCATCCCTGATCATCAACCGAGTTACGGGATCTTGGAAAATCGGAAGCGAAAGCCTAGCACCATATCAAGCTAGAATAGACCAAGTTGCCCAATTCTTTGATCACGTGACATATCTACGCCTACCTCGGGAAGAAAATCAATTTGCAGATGCTCTTGCAAAACTCGCATCTTTGATTAATATGCCAGACGACATGGTTCCAACTTGGTGTAATCAATTTGCACCATATCGAACGACGGTCAGAGCCAGCTTATGTTCACCAAATCACCGATGAAGAGGAAATCGCGCAGGAACCCTGGTTCCAAGCAATCCTGAATTTCAAGCTCAATGGTACCTATCCACCTGATATGGACAAAAGGGGACAACGTGCTATACGCCTACTAGTTTCCCAATACGTTCTCATGCAAGGAGAGTTATAAAAAATAACACCTCTTGGTGTAATCCTACGTTGCTTTGATCATTCACAGGCACGAAAAGTGATGGAAGAAGTCCACGATGGAGAATGCGTCCTCACATGAGCGGGCCCATGATGGCAAAGAAAATCACACGTTTGGGGTATTATTGGACCACAATGGAATCCGTTTGCATCAAATACGTGAGACATTGCCACAATTGCCAAATCTTCGGGAATGTACAACACGTCCCTCCTTCATTGCTCTATACGATGACATCTCCTTGGCCATTTTCTGCCTGCGGAATTGACATAATCGGGAAGATAACCCCAGCCGGAACAGGAGGTCACGGTTTCATCTTAGTGGCAATAGACTATTTCACTAAATGGGTGGAAGCGGCTTCCTACACTAGTCTCACGGCCAAAAATGTGGCAAAGTTCATACAAAACAACATCATCTGTCGATATGGTTGCCCACATGAAATCATTAGTGATAATGGATCACATTTCCAAGATGAGACCGAGCAGTTGCTAGCCAAGTACAAAATTAGACATCACCACTCTTCGTCCTATAGACCACAAACTAATGGCGCGGTAGAGGCGGCAAACAAAAACGTTGTCACAATTCTCAAGAAAATGATTGACAACTATCGCGATTGGCCAAGCAAGATACCCTTTGCTTTGTGGGGATATCGTACATCTGTTAGGACGCCCATTGGGGCTACTCCTTTCTATTTGACCTACAGCATGGAAGTTGTACAACCAGTCGAGCTAGAGATACCATCCTTGCGTATTTTACTCGAAAGTCAAATCCCAGAAGCCGATTGGAAGAGGGATAGATATGAAGAACTCATCCTCCTGGATGAATTTAGGCTACGCGCCTTGCATAATGTCCAAACATATCAAGCACGTATCAAACGAGCTTTCAACAAAAGGGTTAAGCCCAGAAACATCAAGGAAGGAGACTTAGTACTCAAATCGGTTAGAGCTCTTTTACCTGTTGACCCACGAGGAAAATTCAAACCTAATTGGGCCAGACTCAGATGGGAATGAGTTTTCCAACCCGACGAACCTTGACCAACTAAAACGGTACTATGCCTAGAATAGGAACAAAAACGCGCCTCGCGTAACCTCACGTGTCGCTCTTGTGGCACTAAATAAAACGGCCCCGGCCAAGCTGAAATAAGCTAATGTCACTTTGCTCTTGCATTTTGACAAATTTGTCATCCTCATTTCATCAAATAAACTAAACTGCACCTTCAGAGTAAGCAAAAGCTCATGCTTATTTTCTAAGTTCATTACAAGCTCTTGCTTAGAACAACTATTCTTTTACATTTACTCGAACTACGCACAAGGGTTTGATTTCATTTTCTAAATGAATACGTAGGCAATCCTTCACAGGATACGACCCACCATTTTAAAAATGTAAATAGAAGGATATTTGCATTGCATTTGGAATTCGACAAGAATAATAAATAGAAAATCGCAACGGTTTCATAACCATTTAACCTTTTTTATTTCATTCATTTTCTAATAATAGTACGCTACATAATAAAACTAAAAATAGGCTAGGATTCCAAAAACCCCACCTTTTTATTACAACAACAACAACAACAACAACAACAATAATAATAATAATAATAATAATAATAATAATAATAATAATAATAATAATAATAATAATAATAATAATAATAATAATAATAATAATAATAATAATAATAATAATAAATAATAGCAAAGACTTGGGCTATTCTTCCATCTTCCCTTTGCCCTTGTCATTCTTGTCATACTTCTTGTCACGACCTCGAGCCGGACGCTCTTGCGCCACTTCGGACCTAATCACCAACGGTCTTTCTCGAGGCCTAGACTTCCCATTCTTGTCAATCACTTTATCCACGACAGGAGAGGTCTTCGGTTTCTTCGAAGGATGAACAACTCGAAACCCGGCTTCTTCCTCTCCCCCAGTCAAATGCTTCTCTTTCTCCTTTTCCACCTCGCGCACCTTGTAGTCAACGGGCTCGCGCTTCCTCAATCTCTCGCGCTCTTCCGGAGTAGTAGCTTTCCTCCATCGCAGATAAGAATCCGACACCCATAAAGCATTAGCAGAAGAGTTCAAGAACCATACATTTCTTTGAGCCCATTTAATGGCCCACTCCCTTCGGCTCTCTGTAGTAAGCACCACGGCAGTCTGCGGGACGGTATCGAGCTTCGGGATCGTCTGCTTTAGTCCAACCTGTCTCATCAGCCTTTCCGGGAAGATGCACACCATAAATTCCAACCCAGGAATGCGCACAGATCGAGTAGGATCCAAAGAGGACACTCCAATGACAGATTTGAGGTGCCAGCACGGTACAATCCACCTAATCAAAGGGCCATCATCACTCTTCAGTTTGTTCTCCCAATAATTGCAGACCCGGGTGAAGTCTACCATGTAAAGCCTGGTCCTCATTTCAATTGAACGAGCATTATAAGAAGGAATATGAACTGGGGGCTCGATCAATCGAAGCCGTTCCATAAGCCAGACCTACCAAAAGCGGGTATTAGATATAAAAAAAAAACGAAAAAAAAGAAGAAGAGAAGGAAATGTTCTTTTACCTGCAGAATGACGGGACTTCCTAAATACGGTAGGTCGCGGTTGGCTTTCCTATTATCCAAGCCCAAAAGGATCTCTCTTAGACATAAACAAGTTGGGCTCCTGCTGTAGACACCTCATTTCTGCACCTCCCGCAAACCACCCGGTGATGATTGGGCCGCATGTTTGATACGCGGAACGATTTGTGACAATTCGTAAGATTATCGTCAAGTGATTGCTCAAATATTAATATCTACCTCTTAGTTGTCATCTACGTCCTGATACGGTCGTTTTGACAGTAATTAGAGCACATTCGGAGTCCGGGCCTAAAACCGTCTCCATTTCGATCGATAACCGTTAAATCCGAGTCGAATGTTGGAATGTTAGGATATTTCTATTCCATATTTCATAAATTTTATCTTTTAGTAAGCAATTTCCGTAATATTCACATAAGATATTAAGGAAAACCGGATTATTTCCGTCCTACCATAACTCAAACACGGAAATCTTTCTTGGTAGGAGGAAACCACTTGGGAACAGACGCGCGGAGTGTCTTTGCGCCTCTTCCAAGAGAGACGCAGTGGCTGCTGCGCCTCTTCCCAGGCCCTTTTCTGCATGTTTTTCGTATCTTTTTCATATCTTTCCGAGATTCACTTCCAAAGAGTCTCCGAAATCCTAATTCCTTCACGTGATTAGTATAAATAGGAGCCTTCGCTCCTCATATTTCTCACGCGAGTGTCCGCCCTTCTCTTCTCCCTTTGCATTTTAGACTTTGTTCTTACTTTTTGGCGTCTACGTGCTTGAACTTTCGACCACGTAAGCTCGGATCCTTCTGAGTACCAGCCTCCCCGTTGCATGACCGACCAATTTGACCAACTACACTTAATCAACTTAATTAATTAATCGTTTTCCTCTTACGAGGGCACTTTCATTGCATTCGCGTCGAGCATCACTAATCGATATCTTAGTCCTTCTCGTTTCGTCAACATGTAAGTCTGAGGGTGTAAATCTCTCTTTTATTTATTGTATTTTATTTTATTGTATAATCAATTGTAAGGTTTATGTCGAAAAAACCATTAAAACCGATTTCTGAAACCATGTTCTAAAACCTCTTTTTACGGATTTCCAGTAGATAACCGTCGAGAAAGGACGTAGCAACTGCTGCGCCTCTTCAAAGGAGCGCAGTTCCTGCTGCGCCTCTTCGTGAGGCTGCCGCAGTTCCTGCTTCCTTTCTTCTTCGTTCGTCCTCTGTTGTTCGTCAAGTTCTTATTTGTTTCGTTTGTTTGTTAATACTTCATCATGACAGTATATAATTCACATGTATTGTTTATTATTCATCATTAACATGCTTTTAATCGTCACAAATCCGACTTAAATCCCTAATAATTCAATATTCGCGGGTTTTCGTCATTAAATTCAATTCCGAGTTGTAGAGATTCAATTCATCCATATTGGGTTTCTAGAATTCGTCTTTGATATAGTTTACATCTGCTTATTCACATATTTATCGCATATTCGTCATTAATCCATTGTATTTAACTTAATTAATCGATTTAATTTGTTTGACTCATTAATATTTTTCACTTCTGTCATTATTCCATCTTGTAATTAATTCGTTTAATTCCGTCTCATTCATGTTTTACTGTTTTCACGACCCATTCATATGTTAAATAACATGTTAATCACTTTCATCCGAGTAAATGTCATCAATTGATCCTTTAAATTCACCAATTAACATTAACGGCTTACAATTACGGCTTCACAGCCAGAACTGAGCCACGGAACAGACGCAGCGTCTGCTGCGCCTATTCCAAAGGACGCAGCTCATTGCGCTGTTCGGCCGAGTTCGTCCCTGAACTCCGTTTCTGCCTTGACGTAGTTTAATTAGTTTACGTATTAATTAACTATTATCCGTAGTATCACGCTAATTCCTGTTCGTTAATTTATTTGTTTCTTTCTTTTATTCGTTTTCTCAAATTATCCGTTTTAAAGGTATTTTCGACATAAATCGCCTAATCCAATGTAATTAATGTAATTTTCATTATTGTAATTCATAATTGTTGTATTTCTTTTATTGCTTGTATGTTTTCACATGTAATCAACATTAAATCCTACTTCGACATTAATTGTATGCTAATTACGTGTCAACCGACTTAGTTAATTCTCACATGCTAGGATTAAAACTTGGATGTTGCATTGCATGCATATAGCCGACGATATATCAAGTACGAATAACTTCCCTAATCATTAGTAGAGGCCGCTATCGAGGCGGGCGGGATTACGTGTTCGATCAAAAGAACTTCCTAATACGTACCCTCACCCCTTACTCCAGATATCTGTGAACACCCGTGTTCATTGGCATCCACGAGAGTCATTCTAGACATAGAATGCTAAGGGTAACGATTGCTTAGTGTTCATGTCTCTACTTTGTGTCTTGACATGACACGAGGTATTCGAACGGTTCCAATTTCCCATAAAAATTGGTGGCGACTCCATACAAAATGCAAACGCTTGTTTCCCAAGCGCCCCCGTGGGCCCCCGCTGTCCACAGTTTGGCGACTCCGCTGGGGATAATACACTTACGTGTAGCCAAGGGTGAAACTTGAACAAGGTTAGGGAATAGTTTGTACAAGACAATTGTCGGCTTTCATAACTCGGTCTTCCTAGACCGTTTTATTCGGCCTTCCTAGGACCAACCCAACCCATTCGACCAATCGTCCCGTCTAAACGGTCCTAATTCTTATTTGGGCCTAAGACCATCCCCAAGCAGTGGTCGCGCTAACTAGGTCGCAACCCGGTTTTACTCTTAATCCTACCTTATTAATCTTGACCTATTTTCACCTTCACAAGCAGAAGGTCGCGACCTAGGTCATCAACCCAATCATTATCCACTTTACAACATTCACAATCATTGTTTTTTTATTGTTTTATAATTGTTCAACCAATAAGAAATTGACACGTAGAAGGTCAATAAGACCTCTCTTTTGATCAACCTTAGTCACAAATTGACCAACCTTGGTCACAAATTGACCATTTCTTGTTTTTGGTCACAAATTAACCACCCATGGTCACACATTAACAATACTAATTACTTGATTAACCGTGACCAAGCAAGGTCATGACCAAGCAATTGACCTTGCTTGGGGATGGTCTAAGGATGGATAGCGATTGACGTCATCCATACCATGATGCTTACTCTTGTTTGTATCAAGGGCCTTCACTACTTGAGGAAATGGACTAGGAATCGGCCTTACTCTTGTTTGGCACGAGCCTCTCCACAAACTTTCGGGTTTGATGGTTCGGTATGGCAACCCACCCCTTTAAACCAAAACCCTTCTAAATGCACTCAGCATCCCGTTATAATGCTTGTATAAATGTGTATACCTTACATGATCACCATTTCTAAACAAAACCATGACGATTTTTCAAAAAAACCAAAACCCTTTTTTTAAGCAAAAATTTCGAAATAGGCTTTCAATTAGCGCAAAATCCGGTCAAAACTCTGTCCGTTTGTCGTGTCAAAATTCGGGCCACAAGCCCATTTCAAAACCTCACTTCGAGTCCACTCCTACAACCACACTACAGTTGACTAGGACACCCATTTTCAAAGACCTTGTCTTTCTTCAAAACTCACTCAACACAAGTGGCACACACCCACTTCACGAGTCAAAACTTTTCCTCTTTTAGCAAGTGTGTTAGAATGGTCGATCGTGTTTTGATTCGTCGTCGATATCTTATCCAGTTTCCAAGATGCCCGGACCAAGTGATGAAGCAAACTTCAACCAACTTCAGAATAGTAATGATCGAATCCTAGCCGCGCTAGCCCAAATGCAATCTACTCAAGAACAAACCTATGACCGCCTTGAGCTCATCGAAGGCCGTATCTTTGCCGTAGAGGGAAGGTTGCCTCCTCATGAAAGTGAAGTACTACGTGACTCTGACAACGAATCCAAGGACGAAAATCCTCTCATGGGGATGACTGTGGCTGAAAAAAGGCTCCAATACCTAGAGGAGCAATTGATGTACCTTAAGGGTGATGACATTTATAGGGAGAACAATCGCAAGTATGAGGCCGTCAATTCTAAATTACCAACCAACTTTAGTATGACGGATATCCCTAAGTTCAAGGGACACGAGAACCCCTTGAACCATATCCGTGCCTTCAAGGATTACATGTCTATCAAAGGCATCAAACCCGAGATGTTCTTAAGGATCTTTCCTTCATCTCTTGATACCATCCCAAGGCAATGGTTCTACTCTTTAGATCACAAGAAGGTCGCTACTTGGGAAGATGTCGTAATCGAGTTCTCCAAGCAATATGCGGATAATGCCGAGATCCAAGTCAACATGCGTACTCTAGAGGTTCTTCCCCAAAATGACAAAGACGGATTCACCGACTTCCTAAGTAGGTGGAGGAAGACTAGCACTCAACTAGTGGAACGCCTGGACGAGGCTACTCTTGTGGAGAAGTTTGTGGATAATCTCAAGCCCATCTATGCCAATCATTTGAGATACCAAAACATCAAGACTTTCAAAGACTTGACCGTACTAGGGACAAGGATTGAGGATGACATCCGTAAAGGACTCTTGTCCAAAACGGTAGGTCGAGGATATCAAGGGTCCACAAGTCGTTCATACGGCTCTACTAGTAAGACCGATGAAGTTAACCTTCTCGAGCCATCCAAGAAAACTACCCCACCAAGGAAATTCACAAACCTTGGAGACACTTACTCCAACGCTCTAAAGAGGTTAATGAAGCAAGGTAAACTCCAACCCATTGGACCTACTCCCGAACCCGAAAGGAAGTCCAAGTTTTGGGATGAGAATTCGTACTGTGAATACCATAGGGGCAAGGGGCACGACACAGAAAAATGCTACAAGTTGAAAAACGTGCTTCAAGACATGATCGAAGATGGTCGACTACCAATACCACCGGGAGGTAAACCCAACAACACTCAGAATCCTCTTGGAGTTCTAGTGATCACAAGTGATGAATCTACCTTAGATTGCTCACACCTCATTTCTCCCATCGAAAATGAAATACATGCAATCGAGAATGAAGGGCTCTACTCTACTATTTCCCCTACCATTTCCGACTTCATCACATGGGCAAGGAGTGTAGATAGACAAGTTTGGGAACTAGAAAACATGGTAACAACCTTACGCAATCCCAACGCAATACCCGAAGAACGTGTACCATTAATCTTCTCTCAAAATGCCACTATGCAAGAAATAATCACCGTGGTTGATAAACTAGTCGATCAAATCATACGACTAGAAGATGATATCGTGAGAATGAAGAAACTAGCTGCAATCAATGGAGTTTGGGCCGATGATGATGAGGACGAATATTTCATTGAAAACTCCCTAGTCAAGGAAATAGTCCAAAATGGTGAAGACCAAGATGTGGACCACCTAACTCGTTCGGGTCGCCCATATCAAAGCACTACTCAAAATGGTCCAACCAACGTCATCACACCAAATGACAACGAAGATGGCTCCACTGATCATTTGCTCAAGCAATTACAGAAAACAAAGGCTGATCTTTCAGTCTGGCAATTAGTAGCAAACTCATTCCCACATCGCCAAGCTTTACTGCAAGCTTTGGCCAAATTAAATGTAGCTCATAACTCCACACCTGAAGATGTAGTCAACTTGGTCTTCCAAGAATCACCTAAGCTAAGTAATCCTATTACTTTCTCAGACGAAGATTTGCCACCTTTTGGCGCTAGTCACAACCTTGCTCTATACATCACTGTCATTTGCCTAAAGAAAAATGTGCCAATGACCTTGGTGGATGATGGCTCCATGTCAACGTCATACCCCTCAAAACGGCATACAAGCTAGGCATGAAAGAGTCAGATTGGACCCCTACCAATCAAGGTGTGCGTGCATATGACGGTACACGACGAAAGGTGGTAGGACTTGTCAACCTAACCATAGCCACGGGACCAATCGAACGAAAGGTTAGCTTCCAAATAGTGGACATTGAAGCTTCATTCAACATACTTCTAGGAAGGCCTTGGATTCATGCTTCCAAAGCGGTAACATCCACCCTTCATCAAAAGATCAAGATCCCACTAAACGGCAAAGTAGTGACGATCACTTCGTCACCCATCAAGGAAATAATCGAAAAACAATCAAACAATCAAGTCCTTGCGGATCCCGTATACGAACTTGGGGGCTTCCAAAGTGTAAGCGTCATAGAAAGTGAGTTGGCACCTTTAAACTATAATCTCTACTCTAACTTGGTGGTCAACCACATACTCAAATCCCAGGGATACTTCCCTGAAATGCCTTTGAACCCTATTCGGAAGAATACCTTCCCACCATACAAGGAAGGCAACTCAACGAGGATACCACTGGGACTAGGGTACAAACCCACAAAAGAGAAGGTTCTCGAAATGCTTGCCCAAGTCCAAAACCGCAAACACGTAGGAGTCCAAATGAGGCCATATCTCCCTACTTTAAATGGATATTTTGTTCAAGAAGGAAGTCTAGAACTCTTTCACGGATTTCCCGAACCTTGGCATTATCTCGAGAGGAAGTTAGCCGGAATCGAGATCTTTCACGATTGCTACTTCATCCCTCCAGAAACGGTTCCTACCGTCAAAACCCGTCAAGCACCTTGCTTAGACGAACAAGCTGTTAGCCTATTGTTTGGAGAAGATCGATTTGTTAGGGCCGCGCAGGATGAGATCATTACTATGATACTTCAAGACGATCGCTTCAACCCCACCGCATTGATTACAGAAACCGACGCAAGACAGCAGAAAGGATGGAGAAAATCTATCAAATGGACCAACAATCAAGGAAGACTCTTCAAGCTCACCACTGGAGAAGGAGAGATGTTCAAAGGAGAACCAGAAGACGATGAGTTCGAGTCGGAGTCGGAGTCAGAGTCGGAGTCTAGAGAAGTCATTAGAGAGTCTACTCCTGTCGTCATCCCCACTCCCTTCGTTTCTCCTAGCTTAGTCTCGAGTAGTCACGGTAGTTCGGGAAATGCCCCAACCCTTTGTCCCTTTGCCGCCTTGTGACCATGGATCGGTTGGCTTCTCTGTTTCAACTTTACTCAAATTTTAATATGAATAAATCAGGTTCTGCTTACTCTTTGTGTTATCTTGAGTGCAATTCTGTTTATGATGATACTGAGGATGACCAAGACCCAGACTCAATCGAAATACCTCCTTACGTAGCCAAAGAAATACTACAGGAAGGGGAAGGGGGACCAGTAATAGAGGACACCGAACCCATCAACGTAGGAACCGAACTAGAACCCCAAGAACTTAGGATAGGGACTACCTTGAGCTCTACCGAAAGGGCCGATTTCATAGATCTCCTAAATGAATTCAAAGACGTTTTCGCTTGGTCCTACAAAGACATGCCAGGGATCGACAGGGATATCGCTGAACATAGAATTCCGATTAAGCCAGGTTTCAAACCTGTAAAACAGAAGCTTCGACGAATGAGAACGGAATGGGCTCTAAAGATTAAGGAAGAAGTTGACAAACAATTCAAAGCCGGGTTCATCAAAGTTTCCGAGTATTCTGACTGGGTAGCTAACATAGTACCCGTACCCAAAAAGGATGGGAGAATCCGTGTTTGTGTTGATTTTAGGGACTTAAACAAAGCAAGTCCAAAAGATGACTTCCCTCTACCTCACATCTACATATTGGTAGACAATACTGCTGACCACGCATTACTATCCTTCATGGATGGATATGCGGGTTATAACCAAATCAAGATGGCCATGGAAGATATGCATAAGACCGCGTTTGTCACCCAATGGGGAACCTATTGCTATACGGTAATGCCGTTCGGATTGATCAATACATTCTGATGCAAGGAGAATTATACAAAAGAACACCTCTTGGTGTAGTCCTACGTTGCCTTGATCATTCACAGGCACGAAAGGTGATGGAAGAAGTCCATGACGGAGAATGCGGTCCTCACATGAGTGGGCCCATGATGGCAAAGAAAATCACACGTTTGGGATATTATTGGACCATAATGGAATCCGATTGCATCAAATACGTAAGACATTGCCACAACTGCCAAATCTTCGGGAATGTACAACATGTCCCTCCTTCATTGCTCTATACAATGACATCCCCTTGGCCATTTTCTGCATGGGGAATTGACATAATCGGGAAGATAACCCCCTTGACGAGAAGGGAGGTCACTATTTCATTCTAGTAGCGATTGACTATTTCACCAAATGGGTAGAAGCGGCTTCCTACACTGGTCTTACGGCTAAAAATGTGGCAAAATTCATACAAAACAACATCATCTATCGATATGGTTGCCCACATGAGATCATTAGCGATAACGGATCACATTTCCAAGCTGAAACCGAGCAATTGCTAGCCAAATACAAGATTAGGCATCACCACTCTTCGCCCTACTAACCACAGACTAACGGCGCGGTAGAGGCGGCAAACAAGAATGTTGTCACAATCCTCAAGAAAATGATTGACAACTATAGAGATTGGCCAAGCAAGATACCCTTTGCTTTATGGGGGTATCGTACATCTGTTAGGACGCCCACTGGGGCTACTCCTTTCTATTTGACCTACGGCATGGAAGCTGTACAACCAGTCGAGCTAGAAATATCATCCTTGCGTATTTTACTAGCAAGCCAAATCCCGGAAGCCGATTGGAAGAGGGATAGATATGAAGAACTCATCCTCCTGGATGAACGTAGGCTACGCGCCTTACATAATATCCAAACATACCAAGCACGTATCCAACGAGCTTTCAACAAAAGGGTTAGGCCAAGAAACATCAAAGAAGGAGACTTAGTGCTCAAATCGGTTAGAGCTCTCTTACCTGTTGACCCACGGGGAAAATTCAAACCTAATTGGGCCGGACCATTTCTAGTCAAATCCATACTCCCAGGGGGTGCGGTTAGGATCACAGACCTAGATGGGAATGAATTTTCAAACCCAACAAACCTTGACCAACTGAAACGATACTATGCCTAGAATAGGAATGAAAACGCGCCTCGCGTAACCCCACGTGTCACTCTTGTGGCACTAAATAAACGGCCCCTGGCCAAGCTGAAATAAGCTAAATGTCACTGTGCTCTTGCATTTTGACAAATTTGTCATCCTCATATCATCAAACAAACTAAATTCGCACCTTCAGAGTAAGCAAAAGCTCATGCTTCCTTTCTAAGTTCATTACAAGCTCTTGCTTAGAACAATTATTCTTTTACATTTACTCGAACTACGTGCAAGGGTTTGATTTCGCTTTTTAAGTGAATACGTAGGCAATCCTTCACGGGATTCAACCCATTATATCTAAAATGTAAATAGAAGGACATTTGCATCGCATTTGAAATTCGACAAGAATAATAAATAGAATATTACAACGGTTTCGTAACTTTTTTATTTCATTCATTTTCTGCTAATAATAATACGCTACATAATAAAAATAGAATAGGCTAGGATTCTAAAAATCCCTCCTTTTTATTACAACAATAATAATAATAATAATCAAATAATAATAAAGAGACTTGGGCTATTCCTCCATCTTCCCCTTGCCCTTGTCATTCTTGTCATATTTCTTGTCACGACCTCGAGCCGGACGCTCTTGCGCCACTTCAGACCTAATCACCAACGGACTTTCACGAGGTCTAGCTTTTCCATTCTTGCCAATCACCATTTCCGTGACAGGAGCAGTCTTTGGTTTCTTCGAATGATGAATGACTTGAAACCCGGCTTCTTCTTCTCCCTCTGTCAGATGCTTCTCCTTCTCTTTCTCGCCTTCGCGCACCTTGTAGTCGATAGGCTCGCGCTTCCTCAATTTCTCCCGCTCTTCCGGAGTTGTAGCCTTTCTCCACCTCAGATAAGAATTCGACACCCATAAAGCATTGGCGGAGAAATTCAAGAACCACATGTTTCTTTGGGCCCATTTAATAGCCCACTCCCTTCGGCTCTCTGTAGTAAGCGCCATAGCAGTCTGCGGGACGGTATCAAGCCTCGGGATCGTCTGTTTCAGCCCAACTTGTCTCATCAGCCTTTCTGGGAAGATACACACCATAAACTCCAAACCGGGAATGCGCACCGACCTAGTGGGATCCAAAGAAGACACTCTAGTGACGGACTTGAGGTGCCACCACGGTACGACCCACCTGATCAACGGGCCATCATCACTCTTCAGCTTGTTCTTCCAATAGTCACAGATCCGAGTGAAGTCCACCATATACAACCGCGTCCTCATCGCAATCGAACGAGCGTGATAGGAAAGCGCATGAACTGGGGGCTCGATCAAGCGGAGCCGTTCCATAAGGCAAAACTACCAACAGCAGGTATTAGGCATCGAAAAAAAAAACGAAACGAAAAAAAAAAAGACAAAAAAAAAAAGACAAAAAAAAAACGAAAAAAAAAAAGACAAAAAAAAAGGTGTCTTTTACCTGCAAGATGACGGGACTCCCCAAGAACGGCAGATCACGGTTGGATTTCCTATTATCCAAGCCCAATATGATCTCTCCTAAGCATAAGCAAGCTGGGCTCCTGCGCAGCTCCATCTGCTCAACAAGGCCCAAAAGACGGGGATCGCCTCTCAAGTCTTCATCAACATGCCCTTGGAAGACGTACACGTGCAACAAACAAAAGCCAAATGCCCTCCGCCTAGCAACATGAGAAACGGTGGGGTCGGCCCTGTTGATAAATCGATCTATGAAGTCCAACATTCTCACACCTTTTGAGGTAACTAGTCGGTCCACCTCAAGTCTAATCAATCCAAGCAAATCTCTAAATTTGCTTTTGTACCCTTGAGAAGTGGAAGGAATTGCAGGCAAATGCTCGGGGTCCCATCCACCAATAGCAGCAATTTCTTCAGGAAAAGGACAAATATCACCTCCAGGGAACGCAAAAACATGATAATTTGGGTCCCAGTAGTCAAGGCAAGCATCCAAGAACGGTTTCACAACCTTGATGAGTTTCAAACTCAACAACGATCCAAAGTTATAAGAGCCCATATCATGCTTCTCCATATTTGAAAACTCGTTGGTCCATTCCTTCAAGCGGATCTCTAAAATATTCATGATGAGAAAATTTATTTTGAAGGATTTTGTGTAATTAGACGAAGAATAGACGGAAGATTTGTGTGAATAAAAGATCCATCGACGTTTCTATTTATACTAATTGCTGTTTCCAAAAATCCGTCAGAACGGAACAAACACGGGAACAAAGCGCAAAGACCTATTGCGCCTCTTCAAAGGGACGCGGCTCATCTGCGCCTCTTCCCGAGCTTCACTTCTGTGATTTTCCGCGTTGGATCTTTCCTAATTCCATAACGAATAATTTCCTATTCCTACAGGTTATTATTTTGGTAAATACGGGAAGATTACCATGTTTCAGGTTTCCTAAATTCCCGGGCACGCATTTCGAGGCGACATCGACATTTCTGCCATTATATCACACTTGTATATTTTTTCATTTTAGGAAATAAATTTCATTTTCATTTTAGGAAATAATTTTCATTTTAATTTCAACTTGTATATATTGATTTCTATTCTTTAATGTCATTTCTAAACTTATAGATTTCTATTTTTTTCTTTTTTTTAGGGGGTAACCCTCCCTACCGTTCGGTCACTTCTGGCAAAATTTTTGCATTTTTGCATTTTTCGCGTTCTTTTGAGTCTCTCATTTTGCGCTAATTAAGCCCATATGTATATAAAAATGTATGATTTGCGTGTTTTTTCTATGTAAATTTCGGCAGCATGACGGCGTAAACCGTCATCTACCAAACCTGTTCGAAACTAACCTGTAGATACAAGCAACACAACCCAGCAGCAAAGGCACTCAGGCCATCGTATATATACCAAACGGAGGAAATGTACAAACTGGGGGCTCGAGCCCCAAAACAAAGTCCAAAAATGTTCAAAATGATAGTCCCAATGTACAAATGTACAAGACACAGCCAACAAACAAAAAAGCTACACAAAACTACTGCTGGGCGCCCTCCAACTCTGCAACTCTCGCCACAAGAGCGGCGATCTCGGCATCCCAAACCTCGAGCTCCCTCAACACGCGAGCTGTCTCCTCCCGAGACTGGGTCAGCTCTCGCTCCAGCTCGCGGTCACCCTAAACGATAAATTGGCTCATGTCAATCAATCCAAGCAAAATTAGAAAATCAAAAAAAAAAATCAAAAAGGAAATAGGTGTAAGGTTCATACCTGACGACCTCGACCGCCGACAAGTGCCTCGACGACAGTAGCTCGCAGCCGGTTGGCCACCCTCCACAACGCCACAAACCGAGACGGCGCAACCTGCATTTTCAAAAAGAAATCCTCAAACAATTAAATGAACTCAACCAAATGTGTTCTTACACAAAGGATATATAAATTAGAGGCTCACCCTCCGAATCAGATGCTGCCAATCGCCCAGACCAGCATCCGTCACGGCTACGTCAAAGTCACGCTACTCGGAGATCGTCGTCCTCCCGGTCGCGTCAGTGTACTCGAGGGTCTCAGGGTACTCTGGGGGCTCGATGCCCGCCGCCTCGACCTCCTACAAAGGCAAATGGTTCTCATCAATCGATGATCTTTCATCATGATTCTCAAAAATCAAATCAAAAGGAAAAATAAAAGATACTCACCACTACCGGCCAGTACGCCAACCTCCCGTAAAGGAACGCCGAGTAGTCCTCGCCAGGAAGAAGAAGGCGTCACCACTGGCACCAGCCAAGTCCGCCTCCCTCTCAGCCTCAGAAGGCTCCCTAAACATCGTCCTGGGAGGATCGACGGGAACCGTCAACACGCCCCGCGAGCACTGACGAGCCAAGCGCTCGTCCAAGTACCACACAGGACCCATCGACGACCTCAACAGCAGTCGGCCCGAGCTCCTAGGCCGAAGGACCTCAGCCACAAAAGGAGGCGCTCCAGCGTACTCCGCCCAAGGTCTGGGCACCCACTGTGGCAAGATGAAAAGGATCATTCCTACGATCAATCAAAAGCAAATATAAGAAGCAAAAGCAAATATAAGTGGGATACTCACGCTACTCAGCTGAAGAGCGTTCACGTCCCGCCGGCAGACATTGTGAGAAGAACGCTTGCTCTTCGTCCGGCACATCACCCAATCCCTCACCACGGGATAAGCCCTCTCCAACGGCTCTGTCCTCTTAGGCGCGAGGCTCGGGAAGTAGGAGTACACCCACGCCGGTAAAGCAAAATAATCAATGACGATCTTTCGTAATTGGATAAAGAAAAGGAATTTACTTTGGTATAAAGGTAGGTTCATACCTCCAGCAGTAGTCCAGGTCCGACAGCACCAGGAGAAGTCCCCTTCTCCATCAACTCCGGATGAACCATGGCCCTCATGAAGCGGATGAGGACCGCGAAACCAGCAGTGACCCAGTCCCAACGTCCTAGGGAACTCAGGTCAGAAAGGAAGGGAAGAAGCTTCGTCGATAGCCTCTCGCCCTTGTCTCCGAGGTAAATCGAAGACGAAACTACGAGCCACGAGACAGGCCCTCGCTCGGTGTACATGGAGGAGGAGCCGTCTCCCTCCCATCAATCGTCACCAGCGTCGGGGTCTTCCCCGCAAAGTAGTCTCGAACGTAAGAAGGCGGGTATCAAACCCGAAGATCAGAATGACCTTCGGCGATAAGTTCCAGCCGATCAATCTCCTCGCCTCGGCCGAGTCCGCCCTCATGGCAGTCTCCGGCCACACCACCTCCTCGGTCCCGCACGGCAGACCAGAAATCATGCCGTAATCCTCCAAAGTGACTCCCACCTCACCAAAAGGCATGTGAAACGTGGAAGTCGTATCCCAAAATCGGTCCAAGAAAGCGCAGACCAGGCTAAGGTTAGCCCGCAACTTCCTCTTCGCGATATCCCTCCAGACCTGAACCAAAGGACTGAATGCTCCACGCTCGATCATGGCCCTCTCCTCCGCCGACAGCCGCTCGTAGTGCTCCATCGCTGTCGTGTAACCTGAGAACGACCTGATGTTCTCGGCCTCCTATTATGATTTGAAACAAAGCTATCTTTAGTTTTGAATGAAATTTGAAAGAAATTTGGACAAATGAACGAAAGAGGATGAGTAATGAGTAGTGAATTCCTATTTACCAAACTCTTCACCGTCCTGTAGGACAGGTGACCCTCTGCAGCCCACACAGGTGCTGCTCTCCCAAGTCTCGGCCACGCAGAGCCCCCTTAGCTGACGATCTCCTCGCCCGACGTTGGCCCGTCTCGGGGCCTCCTCCTCCTCAACGGCCTCCTCCTCGTGAGCCTCGTCCCCAGCAGCCATCACCGCAGCGGTGAAGGCCTGCTCTAAAGCCTCCTCGACGGTAGCAACGTCGATCTCCATGGGAGCTCTCCCAGAAGTAGAAGCCTCATCACCTGCAACATTAAAGCAAATTTAGGCCGTGTCACGTGACGACAAGCCTTGGTTAAGGGATTTTCAAGCCTTCGGAAACCCTGAAACCGCTCTTTTTTTGCCATCCTTGGCCATATTCCCACCAACCCGACCACTCATGTGGTAAATTGGGTCAAGTCAAGCCTAATTCAAAGCCTAGTTCCGGGTTCGAGTCGAAATTTCGGCAGCATTTCGTTATAATGGCGATTATGCCCTAGAAAAGTGCCCTGAAAAAGCTGTCACAAACCAAAATTCCGAGATGGTGGAAAGTTTACCTATCATTCAAGGATCCCAAATATCAAGTTTCATTACAAATGGGCAATCCTAGGGCTACTTTCGAAGCAATTCACGGTTCAGCTGTAAAACCGTCTCAAATATCACTCAAAGGCTCAAAACTTGATGAAAATTCGAAACAAATACATGGTTATGTTCCTAACACTACCTACTATCCATTTCCAATGTCAGTTTGACAAGGCAAATTCATTTGGGGGAAAAGCCCCAAATTTTCGATCAAAAGGGTCATAAACCTTAGATTTTTCGGCTCAAAATTAGACAAATGTAGAAGATTAATGCAAGATTGAGACACATACCTCGATTAGTCATGTTTAATGCAAGCTTTTGAATCAAACCTTGGCGGAAATGGTGAAGATTTGAGAGAGAAATGTGTGATTTATGTTTCGAATAAAAATGAACAAAGCCTCCTGATTTTCGCGTTTTTACGCAGGAAAACCAAATTGGGGAATAGACGCAGCAGGCGCTGCGCCTCTTCCAAGAGACGCAGCTCTTGCTGCGCCTCTTCCTTTTGTTCCATCCATACGAATTTTCAAAAATCCGTTATGAATCCGTTATTTGTGGGCTCATCTTTAGTGCGCCTCTTCCCCGATGCTATTTTCATTCTTTTGGTCCGTTTGGCAACTTTCTTTCGTTCCGGCCCGCATTTCCAAGCCCGCAGCAGACTGTTGCGTATTATTTATTCCTTCCAAGACCTTCTGCTTGTCGCAACGAGCATTGGTTCCCTCACAGAATTTGACACACCTTCATTATGTCTCCGGCGAGAGTAAGCGGATATACTTTCCCTCTCATGACAAGAAAAATCAATTCCCAATTGTGTCTCTAGCGAGAGTAAGCGGACGTACTGTCTCTCTCAAGACGTAAGGATTGACGATCTACCTAAGCAGATTTCCTCCCAGCTGTTCCCGCCTGTGTCCTGCTACTTGCAATTATTTCCCGAAGACTACCCAAAGCAGTTTTCTCTCAGCAGTTCCCGCCTGTGTCCTGCTAGTCACAATATTTCTCGTTTCCCCGCGGAGTGCGATAAGGGTGTCGTTCTCCAGAAGTTCCCAAACCCAAGGCCTTCTTTCTTAGGTTCGTAAACCCGAAATTAGGACTTTTTAACTATAGGATCCCAATCCTTTTAGGTTCATAAGCCTTCAAGTTCCCAAACCAATAAAGTTCCTATACCCAAGCTTTAGTTACCCTTAAGTTGAACTTACCTTAGGCCTCGTTCCCGCCGATGCTTTCCTTTAGGGTCCCACACCCTAGTACCAATCCTTATGTATCCTTTAGGTCTCAACCTTAGCTCATACGCACCCCCGGAAGCATCTCGAGAAAGAAGTCTCAGGTATGATCTCTTCTTATGGCTGGCAAGCCTCCTTACGTAGTCTAATGGACTTTAAACGACCCTCCCCGATAGTCGACAGACTCTAAATTGTTCCCAACGACAGGTCCTTGGTTCAGACCCCTTGAACCGCCTCGCGTCGCCATAGTCGTCAGGTTGTAATCTTCGATTGACCTGATGGCTATACTTTGACTTTCGCCTTGTCCAAGCCTCAGTCAAAGTGGGGGCTCTGTAGACACCTCATTTCTGCACCTCCCGCAAACCACCCGGTGATGATTGGGCCGCATGTTTGATACGCGGAACGATTTGTGACAATTCGTAAGATTATCGTCAAGTGATTGCTCAAATATTAATATCTACCTCTTAGTTGTCATCTACGTCCTGATACGGTCGTTTTGACAGTAATTAGAGTACATTCGGAGTCCGGGCCTAAAACCGTCTCCATTTTCTGATAACCGTTAAATCCCGAGTCAGAATGTTCTGGAATGTTCCGGATATTTCTATTCCATATTTCATAAATTTTATCTTTTAGTAAGCAATTTCCCGTAATATTCACATAAGATATTAAGGAAAACCGTATTATTTCCGTCCTACCATAACTCAAACACGGAAATCTTTCTTCAGCAGGAGGAAACCACTTGGGAACAGACGCATCAGGTGCTGCGCCTCTTCCTTCATATCTTTCCGAGATTCACTTCCAAAGAGTCTCCGAAACCCTAATTCCTTCACGTGTTTAGTATAAATAGGAGCCTTCGCTCCTCATATTTCTCACGCGAGTGTCCGCCCTTCTCTTCTCCCTTTGCATTCTAGACTTTGTTCTTACTTTTTGGCGTCTACGTGCTTGAACTTTCGACCACGTAAGCTCGGATCCTTCTGAGTACCAGCCTCCCCGTTGCATGACCGACCAATTTGACCAACTACAATTAATCAACTTAATTAATTAATCGTTTTCCTCTTACGATGGCACTTTCTTTGCATTCGCGTCGAGCATCACTAATCGATATCTTAGTCCTTCTCGTTTCGTCAACATGTAAGTCTGAGGGTGTAAATATCTCTTTTATTTATTGTATTTTATTTTATTGTATAATCAATTGTAAGGTTTATATCAAAAAAACCATTAAAACCGATTTCTGAAACCATGTTCTAAAACCTCTTTTTACGGATTTCCAGTAGATAACCGTCGAGAAAGGACGCAGCAACTGCTGCGCCTCTTCGAAGGAGCGCAATTCCTGCTGCGCCTCTTCGTGAGGCTGCCGCAATTCCTGCTTCCTTTCTTCTTCGTTCGTCCTCTGTTGTTCGTCAAGTTCTATTATTTGTTTCGTTTGTTTGTTAATTCTTCATCATGACAGTATAAAATTCACATGTATTGTTTATTATTCATCATTAACATGCTTTTAATCGTCACAAATCCGACTTAAATCCCTAATAATTCAATATTCGCGGGTTTTCGTCATTAAATTCAATTCCGGGTTGTAGAGATTCAATTATTCCATATTGGGTTTCTGGAATTCGTCTTTGATATAGTTTACATCTGCTTATTCACATATTCATCGCATATTCGTCATTAATCCATTGTATTTAACTTATTTAATCGATTTAATTTGTTTGACTCATTAATATTTTTCACTTCTGTCATTATTCCATCTTGTAATTAATTCGTTTAATTCCGTCTCATTCATGTTTTACTGTTTTCACGACCCATTCATATGTTAAATAACATGTTAATCACTTTCATCTGAGTAAATGTCATCAATTGATCCTTTAAATTCACCAATTAACATTAACGGCTTGCAATTACGGCTTCACGGCCCGGAGGCGAGCCACGGGAAGACGCGGCGTCATTGCGCCTATTCAAAGGACGCGGCTCTGCTTGCTTTGTTCTGGCTGAGTTCTGTCCCTGAACTCCGTTTCTGCCTTGACGTAGTTTAATTAGTTTATGTATTAATTAACTATTATCCGTAGTATCACGCTAATTCCTGTTCGTTAATTTATTTGTTTCTTTCTTTTATTCATTTTCTCAAATTATCCGTTTTAAAGGTATTTTCGACATAAATCGCCTAATCCAATGTAATTAATGTAATTTTCATTATTGTAATTCATAATTGTTGTATTTCTTTTATTGCTTGTATGTTTTCACATGTAATCAACATTAAATCCTACTTCGACATTAATTGTATGCTAATTACGTGTCAACCGACTTAGTTAATTCTCACATGCTAGTATTAAAACTTGGATGTTGCATTGCATGCATATAGCCGACGATATATCAAGTACGAATAACTTCCCTAATCATTAGTAGAGGCCGCTATCGAGGCGGGCGGGATTAGGTGTTCGATCAAAAGAGCTTCCTAATACGTACCCTCACCCCTTACTCCAGATATCTGTTAACACCCGTGTTCATTGGCATCCACGAGAGTCATTCTAGACATAGAATGCTAAGGGTAACGATTGCTTAGTGTTCATGTCTCTACTTTGTGTCTTGACATGACACGAGGTATTCGAACGGTTCCAATTTCCCATAAAAATTGGTGGCGACTCCATACAAAATGCAAACGCTTGTTTTCCAAGCGCCCCCGTGGGCCCCCGCTGTCCACACCTGCGCAGCTCCATTTGCTCAACAAGGCCCAGAAGACGGGGATCACCTCTAAAGTCTTCATCAACATGCCCTTGGAAGACATATACATGCAACAAGCAAAATCCAAAGGCCCTTCTCCTAGCAACATAAGAAACGGTGAGGTCGGCCCTGTTAATGAATCGGTCAATGAAGTCCAACATTCGCACTCCCTTCGAGGTCACTAGACGGTCAACCTCGAGTCTAGTCAACCCAAGCAAGTCTCTAAATTTGCTCTTATACCCTTGCGAAGTAGAAGGAATGGCAGGCAAGTGTTCAGGGTCCCACCCACCAATCGCAGCAATTTCTTCAGGAAATGGGCAAATATCGCCTCCAAGGAACGCAAAAACATGGTAATTCGGGTCCCAATAATCAAGACAAGCATCCAAGAATGGTTTGACAACCTTGATAAGCTTCAAACTCAACAATGGTCCAAGATTAAAGGCGTCCATATCATATTTCTCCATGTTGGAAAATTCGTTGGTCCATTCTTTTAAGCGAATCTCCAAAGTATTCATGATGAGGAATTATTTTGAGAATTTTATGTAATAAGACGAAGAAACGACGGAAGAATTGTGTGAATAAAAGCTCTATCGACGTCTCTATTTATACTAATTTCTGTTTCCAAAAATCTGCCAGAACAGAACCACCTGGAAACAGGCGCAGCACCTGCTGCGCCTCTTCAAAGGGACGCAGCTCATGTTGCGCCTCTTCCTTAGCTTGATTTCGGTGATTTTCCGCGTTGGATCTTTCCTAGTTTCGTGACGAATAATTTCATATTCCTACGGGTTATTATTTTGGTAAATACGTGGAAATTACCATATTTCGTGTTTCCTAATTCCGCGGGCACGCATTTCGAGACGACATTGACATTTTCGCCATTCTTGCACATTTTCATTTTAGGAAATGATCTTCATTATAATTCATTTTAGGAAATAAGCTTCATACTAATTTAATTCATTTCAAAATTTATATATTTATTTCATTTATATTTCTTTTATTCCTTTTTTCATTTCATTTCTAAACTTATAGGTTTCTATTTTTTTATTTTTTTAGGGGTAACCCTCCCTACCATCTGGTCATTTCCGGCAAAATTTTTGCATTTTTTTGCGTGCTTTTGAGTCATTCGTTTTGCGCTAATTCAGGCCTTGTGTATATACAAATGTATGTTTTGCGTGATTTCTATTTAAATTTCGGCAGCATGACGGCGTAAACCGTCATCTACCAAACCTGTTCAAAGCTAACCTGCAGATACAAGCAACACAACCCAGCAACAAAGGCACTTAGGCCACACATATATACAACCAAAAAGGGAAATGTACAGCAAAATGGGGGCTCTCGCCCCAAACAAAGTCCAAAATGTTCAAAATGAAGGTCCAAAATGTACAAATGTGCAAAATACGGCCAACAAACAAACAAAAAACTAAACAAAACTACTGCTGGTCGCCGTCCGGCTCATGCAACTCTTCCGCGAGCAAGCAATCTCGGCGTCCCGAACCTCGAGCTCCCTCAACAAGCGAGCTGTCTCCTCCCGAGACTGAGCCAACTCTCGCTCCAGCTCACGGTCCCCCTGCAAAACAACAAAATTAGCTCATGTCAATCATTTCCAGCAATTACAAGAAAAGTTGGAAAATCAAAATTCAAAAAACGAAATAGGCACAAGTTTCATACCTGACGACCTCGACCGCCGAGAAAAGTGCCTCGACGATAGTAGTTCGCAGCCGGTTGGCCACCCTCCACAACGCCACGAACCGAGACGTCGCAACCTGCATTTTCAAAAGAAGTTCTCAATAATGGAATAAGTTCAACCAAGTGTGTTCTTACACAAAAATTATGCAAATTAGAGGCTCACCCTCCGAATCAGATGTTGTTAGTCGTCCAGGCCAGCATCCGTCACAGCCACGTCAAAGTCACACAGCTCGGAGATCGTCGTCCTCCCAGTCGCGTTAGTGTACTCGAGGGTCTCGGGGTACTCTGGGGGCTCGATGCCCGCCGCCTCAACCTCCTGCAAAGTCAAATGTTTCTCATTAATCGATGATCTTTCATCGTAGTTTTAAAATCAAAAATAAAGGAGAGAAAAGATGCTCACCACCACCGGCCAGTACGCCACCCTCCCGTAGAGGAACGCCGAGTAGTCCTCGCCAGGAAGAAGGAGGGCGTCACCACCAATGCCAGCCAAGTCAGCCTCCTCTCGGCCTCGAAGGCTCCACGAACATCGTCCCAGGAGGATCGATGGGAACCGTCAACACATCCCGAGAG
Source organism: Silene latifolia (assembly GCF_048544455.1). NCBI lineage: Eukaryota > Viridiplantae > Streptophyta > Magnoliopsida > Caryophyllales > Caryophyllaceae > Silene > Silene latifolia. Next base: position 24,769,874 of record NC_133530.1, on the reverse strand, counting down.
CACTGACGAGCCAAACGCTCGCCCAAGTATCACACAGGACCCATCGACGTCCTCAACAGCAGCAGGCTCGAGCTCCTAGGCCGAAGGACCTCAGCCACAAAAGGAGGCACTCCAGCGGACTCCGCCCAAGGCCTGGGCACCCACTGGGACAAGACAAACAAGGAATCATTCTTATGGTCGATTTAAAAGCAATATAGAAGCAAATGAATATAAGTGAGATGTTTATGCTGTCTAGCTGAAGAGCCTTCACGTCCCGCCGGTAGACACCGTGAGAAGAACGCTTGCTCTTCGTCCTGCACATCACCCAATCCCTCACCATGGGATAGGCCTTCTCCAGCGGCTCCGTCCTCTTGGGCGCGAGGCCCGGAAAGTAGGAGTACACCCACGCCTGTAAAGCGAGATAGTCAATGCCGATCTTTCATAATTTGACAAAGAAAGGAATAGAATTTAGTCCGAATGAAGGTTCATACCTCCAACAGTAGTCCAGGTCCGACAGCGCCAGGAGAAGTCCCTTTCTCCATCAACTCCGGATGAACCATGGCCCTCATGAAGCGGATGAGGACCGCAAAACCAGCGTGATGACCCGGTCCCAACGCCCTAGGGAGCTCAGGTCAGAAAGGAAGGGAAGAAGCTTCGTCGACAGCCTCTCTCCCTTGTCTCCGAGGTAAATCGAAGACAGAAACTACCATAGTCACAAACGAGGCCTCTGCTCAGCTGTACAGGGAGGAGGAGTCGTCCCCCTCCCATCAATCGTCACCAGCGCCGGGATCTTTCCCGCGAAGTAGTCTCGAACGTAGGAGCTGGGTACCAAACCAGGCACTGTGACAGCCTTCGGCAACAAGTTCCAGCCGATCAACCACCTAGCCTCAACCGAGTCTACCCTCATGGCAGTCTCCGGCCACTCCACAGCCTCAGACCCACACGGCAGACCAGAAATCATGCCGTAGTCCTCCAGAGTGACTCCCACCTCACCAAAAGGCATGTGAAAAGTGGAAGTCGTATCCCAGAATCGGTCCAAGAAAGCGCGGACCAGGCTAAGGTTAGCCCGCAGCTTCCTCTTCGCGATATCCCTCCAGGCCTGCACCAAGGCACCAAACGCTCCACGATCGATCATGGCGCGCTCCTCCGCCGACGGTACCGTAGCACTCCATTTGTCGTGTAACCCGAGAACGACGACGATGTTCCGGCCTCCTATTGTGATTTGAAACAAAAGCTATCTTTAGTTTTGGATGAAAATTGGAAGAGATATGAACAAATGAATGAAAGAAGATGAGTGATGAGTAGTGAATTCCTATTTACCAAGCTCTTCACCGTCCTGTAGGACAAGTGACCCTCTGCAGCCCAAAGCAGGTGCCTACTCTCCCAGGTCTCAGCCCATGCGGGTGCTCCCCTCAGCTGACGACCTCCTCGTCCAACTTTGGCCCGTCTCGGGGCCTCCTCCTCCTCAACAGTCTCCTCCTCGTGGACCTCGTCCCCGGCAGCCATCACCGCATTTCGTTATAACGACGATTATGCCCTAGAAAAGTGTCCTGAAAAAGCCATCAGAAACCAAAATTCTGAGATGATAGGAAGTTTACCCATCATCCAAGGATCCCAAATATCAAGTTTCATCGCTTATGGACAATCCTAAGGCTATTTTCGAAGCAATTTACGGTTTAGCTGTGAAACCGTCTCAAATTCACTCAAATGCTCAAAACTCAACGAAAATTCGAAAAAAATACATGGTTATGTTCCTTATATTACCAATTATCCGTTTCTAATACTAATTTCGCAAGGCAAATCCATTTGGCGGAAAAACCCCAAATTTTCGAAATAATTGGGTTGAAAACCCTAATTTTTTCGATCCAAATTGAGCAAATATAGAAGATTAATGCAAGAATGAGACACATACCTCGATTAGTCATGATTAATGCAAGCTTTCGGATCAAACCTTGGCGGAAATGGTTAGGATTTGAGAGAGTATTGTGTGATTTGTGTTTCGAAACAAATGAAACAATCCCTCTGTTTATCGCGTTTTTACGCAGAAAATACACCCTTGGGAACAGACGCAGCAGGCGCTGCGCCTCTTCCAAGAGACGCATCTCTTGTTGCGCCTCTTCCTAGCGTTCCCTCCATACGATTTTTTCAAAAATTCGTTATGGGTTCGTTATTTGTGGGCCCATCTTTGGTGCGCCTCTTCCTCGATGCTATTTTATCTTTTTGGTCCATTTGACGATTATCTTTCGTTCTGGCCCGCATTTCTAAGCCAACAGCAGACTATTACACGTTATTTATTGCTTCCAAGACTTTGCTTGTCACAACAAGCAGATATTCCATCACATCTGTTTCGACAAGCCTTCATTATATTTCCCCAACGAGAGTAAGCGGATAGACTTTCCCTCTCGAGACATGGAGATTAGTTCCCGATTATGTTCCCCAACGAGAGTAAGCGGATAGACTTTCCCTCTCGAGACATGGAGATCAACATCAGCCCCTATTTTCTTCCGAAGTTTGTTTGAAGTCGAACACGAAATGATTTCTCCAGCGAGTTTCACTTTGTGTCCTGCTACTCACAGTATTTCTTGTTTCCCCTCGGAGTGCGATAAAGATGTCGTTCTCCATAAAGTTCCCAAACCAATAGAGTTCCTACACTCGAGCCTTATTTGCCCTTTAGTTTAAACTTATATTCGGGCCTTCTTCCCGCCAATGCTTTCCTTTAGGGCCCCATACCCTAGCACCAACCCATATATATCTTTTAGGTCTCACCCTTAGCTCCTATGCACCTCCGGAAGCATCTCGAGGAAGAAGTCTCGGGTATGGTCTCTTCTTATGGCTGGCGAGCCTCCTTACGTAGTCTAATGGACTTTAAACGACCCTCCCCGATAATCGACAGACTCTAAAATGTTCCCGACGACAGGTCCTTGGTTCAGACCCCTTGAGCCGCCTCGCGTCGCCATAGTCGTCAGGTTGTAATCTTTGATTGACCTGATGGCTATACTTTGACTTTCGCCTTGTCCAAGCCCCAGTCAAAGTGGGGGCTCTGTAGATACCTCATTTCTGCACCTCTCGCAAACCACCCGGTGATGATTGGGCCGCGTGTTTGGTACGCGGAACGATTTGTGACAGTTCGTAAGTTTATCGTCAAGCGATTGCTCAAACATTAATGTCTACCTCTTAGTTGTCATCTACGTGCCGATACGGTCGTTTTGACAGTAATTAGAGTACATTTGGAGTCCGGGCCTAAAACCGTCTTCATTTTCTGATAACCGTTAAATCCCGAGTCAGAATGTTCCGGATATTTCTATTTCATATTTTATAAATATTTCACAATCTTTATCCTTTGGTAAACAATTTTCCGTAATATTCATACAAAATATTAAGGAAAACAAAAATATTCCGTCCTACCATAACTTAAACACGGAAATCTTTCTTCCGCAGGAGGAAACCACTTGGGAACAGACGCAGCAGGTGCTGCGCCTCTTCCAAGAGACGCAGTGGCTGCTGCGCCTCTTCCCAGGTCTTTTTCTGCGTAATTTTCGTATCTTTTTCATATCTTTCCGAGATTCACTTCCAAAGACTCTCTGAAACCCTAATTCCTTCACGTGATTAGTATAAATAGGAGCCTTCGCTCCTCATATTTCTCACGCGAGTGTCCGCCCTTCTTTTCTCCCTTTGCATTCTAGACCTTTGTTCTTACTTTTTGGCGTCTACGTGCTTGAACTTTCGACCACGTAAGCTCGGATCCTTCTGAGTACCAGCCTCGTTTGCATGACCGACCAATTTGACCAACTCCACAATCAATCAACTTAATTAATCTAATCGTTTTCCTCTTACGAGGGCACTTTCATATTTGCATTATAGTTCGAGTCGAGCATCGCTAATCGATAACTTAGTCCTTCTCGTTTCGTCAAACATGTAAGTCTGAGGGTGTAAATCCTTCTTTTATTTATTGTTCCTTACTTTTGTATCATCATTAATGTTACGTTTATGTCGAAAACACCTCTTAAAACTGATTTCTAAAACCGTGCTTTAAAATCTCTTTTTTGCGGATTTCCAGAAGACAAATCGTCGAGAAAGCACGCAGCAACTGCTGCGCCTCTTCGAAGGAGCGCAGTGCCTGCTGCGCCTCTTCGTGAGGCTTCCGCAGTTCCTGCTTCCTTTCTTCTTCCTTCGTCCTCTGTAATTCGTTCGTGTTTATTTGTTTCATTTGTTTCTTGTTAATTCTTTGACATAATAGCTTATCATCTCACATGTATATTAATCATCATCATTAGCATGTTTAATTCGTCGCTAAATTCAACTTAAATCCCTTATAATCCAGTATTTGCGGGGTTTCGTCATTAAATTCAATCCGGGTTGTAGGAATTCGATTTGTTCATATCGGGTTTCTGGAATTCGATCCTTGATATATTATTCACCTGTTATTCATAATATTCGTCATTAATTTGTTATTAATTCATCTTGTTTAGTCTATTTTGTTCACTCATGTCACTAATCAATCATTCTTTCGTGTAAATAATCCATTTGCATCCGTCTCATCCATGTTTTGTTACTTTTATGACTATCAATCACATGTAAATAACCTGATAATCACTTTCATCCGAGTAAATATCGTAATTAATCCTTAAAATTAGCCAATTAATATTAACGATTTGCAGTTCCGGCTTCACAGTCAGAACTCACCCTTGGAATAGACGCAGCGCCTGTTGCGCCTCTTCCAAAGGGTGCTGTCCTGCTGCGCCTGTTCCAGGTTGAGTTCTGTCTCTGAACTCCGTTGTTGCTTGACCTAGTTTAATTAGCTTACGTATAATGGACTATTAATCGTATTATCACCTTCTGATTTGTTCGTTATTTCTTGCTTTTACTCTTTTTCTCAAATTATCCGTTTTAAAGGTATTTTCGACATAAATCGTTTAATCCATTGTAATTATTGTAATTTTCATTATTGTAATTTTTATTTATTATATTTATCATGTTTCTTGTATCATTTGTATGTCTTCACATGTAATTGAACTTAAATCCTACTTCGACATTAATTGTATGTTAAATTACGTGTCCACCGACTTAGTCTAAATTCACATGCTAGGATTAAAACTTGGATGTTGCATTGCATGCATATAATCGACGATATATCGAGTATAGATGATGTCCCTAATCATTAGTAGAGGCCGCTATCGAGGCGGGCGGGATTAGGTGTTCGATCAAAAGAGCTTCCTAATACGTACCCTCACCCCTTACTCCAGATCTCTGTGAACATCCGTGTTCATTGGCATCCACGAGAGTCATTCTAGACATAGAATGCTAAGGGTAACGATTGCTTAGTGTTCATGTCACTACTTTGTGTCTTGACATGGCACGAGGTATTCGAACGGTTCCAATTTCCCATAAAAATTGGTGGCGACTCCAACAAAATGCAAACGCTTGTTCTCTTCCTCCCAAGCGCCCCCGTGGGCCCCCGCTGTCCACAATCTGTCTTTACTGGTTCCTCTTGTGGCCATGTACCTATTAAAAATAAGCCCATATCCACTCTTAACCGTAAAGATCCCATCCTTCGTAAGTGGCGAAAAAACCGTATCCCTCAATCTGATTTCGCTTGGTGGGATGGCGAGAATTCGAGTTGACCACTCATCTTTGAACACAGCATCAATAAAAGCAGCATTCCACTTTCCATCCTGATGAAAAAGGTTCCTTACTTGCAACCGTGCCATATGACTATTAATAAGCTCTAGCCACTCATCTTTCGGTTCCGGACACTTTCCCCCCACCCATCTAGAGGTCCGCACGTTCAGTCTCGAATCCGTCCCGATCTTCCATCCAATGTTTTCCAGAACAAAAGACAACCCGTGTAAAATGCTACGGGTGCCCCCATGAGCATCCAGAGCCACTGATGGGAAGCATGTCGTGATGGAAAACCTGAGAACAAAACAACTTTTGCCTGAAGATTCTGCAAAATAGATAATTCTCCCCAGAGACAATCCTCCATCCGTGCTTGGCCAACAAAGCATGGTTGAGGCATTCGACATTTCTGATTCCTAGCCCGCCCGCACTCTTAGGTAAACTCAGGAAATATATGCTACACCAATGGATGTTATTCCCCATCTTGCATCCTGTCCACCAAAATTGTGCCAAAAGAGAGTTAATCTTTTTTGCCACACTTACCGGAATTTTGAAAACCGATAGAAAATAATTTGAAAGATTGGATAAAACCGATGAAATTAGGGTAAGCCGACCCGCCGGTGATAGAAAAATCCCATTCCATGAAGAGATACATCTGGTGATATGCTCAATAAGAGCATTAAAGATACCTTTCCGTGATTCAGCAAACTCTGCCGAAATCCCCAAATACTTTCCAATGCCCGTATTCTTTCTGATCATGAAAACCTTCAAAAGCCGCTGTGCCTTTAACAACGTATTATTTGGACTGAAAATAATTCCGGATTTATCTAAGTTCAATTGCTGTCCGGATGCCTCACAATAATCTAGGATGATCCTCATGAGATACGGAACAGTGTCGCCCTTATCCTTAAAGAAGAAAAACGAGTCATCCGCAAAAAACAGGTGAGTAATTGGCCGAGTTTCCCGAGCAAGTTGAATGCCTTGAATCTTCTTCAGGTCGTAAGCATGGTCAATATTACTCGAAAGAACCTCCATACACAGAATAAACAATTAAGGTGACAAAGGGTCACCTTGGCGTAGCCCACACCGCAGTCGAAATTGAGGAAGTGGAGACCCATTTACAAGGATTTCATAGCTCATCGATGTGACGCAGTTCATAATCAACGTTCTCAAATGTTGAGGGAACCCAAACTTATCCAAAACCGCCTCCAAAACGTCCCATCTAATTCTGTCGTAGGCCTTGCTCATGTCTACTTTAAAAACACCTAGACCTAGTCGCCCTTGCTTATGGCCAGATATTTTATGGATTGCCTCATGTGCCACCAGGATATTGTCACTAATGCTCCTTCCCGGGAGAAAATCATTTTGCGTTTCACCGACCAAAGAGCCCATAATTTTTGCCACCCGATTTGCAATACATTTGGACACAATCCTCATCATGACATTACAAAGGCTGATAGGACGATAATCAGAAACTCCTTCCGGGCTCTCCTTCTTAGGAACAAGAGTAATAAAAGTTCGATTCACTTCCTTGAGAAGCCTACCTGAGTTTAGGATGGAGAGAACGGCTTTTGTAAAGTCTCTTTTAACCATGGACCAACAACGCTGATAGAAAATAGCCGGAATGCCATCAGGCCCCGGGGCTTTAAGGGCCCCCATCTGAAAAACCGTCGTACGGACTTCTTTAGCCGTAAAAGATCGATTGATCCGGTTGGATTCATCCTGAGAAATCTTACGCTCCAGGTTCATGAGAGAAAGCTGAAAAGCCGAACGATTCCGCCACACTACACCATCCCCCATCGCAAATAAGAGATCCATAAAAACTTTCTGAAACTCCCCCCGCACCTGCTTCTCATCATAGTGCCATTCCCCATCAGAACCTTTGACCCCGTGAATGTGATTTCTTCGAATTCCCACACACCCTTTAACCCAGTTGAAGAAATATTTCGTACACGTGTCCCCTTCCACCATCCACTTAATTTTTGCTCGTTGTTTCCAGAAAGCCGATGTGGCTCTTGCAAACTCAGTAACTTCTGCATTCACTTTTGAATATTCCTCCTCTCCACCCCCGGTGATAGCCAAAGACATGCCGTGTTCCAACCGCTGATCAAAATCGTCCCACTTTCCTCCCCATTCAGCTCTTTTATCTAAAGTCCACTTCTTGACACTTGTCCGAATTCTGGATAACTTCCTAGTTACAAGGAAAGCCGAGGATCCCGCATCCGCCATATTCCATGCATTTTGAATCCTCCCCATACACGCCTCATGATCCAAAACCCAAGAATCCAGTTTAAACGGTTTACTTCCAGAGGTTCCCACAAGATTTAAATCCACTTCAATTGGCGCATGATCCGATATTTGGATGGGATAATGTTTAATACCAGTATTTGGGAATAGAGTAAACCAATCCTTGGATTCATAAGCTTTATCAATGCGCTCGTATACCCTTTTGTCTCCCTTCCTATTATTACACCACGTGAACTGTGGCCCCTTAAACGGGATGTCCATAAGTTCATTGCGGATTTTCCACAAACTGAAATCCTCGGCTCCTCCTATAGACCTTTGACTTCCGCTTAGTTTATCACTCCTATACTCAACTTGATTAAAATCGCCAACCAAAAGAAAAGGGTATTTACACGTCTTAATCCAATCCTCAATTTTGCGTAGAACAGAGGCACGCAAACTCACACACGGCGTACCATAAACAAGGACCAGATACCATAACAGACCATTATATTTTCACTAAAAGGATGATAAAATTATTACATGCCATAACCATCTCCATACGCGACTCCTTACGCCATCCTACCCATAAACTCCCCGAAGCCCCCACAGCATCGACACCAAAATACTTTGCAAAACCTAAAGTTCTAAACATGGGGAAAATACGACTAGCATTACATTTCGTTTCGATTAAAAATAGAAAATCATAGTAATTACTACCTAATAACGCTCTTATTTTTGGAATCGTAGGGGCGAGCGTGTTGTTAAGACCCCTACAATTCCATACTAGACCCATCATGGTGAACGAGGAGGTTGTGAAGGCCCAACCTCCGCAAAGCCATCATCATAATCATGTACTGTACCTCCCCCATTCACAGATGGGAGAGACGAATCACTAGACTCCAGCATCACAACATCTTCAACATTAACACGAAAACCCCATGTTGGCTTTGGTGTCTCCTCTTTCCTCTGACTTCCTTCCCAGCAAACCCTCTTTGCCATCTGCCTCAAATATTCCTTAGCTTTGTCAACAGACTCCCGAGCCCCTTCAGGAATGATATAGTCCCATGCCTCTGTACAGCATTCTCTTTTCCTTACTCCTCTAACTTCCTCCTTGTAATCATCCTTTAAATCACAGGTATGGTACACATCAATTAATCCCATACAACTATCAGAATTCTTACCCACTGGTAACTCAGCAAACAGTCTGGCTCTTGCCCCTACTTCAGGTACATCAAAAAACCTTTTCTCATGGTTCCTCATTGGCATCTTACCCTTTTTCCTTCTGATTTCCTTTTCAGCCTCCATCTGAACCAGGCTTTCCAGAGGTAGCAGATTGGATGAGCCCTCATCCAGCTCATGTCCCTTCCTGGCAATAGCAGTTGAGAAAAAAGCAGGTTTGGAACTCTGATTCTGCAAATCATCCCCAGTAGCCTCACAAGAGCATAGACCAGGCTGACTATTGAGAAGCCCATCACCTGGAGCAAGTTGTAACTCAGTGGTAACCTCTCTTGTATCATCTGAAGAAATCACAATAATCTCCTCCTTATGCCAGCTCTCAGAGGGTAAATATGGATCACTTGACACAGGATCAGAAAGCCACTGATTCTGAGATCCCCCTGAATTAGCTTGATCAGATCCTTGGGTTGCCCCAGCTTCAGTCTGAACATGAAGCACATCAACAAATTCAGTTGACCCTTCATCCATAGCCACTATCATTTGACCAGCTTCCTCCTCTTCAACATCATCTGCATGCCCTGATCCCTGACCCACCTGCTTGGAACTCTGACCCACTTGCTTAGTAGTCCCATCTGGATAATGGTACACAGAGGGCCACCCCTCAACAGGGGGGGTCAAAAGTCTGATTGTACCCCCTATGCTCATCCTCCATGTGTGCCCAGTCCAGGTCCCCTTCAATCCTGTTCAGAATGGCTGCCTGATGTCTTTGGTCATGATCTAAGGCACCAAAGAGTGTATCCTGATGGGAGTAAATAACATAAGGGTCCTCTACTTGTATCTGAGCTAATACTCCTTTGTTGGAGTATATTCAGATCTTCTGGAGCTTCCAAATCTTCACATTCACTATGAAAAACCTCATTTGTTAGTTCACCTTCATCTAACCACCCCCCAGCTCCTGGTTGTGGATGATTAGCCAGGCCTATCTCCACATCTTGAGGTTGGGTAATAGCCCCATTTCCTAGGGGTCCTTCCCCCCCCCCCCCCCAATGCCTGCACATCAATCATCACAGCATCCCTCGACCTCCCCTCATTCTGTTCACCAGAGTTGTTAGTAGCTAGTGTGTTGTTGTTGGTAGTCATGTCCACATCACCCTCTCCATGATTAACCTGTCCCACTCCCTGTCCTCCTGCTCCACCCCTAGTCTGTCCCATCCCTATACCACTATTTCCCATGCCATTACCAACCTGAAACACTACTGGACCTGCAAAGGGTTATGCAGTGACCGCAAATGACATGCCAGGTAGAACTCTCCCCCTGGTGTAATGCCCAAGTCAAAATCCACAACCCTTTCTGGTGACTCCCACCTTCTTCTCCTCCTATTAAGCCCCCTAGTACTACCAAGTCTTACTCTAGAGGATAGGTATTTAGTGGTATAGGGAGTAGCACGTAGGTCAAGATTAAACATGGTATGGGTGCTGTTAGTCTGAAACACTGGAAAACCTTTATCCACTGAACGGTCAAGCATGCCATTAATGCCAGAAACAACAGTCATAATAGACTCTCTACACTGTGCCCCCTTATGCCCAACTTTTCCACACTTGATACAATATTTAAAGACTTCCTCATACCTAAACTGGACCCATAGAAGGTAACCCCCTTCCATAGCCAGGAAAAAACCAGGCATTAGAGGTTCATTTAGCTGAATATGCACCTTAATCCTTAAGTAGTCGTTGTCTGGTACTAGATGGAAAGGCTCAACATGATAATTATGACTAAGGAGCTTACCAGCAATATGGGCCACTGGCATTGTTAAGTACTCGAAAGGGAGTCCACAGATACGAACCCATATTTCTGCATATGGGAACCTGACTGTACGTGGTACAGTGTCAGGGAACCACTTTGAAAACACCATCACTGCCCCACTGATAGTTGCAGTTGTTCGCTGCAGCAAGCCTTCCATATCATCAGCTTCAGTACAATGAAAGATAAAGACTTCACCCATCCTAAAAGCAGTGATGGTCCCATTGGTTGTCCACTTCTTTCTAATCACATCATTTACCAGTTCCGCCTCAAAAAGACGATAATCAACAAGGAAATCCAAAACACAATAGCTCCAGAAAGCCTTAGATTGCCCCAGCTCAGCTGGGTCTACCCCCTGACCTAGGGTATCTCCAAAAATTTGCGTGCAGAGGGTTCATGGGGTTAAAGGCAGCAGAAGGGTGAGATTGATAGTAATTCTGGTGCGTGTGTGTTGCATGGTGCAAATCATAATCAGTCTCCATATTCCTAGTAGCAGGTTGTTTTGGTTGAGATTTTTTACTGGATAAAGACTCTTGATCTGGAAATTTGTAACGGGATTTTTTCTTGTGTTTAAGGGGATCAATGAAATGTGAAGAATGGGATGAGTTTCCTACAGCCATAACCGTGGCTTAAATAGGGAGAAAAAAACTAATGGAAAATGCAAGAGACTGCAAGGAGACCCTGACGTTTCAAATCAACGATGCCCAGCAAACCAATCAACACGAGAATAAAGCCTCGAGCCACTCGAATAAATGAACTCCCAATTAAGACAAACTATCAATAATGATTATAACTTTGGGAATATGAAACGAATTTGGGAATAAATCAGATGCAGAAAGAAAAAATTAGGGGTTCGAGCCCCAATTAAAAACGCCTAAAACAAATGATTAGCAACTTTAGTAGAGTAGCTGGGTAATTATAAACTAGAAGATGGAAGATTCCGGATTAATGCAGACCCAATGAACAAAAAAAAATAGCTGATTTAAATTTGGGGAAGAGGAAAAGAAATATTTGAGACGAGAATAAAAATCGAGGTAGCTATAGTAGGGATAGTAGGAAGCTCTCCAGGAGAGTTTAGCTCTCTAGAATTCGTAGAGAGAGAAATTTTTTAGGCACAGGATAAAATTACCTCTAGAACTCTTGGTCGACGAATTTCCTTAAATTCATCTACTAGCCCCGGAACACAAGACCGTCTTATATCCCGTTGAGTCCAACCAATTTTGGCGTGTGATAACCGCTTACCACCCTACTTACTCAAGGTAAAAAGAGAACACCCCGCTTGGGCGAGCGTGGCTCTAATGAACAAGAGATTCATAGGTGTTACTAATTGGTAAGGCTAATCTCAATTTTAGTTATGTGAGAGATCTTTTCAATTTAGTCATAAATTCCCTATAAGCGAACTAAGTCGGTGAATGTAAATGACGTGAATTGACAACCGCGAAAATAAAATGCATGTGAATGGCGATTTTGGCATGCGCGAAAATAAAAACAAGCAAACAAGTAAGCATATGAATAAATCCTAGTATGACCACCTAGTTAATAAAAACTAGACTATTACATATCGGAAACCAACTCCTTGGTCCCTTGCCTCTTCATTCCAAAAGTGGCTCCTTCTTGTGGGATTTGGAACACCTTCCAAAAATAGACTCCGTCTCGATGTAATCCGTCTTTTGGAAACGCCGGTAAGAATAACTATTACAAATGAATTACATAGTTATTCCTATTATAAAAACTATTAATTAATTACAAACTGACGATACAAGATCGTATTTAATTACAAACAAATCGATATTCCCATTCATTTCGGGTAATAACGATTAAAATAAACTAGGCCATACTTGGTACAATAAGATAAATACTTTAAATAAATGACAATCATTCATTCAACTTAAATAAATATGCTTAAAATGCTATAAAAAGATGCCAAAATCACCCTATCCATCAATCGTTGGTATCCATCTCGGTGTTTGTGGATTAAATCGATTTTTAACATGTAAAAATCAATAATCAACTCTTAAGTCTCATTTAAGTCCAAACTAATTGTCCAAACTGTTTTGAACCTCAAAATTAGTCCTCACTAATTTTATGATAAATAATTAGTTTGATTTGGTGATATTTTGCTAATTTAATCGATAAAATCATAATATTTAAGTAAAAATCCAAAATAATTGAAAAATTACCCAAAAAATTGAAACACAAATTTTGAGTATTCTGGAAAAATACCAAAATGTCAGAAAAATTGCCCCAAAAATCCGGATAAAATTTATGAAGAAAAAGATCGATATTTATCGGTTTTTAACCACTAAAACCAATAAACATCAAAACAAAGTGAAAACACATATTAAAATTCACTTTTAACATTTAAATAATATTTTTAAATGTACATAAATTTATCATGGTCAGAATTAAATGTTTCAAAATTATGATTATTTTATTTCACTTTTATCGACTTTTATCTCATAAAATCAATAAACATGCAAAAAGTTCGAACCAACCTACAACCTTTTTCATACAATTAGTAGAAAACATGCATGAAATACCATAAAAATTCCGTAGACCGAATCAACTTTTAACTATTTTTAGTCAATTTTTAACTAAAATACGGCATTTTGACTCGGTTTTCTACCAAAAATCATTAAAAATAGCAAAATAACTTCAAAAATCACCAAACTTAACCACAAACCTTTTAAGATCAGTAGGTATGCATGCTTCAAAATTTTCATGCTAAAACCTCTTCTAACACAATTTTTGAGTTTTTATAAATTATCTCATAATTCATTAATATGCTTAAAATCAACATGCAAATTACAAGCCTAAGCTCTGATACCACTTGAAAGATCATATATCCATATTAGACTCTATAATAAAAATTAAATTATCTCATAATTTATCATTTAGGTGATCTATGTAACATGCATGCAAATATAAAAGCATAAAAATGAAAGGTTAAGGAAAAACAATTTCCTTACATTGATTATATGGTAAAATGGGCACAAATTAGATCGCCTTACTAGTTTGTTCTTGAGCTAAAAATATATGGATGATCCTCCTTGAAAAACCTTCAAAAAGAAACTCTCCTTCAAGTTGCACCCAAAAACTCAACCCAAAACTTCTAACAAGTATTTAACTAGAAACTTGTTAAAATTATACCCTTGATAATATTTTAATATTACTAACTCTCTTAGTAAATATTAATTTTGTATATTAACAAACTTAGTAAGAGGATGCTTTATTATTTTAGGGAGAAGTAGATACACATGCAAAATGTTCAAATGTTGTTGTGTGTAAAAATTAACAAACATTTTGGAGTGTATATGGGGGGAAAACCGGTGGGAGGGGTAGGTGAGGTAGAGTGTTCAATTTGTCTTATATTTTTAATCTTACATCACATGCAAAATCTATAATAAGATAACTTATGGAAGTATATAAAGTAAGGTGAAATGATTATGTTCCTAATCATCCACTACTCTATTTTACACGGTCCACTTGCCCATTTACGGGTCCATATTGGTTCTTATATTTGTCGCACAAATACGTGTAATTTTATTTTAAACATCGTTTCATGTTTAAATACTTCCATAATTAATTCGTTCAAATCACTCCGTAAATATACGTGTACTACTACACATATTATTTACGTACTAATATTAATCACATTAATCAATTAGTACAATTTTAGTGAATTAACAATTAATTAACAAAAATCCGTCTCCCAAAATTTATTATTCAATTATCACATAATTAAATAATAACTGCCGTGCCTCGAGTTCGCAACTCGAAATCTCTCTAAAAATAATCGACTAACCTTTTAGTCTATAAATCAAGGGACTAAATAAATTGTATCTCATACAATTAATTAGTTGTCAATTGGGGTTCGTTCCTTTAGGTGTGACCGAAAGGAGTCAGTTGATCACCGCCGTCTCACGACAATAACGTCAAACTCTAGTCAGCCAACCGTTATCGATTTATGTTAATCAACTGACGAGGATCAAATAATTAAATATCTGATTATATTCCATTAATGAGATTTATTATGTAAACGCACTATTGTGGAGGACACTAACTCCAACAAATACATGTAATGTTGTGGCCATTTGCCACCCATACACCAAATCACTAAGGGGGCATTTTTATCCACAACCTCAAGCATATTCGCTTGTCGCAAATACTTATAGTCCATAAGATAATCACCATCAAGTGTCCAAGCATTATCCGGAAATGGTACACCCGTCTTGACCACGATTTTCTCAATCATGCCCTCAATAAAAATTGTGCCCTTAGGGTCTTTTTGCAACGCAAGGCACCCTTTTACAAACAACTCCACCCAATCGGAAATCCCTCTCCCCTCTGGAGTCATTGACCATAGACATTGCAATTGAAAGTAATTCATTTTTGTGGGCTCGGTCACGACTAAATAATTGGTGTTTATGTGCCGACTCACAATCCTTAGAATGGGGTAGAGAAGGTTTGTATTTTTGGAGTTCCTGTGCCTTACATCCCCGTGATGTTATTCCAAAACTCACTCATTTTTGGCTTGTTAAGAGGTTCATGCTCGGGTACTTTTGTGATGTAAAGCATGGTTTAGAAATTTCATGTTTTATTTCTTGCTTATTTGAGTGAACGCACACGTAGTTTATACTTCATCTATCCCGGTCATTTGTTTGTCTTTTTCATATTGTGGTGTCTCAGTCAATTGTTGTCTTTTTTATTTTAAGAATGAACTTGATGAGCAATTTGATCATTCGCACTCAATTTGTTCCACTTGTCATTTAATAATTGGCCCTTTAATTTCCTCTTTCCTTGGTCTTTGTGCCAAAATAAAGGACAATAATTAATCGGGACAGACAATTCTTTCCTTGGTCTTTGTGACGAACTAGGTATTTAATTTTTAAGACTCAAGTTTCAACTCGTTAGTTATCCTAATGGGTACTATTCAATAACATGTTTACAACCATTTTAAGCCCTAAAATAGGAAGAATCAAAGGGACGACGTCTATAGACGATTATTTTTTAAGTATATTCATGTTCACTATAACAACAAAAGAAGTTAATCAACATGAATCTTAGACTAAAGTTTGATAAGAAATATTCAGATTAAACAACAAAAAATAACGGAAACCAAACTAAAAATGCAGTAAAGGCGGGAGCGAACTGATATCAAGATTAGGAACCCCAGCTAAACGCGTCAAGCTCGATTGCATTGTTGTTGAAGTCGCATTCTAATGTTAATGAATCATGAGCATGCTTTACAGGATTAATGGATTATTAAATCGATCATAAAATTAAATCGAATGCTTCTGAAAAATAAAATGAAACCAAGGTATAGAATTGTTGAAACAATAATCAAATACGGAGTATATACACTTCGTCCTGGCGAATCATGATTGTGCCACAAATATCGTAAACTTGATGATCGCCTAGTTCCGCTAATTGGAATATATATATACCATCAACTTTATAATACGTTTGATCAGACCGCACATAATTAGACTATTAGAGGTCACTGCTTGATTAACAGCGTTATCAAGCATCCCTTTTCAGCCGCCTACACCCTTCATCATCATCCTCAGTAGAACCCAGTTTCTTGGTGATATGACATAATTCGGTTTCTTGGCCGCTAAGCTTAATAGCAAGAAAATACTTGTCGAGTTGTAATTTAGTAGGTCGGAAACGAACACCCGTAGGTAAATCAGCCATGGTTTACACTATACGTATTATTATTATTTAGTGAATTGAATGATGGATTGGTAATGATTAATTTAGGTTAACGTTTTTGAATTCTAGCTTAGATATCCTTTCTTGTGTATACTTGTCATTGTTTAAATAAGGCGACAACACCAAAATCCGACGGCATTATAGTTTTATAGATTACGACGAGCCGATAACCATATTGTATCTGCTAAGTTCGTTACCTATTAGTGTATTACAGTACATTTTTAGTTGCTTGTAGCTCAAGCTAATGATTTAGGGTTTTTTATTGGTATATTTGGCGTGGCTAATTAAGTTTGTCCAAGTCCTAATTTTAATAGTATACGGAGTAAATGATTTAGGTTAACGTGTTCTTGAATTTAACCCATACATGATTACGTCGATCAAAATTCAAGCTACTCGTCTAGTCTTCATGGTATTGAATTAAGGGGATGATACCGAAATTCGACTAAGTTACTATTTTAATGATTACGCCGATCAAAATCCACTCTATTTTCAACAAAAAAAACATATCTACCCTTTTACAAGCTTTAGTAGGCTTCTATATTTTTTACTCGTTTATCAACATATTCCCTACATATATATATCTTAAATAAATAATATTCGGCTTAATTTTGGATGTACTCTTTAAAATATGCATAAAAAAGAAGATTACAATGCTTATATCTAATCCAATTTTAAATCTCACGAGATAATTAGTCAAGGTTTATGCCTGTAAATGTAATGAAATAACAACATTATTTTCTAAAGCAAAATTAACAAAATAATTTTAGTAAAATCTACAATCATATTCGGGTTGAAAATGTCGAACAAGTTCAAAATATTTTACATTCTTGGACAGTAATGTTGTGTACTATTACGAGATTGTCAATTATGGTTTGGATATTTCATATTTTCAATAACATGTCTTCATTATTACAGGAAGAATCATTTAGATGATTTTTAAGTATATTCATGCTCACTATATCAACAAAGCATTAGACTTAAAAACACAAGTCTTTCATCCATAACAATAATTTTGTTAAGCTATTTACAAAGAAGTTAATCAAACATCAAGGATCATTAACTTAGACAAAAGTGTGATAAGAAATATATACTCCGTATTAAGATTAAACAACCACCAATAACGGAAACCAAACTAGAAAGGCAGTAAACGCAGGAGCGAACTGATATCAAGATTAGGATCCCCAGTTAAACGCGTCAAGCTCGATTGCATTGTTGTTGAAGTCGCATTCTTCTAATGTCAATGAATCTTCGGTTGGCAGCCAGTAGGCTTGTTCGGCATCTAGTAAGAATTGATCAAGATCCTCGATGTGAAAATTATTAACATCACCTTCTTGTGCTCCGTTATTTGAGAGAGATAGCCCATGCTCAGCTTGTTCTAATAATGGCTCCATATCGTAAACTTGATTATCAACTAGGTCCGTTAATTGGAGTATACCTTCATAAGCTTGATTATCAGCGTTATCGACATTATCCTTGTCGTCAACATCAAGCATCCTTTCTAGGTCTTCTTTAGAATAGAGCATTATCCCTTCTTTCTCCTTTGTCGATGCCTCGTTACTTGGTTCCACGATGGCATAATTGATGTTAGCTTGAGTTACATAATCTTGATGATTAGGGTTAATGATGATGCCAGAATTATTGAACCCTGACGGTTGTTCATATTCAACACGACCTCGTTTACTCGACCTGGCTTCATAATCTATTGGCATAGTAGCTGCATAAGTCCGACCCGTTTTCAGCTGCCTACACCTTTCGTAGGCATCCTTCGTAGAATTCGGTTTCTTGGTGATATGGCATAACACAATCATCTGATTATCCTCCTTCTCATCCTCCTCCTCATCATTGTTCCGTAGACGATAATATTCATGCATCAGCCACTCATCCTCATTATTATTATTGTTACTATTTCCATCCGGCTTAAACTTCAAGTACTTCTCGATCCCCACAACCCTATTGCCATTGTACACATCGGTTGTCTTGGACTTCTCCGACCATGTTCCGATACCTTTAATGCAACGACTAATCCTCTTTCCGTTGGGAGTTAACTTATTAAGTTGACAGAAAAAGAACCCTTCATTGACGTCATTGACGCCTCTCCTTTCTTTAGTCGAATTCAAGATATTAAAGGGATGATCACTGTAAACATCAAAGTCAAGAAACTGAGGGTAACATTCCGGCAACTCTTGACCGCTATGCTTAATACGTAGAAAATAGTCGACGAGTTGTAATTTTGTAGGGTGGAAACGAACACCGATAGGTACACTAAACACAGCCATGATTTATATTATTTTTTTGTGAATTGAGTGATGGAATAATAATTTGAATGAAAGAAGCTTAAAGAAAACGGTGATGAAATATTTGATGATGAGGTGAATGAATTGAATAGGGATGTCAACTTTGTATATATAGGAAAGTTTTTGGAATTTAGGTTACGTTGTGGTTAAGTAATTTCTTAGGTTAATTACGAAATATTTCCTAGAAGCTGGGGGTAATTTCTTTAAATTGAGCACAAATATCTAAGCTTAAATATCCTTTGTTGTGAAAAATCGATCGATGATCGTCCCAAAATTTGACTAAATTGTAGTTTTAAAGATAACGACATGGCCGCGACCATATTGTAAAATAATATTGGCCATATACTACTAGATAATACGGACTAAGTACTAACGGAGTACCTGTTAAGTTCGTTATTACCTAGTAGGGTATTAAATTGTTGCTTGAAGCTCAAGCTAATGGTTTATTTTAGGTTTTTCATATTAGTTGGTTTAAGTCCTAATAGGAAAATAATTTAGGGTTAATGTTCTTGAATTTAGCACATGCATGATTCATGATCCATGCAAGAGCGAGAACCTAATTACGAAGCTTAGACATCTTTTGTTGTTGTCCGTTAAATTTAAAGAAGCTCATCAAGATAATGTTCGCTCGTTAATGGTACTCCGTATTAAATTTAAGGCAATCAACGACACCTAAATCGGGACATGTTAAAGTTTTTAAAGAATTATGACAAGCATATTGCAAATTAATATCGAGCATATTCCTAAATCCTAATAATTCATTTTGTATTTATGTTTAATATACCTTATACATATATGAAATGACTCTTGCAAGAATTACAAAACTTTACCCCATCTAATATAAAATTTAGAATATTTATATAATTTAATTTTCCAATTACTCTTAAAAATAATCACTATAAGTACTTCATTAAAAATTTACCGATTTTAAAATAAACCATGCATGTATAACAAATTTCTGGATGTATAATAAATTATACACCATTTGTAAAGTTGTAATTGGTATTTTAGTGTGTCTAATAATCCGTATACAGAAAGACATGTCAAACATGATGGGTTCAGATGAAAATATGGATAGAGTTAATTATACAGATCAGGTTTCGAATACAGTTTTATTTACAATTTTTAAGTTAAAATTTATTCATATTTTATTGAATCCGTTAGTGAGCGGTCGATTATATTTTCTTTGCAAAAAAATGATTCAATGGCCATAAATTTGCAAAACTCCTTAAAAGCAAATAATATGTAAAATTCCGTAATAGTCATCAATTAAGTCCGACCTTATTTTCAATAAAATGTTCGATTCTCGTATCCGTCTCACCATCCGTTAAAATTCTACCAACATCCGCTCTAAACAAGACGGGTACGGTGAGATATCCACTTTAATAGATTCCTTTAATTGAAAACTAGTGTAACACCCGTGAAAATTCACGGGATTATTGAAATTTTTTAGAAACTAATAAATCTATTTACTAAATTTATAAAATAAATGTTAGTACATATATATTATATCTGATTATCATGATTATATATATTTAATACGTTTATAAATATGGTTTTGTTTTTCTATCCTCGCTTCACATACCTATATTTATCTTTTAAAGTTTATTTTATATGAAATAGAATAGTGTTAAGTGGTCTAATTAATACGGAGTATGTATCATTTACGATACATAATTTAAATTATGATTAAGATCAAATTTATCAATCCGAAAATAAGAAATATTCAATGCTCCCGTTGTTATTAATGTTACTTTCACTACCCATACAATTAATATTGCTACTGCAATTACATCCACTAATACTATTGTTCATTTCACGGTTACTCTAATGTTAATGATCTGAAAGACGGTCAAGCTCGATAGCTCAAACTACACCATGTTTTACTCTCCAATGTTAATGAAGGAGCTCTTCGTAGGATAGAATATTGAACTAACATGAATTTCAATCTTGTACTTGTGTTTCTATGTCGTAATGAGCATCTTTTGGTGCTAATATAATTTGCTAAGGTTCAATTGCATATCCATGCTTATCTTTCAAATATTATTATGTATGATAAAATTGTGTTAGCTTGTTTAATTTATACATTTATCTTTCACGATTTATGTTTTAAATTATGTTTAAGAGAATTTATCAGCATGATGACGAGATACATTCATTATTCCCATTATTATTATTTTTACTTTACTCTCTATAACAAATCATATTGTTATTGTCATTACACTCGCTAATATTATCAGATATTGGTACTCATCTCACAATTTTCAGCAATTCTTTATTGTTAAAAAAGGTGGGTTCAATGACGGGTCTGCGGGCCAGGTCAGGTGGCAGTGGAGGATTTTTTTTTAAAAACAAATACTCCTTATACTTTGGGAATTAGTGAACCATGCATTAATTAGTTTTTCCCAAAAATTCTAAAGACGTTTCACTCCTTATATTTTGGCCTTTGGGAATTAGTGAACCATGCATTAATTAGTTTATTGGGAGTTGATTTCATTAATAGGTGAAAGGTTAAGGAATGTGAGAATTATGGGAGGTGAGAGTTACTACGGATAAGAGTAAATTGCTCCTTCAATATTTATTGTTTTTATTGTCTTTTTAATTTTCTAGGAAGTTGTTCAATGGAGTATATTTAATTGGAGCCCAATTTCTTTCCATTTTCTAAAAAGAAATGGAGAAGTAAGTACCTATTAATCTTCCGAATCGCATTTTAACAACATCTAACGGTTCTAAATTTACGCATAAAAATAAAGGGAAAATGAGAATGAAAGGGTTAATTATTATTTAAAAATAGATTGTGAGAAAAAATGGAGAGAAAGAAAATGGAGATGATCCATTTCCATTAAATTGTGTAATCAAATTTATAGTTGGTACAATAATAGCTCTTTCCCATTCCAAGTACTCTGTATATGAACTTTCGGTTTCTGAGTCATAATGAGCATCCTGAAGTTGGTGCTACTTCTTGCTAATTCGCTAGCTTTGGATATCAAAGCTAATTATCAGATATTGGTACTCATCTCACAATTTTCAGCAATTCTTAACTGTTAAAGTAAAAATAAACCCCTTCACTTTCAATGAGGTGAAATAATTTTGGTGCAGTATTACCTTTAAAATAAAAAGTAAGACTTAATTTAACTTTATGTTAAAATTAAAGGGTTTAATTAGTATATTAATTTTTTTTGGGTACCTATTCATAAAAATTTATGATATTTAATTCACATTTATTTTATTTTATTTTTAAATAGATAATTTACAATTAACCAAACTTAAGAGAGTAAATGAACCATTTCACCTATTTAAAAAATGTATGGATTATAATTATGCTTAGTTTGTCTATCAAATTTGTTTAAAGAAAAAAAAATCAAAAATCAAAAATTAAATAAAATCATGATTAATTAATCATCCTAATCTAAAAAAATTAAAAATCACTCAAAAGTCTTTATCCCTCAGCAAAACAATTTTCACTCAAAATCACTCCTGCCTCACACCGAGTTACCACCATCCCCACCGTCGATCAAGCCATAAGCCCACAACGAGCGTTAATCATACTTTATTTTAAAATCCCTTGTATATATCCTATGCCTTGTCGTTGACCACATAACGCCATTCTTAAAAAAATTCGGTTAAACTCATCTCGGAAATTGTCATTTATGGAGGTTTGGTGTACGTTCGTCGACGTTGTCGCTCTGTTCACGGTGTATTTTCTGGATGCGATTATACTGCAAAAATGTCGTTGACGCTGGTGTTGTGATGGAATTGAAGTGAATTTGAAGGAGGCCACCACTTATGTAATTGGCAAAATGTACTTGTCTTGGTTGCATATTACTTATTCAAGGACGTTGACGGTCGTGGTGTGATGGAATTGAAGTGAATTTGGTTGGATATGTCGCTCTGTTCACGTTGTCTAAACCTTCTTTGAATAAGTAATATGTAACCAAGGCAAGCACGTTTTGTGAATTACATAAGTGTTGCGTTTCGGGAGTGTGAGATGTATTTAGTTGAACCCGTGATGGGTAATAGTTGTTGGCTGAAGATTGGTTCGTAGTTGTAGCTTGTAAGTTGTAAGAAGGCCTCTCAAGGTTAGGGATGATGATGTACATAGTGGTATGTATTTTGCCTTTTGTGAGAGTAAAGGAGAGGCCTTGTAAAATACTTTTCTGAAATATTGTTGCGCCAGATCAGCGGTTTTACATTATTCTTTTATATATATAATGATGATATCACTGCCTCTTCTAGGTTCAGAGTTTTCCAAAATCAAATTACATCTTCTTCTCTAATATTCAAACCGTTTACTCCCCGCCAATCTGTAAGCTTTTCTAACTCTCTTGTTCTTCTGTTATCTGATTTAATCAATTAATCATCAAACTCTAATCTAATCTAATTTAATTAATTTGAGTCTTTCTAAACTACAACTGGGTTAATCATTATGATTTTATTATTTCTGATTATGCTGATTGTCCTATAATTTCATCTATTTTTGAGTTAATTGCTGCTTTTTATATTAGTAGAATTGATTAAATTCCTACCCTTTTCCCTAATTGATGTAATTCTTTTTACTTTTACACAATTTTGTATTGGAAATCACCCAATTCTTGGTTTTTTTGAAATTGGGGGTTTTGAGGTGTTTCGGTTCAAATCTTTACTGTCGGTAATGTTATTAAATTCCTACCCTTTTCCCTAATTGCTGCTTTTTTTATTAGTTGAAAGTTCCGATTTTTTATTTTATTTTAGTTTATTATTATATTCCCACACTGAAAACTTTCACCCGCGATTTCAAATTCTGACTCCGCCACGGTTGACTAATGTTTTGATGAATCAAACGCGACAAATTTTAATTTTTTAGGTTTTATGTATATATGGAGAAATCAATGGTCAAAGCTTCGTGGGCCATGAGGCCATCTCGCTTAGTGAACTTATGTTTGCGAAATTTGGGAAATAAGTTGATTTATGTCTCTGTGGATAGGAGACTGGTGAGAGCCACTAAGATGGCAACAGAATCGTGTGATGGGGAGGAGGGAAAGCTAATTGGAGGTAGTAAGCATTTGAGTGTGGATAGTGATCTAAGAGAGATGACAAAGAATGCTGCTTGGAGTGTTAGTTCTTGCAAGCCTAGTAATGGCGTTCAATGCCTCCGCGATGACAATTTCGAGACCTATTGGCAGTAAACTACTCCCTGTCTCTAATCTTGACTCTTCTTTGCTGGCCTTCTTATCAGTTTTTACTCGTGTTAACTGTTAAGCATAGTCGTATATCCTAATTTCTTGCCTTGTGTGTAATTAGATCTGATGGTGCACAACCTCATGTTATAAACATTCAGTTCCAGAAGAAAGTGAAACTGCAAGTAATTGTGCTAATTCATTATTTATTGTCGTATTTGTCTGGTTTGTACTGATTGCGACTCACTGCTCGCTGAACTCAGATACTATTTTGATTTCAGCTGATTGTTCTCTATGTCGATTACAAGCTTGATGAGAGCTACGCTCCGAGTAAGATTTCTATAAGAGCTGGTGATGGATTCCATAACCTGAAGGTAACTTTTCAACGCGTTAAGCTGTCACCTGTTTCATCTCAATTTTGAGGTGAATAAAGTATAAATATTTGTATATTTCTAGTCACTAAGAATTAGAAAGATGCCTCCAAACAACTCTAGCTAAGTGTCACATATATGAAACTTATCCATTGTTTTGGGGGAAAAAAAGAGAAAACCATTGGTTGTTTCCCATGACTTGTAAATCAAGGGGACGATTGCCCGGACTGATTGCTACCTTCCATTAATAGAATTACACACATTTAATTGAATCATTTTGCTTTATTGTATAAGATGGCTATATAGTTCCATATTTCCAATGGAGCCAAAGACTTAAGAACTCTTTTGTTCTGGATTGTGTTGGAGTAAATCAAAATGGCTCACTAAAGTGGTTGCGCTTCTTGCTCATGTGAAGTAGCGGTCCTTTAATGTAGTTCTCGGCGCATTTTTCATCTTGGGTCATTTAGCCACAGCCTCTTTGTGTTGCTAACACAAAGGTAACATACATCCCCCCCCCACCTCGCAATTTTGCCGGAGCCATTGAGGGCCTGAGGCACTGGGGTAATGTTGTTGTTGTGTAAGATGGCTATTGAAGCTTTCTAGAGTTGTGAGTTTCTGCACTGTTAAATTAGAGGCTTACCCTTTCACCATACATGGTTTAGTTGTGAGACACTGAGACCCTCTTGCTCAAGACTTCTACAATTTTCAGCTATATTACATCCTTGTACGCAGTAGTCGGTGTGAGTGTGGGCACATGTCCAGAATAACATGACACCACAGAAGCTCCTCAGCTGCTTAGGCCTTAGTATATCCGAATTACACTTTGAGTAAAGTAAACACATCATATCGTTTTAAGAATAAAACTTCCCTAGGTAAACAAAGTAACCACCACTATGGATTATGATACTGGTGTCAACTGTCAACCATATGTTCTGATTTCTGTGTATGAAATTACTGATGTTACATACCGCGTTTCTGTTTAAATTTACAGTAAATAAAGGCAGTTGAACTGGTCAAGCCGACTGGCTGGATACATATATCATTGTCTGGAAATGATCCACGGTGAGAATATATGTTAAATATTGTGGCTCTGTACTTGCTTATATAACCTTACTGTATTTTGAATCAAAGAAGCAAAAAACTTCAAAGGCACCTGGGCTAAAATTATATGTCTTGCTGAAATCTCGAGTACTGATCATCAAACACTTGTGAGCAATGTTTGGCTCATGATGGTTTGAAACTATTTGTATCAAAGCAGTTTGGACTCTGGCCCGGGAGTCTACATGGGTAAAATGTTTGAAGATAGGCAAGTAAAAAAAATGCTTGATGCATTTCCTCCGTAATTAATATATCTAACGCCGTTTCTTGTGCCTGTGGGGTTTGGGGGATTGGATAACTGCACAGAAAGTTGCTTTATCTTGATCTTGGTCACAATGGCTGCTCTTTGTTTGGACACATATTGAGGGAAGGGGAGCGTATATGTGGACCGGTTTCATCAGTGGCACTGATGTATGTATATGTGGATGTCTAATAAATTTTGTTAACTGATAACTCTGAAGATAAGAGAAAGGTCCTCAATTTGAACATTTTCAGTCGAACTGGTTCTCTCTGTTGGCTAGCAACAGAAAAAGAAAATTATGTTGCCTTTTTCTTTCTACATCGTTTTATTACCTTGATAGGAGTTACATTCATTTTCGGCATGAATGACTGGTTTGCATTTTTAATTGTTCTTAGATCGATGAACATCTGAACATCTTGAACCAACTTCTGATGAGTGTTGTTCATTTTGACAAGGAAGTTTTTGTCAATACGTTTATGCTGCAAATTTCTGTTTTGTATAATCACCTTAATGTTGGAATATGTGTCCTCCGACAATAATGCGATCACGACTGTTGATCATGATGATCACATGTTTAAGTCTCATTATAAAGAATACAATTGGGAAGTAATTTCTTTACTGTCAACTGGTCCACACATATCGGTAATGATTGGCTGACTAGAGTTTGACATTACTGTCGTGCGACGGTGGTGATCAGTTGATCCCCTAGGTCATACCTATAGGGCAACACTCTTAATTGATCATTTAATTAATCGTATAACGTTACGAGTTAATTAAATTACTTGAAAATTGACGGACGATTTTGGAAGTAAAATTTACGTATTGCATTGGAATTTGATTAAATGAGATACGGTCTGAGTAATGGAATTGTATCTTTACTCAGATGAAATTATTGTTTAAGGAAACAATTGAAATTGAATAAATTATTATAAATACAAATTGTTGTGATTTATAATTGGTAAAATATTTTGGTACAAGTAATTATGAATTACTAAGTCGATTTTTGTATATGACTTATTTTTAATACGTTGATTTTTAATATGTTAAAAATACATAGTAATTTTATGTGACATGTAACAACCCGGATTATAAAACAAAGGAAAAACTTATATAAACTAAATATCAGAGTACGATACTGATAAAAGGGTCGAGGTGGCGGAAACACCAAGCCCAAATCCGGTTCGCTACTAACTCCAAAAAAAACTAATACATTATTCGAAAGGTTCTTAAAACATAAAGTAAAGTCCTAATTTATTATTCATCTCGCCGCACAGAACTTCCCAACAAGATATCATCCAAAACAAAGAACAATCGAACAACTGAGAAGGGGGTCGACAATCAGTCGGGAGTAACTAGATGCTCTCCCAGTCATGTTTACAACAATTGAATATAATCAACAATCATTAACAAATGAAATGTAAAACCAGTAAACATGCGAGATCATCTATACTCAGGAAAGACCCAACAAAGCTTATCATGACTTAATCAATCTTAACGGACGCAATCATGCAAACCTAGACCACATGCAACCACTAGACCATGAACACTTATAAGACTAGTAGTGACAAACTACCCACAACAACTTAAGGCACAAAGCTAGCATTGAAGCATAGCAAATAGGGTGAACACCACACGTCATACCAATTAGAGTATGTAACCAATACTTTCACACAATACGCATAGGGTATAAAATGAAC
The DNA here is from genome assembly GCF_048544455.1 of Silene latifolia. Classification (NCBI taxonomy): domain Eukaryota; kingdom Viridiplantae; phylum Streptophyta; class Magnoliopsida; order Caryophyllales; family Caryophyllaceae; genus Silene; species Silene latifolia. Next base: position 24,742,504 of record NC_133530.1, on the reverse strand, counting down.
ACCGGCTCGAGCGTATAACTGACACTCTAACCTGTCAAAGCATATAACTGATACTCTGACTGACGGATCGTATAACTGACTCCCCGTCGGTGTGAAGTATATAACTGATACTTCACGGTACTATGTATAGCGTATCACCACGCCTATATGCCTAAGACTGGCGGACCTCTCGATGCAATAATCGACATCGAACGACACTCGGGACCGTAACGTATAATCGATTTAATCTGGCCACCCCCGAACATAGACCAAATAAATCCCATGATGGGTGGCGTTAGTTCATTTTGTTTGGTATATAACTGATACCGCACGTCATCTATACCACTAGCCAACAACAAATGCACAGTATAACTGACTGTACTAACATGCGTGAACAACATCACGACTCAACTCATAGGATAGTATAACTGACTACCCTACTTATCATATGAATAAGAGCAACCAAAGACATAAGCAAACACAAGGACATAACACGTTGAACACAATACAACATATGAAGCAAGTATAAGTAACCAATATTATAGTAACTTCAGCTATAACTTTAACAATAATCAATCAATGTTATAGTAACCCTAACCATAACATGGACTCTGGATGCGAGGTTATAGTAACCTCTACTATAACTTCAACCTTTATAACTTGAAGTTATACTTACCTCAACTATAACCTTGACGCGAAGCTCAAAGTTATACTAGTTCCAACCATAACCTTAAGCCATAAATCTCAGGGTATGTTAGTTCCAGCTATAACCTTATCTCGTACTTCAATGTTATAGTAGCTTCGGCTATAACCTCGAATCATATTTCCAAGGTTATACCTGTTTCAGCCATAACTAGAGTAACTACCCAAAGTTGTATTAACTTTAGCTATAACACTTGAATCATCATCAAGGTTATACTAGCTTTAGCTATAACTTTGGAGAGAACTCTTGGCCACCTATCATGCCGCCACTAGGGTTTGATTCGGAAACCCTAATTACGCTCATGACACCCATAATAAACATATAAACGACATACGATGTATAATTAATGCATAAAAACAAATACAAACATGAGAAAACCTATTTAACATGATAATAAACAATCAAACATGTACTAATCATGAAAAACATTCATTAAATCATATTAATTACATCAATTGGCATAAACACAATTAAAAGAAAACACCTAGTTACCTTTTTAGCAATTAATGATGCGAAATAAGAATGAAAACTCCAAGAAGGACACGACCAAGAAAACCTTGTCTCCAACACGTGTCCACGTCCCAAAAATCGACTTTAAAGAAAGGCAGAAATCGAAACCCTTGAAAACGCCATGAAAAGCTATCCTTCTTCTTTACCCATTAAAATAAGAGACCTTAAAGGTAGGTCTAAAGGTCCATATAAATAATCCCCATAAAAATATTTGGAGAATAAATTATTGTAAAGGTAAGAGCAAGGATTATGAAAATATAATTTATCCATAAGTTTGGAGAAAGAAAAGATATTCAACAATGGAATCAAAAGAAGAAAAGAAGAACGAAAGGGAGAAATAGAGGAGAGGCCGTGCGGCATATTTCACGCAAGAACAAAGAGAGCAGCTTGTCTGCTTGGTTAGGGTTTCATGCGAGAAAGAAAAAGGATTGACCTAGTTGCTTGCTAGGTTAATTCTATTTATAAGGGATTTACTAATGGGCTTTGGGTCCATTAGCTTATACAATGGATTATCTGATTACAAATTGGATTGAGCCATATTAAAACGCAAGGAGGATTTATATAACATAAGTAATTATTAAATTAAAATAATAAAATAATCCACGGACATTTTAACCCAATCAAAAGTAGATTAAAACAAGAAATAATAAAATAGAGGACGGAAGCTTATAAATATATATTTCCAAAATACATTAATAAACTTCCAAATAATTAATTTAATAAAATAGTTTTATAATAAAATATTATTATAAAATACGGGGTGTTACATGACATGTCACATGTAACATATTGACAAATTGACAAAAATAATATGGAATCCATGTTATCTAATGTGCCGAAAATTAGAGGAAGATTAAGCTAATATTATGTTGATTGTATTAGTGGAGGGCATGATGGTTACCTACTAATCTAGCCATGCAACCCTATTGTGCATTGTGAAGACAAATAAGTGCATGCATTGGCCCCCCCCCTCCTCTTGTCCGGTTTTTCTTCAAGGAAAAACAAGTGGTTTTTGCCTTATATAATTCATTATCATATACATAACATTTTTAGTTGTTGTTGTATCATTCATTCATCAAAAAATAAGAATTTTAGAAAGATAAAAATACTTCCTCTTTTCTCCTCTCTCAACCGGTTTTGGGAGATTAAAAACCAAATTATTTTGGGTCATTTTTCTACAAAATTAATATTGTCTAGTATTCATAGTATTAATTTTAATTAAGAGTGAGCTTTGGGTATAAATCCTTGGGAGAGATCCTACACTTGGGTCTTTGTTCATCCAAAAGGAAAGCTCAAGAACAAGAGAGAAGGAGATCTCTCTTGTGCCCTAAAATCGAAAATCCAATGTAAGAATGGATGTTTCTCCATTATTTTGTTTGTTAGTTTGCATGCATAAGATCATTAGTTAATTTTATGACAAATTAAATTAAAACATATATGAGTATGTTAAGTATATAGATCTTCTTTTCCTTCAATCGGTATCAAGAGCCATGGTTGTTTGCATGCAAATCGGTTAAAAGTTTTTCCGAGTTATAAAGATTAAAATATAAAACTTATAAAATTTGTGTTATTATGATATATCACGGAATTAATTTATGCATGTTAAAATTTCTGGTCCTAAAATGTTTTTAGGATATTTTGGTTAATTTACGGATTTTTATTGTTCATATTATACTATAATGACATTAAAATATGATTTTATGAGTAAAAATGTCATTTTCGGACTAAAATTAGCTATACTTCGCAATTTCCAGTGATTTTTGGATATGTTGTCAAATATATTATTTTGAGATAACCTGTAAATTTTCATAATTTTTGGACTTCTTATGCTCGAAAAATGGATTTTTCATTATTAAAATCGGATTTAAGTGAAAAATAGGTTAATATGAGATAAATTTCGACTCTGGTCATAGAAATTTAGTATGTTGTCACATGCAATTTTACAAGATGTGTGTAAAATAATAGGTTATAGTGAAGTCTTTTTGCATGATTTATGGATTTTTGAAGAAAAATAGCATGAATAGTGACTTTATTAGTGAAATATTGATAAAACATACTCTATGACTAAGAAAAAATATTATATATTGCATTTTATTATCTTTTTCAGATCTAAAATTGAAAAGTTGATGTATATAATTTTTCACATGTTTTTATGATTATTTTAGTTAAAACCGATAAACCGCAACATTGTTTTTCCGGATAAAATTCGAAATTTTTAACCTAAGTTTTTGAACATTATGAGTATCATGGTATTTTTCCAGAATGTTCATGAGTTTAAATTTCAAATTTTGAATTTATTTGAAATTTTTGTGAATTATTTGAAGTTTATAGTTTATTTTTATATTTTTAAGTCCATTAATAAACAATTTTTAGAAATATGAGTTAATTATGGTCAAATAATTAGTGAAGACTAAATTTTGAGTCCTAAGAGGTTAGGGTAATTAACTCATGCATAAATATGAGTTTATGTAATTTTTGTGATTATAAAATGTTGAAATCACGCAAATCCGTAAAAACCGAGTAATATACGATATTGGCTAATTAAAGGCGATTTAGCATAAAATTGGGCATGTTCATACATATTATAATGCTGCATTTTCTTTATGATTGTCATAATTTTAATTTATGTAATTTTTGAATTATGTAATTTTTACTTAGTATGGCCTTAGTTTTTAATTGGTATTTCCCGAAATGTATGGGAATATCGATTCGGTTGTAATTTTATTGTGATCTCGTATCACCGTTTTGTAATTTAATAGATTTATTTTATTTTATTTACAAATGTATAATAGGAAATTATGTAATTTATTATGTAATTTTATTCATTTCGGAGTTCCCAAAGACGGATTTCTTCAAGATGGCGATACATAAAGACAGTGTTACCTCAAGATGCGTGCCACAACCGAAGTTCAAGGGACCAATGGAGTTGGTTTCCGAATATGTAATAGTTAAATAGTTTTTCTATTTTAGGAAGGCCATACTAGGATTTTTTTTTTTTTTTTTTTATGTTTTGCATTTTAGTTATATGTCACATGCATCGCTAAATCGCCATAACTAAAACATGCATCATCATCTAATCGAGTTTATCGACCGTGTCAATTACAATTATCGTAGTTCACCGCTTTAGTTCACTTAAAACGTGATAGATAATAATTTGACATGACCTCTCGCTAAAACAATTAATTGAGACATAGCCTTACCAAATAGTAGAAACCATGAAAACCTATTTCGCGAGGGAGTGCACTCGGCCCTACCGGGGTACAAACCTTGTTACGTAGGGGAAGTGGGTGATGAATGTTAATCCACCGAGTTCATGTTAATGAGGGTTTCATCGGCCATACCGTGCCCAAGTTGATGTGGATTTGGATCATGGACACATTTATTCGAAATTTGGATTGAACTCAACAAAAAAATTTCGATAAGGGTTTCATCAGCCATACCGTGCCCTTGTCGGATGTGTTTTGGGCTATAGATAATTAATAGAGTAATTTTATCGACCAAGAGTTCTAAGAGTAGAATCGATTAAAACGTTAATCCACCGAGTTATATTGATAAAGGTTTCATCGGCCATATCGTGCCTAAGTCGATATGAATTTGGGTCTTGGAATCATTTATCTAGTTGGGTAGAGGTCACTAGAAAAATGCTTAAAACTTGTTTAAATTATACATTTTTACGAGTATTATTATTAAAACGACATTTGTTTTACTCCTTCTATTTTGTTTTGTAGACCACTTCTTTTTCTCATAACAAATGGCAACACCAACCCCTATTGCCATGCCTCTCGCTAATTCATCATGGCTCCGATCCTTCATGGATCGATGTAAACTTGAAAAGAATGGGTCAAATTTCTCCGATTGGGATGCCCAACTCAAATTAGCCGCCCAAGGTGACGACAAGCTTCGTTACCTTACCGAGGCCTCTCCACCCGAACCTACTACTAGGTCGACCGCCGCCACTAGGGAAGCATATGAGGCTTACCAAAAGGAGTCCGCCGCAATGAAAAATGTCTTGATATTTGCGATGGAGGCGGATATCCAAAGGAGAGCCTTTAAAATGGGCAATGGTAATGAGATTTACTCCAAGCTTGTGACAATGTTTTCACAAACTCCGCGGATCGTCCAATATGAGGCGGCCGCGGCATTCTTTGATCTCGACTTCAAAGAGGGCCAAAAAGTTAGCCCTGATGTGCTCAAACTTATGGAGCTTGTCGAGACCTTGAAGATTCAAAAGGTTGAAATCCCCAAAGAACTCATTGTAGATAGGATTCTACACTCCTTGTCCAAAGTCAAAGCGTATGTTCAATTTCGGGTGAATTTTAACATGCAAGACAAGGATGTGTCTCTTGAAGAATTGCACAAGTTACTTGTGCAAGCCGAGAGGGACATGGGGTTAAATGTGAACTCTCCAAAGGATGTGCTTAACATAAGCACTAAGAGTAAGGGGAAGTTAAAGAAGAATGGGAGGAAGGGTAAGAAGCAAGCTCCCACTTTCACCAAAGCTAGGACTTGTGAAGCTAGCACTTCAAAAATCAAGAAGGGTCCTCTTGATAAATGCCATTATTGTAATGGTATGGGACATTGGAAAAGAAATTGTTCCAAATACCTTGGTGATATTAAGGTTGGAAAGATCACTCCATTAGGTATATGACTATCCTTTCTTTTATGTTTCTAATTCAACTATGGTATTGTGATACAAAGTTGTGATAATGTATCTCCCTTTTTATTGTAAATAGGGCCTCCACCAAGCAAAGACATAGGAAAAGAAAAGCAAGCTTAAGAAACCATCAAGGAGCTCGGAATAGCATTCATGGAGCTTCGCTTTTTATTGTCTTATTTTATTCATGTTTTGAATTTTAGAACCTTAAGTTTCCGTGTTCGACATGGAAAGGTATTTTGGATAATGGGTTGTATTTTGGATAATGGTGACTTGGTTTGCAACCCAAGTCACCCGTTTTATCATTTTATCCTTTTGTTCTAAAATTCATGTTTAAATGCTTGTTCTTAGAAACATATAACTTAAAGTGATCTAATAGACAAATATAATGACGGGTTTCATTATATGTCCACATGCTTAAGGCTTGTGTATGATCATTTATAAAGTAATTTTGAGTCTATGAACTCTCTTAAAGGAAATCACCAAGTACACTTACGAAATCTAAAACTATTAGTCAATCTATGAGATAGTTCTCCTTATACTTCTAATTCATTATTTGTGTCTCATATGCTATCTTTGAATCTATAGTGTATTTATTCTAAAGATAGAGTGGGAGAAAAATGAGGACACAACACACAAGGCAAGATATATTTGTGTACTTGTGTAAATGAGATCTACGCAAGAGAAAATGATTTGAATGAAGGTATATCTATTTAAATAGTATACTCAATAGATGAGATCTATGGTCTCAAGTAAGTTCTAAATGACTAAAGAGACCAAGTGAAGTAATCATAAGAGTATGTTCTCAAGATAACTACACGAGGAGACCAAAAGAAAGTTTTGGAAGAAAAATGACTAATGTAAAGTCTTAACAAGAGTTTTGACTAGTTTATGAAAAATTTTGACCAATAGTTTCAACCTTGAGATTTACTTAAGAGCCTAAATGAATCAATGTAACATCCTAGTAATAAGCGATATTTATGACTAGAGGTTGCAAGGATTGATATACCGATATCTTCAATGGCCGAAGTTTTAAACCACGCAGATGTCATTACTTAACCTCATTATGAAAAGGAATTGGTTAAACCTCCTTCTAAAAGGGATATTTTGAAGGATGTGTATTGGATATTACTTATATTTAATAAATGACATTGCCACACATCATTATGACATGAATGTGTTAGAGATTTAAAATCTCTTTCCATAAGGTTAAGATGAGACCTCTTCGAAATAGGAATTTTGAAAGGATATGATGGGAACATATATGGTTTCATCTTAATAACTTTGCAAAGCAACATACATTCCAAATTTTGAAATGTTTTCAACTGAATAATCAATTTCAAAACATGTGGAATTAAGTGGGAGCATTAGAAATTTTCATGTGAAGACATGGAATTTAGTGGGAGCCATCATCCTTTGAATGTTTACAACTCATCACTCATTAAAGAATGACGAGCTAATACCTTCTTTCACAAGAAGTATTTGAGTTTTCAATTCTGGATGAATATGGACTATGATGAATCCAATTACTTCAAGAAATATTGGATTAGTATTAAGAAATACACATCGTATCAACATTCACATAGGTTATTCATTTAAATGAAAATGGAATTGCCATTAGCAGTCATGGTCGTTCCTTGAACCTAAAAATAGTTGATAACATGATTAAAAGTTACTAATGTTTCCGCCATTAGAATAATCATGCACATGTCCAATGGTGAATCATGTGCATAAGAGCATGATGATTCATTGGTAAGCCATAATAGAAACGTCATGAATTCTCGAGTCGAATCCGATGAGCGATTTCGGTGTTTGACGGAATGCTCTATTGTGTGTCAAGAGATTACACATATTATAGAAAATCCGAGCACATGCAAGGATTTATGAGAATCCTAAACCTCTTCAAGCTAGAAAGAGAAATAAGAAGTTTTGGAAAGATACATAGTTAGAGAATAAGTTGCTCAAAACTAATCTTTCCTAATATGCTAGGACTTGTGAGAAGTGCTAGGTCAATCATCTTGACAAATTGTTGCAAGACTCTGCAAAACATATACCTAGTGCATTGTGTGTGGATGGAGTACTTGATCAGTACAAGTCATATCATTCATCACAAATTCGTTCGTTATGTGATGATCGACAAGGAAGTTCTTTCAAGATAAAGAACCAAAACCAAGGTCGGGAACCTTGATGTGTACTTGGTAAGGTTCATGCTATGAGAGAGAACATGAATGTAAAGGAAAATGCAAGTATAAGAAGTTTGAACACATGGACACATGGCATATTAAACTTCTATTGCAATCAATAAGTGTTTACACTTACGATATACATCACAAGGTTGTAATATTGTATTGACTACCCGGGTGTGATGTCGACATTTGTCGTTTGAGTTATTATTAACTCACCATACACTTTGTTACATCCAAACGGGTTGTGGAGACAATTGAACCCCGTTAAAGTGAACATGGATTAACATTGTATTTGCCCATAGTTACTTACATGAGGTGACGTCTCGAAGTGACTAGAGTGTGATGCGATTGATGGCAAGTTCAAGTGCCATAGAGTCATGTGAGATGACTAGTCGATCACATAGGCAGACTGTTAGGAATATTTTGTTGGGCCTTATGACCGCTTATAGAGTTCTGGCAAATTTATATAGCCTGGTCGTGGCGAGAGCTACTATAGTATTCAAATGAGTCGATTCTTTTGACTAAAGACTGTTCGCCTAAGATGGCACAGTTACAGATTAACTTTGATTTGTGTTACTACGACCTTCGTAAATGGGGTCAAATGGGCATATTTTGGGTTATATGGTTGTGGCTAGTCGAAGGGAATGAGTGCGATAGGAATTGTCCACCCCTAGTCAGGGTTATAACAATATCTCAGGGCCACTCGAGGAGTAATGAACTGGAAATGCGTGGCCACGCTCGGAAGGTATCTATGATAGATAAATCCGGTCAATCAGTTATTCTCCAGATCGAGGAAACCACTCTCGATATGATCACTTACAAGTATGACCTGAAAGACACCTTGCATTGAGTGGGAAATAGTAATAGGACAAGAGAATTGGTGACGCACACTTGTCGAGGACAAGTGGGAGATTGTTGGAATATGTGTCCTCCGACAATAATGCGATCACGACTGTTGATCATGATGATCACATGTTTAAGTCTCATTATAAAGAATACAATTGGGAAGTAATTTCTTTATCACAATGGTCCACACATATCGGTAATGATTGGTGACTAGAGTTTGACATTCGTCGTGCGACGGTGGTGATCGATTGATCCCCTAGGTCATACCTATAGGGCAACACTCTTAATTGATCATTTAATTAATCGTAGAACGTTACGAGTTAATTAAATTACTTGAAAATTGACGGACGATTTTGGAAGTAAAATTTACGTATCGCATTGGAATTTGATTAAATGAGATACGGTCTGAGTAATCGAATTGTATCTTTACTCAGATGAAATTATTGTTTAAGGAAACAATTGAAATTGAATAAATTATTATAAATACAAATTGTTGTGATTTATAATTGGTAAAATATTTTGGTACAAGTAATTATGAATTACTAAGTCGATTTTTGTATATGACATATTTTTAATACGTTGATTTTTAATATGTTAAAAATACATAGCAATTTTATGTGACATGTGACATGTAACATATTGACAAATTGACAAAAATAATATGGAATCCATGTTATCTAATGTGCCGAAAATTAGAGGAAGATTAAGCTAATATTATGTTGATTGTATTAGTGGAGGGCATGATGATTACCTACTAATCTAGCCATGCAACCCTATTGTGCATTGTGAAGAAGTGGTTTTTCTTCAAGGAAAAACAAGTGGTTTTTGCCTTATATTATTCATTATCATATACATAACATTTTTAGTTGTTGTTGTATCATTCATTCATCAAAATTTAAGAATTTTTGAAAGATAAAAATACTTCCTCTTCTCTTCTCTCTCAACCGGTTTTGGGAGATTAAAAACCAAATTATTTTGGGTCATTTTTCTACAAAATTAATATTGTCTAGTATTCATAGTATTAATTTTAATTAAGAGTGAGCTTTGGGTATAAATCATTGGGAGAGATCCTACACTTGGGTCTTTGTTCATCCAAAAGGAAAGCTCAGGAACAAGAGAGAAGGAGATCTCTCTTGTGCCCTAAAACCGAAAATCCAATGTAAGAATGGATGTTTCTTCATTATTTTGTTTGTTAGTTTGCATGCATAAGATCATTAGTTAATTTTATGACAAATTAAATTAAAACATATATGAGTATGTTAAGTATATAGATCTTCTTTTCCTTCACTTTATGGTAGGGATACTCATGTGCGCCAGATCAAAGTCTATGTACCTCGACCGTAAATTCAGATCTGCTCTTTAATCTACCGATTTAGTTCACTTCTTTGCTTGATGCTTTTTTTCATTTCGGCAAAAACTACATAATCTCTAATCTCTGCATTGTAAACTGTGAAGTAGCGGTTGGTCAACGTCAACATGCTTTGAATACATTTTATAAATCGTACGAAATCAGATCCCTCACCTCGCCATAGTCGGGAAATTGGCAGAAACTAGGTAGTGTTGAATACTTTGTACTTATTTCCTGAGTAAAATTATAATATTGGGCCTGAATTCGAGCAGGAACCCTATCCCATGTCAACCTTTCCAGTTCACCTCCTCTGAGTTCGTGACATATTCAACTGTAAGATAAAGATGCCGGACAATGCTGGCTGCTGTATCATGTTTTGTTACTTGCATTTTTCCGGAAGTGTTGTATCGTCTTCATGATCCTATATCCACCATCAAGGCGAGTTCAGGGACCTTAAGGTAGAAGAAGTAATCACCAAATTACTATCTAGTGTGCAGATGTAAGCTAGCTTTGTTACGAATTATTGATGGGGTACTCATGAGTCATAACCTAGGTACGGCCTCACCAAATTACTAGCGACCATGGACACGTGGTAGAAAAACAGAGAGAAAAAGAAGCACGACTTGGTACGGCCTCACGAACGGCTCTAATTGAAGTGTATTATACACGATTTTCGGGACTCTAGACTCTTAGAAAAAAAAATGTCTGTAAATCACAAGAACTGTTTATCGAGTCATACTAATCGATAAATAAGTCTCGGGCAGAAATCGGATACTCGTTACAAAATTGTTTAATACATGTATTTGGAGCTGAAGTTGAACAAGATAACTCTTGAAGCGACCCCGAAAGCGTGGTAGAAAAACCGGAGAAAAAAAACACGACCTGATACGGCCTCCCAAGCGGCTCAAATTATTGAACCGTATATTGAAATGTATAATACATGGGAGTAACAAAATAAAATAACAAAAATAACAAAATAAAATTCAAATGAGAGTGAATAACAAGTAATCAATCAAACAAGTTTTAAGATGAAAATTTATCAAGTTTAAGAAAAACTTAATACGACTCAATAAAGTGAGACACTTTAGTTGATGAAACCACTCAATCAATCTTTCTAATTAATATTATTTCCCTATTAGTGAGATTAATTCTCCAAGTTCCCTCAATTAGAAGTCAACCACAAGGAAATCACACTTAATAATTGACCCAACTTATTAATTCCTCTAACTTATTAATTCCTCTAATGGAAATCACACACATAGATTAATTAACAAGAAGATGAAGCAATAGGAATCTAATAGGTGTATTTACTCGCAATGAAAACACAATTAATGAGCAATCATAATTTAATCTCTCAAATGTTAATTAAACAAAGAAGGAATTACATTCATTAGTCTAAGAACAAGTTGTTGCAATATGGGATTACAAGCTGCGAAATATGTGGACAGAAAATTCGCACCGTGTGAATTCCTTGTTGCCTCCCTTATTCAACATTTTTCTTTGCTTGCTTCTTGAAAGGCTTCTTCATGGTCCATTTGGTGCTTGATCTTGGCCTTCCTTTGCTGCTTTTCTTGCTCTGTTTTACCTTCAATTCCTCATTGAAACTCCTTTGTTGAATTTAGTAACATTTGGTATTGGATTAAAAGTATTAAAAATACCCAAAACCCTTTACAAAAGGATACTACATGAGCTCCAAATGCAATAAAATTTAGGTAGAAAATGGAGCTCATCAAACACACCACACTTACCCCTTTGCTCGCTGTGGACAATGGGCCCACGGGGGCGCTTGGGAGAGAGAACAAGCGTTTGCATTTTGTGGAGTCGCCACCAATTTTTATGGGAAATTGGAACCGTTCGAATACCTCGTGTCATCTCAAGACACAAAGTAGTGACATGAACACTAAGCAATCGTTACCCTTAGCATTCTGTGTCTAGAATGACTCTCGTGGATGCCAATTAACACGGATGTTCACAGAGATCTGGAGTAAGGGGTGAGAGTACGTATTAGGAAGCTCTTTTGATCGAACACCTAATCCCGCCCGCCTCGATAGCGGCCTCTACTAATGATTAGGGACATCATCTATACTCGATATATCGTCGATTATATGCATGCAATGCAACATCCAAGTTTTAATCCTAACATGTGAGAATTGGACTAAGTCGGTAAACAATTAATTTAGCATACAATAAATGTCGAAGTAGTATTTAGTGCTCAATTATATGTGAAGGCACACAAATGATACAAGATACGATGATAAATATAATAAACAAAATTACAATAATGAAAAATTACAATAATTACATTGGGTTCAATGATCTATGTTGAAAACACCTTTAAAACGGATAATTTGAGAAAAAGAATAAAAGAAAGAATTAATGAACAGATCAGTGGGTGATAATACGGTTAATAGTCAATTATACGTAAACTAATTAAACTAGGTCAAGCAACAACGGAGTTCAGAGACAGAAATCAACCTGGAACAGGCGCAGCAGGACTGCGCCCTTTGGAAGAGGCACAACAGTTGTTGCGTCTGTTCCAAGGATGATTTCTGGCTGTGAAGCCGGAACTGCAAATCGTTAATGTAAATTGGTGATTTTAATGGTTAATTAATATATTTACTCAGATGAAAGTGATTAACACGTTATTTACATGTGAATGAAGGGTCATAAAAGCGACGAAACATGGATGAGACGGATTAAAGACGAATTATTTACATGAACGAAAGATCGATTAGTGACATAGGTGAACTAATTAGGTTAAAACATTGCAAATTAATGACGAATATGCGATAAAAGACTGATGAAAATATATCGAAGATCGAATTCCAGAAACCCGATATGAACAAATCGAATTCCTACAACCCAGACTGAGTTTAATGACGAAAACCCGCAAATATGAGATTATAAGGGATTTAAGTCGGATTTAATGATGAATTAAACGTGTTAATGAATGAACAATAATATACATGTGAAATTATTATGATTGTACCAAAGAATTAACGAAAACAAACGAAAACAAACAAAGAACGAATCACAGAAGACGAAGGAAGAAGAAAGGAAGCAGGAACTGCGGCAGCCTCACGAAGAGGCGCAGCAGGCACTGCGCTCCTTCGGAAGAGGCGCAGCAGTTGCTGCGTCCTTTCTCGACGGTTTGTCTTCTGGAAATCCGTAAAAAAGGGTTTTAAAGCACGGTTTTAGAAATTGGTTTTAACAAGGTGTTTTCGACATAAACCTTACATTAATGATGATACAAAAAGTTAAGAACAATAAATAAAAGAGAGATTTACACCCTCAGACTTACATGTTTGACGGAACGAGAAGAACTAAGTTATCGTTTAGTGATGCTCGACTCGAATGTAGACGAAAGTGCCCTCGTAAGAGGAAAACGATTAGATTAATTAAGTTGATTGGTTGTGGAGTTGGTCAAATTGGTCGGTCATGCAAACGAGGCTGGTACTCAGAAGGATCCGAGCTTACGTGGTCGAATGTTCAAGCACGTAGACGCCAAAAAGTAAGAACAAAGGTCTAGAATGCAAAGGGAGAAGAGAAGGGCGGACACTCGCGTGAGAAATATGAGGAGCGAAGGCTCCTATTTATACTAATCATTTGAAGGAATAGGGTTTTCGGAGAGACTTTGGAAGTGAATCTCGAAAAGATATGAAAAAGATACGAGAAAAACGCAGAAAAGGACCTGGGAAGAGGCGCAGCAGTCACTGCGTCTCTTGGAAGAGGCGCAACACCTGCTGCGTCTGTTCCCAAGTGGTTTCCTCCTGCGGAAGAAAGATTTCCGTGTTTAAGTTATGGAATGACGGAATAATTTGGTTTTCCTTAATATTTTGTATGAATATTACGGGAAATTGTTTACCAAAGAATAAAAGATTGTGAAATATTTATAAAATATGGAATAGAAATATCCGGAACATTCCAGAATATTCTGACTCGGGATTTAACGGTTATCAGAAAATGGAGACGGTTTTAGGCCCGGACTCCAAATGTACTCTAATTACTGTCAAAACGACCGTATCGGCGCGTAGATGACAACTAAGAGGTAGACATTAGTGTTTGAGCAATCACTTGACGATGAACTTACAAATTGTCATAAATCGTTCCGCGTACCAAACATGCGGCCCAATCATCACCGGGTGGTTGGCGGGAGGTGCAGAAATGAGGTATCTACATTCGCCCCGATCAAACTAGTGTAAAGCTCATCACCGCTAGGTTAAAAAGACGTATGGGCATCCTCCCGATTCTCCTTTCTTCTCACACACTCCCTTCTTATATCACCCTCATTAAAACACATGGTCACTTTCCGTCAAGGTTTCAACATAGCAAGTAAGTGACCCAAATACCTCCATAGCAAGTCTCTCTTCCCTCACTTGTCCTCCTTATATCATCCCTCTTTTACAATGATCCCAGTCCACCTCTCCATATTATCACAATTCCTCATACATTCTCTTTATTTCTTCCCCTTATCACTCCATGCCAATAAATACAAGGTCATCTAATCATTACAACACCTCCTAACTCATAAAATAGACAACCTCAACATCCTTCCTAACAACAGTTCCACACAATCTCAAATGATAATACCAACAACATAATTCAACAAGTCACCTACCAATACTCACACTTAGCCTTTATATACTTCTAACTTACCTTTCCGGCCTTCTAGAGCTCCATCACTTATGTCACCACCGCCAAAAGTGAAATACAATGTATGTGACATGATTCAAGGCTTCAAAGAGTCAACAATTTTTCAATTTTTTTTTTCTAATTCTCTCATTTTGCCTAAACCGCCCTTTCGGGTTTTCGGTTTAGCTCTTTTCCTCACCTCTACTCTCGTGGCTCGCACTCTTTTTATCATTTTGCCCGGAGTGCCCTTTCGGGTTTTCACTCCAACCTCGATCACTTTCCCATTTTTTTCCTAGGATGCCCTTTCGGGTTTTCATCCTAGCCATTTTTTTAAATGAAATACAATGCATGAAAAGAAATATAATACAATATATTACAAGATGTTACCAACTCATGTTCACCCCACACTTTATTTTTCACTTTGTCCCCAAAGTGTAAGGTGAACATCCATAACCACTCAAGAGTGTGAACTTGAGGCACCTCCACTTCCCGGAGGTCCTCCCCTTCTTCTTGATTCTCTTCTTCTTCTAAACCTAGCCATTTCGGCACTTGTTGCATTCATTTGGTTCTCATCATATCCTTGATATTGAGTGGGAAAATTTCTCTTGTGTTGAGCATTCATCGCCGCCACCATGTCAAAGGTTGCGTTTTGGACATAACGCACTTTTTCCATGTCTTCTTGGTAATGGTGGTAGCGGTTTCATTGATTCCCCACTGGCCATTTTCCGTGAGTTGGAATTGGCAGTAGTTGGACTCGATGGTTGTCAACCAGTTAGTGACATCCGATTGCCAAGAGTGAAAAGCTTGGTAGTTGAATTGAGGGGTCATGAAGGGTTTTTGATGTTGTGCTTGTGACATGGGTGGTGGAGTGAAATGAGGTTGCTCATGAGCAACATTTGGCATAGGCTCATCATGGGGGGCATCACCATATGGCAAATCACAATAGGTTAGGGCCCCTCCAAATTGCGGTTGCTCTCCACCTCTCGCTTCTTCATCCCCGGGTTCAACTACGTGGGCTCGATCAACCCACAAATCCACAAACTCATCGTCGAGCGGCATGTAGAAATCTTGAGCACTTCCCCAACCTAAGGGTGAGGTAGGGGAACGGGGTAAATACATGTAATGTTGTGGCCATTTGCCACCCATACACCAAATCACTAAGGGGGCATTTTTGTCCACAACCTCAAGCATATTCGCTTGTCGCAAATACTTATAGTCCATAAGATAATCACCATCAAGTGTCCAAGCATTATCCGGAAATGATACACCCGTCTTGGCCACGATTTTCTCAATCATGCCCTTAATAAAAAGTGTGCCCTTAGGGTATTTTTGCAATGCAAGGCACCCTTTTACAAACAACTCCGCCCAATCGGAAATCCCTCACCCCTCCGGAGTCATTGACCATAGACATTGCAATTGAAAGTAATTCATTTTTGTGGGTTCGGTCACGACTAAATAATTGGTGTTTATGTGCCGACTCACAATCCTTAGAATGGGGTAGGGAAGGTTTGTATTTTTGGAGTTCCCGTGCCTTACATCCCCGTGATGTTATTCCAAAACTCACTCATTTTTGGCTTGTTAAGAGGTTCATACTCGGGTACTTTTGTGATGTAAAGCATGGTTTAGAAATTTCATGTTTTATTTCTTGCTTATTTGAGTGAATGCACACGTAGTTTATACTTCATCTATCCCGGTCATTTGTTTGTCTTTTTCATATTGTGGTGTCTCAGTCAATTGTTGTCTTTTTTATTTTAAGAATGAACTTGATGAGCAATTTGATCATTGATACCTGTCGAAGTGAGTATCAAAAATAATATTTATAATTTCCAAACTACAACTAGCAAGCGGTAGTAAGGGTCGATCCGCAGGGAGGTAGGGAGTTCTAATTGTCTTATTTCAGTCTATGAATGTTCTGGGGGGTTTTGATTTGGATTATTTCTAAGTCTAAATGCGTAAATAAAAGGGCAAGTAATAAAAAGAGATGTAAGCAATAATAAAAAGAATGCTAAGACGGTCGGTTCACTGCAGCTACGACGACGGTATCTAAGTAAGTCTGATAAATCACGATAGGTGGGCAAATAAGAAGTCCTCTCGGTCCAACTTAACAAGTAGCGCCTCTCAGCCTATGCTACTAGTCCCTAGGTCTCACTAATACTAGCTCTCGCCCTGAAGAGTGATTCCTAATGCCTAAATTACCTATCTTTCGATCTTAGCAATTTAGTCGTCTCAAATTATTAATCTATTTTCCCTCCCCTATCTCTCGATCTTGTGGGTCGGTCAAATACTAAGCATTTAACAAGTCTCCTCTTGGTCTCGTTGTCAAATATTGCAATTAAAACATTGAAACGGTGCTATTCTATCGCGCGTCAGTCGATCGACCGGCTAAGCTAGTCGATCGACCAACAGGTCCAATCGATCGACTGACTAATCCATCGATCGACCAAAGGCCGACATCAGGTTTACTAATCTCACGTCTTCGCTCTCGACTCCCCTCACATCTTAGCACGGGGTTTCTAGCTACGCATGATAGAATTGATAACAACAACTAAATTAACAATTAACGGAAACGAATACATAATTAAACTAACTAAGCAATAGAGATGCAAAGAACGAAATATTGATGGCTTTGGGAACTAATCTAATCAATTCTAAACTAACAAAATAATAAACTTAAAGACTGAAATTATGATTGAGCAATACCGAAAATCAAGGCGGAAAAGGAAATCAGATGCAAAATAGCGAACATGATTGAGAAACTAAAATATTTGAATTGAATATAAACTATGCTAAAATCGAGACCTAATGTCTCTCCTAAAAACTCGATGATTATTCGAAAACATAGGTTAGTTTATATAGGAAAATCCTGCGTAACCTTTATTCCTAAACCTAATCACAATGGGCTTTGGAATTCTCGATCTTTTAATTTGCGATCGGACCGTTGTTCATCGATCGACCATAAGCATCGTCGATCGACCAAGTAGCAGCGAACAGTAGCTACTGGAACCCGTGGGGTGGTCGATCGACCACTTGGACCAGTCGATCGACCAACACGCATGCATGCACTGCATTTCGACGAATTCGATCGCACACCGATCTTAAAACAGCTGCCATTTCTTCGTTCCTTGGTCAAATCAGGCGTTCTACGCGGCGTTGGAAAGCTAAGAGGATAAGCTTTCACCTCCAAATGGAATCACTCGATTATCAGGTCTAGAACTCAAGATATAGCCATCTGAAGCAGGCTGCAATGTCGAGAAGCACTTCTTTGCTTGTTAAACTCGTACGCACCCATGCTTTTGCTATCTTTAGGACTTGAAACGCGCACCAAGCTCATTCCTCGAGTCAATACTTCATGTCAAATGCAATGTCAATTACTTAGGGATGGATTCGGCTCGATTTCCGCTCAATTCTTCATATTTCTGCAATAATAGACAAAAACACGAAAGTAGAGGAAAATAGGGAAATAATGGCATATATTGCACATTTGAGCTCTGAAATGCGTGTAGAATAAAGTGTGAAACATCATATTTTAGACACGCATCAAATCTCCCCAAACCAAACCTTGCTTGTCCCCAAGCAAGAACTAGACTCGATCTAATGACCTAATGGAACGAGTTCAATCTCAGAGCGAAATACAAACTGTTAAGCCTAAACCAATTTAATGCACAACCAACAATCAACTAGCAATGTGAATCTTGCAAACGAGTTATACGGTCGTTAAGAATTGTTGAACCGTCAACCATAGAGACTTATCAAATTGGACTCTCACGGGTCGCTCAAATCACTCAATAAGCATAGGTGAATATGTGTAAGATAGAAAGAATTAATTTTGTAGTGACTCTCACCTAACTACGACCTATAAGAACATGCCAGCAATATAATATGAAAGTAATCTCTACAACCGTACATATGCATTCCAACCGAACAAATGACCATGATACATGCCGAGGTATATATGGATATGTGAGGTAATGGGTAAGAAGAGGCAAAACATTTATGGGAATGTGGAGATACAAGTGATCAAGCTAGTACCTAACATAACCATGTGACAACATCCACTTCTTGCTCAAAATCAAAACGGGTGCTAATTATCAAGCACAAATCTCACAATCTCCATAATACTAAATCAATCAACTCCCTATAAGATATAAATGAATCATGGGAGCAAAAATCGCCAAAAGATAAGGATTGAATTATGCGAATTGACTTTTTCTTTTTCTCTTTCTTTCGAACTTCAGTCGATCGACTATATTGGGCAATCGATCGACTGCTTTGAACAGTACAAAACCTCTTTTTTTTTTCTTTTTCGAATCATTTTCTTTTTTTTCATCTTTTCTTATTTTTTTTCAACTTTTTCAGTTCTTTTTCTTTCTTTCCTTTCCTTTCCTTTCATTCTCCCAACAACATCTCAATCGAGCAAAAGGCCACCAAAAACAAGTAACAATCCCAAAACTAAACTACTAGCTTGACAAAGGCAGGCTAAATGTAGGATGTGGTAATGGGACAAAAAGGCTATTTTTGGTAGTGTGGAGCTATTGGGCATAATAAGAAAAAGGAAACCTCTACCACATGTGTCAACAAACCACAAACCGAATGCATACAGGTATTAAGCAGATCAAGTTCATATTTATGCATATTAAGGAAACATGTCTCATAAGGAGTACTACTCACATTCCTAATTAAACCGGTCATGAATGTCACCAGTTATAGGCTCTAATTCTCAGAAATATGATGTAGTTTGCCAATTATTAAAGTCAAGTCTCAAGTTCAGCAAGAATGTAACGAAAACTCGTAGATATGCATTTACGATTCTACTAATAACATGTTGATCTAGCAAGGCTCAGGCGAAACAGGTGCAAATGCAAAATCATCATTGAAATACTACCGTTCCGACTCGACCTATATGCTAAAATAAACGTGCATTTTATGGAATTTTTTTGAATTTTTTTTTTCACTTTTTTTTGATTTTTCTGTATATATATGTGAAATGAAATAAACAATGCAAAACAAAAAGTAAACGTGAATGCAAACATATGATATGCGACGCAAAACCCTTCCCCAAACCAAATCGCACAATGTCCCCATTGTGCAAAATCATGTAATGAAGAAAAGAGAAATGGGAATTTGCGAGAAAATGAAGTAAATAAGACATGAAGTAAAGAAATCAGGAACTCACTAGACTTTAAGCGCAGCAAAAAGGAAACCTCCCCAAACCAGCGTGAGCTAGGAGGTTTCAGAGTTGATGCTACTAAAAAGTACCGAAAAGACAAACAAAACCACGCATAAAATCGAGAAAACAATTTTGGGACGGTAAAATTATGTGCAAAATGAAGAATATGGAAGAAATCAGAAATAAGACGGAAAATAAAGTGGAGGGAAGACTCCCTCAATTCCGCAAAATGATCAAACTCAGCAGGGGAATGATCGCGACAGTACAAGCCGCCGAACTTGGTCGATCGACCACATCACCCAATCGATCGACCAAGGTGAAAGGAACAGAGCTCCTGAAACTGAGACCGATCGATCGACCATAGAAGGCGATCGATCGACCGGGAAAACCAGAACTTCAGATTTCTTCGAATTAGCTTAATTACTCGAGCTAATGAGGTCTACAAGCCTGCAAATGCACAATAATACGCGCCCAAAATTGCGCAAAACCCAAAGTAAAAGTCTATAGACGGAAATTAAACTAAGCACACACTAAGAGTTTTTATTTCTAAACAACTATGAAGTTTTATTCAAAACAAAAACAAAACACATCCGGGTTGCCTCCCGGCTAGCGCCGGTTTCGAGATGTGTCCCGCTCGACCTCTTTTTCTTCAAAGACTCACTCTAATTGAGCCCAATCAAAACAACTCAAGGCTCTCAAGAACCTATCATACATCTGCGCATGTGCTACACAAAACGTAAGTAGCACCATAAGATAGAAATAACATAGGAAATTAAAATGTAAAAGCATTTAAGCCTAACAAATTTCCTATGGCAGCTCCTAAAATTGTCCACAAAGTTATTACGCCCTCCACCTAGGGGCGAATATAAAAGCTCAAGTTAACCGCAGTGATAAACAAAGGAGCTCAGTAGCATTTGACTCAATAATAACACGAGTAGAATCCAGATGCTCAGACGGGTAAGAACTGTGAGGTGGAGGAGTCAGGTCAACTAAGGGAGAAGGTGGATAATCGTCCCAAATGCATGGGGCGGTAAAGTCAAATGGGTCAATCGGGTCCTCTATAATAGGTTCATCTATAATATCGTCATACACATCCCAATTAACCTCAAGATCACAAAATTTTCCTCCTCACTCTCCTTATCGCTAGACTCGTCAAGTTGGAGATTCTCAAAGAGATCCTCCAAATCGACCTCACTATCGTGCGAGAATCATAAAGGGGTTCTAAACTATCCTCATAAAAAGGATTGTCAACCACGCTAATGGTCTCCTCTATGTCTCCGTCAGCATTTCCTAGATCGGTTTCTAAGGTCTCACCCACCCTCTCATCTGAGTCAACATGAAGAGAAAAAGTAGGTTTAAGAGATTCAGTAGCAAACCAATTAAAGAATTCTAATACCTCAATGACGGGGATTCCTTCGAAATCCCACTTACCTATAGACTCGAGGTATGCTCGCGTAGGGTCATTCATTTGCCGGAAAATGGTGCAGCATATTTGGAGATCAGAGAAGGCATCTCGTCTGGGCTCAATAAACTCCCAAAGTCTGGCTAAATAAACACCAAAGATTTCGTTCTCTTCTGCGGAAAACTCGGAAGGAACGACATGAGAACGGTCTCAAGGAACCGAAGTTCCCCGAGACTAAAGAAAGAAAGACTAAAATTAAAGACAACTAAAACTAGCCGCCTCCCAAGCAACGGCGCCAAAATTTGATATTGTCGAAGTGAGTATCAAAAATAATATTTATAATTTCCAAACTACAACTAGCAAGCGGTAGTAAGGGTCGATCCGCAGGGAGGTAGGGAGTTCTAATTGTCTTATTTCAGTCTATGAATGTTCGGGGTTTTGATTTGGATTATTTCTAAGTCTAAATGCGTAAATAAAAGGGCAAGTAATAAAAAGAGATGTAAGCAATAATAAAAAGAATGCTAAGACGGTCGGTTCACGCTGCGGCTACGACGACGGTATCTAAGTAAGTCTGATAAATCACGATAGGTGGGCAAATAAGAAGTCCTCTCGGTCCAACTTAACAAGTAGCGCCTCTCAGCCTATGCTACTAGTCCCTAGGTCTCACTAATACTAGCTCTCGCCCTGAAGAGTGATTCCTAATGCCTAAATTACCTATCTTTCGATCTTAGCAATTTAGTCGTCTCAAATTATTAATCTATTTTCCCTCCCCTATCTCTCGATCTTGTGGGTCGGTCAAATACTAAGCATTTAACAAGTCTCCTCTTGGTCTCGTTGTCAAATATTGCAATTAAAACATTGAAACGGTGCTATTCTATCGCGCGTCGATCGATCGACCTGGCTTAAGCTAGTCGATCGACCAATCAGTCCAATCGATCGATCGACTAATCCGGTCGATCGACCAAAGGCCGACATCGGTTTACTAATCTACGTCGTCTTCGCTACAGCTCCCCTCACATCTTAGCACGGGGTTTCTAGCTACGCATGATAGAATTGATAACAACAACTAAATTAACAATTAACGGAAACGAATACATAATTAAACTAACTAAGCAATAGAGATGCAAAGAACGAAATATTGATGGCTTTGGGAACTAATCTAATCAATTCTAAACTAACAAAATAATAAACTTAAAGACTGAAATTATGATTGAGCAATACCGAAACTGAAGGCAGAAAGGAAATCCAGATGCAAAATAGCGAACATGATTGAGAAACTAAAATATTTGAATTGAATATAAACTATGCTAAAATCGAGACCTAATGTCTCTCCTAAAAACTGATGATTATTCTGAAAACATAGGTTAGTTTATATAGGAAAAATCCTGCGTAACCTTTATTCCTAAACCTAATCACAATGGGCTTTGGAATTCTCGATCTTTTAATTTGCGCATCAGACCCGTTGTTCAGTCGATCGACCATAAGCATCAGTCGATCGACCAAGTAGCAGCGAACAGTAGCTACTGAACCCGTGGGGTGGTCGATCGACCACTTGGACCAGTCGATCGACCAACAATACGCATGCATTGCATTTCGACGAATTCTGCATCGCGCACCGATCTTAAAACAGCTGCCATTTCTTCGTTCCTTGGTCAAATCAGGCGTTCTACGCGGCGTTGGAAAGCTAAGAGGATAAGCTTTCACCTCCAAATGGAATCACTCGATTATCAGGTCTAGAACTCAAGATATAGCCATCTGAACAGGCTGCAATGTCGAGAAGCACTTCTTTGCTTGTTAAACTCGTACGCACCCATGCTTTTGCTATCTTTAGGACTTGAAACGCGCACCAAGCTCATTCCTCGAGTCAATACTTCATGTCAAATGCAATGTCAATTACTTAGGGATGGATTCGGCTCGATTTCCGCTCAATTCTTCATATTTCTGCAATAATAGACAAAAACACGAAAGTAGAGGAAAATAGGGAAATAATGGCATATATTGCACATTTGAGCTCTGAAATGCGTGTAGAATAAAGTGTGAAACATCATATTTTAGACACGCATCAATCATTCACACTCAATTTGTTCCACTTGTCATTTAATAATTGGCCCTTTAGTTTCCTATATCCTTGGTCTTTGTGCCAAAATAAAGGACAATATTAATCGGGACAGACAATTCTTTCCTTGGTCTTTGTGTGGTCTTTGTGACGAACTAGGTATTTAATTTTTAAGACTCAAGTTTCAACTCGTTAGTTATCCTAATGGGTACTATTCAATAACATGTTTACAACCATTTTAAGCCCTACTAGTTGTTGCACCGCGCCCTATCGGGCGCGGTGCCCCAATTTGATAGAATGCTAAGCGAAGTAAGTCGGTAGTATATCAATAGAAAAGAGTGTAGTAAGTCTGAAAACACCATGTCCAATGCCACAAAGGCATTGGAGGCCTTTTTTTAAACAGCTAAAGACCAAGATTACTACACGAACGCTGTTGAACGATTACATAACACACTTAGTAAACTTTGGTCTCGTGCCACAATGTCGCCCTGGAAAAAATTCACGTGCAAACCGCACGGAACACGTCGTTGACGTTAGCGAAAGCACATGCAACATTTGCATAGAGCCTGAACCTGATGCCAGTGTGTATTAAACATCAAGCATTCAACATCCAGTAATCTACCAGACCAACACCCTGAAACATAATCAAAGTTTAGTCATAGATTTCATATTTGTCAATTTGCCAATTTAGATACTTATATAATATTACTAATAAAATGCCCGGATGAAATACCACATTAATTGGGCAGGAGTCAAAACTATCCTCAAATAAAAAGCTCTTATTAACCACAAGTTGTCATGGCACGACAAATAGCCCAATGCCCTAAGGGTTCTCGCTAATGGCAAGGTAAGGCAGGGTCACGTTTTCACAACTTTACCCTTATGGCCTTATGTTAGATAGCCTCTTGTTTTCAGATACAAAATCAACAGTGGTTTAGTTCCAAAATGATTTGGGATCGATTGACATGAAACCGCTCGCAACATGAGAGCCTCCTGTTTCCAAATGACTGGCGAAAATTGCGTCTATAATTGCGTCAAATGACTACTATTTCACAATAAAAAGAAACAGAACCAATTTAGTGAACTATTTTGTTTAATTTTATCATAATCAAGCACCAAAGTATTATCAACTTTTCGGCTCCATTAGAAATGAAAACCAGTTAAAATCCTTTGTTTGCAGATATGAAGGACTCTTGATTAAGCATGGGTCCGAGGAGGAAACAAAAGACAGTGAACTAAGCATAAATTTACGCAGCCACGGATGTTTATTACCTCCATCAACATCACTGTCATCAGTATCCCATTACGGAGGTGAGGTCGAGGACGTACCATTCTCAACCTGCTCAAAAGACCTTCAGTCAGCTAATGCATCACTCGACTGATAACGCTGCCCATTCGACAATCCGTTCGCTACTCTTTCACCAACGGTTTTATCACTTGCAGTTCCGGCCATATCACAGCTCTCAAACAACTCCCTCAACACCCTTTCGGCTCTTATCGATGCAAATCAATATTAACATCAGAACATTCAATAAACGGAAAAACTATTCTGATGACGACGATGATAAACATAATTCTAGTCACTCTTCAGACGAAAAGAAAAGGTTGTTGACTGTCATATGTGTAACAGCTACGATTGTGCTGTTTGTTTTCGCTGTTATTGTTGATATAGTTATTTAGAAACCTAATTTGAAACCTACAGGAAGGGGTAAGAAAAAAGAATTTGGCTCTAATGCTCAGAATTGAGTTGAAAAAGGGTCCGATTAAGTTGTCACTGTCAGATATAATGTCGGCTACTAATGGGTTCAGTAAGAGCAGGATCATAGGCCGAGGAAGAACAACTGTAGTCTACAGAGGAATTCTCAGTGATGATCAGGTCGTGGCAGTGAAGCGATTTTATCATGTTAATCATCTTGATATCCTTACCCCGTTTACCAATGAATTCACTATCGTGTCTCGTGGTTTAAGGCATAAGAATTTGGTTAAACTCCGCAGTTGGTGTTGCGAAAACAATGAGCGTGTCTTGGTTTATGAGTTTTACGTAATGGTAGCCTTGAATCCTTGATAATATTCTCTCTGTGTCGAATGGTGTGCTCACATGAGAGCAGAGAATGAGTATTGTTCGAAGGATTTCTTCTTCCCTTGCGTACCTACATGAAGAATGCAATGTTCTAATCATTCACAGGGATGTTAAGTCCTGTAATGTCATGCTTGATTATGATTTTACACCTAAGCTTGCCGATTTTTGGGTTAGCCGAGGTCTATAACCATGGGTCCAAACCGAAAATCCATCCCGTCAGGTGGCACAATAGGGTACTTGGCTCAAGAATACGTTTACCCAGGCTTACCAACTGTGAAGTCTAATGTTTACAGCTTCGGGGTGGCACTGTTGGAGGTCATGTCAGGAAGGCAGGCTTTGTTGAGAATAATTAGAGGACTCACGGCGAGTCTATTAACTTGGTCATTTCTGGTATTGATTGCTTGTGTGCTGTGACCGCTTTCTGGTGTTGTGGGATTTCCATATTTTGTGGGTTGTATACGAAGGATCAGCTGTTACTCTGTTAGTCATCGTTCCTTAAAACTTTAATGCCCTTGATTAAAGGTCACTTTTTTTAATTAGTAAGCTTGCATACACAAACTATTTACTAGACTGCTAGATACTTTGTGCTTTATTTGAGCACACCTTTAAAGACTGTGCATATTGACATTTCAGTTCTGCAACTACATTTTTGTAACTAAAAAAAACTGAACACTCATATTTTGCTCAGATGTTAATTGCACTCTATCAGTCATTTACGAAATGAGTTTTCGGGGTCCCCCATGGACTTTCCATCTTATCATCACTCTGATCGTTGACTCGGAGCTGTATATTCGGCTTCTTTGCTGGTAAACCAGAAACCTGCAACTCCTGTGTTAGCATTATTACTGCTTCTTTAGCAGTAGGCCTTTTATTACTGTCAGGGTGAGTACACCATAATCCCACTTTAATCACCCTCTCGATATCCTTCCGACTACACTTTCCCTTTAGCTTTGCACTAACAGCCTTGGTTAGTCTACCTATCTCCCATAAGTTCCAAACCAATTCTACAAGCTGCAGCCCACCCTCGTGTAAAGCCTGTTGAGAATAATTAGAGGACCCAAGTGTTGTAGGTCGGGTTGGGAGATACGGTTTTATCCGCATTAGTGATCGTTTCGGATGGAGGTGCACTGCCATTGATATAGGGCAAGAGACCATAGCCATGAAAGAGGGATTAAAGTTGTAGTCGCCATTGGCGATAGTTGGATCCGTCAAACTTGGCAATGGAGTGCACGTTGAGGAGGATAAGAGGTTTGGTTGGTTCGTCCGAGTTGGGAATAGTTGCGGACGACATCGTGGTTTTGGTTGTTTTTGATCGGAATTGCGTTTGTTTGTGATGTGTGATTAGGGTTTAGGCAGTTGAGGAAGGAAGGAACCTTTCTACTGATACCATGATAGAATTGATAATTGTATTAGTTGAATGAATGATAACAATGATACAGTGGTTAGGTATATATATTGTGTACAAGAGATATGTTAACCTAAATGTGAGATATTCTATCCTAAAGACTAGGAAACAAATAACAAGAATTTACACAATAATAGGCAAGAATAATTATAGTTGATTGAGTCCTCTAATTATTCTCAACACTTTGTGTGCGTTTTTCTCACCTTGTGCTCCAATTCTTCTTTCAAAAAATGTAACACGAACATTGATATGGGCTTATAAGAAATTTATCCCCATAAAATCTTTAAAACATAAACAAATGAGTGGGAATTTTTGATTTGACAAGCACACCAAAACGAGAATAAAGTCAATATGATAACATTACCATAATGATTAGTAACAATGAAATTCACAGGCAACACAAAGCAATTACTCTACACCCATTTTATGCTAAATGCAGAGAATTAAGACCTCGTCCAACATAGGTGTTATCATAATCCAAGTGGTCATTCCTCCACCACCCTAAAACTGAACTATTTGAATACCTTATTATTGGAATTCGCATAAAACAGTAGAGATTTCATGCTCTACACAAATTCTCATTTAAGACGGAACTACCCGTCTTAAGTTTAAGACGGGTCAAGTAATGACCCATTTGCATAGATAGGACAAAGAGCTTGTTATTCCCAAGACATTACCTTTTTGTCTTATCCTTGCAAGTGGATACTACTTGACCCGTTTTAACTTAGGACGAATATAACCGTCTTAAAAGAGACTTATTGCATACTCTATAATCTTTACTGTTCAAGAACATTTTTCACTCAAAACGAACTATCTGAATCCCTAATTGCAATAATGTAATCAAAATCCATTACCCAGCTAAACTATCTTCTTTATAAATCAAATCCCACTTATGTTAAACTCACCAACTTTTTTAATGCCAAAAGCCTTGATTTCTTTCTATACTCAACTTTAACCAGAACCAATTTGCATCAAACAAAGAATATATTATCATGAAATTCCTCGGTAGCTACAACGCAGAACAAAACAAAATGCAACATCTAAGCACGACCATACAAAATGTTATCAATCAACATCTAAAAACGTCAACAAACTCATCGTTCAACCTCATACGGGCGTCGCCACCAGGCCCCAGGCCCCACACCACTGACACAGCAATTTAACTATTTGTCTAATTGATTCATAAAAGAATTTGATTGGTCTATCATGAAGCAAAGTAGAAAACTAAAAAAATAGAACACGTAAAGAAGAGAGGTATTGATGTTGATTAAAGAAAGACCGAACCCACAACACCAAAAGCAAAGGAAGAAGCATTAGCGAATAACTACAAACTTCAAAGTTCAAACCACTGGCAGTTGATGCATAAATTGAAAAAAAAAAAAAAAAAAAAAAAAAAAAAAAAAAAAGGAACCCAGATCATAGAAACCCATCTACTCAGCAACCATGAACATTAAGACAACGGACTTTCTCATTTCTCGACGATTTCACACTTGACAGCAATCTGCCAGTTTGAATCCACCAGAACTAAAAAGAAGAGACAAGTTGCTACGCCGATGCAAAATTATGAAAATTATAAGCTCACTCTCACAGCTTCAGTTTCTGATTGTACACATCCTTCAAACCACTATGTATGTCATAGAGGACAAATGCACCTACAAATGCAACCAGTGAACAAGGTCAAGACTCATAATGACAAAGACAACCACAAATTGTGAGTGTTTAATCAGCTGAACGTTACTCTTAATTGCAGAAAGAAGTAAATTGTAAAACAGCAAGTAGCAGTAAGTCAGTAACTCAAAATATAAGAAGAATACGATAGCGAGTCAGAAAGAAAGGCTATATACAAGAAATCAATCTAAAAACCTTAAAATTCAACAGGGCATGGGATGATTGACTGGTCGACCTTAAAATTCAACAGGGCACGTGATGATACAAATCACAAGTAACAGAGTAAATGAAAAGAGGTAAAGGTCAAGTAATTAATAACACTTAACACATTGTAGATACCCCATTTCTGCACCTCACGCAAATCACCCGGTGATGATTGGGCCGCATGTTTGGTACACGGAACGATTTGTGACAGTTCGTAAGTTTATTGTCAAGTGATTGCTCAAACACTGATGTCTACCTCTTAGTTATCATCTACGCGCCGATACGGTCGTTTTGACAATAATTAGAGTACATTTGGAGTCCGGGCCTAAAACCGTCTTCATTTTCTGATAACCGCCAAATCCCGAGTTAGAATGTTCTGGAATGTTCCGGATATTTCTATTCCATATTTTATAAATCTTTCACAATCTTTTATTCTTTGGTAAAGTATTTCCCGTAATATTCATACAAAATATTAAGGAAAATAAGATTATCCCGTCACTCCATAAACCAAACACGGAAATCTTTCTTCCGCAGGAGAAAACCACTTGGGAACAGACGCAGCAGGTGCTGCGCCTCTTCCAAGAGACGCAGTGACTGCTGCGCCTCTTCCCAGGTCCCTTTCTGCGTATTTTTCGTATCTTTTCATATCTTTTCGAGATTCACTTCCAAAGTTTCTCCGAAAACCCTATTCCTTCGTGTGATTAGTATAAATAGGAGCCTTCGCTCCTCATATTTCTCACGCGAGTGTCCGCCCTTCTCTTCTCCCTTTGCATTCTAGACCACGTTCTTACTTTTTGGCGTCTACGTGCTTGAACATTCGACCACGTATGCTCGGATCCTTCTGAATACCAGCCTCGTTTGCATGACCGACCAATTTGACCAACTCCACAAAAATCAACTTAATTAATCTTAATCGTTTTCCTCTTACGAGGGCATTTTCGTTACATTCGAGTCGAGCATCACTAATCATAAACTTAGATCATCTCGTTTCGTCAAACATGTAAGTCTGAGGGTGTAAATCTCTCTTTTATTATTGTTATTTACTTTTTGTATCATTAATGCAAGGTTTATGTCGAAAATACTTCTTAAAACCGATTTATAAAACTAGGGTTGTAAATGAACTGAGCCTGCTCGACAAGCCATCGGGCTCGGCTCGGTCAAAGCTCGGCTCAAGATCAGTCAAACTGGGCTCGAGCTCGGGCTCGAACTAAGCTGAGCCCAAACCGAGCCAAGCTCGAGCACACTAAGGCTCGGCTCGGAAGCTCGTTTGAGCTCGTTATTTTTAAAATTATTTAATGTTTTTTTTTATATTTACTTAATTTGTATCAACTTTAAAATAAATAAATTAAAATATTAGTTTATAAGATTAAATTACATAATAATTGTTATTATAAGCTAACAAAAAAGATAATATTCTCGTTTGAATTTGAATTTTTAAATAAAAAATTACGTTATAATTAAAATAATGCTTGAAAAAATGGTATGCAAACAAAGCTCAGGTTCGGGTTCGTAAAATATTATATGAGCCGATCCCGAGCCTTGATTAAAAGAGCTCGGGTTCGGGCTCGAACTCAATTTTTATAATATGAGCCGAGCTCGATCATAGGTAAGCTCGAGCTCGGCTCGGCTCGGTTACACCCCTATATAAAACCATGCTTTAAAACCATTTTTACAGATTACCAGAAGATGACCGTCGAGAAAGGACGCAGCAACTGCTGCGCCTCTTCGTGAGGCTGCCGCGGTTCCTGCTTCCTTTCTTCTTCCTTCGTCCTCTGTCAATTCATTGTTCATTATTTGTTTTCGTTTGTTCTTCGATTCTTTGACATACAAGCACAATAATTTCACATGTATATTGTTTATCATCATTAATGCGTATAATTCATCGTTAATCCCGACTTAAATCCCAAGTAATCCAATATTTGCGGGTTTTTGTCATTAAAATCAATCCGGGTTGTAGAGATTCGATTCTTTCATATTGAGTTTCTGGAATTCGATCTTTGGTATATTTCCATCTGTCTATTGTCCTATTCGTCGTTAATTTGTCGTATTTAACCTATTTAGTTCACCTATGTCACTAATCAATCCTTCGTTCATGTAATTATTTCGTTTACGTTCGTCTCATCCATATTTTATTGTTTTTATGACTCATTCGCATGTAATTAATCTGTTAAATCACTTTCATCCGTTCTAATATCATAATCAATCCTTAAATTCACTAACGAATACTAACGATTTGCAGTTCCGGCTTCACAGCCAGAATTCACCCTTGGAATAGACGCAACATCTGATGCGCCTCTTACAGGTTGATTTCTGTCTCTGAACATCCGCTCTGCCTTGACCTAGTTTAATTAGTTTACGTATTCAATTAATTATCATTCGTATTATTGCTAATAATCTTTTCGTTCATTTATTTATTCTTTTTTTCCCAAATTATCCGTCTTAAAGGTATTTTCGACATAAATCATTAACTCAATGTAATTATTGTAATTTTTCATTATTGTAAATTCATTATTGTATCATTTGTATGCCTTCACATATAATTGAATATTAAATTCCTACTTTGACCCAATTGTATGCTAAATTACGTGTTAACCGACTTAGTTAAATCTTCACATGCTAGGATTAAAACTTGGATGTTGCATTGCATGCATATAATCGACAATACATCGAGTATAGACGATTTTCCCTAATCATTAGTAGAGGCCGCTATCGAGGAGGGCGGGATTAGGTGTTCGATCAAAAGAGCTTCCTAATACGTACCCTCACCCCTTACTCCAGATCTTTGTGAACATCCGTGTTCATTGGCATCCATGAGAGTCATTCTAGACATAGAATGCTAAGGGTAACGAGTTCTTGGTGTTCATGTCACTACTTTGTGTCTTGACATGGCACGAGGTATTCAAACGGTTTCCAATTTTCCACAATAAATTGGTGGCGACTCCACAAATGCAAACGCTTGTTTCCCAAGCGCCCCCGTGGCCCCCGTGTCCACAGTTTGGCGACTTCACTGGGGATAATACACTTACGTGTAGCCAAAAGGGTGAAACTTGAACAAGGTTAGGGAATAGTTTGTACAAGACAATTGTCGGTTTTCATAACTCGGTCTTCCTAGATCGTTTCATTCGGCCTTCCTAGGCCCAACCCAACCTATTCGACCAATCGACCCGTCTAAACGGTCCTAATTCTTATTTGGGCCTAAGGATGGATAGCGATTGACGTCATCCATACCATGGTACTTACTCTTTTTTGTATCAAGGACTTTCACTACTTGAGGAAATGGACTAGGAATCGGCCTTACTCTTGTTTGGTATGAGCCTCTCCACAAACTTCAGGTTTGATTGTTCGGTATGGCAACCCACCCTTTAAACCAAACCCCTTTTAAATGCACTCAGCATCCCGTTATAATGCTTGTATAAATGTTTGTACCTTACGTGATCACCATTTCTAAACGAAACCATGACGATTTTTGTAAAATCAAATCCCTTTTAAAATGTAAATTTCGAAAAAGGCCAATGATTAGCGTAAAACCGAGTCAAAACTCTGTCCATTTGTCGAGTCAAATTTCGGGCCCAAGCCCATTTCAAAACCTCACTTCGAGTCCACTCCTAGAATACACTAAAGTTGACTAGGACCAACATTTTTCAAACCTTGTCATTTCTTCAAAAGCTCACTGACACAAGTGGCACACACCCACTTCATGAGTCAAAACATTTCTTTCTTAGTAAGTGTGCTAGAATGGTAGATCGTGTTTTGATTCGTCGTCGATCACTTATCCAGTTTCCAAGATGCCTGAAACAAGCGACTTCAATCAACTCCGGGATAGTAATGATCGAATCCTAACCGTGCTAGCTCAACTCCAAGTTACTCAAGACCAAGTGTATGATCGCCTTGACACCATCGAGGGCCGGATCTACACCGTGTTGGAGCTTGTGTCCTCGACAAATTAGTGTGATAACATTTGTAAATCTCTTACAGGTTCACAAGGGTATACTTCGTATTTTAATCAGTTGATTAACGATTACCTAATAACGGTTGGCTTGCTAGAAAGTTTGACGTTATTATCATACAGATGACGGTGATCAACTGGTCCCTAAAGGTCACACCTATAGGATGTGTTTGAGAGATGTGGTTATGGAAATGTAATCACATTGATGCCTTATATGACTAAACAGTTACTCAATGTGTTGATGAGACAATTATTTAATGAAGATTAAATAATATTAGTTGAGACGAATTAACTATCAATTCGTAAATTTAATATAATAAGTTATATTTAATTAAATGTATGTAATGTTAGCTTGGACGAATTAATCTGTTAATTCGTAATTAAATGTAATCGGTTATATTTAATATCAACCAGATGAATGTGTCATAGTGGTAATAGTGAGGGTACTCAAACCAAGAGGTCATGGGTTCGATCCTCACTAGATGACAATTTACACATTTTATACATTTTTGGAATAACTGAAAAAAGAGAAATTAACTCTCTTAATTTCGGTATATGGGCCGAACATTTGGAAGGAAAAGATCTACCCTATTACACCTTATACTCGGTTTTATAAGGGAATGGGAGATCATTATTTTCTAACCTAATTTTAACCTAGTTTTGCTCATCATTTCTCTCATCAGAAAATCACACAAAAACCCTAATATTTACAGAAAATTGGGGATCTCATTCTAGCAATTTTGAGGGGTATTTCTCGGAGCATCTTGGGTGCAACTGATAGGAGAATATCATTGTGATATTGTTCATAGGCCGAATTAGCTAGGACCGAAGGTTATTTCTAATTCTCTTTACCCTTTTGTTTATGTAATTTAATTTTATGACTAGCATTCATCATGATATATTCGTTATAGTCCTTAAATTCAAAGGGATGCATACAGATAAATCGCACAAGTGGTATTAGAGCCAAAGCCACGAATTTTATTTTGATGATTTTCATAAAATTGGATGTAAACTATTTTTAGGGTTTCGAAAAAAAAAAAAAAACACGGCTGAAAAAAAAATTTCTTTATGCCGATTGGAAATTTTTTTTGAGCAGACGGTTTTTGTTTTTTTTTGGTGATGCGATTTCCATTTTATTTTTTCATATTGTTGTTTTAATCAGTTAAAATAATTATATGAAGAATTGGTAGATGTTTGATTTAATGAAGATTAAGTTAAAATGTAAATGGAATCGTCTTGTTGATGATATAAAAATTTGTTTTTGCTATATAGTTTTTAGCATATACGGTTAATCATGTTTCATTAATTCATATGCTAATCTTATTCTAATAGAAACCATAAACAATTTTTGTTCATCTTTTGTTTTCTATTTTACGGGCTGTTTTTTTTTTAGCCGAATGATTCAAGAAAAATTTGGTTTCTTTTTGTTCTTGAATGCCGTGAAAGAAAAAAATAAGGGGCTGCTACTGTTTTTTTTCCTGCTTCGGTTACTGTTCACGTTCAGCATTTTTTTTAAAAAAAAAATTTGTTTTTTTTCTTTCGGTTTTTGCTGAAAAACCGAGAAAAAGTTTTTTTTTTTTTGGGCTGTTTTCGGTTTTGCCGAGAAAAATTTTAAGGGAAATTTTTTTTTGTTGATTTTGGCCAATGATTATAATTATACATTTTAATGTATGATTAATTGTAGTGAAAAGGTTCACATATAAAGATACCTAATTATTTTAAAGCAGTTTAAAATATTGATGGATTAAATTCATATTACAAGTTTAATATGAATTAAGATTAAAATTAATGTGATTAATTGAGGAATTGTCACTTAATTTGATCAATTTAAATAGGTGGTTTGGATAAATTAATCAACATAATTAAGGAATTGTGTCATGAATGTTTAATTTATTTAGTTAATGTTTTTTTTTGTTGAATGAATCGTTGAATGAATTTAATTTACGTATTTTTGCAATCGGTTGTAATTTGTAATACTTAGTGTGGCCTTAGTCAAATTATGTTTTCGTAATGAAGAAAACATAATTTTTATGTAATTATGAGATCTCGAATCTCCTTTATTTTTCTTTAGTTTTTGGGTTTTTGAAATTAGAATGTAATAAATAGGTTTATTATGTAAATTTATTTATTGTAATTTTCAAAGAAGACTAAAGATGGAGATTGGAGCTCACTCCCGCTACATGGATCAAGATGGAACATCGAGACAAGCTTCTCGGGTCCAAAGATGGATTCCAAACTTGTATTTAATGTTCATTTTGATAGGATAGGCCACACTAGGACTTTATTATTGTTTTTACGTTTTCATTCCTATTGCTTTTCATTCACATGATAGTTTATGCATCATATTCCGCCTAAAACCAAACCACCTACTACTAAAATGCATGAAAATTGACACATGTAGGTTGTATGTTAGTTTTCATAGACATACAGATGTCACGTGTTTATTAAGCCATCATCTTAGTTTATTCATTCACGCATGCTAGATATTAGTTCACTTAAAATGAATTAAAATAAAGTTGATGGGATCTTCCTCTAAAACGGAAATTGAGATTAGTCTTTATTAGGGCAAACAACTATGAATCCCTTCTTCGTCGGTAGGTATAATATGACCCCTTCTACGTTGGGTAAGTAGTTGTGTTGACTTAGTTTACCTCAACATCATAGTCCGAAGAGTTTCTCGTGATTATGATGGACTAAAGATAGAATTTCTGTAAATTTATCGACCAAGAATTCTAACGGTAGAATTAGCTAAAAGGTTAGCTTATCAATTTACAGATAGTTGAGTCTTGGGATCATTTATATAATTCTTGAGGAAGGTCAATTGTATAAATGTTTTGAGTCTTCGCGTTATGACATTAGTTCATTAGACTTAAAATTATGAACGATGCACATGCTTATTATTTTTATTCTTCTTCTCGCAGTATAGAACACGATTATTTTGATAATACTGTTACAACTAAATGGCTGGAAATAACGCAATCCCAATGCCTACTGCCACACTTGATCGCGAGTCGTGGCTGAAAGCTTTCATGGACCACATGAATCAGTCCACGCGACTGAAGAATGATGGGTCCAACTTTGCGGACTGGGAGGCGGCACTACGGAATGCTGACGGTAAACTCAAGTACTTAACTGAGACAATACCGGTCAATCCAGGCCCCAATGCAGGAGTCAACGAGTCACTCGCTTATAGTGACTTCGTTATGGAAGCGGGTGCGATAAAGAACGTACTCATATTTGCAATGGAAACCAATTTGCAGAGACGCTTCATTGCCCAAGGTGCGAACAAGATTTTCACCACGCTCACTAACGAGTTCTCAAAAGCACCGAGAATCGTTACATATGAGCATACCTGTCGCTTCTTTGATGCGAAACTCCAGAAGGGCCAACCGGTTAGCCCACACATTCTTCACATGATTGAGAATGTCGAGAAGCTGGAGGCACTTGATTGTAAAATCAGTGAGAGCATTGGCATAGACCGAATGCTTCATTCTCTTCACGATGGTTTTGCCCTTTTCAGGGCGAACTACTACATGAATGACTTGAAAAAGAGTCCTCATGAGCTACACTCCCTTCTCGTATAGACCGTGAAGGATATGAAATTGAGTGGGAGTGTGAAGCAGGATGTTCTCACGATTTTCAACAAGGGTAAAGGTAAGGGCAAGACTCATGGCGACCTAGCTGTAGGTGAGCCAAAGTTTAAGAAGCCAGGAAACGGTAAGAGTGGGCCCGGTGATACTAGTGGCTCACAGGGCAAGGCAAAGAGCAAGGGTGGTGACATTGAGTGTCACCATTGTCACAAGACTGGACATTGGAGGAGGAATTGTCCCGTGTACCGTGAGGACATCAAAGCAGGCCGCGTCGTTCCTGTTGGTATGTCATCTTATATTCATATGATTGAGATTAACCATACAAGTTTCGGAAATTGGGTACTTGATACTGGTTGTGGTTCTCATTTGTGTAATAATTTGCAGGACCTAAAGAACATCATACCTCTCGAAAAGGGTGATGTGGACCTGCGAGTCGAGAATGGAGCACGAGTTGCTGTAGTCTCGAAGGGAACATACGTAATCCAACTCCCTAGTGGTTTTGAGTTATTTTTATAACTGTTACTATGTACCCAGTTTATCTAAGAACATTATTTCTATTTCCGTACTCGATATAGACGGTTTTGCATTTTCAATAAAGGATAATAGCTGTATTTTCTTTTTAATGAAATGATTTATGGCAAAGCGGTTTCCATGAATGGAATTTACATCTTAGATCAAACCACGGAAGTATTACACGTGAATAATAAGAAATTAAAGGTTGGTGACAAAGATCAAACCTATCTATGGCATTGTCGAATGGGACACATAAATGAGAAACGTGTAAAGAAACTCGTCGATAATAGGACTATTCCCGCATTCGAATTTTCTACATATGGCACGTGTGAATCATGTCTCATTGGCAAAATGACTCGAATTTTCTTCAAAGGTGTTGGAATGCGCGCTAGTGACCTATTAGGACTCATAAATACTGATGTTTGTGGACCTATGTTAATTACCGCTAGAGATGGCTATAGATATTTTATCACTTTCACGGACGATTTGAGTAGATACGGATATGTCTACTTAATGAAGCATAAAAGTGAGTCCTTTGAGAAATTCAAAGAATACCAGAACAGGGTTGAGAACCAACTGGGTAGAAAGGATAAAGCACTCCGTTCAGATCGGGGTGGCGAATATCTTTCAAATGAGTTTGATCAACACCTTAAAGACTGTGGAATCGTTTTACAGTTAACTCCACCTGGAACACCTCAATTAAATGGTGTGTCCGAACAGAGAAATAGAACCTTACTTGATATGGTTCGATCCATGATGAGTCACACGGTAGTGCCTGATTCATTATGGGGTTTTGCTCTTTTGTCAGCTGCTCTTATACTTAACCGAAGTCTGACTAAAGCTGTCGACAATACTCCATATGAAATGTGGAAGGGAACGGTCCCTAACTTGTCCTTTATTCGGGTTTGGGGCTGTGAGGCTTATGTCAAGTGGAGACACGAGGATAAGCTCGGCTCGCGATCGGTCAAGACATAATTTATAGGTTACCCAAAAGAAACATTTGGTCATTACTTTTATTCGCCTACCGAACATCGAGTTTTTGTTGTGGCTAGTGCGACGTTCTTAGAGAAAGAATTTCTCGAGAACAAGACGAGTAATAGAACCTTCGAGATGTCGGAGATTCTAGAACCAACAACCGAGGAACGGATGGAGGAAGTTGTTCCTTCAACTGATGATACGGTTAATATTCCTGAGGAACCTAGGAGGTCGGGTAGAGTCTCTCATCCTCCGGACAGATACATTGGTATGGTCGAGGAGAATGACGTTTTACTCCTAGAGAGTAATGAACCGCTACCTATAAAGGTGCTATGGCCTGTTCTGACTCAAAGCTATAGCTCGAAGCCATGCAATCCAAGATGGACTCCATGTATGCGAATGACGTATGGGACCTAGTTGATTTACCTAATAAGGTAAAACCTCTACAGTGCAAATGGCTTTACAAAATAAAGCGTTCTGTAGACGCGTAACCAGATACCTATAAGGCACGACTAGTGGCAAAAGGTTTCACTCAATAGCACGGATTGCATTATGATGAGATTTTTGCACCTGAGTCATGCTACGTTCCATTCGGATAATCTTAGCGATAGCCGCATTTCATGATTATGAAATTTGGCAAATGGATGTGAAAACCGCCTTCTAAAACGATTATTTGGAGGAATAGTTGTACATGGTGCAACCCGAAGGTTTCATAGATCCTGAACATCCTAAGAAAGTATGCAAGCTTAAGCGTTCCATTTATGGACTTAAGCAAGCTTCTCGGAGTTAGAATCATCGTTTCGACCAGGTGATAAAAGAGTATGGTTTCACTCGATCGGTCGAAGAACCATGCTTATACATCAAGTCAAGTGGGAGCAAGATTGTATTCTCGATATTGTACGTCGATGACATACTCCTGATTGGGAATGACATTCCTCTCCTATCTTCTGTTAAAGAATGGTTGAAGAACCATTTCCAGATGAAAGATCTGGGTGAGGCACAGCGCATTTTGGGAATCTGTATCTACCGAGATAGATCACGACGGACGTTATCACTTAGTCAGGAGTCTTATTTGGATAAGATTCTTGAGAAGTTCAGCATGACCAACTCCAAGAAGGGGAACCTTCCAATGACGTCTGGGATGCAGTTGAGCAAGTCTCAGTCACCCACGACGCCTGAAGGGATTGAGCGCATGAGTCGTGTTCCTTATGCATCAGCTATAGGATCAATCATGTTTGCCATGATATGCACACGTCCAGACGTGGCATATGCATTGAGTATGACGAGTCGGTACCAAAAGAATCCATTTACCTACGGAGGACTAAGGATTGGGTATTGACTTATGGAGGAGATACTAAGCTATGCGCAACCGGTTACGCAGATGCTAGCTTCCAAACGAATCGAGATGATTAGAAATCTCAGTCTAGATTCGTTCTTACTCTTAATGGTCTTTGTCATTGGAATAGTTCCAAACAGGAAGTTGTAGCAGATTCTACTACTGAGCCATTGAAGTATGATAAGCATGGAGGGCACGTTATTTCCATGAGAATTAAACGTGTTCTTGAGTTGTAATAGTCGATTATGAATTTGATACATTATCTTTTTCATATACTATTTATAACTTCATCGTATTAATATAATATTTTGTTTTTCATGTGGATTGTACTGACAACTTTGAACGCCACAAAGTGAACTGAATTACATTATATTTTGTTTTGGTCCGTAATCGCCTACAAGAGCTGATAACTCTGGCTATTATATTGTGCAATCGATTGATGGTGGGTTCAACGAGCCATAAGTCAAACTGTTGATCGATCGATCATAAATGCGAGATTATAACGATACCTCGTAGGACAAATTTTTGTGACAACGTAATGGAGTCCTAAATGTTTAAAAACATTCGGTGCCGGGTCGTGGATAGGACATCCATTGTGTTCCTAGAGTCGATTCTTTTGACTATCGACTGTCTCTTGAGATTAAGGCGTTTTTTGGGTGACTTTGGTTTCTTTCTCATGGTCTGCCATAAATCGGAGGCTAAGTAGATTTTTTCCGGGTCATTTGATACTCGTGCTTACATCTCAGGATTCGAGTTGAGGAAAATATCCAACCCTTATCAGGTATAGTTATTTCTCGGGGCCATTCGAGGAGTAGTAAGCGAAATGCATGGCCATGCTCGAATGTTGATTCGTTTATCAGTTAAGTTACTCTCTAGTCGGGGAAACCACTCTTGATAATGATCGCTTGTAAAATACGACCTTTGTGAATACAGATTTGCAAATTGTTTTACATTGAGTGGGAGAAATTTTAGGATATGAGAATCGGTTATCGCACATACACTTGTGAGGACAAGTGGGAGTTTGTTGGAGCTTGTGTCCTCCACAAATTAGTGTGATAACATTTGTAAATCTCTTACTGGTTCACAAGGGTATACTTCGTATTTTAATCAGTTGATTAACGATTACCTAATAACGGTTGGCTTGCTAGAAAGTTTGACGTTATTATCATACAGATGGCGGTGATCAACTGGTCCCTAAAGGTCACACCTATAGGATGTGTTTGAGAGATGTGGTTATGGAAATGTAATCACATTGATGCCTTATATGACTAAACAGTTAGTCAATGTGTTGATGAGACAATTATTTAATGAAGATTAAATAATATTAGTTGAGATGAATTAACTGTCAATTCGTAAATTGAATATAATAAGTTATATTTAATTAAATGTATGTAATGTTAGCTTGGACGAATTAATCTGTTAATTCGTAATTAAATGTAATCGGTTATTTTTAATATCAACAAGATGAATGTGTCATAGTGGTAATAGTGAGGGTACTCAAACCAAGAGATCATGGGTTCGATCCTCACTAGATGACAATTTACACATTTTATACATTTTTGGAATAACTGAAAAAAGAGAAATTAACTCTCTTAATTTCGGTATATGGGCCGAAAATTTGGAAGGAAAAGATCTACCCTATTACACCTTATACTCGGTTTTATAAGGGAATGGGAGATCATTATTTTCTAACCTAATTTTAACCTAGTTTTGCTCATCATTTCTCTCATCAGAAAATCACACAAAAACCCTAATATTTACAGAAAATTGGGGATCTCATTCTAGCAATTTTGAGGGGTATTTCTCGGAGCATCTTGGGTGCAACTGATAGGAGAATATCATTGTGATATTGTTCATAGGCCGAATTAGCTAGGACCGAAGGTTATTTCTAATTCTCTTTACCCTTTTGTTTATGTAATTTAATTTTATGACTAACATTCATCATGATATATTCGTTATAGTCCTTAAATTCAAAGGGATGCATACAGATAAATCCCACACACCGTAGAAACGAGGTTGCCTCCTCGAGAAAGTGAAGTCGTTGATGACTTCGTGAACGACTTTAGGGACGACAACCCTCCCATGGGTATGACTGCAGCTGAGAAACGACTCCAATACTTAGAAGAGCAATTGATGTATCTTAAAGGGGATGACATTTATAGGGAGAATAATCGCAAGTATGAGGCCGTGAGTTCCAAATTGCCAACCAACTTCAACATGACGGATATCCCTAAGTTCAAGGGGCATGAAAACCCTTTGAGCCACATCCGTGCTTTCAAGGACTATATGCCTATCAAAGGCATCAAACCCGAGATGTTCTTAAGGATATTTCCTTCATCTCTTGACACCATCCCAAAGCAATGGTTCTACTCTCTAGAACACAAGAAAATCGCTACTTGGGAAGACGCCGCGGTCGAGTTTGCTAAACAATATGCGGATAATGCCGAAATTCAAGTTAACATGCGCACTTTAGAGGTTCTAACCCAAAATGACAAAGAAGGTTTCACCGACTTCTTAAGTAGGTGGAGGAAGACTAGTACCTAACTAGTTAAACGCCCGGATGAGGCTACCCTTGTGGAGAAATTTGTGGACAACTTAAAGCCCATCTATGCCAATCATTTGTGGTACCAAAACATTAAAACTTTCAAGGACTTAACCGTACTAGGAACAAGGATCGAAGATGACATCCGTAAAGGGCTCTTGTCTAAAACGGTAGGTCGAGGATATCAAGGCTCAACAAGTCGTTCTTACGGCTCCACTAGCAAGACCGATGAAGTTAACCTCCTCGAGCCATCCAAGAAGAGTGCCCCACCAACGAAATTTACAAATCTTGGGGACACATACTCCAATGCTCTAAAAAGGCTAATGAAACAAGGCAAACTTCAACCCATAGGACCTACGCCCGAACCTGAAAAGAAGTCCAAGTTCTGGGACGAGAACTTATACTACGAATATCAAAGGGGTAAGGGACATGACACAGAAAAATGCTACAAATTAAAAAATGTGCTTCAAGACATGATAGAGGATGGTCGACTACCAATACCGTCGGGAGGTAAGCCCAACAACACTCAGAATCCTCTTGGAATTCTAGTGATCACAAGTGAAGAATCTACCTTAGATTGTTCACACCTCATTTCTCCAGTCGAAGACAAGATCCACGCGATCGAGAATGAAGGGTTCTACTCTACCATTCAATGTTGTTAGGATCGGGATTCTACTTTGAATCGATGGGGAGGGTAGGATCGAATCGGTAGAATCGGATCGTAGAATCGTAAGATTCTATAAATTCATTAAATATATTTTTTTATTTGGTAAAAATATATAATTGAAGTTCGAAACGCTTATTTTATACACAAAATATTGATAGTTAATGAGTTTAATATCATTTCGTGAACATATTTCTACAAATTACACGAAATTTGGGTTTTACCATGTCATTATATAAAAATATATTTTAATATGTTTGCTATGGAGTCGGATCGAAGGATCGTAAGATCGTAGAATCGTATTATGATCCTACCTCTAGAGAATTTCAAATAAATAGGATCGTAAGATTCTACAAACACGATAGAATCGTAGGATCCGGGATCGGTCAAGCATTTTTGAATCGTAAAATCGTAGAATCATAGGATCGAATCGGGATTCTGACAACATGGCTACCATTTCCCCTACCATCGCCGACTTCATCGCATGGGCAAGAAGTGTGGATAGGCAAGTTTGGGAATTAGAAAATGTGGTGACATCTTTACATGACCCCAATGCGACACCCAAAGAACATGCGCCATTAATATTTTCTCAAAATGCCACTATGCAAGAAATAGTCGCCGTGGTTGATAAACTAGTCGACCAAGTCACACAATTAAAGGATGAGATCATGAGAATGAGGGAACTAGCTACAATCAATGGAGTATGGGCCGATGATGATGAGGACGAGTATCTCATTGAACACTCCCTAGTCAAGGAAATAGTCCAAAATGGTGAAGACCAAGATGTGGACCACTTAACTCGTTCGGGGCGTCCATATCAAAGCACTACTCAAAATGGTCCAACCAATGTTATCACACCAAATGATAATGAAGATGACTCTACTGATCATTTGCTCAAGCAATTACAGAAGATAAAGGCTGATCTTTCAGTCTGGCAATTAGTAGCAAGCTCGTTCCCACATTGCCAAGCTTTACTGCAAGCTTTGGCCAAGCTAAATGTAGCGCATAACTCCACACCCGACGATGTAGTCAACTTGGTCTTCCAAGAATCACCGAAGCTAAGTAATCCTATTACTTTCTCAGACGAATATTTGCCACCCTTTGGCGCTAGTCACAACTTGGCTCTTTACATCACCGTCATTTGCTTAAAGAAGAATGTGCTAATGACCTTGGTAGATTATGGCTTCGCGGTCAACGCCATACCCCTGAAAACGGCATACAAACTAGGCATGAAAGAGTCGGATTGGACCCCTACCAATCAAGGTGTCCGTGCATATGATGGTACACGACGAAAGGTCGTACGACTCGTTAACCTAACCATAGCCACAGGGCCAATTGAGCGAAAGGTTAACTTCCAAATAGTGGACATCGAAGCTTCCTTCAACATACTTCTGGGAAGACCTTGGATTCACGCTTCCAAAGCGGTAACATCCACCCTTCACCAAAAGATCAAATTTCCACTAAACGGCAAAGTGGGACGATCACTTCGTCACCCATCAAGGCAATAATCGAAAAGAAATCAAATAATCAAGTCCTTGCGGATCCAGTACATGAACTTGGGGGTTTTCAAAGCATAAGTGTCATAGAAAGCGAATTGGTACCCCTATACTACGATCCCTACTCCAACTTGGTGGTCAACCACATACTCAAATCCCAGGGATACTTCCCTGGAATGCCTTTGAACCCTATCCGAAGAAACACCTTCGCACCCTACAAGGAAGGCAACTCAAAAAGGATACCACTTGGACTAGGATACAAACCCACTAAAGAAGAAGTTCTCGAGATGCTTGCTCAAGTTCAAAACCGTAAGTACGTAGGAGTCCAAATGTGACCCTATCTCCCTACCCTAAATGGATACTTTGTTAAGGAAGGAAGTCTAGAACTCTTTCACGGATTTCCCGAACCTTGACATTATCTTGAAAGGAAGCTAGCCGGAATCGAGATCTTTCACGATTGCTACTTCATTCCTCCAGAAACGGTTCCTACCG
The DNA here is from genome assembly GCF_048544455.1 of Silene latifolia. Lineage (NCBI taxonomy): Eukaryota > Viridiplantae > Streptophyta > Magnoliopsida > Caryophyllales > Caryophyllaceae > Silene > Silene latifolia. The sequence continues at coordinate 24,698,110 of NC_133530.1, read as the reverse complement.
TCAAAGCTCGTCAAGCACCTTGCTTAGACGAACAAGCTGTTAGTCTACTATTTGGAGAGGATCGATTTGTTAGAGCCGCGCAGGATGAGATCATTAATATGATACTTCAAGACAACCACTTCAACTCTACCGCGTTAATCACAAAAACAAACGCGAACCAGCAGAAAGGATGGAAAAAATCAATCAAGTGGACCAACAATCAAGGAAGACTCTTCAAGCTCACCACTGGAGAAGGAGAGATGTTCAAAGGAGAACCAGAAGACGATGAATTCGAGTCAGAGTCAGAGTCGGAGTCTAGAGAAGTCACTAAGAAGTCTCCTCCTGTCGTCATCCCCACTTCTTTTGTTTCTCCTAGCTTAGTCTCAAATAGTAACAGTAGTTCGGGAAATGCCCCAAAAACTGTCCATTTACCGCCGCTGACCACAGATCAGATGGCTTCTTTGTTTCAACTTTTCTCAAACTTTAACATGAATAAATCAGGTTCTGCTTACTCTGTGTGTTATCTTGAATGCAATTCTGTTTACGATGATACTGAGGATGACCCAAACTCAATTGAGATACCTCCCTACGTAGCCAAAGAAATACTACAAGAAGGGGAAGGGGGGCCAGTAATAGAGAACACTGAACCCATCAATGTAGGAACCGAACTAGAACCCCAAGAACTTAGGATAGGGACTACCTTGAGCTCCACCGAAAGGGCCAGTTTCATAGACCTCCTAAACGAGTTCAAAGACGTTTTCGCTTGGTTCTACAAAGATATGCCAGGAATCGACGGGGATATCGCCGAACATAGAATCCCAATTAAGCCAGGTTTCAAGCCCGTAAAACAGAAGCTTCGTCGAATGAGGATAGAATGGGCTTTCAAGATCAAAGAAGAAGTCGATAAACAATTCAAAGCCGGGTTCATCAAAGTTTCCGAGTACACTGACTGGGTAGCCAACATAGTACCCGTACCCAAAAAGGATGGGAGAATCCGTGTTTGTGTTAATTTTAGAGACTTAAACAAAGCAAGTCCTAAAGATGACTTTCCTCTACCACATATCGACATATTGGTGGACAATACCGCATATCACACGCTACTATCCTTCATGGATGGGTACGCGGGTTATAACCAAATCAAGATGGCCATAGAAGACATGCACAAGACCGCCTTTGTCACTCAATGGGGAACCTATTGCTATACGGTTATGCCGTTTGGGTTAATCAACGCCGGAGCAACATATCAACGCACCGCAACTACACTCCTACATGACATGATGCACAAAGAAGTTGAGGTGTACGTAGACGACATTATTGTCAAATCCAAAGATAGAGAGGGGCACATTGCGAACCTTCGCAAATTCTTCTTAAGGCTACAAAAGTACAACATGAGGCTCAATCCTCAGAAGTGCGCATTCGGAGTAACATCTGGCAAACTCCTGGGATACGTCGTTATCCAACGAGGTATAGAAATAGACCCTTCCAAAATCAAAGCCTTGATCGAAATGCTGCAACCTCAAACGGACAAAGAAGTCAGAGGATTCCTGGGAAAAGTATAATACATAAGGCGATTCATATCGAAACTCACCATGATCTGTGAACCTATCTTCAAAAAGCTTAAGAAAACAGATCACACCATGTGGGATGATGACTGTCAGAAGGCATTTGACCGAATCAAGGAGATATTAGCTAAACCACCCGTGCTCATGCCACCCCAACGAGATCAACCTCTTGGTTTATATCTCACAATGACTAAAACAGCCATGGGCGCCATGCTAGCTCAAACCGTAGGAAAAGAGGAAAGGGCTATCTACTACCTTAGTAAGAAGTTCTTGGATTACGAGTGCAAATATTCACAACTTGAAAAGACATGCCTCGCTCTTGTGTGGGCAACGAAGAAGCTACGACATTACATGCTTAGCTACTTCGTCAAAATATACTCCAAAATGGATCCAGTCAAATACCTCTTCGAGAAATCCGTTCTCAACGGACGATTAGCAAGATGGACTTTGATGCTCTCAGAGTTCGATCTCAAATACGTGCCCCTGAAAGTTATAAAAGGGCGCGCCGTTGCCGAATTCTTTGCAGAAAATCCCATAAATGATGCACAAACAATAGATACTTGGTCATTTCCAGACGAGGATATAGTCCAAACCGATGTAGACTCCTGGGACCTTTACTTCGATGGAGCATCAAACTTAAGAGGATTTGGAATAGGAGTGTTGCTCATTTCTCCTGAAGGCGAGCATACACCGATCTCTGTCAAACTCGACTTCGAGGTGACAAATAATGCTGCAGAATACGAAGCTTGTCTCATTGGACTACAGGCGGCAGTAAACTTAGGCATTAAAAACCTCTGAGTGCATAGGGATTCGTCCCTGATCATCAATCAAGTTACGGGATCTTGGAAAATCCGAAGCAAAAGCTTAGCACCTTATCAAGCCAGAATAGACCAAGTTGCCCAATTCTTTGATCACGTGACCTATCTACACCTACCTCGGGAAGAAAATCAATTTGAGGATGCTCTTGCAAAACTCGCATCTTTGATTAATATGCCAGATGACATGGTGGAAATGCCTTTGTGCATCGAACGACGATCAGAACCAGCTTATGTCCACCAAATCACCGACGAAGAGGAAGTCATTGAGGAGCCTTGGTTTCAAGCAATCCTAAATTTCAAGCTCAATGGTACCTATCCACCGGATATGGACAAAAGGGGACAACGTGCTATACGTCTACTAGCTTCCCAATACGTTCTCATGCAAGGAGAACTATACAAAAGAACACCTCTTGGTGTAATCCTACGTTGCCTTGATCATTCACAGGCGCGTAAAGTGATGGAAGAAGTTCACGATGGAGAATGTGGTCCTCACATGAGTGGGCCCATGATGGCAAAGAAAATCACACGTTTGGGGTACTATTGGACCACAATGGAATCCGATTGCATCAAATACGTAAGGCATTGCCACAACTGCCAAATATTCGGGAACGTACACATGTCCCTCCTTCATTGCTCTATACGATGACATCTCCTTGGCCATTTTCTGCCTGGGCAATTGATATAATCGGGAAGATAACTCCAGCCTGAACAGGAGGTCACTGTTTCATCCTAGTGGCAATTGACTATTTCACCAAATGGGTAGAACCGGCTTCCTACACTAGTCTCACGGCTAAAAACGTGGCAAAGTTCATACAGAACAACATCATCTGTCGATACGGTTGCCCACATGAGATCATTAGTGATAATGGATCACATTTCCAAGCCGAGACTGAGCAATTTCTAGCCAAGTACAAAATTAGGCATCACCACTCTTCGCCGTATAGACCACAGACTAATGACGCGGTAGAGGCGGCAAACAAGAACGTTGTCACAATTCTCAAGAAAATGATTGACAACTATCGAGATTGGCCAAGTAAAATACCCTTTGCTTTATAGGGATATCGCACATCAGTTAGGACGCCCACTGGGGCCACCCCTTTCTATTTGACCTATGGCATGGAAGCTGTACAGCCAGTCGAGTTAGAAATACCATCATTGCGTATCTTACTCAAAAGTCAAATCCCGAAAGCCGATTGGAAGAGGGATAGATATGAAGAACTCATCCTCTTGGATGAACGTAGGCTACGTGCATTACATAATGTCCAAACATATCAAGCACGTATCAAACGAGCCTTCAACAAAAGGGTCAAGCCAAGGAACATCAAGGAAGGAGACTCAGTACTCAAGTCGGTTAGAGCTCTTTTACCTGTCGATCCACGGGGAAAATTCAAACCTAATTGGGCCGGGCCATTTCTAGTCAAGTCCATACTTCCAGGGGGTGCGGTTAGGATCACAGACCTAGATGGGAATGAATTCGCTAACCCGACAAACCTTGACCAACTAAAGCGGTATTATGCCTAGAATAGGAACAAAAATGCGCCTCGCGTAACCTCACGTGCCGCTCTTGTGGCACTAAATAAACGGCCCCCGGCCAAGCTGAAATAAGCTAATGTCACTCTGCTCTTGCATTTTGACAATTTGTCATCCACATATCATCAAATAAACTAAATTGCACCTTAAAAGTAAGTAAAAAGCTCATGCTTATCTTCTAAAGTTCATTACAAGCTCTTGCTTAGAACAATTATTCTTTTACATTTACTCGAACTACGCGCAAGGGTTTGATTTCATTTTTTTAAATGAATACGTAGGCAATCCTTCACATGATACAACCCATTAATTTCAAAATGTAAATAGAAGGACATTTGCAGTTGCATTTGGAATTCGACAAGAATAATGAATAAAAAGTCACAACGGTTTCATAACCAAATAACCTCTTTTATTTCATCCATTTCTAATAATAATAATAATAATAATAATACGTTACATAATAATAATAATGCTAAAACAAAAATAAAAATAGGCTAGGATTCTAAAAACCCCACCTTCTTAATACAATAATAATAATAATAAATAATAATAATAATAAAGACTTGGGCTATTCCTCCATCTTTCGTTTGCCCTTGTCATTTTTGTCATACTTCTTGTCACGGCCTCGAGACGGACGCTCTTGCGCCACTTCGGACCTAATCACCAACGGTCTTTCTCGAGGCCTAGCCTTCCCATTCTTGTCAATCACTTTGTCCATGACAGGAGAGGTCTTCGGTTTCTTCGAAGGATGAACAACTCGAAACCCGGCTTCCTCCTCTCCCTCAGTCAGATGCTTCTCTTTCTCCTTTTCCGCTTCGCGCACCTTGTAGTCAACGGGCTCGCACTTTCTCAATCTTTCACGCTCCTCGGGAGTAGTAGCCTTCCTCCACCGCAGACAGGAGTCCGACACCCATAAGGTACTAACAGAAGAGTTCAAGAACCACACGTTTCTTTGAGCCCATTTAATGGCCCACTCCCTTCGACTCTCAGTAGTAAGCGCCACGGCAGTTTGCGGGACAGTGTCAAGCTTCGGAATCATCTGTTTTAGTCCAACTTGTCTCATCAACCTCTTCGGGAAGACGCATACCATGAATTCCAAGCCAGGAATGCGCACAGATCGGGTAGGATTCAAGGAAGATACTCCAGTGACAGATTTGAGATGCCACCATGGTACAACCCATCTAATCAAAGGGCCATCATCACTCTTCGATTTGTTTTCCCGAATTGGGACCGAGTGAAGTCCACCATGTAAAGCCTGATCCTCATAGTAATGGAGCGAGCATGATAAGAAGGAACATGAACTGGGGGATCGATCAATCGAAGGTAGGTCGCGATTGGCTTTCCTGTTATCCAAACCCAATAAGATCTCTCCTAAGCATAAACAAGCTGGGCTCCTGCGCAGTTCCATTTGCTCAACTAGGCCCAAGAGACGGGGATCACCTCTCAAATCTTCATCAACATGCCCTTGAAGGACATACACATGCAGCAAGCAAAACCCAAATGCCCTTCGCCTGGCAACATAAGAGACGGTGGGGTCGGCCTTGTTAATGAATCGGTCAATAAAGTCCAACATTCGCACTCCTTTCGAGGTCACTAGACGATCCACCTCAATTCTTGTCAATTCGAGCAAGTCTCTAAATTTGTTCTTATACCCTTGTGAAGTAGAAGGAATAGCAGGCAAGTGTTCTGGGTCCCACCCACCGATCGCAGCAATTTCTTCAGGAAATGGGCAAATGTCACCTCCGGGGAAAGCAAAGACATGATAATTCGGGTCCCAATAATCAAGACAAGCATCTAGGAATGGTTTGACCACCTTGATGAGCTTCAAACTCAACAATGATCCAAGATTATAAGCACCCGTGTCGTGTTTCTCCATGTTGGAAAACTCGTTGGTCCACTCTTTTAGGCGAATCTCTAAAGTATTCATGATGAAGGATTATTTTGAGGACTTTATGTAATAAGACGAGGAAGAGACGGAAAAATTGTGTGAATAAAACCTCTATCAACGTCTCTATTTATACTAAAATCTGTTTTCTAAAATCCGTCAGGACGGAAACACCTGGGAACAGCGCAAAGACTGCTGCCGCGCCTCTTCAAAGGGACGCGACTCTCCGCGCCACTTCCTCAAAGATTGTTTTCGTGATTTTTCGCGTTGGATCTTTCCTAAATTCCTTAGCGAATAATATCCTATTCATACGGGTTATTATTTTCGTAAATACGTCAAAATTGCCATATTTCGTGTTTCCTAATTTCGCGGGTGCGCATTTCGATACAATATCGACATTTTCGTCATTTTAGCACACTTGTACATTTCTTTTAATTTTCTTTTCAGGAAATCATTTCACGTTCCATTTCAAACTTATACGTTTTTATTGTTTTCTTTTTTTAGGGGGTAACCCTCCCTACCGTCCGGTCATTTCCGACCAATTTTTTGCATTTTTGCATTTTTTTGCATTTTCAAGTCATTTGTTTTGCGCTAATTTAGGCCATATGTATGCATACATGCTCTATGTGATTTCTATGTAAATTTCGGCAGCATGACAGCGTAAACCGTCATCTACCAAACCTGTTCAAAACTAACCTGCAAGTACAAGCAACACAACCTAGCAGCAAAGGCACTCAGGCCATCATATACAACCAAAAAAGGGATATGTACAACAAACTGGGGGCTCGAGCCCCAAGCAAAGTCCAAATGTCCAAAATGTAGGTCCTAAATGTACAAATGTGCAAGATACGGCCAACAAAAACAAACAACAAAGCTACTGCTGGTCGCCGTCTAACTCAGCAACTCTCGCCTCGAGAGCAGCAACCTCAGCGTTACGGACCTCGAGCTCTCTCAGCAGACGAGCTGTCTCCTCCCGAGACTAGGCAAGCTCCCGCTCCAGCTCACGCTCCCACTGCAAACAACAAAATTGGCTCATGTCAATCACTTCATTTCAATCATAAGAAAATAAGAAAAATCAAAAATGAAGAAAGGTTCATACCTGACGACCTCGACCGCCAACAAGTGCCTCGATGGCAGTAGCTCGCAGCCGGTTGGTCACCCTCCATAACGCCACAAACCGGGACGGTGCAACCTGCATTTTCAAATAAGAAGTTCTTAATAATGGGATAAATACAATCAAACGTATTCTTACACAAGAAAATCATACAAATTAGAGGCTCACCCTCCGAATCAGATGCTGCCAGTCGTCCAGGCCAGCATCCGTCACAGCTACGTCAAAGTCACGCAGCTCGGAGATCGACGTCCTCCCGGTCGCGTCAATGTACACGGGGGTCTCGGGGTACTCTGGGGGCTCGATGCCCGCCGCCTCAACCTCCTGCAAAGTCAAATGATTCCCATTAATCGATGATCTTTCATCGCGTTCTCAAAAATCAAAATAAAGAAGGATAAAAGCACTTACCACAACCGGCCAGTACGCCAACCTCCCGTAGAGGAACGCCGAGTAGTCCTCACCAGGAAGACGGAGGGCGTCACCACCAACGCCAGCCAAGTCAGCCTCCCTCTCAGCCTCAGAAGGCTCCCTGAACATCGTCCTAGGAGGATCGATGGGAACCGTTAAGACATCCCGAGAGCACTGACGAGCCAAGCGCTCGCCCAAGTACCAGACAGGACCCATCGACGTCCTCAACAGCAACCGGCTCGAGCTCTTAAGTCGAAGGACCTCAGCCACGAAAGGAGGAGCGCCAGCGTACTCCGCCCAAGGCCTGGGCACCCACTAGGAAAAGACAAGCAATAAATCATTCTTATGATCGGTAAAAAGTAATAAAGAAGCAAAACGAATATAAGTGAGATGCTCACGCTGTCCAGTTGAAGAGCGTTCACGTCCCGCCGGTAGACACCGTGAGACGAGCGCTTGCTCCTTGTGCGACACATCACCCAATCCCTCACAACGGGATAGGCCTTCTCCAGCGGCTCCGTCCTCTTGGGCGAGAGGCTCGGAAAATAGGATTACACCCACGCCTGTGAAGCAAGATAGTCAATAACGATCTTTCGTGATTCAATAAGGAAAAGAAGTGATTATTAGTCCAAATGAAGGTTCATACCTCCAACAGTAGTCCGGGTCGACAAAGACCGGGAGAAATCCCCTTCTCCATCAACTCCGGACGAACCATGGCCCTCATGAAGCGGATGAGGACCGCAAAACCAGCAGTGACCCAGTCCCAACGCCCTAGGGAGCTCAGGTCAGAAAGGAAGGGAAGAAGCTTCGTCGACAGCCTCTCTCCCTTGTCTCCGAGGTAGATCAAAGACAAGAACCACCAGAGCCACAAACGGACTCTCTGCTCAACTGTACATGGAGGAGGAGCCGTCTCTCTCCCGTCAATCACCACCAACGTCGGGGTCTTCCCCGTAAAGTAGTCTCGGACATAAGAACTAGGCACCAAACCAGGCACTATAACAGCCTTCGGCGCCAAGTTCCAGCCGATCAACCTCCTAGCCTCGGCCGAGTCCACCCTCATGGCAGTCTCCGGCCACTTCACCTCCTCGGTCCCACACGACAGCCCAGAGATCATGCCGTAGTCCTCCAACGTGACTCCCACCTCACTAAAAGGCATGTGAAAAGTGGAAGTCGTATCCCAGAATCGGTCCAAGAAAGCGCGGACCAGGCTGAGGTTAGCCCGCAGCTTCCTCTTCCCGATATCCCTCCAACCCTGCACCAGGGCGCCGAACGCTCCACGCTTGATCATGGCCCGCTCCTCCACCGACAGCCTCTCGTAGCACTCCATAGCCGTCGTGTAGCCCGAAAACGATCTGATGTTCCCGGCCTCCTATTGTGATTTGAAACAAAAGCTATCTTTAGTTTGAATGAAATTGGAAAAGAAATTGGAGCGAATGAAACGAAAGAATATGATTGATGAGTAATGAATTCAGGATTACCAAGCTCTTCACCGTCCTATAGGACAGGTGACCCTCCGCAGCCTAAAGCAAGTGCCTGCTGTCCCAGGTCTCAGCCCACGCAGGGGCTACCCTCAGCTGGCGACCTCCTCGTCCCACGTCGACCCGTCTCGGGGCCTCTTCCTCCTCAGCAACCTGCTCCTCGAGGATCTCGTCCTCAGCAACCTCCCCGACTGCCCTAGCCGCAGCAAAAACCTCCTCGAGAGCACGAGAAGCGTCAACAGCAGTGTCTATCTCCATGGGAGCTCTCCCAGAGGTAGAAGCCTCGTCACCTGCAAAATTAAAGTAATTTTAGGCCACGTCAAGTGACGACGAGCCTTGATTAGGGGATTTTCGAGTTTTAGAAACCCCGAAATCGCTCTTTTCTCGCCATCTTTGGCCGTATTCCCACAAACCCGATCACTCATGTGATAATTTGGGGTTAAGTCAAGCCTAATTTGAAGCCTAGTCATGGGTTCAAGTCGAAATTTCGGCAGCATTTCGTTATAACGACGATTATGCCCTAGAAAAGTGCCCTGCAAAAGCCGTCACAAACCAAAATTCCGAGATGGTAAGAAGTTTACCCATCATTCAAGGATTCCAAATGTCAAGTTTCATCGCAAATGGGCAAGCCTAAGGCCATTTTCGAAGCAATTTACGATTTAGCTGTGAAACCGTCTCAATTTCACTCAAATGCTCAAAACTAAACAAAAATTCGAAACAAATACATGGTTATGATCCTTATACTACCAATTAGCCATTTACATGGTCAATTTTACAAGGCAAGATCATTTGGGGGAAAAGCCCCAAATTTTCAACATTTTAGGGTTGAAAACCCTAAATTTTGTCGATCCAATTCGTCCGTTATAGGAGATTAATGCAAGAATGATATACATACCTCGATTAGTCATGGCGAATGCAAGCTTTTGGATCAAATTTTGGTAAAAATGTTTGAAGTTTGAGAGAGAAATTGATGATTTATGTTTCGACACAAATGAATGAAACCCTCTGTTTCATCCCGTTTTTACGCAGAAAAGACACACTAAGGAACAGACGCAGCAGGTGCTACGCCTATTCCAAGAGACGCGGCTCTTGCTGCGCCTCTTCCTTAGCTTTCCTTCATACGAATTTTCAAAAATTCGTTATGAGTTCGTTATTTGTGGGCCCATCTTTGGTGCGCCTCTTCCCCGTTGCCGTTTTATCGTTTTTGGTCCGTTTGACGATTATTCTTCGTTCAGACCCGCATTTCTAAGACAACTGCAGACTGTTATACATTATTTATTGCTTCCAAGACCTTGCTTGTCACAACGAGCAAGTATTCCCCCACAGGTGTTTCGACACACCTCCATTATATTCCCCCAACGAGAGTAAGCGGATAGATAATCCCTCTCGAGACATGGAGATAAATTTATGATAAGGTTTTCCCCAACGAGAGTTCACGACATACAATCATCCTTCTCGAGTTCTTATGAAGTTTGTTTGTAGACTACCCAAGCAGATTTCTTCCAGCAGTTCCCGCATGTGTCCTGCTACCCACAATATTTCCTGTTTTCCCATGGAGTGCGATAAAGGTGTCGTTCTCCAGAGGTTCCCAGACCAACAGAGTTCTTACACTCGAGCCTTAGTTACCCCTCAGTTTGAATTATATTTTGGGCCTCCTTCCCATTGATGCTCTCTTTTAGGGTCCCACACCCTAGCACAATCCTTACTTATCCTTTAGCTCCTACGCTTATCCTTTAGCTCCTACGCTTACCCTTAGCTCTTATGCACCTCCGGAAACGTCTCTCAAGAAGTTTCAGGTATGATCTCTTCTTATGGCTGGCGAGCCTCCTTACGTAGTCTAATGGACTTTAAACGACCCTCCCCGATAGTCGACAGACTCTAAAATGTTCCCAACGACAGGTCCTTGGCTCAGACCCCTTGAGCCGCCTCGCGTCGCTATAGTCGTCAGGTTGTAATCTTCGATTGACCTGATGGCTATACTTTGACTTTCGCCTTGTCCAAGCCTCAGTCAAAGTGGGGGCTCTGTAGATACCTCATTTCTGCACCTCCCGCAAACCACCCGGTGATGATTAGGCCGCATGTTTGGTACGCGGAACGATTTGTGACAGTTCGTAAATTTATTGTCAAGTGATTGCTCAAACACTGATGTCTACCTCTTAATTATCATCTACCCGCCGATACGGACGTTTTGACAGTAATTAGAGTACATTTGGAGTCCGGGCCTAAAACCGTCTTCATTTTCTGATAACCGCCAAATCCCGAGTCAGAATGTTCTGGAATGTTCCGGATATTTCTATTCCATATTTTATAAATCATTCACAATCTTTTATTCTTTGGTAAAGTATTTCCCGAAATATTCATACAAAATATAAAGGAAAATAAGATTATCTCGTCATTCCATAAACCAAACACGGAAATCTTTCTTCCGCAGGAGGAAACCACTTGGGAACAGACGCAGCAGGTGCTGCGCCTCTTCCAAGAGACGCGATGGATCGCTGCGCCTCTTCCCAGGTCCCTTTCTGCGTATTTTTCGTATCTTTTCATATCTTTTCGAGATTCACTTCCAAAGTTTCTCCGAAAACCCTATTCCTCTGTGTGATTAGTATAAATAGGAGCCTTCGCTCCTCATATTTCTCACGCGAGTGTCCACCCTTCTCTTCTCCCTTTGCATTCTAGACCATGTTCTTACTTTTTGGCGTCTACGTGCTTGAACATTCGACCACGTAAGCTCGGATCCTTCTGAGTACCAGCCTCGTTTGCATGACCGACCAATTTGACCAACTCCACAACAATCAACTTAATTAATCTTAATCGTTTTCCTCTTACGAGGGCACTTTCGTTACATTTGAGTCGAGCATCACTATCATAAACTTAGTTCATCTCGTTTCGTCAAACATGTAAGTCTGAGGGTGTAAATCTCTCTTTTATTATTGTTATTTACTTTTTGTATCATTAATGTAAGGTTTATGTCGAAAATACTTCTTAAAACCGATTTATAAAACCATGATTTAAAACCCTTTTTACAGATTACCAGAATATGACCGTCGAGAAAAGACGCAACAACTGCTGCGCCTCTTCATGAGGCTGCCGCAGTTCCTGCTTCCTTTCTTCTTCCTTCGTCCTCTGTCAATTCATTGTTCGTTATTTGTTTTCGTTTGTTCTTCAATTCTTTGACATACAAGCACAATAATTTCACATGTATATTGTTTATCATCATTAATGCGTATAATTCATCGTTAATCCCGACTTAAATCCCAAGTAATCCAATATTTGCGGGTTTTCGTCATTAAAATCAATCCGGGTTGTAGAGATTCGATTCTTTCATATTGAGTTTCTGGAATTCGATCTTTGGTATATTTCCATCTGTCTATTGTCCTATTCGTCGTTAATTTGTCGTATTTAACCTATTTAGTTCACCTATGTTACTAATCAATCCTTCGTTCATGTAATTATTTCGTTTATGTTCGTCTCATCCATATTTTATTGCTTTTATGACTCATTCGCATGTAATTAATCTGTTAAATCACTTTCATCCGGGTCTAATATCATAATCAATCCTTAAATTCACTAAAGAATACTAACGATTAGCAATTCCGGCTTCACAGCCAGAACTCACCCTTGGAACAGACGCAGCATCTGCTGCGCCTCTTCCTGGTTGATTTCTGTCTCTGAACTTCCGCTCTGCCTTGACCTAGTTTAATTAGTTTACGTATTCAATTAATTATCATTCGTATTATCGCTAATAATCTGTTCATTCATTTATTTATTCTTTTTTTCCCAAATTATCCGTCTTAAAGGTATTTTCGACATAAATCATTAACTCAATGTAATTATTGTAATTTTTCATTATTGTAAATTCATTATTGTATTTATTGTATCATTTGTATGCCTTCACATATAATTGAATCTTAAATTCCTACTTTGACCCAATTGTATGTTAAATTACGTGTTAACCGACTTAGTTAAATCTTCACATGCTAGGATTAAAATTTGGATGTTGCATTGCATGCATATAATCGACAATACATCGAGTATAGACGATTTTCCCTAATCATTAGTAGAGGCCTCTCTCGAGGCGGGCGGAATTAGGTGTTCGATCAAAAGAGCTTCCTAATACGTACCCTCACCCCTTACTCCAGATCTCTGTGAACATCCGTGTTCATTGGCATCCACGGTAGTCATTCTAGACATAGAATGCTAAGGGTAACGAGTTCTTGGTGTTCATGTCACTACTTTGTGTCTTGAGATGGCACGAGATATTCGAACGGTTTCCAATTTTCCACAATAAATTGGTGGCGACTCCACAAATGCAAACGCTTGTTTCCCAAGCGCCCCCGTGGCCCAGTGTCCACACACATAAATTATCACATTTTAGTCAATCATTGATTTAGAAGCAGGGAAATGAAAGAACAATTCCAGAAATTTAATACTTCGAGTTATGCTGCCCAAAGCCAAATTACAGTCGATAACAACTTCTCACCTACAAGATCTTTGTCCATGTTCCAATTCCAAAACTTTTTTTTTCTGTAATGTTGTCGCAGAACAGTGGTTTGACCACCAGCCGTTTCATTTCATCCTGTGTAGTGCTAATTCAAAAATGTACAAGCAACAACAACACACTTACCTCCTTCTGCTGACGCCTCTTATCTAATTCTTTAAGTTCCCTATCTAGTGTTCTTGCAGAGACGAATGCTTAAGCTTCTCCTCTTCAAGATCCTTTTCATCACCTGAAATGTGTTGTACATATGAGTCTCCAAGACAATACAATGTGTCCAAAATAGTAATGCGAGTTAGCGCACCAGCCACCAGCACATGATAGGCATATAGAGAATAATTACTATAGTGTAATAATAGTAGTACATAAGTAAATATGATCTTTATTAAATCCACCACGTAAAATGATTTAAGTTGAATAAAACGCTATGTAGCCGTAGTAGGCATAGCATTGAAATGCTTTACAAAATATGAATTGTCTCGTATATAAAAAATAAACAATACTTATCATTTGAATTAAGTGAGAAAACAACAGCCACCTAGAAAAAGAAAGTTAAACACATCAACAAATGCTTACTTATCTAAAAAAACAACAAGAATAAAAAAAAATAGTAAAGAGGCACTTCAATCAACACAAGAACCACAACATTGCTTTCAGTCCCATTCTTGTAACTTCGTGGTACTTTAAAAGCTTCTAATGTAAAAGATTCTAAAAAACCCTACCAAAATCCGTAAAACAATAGCACTCATTTTCCCCTAATTTTTCATTACAAAATGCACAAATAAATCTTAAAAAGGTAATACCTCGTATACATTACAACAGAAAAATATTAGTGAGAAAATTTACTCAAGTCTTAAGGACATCTTATTGTTCATTCTGATGGGCAAATTCGATTTGAAATAGATACGAAGAGAAGACCAAAAAAGTTTAAAAATGGAACTAAGGCTGTTAAAAGGTAAGATGATTTAAAAATATTTGAATTGAAGTTTTGAAAGTGACATTATTAAGTTAGTTTGCTGACATTACTCAATTATTTCAAAGGTAAGGCGCAAAAGGAATTAGAAGGAGCAAACATATCGATCTAATTTTCTATCACCATGATCTATACCGGTTGGTTAGTTAGACCGATACCCTAGCGAGCACATAAAAGTGAAGGATGATCAGCGTTATAAGCCGTAAAACTCGTGAATACATGTATAACTAATTATTATCCTAACATTTATAATCGCTATGCCATACTGAAAATGAGCCAAAGCAAATAAATTGATTACCTATAACCCTCAATAGAAAACACACACACATCTTTGTATACAATTAATTTTACCACTTATATGTGTAAAACAAATTCAAAAAATTAGAAAACGGTATGAAAACCTTTATTTAAAGCAAAAGTTCAATAGGATTCTCTATACTTGCATGTGACTCTCACATACTTTAGTTTCGACCTCAATAACCAAAATCAGCTACAATTCAGTAACCCAAGTTTGGGGTTTTTAAAGAATTGTAGAAATCAGTATCATTGCTTTGGGGGCGCCGATAATAAACAGGTGAAATCAAAACCCTAATTAATCCAACAAAATCACTAAATCAAGACCTGTGATTTTGGCGGTGCCGATGATATCAAAGTACCTAATTGCAAAACAACTGAAGAACCCACACCACCAACAGAAACTCCGGTGATACCTCCGGTTTTCCTAGCATTTCACCAGCTACAGTAACGAATCCAAAATAACCCAGAAATTAAAATTGGAATAATAGCATCCCGAATTCCCAACATGCAAATGTTCACCCAAAAAAAGAAAAAAATAGGACAACAAACAATGGAACGCACCTGCTACTGATCCGTAATAAAGCAAAAAAGAGGGGAAAGTTGAATGAAAGTTGCCATATAAGAGAGGATGAGAAGAAAAAGTATGGCTGGAGCCTGGAGGAGAAGCGGCAGATGAGAAATAGAGATAAATGCATGGCTCGAAAGGGGGAGATAGAAACTGAAAGCAATTTGTGCGATAAAATAATAAGAGAAATGGAAAAGATATAATGAGAGAAGGGCACAATGGTCAGAATAGCACAAACTCACTGTTCTGGGAACAGTAACCCATCTTTGGGTTTTTTAAAGAGTATGGATATGGATATGGATATGGATATGGATATGGATATGGATATGGATACGGAAAATAAGAAGAATCAAAGGGACGACGTCGATAGACGATTATTTTTTAAGTATATTCATGTTCACTATAACAACAAAAGAAGTTAATTAACATGAATGATAATTAACTTAGACTAAAGTTTGATAAGAAATATTCAGATTAAACAACAAAAAATAACGGAAACCAAACTAGAAATGCAGTAAAGGCGGGAGCGAACTGATATCAAAATTAGGATCCTAGCTAAACGTGTCAAGCTCGATTGCATTGTTGTTGAAGTCGTATTCTAATGTTAATGAATCTTCAATTGGCAACCAGTAGGCTTGTTCGGCGTCTAGTAAGAATTGATCAATATCCTCGATGTGAAAATTTTTAGCATCACCTTCTTGTGCTCCGTTATTTGAGAGAGATAGCCCATGCTCGGCTTGTTCTATTAATGGATCCATATCATAAACTTGATTATCAACTAGGTCCGTTAATTAGAGTATACCATTATCAACTTCATAAGCATGATATCAGCGTTATCGACATTATCCTTGTCGTCAACATCAAGCATCCTTTTTAGCTCGTCTTCAGAATAGAGTATTATTATCCCTTCTTTCTCCTTTGTCGATGCTTCGTTACTTGGTTCCACTTGATAACCCTCGTCCGCAGCTCGACTCACATAATCTTGATGATGAGGGTTAATGATGATGCCAGAATTATTGAACCCTGACGGTTGTTCATATTCAACACGACCTCGTTTACTCGACCTGACTTCATAATTTATTGGCATAATAGCTGCATAAGTCTGAACCTTCGTAGAATTCGGTTTCTTGGTGATATGGCATAACACAACCATCTGATTATCCTCCTTCTCATCCTTCTCATCATCGTTCCGTAGACGATAATATTCATGCATCAGCCACTCATCCTCATTATTATTATTGTTACTATTTCCATCCGGCTTAAACTATTAGTCAATATCGTCACATATATTTTCCGTATATATTTTGTACATTTATGCATTATCTCTTTCCCATTGTATGTATTATCTTAGCCTAGTTTATAGCCTAGAATATCTATATTATTAGTGTAATCTTTGTATTGTATGATGGATATAAATATGAGATAATGAGAATACCCTAATCAAGGGATTTGGCAACTTTCATGGTATCAGGTGCAAAGATCCCAAAATTTTCTCGCCTGTTTCCTCGTTTTGCCCAAGGCAAACCCTCGTTTTCTCGCCGTTTCTCTAGCCTCACGCTACAATGACAAACGGTGACACATCGAATACCAAATCGTCTCTTCATCCAGTTTATACTGTCACTAACATTCAGAATAAAGTACGTGTGTTAGATGGCGTAAAAGTAACCTACACATCATGGGTGAACCTCTTCACCCTCCATGCCCGCGGGTACAAGGTCTTGAACCATATAGACGGAACGCCTGCCCCTCCTAAGACGGATTCTTCATATGAAGCGTGGTACGAGATCGATGCTCACGTTCTCCAATGGATTTACGGCACCATGTCGGACGATCTATTGCCACAAATTCTTGAACCCGACTCCACCGCACAAGCCGCTTGGGATTGTGTCAAGAATGTTTTCCTCAACAATAAGGGTGCTCGCGCCACTAGCCTTGAGAGGGAATTTCACAACCTCAAGCTCAGTAAATTTCCCTCTTTTGATGCCTACTGTCAACGCCTTCAGGAGTTATCCGGGCAATTAAAGGATGTCGGTGCAGCGATAACTGATCAACGGTTGGTCCTCCAATTAGTCTGTGGCTTACCCAAGGAATACGACACGGTAGCCGCATATATCAATCAGACGCTTCCTAATTTTGAGACGGCTCGAATCATGATTGAATTGGAAAACCACCTCCAGTCTAGCCGTGAAGAAGCCACGACACTCGTTGCCCCCTCTGCCCCATCCACCGAGTCTGACAGCCCTCCCTCATCTCATCCTCAGAAACGCAGCCACGACAGCAAACGCGGTCATGCCAAGGGTAGTCACACTGGTGGCGGGTCTCGCAATCAGTCGCAGCAAACGATGTCCCCTGCTTATGGAAATTCGGTTTCTCCGTGGGGCCCTATGACAGGCTGGCCAGAGCCGTGGATGCCGCCTCCCTGCCCTTACCCCACTTTTCCCGGCTGGACAGGTCCCTGGCAGCCTTGGCCAGCGTTTGCAGCAGGGTCGCGTTCGGCCTCTAGTCGTCGTGGCTCTCGACAGTCCAGCCCTTCCTTTGGACAAGCGCATCTAGCAACCGATGAGGGTCAGCAGCAGCCCACGGACTTGGCTCAGGCATTTGCAGCTCTCCAATTGCAACCCTTCAATCAAGGGCAATTTTACATGGATACGGGCACTTCGTCTCACTTAAGTGCCGACGTAGGTATATTCCGTTTCCCTCTCGATTCTAGTGCGATTAAATCTATTTTTGTCGGTGATGGTACTAGCATACCAGTTCACGGTTCCGGCCATTCCTCTTTAGCTACACCCTCTAGAACCCTACACCTTAACAATATCCTGTATACACCCAAAATAATTAAGAACCTCATTTCCGTTCGACAGTTTACTAAAGAAAACAATGTTTAAGTCGAATTTGACCCGCGTGGTTTTTCTGTGAAGGATTTAGCGAATGGGAATCGGATTCTGAGGAGCAATAGTGACGGTGACCTCTACCCCGTGTCAGCCGAGTCTCCCACGAAGTCCTCCGAGTCCCGCCAGCATTTCATTACTTTCTCATCCGGTGTCTGGCATTCCCGTCTGGGTCATCAGAGTGCTAATGTTTTTAATTTTCTTAAGTCCAGGTCTAGCATTGATTGTAGTAGCAAATTAAACTCTTCTCTATGTAATTCGTGTCAAATAAGCAAGCATAAACAATTACCATTTTTCGACTCCAATTCTACTACTCTCACGCCATTTGATATAATTCATAGCGACTGATGGACTTCTTCTATTACGAGCAATGCCGGGTACAAATACTATTTAATTTTAATTGATAATTTCACCCAATTTGTCTGGGTTACCCGTTAAAATTTAAGTCCGACACTTTCACCAAATTTCTCAATTTCCGTAATTATGTCAAAACTCAATTTTAACGACCTATCAAAGCTTTTCAATGCGACTTGGGTCGCGAATTTGACAACCATGAGTTTCAAAATTTTGCAAATCAAAATGGCCTTATTTTCCGATTTTCATGCCCACAAACATCGTCACAAAATGGCAAGGCCGAACGAATGATACGCCGCATAAATGAAATATTACTAGCCTTACTTCATCATTCCTCCACACCACCCGCGTTTTGGGTAGATGCCCTTCACACAGCTGTACATTTGCACAATATCTTACCCACTAAACTTCTCCATTCCCGCTCACCCACTTCCGCTCTCTATCACAAAAACCCGTCATACTCACAACTACGGGTATTTGGGTGCGCTTGTTAACCCAACCTTTCTTCAAAAAGACCACACAAGCTCGCCCCTCGCTCCACCAAATGTATCTTTCTCGGCTATCCTCAAGAATTCCGAGGTTATAAATGTTATGATCTAGCTAGTGGTAAGCTCATCATCTCTCGTCATGTCACCTTCGACGAATCCGTGTTCCCATTTGCTCACTCCGCGTCCTCTCCTGGAAATAACCACCACCCTGACCCCTCCACGGCTGCCCTCCTCCCTGCCCTGATTGATGCTCTTCTCTAACCCATCCCCACCCCAAACACAAACCCAACCAAACCCCCTCGAAGCCCAGCCTCACCACACACTCCACCTGCAACTAACCCCGCATCCCCTGCTTCCCCTGCCCCTCCCTCTCCTACCCTCACCACTACACCCTTAACCTCCCCAGCCACGGTCCAAACACCCTCACCACCACCACCCCCACCACCACCCCCAACCCGTGAGCATACAATGAATACCCGTGCCATGCGTGGTATCTTTAAACCACAAATCCCCATTGACCTCATAGCCACGACCTCCCCGTCCATCGCCCCTCTTCCAAAATCGCCCAAACTTGCCCTCCAGGAACCGAACTGGCATGCTGCCATGACCGACGAATATCGTGCTTTAATTGATAATAACACATGGGAATTGGTACCGCGTCCCACAAATGCTTCTGTTATCCGGTGCCTTTGGCTTTTTCGTCATAAATTTAAGTCTGACGGCTCGTTACAGCGCTACAAGGCCCGTCTTGTGGTGAATGGTAAATGTCAGCAGGTAGGCATCGAATGCGATGAAACTTTCAGTTCGGTGGTTAAACCCACCACAATTCGAATGGTCCTAAGTCTTGCTACCTCTCGCTCTTGGTCAATCCACCAATTGAATGTCAAAAATGCATTTCTTCATGGCGATCTTGTTGAAACAGTGTATATGCATCAACCGCCTAGTTTCGTTGACCCCTCGGCTCCTCATAAAGTATGTCGGCTTCGCAAGTCCTTATATGGCCTTAAACAAGCTCCGCGAGCTTGGTACCAACGCTTTGCGACCTTCATTCAATCTCGGGGTTTCAAGAGTAGTGTTTGTGATCAGTCCTTATTCGTGTACAGAGATGGTACTCATATGGCCTATTTGATTCTCTATGTGGCAGATATCATTTTGACTGCTTCTAGTACTACTCTTCTTCGTCAGATAATTTGCGCCCTTTCGACTGAATTTGCAATGACTGATCTTGGGACGCTTAACCATTTTCTCGGCATTAAGGTGATCCGCAATAAAACGGGTTTGTTTCAATCACAAGCTTAGTATGCACGGGATATATTAAAACGCGCCACTATGGACTCTTGCAATCCCGTGAGTACCCCCGTCGAACCCGGAGCTAAACTATCTACTACGGCTGGTCCTCTCATTTCGGACCCAGCCTTGTATCGAAGTCTCGTCGGCACTCTTCAATATCTTACCATAACGAGGCCCGATATCACATATGCCGTACAACAGGTTTGTTTATTCATGCACGCCCCCCGTGAGCCGCATTTTCAATTCTTAAAACGTATTTTACGATATGTCAAGGGCACCCTTGACTACGGTTTAACTATCTCCAACTCTGCATCTCACAATATCACGGCTTATTCGGATGCGGACTAAGCGGGTTGTCCTGACTCACGACGCTCTACTTCCGGCTACTGTGTTTTCCTTGGTGATAACTTAGTCTCTTGGTCTTCAAAACGCCAACCGACTTTGTCTAAATCTAGTGCGGAAGCAGAATATCGAGGTGTCGCTAATGCGGTCGCCGAGACGAGCTGGCTACGTAACCTCTTACTCGAGCTTCATGTTCCCACTTCACGTGCCAGCCTAATATATTGTGACAATATTTCTGCCGTCTATCTCTCTGGAATTCCCGTACAACACCAGCGAACTAAGCATATCGAAATTGACATTCATTTTGTTCGCGAGAAAGTACGCATTGGCCTCGTTAAGGTACTACACGTCCCTGCTGAATATCAATACACGGATATCTTTACTAAAGGTCTTCCTAAGTACCTGTTTAACCGCTTTCGTTCCAGCCTTAACGTGCGCTCCGCTCCCGTTCCGACTGCGGGGGTGTATTAGTCAATATCGTCACATATATTTTCCGTATATATTTTGTATATTTATGCATTATCTCTTTCCCATTTAATGTATTATCTTAGCCTAGTTTATAGCCTAGAATATCTATATTGTTAGTGTAATCTTTGTATTGTATGATGGATATAAATATGAGATAATGAGAATACCCTAATCAAGGGATTTGGTAACTTTCATAAACTTCAAGTACTTCTCGATCCTATTGGAGCTTGTGTCCTCCACAAATTAGTGTGATAACATTTGTAAATCTCTTACAGGTTCACAAGGGTATACTTCGTATATTTAATCAGTTGATTAACGTTTACCTAATAATGGTTGGCTTAGAAAGTTTGACGTTATTATCATACAGATGGCGGTGATCAACTGGTCCCTAAAGGTCACACCTATAGGATGTGTTTGAGAGATGTGGTTATAGAAATATGATCACATTGATGCCTAATATGACTAAACAGTTAGTCAATGTGTTGATGAGACAATTATTTAATGAAGATTAAATAATATTAGTTGAGACGAATTAACTGTCAATTCGTAAATTGAATATAATAAGTTATATTTAATTAAATGTATGTAATGTTAGCTTGGACGAATTAATCTGTTAATTCGTAATTAAATGTAATCAGTTATATTTAATATCAACAAGATGAATGTGTCATAGTGGTAATAGTGAGGGTACACAAACCAAGAGGTCATGGGTTTGATCCTCACTAGATGACAATTTAACACATTTTATACATTTTTGGAATAACCAAAAATAAAGAGATTACACTCCTTATTTCGGTTATATGGGCCGAAATTAGGGAAGATTATATCTTCCTAATTGACTCCCATATTTCGGTGAGAATAAGAAGGAAAGGGAGATCATTATTCTACCCTAATTCCTTTTTAATCTAGCCTCCTCTCTCTCATCAGAAAAATACAAAAACAACATAATTTTACAGAAAATTTTAGATCGATTCTAGCATAATTAGAAGGGCATATCTCATATCGTCTTGGGTGCAACTGATAGGCGAATATCTACTTTGATATTGTTCTTAGGCCATATTTGCTAGGACCGAAGGTTATTTCTGAATCCTTTATTTTGTTTATGTATTTTATTTATGACTAGTGATCATCTTAATTAAATTCGTTATAATCCTTCAATTTTAAGGGAAATATACAGATTATTTCCCACAAGTGGTATCAGAGCCAAGGCCACTTATTTTAATTTTGATGATTTTCATAAAATTGTTTGTAAACAATAATCAGGGTTTGCGAGAAAAAAATGTAATCGGCTGGATTGTTTTTTGAGCCGTGGAATTTTTTTCTTTTTTCGTTTCCTTTACTGTTCACGGATGAACAGTAATTTAAAAAAAGAAAAAAAAAATTCTGTTTTTTTTTTCCATTAGGTTTTTGCTGAAAAACCGAGAAAAGATTACGGGTTGTTTTTGTTTCTTTTCAGTTTTACCGAGAAAAGATAAAATAAAAAAAAAAAAAAAAAAAAATTTTTGTTTTGTTCTTGTTTCACGACAATAATTTGTATAAAAAAATTTGTTTTTTTTTTTTTTTTTGGTTTTTTGCCGAGACAATAAAAAAAGTAGTCTTGTTTTTGTTTTGTTTTGGCAAATTAATTATTGTGAAGCGGTTCATAATTATAAGATACCTAATTATTTTAAAGCAGTTTAAAATTTTGACGGATTGAATTCATATTACAAGTTTAATGTGAATTAAGATTAAATTTATAGTGATTATTGAGGAATTGTCACTTAATTTGATCAATTAAATAGGTGGTTTGGATAAATTAATCAACATAATTAAGGAATTGTGTCATGTATGTTTAATTTATTTTTAGTTGATGCATTTTAATTTTGTTGAATGAATCGAATGAATGAATTTTATTTACGTAGTTATTTTTGCAATCGGTTGTAAATTGTAATACTTAGTGTGGCCTTAGTCAAATTATGTTTTCGTAACGAAGGAAACATGATTTTTATGTAATTATGAGATCTCGAATCTCCTTTATTTTTAGTTTTGGGTTTTGAAATTAGATTGTAATAAATAGGTTTATTATGTAATTTTAATTACTGTAATTTCAAAGAAGACTAAAGATGGAGATTGGAGCTCACTCCCGCAACATGGATCAAGATGGAACATCAAGACAAGCTTCTCGGGTCCAAGGATGGATTCCAAACTTGTATTTATTGTTCATTTTGATAGGATAGGCCACACTAGGACTTTTACTGTTTTTACGTTTTCATTATTATTACTTTTCATTCACATGTTAGTTTATGCATCATATTCCGCCTAAAACCAAACCACCTACTACTAAAATGCATGAAAATTGACTCATATAGGTTGTATGTTAGTTTTTATGGACATACAGATGTCACAGTCTTTTTAAGCCATCACCTTAGTTTATTCATTCTCGCATGCTAGATATTAGTTCACTTAAAATGAATTAAAATAAAGTTGATGGGATCTTCCTCTAAAATGGAAATTGAGATTAGTCTTTATAAGGGCAAACAACTATGAATCCCTTCTTCGTCGGTAGGCATAATATGACCCCCTCTACGTTGGGTAAGTAGTTGTGTTGACTTAGTTTACCTCAACATCATAGTCCGAAGAGTTTCTCGTGATTATGATGGACTAAAGATAAAATTTACAGAAATTTATCGACCAAGAATTCTAACGGTAGAATTAGCTAAAAGGTTAGTTTATCAATTTACAGAGAATTGAGTCTTGGGATCATTTATATAATTCTTGAGGGAGGTCAATTGTATAAATGTTTTGAGTCTTCGCGTTATGACAGTAGTTCATTAGACTTAAAAATATAAACGATGCACATGCTTATTATTTTTATTCTTCTTCTCATGATGTAGAACACGATTATTTTTCATAATATCGTTACAACGAAATGGTGGAAATAACGCAATCCCAATGCCTAGTGCCACACTTGATCGCGCGTCTGGGTGAAAGTATTCATGGACCGATGAATCGGTTCACACGTCGAAAAATTATGGGTCCAACTTTGCGGATCGGGAGGCGGCACTACGGAATGATGCCATTGCTGACGGTAAGCTCAAGTACTTAACTGAGCCAATACCGGTCAACCCAGGCCCCAATGCAGGAGTCAACGAGTCACTCGCTTATAGTGATTTTGTTATGGAAGCGGGTGCGATAAAGAACGTACTTATCTTTGCAATGGAAACCAATTTGCAGAGACGCTTCATTGCCAAAGTGCAAACAAGATTTTCACTACGCTCACTAACGAGTTCTCAAAAGCACCGAGAATCGTTACATATGAGCATACATGTCGCTTCTTTGATGCGAAACTCCATAAGGGCCAACCGGTTAGCCCACACATTCTTCACATGATTGAGAATGTCGAGAAGTCGGAGGCACCGAATTGTAAAATCGGTGAGAGCATTGTCATTGATGAATGCTTCATTCTCTTCACGATGGTTTTGCCCTTTTCAGGCGAACTATTACATGAATGACTTGAAAAAGAGTCCTCATGAGCTACACTCCCTTCTCGTACAGACCGAGAAGGATATGAAATTGAGTGGGAGCATGAAGCATGATGTTCTCACGATTCACAACAAGGGTAAAGGTAAGGGCAAGGCTCATGGCGACCTAGCTGTAGGTAAGCCAAAGTTCAAGAAGCCAGGAAACGGTAAGAGTGCGCCTGGTGAGACTAGTGGCTCACAGAGCAAGGCAAAGAGCAAGGGCGGTGACATAGAGTGCCACCATTGTCACAAGACTGGACATTGGAGGAGGAACTGTCCCGTCTACCGTGAGGACATTAAAGCAGCCGCGTCGTTCTGTTGGTATGTCATCTTATATTCATATGATTGAGATTAACCATGCAAGTTTGAAAACTTGGGTACTTGATACTGGTTGTGGTTCTCATCTGTGTAATCATTTGCGGGGCCTAAAGAACATCATACCTCTCGAAAAAGGTGATGTGGACTTGCGAGTTGGGAATGGAGCACGAGTTGTCTTTGTCTCGAAGGGAACATATGTAATCCAACTCCCTAGTGGTTTTGAGTTATTTTTAAATAACTGTTACTATGTACCCAGTTTGTCTAAGAACATTATTTCTGTTTCCGTACTTGCTAAAGACGGTTTTGCATTTTCAATAAAGGATAATAATTGTATTTTCTCTTTGAATGAAATGATTTATGGCAAAAGTTTCCATGAATAGAATTTATATCTTAGACCAAACCACAGAAGTATTACACGTGAATAATAAGAAAATAAAGGTTGGTGACAAAGATCAAACCTATCTATGGCATTGTCGAATGGGACACATAAATGAGAAACGCGTGAAGAAACTCGTCGATAATGGGACTATTCCCGCATTCGATTTTTCTACATATGGCACGTGTGAATCATGTCTTATTGGCAAGATGACTCGAATCTCCTTCAAAGGTGTTGGAATGCGCGCTAGTGACCTATTAGGACTCATACATACTGATATTTGTGGACCTATGTCAATTACCGCTAGAGATGGCTATAGATATTTTATCACTTTCACGGACGATTTGAGTAGATACGGATATGTCTACTTAATGAAGCATAAAAGTGAGTCCTTTAAGAAATTCAAGGAATACGGAGCAGTGGTACCAACTGGGTAGAAAGGTTAAAGTACTTCGTTCAGATCGGGGTGGCGAATATCTTTCAAATGAGTTTGATCAACACCTGAAAGCCTGTGGAATCATTTTGCAGTTAACTCCACCTAGAACACCTTAATTGAATGGTGTGTCCGAACGGAGAAATCGAACCTTACTTGATATGGTTCGATCCATGATAACTCACACGGTAGTGCCTGATTCATTATGGGGTTTTGCTCTTTTGTCAGCTGCTCTTATACTTAACTGAAGTCCGTCTAAAGATGTCGACAAGACTCCATATGAAATGTGGAAGGGAACGGTCCCTAACTTATCCTTTATTCGAGTTTGGGGCTGCGAGGCTTATGTCAAGTGGAGACACGAGGATAAGCTCGGCCCGCGATCGGTCAAGACATACTTTATAGGTTATCCAAAAGGAACATTTGGTCATTACTTCTATTCACCTACCGAACATCGAGTTTTTGTTGCGGCTAGTGCGACGTTCTTAGAGAAAGAATTTCTCGAGAACAAGACGAGTAATAGAACCTTCGAGCTGTCGGAGATTCCAGAACCAACAATCGAGGAACAGATGGAGGAAGTTGTTCCTCCAACTGATGATACGGTTAATATTCCTGAGGAACCTAGGAGGTCGGGTAGAGTCTCTCATCCTCCGGACAGATACATTGGTATGGTCGAGGAGAATGACGTTTTACTCCTAGAGAGTAATGAACCCGTTACCTATAAAGGTGTTGTGACCTGTTCCGACTCAAAGTTATGGCTCGAAGCCATGCAATCCGAGATGGACTCCATGTATGAGAATGACGTATGGGATCTAGTTGATTTACCTAATAAGGTAAAACCTCTATAGTGCAAATGGCTTTACAAAATAAAGCGTTCTGTAGACGCACAACCAGATACCTATAAGGCACGACTTGTGGCAAAAGGTTTCACTCAAGTGCACGGATTGCATTATGATGAGATTTTTGCACCTGTAGTCATGCTACGTTCCATTCGGATAATCTTAGCGATAGCCGCATTTCATGATTATGAAATTTGGCAAATGGATGTGAAAACCGCCTTCTTAAACGGTTATTTGGAGGAAGAGTTGTACATGGTGCAACCCGAAGGTTTCATAGATCCTGAACATCCTAAGAAAGTATGCAAGCTTAAGCGTTCCATTTATGGACTTAAGCAAACTTCTCGGAGTTGGAATCATCGTTTCGACCAGGTGATAAAAGAGTATGGTTTCACTCGATCGGTCGAAGAACCATGCTTATATATCAAGTCGAGTGGGAGCAAGATTGTATTCTTGATATTGTATGTCGATGACATACTCTTGATTGGGAATGACATTCCTCTCCTATCTTTGATTAAAGAATGGTTGAAGAACCATTTCCAGATGAAAGATCTGGGTGAGGCACAGCGCATTTTGGGAATCCGTATGTACCGAGATAGATCACGACGGACATTATCATTTAGTCAGGAGTCTTATTTGGATAAGATTCTTGAGAAGTTCAGCATGACCAACTCCAAGAAGGGGAACCTTCCAATGACGATCAGGATGCGATTGAGCAAGTCTCGATCACCCACGACGCCCTGAAGGGATTGAGCGCATGAATCGTGTTCCTTATGCATCTGCAATAGGATCGATCATGTATGCCATGATATGCACACGTCCAGACGTGGCATATGCATTGAGTATGACGAGTCGATACCAAAAGACTCCGGGTGAAACACCTTTGGATAGTGTCAAAAACATCCTCAAGTACCTACGGAGGACTAAGGATTGGGTATTGACTTATGGAGGCGATACTAAGCTATGCGCAATCGATTCTGTGAGATGCTAGCTTCCAAACGGATCGAGATGACTCAAAATCTCAGTCCGGGTTCGTCTTCACTCTTAATGGTGTTGCGGTCAGCTGGAAGAGTTCCAAACAGAGTGTTGTAGAAGATTCTACTACTGAATCCGAGTACTATGCCGCTTCGGAGGCAGCAAAGGAAGCGATATGGATGCGTCAATTCTTACAAGGACTTACAGTAGTTCCTAGTTCGAATGACCCGATCACCATCTATTGTGACAATAGAGGTGCCATCTTCCAGGCTAAGGAGCCAAAGTCTAGCAACAAATCTAGACATGTACATCGGAAAGCTCACCTGATCCGTGATTACGTGGAGCAAGAGGAGATAGTGATAGACAAGATTGCAACGGATGATAACATCGCGGATCCTCTCACTAAACCGTTGAATTATGATAAGCATGTAGGGCACGTTAATTCCATGGGAATTAAATGCATTCCTGAGTTGTAGTACTTTATTATGGATTTGATGTATTATCTTTTTCATATACTATTTATAACTTCATCGTTTTATTATAATATTTTGTTTTTCATGTGGATTGTACTGACAACATTGAACGCCACAAAGTGAACTGAATTACATTATATTTGTTTTGGTCCGTAATCGCCAATGTGAGCTGATAACTCCGGCTATTATATTGTGCAGTCGATTGATGGTGGGTTCAACGAGCCATAAGTCAAACGGTTGACTGATCGATCACAGATGCGAGATTATAACGATACCTCGTAGGGCAACTTTTTGTGACAACGTAATGGAGTCCTAAATGTTTAAAAACATTCGGTGCCAGGTCGTGGATAGGACATCCATTGTGTTCCTAGAGTCGATTCTTTTGACTATCGACTGTCTCTTGAGATTAAGGCAGTTTTTGGGTGACTTTGGTTTCTTTCTCACGGTCTGCCGTAACTGGAGGCTAAGTAGATTTTTTCTGGGTCATTTCATACTGTGCTTACATCTGCAGGATTCGAGTTGAAGAAAATATCCAACCCTTATCAGGTATAGTTATTTCTCAGGGCCACTCGAGGAGTTGTAACTGAAATGCATGGCCATGCTCGAATGTTGATTCGTTTATCAGTTAAGTTACTCTCTAGTCGGGGAAACCACTCTTGATATTGATCGCTTGTAAAATACGACCTTTGTGAATGCGGATTTGCAAATTATTTTACATTGAGTGGGAGAAATTTTAGGATATGAGAATCGGTTATCGCACATACACTTGTGAGGACAAGTGGGAGTTTTTTGGAGCTTGTGTCCTCCACAAATTAGTGTGATAACATTTGTAAATCTCTTACAGGTTCACAAGGGTATACTTCGTATATTTAATCAGTTGATTAACGTTTACCTAATAACGGTTGGCTTGCTAGAAAGTTTGACGTTATTATCATACAGATGGCGGTGATCAACTGGTCCCTAAAGGTCACACCTATAAGATGTGTTTGAGAGATGTGGTTATAGAAATATGATCACATTGATGCCTAATATGACTAAACAATTAGTCAATGTGTTGATGAGACAATTATTTAATGAAGATTAAATAATATTAGTTGAGACGCAATTAATCGTCAATTCGTAAATTGAATATAATAAGTTATATTTAATTAAATGTATGTAATGTTAGCTTGGACGAATTAATCTGTTAATTCGTAATTAAATGTAATCAGTTATATTTAATATCAACAAGATGAATGTGTCATAGTGGTAATAGTGAAGGTACACAAACCAAGAGGTCATGGGTTCGATCCTCACTAGATGACAATTTAACACATTTTATACATTTTTGGAATAACCAAAAATAAGGAGATTACACTCCTTATTTCGGTTATATGGGCCGAAATTAGGGAAGATTATATCTTCCTAATTGACTCCCATATTTCGGTGAGAATAAGAAGGAAAGGGAGATCATTATTCTAACCTAATTCGTTTTTAACCTAGCCTCCTCTCTCTCATCAGAAAAACACAAAAACAACATAATTTTACAGAAAATTTTAGATCGATTCTAGCATAATCAGAAGGGCATATCTCATATCGTCTTGGGTGCAACTGATAGGCGAATATCTACTTCGATATTGTTCTTAGGCCATATTTGCTAGGACCGAAGGTTATTTCTGAATCCTTTATTTTGTTTATGTATTTTATTTATGACTAGTGATCGTCTTAATTAAATTCGTTATAATCCTTCAACATTAAGGGAAGTATACAGATTATTTCCCACAGATCCCCACAACCCTATTGTTGCCATTGCACACATCAGTTATCTTGGACTTCTCCGACCATGTTCCAATACCTTTAATGCAACGACTAATCCTCTTTCCGTTGGGAGTTAACTTGTTAAGTTGACAGAAAAAGAACCCTTCATTGACGTCATTGACGCGTCTCCTTTCTTTAGTGGAATTCAAGATATTAAAGGGATGATCACTGTAAACATTGATACGTGCATATTGTATAGTCTTTTTAGCCTATTTTAGCACGTATTTCCATGCATTCTTGTACTGTTTATGCCCCGAATTGGCTACTTTGGTTCGTTTTGTCCGTTTTGTAGAAATGAACGCGAAAGTAGTGGAATCGTACCATTTTTCGTCCTTTTTTGCATGCATTTTGAGGAGACGGGATTTTCCGGAGTGAGTTTCTGCATTGGGATGCGTGAAGGCACGGTTTCTGGCGATCGGGAATGAGTTTGAGCTGATTTGAAGGAAGAACATTCGATCGAGTGGTTTTATTACTCGATCGAATGGTTTCTACGTCATTGGTTGATCGATCGAGCACTTTTATACTCGATCAAGAAGTGCTGAAAAGAGAGGTTACTCGATCGAGTAGATTTTCTAAAGTTTTACTCGATCGAGTGGATTTATTCTACTCGATCGAGTGGTTTGGTCTGGCGTGGGCTTTAATTAGCCCGTAAGCTTGTTTTAGCTTTTGGGCTTAGTTTATTTTCTATTTAAACGCAACTTTACTAGGCCATTAGCTATTTTATCATCTATTATTTTTAGCTTTCACAGTAAAAACATTAAGTTGCTTTTCCCTTCTTCACTGTAACTTTATTTTCGGGGTTATTTCGCTCGGATTTGCGTGTTCTTTACGCCGGATTATTACTATTGTAATCTCTTTCTCCTTTCTTAATAATAATCTTTATTTAATTGTTTGCTTTAATTGCTTGTTTTACTTCATTTATTCCTTTGCCCTAATTACCTTTTTATGCAATTTAATTATCGTTTTAATATGTTGAATGCTGGTTATTTATCTGTTGTTAGTTTTGATAGTATTAATAGCGATATGAGTAGCTAAACTTGTTTCATGTTGGGATTAGGGGATCTACGGTAGAAATGTGACGATGTAGTAAATAAGTTAGATGAATTAATTGTGAGATTCTGTCACCATAGCAATATAACTGTATTCTACCAACTTAGTTGAGTGCACGCTTCTGAGTCATCCTTTTTAATCTGGCTAAATTTAATCCTGGATCGGAAGATTGGACTAAATACACCTGCTATGAACAGTAGACTACCCTGACGAGGACGGAAGTTAAGTTAGTGGAAGTTTAGGATAGAAAGTGGACCGGAAGGACCTTTCCATATCTGTCTCATATTAATTTATCTAAGTTGTTTACAGTTGAGTCACTGAACTACCGTAGTGAACCGAAATCCTGACATGTCCCTTCTTATTTGATAGTTTAATTCTATTTTTCTGCCTTTACTGCTCTTGTCTCTGCTTCTCTTTCCTTTAAACCTTTTAGTTTAGAAAACCAATTTAAACAACCCTCCCCC
Organism: Silene latifolia; assembly: GCF_048544455.1. Classification (NCBI taxonomy): domain Eukaryota; kingdom Viridiplantae; phylum Streptophyta; class Magnoliopsida; order Caryophyllales; family Caryophyllaceae; genus Silene; species Silene latifolia. The sequence goes on along the minus strand of NC_133530.1, from coordinate 24,666,966 downwards.
CCCCCCCCCATTTGTGACCAAATAGACGGACTTTTACAGATATCTTGCCTCCCTGAGGAGATCGACCTGACTTCCCTAGCTATATAGTTAGTTTAGTTAGTTTATTTTTTATAGGTACACGACAGCCCTGTCAAATTTTGGCGCCGTTGCCGGGGAGACAATTGCCCTATCTGTCTTTGTTTCGTTTATTTTATCCGTCTCAGGGAATTTTTATTCCTTGAGGCAGTTCTTATTTATTTTCTTTCAGTGTTGTGTATGCCGAGTCGACGGGTTTGAGTTAGTTGCGGTGATTCGAGCCAGAGAGACTATTTAGGCATAGACTTCGTTTGCAAAGAGAATCACGAAAGGAAGCCTTGAGTACTTTCGAACCAGAGCTTCAGCATTTCCTTTTTACAGAAAATCCATCTTTTGAAGAAGATACTTCTAGTTCTATAAGCCAACCGGTAAAGATGCCGAACATTGCTAGTCACTCGGAGCCTAAAGCAGCATCAATTCCAAAGGGTTTCAATCTCCAGACTGAGGATGGGAATACATTTGACATCCGTCCTTCCTATATCAATCTGGTGGAGAGAAATCTCTATAGAGGTGTGGCAGGTGAAGACCCGAGGAAGCACATAGAGGTCTTTACGGACTACTATTCTACTATCCCCGCCACAAAAGGGGTAACTCAAGACAAGATTAAGGAGGTTATGTTTCCTTTTTCTTTGACTGACTCGGCCAGGGAGTGGCTGACTGATTTGGACCGCACGGCCGCAGAGGTTACTAACTAGGAGACCCTTGCTCTTGCTTTTTACAAAAGATATTTCCCTCCACAGCGCACCAATGAGCTGAGGGCAAAGATCACAAGTTTCAAGCAGGCACCTGATGAAACTTTAGATGAAGCATGGTCCCGTTTCAAGAAGTTAGCGAGTTCTATTCCTTACTATGGTTTTGATCCGTGGTTTCTGTCTAACCAGTTCTACAATGGGTTGTACGATGATCACAGAGCCATACTTGATGCGTCATCTAATGGGAGATTCCAAGAGAACACTGACGATGATAAGGGATGGGCCCTTATTGAAGAGATGGCGAATCACAATGATGAGTATGGAAACCCGAGGGATGGTATTAGAACAGTTCATGCAGTTGATAAGCAAGTTATGGCTCAGCTAGAAGCCATGAATGCTAGATTTAATAAGTTGGAGTTACATTCTACTGGGGAGCCTCAGACGGTCCATATGCTTACTAGAGGGGAGACCGTCACATGTGAGAGGTGTGGTAGCAACGACGGCCATACTGCTGTTGGCTGTCTTACAGAGAAGGAACAGGTCCTTGCCTTTCAACAATATAGGCAAGGAGGGGGTTCCTATTATAATAACCAAGGGGCAGTCCATCCCAATTTGAGGTGGACAAGTCAAAATGTGCTTAATCCTACCTCTCCTCCGCACCAGCAGCAGCCATATGTCCCTCCACATAAGAATCAACAAGGCTTTCAGAAGCCTCCTTCCTTCCCTCCTCCCAATCACGGTGCATCATCTTCCGGAGGGGTGAGTGAGATAGGTAAGCTAAAGGCGATGTTGCAATCTTTTACAAAGCAGTGACAGCTGAGTGATCAACAGAAAGATGTGTCCATCAAGACACTTGAAACTCAAGTTGCCCAGTTAGCCGCGAACCAATCTGCAAGGAAACCGGGTCATATACCGTCACAAGCTAACAAAAATCCACATGAGACGGTAAATTTAATCAATTTGAGAAGCGGTCGTTCATATGAGGGATCGGAAGTGTTTAAATTAGGCTAAAGAAAGTGCTCGATCGACTAGTTTCTGGAGGTCGATCGAGTAAAAATGCTAAAGAAAGTGCTCAATCGAGTGAAATTTCTACTCGATCAAGTGAACAGGAAAAAGGAACTGCTCGATCGAGTGAAATTTCTGCTCGATCGAGTGACTTTGTTGAAGAAACTACTCGATTGAATGAGATTTTTGGTCGATCGAGTAGTATGGATAAGGAACAGCTTGATCGAGAGCCTGCTAGTGCTCGATCGAGTGAGAAATCACCTGAAAGACCTCGTTCGAGAGGAAAGAAGCGTCCGAAGGATTTGGAGCTTGATCCGGCTGACACGTTGGAAGAGAGGAACAAGGGACTCGAGATACCCATCACGGTTCCCTTCCCGAGACGTTTTCAAAGTACTAAAGCTAATCAACAATTCGGCAAATTTGCCGAAATCCTGAGAAGCTTGCAGGTCACTGTGCCATTCGCCGAACTGCTGACACAGGTACCCTCTTACCTTAAATTTATGAAAGAAATTTTATCGCGTAAGAGGCACATTAATGATCATGAGACGGTAGCTTTGGCCGAGGTAGGGACGGCCCTAGTTCAGAATAAGTTACCTCCTAAACAGTCAGACCCGGGTAGTTTTTCGATTCCGTGTCACATTGGTACCCATTTGATTGATAACGCGTTATGCGATCTTGGCACTAGCGTGAGTGTCTTACCGTTGTCTCTGGCTAAGAGACTTGGTTTGACAAAGTTTAATTGCACAAACATGACTGTTCAGATGGCCGACCATAGCATATCACGACCACTAGGTGTAATAGAAGACATACCTGTTAAGATCGGGAGGTTCTTTATTCCCGTTGACTTTGTTGTACTTGACATCCCTGAAGATGCCCATACCCCTATTATTTTAGGGAGACCATTTTTGTTTACTGCCCATGCAGTAATAGACGTCGGGGGCAAGACATTGACTTTTCAGGTTGGGGACGAGGAATTGGTATTCCATCAGTCTAAGTTCCGGAGGGCCCTCATGCAAGCTCAGCCTTGCAATGCTCTCTCTTCTATTGACCCTATTATTGACACTCCAAATGAAAATTTGGAGCATTGCGCTGCTATTGTGACCCCTCCGCCTCAGGTTGAGAGCAAAAAGGAGGAAAGTTCGTCTGCTTTCCTTGCTGCAGGTGTTGGAATAAGTGTCCTCCAACAATAATGCGATCACAACTGTCGATCATGATGATCACATGTTTAAATCTCATATTTAAGAATACATGTGGGAAGTAATATTTTACAGTCAACTGGTCCACACATATCAGTAATGATTGGCTGACTAGAGTTTGACATTACTGTCGTACGACGGTGGTGATCAGTTGATCCCGTAAGGTCATACTTATACGATGATACTCTTAATTGAATATTTAATTGATCGTATGACGATACGAGTTAATTAAATTACTTAAAATTTACGGACGATTTTGGAAGTAATATTTACGTGTCTCATTGTAATTTGATTAAATAAGATGCGGTCTAAGTGATCGAATTGTTCTATTATTTAGATGAAATTATTGTTTACGGAAACAATTGAAAAGGAATGAATAAATCATTATAAATACAGAATGTTGTAGCTTATAATTCGGAAACACTTTTGGTACAAGTAATTATGAATTACTATGTTAATTTTTATAAGTGACATATTTTATTAATATGTTGATTTTTAATTGTTAAAAAATACATTTTATATATAAGATGTCATGTAATGTGTTACATATGATATATTAACAAAATCACAAATAAAATGGACTTCTCCATTTTATATGAATGTACCGAAATAATGGGTAAGTAGTAAGGTTACATTGTGTTTTAATTTATAATGTAAAAAGACAATGATTACTACACATTCTAGCCTTGCATGCCTACAATTCTTGGAAAGAATTGAAGCTCGTGCATTGGCCCTTTCCCTACCCATGCACCCGGTTTCCCAACCTAGCAAGCCAAGGGTTTTTACCCTTTATAATCTCTATAATGCAAATAAAACCACTTACTAGTTTTTGCATATATTATTTATTCATCAATAACTTATAGAAGTTTAGTACGTAAGAGAAATAAAACTCCAAAATCCTTCCTCTCTATACCGAAATAATAGAGATCAAAATAATAGTTTTTGAGTCATTTTAGTAAGATTATAATTATTCTAGATCAAATAATAATAGTCTTTTAAAGGTCATCTTGGGTATATGCTTTAAGGAGGGATTCTATCTTTGAATCCTTGTTCTTCCATTTGTAAGGAAAGCTCAAGAACAAGTGGGAAGGAGAACTCACTTGTGCCCTAAATCCGAAACTACTATAGTAAGAAGTGACGATTTCTTCTCTATTCTTATTTAAGTTTGCATGCATAAGATCTAGTTTTAATTTTATGACTAAATTAAAATGTCACATATATGAATATGTAAATTAATTAGATTAATAATTCTAACAGCAGGTACAGATTAAAATAATGCAGGAGCTGTCAAGGGGTGTTGTGCAGTTAATGTCAGTCAAACTGGGAGTGACAATGTTAAAGCCGGTGAGAAAGGAGCAAGGGTGAGAAAAGTTCGCGCATATGTGGATGTCAACTATTCTCCCCCTAACGATTCAAGTTCAAGCTCGTGGAAACTGAAGAGGACAATAAACGTTGTTGAGATGACGTCCTCCAGTCAGGAGCCCACCGAGGGGCTACTGAATTGCCTTGGGAAGTGAGCGGGGAAATGTCCCGTGTACCAACTTGTATAAACAATTTTTAATTTTCAGTTGAACTTTATTTATTGCTTTTAATTAGGACAATTAGAATTTAGACAATTTTTAGCGTAGATTAGAGACTATAGACTGTTACTTTGCGTATTTGGTATTTTGGGATACTTTTGCGAGTGTTTCTATGCAGGTTTGGGAATTTTACGCAAATTCAAAGGAAGAATGATGAATTCAAGAGCTTACACGAGGAAAAGAGCTCGATCGAGTACTTTTTGTACTCGATTGAGTGAAATGTGGTCGATCGAGTGATTCCATTTTAGTCGATCGAGTAAAGCAGAAATGGGGAGTTCTCGATCGAGTAAATTTCTACTCGATCGAGTAGATGGATCCATGAAGTCCTCGATCGAGCAGTTCTAAACCACTCGATCGAGTGAAATGCGAAATGACACGCAGGGAGTTTTCTTTAACTTCCTTATTTTTGTTTCTTATTTCATTTTACCCCAAAAATTTTCGACACCCTTCCTATTTTGCGACAAAAACACCCCAAATTCCCCCATATTTCTTGTCCTTTTGCCAAATCCGTCACCTCCATTGTGCTTATTGTTGATTAATCGTCATTTTCCCTCTGTTTTCCCTTTGATTTACGCTCATTTACACGGTCTATTGAGGGAATTAGGGTTCCGCGGTTTTCGATCAAAAAAATCACCTATTTTGCTTATTTCTTGTCGATTAATTGTTCTTTATGGGTTCTATATCATCAAGTAAGTGATCCTTACTCTTCTTTATCCTTTAATTTCTTTAATTTTTGCTTCTTATGAGGATAATCAAGAATTAGGGTTTCGATTTTCTGTTTGGGTCGATATTTTCGACTATAATTTCGATTTAATGCTTAATTTGTCTTGCTTGATGATCAATTCCCATTCCTCATTGATTTTTACATGTTTAAATTCGAATTTTGCACGACATTTGCGTTTAGGGGTTTTTACAGTCGAAACTTTCAACTGAAAATTGGTCTGTGCTGCTGCATTATGCTTAATTCGCCTCTATTGATGCTTAATTTGCCGCCATTGATACCTGCTACCCTTCCTCTATCGTTGTTTACTTGTTGTATTCGAATTTTTGAGGAAATAGTTGGGAATCTATGTGCTGAAGGTCGAATTTTTCAATCGGGTTAGGGAATTTTCATGCCGTTTTCATCTTTGATTTTCATGCTATTTAGCTGCTATTTTCTTATCAATTCCCCTGCCCTATTTATTCAGGATGGATTCTAGCTCGATGCCTTCGTCGAGCTCTTCTGCCAGTCCGTCTTTGTCTCTGTCTGAGACAGTAGTCCCTGCTGTTACTACCGTCTTCGCACCGGCCAAAGACTTACGTGTTCTTAGTTTCACCCGCAGAGTCTTGTTTTTACGCTAGCACTAGCACTTGCTAGCTCTGTTTCATTGCTACCCTAGTCACAGCCACCACCACCACCGCTAGCACCTTTGCTAGTCTTTCTTCCTCGGTGGTGGTCACAGCAGACCACAACCTCTACTTGACCACGGTGAGCACACGTGGCGGACTCACCGATAGTTGCGGTGTTTGTTTTTCGGGCGGCTCTAGTTCCTCACACCGTCACTGCACGGGCTTCTACTTCGGGTTCTAGAGGTCGGGGCCGTGGTCGTGGACGTTCCCGTTCTACGCCAGCTCCTAGTACTTCTACTTCTGCTGCTCCTTCTGGCACGGTCACTGTCCGAGGGGACAACTCCCTCGACTCTCACCCCGAGTACCCGCAGGTAATTTTCGTTAACGGAGTACATCGTAAGAGGTTTTATTACTTAGTTGGCTGTGAGTTTTTACCTACCCGGTTCTTAGATAAACCGGCACTTGAGAGACTCGGCTTCTACGAGTCAGTTTGTGAGCTTTTACGGGGCACGGGGATGGCCGGACTCATTACTATGAGTGGCCACACCTTTCTGGAGCTGAGTCTTGAGTTCCTCAGCTCCTTCACCTTCTCCTCCGGGGCACACGTCGCTGCCCCCACTAGTTCTTCTGTGTCTTTCCGGTTGTTCAACCGGACTTTTTCGATGACTTTGGAGGAGTTTGGTAGAAGACTTGGACTTTCCTCTACGGGCGACACTGTCGCCCCTAGGAGGGTCGTTCGTCAGCTTTGGCGGACCTTGGCCCAGACCACCTTTCCCGAGCGAAAGCTCGCGCAGGTCCACCTTCCCCCTACCCGTTACTTTCTTAGACTGATGGGGAGCACCATTTTTGGCCGAAAGGAGCCAAACAACATCAACAACAACGAGCTCTCCATCTTAGGCGGTTACCTGAACATTGACTGCGAAGGTCCTTTTACCCTCAACATCGCCTATCTGACCGCCCAGTACTTCCAGGCCCAGGGGGAGAAGGTCACGGGATCTATTGCCTGCGGTGGCATGGCCACCATTCTTACCCGTTCCCTTTTCCCTGTCTGGCCTCGTGACTTACAGTACCTCCCGGGAGAGAGGTATTTGAGCCTGGCTGCCATGCACTCTCAGCATTGGCTGACCATAGACTTCGAGACATGGAAGATAGACGGTTCCCTGTATGTGGACTTACCTTGCACCATTCTCCCCCGTCTAGCCCCTTTGTCTACTATTGCACGGGGCGCCCGATTGCCACCTCTACCTGACTACCACCTTTCACTCCGACCACCTACTACTTTACCCGCCGCCAAGAAGCGGCGTAGACTTGAGACTGGAGAGAGGTTCACACCTTCTGGGAGCGGCCAGCCTTCCACGGTCACTCCTACACCTACCCCGATCCCTACCTCCACTCCTACTCCCGCACCCGCCGACCAGACACAGACACATCCGGTCCTACCGGCTAATTTTGTACCTCCACCACCCTTTGAGGCGTCCTCGGTCATGGACCAAGGGCGTCGTGACGGTTTGTTAGTTGAGATTGCAGAGAGACAGGCTCGTATGGAGAGGGACTTAGCTTTGACTTTGTTCCGTCTATACGAGTACCACTTGAGTCGACATCGTCCGATCCTAGAGGGTTGGCCACACCCTTCCTTTTACCGGTACCTAGCTGAGGGGTACCCGGAGTCTGCTGAGGAGGAGGACGACGACGAGGACGAGGACCCGGCGGTGGCAGCGGAGAGAGCTCGAGCTGAGCAGAGGAGGAGGAGAGAGCGGGAGGTGGACCCAGACTTCACAGTGAGGGTGAAGGATGTACGCGCGGCCGACGAGGAGGTCAAGAGTAGCTCTTGGTCTACTCACTTCCCGATTTTCGTGGTGGTTTGGGAAGTTCGTGTTTTGTATGTAGATCTCACTCTTTTATTTTTGTCTCCTTTTTACTTTATTTTTCATTCTTTATTGGTTATATATTCCCGTTCCCCTGTATATATCTGCTGGTGTATGTTGTAGGACAACGAGGGCGTTGTCCGTTTTGGTTTGGGGAGGGTATTGCATCCTTTTGAGTCTGCATTTACATTTGTTTTGCATTCACGTTTATTTATTTCAGCTTGCATTGTTTATTTATTTCATTAAAAATAAAATAAAAAATAAAAAAATTAGAAAAATTCAAAAATTCAAAAAAATTTCACGTTTATTTTTGCATATAGGTCGAGTCGGAACGGTAGATTTTCGTGATGAAACTGCACTATAAATTGTCATTTTTACTTGAGCCTTGCACTTCTGTTGATAGTTATTAGCTTTGTCATACGCATAGTCTATGAGTTTCTGTTCAAATATAGCTGACTGTTTAGACTTGACCTGATAAATTGGCAAACTACTCCATAAATCTGAGGTTTAGAGCCCATAACTGGTTACGTTCATGTTCATCATTTTTGCACTTCTATGACATTCAATTTCTTGTCAAATGCACACATTCGGGTTTGTGGTCGGTGTCACATGTAGGGAGGTGCTTGCAAATTTTCCTCTTTTCTTATATTTTTCACCCATTCAGCTCCACTTAAGCCAAAACTTGCCTTTTTGACCCATTAGCTACATCCCAAACTGAGACTGCCTAGTCAAGCTAGTTTAGTATGTCTTTTGTGGTATGATTTTCCGTCTGCAGTTTGGCCCTTATCTTTTTGTATGGAGTTGGTGTAAATAGATGAAGGAGAAAAAGAAAGAGAAAAAAAAATAATTGAAAAGGAAAAAAAAAAAAAAAGAAGAAAACGTGAAGAAGAAAAAAAATGAAAAGTGTGATTCACGTGAATGAAAAAGAAAAAGAGTTGAAAAAAAAGTTTGATTTATATCATTTGATTCATTTAGACGGTGTTAAAAAAGGAAAGTTTGTGACCGTCTAACTCCTCCGTTCTTATTCCATATTTTTGAGAAGATTGTGTATGAGATTAGTGAGATGTGTGCCAAATGAAGGGCACTTGTACTTTATTTTTCAGTCAGTTGAGATTCGGATGGTATTATATGGTCCTGTTAGGAACTAGCTTGACGCTCTTACCTCCACATTATCGTAACTTGTTTTGCCTTTTCTCACCTGAACCTCACTTTTCCCATATTATTTGTAAGCCCTCGGCTGTGACGGACATTATTGGTTGGAGTGTGTGCATTAGTACTTGAATCGTCTTTAATTTTTGTTGCATGCATGCTATGTAGGTCGCAGTTAGGTGAATGACTGTTTCTCTTTCTCTCTTTTACCTATAACATTCACCCTTTGCTTCATGAGAGAAGAGTGACCACGTGAGAGTCCGATTTTGTTGGTCTTGCAAGGTCGATAGGTTGGCTATATTTCTGAACAGCTTATAACTCGTTTGCGTATTGACTATTTAGCTATGACTGTTAATTTTTGTTGCATTAAATTGGTTCAAGTAGACAAGTTAAGCTAGCTCTGAGTTTTTATTTCCGTTCCATTAGTTGCATTTTAGTTTACTCGAGGACGAGTAAAGGTTCGGTTTGGGGAGATTTGATACGTGCATATTGTATAGTCTTTTTAGCCTATTTTAGCACGTATTTCCATGCATTCTTGTACTGTTTATGCCCCGAATTGGCTACTTTGGTTTGTTTTGTCTGTTTTGTAGAAATGAACGCGAAAGTAGTGGAATCGTACCATTTTTCGTCCTTTTTTGCATGCATTTTGAGGAGACGGGATTTTCCGGAGTGAGTTTCTGCATTGGGATGCGTGAAGGCACGGTTTACGAGGCAGTCGGGAACGAGTTTGAGCTAATTTGAAGGAAGAACATTCGATCGAGTGGTTTTATTACTCGATCGAATGATTTCTACGTCATTGGTTGATCGATCGAGCACTTTTATACTTGATCAAGAAGTGCTGAAAAGAGAGGTTACTCGATCGAGTAACTATTCTACTCGATCGAGTATATTTTCTAGAGTTTTACTCTATCGAGTGGATTTTTTCTACTCGATCGAGTGGTTTGGTCTGGCGTGGGCTTTAATTAGCCCGTAAGCTTGTTTTAGCTTTTGGACTTAGTTTATTTTCTATTTAAACGCAACTTTACTAGGTCATTAGCTATCTTATCATCTATTATTTTTAGCTTTCACAGTAAAAACATTACGTTGCTTTTCCCTTCTTCAATGTAACTTTATTTTCGGGGTTATTTCGCTCGGATTTGCGTGTTCTTTACGCCGGATTCTCACGATTGTAATCTCTTTCTCCTTTCTTAATAATAATCTTTATTTTGTTTGCTTTAATTGCTTGTTTTACTTCATTTATTCATTTGCCCTAGTTACCTTTTTATGCAATTTAATTATCGTTTTAATATGTTGAATGCTGGTTATTTATCTGTTGTTAGTTTTGATAGTATTAATAGCGATATGAGTAGCTAAACTTGTTTCATGTTGGGATTAGGGGATCTACGGTAGAAATGTGACGATGTAGTAAATAAGTTAGATGAATTAATTGTGAGATTCTGTCACCATAGCAATATAACTGTATTCTACCGACTTAGTTGAGTGCACGCTTCTGAGTCATCCTTTTTAATCTGGCTAAATTTAATCCTGGATCGGAAGATTGGACTAAATAGACCTGCTATGAACAGTAGACTACCCTGACGAGGACGGAAGTTAAGTTAGTGGAAGTTTAGGATAGAAAGTGGACCGGAAGGACCTTTCCATATCTGTCTCATATTAATTTATCTAAGTTGTTTACAGTTGAGTCACTGGACTACCGTAGTGAACCGAAATCCTGACATGTCCCTTCTTATTTGATAGTTTAATTCTATTTTTCTGCCTTTACTGCTCTTGTCTCTGCTTCTCTTTCCTTTAAATCTTTTAGTTTAGAAAACCAATTTAAACACCCCCCCCCCGTACCCCCCCATTTGTGACCAAATAGACGGACTTTTACAGATATCTTGCCTCCCTGAGGAGATCGACCTGACTTCCCTAGCTATATAGTTAGTTTAGTTAGTTTATTTTTGATAGGTACATGACAGCCCTGTCAAAGTCAAGAAACTGAGGGTACCATTCCGGCAACTCTTGGCCGCTATGCTTAATACGTAGAAAATAGTCGACGAGTTCTAATTTTGTAGGTCGAAAACGAACACCTAGAGGTACACTAAAAACAGCCATGATTTATATTATTATTAGTGAATTGAATGGTATAACGAAAGAAGCTTACGAGCGAAAGAAAGTTGATGAAGTATTTATTGTATGAGGTTAAAGGGTGTATATATATAGGGATTAGAATAAATATGAAGTTAAATGGTTAATACTTAAAATATATGGAAATATATTTCCTAAATGGTTATATGTAAATATGTATGAATTAAGTTAAATAAATGGTTAAAATATTTGGAATTCAAATCATGCTAGGAAAGGTTAACGTCGTAGCCAAGTAATTTCTCAGGTTACTTAAACTTAATAATTACGCAGCAAAATATTTCCTAGAAATCCATGAAGAATTGAGCACATGAGATCATACAAGAGCAAGAACTAAAAATCCAAGATTAATTAAGGCCACGATACCCAAATCGGACTAAATTATAGTTTTAATCAGGGGCAGAGCCAGGATTTAAATACATATCGGTTATATTTTAAAAAAAATTATGACGTGCTTACAATTTTTTTTTTTTTGAGGTTCAAATAGGCATATATGCAAAATCTGTAATTTGGGGCTAAATAATACGATATATTGAGTTTAACAAACAGTAAAAAAATGTATTTATATAAATTAAGAGTATGTCAATAATTTTTTATTTCATACCATTTTATATTCGTTTAAAACCTTATTATATTCGTTAAATTGATCGTCACCTTCTTGTACTTCATTGGACCCTGATAACGCATCATTGTACGCTGCAATTCAACACTCGGAATCCAGACGTATGCGCATCATTATTGTAGGCTACAGTTCCTTTGTCTTCTTGTGCAACAATAATTACTATTAGACCATCTCTAAGCAAAAGGTCGACGTAATCGGGTCAGTCGAAATTTTTTCTCTTAATCACACCTTATTCATCTTGATCCACTTTCACCTTCCCAAGCAGAAGGTCATGACCTAGGTCACCAACCCAATCATTTGCCCACTTTCCAACATTTCTAATCATTTACCATATTCACTACCCCACCAAAACCTCTCCCTTACTTCCACTTTATTTAGTTTTTTTTTTTTTTTTTGGTTTTAAATGTTGTAACAAATAAAATTGTGACACATGGAAGATCAATTGGTGGATCAATTTACTCTACCTTAGGTCACAAATTGACCTTCTCTACCTTGGGTCATCCTAATCCTTCTCTTAATTTGTAATTAACTTGACCTAAACAAGGTCATGACCTACCAATTGACCTTACTTGGGGATGGTCTTTGAGAATATTATATAGAATACTCACTCTGCCTCGGTCATTTGTCGTGCTTTTCCTTTTTTTTAGGTGTCTCAGTCATTTATTATTCTTTCTATTTTAAAATGTTTTTAAAAGGTTCAATGTCAATATTACCCTTGTTAATACTTTGGAGGGAGTTGAATATTCCTCATTACTAATTCCAAAATGAAGGCTGGTTCCCACTTTTTAAATCTGGGCCCCAACTTTTTTTTTGAGTTGATGTTCCCGCTGGTAATGACGCACAAGTGAAAGGATAAATTAGTATTTTTAGTGGTTTTATTGGTCTTTGTGTTAAAATGAGAGGACAACAAATGATCGGGACGAAGGGAGTATTATATTAGGAATATTAGGAAAATATATTGTCGTTAAGATCATATATTTGTTAGGATATTATCTTGTGGAATATCCTTGGATTATTCTCCAAGACATTCTACTATATATTGTAATTACTTCTGGATTATTAGAAGTGTTATTCTCATCTTTCTCTCAAAATCAAGCATCCCTTCCATCTCATCTACATACGAATGCTTTGTGATGGTTCTAACTTCTAAGTTTAACCTCGCAAGTGCACGGTTGTCGTTGCACAATATATATGAGGGTCGAATCCACAAGGAGCAAGGGAGATACCAATTGTTTGTTGCTTTTTCACATACGCATTTTACTCTTTTACATACACAAATTACTTTCGTATCCCTTCATTTTCAATTTTCTCTCATACCTCACCTCTCATTCTATATTATCAATCATAAGGAGTAATAAAATAAAAATAAAAAACAATCGTCCCTTTCCCACCACCGCCACCATCTCCATCCCCGACCACCGCCAACAATTCCTTTTGCCGGCGACCCATTCCCAGTCAATTCATGTTTTCCTATGTATGAAATAATTCATTAATTAATTGGAAAAAATGACAAGACAATTTAGTCTTGAAAGATAACTTGATTGAAATATAAAATTGACAAGCACTATGTAAAACCAACTTTGTTAATGCCGCACTGCACTACATCTTCGGCAAATTCGTTTTTTATGCCCAATACAATTTCGTGTAATACAGGAGTAACAAATTAATGTAAATTTTCGACAAATCGAAATAATACTTGTTCGATACATGAATTAAGATCCATAATTTGAAGGAATTAAGATCCATAATTTGAAGAATTTGAGTGAAATTTAATTAGGTTTTAGGAGAAAGAGAAAAATAAAATCAAGGTTTTTAGTTGAGGGAGGGTAGTGTTTGGAAACATTATGAAAAAAATGTATGTGAAAGAGTAAAACCCGTATGTGAAAGAGTAATACCGTTGTTTTTAATCTTGTGTTTAGCTAAGTCGACAATAATTGATGTTTTTGTTTTTAGCTAATCAACCAACTAAATAAAATGAAATGCAACTAAGCTAGATATGAAATATGAGCAAGTAAATGTAATGTTTTAATTCAAAGGATTAAAAGATCTAGGACTTGATTTCCACCAACAAATCTTAATTTATCGTCATGATTCTCTTAACTGGTTATTGGGATGATACGTAAAGGGAAGATGACTCTAATTTACCTAGAACCCTCGTCTCGAATTCGCACTAGGACACTATACCTCCTAACTTCCCTCCCTCTCGGGTTCGGTAGTTGGAACCCTTAATTTAAAACCCGAATCCGCCAAGAACGTGCACTTTTCCAAGACACTCTATCTCCAATTAAGGTCATTAAGCTCTCATGTTCCAAGTCATCCAACTCCTCCTCTCTAAGGTTGAATTCAAACTCTAGTCTAGAGGCGCTCTCCCTTTCGATCTCAACCTAGGTTAGCAATAGGACCAAATTTCGGGTACCCGATTCTCGACCTAACTAACTTTCGTTGGCGGACAAGGGTTACAACCCAACACTACCCACAATTGACCAATTCAACATATCATCAATCCTCTAGCCTTCTTGCAGCATGAGCTGAATCAGGGGCTCCCAACCTTGACATGACACCCAACTCAAGCCAAGACACCCCACCTACACCACCACCCAAACAGCCTGTCAAAAGGTTCGCCAAGTCTAGCTTTCAACTGTCAATATGGCCAACTAAGGGGAGCCTAAACTAAGTCCAGCATGAGTCTCAAGCATCCAAGTCATGCCAAGCAAATACAATGTTAAAATTCAGCACAAAAATCAAGCAAGTAAACCAGTCACATCCCGCAAGACGTCACAAACTCGAAATGACCGGCCCGTAATAACAAGAATAACACGACCAAAACAATGACTGGACTCGAATCGACTCAATCTATTTTTTTATTTTATTTTTTTTTAGACAAAGGTGAATCGACTCAATCTGAACGACTCCGTAATTCGTATCTGACTAAGACCGTAACAAGAAAACATCAAAGAATTGAACTTGAAGAAGTTAATTGAATAATAACGTACTAATTGCATTCTCAATGCTTGATTTTAATCTTTAATGGCGCATTCAATCTCTTTTATACTCAATTAGATTTGAGTCGGTTTAAAACACCCTCCTATCTTCAATTTAGCTGGTAAGTTCTTCTCCCTCTTGTTTTACTGATGATTTTACTGAATTCAAGGATTTTGGGTAATTCTTAATTTATCTGTTTATTTCAAAGATTCAATCTTTAATGGTGCATCTCTTTAATTTACTGTTATTAAAGAACCAATAATTTTCCTCATACCCAGATGAATGAATTGATTATGGTATCTTTATATCAATGTTTGTAATTTCTGTTTTATAAATTAGGGAAATTAAACAAATAAGATAGTTTTAGGGTTTGAATGAAGTTTCCCAGATCAATTGTGATTTGGGTTTTCTGTATTAGAGCAGTGATCTGGAGCTATAATTACCATCTATTTGACCCGTTGTGTCCGTCTTAAATAAGAATTTGTGGATTACTTATTCATTGAATCACTATATCAATGTTTGTGATTTCTGTTTTGGGGTTTACAGCTGATCAATTTATTGGGTTAGAGATTGTATTAGGGTTTGAATAAGGTTTCCTTTGATCAAGTGTGATTTGGGTTTTCTGTATTGGAGCAGTGAGCTAGATCTATAATTTAGTTTTAATTTTGTGCATATATTTATGGAATTTGTGTTTCGATTTCCGTTTGTATTTGAAGCGAATAATTGATTATTAGGAATAGGATGGAATAACGCAAAATGACTCACAAAGTCGTTAGGGTTTCTTTTATATTGTAAAGTAGCAATCAGTCGATTGAGTTGCCGGCTCATTTTTCATTCTGGGTCATTAAGGAACAACCATTGCATGCCTGATGCATCCAATCCGTTATACGAGAGCATTTGAGGTAGTTGGAAAGTGTTGGAAAATTTTCAAGTTCTGATGTAGATGTAATTACCTGGCTAGTGAATGTGTAGTGATGTAGATTTGTTGTTGCCCGTGTATGAGACATGACAAAGGAAATGTATAAACTATGTTGTGTTTGGATTTGTTTTTGTAAACGATGTTGTATACTTGTTTGCATAATTGAATTGGGCTGGTAGGTTAATGCGTTTTGTGGTATATCTTATGATTCTGATGAATTCGGATGGGATATTGGGATATGGTTTTTGGCATGAGAAGTGGCAATGGTGGCCATATGAGTATATGACGAAGGACTAAAGGCGCAAAGTTAATTGATTTGGTTGCTTTGATGATTTGACAACTTGTGAATCGTGACACAGTTTGTACATTATACTCTTGGAGGCTTAGGGGTAGTCCAAGCACAACACACGGAAAAGCACCCTAGGGGAATCTAATAATTGAGTTGTTTACTTTGTGTGTGGATAAATAGTACAGAGTAATAAACTGGTAATCACCCTTGGGGGTATTTAATGATTCTCGCACTTACCTGTTCATGTTTGTAATGGACTATTCAGCTGATTTAGAACTTAGAAGGTCAAACATGGCTTGGACTTTTGAAGCCTTTGAAGCTAATGCTGCAATTGATGTTAAGACCTTAAGGCGATATTTGTTTGGGGGTGGATTTTGTTCTAAGTATCTATTATCTTATTCCATTTCACTGTCTCCTGGCATTGACGAGCGTTTCGCCCTCCTGGAAGCATTAGCCATACCATTTTGATTTGTTGAGTAGCGCAACTACTTGGCTGAGACATTATCAGTTGCATAGTTTACTATTGCTGTACCAAATTTGTGATGACTGCCGGAAACACGTTTTTTGAAAGGTTACACGAGATGCATCTAAAGAGAACAATGACTTCCTAGCCAGTTTGTATGGAGTATGAGCTAACATATATGTTGTGTCTTGAAATCAATATTTTACCTTTTATATTGTCTTTTTGAAGATGAGTGTTTTTGCACATGTTATAGTAAGAACATTCAAAATCTTCGCTGGCCCAGTTATTGACGGAGATTATTACGCACTTGGTCCAAATATCTCTCAGTTGCTCTATGTTGATGTTATTGCTGGTCTCCACTCTTCAGTTTATTAATTCTCATTCCCTCTGATTCTCTTGTGGTAATCAAGAAGTGGTTGTAGGTTGAAATGTTTATGCTAGGCGTCCCCTGCATTTTACCTATTGGTGCGCTATGGGCTCTTAAACTAGCTTTCCCATCTTTCTAAACAAAATTGTATGGCTCCCTCTTATTCTGCGTGAGACAACTCCATAAGAGTAAAATGTGATTGATATTAAACGAATTTGTTCACAGAATCAAAGATCTTTGGGGGCCAATTAGGACAGTCTTTGACTAGCATGATTCTTACGATTCTTCTGTGGAGTTCTGCCTCTCATCTCAGTCATAGAGAGGATGTTGCAATTTTGACTATGAAGCCTCTTTTCTTTGTCCCTTTGATATCTGTCTTTTCTTTTCCTCCTTCGTCTTCTCTTGCTCTTTTCGGGGTTCAGAGAGCGGACCAGGACTCCAGGAGTAGACGGTAGCGCGTGGAATAATATTTGCCTGAACTTCCTAGATATTATGATAGTTGCCAAATTTGTTTCACTTGAATGTATGTTCTGCTCTATCAAATCCCTATTTGAGACTTGATCTCATAATAGGGAGTTTTATCCTGATCTTGGTCAGGCCGCCATATATGTGGGTAAACCCGTCTCAAAATGTGGTTGTAATAGCCTCAAAACCTTTACGCCAGCCCAGATTTTATGACTGTATTTCCTATATTCTGACCTGCATGTACTATCTTTATAAAAATGTTTCAGGTAGCATTAAGGAGCTGCGTAATGGCTGATGGTGGTATTCGAATCAGTGAAGGCTTAATCCTCCAGCTGGTGGAAGATGATGAGAAGTCGAAAGGGAAAACAAAGCCGAGTACACCGAGAAAGCCTCGCTCATCACCAAAGCGGACACATCAAAAGCAGATTCCAACTGAGCCTGAAACTCAGAAGGGAGCTCCTACAGCTGAATGGCCACTCCAATCACCATTGTTTTTTCCCACACCCCAGCTACCAACATCTTCAAAACCCGAGTTAGAATCAGTTCGGTCTGTCTTGAAGGAGAGTGAAAGCGTCTTACAAAAAGCGCAAAAATATGAGGAGAACATGGTCAAAGAAGTGACAGAGAGAGCAAAAGAACTCCATGAGAAAGAATTCAAGCTTCCACAACGGAAACCAGTTATCTGCCAGATTGAGAAAAATGCTTGCTTGGAATGTTACAAGGAGTATGTCAATGATCCCCTCAGATGCTCTACTATCGTCAGCAGTTATCAAGAATGTGTTCGGAGAGCAAGAAAGCAGGTGCAATTTCCCAGCTCATAGAACCGTCTTCTCAGTGCGACAGTGCGTATAGCCAAATTTCTCTTACACTAACTGTGATTTATAGTGGACTGATGTCTTTTGTGATGGGAATGGGTATAATTGCTCGTATTTCTCCATCGTTCCAGGTTATGGGCTAGTTTGTTCTCGACTTAGTCAATTCTCCATGTTTTGGGCTTGATCATGACATTATCATTGGCACTAAGTTCAGGTACCATCTTTGTATTTGAGTTGTGACTTGTGAGTATTACTCGTTTGGTGTCCATTAATATTTTACGTTTAGTTTTAGATCGGTTTATAGGTCAAGTTGAGAGGACTAAGGAACCTCTCTCAACTTATGTACTCCACCACATCTGACAGTGAGCTCCTGCTTGTCCGCCCATAAACTCACCGTCTATCTTCTGTTTTTTTTTTTCACCAATCCTCAGCCCATATGACGATTTTTGCTCGTCTTGTTTTGATGTGTGTATCACCATCAGAACGAAGCTTAATTGTATACGTTTTTGCCCCCTCATATATTTTGAAAAACGTGTGTACAATCAAATGGAATAGAGAACGCATATTTTAGAACGTACTCCGTATAAACTATCCAAGATTCCAGGACCCTACTTTGCTCATTAACTGATTGGCTAATCCTTCCTAGCCGAGGCCCGAGGCCAATGGTTGAAACTTCGGTCCCCTTGTTGGCTTCTTGCTTACACCAAGATTCGTCCTTGTAGGTAGTTAAGCTCGCTTTGTAGACAATAGACAATGACATTCTAACACACATACTTTGTATTTTAGGGTATTATCCAACACCTATACTTCAATCAAGTAATTTGATATATAAGTGTTTTATCAGGTTTGGTGAAGTTTCGGAAAGTGTCATTCATAAGTTTGTGTAGTTTTGCTTGGCTTGTAGTCCTAAATAGTGAAGTTTTGTTACCAATATGCCACCTTTTATTCTTGTATTATATAATAATAATTGCATGAGATTGACAAACTTCTAGTAGGTTGAGGTCATTCTTTTGTAGGGTAGCCATTAATATTTTCCATGAAGTCAAATTAGAACACGGTTAGTTTCTCTTAAGACAGATATATCTATCTTAAGATTAAAACGGACTCAATAATGTATCAAACTTGTGTGAATGAGACAAATATTTTGTTAGTTCTTAGGCATTTTACTTTTGTCTGATTCAGTATATTTGATAAAGTATGTCTTAAGCTTAAGACGAATACTTATGTTCCGTCGTAAACAAGATTTTGTGATTAGAACAATTGATAATGCAAGTACCTAATTGGTAAATTGGGAGTAGTTTTCTTGGCTAAGTAGAGTGCCAAATACGGAGTATGTAAGTACCAAACGACATTAATATGTGATTATTAAATAGGTCTAAGGTAGTTGCTTTCGGTTAGAGGGTGGTGTCCATGCGAGACTTAATCATGGTTGTCACGTTTTGATTTGATGGGAATTGTACTCTCCCTCCATTCCAGTTTGTGTCATTTGTTTACCTTTACGTCCTCACGTAGAATAAAAGAGAAAAACAAATGATTGGCATGAAAGGAGTAGACAAACCATTTGGGTATTGTAGGAGCTGCATTGGTCTTGTATGAGACCAATGTTACTTTGTAAGATAACTAATGGTTTATTTGGATTCATGTTATAATTACAATACATTAGTTTTAAATGAGACTGCTACATGGTGTACAATGGTTCTTTTGTATCTTATCCTATATTTTTGAGTTTTTTAAAAATTGAGATTTCTTTTCTAGATCCTCAAAATGAGAATACAAATTCTTGTTCAAAACGGAGATATTTGTCTTAAACTTTAAAACGGGGCAAATAGAAAATGCAAAAAATTGTCTCTACTATCACCGTCTAATAGTATTTGAATTCGTCTTTGAAATAAAACGTATATCTCCGTCTTAAACAAGACTAGACATCGTTGATCACTTGCACTAAAATTAAGAAGAAAAAGAAAGTGAAACTAAGACATCCACAATCTCATAGCATATGGCTACACCTTTACACTATAGTACTATCTATACCTTATGCGATTATGGCCCCAGTTGGTTGGAGAAAAGCCTTATTCCATTGCTTTATTTAAACTCAAAAAGATAAAGAAGATTTACAACAATGTTAAGCATTTGCAGCTTTTGTTCTTTATTCTTCATCATGAGTGCACTACATAGTACATACTACTTTTATAATCTATTCTCTCTTATCCCTTTGATCTAGATCTACCAAAGCTTGTATGTTTCACATTTGATTAATTAACTTTTTTATGTTCACTAAAGGTTAATATGATCATGACTAGCTAAATTTTGAGCTCATAGAAAGGATTGAGCTTGAAAAGTTTGTGTGAAAACTGAAAAGAAAGAAGAAAATTTTACTGGAGAATCCATCAATTTAAATGACTCGTGGTCGTTTGATTCGTAAGAGAAATTGCTGTTCCAGAGAAGTAGAAATTCTCATTATCATGTATTTTACATACATAAAAAGAAAGTTGGTTGATTAGAATGCAGGTAAAAAATAAAAATTCCAACAAAAATTCTCACCTACGTAAAATTATAAATAAGCAATTTCCTCCTTTACGGATGTATTAGAGTTCTTATGAGATTACAATTCATGTTGAATTGGGAAAAAAATAACTAATTAATTTTGTAAATTTCATGAATTGTAATTCATGTATTTTAGAAAATGTAACTAATGAAATCATATGTATCAACATTTCTAAAATGATAATTAGTGTTTTGTTTTAATTGTCAAAAAGTTAGAATCTCGAATTTACTTGCATTTTGAGTCATGAGATGTTTGCTTGACTTGGCTCCCATCAATCTTGAAAATTACAGTTCGTGTCGTGATCGATATGAATAGTACACGTCACGTTTACACTACTAGATTATATGATGATAAATATTCCATCTTATCATACTCGAATTAACTTCGGTCTTCCACCTAAGAGTTTGTAAACTATATACACTTATAGACGTTATAGTTTATTTAGTTCTTTGTGTCGAATTAAATAGATAATACTTCCTCCATTCAACTCCACTCTACCACTTTGCTTTTTCATGTTTGCCAACGCGTGTTTTACGCTGTAAATATCGTTAGCTACGTATTTGCAAAAATTATAAAAGTTAGATATTTTTAATGTATTCGTAAAGACGAATCAAACAAGATCTCGCATGAATATATTTTCACTTACGTATCGAGAGAAAATCGAAATTGAATGTTCAGCTGTGAATAGTGTAGAAAAGAGAAAATGGTAGAGTGGAGTTGAATGGAGGAAGTAAATGACTGGAACAGAGGGAGTAAGATTATAAATTGAAAACATATAACAATTCAAAAGCCGACATATAAAAGAGCTACATAGTTCTTAGGTTGGATTAAATTAAGTTTATAACTAATATACACGGTAGTTTACATTTTTTAACTTTAACCGTCGTTTGTATTGACTTAACCTATACAAAGTTAATGAATAACTCTTTTGTCTCACTCATTTGCTTACCTTCTTTATCCTCTGTGAGAGAGACTTGAGAAGTATTAAATCGAAGCTAAACAAATAATTAAGGCGAAGGGAATATATTTACACACAAACACATTGATCATACAACCCGGATCTTGGAAAATGATCGGGCACCACCATGTGATATTCAGTTCAAATCATAATTATTACACAATTAACCAAATCCTTTAGCATTTAGGTTATAACACCCTAAAAGCAAAAGTTACACTCCTAAGCAAATAAGCAGCATCATCATAAAATAATACTCCATATCAATAATCGAACAAGCCTTAACCTAGTAGTTAAGACGAAGATATCTTGACAATAGGTCGCAAGTTCAATCCCGTTCTCATATATATATATTGTACTGGCCTTAATCCTTGCACCTCATTTAACACCGCCAAAAATATACTTGTAAATAATATTCCCTCCGTCCCCGACTCCCCGTAAACAAATTGTTCTTCTTTCTATTTTAGAAATGTATTTGATGAGCAATTTGATCATTCACACTCAATTTGGTCCACTTGTCATCTACTCCCTCCGTCCTGATCAATTGTTGTCCTTTGATTTTGGCACACCGAGGAAAGAGAAAGGAGTCAATTACTAAATGTCAATTGGAACAAATTGAATGTGAATTAAATTGCTCATCAAGTTCATATTTAAAATAGAAATGACAACAATTGATTGAGACATCCCAATATGAAAAAGGAGAAACAAATGACCGGAACAGAGAGAATAATAATTAATTCCCTCGTCTTTTCGTAATCTTTGTACCAAAATTAATGGATAATAATTGATCGAAAGAAGGGAATAATCACAAATTCTTGTTTGTGACGGCACATATCCGTCACTCTTGAGTGACGGATACTATTTTATCTCACAAAGTACCCACTTTTTCTCTCTCTGCAACACTATTCATGTGGTCCCCTTTCTCCATTAACCCATTTTGTTACCATTTTATCTCACAAAATATCCGCCACAAATGGTAACCCGTCACAAGGGAGACCAATTGGGGAATAATAATAGTATCAATAGGTCTAGTAACATTAGCCCCCAATATGGTTGACAATTGACTAATTGACCAATACACACAGACTCATGAATTTACGTACACAACCAACTCCATATATTTTCTAATTTGTGCCTCTTTATATAGTTGGCCGGCATATTGGACCCCCTCATATAAGTATTAAACAACACTACCTACACATTAAAAGTTTTAAACACACCAATTACTACTATTCCTCTCCTTTAACCCAAAAAACAAAACATCCTAAAATTTTCAAAAACAATCACTATTTGCATTGTAGTTAGCATGAAACACAACACTAATACCAAAACTATTGGTATTCTTCTTGACCAGTTTACCTCTTAAAAGAATACCAGCGACGCGAATCTCTTCTTGTATGAATCTTATGTGATTATGGGACAAAAGATTAATGTGGCGACCGGAAAGATGACGCACCTATGCCGGAGAATAGTCCACGTTAATATAAAGTGGGGTGTACTACGACGTATTTTACGGTATATATGGGGAAGTATTATAGGTTGTTCACGTGTAAGGAAGCCTAACTCGCCGGGTCATTATCGGCGTATTGGGCGGCCTAATTTGCCGGCGATGGTCGATGAGGTTGAGATTGTTGAGATGTTTGATGGGTATGAGTCGGATTCGGATTTGGTTCATCTTAAGATTAGTTTGTTGGGTGATTGCCAAATTGGTAAAACAAGTTTTCTGGTAAGTAACAACCTGTTCTATGTTATATGACGGTCTTACATATATTGATTTGTCTCATTCGACAAGGGAAATGTAATGACACTAAGGGTCCGTTTGGATTGAAGGAATTGGAGAGAAGGGGAGGGGAGGGAAAATGAGGGATTTAATTTACTTTGTTTGGATAAAAAATATGGGAGAAAGGAAATGGAGGGGGAGAGAAATGAGAGGACTTATTTTCTCTCCTATAGAACAAACTATAATCTTTCCAATGGTGGCAAGA
Organism: Silene latifolia; assembly: GCF_048544455.1. Taxonomy (NCBI): domain Eukaryota; kingdom Viridiplantae; phylum Streptophyta; class Magnoliopsida; order Caryophyllales; family Caryophyllaceae; genus Silene; species Silene latifolia. The sequence continues at coordinate 24,643,544 of NC_133530.1, read as the reverse complement.
TTTGGAAAGAAAACCTTATTTGGACTCTAATTATATCACTAGCATCCTTCAATCCTCCATCCATTCATCATCTCCCTCATTCCTCCCCTTCCATTTCCCTTCATAATTTTTGTTATCCAAACATCCACATCCCATTTGCCCTCCCCTTCTCTCCCCTCCCTTCACCTCCCCTCACTCTCCCTCCCCTCCCCTTCCCTCCTAAAATTGTATCCAAACGGACCCTAATAGTAACTATGTTATATAACGGTCTTACATGTATTATTTTTGTTATCAATTGCTATCGTAAATAATTCACGTGTCTCATCCAATTGTTTACATATTTAATTTAACTTTGGACATGTTTGTTATTGATCTTAAAAATGTTGTGTGGTTGAGAAATTGAGAATGATCGTTGATTTGTCTAACCCATTTGATGTTCTAGACTTCTGTTCTAGACTTCTAGTAATAAGTAATCCAATATATTCTTGGCTTGTTAATTACTCTTTCCGTCTCAGTTATTTGTATTAACTCTGTGAAATGGTGTAGATTAAATATGTAGGAGAAGAGCAAGAGAGGAAAAGTTTGGAGATGAAAGGATTGAATTTGATGGACAAAGTTATGATTGTTAGTGGAGCTCGAATAGCTTCTACCATTTGGGATGTAGCCGGTAAATTCTTTATTTTTCGACATCAAGTTCGATTTCTTGAGAAATTTCAATTTCATTGAAACTTCCTCCCATTCTTTACGTTTTGATTTTTTTGTGGAAGTATATAATCAAACGTAAAGAATCAGATGAATTGTTAGTGTAAAGTAAAATCGTAAAAGTTATTTGGACCGAAAATTGATGGAATTTGGTGGGTGTGTGTAGGTGACAATGATTCTGTACATCATGTTCCAATTGCTTGTAAAGATGCAGTTGCAATTTTGTTTATGTTTGATCTTACTAGCCGGTGTACCTTGAATAGGTATGATTCATTTTACTCTTATAATTTTTAGTACGTTTTTCGAAAGACGGTCTCTCAGTATACTTATTAAGTGTGATTAATTAGTTGTTTTGAAAGTTTATTTACTGAATGATTATTTGTGTATTTGCAGTGTAATTGGTTGGTATAATCAAGCAAGGAAGTGGAATCAGGTACAACATATACTCATTTCATAATACACTCCCATGAATAATTTACATTTACTTTATTAAGTGAGAAAAGTGTAAACTATTGATTAAGATAAAGGGAGTATAGTTTAATTTACTTCAATAAATTATTAGACTACATTTAGGATTAGTTGTTGGATATGTAGTAATTTTTAATTGGTCAGTCCCAGTGGCGTTTCTAGGAGACTCGTAATGGGGATTCAAGTTTATACACTAAAATTAAAATTGAAGCAAAAGTCAATTAAAAATAAAGAAAGAGCTAAAATATCAAAGAAAAATTGTTCGCTATAGGAATTGAACTCCAATCTACTGCATAGAAGGTCATGTACAAACCATTTTGCCAACACCATCTTACTAATTCATTATCATTCTTAGTCATATATATTATTTCTTGAGACCAGTGGGGGTTCAACGGAAACCCATTAACCCCCACTAGAAACGCCACTAGTCAGTCCGTCATTTAAGCCTAAGCCGTAACCCTTTTGGAGTATTTTGATTGGATCAACCCTCATATTGGTGTTAAGGAGGTTCTCACTTCTCACACCTAATGATGTAAATTGGTCAATTATATAAGAGCAGATCCTTCGTCTCATTTTGTATCATGTCCTGATAACATTGTTCTATAGAAATAACAACCAATTTACATTTTTGGTAGATCATCATGAAACAATCATCAATTTATCAACATTACATGAATTTAATTAGAACAATAAATTGTTATGGTTGATGACTTGATAATTACTAATAAACTACAAGTGGACTAAGATTTTTAATATAGTTGTTGGTCCACTTCAATTTATTTTGATTTCCTCTATAATGTAAGAAAACATCAATGAGTGGAACTCCACCAAAGAAATAAGCTTAGTAATGACTATTTCAATGCTAAAACAAATCTCTCCAATTTTTTCTCTTACTAGTAGGTAGGAAGAAACAAGACAAAAGGGAATGTACAAACTTGAAAGGCTTCTCTAGTTATTTAGTCATGATCATATATCTGTCTTAACTCTTAATATAAAACGGGTTAAATAGATGAATGAGACGAAAAGTAGAATGCCTAGAGCAATATGGGGTAGTATTTGGTCTATTTTACACTTAAATCGGATATGACCGTCTTGAGGAAGACCAACTGATTATGAACATGTCAATTCCCTCAATAGCATGAAATATACCCCTCCACCTTAATTAGTTTGATGATTATATCAGTTGAAAGGTCTTATTCTCAAGTCATTAGTCAATAATGAGTGCATTTCATTCTCATTGATTTGTCATCCTTTACATTACTTCTTTAATAGTTTTTTTTTAACCTAATAATGGTATTTAATTTCTTATTACTCTGTATTTGATATCGTTAAAAATGTTGGTAAATTAGGTTTAAAGTACGCACGAGATAGTAGCGATTAGGTGTAATATTGTCACATTTATAAGTTATAACTCGTTTTTCAATATACTTGTTGCAGACGGCTATCCCTATATTAATTGGCACAAAGTTTGATGATTTCATTCGACTCCCTCCAAATTTACAATGTACTATTGTGACTCAGGTAACCCTTTCCCATTCACTACTATTTCACTCCGCTTGAATTTAAGAGTAATACGTAATCAAGTAGTACTGAGTTTTGATACAAACATACACGATACACTACCAGAGTAGTGTACCCATTACATTTCTCATGATGGATACGTGAAAGGGATAGTGGGGTTCATTTTTTTGTTAAAATGAAAGTGACATACGTGAATGAAATGTGGTTACCGGGTGTGAACAGTGTATCTGTCTCGTAGACTTGGTACTTGGAAATTTCTCCATTTCTTTTTGGTCAATTTGTTCGCAAAGAAAGAAGTCTCTTACACGTCAATTATTGTATACTAGTTTGAATGCCCGTGCGTTGCAACGGGGGTAATTAACTTATTTATAATGCAAAAAAAAAAATATTATAAGGGTTTAATGTTTATATTCTATGTCTAATGATTTGTTTACATTTTATTAAAATATCTCTTTCAAAAAAAAATAAAAGATTAATATATACGTGGGTTAACTCTTATTTATAATCATATAATCACCCCACCTTATACTAATCTTTCGATGTAGGACAATTCTACTATTTATAAGTAATATATTCACCAAACTTGGATTTTTTTCTGATGTGGGACAATTCTACTATTAATACGTAATATATATTCATCAAACCTCGCATTGTTTTTTCAATGTGAGACAAATAACATACTTAATTACACTATCTTTTTTTGCACTTAGTTTGACATCCAACCGGATCTCGAATACCGAATATAGACAATTTCTACTCATTATATTTAATAGTTATATTTAAATTTAATAATATGATAAAGTACTCTCCATTAATATTTGTACGTTGTTTTTCTTCAAAAAAATGTAACATAATTTAGATACGGAAATTTCCCGTGGCACCCCTTAATTTTGTCAGATTTTCTATGTTACCCCTACTTTTAAGAATCTGCCTATGATACCCTTGAGGTTCCATTTTTTTGCCCATGGTACCCCCTAATGTAAAGGCTGTTAAATGGATGTTATAAAATAACAATTAAAAAATAATACCCCCTTTATTATTTTATTGATACAGATATCTCTCTCTTTTAAATGAAAATTTAATTAACTATATCATTATAATATTGGAAATTTCTCATGGTAACCTCTTTGATAGATTACACATGCTACCATGGACGTTTGTTTTCTATTTTTTTATCATAATTAAAATATGTGCAAATGATAGGAACCTATACTCTAATGATAGAATATTTTTTAACACAATTCTAATTATATTATTTAAACGTAGTATATTTACCACACCTAAATTATTTTTCAATATGGGACATAAAATCTATAGGTAGAAAATATAATGATATTAACTTTTAAGAGTTCTCCAAGACAATACTTAAGACACTCAAAACATTTTGGGTTGATGCCTAAGTTCCAAGGATGCCTCCTATTTATAATCTTAGAATCACCCACCTTATGCTATATTTCGATGTGGGAAAATTCTATTTTTTATATGTAGTATATTTATATCACCTATATTGTTTTTCAATGTGGGACATATAACATACTATGAAATACACCATATTTAATATGCGCAAATTATATGAAATCTATATATATACTCTAATGATAGCATTTCTTACCATGAATCTAATAATATTATTTTCATAATATTTTTACCGACATTATTTTGCCAAATGAAATGTAAAAGTTTTTATATAAAAATTAAAAACATCACTTAAATATAAAATAAGAAATACAGAGTATATATTATAATAATTAAAAGATTTTCCAAAGATTAACCTAAGTTAGAAATCATTATTGTAGAGAGACGATAATACAAACTCTTTTAAGAACTCTCTCGACAATACTTAAGAGAATCAAAAGATTTTGGGTTATGACTTCTATTTATAATCATAAGATCACCCCGCCTTATGGTAATCTTCCGATGTGGGACAATTCTAATATTTATACATAGTATATTCACCAGACTTACATAACTTTTCAATGTAGGGCAAATAACATACTAAGTACACCATTTTTTTTTTGCACATACTTTGACATCAACCCGATTTAATAATGAGAAAATACAATACAATACAATCCACACTCTAATGATAGCATTTTTTTGTCACAATCTAATTATATAATTTTCATACGATACTTTTTTGTCAAATGAAATATAAAGTTTTTATATCAAAATTATAAACATCACTTTAATATAATATAGAAAATGTATATATATGGGACAATTCTATTATTTATACATAATATATTCATCAGACCTACATTATTTTTCAATGTGGGATATATAACATACTAAAAAGTACATATCTTTTATATCAAAAAATTTTGGGTTAATAACTAAGTTTCAAGGATGCCTCCTATTTATATTTATAGAATCACCCTACCGTATACTATTATTTCAATGTGAGATACATAATTTAATTATTTAGACGTAGTATGTTCATCATGCCTACATTATTTTTCAATGTGAAAGATATAACATACCAAGAAATATATGTCTTTTCTTAAAAAAGCTACTATTGTATACATATTATTTTTCTTTGAAGGTAAAACCACTTAGTCTCGATCATTAGATAGGGATCTCTACATCGTACATATAACGACTCATTAACTCTTTATTACTGCATTCAGAAGATAACCATTAGTAAAATCTTTAGTTCTGTACTATGTCAGGAGACTACCATTAGTAAAACCTTTATTTTTTGATTTTCTTGTTCATGTTCTTAACTCAATTAGTAAAAGCTTTATTTTTTGATTTTCTTGTTCATGTTCTTAACTCTTTCCCGGGTAGTTCCCTACAACGATTTCCACTTTATTTTTTATATCATATCGTAGATAATGATAGAAAATCTTAGGAGCTCTTTAAAATAATATTTATGAGACTCAAAATTTTTTGGGTGGATACATAAGTTCCAAATATGCCTCCTATTTATAATCATAGGATCACATCACCTTATACTAATCTTTCGATGTGGGACAATTCTAACTATTTATATGTAGTATATTCACCACTCCTACTTATTTTCCAATGTGGGACAAAATATACTAAAAAGTACACAATTTTACGTATTAAAAAGTACATCATCTTTAATATGTGCAAATAATATGAAATCTATATCCTAATGATAGCATTTTTTTCCACAAAGCTAATTATATTATTTTCATAATTTTTTTAACGATATTTTTTTGCCAAATAAAATGTAAAAGTTTGATATAAAATTTGAAAATATCACTTGAATATAATTTAGGAAATATACATATTATAATAATTTAAAAGATTTTCCACTTTATTTTTTACATCAAAAATTATACTTTCCTAAATTGATTTTTGATGATGTGGACGCTCTCAGATCGCTCGAAAAAACTCTCTTTTATATATATATATAGATTTGTAATTTTGTGTATAATAATCAAAGTTGTTACTTTTTGAATTGGTAGTGTCCAAATTTCCATCAAATAGCGTCATTTGCTGGATCTAGTGCCTGTAAAAATGGGTACCTTGTCATAAAGTATATGGAACAAGTGGGTGTAGTATGAGTCACCCTTAAGACCTGGTAAATGGGTCATTTATTTCGGTCGGGTTTAATTTGGGTTGCTCCGGGCCAGGTTGCTTCAAATCGAGTAGTTTTGAATTGGGACGTTTTGAGTCGCGTTGGGTCATTTCGGGTCAGGATTTTGCCTAATTAAGTCAATTCGGGTCATTTCAGGTCACTTTCGGTTTGGGTCACTTCGTATACGTCGGGTCAAAATAGGGTCGCACTTTTCAGGTCGTGGGTTAGCCTTATTTTGGGTCTTGTCATGTTTGACAGGTCTAGTTACATCAGGCCCATTCTAGTTGACAAGTAAATTCACTCATCTTAGACTTAAAACAACTTAAACAATACAAAAACAGAATGCCAACGGATTAACAAAAAATTCTTCTTCAACTGTCGAACAAAAAAGCAAGATGGATTTGTGGACTTGGGCTATTTGAACGATTATTTTACGTCGTAAATTGTACAGTATAAATGTTGTAATAGCATTGTCATATCAAATAAACCTCGATTGTCTCAAAAAAAAATGGTTCGATAAACATAGTCGAGATCGTATAAAAGATTTTATTTTTGTTCGTTGTATCTCGAATGTTTAATTGTGCTAACGAGCGTGTTTTGGGTGATAATTGGCAGGCTAGAGCATATGCAAAGGCAATGAAGGCAACACTATTCTTTTCAAGTGCAACACACAACATAAATGTCAACAAAATCTTCAAATTCATAATGGCTAAGCTCTTTAACTTGCCTTGGTCACTCGACCGGAATCTCACTGCCGGGGAGCCCATTGTTGATTACTAGTTCTTTTTTTTTTCCATCTTCGTGTTTTTTACCCTCCTCTCGGCCATTTTTGTACATTCCTCGGATCAGAAAAAAGGATTAGGCCATCAACATTAACGCATCAGTTAATAGAATTTCTCGAAGCGCTCATGTACCTAACAACGGATATAAAAAAGAATGAACAGAGTTGTATGTGAATTATTCCGGTGTTTAGTACCCCGTATATATATCATGTGTAAATGGATGGTGAATAAGTTTTTACAAACTAGTTGCGTAAAATTACAAATGTCTTGCAATAATGTAGATATATAAAACCGCTTACACAAGTATTTGATGGACCACTATTTGGAGAATATAGGAGATAAATTCAATAAAGAATGATACAAGCCGAAAACCCGGGCTTTTGAAATATGAAAGGACCTGTGAATACAATTGCAGTTTCATTTTCTGTCGTTTCAATTGTCTCGTTAATACATCCGAGAACAAACTAGTGACTCACTTTAAGAGTTAAGATCGTTGTATGTGTGAAACAGACGCAGTTATGTTTACCACTATTTACGAGGTTATACTTTTATCTATTCTTTTCACTTGACGAAGCATTAGTCTTCCCTGAAAGTGGTACAATCAAATTAAGACAATTAGAAGACATTTATGGTCATTGTAAATAAATCGGGATTCGCTGATGTAATTGTAACATTTTCTTACCTCTTCCAGCAGGCACATTTGATCTGAAACTTTTTCTCTGCTTGCAGCAGGAACTAACTTCGCAATTACACTATGCAAAATGGTCCGATTTGCTGAGATTTCAATGATTGCACACATGACAAAGATAAGTATGGCTGCCCATAAGGATCTGTATGCTATTACAGTGTAGACGCCGGTCATAAATGCTAACAAGGTGCCATATAAGGACTGCATTAGTATGAACACACTATGGTCTACCAACAATCGCGCCATATCAGGTTCAGAAACCATAGACCATATCAAGCAGAAGAGGACCAACATGGAAGTACACATTGCATATACATCCGCAAGTAAAAATACTAATAAGAATGCTGTTTTCTTAGCCAGAACAGCTTCCCCACTGCTATCAATGCCACCAGGAAGGGTGAATCCTGCTGCGAATGAAATGTAAATCGGTATTGGCTTACATTAAGCTACAGAAATACAGAATTACACCAAGTATATGCGGCAGACCATAGATCTTAGTAACAGTGGATACGTAAATACAGCAGAACGCAGATATATAGAGCCTACTTGGACTATGATAGCATGATTATAAGTCAAATTGAGCAAATATAGGAGAACATGTTTATTTTGGGTTAAATAATCCGATAGTAGTAAATCATATGAGGTTTTAGGATACAAGGTTCAAAAATTAATCGCATAAATTAGGTTGTTTAAACATACCCAGTCGTCATTGTCCTTGCAAAGCTCGGCAAGTAAGTCCATGCTGGTTCCGCCATTATGATCTGCAATGGTTCGCTCGACACCACCATCAAGGAGTAGTATCTTTGCAAGAAGCATATCCTTTCTCTCTAGTGCACGGTGCAATGGTGTTGCACCATCATGATCAGTTGTGTTTTTAAGTTCTGCGATCGATGGAATTTTAAGGAAATTAAAGTAATCTTTGTGAGTGGCTACTAGTATTACATGGTGCAGGGGAGTGTCATTTTCTTCGCGGTAAGCCCTTTGTAAGTCTTGGCAATTATCAACAAAGGCAAGAACAGCAAGAGTCTCTTCTCTTTTACAAGCTTCAATCCAATCAAATTCTTCTTTTTGTATGAGAGACGGGTTGGTCAATAAACTTACTGGCCATAGAACATTTGCTTGTTTGGCATAGTCAAGGGCTGTCTTTCCTTGATTATCACGCGAGTTGATTACCCACCAATATTTCTCAAGAATCGTCCTGCCAGTTTCCTCTGCATTCATGAAAAACTTATCTTAATCTAAAGAACTAAATCAATCCGCAAAAAGAAACACCCATTTCCAAACGAAACATGAAGGCCTATGAACCATTTCTATACAGCCTAATGTTGCTGATTTTCAACTAACAATTTTCTCTTCAATAGTACTGTATAAAATTAAACAAACGCACCTGGACAGGAGGATAAACTGTGAATCACAGTAGTTCCATCGTTGCGAAGGAGCATGTGGAAACGAGGCTCCTCAATTTTCATGATCTCATCCACAGCTAATGCACAACCAGATCGGACAGCAAGAAAGAAAGGACTTTCGCCCTTGTTGTTGCAAATTTTACAAGAGGATGGATCTATTGACGGGATCTTTAATGCAAGTTCTTCATGTTTTGACGTTGCATCCAAGGACGTAAGTAAAGGTGTGTTTCCTTGATTGTTCGTTACATTCCGAGGTCATTCTACTGCCACTAACTCTTTGTTTTCACCCTCGCGAATACTCACTTGTTGCTGATAACCATGTATCCAAATTTGCGCTAGCTCGGAATCCTTCTTCCTTGCAGCTATGTGCAATGGAGTGTCAAACCCCTGGTTTTCTTTCCGAAAAATACATTCCTTAAAGATTTTGGCCCTCGCGTCACCAACACCATCTCCCTCCAAAAGTAGCTTACACGGCCCTACGTCCCCTTTCTCTGCCCATTGATGAAGAATTGAGAATCCTTTGCCATCAATCTTATCCAACCAATCTCCACATTTTTTGAACAACAGCTTCACTACATCCTCTGTTAGTCAAATGTTAGGGAGTTAGACATGTAAAATATCTGCTGGTAGTACATTTGCAGCTTCCCCGACAAACTCGACTCTGTTGTTCCATGCAGCTAGATGGAAAATATTCCCTCCAAGTCTTTGGCCTTCGTCTTTTGGGGTTTGAGTCAAGGAGTACTCCGAAGGTTGTATGGAAAATGCTTCCTTCAAGAACTTCACATCTCCCATCTTAGCCGCTTCCTTCAACGCTGGATCCATCGTCTGTCGTCGTCTTCTTCAATTCGTTCACAAGCGTTTTTTTTTCTTCTTGCAAGCCTTTGCTCAAGACTCCTACAAGCCTTTTCCTTTTGCTGTTTTTGCCCGGAACGAACTTCTAATACTTATATAATATGGCTGCTACCATGTGCCATCTCTTATAATTGTTTTTGCGTTACTAGTGGTCTACTACTCTACTAGTCATTTTTTTATATTATGATTCAAATAAAAAAAAAATGTAAAAAAATAACAGAAAAAATAAATAAATAAAATCATATTTTTAAGGAAGGCATAACTTGGACTTATCATTAAACTAATAAAAAATAATTACTAGATATGAATCGGTGTTGCTCAAGAAAAACTAACAAACACACACAATGTTCCAAAGTCCGATCGAGTGGACCGATAGATTATTAAAACGACTCGATACCACCAACCAGCTCAAGCGTAGCAGCTTTGAATTAAGCAAACACTAATTAAATTCTTTTTGTGAAACCTACTAATCTACTTCTATCTATATTCATTATTATTAGTCCGGTAAAACAACGCCATCATCATGATAAATCACCTACATAAAATGAAAATAAAACTGAACTATCTTCATTTTGGTTTAGCAATCACTTATGGCTCCGACCTTCAACCAGAATAAGAAGAAAATGCAATTTGTGAAGGTTCAGATGTTCTGAACCTTCCAATGCAGTCAAAACTAAATTGGTGGAAGAAGCATAAATTAGTCGGAGCCTAGATCAATACTCAAAGATTGCCATATAAAATCTTAAAAGAGGGCAAGCTTTTGCGGTATGGAGTCCTATAGTGAACGTGTTTTAACACAGAGTATGCCTGTATTCCCCAAGGACAAGCTAAATTACACAACTGTACAAAACAATTAGTTTCTCCCTTCAAATAGAAGACGGCAAAATACAGAGGCTTAGCCTCACAGATGTATATCATGGCAGCCCTGCAAAATGACGACTCGAACTCGCTACCATTAGTGATAGTGTGATACAATGTGACTTCATGTGTTTACAGGCTTACAAAACCTCGATACAACTGTAAATCCAAAAAAAACTAACTACCACTGTGGAGTTCCGTCTCCCAGCAAGCAACAAATTCACTGCTGGAGGTTTTAGCAAAAAGTAGGAATGGCTTAGTGGAAGAAGGGTTCACATCTAGGTAAAACAGAATCATCATGACGGGAAAAGATCAAGGTAAGAGCAATTACAACTCTATAATTGAGTATAAACAAAAACGATGAAACACGATTAGGCCCTTACCAACTCATTACGAAAACAGCACAGTGAAGTTCCCTTTGCAGACATCAAGCAGCATTTGCACCTTCCGAGCTATCTCATCCTTTTCGATTGAACCCATTTTCGAACAACAGAAAATAGAGACTTTCTGCAATGCTGGCGCAATATCCACTACATTCTTGAGAACATACATCTGCCCCACGCTTCCACCATGAATAAAACAAAGATTAACCATCTTCAACTTCGGCAAATAACAACTTGGTTGGGAAATTATGCTGCAAACATCATGCTGAAGTTCTAGCTGATCAGAGACAGCTCCCTGTAAACAAAGATAGATGTAAGTCGGATACTTGTAGAATGATTAAGATTCCTGATTACTGTATCTGAACGATTCAGGACAAACCTCATGAAACACCAAAATTTCTAGGCATGGGAAGCCCACGAGAAATTTCAATAGAACTTCAGGAGAAACGTCTTCAATGCATACGTTTAACTCCAAGCGAGTCAGCTTCTGAAATAAAGGAAGCTGTCCCAGGAATCCCTCCGCAACAAAAAGAGTCTGTTTTTCACAATATTCAGGTATCAAATTCAAAACTTATTGTAACGAACATCACAAAGACCAATGTATGGATGTTTTACATAACTTATACTATAAAATCGTCTGTTATTTGACGGCTCAACCCACATACCCTATAAAAAGAATTTTTACTAACGAAAGACCTCACAAAAAAAATTAGGGAATTACCTTGATGGTGCTACTAGAAACTCTGAGAACAGTAGCGTGTTTAAGCCTGGTGAATAAATTAAATACATCAGGTGGCAGTGTTGTATTAAAATTGCACCAGGGTCTCTCGAGAATGAAGACAGTTGCATGAGTAAGCTGAGACAATTGGTTCTCTATAACAATCCCATTAAATAAACCCCCAAGGAATTCGAAAGACACGAGATTTGGTAATTCCAGTTTGATGATGCAATCATTTCTTTTATTCACGGACAACATATAGAACAGCTCGTCGATCCTCAAACTCTTAAGACTGGGAATTGAGATTGTAATACTTTCTAGTTTCTCCCAACTGCAGTCTATCAATTTCAATTCTTCCAGGGCAGGGCAACCAGAAAACAACTTATTTACGGATTCTTCATCAGAAAATCCAACAGCGCCAAGGTATAAGGTCCTGAGGTTCGGCAGGAAGACATTATTAGGAAGCTTTAGAGTGCACTCCATGCATATCTTCAGAGTCCGTAATGATGAGCAATTAAAGACACGAGGAGGCAAATGAAACGGATTGTGTAATTCCAGAAAGAGTTCAAGTTCTTTCACATTCCGCCTAATTGCAGAAGAAATCCATGAACTGACACGGGTTTCACACCACACACGACAAGAGAGTCGAAACCTAGTGATGTATGTTACATCACGGTGGATAAGAACTCGTTCAACAAAGTTATGAAATGGAGCAAGGTCAAAGAAGCTGATCGGTTTTTCACTGAGATTCATACTTCTGCAATACACCTGTCTGTCATCAAAATCGATATTGGGAAGGCCAGTCCAAAGATCCTGCCATCTGCGAGATAAGATGCAGGAGCCGACTGCATCTTTAGTGGGAAGGAAAGACAGAATATGACTTAGCACGCAGTTGGGCAAACTACTGATAACATCTTTACCGTCATCAATATCTTGCGCCACGTGAAGTTTCCGTTTCCTGCAACTCTCTGTTACCTGAAACAACATCACTGAAATCAAAGAATAAGGCATTCAACTATTGTAGTATCTCATCAACTCAATGACAATTACCTAATCAATCCCATAAGCAAGATTACAATTACTCGGTACGAGAGTTCATACCCTACACTTGTACTCCTTTCGTCCCGACTGTTGTCCTTTGGTTTTGGCACAAAGACTAAGGGTCCGTTTGGATTGAAGGAATTGGAGAGAAGGGGAGGGGAGGGAAAGGGAGGGATTTAATTTCCTTTGTTTGGATAAAAAATATGGGAGAAAGGAAATGGAAGGGGAGAGAAATGAGAGGACTTATTTTCCTCTCCTATAGAACAAATTATAATCTTTCCAGGGTGTGCAAGATTTGGAAAGAAAAACATTATTTGACTCTAATTATACCACCACCATCCTTCAATCCTCCATCCATTCTTCATCTCCCTCCTTCCTCCCCTTCCATTTCCCTTCATAATTTTTGTTATTCAAACACCCACATTCCATTTGCCCTCCCCTCTCTCTCCTCCTTCACCTCCCCCTCCCCCTCCCCTCCCTTTCCCTCCTAAAATTGTATCCAAACGGACCCCAAGGGTATGTTTGGATAGCAAAAATGGAGGGAAAGGGAGGGGAGGGGAAAGGAGGGAAAGGAGGGAAGGGAAAGGGAGAGAAGGGAAGGGGAGGGAGAATGGGGTGTACGTGTTTGGAGACAATTTCCCTCCAAATCTTGCCTATTGTGGAGAGATTTTGATTAGGCTTGGAGGAGGGAAATTGGATCCCTCCAAATCTCTCCCCCTCCATTTCCCTCCACCCTCATTTCCTATCCAAACAAGGGATTTTAAATCCCCTACTCTCCCTCCCTTTCTTTTCCCTCCAAATCTCTCAATCCAAACAAGCCGAGGAAGACTAAGAAAAGAAGAGGGGGTCAATTACTAAATAACAAGTGGACCAAATTGTGTGTAACACTAAATTGCTCATCAAGTTCAGTCTTTAAATAGAAAGGACCACAATTGACTAAGACACCCGAAATGAAATGGGATAATAAATGACCGGGACAGAGAGCCTTACAAATTAGTCCATAGTATATAGAATGATGAAATTCCTCGAAAATACTACGGAGTATAATTCATAGGAATATAATTCCGTCATAAAATTCATGTGAAAAATTGAGCGAACTGTTTGGTTGCCAATATACGAATTTAATTCACATGTTGCCAATTACCCCAGGGAAGTAGATAATCCACTTCCTCCATCACATAGGCATTGGGAATTCCTAGAAAGATGGAATTTTAACATTTTGCAACAACAAAATAGCGCAACCAAACAAGCCTTAATTTTTCAATTAAACTGATTTCCGTGTTCTTACATTCGATTTTCGAATGTTAGAAATAAGATGATTATTTACCAAAAAAAAACAGGCGTGTCTGTAAGTACTTTATACTTAATATGCATGTTTAATATACTGAAATAAACATACAATAAACTGAAAGCGGAAGCGATAAATTAAAGATCGAGAATTAAAACCTCCAGCCATTGCTTATCGGTATTCCTGAACAGCTTTAAACCCGAATAAAGAAATAACCTGTTTCCGTCTTTCCGATAACTCGTCTGTGTGTCTTTTCTGATTTCGGTTCCGAACCCTCCTTCTCACTGATTTAGATGGTGTATATTAACTTAAGGGAGAGTAGGTTTGGTGACCTTATTAATCAGAATTGAGTTCTATTTATACTAATCTTGCCATCAAAGATCAGTTAGAAATAATGAAGAAAGGATGAGTGGGGTGGTTGGCTGAATAAGTGGGAAGACAAAGTAGCCAAATAATGGGCCACTAAAATTTTGAGTGCTTGGTTGACTCAAAAATCCAACATTCTCCCACTTGGCCCATTTATGCAAGAGAAACTCCATATACGAATCATAGCGACGAATTCTCTAGAGCGAGAATTAATCTTCCATGTATTACGATACACTTAGTCTCTCACCACTCACACTTAACTTAATGAATAAACCATATGTTTACTCTAGGTCAAAACATAATGATATTTCTCAATAAAATAAATAACCAAAGTATGTACGTACATAATCCGAAATGAGAAAATATCCAACTAAATGAAAAGTTTCAATACAATAAATGAATGTATCACATTATGCCATTATGGGACCAAGTCCCATATTTACCACATGACCCTTGAAACCTTTAGGTGGCATGCCTTTAGTCAATGGATCAGCAATCATTAATTCAGTGCTAATGTGTTCTATGATCACTTTCTTTTCCTGAACACGCTCTTTTATGGCCAAATACTTAATGTCGATGTGTTTACTTCGACTTCCACTTTTATTATTCTTAGCCATAAATACCGCAGCTGAATTATCACAATACATTCGAATTGGCCGACTAATAGAGTCAACGACTCTTAGCCCAGATATGAAACCTTTCAGCCATACACCATGTGAGGTAGCCTCAAAACAAGAAATGAACTCGGCCTCCATAGTAGAAGTGGCTGTCAATGTCTGCTTAGTACTCCTCCAGGATACGACTCGTCAACTAGCATAAACACATATCCCGATGTGGATTTTCGTGAATCAATGCAGCCAAAGAAAGTCGAGTCGGAGTACCCCACCACTTCAAGACTATCGGTCCGTCTATACATAAGCATGTAGTCTTTGGTACCCTGAAGGTACCTCAACACTTTCTTTTCACCTTTCGGTGATCGATGCCGGGTTACTCGATATCCGCCTAATACTCCAACAAAGATATGCAATGTCGTGTCAGTGCAGGACTTGAGCATACATAATGCTACCAATGGTGAAGCATATGGAACATTTTTCATTTGTTCCCTTTCTAAATCGTTCCTGGGACACTGGTCTAAACTGAATCGGTCACCTTTCACAATAGGTGCTACACTTGGTGAACAATCTTTCATTCTGAACCTTTCAAGTACTTTGTTGATATAGGCCTCCTGAGACAAGCCTAAAATGCCTCGAGATCTATCTCTATGGATCTTAATGCCAATGACATAAGATGCCTCGCCCATATCTTTCATATCAAAGTTATTTGAAAGAAATTGTTTCACCTCATATAGTAACCCCTTATCATTGGTTGCTAGCAAAATGTCATCCACGTATAACACAAGGAAACAAATCTTACTCCCACTGACCTTAAGGTATATGCATTGGTCCATGATATTTTCTTCAAAACCGAATGAAGAAATTACTTCATGGAACTTCTTATACCATTGGCGGGAGGCTTGTTTCAAACCGTATATGGATTTATTTAGCTTGCAAACCAAATGCTCACCATCTTTAGAGGAGAATCCTTCAGGTTGTTTCATGTAAACCTCTTCCTCTAAATTGCCATTGAGAAATGCCGTTTTCACATCCATTTGATGTAGCTCGAAATCAAAATGAGCTACTAATGCCATGACAACTCGAAGAGAATCTTTCTTTGATACAGGAGAAAATGTCTCCTTGTAGTCGATACCTTCTCTTTGAGTGAACCCTTTAGCAACGAGTCTTGCCTTATGTCTCTCGATATTGCCAAGTGAGTCTCTTTTAGTCTTAAAGATCCACTTACATCCGATGGTTTTTACACCATCAGGCAACTCGACGAGATCCCAAACTCGATTAGCCGCCATAGAGTTCATCTCATCTTTCATAGCATCCATCCATAAGTTTGAATCTGTAGAACTTATGGCTTGTGAAAATGACATAGGATCATTATCAGCTTCAACATTGCAATCCAATTCTTGTAGATATACTTCATAGTCTTCAGGAATAGCCGATCTCCTTTCTCGAATAGATCTTCTTAATGGAATTTGTTCAACCTCACGGTGAACTTCTTCCTCATTATGATCCACCCTATTTTGATCGACATTTTGTGGAATTTCTGTATTTGGTTGTTGAACTTGCGGTCGATCTTCAGGACCGTGAACAATAACCAACCTATCACTTAAAACAGAGGGCGAAGCTTCATGTTGATCCTTTTCAGGTTCAACTTCTATAGTACTCCCACTGATTAAGTCATTCTCTAGAAATTTCGCATTTCTAGATTCCACAATTCTGGTACTATGAGAAGGACAATAGAACCTATAACCTTTGGACTTTTCGGCATATCCAATGAAATGCCCACTAATAGTCCTTGGGTCTAGTTTCTTTTCTTGTGAGTTGTAAATTCTCACCTCAGACGGACATCCCCAAACGCGTATATGTTGCAAACTCGGTTTCCAACCTTTGAATAACTCAAAAGGCGTCTTTGAGACGGCCTTGGAAGGAACCCAATTTAATATATACGCAGCCGTCTTTAGTGCATCAACCCACAAAAATGAAGGAAGTTTAATATTACTTCTCATACTACGCACCATTTCAATTAATGTCCGATTCCTTCTTCTCGCTACACCATTCGATCCGGAGAACCGGGCATAGTGTATTGGGCAACAATCCCATGCTCTTGAAGGAATTTAGCAAAAGGACCAGGTGCTTGTCCATCCTCAGTATATCTACCATAGTACTCACCACCTCTATCCGATCTCACGATTTTAATGTGCTTACCACATTGTTTCTCTACTTGACCTTAAACAATTTAAAGGCATCAAAAGCCTCGTCTTTGGAACGAAGTAAGTAGATGTACATATATCGTGAATAATCGTCAATAAAGGTAATAAAGTATTTCGGATCATTAGCGTTCATGTCCGGGACAACAAATATCCGTGTGTATGATTTCTAATATGTCGAACTCCTTTTAGCACCTTTCTTAGATTTGTTAGTTTGCTTTCCCTTAATGCAACTAACACAAGTATCAAAATCGGTAAAGTCTAAAGTACCAAGTACCCCTTCCTTTACCAATCTCTTAACCCTACGAATGGAGATGTGTCCCAATCTCCTAGGTGCCATAACATAGAGGACTCCTCATTCATAATACTTCTTTTTAAACCAAGATTAACATGCATAGTGTTTTGAATGGTATCATTTTGTAAATAAAGACGATATAAATTATCAGACAAAATACCATAACCAATAACTTTAGAATTTCGAAAATCGAAACCAGAATTCGAAAAATTAAAGGTAAATCCAAACGGTACAAGCCTTGAAACTGAAATTAAATTCCGAGCAAAATTCGGAACATAAAATGTCTTTTCCAAAACCAAAACAAAACCACTACTCAAAATTAAACTGCATGTCCCTACGGCCTCTACGTTCGAGCCTATCTGGTTTCCTGAATAGATACCGTTTTCACTTGCCATTGGTTTCCGCAGGTTTGTCATACCTTGCAAGGTATTCGAAACATGGATTGTAGTACCAGAGTCAATCCACCAAGTATTATGAATAATATTAACCATATTAGATTCATAACAAACAAACGCATGAAAATTACCTTTCTTTTTAAGCCAAGCCTTGAACTTTATGCAGTCTTTCTTCATATGTCCCTTCTTTTTACAGAAGAAACATGAAGACTCCTTCTTAATGTTCGGCTCAACAGACATCTTACTCTTTCCCTTATTCTTATGGTGACCCTTATTAGTACTATATGATTCTTTATTAGTACTAGTAGTCAGGTTCACCTTTTCGCCCTCCTCCAACAACAACCTCCTCTCCTCTTGAACACACATGGTCATTAATTCATTAAGAGACCATTTATCCTTATGTGTATTATAAGAGATCTTAAAGGGAGCATATTGTGTTGGGAGAGAATACAAAATGAAATGTACCAGGAAAGAGTCAGACATAGTAACTTCCAATACCTTAAGTTGGGCTGCAATATCCCTCATGCGCATGATGAAATCACGCACTCCTTTAGTGGCATTGATCTTCAAAGAAGTAAATTTCATAATTAAGGTGCTTGCCAAAGCCTTATCGGAAGTTTTAAATTGTTCATCTATTGCTTTAAGAAGGTCTCGAACTTTAGTATGCTGCTCGACTGAACCTCGAATACTAGCACACAATTTTGTCTTTATGAACATCGTGCAAATATAGTTTGATTTCTCCCACTTTTCACGATGATCTACTTCATCTGGTGTGTTAGTATCTTTTATCTTAGCCGGTTCATCATGTTGTATAGCATAATCGAAACGCGTGAATCCTAAATGC
Source organism: Silene latifolia (assembly GCF_048544455.1). Classification (NCBI taxonomy): domain Eukaryota; kingdom Viridiplantae; phylum Streptophyta; class Magnoliopsida; order Caryophyllales; family Caryophyllaceae; genus Silene; species Silene latifolia. Next base: position 24,624,596 of record NC_133530.1, on the reverse strand, counting down.
AATAGAACTCTTTCCTTCCACACCTTAAAATTATCACCAGTTAATTCAGGAACGTCTATTTTGATATCAAAGGAATTTCCAGGTAAACTTGCTGCAAATTTTAAATATACATGCTTAGTAACAAAAATTTGAGACTTAACTTTATCACAATTTACCAATGTAAATTATGCTTATATGAATCTAGTGACATAAACTTGCCTGTGGGCTAAAGTCTACTCAAATTAGATGCATAAATAAACTTTATGATGAAACTATCAAATTATATTCATTTCTCAACTCCTGTGGGTATATTAAGAAACATAATTCAATATAACATCCTAATTAATTATACAAATATAATAAGATTCCTGTGGGTAAGTCTCATCACATTACGTACAATTAATTACAATAAAATGTCTAGTTTCCACATGTGATTTCGTATAAAATTTAATCGAGTTAGAGATCTTTGCTTACTCCTAACTAATAAATTTAAAATCACTGACATTAAAATTTAGTTTATATACTCAACTTTATGTATATAGAAAAATATATGACCATAATAAAACTTAATTGGTCTTGTGGTCCCCAATTACAAATTTTCCAAAGACACTTAAAAAAGGGTGCTTTGGGTCTAAAGTCCACATGTTACGCAGGATACAACCCACACCAAAAAAACTTGATCGACAAGAGCATATTCCTTCATTATTATACATTAAAAACAAAGGCAATCTAGAAAAGTCACATATTATACTCCAGCCAAAACACACAAATCGTCCATTATCACCATAGTATTATATAAAATACTCCGTATAACACAAAGAGAAATCACAATAGGAGAGTAATATACATGTTGTTGTATTAATAAACCATGAAACATTTATACAAAGTATACATGTATAAGATAAATAAAGTTTTTGGACAACTCATGTAACAAACCAGATACCTCGTCCATATATGCTTCTCTATACTGCATTAATTAATTATATTGATGTACCTTATTAAACTATATGGTACACTCCACTAACATTTGTCAGCAACAAGGACTACAATAATATAGAAAGTGGACAAATTTGTGATGCATGCGCCAACAAAGCAACCAACTACACAAATTAAATAAATTAAATATGTTTGATGCACCAAAATTCTCCAGCAATTGTCAAAAGCATGCGCCAACAAAGCATGCCAATATTATATGCCAACAAAGTAACATAAAGGGGACAATCTTGCCAAAAGAACCGTCAAACAAAACAAAAACAAAAAACTATTCCCCACACAATGAAAGAAAAGTCATCTTCAACCTTTGTCTTTCTCCTTCATCCTCTCGTTACTCCAAAAACAAAACCCAGAAAACATTTCACCATAAAATTTTCCAGATTTAAAAGGCAAAGACGAAACAGATTTTAATCAACCCAGACAACCGAGTATCAAAATAAATCCCAGAATCCGACAGAAAAACGAGATTATCAGATTCATATATAAAAACTGAAACTGAAGACGGAAATACAACAAGCAAGACAGAGGCGATATACTCGCTCTGATACCAAATGTAAGTACTTTATACTTAATATGCATGTTTAATATACTGAAATAAACATACAATAAACTGAAAGCGGAAGCGATAAATTAAAGATCGAGAATTAAAACCTCCAGCCATTGCTTATCGGTATTCCTGAACAGCTTTAAACCCGAATAAAGAAATAACCTGTTTCCGTCTTTCCGATAACTCGTCTGTGTGTCTTTTCTGATTTCGGTTCCGAACCCTCCTTCTCACTGATTTAGATGGTGTATATTAACTTAAGGGAGAGTAGGTTTGGTGACCTTATTAATCAGAATTGAGTTCTATTTATACTAATCTTGCCATCAAAGATCAGTTAGAAATAATGAAGAAAGGATGAGTGGGGTGGTTGGCTGAATAAGTGGGAAGACAAAGTAGCCAAATAATGGGCCACTAAAATTTTGAGTGCTTGGTTGACTCAAAAATCCAACAGTGTCTACTACATATGCTAGAAATTCATCATAAATGAAACAAAACGGGGTAAGTCTTAAGTGAGACCGTCTCGTCTCGAGTTGATATTGTGATACGGTAGACATGTACAATAAACTTAGAGGAAGACCGTCTCATAAAAGAATTAGTTAACGAGACAAGATAGATAGAAAAAAGTGCGGAAAAGAACAAAGAAGCAGTTGCAATACTTGCAAATAAAGTTTTTACCTGAGATTCTTGAATATCTCTACAGTTGACTTGAATAGGAATAGGAATTTTAAAAGGGAGATGAGAGTAAAAAAGTTAAGAAGGTGAAGAAATGGTGTAGTAAAAAAATGATGTGAAAGATGGAAGGTTTTTACTTTTTAAATTGATTGATTGAAGAAGGAAGTATGCAGTATCAAGTATCAATCACGTCATCACAGTTTCGCCGTCTTTGAGCCACGTGCCTGCCATTTCCCACCCATCCCCTTTTACCGTTTACGCAATGTCTATCATCATTTTACTATTTTAGTCCCGTCAATTTGGGTAAATTATATCATGCTCCTGGGAGTAGGGAGCATGATCCTCACAGCCTCAGGGAATTATTGAGGAAAAATAATACTCCCTCCAATTCATCATATTCTTTAGGGCTGAGAATCGGTCCAAGACCGGACCGAACCGGACCAAACCGGACCGGACCGAAGACCAAAAATAAAAATTTAGTGGACCAAAGACCGGACCTAAAACTTTCGGTCTTGGACCGGACCAAACCCAAAATATTTGGTCCGGTCCGGTCTTGGACCGAAATGGACCTAAAATTAATTTTTTCACTATTTCGTATACGATAATTACATTTTAATTCCGCTAAATAAAATGCATTTAAATAATTAGACGACTCTTTTTATGAGAATCATTGACAATACTAATTTATAATGTCTTTTGAAGATAAAATATTAATCTGATTCATAATATTTTAATGTTGTGTCATTAAAAATATGATATTTGGTCCATTCGGTCCGGACCTAAATTAACCGGTCTTGGACCGGACCGGACCGAAGACCAAACCTTGAAAAAATGAGGACCGAGGACCGGACCAAAATAATTCGGTCCGGGTTTGGTCCAGACCAAATGGTCCGGTCCGGTCCATTTTTCCGGTCCGGACCTAAATTTGCTCACCCCTAATATTCTTCCCTATTTTCTAAAACGGTTATTCAGGTTTTCTTCTCTTTCTATTTTTGGTAACTTTTTATTCTTATTTTATTCATACCTCTCTCCTATTACCCCACCCACCTCCTTACTTTAATATTTGTGGCCCACAATTCATTATTTAACTCTTAATTATTCATCACTATCTCCTATCACCAAACTCCACCCAACTTTTTATCAATATAATACTTCATTTCTTAATTCTTGTGCCCAAAGTAAAGAAGAAGAAAATAGAGGATTGGAGGGAGTAAAAAATTATAAAAATAATCATCCACTAATCCACTATGTTACAATTCAGTTACCCTGTTCCTCTAATACTTATGTTATTCTAAAAAAACTCTATCATGGATCTATTACTACTCAATTACGTAAATTTCATGTCTTTTGGCCAAATTATTTTGCATTCTTCACTTCGCTATTGTTATGAAGGAAAACGTTTATGATTATTATTCCGTTTATTTGCACGAGTCCGCAAATGAAGATATTGACATTCACAAAATATAAATAAGTTATAGATTCACAGATTATATATTGTGAATACGAAGTTTATGTTTTGCGTATATGTAATCTATATGCGATGAATACGTAATTATATTTTATGAATATGTAGTTATACTTTGTGAATATATGTTATGTTAGATTAATATTTATGATAACCTCTATGTATTTGTCATTACTATGAATATGTATTTGTGAATTGTTTATCATATTGTGTGAATATGTTTATTAATTGGGTGAGTATGTGAGTTTTAATTTGAAAATAAGAAGTTTGATTTATATGAATATGTCAATTATGTAATGTGAATATTCTATTGTTATGAACATGTCAATTATATGATGTGAATATGCGAGTAAAATTAAAATAAACACCAAAATATATCAAATATGATCTCAAATTATAGAGGAATGAAAATCACGAATAATGGTATAATTTTTATATTTTTCTAATTTATGAAATGTAAGTTTTAAGGGTTTTAAAAAACTAAACTAAAGTAGGAGCATGATGTTTTATACACCTAGGTGTATGGTATAAGGATTGGTCAATTTGTGTCAACCTCACTCCTGAGTCTAGACCTGGTAAATCGGGTCAACGAATTGGGTTGAGTCGGGTTACTTCAGATCAGGTCCTTTTGGGTTAGTTCGGGTCGGGTTTGGTTTTTGAGTTTACGGGTCTGTTTCGAGTTTATTGGTCGGGTCTGTTTTGGGTCAAGCGGGTCGGGTTATTTCGAATCAGGTCATTTTTTGGATCAATGATTAAGAGAGAAAAAGACATTTCGAGTCTTTTGGGGTTAAGTAAAGATATGTTTTGTCAAGTCATTTTCGAGTTGAGTAGTTTCGGGTAGGGCCATTTCGGGTGTCATTCAGGTGCGGCAGCTCGAGGCATTTTCGGGTTTCGGGTCGGCCTTTTCGGGCCGGGTCAATCAGATCGGGTTGATTTTGCCAAGTCTAGTCCTGGACCTGACAAACGGGTTATTCGGTGGGGTTTGGAAAAGTTGTGTTTGGATTAGGTTATTATAGGGTTTAATAGGATTCGGGTCGAAATGGGTTAATTTGGGTTTAGGTCATTTCGGGGTCTATTATTATCAAATTATTTAGGGATAACGATCCGTTTTCAACAATGACATTTGCATCAGGTCAAACAGAATCGATTGAATTCATGTCCGAGTCCTCAATTCGGATATAGGGTGTCAATTTAACCAGGTTGGCTCAATTATTAATCAAATTGACCTAACCAGCATCCGAATAAAAGATTTGAAATTGGCTTGTGATCTAAATTGACTTGACTCTCATTCATCCGACTCAAATTTATATCATCACACACAGACTATTATCTCTAAATAAATTTATAACCACCCACCTAAAATTGAACTGAAACCAAAAATAATCTAACTGGACATAGAATTCTTTCAAACATAAAACGACCACAAATGTTCTTAAGGGTGAAATTATCCGAATTAAACTGAACTTAGTCGAAACGACAAATTCATGTAGAAATGTCCACAAACACCTCTAAGCCGTTACATACCTTAACAATTCCAAGACATTTAACATGAGATTACACATGCCAAGAACAATTAAAAGAGAAATAACTCGTTAAAATTTACAGTTTTATTCCAACGCTTTGCCAACATCTTCAACTGCTTCGTGATTTTAAACTTCCCTTTCCTTCCCACCCATTTGTGTATGATCAGTTGTTCTAGAACATGGCCGTTGCTAAGAAAATACTCGACTATTCTTAGTTCCTCTTTCAAGCCTAGAAAATGCTCTATCTCAATGACCTTAAGGTGAGTTTTCAAACAAGACGGAACAACTCGACCTCTTCCCCCCCAATAATTTTGCTGCACTGTGTCTTTATCCTTGAAGCCAACCCGAAAAAGGCCCTAGACGACATAACAAAGAGTGTCAAATGTCGAAATTATAGAATGCATAAACTAGAAAGTACTCAGGGTAGGGTGCGGGAACTGACCTCCAAAAAGATAAGCTCTTCCAGATTAGGTGCAGTTCTGAGCAATCTTAGCAATGTAAAATGCAGATTTGTAGAACAGCCTATCTTCAATGTAGTTAAATTACGTAGAATTGGCAACTCATCTATAAGCATAGTCAGCGCCTTCATGAAACAAGAAATTCAACCGTCATTTACAAATTAATTAGGTAACACCGAAGGACTTGGGTTGGTCTCATATGTGATACAGTTCAATAAAAAGCTCACCTTGATGCAATCAGCTGACAAGAACAAGCGCTTGACGTTTGAAACACCTTCGATAAGATCACGTGCAGAGTGAGATAAAGTCGAATTTTCAGAATCACCGGGCTTTATGAATATTTCTAGATGGGCTTCTACCAAATAATTTGATGGCAGAAAGAAGTAAACTTTTGCCAATTTGTCAGCATAGTGGAAATACTGCAACAACGGAGCAGCAATACCAACAAGTTCTATAGCCTCCATATCAGAACTGTCAAAGCATTTTCCGTTGCCAAGCTTCAGTTTTCTAAGAGGTGGCGCGGGCATAATGGCCAGAATTTGAGCTTTATACCAATTAAGTGGCTCCATAATAAATTCTTGGAGTGTCGGACATCCTAAGGAAATCCGGTCGATCAACATTGAATCTACAACCATAATTTGATGCAGATGGAGGATCTTAAGACACGGCAAGCACACAGTACCAGGAATTTGTAAAACAGTAAAATTACAAGTCAACTTGAGAATACACAATGTTTTGCAAGTGAATAAAGATTGTGGAAACCCAACATGCGCGCCACCAATACACAGATCGAGTTCCTGGATTCCCTTGTTTATTATAGTAGATAACCAAAGACCAACACTTTTAGGTACACAACATTCACATCTTAATGTACATTTGACGCGAAACCTTATCAGGATTGACACTTTCAAGCAGTCCAGCATTTTGAAGACTAAAGCTCTAAATGCAACACTACTCTCCTCACGATTCAAGGCACTAAGGTTGTTAACTAGAAGTGACTCATCAAAATCCAAATGAGTAATCTCTTTAAAGAGATAGCACCACCTCCTCGACAAAATACTGGTAATGACGGCGTACTTGGTGGGCAGGAAATTGAGAATATTTATTAATAACTCATCAGGGAGACTGCTAATTCTGTCCATTGGCATTTTGCTGTTAAACTCCAGCAGTATAGAACAGGTTGTATCGTTTAGTCCTCAGAAAGCAAACTGCTTGAGTAAACAGAAGAGTTAACAAATTAATCAATCGTTTGCTAACATCAGAATCATGATCAGATAACACAATGTGATTGTGTTTTAAGTTGTCATCAAATTCTATCTAAATTACCCAAATGAGATTTTAGAAAAACTAACATGTCGCATAAGACAGGTTCTAACCATACATGTAAGAGCAATGATAAAACCTTTTCTTTTCGGATCTTCTCTAGTACCTTCTCCTTAAAACACGATTACTCAAAAACTCACAGTACAAACACGACTACTCACAGTAAAAACTCATAAGACGGTTCTAACTTCTACGCATGTCGCATACTCATAGTAAAAACTCATAAGACGGTTCTAACTTGTAAGCATACATTGTTCAAAATTCCGTATTATGATTTGAAGTAAAAACGCAACTACTCAAAAACTCACAGTAGGATTACGTCCCTACTCAAGATTATAATCTTTTAGACAAAATATTTTCCAATATACGATCACAAATAGGATTATACAATCAGTTGTATCATAAACATTGTACAAACAAGGTATAAGAATCCGAGCTTATATGTATTTTTTCTGAGCTAATTCAAAGTTATATTTTTAATGTATAAATGGATGAGTTCAATACTTTCTAATAAAACTCATACGGAGTATTATTTAACATAAAGCTCGGATACTTTATCACAAAGCTCAGATTCTACACCGTACAACATATACAACTGTTTGTATAATCCATGAATTGATAAATGGTTTCCCTATTACCGATTTTCTCTTAGCTGAGCTCCGAAAACAGTCATTCATACTCAGGGCATTAGCAATAGACAAACCCCAAATAAGGTTTGTCTCATGCCACATCACTCAACACACAAAACTCTCTAACAAAAACCCTCAATACGACAATAGACAAACCTCTTAAATATAGACAAACCTCATAAAAGTATACTACATGGGGTCCACTATCACTCACAACCAAAAACACAAACCATTATACAAAATTGTAACCATTCCCGTCTATAAACTTCAACCCACATTCCCAACAATAGAGAACCTCTAAAAAGTACACAAAACTTTGTTGACAAACCTATATTGTTGATGCCCTAATTTAAGATATCGAAAACCCGAGAATATAAACAATTAAACATTTTCAGCAACCTACTTCCTTTCCTATATCTCCTCCATAACTAAAAGTTTATTTGCATGATTCTTCATCATTTTCCAAACTTCACTCAAAAATTTACCCCATTATTCCTCATTTTCTTGTATTATTAGGTTTAATTCACGATCAATCATATAACAAACAGTACAGAATTCGCAGGAAATGTTTAACAAATCTATGAGTAAAAACTTGGAAATTAAATTGGCAATGTTTAAACAATCAATAAAATTATGCTATTAAAAGTGAGAATAAATATACCTGAAGAATTGAATTGAAATTAGTTTGGGAATTAGGGTTTGATTGTGTTTGATTTAGTGGTACAGAGCACAGACTACAGAGTATAGCTAAGAAGAAGTAGTTGTTTAAATTTAAAGCAGGTGAAAGTGTACTCAGTACGTTTTATCTCAATCTAGATAAATGGGTCAATTATTTTTGGTATTTTCGAATTTTGGTTTTATTTCTCTATTTCTTTGATTTTGTGACAACTGTTATCTATTTTATTTTATTTTTGAGTATATTCCTCGTTTGTTATCAACTAGATTTTGTGCCCGTGCGTTGCACGGGTTTCAATTTTGTCTTTCCTCAACATACCTTGGTGCCATGTTTGCTTAAAGAGGTTGTAGGATATTTTTTTCCACCAGGTAAGTTTAACATTGAAATTAGTTTCTTTATAATCCCTCATATTCACTATATTTTTCCCTATTTCCCTTTTCGGATTATTCGGATTTTCTTCCCTATTTCCTTTTTTGGGTTGATTTGTGTGGTCCAAATTCAATTGCATGTGGGTTAGTGTGTTTTGTGTGGTCCAAATTAACTTTCTTATTTCTTGTGCAAAAAGGAAAGGGGAAGAATATAGTGAATATGAGTGAGTATAGTGTATTTAGAATCTATCTATTTCTCTAGGATTAGGAATTTATGAGTTAAAAGATAAGACTCCACAATTAACGATTTTCAATATTTATTAATTTTATATTATATTTTGCATGAGGTAGTGGCCTTGTCACAAATAATGGCCATATATTCACCTAGAACAACCGTTTATTGTATATAACTTGGACTCTGTTGGTCCGACACTTAGAATTTTTTGTTTTTGTTTTTTACTATCAAATCAATTTTTAATTTTTAATTTTTAATTTCTACTTTTCTATGCTAGATAATAAAAGAGATAATAAAAGAGCCCGTAGTTACTGTGTAAGACGGTCCCATAATGAAAAAACATAACCTATGGGAGTGAAAATTTTCAGCGGGGGTAATAGGGTATTATTACAAGGGGGACTCGAAAAAATTCGAAAATTTTAACTAAAAAATTCGAAATTTTTAAACTATTGACATATAAAACCTCATGGTTAGTTATAAGTTTGTTATAACAACCATAGAGTTAGTTAGACTAAACTAGAGTTAGTTGGGTTAATCTAACTACTATAAATAGCTGAGATTGTATCATCATAAACATAAGTTTTGATTAATGAATATATCATAAACATTCAATTACATAATTCTCTAACATCTTAACATCAATACAAGTTTATTGGTGTTTACATGGTATCAGGTTCTTGATTTATCAAGAATTCATACGCTTCCGCTTCAAATCTTCATACATTGTTCTTCATATCTTCATACACGTTCATACACAGTTCTTCACATCTTCATACATCTTCTTCTTCTTTTGTTTTCTAATCTTTACAACTTCAAACATATCATTCAATACTTTCAAATATGCCTGATTCTGATCATTCAACTGCTTCTGATTCGTATGAGTTTTATGACGATCCCTTATATCTTTCCTCTTCTGATCAGCCTACTTCTTTGCTTACTCCTGTCCTGTTCGATGGAACAGACTTTCTAAGCTGGAAGCAAGATGTTTTAATGGCCTTGGCTGCGAAGAATAAGGAAGGGTTTGTTAATGGTGTCCTGGTGAAGCCTTCTGCTACAGATAAGAAGTATCATCAATTCATTAGATGTGATTTGATGGTACTCAAGTGGATTCTGAACTCCATGGATAAATCAATCAGAGAAACCTTGAAATACATAAGAACTGCTAAGGCACTGTGGGACGAGATAATGGAAAGGTATGGCCAATCCAATTTCATAGAGATTTATCAGCTAAATCAAGATCTTAATTCCATTACCCAGTCCAATTCTTCTCTTATTGAATATTATAGCAAGGTTAAAAATATTTGGGAAACCTTGGATAGTTTGGACCCTGTACCTGATTGTACTTGTGGCAAATTGGCTACTTGTACTTGTACTTTGATCAAGCGAATTCATGCTCGTGATCAACAAAACAAGTTGATCAAGTTCTTGATGGGATTGAACTCTAGCTATGACACTGTTCGTACTCAGATATTGTCCATGGATACTCTGCCTACTATTAGCAAGGTTCTTGGTTTACTTCAGAAGGTAGAGAAACATAAGCAGCTGACTGATATTGTTGAACATGTTACTGATGCAACTGCTTATGCAAGTTATAGACCCACTGATATTGTGAATCAGAATACTGGTGCACAAGTTACTTCTACTTCTACTGGTAAATATTGTGGTCATTGCAAGATGCATAACCATAATCTGGATGAATGCTTCATGGTCAATCCTTGTCCATCTTGTGGTAAGGTTGGGCATTCAGCAAATAAGTGCTTTCTTATTGTTGGATTTCCAAACAAAAACAATAAGGGGAAGGGCAAGGTACCATACAACAAAAATGCAAAGGCAGGCTACAAGAAGACTGCAAATAATGCTGATGTCTTGGGTGATTCACCTCTGGATGAAGATCATTGGACTGTCAGTGGCACTGGTTCAAAGTCAGGCTCTATTGATTCTTCAGTGATTGATGGATTGGTCACCTCTGTGATTGATCAGGTGCTTAAGAGGATTTCTGATGGAAATCAACGTCTTTCATCTTCCAATTTTGCAGGTATGTTACATCATGTTCATTCTGCTCATTATGATAGTTATTTGCATGATTGGATCATAGACACGGGGGCCTCAGACCATATGACTTATAATCTACATCTGTTACACAATGTTAAACATATAGAACCCCCAATATTGATTGGTTTGCCTGATGGTTCTAGTAAGGCTGTGAAGGTGTCTGGTGATGTTGTGCTAACACCTGATATTACACTGACTAATGTTCTTTTTCTTCCTGATTTTAAACAGAATCTTCTATCTGTTAGTAAGCTTATAGATAACAATGCTTTATCTGCTGTTTTCTTGTCCACTCATTGTTTGTTTCAGGACATTTCCAGTAAGAAATGTATAGCCACAGGACAGCGGATAGGAGATTTATATAGGATTCAAGATGATAACACAAAGTTACTAGTTAATAAGATTGCTGTTGTTGTTTTTACTTTACTGTCTAAAGCTAGTATTCAGTCTACTGTAGGTTCTTGTAATTCAGTACTTCATGATGTATCTTTGTTTCACTCTAGGCTTGGCCACATTTCTTTAGACAAATTGAAAGCTGTAAACAAGGATGTTTCTATTAAAAATGCCAATTTCCATTGTGAGACTTGTATACTTGCTAAGCATCATCAGTTGCCATTTCCTAAAAGTAATTCTAGGGCATTATGTAATTTTGAGCTTTTGCATATGGATGTTTGGGGTCCATATAAGACTCCAGCCTTGTCAGGTGCTAAATCATTCCTAACTATTTTGGATGATCATTCCAGGAATACCTGGACTATCCTTTTTCAAACCAAAGACCAAGTTCCTAATTTAGTAAGAGACTTCTTTGCATACATTGAGAAACAATTTCAAGCTAATGTCAAGATAGTTAGGAGTGATAATGGTTCTGAATTTTTGCATCATGCTTGTGGTAGTTTGTTTAAAAGTAAAGGAATTGTGCATCAAACCAACATTGTTGGCAGGCCACAGCAAAATGGCCGAGTTGAAAGAAAACATAGATATTTACTTGACACTGCTAGATCTCTTAGATTACATGCTTCATTACCTGTAAGATTTTGGGGTGACTGTTTGCTTACTGCAACCTATCTGATTAATTTAATGCCCACCCCTATACTTGCTTAGAAGACACCATTTGAGGTCCTATTTGGTAAAGTTCCTGATTATTCTATGTTAAAAATTTTTGGTTGTTGTTGCTATTCTTCCATGCCTCCCACCTATTCAGACAAATTTGGGACAAGGGCTAGAAAGTGTGTTTTTCTAGGTTATCCACATAACCAAAAAGGGTACAGACTGTATGATATTACTACAAGAAAGATATTTGTCAGTAGGGATGTAGTTTTTAGAGAGGACATCTTTCCTTTTCAAACTCCTGTGTCATCTCCTACTGAATTAGTCAACCCTGCTACTTCCACATTATTAATTTCTCATTCTGATAAGTCTACACTGGTTAATAATAACACCTTACAATCTACCAGCGGTACTAGTGATTTACAGTCACATAATGACACTACTGAATTACCACCACAAACTGACACTGTCAATGAGCCACATGATAATGTACAACTGAGTGTTGACATCCCTGAGAATAATATCAGGAGGTCTACTAGACCTAGACAGCCTTATGTAGTGTTACAGGGATATCATTGTCCCTTAAAGTTGTCAGGTACTCAGAATGTTCCTGCAACTGGGTCAATGTCTAGTGCTTTGCATACTGCTGTATTGAATCAGATGCAGGGCTACAGTGACCAGTATGTAGCATCATTAGCTACAGCACTTCAAGAGCATGAACCTTATACATATTATCAAGCAAGCAAGGACCCAAGGTGGATAGAAGCAATGACTAAAGAGATTCAAGCTCTTGAAGCTAATCAAACATGGACTTTGATGCCCCTACCTGATGGTAAGAAGACTATAGGCTCAAAATGGGTTTTTAAAATCAAGTATAAAGCTGATGGTACAGTTGAGAGGTTCAAGGCTAGATTGGTAGCTAAAGGTTACAATCAAGTCAAGGACAGGGATTACACTCATACCTTCTCTCCAGTAGCCAAATTCACAACTGTTAGGGCATTGTTAGTAGTGGTAGCAGCAAAAGCCTGGCCATTATATCAGCTAGACATCAACAATGCTTTTTTACATGGGCAGTTGGATGAGGATGTCTATATGAGACCTCCAGAAGGATATAGAGTGCAACCAGGCCAAGTATGTAAGCTTACCAAGTCTCTTTATGGCCTGAAGCAGGCATCTAGACAGTGGAACAAAGAGTTTTCCAAATATTTGATCAGTCAAGGGTACACACAGTCCAAGTATGATTATTCCTTGTTTACAAGATCAGATGCATCAACCAAAGGGTTTACAGTGGCCCTGGTGTATGTGGATGATGTCTTACTCACTGGAAATGATGAGCAAGAGATTCAGAAAATAAAGAAAGGACTGGATACAGTGTTCTCTATCAAAGATTTAGGACCTGCAAGATATTTTTTGGGCCTAGAGATTTCAAGAAATGACACTGGCCTACTTATTAACCAAAGGAAGTATATCTTGGATATACTAAGTGACATGAAAATGGAAAATGCAGACACTGCAAATTTTCCAATGCAGAGAGGTCTAAAACTTAGCACTGATTCAGGAGAATTATTACAGGATCCAGAGAAGTACAGACGACTGGTTGGCAGGCTCTTATACTTAAACATGACCAGGCCTGATATATCATATTCAGTTCAGCACCTGAGTCAATTCGTCAGTCAGCCTAGGCAACCTCACTTTCAGGCTGCCATTCATGTCTTGAAGTATCTAAAGAAGACAGTCAATTCTGGTCTCTTTTATGCAGCAGACTCAGACCTGCATTTGACAGCATTTACAGATGCAGACTGGGGTCAGTGCTCTTTCAGCTGCAAATCCTTGAGTGGGTACTGTGTCTACCTAGGCAAGTCTTTGATATCTTGGAAAACTAAGAAACAGAAAACTGTTTCAAAAAGTAGTGCAGAGTCAGAATACCGAAGCATGTCATATACAAGTTCTGAATTGGTATGGCTTGATGGTTTGTTAAAGGATTTCCACATTGAAGTACCTAAGCCCATCCCACTGTTTTGTGACAATAAGGCTGCCCAGCATATCTCCATTAATCCAGTTTTCCACGAGCGAACTAAGCATCTCAATATTGACTGTCACTACGTAAGGGATAAACAAGATGAAGGCTTTCTAGTCACTAAACACATCAGAACAGGTCTACAAATTGCTGACATAATGACTAAGGCTTTGGGAGCTGATCAACATCAATTTCTGTCTAGCAAGCTTGGATTAGTTGCAACCCCATCTCAAGCTTGAGGAGGGGATATTGACATATAAAACCTAATGGTTAGTTATAAGTTTGTTATAACAACCATAGAGTTAGTTAGACTAAACTAGAGTTAGTTGGGTTAATCTAACTACTATAAATAGCTGAGATTGTATCATCATAAACATAAGTTTTGATTAATGAATATATCATAAACATTCAATTACATAATTCTCTAACATCTTAACATCAATACAAGTTTATTGGTGTTTACATAAACTTTAGCGGGGGCGACCACCCCTGCTACCCCCGTTAATCATCAGACCAATAGCAGTGGTAGAACCAAAAATGCGTTCTTACTCTAACACATCATCGCCATATCACCAAATAACAAACTCGATTTTTATGAACTGATTTCAACAATAACAAACTGTTTTCTAGTTCTCAAATAGGACCCATATTCCACTACCTAATAAAATAGTGTGTTACAAAAATCCACTAATGGACAAGAAAATGGTGGAGGCAAATTAAATAGTAGTGGGCCCACCAGCAATTCCCTTGTAATGTTATTTGCTGCGTGCTTAACACGCTTTTTTTTTCTACTTAAAATTTCTGCGCGTACCACCACACCCTCTTTCTTTCATTTTCCCACTTGATTTCTACTGTGCCTTTCTTCAGAACGAACCAAGTTCGTCTGCACAAACTATAAATGACGAACGAACTGCAAATGTTCTCCAACAATGGTTTTCAGTTCGTTCTTAAATAAGAACTCCTCTACAAACTACCATTGCTATTGCTCTCATGATTGATTTACAAATTTACAAATTCATCTTTTCCATTATGTGCGTGTTATTCTACCTATTTTATCAACAACTCCACCCCTCCTTTTAAACCTATCCTTTGGATGCTTTCAGTGTGAGTTTTATTTTTCTTAATAGAGGATTTTTGTAGTTGCGATATATTGAGGGTAACAAATTGCACATTTGCATTAATACCATAATATTGTTATGATATTTATTTGGTTACTTAGTTCCTGGCATTATCGAGATCGAGCGGATATCTTCATGTCATGTTTGACATCGTTTGCGCTTGTCATTGCAATTGCCATTGCTGTTGTCTTAAATATTTAAGCAAAAAATGCGTAAACCTAATGACTGTAGTCTGCTTCTGCAATGCATTGTGCTTATTTTACAGTCTATTTTTGTCAGTTGTTTGGGCTAAAAATCACATAATAAGAAAGGCCCACTTCATAAATAATGGATCATAAGAGAAGGGATAAGAGAAGGGGAGCCCACAGTTGGAGGAAGCACAAAATAGGACGAATGGTCCAGCACGCACGCGAGAAGAAGGCCGAGGCCCATTAAAGGAAGCATCTGAATTTAGGAAAGAGAAGTCAGGGAGAAGCCAGGGAGAAGTCAGGGAGATTAGGGAGAATTGAGGGAGACGGCCAAACATGGAAAGAGTTATTACAGAAGTTATATTTCCTTTCCATAATCAAAGTAGGATACATCTAGGGTTCTTACCCTATAAATAGCCAAGGAAGAAATCAAAGAAGGACATTCATACACACATTCATCCGAGATCACACAGACACAATACCTCGTGCTAGCAAGATTTGCATTACGACTCAATTGTATTCGTCCTCCTATTCAAGAATAGTGCAATATTTGGCAGGGTACCGTCCCTCCCGCAGTTGTTCCCACATTAGGTTTTCCGCGTCACCAAATCTTACGTGTCAATTTACATTACGAGCGTTATTTCCTTATTTAAATATCATCATACAAACAATTAATCAACTAACCAACGAGTAAGACCACATTGACCTAAAACAAGTAATTTGGTAAAAGTCACCTAAACATTTTGGCGCCCACCGTGGGGCATTGTGGTCGTCAATCGTTGACAATCTAAGTACGCAATGGATAAACAAGCATCAGAAGCTGTGTCAGGGAGCAGACAACCGTCGCCACCGCCGACCTCTACTCAAAATCCGGCGTCGACAGTGGCAACGCAGGCTCTCGGACATACCTCAAGAACCACACCAACGGCAAAAACCTCTTTGCCTCCTAAAACTCCTGCTGTCACAACCCAAGCTAGATCAGATAAGTGAGCAGCAAGCTCAGGCCTCACCCCGCCACCCAGTCCTACGCAAATCTTGCTCGCTGGCGTAGAGAACCTTCAGAAGACCATGGAAAACATGAGAGAAGACCAGAAGAAAACTGAAGCCGAAGCAAGGAGGAGAGACAGAGAGCTCTGGGCGCAGATAGATATCCTAAAACAGCAGTCTGTCACCCCAGTAAGCAGGACAGGTGAAGGAAAATCTCCGCTAGTAGATCTGACACATGGGGCATCAGGCAGCAGGAATTCACCTCGGCAGATACCAGCTGAACTGGTAACAAGGTTAGATCTAGCTACAATACCATCAGATGGAAGAATAACCCCACAAGGGCTGGGATACCTCACACCAGATAACTGGCCGCCAACAAGCCGTGTGGAAGCACGAAGAGGTGGCACCCCTGTTGGCAATTTCGCAGCAATCAGCCAGACACCTGGAGCAGGATCTGGGGTGAACCACCAAGGGAATTGGCAGCAGGGAACGATCGTTACTTCAACCCCCTAGCTGCTGGGACACATCAGAACCTTCAAGAGTTCGGGTCAGGAGGCGGCGTATTGAATCAGCAAGCAGCTGACAGGCGGACCCCAGACTCAAGTAGCATAACAAATCAGCAGTACTTGGAGCTAAGAGAGATGCTAATAAGCAGGGTCCCAGGACTGCCACCCCCACTCGAGAAAGCAGCACCTGACAGTTATGCCGACTCGCCATTCGTGGACGCCATATCCATCACAGCCATGCAAAAGGGATTCACCAATCCTAATATGCCTCTCTTTGACGGCACAACAGATCCCTTTGACCACATAAGCCAGTACAAGCAGAAGATGATGACAGTGACAGCCGTAGGGTAGGTCAAGGAAGCTTGCATGTGCAAAGGATTTGGATCCACCTTAACGGGGCCGGCACTCTGATGGTTTGTAAGTCTACCCAACAGGTCGATATCCACATTTGCTGAATTGGTAAACGCGTTCACCCAGCAGTTTGCAAGCAACAGGAAGCCACAAAAGCATGCATGAGATCTATACAGAATCGTCCAGGGGGCAGGAGAAACCATTGGAGAATACAACACCAGATTCAACAATGAGAAAGTGGCAGTACGGGAATGTGATATTTCGACAACAGTAGAAGCCTTCAGGAGGGGCCTCCACGATGATTCTGACCTGTACAAGCAGCTGACTATGAATCCCTGCCACAGCCTCGAAGCAGTGCAAGAAAAGTCAGCTGCCGCAATAAAACTAGAGGAAGACATCCTAGCCAGAGCAAGCCTACCTAATACACCAAGTGTTTCCAGTAACTCAGCCGCAGAAAAGTCGGGAAGAAAGCAAACTACAAGTAAAAGGGACGAAAGATATAGGCCATATGGAAGGGGAGTCAACAGAATCGAAGAAAATCAGCAACTCCCTACTCTGGCAGAATATGGATTCACTACAGGCACCGGAGGAATACTAAAGGCACTCAGGGAGATGGGAGACATGGTAAGGTGGCCCAAGCCACTAGTAGAAGAACAGGCATGGCGAAAAGATAGCAAAAAGAAGTGTGAGTTCCATCGTGATATTGGGCATAACACTGAAAACTGCTACACACTACGAAGAGAGATCAAGCGCCTGTACGAACAAGGTGAACTGAGCCACCTATTACCACGTGGGGGCAAACAGCAGGATAAGGTAGGCTCCGTGAAGCCTGCAAATCCACCCACATGCACCAAGATCATAAACGTGATAACAGGCGGCTCAGACATAAGTGGGCTAACGTACTCAGCAGCTAAGAGGCATGCCACCGGTACCAAAGGAGATAGTGTAACACCCCCATACTCCAAGTGCCTTACCAGGACCACTCAGGTATGAAGACATTACCATCTCGGTTACCCGAGGCAATGATAATCAAACAACAATAAAGAAACAACGTTTATTATAAATAATTTAGCGAATAGTTACAATCCTCAAAACCAAACCAAAAGTACGATACATGATCTCAAACTGACTGTTCTAACTGAAATGTAAATAAACTAAAGGCTACAGCGGAAGACTCATATCATCATGTCGTGGCATCCCAGCTATCCCAGTACTCTGTAAGGTACATATACCTATTATTAGACTCCTCTAATAGTGAACTAATTAACTTGTTAATTATTTGTTCTTTAGATCTAGTGCATGCATAACAAAATGAAAGATTTATAAGAAAAACAATGTTCCTTACATTGTTGGTTGGTTCGAAAATTTGGGCACAAGTAAGGTCACCTTCCTTTACTTGTTCTTGAGCTTATAATGATGGATGATCCTCCTAAGACTCCAAGCTTAGAAGCCACTCCAATAAATTGCACCCAAGATGAATCCCAAAAATCTCTACTAATATTAACTAGATATATAGTAGAAACATTACCTTAATAATACTAATATTCTTATATTACTACTTCTAGTAATAGATTTGGTGTATTAGTATTTATTGAGAGGTTGTAAGAATTTTGCATGTGAGAAAGCTAGAGAGATATGAGGATTTTCAAGCAAAAAAACAAGTAACGAAATGAGCAACCAAAATTCCTCCTTTTGTAATGCCAAAACCGGTTGGCATAAGGCAAAGGAGGAATCTTTTGCCTTTTGTTTTTAGTCTTTGTTTGTGTAGGTAGTGTGTAGGCTTTAAGCTTTGTAAGACATGTCATGGATAAGTCACTATCACACATTTTTATAACAAAAAGAACAAGACAAAACAAGAGCATCTCTTGCTCTCATTTTGGCCGAAATAATGGACCCTTTATGGTCTATTTTTGCCTTTTGTCATTTGTCCCACAAATGCTTATAAGTCATATGTTCAACTATCTTACATTTTTAATTATTAATGTAATCATTTAACACTTAAATATTCCCATTAATAATATAATATACACTCCACTTTTTGAGTAGTATACTACCATTATATCATCATATAATGGGTCCCATAATTACTAGTTAGTTAAAATTACAACTTCTTGTAACTTTAAATAACTAATTACCTCTACCTCAAAACTTATATTAATATCTCAACTAATTTAGTAATATAACACTTAATTACTAAATTTAATCTTTATTTAATCACATTAAAATAAGACGCAAAATTGCACTCCCATAATTAAGGAATTAATTAATCAGACGCATACAATTAATTAAATATCTATTTGGGCCTCATCCTATAGGTGTGACCTAAAGGGATCAATTGACCACCACCGTCACACACGACAAGTAATGTCAAACTCTAGTTAGCCAATCATTACCGATTTAATGACGGTCATTGTATAAAGAATCATCCTCTCGTATTCTTAATTTGAGATTTAATTATGATATTTAAATCATGTGATCGCACTATTGTTGAGGACACATTTCCCAACAATCTCCCACTTGTCCTCGACAAGTGTGCGTCACCAATTCTCTTGTCCTATTACAATCTCCCACTCAATGCAAGGTGTCTTGCAGGTCGTATTTACATTTGATCATATCTTGAGTGGTTTTCTCGATCCGGAGATTAATGTCCGACCGGAATTATCTATCAAAGATACCTTCCGAGCGTGGCCACGCATTTCGATTAACTACTCCTCGAGTGGCCTTGAGATTTCAAACAACCCCGACAAGGGGTGGACAATTCCTATCGCCCTATTCCCTTCGTTCACCACGAGTCCATCATAACCCAAAATATACCCAGTTTGACCTCGTTTAAGAAATCGTAGAGTATAAATCAAAGCTAATCAGAAGTTGTGCTAACTTGGGCGAATAGTCTCTAGTCAAAAGAATTGACTCATAAGAATACTATAGTAGCTCTTGCCACGACCAGGCTTTATGAATTACGTAACTCTATAAGCGGTCATCGCCCGACAGATTGTCCCATACTGATCCGCCTATGTGATCGACTAGTCATCCCATATGACTCTATGGCACTTGAACTTGCCATCAATCGCATCACACTCTAGTCACTTCGAGACGTCACCTCATATAAGTAACTAGGGGCGAATACCATGTCAATCCAGTTCACTTTAATGGGGTTCAATTTGTCTCTACAACCCATTCGGACAAGACAAGGTACCGGGCGAGTTTAATAAAACTCAAACGATAAATGTGATTATCACATATGAATAGTCAATACACTATTACTACTTCATATTCTTTAATCTCTAGTGTATTAAAACACTAGTTAAAATGCAATACAAGCTTGGCAAGTGGATATACCCGATATCCATATATTCCAACTTAATTAATTGCTATTTCCTTCCATTCAATGTCATTTCTTAATGACATGAATTTCTCTAAGTATATGTCTAGATTTCATACTAGACCCGAGCTCTTTAACTTGAAAGAAGCTCCCACTGTTATCGCATAACATGTGATAAAGTTATTTGTAGAGGGATTCACCCTTAATCCCTACGTTGACCATTTTATCACAACTTACTTAGATTCCTTTTGTAGAATTTGCAATGCGCGAAACTAAAACATATTTCTTAGTTTCTTACTCCTCTGTCAATAACATTTGCTTAGGATTTCATCAAATCCTTTTAAGCTTGGAAACTAAAGTTTGTGCAACCCTTCAACACCTTAACTTAGTTTATCATCCAAACATGTGTACAAGTCATCAATTGCACTTTAAGGCTTTCACAAGCCCATCTAATGAATTAACTTATTATTGATTCATAATATACCTAGCATATGGTACATCATAGCACGTGCGTCTGTTGGCATACATAATCGTTCTAATGGCGGAAACATTAGTAATCGATTTCATGTAATCAACAACTTAATGGGTTCAGTGAACGACTATGATTCCATCATAGTAATTCCACTTTCATCATCATGAATAAGCCATTCAACTTTGTTGTTGTACAACAGATGTGAAATATCTTATCCTCATAAGACTCTCAACTCTATGCCAATATTCTCTCACATAGATTCAAAATCTAGAATACTTTGCATCCCTTTCCATGTGTCCCAATTACTCTCACCAGAAGAGAGCATTGGTATATTATTCTCAATGAGTAATATGTTATCAACATATAAGACATGGAGAAACAATTATAGCTCCCACTTAACTTCATGTATATCATGATTCTTCAATCATGTGAATAAAACAATTCACTATAATCACATGAACGAAAAGTATAATCCTTTAATGCTAGCTTAAGACCATCTTGTGATCACTTAAGATAGCTACGTATAATATGTCAGGATTCTTAGATCTTCATCTAAGGTTTTGTGTTTTAAATATTTCCTTCCCTAAATTCCCATTTTAGAAAAGCGAATTTATATTTGCCATTCTTCATTGTAATGAAATGCGGCAATTCCTAACATAATTTGTCTTGATCAACATCTTTATGTAAATCTTATGCATTTGTATACTCTAAAGCTCTATTTCCCTTTAAAGAGACCCTCACTTTAAAGTAAATCTACTCATGAGCAACAATTTTCGGATTTGTAATGCTTCGGCTCGTATATATAACAAGGTCATTATATATATATAACAAGGTCATGATACTATCACTTTCACGAAGTAATATTTTTTAAACAATAAGACATGTGCGATAGACTCCCATTTGAACTATGGTCTCATACTATCTTCATAGATAATAGTTCAATACCAACTCCCACTCTATTAATTCAATTACTTTCACAAAGTAACATTTCAACTATAAGAGGTGTTTGTGACGATACAATCTTCTCCCACTCTATCTCTCAGAAATACATCTATCTTCTTGAGAGATAGTTTTGTGAGACACAAACATATATATTTTAACGGAGTTTAGCTTTCAAAAGGCCATCCTAACATGGCAGCTTGATAATATACGAGTCTTATCCATGTCATCTGTTTGATAGACTCTCTATTCTAGGTATCTCATGGTTGACCATCCAATTAGAATTACTTGTCCGTTTTGGATTGCAAATTCCCAAAATTGAGTTCATCAACTCAAACCGACTCATATTAGTTTGATCTTATGGGTAGTGATGCTAGGTCATAATCCATCTTTAATAAATCAAATTTATTACTTAGATCTTTGCCACTACGATTGGGTCGTAATGCTTAGAACTTTATTCAATTGGTTCTCTACGTCATTTAAGAAACTTCTCAAATCTCTCAAATGTTTCACCTTTTATTTGATTAAGTAAATATACCCTTATCTACTTGAATCATTGGTAAAAGTGACGAAGTAGTCATAAATTCCCCTTGCGGTGATGCTAATTAGAACACATACATCGGCATGTATTAGTCTCAACAAATCACTTGCTTGTGTCCCTTTACCACTAAAGGAAGTACAAATTATATTGCAAAGGAGACAAGATACGCATATTCCATATGATTGAAAATCAAATGGTCCAATAATTCTAGTCAACACTAGCGTTTAATGCGTTTCTCATTTATGTAACCTAATTGAAAAATCAAATGTACAAATCATTTGGATTACCAGTTATGAGTCTTTTGGTGCGTATTATGCAGATATCTATACATGAGTTGGAACTGTCTAAAACTTGTGTATCATAAAGATAAGTAACATGGCTCACATCCATGTCTATTTTCAATAAAATACAACAATTGTCTTTGAGGACAAAATATAGATCCTTTCATGTCTCACATGGAAATAATGATTTAGACTAAGTGGATACATAATAACAATTATGTAAATTATAACTCAAAGTTATTTGCTAAAACAAGTATATCAATTTCTCTTGAAGTGGCGGCTACCCGAGCTCCCTTTCATTATCGCAAATTCATATCATTCTTGTTTAGCTTTTCCACATTTCCAAGTCCCACTTGAAGTAACAAGCCCAACTTTGATATCTTCTAAATACTTGGGGCAATTTCGCTTCCAATGGCCCATGACATTACAATAATGACATTCCTCATAGGATTTGGCACCCTTCTTGGTCTTGGTCTTGGTAGTCCCACTATCCATTTCCAATTTATAATCAGGTTTGGGTTTCTCGCCCATTTTTGCCTTCCCTTTATTAATACCAAAACTCCTTTCATTTGCAAGGACACTCTTGCTAGAACTCCCACTCAATTTGATATTCCTCATTGTTTCTTCAAACAAGGATTCCTTAGGCTTTGTAAGATTTTCTTCACAAGAATTTCTTTTCAAGGTGGTGGGCAATAATATTGGAGTGGGTGGAGTGGAAGTGGTAAAGAAGCAAAAATTTCCATCCTGACCAATGTCAATGCGTAATTCTCTAATCGTTTCATTGTCATAATCGGAGCATTTGTCATCGTATGATTGGAGCCATGTTTCAACGGTGATTGGTGTAGGAGTATTTGATGAATTCATTGCGTATAATTAACTACAAAAATGGAAATAAAGGAAATAATTATCATCTATCGTTTTAATAATACTCGTAAATTTAACTACAAGCATTGCATTTATATGGTGACCTCCACCCAACTACATAAATGATTCCGAGATCCAAGTTCATATTAACTCGGGCACGGTGAGCCGATTCATCCCTTATTAATATAACTCGGTAGATTAACCTTTTAATCGATTCTACTTTTAGAACTCTCGGTCGATAAAAATTACTCTAATTCTCATCTTTAGCCCGGAACACATGCGACTACGGTCAACATTACTTCCGTTGAGCTCAATCCAAATTTCGATGTAATAACATTTTACTACCCCACTTCGCCAACGTAACAAGGTTTGTATTACGGTGAAGCCGGATTAACTCCCTCATGAAATTGGTACTTCATGGGTTTCTACTATTTGGTAAGGCTTTATCTCAATTATTATATGTGAGAGGTCTTGTCAATTTATTATCTATCACGTTTTAAGTGAACTAAAGCGGTGAACTACGATAATTATAATTGACACGGTCGATGACTCGATATGATATGCATGTGTTGTTATGGCGATTTGGCAACGCATGCAACATATTAAAAGAAATGCAAAGCAATAAATAAAATTCCCAGTATGGCCTTCCTAAAAAATAGAAAATCAAATAATCTATTACATATTCGGAAACCAACTCCTTTGGTCCCTTGAGTCTTCAAATGGCACGCCTCCCAAGACACCGTCTTTGTCGGATCACTTTTCCGAATGGCACCGTCTTGAAGATGCTCCATAATTACAAATAATAATAAAAAATACAAAGCTATTCCTATTATACATTTGTAAAATGGAAAAACTAATAAAAATAAAATAAAAGTGATTCGAGATCACATTAAATTACAACCGAATCAATATTCCCTTTCATTACGGGTAATATTGATTAAACTAAGGTCATACTAAGATAAAATTACATAATTCAAAATTATATAAATAAAAGACATTCAACAATTGAAATATGCAGCATTATAATATGTATCTATCATGCCAAATGATGTGCCAAATCGCCCTATTTAACTTATGTCGTACATATAACCCAGTTTCATGGAAATGCGTGATAATAACCTTTTAAAATCACTAATTAACACTTAAATCACATCTAAGCTCAAGTTAATTATCCTAACACATTTTAGGACTCAAAAATCAGTCATCACTAAATTTTTGACAATAATTCAACTTGATTTAATTTTATGCTCATTTTTGACCTTAAAAACACAATATTTATGAAATAAATCCAAATTAATTCATAAAAGTTTCAAAATTTGAATTTTAAATTTTTGAACATTCTGGAATAATTTCATGACCCTCATAATGTCAAAAAACATGGTTAAAATTTTCGAATTAATTTTGAGAAAATATAGTTGCATTTTATCGATTTTATCTCATAAAATGTATAAAGTATACGAAAATTAAACCAATAATTTTTACAACTTTAGATCTGAATAGTGAGATATTAATTCAACTTAAAATAATTTTCTCAAGCCATGCAATACGTTTTAGCTAATTTTTGCTAAAATAATCACTATTTATGCCATTTTTACTCAAAAATCCATAAATCATGCTAAAGAAGATATTTAAATCTAGAAATTTACATACTCTTTGTAAATCTTGCATGTGACATCATATTAAAATATCATGGCTTAATTCGAAATTTAACTATTTTTAACCATTTTACCTCTTTTAATCCATCTTTATCTCATAAAACTCATAAATCATGCAAAATTAATCAAATTAACTCGTCCTTTTACACACAACTTGTAAAATATGCATGTGAGGTCATATAAATTTTCCAAGGTCATAAACGAAATTTAACTATTTTTAGCATTTTAATTCCCATTTTAGTCATAAAATTGTAATAAAATGACCAAAAATCCTTAAAATGAGCAATAAATTTCCATGAATCATAAAAATGACCTAAAAACATTTTAGGACCAGAATATATAACATGCATAGTGATTTCGTGGCTTATACTGATAAATGACAAATTTTTAAGTTTTATATGTTAACCTCTTAACTCGGAAAAACAATAACCGATTATGCATGCAACATCCTTATGCTCTGATACCACTTGTAAGGTACATATACCTATTATTAGACTCCTCTAATAGTGAACTAATTAACTTGTTAATTATTTGTTCTTTAGATCTAGTGCATGCATAACAAAATGAAAGATTTATAAGAAAAACAATGTTCCTTACATTGTTGGTTGGTTCGAAAATTTGGGCACAAGTAAGGTCACCTTCCTTTACTTGTTCTTGAGCTTATAATGATGGATGATCCTCCTAAGACTTCAAGTTTAGAAGTCACTCCAATAAATTGCACCCAAGATGAATCCCAAAAATCTCTACTAATATTAACTAGATATATAGTAGAAACATTACCTTAATAATACTAATATTCTTATATTACTACTTCTAGTAATAGATTTGGTGTATTAGTATTTATTGAGAGGTTGTAAGAATTTTGCATGTGAGAAAGCTAGAGAGATATGAGGATTTTCAAGCAAAAAAACAAGTAATGAAATGAGCAACCAAAATTCCTCCTTTTGTAATGCCAAAACCGGTTGGCATAAGGCAAAGGAGGAATCTTTTGCCTTTTGTTTTTAGTCTTTGTTTGTGTAGGTAGTGTGTAGGCTTTAAGCTTTGTAAGACATGTCATGGATAAGTCACTATCACACATTTTTATAATAAAAAGAACAAGACAAAACAAGAGCATCTCTTGCTCTCATTTTGGCCGAAATAATGGACCCTTTATGGTCTATTTTTGCCTTTTGTCATTTGTCCCACAAATGCTTATAAGTCATATGTTCAACTATCTTACATTTTTAATTATTAATGTAATCATTTAACACTTAAATATTCCCATTAATAATATAATATACACTCCACTTTTTGAGTAGTATACTACCATTATATCATCATATAATGGGTCCCATAATTACTAGTTAGTTAAAATTACAACTTCTTGTAACTTTAAATAACTAATTACCTCTACCTCAAAACTTATATTAATATCTCAACTAATTTAGTAATATAACACTTAATTACTAAATTTAATCTTTATTTAATCACATTAAAATAAGACGCAAAATTGCACTCCCATAATTAAGGAATTAATTAATCAGACGCATACAATTAATTAAATATCTATTTGGGCCTCATCCTATAGGTGTGACCTAAAGGGATCAACTGACCACCACCGTCACACGACAGTAATGTCAAACTCTAGTTAGCCAATCATTACCGATTAATGACGGTCAGTCGACTGTATAAAGAATCATCCCTCTCGTATTCTTAATTTGAGATTTAATTATGATATTTAAATCATGTGATCGCACTATTGTTGAGGACACATTTCCCAACATACTCATCTCAATACCTGCTCAATATCTGCTCACCATCCCCGAATGGATCACCGCAGGTTTACAAAACAACACCGGGGTCAGTACTAATCACACAATCAATATAAACAACAATGATAAGATAAACAAACAGCTTAACTGTCACACACACACACAACCAACCAATTCCCATCATCTCAATACTGACTGTCCACTGACCAGCCCTGCCAGTGGGGGACCGCAGCCGTACCCACCAAATCCCCGCTCCACATAGTGAGCGATAACCCTGTCCATTAATGTGCACATCCCTTCTGTGGCGGGTTCCACTGAAGGCGAAACTAGGGCGTGAAGCCACTCCCGCAAGTGACCCCACTCAGCCGAGGCCACGCCTCGCGAACCATCAACAACGATCACAACCACAATCACAACACAACTATTATATCAAACAACCAAATACAATACATCAACCAATATCCCCTTATGGGACTAATGCGAGTAGGAAATCCTACCGGTATGCACACAATCGACGGTCTCTCTCGCCGAGTCAAAAAGCCTCTTCTATGAACCCTCCTCCTATCATACAACACATATAGGCTACCAATCACATACTACACATAAAAACCCCCAATCTCTAAATTAGGGTTTAACCAAATCAAAGGAAATACAATAAAAAGGGTACGTAGATCTTACCCTCGACGCAAGGAACTCAACGGTATACACAACGACAAGAACTGACCGTCTGAACTCCGGGAATTGCTAAGAATGCGATTAAGAAGATGAACTTGTTTGCTTTCTCTCTTAAACAGGAATTTAGGTTTTGTAAAAGTGATTTAGAATAATGACGATGAAGCTTAAATACCTTAATCGCATAATTAACAAAACCCGAGAAAACTCCCCGTAAAACCGGACACTCGATTGAGTACCCAAGGTACTCGATCGAGTACCCCCTTACTCGATCGAGTGCCCCAGCTACTCGATCGAGTACCCAACAGGTCAGAAACTATTTTATTTCGCAACTTACCCTTACTCGACAGAGTAAGGCCTACTCGATAGAGTACCCCAAGACTTATAAATACGGAGTATTACAATCTTCCCTCCTTAAAAAGGAACTTCGTCCCCGAAGTTCAAACCACTACTAAACAAAGGTACTCCCACAACATTCCCGACTCAAACGCCAAACAAAATTCAACATAAAACATGATACTAACCCAACTCATCCCGACAAACATACCGACACAACATATAAAAAGGGGTATAAAACTCTTAGAAACTGATCGCGATCATCTCCTACCCCCCTAAAAGAAACAAGGTTACGTCCCCGTAACCATACATACCTGATCAAAAAGGAAAGGGTAGCGCTCTTTCATAGCTTACTCTGGCTCCCATGTAGCTTCCTCGGTCTCGTGGTTAGACCACAGGATCTTAAGCAAAACTGTCTCACCACTCCTAGTCTTTCTAACCTTTCGGTCTAGAATATGCTTAGGCACTTCAAGATATGATAAGGACTCATCTAGCTCTAAGCTCTCTGCCTCTAACACATGTGACGGGTCACTCACATACTTCCGCAGCTGCGATACATGAAACACATTATGCACTCTCTCTAACGCATTTGGTAAAGCCGGACGATAAGCAACTTCCCCAACTCGCTCTAAGATCTCATAGGGCCCTATAAACTTCTGACTTAGCTTGCCTTTCTTCCCAAATCTCATAACCCCGCGCATAGGAGAAACTTTCAAAAGAACCTTGTCCCCAACTTGAAACTCTATGTCCCGACGATGTAGATCCGCATAACTCTTTTGTCGATCCTGGGTTGCTCTCATCCGTTTCTCGATCATCTTAACTGTTCCACCATCTCATGCACCATCTCTGGTCCTAAAACCCCGCCCTCATCACTATCGTCCCAACAGATTGGACTCCTACATCGCCTCCCATACAAAGCCTCAAATGGTGCCATACCTATCTTTGGTGTGATAATGTTATTGTAAGAAAATTCTATCAAGTCCAACCTC
Organism: Silene latifolia; assembly: GCF_048544455.1. Classification (NCBI taxonomy): domain Eukaryota; kingdom Viridiplantae; phylum Streptophyta; class Magnoliopsida; order Caryophyllales; family Caryophyllaceae; genus Silene; species Silene latifolia. Next base: position 24,595,646 of record NC_133530.1, on the reverse strand, counting down.
TCGCTCCCGCCTACCACCAAAATCCATCACACAAGCTCGCAACATATCCTCAAGAGTCTTGATTGTTCTCTCGTCTGCCCCGTCTGTCGCAGGATGAAATGTTGTACTCATCTTCAAAGTTGTTCCCAACGATTCCTACAACTCCTTCCAAAACCTCGATATAAACCTCGCATCTCTGTCAGACACTATGTCCTTAGGGACTCCATGTAACTTCAAAGACGTTCTTTCGATAGGCCATAGCCAATTGTGTCTTAGTCCATGTATCTTTCATTGAACAAAGTGAGCGACTTGGTCGACGATCCACTATCACCCAAATCATGTTGTTACCTTGTTGACTCTTTGGCAAACCCACAATGAAATCCATGGAAATGGATTCCCACTTCCACTCGGGTACCTCTAAAGACCTGAATCTTACCTTGTGGTCGTCATTTGTTCCCCTTTAACTCTCGGCATGTCAAACAACGGACACAAACTCATTTGTCTCTTTCTTCATCCAGGCCACCAAAACGTTTTCTTCAAATCCTTGTATAGCTTGTCTCCACCTGGATGAAATGAATATGGTGTGCAATGCCTGCCTGTCATGATAGTCTTTTTCAACTCCTCATCGTTAGGAACACACCACCTACCATCAAACCTCAAACTACCATCTGTATGAATAGAAAACCAGGACACTGTCCCTTTTCTACTCGACTCTCCACTCCACTATCTTAGGATCCAAAGCCCGCTTACCTCGAATATCATCATAAAACTCCGGATGTCTTGTCATATCACCCATGGCATCTCCTTTCGCATCATATGTATCCCAAAACTCGCTACCTCATCCTCCCTCATCAAAGATAGAGCTGTACACAGGGAATGTACACTCTTCCTACTCAAAGCATCAGCTACAACATTGGCTTTCCCTTCATGGTAGATGATTTCCATGTCATAATCGCCAATCAGCTCCATCCACCTCCTCTGTCTCATGTTCAACTCCTTCTGCGTGAAGATGTACTTGAGACTCTTGTGATCAGAAAATACCTTAAAGATTGCTCCATAAAGGTAATGTCTCTAAATCTTGAGAGCAAACACCACTGCACCCAACTCCAGATCATGAGTAGGGTAGTTCTCCTCATAAGGCTTCAATTGCTTAGAAGCATAGGCAATCACTTTACCATTCTGCATCAACACACATCCCAGCCCATTCTTCGAGGCATCTGTATAAACCTCAAAGTTCTCGCTCCCTTCAGGCAATGCTAAGACAGGAGCTGTGGTCAAACGCTCCTTTAATGTTTGGAACGCCGTCTCACAACTCTCATCCCAACGAAACCTGTTCTCTTTCCTCATCAACGCTGTCATCGGTCTAGCTATCTTGGAGAAATCTTTCACGAACCGTCTGTAGTATCCAGCTAAACCCAAGAAACTCCTAACCTCAGCAACATTCTTCGGTGCTTCCCACTTTGTCACTGCCTCAATCTTCGCCGGATCCCACACTACCCCATCTTTAGAGATTACATGCCCCTTAAAAGCAACTTTCTCTAACCAGAACTCACACTTGGACAGTTTAGCATACAACTCATGATCCCTCAAAGTCTGCAACACGATCCTCAGATGCTCCTCATGCTCCTCCTTAGTCTTAGAGTAGACTAAGATATCATCGATAAACACAACTACAAACTGGTCCAAGAACTGTCTGAAGATTCTGTTCATCAAATCCATAAACACTGCCGGCGCATTAGACAACCCAAACGGCATCACCACATACTCATAATGGCCATACCTCGACGTGAAAGCTGTCTTTGGTATATCCACCTCTCTAATCTTCACCTGATGGTACCCCGACCTCAAATCAATCTTAGAAAAGACTGTTGCACCACTCAACTGATCAAACAGGTCATCTATCCTTGGCAAAGGATACTTGTTCTTTATCGTCACTCGGTTCAGCTCCCTGTAATCTATGCACAACCTCAAACTCCCATCTTTCTTCTTCACGAAAAAGAATGGTGCTCCCCACGGCGATACACTTGGTCTAATGTATCCCTTCTCTATCAGATCATCCAACTGCTTCCTAAGTTCCTCCATCTCCTTAGGACCCATACGGTACAGTGCCTTAGAGATCGGCCCCGTCCCTGGCTTCAACTCAACAGTGAAATCTATCTCCCTCTTCGGTGGCAACCCCGGAATCTCCTCGGAAAAACATCGCAAACTCTCCCACCATGGTATCTCATCAATCGTCGGACTCTCTATCCGGTCATCTCTCACATGGCACAAGATCAGAGGACATCCCTTCCTCAGATAAGACTTCAATGTGACAGCTGCAATCAACTTAACTTTGGGTTTGACTAGAAACCCACGATAAGACACACTAACACCCTTAGGACCTCTTAAAGACACTTTCTTTTGATGACAGTCAATCTTAGCTTTATACTTTCCTAACCAATCCATCCCGACTATCATCTCAAAACCGTTAAAAGGAAACTCTAGCAAGTCTACAGGGAAATCAACTTGCCCAACTATCAAAGATACATCTCTGAACAATCTCCCACACGATACAGACTCACCCGAAGGTATGAAAACTTGCTCACTAACAGACTCATATACTCTCAAACCCAACTGTTTGACATGACTCGAAGACACAAACGACTGAGAAGCCCCCGAATCAAACAAAACAAAGGTAGGAATACCATTAACAAGGAATGTACCGGTGATAACGTGCGCATCTTCCTCGGCTGCTTTCTTCTCCATCATGAATAACTTGCCACTGGTTTTCTGCCCACCTCCCTAGACAATACTGGCTGAGGTGGTCGGCTTAGCACCCGACCCTTGATTGTTGTTGTTGCTCGCTGGTGGTTTCTGATAAGAATTACCGCCGTTGCGGTTGCCTCCACTGTAACTCGACTTCCCGGTTTGGCCATGATCCACCCGGTCTGTTGCTCGCGAAGCTCTCGCGCAGTCTCCGGAAAGATCCGGTGCACTTGTGCACTCATGTCTCTTGTGGCCTACACCACCACGGCTATAGCAGGTCACTCCCCAACTATTACTCACACTTCCACGGCCACGCCCAAAGGAAGCCCAAAGATCGAACCCGGACCAGGAAGAAAATCCCTTAAAGCGATTGTGGTTGCCTTTCTTGTGATTAGATTGGCCACCACCCTCGCTCTCGGACTTCCTCTTCTCACCACCTAACCTCTCCTGAGCCATCTCCACCAACCTCTCGGCTCTCCCGGCCCTCTCTCATAAGCTTCCTTAACATCTGTAAGGATTCCCACGGGTAACTTATCCATAATCTTAGGGGTCAACCCCCTCTCAAACCTCAATGCCAGATTCTCCTCACTCAAACCCATATCCTCAGCATACCTAGACTTCTCATTGAACAACCTGTAGTACTCAGCCACAGACATCTCAGCGGTCATCTTAAAACCATCAAACTCTTCTCTCATCTTACTCCTCACATGTTCCGGTACAAACTCCTTCCTCACAGCCCTACGAAACTCCTCCCAAGGTATAGCAGGTAAGCCTTGGTTTGTATATATCTCCTTAGCATTCACTTTCACCGTATCCCACCACTTGCCTCGCCGCCTCCCTCGATAGAACAGCACTGTTCCACTCTCATCTCATCAGACAAGTGAACCAAATCTAATATGTTCTCCATCTCTCTCAGCCAACTATCAAGAAGGTTAGGTTCCCCAACTCCCTTGTACTCTTTCGGGTTAAACCTCGCAATGTAGAGGCTGATTTTTGAATGATCAACCTCCTTCTCCTTATCCTTATTCTTGTCCTCATTCACTTTCTTTAGGGTCTCAGTAAGAGCATCCTGGTGCTCTAACATCTTAACGATGTCATCCACGGTCATAAGTTCAGCTCTCGCATACAAAGCAGTTCTCTTGGGCGGCATCTTGAAACTATACATATATAAGAAAGGGTAGATATGAACATACGTACTAAACTTCAAAACACGAAGACACGCCACCCAGGACCTACTCGATCGAGTTCCCAAACATACTCGATCGAGTAACGGGCTACTCGATCGAGTGCCCAACATACTCGATCGAGTACCCAAACATCAGACCCCTAACAGACCTTCTGATCTCTTACCTACTCGATCGAGTAGCTAGGCTACTCGATCGAGTGACCCCCTACTCGATCGAGTACCCCTAGTTACTCGATCGAGTGCCCAAAAACGCGATTCTGGACTCAAAATCGTTAAAAATCCACCCGATCGAGTCAGTCCCACTCGATCGAGTCACGCTAATACATAAAAGCTACCCGTATGTTACGTCATATGCTAACATGCTAAACTTTATAAACCACATTACATCATAATAAACATGCTACGCATCTTTCTACTATCTACGAGATCATTTCATCATGTTATTAAATGCCACATTGTAAATCATCCAACATGTTATCATCTCATCAACAAGTTCCCACATATCACCATTTTCTTTCACATGCTCAACTTTCTACTTCAACACCCAACAATTAACACATTTCATCACATTCTTACACAAGTTAACCAAACACACATACGACTCGACAAACACTTCCCCCATGTGACCGGTTCAAAGTTGTAGGGCGACCCCTGCGACTTTAGGACGTCTCCCAAGCCTTTGCACTAGCTCCTACAACTTTTACCCCGGGTTCATTTTAATTGACTCCCTATGTTCATTAGGTTCATTGGTTACAGGTTTCAGGATCGTCGCTCTGATACCATTTGTAACACCCCCATACTCCAAGTGCCTTACCAGGACCACTTAGGTATGAAGACATTACCATCTCGGTTACCCGAGGCAATGATAATCAAACAACAATAAAGAAACAACGTTTATTATAAATAATTTAGCGAATAGTTACAATCCTCAAAACCAAACCAAAAGTACGATACATGATCTCAAACTGAATGTTCTAACTGAAATGTAAATAAACTAAAGGCTACAGCGGAAGACTCCTATCATCATGTCGTGGCATCCCGGCCTATCCCAAAGACTCATCTCAATACTGCTCAATATCTGCTCACCATCCCCGAATGGATCACCGCAGGTTTACAAAACAACACCGGGGTCAGTACTAATCACACAATCAATATAAACAACAATGATAAGATAAACAAACAGCTTAACTGTCACACACACACACAACCAACCAATTCCCATCATCTCAATACTGACTGTCCACTGACCAGCCCCGCTGTGGGGACCGCAGCCGTACCCACCAAATCCGCGCTCCACATAGTGAGCGATAACCCTGTCCATTAATGTGCACATCCCTTCTGTGGCGGGTTCCACAGAAGGCGAAACTAGGGCGTGAAGCCACTCCCGCAAGTGACCCCACTCAGCCGAGGCCACGCCTCGCGAACCATCAACAACGATCACAACCACAATCACAACACAACTATTATATCAAACAACCAAATACAATACATCAACCAATATCCCCTTATGGGACTAATACTGAGTAGGAAATCCTACCTGGTATGCACACAATCAGACGGTCTCTACTGCTGAGTCAAAAATCCTCTTCTATGAACCCTCCTCCTATCATACAACACATATAGGCTACCAATCACATACTACACATAAAAACCCCCAATCTCTAAATTAGGGTTTAACCAAATCAAAGGAAATACAATAAAAAGGGTACGTAGATCTTACCCTCGACGCAAGGAACTCAACGGTATACACAACGACAAGAACTGACCGTCTGAACTCCGGGAATTGCTAAGAATGCGATTAAGAAGATGAACTTGTTTGCTTTCTCTCTTAAACAGGAATTTAGGTTTTGTAAAGAATAATGACGATGAAGCTTAAATACCTTAATCGCATAATTAACAAAACCCGAGAAAACTCCCCGTAAAACCGGACACTCGATCGAGTACCTTCACTCGATCGAGTACCCAAGGTACTCGATCGAGTACCCCCTTACTCGATCGAGTGCCCCAGCTACTCGATCGAGTACCCAATAGGTCAGAAACTATTTTATTTCGCAACTTACCCTTACTCGACAGAGTAAGGCCTACTCGATAGAGTACCCCAAGACTTATAAATACGGAGTATTACAGATAGACCAGCAAATTCTTGCAGAATTTCTCACAGTGATTTACCAGCTGTCACCTTTGATGAAGGCGACACATATGACGAACGGGAACATCACGACGCACTCATTATCACCCTGTCAATGGCTAACTGCACAGTCAGAAAGGTCCTGGTAGATACAGGCAGCTTGGTGAATCTGATCATGCTGAAAACTATAGAAAATATGGGATTCAGCGAGAAGGACTTACAGAAGAAAACCATCCCGCTGGTAGGCTTGAGCGGGGAGACAGCTAACTCACTAGTCGAAATAGTCATCCCAACCTATGTAGGAGGGGTCAACAAGCAAATCAGGTATCTGGTCATAGACGGACCCTTCACCTACAATGTCATCCTGGGAAGACCCTGGCTGCACCAAATGAAAGCAGTCCCCTCAACATATCATCAATGCAAAAAATTCCCAACTCCATGGGGGGTAGAAACAATACGAGGAGATCAGGAGGAAGCTAGAGGCTGCTACAATAAGGCACTAAAGTGCTCCACCAGTCCTACAGCATAGCAATTACAGAAGCAGCCTGTCCAAGACGAATACATTGAGCCCCCAGCCGAGGATCTGGATCAGATCAACCTAGACAAGCTGCACCCAGAAAGGACCGTGCTAATTGGAGCCGGATGTACAGGGAACCTAAGGCAGCAACTAATCAAATTTCTGTAAGATAACATGGACTGTTTCGCATGGTCACACGACGACATGATAGTAATAGATCCGTCCATCATAACGCATAAGCTCAGTGTTGACCCAAGGTGTAAACCCATCCAGCAGAGAAGAAGGAAGTTCGCAGCAGAAAGGAATAAGGTAATCAATCAAGAGGTAGTAAGAGAAGTAAAGTATCCAGAGTGGTTGTCTAACGTGGTGGTGGTACCTAAGAAGAATGGAAATTGGAGAGTATGTGTGGACTTCACCGACCTCAACAAAGCATGCCCTATAGATCCCTTCCCACTACCTCATATCGATGCAATGATGGATGCTACAGCTGGACATGAGATGTTGACATTCCTAGACGCATGGAGTGGATACAATCAAATTAAAATGGATCCTGCAGATCAAGAGAAGACGGCATTCATCTCTGAAAGAGGAATATATTGTTACAACGTCATGCCATTCGGCCTAAAGAATGCAGGTTCCACGTATCAAAGGCTGGTCAACCGCATGTTTAAAGAGCAGATAAGAAGAACTATGGAGGTATATATCGATGATATGGTGGTGAAATCAGAAAAAGCCAAAGATCATATGCAGCATCTGGCAGAAACATTCAGCACCCTGAGGGAATACAGAATGAAGCTAAATCCATCTAAATGTACCTTCGGGGTATCCTCTGGGAAATTCTTAGGTTACATTGTAATTAAAAGGGGGATAGAAGCCAGCATCGAGCAGATCAAGGCCGTCTTGCAATTGGAGTCACCTGAAAAGCCTAAGGACGTTCAAAGACTAGCTGGTAAGGTAGCAGCCCTAAGCAGGTTCATCTCAAGATCCTCAGATAAGTGCAGATTGTTCTACGACATACTAAGGAAAAGCCAAAAGTTTGAGTGGACCGCAGATCACAAGCAAGCATTTAGAGAGCTGAAACACTACCTCAGCAGCCCACCACTACTGTCAAAACCAGAACCAGGAGAACCACTGTTCCTCTACTTGGCCGTCACAGAGGTGGCAGTGAATGTTGTTCTAGTCAGAGAGCATGAGAAGGAACAGAGGCCAGTATACTACGTAAGCAAGTCTCTGCTGCCAGCAGAGACCAGGTACACATCTCTTGAAAAACTAGTACTAGCTCTGGTAGCAGCATCTTATAAGCTACGTCCCTATTTTGAGTCCCATTCCATACACGTTGTGACCAACTACCCACTGAAATCTATCATGAGGGAACCTGAACTGTCAGGCAGAATGTCGAAGTGGTCTGTACACCTTAGTGGATATGATATCCAGTACGACCCCAGAACAGCAATCAAATCGCAAGAATTAGCAGACTTTGTCTCAGATTTCAGCCCAGCCATCCAAAATCTGGCATATAAGGAAATCCTCACCCTAAAGGGGAACAGAGAGGCAGAGGTCTGGCAGATGCATATTGACGGAGCCTCCAACCAAAGGGGGGCAGGTGTAGGGTTGATTCTGCGGTCATCGCAGGGAGATCTGATAGCACAAGCGGTAAGATGTGAATTCAAGGCAACCAATAATGAAACAGAATATGAGGCTTTGATACTAGGAATGCAGCTAGCTCTGAAATTAGGAGTCAGACACCTGCACATATATAGCGACTCTGCTAATAGTCAACCACGTGAATGACGAGTTTATAGCCAGAGATTCAAAAATGATTGCATACTTGAAAGTAGCAAAAGAGCTAAAATAAAAATTCAAAACTTACAAGCTCAAGCAAATTCCCAGGTATCAGAATGTGGAAGCAGACGCCTTAGCAACCCTGGGGGCAACGTTCAAGCTAACAGAAGTATCCAGCATTCCTATCGCACATATGCTAGAACCTTCTATCCAGAAGACATATGAAATCGACAAAGGAGAACTAGAGGATCATCAAGACGAAGTAGAAGTGCAGACAGCTACGGAGGCCGGAGAAGGTGCTCAGACTGTAACACCCCATACTCCAAGTGCCTTACCAGGACCACCCAGGTATAAGGATGTTACCGTCTCGGTTACCCGAGGCAATGATAATCAAATAAACAATAATGAAACAACGTTTAAATAGAAATACTTTAGTGAAAGGTTACAATCCAAATACCAAACCAAAATACGAATACATGTTCTCAAACCAACTGTCTACTGATCCAACTGAAATGTTTATGAAAACTACTAAGCTACAACGGAAGACTTCTATCATCAGACCGTGGCACATCCCAGCTATCCCAAAGACTCAACTCATACCGCCCAATATCCGCTCACCATCCCGAATGGATCACCGCAGTTTTAAAACAATAAACCGGGTCGACTAATCACACAATTTATATAACCAACAAGACAATAAACAACACACTCAAAAAACAGTCACACAATCACCCACTCCAATCAATCTCCGTCACCGATCGTCCACCGGACCAGCCACGCAAATGGGGGAATGCCGTACCCCCAAATCCCCGCTCATCATACCGAGCGATAACCCTGTCCCATTAATGTGCACATCCCCTTCCGTGGCGGGTTCAATGAAGGGCGAAACTAGGGCGTGAAGCCACTCCCGCAAGTGACTCCACTCAGCCGAGAACGCATCTCGAGAACCACAGACAAGCAATCACAATCAACAACCGTCACAATACAATTACGATAATAATCAACAACCACAACACATCAACAACCCATTATGGGACTAATACTGAGTAGGGAAACCCTACCTGGAAAGCACAACACAATCAGACGGTTTCACAGCTGATATCAAAATGCTTCTTGTATAAATCCTCCTCCTAACATACAAACATATAATCACTACCAACACAAAATACAACAAAAACCCCCAATTCCCAATAATAGGGTTTAACCAACTTTAAGGAAAAACTATAAAAATGGTACGTAGGTCTTACCCTCGACGCAAGGATCACAACGGTATAAAGAAAGATAAAATCCGACCTTCCAAGCTCCGGGATTTGCCAACAATGCGATTAAAGCGAATGACGTAGTTTGATTTCTCTTTTCACAGTAATTAGGTTTTAAAAAGTGTTTAAGAACACTGACGGAAGTTATATATATCTTAATCGCATTATTAACAAAACCCGATAAATCATCCCCCGTAAACCGGCTACTCGATCGAGTAGCTAAGGTACTCGATCGAGTGCCCCCTTACTCGATCGAGTACCCACGTTACTCGATCGAGTACCCAACAGGTCATAAACTATTTTAAACTGCAACTCACCCTTACTCGACAGAGTAAGGCCTACTCGATAGAGTACCCAAAGACTCATAAATACGGAGTATTACAGTCTTCCCTCCTTAAAAAGAACTTCGTCCCGAAGTTCAAACCACAACAAAACAAAGACTCACACTACAACACTCCCGACTCAACACCCAAAACAAAACTCAACATAAAACATGTTACTAACCCAAACTCAACCCGACAAACATACCGACACAACATAAAAAATAAATAAAAAAACTCTTAAAAACTCTTTGCGATCATCTCCTACCCCCCTAAAAGAAACAAGGTTACGTCCCCGTAACCATACATACCTGATCAAAAAGGAAAGGGTAACGCTCTCTCATGGCATCCTGTGCCTCCCATGTAGCTTCCTCAGTCTCGTGGTTAGACCAAAGGATCTTAAGCAAAACTGTCTCACCACTCCTAGTATTCCTAACCTTCCGGTCAAGAATCTGCTTAGGTACCTCAAGATATGATAAGGACTCATCTAGCTCTAAGCTCTCTGCCGCTAACACATGTGACGGGTCACTCACATATTTCCGCAGCTGCGATACATGAAACACATTATGCACTCTCTCTAACGCAGCTAGTAAAGCCAGACGGTATGCAACCTCCCCAACTCGCTCTAAGATCTCATAAGGCCCGATGAACTTCTGACTCAGCTTGCCTTTCTTCCCAAATCTCATAACCCCACGCATAGGAGACACTTTCAGAAGAACCTTATCCCCAACCTGAAACTCTATATCCCGGCGATGTAGATCTGCATAACTCTTTTGCCTATCCTGAGCTACTCTCATCCGTTCCCTGATCATCTTAATCTGTTCAACCATCTCATGTACCATCTCTGGTCCTAGAACCACTGCCTCAGCATTATCGTCCCAACAAATCGGACTCCTACATCTCCTCCCATATAAAGCCTCAAACGGTGCCATGCCAATACTAGTGTGGTAGCTGTTGTTGTAAGAAAACTCTATCAAATCCAACCTCTGTTCCCAGCTACCACCAAAGTCCATCACACAAGCTCGTAACATATCCTCAAGAGTTTTGATCGTTCTCTCAGTCTGACCGTCTGTCGTAGGATGAAACGCTGTACTCATCTTCAAAGTTGTTCCCAAGGATTCCTGCAACTCTTTCCAAAACCTTGAAATAAATCTCGCATCTCTGTCAGACACTATGTCCTTAGGGACTCCATGTAACTTAAGCACATTCTTTCGATAAGCCATAGCTAATTGTGCTTTAGTCCATGTATCTTTCATTGGCACAAAGTGAGCTGACTTTGTCAGTCGATCCACTATTACCCATATCATGTTGTTACCCTGTTGACTCTTTGGCAAACCCACGATAAAATCCATGGAAATGGATTCCCACTTCCACTCAGGTACCTCTAAAGACTAAATCTTACCTTGTGGTCGTCGCTGCTCCCCTTTAACTCTCTGGCATGTCAAACAACGGGCCACAAACTCAGCTGTTTCTTTCTTCATCCCAGGCCACCAAAACGTGTTCTTCAAATCCTTGTATAGCTTGTCACCACCTGGATGTACTGAATATGGTGTACTATGTGCCTCTGTCATGATAGTCTTTTTCAGCTCCTCGTCATTAGGGACACACCACCTACCGTCAAACCTCAAACTACCATCCGTATGAATAGAGAATCGAGACACTGTCCTTTTCTCCACTCCAGCTCTCCACTCAACTATCTTAGGATCCAACGCCTGTTTACCTCGAATATCGTCATAAAGGTCAGGCTGCACTGTCAAATCTCCCATGGCATCTCCTCTCTGTATCTTATGTATCCCGAACCTCGCTACCTCATCTCTCAATCTCATCAAAGATAGAGCTGTACACTCTTTCTACTCAAAGCATCTGCAACAACATTGGCTTTCCCTTCATGGTAGATAATTTCCATGTCATAGTCGCCAATTAGCTTCATCCACCTCCTCTGTCTCATGTTCAACTCCTTTTGAGTGAAGATGTACTTGAGACTCTTGTGATCCGAAAATACCTTAAAGATTGCTCCATAAAGGTAATGTCTCCATATCTTGAGAGCAAACACCACTGCACCCAAATCCAGATCATGTGTAGGGTAGTTCTCCTCATACGGCTTCAATTGCCTAGAAGCATAGGCAATCACCTTACCGTTCTGCATTAACACACATCCTAACCCATTCTTTGAGACATCTGTATAAACCTCAAAGTTCTCGATCCCTTCAGGCAATGCTAAGATAGGGGCTGTGGTCAAACGCTCCTTTAATGTTTGGAACGCCTTCTCACAACTCTCATCCCAACGAAACCTGTTCTCTTTCCTCATCAAAGTTGTCATAGGTCTAGCTATCTTGGAGAAATCTTTCACGAACCGTCTGTAGTATCCAGCTAAACCCAAGAAACTCCTGATCTCAGCAACATTCTTTGGTGCTTCCCACTTTGTCACTGCCTCAATCTTTGCCGGATCCACAGCTACTCCCTCCTTAGAGATCACATGCCCCAGAAAAGCAACTTTCTCTAACCAAAACTCACACTTGGACAGCTTAGCATATAACTCATGCTCCCTCAAAGTTTGCAACACAATCCTCAGATGCTCCTCATGCTCCTCCTTAGTCTTGGAGTAGACTAAGATGTCATCGATAAACACCACGACAAACTTGTCCAAAAACTGTCTGAAGATTCTGTTCATCAAATCCATAAACACAGCCGGTGCATTAGATAACCCAAACGGCATCACCACATACTCATAATGGCCATACCTCGACGTGAAAGCTGTCTTTGGTATGTCCACCTCTCTAATCTTCACCTGATGGTACCCCGATCTCAAATCAATCTTTGAAAAGACTGATGCACCACTCAACTGATCAAACAGGTCATCTATCCTTGGCAAAGGATACTTGTTCTTCACCGTCACTCGGTTCAGCTCTCTGTAATCTATGCACAGCCTCAAACTCCCATCTTTCTTCTTCACAAAAAGAACTGGTGCTCCCCACGGCGATACACTAGGTCTAATGTATCCCTTCTCTATCAGATCATCTAACTGTTTCCTGAGCTCCTCCATCTCCTTAGGACCCAACCGGTACGGTGCCTTAGAGATTGGCCCCGTCCCCGGTTTCAACTCAACGGTGAAATCTATCTCCCTCTTCGGTGGCAACCCCGGAATCTCCTCTGGAAAAACATCCTCAAACTCTCCCACCACTGGTATCTGATCAACTGTCAGACTCTCTATCCGGTCATCTCTCACATGGCACAAGATCAAAGGACATCCCTTCCTCAGATAAGACTTCAAGGTTACAACTGCAATCAACTTAACTTTGGGTTTGACTAGAAACCCACGATAAGACACACTAACACCCTTAGGCCCTCTCAAAGACACTTTCTTTTGATAACAGTCTATCTTAGCTTTATACTTTCCCAGCCAATCCATCCCTACTATCATCTCAAAACCGTCAAAAGGAAACTCTAGTAAGTCTACAGGTAGATCAACTTGCCCAACTATCATAGACACATCTCTAAACAACCTCCCACATGATACAGACTCACCCGAAGGTATGAAAACTTTCTCGCTTACAGACTCATATACCCTCAAACCCAACCGTTTAACATGACTCGAAGATACAAATGACTGATGATACGTGCATATTCTATACACTTTATTTGCAATTTTGGCACGTATTTCCATGCATAATTGTTAGCTTAAGGCTACTATTTCTCCCGAAACGGTTTACTTTGCATTTTCTATGATTTATTGTAGGAAGGAGTGGAAGTAAGCTAAATCAAGCCTAAATCGTCCTCCGGAGGCAGCTTTTGGGAAGCTTGGAAGAAGGGAGTTCGGACTCACTCACCTCGGGATGCGTGCTTAGAGTGAAGAGACTGTTTTTGAAGAGAAGAAGGTTTTTCTACACAGCTCAGTTGGTCGATCGACCATGCTGATTAGTCGATCGACCGTGGAATCTCTTCAGAGGCTACTGTACTGCTATTACCAGTCGATCGACCATGCTCATCAGTCGATCGACCAGTCTGCGAGCTGAGAATTAATTCTTCGTGTTAGACTTTTAAAAGCCCAATTTGTAATTAACTTTTGGCATCGTTTATCAGTAGAACGCAGCTACAATTTTAGGTTATGCTTTTCATTATTCAGAAACACAAGTTTTGGATCTAGTTTTAGGTAGGGACGGCGGAATTCGAATCCGAATACTTTTGTTCATCAATCTTTAGTAAGCTTTAATTCAATTTACTTCTTCTTTTATTTCTTGTTAATTCAATTCTTGTTTTTACTAGTTTTTATTCAAATATTTCAGTTTTATTCTTCTATCTTAAATTCAATTTTAATTATGTCAATTTCATTGTATGTCTTTAATTTTGCAATTGTTATAGTTTTAATTATGCGTAGCTAATTTTATTGATTGGGAACGAGGTGAGCCATGGCGTAAATTAGGATTGTTTTGTTAGTATGAATTCTTCTGTATCGATCTTGTTATCTTTTGATAAACCTTTTTACTAGATTGAAAGATTAGTAATATAATTTATCATTAGATTGGAATTTCCTTTGAGCGAAAGCTTTGAGAAATTCTTGGGATTTAGTAGACCGTAAGGTTAATTTGAGCATAGATCGAAAGGCTTGCTCATATTTCCTGAGACCGTATTATAGGACCTCTACTACCTTATTGACCTGACCTTAGCCATGGTGAACCGAAGTTCCCGATCTCTCTTTTATCTTGTTGAGAAATTTCATATTTAGCAATTAGTCATTAGAATCAAACCAATTCAAAACCCCACTTAATTGTTACTTTTATAGACTGAAAATAGCAAACAAAATTGATCTTGTCTCTCTGTGGTTCGACCCTTACTATCACTAGCTATAGTTTTAGTTTGGAATTATAAATTTAATTTTGATACAAAACGACGGTATCAAATTTTGGGAGGTGAAGGATATCCTAGAAGCTTGCCACTCTTCTGCCTATGGTGGTCACCATGGTCCGTCCCGGACTGTGGCTAAGGTACTCCAATCTGGTTTCTATTGGCCAACGTTGCATGCAGATAGTCGCAATTTTGTTGCTGAGTGCGACGCTTGTCAAAGATCGGGGAATATTTCCAAGAGACATGAGATGCCACAGGTAGGCATTCTTGAGGTTGAGATTTTCGATATCTGGGGCATTGATTATCAAGGACCTTTTCCGAGCAGTCAAGGTAATAAATATATCCTCGTAGCTGTAGACTATGTGTCCAAATGGGTAGAAGCTATCGCTACTCCCCATTGCGATGCAAAAGCCGTGATTAAACTGTTTAAAAAATTATTTTCCCTCGTTTTGGCGTCCCTCGGGTTGTCATTAGCGATGGTGGAATGCATTTTAAAGAGAAACAACTTAGTGCTTTATTGACTAAATTCGATGTCCAACATCGTAGAGGTTTGGGGTATCATCCCCAAACTAGTGGTCAGGTTGAGATTTCTAACAGAGAATTGAAAGAAGTCTTAGCTAAAGTTGTTTCTAAATCACGGAAAGATTGGAGTCTTAAGTTAGATGATGTCTTATGGGCTTATAGGACCGCGTTTAAAACGCCAATCGGGATGTCACCATACCGATTGATTTATGGTAAGACATGTCATTTGCCAGTTGAGTTAGAGCGTAAGTCTTGGTGGGCTATATGTGATTTGAATTTGGATCCTAACCTCTCTCGTGAGAAACGCATGACACAGCTGAATGAGCTGGAGGAATTTAGGCTGCTGGCCTATGACAATGCTAGGATTTACAAAGAGAAAACAAAGCGCTGGCACGACAAGAGAATCATCAAGCGCGAATTCCATATTAGCGATAAGGTACTTCTTTTTAACGCTCGTATCCGTTTATTTCCTAGTAAGCTGAAATCCAGGTGGACCGGCCCTTATACGGTCACAGCAGTTACAAAGTTCGGGTCAATTGAACTGGAGACCTCTGCTGGAGAAAGGTTCAAAGTCAATGGCCAATATGTGAAGCATTATCACGGAACAGATGAATTTGTTGGGAAAGTCGAGGTATTGTACTTCGACCCGTTATCGGACGATGCAAAGTGAGGTAAAAAGGTCGTGCGGGACCTCTTAAACCAGCGCTAACCGGGAGGCAACCCGGGTTGTAATTTTTTGTAATTAGGAATTTTATTTTGTTATTTCTTTTAATTTGCATTTTGAGCTTTATTTATTTCTTTTTAATTAGCACTTTCTTGGTTTGAAAAATGTGCGCCTTTGAGAATTTTTGCAAGAATTTATTTTATGCAATGTGCGTAGGATGATTTACTGAATGTTCATGCGAGAAGAACGGGAAATTGAAGTGGCAATTTGAGTTTTTGACGATTTTGAGTTTAATTACCAGCGTTTGTAGTCGATCGACCGTGTTACTCAGTCGATCGACTGAAGAGAAAAGTCCAGAAGTTGTTTAAGGGGAAGACTGGTCGATCGACCGTGTCAGGTGGTCGATCGACCACAGCGCGAGTCCAGATTGCATTTTAATAAGGGAGTCTTTCTTTCTTTTCTCATTCATTCATTCTTACACTTTCACAAACTCAGAAAACTCAAAAGCAAACCCTATTTCTTCCCCTTTTTACGCGATTTCCTTGCTAATCCATCCCTTCATCTCGATTTTTCTTGCTTAATCTTCAAGTTCTCGTCAAAGGTATGTCTCTAATCTTATTTCCATCCCTTAAGCTTGATTCTCGCTGCACTGTCATGCCAAATTTTCGAGCATTTCCCCTTTGAGACGGAAAAATATATTTGGGATAATCGGTTTAGGGGTTGATTTCTTGTCGTTTTTATGCTTTAATTGCTTTTTCTACCCCTTTCCCTTGATTTTCGAAACTAATTAGCACCTAGGAGGTGTTTAATGCAATTTTTCCCCAAATTTTCGAAACCCTAATTCGGTTTCCAATTTCTGATTGTTGGTTAGGGTTTCATAAATTGACATTGTTAATGGTTATGGGAATCTAGTTGTTAATTTTGTTCAATTTGTAGGAAGCAAAGATGACAAAGGGAAAGGAGCATATGTTCGAAGGGCAGTCCAGCCAGGGAGCTGCCAAGAGGCCGCGGGGTCCGCCACTAATGATTGAGGCTACTACGGATAGTCTACCTGACTATCCGCAGGTTATTTTTTCCAATTCTACTCAGCGCGCAAAGTTCGCTCTTTTTGTCGCGAAAATGAAAGTCACAGCCACTCGATTTCTTCACAAACCCACTTTAGAGAAATTGGGCTGTTATGAGTCTGTTGTGTCCCTGCTAAATGGGACAGGAATGATGGGTCTAGTGGACATGGCTGAGTTCACGTATTACATTTTGACCCTCGAGTTCTTTTCGTCTTATGCTTTTGACTCGGCTTCTTTTGAGGAAAACAAGAATAATGCTTGCATTTCTTTTCGGCTATTCAATGTCAACTACTCCCTGGCATTAGCCGACTTTGCTGGTTTTCTGGGTCTTTATTTCGAGGGTAAAACCTCGGACACTTCTGATATTCACCGAGTCATGTGGTCTTGCATTAGTGACTGGAACGGGGCTAGGAGGACGGGCACTTCCGTCCACTTGCCCCCTTTTCGCTATTTTCTACGGCTAATGGGTAATACCATTTTCGGCCGTAAGGAGTCAAATAATGTGAATAACATTGAATTGTCTATCTTAGCGGGCTATCTCAACATTGGAAGTCGGGTAGCCCGTATCTATAACATCGCTTATTTGACTGCCGCTCACTTTCAGACTATAAGTGAGGGCACTTTGTCCACTATTGCTTGTGGTGGGTTGGTGACACGTATCGCCAACCGTCTAGTTCTACTTTTCCCTCGAGAGGAGGCCCCCATTGACCCTGACCTACGCTTCATGGATCTTGCCTACGCGAGGTCTGTGAAGTGGGTCGATAGAAAGAGTCGGTGGAAGATTGACTCTTTCATCTGCGACCCCATCCCTGTCCCTGGCCTCCCTCCTATCCTGCCCCTTACCACTGTCGAGGGGGCAGCTCGCCCGCCCTTGCCTAGCTACAGGCTCCCTATTAGGGCGGGCACCACTACTGCTAGCACCTCGAGAAGAGCTCGTGCCTCCTCTTCACAGGCACCCTCTTCCTCCACTCCTGCTCCCACTGGTTACCCGGCCACTTTCCGACCACCTACACCTTTGGTCATCCCTCCGGTCATGGACCAAAGAGGGATGTCACGTGTGTTGACTGATTTGTGCAGGAGCTTTGATCAGCACAGACTTGACACGGCCCTAGCCTTGTACCCAGTTTACGAGGAGTTAGCACGGGGAGGGATGCTCCCACAGGGTGCCTGGACTCACCCTTCCTACTTTGTTCCCCCGGTGGGTGGGTACCCTCCGCCTGCCAGGAGACCTCCTCCTACTACTACTGATGCTGCCTCCACTCCCAGGAGAGCCACTGCCGCTGCTGCTGAGGCGGAAGAGGAGGATGACTCGGGGTCCGGAGAGTCTAGTGGTGAAGAGTACGACGGTGGCGATTAGATGCTTGTGACCTCCCCGTTTTTGGCTGGTTTGGGGAGGTCGTCTTTTGTGAGTTTCCGAACCTTCTTTATTAGCTTCCCTTTCTTTTGTTGTTGCTTTTATTCCTCCCTATATTGTTGTGACTGCTGGTGATTTGCTGCTGAGCACAATGGGGGCATTGTGCGTTTTGGTTTGGGGAGGGTATTTGCATATGTCTTTTACATCTGCATTTGTTTTTTTATTGCATTTCAGTCACACGTTTACTGCATTTTAGCTTGCATTTGTGTTATTTCAAAAAAAAAAAAAACAAAGAAAAAATTGAAAAAAATCCATAAAAAATCAAAAATATCACGTTTAATTTTGCATATAGTTGAGTCGGATTGAAGTTTATTAATGATGACATTGCACTATTAGTCAAATATGCCATTCCTTGCCTTTTCACAGCTGCTTGGCGAGAATTAAAAGTGATTTCCCAAATTTCGTTGTGGAATTTACTTCGGGTTATTAGACTTGACTCACTACTTTTGGCAAACTACTTATACTTTCTGAGATATAGAGCCTATAACTGGTGACATTCATGACCGGTTAATTTAGGATTGAGAGTAGTACTCCCTTCATTTCATGTTTTGCACGTGTATGAGTTTTGATTGCTTACTGCCTATACGCATCGGTTTGTGGTCGGTATTGCATGTTTTGAGAACTATTGCATCTCCCCCTTTCTCATTTTGCCCCATTTAACTCCACTATAAGCCATATCTGCCAGTTGCCCTTAACTACATCCCATACTTAGCCTCCCATTATGCCGAGCTAGGTAGTAGTAGAGGAATTTGTCGAATTGTAGCAGTTTTGGCTCATTTTTGTAATGTTGGAGTGAGTATTTATGAGAAGTGAAGGAGTTGCTAATGTGTCAGCTTGAAAGAAAAAAAAATCAGAAAAATGAAAAAAAAAAAAGAGGATGTTCACCTGGGCAGAGAGCACTGGAATGCACAGGGTGGTCGATCGACTGCCATCACTGGTCGATCGACCACATCTCAGAAGTTGAAAAGAAAAAAAGAATGAAAAGAAAGAAAGTAAAAAAGAGTAATAAGAAATTTGAAAAAAAAATAATAATTTGGTTGAATTGAGAACACGCCTCATGTGCTTATTTCATGAATTGGAGGTGTTTGTTTTGGGATATTGTGTTGCCTAGTCTTTTAAAGGCATGGTTTATATTTCGAGTTGGAGGAATGGGATACGGTTTTTGATGGTTTGTTAGGTACTAGCTTGGCTCTTACCTTCACATTTCCATACTTGTTTTGCCCTTTCTTTCCCACTTAGCCTCACATATCCAAATCTTGCAATAGTTTGGCATGTAATAGTCCTTGACGGTGGTTATGCGTGTGTACGGTAGCTAGAATCATTATTCATACTAGTCAAGCATACATGTTTTGTCTGGTCATAGATCTAGGTGAGAGTCTGTATTTTCTTCCCTCTCTTCTACATATTTTCTTACCATTTGCTTTGCTGAGGGAAGAGTGACCCGGGAGAGTCCGAATTTATGAGTCTTGCAAGGTCGAACGCCCTATTTAATTCCATAATATGCATAAATTTGTTCACTTGATTTGAGCTTTGCGGTAGTTGACTATGTGCATTAAACGGTTTGGCATTGACTCGTAGCTAGCTCTGAGATATACTCCTTTCCATTAGGTTTTTTATATGGGTCATAGTGCTTGTTTGGGGACAAGCAAGGTTTGGTTTGGGGAGATTTGATACGTGCATATTCTATACACTTTATTTGCAATTTTGGCACGTATTTCCATGCATAATTGTTAGCTTAAGGCTACTATTTCTCCCGAAACGGTTTACTTTGCATTTTCTATGATTTATTGTAGGAAGGAGTGGAAGTAAGCTAAATCAAGCCTAAATCGTCCTCCGGAGGCAGCTTTTGGGAAGCTTGGAAGAAGGGAGTTCGGACTCACTCACCTCGGGATGCGTGCTTGGAGTGAAGAGACTGTTTTTGAAGAGAAGAAGGTTTTTCTACACAGCTCAGTTGGTCGATCGACCATGCTGATTAGTCGATCGACCGTGGAATCTCTTCAGAGGCTACTGTACTGCTATTACCAGTCGATCGACCATGCTCATCAGTCGATCGACCAGTCTGCGAGCTGAGAATTAATTCTTCGTGTTAGACTTTTAAAAGCCCAATTTTTAATTAAATTTTGGCATCGTTTATCAGTAGAACGCAGCTACAATTTTAGGTTATGCTTTTCATTATTCAGAAACACAAGTTTTGGATCTAGTTTTAGGTAGGGACGACGGAATTCGAATCCGAATACTTTTGTTCATCAATCTTTAGTAAGCTTTAATTCAATTTACTTCTTCTTTTATTTCTTGTTAATTCAATTCTTGTTTTTACTAGTTTTTATTCAAATATTTCAGTTTTATTCTTCTATCTTAAATTCAATTTTAATTATGTCAATTTCATTGTATGTCTTTAATTTTGCAATTGTTATAGTTTTAATTATGCGTAGCTAATTTTATTGATTGGGAACGAGGTGAGCCATGACGTAAATTAGGATTGTTTTGTTAGTATGAATTCTTCTGTATCGATCTTGTTATCTTTTGATAAACCTTTTTACTAGATTGAAAGATTAGTAATATAATTTATCATTAGATTGGAATTTCCTTTGAGCGAAAGCTTTGAGAAATTCTTGGGATTTAGTAGACCGTAAGGTTAATTTGAGCATAGATCGAAAGGCTTGCTCATATTTCCTGAGACCGTATTATAGGACCTCTACTACCTTATTGACCTGACCTTAGCCATGGTGAACCGAAGTTCCCGATCTCTCTTTTATCTTGTTGAGAAATTTCATATTTAGCAATTAGTCATTAGAATCAAACCAATTCAAAACCCCACTTAATTGTTACTTTTATAGACTGAAAATAGCAAACAAAATTGATCTTGTCTCTCTGTGGTTCGGCCCTTACTATCACTAGCTATAGTTTTAGTTTGGAATTATAAATTTAATTTTGATACAAAATGACGGTATCAACTGAGACGCCCCCGAATCAAACAAAACAAAGGTATGAATACCGTTAACAAGAAAAGTACCAGTGATAACATGTGCATCATCCTCAGCTGCTTTCTAGTCCATCATGAACTTGACTTTCCATCGGTCTTCGTCCACCTCCCGGACAAGATCGGGCTGATGTGGTCGGCTTAGCACCCGACCCCTGATTGTTGTTGTTGTTCGTAGCTGGTTTCTGATAAGAATTACCGTCATTGCGGTTACCTCCACCCTGATAACTCTGACTTCCCCGGTTAGACCATGACCCACCTGGTCTATTGCTCGCATAACTCTGTGCAGGTCCCTGAGAATAGCTCCCTCGAGCCGATCCCTGAAAAGCTCCAGGCATACTCGTGCACTTATGTCTCTTGTGGCCTACACCGCCACAGCCATAGAAGGTCATCCCCCAACTACCACTACCACTCACATGGCCACGCCCAAAGTTAGCCCCAACACTGAACCCAGACCCAGCAGAAAACCCTTTAGCTTGATTGTGGTTGCCTTTCTTGTGACTAGATTGGCCACCACCCTCACTCTCAGCCTTTCTTTTCTCAACACTCACTCTCTCCTGAGCCATCTCCACTAACCTCTCAGCTCTCCCAGCCCTCTCATAAGCTTCCTTAACATCAGTAAGGACTCCTACAGGTAGCTTATCCATGATCTTAGGGGTCAACCCCCTCTCAAACCTCAGTGCCAAGTTCTCCTCACTCAAACCCATGTCCTCAAAGATACCTAGACTTCTCATTGAACCGCTTGTAGTACTCAAAGAATCGACATATCAGATGTCATCTTAAACCCATCAAACTCCTCTCTCAGCTTACTCCTCACGTGTTCCGGTACAAACTCTTTCCTCATAGCCCTCCGAAACTCCTCCCAAGGTATAGCAGATAAGCCCTGGTTCGCATACATCTCCCTAGCACTCACCTTCACCTTATCCCACCACTTGTTTGCTTCCCTCGGGTAGAACGCAGCTTGTTCTACTCTCATCTCATCGTGACAAGTGAACAGTGTCTAGTATATTCTCCATCTCACGATGCCAGTTGTCAAGAAGGTTTGGTTCCCCGGTTCCCTTGTACTCTTTTGGGTTAAACCTCGCTATATAAAGACTGATCTTAGAGTGATCAACCTCCTTGTCCTTTCCCACTTTCTTTAAACCCTCAGTAAGAGCATCTTGATGCTCCAACATCTTAACGACATCATCTATGTTCATGGTCTCAGCTCTCGCATGATAAGCGTTTCTCTTGGGCGGCATCTTGAAACTATATAAGAAAGGGTAGACATAAACATACGCACTAAAACCTCAAAACACGACAGCGGACTGCCCATAACACACACGATCGAGTGCCCAAACCTACTCGATCGAGTAAGAGGCTACTCGATCGAGTGCCCAGCATACTCGATCGAGTGCCCCGACTCCAGACCCCAAACAGACTTTCTGATCTCTAACATACTCGACCGAGTAGCCAGGCTACTCGATCGAGTGACCCCCTACTCGATCGAGTGCCGGAGGTACTCGATCGAGTGCCCAAAAACACGATTCTGGTTTAAAAACCGTCAAATACCCACTCGATCAAGTTAGACTCACTCGATCGAGTCATGCTAACTCGAATATGCTACCCGCATGCGATATCATATCCCAATATACTATACAACTTTATAAACCCAACATTATAATATATTTAAGCATGCAATTCTACTAAGCTTTTCATATGATCAACAATTCAACGATATCATATTATCAAACGCCACATAGTAAACAACCAACATGCTCCTTGTTCAAACAACAGTTCTATATACTTCACCAATCTTTCATGCGTAAACTCAACTTTCTACTCCAACATTCAACAATTACTACATACTTCATCACATCCACACACAAGCTAACAAACAACACATACTTGACATACACCCCCCATGTGACCGGTTCAAAATTGTAGGGCGAGTTCGCGACTTTAGGACGTCTCCCAAGCCTTTGCATTAGCTCCTACAACCTTTACCCCGGGTTCATTTTAATTGACTCCCTATGTTCATTAGATTCATTGGTTACAGGTTTCAGGATCGTCACTCTGACACCATTTGTAACACCCCCATATTTCAAGTACCTTACCAGGACCACCCAGGTATAAGGATGTTACCATCTCGGTTACCCGAGGTAATGATAATCAAATAAACAATAATAAAACAACGTTTAAATAGAAATACTTTAGTGAAAGGTTACAATCCAAATACCAAACCAAAATACGAATACATGTTCTCAAACCAACTGTCTACTGATCCAACTGAAATGTTTATGAAAACTACTAAGCTACAGCGGAAGACTTCTATCATCGACCGTGGCACATCACGGCTATCCAAGACTCAACTCATACCTCAATATCTCGCTCACCATCCCCGAATGGATCACCGCAGTTTTAAAACAATAAACCGGGTCGTACTAATCACACAATTTATATAACCAACAAGATAAAGAATAACATACTCAAACAAATACACACAATCACCCACTCCAATCAATCTCCGTCACCGATCGTCCACCTGGACTGACCACCCGCCAGTGGGGGACCGCAGCCGTACCCACCAAATCCCCGCTCATCATACCGAGCGATAACCCTGTCCCATTAATGTGCACATCCCCTTCCGTGGCGGGTTCCACGAAGGGCGAAACTAGGGCGTGAAGCCACTCCCGCAAGTGACTCCACTCAGCCGAGAACGCATCTCGAGAACCACAGACAAGCAATCACAATCAACAACCGTCACAATACAATTACGATAATAATCAACAACCACAACACATCAACAACCCATTATGGGACTAATACTGAGTAGGGAAACCCTACCTGGAAAGCACAACACAATCAGACGGTCTCACAGCTGATATCAAAATGCTTCTTCTACAAATCCTCCTCCTAACATACAAACATATAATCACTACCAACACAAAATACAACAAAAACCCCCAATTCCCAATAATAGGGTTTAACCAACTTTAAGGAAAAACTATAAAAATGGTACGTAGGTCTTACCCTCGACGCAAGGATCACAACGGTATAAAGAAAGATAAAATCCGACCTTCCAAGCTCCGGGATTTGCCAACAATGCGATTAAAGCGAATGACGTAGTTTGATTTCTCTTTTCACAGTAATTAGGTTTTAAAAAGTGTTTAAGAACAATGACGGAAGTTATATATATCTTAATCGCATTATTAACAAAACCCGATAAATCATCCCCCGTAAACCGGCTACTCGATCGAGTAGCTAAGGTACTCGATCGAGTGCCCCCTTACTCGATCGAGTACCCACGTTACTCGATCGAGTACCCAACAGGTCAGAAACTATTTTAAACTGCAACTCACCCTTACTCGACAGAGTAAGGCCTACTCGATAGAGTACCCAAAGACTCACAAATACGTAGTATTACACAGACAGCCAACCAGCCACCTGACCAACCCGCTATACGGGCAGGCGACTGGGACTGGCGCACACCCTACCTAGACTGGCTGCGTCATAGCAAGCTGCCAGATGACAAGAAGGGAGTAAGGGCTTTCAGAGTAAAGGCCTCCAGATTTATACTAATTGATGATACACTCTTCAGGAAGTCACTGGCAGGTCCCTACTTACGATGCCTGGACAGGGAGGAAGCACAGACCGTGTTACATGCTCTCCACAGTGGTGAGTGTGGAAACCATGCAGGGGGGAGGAGTCTGTCAAACAAAGCTCTCAGACAAGGATACTTCTGGCCCACAATGAAGGCAGATGCGGCAGAATACGCACGAAAATGTGACGCCTGCGAGCGCTCATCACCAATGATCCATCAGCCAGCAGAGCCCCTCCACCCTATCATTTCTCCCTGGCCATTCATGACATGGGGCATGGACATAGTAGGACCTCTACCAAGAGCCACAGGAAACAGAATATGGATGTTGGCGATGACAGATTACTTCTCCAAGTGGATAGAGGCAGAAGCATTCACATAAGTGAGGGACAAACAAGTCATTTCTTTCATAAAACGAAATATCATCTGCAGGTTTGGTATCCCGTCAGAGATCATATGTGACAATGGCTCACAATTCATCTCCAACGATGCTGAGGGATACTGTGCCAGGTGGAACATCACCCTGAAGAAATCAGCACCTAGGACTCCGAATTCTAACGGGCAAGCTGAATCCAGCAACAAAATTATGATTGACAATCTGAGAAGGAGGTTACAAGAGTTAGGAGGAAAGTGGGCAGATGAATTGCCACTGGTGTTATGGTCAGATAGAACGACGCCAAAGATTGCAACAGGCCAAACACCCTTCAGCCTGGTTTTTGGTGCGGAAGCAGTCATTCCATAAGAAGTTTTGGTTCCCACTCACAGGTATGGATGTATGACAGGGGAACTGAACAGTGCAGAGATGGTCAGGAGCCTGGACACAGTAGACGAGCTGCGTGCAAGTGCACAAATACGTCTAGCTGCCTACAAGTAGTCGGTGGTCAGGAGTTACAACAAGAATGTGAAGGTCAGGCTCCTAGAGGTAGGAGACCTGGTTCTCCGTGAAGTATTTCAGAACACCAAAAACCGAAAGGCAGGTAAATTCGCATACAAATGGGAAGGACCATACCAGGTAGAAGGAGTTGTTGGCCATGGTGCATACAGACTGATGACTATGGACGGTCAAATCATACAACGCCCATGGAACATACTTCACCTGAAGAGATATTACTTTTGATAATAAGTAGATTTTAGCCTACAAAGTCATGTACCATGAGAAGCCAAATTATTTTAAGTAAAGAAATAAAAATCCGGTAGTAGGCATACTACCAATTCCATATCCCTTTTTGGTACCTTTGTTTTCTTTTAATTTTTAAACTACTATTGGGCGATATGGTCTGACAGCGTCTTGGGACCACAATTGCTCTGGTACCCCATGAGATGGCGTCAGGTACTTCATATCATTCTAATAGACTTTTCTATTTTCAGGCTTCTCTAAATACATCACTTTGAATCCTAATGTCTATGGTACGTTGGAAGTGTATCTAGCAGGACTGTCAACTGCCAACGCGGGGTGACAAGGCACATGGCACTCCAACATGCCTAACCTACTTTCTCCACAAGGAGCACCCTCACCAGGCGGACTGTGGAACATACGAAAGGGAGCCTGGTTGACAGTTAAACACGCTTACCCAGCTACCCCTGATACCACCCCCTGGACGTAGCTCGCACTAATCGCAATTAATCAGGGCCCCGGCATGCATGCACACATATATGGAACGTAGGGATCTTTGCGCTACCAGAATCCTGCAGCGTCCCATCGGTCCTAGAACGACGATAAAACGTGATGAACACACCTTGCGTCATGAACAAGGTTAAGTAGTCCAAAAAACTGCGGCATACGCCTAAATCGGTCATCAGACTGACACGGCAGCTAGCTGAGTCTAGTTCAGCCTCTTCAGGCTGATTCGACTGGTCTAAATCAGCCTCTAAGGTTGACACGGCCACCCCTCCTTACAATGCGGCACATGCCTAAATCAGTCAACAGACTGACACGGCATCTAGCTGAGTCTGAGTCAGCCTCCTCAGGATGACATGACTCGCCTAAATGAAACGGATTATGTAATTCCAGAAAGAGTTCAAGTTCTTTCACATTCCGCCTAATTGCAGGAGAAATCCATGAACTGACACGGGTTTTACACCACACACGACAAGAGAGTCGAAACCTAGTGATGTATGTTACATCACGGTGGATAAGAACTCGTTCAACAAAGTTATGAAATGGAGCAAGTTCAAAGAAGCTCATCGGTTTTTCACTGAGATTCATACTTCTGCAATACACCTGTCTGTCATCAAAATCGATGTTGGGAAGACCAGTCCAAAGATCCTGCCATCTGCGAGATAAGATGCAGGAGCCGACTGCATCTTTAGTGGGTAGAAAAGATAGAATATGACTTAACACACAGTTGGGAAAACTACTGATAACATCTTTACTGTCATCAATATCTTGCGCCACGTGAAGCTTCCGTTTCCTGCAACTATCTGTTACCAGAAACAACATCACTGAAATCAAAGAATAAGGCATTCAACTATTGTAGTATCTCATCAATTCATTGATAATTACCTAATCAATCCCATAAGCAAGATTACAATTACTCGGTAGGAGAGTTCATCATACATAGTTCATACATAGAACTATACGCTTGTATATATATTCCCTTTGTCCCAGTCAATTGTTGTCCTTTGGTTTTGGCACAAAGATCAAGAAAAGAGTAAGGGGCCAATTATTAAATGACAAGTGGACCAAATTAAGTGTGTATGATCAAATTGTTCATCAAATGCATTCCTAAATTAGAAATGACAACAATTAACTGATACACCCAAAATGAAATAGGACCACAAATGACCGGGACGGAGGGAGTAATTGTACACCACCTAATAAAACAATGTGAAAAGCCTTACAAATTAGACCATAGAATATAGAATATTGAAATTCCTCGAAAATAATATGGAGCCATAGGAATATAGTTCCGCCATAAAATTCATGTGACAAAATTGAGCGTAATTGCTTGGTTGCTAATATAGGAATTTAATTCACATGTTGCCAATTACCCAGGGAAGTAGATAATCCATTTCCTCCATCATATATGCATTGGGAATTCCTAGGAAAATCAAATTCTTACATTTACAACAAAAAAATGGCGCAACCAAACAAGTCTTAATTTTTCAATTAAACGGATTCCCGTGTTCTTACATTCGATTTTCGAATGTTAGAAATAAGATTATTTACCAAAACAATAGGCGTGTCTACTACATATGCTAGAAATTCATCATAAATGAAACAAAACGGGTAAGTCTTAAGTGAGACCGTCTCATCTCGAGTTGATATTGTGATACGGTAGAGGAAGATCGTCTCATAGAAGAATTAGTTAACGAGACAAGATAGATAGAAAAAAGTGCGGAAAAGAACAAAGAAGAAGTTACAAATAACACAAAATCTCATTGAAGACGGGCGATATCCGTCATGCGAGCATGACGGATACCGCTTTTCTCATAAAAATCGAGTTGAGAGGTGAGTGGGAAGACGTGGGGATCTTTTGTCCTCTCTCTCTGTGAGAGAGGTCACAAGATTGACGGATTAGTCAAGGTTAAAGACTAAATGTACAAATAAAGTTTTTACCTGAGATTCTTGAATATCTTTACAGTTGACTGGAATAGGAATAGGGAATTTTAAAAAGGTGATGAGAGTAAAAAAGGTAAAAAAGTGAAGAAATGGTAGAAAAAGTAGAGAGGGGTGTAGTAAAAAATGATGTGAAAGATGGAAGGTTTTTACTTTTTACATTGATTGATTGAAGAAGGAAGTATGCAGTATATCAAGTATCAATCACGTCATCACAGTTTCGCCGTCTTTGAGCCACGTGCCTGCCATTTCCCACTCATTCCCTTTTACCGTTTACGCAATGTCTATCATCATTCACAATATTCACAATTTTAGTCCGTACTCAGCAAAAAAATCCGATTATCCAAACTGATCCTATATTCGATCCGAATTCGATCCGAATTTTTGGATATCCAATCCGAAAGTGAAGTTTGGTTTGGATATCTGATCCGAAATCTTTGGTTTTGGTTTGGATATGGATATTAGAATTAAAACATTTAGATATCCGATCTGATCGGAAACTATAGTTTTCTATTATAATTTCGAGAAAATAAAATTTTGTTTTATAGCGAGAACATTGGAATAAGAATACGAAAGAAAATATCATGTAAAACTATGAATATAATCGTGTTTCAAACTTAATTTTAAAGTAAATTCAAAATTATGGATATCCGCATCCGATCCGATTATTTTGAATACCCGAACATTGGATATCCGAGACATTTGGTTTGGATATTAGATATCTAACTTCAGGATTTCTAATATGGATATCCGATCTGAACTAGCACTTTGGATCAAATAACCGATCCGTACTCTGCCCTACGTGCTATCAATCAACGTCAAGTACAAAGCGTCTTGCTTGTGACGGGCTAATCCCGTCACAAGCTGAAGACCTCTCACAAAAAGGGAGAGGGGACAAGGTGGGACACCCCTCATGTGCTTTCCCACCCATCTCTTATGGGTATTTTATGAGAGGAAATGGTAACCGTCACAAACTTGTGACGGATATCGCCGTCAGTATTTAAAAGAAAGTCCTACTAATTAAATTAACTATATTAAAAATTATCGTCGAAACTCATTTTCGATAAAACGATAATTTAATTTTAACAAAGTGAAGTAAAAAGAGCTGGGGGCAAACTTTGAAAGACAAATAAAATAGGGGCGTAACAAGTAAAATAGGGGGCGTGATATAGCAGATCCCTTAAACAAACGGGTTAATCGGGTTGGATTTGGGTCAGCTCTGTTCGGGTTTGGTCATTTTTGTGTGTAATAAATTTCGGGATGGGCCGAGTTAATTTAAGTTCGGGTCATTCTCAGATCGACTATTAGCAAGTTATTTAGAGATATCGGTCAATTTTCAATAATAATATTCGGGTCGAGTCATACTGGATCGGTTCAATTCGGGCTCAAGTCAAGTTCGGGTTTCAGGTTAAGTTATTTGGGCTGGGTCGATTTGGCCAATTCTACACATA
Organism: Silene latifolia; assembly: GCF_048544455.1. Taxonomy (NCBI): domain Eukaryota; kingdom Viridiplantae; phylum Streptophyta; class Magnoliopsida; order Caryophyllales; family Caryophyllaceae; genus Silene; species Silene latifolia. Next base: position 24,565,654 of record NC_133530.1, on the reverse strand, counting down.
TTAATCGAACTCGCCTAACCTCGAATAAGGGATTTGAAATTGGCTTGTGATCTAAATTGACTCGACTCTCATTCATCCGACTCAAACATAATCATCACACACGGACTACTATCTCTAAAAAAATTAATAACCACCCACCTGAAAGTAAACTGAAACAAAAAAAAAAATGGTCTAACTGCACTTGAATTCTTGCAAACACAAAATGACCACACATGCACTCGACCCAATTGAACTTGTCCGGATTAAACTGAACTTAATTGAAACGACGAATTCATGTAGAAATGTCCACAAACACCTCTAATCCGTTACATACGTTAACAATTCCAGGACATTTAACATGAGAGAGATTACACATGCCAAGAACAATTAAAAAAGAAATAACTCGTTAAAATTTACAGTTTTATTCCAACGCTTTGCCAACCTCTTCAACTGCTTCCCGATTTTAAACTTCCCTTTCCTTCCCACCCATTTCTGTATAATCAGCTGTTCTAGAACAAGGCCGTTGCTAAGAAAATACTCGACTATTCTTAGTTCCTCTTTCAAGCCTAGAAAATGCTCTATCTCAATGACCTTAAGGCGAGTTTTCAAACAAGGCGGAACAACTCGACCTCTTCCCCCCCAATAATTTTGCTGCACTGTGTCTTTATCCTTGAAGCCAACCTGAAAAAGGCCCTAGACGACATAACAAAGAGTGTCAAATGTCGAAATTATAGAATGCATAAACTAGAAAGTACTCAGGGTAGGGTGCGGGAACTGACCTCCGAAAAGATAAGCTCTTCCAGATTAGGTGCAGTTCTGAGCAATCTTAGCAATGTAAAATGCGGATTTGTAGAACAGCCTATCTTCAATGTAGTTAAATTACGTAGAATTGGTAACTCATCTTTAAGCATAGTCAGTGCCTTCACGAAACAAGAAATTTAAGCGTCATTTACAAATTAATTAGCTAACACCGAAGGACTTGGGTTGGCCTCATACGTGATACAGTTCAATAAAAAGCTCAATGGTGAAGAGTTACCTTGATGCAATCAGCTGACAAGAACAAGCGCTTGGCGTTTGAAACCCCTTGAATAAGATCACGTGCAGAGCGAGATAAAGTCGAATCTTCAAAATCACCGGGCTCTATGAATATTTCTAGATGGGCTTCTACCAAATAATTTGATGGCACAAAGATGTACGATTTTGCCAATTTGTCAGCGTAGTGAAAAGACTGCAACAACGGAGCCATAATTTCAACAGCGTAAATACGCTCCATATCATAAAAGTCCAAGCATTTTCCATCGCCAAGCTTCAGTTTTCGAAGAGATTGCGCAGAAAAAATAGGCAGAATTTCAGCTGCATACCAAATAAGTGGCTCCATAATAAAGTCTTGTAGTAAAGGACATCCTGAGAAAATCCCCTTGATCAAGTTATAATCTACAACTATAAATTGATGCAGATGAAGGATCTTAAGACATGGCAAGCACACAGTACCAAGAATATTCAAAGCAGTAAAACCACGAGTCAACTTGAGAATACACAATGTTTTGCAAGTGAATAAAGATGGTGGAAACCCAACATGCGCGCCGCCAAGACACAGATCAAGTTCCTGGATTCCCTTGCTTATTATAGCAGATAACCAAAGACGAACACTTTCAGGTACACAACATTCACATCTTAAAGTACATTTGATGCGAAAGCTTGTTAGGTTTGGCAACTTCAAGCAGTCTAGCATTTTGAAGACAAAATCTCTAAACGAAACACAACTCTTTTCACGATTCAAGGCACAAAGGTTGTTAAATAGAAGTGAATCATCAAAATCCAAATGAGTAACCTCTTTAAAGAGATAGCACCACCTCCTCGACAAAATACTGGTGATGACGGCATACTTTGTAGGCAGGAAATTGAGAATATTTATTAATAATTCATCAGGGAGACTGCTAATTTTGTCAATAGGGATTTTGCTGTTCAACTCCTGCATTTGACCCGGATCTTCAAACACGAAGGCCATGTTTGTGTAAACTCCTGCAGTATAGAACAGGTTGTATCGTTTAGTCCTCAGAAAGCAAGGTGCTTGTGTAAACGGAAGAGTTAACAAATTAATCAATCGTTTGCTAACATCAAAATCATGATCAGATAACACAATGTGATTGTGTTTTAAGTTGTCATTAAATTCTATCAAAATTACCCAAATGAGATTTTAGAGAAAAACTCACATGTGACGGTTCTAAGCATACATGTAAGAGCAATGATAAAAACTTTTCTTTTCGGATCTTCTCTACTACCTTCTCCTTAAAACACGATTACTCAAAAACTCACAGTAAAAACTCATAAGACGGTTCTAACTTCTACGCATACTCACAGTAAAACTCATAAGACGGTTCTAACTTCTAAGCATACATTGTTCAAAGTTGCGTATTTATGATTTGCAGCAAAAACACAACTACTCAAAAACTCACAGCAGGATTCCCTACTCAAAATTATAATCTTTTCGCAATACTTCCAAAGAACGATTCCCCCATTACCGATTTTCCCTTAGCTGAGCTAAGGAAAACAGTCGTTCATACTCATTTAAGATATCGAAAACCCGAGAATATAAACAATTAACATTTTCAGCACCCTACTACCTTTGCTATAACTCCTCCATTACTAAAAGTTTATTTGCATCATTCTTCATCATTTTCCAAACTTCATTCAAAAATTTACCCCATTATTCCTAATTTTCTAGCATTATTAGGTTTAATTCACGATAAATCATATAACAAACAGTACAGAATTCGCATGAAATGTTTAACAAATCTATGAGTAAAAACTTGGAAATTAAATTAGCAATGCTTAAACAATCAATAAAATTATGCTATTAAAAGTGAGGATAAATATACCTGAAGAACTGAATTGAATTAAAATTGGTTTGGGATTTAGGGTTTGATTGTGTTTGATTTAGTGGGTACAGAGTAAGACTACAGAGTATAGCTAAGAAGGAGTAGTCTGATTAAATTTAAAGCAGGTTAAAGTGTACTCAGTACGTTTTATCTCAATCTTGAAATATGGGTCAATATTTTTGGTTTTTTCGAGGCCTTTTTTTTTTTTTGGACGAGAGAACCCACTAGGTAAACCTTCAGGGTACGTGATAACCTGCAAATCACGTATACCGGATAAGCCATCCGAGGCTAACAGGCTCGAAGTCTATTAGGCATGGACTCAGGTCAAGAACGCTCCACAAAATTATTCTTTTGGGAGGCTTGAGCTGTGTTTCCTGGGCATTTCACCAAATTTTAACCACTAGACTTATTAGGATAATATCAAGAAGATATTATCCGATATTATCCGATATCATATAATTACATTACGATATTATTTTGATTGTATTTCGATATTATTACGATTGTTCTACGATCATGTTTGTACCTATAAAAACCTAGTTTGGCTGAGTAATAATCATCATACATTTTACCCATTCATCTATATTCTCTAAATTATCATGGTATCAGAGCCTGGTGACCAAAAGGTCACGGGTTCGAATCCCACCCCCTCTATTCTAAAGTGGATAATCGTAAGCAGGGGAATCCACTTTGCACCCACACTTCAAGCCCAAAAAGAAAAAAGGGCCTTCGTGTTAGGGGGAGTGTTAGAATATAAAACGAATCAAGGAACTTCAACCATCAGCTTAAGCTTTTGGTTGAGATGGTTTCTTATCATGGTATCACGAGCTCAGGTTCGATTCATCCATCAATCATCCTAATTTCCATCACCATTTTTTTTCTCGTGTTTTCCATTGTTCATCCCTGTCCTTAAGATGACTAAGGATGACACCCTTTCCTCCTCTCAAAAAATCGATCCCATGTCCCCATACTATCTCGGTAGCCATGATTTACCAGGTCAATCCATCACTCATGTTCACCTTCGTAGTGATAATTATGGGGAGTGGAGTCGATCGATGCGGCAGTCTCTTAAATCGAGACGCAAGTTTGGCTTTGTCGATGGCTCCATAACCAAACCTACGAATGCTCTTCTCCTGGATCAATGGGAAGTGATTCATGCTACTCTTGTTCAATGGATTATGCACTCTATCGATTCATCGGTCAAGAGTAGTGTATCATACTTCGAGGATGCACGTCTCTTATGGGACGAATTAAAAGAACGATTCGACACAATCGATGGTTCAAAAATTCATGGTTTGAAATCCCAACTTCATGATTGTTCGCAATCCAAAGGTATGTCCGTCACCACTTATTTCGGAAATTTGAAAACTCTTTGGGATGCTATTGCCAATCATGAACCTGTTTTCAATTGTTCTTGTGGTAAGTGCACATGTGATATCACGAAGAACGCTCTTCTCCGTCAAGATTCTGAACGATTACACAAGTTTCTTATGGGCTTAGATTCGTCCATTTATTGTAATATCCGTTCTCATATATTGTCTCTCGATCCCCTGCCTCCCCTTAACCGTGCGTTTCAGTTAGTGATACAAGAGGAGAGGCTACGGACTGGGGGTGAGGGTACTGGTATTGCCGACACCTCGGATGTGATGGCCTTTGCAGTCCGTCCTTCGCCTAAATCAGGACCTGCTGCTGCTGTGGACTGGCGTGCTATGCGAGATGCCGAACGACTAGAGCGTCGTAAATTACTCTGTTCTTATTGCACCACGCATGGCCATGAAATCACTTCCTGCTTCATTAAAAGTCAGAAATTTCCGGATTGGTGGGGTGACCGTCCCCGCACTCTTGATGAAGTTCGTGCTCGTCAACGGGCTGGTACAGGGTCAGCCGCCTCTACCTCTTCCCGTGGGTCTGCTCGTGCAAATGCACTTATAACAGATCCTCACTCGTCCTCTGATGACCGTCTTTCTGGTATGATTTCTGATTGGATAATAGATACCGGCGCTTCTCATCATGTTACAGGCGATATTACATGGTTGTCTAGTACTCATTCTATTCCGTCTTGCCCTATAACTCTTCCTAATGGGCAGAGTATTTCGGCTCAATTGGCTGGAACCGTGTTTTTGAGTGATTCCTTAATATTGACAAATGTTTTATATGTCCCAAAATTAACCTGTAATTTATTATCCGTCTCACAATTGGCTGCTACGACTAATTATATTTTGAGCTTCACTCACAATTTTTGCTCCATTCAGGACCCTTCATCGAGGACGAGGATTGGAGTAGGTGAGCTGCGGGATGGTTTATATTTTCTTCGAGTGGTGGGACGGCCAGTTGCAATACATCGGGTGAGCATCGACGCTTCGTTTGATCTATGGCATAGACGTCTTGGCCACCCTTCAAATAAAGTAGTTACTTTAATTCCTCATGTTAGCAAACATTCTATTATCAATGCTCCTTGTGATGTTTGTCATTATGCCAAACAAGTTCGTTCTAGTTTTCATTTAAGTGATAATAAGGCATCGGATATTTTTGAGTTGATCCATTGTGATTTATGGGGCGCTTATCGAACTCCATCGTCTTGTGGGGCAAAGTATTTTTTAACCATTGTAGACGATTACTCTCGGGCCGTATGGGTATACCTTTTACTTGATAAAACCGAAGTTACTACTATGTTTAAACAATTTTTAGCAATGGTCGATACACAATTTTCGAAACGGGTTAAAATAGTCCGTTCAGATAATGGCACCGAGTTCAATGCAATAGCCGAGTTTTTTACCTCCAATGGTATTATTTTTCAGACCTCGTGTGTAGGTACCCCCCAACAAAATGGCCGTGTTGAGAGAAAACATCGTCATATACTCAATGTTGCTCGCGCCCTATTATTTCAGGCTAATTTACCAACCTCTTTTTGGGGTGAGTGCGTATTGTCAGCTGCTTATTTGATCAATCGAACTCCCTCTTTTGTCCTTGACAAGAAAACTCCGTATGAGTTATTATTTGGAGCAGCTCCATCTTATGACAATATCCGAATTTTTGGTTGCCTTTGTTTTGTTCATAATCAAAATACCAAAGGGGACAAGTTTGCTAATCGGAGTCGTAAATGCATTTTTGTGGGCTATCCATATAATAAGAAGGGTTGGAAAGTTTACGATATGGTCACAGGCGACATTTTTGTATCTCGGGATGTCCATTTTTATGAATCCTCTTTTCCGTATGCGGCTCCTACTCCCATACATACGAATACGGATTCTCCTATTGATTCCTTGCTCCCTAATTCGGACACTGAGGAGGTTATAATACCGGTTGCCGAAGCTCCCAATGATAAGGAAATGATTGGTTCTGACTCTAATGTGTTGGATGATACTATACGTCATTCTCCTAATAATAACATTGGCACTCATGAGGATAATGCTATTCCTAATACGGATAGTCAACAGGTGAGTTCTACTGATCATACCGTTCTTGGACGGGGACACCGTATTAAGATCCCATCCACCAGATTGCGCGGCTTCGTCGTTGGTACAACTGCTGACCCCACCACTCCATCTTCGCCCGACAGCTCATCTCCTTCCTCCTCCTCAGGTACGCCATATGCCCTTGCAAATTACATTAATTGTGATAAATTCTCTATTTCCCATCGTCACTTTCTTGCAGCTATTACGGAAGGAACTGAGCCTCCTTCTTTCCGTATGGCTATTACCGATTCCAAATGGCGCCAAGCTATGCAAGATGAAATCTTGGCACTCGAGAATAACGGTACATGGGAACTGACTGATCTTCCTCCTAATAAAAAGGTACTTGGGTGTCGGTGGGTTTATAAGATTAAATATAAATCCGATGGCCAAGTAGAGCGGTATAAAGCTCGTCTTGTTGTTTTTGGGAATCATCAAGTCGAAGGAATTGATTTTGGCGAAACTTTTGCTCCTGTTGTTAAGATGGTGACCGTTCGTGCCTTTCTTGCTATTGCCGCCATCAAAAGATGGGAGCTTCATCAGATGGACGTCCATAATGCTTTTCTACACGGTGACCTCAATGAGGAAGTTTATATGAGGTTGCCACCCGGATTTAGCAAAGGTAAGGAAGGCAAAGTTTGTCGCTTGCGCAAGTCCTTGTACGGTTTAAGACAAGCTCCTCGCTGTTGGTTTGCCAAACTCGGCTCAGCCTTGCGTACCTACGGGTTTGTTCAGTCATATTCCGACTACTCTCTTTTCAGCTATACTTCAGGTACGATCTGTATACATGTACTAGTTTATGTAGACGACCTTGTTATTGCTGGCAATAATACCGCAGCTATTACTACATTCAAATCTTATCTTAGTAGCTGCTTCCATATGAAAGATTTGGGTCACTTGAAATACTTTCTGGGAATTGAGGTCGCTCGGAATTCTGAAGGCATTTTTCTTAATCAGCGCAAGTACGCTTTGGATATCATCGCTGAAGCAGGCCTTCTTGGTGCCAAACCCGTTGCTACCCCAATCGAACAACATCACCGTTTGGGCCTGGCCACGGGTGATCCTATTCCGGATGTTGAGACGTATCGTCGCCTTGTGGTTCGCCTAGTATATCTTGCTGTTACGCGCCCAGACCTTTCCTATGCGGTTCACATCTTGTCTCAGTTCCTTCATCAGCCACGCAAAGAACATATGGACGCGGCTCTTCGGGTTGTTCGCTATTTGAAAGGAAAGCCCGGTCAAGGAATCCTTTTACGAGCTAATAGCAATCTTGAGGTTTCTGGGTGGTGCGACTCGGATTATGCGGGTTGTCCCTTAACTCGTCGATCTATCTCAGGTTGGGCTGTTTTTATTGGTGACTCCCCTGTTTCCTGGAAGACCAAGAAGCAGCAGACCGTGTCTTTATCCTCCGCTGAGGCCGAGTACCGCTCTATGGCTGCTGTTTTATGTGAGCTCAAATGGCTTAAGGGTCTTCTATCTAGTTTGGGTATCTCGCTTCCGCATCCTATGCAACTCTTTTGTGATAGTCAATCGGCCCTTCATATTGCTCAAAATCCGGTCTATCATGAGCGTACTAAGCATATAGAGGTGGATTGTCATTTTATTCGTGATGCTATCACCGATGGTTTAATTGCCACTTCTCATGTCGATTCTAAGTCTCAGATTGCCGATATTTTTACCAAGGCCTTGGGCTCCTCTCAGTTTGACTTCCTTCTCTGCAAACTTGGCGTTCTTGATTTACACGCTCCAGTTTGAGGGGGGGTATTAGGATAATATCAAGAAGATATTATCCGATATTATCCGATATCATATAATTACATTACGATATTATTTTGATTGTATTTCGATATTATTACGATTGTTCTACGATCATGTTTGTACCTATAAAAACCTAGTTTGGCTGAGTAATAATCATCATACATTTTACCCATTCATCTATATTCTCTAAATTATCAAGACTCCACCTTTACGGATGGACAAGACATTTTTGTTTTATTTCTCCCTTTTTTGCAAAAATAATACTCTATCCAAGTGTTTTGGGTCTTCTCCTATGCTTTTTGCACCAAAAAAGAAGAAAAACAATAAAAAAAAACAGTTAGTCTTGCTGAAGACGGGTCGGAGCAAGTGACGGGTAATGACACTCACAAAACGGATAGGGGGGACAAGGTGGGGGCACCCCCATGTGCTTCCCTCTCTCCTCTATTTGGGTCATTTGTGAGAGAAAATGATATCCGTCACTCCAAAGTGACGGATACGTGCCGTCACAAATGAGATTTTGTGAAAAAAAATGAATAAAGTAGGGTGAGTTGTGTTGGAAATATAGTATCACTATAGGGGCGAAGATATAATTAGAGAATATTTGTTGTTGTGTCGTGGTATGAAGGCCACTGAATGAGAAACGAAATCGCCCCGACTACGATACAAATCGATATAGGCGTCGCCCCCCAAAGTCACACAACACTCCTAAAAGTTGTGTACTCAATCATTAGGAGTTGAAACTCATATGGTATGCTCAAAATTATCATAGAGAATTAGTAGAGATATATGGAAGATGTGTGTCTCAAATAACTACATACCTCTCATATTTATAGTGATTAATTAGCATTATAAAGAGGCATAACCACTACCATAAACATGGAGTTAATGGGGCTATAAACATGCATTTAGTGGTGAGAGTGGAGAAATTCTCTTACGAGGTAATGTAAAGCTTCTCTACAATGCAATGTATCTAGACAACATTACTAGGCTTTTGCATTACTTCCAACAAGTTGTGTAGAGAAAAAATAATAAAAAATGAAAAATGAATAAAAAATGTATAAGTAGTGAAAGTTGTTGATTTTTGAGGAGAGATGAATAAAAGTATATCAAAAATGTTAGAATATGACTTGTCCGAGTCGTGTTCGGTTTTGGGTATGTGAGAGTGAGATTTAAAGATGAAAATAAACTAAGGAGAAAATATCAAGTAATGTTCGTGGAAGAACGGTGATTCGTGCGGGTCACATTTGTCATGTCTGAGTTCAAGGCTTTTCTACGTGAAGTTGGCTTTGATATATTGTTTATTTTATTATTGGAAAGTTAGTGGAGATCCTTGGGAATTTCCTAGCTTTAGATTAGTCTTTGATTAAGACTAAGATTTCCTTAGTTTAATTAGTTTTCTAATTAGTTTAGGTATATAGTTTTGGGTGGAATAATACTATATAAAGACCCGACTATATTCTAGGTTAATTAAGAGAGAAAGGTAGAAAACTTGGTGAGGCAAGTTTGAGGGCTCGTCTTTTGTAATCTGTAATTCTCTCCCTACATAGTGAAATATTTCCCTGACCCTTGTGGACGTAGCTATCATATTGATAGTGAACCACGTAAATTCTTGTGTTCTTTATTTTGCTATTGTTATTGCATCGTCTCAACACGCTTTGCGTTATCAAGACTTGATGATGCGAGTGTCTAGGTGATGGGGCTGCATGGTGTGGGGAGTTCTCCATGGAGGTCAAGGTCTGAGTCAAGATGATAGTCCTTGGTTTGAGGGGAGTATTGTTAGGGTGCAAACTCATGTCCCACATCGGTAGTGTAAAGGTGAAAACTCATCTTTATAAGTACCCACTAAATATAATAGCAGAAGCCTTTTGGGAAGGAGCCCAAGAGTAAATCCGTGAGGGCTTGGCCCAAAGCGGACAATATCGTACTATTATGGACAATGGACACAGATGCAGTAGAGGCCCAACACAGAAGGATATTCACGCTTCCGCACAACAAGTGGTATCAGAGCCCAAGGTTCGACTTGGGCTAGACACAGAGAAAGGTTCGACTTGGGCTAGACACAGAGATTCATCGGGCCAAGACTTGAAGGTGGACGTACACTATAAGGCGTGGAATTCTTATAGCTCGAGGGAGAGCTAATATGTTCGCGAGAAGCGACATGGTCTTACATCGTTGAGACAGCAGGGCCGTCCAAGAGAAGATCGTCAGCGACCCGACGAGGTGGGCTGAGGCTTAATGGAGGCAACAAAAGCGGTACATGGTAAGTCCAATGGCGTTTCCGGGGTGACGCACTGAGGCACTGGATACGGACCCAGTCCAGGGTATATTGGATGCAGAGGAGTTTGGTACGCAAGTGTAGCACAAGCCCCATGAGACACATGGTGTGTCGTTTAAGGGGAAGTTATCAAGACTTGGTGATGCGAGTGTCTAGGTGATGGGGCTGCATGGTGTGGGGAGTTCTCCATGAAGGTCAAGGTCTGAGTCAAGATACCCATAAGATACATGGTGTGTCGTTTAAGGGGAGGTTATCAAGACTTGGTGATGCGAGTGTCTAGGTGATGGGGCTGCATGGTGTGGGGAGTTCTCCATGGAGGTCAAGGTCTGAGTCAAGATGATAGTCCTTGGTTTGAGGGGAGGATTGTTATGGTGCAAACTCATGTCCCACATCGGTAGTGTAAAGGTGAAAACTCATCTTTATAAGTACCCACTAAATATAATAGTACGAGGCCTTTTGGGAAGGAGCCCAAGAGTAAATCCGTGAGGGCTTGGCCCAAAGCGGACAATATCGTACTATTATGAGTTGTGGACACATATGCAGCAGAAGCCCAACACGAGATATTCACGCTTCCGCGCATAACAAAAAAAAGAAAGGGGAAGATAGAAAAATAGTCTTAATCCTCGCCTTACTATTAACTCAAGTGAGCAAGAGTAGATACTATTCACTAATGAATAGTAAATTTCTAATGAATAGTAAATAAGCTAGGAATAAGAAATGATTGACCTCCTTCGCCTTAGTCCTTACTAATAACTCATTCAGTAGTTTCTCCTACCAAAGTAAGACTGGACATTCTGCAACATATATTGTAAATAATAGGCATGTCTTAATTCATGTAACTATGTAAGTAGCAATTTTAAGTCATCTTCTAACACCGACCGACATTAATATCCATAAATATGTCAATGCCCAAAACCCAATAGCAAGAGTACTGGAATCTTTTCACCCACTGTGTGAGGCACATGTCCATGGCCCTCAAAGCACCTTACTAAGTATGGAGTAATACAAAACCAAGCTATGTGTAACTGTGTAAGCCAAACCTTGTTTCCATTCCCAGATTGTCTGTCAGTAGCATTAGTTACAGTTTACAGTAGAGAGGTAGAAGTGGTACTGCATAAACTATCCTTTTGTATTTTCATCAACCTTTTTGACAAGCCTCAGTATGCATCTTAGCTATGACTTGGTATAACCATGCTCCAACCTCACAGGGTTTACTATCTTACTGTGGACTCGAACAGATGTTATTTGATCACCGCGTACAACGTAAAGCAATATGTTGCCTTGGGGACTTATCAGCATATTCTTAAATAGTAAAAAATGTATGAAATTTTGTACAATTATGTCATCCAAAAAATTAAATAAGTACCTTAAATTAACAAAGCCATAATAATCGCAGATGTATTGGTTAGCATACCTGTGTTTCTTGGCATAAAGTCTCGAATTCATCCTGCAAATGTGTGCAAAAAGTTTGGTTAACAGTATTATCAGAAGAGATGAGTTTCAGGGGAGGGACATTGGGTATGAAGCGAAAGCGGCCTGGGTCAGATGCAAAGGAGCTAACCCCGGATGAGAAAGCCATGTTCGAATTGATCCGTAGCAAGGGCAATATGGGAATATGGAAGGGCAACATTCGGAGAGAGTTGAATTGTGACAACCTTAAGGTAGTTGATAACTGTGTTAAGTCCCTTATAGGCAAGGGTTATATCAAAGAGGTGCCTGATGTTCAAGCCAAAGGGAAGAAGCGTCTCATGGCGAAGGAGTTTGAGCCTTCAACTGAGCTCACTGGCGGTGTCTGGTATCAAGACGGGGTTTTTGATGTCGATATGATTGAGAATCTTAGGAAGGCGTGTAAAGGGATCATTAGTAAACAAAAGGTTGCTACTGCTGATGGAATTCTCAATGCTATTAAGAAGTCGGGTGGTCTTCAGCTTGAGCTCAACATCGACCATATCAAGCAAGTGCTCCATACTTTGTGCTTGGAGAACACTGCTTTTAAAGTGAAAAGCAATGGTTTAGGAGAGTTTGTTTCCATTCCATTTGGTGTAGAGTGTTATAAGATTAGGTCGAAGCAGAAAAAGGCGGGGGCTTTGGCTTCGATACCTTGTGATGCTTGTCAACACGTTAACCAGTGTGATCCTAATGGTATTATCTCTCCAACAACTTGTGAATATTACACCAATTGGTTGGCGAAGTTGGACTTCTGACAGTTGAGTTGCTTCTTTATCACTTATGTTTCCTTTCCCCCTTCTTCGTCGTGTAGTGAGTTTGTATGGAGTAGTTGTTATACTTGACCGCCTATGATATCAATATTTATGTAAGGAATCTTGTGACTGAGGTGAAGAATGCTCCTCTTTGAAATGCCTACAGGAATTAATTTGCCAACGCTTGGTTTGGTTTCGATACCTTGTGGCACTTGCCAACGCTTTAACCTGTGTAATCGTAATGGCATTATCTCTCTCCAGCAACTTGTGTACATTACACCAAATGGTCGGAGACCTTGAACTTTTGACAGTTGAGTTGCTCTTATCACGTATGCTTCCTTTTACTTTCTTTCGTTTTGTAATCTTTAGTATAGGCTTTTAGAGAGTACGGTAATGATCTCATGTGTGATTGGGACGGGGGGACTATATTATTTGTTTTGGGCATGGTCATTCATGAGGAAAATTATGTTTTACGATAACCGGTAGTTGCCAAACCGAAATAGTTAATAATGAATCCTTGTTTCTAGGCAAGGTTCGCTTCTTGGTATATATTTATTTATGGTCAGGGTTCGCTTCTGCTGTTAGTTGTATGCTTACTGTTATTGTTTTTAATGTTGTTTCTGCAGCCTTTTACTGTAAACATCTGTAAACATGAGGTCATTTGGAAGAGAGCCATGCCAATTTCCACTAAATGGCATGGCCCCTATATATCAGGTGATCTGTGTGTTTTTTTACCCTCAAGTATCTCTTATGCTGTCTTTTGTTACAACTTTGCTCAGTGTCTTCCATATTTTACATTGTTGTAGATTAAATTAGCAATATTAGCTTGTTTTAATATCCTAATTCTCAATCTTTTGTTTGTAAGTGACAACAGTCAGTGGTCAGTTTCTGCTACACCATTAGATTTGAATGGCGACAGCTGAAAGCCAGTTTATTGGAAGTTGAATATAATGAACATGCTGATACAAATGCCAACGGAGCAGCATTTTGTCGTTCTGCTGCCCTTATGGTAAGTTAGCTCTGTCATGTACTCTTAGTTTGTAATCTGCCGCTGTTCGTTCTTGGTAAGTTAGCTGAATATAATTTGACTTGGTGGTTGTATATACAATTAGTCTTGGCGCTAATACAAGTAAATTTAGAGTTTTGGGTTGCTTATGAGTTAGAGATTAGATTATAAAGTTTTTTTTTTGGGGGGGGGGGGGGGGGGGGGGGGGGAAGTTATATCTTTATGTTATTTATGTGAATTTTTGTGTTTATTTTCTGGCCATTTGTTAGCTTTTTGGTATAAATTGACACAATTTGTGTACAGGTAACTAAAGTTTAATTTGTGACACAATTTGTATACATGTAATAGGAGTATCTATCATTTTTCCCCTGTATAGTTTGGTAACTAAAGTTTAATTTGTGTGCAGGTGAATGATGAATACACGAGAACTTTAGAGGTACTGAGTAAGGACTGGCATTTGTGGTTGAGTGAGCGTAAATCATGGGGAAGTTTTCGAGAGTTTTCGCCGAGTTCTGTTTTTTGTTGTCGATTGCAGTGATGTATCTCGGATAAGCTAAGGGAACATATGTTGCAGAGAAAGAGAAAGACAGTGCGTTGAGTACTGAAGGGTATTATGGCGGAGGTGGGGATGGTGGTCATAGTGGGGGCAGTGGTTATGGAGGAAACTACGGAGGAGGATATGGAAATGACGGTTATAAAAACGGCTATGGAGGCGGTTATGGAGGAAGTGGTTCTGGTTAAGACTATAAAGGCGGTTATGGAGGAAGTGATTCTGGTCATGGCTACGGAAATGGCTATGGCAATGGGTACAATGGTGGCTATGGGAATGGCTACGAAAATGGCTATGGAAATGGGTACAATGGTGGCTATGGAAGCGGTAACAAGGGAGGTGGTTACGGGAATGGTTATGGAAGCCATTATGGAGGTGGTTATGGCGGTAACTACGGAGGTGGTTATGGAGACAACGGTGGTTACGGAAATGATGGAGGTCATAACTAAGAAGTTGCATGTATAGTATGCCTAACACGATAAGTCGTGTCATTTGCATTTACACATACTCCATGTCTCAAATTTGTATTGTTTGATATCTTGAAGGACTTTATATAAATAAAAGAGTATGTTGAGTTATCGATTTTAATTATATGCAAGAATATTTCTTCGCTTTTTTATAAATGTCGATACTAATGTGTGCGAGAAGATTGCTTCACTTTTGACCCGTTATAAATGTCGCCACTGACAATTACAGAAAATTAATATCACATACGCTGTACAAATTGAATATTTGTAAAGGGATCGTCTAAAATCATTACAATGTTCCTATTGAACATGATGACACGAAAACATGTCATTGTGAATTTGTGGTTTAGCAATTATTTTGTACAATTTCAACGCAATTATACGAGGGTCATTCATAAACATTTAGTAATTGTCCCATTCCTCTTTCTTAGGTCTTTGTGTGCCAAAATCAAAGGACAGCAGTTAACCAGGACAGAGGGTGTAAAACCCCATATTCCAAGTGCCTTACCAGGACCACTTAGGTATAGAGATGTCACCATCTCGGTTTCCCGAGGCAATGATATCATAAGACAATAACGAAACAACATTTAAATAGTATAAGTTTAGTGAATGAGTACAATCCAAAACCAAATGCCCAAAATACGGGTTACATATTCTCAAAACAACTGTCTAAACAACTAACTGAAAAGTCTGACAAACTACTCAAGCTACAGCGGAAGACTCTATCATCTGAAGGTGACACATCCCAGCTAGCCCATGTATCTCTACTCATACCTACTCAATAACTGCTCACCATCCCCGCATGGATCACCACAGTTTTTAAAACAATAAACGGGGTCAGTACTAATCACACAATTTATATAATTCAACGATACAACAAACAACACAGCTCATTCGTCATAGATATACCCCAAACTCCATCATCAACTCCACAATACTGACTACACACTAAAGTGTGTAGCCCTGCCAGAGTACCCATCACAACAGGCTACTCCTCACCGCCAGTGGGGGACCGCAGTCGTTCCCACCTAAGCCCTGCTCATCTCCATCGAGCGATAAACCCAAATCCATTAATGTGCACATCCCTTCTGTGGCGGGTTCCACAGAAGGCGAATAATGGGCGTGAAGCCACTCCCGCAAGTGACTCCACTCAGCCAGGGACGCACCCCGAAGAACACAGACAGATACAATCAATCACAACTACTATCAACAACCAAATCCAACAACCGTCACAATACGAGTATGGTAATATTCAACAATCACAAATCACAACCAACACATTATGGGACTAATACTGAGTAGGGAAAACCCTACCTGGAATACAATACAGTCAGATGATCTCAACAGTTGTTATCAAAAGGCCTCTTCTACGAATCCTCCTCCTAACATATGATCATACAATTACTACCAATCAAGAAAGACAACGAAACCCCCAAATCCCCAAATTAGGGTTTAACTAACTTTAACAAAATACCATAAAAACAGTACGTAGATCTTACCCTCGACGCAAGGATCACAAAGATGTAAAGAAAGGTGAATTCCGACCTTCCAAGCTTCGGGATTTGCCAATAATGCGATGAATGCGAAGTACGTAGATTGTTTTCTCTTTTGAAAGTAATTAGGTTTGTAAAAGTGTATTATGAAAGTGACGGAGGTGTTTATATATTAAATCGCATTATTAACAAAACCCGATAAATCATCCCCCCATAAACCGGCTACTCGATCGAGTAACTGAGGTACTCGATCGAGTGTCGCCTACTCGATCGAGTATCAAGGCTACTCGATCGAGTACCCAACAGGTCAGAAACTATTTTAAATCGCAACACACCCTTACTCGACAGAGTAAGGCCCACTCGATAGAGTACCCAGAGACTCATAAAACCGTAGTATTATAGAGGGAGTATGCGCTAATAAACAATCAAACAAGAGTTGTTCCTAGGGTTCATCTTTAATACGAGCTAAAAAATACGGTCAAACAGAAGCCAATGTGCCTAGGTTTAAGCCGACGTTTGTTAGTTAATAGTTTACAACAACCGACGATGTTGCTTGTTTGGGTTGTGATTGAAGTTAGGTATGCGGTCTATGAAATTCAGACATGTGAAGTTTGGAGGTAAATTTAGACGTGAAATTCAGACATGAGAAGTTTCAGGCTTTAAGTGCTTTATGTATATAAAAATAGAGTACGCCTTAACAACAATCCATGTTAATTAGGAAACGACATAATACAATATATACGATTTTTAAGCCACCCGTTACAATCTTTATATGAACAATATTAAGGGGATAAAAATTCTAACGCAATGTAGAGGAAAAGAGTTACCAAGAGGGACTTACTCACATGAAAACTATAAGGGAGGAGGAAGAGGAAAGGGATGAAGGTGGAGAAAGAAAGTAAGGGGAAAGAAGATGAGGTAGAGAAAGGGAAATAGAAGGTTGTGGATGATAAGAGGAAGGTAAACGAGGAAGGTGGGGATGAGAAATAATGGGAAGATAGGGAGGAGTAGTATGAGGAAAAAAATGGGAGAGGTGTACTAAAAGAAAATGTGGAAGAGGAGGGGAAACAGATGATATATAAGGGGATGATAAGGCACATGGAAGGTATAAGGGAGGGGGAATGGGAAAGTTAAAGAGGAGGACCACGAGGATGAAAGGGAGAGGTTACCATTTAGCCAAACTGGGCACTACGCCCGCTATATTCACTGGTACAAATAAATTTACCCGCCATCAAATATTTGATTCTTCTATGCTTTGTTTGGCCAAATCTAGGGAAAGAATCCTTGTAATATCCACTTTATTAAAATTAAATCTTCCAAGGACACAAGTAGGAAAAAATTACAAGTAGCATCAAATAAAGTTCAGCACATCTTTCACTATAAATATACTACCTTAATTGCCTTCTAAGTGTAGCACAAACCCGCACCCAACAAAAAAAAAAGATTAACTATTTGTAGTCTAAGGTGACCAAAAATTGACGTGCCCACATTGTAAATGGTCGTTATGTTGCTAATACTCACAAGACAATAATAAGATTATAAAGTGGCAATGTTTAAGAGAAAAAAAAGGGGGGGAAAGAAGAGAACGAGGAGAAGGGGGTATGGAATGGGGCCAAGAAGAGAAAGAGGAAGAGCGAAGGGGAGTCGGACAAATTGTAGGAGGAAAAGAGGAAGGAGGAGACTAAGGATGTGAGAAAGGGGAAGGTATGGAGGCCGGGGAAGAGAACTAGGGGAAAGAATAAGAGGTAGGGAGAGGGAAATAGAAGGATGTGAAAGATAAGAGAAAACAAAAAGAGGGAGGGAGAGGGATGAGAAAAAGGGAATATATGGAGGAATAGTACGAAGAAAATGGGAGGATTAATATTATAAGAGCAAGTGAAGGAGGAGGGGAAATGGAGGATATATATAAGAGGTAATAAGAGACATGAAAGGTATAAGGGAGGATGAAGCTATGGGAGATGTATGAAGGTCGAGAAAGAGAGTACGGGGAAAGAAAAGGAGCTATAAAGATGGAAATTGAAGGATCTGAATGACAAGAGGTCGAGGATGAGGAGGCGGTAACATTAAAGAGAAAAGTGAGAAGGAAATGAAATGGGGCCAAGAAGAGAATAAGGGAGTGAAGGAAGAAGGGGGCAAGGGGAGTAGGACTAAGTTGATGGGTGTACTATGCTAATTGAATGATCCTAATTCTATAGATTACTCTCACATTTTGTCCAAATAAGACTAAACACACTCCTAATGAATATAGCTAGCCGAAAACACGATAAAAACACAAACCAAATTGCAAGCTTAAAAGGAATTAGCCATCTAAGAAAATGTCGCGGAAACATAGAAGGTACAAGGAAGGAGAAAGGGGAAAAGGAAGGAGGACTACGAGGTTGAAAAAAAAAAGGTGGATTAAAATGCGACGGCGTTGAAGAGAAAAGATGGAGATAAATAGAATGACAAAGTAGAGGGGTGATGAAGGTTGTGGAAAAGGAGAAGGAAGAGGAGGAGTAAGGAGGGCTAAAGGGAGAAGAGCGATTAGTATGAGGAGGAAGGGGAGAAGGAGGTGTGATGTTTACGTTACTCCGCAAAATACAATATAATACTAATGTCTATGTATTTCATGTAATTGTGTTCTTTAACAGTTAATCATCTAAACAAAAGGTGTAGCTATATTCGGATATTCATGCTCTCAACAAAGTTAAATACAGATTATTTACGAATGGTTATAAATTTGTTTGCAATCGATTCAACCATCAAAATAATATAACAACAAGAGTTTCATTATGATCGGCACTCAACATGTACAAACAACCGAACCAAATCGTATATTCATGTTCCCAACAAAGTTAGATACGAAATATTTACAAATGCGATCTTGTTTGCAATCGATTCAAACTTCCAAAAGATTATAACGACAATATTTTCATTGTGATCGCCAATCAAAATTTATAGATAACCAAATCAAATCAAGATTCGTTACTATGCATTTAAAACGTAAACGATAAAAATATCTTGGGGGACGGCGCGCATCGCGCGCCGGGTAGCCAACTAGTTTTCCTAAAAAAAATAGTCTTAAAAGAGAAATAGGGAAGATTGAAAAAGGGAGTAAATTGTTCGCGACCCTTCTAAACATGAATAATTTACAGCAGAAGTGTAAAACCATTCAAATCCACACTCTTTTCGGGGATGTGCTTTCACCCTTTCGTTAGGGCATTGTCAATAGATGAACCTCTAAGAGGTTTGTTCTTATGCCATATAAGATAATTTACAAACTAATTTATCTACAATCCTCCTACCAACAACAAATAAATCCGTTAGGGCATTAACAATAGAGGTTCATCAAGAGGTTTGTAGGATGACATGTCCATCTTTTTAGAGGTTTGTCTACAAACCTTCTATTGTTGGTGATGAGGGTTGATGTTCATGGATGAAAGGGGTTATAAATATCTTATAGTACTTCATTCAACTCCACTCTACCTATTTGTATTTTGCACAAATATTAAGAAGGGTGAAGTTGGGTGGAAAATATTGTAAATACGTAATAGGGTATGATGTAAATGAGTTATAGTCAAGATCCTCTCCATTTCCTAAAAAGAAATGGAGAGGCGATTTCCTATCAACGGGTCGGATTGCATCCTGCTAATATCGAACGATTCAAGATTTATGCAAGGAAATAAAGATTTAATAGGATGTAGATGGAAAAATATTATTAAATGGGTTTGTGAGAGGAAATGGAGAGAAAGAAATAGAGAAGATCTTAATTGGATGTAAATAAGTGTGGTATGAGTGGAAAAGGGTGGAGTTTGATGTAAAAGTAGCGGGGGGGTATGAGTGGCAAATATTTTCTTTGATAGGGTTTATACTACATGTCGGTCAATTGTTACTTCGTAACTATTTTCATTTTGAGAGTCAATTGTTATCTATTTTTTTTGTTTTTGATAAGGTTTAGAATTTGAACAGGTGAACTTGTGAGATAACACATTACTTTATCAATATTTTTCCCTTCATTTCTCATTTCTTTGGTCTTTGTAATAAATAGGGTTTTTTTTAGAACTGTTACCACGAGTAAACCACTTTTTGAGAACTGCTACCAAGGTAAAAAAAGTTTAAAAATTGCTACCATATTCATTGGTTCGGTTAAAAGTCAGTACCAATTCACACCGAGCCCCAATTTTTGACATGAAAAGACTAAACTACCCCTTATTTAACATTTGCCCCTTCTTCAACCTTTCCCCTTTTTCTTACCCAGACACATAACTCCTCAACTTCATCACTCTACTATATCAAATTCACCTTCATTACTCTAATTTTCAACTTCATCACTCATACTCTATCAAATTAATCTACTCATTGGAAGAATTTAACCTAACAAATTCACTTTCTTCACTTCAGTTTATTTAACTGGAAAGCCCTTTATTTGGCGACACTTTCTACTCATTCTCAGGTTTCCTTTCCTATTTTACTCTTTATTCTTAATCAACCTTCAATTTAGTAATACAAATTTCATAATGTTTATTGATTTCCTCAGTTATTTGTTTATTAGATTGTATGATTGAATTCTTTATTAGATTCCATAAAACCCTAATTTTTCGATTTTTTAATTTCATTGAAATTTGTTCCATTGATTTCTTTAATTAAACTTTTGTCTTTGTTATCACTTTAAACCCGGTTGATTGCATAGATTTGACTAATTCAATTGGTTGTTTTCTAGAAAGTTGATAGCTTTTCTTTATCTAAAATTGTATAAACCCATTGTTTAATATGCTAATTTTACATTACCCTTGATTCGACGGGAGTTGATGGAGTAGAAGGGCTGAGAATGA
This sequence comes from Silene latifolia, assembly GCF_048544455.1. Lineage (NCBI taxonomy): Eukaryota > Viridiplantae > Streptophyta > Magnoliopsida > Caryophyllales > Caryophyllaceae > Silene > Silene latifolia. The sequence goes on along the minus strand of NC_133530.1, from coordinate 24,544,783 downwards.
ATGAATTGAAAGGAAATGTTAACTGATAGAAGAGATTGAAAGAGAAAATGAAAGAATAGATTTGAAAGGAAATGTTACCTGATGAAATAAGAAAAATAAAGGAGAGATTGAAGATGGATTAATGGAGTAGAAGATTGTAGTGTTATAAGGAAGAGGAAAATGTTATAAAGAAGAGGGGAATGGTATAATAGGAAGAGAAAATATAACTTAATCTAAAGATTTGAAGTGAATGGCTGAGATTCATTCATTTAGCCTCGTTTAATGAATTGGTACTGACTTTTAACCGAATCAATGAATATGGTAGCAGATTTTAAACTTTTTTTTTACTTTGGTAGTAGTTCTCAAAAAGTAGTTTACTCGTGGTAGCAGTTATCAAAAAACCCTAATAAATAATAGGGATAGAGGAAGTATTTCTTACTCTCTATTGTTTATTTTAAATAAAAACAAAGAATTGACGGGGTACTCTTTAACTTTATCACTTTGCATTAAGAAGGTTTTTAAATTGTTGCACATGGTAAACGGTACTCTTTAGAAAACATTTGTGTTCTCCGAACTCTGGGAAGACCGTACTCCTTACATCTAAACCTTTAAGAAGGCACAAATTCTCATTTGTGACGGACATGTCTGTCACAAGCTTGTGACGGGTAACACGGGTTAAATATTACCCACTTGAGTAGTTAGAGACAAATACTTTGTGATTCCCTAGACTTGTCTTATCTACACAAGTGAAAGATACTTGACCCATCATAAGCTTGTGACGGATATACCTGTCACAAGGGAGACTTATTGTTAAGGAGGACGATTCTCCTAAAGAATACAATAATTTTTCCTCTTCAAGTTTGATTTTCATGCATAATATAGGCCCTTACATTGTGCTAAAAATCTTCACGTAAGCAGTACCGGACTAAAACTCGACATTGGCAAAAAAAAAAGTTTCCATATTGATTGCCTCATGGAGATTTAAAATTTAATAAAACGAAAATGATTATTTGAAGATTTAAGATCGAAATTATAGTTATTGATGGTTTTTGTATAAAAACATCAGTTGGCAACATTTCTTCTCAAATCATGTGTCTTGCCGTCTTGGTGAAGATCATTAACTAAAATTTTATTCCTTGATGACTATTTTGATAAAACGTAAACGACAAGTTTTACAAATACGAATCATGGTATTAAATCGCGGTTTGAGACTTTATCTTGAATTCAGTCATTGCAACTCTATATACGTTGTTTCTTTATAAATACATCCTCAAAATCCAGAAATTTACGACTTAGCACTCAATTTGTTAGCGTGCACCAATAGAGAAACAAATAAGAGCTGCTCTCCCCCAAATATTAACAAAAGCAAACCCTAATTTTGTCTCTCTGCTCCGCCGTCTCCACCACCCCAGCCGGCCGCCCTCCGTCTTCCCCTACCCAGTCGCCGGGGATGGGTCCGTCCCTTTGCCTATCCCCGGCGATTTGAAACATCTCATATCTTTTAACCCTTTCTACCCTTTCTCCTTCGCTTTCGATGTGCTTCCGTCGTCGCCACCTCGCCGCTGCTCCGTCGCCTGAGATGTGCCGGTTCTGTCCCATCTCCGGTGTTCGGTATTTCCCCTTTATTATCGGTACCCCTGAATCTCTCCTCCTCTGATTTGATTTGTGACCCGCCTGCTTGGTCCTTCGGGTGGATCGTTGGAGGTCCGGCCTGCTGCTGCCTCTCATGGCGCCTGGTTCTTGCTCCGTTGCCCGCTTCACGGTTGGAGCTGTTATTTTAGTCTCGGTGTTGGTTTGTGTGATCTTTTGCTTCGAATGTCTGGGTGGTGTTCCATTCTAATCGTCCCAGTCCCGTCGGTTCCTTGTCTTGTCACCGCCGTTGTCCGCTTTCAATCAAGGGGTGATCCCCCCATTCCCCCCACCCCTGGGTTGTTTGCCTTGCCTTAAGTTTCAGGGTTTGTCGATGAGTTATCTCATCCGTCTGCGCTGCTTTGTCCTTAGTGGCGGCCTTTGGGTCCGACACGGTGATCCCCCCATTTCCCCCACCTGTTGTGCTCATCCGTCTGCGCTGCTTTGTCCTTAGTGGTTTTTTTGGGTCCGACACGGTGATCCCCCCATTTCCCCCACCTGTTGTGCACTCTGGTTTTTTAATTTGGTTTCAACCTGGTTTGTTACCGTTAAGTCTGTTTGTTTGTTAGTTTGGCGGTGGTCCTGGGAGGTGCCCCTTGGTGATTTGGGTTGCTTTGTAGTGGTTTGATCCATCTTGGTGTCTTTAGGCGGGTCTTTGATGGTTTTGTGCCATTTGTGTTGTCAAGTTGTCTGAGGTAGTTTTGTGTAGCAGGTTTGGTGTAAATGGCTCCTGCCGTTTACTGGGATCTTCTGTTTTTTGTTGGGTCATTGTAAGTCTTTTCGGATTGAGGAGTCTGGATGATGGGGTTTTTCTTGCGTTGTGTGCGGCTTGTCTTGGGTGATTCGGTTGGTTTTTTTGACCCGGAGGTGGTGGTCTTGCTGGTGTCTGTTTTAAGGTTGAAGGGTTTCCGTATGAGATGTGCTTGGTAGGGTGAAGTCGAGGTTGGGCTCTGCTGTTGGGTGGCCTGGATGCGGTGGTCTCAACTCTACTTGTCTTCATGAAAGGGTTAGCCTGGAATTGTAGGGGTCTTAATGATCCGCTTGCCCCTTCAATCCCTAAAATTAGAGCAATTTGTAGGTCGTTTCATAATAATTTAGACTTTGTCTTCCTTTCTGAAACTAAGTGTGATGTACGATCAGTTGATGTTCTTTTGCGCCCTATGGGTTTTCTCGAGTCAGTCGGGTATGATGCTGATGGTCTAAAGGGGGGGCTGTGGGTTGGATGGAAAAGTAGTTGTAAAATAGAATGTGTCTTTTCCAGCCGCAATCTTATTATCCTCTTGGTTAATCAATGTAAAGGTAGTTTGTGGTATCTGTGTTGTGTTTATGGTGAACCTGATCATTCTAAGCGGGGCGCTGTATGGGAATCTTTCACTTGCCATCTTAACTCCTTCGACAAACCTTTCTTGTTATTTGGTGACTTCAACCAAGTTGAATTCTCGTCTGATAAGTTAGGTGGTAGTGATAAATTAATTAGAGGGGCAAACTTATTTTCCTACTGGAAGAATTTACACTGTCTGATGGATATTCCCTTCAAGGGACCTAGATTCACTTGGTGTAATAATAGGGATAATCCTTATCGAATTTATGAAAGACTTGATAAGGGCTTTGCTTCTAATGATTGGCTCTCTCTTTTCCCTAATACTTTTATTAAACACCTGCCTATTCAAATTTCGGATCATGCACCTATTATCCTTGATACAAATATGATTCTTCATACTAAGAAGAAAAGTTACAGACTAGAGACTTGGTGTTTTGACCATGCCGAATGTAGTGGCCTGGTTAAAGATAACTGGGGAAGGACAGATAATGGTGATGCTTCTCATGTTCTTTTATCAAAATTACGCCGCATAAACAACGCTTTCAGAGTCTGGGCTTGTAACAAGAAAGATGAATGGGGTCTTAAGTGGAGTGCATTTGATCAAGACCTGGAGTCCTATCTTCTGGATATTGAGAATGGTGGTGACATTATTAACTATGAGTCATGTCATAAAAAGCTTATGGAATTCTCTATTGCCGCGGGCACTTATTGGCGTCAACGTGCAAAATTGAAATGGAATTGTGAGGGTGACACGTGCACCAAATATTTTTTCAATTGGGTTAAAGGACGATCTGGTGCTAATCTTATTTTGGGTATTAAGAAGGAGTCTAATGAATGGACTTTTGATATGAAGGAGATTGGTGGCTTGTTCAATACTTACTTCTCTAATACCTTTAAGTCTGATGCTGAGCCTGAGTGTTTTGAAGATTACATAAATAATTACGGTTATTTATTTGATAATCTTAAGCGTAAAGTGGGTATGGAGGAGAGAGCCAAGTTGGGCCGTTTATACTCGAAAAATGAAGTTCGTCATGCTGTTTTTCAATTGGGACCCCTAAAATCTCCGGGTCCTGACGGGATTCCTGCGGCCTTCTACCAGAAGTATTGGGCTATTGTTAAGGATGATGTTATTCGTGGAGCTCTCAATATTCTCAATTCGGGTACTGTCCTTAAGGACTTTAATAAAACCTTTATTGTCCTTATTCCAAAAAATGATTGTCCTGAGAGAGTTGGGGATTTTCGGCCGATTAGCCTCTGCAATGTTATTATGAAAATTGTCACAAAGTGTATTGCTAACAGGTTAAAAGGGGTTATGGATGATCTGGTTAGTCCATTTCAAAGTGCCTTTGTTCCAAATAGAAGTATTGCGGATAATATTGTTGTTGCCCAAGAAATTCTTCACGTCATCAATCATAGGAGCTATGGTAAGAAGAGTATGATGGCTTTAAAGGCTGATATGAGTAAAGCTTATGATAGACTGAACTGGAATTTCATAAGAGGGGTGCTTTCTTACTTGAATTTGCCAGGCTCTATGATTCATCTCATTATGAGTACTATTGAAACTGTTTCCTATGAAATCCTAATTAATGGTGCTCCTATGGAAAATGTTGAACCTTGCTGTGGGATTAGGCAAGGGGATCCTTTATCCCCTTATATTTTCGCGCTGTGTACGGAAGTACTATCCCAAATGATTCTCTATGCCCAGGATTCTAATATCATTAAGGGTATTAAGATATGTAAGAATGGTCCGGAAATCTCCCACTTACTGTTTGCAGATGATTCACTCTTCTTCTTACGTGGTGACTATGGAGATTTGGACTTTCTTATGAACCTTATCGATGAATATTGTGCTGCCTCTGGACAATGCCTTAATAAAGATAAGTCCTCTATTCTTTTCAGTCCAAATTGCTCACTCATGATGGTCAAAAAATGCTTGACTGAATTTAAATTTACTCCTAAGCATGATCTTGGTAACTATCTTGGCTTACCAACGAGTTTTGGGTCTTCTAAGAGGGAGCTATTTAAATTTCTTGTCGAAAAAACTAAGCGAAGGCTATCCTCCTGGAATAATATTCTTCTTTCTTCGGCTGGTAAACTGACTCTTATTCGTTCTGTTCTATCTTCACTATCCCTTTTCTCTCTATCGGTATTTCGCATACCGGTAAGTGTAACATCAAAGTTTCAGTCTTTGATGGTGCATTTTTGGTGGAGTGGAACTAGAACTAATAAGTCTATTCATTGGTGTAGTAAAGACTTCCTTAGTAGGCCTGTGGGAGAAGGGGGCCTTGGTCTTCGCAATATTGGTTGCTTTAATCAAGCCCTCCTTGCAAAAATCGCTTGGAGAATCTTATGTGATCCAGGAAGTCTTATTAGTATGGTGATTGGTCCCAAGCTTGGTATCCAAGATGATATTTTTTTCCGTAATTTGGAAGGCTCCCCATGCGTCGTCATGGGCTCTCAAAAGCCTTGTCTGGGGTTCCGATCTTATCTACAACAATATTGCCTGGTCAATTGGATCTCCATCTCGTCTTAATGCTTGGAAGAGTAAATGGATAGAGGGTTATAGTCTTCATGATATTTGTGGGGATTCTCTGGATGTTCCTACTGACTCCACGCTCTTGGTAGGTGACCTTTACGATAATCACAGAAAATGGGATCTTTCCTCTCTTGGTTTTGATCCGGGTGAGGAAGTTACAAGGAAAATCCTCGCAACTTATATTCCGTGTCAACCTTCGGATGACTCCTTCTATTGGAAATTTTCAAAACATGGTGTCTATACTGTCAAGTCGGGTTACTATGCTGCTAAGGCCTTATCCGATGGACTCGCCACGAGTCGATCGCTCTAGAATGTCTCCAACCATTGTGGCTTTCTGCAAATCAAAGCTTTGGAAGTTGCCTATTTCTAACAAACTAAGGGTGTTTTTATGGAAATTTATGGCTAATGCCCTTCCCGTGGGTTCTGAATTTCTCAAACGCAAGATGAGTTCGCGATCCTCTTGTACTCTCTGCGATGGCTTACCTTCTTGTGTGGAATCTATTTCTCACCTCTTCAGAGATTGTTGCTTTGCAAAAGCTCTTTGGTTTGGCTGCCCTTTAGGAATTAGAATCACTGGGGGGGTGGATATTGATGTTAGGATTTGGGTCATAAACTGGGTCAAGTATTTCTTAAGTGGCCCAGATCCTACCTCCCTCCTTTTTCCCCTTATCGCTACCCTTTGGAGAATTTGGTGTTGTAGGAATGATATGGTCTTCAGGAGTCGTCGCCCTTGGCCTATGGGTGCCCTCAGTTCTATTCTTGGAGACATTCAGTGTATGAATGAGGTTGTGTGCAATAAGGATGCTTGCCTCCTTCAAGCGCCTCTGTTGGACTTCTCTTCTGATTTTGAACTAGCTAAGAGAATTAGAAACTCATTTCCCTATTGGATTGTTGGTGGACCTGTGTGCGAAAATATTTGCACTGTTAAGTGTGATGCTGCTTGGAGGGATGATAGAAGTTCTGGCATGGGGTGGTGCTTGTTGGATGGTGATGGGACCCTAAGGAATACTGCGCATGCTCGCTCGTTTGCCTCTTCTGCCCTGCAAGCTGAAGGTCAGGCTGCTATCAAGGCGCTAAAATGGGCGTTGGATGAAGGGTATCTTCATGTTAGATTGGTTACGGATTGCCTTGTCTTGGTTATGCAGGTGGCCGGAGCGGAAAAGCCTATTGCGTCTATTACTTGCATTATCCAGGATTTTAAGTCTATTGCGTCTCATTTTCACTGTTGCTCTCTTAGCTTTTGTCCTAGGGGAGTGAATATGATAGCTCATAATCTTGCTGAGGAAGCTCTGTTGTAAGCTATACTATTTGTTGCTGTCAAAAAAAAAAAAAAAAAAAAAAATCCAGAAATTTTGTCGCGATAAACTCCGAAATCTCGATAACTAAATTGCATAATAGCAAAGACACGATCAAGACACATGTACAAGTTTGTAGTCTTTCCGGTCCATTACTGTCCAAAATTTCAGGACATCCGATCCAACCCGAGATTACAAATGCTAGGACCCTTTTAAAACGCACATCCCGAGATTACAAATGCTAGGACCCTTTTAAAACGCACATCCGGATCCGCTAGAGATCACAAATAACTCTTACGTAATTTATTTTCGTTTTATGAGTGCTTATAAATATACTCGAATATACTCGGTATTCTTTTACCGATAAATAGTACGAGTAATATTTACCAACTCTACGAAAGATAGACTCTACAGAACCCTAACCATTACAGATTTATCCAAGCGTTTTGCGAACATCTTCAACTGCTTCCTCACTTTAAACTTCTCTTTTCGTCCCACGCATTTGCATATGATCAATTGTTCTAGAACATGGCTGTTGCTAAGAAAATACTCAACTATTCTTAGTTCCTCATCCAAGCCAACAAAAGACTCAATCTCGATGACCTTAAGGTGTGTCTTCAAACAAGAAGGAACAACTTGACCTCTTCCCCAATAATCATGTTGCACCGTGTCATAATCCTTGAAGCCATCAGGAAAAATGCCCTGGAGGACATAACAAAGAATGTCAAAGTGTCGGAAATCAGAAAGTACTCAAGGTCCCCGGTTCAGTTGCTAACCTCTGAAAAAATAAGCTCTTCCAGATTAGGTGCATTTCTGAGCAACCTCAGCAATGTTAAATGTGGATTCATAGAACAGCCTATCTTCAGTTTAGCTAAATTACGTAGAATAGGGAAGTCGTCTCTAACACAAGGCAGTGCCTTCATGAGACAAGAAAGACAGGTATAATAATAAGTAATAAGCTAACTCGTAATAAAAATAAAAACTTGGATAAGGACAGAGGTGCAAGTGACCAGAACAGCTTAAGGGTGTGTTTGGATACAGTTTTAGGAAGTGAAGGACAGGGAAGGGAGGGGTAATGAGGTAGGCGGGTTTGGATATAATTTCTTTCAAAATCTCTCTTCCGTATGTTGGAAGGATATTTTGTTTCTTAAACGACGAGGAAACCTGCAACAGCTACCATCTCATACAAAGTACATTGGCAAAGAATTACCTTAGGTAGTGTTTGGAAACACGGAATTGATTTCATTTTTATGAATTCAATTGTAGAAATTGAAATGTTTGAATTCAATTCCAAATCCCATTCCAAAATTGTGTTTGGTAAACACGTGGAATTGGAATTGGAATTGAATTTGGGCGAGACGGATATGGGTTGAGGCCATTGGATGTTTTATATTTGAAAAAACAAAATATTGTCTCGAAAAATATTTGCCATCGGAAAAAATATCATAAATAAAAATACCGTGATGAAATTTTCGTCACAAAATAAAACTTAAGAAGTCATGGAATTGAAATGACAAGTATATGGTAGGTATTTGAGAACCCCAAATTTTAACCAGCTTGGAATTGATAAGGAATTGAGTCAATTCCAATTCCAAATTTTAAGAGTTCCCAAACACTTAAAACTAGTATTGGTGCCCGGCTTCGCTCGGGCTACCTTTACTTACCATTAATTTTTTTTTTCATTAAATAAAATTAATAAAGTTGCATAACCCATAAATTTATCATTAATATATTTTTCTATGATATATCCTAAAATTAAGATGAAATAAATTTTGAGACAAATTCACTACTCCCGCTATTAATAACTCTTATTAGTGAAACAATAGTAATAACATTTCACTGCTTGCCCGTAATCATTATTACTTTCACTACTCCCGCCGTAATTATTATTACTGTCACTACTGCCGCGTTAATATATATTGATAATTTCACTACTCTCGCCGTAATTATTGTTACTTTCACTATTGCCGCATTAATATTTGATTATTTCACTACTCCCATTGTTGTTTCTATCACTTACACTAATCTCGCTGATAATATTGTTATTTTTACTATTCAAATGAGTGATTACTATCATATAACTATATTCAATGTATCTACAATTCTTTTCTTTACTGACGAAATTACTTTTACTACTTAGTCGTGCAATTTTAAGAGAATTATATATTTATATAAATATATTACATATATGCATCAAATCAAATCGAAAAAATTATCAAATATTATATACTAGTATTGGTGTCCGGCTTCGCCCGGTTACCTCTACTTACCATTAATTTTTTTTTCATTAAATAAAATTACTTACAGTTCCATACCCATAAATTTATCATTAACATATTTTTTATAACATATCCTAAAACTACGACGAAATAAATTTTGACACAAATTCACTACTCCCGCTATTAATATTTTACTCTTATTAATGAAACAATAGTAATAACATATCACTACTTGCCCGTAATCATTGTTACTTTCACTACTCCCGCCGTAATTATTATTATTCTGTCACCATCGCCGCATTAATATTAATAATTTCACTACTCATTGTAATTATTGTTACTATGTTGGAGGTGACTAACTCACACGTTTACTATTAGTAATATATTTTTCTATAGCATATCTTGTAATTATGATGAGATGTAAAATTTATTTTCAAATTATGAGACACATTCACTGCCCCGCTATTAATATTATTACTTTCACGACATTCTTTGTTAATATCATTACGTTCACTACTCCCGTGGTTATTATTGTTTCTTTTACTAATTTCTCTTTTTTTCCTATTAAATTCATTATTTCCGTTAATTTTATCCGCACTATATTTAAATAAATAAAATATTTCCTTGAGTCGATTGGTTATTTAATTGTTCATACTTTTTATCATTGCTATCACTGTTACTTTCACTACATTCGTTGTTACATTCATTACTCACACTGTCATTATTATAACTGTCACTACTCCCACATTAATATTGTTAAATTTTATTAATCTCCTACTATTACTTTGACTACATTTAATTTAATTTATAATTTTATGATGATACTAATTAATTCCATAAGCGGGGCATGTTAATTTTAAGGAAAATTATTATATTATTGTGTTTTCTAAAATTAATTACTTTAATTTAATGTAGTTTCCATAAGTATTCTTCATCAAGGCATCTTTATATTACCCAAACTATATAGTATTTGCATTGAGATCCCTTAATCGGGTCCATCACACGGTGCCAGTGATTTAAAACTATATAGTATAATTAATTTGTATAACTTTCTTTAATTATATTGAAGTCCCTTGGTTTCTGGATTTAATATATAGTATTGATGTCTCAATTCCAGAATTCAATTCCAATTCAAAGTTTCCAAACATAGCATTAATGGAATCAGTTGACAAGAACAAGCGCTTGACGTTTGAAACCCCTTGAATAAGATCACGTGCAGGAGTGTGAGACAAAGTTGAATCTTTAAAATCGCCAGAATATACGAATATGTCTAGATAGGCTTCTACCAAATAATTTGATGTCTTCAATTCTTATATCCTACACCCATGTTTAGGATACTACATACTCTCTCCAACCCCCTCCCCCTACCCCACTCATCCTCAACTTCCTCCTTTTTTTTCTTTTTTTCTTTTTTTGCTTTTTTTTTCCTTTTAAAATTTTAAAACAAAAAATTAACTTTCTCTTTCAAGAAAAGTTACCACAGTCATATTCACTTTAAGTGTTACGTAATGTTACATTCATGATATGATACTATTATATTCATTTTAAGTTTAGTGAATATGAAAATATTGTTTAATGAATATGTGTTTTAAAGTGCGATATTCACAATAGGACACTATCATATTCACTTTCAGTTTAGTGAATATGACAGTGTAGTTTGATGAATATGTATTATGTGGTGTGATATTCATCCCATGGTTACATTATATTCACTTTCACTTTAGTGAATATGACATTTATAGTTTAGTGAATATGACTTTATTTGTTCAAATATATTGAACAATAATCATGAACGTTTAATTTCATACCAAAACCGCATAATACAAAATAATTTAAGGAAAAAAAATTATGTAATATGATATGAATATGTCAATTACGTTGTGTGAATATGTGAGGAAAAATAAAATAAATAACAAAATATATAAAATATGATCTCTATTTGTAGATGAATAAAAATTATGAATAATAACATATTTTTTATTATTTTCTAATTTATTAAATTTATAATTTATTTATTATAAGAAAAAAGTTAAGAAAAGGGAGTACCATGCACCATACTCCTGGGTGCATGGTATAATTTACCCCTTAGGATAAGTGTCAAAGACTTTTCTATTGCTAAGCTTCAGTTTTCTAAGAGATGGCGCGGAAATGGACAGTTGATTAGTTTCATACCAATTAAACATCTCCATATCAAATTCTTCGAGTAAAGGACATCCTGAGAAAATCCGGCTGATCAAGTCCACATCTAAAACGGTAACATCGTGCAGATAAAGGATCTTAAGACATGGTAAGCACACGGTACCAGGAATATCTAAAATAGCAGTATAACGTGGATATGATACACCAACTGTTTCTGCCATTCGAAGCGTAACGAATTCTCAATATCCGGGTGAGTCCGAATTTACCAAGTGATGATTGGTGTTGGTGCCTTGAGAAAAGTGGTGAGTATTCGGTAAAGACAGCTTATGCTTGCTTGATAGATGACCGCAATAATGCGGGGGGGCCGTCAAGTTGGGAGCGGGAAAGGTGGATTTGGAACCGGTTATGGAAAGTCTCGGTGTGGCCTCTGTTGGGGTTGGTGTCCTTAACAGTTAGTGCAAGGACTTATAAACCTCTAAAAGGATCAAAGGGCATACTTTGGTATTATCATCAGTTGATCCACGTTTATTAATAACGGTTGGCTTGCTAGATAAGTTTGACGTTATTGTCATACAGATGGCGGTGATCAACTGGTCCCTAAAAGTCACACCTATAGGATACGTTCGAGAGACGTGACAAGATGGAAATCTTTTGTCATGTAGATGCCAAAATTGACTAACCAGTTAGTCCGAGTTATTTGACTAGTAATTAGTCAAATATGTGATGTTGAGATATTATATTTAATACGGATTAAATATCATGGGCTAAGGCGAATTAACCAGTTAATTCGTAAAATTAAATATAAGCGATTTATATTTAATTGTATATTGAATATAATTATACAATACTGTTTTGTCGGACACGTATTAATAATTCAGCTAACCCGTATTATTAGCTGATGCCTTAATTTTCGATAACCGATAACAGTTTATAATCAGACCACGTCATATACACTTAGCGAGTGATGGACCGGACCGCGAGTTTAAGTGAAGAGAAAATGGAAAGCCCATATGGGCTCCTCTCACTCGGTTTGGCCGAGAATCACAAAGACAAAAGGGGAGTTCTCTCCTCTTGAAAAACCTAATTCATTTTGCTAAAAAAATTATTAGGGTTTCGAGAACAGTGCCTCTCGAAATTCGGATCTCTCATCCAGTGAAAAACTCACATCAGTTCTCCCAATATTGCAAGGCAATCGGAGAACACTGTTCTAGCACAAGGGCATATCTCGGACAAGTCTTGGGTGCAACAATTAGGAGGGAATCTGGTTTGATTTCTGTTCTTTACGCCGTTCATCAAGGACCCGAGGTTATTTCTTGTTCCTTATCGTTTCCATTATGTTTTTCGTTTTATGACTATATTCACATGTAAATTTTACGTTATAGTCCTACAATTAAAGGGGTAGTATACGGATATTGACCCACAAGTGGTATCAGAGCGAGGCCACGTGAATTTTTCCATGTGTTTTTCATAAAACGATCTTGAAACGATTTTGCTTTTGTCTCGAAAACCGTGCCTAGTATACACGGCAGAAATTTTTGAAACCGTGTCATGTATCGATTTGTTTTTTTTTTTATGCATATTGTTGTTTTATACAGAGATTATAACAATATGTCATGTTTTGTCAATTGTCAAATTTGTTTTAATGCTTTTTGATCGAATTTGCAATTGATTTTGTATCGAAATATGTTTTCACGAGGGTTTTGAATTTTCCAGAGACTTTTGCACTCGATCGACCAAGTTTTCAATCGATCGAGTGGCTTTTCTGTATAATTTTTGCTCGATCGAGTCCCTGCTGTACTCGATCGACCCTGTTCCAAATTTTTTTGCTCGATCGAGACCTTGCTGTACTCGATCGACCTGCTTTCAAAACCCCTCTGCTCGATCGAGTTGTCCTCGTACTCGATCGAGTAGATTTGCTGATGTAAGTTCTCGATCGACCTCCAGTTTAGTCGATCGAGTACTCCCTGATTAGCATACCCCTCGATCGACTTGCGAGTTGATCGATCGAGTTTTAGTTCCTCGATCGAGCACTTGTGTCCCTGGATCGAGGGATTTAAATCTTTACTTGACTTTGAAAATTTGTTTCTTTTGATTTAAATTTTCTTTTGGCTTCAATATGTACTTTATACGGATATAGTACACTCGCTTAATAGTGAATCGGTTCACTCACGTACCATATAGTTGTTTTAAAGCGTCTTTAAAATGACGGATTGTAATGGATTAAAATTAAATGATAGAAGCGGTTTTATCACATGAATTTTAATCATTAAAAGGTGGTTTGGATAAATTTAACATAATTACGGAATTATGTCACGAATGAATTTGTTTTTAGTTGATGCATTTTCATTTATCGTTAATTTTGAATCCTTGTGAATGCCTTTTATTACGTATTTAATTTTACAATCAGTTGTAACTTAGTGTGGCCTTAGTAGAACGTGTTACCGTAATGATGGAACACGGTCTTGGTTGTATTTTGAGATCTCGTATCTCCGTTTTGGATTTTTCACTTGTAATTACAGTTTTAATTAGAATGTAAATAGGTTTATATTTTGTAATTTAAATTGTAATTTTTGAGAAGACCAAAGTTGGAGACCGGATGCTCACTCCCGCTACTTGGATCAAGATGGAACATCAAGACAAGCTTTTCGGGTCCAACGGTGGATTCCAAAGTTGTATTATGTTCTTTTACTAGGATAGGCCACACTAGGACCTTTTATTTACGTATTGCATTCTGTTATTTATTTTTCGCAACGATAATATGCATCATATTCCGCCTAAAAACCAAACCACCTAATAATTGCATGAAAACTGACACATATAGAGGTCACGAGTTAGTTTTCATTGACATTCGTATGTCACACGTTTTTAAGCCATCATCCAAATAAATTCATTCACGACAAACGCTAGTTATTCGTTCACTTAAAATGAATTATAATTTTGTTGATGGGATCTTCCTCGTATAAACCAAAATTGAGAACGGTCTTTATAGGTCAAACTCCAATGACTCCCTTCTTCGTCGGTAGGCATACTATGACCCCTTCTACGTCGGGTAAGTTGGAACCGATTGACCTATTTTATCTCAACACTATGGTCACTCGTACGATCCTGTGATCATGGTGGACTATAGATAGGATTTACGGAAATCTATCGACCAAGAGTTCTTCCGGAAGAATTAGCTAAACAGTTGGCTTATCAATTTACAGAAATTGAGTCTTGGGATCACTTGTATCTTTCTTGAGGGAGATCAATTATGCAAGTGCGAGAGTCTACATGTTTAAAATGAATTTTAAAATAGACTTAAATCACCTCGATGAGTTGCTTATTTCGTTTTGTTTTCTTTCTTTTTCAGTGTAGATCACGATTTTAAACTGCTAAACAACTAATGGCTGGTTCAAGTGATAACCCAATGCCAAGTGCCACATTGGACCGTGAGTCCTGGCTTAGGATCTTCATGAATCCGATGAATCAGTCTACTCGATCGAAGAATGATGGATCCAACTTCGCGGATCGGGAGGCGGCATTACGGAATGCCGCTGCGCCGACGGGAAGCTCAAATATCTCTTGGAGCCTATCCCGGCAAACCCAGGTCCCACGGCTAGAGCTGCAGAAGTCACCAAGTTTAATGATTTTACGTATGGAAGCGGGTGCGATTAAAAACGTACTCATTTTTGCAATGGAACCCAATTTGCAGAAACGCTTCATAGCCCATGGTGCAAACAAGATTTTCACCACGATCACCAAGGAATTCTCGAAAGCACCGAGAATCGTGACCTATGAGCATACCACTCGCTTCTTTGATGCGAGACTCGAAGGGCCAACTTTGTTAGCCCACACATTCTCAGCATGATTGAGAATGTCGAGAAACCGGAGACCTTTAAGCGTAACATCAGCGAGAATATTGTTATCGACCGTATTCTTCATTCACTCCACGATGGTTATTCGCAATTCAGAGCGAATTACTATATGAATGATTTGAAGAAAACTCCCCATGAATTGCACTCCCTCCTCGTACAGACCGAGAAGGACATGAAGTTCAGTGGGAGCTCGAAACAGGATGTTCTCGTTGTGTCAAACAAAGGGAAAGGTAAGGGCAAAGCTCCGGCAAACCTAACAGTAGGTAAGGCGAAGTTCAAGAAGTCGGGTTCAGGTAAGAGTGGTCCTGGTGAGGCGAGCAACTCATCAGGCATGACAAAGAGCAAGAGTGAAAACATGGAATGCCATCATTGCCACAAGACTGGGCATTGGAGACGCACATGTCCTGTTTATCATGAGGACTTAAAGGCAGGTCGTGTTAAACCTGTTGGTATGTCTTCTCTCTCTTCTACTTTTATTCATATGATTGAGATTAACCACGCAAGTTACGGAACTTGGGTACTTGATACTGGTTGTGGTTCTCATCTGTGTAATCATGTGCGGGGGCTCGAAACATCGAACCCCTCGTAAAGGGTGAGGTGGACTGCGTGTTGGAAATGGAGCAAGAGTAGCCGCCATCTCCAAGGGGACATATGTGATCCAGCTTCCTAGCGGATTCGAGTTGTCATTATATGACTGTTATTATGTTCCTAGTCTTTCGAAAAACATTATTTCGGTTTCGCACTTGATAAACTTGGTTTTTCATTTGTAATAGAAAATAATTCTTGCATTTTCTCATTACACGATATGATTTACTGCAAAAGCGAGTCTCCATGAACGGAATTTATGTTTTAGATCGGACCTCGGAAATATTACACGTAATGAATAAAAAGTTAAAGGTTGGTGACAAAGATCAAACGTATCTATGGCACTGCCGTATGGGACACATTAATGAGAAACGCGTAAAACAGCTCATCAAACATGGAGCTATCTCGGCCTTTGATTTTCAATCATTTGGCACGTGTGAATCATGTCTCATCGGTAAGATGACTCGTATTTCCTTCAAAGGTGTTGGAATGCGCGGCTGCGACCTATTAGGACTCATACACACGGATGTATGTGGTCCTATGTCAATCACCGCACGAGAAGGCTATAGGTATTTCATCACTTTCACGGATGATTTAAGTAGATATGGCTATGTCTACTTAATGAAGCACAAAAGTGAATCTTTTGAGAAATTCAAAGAATACCGAGCAGGGTACGAGAACCTATTGGGTAGAAAGATAAAAAAACACTGCGTTCGGATCGTGGTGGCGAGTATCTTTCTCACGAGTTTGATCAACACCTTAAAGACTGTGGGATCGCCCTACAGTTAACTCCACCTGGAACACCTCAGTTGAATGGTGTGTCCGAACGGAGAAATCGAACACTACTTGATATGGTTCGATCCATGATGAGTCACACGGTTTTACCTGATTCATTATGGGGTTATGCTCTTTGTCGGCCGCTCTAATACTTAATCAAGTCCGTCTAAAGTGTTGACAAGACTCCATATGAACTATGGAAGGGAACGGTCCCTAACTTGTCCTTTATACGGGTTTGGGGCTGCGAGGCTTATGTCAAGTGGAGACCTGAAGATAAGCTCGGCCCGCGATCGGTCAAGACATACTTTATAGGTTATCCTAAAGGATCACGTGGTCATTACTTCTATTCGCCAACCGAACAACGTGTTTTTGTTGCGGCGAGTGCGACATTCTTAGAGAAGGAATTTCTCGAGAATTCAAAGAGTGATAGAACCTTCGACCTGTCGGAGATTCCAGAACCAAACACCGAGCAACCATTGGAGGAACCTATTCCTTCAATCCCTATTGGTAAATATTCTGAGGAACCTAGGAGGTCGGGAAGAGTCTCTATTCCTCCGGACGGATACATTGGTATGGTCGAGGAACATGACATAGATGACGTTCTACTCTTAACGAGTAGTGAACCCGCAACCTATAAAGGTGCCGTGACCATTCGACTCGAAACTATGGCTTGAGGCCATGAAATCCGAGATGGACTCTATGTATGAGAACAACGTATGGGATCTTGTTGACTTACCTCTAAGGTTCGTCCCCTTCAATGCAAATGGCTTTACAAGATAAAGCATTCCGTGGAAGGTCAACAAGATATCTACAAAGCACGACTAGTTGCTAAAGGTTTCACCCAAGTGCCAGGTTTGCACTACGATGAGATTTTTGCACCAGTAGTCATCTTTGCGTTCCATTCGGATTATCTTAGCGATTGCCGCTTTTCATGACTATGAAATTTGGCAAATGGACGTGAAAACCGCCTTCTTAAACGGCTTTTTGGAGGAAGAGTTGTACATGGTACAACCCGAAGGTTTTATCGATCCAGCACATCCTAAGAAAGTGTGCAAGCTTAAGCGTTCCATTTATGGACTTAAGCAAGCATCAAGGAGTTGGAATCATCGCTTCGACCAAGTGATAAAAGACAATGGATTCACTCGATCGGTCGAGGAACCATGTCTATATATCAAGTCGAGTGGGAGCAAGATTGTCTTCCTAATATTGTATGTTGACGACATACTCCTGATTGGGAATGACATACCTCTCTTAACTTCGGTGAAAGTATGGTTGAAAAACCATTTCCAGATGAAAGATCTGGGAGAGGCACAAAGAATTCTAGGCATCCGTATCTATCGAGATAGATCACGACGGATGCTATCTCTCGATCAGAGTCTTACATAGACAAAGTCCTAGAGAGATTCAAAGCATGACTAACTCCAAGAAGGGGTTCCTTCCTATGTCTCAGGGGTGCATTTGAGCAAGTCTCGGGCACCGAGACACAGGAAGAGAAAGAGCGCATGGCACGGATACCTTATGCCTCGGCAATAGGATCTATCATGTATGCCATGATATGCACACGTCCCGACGTGGCATATGCATTGAGTATGACAAGTCGATTCCAACAGCATCCAGGTGAATCACATTGGTTGGCTGTCAAGAACATTCTTAAGTACCTACGGAGGACTAAAGATTGGGCATTGACTTATGGAGGCGAACAAAAGCTATGCGCAACCGGTTACGCAGATGCTAGCTTCCAAACGGATCGTGATGACTCGAAATCTCAGTCTGGATTCGTTTTTACTCTTAATGGCGCTGATCGGTGGAAGAGTTCGAAACAAATCACTATGGCAGATTCTACGACTGAGTCCGAGTACTATGCCGCGTCTGAAGCTACAAAGGAAGCGATATGGATGCGTCAATTCTTACATGGGCTCTCTGTAGTGCCTAGTTCGAATGACCCGATCACCATCTATTGCGACAATAGTGGTGCCATCTTCCAAGCTAAGGAGCCAAAGTCTAGCAACAAGTCTAGACATGTACAACGGAAAGCTCATCTAATCAGGGATTACGTGGAGCAAAAGACGAGAGTGATAGAAAAGATTGCTACGAGATGATAACATAGCGAGATCCTCTCACTAAAGCATTACGACAAGATAAGCATGAAGGGCATGTTAATTCCATGGGAATTAAACGTGTTCCTAAGTTGTAGTACTCTTTTATGGATCAGATTCATCCTCTCTTGTACTCTATACGACATCATCGTTTTGATATTTTATATATATATTTTGTTTTTCATGTGGATTTGTACGACAAATTTTGAACACCACAAAGTGAACTGAACGAACATTATATCTTTTCGGTCCTTAATTGCCCACATGAGCCGATAACTCGCAATTATTTTGTGACGTTGGTTGATGGTGGGTTCAACGAGCCATAAGTCAATAGGTTGACTGACCAATCACAGAGGCGATTTATACGGATATTTCGTAGGACACACTTGTGACATCGACGTGGAGTCCTAAATGTTTTATAACATTCGTTCTTGGTCGTGGATAGGACTTCCATGGTGATCCTAAGAGTCGATTCTTTTGACTATCGACTGTCTCTTGAGACTAAGGCAGATTTTGGGTGACTTTGGTTTCTTTCTCACGGTCATCCGTAACAGGGGGCCAAGTAGATTTTTTCTGGGTCATTTCATGCTGTGCTTAGATCGGAAGGAGTTCGAGTTGAAGGAAATATTCAGCCTTTATCGTGCACTCGATATTTCTCGGGGCCACTCGAGGAGTCAGAATCGAAATGCATGGCCATGCTCGGATACGGATTCGTTTTATCGGTTAAGTTACTCTCTAGTCGGGAAACCACTCTAGATACAGATCGATTGTAAAATACGACCTTTGCGGATCCAGATCTGCAAATTGTTTTACATTGAGTGGGAGAAATTTTTAAATGAATATGAGAATCGGTTATCGCACATACACTTGTACGGACAAGTGGGAGTTTGTTGGAGCTTGTGTCCTCCAGTTAGTGCGGATAACGTCATTGCACATGCACTTGTACGGACAAGTGGGAGCTTGTTGGGGTTGGTGTCCTTAACAGTTAGTGCAAGGACTTATAAACCTCTAAAAGGATCAAAGGGCATACTTTGGTATTATCATCAGTTGATCCACGTTTATCAATAACGGTTGGCTTGCTAGATAAGTTTGACGTTATTGTCATACAGATGGCGGTGATCAACTGGTCCCTAAAAGTCACACCTATAGGATACGTTCGAGAGACGTGATAAAGATGGAAATACTTTGTCATGTAGATGCCAAAATTGACTAACCAGTTAGTCCGAGTTATTTGACTAGTAATTAGTCAAATATGTGATGTTGAGATATTATATTTAATACGGATTAAATATCATGGGCTAAGGCGAATTAACCAGTTAATTCGTAAAATTAAATATAAGCGATTTATATTTAATTGTATATTGAATATAATTATACAATACTGTTTTGTCGGACACGTATTAATAATTCAGCTAACCCGTATTATTAGCTGATGCCTTAATTTTCGATAACCGATAACAGTTTATAATCAGACCACGTCATATACACTTAGCGAGTGATGGACCGGACCGCGAGTTTAAGTGAAGAGAAAATGGAAAGCCCATATGGGCTCCTCTCACTCGGTTTGGCCGAGAATCACAAAGACAAAAGGGGAGTTCTCTCCTCTTGAAAAACCTAATTCATTTTGCTAAAAAAATTATTAGGGTTTCGAGAACAGTGCCTCTCGAAATTCGGATCTCTCATCCAGTGAAAAACTCACATCAGTTCTCCCAATATTGCAAGGCAATCGGAGAACACTGTTCTAGCACAAGGGCATATCTCGGACAAGTCTTGGGTGCAACAATTAGGAGGGAATCTGGTTTGATTTTACATTTCTTTACGCCGTTCATCAAGGACCCGAGGTTATTTCTTGTTCCTTATCGTTTCCATTATGTTTTTCGTTTTATGACTATATTCACATGTAAATTTTACGTTATAGTCCTACAATTAAAGGGGTAGTATACGGATATTGACCCACAGCCTCGCGTCAAAATCTTCTTCTGGCAGCTGTGTAGCGGAGCTCTTGCAACATTGGAAAACATAGCCACTCGAGTTCGAGGTGAGTTCCCTTCGACTTGTTATTTATGTTCTTATTTTTCTGAGTCAAGTTTACACTTGTTTCGAGACTGCAGTGTAGCACGATGGGTGTGGAAGGAGGTTGGGTTAAACTGGGATGATGGAGGGTGCGGAGGAGGGGAGGTGCGGGATTGGATTGAGTACGTGCGGAATGAGATGGATAGAATGGACTATGGGAAATTTATGGTGGGATGTTGGGCTCTGTGGGAGTTTCGAAACAAAGTGGCTTTTGAGGGAGCGTTAATTGAGCCGGCTAGAATTGTTCAGCGGGTTTGGGATGTGCTGAATGAAGGGGTCGAGGGCATCATTTGCAAGAAAGAGACACGGGCTGCAGGGGTTAAGGAGAGCGGAAATGGAGGATGGAGACCGGCACCGGAAGGATGGGTTAAGATCAATGTTGATGCGGGGGCAAAGGAGGGCGTGGGTGTGAGCACAGGGGTGGTATGCCGTGGGGGGCAAGGGGAAGTAATATGGGGTATCACCTTAGCACGTGATGTTGAGTGGGAGCCCCGGTATGCAGAAGCAATTGCGGTCTTAGACGGATTACAGGAGGCGCGAGAATGGGGACATCGGAAGGTGATCTTGGAAAGTGACTGTTTGCAAGTGGTCGAGGCGCTCCAAGAAGGAAGCAAGGGTCGTAATGATTTTTATTAGCTTTAGATGATATTCGTTCGCTTTGTAATGATTTTGAGTCGGTTGTGTGGTCTCATACGGGTCGGGTTAACAACACGGTTGCTCATGAGTTAGCCCATGTACTTCCTAGAGTAGTCGGTAAAACTTGTTGGTCGTCTGAGTTGCCAGAGGCAGCTAGTACTGCGGCTATGTTTGATTTATCTTTAATGCATTAATACCCTTCTGGGTGTTTTCCTCAAAAAAAAAAAAAAAAAAAAAAAGCAGTATAACCACAAGTCAACTTGAGAATACACAATGTTTTGCAAGTGAATAAAGAATGTGGAATCACATCAGGTGCGCAGCAGCCGGCAATACAGAGATCGATTTCCTGGATTCCGCGGTTTAATATAGCACCTAACCAAAGACCAACACTTTCAAGTACAGAAACTTCATCTATATAAGAACATTTGATGCGAAACCCTATCAGGTTTGACAACTTCAAGCAGGCCAGCGCTTTGCAGATAAAATCTCTAAACGCAACACAACTCTTCTCACGATTTAAGGCACTCTGGCTGTTAAATAGAAATGAATCGTCAAAATCCAGATTAGTAACCTCTTTGATGAGATAGCTCCACCTCCTCGATAAAATACAGGTAGTGACGGCATAGTTGGAGGGCATGAAATTAAGTATGTTTATTAATAACTCATCTGGAAGACTGCTAATTCTGTCAATAGGCATTTCGTTGTTCAACTTCCGAATTTGTCCCGGATGTTCAGACGCGAAGGCCACAGCACAGGTTGTAGAGTATCTTCTAGTCAAGTTCACAAAAAGCAAGCTGCTTGTGTAAATAGACAAGTTCACAAATTAATCAATCGTTCACTTGGTAATGTGATTGTGTTTAAGTAGTCACAAATTCAATCTATATTGCTCAACCACAACAACAACATTACCCCAGTGCCTCAATGGCTCCCGCAAATTGCGGGGTAGGGAGGTCGGATGTACGCAGGCAAAGCAGCCTTACCCTTGTGTTAGCAACACAAAGAGGCTGTTTCCGAATGACCCAAGATGAAAATTGCGTCGAGAACTACATCGAAGGACCGCTACTTCACAAAAGAAAGAAGCGCAACCACTTTAGTGAGACATTTTGATTTATTCCATTATAATCCATAACCAAAGAGTAGTAAGTCTTTGGCTCCATAGGAAATATGGAAATTTCTTATATCTTACTCCCTCCCATCCAGACCAAAGGTTACACTTGCTTTTTGGCACTATTCATGGTCGTAGGGAATCTTTGATATTATTCTTAATCTATAAGACAAAATATAATCATGTGAGATCTTGTTTGATTTATCGTCATGAATACTATAAGAATATCAAATTTTTATAATTTTTAATAATGTATAACTAAAGATATGCGCGTTACAAAACGTGTCTCGACAAGTGTGATAAAGCAACTGTAACCTTTGGTCTGGATGGGAGGGAGTATAAAAAAAGAGGATTGGGGTGTGACACTACTTTTACCATACTTCTACCCTTGGCTGACATCACTATTTACAACAATGCCACCAAACACTTTTTATAAATTATAAAAATGGACAAAGTGGTGGACAAGTGGGGCTTGCTTGTACCCTTGTTTGCATCATCTAAGCCCGCAGCAAACAATGCAACATGGTCCACTAATATGACATAAGCAGCCCAAATCAGAGAAGTTTGATTGAAAACGGGTGCAGCTGAAAATTGACGGGCCAAGTATGCGTGTGGCCCATTTTCTTTTAGTTCGATCCGTCTTGACCGCTTTTTATAGTCGAACTTGGTACCTATAAAATAAAAAGATAAAAGCGGTACCAATATCCAAAAATATTATAAAATATTAACTATTTAAAACTAATCGTCTAGAGTATTATTTATACTAAAATGGGTGAATAAAGCTAACTCGAGTTATTAATTAGATGGAATAAGAGACGAAATGTGGGTTAAAAATCGGTGAAATAAAGTGTTATCAATGACCCGGAAGTTGCTTGATCGATTATTGACCCGACCCAATCACCGATTGGAAATAGGACAACCGGATTAAGGTGTCTAATTAAAATGAATCATACCGAAATCGAATTGAAACGAAATTAGATTTGGCCACATATTCTTACTTTAAACCTTTCGTTGTATAAACGAATATCATAGTTTCGGAAAAAGGAAACCCTTCAGCTCCGAAATTCTTTTCGTCTTCTTATTAAAATTATTGATTTCTAAAAAGATTGGTAACTACAAAATAATATCATATTTATGTAAATATAGGAGACAAAATTCGCCAAACACTTTTTTTCCTACTCCTTCTCCAACCTTTGCTTCTCTTATTCCGTTTCTTGCCCATCTCTTTTGATCATCTCACATTGATTTACAACCGTATTTTTCAATCCGCATCGATTTGAAACAACTTGTACCCTATAATACGTCATAAATTACGGTGTTGTGACTCCGTTCTCATATCTCGTTTCTACTTTGCCTATGCTTTTTACTTTCTCACTATCAATTCCCTTTGCTATCTTCATCTCACTACTGTTACCATTTTTCTATCTCATGCTCGGCACTGAAGTAATATTCTACTTTATTATTCAAGCTTTTGTCTCTGAAGTGCTACCTTGCGGCGACGCAACTTCGTCGTAGAAACCGCTTTACCATCCAATTCTAATTATTACTGTAATTTGTGCGACCATTACTCTCACTTTCGAATTCTATTTCCTCTTTTAAAGTTAACTGGAAATTGGTAACGATATTAACAGGGTAACTCATATTATCTCATGCATATTAAGATGAGTTTATTGTCGTCATGATTTGGTTCTATTTGTTTGAGTATTCAGATGATCTAATTGTGGGAAAGATCCTATTCTAACAATCCGACAAATTATTAATTGTTTTTGGAATATGGCGAATTCAATTAGTAAGCAAAATTGTTCTAATGATTACAGCCACCAAGCATTTGAGGAATTGCCCCAACTAAAAGAGCACTGCTTTCCTTTCGTATTGTGTCCTACAAACTACCCATGGTTATGGGTTTTGAAACTTGTGTAGAGATAGTCGGTAAGCAGAATTGTTGTTACGAATGATCACTAAGTGATTGAAAAATTGCCCCGACAAAAGATTTACTATTTTTCTAACGTATCGTGGCGTAAGTATTTTTTTTTCTTCTATTTGAGTACGTCGTTAGCGAGACCGTAATATGTATAAGAAGGTGTGAAACTAACTTCAATGTTAAAAGAGAATATAACATGAAACTGGACGATTTTGTGCAAAGAATACTCTCAAAAAAGTTTGTCCCTTTTTCTATGTGTTCATGCCACCATCTGATGCTTTGGCGATTTATCCGACCATCTATATTGTTATGGTGGAGAATAGCAAAATAGTTCGCTACTGCATATTATTTAAATTTTGAAGCAACACTTGTTTGCTACAACGCTTAATGGGTTTGTTAATATAAAGAGGTAAAGGGGTAAAGTTGTGAACACTCGACTTCCTTTACCATGCTATTTACAAGAGTTCTTTAGTCGTTGGAGTAGGTAATATTTTGTGGGTCATAACTACAATATACTAAAGACTGAATGCTACACAACCACCAGACATGAAATAGCACCTGATAGTTCAATTTCAGATGACGACTGAACAACTACGAACATGATGGTATCAAAATAATAATGTTAATAGTACATAAAGAATACAACTATCGTATAATATCGTATAATATATCCCGTGTGTGTTTTCTATGTACTTTGAAAAAGCATTTCAGATCATTTGTGAGATATCGCGTGCTGCGCACGCGCATTTCCAGCTAGTTTAAATAAAAGCAAACGCAACAAAGACGAAGGAAGTATGGATATACCTTAAGAATTGAATTGAAATTGATTTGGGAATTAGGGTTTGCTTGTTTGTTCGTTTGTAGCAAGTTCTTGATTTTGGAATTAGCGGGTACTGAGAGTTGTTGTATACTTGTATTTCACGTTCACGTACATACGTCAAACAGGTCGGGCGACTCAGGTTTGGGACCGGGTTATAAGGTGAGCTCGACAAAACACGGGTTCCGTCGTATATTTATGGGTCATGGCCTCATGGGTAGGGATGGCAACAGAATCCAGCTCAGATCCTGAGATCCAGATCCTACGGAGCGGATATGGATCGCGATATTTAAGATCCAGTGGATATGGATATGGATCGTATGGTCGAGATCCAGATCCTGCCCTTAGATGCATTTTTATTTCATTTTCTTAAAAAATAAGTTCAGCTAAACAAATAGTAAAATTATATGCTTTGTTCTTTTATTTTTTTTCATAAATCAAACCATGATTTTTTTTTATTAACATTTTTTGATTAAAAAAAATACTTTTTTAGTGTTATTGTAATTTCACAAGACTTTATTTTTACGTTTTTAGAACTTTAGCTTTATTATTAGTATCTAATAAAGGAAAATAGTATGTTATGTGTAGTAAAATACAAAAAATAATATTTTCATATTTTAAGAGGGACTTTTCTTTTATTATCAAAAGGATATGGATATATCCTGATCCAATCCAGATCATGTGGATCCGGATATGGATATGGGAATTTCAGATCCTGTAAATATGGATCGGATCTGGATAGATCCTACCCATTGTTATCCCTACTCATGGGTCAGATTAAACTTTTTTTGTTTTTTTCTTGAAATACCCGCTATTCAACATTTTTAGATAACACATACTCTTGAGTCGAGTCGGATCAATTTCTGATGGGTGTAGGTTCATGTATTCCTTAGGTGCGTTATTGTTAGTTCATGCATTGAGATCACATATCAGCCTATGTCGACGTGGGATCAATTAGCAGTGGCGGTTTTAAAGGAGGTGCAGGGGATTCACCTGCATACTTGCTTTGTATCCGTTTGGTCAAGAATTCGACTCCTATGATTGCCATTTTTGCACTTTTATTTCATTTAGTTATAAATTGTGTCTTTAATGCTATTTAATGTCTACGTAAACCCACGGCACAAACATATTGCGTCATAGGAATTGTTGCAACTTTACTACTCAAAATTGTGTCACGATAAACTGAAAAATCTTGATAACACGATCACATAGTAGCATAAAGGGGATCTCTAAAACCATGTCATGTACAAGTTTGCAGTCTTTCGGGTATGGAGTGTCCACAAGACCACAACCAGTTTCCATCATGACACATCGGGTTTGGATCCTCTAGCGTTTACAAATAACTTTAACTTGTAGAACTCCGTATAATTTATTTTGTTTTTACGAGTGACATAAATGTCTTTAAATATATTCTTTTGCCCGTAATTGGTAATCTCCGTTGAGTTGTAATCTGTACAGATCTATTCCAACGCTTTGCAAACGTCTTCATCAACTGCATCCTCGCTTTAAACTTCCCTTTTCTTCCCATCCATTTCTGTATGTGAAGTTGTTCTAAAACATGGCTGTTGCTAAGAAAATACGCGACTATTCTTAGTTCCTCTTTCAAGCCTAGAAAATGCTCTATCTCGATGACTTTAAGGCGAGTTTTCAAACAAGACGGAACAACTTGATCTCTCCCCCAATAATCTTGTTGCGCCGTGTCTTTATCCATAGAGCCAACACGAAAAAGGCCCTAGGGGACATACAAAGAATGTCCAAGTGTCGGAAACTACAGATAAATACAGTAGAAACTATGAAGTATTCAGGCTGCAGGGTTCAGGGTTCAGTCACTGACCTCCGAAAAGATAAGTTCTTCAAGATTAGGTGCACTTCCAAGCAACCTCAGCAATGTAAAATGTGGATTTTTAGAATAGCATATCTTCAGTTTTATTAAATTACGCAGAATAGGCAACTCGTCTTGAACCAACGTCAGCGCCTTCATGAAACAGGAAGGCCAGGGATCATTTACGATTTAATTAGCCAAGGTTTGGACAAAGATAGAAGATCATATGCAAACCTACAAAAAAAACATGTATACACAAGGAATGGGATAGGTCTCATACGTGAGACCGTCTCATATGAAACACATTGGCAAAAGAATTACCTGAATGCAATCCGCTGACAAGAACAAGCACTTGACAGTTGAGACCCCTTGAACCAGATCACGAGCAGGACGAGATAAATCCCTGACACCCTTAAATACTACGGAAATATCTTAATGGGCTTCTACCAAATATTTTGATGTTTTAATGGAGTAGCTTTTTGCTAAGTTGTCTGCATAGTGGAAAAACCGTATTTCCCCCCACTTGCCTTCCCACTTGCCTTATTGTGAGAGGGGCACTACCCGTCTTTAGCTTGTGACGGATAGTGCCCGTCACAAGCAAAACTAACTGATTGATTATTATGTGCTGGATAAGTGAGAAAGGATGGAATTGAGTATTGGCTTGTTTGAGTTTATATATTGTGGAATAATTATTGTCTTGTGGATTATATTGTTGTTGGAGTTGGATGATGAGTTTTGTATAGGCAAGGCACGAGGATGTGGATGGTCCGTGGACCTGACACGGGACTGTGTGTCCAGCGGACTGTCTGTCCTGGAGTATGACTGTGTGTCTAGAAGTGGAGTATGATTGTGTGTCTAGAAGTGGTTGTGTGCCTTGTGGTTGTGTGTCGTGGTGTGCGGTGGACGGAATGGTGATTGTGGAATTTATTTGTGTAACATTGTTATTGCAGGTTTCGTCATTCTTATTCGTTGTTTAGTTTTCTACTCAACATTTGGTTGACGGGTGTTTTGTGTGTATTATCAAAAATAAAATGATGTCTGCTTTAATTGATGGCGTCCTGTAATGAACCATTTAATATATCCGGTTAAATGGGAAGTAGATTAAATAGCAGGTTAGTTTGAGGAGCAGTCTTTGATGCTTCGGATGAGATGGCATGAGTTCACCATTGGAATCTAGATGGCCGCATTTACATTTTGTTTAAACACTAGCTTTTAGTTCCGCTGTTTTGTATTGAAGATATTTTTATTCAAGTTTATTTTATTTGGTATTGTAATAAAACCTAGTTCAATTTAGTTCAGTTAAGTATACTTTATTTAAATTACCTTTGTATCTGTTTGTCTTTTATATTTACTACCTCAGGCAACTGAGATGGTAACGCTCCTATTTACTTGAGAGGGCTAGCTAAAGGCTACTGAATAAATGAGGATGTTATAGTAAGATTCACAAGAAATGTAATGCTCAGATGTTTTCTGCAAATAGTTGCACTAATTGAAGTAGCTCTTTTACATGCTAGACTTAGGCATGCCTCATGTAAGAAATTACAGCATGTAACTTAAGCTTATGCAGAATCAATAAAGCAATTGTTTTGTGAATCTTGTGCATTGGCTAAGCATCATATTCTCCCCTTTCTTAGGAATCAGTCTAGAGCTTCTACTTGTCTTGAGCTCATTCATGTTGACATTTAGCGTCCATATAAAATACAATCTTTGTTTGGGGCTAGATATTTTTTGATTATTTTGAATGATTAAGACTTCTTAGACTGTGTTGTTTCAAAACAAGGGTCAAGTTGCTAGTCTCCTTAAAACATTTTGGCATATGCTCACACCCAAGTCAAAGCCACTGTCAAAGTCATTAAGAGTGATAATGGTACTGAATTTGCTCAAGAACAATATAGTACCTTTTTCAATGAGAAGGGCATCATAAATCAAAGAAGTATGGTTGGGAGGCCACAAAATAATGGACGTGTGGAGAGAAAACATAGACACTTAGTTGACACTATAAGGGCTTTAAGAATCCATGCCTATTTGCCTACGAAATTTTGGGGAGAGTGCATGTTAACTGCCACATATTTGATTAACAAAATGCCCTGTGCCGTGATAGATTAGAAAACCCCCTATAATTGTTATTAGGGACAAAACCTGATTATGATGAATTTAGGGTTTTTGGTTGTACTTGTTATGCTAGT
The DNA here is from genome assembly GCF_048544455.1 of Silene latifolia. Lineage (NCBI taxonomy): Eukaryota > Viridiplantae > Streptophyta > Magnoliopsida > Caryophyllales > Caryophyllaceae > Silene > Silene latifolia. The sequence goes on along the minus strand of NC_133530.1, from coordinate 24,515,793 downwards.
TAACCAATCACTTACAAAGACAAGTTTGGCATAAGGGCTAGAAATTGCATATTCATAGGATATCCATTTGCTTAGAAAGGATATACCTTGTATGATTTAGACACTCATAAGATCTTTGTGAGCAGGGATGTTGTGTTCAGGGAAAGTGAATTCCCTTATTCTGTAGCTGGTTTTGATAACCAGTGTTGATGGCAATGATTCTTTTCATTTGGTTAATCCAGCTGATTATATTAGAAATGAAACTCAAGACACATTGTCCTAATTAGAAAGAAGATTTGGAAATACACTGGAAATGTTAACCATCCAGATGATCATAATAAAATTCCACATAATACAGATACCATTAAGATATACAACTCTGAAATCTCAAATAATAATTCTCTCCCCCATAAGTCGTGATCCTTCCTCAAGGTAACCCCAACACATGGGAGCGTCATAAGACTTGGTTTCCCAAGCTTTTAGTGCGAACAAACAAGTAAAGAAGGATTTAAGACGATAAGCTTTAAATAGATAAGTTGTAGTTAAATAATTAGTTACATGTTAAGGGATGCAAATACCATCTCATTTAGTAGAACCATATCGAAATGAAAGTGGAGAATGATGCGTGCATTTTATATAGGCATTTTGTACTACATCATCTCTATGCATTTTGTTAGTGTTTAGCTACAAATGTCCCCCAAATTGTCTACTTTGGTTTCTCTTGTATTATTTGCAGGTATGAACCGGAGAGGAGCCTAATCAAGCCTAAAACATGTCCCTATGCATGCATTTAATAGATGAGTTGAATCGGAACTTGGAAACTACTATTTTGAGACGCGCATAGAAGTAAGGAAGCTTAGCGGACAAAGGAAGAGTTTTATATTGCTAGTGTCTACTTTGAAGAGCCATATCACGAGTTTTACAACTGATTTTCAAGTGATTCCAATTGGAGATGAAAGTTGTCCTCTTAGCTTTTCAACGCCACTAGAAACACTCTATTTGCCCAAGTAACGAAGAAATGGCGGCCGTTTGAAGTTCAGTGCGCGAAGCAGGAATTGTGTGCTGGAAAGTACTCGATCGAGTACAATCTTGTTCGATCGAGTACCTATTATCTTCGATCGAATGGCCTCTTTTTGATAGTGTTCGATCGAGTACCCAAAGTCCTCGATCGAGAGGTTTTAGCTTGGATTTGTTCGATCGAGTGTTATGAAAGTGCTCGATCGAGTAACTTGCTATGGACACGGGCTTTTTAGCTTAATTTCGTATTTTAGGTTTAATAATTATCTCTCCTATAAATAGGAGAGACGTGATTAGGTTTAGGTATCACTTCATATATCACTTTTCCCTTTCTTACTGTTGAACATTACTTTGGCTCTCTACTTTTCCGGATCTCATTCTCTGTAACTCTCTCTTTCTCTTTTATCCTTTTTCTCTCTTGCTTATCTCTTTATTATGTTTATTTCTACTTTATCTTTCGCTCTCGTTCTCACTATGCATAACTAATTTCTTGAATGCTAGGATTATGGTAGTTATGGTAGTATAGCAATGATGCGATAGTTGGTTTAGGAGATTTAATGTGAGAATTGTTTCATTAGCAATATAATTATAATCGTTTGGTTGAATGCATGCAACTGAATTAGTTAATTTGGTTAAGTTCAGACCTAGATCGGAAGATTGGAATGAAGAGACCTGTTATGAGCAATAGACTACCCTAGTGAGGGCGGAAGCTAAGCTAGTTGTATTTTAGGGCGGATAGCGGACCGAAAGGACCTTTTCCTTTACCCTTCTCACATTAGATCGACTAACCTACCTTTAGCTGACTTGTGCATCTATCATGATAACCCGACATCCTGGCATCTCTCTCTTTATTTTCTCTCTACCCTTGCTTTTATTAGTTTAGTTCAAATACTCAAACCCCCATCTTGTGACCTCAGATGGACTAAATTGACAATTAGATAGTGACCACCTCCCTGTGGAGATCGACCCTACTTCCACTAGCTTCTGTTAGTTGTTTTAGGTATTTATTTTTGGTACTAAACGACTGGTATCAAATTTTGGCGCCGTTGCCGGGGAGGCAACTATTTTATTTACTTGTTTATTTTTGTCTGTCTTTAGCCTCAAGGGATTTATTCCTTGAGGCAGTTCTCATCTTTTTCTCTGGTGTTGTTTTGATAGGCCCTACAGGTCCTACCTAGACAGTTCTAGGTAAAATATCATCAAAGGGAAGGCTTGAGTACCTTTGATCTGCCACCTATGTTCCATCCTATGGCACAACAGGTGGTTTGTTGTGAGAGATGTGGTGCTGCTGGGAACAATGCCATTATTTGTTTGACAGGGAACGACGAAGTCTATGCGTTTAGGCAGCGTAGACAAGCTAGTCATTCCATTGCATATGTGCCGCCACATCCGTTTCAACAACAAGACTATCAAAAGCCTTCATTCGTCTGACCACCGCAACAACAAGTTCCTCCTCCTGATAAACAGAAAGAGGAGTTTGCTGAATTGAAGTCCTTGGTGAAGGCTATTGCGCTTCGAGCGCAAGAAATTGATACATGTAGAGAGGCTCGTATCAAGGAACTTGATCTCAAATAGTTCAATACGAAGACTTCTGCAATGTACAGCAACATGAGTTTGATAGAGCAGATTACACCTTTCGATCGAACACTTTGCATGAGGAACCACTCGATCGAGCAAATCTCTTTGTTCGATTGAGTAAAATTCAAGAGGAAAGCTCTCGATCGAGTTTTATCTTTCTCCATCGAACACTTTGGCTACGGAGAGCATTGCTATGTCATCTGGGTTCCTTTCAGATGACGATTTTGAAGAAGACAATGGTTATGGTGAATCCCCCATTTGGAAAGCCGAGCTGGGCGCTTTAGAGGCTGCTATTTACGGGATCGAACCCACAAAGGAAGGGAATGAGAAGGTAGCTGATTCCGGGAATGTTCCTAGCACGGTAGAGGTAATACATTCTTTTATCAATGATTCCGACGTTAGGAGCAACCGACCTGAGGTAATTAGAGATAACGTTTTGCTTATTGCTATGACTAATTGTAAATTACCTCATTTGAGTTATGCTTTATGTTTCAATACTCCACCCCCTCCCAGTTGGGCAAATAAGCTAACAATGTTTCACCATATCTGTCATTGGAAATTTGTTAGGTTGAGACGGTACCTTAGATTGCTTTTAAATGCTCCTGAGCTCTCTTATTTTCCACCTACGGTTAATTTGAGCTTTTATATTCCGCCCGTAGCTGGAGGGCAGAATTATTTTGTGGATAATTTTGGGAGCTGTCATAGGAAATTCGTTAGGCTTAAACGGTTGTACATTTCAATTTCCTATGTTATTATTATATTATGGTGCTACTTACAGTTTTGTGTAGCACATGCGCAGATTTATGATCTTATGCTAAGAGCTTTGAGTTGCTTTGATCGCGACTAATTGGAGCAGCTGGATGAAGAAAATAAAGTCGAGCTAGGACCTGTCTGAAACTAGCGCTGTCCGGGAGGCAACCCGGAGTTTCAAGTTTTTTAGTTGTTTTCCATTTCAGTTTTGTGTGTGTAATCACTACTACAAATATAGGCAATAACAACGCCCCATTAACAACGCATATTAACACATTATATGTAATATCGTTGTTAATCAGGTTAGTATATTTTGGCGCAATTCTATGAAAAGTAATAACAATGGTTATTTCTTAAAAACCGTTGTTATTAGTAATCACAACGGGTTTCATTTTAGAACCGTTGTTAATAGTTAAAAAGTTATAACAACGGTTATTTATTTAAAACCCTTGTTATTACTTTTAACAACGTTTTTTTTTTTTGCATATAACCCTTGTTATTACTTTTAACAACGGTTTTTTTACATATAACCGTTGTTATTACTTTTAACAACGGTTTTTTTTACATATAACCCTTGTTATTACCTTCGCACCAAAATATTTTCATTGTGGGACAAACTGGATCCCTTATGTTTCTTTCCCTTTCTATTCTTTATTCATCTTCAACCTTCGCATCTTCATCTCTCTCACACTCAAAAACAAAACCTCTTACACAATACTCACTCAAAACCCACCAAATCACCCCCAAAACACTCAAAAATTCTCCCTAACTCAATTTACATACTTATAACCCATTTTCCAACCTTCAAAACTACCAAAATCACTCAAAATCGACTTTTAGAAACCTAGGGTTTTAAAAATTCGAAAGCAATAATTGATTTTTTGGTTTGATTTTCGTCTTATTACTTCGATTGTTAGGTATGAAATACTAATATACTCGATTTATTTGTCAACACAAAATCTTAATAATTGCACATCTATTTTATTTCCCATTTTACTGTTGTTTGACTAACCCTTCGTTATCTCACCATCGACATCACTCTCCCCTTTATCAATTATTCATTTTACACTATCAATTACCCTATTAAATTTTAGGGTTTTGTTTGATTTCATAAGGATCTCATCTTTCAGAGTATCCATGAACGGATTCAGATCTAGAGGTATTCATTCTAACTGTAATTGCTTCGCCTATTTTGATTTTAAAATCTCTGGTGCCTTGTTGAATTTTAGGTTTCGTTTGATATTTGTACTTTTTTTACCGTTTCGCATTATTCTTATACTTGGAAATTTTTATATTGTAGTCTTGGAGTCTTGGAGGTAGTATGCTAATATGCTCAGCTAATTTAGAAGGTCAAACATGGTGGAAGTTTGTACATTGTAGTCTTTTACCGTCTTTCTTGTCAGGTAATCTCACTCAATATATGGGCTCCTTATTTAATGATCATATTGTTTGGTGGACATGACGCTTCTTTGTATACTATTGTTCGATTATAGATGATTAATTTCAAAGGTGCGTGAAATGGTATGTATTCCTTCCTTTTCACGAAGATACTAACCTGTGACCTCTTCATTTTCCCCATTTCAGCGGTATTACCTAGCATTGGGATTGTAATATATGCTCTTATTCAGGCTAACATTTTAAATTGATCTCTTCTTTAGAGAAATTGATCCTGCAGGTAGTAATCACTGTTGCCGGAGCAACTCTGACTGACAAAGCAGGACGAAAGCCACTTCGTTTGGTAATTATCACTACTTTTTTTCACTAGAAATTATGTTGTTCGTATATAGTTTACATATAGTGCAAAGTTTTTAATTGCTAAGGATTCACAAGACTCAAAATATTTTGTCTTTGGAATGTTATAGAACTGTTTAATTTATTTGCTGCATATCAACAAGTCTTTCAACTATACCTAATTTGACTCGGTAATTTAGTCCACCCACAATATCCATAATGGTTTGAATCTTCTTCCAAATTTTATGAAGTTAATATGGATCAATGTTGTTTGTGTTACTTCAGTTTCAAGTGTTTGGGTTCACGACTTTTAGTTTTATGGCTAAAGATGCAATTTATGCTCATTTTTGGCTAAACTTGTGAAATTTCTATGTTGTGCTACCTCACTTTCTTCTTTTTGATTTCTCCTTCATTTTTAATTTCTGCTTTATTCCTTGATTTTTGCTAGTAAACATTCATTTTATGATGTTTGTAGGTTAAACTTTTGGTGATTTTCATATATTTTCCTCAGGTATCTTCCTCCTTTGTTTTTCCTCAACTTATTGCTTCCATCCACTTCTCATATCTACGTAGGTTTCCCTTTTTTATTTCCATCATCTTAACTTAAATGTATCATTGCAGTTTTAAATTTGAGAGTGTCAATTGAGGAGATGAGGGATGTTAATGAGGTGTAGGCTTACCAACTATTTAGGGAATACGTAATATTGAATAGTCTATTCACTAAGATGTTATTGTTTTGTTGGATGTGATGCGAGATTGATGTAAGTTTGTTGGAGTTGTATTGTTGAATATTTTATTCACTAAAATGTGCATGCGTAGTAGTGGAGTCGTAACTCTCAGATGTAAATGGATGTTTGAATTGTGGTATTAATATTTTGAGAAAATCGTTGTGCTAGGTGCATAAAACTTTGCAGATGTTAAATTTTGGGTTAATCAATTTAAAGTGAGCTTTTGTTGTATGTTGATACTGCAACGGTTGTTGATACAAGATTTTTAATGCACTAATTTTGTAAATTTAAAAAAATAATAATAAACATCAATGACAACGGTTATATGCCAAAAAACCGTTGTTAATAGTCAATTTTAACAATGGTTTTTTTAACATATAACCGTTGTTATTACTTTTAACAACGGTTTTTTTTAAATATAACCCTTGTTAAAAGTCTTCACAATTTTTGTGGGAAAGAAACAACAACGGTTTTTTATATTATAACCGTTGTATATCGTTCCCACCAAAATTTTGTCAAACTTTCCACAACGAGTTACTCGCAACAACAACGGCTTTTAACCGTTGTGAATAATTTCCACAACAGTTTTAGTAAATAACCTAACCGTTGTAAATACCTGTTACAATGGCCGCTTTAACAACGTCCGCTTTTTGTTTTAACAACGGTTTTTACCCGTTGTTATAGCCTGTATCTGTAGTAGTGAAAATTAGTTTTCGAATCATAGACGTTGAACAATTTGGACTTGGTCTTTGGTCGTATTTGTGGCTGTTATTTGCGTCTTTGCATGTGTTTTATTGACGCCTAAGAGTTAAGCAATAGGGAGCTCTCGATCGAGTATTTAACTCCCTCGATCGAACACTTATCTCCTCGATCGAGCAACCACAGATGGCGACCATTCAATCGAGTTATTTCCCTTTCCTCGATCAACCACTTTTGCAGCTCCTGTTCCTCGATCGAGTGCCATCGAGTGGGCTTGTTTGATTCGCTTCCAGTGACGCTGTTCTGGAGCTGTTTGTGACCTCCCATGTTGCTGGCTTGTTTGGGGAGGTCCCTACTTCGCGTATTTTTGTGAGTTTTCCACAGTCTCTCTCTCTCTCTCTCTCTCTCTCTCTCTCTCTCTCTCTCTCTCTCTCTCTCTCTCTCTCTCTCCTTTTTAGTTTGCATTTCCTTTCCCTATTTTTGAGTACAATGAGGGCATTGTACGGTTTGGTTTGGGGATGTTATGCATCCATATATGTGTCTGCATTTATGTTTTTATTGCATTTCTGTTATCACGTTTAATTTTTGTATGCATTGTTGTTTATTTTTATAAAATTCAAAAATCTCATAAAAATTAAAAAAATTCGAAAAATTCAAAAATTTCACGTTTATTTTAGCATATAGGTTGAGTCGGAACGGTGTATTTCGGTGATGAAATTGCACTATAATTTGTCCCTTTTACTTAAGCCTTGTATAAATTAATATCTTTTAGCTTTGTCTTCTGCATATCTACGAGTTAATGTTGAAATTTAGCTGAACGAATAGACTTGACCTGAAATTTTGGCAACCTACTCATATATTCTAAGTTTTAGAGCCGTATAAACTGGTGTCATTTATGACCAGTTTCATGTAGGATTGTGAGTAGTTACTCCTTGCATAGCATGTATCATTAATTTGCACGTATATGAAATTCAATTGCTTTTTGCCTACATACATTCGGGTTTGCGGTTGGTGTCACATGCAGGGAGGCGCTTACATATTTTTTTTCTTTCATTTTTACCCATTAAACTCCACATTAGCCAAATTTGCCTTTTGTGTAACACCCCACGATAATTGAAGAGGTCCAGTGATAGGCTTAAATGACTAGTGCTTAAAGGAATTGGAAGTACTGCTCATATCAACAAAGTGCACTTTCTTTTATGGTCATCCATGCGAAAGAACTCCAAAGTTAAGCGTGCTTGGCTGGGAGTAGTCTTAGGATGGGTGACCTCCTGGGAAGGTTTCCGGGATGCGCATGGGTGAGGACAAAATGCGGTATAAAGGACCCGTGTTGATCTGTGGGCCATGTACACAGCCTGGTGAGCTATCATAAGTAACCGCTCCCGACCCGGTTTGGGTCGGGGTGTTACATTTTGACCCTTAACTACATCCAAATTTAGCCTGCCTTGTCAAGTTAGTTAGTGTATGTTTTGCGGTATATAATTTATTGTACCAAGTTTGGTTTGTATTGTATTATCGGGAGTTGGTAATTTATGGAAGAAGGAGGATGATAAGATGAAAAAGTTAAAAGTAAAAAAAAAAAAAAAAAAAAAAAAAAAAAAAAACAGAAGACTGTGGAAGAAAAAAAAGAGGAAGTTTGTTTGTAGACGGTTTTTACTCCTATGTTTTATTTATATCTTATGAGGAATATATTGTTGGTTAGTGAGTTGTTTGTGCCAAAATAAAGGCACTTGTGCTTAGTTTTGAGATGGATTAAGAATCAGATGTTGTTACTTGGTTTGATTAGGTTGCTAGCTTGACTATTAGCCTCACATTCACAAAAATGTTTTGCCTTTTCTTACCCATTGCCTCACTTTCCCATAATTTTTGTAAGCCCTCGGCTGTGATAGGACCTTGTATGGTTGGAATGTATGTGTACGGTAGCTAGAATTGTCTATCATATTAGTTGCATGCATGTTTATGTGGGTCGTAGTTTAGGTGAGCGACTATATTTCTTTCTCTCTTACATTTATATGCTTACCCTTTGCTTCATGAGAGAAGAGTGACCCGTGAGAGTCCATCATTAAAGGTCTTACAAGGTCGACAGTTCAGATTTATTATAAACATCTTACAACTCATTTGTATTTGACAGTTTTTCCTATAAGTATTAGTGCTTGCATTAAATCGGTTTAAGTGGACAATTTGTAGCTAGCTCTAAGTTTTCTTTTCCGTTCCATTAGTTAGTTGCATTTAGTTTTCTTGGGGACAAGCAAAAGTTTGGTTTGGGGAGATTTGATGCGTGCATTTTATATAGGCATTTTGTACTTCATTTGCACGCATCTCTATGCATTTTGTGTAGTGTTTAGCTACAAATGTCCCCCGAATTGTCTACTTTGGTTTCTCTTGTATTATTTGCAGGTATGAACCGGAGAGGAGCGTAATCAAGCCTAAAACATGTCCCTATGCATGCATTTAGGAGATGAGTTGAGTCGGAACTTGGAGACTACTATTTTGAGATGCGCATAGAAGTAAGGAAGCTTAGCGGACAAAGGAAGAGTTTCATATTGCTAGTGTCTACTTTGAAGAGCCATATCTCGAGTTCTACAATTGATTTTCAAGTGATTCCAATTGGAGATGAAAGCTTGTCCTCTTAGCTTTCCAACCACCAAAAACACTCTGTTTGCCCAAGTAACGAAGAAATGGCGGCCGTTTGAAGTTCAGTGCGCGAAGCAGGAATTGTGCACTGGAAAGTACTCGATCGAGTACAATCTTGTTCGATCGAGTACTTATTGTCTTCGATCGAATGACCTCTTTTTGATAGTGTTCGGTCGAGTACCTAAAGTCCTCGATCGAGAGGTTTTAGCTTGGATTTGTTTGATCGAGTGTTATGAAAGTGCTCGATCGAGTAACTTGTTATGGACACGGGCTTTTTAGCTTAATTTCGTATTTTAGGTTTAATAATTATCTCTCCTATAAATAGGAGAGACGTGATTAGGTTTAGGTATCACTTCATATATCACTTTTCCCTTTCTTACTGTTGAACATTACTTTGGCTCTCTACTTTTCCGGATCTCATTCTCTGTAACTCTCTCTTTCTCTTTTATCCTTTTTCTCTCTTGCGTATCTCTTTATTATGTTTATTCCTACTTTATCTTTCACTCTCGTTCTCATTATGCATAGCTAATTTCTTGAATGCTAGGATTAGGGTAGTCATGGTAGTATAACAATGATGCGATAGTTGGTTTAGGAGATTTAATGTGATAATTGTTTCATTAGCAATATAATTATAATCGTTTGGTTGAATGCATGCAACTGAATTAGTTAATTTGGTTAAGTTCAGACCTAGATCGGAAGATTGGAATGAATAGACCTGTTATGAGCAATAGACTACCCTAGTGAGGGCGGAAGCTAAGCTAGTTGTATTTTAGGGCGGATAGCGGATCGGAAGGACCTTTCCTTTACCCTTCTCACATTAGATCGATTGACCTACCTTTAGCTGACTTGTACATCTACCATGATAACCCGACATCCTGGCATCTCTCTCTTTATTTTCTCTCTACCCTTGTTTCTATTAGTTAAGTTCAAATACTCAAACCCCCATCTTGTGACCTCAGACGGACTAAATTGACAAGTAGATAGTGACCGTCTCCCTGTGGAGATCGACCCTACTTCCACTAGCTTCTGTTAATTGTTTTAGGTATTTATTTTTGGTACTTAACGACTGGTATCATTTAAGTAGTCAAAAACTAGACAAACAAAAGTGATCACAACCAAGTGAAGACCGCTCCCAATCCTTCGTATCTAATCAAGCTAACCTGTCAAATCACTGCTCCCCATACGGGCGAAAATCATCATATGGTTCACCACAGATATTTAAAAACCCAAATATTAGCTTAATAATACAAATGTTCAATGAATGCTAATGAGAAAGACTAAATGCTCATGTAATAAATCCTAAGACAATCAACCATAAATCCAACAAGTGTATGAGATGCATAGAACCATCCTCCAAGTTTCTCACCTCCACATAACCGGTGCCAGGGACACGCCCACAACACCACATGCCAACACTAGGTACTCGGAACACATCCGTGGTACCGGGCTCGAGAGCGAATCGAGTCCCCTGCCAGACATCGTGTCTCTACCACACGAGTCCTCCCAAAACTCAAGTACTAAATGTGCACATCCCCCTTGGAGTGGGAAGCTCCATGAGGTGACTCAAGCGGAAGACGATTTCCCAACCGCCTTCCGTCTCCACAACAACAACCAAGTATACTCCACAATCCTCCAACACCAATCAATACAACAACCAACACAATTAATTTCCAACAAGAATATGCATGTAATCACACCAAGTATAATATGTCATAATGCTTAATCCTTCATTAAATCACCTTTTTTCATGTAATTGCTTCCTAACATGTTATAATACATTCTAATCATTTATATGATATTCAAAAATACTTACTCCTTCACCATATGCGTAATCAACACAAGACCATATTATGTCACAAATCCTAATTATCAATAAACATGTTATAATTCAACTATCATGAGACAAGTGTAATTAATGACAATAAATGCATAATTAATCATCCATATTATTAGAGCTAAGTAAGGAAAATCCTACCTCAAGCTTATCTTCACAAAGCCTCAAGCTAAGGCCTAGAAATGCTCCTCAATAAAGCCTTCCTACACAAATTAATTACTACTTTCATTACCATAATCCACTATAATAAACATACTAATTAATCCCCGTAATTAATCATCTCAATTATCCATAACCCTAATTAATTATGAGATAATCTACTAGAAAAATTAAGGTTTGCTAAGATAAGTGATACGTGCCTAATGTATAGTCTTTTGTGGACATGGGCCACCGGGGCCCTCGGGAGGAGAACAAGCGTTTGCATTTTGTGGAGTCGCCACCAATTTTTATGGGAAATTGGAACCGTTCGAATACCTCGTGTCATGTCAAGACACAAAGTAGAGACAGGAACACTAAGCAATCGTTACCCTTAGCACTCTATGTCTAGAATGACTCTCATGGATGTCAATGAACACGGATGTTCACAGAGATCTGGAGTAAGGGGCGAGGGTACGTATTAGGAAGCTCTTTTGATCGAACACCTAATCCCGCCCGCCTCGATAGCGGCCTCTACTAATGATTAGGGAAGTTATTCGTACTTTATATATCGTCGATTATATGCATGCAATGCAACATCCAAGTTTTAATCCTAGCATGTGAGAATTAGACTAAGTCGGTGGACAATTAATTTAGCATACAATTGGGTCGAAGTAGGATTTAATGTTAATTTATGTGAAAGACATACAAGCAATAAAAGAAATAATTATAATAAATTACAATAATGAAAATTACAATAATTACATTGGATTAGTTAATTCATGTCGAAAATACCTTTTAAAACGGATAATTTGAGAAAGAAAGGAAAAAAGGAATTACGAACAGGAATTAGGCGATAATACGGTTAATAGTTAATTAAATACGTAACTAATAAACTAAGTCAAGGCGATAACAAAGTTTAGAGACAGAAATCACCCTGGAACAGGCGCAGCAGGAACTGCGCCCTTTGGAAGAGGCGCAGCAGTTGCTGCGTCTGTTCCAAGGGTGAGTTCTGGCTGTGAAGCCGGAACTGCAAATCGTTAACATTAATTTGTAAATTTAAGGATTGATTAATGATATATACTCGGATGGAAGTGATTAAAACAGGTTATTTACATATGAATGAGTCATGAAAACGATAAACATGGATGCGACGGATACAGATGAATTAATTACATGATTAATAAGGATTATTAATTAAACAAATTAAACAAGCTAATTAGGTTAAATATGATGAGTTAATGACGAATATAACAATGAACAGATGAAGAATGTATCAACGACGAATTCCAGAGATTCAACATGAATGAATCGAACCTCTAAAACCCGAATTGAGTTTAATGACGAAAACCCGCAAATAAGAATTACTTGGGATTTAAGTCGGGATTTAATGACGAATTATATGCTAATGAATGATAAATAATATACATGTGAAATAATTACGTTATTGTACCAAAGAATTAAAGAAAACAAACGAAAACGAATAAAGAAGACGAATTACAGAGGACGAAGGAAGAAGAAAGGAAGCAGGAACTGCGGCAGCCTCACGAAGAGGCGCAGCAGGTGCTGCGTCCCTTCGAAGAGGCGCAGCAGTTGCTGCGTCCTTTCTCGACGGTTTGTCTTCTGTTAATCCGTAAAAGGGTTTTAAACAAGTTTTATAAATCGGTTTTAAGAAGTATTTTCGACATAAACCTTACATTAATGATACAATAAATAAATAACAATAATAAAAGAGAGATTTACACCCTCAGACTTACATGTTTGACGGAACGAGATGAACTAAGTTATCGATTAGTGATGCTCGACGCGAATGTAATGAAAGTGCCCTCGTAAGAGGAAATTAAACAGATTGATTAAAGTTGATTTGTTGTGTAGTTGGTCAAATTGGTCGGTCATGCAAACGAGGCTGGTACTCAGAAGGATCCGAGCTTACGTGGTCGAAAGTTCAAGCACGTAGGCGCCAAAAAGTAAGAACGTGGACTTAGAATGCAAAGGGAGAAGAGAAGGGTGGACACTCGCGTGAGAAATATGAGGAACGAAGGCTCCTATTTATACTAATCACGTGAAGGAATTAGGGTTTTCGGAGAGACTTTGGAAGTGAATCTCGGAAAAGAAATGAAAAAGATACGAAAATACGCAGAAAAGGGCCTGGGAAGAGGCGCAGCAAGCACTGCATCTCTTGGAAGAGGCCCAAGTGGTTTCCTTCTGCGTAAGAAAGATTTCCGTGTTTAGTTTATGGAATAACGGATTAATCTTATTTTCCTTAATATTTTGTGTGAATATTACGGGAAATTCTTTACCAAAGATTAAAATATTGTGAAATATGGAATAGAAATATCCGGAACATTCCAGAACATTCTGACTCGGGATTTTGCGGTTATCAGAAAATGAAGACGGTTTTAGGTCCGGACTCCAAATGTACCCTAATTACTGTCAAAACGACCGTATCGGCTCGTAAATGACATTTAAGAGGTAGACATAAATATTTGAGCAATCACTTGACGATAAACTTACGAACTGTCACAAATCGTTCCGCGTACCAAACATGCGGCCCAATCATCACCGGGTGGTTTGCGGGAGGTGCAAAAATGAGGTATCTATACTTTTTAACCTATTTCAGCACGTATTTCCATGCATTTTTATACTGTTTATATAGTATTTTGCCCCGAATTGGCTACTTTGGTTCGTTTTATCCGTTTTGTAGAAATGAACACGAAAGTAGTGGAATCGTACCATTTTCTGTCCTTTTTGCATGCATTTGGAGGAGACGGGATTTTTCAGAGTGAGATACTGCATTGGAGTGCGTCAAGGCACGGATTACGAGGCAGTCGGTAACGAGTCTAAGCTGAATTGAAGACAGAAGACTCGATCGAGTGGTTTTGTTACTCGATCGAGTGGTTTCTGCATCCCCAGTTGGTCGATCGAGTAGTTTTCTACTCGATCCAGAAGTGCTGAGAAAGAGAGTTACTCGATCGAGTAACTATTATACTCGATCGACTAGATTATGCTGAGGTTTGCTCGATCGAGTGGTTTTTATCTACTCGATCGAGTGGTTTTTGTTCTCATGGGCTTTAATTAGCCCGTGAGTTGTTTTATTTCGAGAAACTTAGTTATTTTCTATTTAAGCTTTACGTTACTAGGTTATTAGGCATCTATCTTTTATCTAATTTCTATCATTCAGACTGCGTTACTTTGCTCTTCACTGTAACCTTGTTCTCGGGATTGTTTTGCTCGGATTTAGTGTTCTTTAGGCCGGATTCGCACGATTGTAATTCCTTTCTCTTCTCTTAATAATAATCAATCTTTTGTTTGCTTTAATTCTTCGTTTAGTCATACTTAATTTGTGCCGTAATTTACTTTTATGCATTTTATTTATTATTTCATTATGTTTTTTGTTGAATCGTCTTTTGTTATTAGTTTTAATATTATTAGCGATATGAGTGGCTAAACCCCCTTCATGTTGGGATTAGGGGACCTACGGTAGGAATGTGACGATGTAGTAAATAGTTTAGATGAGTTAATTGAGAGACTCTGTCACCATAGCAATTTAATTGTATCTTACCGACTTAGTTGAGTGCACGCTTCTGAGTCACCTTTTAATCTGGCTAAAATTAATCCTAGATCGAAAGATTGGACTAAATAGGCTTGCTATGAACAGTAGACTACCCTGACGAGGATGAAAGTTAAGTTAGTGGTATTTTAGGATAGAAAGGGGACCGAAAGGACCTTTCCCAAATCTGTCTCGCATTAATTTGTCTAAGTTGTTTACAGTTGAGTCACTGGACTACCATAGTGAACCGAACTCCTGACATGATCCCTCTTTATCTGATAGTTTAATCCTTTTTCATTGCTTTTACTGCTCTTGTCTCTACTACTCTTCCTTTAAATCTTTAGTTTAGAAAATAATTCAAACAACTCCCCCCCCCCCCATTTGTGACCAAATAGACGGACTTCTACAGATATCTTGCCTCCCTGAGGAGATCGACCTGACTTCCCTAGCTATATAGTTAGTTTAGTTAGTTTATTTTTTATAGGTACACGACAGACGTATCAATAAGATTAAGGAAACAGGGTGTAAATCGACTTACAAAAGTTTTGGATGAACTAGGGAGGAAGGATGGCAAGAACTCTTCAAATGTGGATACTAGATTTTTAGAGGATAATTTTATGTGGTTGTTGGTGAGTGTTTAAAGTGTGGTAGGATTAGGTTGGAAGTGATTTTAGGTAGGGGAAATCTGAAAAGGATAAGGCTCAAAAGCGACACACCACCAACCAAATCTCGCGTAAAAATTGGACACGATCGGGCACCCAGTCGAGTGCCCGGTCCACTCAATCGAGTGAAGCTCCACTCGATCGAGTGAACAGTCACTCGGTCGAGTGACCAAGTTTCAGCAGCTTCCAGCCACTCTCCAAATTTCACTCGGCCGAGTGGACTGTCTACTCGGTCGAGTACGGTCTTATAAAATGCGAGGTATTACACTATTTCCTTAAAACATACAAATAGTAATACATCAAATAATATAAACACAGTTTTAGTCAGAACATCTATTAGAGATGTACAAACTTTTCCCAGGCTCAAATATTTTCAAGTTCAAATCAAGCTGCAACACACTTCTGCAGCATCATCATCTTTCCATGATGTTATCCTCAAAGATTTGCAGATTTTGATCCTTTATTTTTCAAGTCACTGGCCCATATCATGACAGAACCTGAACTTATCACTTATAAACAGGCTGTTTCTAATCATAAATGGGTCCAAGCCATGAATAAGGAAACTCAGGCCCTTGAATCAAATAATACATGGGAATTAACTTAATTACCTCAAGACAAGAAGACCATAGGCTCCAAATGGATTTACAAGATCAAACACAAAGCAGTTGACAGTATAGAAAGGTTTAAGGCAATATTACTAGCAAAGGGGTATAATCAAGTCAAAGACAAGGATTATAAACATACATTCTCAGTTGTTGCCAAATTCACCACAGTTAGGACTGTCATGGCTATGACAGCTGCTAAGGTTTTGATTCTTCATCAACTTGATATCAATAATGCTTTTTTTTATGGATTCCTTGAAGAAGATTTATACATGAGAGTTCCTGAAGGTTATAATAAATGTCGTCATGGTGAAGTATGCAAGTTAAAGATGCCACTTCATGGCCTAAAATAAGCCTAAGACAATGAAATCTTGAGCTTACAAGATTCTTGATTAGTCTAGGCTTTAAGTAGTCCAGGAGTACTGATTATTCACTTTTCACTTTTGATGATCCAACAAGAAACAGTTTTGCATTGGCTGTTGGGTATGTGGATGATATACTTTTGACAGGAAATAATGAAACTCATATTGCTGAAATAAAGCAGTCTTGATAAAACATACTCCATAAAAGATCTTGGAGTATTGATATGGAAGTTCCCAAAAATGATTAAGGAATCCTTTTGAATCAAAGGAAGTATATTGTGGATATCATCAGGGATATTAGGATGGAGAACTGTCAGGATCCTCAATTTCCAATGCCTAAAGGTTTAAAATTGTCCACAAAAGGACAACTATTGGAACACCCAGATCAGTATAGGAGGCTGATTGACAGGTTTTTATACCTCAATCTTACCAGACCTGATCTCTCATACTCAGTCCAACACTTGAGCCAGTTCATTAGCTAACCTAGAATCCCTCATATGCAAGCTGCTGTACATGTTCTAAGATATTTGAAGATCACGATCAATGTAGGGCTCTTCTATCTTGCTAAAAATGATCTCACTCTCACTGCCTACGGTGATGCAGATTGGGGTCAATGTGCATTCACCTGCAAATCACTTAGTGGATATTGTGTTTTATTAAGAGCTTTTTTGATTTCTTGGAAGATAAAAAAGCAGACAATAAGAGCACTATCGAGTCTTAGTATCGAAGCATGTCATACACATCCTTAGAGTTGGTTTAGTTACATGCTCTTTTGAAAGACTTACATGTTACTATTCATTTTCTTATTCCATTACTTTGTGATAATAAAGCTACAACTCATATTGCTGAGAACCCGGTCTTTCACGAAAAAACTAAGCACTTGAGTATAGCATGTCATTATGTTCGTGACAAGTTACAAGAAGGATTTCTCATTCCCAGATATATCAGAACCAGTCTTCAACTGGCAGACTTAAAAACAAAGCCATTGGGAGCTGCACAGCATAAGTTTTTCTCAATCAAGCTAGGATTGCACTTTCCAGACACAACATTCCAGTTTGAGGGGGGGAATATAGAGAATATGAATTAGTTGTAAATAAGAGTTAGTTGTAATAAGTGTTAGTTAACTCTAGTTGGCTCTTACATGGTATATATACCAAACTCATTGTATCATTCAGTTTAACTTAATACAATCACACATTTTATTTAGCTTTGTTTCTCCTTCTAAAGTCATTCCTCTCTTGCTTCTCTCTATAACAAATTTGAGATTTCATGGTGAAGATAGAAGTAGGTAACTTCATATCTCCCGATTACCAACTTAAACTTAATTTTTTTAAATAAAATTCAATATTTTCAAGATTGAAATCAATGTCGGACGACCAATTATCGGTAAATTAATGAACTATGCCTTATGACATTGAATCGTTTTTTCATTAAAAACCCAATGACATTGTTTAAATATATTTTTACGTTATAATTTGCATTAAATTGCGTAATAAAATTGTTTGACATTCCATATAATCTAATTTGAACATGGAATTTGCATGAAAATTAAATTTCGAAGTCCGAACCGCGAACATACATTGAAATTCAAAGTCCGAATCGTGGTCGGATATTCAAATCCAACGCCATCCATGATATTAGACGTTAATATTCGAAGTCCGACCATGGTAAAACGTTGATATAAGTAACCATGGTAACGTTCCAGCCATGTACAAACGTTGAATACCAATGTTCAAGCCAAGAGAAACGTTGAGATCAACGTTCTAGGCTACGGGAGACGTTGAACTTCAACGTTCCATTCTTGCAACACTTCACACTACAAAACAAAAAAGTGAGCATCCCAAAAGTTGAGCAAAAAGAACATTTTTGAGATCTCATTGAAAACCCAAAATGCCAATGTCTCATGGGTCAGTTCGAAAAATGCTTGCTAAAAAGGGATTAATTTTCCCAATAGTCAGTGTTGCAATACTAATCACATTCATTTACATGTTTGAATGACTTTGTTGAAGTAACTGGTTATCAATTTATGTTGTATGATAAACCATGTTACATAAATGGGTGGAATACATATTCATATTGGTTAAGAGATCATGTTGCTGGTGAATCAAGTAGATCAAGAGTTGAAGAGATTTTTCAATCTGCATCTAAAATGGGTCTCACTGTAGGTGGCACGATGGTACATAGGTGGCGTGATACTTCAGTGGTGGCAGCGGCGGTAGTAGGGCGGGGATAAGGGATAGCTAGATAGGTACTGACAGGGCAGTCGTATACCTATAAAAAAATAACCAACTGGCTCTAACTAATATAGCTACGGAAGTCGGGTCGATCTCCACAGAGGGATGGGAAAATGTCAGCTTTGCCTAAGTTCGTCACGGTAACCAATTTGGGGGTTGTATTTGATTGTTTTAAACTAAGAAGAGTAAGAAAGAGACGAAAAGCAAGAGAATAAAGATTAAACAAATATGGAGAAAATAGCTAAGACAGTCGGTTCACCATGATCATTCAGTCAAGCAATCTAAGTCTCAAGTCTATGCAAGTACGGTCTGAGGAGCAATAAATATCTCCTTCCGATCTCAATTCGCTCTAAAACACAAATAGCTTAGCTTCCACCCTCACTACAGTGCCCTAATGTTCGCTACGAGTCTCACCCCCTTCCAACCTTCCGGTCCAGGTCAAGATTTACTACAATTTAAATGCCTAATTGCGTCGACTCAATTAGACAGATACAAATAAGTGCAGCGATTAACAACAGAGACTATACAAGCATACGACCTAATATGGCAATTGCTATTCCTTCATAATCATGGATTCCCTAGTCTTAGCGAAAGGGAAATTAGCTATACATTACTATCGAATCAACAACAATAACATATAGATAATAGGAATTAAACATAATAAAGATGAAGATGAAGAATCAAATAAACAGTAATAAAAGCAATAAGATAAAGATAGAAATAAAACAACAATTCTGATTAAGGAATTAAAAAGGAATAATAATACCGATCATAAATCCGGATCCAATAGCAAAGGGTAGAAGGAGAGTGAAAATGAAAGAAGCAGTAGTAAAAGATAAAAGTCTCAGTGAATGAAAGATAATTTTAAGAGTTACGCAGTCTACTCTCTTTAGTAGCATAAGAAAATCTCTCCCTTAAACCTAATCCATAGCTTAATTACAAAAGCCTATACGAAATTAGGCGGAAAAACTCTTATATGGGTAAAACCACTCGATCGAGTGGAAATAAACCACTCGATCGAGCAACTAGGCGTCAAACCCCTCGATCGAGTGGAAATAAACCACTCGATCGAGTAACTCCTTATATTGCCTTCTCGATTGGATACTGGGACTGCTCGATCGAGTAACCTTCAGTATATAAAGCATTCGATCGACTAGAAAAGTAGTTGATCGAGCTATTTTGGCCCGTTAGACACTATGACACCTTCCGAAACCAGCTCACGCGTCTTCAAAGTGATAAATTCCAAGCTCCGGCTCCTTGTTCTCCGTAAATGCATGCAAATGGGACGAGTTTAGGCTTGATTTAGCTCCTCTTCGGTTTATTCCTGCAATTTACATAAAACGAACCAAAGTAGACTATTCGGAGGTATTTGTAGCTAGATGCCATGTAAATAGTACAGAAATGCGTGTAGAAATTAGGTAAAAACCTTATATGAAATACACGCATCAAATCTCCCCAAACCAAACTTTTGCTTGTCCCCAAGCAAACTATGAATGCAACTAAGAAATAACAGTGGAACGGGACCAACGCATCAGCTACAAATCATCCACCAAAACCAGTTTAATGCAACAACTAACAAAGTGGCAAATGATAAGTGCAAACGAATTAAATCAATGTTTCAAACTCACTGAACCGTCGACCTTGCAAGACTCAATATCAGACTCTCACGGGTCGCTCATCACTCAAAATTAGGCACAAGGTGAGTATATATGTGAAAGATAGAAAGAGGTAAAGACACTCACCTAACTCGACCTATAAGAACATGCATGCAGTTAACATGAATAAAGTCTCTATAATCATACATACGCATTCCAACCATACTAATGACCAAGACACATGCCGAGGACTTACATTTGGGTAAGTGAGGTAATGGGTAAGAAGGGGCTAAGAAGAATTTGGATATGTGGAGTTAATAGCTAGGCTAGCAACAACGAATCCAAATATTGAACTGCATCCCAACTTCATACTCAATATAACGAAACAAAACGGTGCAAATTCAATGCACTCAACTCACATTACGCCAAAAACTTGTCAACTCCCCATAAAATATAAATAAAACATGGGAGTGAAAATCATCCATACAATTTTTCGTTTTTTTTTTTCCGCTTATGATTCTTTTTCTTTTCCGTATTTCCATTTTTTTCTTTTCTTTTTTTTTTCATTTTTTTCATTTTCATTCATCATTTTTTTCTTTTTATTCCCTTCAGTTCTTCCACCATCTTCTGAAATCAGATAAAAGTAACCAAACTGCAGAAAAGCATTCCAAACAGCTACATATCACTAGCTTGGCTAGGGTAGGAAAAATTATAGATTGTAGCTAGTAGGACAAAAAGGGCAATTTGGCTATGTGGGGCTCATGGGTAGAATGAAATAAAAGGGAACAACCTTTCCTAACATGTGTCACCATCCACAGACCGAATGCATACAGGTATTAAGAAGACTAGACTCATGCTTATGCAAATTGATGTTACATGCCTTACAGAGAGTACTACTCACATCCTAAATGAAACTGGTCATGAATGTCACCAGTTTATAAAGCTCTAACCTCAGAATGTAATGTAGCTTGCCGATATGTAAGTCAAGTCTATTCGTTCAGATAAGAGAGAAACAAAAACTCGTAGATCATGCACATAATCATGCCAACTAGATGTTAAGAATATGCAGGGCTAAGGTAAGGATTCAATGTAGCGTCAAAGTTCAAACGTTCTGACTCAAATTAAACGTGAAATTTTTTGAAATTTATGTGATTTTGGAAATTTTGAATTAAAAACAACAATGCATGCGAAAATAAATAAACGTGCAAACGAAAATGCAAGAAAACATGCAGACACAGATATGGATGCATACCTCCCCAAACCAAACCGTACAATGCCCTCATTGTACCAAAGATAGGGAAAGAAATGCAAACTGAGGAGAAAAGGATAACTCAAGGCAGAATACTTACAAAACGTCGTGAAGAGAGACCTCCCCAAACCGACCATGAACATGGGAGGTCAAAGGAAGTCAAGCAGTAGCTCAACAGACGAAAAGTAGCGGCTGGAAGACGAAACCACTCAATCGAGTGACCTAGAACAGGTCGATCGAGTGATTTGGTGTCAAAAAGGGCTCGATCGAATGAAATAATCGCTCGATCTAGTGATAGCGAAATTGCAGCTTGTCGATCGAGTAAAAATTTTACTCGATCGAGTGAATCTCTGGGCAAAAGTTCTCGATCGAGTAGAAAAACCTCTCGATCGAGTAACTGTACCTGCAAAACACGTATAAGAGCAGAGGGAATGTAGAAAAAGCATAGTTTTGTGTTCTAAAGTTCAACAAAAAGCTAAAGGTAAAAAAATAGTTCAACAAAAATACAACAAAACAGTCCGGGTTACCTCCCGGAGAGCGCAGGTTTAGGAGGTCTCGTACGACCTTTATGGCATCAATTAACTGGCGCGTCAAGCTCGTCAAAGTACAAGACTTCAACACGATTGTATGCTTCATTTGCCTCGTGATAATGCTTCACATATTGCCCGTTAACCTTGAACCGATTTCCCTCGGGGCTTTCTAGCTCAACGAATCCAAATTTAGTAACAGCTGTTACCGTATAAGGACCACTCCACCTGGACTTCAGCTTGCCAGGAAATAATCGCAGTCAGGCATTAAATAGCAGCACCTTTTGCCCAACATGAAATTCCCAAGGTAGAATTCTTTTATCGTGCCATCTCTTCGTCTTTTCCTTATAAATGTGCGAGCTATCATAGGCATTAAGCCTAAATTCTTCCAACTCATCTAGCTGCAAAAGACGATTCTGACCACACAACTTAGGATCAAAGTTAAGCTCACGAATTGCCCACCAAGCCTTACATTCCAACTCAACAGGTAAATGACATGATTTTCCATAAACTAACCTATAAGGTGATGCACCAATTGGTGTCTTAAAGGCAGTTCTTTAGGCCCATAATGTGTCTTCTAATTTAAGACTCCAATCCTTCCGTGATTTAGAAACTACCTTAGACAAGATCTCTTTCAGCTCGCGATTAGAGACCTCAACCTGACCACTAGTTTGGGGGTGATACCCCAAACCACGCCGGTGTAGAACACCAACTTTAGATAGAATGGAAGTTAGTTTCTTTTCTTTAAAGTGCATTCCCCCATCACTAATGACGACCCTAGGGACACCAAATCGGGGAAATATGATCTTTTTAAACATTTTTATCACGGTCTTGGCATCACAATGAGGTGAGGCAATTGCCTCAACCCACTTCGACACATAATCTACAGCTACTAAAATGTACCGGTTACCTTTACTGGACGGGAACGGTCCTTGGAAATCAATGCCCCAGACATCGAAAACCTCAACCTCTAAGATATAATTTTGTGGCATCTCATGTCTCTTTGAAATGTTCCCTGATCGTTGGCAGGCATCACAAGCTAAAACAAAAGACTTAGCATCAGCAAATAAAGAAGGCCAGTAAAAACCAGACTGAAGTACCTTAGCCACGGTACGCGATGGACCGTGGTGACCACTATAGGAAGAGGAGTGACAGCCTTCCAGGACTACTTTGGTCTCCCACTGCGGAATACACCTTCTGTAGAGACCGTCTGCACATTCCTTAAACAAATAAGGGTCGTCCCAAAAATACTGCTTAGCGTTATACATAAAACGCTTCCTCTGCTGATGAGAAAGGTCAGGTGGCAGCTTGCCACTGACAACGTAATTAGCTATATCTGCATACCAAGGCTCTTGGTTAACAATAGACGATAATACAGCAAATAAAGTATCGTCAGGGAAAGAGTCATCAATAGGTACAGAATCTTCCCCATCTTGTCGCGACAGTCGCGACAGATGATCAGCTACAACGTTCTCAGCTCCTTTCTTATCTTTAATCTGCAAATCAAACTCATGGAGAAGGAGTATCCATCTCAATAACCGTGGTTTAGCCTCCTTCTTAGCAAGGAGATGCCTCAAAGCTGCATGGTCAGTAAAAACAGTAACTTCTGACCCAATCAAGTAAGAACGAAATTTCTCTAAGGCATAAACTACAGCTAGCAGCTTTTTTTCAGTGGTAGTGTACTTCACTTGAGCCTCATCCAGAGTTCGGTTCGCATAGTAGATTGCATTTAAAGCTTTGTCTTTCCGTTGGCCTAGCACTGCTCCTAGTGCATAGTCACTGGCATCACACATTATCTCGAACGGCAAGTCCCATTTGGGAGGCTGTATGATCGGCGCAGAGACCAAAGCCTGCTTTAACCTGTTAAAAGCAGAAAGACACTCATCAGTAAACACAAAAGGGGCATCCTTAAGTAGCAGCTGTGTAAGTAGTTTAGCAATCTTTGAGAAGTCCTTGATAAACCGGCGATAAAAGCCGGTGTGGCCAAGGAAACTCCTCACCCCATTAACATTAACAGGAGGTGGTAATTGCTGAATCACTTCCACCTTTACTTTATCAACTTCTATTCCCCTATCAGAAACTAAGTGCCCTAGGATAACTTCCTCGTTGACCATGAAATGACACTTCTCCCAGTTAAGCACAAGATTAACCTCAATGCAGCGCTGCAACACTTTATCAAGGTTGGACGAACAGTTAGAAAAATCACTTCCATAAACACTGAAATCGTCCATGAAAACTTCCATAATAGACTCAATATACTCTGAAAATATCCCCATCGGGCACCTTTGGAAGGTGGCAGGGGCATTACATAAACCAAAAGGCATCATGCGATAAGCAAACACGCCCTGAGGATAAGTAAATGTAGTCTTAGCTTGATCATCTGGGTGAATAGGGATCTGAAAGAACCCTGAATACCCGTCTAAATAGCAGAAAAACTTATGAGAAGTTAACCTTTCTACCATTTGATCAATAAAAGGAAGAGGAAAGTCATCTTTCTTGGTGGCGGCATTCAGCTATCTGTAATCTATACACATCCGCCAACCAGTCACTACTCGAGTGGGTATTAACTCATTTTTGTCATTCCTAACCACGGTAGTCCCTCCTTTCTTCGGGACCACCAACACTGGACTCACCCATTTAGAATGACCAATAGAATAGATAATACTTGTATCGAGCAGCTTCATTACCTCAGCCATCACAACATCTTGCATCTTCTGGTTCAGCCGGCGCTGACCCTGTCTGCAAGGTTTGTGATCTTCCTCCAGCTCTATCCTGTGCATATAAATATCGGGACTAATCCCCTTGATATCGTCCAAAGAATAACCCAAAGCTTTCCTGTTTTTCGTAAGCACAGCTAACAAAGAATTCAGTTGATCATTATCAAGCTTAGCACTAACGATGACTGGATATCGCTCAGTATCATCTAAAAAAGCATATTTTAGATGAGAGGGAAGAGGCTTACGTTCCGGAACCTTTACCTCAATGGAGCAAAGGGTACTGATCATCTGTTCCACTTGCTCTCCCTCAGCGTCGGTGAGCTCACGCTCATCTAAATCATTTATAAGCAAATCCAACACAGCATCATCGTCATCTGGGTTATCTGCACACTCATCCAAAAGCATAAGAGCTTCTAGTGGGTCCTTCATAAAAGAACCCGACCAGAAGTCAATAATAGACTCGTCAACAATATCAACTGAATAACACGTGTCCTCTATCATTGGCCGAGCTAAGGTCAAACGCCCTTATTTGACATCAATAATGGCCCCAGCTGTACAAAAGAAAGGTCTTCCTAATGTAATTGGGGTTCGGGTGTCCTCAGCTATGTCTAAAAAATTAAAATCTACTGGTATAAAGAACTTGCCTATTTTCACAGGCACGTTCTCTAAGACACCCAAGGGTCTCCTAACAGATCTATCAGCCATCTGTAGGATAATATTAGTCAATTTAAGATGACCCATATTCAATTTCTTGCAGACAGATAGGGGCATGACATTGACGCTGGCTCCTAAATCACAAAGAGCCTTATCAATAACCACATTGCCTATAACACAGGTAATAGAAAAGCTATCCGGGTCTTTCATTTTAGGCGGAGCCTTATTTAAAAGTAAATTACTAGACTCTTCCATAAATGAAACAGTCTCAAATTCACTTAGCTCTCTCTTACGCGTCACAATATCTTTCATAAATTTAGTGTAAGTAGGTACCTGGGTAACAAGTTCAGTAAAAGGGACAGTTACCTGGAGGTTCTTCACAACGTCCACAAACTTACCATACTGTCACTCAACCTTCGCGTCTTTCAGACGATTTGGAAAGGGTACTCTGGTAGCAATGAGTGGACCCGCGACTTCCTCTTTACCTTTATCAGTGCGTGACGTCTCCACAGCAGGGGAAGATGACACGGTAGCGAAATTAGATATCAAAATAGGGTCTCCGCTGCTTCTGGTACTCGATCGAGTAATTTCCTCACTCGATCGAGGGGTTTCATGTTGGCATTTACTCGATCGATCATTTTCTTTACTCGATCGAGTGATTTCTTTTTCAGGCTTACTCAATCGACCACTTTGTTCACTCGATCGAGCATCTATGATTTGGGCATTACTCGATCGACCACAATTATCACTCGATCGAGTGATTTGATGGACTATTTCACTCGATCGAGTAGAAATTTCACTCGATCGAGTGTCTGGACAACACGCAGCAAGAATATCTTCCAGAAACTCATCCAAATCATCATCCGGGGTATTTTCAGCTGTCAAAACCCCGTCTTCTGGTACTTTTGGCCCCTCATGAGCAAGACCACCTTAGAGATTCGTTGCTTTAACTGGGTCGCATGTCGGCGGATGATTAGCTTGGTCTTTCGCGAGTGTCAATTGCGCTACTTGTTCTCTTAATTCCACAATAACAGTTTCATTCTTGCTACATTTCTCCCCAAACTGTTGTGTTAAGTTCAACATCAAGAATTTTAGTTCGGCAATTTCCTCGTTTGTAGAAGGAGAGACCGGCTGCGGCGCCGGCGTAGAAGGTGTAGAAACATTCTTCATTTATTCATATAATTGAGAAAAAGGGACTCTTTGCTTGTATTTCTGATAAGCAAGGACGCGCTCTATACTCGCCAGACAATCAATAGGCTTATGCCCCTCCATGCCACATCTACCACATATCTCCACGTGCTCAGTAATTGAACAAACCTGTGCACTCTCGCCATAGCCTCCGTAATCTCCACATTACCTAGACTTTTGCTAGGACCTTCCACTACAGCTGCAGCCAACTCGTTAGCTTGCTCACTACCTCGGGGATTTCCATATTCGGCGACATGAATGGTCATCTCCTCAATAAGACGCCACCCTTGATCATCCTCCACATTCTTCTTGAATCTCCCCTTAGCTACACTATCAAGAATAGCTCTCTGGTTCCGATATAACCCGTTGTAAAATTGGGTGCAAAGGAACCAACGCTTGAAACCATGGTGAGGCACATAACGGACGAGCTTCTGGAACCCAGTCCAAGCCCCATCCAAGTCTTCAGTGGGCAATTGCTCAAAGGAAGTAATCTGAGCTTTCAAGGCATTGGTGCGCTGCGATGGGAAGTATCGCCTGTAAAAGGCCAAAGCAAGAGAACTCCAGTCGGTTACACCGGATGCTTCCCTATCTAAATCCCTTAACCATTCCCGGGCATCATCAGCTAAAGAAAAGGGAAAAAGGACTCCCTTCACTTTGTCCCGCGTCACCCCAGCAGCAAGAGGAATGGTAGAGCAATACTCTGTAAATAGCTCTATATGCCTGCATGGATCTTCTTTAGGTACCCCCCTAAAGAGATTTCTCTTGACCAGCTGTATGTAATATGGGTGGATTCCAAAGGTTCCCGACTCAGTAGTGGGTAATAGGAAACCTTTTGGAAGCGAATCCACATTAGGCTCTGAATGGCTGGCTATATTAGGCATCCTGGCAAATAGAATTTACAAAGCAAAGCAGGTGCGACGATGTTCTCTTATAGAACAGATAATCTGCAAAACTATTCAAAAACTTCGCAAAAATGAGATCAGTCTCAAGGAATAAATTCCTTGAGACGAGAGACAAACTTAAATAAAGCAACAAAATTGCGCCACCTCCCCGGCAACGGCGCCAAAATTTGACAGGGCAGTCGTATACCTATCAAAAATAACCAACTGGCTCTAACTAATATAGCTAGGGAAGTCGGGTCGATCTCCACAAGGAGATGTGAAAATATCAGCTTTGCCTAAGTTCGTCACGGTAACCAATTTGGGGGTTGTATTTGATTGTTTTAAACTAAGAAGAGTAAGAAAGAGACGAAAAGCAAGAGAATAAAGATTAAGCAAATATGGAGAAAACAGCTAAGACAGTCGGTTCACCATGATCATTCAGTCAAGCAATCTAAGTCTCAGGTCTATGCAAGTACGGTCTGAGGAGCAATGAATATCTCCTTCCGATCTCAATTCGCCCTAAAACACAAATAGCTTAGCTTCCGCCCTCACTACAGTGCCCTAATGTTCGCTACGAGTCTCACCCCCTTCCAACCTTCCGGTCCAGGTCAAGATTTACTACAATTTAAATGCCTAATTGCGTCGACTCAATTAGACAGATACAAATAAGTGTAGCGATTAACAACAGAGACTATACAAGCATACGACCTAATATGGCAATTGCTATTCCTTCATAATCATGGATTCCCTAGTCTTAACGAAAGGGAAATTAGCTATACATTACTATCGGATCAACAACAATAACATATAGATAATAGGAATTAAACATAATAAAGATGAAGATGAAGAATCAAATAAACAGTAATAAAAGCAATAAGAGAAAGATAGAAATAAAACAACAATTCTGATTAAGGAATTAAAAAGGAATAATAATACCGATCACAAATCCGAATCCGAGTAGCAAAGGGTAGAAGGAGAGTGAAAATGAAAGAAGCAGTAGTAAAAGATAAAAGTCTCAGTGAATGAAAGATAATTTTAAGAGTTACGCAGTCTACTCTCTTTAGTAGCATAAGAAAATCTCTCCCTTAAACCTACTCCATAGCTTAATTACAAAAGCCCATACGAAATTAGGCGAAAAAACTCTTATACGGGTAAAACCACTCGATCGAGTGGAAATAAACCACTCGATCGAGCAACTAGGCGTCAAACCCCTCGATCGAGTGGAAATAAACCACTCGATCGAGTAACTCCTTATATTGCCTTCTCGATTGGATACTGGGACTGCTCGATCGAGTAACCTTTAGTATATAAAGCATTCGATCGACTAGAAAAGTAGTCGATCGAGCTATTTTGGCACGTTAGACACTATGACACCTTCCGAAACCAGCTCACGCGTCTTCAAAGTGATAAATTCCAAGCTCCGGCTCCTTGTTCTCCGTAAATGCATGCAAATGGGACGAGTTTAGGCTTGATTTAGCTCCTCTTCGGTTTATTCCTGCAATTTACATAAAACGAACCAAAGTAGACTATTCGGGGGTATTTGTAGCTAGATGCCACGTAAATAGTACAGAAATGCGTGTAGAAATGAGGTAAAAACCTTATATAAAATACACGCATCAGGTACTTAATGTATAAAAAGGAAAGAGAGAGTAAAAGGGAGGGGGAAAGAGAAAGCAAGGGTAGTTATCACCTTTTTATGAAAATCGTCGACGATTCGTAATAAAACATCGACGATATTTCGTAATAGGGTATTTTAATGGAATTTTAAGGGCCTTTGAATTTACTTGTTGAAAGGATCTGATCCATACCTAATAACAGGCCCCAGTTAGAAAGAGGATCCTCACATGCAAATATGTAATTCTGTGCCAAAGTTCACAACCTTGAGGAAAGCTTCAATTACAAACTCTGACTACTTGTACATAGGGATGTCAGTGGGGCGGGTTTTAGCGGTCTCGCCCCGCACCCGCCCCACTTGGAAGGGTGCAGGTAATGATTTGATGGATGGTGGGGCTGGGATGGGAAGTATGATTCGTCACGGGTCGTAGGGCTGGTGCGGGTATCACGTGAGACCCACTGATAGGCTATCGCACACCTATGCAAAGATAATTTCCCTAGACACAAATTAATGTAGCAATAGGAGTCGAACACAAGGAGACGGTAATTGCGCTATGAAATGATATGAACAGATTTCTATCAAGGTCGATTATGAATGGTTTGGTTTGTTAATTAGCAATAATAACGATGTAAACTATATGATAAAAGGAGTCTAGGGGTGTAACACCCACGAATTTTCCGTGTTGGCATTTATAATTTAATTAGCCATTTTATTATTTTATTTATATTTTTAAATCCGTTTTTATAAAATACGACTTTACATGTATAATAATATTATTGTTGATAAAAATATCCGTCTTGAGTTGTAGTAAGCTTAAGGCGTATTTCTAGTGTAATATCGACCCAAAATGTCAATTTGGGCCTAAGGCAACTATGGACCTTTCTCTTATGTTCTTCCCTCCACCCATATAAATGCTTGAAAGCCTATCTTCTTCCACCTAACAACAAATTTCAGCAACACCACCACAAACACAAACACCATTTTTGCATCTTACACCTTTTCCACTAAAACACCCATAACTTGCTCAATTTTTATCCGATTCAAGTGATTTTCGCATCTATCTTCTCCTCTTTCCGTCCTCCATCTTTCTAGGTAAGAAAGGTCTAAACTTTCTCCATATTTCTCCTCTGGTCGTGATCTTTAGGGCACGAGTACCCGTGTTAATTTCGTTTATTTGTGTGTCAAGTTGCGGATTTGGGCAATCGGAGTAGCTTTGGGTCGGAAACATGCTTATTGAAGAGCTAATGAGGTAACGGTGATGGGTTACTCGGTATTATGTCAATTTGTGTGTTTGTATGTTGTGTATTGTTCCTTGTTGATATAAATTGTTAGTCTTTACGAATTATTCATGTGGTGTTGGTTGAAACGTTTTTATACATGTTTTCCATGTTTAATTTGAGTAAAGGTTGCAACTTCGGATTCATGGTGGAATATATTTATGAACTAGGTAGTTTAATTGGGTGAATTTCATCTTTTACATGCTTAACAATCTATCTTAAGACCGTTTCAACATTTTTATATATGGCTTGTTGGGCGTATAAATGTTGTTTTGGGGCGTGATTTACATGTGTTTGAGTTAATTTTCTTGTGCCCGACTCAAATTTATATACATGTATGAATGTGGATCATTTGTATGGATGAATAACGTTTTAATCATGCTTAGAAACCCGTCATAAACCACCCGTGTTGGCCTGGATACCTGTTGTATCTGACCGGGACGAGCTCCAATGCCATTGAAAATATGACAGATGGAACGGCATCGAAAAATTAGGTGGTTTAGCCACTTGAATCACTCGATTCAGAGTCCGTATGAGTAAATGGCGCCCGTTTTACCGTTTCAAGTTCTATAAATATATATATCCTTTGTGTATGATGGTTGTTTATGCTTTTTATTCGTATCATGACCAAAGTTTTCCCTTGTTGACTCGTATATGCTTATGGGTGGTTCGGATTTTGGTTTGTTTACGTTTTGCCTCGTGTTCCGTATTAATTAATTGATTTGTTATCGGTTATTTATAGTTTGTTCAAGTAACATGTAAATGAGAAATGAAACGTTTATTCATTACCGCTCAATATATTTTATAGATTGGGTTCACTATAATTTATATGGGGAATTTACATACTTCCTTCTTTTGAGTTTGTTATGTTTTAAATGTTGGACTTCACATGATTACATGGTTGGCCTTTGCATGACTAACTTGATGGATTTCCTGTGACTTCAAGTATTGGGTTTTTATGACTTGTTTGATGGGCTCATAAATGAGTCGCTTGAGTTGCTCACATTTATCCTGTAGATTTCACATAACGTAAATTAGTCATTATCGCTTATTATATTGTATTTAACCGGCATGTTAAATTATAAAATGGAATATTTATTAACATAATGCAAGTATGAGATATTTATTATAAATAGTTACTTGTAGTGAGTTGTATTCTTAATAATGTCTAGTATTGTTCGGTTGTGTGAGTCTTGGTCCTATCGGACACTAAGGGTGGGCCATAGACCCTCTAGTTGCGATATGATCGTCGTCCTACCAGGAGGTTGGAGTCTAGGATGTAGTCTTGTGTGTGGTATCTCGGACATGCTTTAAACTTTCAAGGTAGCCTCTGAGTCGGATACTCCGTCTACACTTTGTGTTGGTCTTACACTTATGAGTCGTATTCTTGTAGAAATGCCATAATACCATCGTATGTGCTTGACATGCATTTACGCCCTACTTGTGTTGTTCTGGCAAGTACGGGTTTGGCCTACTTGTGCTGTTCTGGCAAGTGTGGTTTTTCGTGTTGTTCTGGCGATTGGGGTACTCGATCTCCATGAGTAGTCGAGTCTTGGGTGCGTGCTGTGCTGGCGCACGTCGAATCGGGATGTACACCCGAGAATCTGCAGATTTAGACTAGGACCGTATCATTGTCGTAGTCCTACCCGGGGAAATTATAGTCTAAGAGTAGTAAATGTCTTGCATTATTTGGATGGTTACTTTGGTCATATCTCCTTGAAATACGTGTTCGTGGCTAAGCGGTCGTATCTGTTTCCTTGTCTTTATTCTCCATTTATTTTATTGTTGCTTATGCCTTACTTACTTGTTTATTCCATCATTTCTTTTATCCTTGTTGGTTTAAACACGTATGATTTCATATTTAGTTATAAGTCGATTCACTCGTAACTTATCTAATGTGATTATTTGTTCATGTTCTTTGTTATGTTCGTTTTGACATAATGTGGCTGGAGAACCCAGAGTTACTCCCCACTGATTGTGGCTTTCATGTTTACATGAAAGACAGGTTAGTGAAGATGCATTTGTGGGGTTTAGACGTGTGAGCTAGTGAGCACCTTGGACTAGTAGTCGGTTTAGTAGAATTGCTTAGACTCACCTTTTATCATTTGTCATTCGAGGGATATATTTTCCCTCACCTTGACTAGCATGTTTGTATAATTTAAATATTTATTTCCGCATTCTCTAATTATGTTTTAGGTTTTAATGAACTCGCGCTTTAAACTTTAAAAGTTTCAAAAAAAATTCCTAATTTCCGCTTGAATTTATAAGTTATATTTTCCGCGTTATACCGGGGGTTCACAAGGGGAGTCAGGTCACACATGCAATTGTAAATATATAAATTCATGTTAAACTCGGTAATAAAAACATTGTCAATTGTTTAGGCTTAAAGACACCCACCTCACGATATTAGTGTCAACCATAGACCGGGTCCTAGAGAAACTCTCGTTTATGACTAAGTCGTCCTACTACACATGCTTAGTCTAATCCGATTCCGTGTCTCTCGACTTATAGAACGAATTAACAAGCTTAATTAATGAATAAGGCCTTTAAACAAAGATTAAACGTGACGATGCAAACATGTGATAGAAACAATTAGACAATATTATATCTACCTAATTTATCATTTTACATATATTAGATATTGCATGGCTTTCCTAGTCCCTAGACTAAGGAAATTTAGCTACTCATGATGAAATGTAAACTACAAACTATGTTGTATGAAATGCTAGACATGCTTATAGAAGTGATATAAACTAAGTGATGAATCATAAAATGTAATAACAAACTATGTGATATAATAAAAGTACTAATGATAAAACTATATGATAATTAAAATAGAAATGTAAACTAATAAACTAGAATTAGAATTACCGAAATGGAAATGGAACTTAGAAACTAGAACTTACAAAGAAGAACATATGAGAACCAAATGCTTGAGTATATAAATACCAAATGTTTGATAACCAAATGCTTAACAATATTGAAACTACAAATGAAAACTAAGAGAGAATTTTGTGCTTAAGGCCAATAGAGTGAAATAGTGTATGAAAGGCGTAAAGAAGATATCCCTAATGACGGATTAAGGCCCCTATTTATAATAAAATAGGGGCATTATGTAAAATCCAAAGAGACGGTCAACCCCGATCGGAGGCATGGGTTTCCGGGTATATCCTCTTAACTTCTTGATTAAATACTTGAAGAATCTCATGCAAATCCTTAATGCCTCTTTAATCTCCGGTTAAACACTCCATTTAGCATCCCATGAGAATCCTAAGAGCATCCCAAGTTGAGCATCTCATGTAGAATTTTCGTGGACTTGTAATGTGGGCTTCATTTTGTGATTTAATTAGCAATCTACATTTCACATTTCTTCATGCTTGGCCTTGTAATTTCTTCCATGGTCCATTTAGCTTTCATACTTAGCCATATGTTCTAGTGCTTGCAAATGTGATAGGAAAAAGGCTCTAAATGCTTAAATTCTTACAAAATGTAACAAATACAAACAATACACCTAGAACACAGAATTAGCTCACAAATATACTAATTAAAGTATGATATGCAATCAAAACCGAGCTAAAATGAGAGGTAAAAGTATATATAAAATGAACACATCACCCGCCCCACCCCGCCCCACACCCGCCCCGCCCCGCTCTGCTTGTACCCATCTTACTCATAAACCTAGACAAATTTGTACTATATAAAAATAATAAAAAAAAAATTATAACTTAGATAAAAAGTCTAAACTATTTTTTCATAGGGTGGTGCTCATTCATGGTCGAATTTTACTCTTTTATGGATGTAAATGACCATAATACCCCTTTTATTTTAATGATTTTCGTTTTAATACCCTTGTTTCATTCGCTCTCTGTCTTCTTCATTTAATCTTTTCTCACTCTAACTACCACAATCCAACCACCACTACCCAGTAACCACCATCCACCACACTGACCGTCGCCTCCCTTCCACCACCGGACAGTCTTGTGTAAAACATTTAACAAAAAAAAAGTACAAGATTTTTTTTAAAAAAAAAAAAGCGAAAATGAAAAAATCAAACGACCAGAAGAAACTATCAAATAAGTTATGATAAAGATTCATGATAACAAGGGTTAAATGATTTGATACTCATTGAATAATTTTAGTCATGCCTCTGCCCAATGTACTTGTTTCCTTGTCTATTCTAATTACACCCTTCCTCCCCACTTTTTCCATCGCAATAACAATCACATTTCATATTGCATAATCATTTCTTGCACTAACTGCAACTACATCTCGAATTTCATGATCTTCAATCTGCAGTTTCAGCAATATCACCGAATAATTGAATCATTTTAGTCGACTAGTCCACTGCCGGCGGGGCCACACACCGAGCATCAGTCGGCGTCCCTCACCCCAACGCCGGCGACGGTTTAAGCAAACTCTAATTTAACTAGTGTAAATTAATTTCTTAATTTGATATAATATAATTATATAATTATGAATTAGAATTATTACTTAATCGATACGAGAATTAGCATCCATACTTGTATACTTGTGTAATTTGACGGATTTAATTAATTTGTGTATTTGAGTAATTTTGTGAGGGAGAGAATTAGATAGTTTTATTTTTTTTCTAGGTCAAGGGCATATACTATGGAAAAATAATGAAGAAAAAGTTCATGAATAAGTAAACCACGTACATGAATGAGCAACTACGTTTTCATAAACCTAGAAAAAATTTATCTACTTCTTAGTTCTTACCCACCCAAATACCCAAAAAAAAACCCAAATCCTCAAACTATTTTGTAGTTTGAAAAACTTGTGTAATCAATACTATATATTAAATCCAAAAACCAGGGGACTTCAATGTAATTAAAGAAAGTTATACAAATTAATTATACTATATAGTTTTAAATCAATAGCACCGTGTGATGGACCCGATTAAGGAATCTCAATGCAAATATTATATAGTTTGGGTTAAAATTAAATTATATAGAAGTTTGGTAATTTTCCTAAACATTTGTAAGAGACTAAAACATGGTCAATTTCCTTAAAATAAAATAATTAATTAAGATGGTCAATTTCCTTAAAATAAAATAATTAATTAAGATGGTCAATTTCAAGGAGTTTAAAAGAGAGAAGATGCTTGGTAATTTTCCTAAATATTTATAGAAGACTAGAAGATGCTCAATTTCCTTAAAATAAAATAATTAATTAGTATAAACATGCACACTTATGGTATTAATTATTATCATCCTAAAATTATGTATTAAATTTAAAATCTATGCAATTTTATTAAACTTTATAATTTATTAGATGTATAGAGATGTTAATTATTTAACATACAAAAATATAATAAGTAGGTTATAGATAATTCTAGTTAGATTATTCCATAATATATAATATTGCATAATTCTTTCGATTTGATTTAATGCATACATGTAATATATTTATATAAATATATAATCCTCTTAAAATTGCATGCCTAAATAGTAAAAGTAATTTCGTCAGTAAGGAAAAGAATTGTAGTAACATTGGATATAGTTATATAATAGTAATCACTCATTTGAATAGTAAAAGTAACTATTTTATCTGCGAGATTAGTGAAAGTGGTAGAAACAACAACGGGAGTAGTGAAATAATCAATATTAATGCGGCAATAGTGAAAGTAACAATAGTTACGGCGGGAGTAGTGAAATTATCAATATTAATGCGGCAGTAGTGAAAGTAACAATAATTACGGCGGGAGTAGTGAAAGTAACAATTATTACGGGCAAATAGTGAAATGTTATTACTATTGTTTCATTAATAAGAGTAAAATATTAATAGCAGGAGTAGTAAATTTGTCTCTAAATTTATTTCATCGTAATTTTAGGATATGTCATAAAAAAATATATTAATGATAAATTTATGGGTTATGCAACTTTAAGTAATTTTATTTAATGGAAAAAAAATAATGGTAAGTAGAGGTAGCCCAGGCGAAGCTGGGCACCAATACTAGTAGTTAATTGAATGTTAGACCATTTTGCGGAAACTTATTTGTATAAGATGTACGAAAGTACGAGACTAGTACTCCCTCCTATTCTCCATTTTGTTCCCCTATTCCTAAAACGGATTATTCAGGTTTTGTTCCCCTTTCCTTTTTTGGAAACTTTTAATCTTATTTTATTCATTCCTCTCTCCTATCACCAAACCCCACCCAACTCACAATTTCTTATTTAATTCCTAATTATTCATTTCTCTCTCCTATCACCAAACCCCACCCAACTCACAATTCCTTATTTTATTCATTCCTCTCTCCTATAACCAAACCCCACCCAACTCACAATTAATATTTTATTTCCCTCCTTAATTCTTGTGCCCCCAACAAAGGGGAACAATATAGAGAATAGGAGGGAGTATGTTTTAGATTCAAGATTTATATTTTTAAAAATTGTTTTGTGAGGAAATAGGTAATTTGGCGAGTCAATGGGTCCCCGCGAGGTGGGGACGGGTTTGAAAAGTTCAACACGCTGCGAGTCGTGGGGCGGGTGTGGATATGCATTATAGTTCGCGGATGCCGGCGCGGGTTACCCCTCCTCCGCACCCACCCGTTGTAAGCTTGTACTTCAGTGTCAATATAGGCAAAAAAATCTCGGTTAAAATGTTGGATTCATGTCGAGTTGTTTATTATTGGGCCGAATTGGGATTGGATAAATCATGTCAAGACCTCTTTTGGGTAGCTGTGTACTTGTGTTAGACTTGATTGGCTTGGTTTCAGGGAAATTTTTGAAGGGGTAATCTCTGACGCTGTGCAGGACTGCAGGCAAGTCAATAAAACTCAACCTTGCAAGCATCGGGTGTAGGGATGGCAATGGATAGGATTTGGATAGGATCCTATAAGATCCAAATCTGGTCCATATTTACAGGATCTGAAATTCTCATATCCATATCCGATCCGCAGGATCTGGACTGGATCAGGATCTATCCATATCCTTTTGATAGTCAAAGAAAAACTCCCTTTTAAAATATGAAAATATTAAATTTTGGATTTTATTGCGATGTAATCTAATATTTTTTCTCTATTAGATACAAATAATGAAGCTAAAATTTTAAAAACATAAAAATAAAGTCTTGTGAAATTACAGTAACACTAAAATAATATTTCTTTTAACCGAAAAATGTTAATTAGAAAAAATCATGATTTGATTTATGAAAATATATTAGAAAAACAAAGCATATAGTTTTATTATTTGTTTAACTTAACTTATTGTTTAAGAAAATGAAATAAAAATGGATCTAAGGGTAGGATATGGATCTCGACCCAACGATCCATATCCATATCCTTATCCAATGGATCTAAGATATTGCGATCCATATCCGGTCCGTAGGATCTGGATTCCATTGCCATTCCTAATCGGGTGAGAAGGAAAGACAATTAAAGGAGACCATATCAACATAACCCTACAAAATGTGCCGGAAATAGAGTTCATGGACATGATTTACTCAATCATGTACCTAAATGACCATTATACCCTTACTTTTAAATCTCATTTACCACTTTGTACCAATTTCAACAAACCTTTCAAATTACACTTCAAAACCACCCACCACCCACCACCCACCAATCCACCACCACCCACCAACCACCAGTCCAACACAACCAGAATCGCCGCACCAAACCCCGACCGGCGGACCCCACGAACCCAGGCCTCACGCCACAACTATACCCTCCCTTCATGTCGCTTCCCTCCGGCCAGAATCAAGGCATCCGATCCCTATCGTCCCTCTCCCTCGCCTTCTGACGCCGGCCACCACATGCCTCCCTCCGAACTCCGCCCCTTCCCTTTCCACCCCAGCCGGCCTTTGGCATTCCTGTGTTCTTAATTTTCATTAACACAAGTATATAAACCCTAATTTATTAACCATAATTAACTAAATTTCCCTATTTTAATGTCATTCATACATAGTTAATTTAATCAGGACTATTAGTTGACTAACAAGAGAGTTACTATCCATAATTGAATTATTTGAATGGAATTTGATGAGTTTTGGAAGGAAGAGAGTTAGAGAGAATTTTTTTTTTTTTTTTTTTTAGAAGAAGGGTAAGGTAAGGAAACATAATGGTAAAAAGTCTATGAAAGAGTAAAAGTTGTCCATGAATGAGCAATGACGTATAATTATTAATAGATCTCCGAAGTTCCTTCGCAATTTATGTCATAAGACCTCTTGCAGGACTTTGAAAAAAAAAATCTCCAGATCATCCTTCATGGGATGCCAACACCCCCCCTGAAAGCTCGAGAAATTATAGAATACACCATATAATGGAGTACAAATTAAGTATATGATCACAATGATGAAACTTTTTCATCCAGCGAATCCTGAATAGCCTTCAAAAGGGAAGGCATTAGCTTCTTGTTGGTAGCAACTATGCCCTTGTACAAATCAAGGTATTTTCCTTTAGAGAAATCCAAAGGGTTTCCGGCAGCATCACTTACAACACCTCCGGCTTCTGCAAAACGACCATTGCTTACAATTAAGGGTCCGAAGAGAGAAGCACAAAATTTGGATTACTTATAGGAACAAACTGGTGACTAGACTTCGCAACATTAACTGACTAGACCCAAACTGACTGGACTCGTTCTTGAACAAATGAACCCAAATTGATCTGATCAGGCAGGAATTTTGATGGCCCTGAACTGATCCTTACCCAAAGTGAGCCGACCCTTAACTAATGTGACTTCTTGTAACCGACCGAATAACCCACTAATCAGGTCTAAAGATGACTTCCTTACCGGTAACAACAATGGATCCAGCGGCATGGTCCCAAATCTTTTCGCGATAGCCTGCATGTGGGAAACGTAGATATATAGCACCATCTCCTCTGCTCAGAGCACCGTATTTAGCCTGGCTATCAATCCTGACTGGTGGCGCTTTAACACCAAGTTTCTGTTCAATAGTTTAGAATGACAATTAGGACGATTTTTCCAAAGAACACCACGTGCTACTCCCTATGTTCCTTAATAAGTCATCCTCGACAGTTCAAAAAACACTTAAACTGAGTTAAACTTCAACTCTATTTCAAAATATTGTCAAATGCATACCTGTGTAAAATTTTTTTTGGCAACAAATTTAACGAAATGAATTACGCATTTTCTTCCAAATACTTTTCTTGTTAAATTAAAAGATAAATCATTAAGCCAACATCCGAAAACAGAAAATTTCAAGGGCTTATAAAGGTTCCTCACTCAAAACCAAATTTTACCTTTGCTATGGAGCTAGTTAGATCATGCAAGGAATGAGCTGCTTCAAATGATTCAAAGAATGAAGCCTCTTCAGAGTTTTCAACTGAACTAACATTCACCTGAAAGTTGAAGCCATAAGATGCACACTTCAGAAAAGTATGCCTATAATAAACCTTATTTCTATAGAAAAAGATTGAAATTAGCACAGAAGAAGTGAAAAAGCACATACTTGTACAGGTGAAGAACCATCAAGAGACTGCAAGTAAGTTCCTTCACCAATCATGGCTGAGAAAAGACAGCCAGTTTGTCCGGTTGTTGACTGATCACTTTGCGTGCCAATGGTCGTCAAAGGAAGATTCGGGCAAGCCAAGACTCCAAGAACTACATTTCCTTTATCTAACAATGCTAATGCTATTGCATATTGGTCCCCTCTTACAAACCTATTTGTATAACCTCAGATTCATCAAAATCATGATGTGATGGAAAACAAAGAAATAAGGAGTCGAGACTTTAATAAAAGATTTGACATAAGGATCCACATTAAGTCAGAAATTTTAATTTCTACAATCTACGGGAGCCATTGAGGCATAAGAGTAATGTTGTTGTTCTAATTCTACATATATTCCCTCTGATTCACAAATATCTACCCTTTCTCCAAGGGGAAAAAAAAAACTTGTAGAGAAGGGAACAAAAT
This sequence comes from Silene latifolia, assembly GCF_048544455.1. Classification (NCBI taxonomy): domain Eukaryota; kingdom Viridiplantae; phylum Streptophyta; class Magnoliopsida; order Caryophyllales; family Caryophyllaceae; genus Silene; species Silene latifolia. Next base: position 24,475,701 of record NC_133530.1, on the reverse strand, counting down.
GGTCATTCATAAAAGGAAAAAAGGTGTAATAAAATTCCTTGAAAATAGATTTTTCATTGATTATTACAACCTCCATCCCATTTATATGGTTTCCTTTTGATTTTCATGATCCATATTGACTATCAATCTCTTCAAATATATGTAACGGTACAAGTCAGATTTGTACGTTTGATTCATGGAAACAACTATTTTCAAATTCTTTCACAAAATATGTAATTATTCTACAGTAAGAAAAATGTGGTCAAAGTTGAAAATCAAATTCAAAGAGCACAATATAAATGGGGTGGGAGGGATGATATGGTGACATGTAAACCTCGTAATTCAAGGGCATTCACAGTGCAATTTTCCCATAAACTTACCCTTTTGTACCATCTATAGGATCCAGAACCCAATGCCGACCTGTAGGGCCACCTTCAGACCTGCCATTATCAATTGCAGCAAGCACATCCTCGGATGACAAAGGTGGAACACTATATGAGCCGTCACTAGCAATAGTGTCATTAACGAGCAATTTGATACGCTCCAAAGTTTCTTGTGCACCATCTTTCCTCAAATCTCCAGAATCCTGAAAGTTTTAAAAGCCACAGCTGATTCAGGAATTGAAGCAGAGTTCATTATTGTACTTATCAACCATAACTTAAATGCTTAGCTGTGATTATTCAAACATACCTCCTCCGCCACTAAAGAAAATGGATCTGTCGAAAGCTCGTGTTCGAGCACAAAACTAACAATGGCTTGGGAGCCTGGTAAGGACATACACAAAAGACAGCATAAGTTGAGTGTGAGCCTGGTAAGGACATACACGAGAGTCAATGACTCATTTGAGTAATTGAGTGTCATGACCTACAAAATTCCCTTGCTTCCATTTTGGATGAGTGTCAATGACAATTTACATGAGAGCAATCAATTCACTAAAATTACATTTTGGGCAAGAAATAAGTCAATACCCCACAAAAATATCATTGGACTCTCACATATTTTTCATTTCCTGTTACTTTGGTCCAACGCAAATTCGTGAAAACAAGTGGATGGAAGGAGTGAAGGACTACAACCAGTTTATTTGACAAAAGATAGGAAAAGAAAGCACAAACCAAAGCCTAGAAAACGATTTAGTTAATGGTAATGATAAGACTCAATGTGTCCTTCTGCTCTAGATTTAACATTAACAAACATCAACAACGATAGTAAACTTTTGAACCAAAGACCCATTGGTGTGTATGAATCTCCACGGAGCCAAAACTCACTATTCTTTTGCCTTAGAATATGTTTAATGAGGCAAGATGGGTTCTCTGACCTATTCACAGTTTTAAAACTGTGAAATAAGCTCTATAACTATAAGCGTAATGATGCGTACTTCTGACCACCTTTACCCCACCATACAAGGAAGCCTTTGCGGCGGTAGGGTAATGTTAAAATTTGGCTCTGGCCGTCCTAGTTCCTCAATCGTTCGATAAATCGCTCTCTGACCACCGTACACAGCCTAAAATGCAAATAGCCACACCATGGTTACAAGCAGTTCAACCATCTATAGTTGTATACTCTACAGCACCCAACTAAAGATTATCGAGACATACAATATTCAGATAATAGGAGTGATTAGCTGCTTGTTGATAAATGTTCAATCGAAAGAATGTATCCAGTATAGAAGAGTTGTATAACGAACCATAGTCAGCAACCGTGACTGGGCTTTTATCCAGTTTCGACTGTACATCAGATTGCAGTAGTGACTTTTGTACTCCCTGCATGACAGAACACCTAACTAAATCAGCATAAACATCATTACAGTGTGACAGAACACCTAGCTAAAAAACTAGAGGTCTCACTGACCACATCAACAAGCATGGACTTAAGTGTATCACTAATCACCGACCAAGATGCAGGAGAATCGTTCAGAAGAGACTTGTAACAAAATTGACAAGTACCATGTGGCAAAAACATAAGCAAGAAACTAACTAGGATTAACATCAAAATCACAGTTGAACTCAATACACTTGCTGAAACAGAATAATAGACCTTTATCAATGTCTGCATATTCTCGGACTCCTGACTCTTAAAACCCTTAATACTGTAACTCAAAACCCCAATTCTTCAAAAGAAGAAAATCTTGCATATGTAATGCATAAAACTCAATGTATGGGCAATACATAGCCAATAAAAGTATAACACAGCGACGACAACATTACATTCTGATATCTAGCACAAGCCAAACCAACAATACAACAGTAACATTACCTAGTGCCTCGTAGGCTCCTGCAAATTCCGGGGCAAGGGAGGTGGGATGTACAAGCCAAACCCAAATACGAAACCAGTGAAGCCCATTTTCTCCTATGTATGAACCATTGAATCCTAAATAATAATCTCAGCCAATCAATTCAATCACTGAACTTGGCAATTATAAGTCCGTTTCATCACCCAGAAATTCCAAAACTTTGTCATCATAGATCATTTACTTGCAAAATGTCAATAACCCAAGTATATTACTTACCAGAATAGGCTAAAAGGCTATCTACACCTACCAAATACTACTCTCACACTGACCAACTTACAATCTCAATCGGGTTTATAAAAAACCAACCTAATTCACAATTTCTGATCTGGGTTTGCTTCAAACATCTCGTTAACACGGAAAAGATCAAATCTTTCTTGAACAGAAATGAAAATGAAAATCAAAAGGGAAAAAATCAATTACTACAAAAATGAATGGAATCCCTCGTATTAAGAGAGATAGAGAGAGACGTGCCTGACAAAGACGGGCAGCAAGGGAAGCAGCTTTCTTGGCAGCAGCGAGCTCTTTGTGGTAAGACATTGTTGAAGATGCACTGACTGAAAAGGTTCGAGTATGTTTTGCGGAAGTATAAATGAAAGTGGGAACAACAAACTGAGTTCTCACTCTCAAACAGTTTAAGCTTATATTGGAGTACATGGTTTCAACACTCTCGGTACCTTATTATTAGTTTATAACTCTAGAATAATTCTTACTATAAAATGTCTTCTCATATTAATCTAAACTTCGGAATACCCCACAATAAACCTAACATTACCCCTCCTCATCTCATACTAAACTCGGTGGAAGGGCTACCTTCCCAACCGGTAAAGATGTTATTAACCTATTACTACTAACTCGTAACTCCCCGTTACTACTCTTTAGTCTTTACCCCCAAATTCACTTCCTCCATTAATTTCCTTCATTTTACCAAAAACACCCTAAATTCTTAGACCCACAAAATTTGATATTGTTGGAAATGATGCCTTGAAAAGGCAATATAAAGCAAATGGTTTTTTGTGTTTGCCCCACATCGGTGGGAAACACATTCAATCACCACTTTATATTAGTCCCTCCACTTGGTTGGTTAACTGAGTGGACCAAAGGGGCTTTTGTTGAGAGACTTGGGTTTGTGGGTTTGGGTCCAAACACACACACGCGCGTCGGCCCGGCTCGGGTTTGGGTTTGGGTAGAGCACCTGCGGTGCGGGCCAAAGGCCCCCCTTTTACCTTTTTGCTCTTGTGTGTATATGGATTGTCCAAGTGTATTGTATGTGTGTAACAGTCAGTCAAATGACTGTTAGTGGGAGAGAGTCATGCTTCCATTTATTCGGGTTAGGGGCACGGTTTTTGGCTCCTCTAACAACTCTTATTTGCTATAAATAGAGCATCAGTTCTACACTCAAAAACATACATTCACTCTCTTCTCTCAAATGTTTCCTCTCTTCTAAATACGTTTCTGGGTACTGTTCTTATACTCGTTCCAAAGCTTCCAGTCTTGAGTGGGCAAGTTTGGTTGCTGCAGTGTCAAACCTTGGGGAACTACGGCGCCTGCTGATCGCCACCACGGTCGTGCCGAAATAGTTTTCAAGGCAGAGGCCTTCTTACCTCGTCACTGCAAATCGGTTCTATTTCTGTTCTTTATTTTTCTTTTTTACTGCAAATTCAGAACAACAATTTGAAACTATTTTTTGTTGTTATCTACTGCTGTAACATGTCGCCTGTTTTAGCAAAGATTCTCCCTGATTTGACTAAACTGGAAAAACTAGACGGTCATAACTATAAGCGTTGGTCACAGAAACTGTTAATGTTCTGTTAGAAAAGTTCCCTCCCTCCTGGTCTGACTATAGGAACCACCTTAAGCATAAGAAAAAGGACTTGTCTCTCCAAGAACTAGTAGGACACATGAGGATTGAAGAGGCAAATCGCCTTAAAGACAAACCTGTTAGTCAATCTGTTAAAACTTCTGTTGCTGATGTTAATGCTAATCGGTTGAGTCCGGTGGTCCGTCTTATCCGAGAAGTTCAAGGGTAAGGGTAAGGCCAAGGTTGGTCGGGGTAAGAGCCAGGGTCCAGCTAAGAAGAATGGTCCAGGGAAGCATACCAAATCGGTTGCTAAGATTCGAAACCAAAGGGTCCCATTGTTTGCTACGTCTCGTGGGAAAATCGGTCACAAAGCCTACCAAAGATTGTAATCGAAAAGAAAACTGCTGAAGCTAATGTTCTTTGTGATCGGATGATGCCATTGCTACTGTGGTTGTGGAAGCTAATCGGTGGGTAATGTTCTTTGAATGGGTCTTGAATCCGGTGCTTCTAGACACCTCTGTCGATAAGGGGTTATTTCTTTGAGTTCGAGGAAGTAGCGATGGGGAATGTGTCTACATGGGTAATTCTTCATCCGCAATCATCACAGCAAAGGCAAGATCTTTCTCAAACTCACCTCGGGAAAACACTTGCTCTCACTAATGTTTTGTTTGTACCCTCATTGCGTCGAAACCTCGTGTTCATTTGCCTTATTGAACAAATTTGGTTTGAAACTTGTTTTTGAGGCTGACAAGGTTGTAATGTCGCGTAATGGGGAATTTGTGGGCAAGGGTTATCTTTCTGGGGGTCTTTTTGTATTGAACACTGATTCTGCTATTAATAATATTGCATCTTCTTCTGCTTATATCGTTGAGTCTATTGATGTTTGGCATGGTAGGTTAGGTCATGTGAATGTGGATTACATTAAAAAACTTAGAACTATGAGTTTAATTCCGAGTTTGACGAGTCAAGAATTCTCTAAATGTTCTAGCTGTGTTGAGGCTAAGTTTATAAAGAAGCCTAGTAAACCTGTGACTACTAGGAACACGAGTCTTCTTGAGTTAATCCACACCGACCTGGCTGACTTTAAAACTGTTGCAAGTAGAGGTGGCAAGAATTATTATGTTACGTTTATAGATGACTGTTCCAGATACACCCGTGTCTATTTGCTTAAGACTAAAGATGAAGTAGAGCAATCTTTTATAAACTTTAAGAATGAAGTTGAGAACCAACTTGACAGAAAAATTAAAAGGGTAAGGTCTGATAGAGGTGGTGAGTATAAACCAGTTATCTAGCTGACTTTTGTGCTGCTAACGGTTTAATACATGAGACTAGTCCACCTTACTTACCTCAGTCTAACGGTGTAGCTGAACGAAAAAATAGAACCTTAAAAGAGATGATGAATGCTATGCTTTTAAGTTCTGGCCTATCTGACGATATGTGGGGGGAAGCAATTCTATCAGCTTGTCACATTCTTAACCGTGTACCTCATAAGAAAATTGACAAGACACCCTACGAGATTTGGAAGGGCTATCCTCCTAACCTTAGCTTCCTTAGGGTATGGGGGTGTTTGGCTAAAGTGGGTTTACCTGATTTTAGGAGACCTACCGTTGGACCTAAGACCTATGATTGTGTGTTTATAGGTTATGCTCTAAATAGCTCTGCTTATAGATTTATGTCTTTGAGTGACCGTTCTATATCCGAGGCTAGAGATGCTGTATTTTTTGAGCATGTTTTTCCTTTTCAGAAAACTGTTGTACCATCTACTAGTTTATCTGTTGCATCTCCTGATTTGTCTTCACATGCTAGTGCTAGCACTTCTACTGATGTTTCTGTTGAACCCAGAAGAAGTAAAAGAACTAGATGCCCAAAGAACTTTGGTGATGATTATGATACAACTATGTTGTCTGAACTAGGATACACTGTTTGTGCTAGTGATGAGTTTGTTTCAGCCTTTTTAATAGAAGATGACCCAAAAACCTATAGTGAGGCAATGAAATCCATTGAATGCTAATTTTTGGAAAGATGCTATTAAAAGTGAACTTGACTCTATTGTGTCAAATCAGACTTAGAGTCGATCGATTTACCTAAAGGTAGTAAACCTATTACAAGTAAATGGATCTTTAAAAAGAAAATGAGACCTGACGGTACAATAGAGAGGTTCAAAGCTAGACTTGTAGTTAGAGGCTTTACACAAAAGAAGGATATTGGTTATTTTGATACTTACTCTCCTGTGACCAAAATTTCGACTATTAGGACTCTTGTCGCCTTAGCTGCTATTCATAACCTTGTTATACATCAGATGGATGTTAAAGCGCTTTTTGAATGGTGAACTAAGGGAAGAGATCTATATGTCTCAACCTGAAGGTTTCGTGATTGAGGGTCTAGAGAGTAAAGTGTGTAAACTGAACAAGTCACTTTATGGACTGAAACAAGCACCTAAACAGTGGTATGAGAAATTTAACAACACTTTGATAAGTAATGGCTATGTGGTTAATAATTCTGATTCATGTGTTTATTCAAAAATGATGGGATCTGATTGTGTAATTATATGCCTATGAAGAGTCTATATAGCGATATACTCAAGAGGGGGGGTGGATTGAGTATGTAAAACTCTTGCCCACTTTTTCGATTTATTGATAGTTTATTAATCACTCGAAGTTTATCAATTAAACTTGACTAATTAATTTATCGTATGTGTGAAAATGAAATAATAAATGCGTAAATAAAGAAGACACACGAAGTTTTGAAGTGGTTCAGTTTCACAAATCGAAACCTACGTCCACTATTCTCGATTAATAACTTTAGTACCTTACTACGGATTACAAAATTATCAATCTAACTCGTACAACTAACTATAGTTGTAACTCAACTTGAGTATCGTTAAATACTCGATTTCTATCTTACGTTAATAAGAAAGTACTACTAGATTCTACTAGTGTTCACGTTAATGAACGAGTATGAATACAATGAGTACTATTATCCTATTAATGAAACGAACGAGAATGATTGACTTTAAAGAGGCACACGTTTTTTGCTTTAGACACAATTCGGGTTTTGAAAACAATTGCAATTTTGAAACAACTAAATTCGAAATATACTTAGGGTTTTTGCAAAGGTTTCTCTCAATTAAAAATGTAAATAAGTGTCTTGCTTTTCTAATGAAATACTTTGGTATTTATAGGAGTAGAAAAACCTAAAACTAGGTTAAAAATCAAAACCCTAGCCGTCCCACTTTGGTTCGAAATCTCCTTAAGTGGGCTAGGTTAAATTTCTTATTTCTATCTACAAAATACCTTTTATTCAAAAACCCTAAATACTACTAGGATATTTTCGACTAGAAGGTGATATGGCCATAATCCATTTCGCTCTAATTGAAACCCTAATAATAATTAGTTTTTAAATCATAAAGCTATGATAATATGATTAGAAACCCTATATTACATAACAACCCATAAGTTGTATGATAAATCAGTAGGATTAACATAATCTATATACTAATTTCAACTAAAAAAGATATAGTATAAATATCACTTTAATTTTCGAAATAATAAGTAAATCTAAAGCATAGATTGTGCTCTCTTATAAGTCGTTCATGGTTATAGGTCAAATGGCTATAACCAAGAACTTTGATAGGTAAGGTTAGAGATGAAATAGCTATAACCATACTTTCTCAAAAACCATTTTGTTCATACCATTTATATAATGAAATCCTATATCCCTAATCTTCATGAGATCTTCAAATATAGGTTCCTTTCTTCATCTTGATCTAGAAACTCTTCATCTTGAGCTCCCATCAAATAATATATTATTTTGCTTGATTTAGTCTTCTATGGTTATAGGCAAAACAACCATAACCAAACTTGATTACCAAGCTCCAATTTTGTCATGAGAATTCCATCATATGCTATAGCCACAATCATGCTTCCAAGGTAATTGTTAACTCAGATATACACCATTCAACAAACAATTACAAGCACAAGTGTATAACATATTAAAAATCATAATACTTGTCATTATCAAAACTTATATAAATATGATCCAACAAATTCTCCCTTTTTGATGATGGCAAGTCTCTTATGATTTGTGACTAATGGTCAAGTTCCCCCTCAACATGCTACTACCAAAGTTATAGTAAGCTGTTCGCAAGAACAAGCTATTTGTATTCAAAGTTATAGCATGGAACCCCTTAAGAGATTAAAGATCTTGACAAGGAGTAAGCTTAGGCAATAATTCAAGTCACACGATTTCTTCCCCCTCTTGACATCATCGAAAAGACGAGAACAGACATAAAACGACTAGAATGATATCAACCGAGGCAAGAAATATATATTAATCAAGGCATATATTATAGCATAAGAACGACTTCAACATAATCAAGCTCTAAATATAGAGTGTGTAATACAAACCAAGATGAGTATAGATTTTTGTAAGAGAGAATGAAAATAGTCACTCACCTAACTACGACCTACAAAAGCATGCATGCAATCTAACATGATAGGTATCTCTAGCGACCGTACATATACACTCCAACCAAACGAGGTCCAAAACACATGCCGAAGACTTACAAAGTAATGTGAGGTGAGTTAATTGGGTAAGAAGGGGCAAAATAATTTGGATATGTGGAGGTAAAAGCCAAGCTAGAACCGATCACAATCAAAAGTAGCCATATTCCACTTTCCAACTCAACATGAAAGATGATGTACAATGCCAAGTACGGCACACACTCACTCACATCAACAAGTACTTCTCCTCAAGTAATATGGAAATGATAAGAATAGGAGTAATAAGAGATTCTTGCTTTTCCATCTTTTATAGTATCATTTTTCCTTTTTTTTTTTCCTTTTTTTTCATCATTTTTTTCGTTTCAATCCATCATTTTCTTCTTCCTTCCAATATCCATCACAAAATCAACAAAATTGACCGCAACAAGACTTCCAAACTTACCAACAAGACTAGCTTGACAAGGGTAGGCCATATGGAATGTAGTAGAATAAATGGGTCAAAACGAGGCAAATTTGGCTATTGTGAGGTTAGTAGATATAACATAAAGGAAGCGTCGCCTCTCCACATGTGTCACCACCACAAACCGAGTGTATACAGGCAATAAGAGACAAATTTCATGCTTATGCAATTTGATGTTACATGCCATGTAAGGAGTACTACTCACATCCTAAAAGAAACCAATCATGAATGTCATTGGTTTATGAAGCTTTAAACCTTAGAATGTATAAGTGATGAAAGATATGGTTTGTATACAACACAAAATATAATAGACTAGCAAACGGCATATTCTCATAAAATAATAAAATACTATATAAGAATGTACTTGCAGCGGAAAATACGAACATAGTCATACAATCTCGTCAAATCTAGTCAGTCATACGGAAAATAGAGTATTTGTGACAAGTTTAGTTGCCACCAATTAAACCAATTTCCAATCGTAAAATCTCAAAACGTTTTCTAGTTAAAGCCTTTGTCAAAATATCCGCCCATTGATTTTCTGTACTACAAAATTCTAGTTTTATGTTGCCTTTTTCAACATGGCCGCGTAGAAAATGGTGTCTAATATCAATATTTTTAGTACGAGAGTGCTGTGCGGGGTTTTTAGATATAATAATAGCACTCGTATTATCACATAAAATAGGAATACATCCTACATCTACACCATAATCACATAATTGTTGCTTAAGCCATAATAATTGAGAACATACCAGTCCGGCAGCAATATATTCAGCTTCCCAGTAGATAAGGCAACTGAATTTTGTTTCTTTGAACCCCATGTTATAATACAAGGTCCAACAAATGTAGCGAATCCTGACGTACTTTTCCTATCTAGAGAACATCCTGCATAATCTGCGTCTGAATATCCAATTAAATTAAAATTGCATTCTAGTGGATACCATAAGTACAGATTTTTCGTACCAATTAAATATCTTAAAATTCTTTTAACTGCAACCATATGTGATTCTTTGGGACACGACTGAAATCGTGCACACATACATACACTAAACATTAAATCTGGACGACTTGCAGTTAAATAGAGAAGTGAACCAATCATACCTCGGTAAGTGGTTTCATCCACACACTTACCATCTTTGTCCAAGGTTAGTTTCTTCTCAGTAACCATTGGAGTGTCCATGGGATTGGCATCTTGCATACCAAATTTCTTGATTAATTCTTTGATGTATTTTTGTTGATGTATCATGATGCCTTCATCTGTTTGTTGAATCTGAAGTCCTAAGAAGAACTTTAATTCACCCATCATGCTCATCTCAAATTCTGAGGTCATTAAATCTGAAAAATACTTACAAAGTCTATTGTTATTTGAACCAAAAATGATATCATCAACATAGATTTGAACAACTAATAAATCAGAGCCTTCTGACTTTAGAAACAAGGTTTTATCGACTGATCCTCTTTTAAAATTACTTTGAAACAAAAATTTGGATAGTCTATCGTACCAAGCCCTTGGGGCTTGTTTCAAACCATATAAAGCTTTGTCAAGCTTATATACATGATTTTGAAACTTGTGATCTAGAAAGCCAGGAAGATGATCTACAAAAACCTCGATCTTCATTTAAATAGCCGTTAAGAAATGCAGTCTTAACGTCCATTTGAAATAACTTCATCTTCTTATGTGCTGCAAAGGCAATCAAGAGACGAATTGCTTCTAGCCTTGCCACTGGAGCAAATGTTTCATCATAGTCGATTCCTTCTTGTTGGTTATAACCTTGTACCACCAATCTGGCTTATTTCGAACTATGACCCCTGTATCATCCAATTTGTTTCTAAAAATCCATCTTGTTCCAATAATTGAACGATTTTTAGGTATTGGCACTAAGTGCCAGACTTTATTATGTTCAAATTGTTGAAGTTCTTCTTGCATTGTTATAACCCAGTCAGAGTCTACAAGAGCTTCTTTAATATTGGAAGGTTCAATGGTGGATAAGAAGGAGTAAAATGAACAAAAGTTGTTCAACTTTCTTCGAGTTTGAACTCCTTGGTCTAAACTTCCAAGTATACTTTCCATAGGATGTGATCCTTTGTATTTCCACTTTTTGGAATTTTCAGGTATATTATCATGTGAACTTGGTTCTCCTTCTTCAAACGAGTTAGAAATGGTTCCCCCTGAATCCAGCCCTTGGGTTGTAGTAGATTCAGGTGTAACCATCGGATCTATATTTGTGGTTATATCTTCATCAGTTATAACCGTAGATTCCAATTTTTCTTTTTGAGAAGAATCAATAGTATCATCAACTATTGTTTCAGTTCTCTTATGTAACACCCCCATACTCCAAGTGCCTTACCAGGACCACTTAAGGCATGGAAGTGCTACCATCTCGGTTACCCGAGGCAATGATAATCAAATGACAATGAAGAAACATAATTTAAATAACAATATAGTTTAAAGTGATTACATGAGTAAAACCAAAACTGTAAAACTGAATTACAAGATTCTCAGACGGTCTACTGTCAAAACTATCAAAGCTATAAAACATCGTCTGACACAACGGAAGACTTCTAACTGCCACGTGATGACTCATCCCAGCTATCCCATACGCGTCATATCATACCTGCTCAATAATCGCTCACCACCCCGAATGGATCACCAGTTTTTAAAACATTGAACGGGTCGATACTAATCACACAATTTATATAACCAACAACACAAGAAACAAGCAGCTCAAACGGTCACACACACCATCACACCCACTCCAATCAATCTCCGTCACCGATCGTCCACTTTGGACGGCCCGCCGCCAATGGGGGACCGCAGCCATACCCACCAAATCCCCGCTCATCATAACAAGCGATAACCTTGTCCCATTAATGTGCACATCCCCTCCGTGGCGGGTTCCACGGAGGGCGAAACTAGGGCGTGAAGCCACTCCCACAAGTGACTCCACTCAGCCGAGAACGCATCTCGAGAACCAGAGACAAACAATCACAACAATCAGTTAACAACCGTCACAATACCAATACGATAATATTCAACAATCACGAAACACCAACAATGCATTATGGGACTAATACTGAGTAGGGAAACCCTACCTGGAAAGCAACACAATCAGACGGTCTCAACAGCTGATATCAAAAGGCTTCTTCTACGAATCCTCCTCCTAACATACAAACATATAATCACTACCAATCACGAAATACAACAATACCCCCAAATCCCAATATTAGGGTTTAAACAACCTTAACCAAATGCTATAAAAAAGGTACGTAGGACTTACCCTTGACGCAAGGATCACAATGATATAAAGAACGATGAAATCCGACCTCTCAAGCTCCGGGATTTGTCAGTAACACGGATGAATGCGAAGAACGTAACTTGAATCTCTTTTCAATGTGATTAGGTTTGTAAAAGTGTATTGTAAAGATGACGGAAAGATTTATATATACTAATCCGTGTTATTAACAAAACCCGACAAAACATCACCCGTAAACCGGGCTACTCGATCGAGTAACTGACCTACTCGATCGAGTGTCGGCTACTCTATCGAGTACCTAAGGCTACTCGATAGAGTACCCTACAGTCGAAACTATTTTAAAAAACAAAACACCCTTACTCGACAGAGTAAGGCCTACTCGATAAAGTACCCAGAGACTCATAAAACCGTAGTATTACATCTTATTTTTCTCATTTGAAGGGTTCCCTAATTCATCATTAGTACCTTCGATTTCTTTTTCTTCATCTTCTAGCTCTGGAGGATCATCTCTAGAAAGATGAAAGTCAGGTTCATTCATATCTTCTTCCTCATCCTGTTCAGCCTTATCAAACATATTATTTTTGTCAAAAATAACATGTACACTTTCCTCTATACATAGAGTTCTTTTGTTGAAAACTTTGTATGCCTTGCTATGGTTAGAGTAACCAACAAATATCGCTTCATCGCTTCTAGGATCAAATTTAGTTAAACGATTTTTGCCATTATTATGGACATAACATTTGCTCCCAAAACAACGAAAATGTGATATATTTGGCTTACGTCCTCTGAGTAATTCATAAGGAGTTTTCTTAATGATTGGTGATGCCTGTCGTTGTGTGCACCAAAAATAATATTTATAGTCCAAACTACTACTATAGCTAGTGGCAGTCAGGGTCGAACCACAGGGAGGCGATGCAATTATTGGTTGTCTAATTCTAGCCTAAGGTAACAAACGTGAGGGGGATTTGATTTGAGTTGTTCTATAACTAAAGGCAATAAATGAAAAGTAAACTAAATAAACGGATGAAATCAAATATAAAAGGGTGCTAAGATGGTCGGTTCACTATATTTTCGGCGGCAACATCCTAGGTAAGTCTGAAATAAACACATAAGACGGGAAAATAAGAAGTCCTCTCGGTCCATTCTCAACAGGTAGCATCTTTCGATCTCGCTACAGGTCTTTAATATCACTAATGCTAACTTTCATCCTGAAAAGTGACTTAAAAGGCTAAATTAACTTATCTCTCGATCTTATTAATTTAGTCGTCTTAATTAGGTAGGCTATCTCCCTTCCCTATCTTTCGATCTTTATTGGGTCGGTCAATTCCTAAACATTCAACTAGCCGCGTGCACTCGATTCGTCAAATATAGCAATTAAATTAATTAAAACGAAGCTAATATCATGTGGCCAGTCGATCGACCAAGGTGTGCGGTCGATCGACCGTGGCGCGATTCCAGGTCTACTATTCTAATGCCGCCTACTTCAACAGATTCCCTACATCCTAGCACATGGGGTTTAGCTATTCATACTGGAAATAATAACAACAATAAACTTAACAATTAAAACATTCGAATTCATACTTAAATTAATTAAACGAACAATTAACATAAAACAATAATTTGGCTTCGGGAGATCTAACCTAGCAATCCTAAACTATCAGCAAATTAAAGCAATGAAACTGAATATTAGAACAGAAGAGTACCGTGAAGGAAATCGCAGAGGAAAGATCAAAACCGATTGCAAAAAGAACTTTATTAATGAAAGAATGAACTAAACTAATGATTATTGAATTGTATGTAAAGAACTAAATGATGAAAACTGGATGATTAAAACTGAAAACCTAAGCTACGTTATATAGGAATACAACGTAGTTCTTATTTCCCAAAACCTAATTATGATGGGCTTCAAACTTCTCGTTCTTTTAATTTGCGTCAGAGTCACGGTCTGGTCGATCGACCACTGGGACCGGTCGATCGACTATCCCTCGCTATACAGTAGCTTCTGTATGTCGCGCTCTGGTCGATAGACCATGGAGGTCGGTCGATCGACTGGAGTAGCTGGTACTTGGCTTCTAATTCTTCATAAAATTGTCTTTCAGGCCTCGGAATGCGTACCAAGCTCATTTCTTGCGTAAATATTTCATGTCAAATGCAATGCAAGGTACTCGGGGACGGATTCGGCTCGATTTCCGCTCATTTCCGCATAAATCTGCAATATTACATAAAAAATACGAAAGTAGACGAAATGGGGCAAATAGTAGCATAAACTACATAAATGAGCTCTGAAATGCGTGTAAAATGAGGTGTAAAACATCATATAAAAGACACGCATCAAACTTCCCCAAACCAAACCCTTGCTTGTCCCTAAGCAAGAACAAGACTCGATCCTAAAACCTAGTGGAACGATTTCAATCTCAGAGCGAAATGCAAACCCAATAGCCTAAACCAATTTAATGCAACAACTAACAATCACTTAGCAATATGAATCATGCAAACGAGTTATGAAGCCGTTAAAAACTTGCTGAGCCGTCAACTGTAGAGACTTATCAATTCGGACTTTCACGGGTCGCTCATATCACTCAATAAATACAGGTGAGTATATGTAAAGATAGAAAGAATACATATTGTAGTGACTCTCACCTAACTACGACCTATAAGAACATGCCTGCAATCTAATATGAGGGGTTGTTTGGTTACCCATTAAATAACACAGGAATTCCAATTCAGGTGAATTGCAAAATGGGTAACTTGTTTGGTTACCCCAATTCATATGAAATACAATTACCTTGGAACTCTAATTCCTCCGTAATGGAGGAAGTTGCTTACCTAGGTCCCCCTAGGTAAGTGGGAATGCCTACATGAATTACATTTCCTTTATGCAACCAAACAACTTTTCCTAATTCACATGAATTCTAAAATCATGTGATTTATCATTTCCTAGGCAATGCAACTTCCTACATGCAACCAAACGACCCCTGAAAGTAATTTCTACAACCGTACATATGCATTCCAACCAATCAAATGACCATGACACATGCCAAGGTAAATATGGATATGTGAGGTATGGGTAAGAAGAGGCTAAAATAAATTTGGATAAAAACAGAGTTAAAAGCCAAGCTAGTAACTAAGGGAACCAAATTATAACAACATCCAACTTCTTGCTCAAACTTTCAACCGAAACAGTGCTAATAGCAAGCACTAATCTCACAATCTCCATAATAATTGTAATTCCCCAAATGATGATAATAAAGCATGGGAATAAAATCACCAACTGATCAAAACTCCAACCACGTGATTTTTATTTTCTCATTTCTCGGGCTTCAGTTGATCGACCAAGATGGGCAGTCGATCGACCGCCCTCTACAGTACAGCACGCGTTTTTTTTTCTTTTCTCTTTTCAATTCTATTTTTTTTCTTCCTCCTTTATTCTTTCCTTTTTTCTCTTCCCAACATCATCTCAAAATGAGCATATGCCACCAAAAACGTAGTAACAATCCCAAGAACATAAACTACTAGCTTGACAAAGGCAGGCTAAGTGTAGGATGTAGTTAACGGGACAAAAAGGCTATTTCTGGCAGTGTGGAGCTTATGGGCAAAAAGAATAAAGGGGTGACCTCTTCCACATGTGTCAACAAACCACGAACCCGAATGCATACAGGTATTAAGCAGATTAAGTTCATATTTATGCATATTTATGTAACAAGTCTCATAAGGAGTAACTACTCACAATCCTAGATAAACCGGTCACGAATGACACCAGTTATAGGCTCTAAACCTCAGAATATGATGTAGTTTACCAAAAATCTAAGTCAAGTTTCAAGTTCATCAAGATATTAACGAAAACTCGTAGATTATGCAAATGATTCTACTAATAACATGTCAAATTAGCAAGGCTTAGGCATAAAACAGCTGCAAATGCAATGTCATCATTGAAATACTACCGTTCCGACTCGACCTAAATGCTAAAATAAACGTGCATTTTTTGAATTTTTGAAATTTTTCAATTTTTTTTTTTGAAATTTTCTGTATATATATAGGAAATGAAATAAATAATGCAAACTGAGTAATTAAACGTGAATGCAAAAACATATGAAATGCAACACAAAACCCTTCCCCAAACCAAATCACACAATGTCCCCATTGTGCAAAATCATATAGTGAAATAAAAGGAAAACGGGAATTTGCGATAAATAACTAAAGAAGACATGAAGTAAGGACTCGAAAACTCACAAGACTTTAAGTTGAAAGACAAAAGGAAACCTCCCCAAACCGGCGTGAGCTAGGAGGTTTTGATGAGCATCTTGATGCTACCAATAAGTACCGAAAAGAAGCAAAAGTACCACGCGTAGAACCGAGAAAACAATTTATTAACCGCAACATTATGTGTAAAATAAAGAAACGGAAGAAAACAGAAATGAGTCGGAGAATAAAGTGGAGAAAAGACTCCCTCAACTTCCGCAAATCGACCAACACAGCAGGGGAATGATCGAAAGCAGTGCAAGCGAACATGGTCGATCGACCACATCACCCAGTCGATCGACCAGGGTGAACAGGAACAGAAGCTCCTGGAAGTCGCAGCTCAGTCGATCGACCATAGGAGGCAGTCGATCGACTGAAATACCTGCTGTAAGTTCTGATTTTCTTCAAATTAGCTCAATAACTCGAGCTAATATGGTCCATAAACCTGTAAATACACACAATAACGCGCCCAAAATTGCGCAAAACCCAAAGTAACAGCCTAAAGTATTTAAAATCCTAAACAAACTTATTAAAATGCGAAGTCTCGCGCACACAAAAGCAATAAAAAGAGAGTCTAACGAAAGCAAATAAAATGTTTGTTTTTGAAAAAGTCTTAATCAACTAATAGTTGATCAAGAACGGCCACGGAATGGCCCACTTGCTCGGCTCCTGGCTACAAGAAGTAGCCTCTACAGTGCTCATCTTCTCAGCTGCACTCTTCTCAACTCCAACATCTGCAGAACTCAATGGATCGACTTCAACATCTTCCCAAGCAATGACCTCTTCGGCTCATCAAAGTCCAAGTCGGACTCGTCACTTTTGGCTCCTCGCGAGGCTCCTCATCGTGCCATAGCTAAGACATCCTAGACCGCCTCTTTGAACTATTGGCTCCCTCACAGCTGGAGCAACATGCGGCTCTTCCTTCCCCAAACCAGCTCCTGCAATATCCAAAATAGAAGAATCTTCCTCCAATTTGCTCCCAATCTGGGGCGGAGGTGTTACAACAGGAATAGGCATAGAGGCAGGCATTCATAAAACACAAAGTAGGATTTCTTTTCAGAAACCGTATTACAAGTGACTGGCCACATGGGGTCTTTCTTCTTAGCTGTCTGGGCAAAGACAATGGAATGCTTCCCTACTTTGAAGGTCAGAGTCCCTAAACCATCTGTAACACCCCCATACTCCAAGTGCCTTACCAGGACCACTCAGGTATGAAGACATTACCATCTCGGTTACCCGAGGCAATGATAATCAAATAAACAATGAAGAAACAACGTTTAAATATAAATACTTAGTGAAGAGTTACAATTCTCAAAACCAAACCAAAAGTGTAATACATGTTCTCAAACCGACTGTTCTAATCGAAATGTAAATAAACTAATAAGCTACGGCGGAAGACTCCTATCATCATGTCGTGGCCATCCCAAACTATCCCAAGACTCATCTCATACCGCTCAATATCCGCTCACCATCCCCGAATGGATCACCGCAGTTTACAAAACAACAACCGGGTCGATACTAATCACACAACTTAATATATATATATATATATATATATATATATATATATATCAACAATAAGATAAACAGACGACTTATCGTCACACACACACAACCAACCAATTCCAATCATCTCAATCATCGATCGTCCTTTGGACCCGCGTGGGGGACCGCAACCGTACCCACAAATCCCGCTCCACATAGTGAGCGATAACCCTGTCCATTAATGTGCACATCCCTTCTGTGGCGGGTTCCACAGAAGGCGAAACTAGGGCGTGAAGCCACTCCCGCAAGTGACCCCACTCAGCCGAGGACACGCCTCGAGAACCACAGACAACAATCACAAACGCAATCGCAATCACAACCGTCACAATACAATTACTATATCAACAATCAATCTCAACACATCAACCAATATCCCATTATGGGACTAATACTGAGTAGGAAATCCTACCGGAAAGCACTTTGTCGTCGACGGTCTCTCTGCTTTGTATCAAAAGCCTCCTCTATGAAACCTCCTCCTATCAGACAACACATAAATGCTACCCAATTACATACTACTAAAAAACCCCCAAATCCCTATATTAGGGTTTAACCAAATCAAAGGAAAGACAATAAAAAGGGTACATAGATCTTACCCTCGACGCAAGGAACTCAACGGTATAACCAACGACGAGAACTGACCTTCCAAACTCCGGGGATTGCTAATAATGCGATTAGGATGAAGAACTTGCTTGCTTTCTCTCTTAAACAGTAATTTAGGTTTTGCAAAAGTGATTTAGTATAATGACGACAAAGCTTATATACCTTAATCGCATAATTAACAAAACCCGAGAAAACTCCCCGTAAAATGGGCCTTTCGATCGAGTACCGAGGTACTCGATCGAGTACCCTAGTTACTCGATCGAGTACCCAACAGGTCAGAAACTTTTCTAAAACGCAACTTACCCTTACTCGACAGAGTAAGGCCTACTCGATAGAGTACCCCAAGACTTATAAATACGGAGTATTACAGTCTTCCCTCCTTAAAAGGAACTTCGTCCCCGAAGTTCAAACCACTACTAAACAAAGGTACTCCCATAACATTCCCGACTCAACAACCAAAACAAAATTCAACATAAAACATGTTACTAACCTAACTCATCCCGACAAACATACCGACGCAACGTACAAAAGGGGTATAAAACTCTTAAAAACTGTTCGCGATCATCTCCTACCCCCTAAAAGAAACAAGGTTACGTCCCCGTAACCATACATACCTGGTCAAAAAGGAAAGGGTAACGCTCTTTCATAGCCTCCTCTGGCTCCCATGTAGCTTCCTCGGTCTCGTGGTTAGACCAAAGGATCTTGAGCAAAACTGTCTCACCACTCCTAGTCTTTCTAACCTTTCGGTCTAGAATCTGCTTAGGCACCTCAAGATATGATAAGGACTGATATAGCTCTAAGCTCTCTGCCTCTAACACATGTGACGGGTCACTCACATACTTCCGCAGCTGCGATACATGAAACACATTATGCACTCTCTCTAATGCAGCTGGTAAAGGCAGACGATATGCAACTTCCCCAACTCGCTCTAAGATCTCATAAGGCCCTATAAACTTCTGACTTAGCTTGCCTTTCTTCCCAAATCTCATAACCCCACGCATAGGAGACACTTTCAAAAGAACCTTGTCCACAACTTGAAACTCTATGTCCCGGCGATGTAGATCTGCATAACTCTTTTGCTATCCCGAGGCTGCTCTCATCCGTTCCCCGATCATCTTAATCTGTTCCACCATCTCATGCACCATCTCTGGTCCTAAAACCACTTTGCCTCAAAGACTATCGTCCCAACAGATTGGACTCCTGCATCTCCTCCCATACAAAGCCTCAAACGGTGCCATACCAATACTAGTGTGATAGCTATTATTGTAAGAAAATTCTATCAAGTCCAACCTCTGTTCCCAGCTACCACCAAAATCCATCACACAAGCTCGCAACATATCCTCAAGAGTCTTGATTGTTCTCTCAGTCTGCTCGTCTGTCGCAGGATGGAATGCTGTACTCATCTTCAAAGTTGTCCCCAACGATTCCTGCAACTCTTTCCAAAACCTCGATATAAACCTCGCATCTCTGTCAGACACTATGTCCTTAGGGACTCCATGTAACTTAAGCACGTTCTTTCGATAGGCCATAGCCAATTGTGCCTTAGTCCATGTATCTTTCATTGGAACAAAGTGAGCTGACTTGGTCAGTCGATCCACTATTACCCAAATCATGTTGTTACCCTGTTGACTCTTTGGCAAACCCACAATAAAATCCATGGAAATGGATTCCCACTTCCACTCAGGTACCTCTAAAGACTGAATCTTACATTGTGGTCGTCATTGTTCCCCTTTAACTCTCTCGGCATGTCAAACAACGGACACAAACTCAATTTTGTCTCTTTCTTCATCCCAGGCCACCAAAACGTTTTCTTCAAATCCTTGTATAGCTTGTCACCACCTGGATGTACTGAATATGGTGTACAATGCGCCTCTGTCATGATTGTCTTTTTCAACTCCTCATCATTAGGAACACACCACCTACCATCAAACCTCAAACTACCATCTGTATGAATAGAAAATCGGGACACTGTCCCTTTCTCTACTCCAGCTCTCCACTCCACTATCTTAGGATCCAACGCCTGCTTACCTCGAATGTCATCATAAAACTCAAGCTGTACTGTCATATCACCCATGGCATCTCCTTTCTGCATCATATGTATCCCAAAACTCGCTACCTCATCTCTCAGCCTCATCAAAGATAGAGCTGTACACAGAGAATGTACACTCTTCCTACTCAAAGCATCAACAACAACATTGGCCTTCCCTTTATGGTAGATGATTTCCATGTCATAATCGCCAATCAGCTCCATCCACCTCCTCTGTCTCATATTCAACTCCTTCTGAGTGAAGATGTACTTGAGACTCTTGTGATCAGAAAATACCTTAAAGATTGCTCCATAAAGGTAATGTCTCCAAATCTTGAGAGCAAACACCACCGCACGTAACTCCAGATCATGAGTAGGGTAGTTCTCCTCATAAGGCTTCAATTGCCTAGAAGCATAGGCAATCACTTTACCATTCTGCATCAACACACATCCTAACCCATTCTTCGAGGCATCTGTATAAAACTCAAAGTTCTCGCTCCCTTCAGTAATGCTAAGACGGGAGCGTGGTCAAACGCTCCTTTAATGTTTGGAACGCCGTCTCACAACTCTCATCCCAACGGAACCTGTTCTCTTTTCTCATCAACGCTGTCATAGGTCTAGCTATCTTGGAGAAATCTTTCACGAACCGTCTGTAATATCCAGCTAAACCCAAGAAACTCCTAACCTCAGCAACATTCTTAGGTGCATCCCACTTTGTCACTGCCTCAATCTTCGCCGGATCCTGCCTACTCCCTCCTTAGAGATCACATGCCCCTTAAAAGCAACTTTCTCTAACAGAACTCACACTTGGACGACTTAGCATACAACTCATGCTCCCTCAAAGTTTGCAACACGATCCTCAGATGCTCCTCATGCTCCTCCTTAGTCTTAGAGTAGACTAAGATATCATCGATAAATACCACTACAAACTGGTCCAAGAACTGTCTGAAGATTCTATTCATCAAATCCATAAACACTGCCGATGCATTCGACAACCCAAACGGCATCACCACATACTCATAATGGCCATACCTTGACGTAAAAGCTGTCTTTGGTATGTCCACCTCTCTAATCTTCACCTGATGGTACCCCGACCTCAAATCAATCTTAGAAAAGACCGATGCACCACTCAGGCGATCAAACAGGTCATCTATCCTTGGCAAAGGATACTTGTTCTTCACCGTCACTCGGTTCGGCTCCCTGTAATCTATACACAACCTCAAGCTCCCATCTTTCTTCTTCACGAAAAAGAATGGTGCTCCCCACGGCGATACACTTGGTCTAATGTATCCCTTCTCTATCAAATCATCCAATTGCTTCCTAAGCTCCTCCATCTCCTTAGGACCCATACGGTACGGTGCCTTAGAGATTGGCCCCGTCCCTGGCTTCAACTCAACGGTGAAATCTATCTCCCTCTTTGGTGGCAACCCGGAATCTCGTCAGGAAAAACATCGGCAAACTCTCCCACCACAGGTATCTCATCAACTGTCGGACTCTCTATCCGGTCATCTCTCACATGGCACAAGATCAAAGGACATCCCTTCCTCAGATAAGACTTCAAGGTGACAGCTGCAATCAACTTAACTTTGGGTTTGACTAGAAACCCACGATAAGACACACTAACACCCTTAGGACCTCTTAAAGACACTTTCTTTTGATGACAGTCTATCTTAGCTTTATACTTTCCTAACCAATCCATCCCGACTATCATCTCAAAACCGTCAAAGGAAACTCTAGCAAGTCTACAGGTAGATCAACTTGCCCAACTATCATAGATACATCTCTAAACAATCTCCCACATGATACAGACTCACCCGAAGGTATAAAAACTTGCTCACTAACAGACTCATATACCCTCAAACCCAACTGTTTAACATGACTTGAAGACACAAACGACTGAGAAGCCCCCGAATCAAACAAAACAAAGGTAGGAATACCATTAACAAGGAATGTACAGGTGATAACGTGCGCATCTTCCTCAGCTGCTTTCTTCTCCATCATGAATAACTTTCCCTTTGGTCTTCTGTCCACCTCCTGGACAAGATTAGTGAAGTAGTCGGCTTAGCACCACCCTTGATTGTTGTTGTTCTTTGTTCGTTGGTGGTTTCGATAAGAATTACCGCCGTTGCGGTTGCCTCCACTGTAACTCGACTTCCCCGGTTTGGCCATGATCCGGCCGGTCTGGTCTTTGCTCGCATAGCTCGCGCAGGTCTCGGAAAGATCCGGTGCACTTGTGCACTCATGTCTCTTGTGGCCTACACCACCACGGCTATAGCAGGTCACTCCCCAACTACCACTAACACTTCCCCGGCCGCGCCCAAAGGAAGCCCCAAAGATCGAACCCCGACCCGGAAGAAAACCCCTTAGACCGATCGTGGTTGCCTTTCTTGTGATTAGACCTGGCCACCACCCTCGCTCTCGACTTCCTTTTCTCACCACCTAACCTCTCCCGAGCCATTTACACCAACCTCTCGGCTCTCCCGGCCCTCTCATAAGCTTCCTTAACATCGTAAGGATCCCCACGGGTAACTTATCCATAATCTTAGGGGTCAACCCCTCTCAAACCTCAACGCCAGGTTCTCCTCACTCAAACCCATATCCTCAAAGATACCTAGACTTCTCATTGAATTGTCTCGAGTAGTACTCGGCCACGACATCTCGGCGGTCATCTTAAAATCGTCAAACTCTTCCCTCAACTTACTCCTCACATGCTCCGCACGAACTCCTTCCTCACGGCCCCTACGAAACTCCTCCCAAGGTATAGCAGGTAAACCTTGGTTTGTATAAATCTCCTTAGCACTCACTTTCACTGTATCCCATCACTTGCCAGCTGCCTCCCTCAGATAGAACGCAGCTTGTTCCACTCTCATCTCATCAGGACAGTGAACCAAATCTAATATGTTCTCCATGTCTCTCAGCCAACTATCAAGAAGGTTAGGCTCCCCAACTCCCTTGTACTCTTTCGGGTTAAACCTCGCTATATAGAGGCTGATTTTAGAATGATCAACCTCCTTCTCTTTATCCTTATCCTTATCTTTCCCCACAGTCTTTAAAGTCTCAGTAAGAGCATCCTGATGCTCCAACATCTTAACGATGTCATCCATGGTCATAAGCTCAGCTCTCGCATACAAAGCATTCTTCTTGGGCGGCATCTTGAAACTATATATAAGAAAGGGTAGACATAAACACACGTACTAAACCTCAAAACATGAAAACACGCTGCCCAGAACCTACTCGATCGAGTGCCCAAACATACTCGATCGAGTAACGGGCTACTCGATCGAGTGCCCTCCATACTCGATCGAGTGCCCCAACATCAGACCCCAAACAGACCTTCTGATCTCTAACATACTCGACCGAGTAGCTAGGCTACTCGATCGAGTGACCCCCTACTCGATCGAGTGCCCCAGGTACTCGATCGAGTGCCCAAAAACACGATTCTAGACTCGAAATCATCAAAAACCCACCCGATCAAGTCAGTCCCACTCGATCAAGTCATGCTAACTCAGAAACGCTACCCGCATGCTATATCATATGCTAACATGCTAAAAACTTCATAAAACCACATATTATATCATAACTTAAACATATAATGCTACACATCCTTTTCATACGATCTAGAAGATCATTATATCATATTATTAAACGCCACATTGTAAACATCCAACATGTTATCATTCCAACAACAAGTTTCCATATATCATCAACTTTTCTTTCACATTCTCAACTTTCTACTTCAACATCCAACAATCACACACACGTCATCACATTCACTCACAAGTTATCCAAACAACACATACAACTTGACAGACACCCCCCATGTGACCGGTTCAAAATTGTAGAGCAAGTTCGCGACTTTAGGACGTCTCCCAAGCCTTTGCATTAGCTCCTACAACCTTTACCCCGGGTTCATTTTAGTTGACTCCCTATGTTCATTAGGTTCATTGGTTACAGGTTTCAGGATCGTCGCTCTGATACCATTTTTTACACCCCCATACTCCAAGTGCCTTACCAGGACCACTCAGGTATGAAGACATTACCATTTCGGTTACCCGAGGCAATGATAATCAAATAAACAATGAAGAAACAACGTTTAAATATAAATACTTAGTGAAGAGTTACAATTCTCAAAACCAAACCAAAAGTGTAATACATGTTCTCAAACTGACTGTTCTAACTGAAATGTAAATAAACTAATAAGATACAGCGGAAGACTCCTATCATCATGTCGTGGCCATCCCAGCTATCCCAGTACTCATCTCATACCTGCTCAATATCTGCTCACCATCCCCGAATGGATCACCGCAGGTTTACAAAACAACAACCGGGGTCAGTACTAATCACACAACTCAATATATATATATCAACAATAAGATAAACAGACAGGTTATCTGTCACACACACACAACCAACCAATTCCAATCATCTCAATCACTAATCGTCCCTTTGGACCTACCCGCGATGGGGGACCGCAGCCGTACCCACCAAATCCCCGCTCCACATAGTGAGCGATAACCCTGTCCATTAATGTGCACATCCCTTCTCGTGGCGGGTTCCATGTAAGGCGAAACTAGGGCGTGAAGCCACTCCCGCAAGTGACCCCCCCGCCCGAGGACACGCCTCGAGAACCACAGACAACAATCACAAACGCAATCGCAATCACAACCGTCACAATACAATTACTATATCAACAATCAATCTCAACACATCAACCAATATCCCATTATGGGACTAATACTGAGTTGGAAATCCTACCGGAAAGCACATCGTCGACGGTCTCTCTCGGCTTTGTATCAAAAAGCCTCCTCTATGAAACCTCCTCCTATCAGACAACACATAAATGCTACCCAATTACATACTACTCAAAAACCCCCAAATCCCTATATTAGGGTTTAACCAAATCAAAGGAAAGACAATAAAAAGGGTATATAGATCTTACCCTCGACGCAAGGAACTCAACGGTATAACCAACGACGAGAACTGACCTTCCAAACTCCGGGGATTGCTAATAATGTGATTAGGATGAAGAACTTGCTTGCTTTCTCTCTTAAACAGTAATTTAGGTTTTGCAAAAGTGATTTTGAATAATGACGACAAAGCTTATATACCTTAATCGCATAATTAACAAAACCCGAGAAAACTTCCCGTAAAACCGGCTACTCGATCGAGTACCCGAGGTACTCGATCGAGTACCCCCTTACTCGATCGAGTACCCTAGTTACTCGATCGAATACCCAACAGGTCAGAAACTTTTCTAAAACGCAACTTACCCTTACTCGACAGAGTAAGGCCTACTCGATAGAGTACCCCAAGACTTATAAATACGGAGTATTACACCATCATCTATAACTGCACCAGCAGTGTGTAGAAATGGTCTACCCAATATGATAGGAATGTGGGCATCCTCGGGCATATCTAGTACAACGAAGTCAACAGGGAAAAAGAACTTTCCTATTTGCACAGGAATGTCCTCTAAGACTCCTATAGGCTGGACCGCAGATCGATCAACCATCTGTCTTTGTCATGTTTCAGGATCGCAAACCTAGTCAATTTCAACTTCCTAGCAAGACTCAAGGGCATTACACTAATACTGGCTCCTAGGTCACACAAGGCCTTCTCAATAGAAAAGGTGCCAATACTACATGGGACTGAAAAACTACCTGGGTCTTCTAGCTTATGAGGTGTAGTATGGGTCAGATAAGAACATGACTCCTCAGTTAGTGCGACAGATTGCACAGTTTCAAGTGACTTCTTTTTAGACAAAAGTTGCTTCATAAATTTCATGTAAGCAGGCACTTGATTAACTAATTCAAGAAAGGGAACTTGTACGTTTAAGCTACGAATAACATTTTCAAATTTGTTAAACGATACCTGTTCCTTTGTCGGCACCAATCTCTCCGGATAAGGGGCTGTAAGAAGTAGCTTAGCCCTTTCCTCTAAGTCTCGCATGCCGGCATCGGTGGATTTAGGCTGAAAATCCACTACCTTCTCTTTGTTGTAGCTCGAACCCTCTTCAGACCGCCTAAAAAATGAGCCATTAATCGTCATCAGGTCATACTTTGGAACCGGGACTGACCCATCAGCATTTGGGTCTTGCCTCAATATTTTCGGATTAGTCGTACCCCGAAACAAGTGATCCCTCAAGGTATTTGGCATTGGAGGACGAAAAGACTTACCATCAGCAGCGTAGTCAGTCGATCGACCATGCATGTCAGTTGATCGACTGACTTCTACAGAAACGATGAGGCGTGTGTCACTGAGCGGTGGTCGATCGTTGGGTATGTCAGTCGATCGACTGACATACCTGCTGATCGTCTTTTTCTTGCCACTGTTCGTCACTGCCTTCTTCTTACTTGGTTCCGCCTCATCTTTTCCAGTAGCTTCCTCAACCATAGCGGGCCCATCAAGGGTAGACCCACTCCTTAAAGTAATAGCATTAAGGGTCTCCTTTTGATCCGTCTGCGACGGTAAATGTCCCGGAGCTCGGGTCGCACTCTTGCTAGCCAATTGAGCGATTTGGCTCTCCAACATTTTCATCCCGGCCTCTCTAGCTTGATACTCTTTTAGCAACAAATTTTTCAACTCGGCAAATTTGGAGCCTTGGGACTGCTGCTGCTGCTGAGGGGCATACGGAGGCTTTTGATATGGCTGCTACTGCTTATGAGAGGGCACATAATTCTGCTGCTGCTGCTGCTGTGGAGGTGGAGTCGGATTTAGGACATTTTGGCTACTCCACCTCAAGTTCGGATGGACATTCGGCTCAAAATAAGTGTTTGTCTGCCTATAATGTTGAAAAGCAGCACAAGACTCATAGGAAATGCTGCAGTTGTCTGAAACATGTCCTTCTCCTCCACATCTCTTGCAGACGAAAGGACCGTCTGAAACAGCATTCACATGATAGATCCCTCCTTTTGAAGCTCCTCCCAACTCGTACTTATCAAATCTCACCGTAAGAGCCTCTAATGCAGCTACAGAAGGGGACTCAACACTTCTCCTTTGATTTCCCCTGTAATTTCCATACTCAGCTTTATGGGTGGCCAAATCATCAATAATTTTCCACCCCTTAGTTTCTCCAACATTCTCCTGGAATCTACCATTTGTTGCCGCATCCAGGATAGCCCTCTAATCGTCATAAAGCCCATTATAAAACTGATTGCATAGGCTCCATTTCTCGAACCCATGATGTGGAATAGTTCGCACCAGCTTCTTGAAACGGACCCACGCCTCATGAAAATTCTCATCAGGACCCTGTTTAAAGCTCGTGATCTGAGCTCTAATGGCATTTGTCTTCGAGGCAGAGAAATATTTCTTGTAAAATGCTAAGGCCAGCGAATTCCAATCAGTGATCCCGTTAGCGGCTCGATCCGGTCTCGTACCACTCCCTTGCAGCATCACGAAGAGAGAATATGAACATAGTTTCCTTCACCTGGTCCTGGGTCACACCGGTTGGTGGGGGTATGGAACAGCAGTAATCAATGAATGTCTCCATATGTTTGGCTGTATCTTCATTTGCAGCTCCCTCGAATTGGGTTCTCTCAACCAAGTTGATATAGGACGGTTTCGGCTCGAATTTTCTATCCGTCCCTGGTAATTCGAATCCCTTATAGAGATTCTCAGCTGTCGGCTAAGAGTGACTGGCTATACTCGCTTCTTCAGCCATGTCTGGAGATGTGACGGTCTCAGCCGAGGAAGTGGAAATAGGTGACGAAGGTGGATCCTCCTCAAATAGCTCGTTCTCGTAGTAACTAGACAGAGTACTCAGCTCTTCCTCTGTCGGCAACACTCTAGATGATCGTCTCAACTCACGCAAAGTCTTCTCAATCTCAGGATTGAACGGTAGTAATTCACCACCCCGTGACCTGCGCATAAGAAGAAACTACAAGTAGAATATGAGAATAGTTTAAGGAACAGATGTCCCTTAAACTAAGAGAAAGGCTAAAATAGAAACAACTAAAAATTTTAAACAATTGCCTCCCCGGCAACGGCGCCAAAATTTGATGCCTGTCGTTGTGTGCACCAAAAATAATATTTATAGTCCAAACTACTACTATAGCTAGTGGCAGTCAGGGTCGAACCACAGGGAGGCGATGCAATTATTGGTTGTCTAATTCTAGCCTAAGGTAACAAACGTGAGGGGGATTTGATTTGAGTTGTTCTATAACTAAAGGCAATAAATGAAAAGTAAACTAAATAAACGGATGAAATCAAATATAAAAGGGTGCTAAGATGGTCGGTTCACTATAGTTTCGGCGGCAACATCCTAGGTAAGTCTGAAATAAACACATGAGACGGGAAAATAAGAAGTCCTCTCGGTCCATTCTCAACAGGTAGCATCTTTCGATCTCGCTACAGGTCCCTAATATCACTAATGCTAACTTTCTCGCCAATATTGGAGAAATCAATATTCCTGATGATTGAGGAGAATGGTGTGCCAGGCTGAACTTTCAGCTTTGATCCTGAAGCTTTCTCTCCCAGCTTTAGTTTTAGGTTGGATTCTGACTCTTTCAATTTTGCAACTTCTGCTTCAGCCTGGGCCATTTTTTGTTTCAATTGTTCCATTTCTAACAACTGTTGTTTGGCGGCAGCCAGTTGTTGCTCAATGCTATCTCCTGCCATCTTTCAGGTTTTTGTGGTGTTAGGTTATGGTTTTTGATTGTTTTTGAGCTAGATGCCCCACGGTGGGCGCCAATTGTTTTGGCAGGGTTTTCACCGATTTAGGATATCCTGCCAGGGATTTATAGGTAGGGTGATCTAACTCAAACAACTCGCCTGACTAGTATTATTAAATGAAATAACAATTAATAAATAAAGACACAAAGATTTTATACGTGGAAAAACCCTGGGAATAAGGGAAAAAACCACGGGCACCAAGCCAGGAGTGATTGTTACTATGATTTTAGATAGCCTGACAGAGTATGGGTATATCAGGCGTGAATGTGCGTAATTTATAATGCTTAAGAGTATAAAAATGTAAGTGAGAATGAGAGTGTATCCAATGATCCTTCTGATTTTGTCTTCTCTTCTATTTATACTTTATTTCTCCGTTCTCCTTATGCCGTTTAGGATTTCCTGGAAAATAGGGAATGTGCCCTATTTACCCGGAGGTGGTTGCCATCTCTTCAACCGTTGCCTTTGACTATCTTTCATATCTTTTCTTCTTTGAATTAGTCTTCCTTGTTTGTAGGGAACATATGTTAGTTTGCTTAGTCTTTGCCTGTTATGCCTGTTTGTGCCTGAGTTATTTTCCTCCCAGGTTACTTAGGTTGATTATCGCCTGTCTTGTATCAACTCCTGCTTGGTGCCTATCCGTGTTGAATAAATGCCTGGTTTCAGATGTCTTTTGCTTGGAACTTGTGTTTGGCTGTTGCCTGGCCTATGTCAGGTCAGACAGGATAATTTTGGGCCCAACAATTGCCCCTTATATGCTTATTCCATTATTGGGTCTGGCCAGGAATAAGAAGATAAAAATTTGGGCTAGGCAAGTGATTTGTGCAGGGACTTTTTATCGGATTTAGAATTAGTGTTTGATTCAACTTCTTGTAACGGTTACTCGCCATAAATAGGGTAGGTTCACAAAACCCTAGGAGAGTCATGATTGATCTTAACCACTTGCTTTCCTAGCCGTTACAGACTTGCGACTATAAATATCCTGCTTTTGCCGTGTCTTCCTTCACATTCCAATCTCCAAATTTCTTCTTTCTCTTTCTAAAAAATTCTCTCTTTGAAAAATTCATTTTCCAGAAAAAAAATAAGATATGGCTGGTGGCAGGAGAAGGACAGCAGCTTCCAAAGCTCCTGCTGAGGCTGAAGAAGTTCTTGTTAAAGTTGAAATGGTTTCTACCGAGGTTGAGAAGGTCCCTGATATCATCCCTGAGGATGATGTGGTGGAGGTTGTTGCTGCCCCAGAGATTCTGTCCATGTCTTATAAGGGGGTTGAATATTCTCCTAATAGGGCTTTGGCGGCTTCTTTTCATGAGGCCAATCAACTAAAACCGGCTTTTGAGCATTATATAAAGGGCAGAGGCCTTATTCCTCATGGGGCTGAGGTTTAGATTCCTGAGAGTGGTCCGGTCAGGGCTAATTGGAGTAGCCCAGGCTGGTTCTGTATCTTTGAGTGGGCGTTCAGGGGTGGCGGTCAGCTTCCCCTTTCTCCTTTCATGACTGAGGTGATTAGGGCTATCAAGGTTCCCCCGTTTCAACTCATGCCAATGGTCTGGAAAATTGTCCATTCTGTTGAGCATTTATGTTCTAAGCATAAGTTGGTTATTACCCTGGATGACTTCAAGAATGTCTATCACCTGAAGAGTCATTCTCTTTGGAAGGTTTAATTTTCGAGTCAGGTCGAAGATGGCTCACCTGATTACCAACTTTGATTCAGGGGATGATAAAGGATGGGCTCAAACCTATATGTTTATCAAGGCTGATTCAATTGCCCCTGACCTGTACTATCTCAATTACCCAGCTGTTGAAGGAGGTAACTTTCTTTCTTGCATTATTTTTGGTTTGGTAATAATATGTTTTGGAGAGTTTACTTACTTTTCCCATGCTTTCTTTTAGTAAATGATTGGGTGAATGATCCGATCTTTGAGGGGCGGGTGACCGGATAACAGCGTTTATGGCGTTGCCTGAAGAGGAAAGGGCGTGGCCTGCCTGTCTGGGGCAAGCTTCTATGCCTCGTTTTAAGAAGGCCAAGTTGAGTACATATAAGCCTGTGAAGAGCACTAAGGTTCCAGGGGTGTCTTCATCAGGGAGTAAGTTCTTTTGCTTTCTTTTGTTATTCTGTTTCCTGTATTGGGCACATGCTTATATTGCTGATTTTAGAAACTCGTCGTGCAGCTACCAGGGCTTCTGCCAGGATTGCTAGCTTTGGTCTGTCTCTGGTGAAGGCAGGGGTCTCCCAAATTACAGGGGAGAAGTCTAAGAGCAGTGAGGCTACGGTAAGTGATAATGTTGTTCAAATTCAGGAACCTGAGCAAGGAGTTCAGTTGGCATCGCCTGAAAAGGTTGTGGATGAGAGTGACCGTCCTGAGAAGAGGAAGAGAGTGGATGAGTCTTCAGGAGAGGTTCATGAGGTCAGGGGGGTCAGGGCTCGTATGGATGAGGTCCAGTTTGCCAAGGAGCAAATTCAGGCTCAGGCTTTTGTGGTTGATGATCCCTACTTCAAGTATCAGGCAGAGGAAGCTTCTGCCCGTGCTTTGGCTGCTATGTACCGTTCCAGGGACTATGCTGCCAACCTGATTACTATGCTTCAGGAGGTATTTTGTTTTTGGCTTGTTTATTATGGATATTTGTGTTTGTTTTCTTTTTTGTGGCTTAGATAGACATTTTTTTCTTTGTTAGAATGTCAATGATATGTTGAGGAGCGCTTGTCAACTGGAATCAGTCCACAGCCTAAAAAATACCCTGGATTGGGAGGTACAAATCCTGAAAAAAGATGCTGACAAGTTTAAAGCTGAGTTGGAGGTGTCTAAGGCTGAGAATCACTCTTTAAGGGAGGATAATGAAGCAGGGAAGGCTCGGTTGGTGGTGGAGTCTTCTAAGCTAAAATCTGCTCAGGATGCTCTGAAAGCTCTTCAGGCCAAGTTTGATATTGCCCAGGAAGAATTGAAGGCTGAGAAGCAGGCTATGCAGGAGCAGTTGAAGGTGAATGAAGAATTAGCTTTGGAGAGGGATGAGGTTCAGGCCAGGTACAAAGATGTTGCACTGTATTTCTTTATCAACGGTCGTGTGGATGCCATGAAGGAGCCTATTGAAGTCAGGCCTTTTTGAAATCCTGATCAGGAGTTGGCTAATCTCAATACCACTTATCCTGAGCTTTGTAAATTACATGCTGACGAAGAAGTGGATTCTCCTCCATCCAAATGGAAGAATAGTGATGTTGAAGAGGAGGGAGATGAAGAAGAGGAGGATGTTGATGAGGGAATTGGCTCTGCTACTGTTTCCAAGGCGGGCTAGTTTGTTTTATTTTATTTATGTTGTGAAATTTTGTGTTGTTTTGGCCTATTCAGGGGGGGATGTTCCATGAACAAACAGTTTAGAACTTGTTTTGGTTTTTGTCGGTGTTTCCTGGATAAACAGTTGTTCTTCCTGCCTGTGAAGGGTGTATTCCTGGGTAGGTATTAATATATATATCTGTTAGACCCAGATTAGCCTGGCCTGACCATAACCTGGCCTGACCTTACAAGGCTGATTGGAGGAGACGAAGACCGGACAATTCTAGCTGTTGAAGAATATTATAGCAATCAGGCTGCCTTATCCTGGAAGAGAAGCCTGATGGTAAGTACAGAATAGCCTGGCAGAGTATTAAAGCAGGCTAGATTAAGCTGAAGAACAAGCAAAACGGTTATATAAAGATATATATTCGTGTCCTATCCTCAAGGAAGACTAAGTCCAATTATTAAACCATATTGCCCATGAACCTGGACGTGCAAAGGGAGAGAAAGTTGAGGATCAATCAAATAGGAACGAGTCAACCGGATTAATAGGGAATATGCCCTATTAATCCGGCAACAGCTCCGACAAAAGGGAAGGGCGTTGAAGACCAGTACAACGTTCATTTTTATGATTATAAATATTGTAATTCTAGCATTGGTAAATTCATTCATTATTCATTAGTGTGAAACTAATCTATTACTTATCTTTTCATCATTTTATGAGCATCCAATTACCAAAACAAAATTTGTATTCAGCTTATCAAAATAATATAAACACTATTCTTTTTTCCTAGTCTTTCCTCGTCATTCATTTGCAATATTCCAAACTTATAGAACTAGATACCCAAATTATTCTTTAATAAAGCCGGACCCATTCAGGGAAAATCCTGCTAAAACAATTGGCGCCCACCGTGGGGCATCTAGTTCTTTAATCAAAAAATTCCTTTTACCATCTTCCACTTAATATTCACGTACAAAAATGGTGGAACTCACCTCAGAACAACAATTAGCGGCTGCCCTGGCCAAGATCAAAGAATTGGAGACAATCCAAGATAAGGCAGCCCAATGAAGGCGAGAAATCAATAGGTGAAAGAGTCCGAGTCTAGTCGAGGAAAAAATTGGAAAATCGGGCTTCGGGCTCTAAGACCGATTCGAACCAGGAACCCCATTCTCATCCATTATCAAAAACATAGACTTCTCCAATTTTGGAACCCCGGAGAAGGATACATTATCCGTACCCGACCATTCCCAATGACGAAACAAACAAGATCAAGACGACAATAATGATGGCCATGCTTCAGAAATTCAAAAACTCCACAACAAAATAGAAAACATACCGGAGTGCAGGACTGTGGTTGAAGTAGAAGTTGACAGCTTTGCAGATTCACCCTTTGTAGATGAAATTGCAAAAATTGATCTCCCCAAGAAATTTACTGTTCCATCCATGAGAACTTATGATGGAACCTCTGATTCACAAAATCACGTTGCCATATTCAAACAGAAAATGTTGGCTGCCTCAATACCCAGTGAACTCAGGCAGTCCGCATGTGTAAGGGCTTTGGTACAACCCTGACGGAAGCGAGCAAAGATTACAATGGTTCATTAATCTCCCAAATGGAGGTATCAAGAATTTTGCAGAATTTATCAATGCCTTCAATCAACAATTCGCAAGCAGGAGAGACATGGCCAAGAGACCCAAGAACTGTTCGGGGTAAAGCGCTTCCTGAAGAATCTCTCAAAGAATTCCTGGCCAGATTTGTCAAAGAGAAGGTGGCCATTCCCAGGTGTGATGAAGAAACAGCGGTAGAAGCCTTCAGGCAAGGAGTCCTGCTTGACAGTGACATCTATGCAGACCTGACTAAGAAAGCATGCCCGACCTTTGCCACTATTCAATCCATCGCTTTAGAGCATGTCAGATTGGAAGAAGACCTCAACTTCAGGACGAACTCATCCGGAGGAAAGCAAGGCTATGGACACACTAACAGGAAAAGCTCCTACCAGAAAGGAGGCAATCCCAGATCAGCACCCTATTCCAGGCCTGAACGATCTGAAGTCAACATGGCACAAGAACATAAAGGTAACCTTTCTAGCCTTCCAACTATTCCTGAATATAACTTCTCTATTAATACCGCAGGATTAATCAAACGCCTGGAAAGCCTGGGAGATACGGTCAGATGGCCAAAGAAATCTGACAACCCCAGGAAAGATCCAACAAGATGGTGTGACTTCCATCAGGACATCGGACACACCACAGAAGAATGCATCCAACTCAGGAAACAGGTGGCATATCTTCTAAAGAAAGGCTACTTGAAAGACTTAATCCAGCAGCCAAAGAACAAAGATGAAGGACAGAACAAGAGAGATTCAGGGAACGGCAGAGATCCTCCTCCTCCTCCCCCCATCTATGAAGTCAAGTTCATAAATGGAGGATCAGAAATCTGTGGTCTGACCAGCTCAGCTGCCAAAAGAATATCCAGGGAATCCAGACTTCAACCTCCTTCCAGGCCCAAGTCATTGCCTGCTATTACCTTTGATGACTCGGACCTGCAGGGAATATCGGATCTACACCATGATGACTTGGTAATCACCATGCAAATTGGCACAAACAAAGGTATCAAGAATCACGATAGACGGAGGCGTTCAATCAACCTGGTGATGCTTGACGTCCTCAAAGCTATGAAGATAGATGAAGGAAAGATCATCAAGAAATCCAGCGTCCTGGTTGGATTCAACGGAGAAACAAAAAACACCCTAGGAGAAATCAGCCTGCCAACCTATGTGGAAGGCGTGGCTTCATATGAAAGATTTGGAGTAATGGATTGCCTATCCTCATATAATGTAATCCTGGGCAGACCATGGATCCACAATGTCAAAGCAATCCCATCAACATACCATCAATGTGTGAAAATTCCAACAGATTGGGGGATAACCACCATCAGGGGAGAACAAAGGACGGCTCAGGAATGTTACACTCAGGCTTTGAAACCCTCAAAGTCAGGTAAGTCCCTTGCATAGCAATTAAAGTCACCTGTCAGGGAGGAATATGTAGCACAATCACAGATGGAAACAGGAGAGGTCATATTAGACCCAGAATTCCCGACGGAAAGTACTTGTAGGGTCGGATGCACCGACTCAATCGGACCCAATGGTCAGCTTTCTCAAAACTAAAATGTCTTGTTTCGCTTGGTCACATTTTGATATGACTGGTATAGATAGATCGATGTTATTACTCATAAGTTGAACATTGACAAATCCTTTAAGCCTGTACAAAGAAAAGAGAAGAAAATTCGGCTGCAGAGAGGCATGAAATCATCAACCAAGA
This sequence comes from Silene latifolia, assembly GCF_048544455.1. Taxonomy (NCBI): domain Eukaryota; kingdom Viridiplantae; phylum Streptophyta; class Magnoliopsida; order Caryophyllales; family Caryophyllaceae; genus Silene; species Silene latifolia. The sequence goes on along the minus strand of NC_133530.1, from coordinate 24,439,756 downwards.
AGTTGACAAGCCATCGGACATGGGAATGATCGGAGAAGTAATGTACCCTGACTGGCTTGCAAACGTAGTAGTCGTGCAAAAGAAAAATGGCAAATGGAGAGTCTGTGTAGACTACACCGACTTAAACAAAGCCTGCCCAAAAGATCCATTTCCCCTGCCACACATCGATGCAATGGTAGATGCCACTGCAGGCCACGAAATGTTAACATTCATGGATGCCTCCAGCGGATTCAATCAGATAAAGATGCACCCTGCAGACCAGGAAAGCACAGCTTTCATTACTGAAAGAGATATATTGTTATACTGCTATGCCCTTCGGATTAAAAAATGCAGGTGCAACCTACCAAAGGCTAGTCAACATGATGTTCAAAGACCAGATAGGAGACACCATGGAAGTCTATATAGATGACATGGTAGTCAAGTCAAAAAAGGCAGAAGACCACGTCAAAGACCTGGAAGTAGCCTTTCAAATACTGGAGAAATTCAATATGAAGCTCAACCCACAAAAATGCCACTTCGGAGTCTCAGCAGGAAAATTCCTGGGCTACATGGTGACAAAAAGAGGAATAGAAGCCAGCCCTGAACAGATCAAAGCTATTCTGGAGCTAGAACCACCAAAGACAGTCAAAGACATACAAAAGCTGACTGGAAGAATAGCGGCCCCGAACAAAGTTCATTTCAAGATCATCGAGAGAGGTGCAAATCATTCTATAACCTCGCTAAGGAAGAACAAGGACTTTCAATGGACCCCGATCATCGACCGCCTTTGAAGACCTAAAGATATATCTATCCTCTCTCCTCCTTGCTGGCAAAACCAGTCAAAGATGAACCCCCGACAGTATAATCGATCCACGCTTGTTGTCGGTGCGGTCTTGGTCAAAGAAAGACGGACAACAACACCTGTCTATTATGTAAGTAAGAGTCTCTGGATGCGAGAGATCGGGTATGGCCTGCGTGAAAAATATGTTTTAGCTTTAATTATGAGTTGCACAAAATTAAGACCATACTTTGAAAGCCACCCTATAATAGTCGGAACCAATCTTCCTATCAAATCGACTTAGGAAGCCGTAATTATCCGGACGAATGTGTAAATGGTCGGTCTGACTAAGCACATATAACATAACATTTGAACCAAGGACAAAGAATTAAGTCACAAGCACTAGCAGACTTTGTGGCTGATTTTAGTCCGACCCAGAACCCGACCCGATAAAAGAAGTAAATAAACCGACGTGACATCAGCAGACCTAGAATGGACCCTATTTGTCGACGGTGCAGCCAACATGAGGGGCACAGGCCTGGGGGTAGTACTAAAATCGCCACAGGGGGATAAGATAGTACAGGCTATAAGCTGTGCATTTGAAGCCACCAACAATGAAGCAGAATACGAAGTCCTAATAGCTGGATTAAAGGTATGTATTGACCTTGGTGTACAAAACCTAAAGGTACGTACTGATTCCCTCCTTATTTCAAACCAAGTAAATGGGATATATACAGCTAAAGACTCAAAGATGATGCTTTATTTGGATGTTGTTCAAATCTTAAAATCAAAATTTCGCAATTTTAATATTGACCAAATTCCCAGGGACTTGAATACCCAGGCCGACGCTCTAGCCGGCCTAGGATCCAACTTCAGCCCCCTAGACTTCGACAAAATACCCATCGTACATTTACTAGAACCTGCAATAAATAAACAAAATGAAAGCTTCCCAATTTATATTGCCAATTCTTGGACAAAACCCTACTATGACTGGCTACAACAGGGAATCCTTCCCCTAAATAAGCAAGATGCCAAAGCACTAAAAATAAAAGCTGCTTCATATACTATTATTGACAACGTGCTTTTTAAGAAATCGCAGGCCGGGCCGTACCTCAGATGCCTGGAACCACAATAAGCTGAGCAGACATTATCAGAAATCCATGAAGGATACTGTGGAAATCATAAAGGTGGAAGAAGCCTGGCAAGCAAAGTACTCAGAACAGGTTATTATTGGCCTACCTTGAGAGCCGATTGCCTGGATTTTAGCTCTAAATGCAAAGCTTGTCAGATTCACGGACCATATATCCATCAGCCATCTGAGGAACTACATTCCATATCCGCACCCTGGCCATTTATGAAGTGGGGCATGGATATAGTAGGAAAACTACCTCAAGCACCCGGACAGAAAGTTTTCATGCTAGCAATGACTGATTACTTCTCCAAGTGGATAGAAGCTGAATCATACAGGCAAGTCAAGGAGAAGGATGTCATAGCATTCATCAAACACAACATCATATGTAGATATGGCATCCCTCTCAAATAGTATGCGACAATGGCACGCAATTCGTGGGAAAAAGAACAGCAGTCTTTCGTGCTCAATGGAACATCAACGGTAACATCCACACCAGGATATCCAAAAGCTAACGGTCGGGGCGAGAATCCAGTAATAAGGTGGTAATCAGTGCATAAAGAAAAAGCTGGAAAGAAGAAAAGGCAGATGGGTCAAGAGCTCCCCTGGTCCTCGGGGTGACAGAACCACGCCTAAAACATCCACAGGCCAAACCCCTACTCCTTGGTCTATGGATGTGAAGCGATAATCCCGGTGAGGTGGACATTCCATCAGCCAGATGCAGCCTGAACACAATAACAAGCAATATACCTCTAATGGAGGACAGCTGGACTTAACGAGAAGAGCTAAGAGATGCGCCCAAGATCGATTAGCGAAAGATATCGGAAAAGAGTTGCGAAAAGCTACAACAAGACTGTCAAAGCCAGGGTATTCAGGATAGGAGACCTTGTCCTCAGGAAAGTCTTCCAAAACACAAAAGAAAAGAATGCTGGCAAATTGGCCCCAACATGGGAAGGTCCCTATCTGATTGATTCAATAGTCGGCCAGGGAGCTTATAGATTACAAACCCTGGACGGCGAAATGATCCCAAGAGCTTGGAATATTGCACATTTAAAACTATTTCACATATAAAATATATCTCTCAATCCAGGTATAATTTTTCACCTTGACATTTCTTGCCTGGAAACTACATGAATGATACTTGCAATTATATGAATAAATGCCGTATATGATTTCTTCAAATTATGTGCTCAAGTACTTATCTATGTTCTCATATTTACTTTTACCAAGTAGAATCTTCAATACTTGTTTTACATATTGCATTTTATTTAAAACAAATCTTAAAGATTGGGGGCCACCCCCACCAAATATCCAACTGATATCCAAATTTCAGTTGCAAAACAGGCCTTTAAATATTGAGCTCCACTTAAACATACAAATCCGGAAAACTCCTTCCTGACTTGTATAACATAGATGGGTCATAAGCCCTCTAGACAGGCAGGGGACGTAAGCCCTCCAGACAGGCAACAACCCCACCCATAACAAACAATAAAAATGAAGACTGGCCAGATCCAGCACAAAAACTGGCCCGATCCAGTCAAAAAACTGGTCAGATCCAGTACACATCCAACATTACAAAAGTACCTTGTCAAAACACAAAAAGAAACAAACAAAGACCAAATATTTATTCATCCAAAATAATTGGCCTTACCACACACCTAATAATCATCCATTCCAGGGACATTCCCCCTGGATGGGCCAAAAAATTCCTAAATATTCATTCCAGGGACATTCCCCCCTGGATAGACCAAAACCTAAAAGAAAAACACAAAACTAAGTTACTTTTGAGCCAGTGACCGACTCACAACCATCCGCCATTCCCTGGTCATCAGATTTTGCCTTGGAAGGAGGAGAATCCACTTCTTCTTCTTGACCCATATTGGCCAAATCAGGATACTGAGCATCCAAAGCTATCTCATCCCGGTCCGGATTCCAATTAGCCCGGTCAGATTCCGGATCCCTCATAGCATCAACCCGGCCTTTCCCGAAGAAGTCACCGAGCAAAGACATCGGCCACCGCGCCTCCACCAATTCCTTTTCAGCAGACAAGCTCCTCATTTTTTCTCAATCGATCCCGCATTGCTCGCTTCTCACCTCCAACTCTTGCCGACAACCTTCTCAGCATTTTTTGCGGCCACCTCACAAACTATAGCAGCCCTAGTTGCCTCTCTAGCTGTCCCCAACTGAGATTGAAGTACTACTTCATTACCCCTGGATGTGTGCAGGTCACGGTTAAGGTTACCCAGTTTTTCCTCCAAGCTAGAAACCCTGGCCTGGGCATCCCTGAGCTGACAAGCAGTAGCCAACCCGACATCCAATCCCTACAAAAGAATAAAATCAATCAGCCAAGTACAAAATAAAACAAAAAGCACATGAACAATTAAAAATATCCCTTTACAACTAACCTCCTTAGCCTGAGAAGCAAGTTCAGCAGCCTTTGTTACAAGAGAAGTCAGAATAGAAACCACTCTGGTAGACGACTCAAGAGTATTAGCAGACAAGAGTTGGCCGCCCATTTTTGCAGAAAATTCATTTATCCGTGCCCGGGCAGCATCCATGTCATCAATCCTAGCAGGCACTTGCCTTATACTCCTGAGTGGCTGAGCTTGGATAAGCTCTTTCTCTCCCTCCTCCTCTTCAAGGATAACATCATCCCTCTTCCTTTTTGGAGCCTGAACAACCTCCGGCGACACTAGCCTGGGTGGATCTTGAGGAGGCTGGACATCAGAAACCAGAATATCAAGCGTCTTGTCACTCCCACTAGCCTCTTGACTCTTGGACTGTTTGTTGGGAAATGTGTCCTCAACAATAGTGCGATCACATGATTTAAATATCATAATTAAATCTCAAATTAAGAATACGTGAGGGATGATTCTTTATACAGTCGACTGACCGTCATTAATCGGTAATGATTGGCTAACTAGAGTTTGACATTACTGTCGTGTGACGGTGGTGGTCAGTTGATCCCTTTAGGTCACACCTATAGGATGAGGCCCAAATAGATATTTAATTAATTGTATGCGATACGAATTAATTAATTCCTTAATTGTGGGAGTGCAATTTTGCATCTTATTTTAATGTGATTAAATAAAGATTAAATTTAGTAATTAAGCGTTAAATTACTAAATTAGTTGAGGTATTAATATAAGTTTTGAGGTAGAGGTAATTAGTTATTTAAAGTTACAAGAAGTTGTAATTTTAACTAACTAGTAATTATGGGACCCATTATATGATGATATAATGGTAGTATACTACTCAAAAAGTGGAGTGTATATTATATTATTATTTGTAATATTTAAGTGTTAAATGATTACATTAATAATTAAATATGTAAGATAGTTGAACATAAGACTTATAAGCATTTGTGGGACAAATGACAAAAGGCAAAAATGGTCCATAAAAGGGCCAATATTTTGGCCAAATAAGATGAGCAAAAGATGCTCATTTGTCTTTATTGTTTTATGATTAAAGCTTGATAGTGACCTTGCATGCTAGCTTTAATCATTCCAACTCTTACACACTCTACTTAAACAATACAAGTGAATAAAAACAAGAGAAAATAGATTCCCTTGGAGCCCTAAAGCCAACCGGTTTTGGCCTTTACAAAAGGGGCTTTTGTTGCTCATTTTTGATGTTACTACTTCACTTGTTTTCTCTCTAAATTCCTCACATGCAAATGCAAATAAAAGCTCTCCAAAATACTAATAGATATCATACATTACTTAAGATAGTAATACAAGATTATTAGTATTATTAAGGTAATATTTCTACTACATATCTAGTTAATATTAGTAGGAATTTTTGGGATTAATCTTGGGTGCAATTTATTGGAGTGGCTTCTAAACTTGGAGTCTTAGGAGGATCATCCATCATTATAAGCTCAAGAACAAGTGAAGGAAGGTGACCTTACTTGTGCCCATAATTTCGAACCATACAACAATGTAAGGAACATTGTTTTTCTTATAAATCTTTCATTTTGTTATGCATGCACTAGATCTAAAGAACAAATAATTAACAAGTTAATTAGTTCACTATTAGAGGAGTCTAATAATAGGTATATGACCCTAACAAGTGGTATCAGAGCATAAGATGTTGCATGCATAATCGGTTATTGTTTTTCCGAGTTAAAAGGTTAACAAATAAAACTAAAAATTTGTGATTTATTAGGATAAGCCACGAAATCACCATGCATGTTATATATTCTGGTCCTAAAATGTTTTTAGGTCATTTTTATGATTCATGGAAATTTATTGCTCATTTTAAGGATTTTTGGTCATTTTATTACATTTTTATGACTAAAATGGGAATTAAAATGCTAAAAATAGTTAAATTTCGTTTCTGACCTTGAAAAATTTATATGACCTCACATGCATATTTTACAAGTTGTGTGTAAAAGGACGAGTTAATTTGATTAATTTTGCATGATTTATGATTTTTATGAGATAAAAATGGATTAAAAGAGGTAAAATGGTTAAAAATAGTAAAATTTCGAATTAAGCCATGATCTTTTAATATGATGTCACATGCAAGATTTACAGAGAGTATGTAAATTTCTAGATTTAAATATCTTCTTTAGCATGATTTATGGATTTTTGAGTAAAAATGGCATACATAGTGACTATTTTAGCAAAAATTGGCTAAAACGTATTGCATGGCTTGAGAAAATTATTTTAAGTTGCATAAATATCCCACTAATCAGATCTAAAGTTGTAAAAATTATTGGTTTAATTTTCGTATACTTTATACATTTTATGAGATAAAAACGATAAAAATGCAACTATATTTTCTCAAAATTAATTCGAAAATTTTAACCATGTTTTTTGACATTATGAGGGTCATGGAATTATTCCAGAATGTTCAAAAATTTAAAATTCAAATTTTGAAACTTTTATGATTTAATTTGGATTTATTTCATATAAATAATGATTTTAAGGTAAAAAATGAGCATAAAATTAAATCAAGTTGAATTATTGTCAAAAATTTAGTGATGACTAATTTTTGAGTCCTAAAATGTGTTAGGATAATTAACTTGAGCTTAGATGTGATTTAAGTGTTAATTAGTGATTTTAAAAGGTTATTATCACGCATTTCCATGAAACCGGGTTATATGTACGACATAAGTTAAATAGGGCGATTTGGCACATGATTTTGCATGATGGGTACATATTATAATGCTGCATATTTCAATTGTTGAATGTCTTTTATTTATATAATTTTGAATTATGTAATTTTATCTTAGTATGGCCTTAGTTTCAATCGATATTACCCGTAATGAAAGGGAATATTGATTCGGTTGTAATTTAATGTGATCTCGAATCACTTTTATTTTATTTTTATTTCATTAGTTTTTCCATTTTACAAATGTATAATAGGAATAGCTTTGTATTTTTATTATTATTTGTAATTATGGAGCATCTTCAAAGACGGTGCCATTCGGAAAGGTGATCCGACAAAGACGGTGTCTTGGAAGGCGTGCCAATTGAAGATTCAAGGGACCAAAGGAGTTGGTTTCCGAATATGTAATAGATTATTTGATTTTCTATTTTAGGTAGGCCATACTAGGAATTTTATTTATTGCTTTGCATTTCTTTTAATATGTTACATGCATTGCCAAATCGCAATATCAACACATGCATATCATATCGAGTCTTCGACCGTGTCAATTATAATTATCGTAGTTCACCGCTTTAGTTCACTTAAAACGTGATAGATAATAAATTGACAAGACCTCCCACATATTAAAAATTGAGAAAAAGCCTTACCAAAAAGTAGAAACCCATGAAGTACCAATTTCACAAGGGAGTTAATCCGGCTTCACCGTAATACAAACCTTGTTACGTTGGCGAAGTGGGGTAGTAAAAAGTTATTACATCGAAATTTGGATTGAGCTCAACGGAAGTATTGTTGACCGTAGTCGCATGTGTTCCGGGCTAAAGATGAAAATAAGAGTAATTTTTATCGACCGAGAGTTCTAAAAGTAGAATCGATTAAAGAGTTAATCCACCGAGTTATATTAATAAGGGATGAATCGGCTCACCGTGCCCGAGTTGATATGAATTTGGATCTCGGAATCATTTATGTAGTTGGGTGGAGGTCACTATATAAATGTTAAAACTTGTTTAAGAATGTTTACAAGTTTAAATTAAAAATGACAAATGTTAATATTTCCTTTACCTCCAAAATTGTAGTTGATTTATATCACAATGGATCCATCACAAGCAACAACACCAATTCTTTGTTGAGTCATGTCACAACTTATTCGACGAAATTTGCTCCAACCACCAACTCGATACTACTAGAGAGCTTCATTTTGGGATCGGTTCCGATGGAAATCTAAATTTCATCACTTCCTCCATACCTCCTACTATTACTAGGCCTTATGTGAATGTGTCTCAGGTAGACCATGTCACTAAGTCTATGAGGTCCCTATCTTTGAAAGAGAAGGATGCCGAAGTAAGTGGGAGTTCTAGCAAGCAAGTTCTTGCTACTAATGGGAAAAGGTTCAAGAGGAAGGGAAGAAAAGGGAGAAAACCCAACAATGGTCGAGGAGCCAAAGTTGATGATAAATGCCATTATTGTCAAGAAATGGGACATTGGATGAGAAATTGCCCCATATATTTGGGAAATATAAGGGATGGACTTGTCATTCCACTTGGTAAAATTCCTACTGAGATTTATGTTATTGATGTAAATTTTGTTGGGGTTGGGGTCCTTAACAGTTAGTGCAAGGACTTATAAATCTCTAAAAGGATCAAAGGGCATACTTTTGGTATTATTATCAGTTGATCCACGTTTATCAATAACGGTTGGCTTGCTAGATAAGTTTGACGTTATTGTCATACAGATGGCGGTGATCAACTGGTCCCTAAAAGTCACACCTATAGGATACGTTTGAGAGATGTGACAGTATGAAAATACAGTCATGTAGATGCCAATTTTGACTAACCAGTTAGTCCGAGTTATTTGACTAGTAATTAGTCAAAATGTGATGTTGAGATATTATATTTAATACGGATTAAATATTTTGGGCTAAGGCGAATTAAACAGTTAATTCGTAAACTAAATATAAACGATTATATTTAATTAATGTATATTGAATAAATTATACAATATCGTCCTTGTCGGACATGTATTAATAATTCAACTAACCCGTGTTATTAGTTGATATTTTAATAGCCGATAACCGATGACGATTTATAATGAAAATCGCGTCATATACATTTTAGCGGAATTGGTCGGATTACGAGTTAAAAGAAGGAGGAAGTGAAAGCCCACTCCCTCCCCTAGGCTCTCGGTTTGGCCGAACCAAACAAAAGGAGAGACTCCCTCTCCTTTTGACCTAGACAATTTCATTTCTACAGAAATTAGGGTTTCGGAACATTTTTCTCTGAAATTCCTAGATCTCACATCGTAAAAACCTCACAAGAGCTTTCTCTATATTGCAAGTCAATTAGAAAGCATTTCTAGCACAAGGGCATAGTCTCAGACGGTCTTGGGTGCAACAATTAGGAGGGAATCTCTGTTGATTTCTGTTCTTTACGCCGTGCATCAAAGGACCCGAGGTTGATTCTTTATCTTTACCGTTTTTTGTTGTATTTCGTTTATGACCATATTTCACATGTTAAATTTACGTTATAGTCCTAAATTTAAAGGGTCTTATACGGATATTACCCCACAAGTGGTATCAGAGCGAGGCCACGTAAGTTATCATTGTGATTTTTCATCAAACGATTTTGAAACGATTTTTGTATTGTCTAAAAATCCGTGCGGCAGCAATAATTCTCACGGCAGAATTTTTTTTATTTTGGCTGTTGCGGTTTTAAAACCGTGTCTTGTGTTTACACGGCTGATACGGTTATTGTCCGTTGCATATTGTTATTTTACACGATCATTATAGCAATATGTTAATGTTTTGCAATTTGTTGATTTAATTTTACAAGGTTTTGATCATAATTGCAATAAGTTTTGTTTTGACAAAATGTTTCACGAGGGTTTTGCATTTCCAGAAATTTTGTACTCGATCGAGCAATTTTTTAAATCGATCGAGAGGTTTTTCTGTCTTGTTTTTATTCGATCGAGTCCTTGTTGTACTCGATCGACCCTTTTTAAAATCCTACTGCTCGATCGAGAAGTCCTTGTACTCGATCGAGCAGATTTGCTGATAAAAGTACTCGATCGACCACCAGTTTAGTCGATCGAGCACTTTCTGTTTGGCCATCCTCTCGATCGACTTGCAGTTCAGTCGATCGAGCCCTTTTGTTCCTCGATCGAGCACTTATGTCCCTGGATCGAGGGATTTTGTTTTGGCAGCTTTGAAAATTTATTCTTTTTGCTTTAAATTTTCTTTTGGCCTTAATATGTACTTTATACGGATATTGTACACTCGCTATGATTGTGAAACGGTTCACACACGTACCATTAAGTTATTTTAAAGCGTATTTAAAGTAACGGACTGTATTAGATTAAAATTAAATTGATAGAAGCGGTTTTATCACATGAATTTTAATCATTAAAAGGTGGTTTGGATAAATTTTACATAATTACGGAATTATGTCACGAATGAATTTGTTTTTAGTTGATGCATTTATTTATCGTTAATTTTGAATGCTTTTGAATGCCTTTTTATTACGTATTTATTTTTACAATCAGTTGTAACTTAGTGTGGCCTTAGTAGAACGTGTTACCGTAATGATGGAACACGGTCTTGGTTGTATTTTGAGATCTCGTATCTCCGTTTTGGATTTTTCACTTGTAATTACAGTTTTAATTAGAATGTAAATAGGTTTATATTTGTAATTTTAAATTGTAATTTTTGAGAAGACCAAAGATGGAGACCGGATGCTCACTCCCGCTACATGGATCAAGATGGAACATCAAGACAAGCTTCTCGGATCCAACGGTGGATTCCAAAGTTGTTTTATGTTTTTCTTTTTATTAGGATAGGCCACACTAGGAATTTTTATTTACGTATTGCATTTTTTTATTTATTTTTCGTAACGATAATATGCATCATATTCCGCCTAAAAACCAAACCACCTAATTATTGCATGAAAACTGACACATTTAGAGGTCACGAGTTAGTTTTCTTTGACATTCTCATGTCACACGATCTATGCTAAGCCATCACCTAAATTAATTCATTCACGCAAACGCTAGTTATTCGTTCACTTAAAATGAATTATAATTAAGTTGATGGGATCTTCCTCGTATAAACCAAAATTGAGAACGGTCTTTATAGGTCAAACTCCAATGAGTCCCTTCTTCGTCGGTAGGCATAATATGACCCCTTCTACGTCGGGTAAGTTGGAACCGATTGACCTATTTTATCTCAACACTATGGTCACTCGTACGATCCTGTGACTATGGTGGACTATAGATAGGATTTACGGAAATCTATCGACCAAGAGTTCTTCCGGAAGAATTAGCTAAACAGTTGGCTTATCAATTTACAGAAATTGAGTCTTGGGATCACTTGTATCATTCTTGAGGGAGATCAATTATGCAAGTGTGCAAGTCTACACGTTAAAATGTATTTTTAAATAGACTTAAATCACCTCGATGAGTTGCTTATTTCGTTTTTGTTTTTCTTTCTTTTCCGTGTAGATCACGAACTTTTAAACTCGCTATAAACAAATGGTCTGGTTCTACGATAACCCAATGCCAAGTGCCACATTGGACCGTGAGTCCTGGCTTCGGATCTTCATGAATCGGATGAATCGTCTACTCGATCGAAGAATGATGGATCAAACTTCGCGGATCGGGAGGCGGCATTACGGAATGTGCGCGCTGCGACGGGAAGCTCAAATATCTATTAGAGCCCATCCCGGCAAACCCAGGTCCCACGGCTAGAGTCTTTGAAATCACCAAGTTTAATGATTTCTGTATGGAAGCGGGTGCGATTAAAAATGTACTCATTTTTGCAATGGAACCCAATTTGCAGAAACGCTTCATAGCCCATGGTGCGAACAAGATTTTCACCACGCTCACCAAGGAATTCTCGAAAGCACCGAGAATCGTGACCTATGAGCATACCACTCGCTTCTTTGATGCGAGACTCCAGAAGGGCCAACCAGTTAGCCCACACATTCTCAGCATGATTGAGAATGTCGAGAAGCTGGAGACCTTTGATTGTAAGATCAGCGAGAACATTGTTATCGACCGCATGCTTCACTCACTCCACGATGGTTTTTCGCAATTTAGAGCGAATTACTATATGAATGATTTGAAGAAAACTCCCCATGAACCGCACTCCTCCTCGTACAGACCGAGAAGGACATGAAGTTCAGTGGGAGCATGAAACAGGATGTTCTCGTTGTGTCAAACAAAGGCAAGGGCAAGGGCAAAGCTAAAGCAGACCTAACAGTAGGTAAGGCGAAGTTCAAGAAGTCGGGTTCAGGTAAGAGCGGGCCTGGTGAGTCGAGCACCTCATCAGGCGCGACAAAGAGCAAGAATGAAAACATGGAGTGCCATCATTGCCACAAGACTGGGCATTGGAGGCGTACATGTCCTGTTTATCATGAGGACTTAAAGGCAGGTCGTGTTAAACCTGTTGGTATGTCTTCTTCTTCTACTTTTATTCATATGATTGAGATTAACCACGCAAGTTACGGAACTTGGGTACTTGATACTGGTTGTGGTTCTCATCTGTATAATCATGTGCGGGGGCTCGAAACATCGAACCCCTCGTAAAGGGTGAGGTGGACTGCGTGTCGGGAATGGAGCAAGAGTGGCCGCCATCTCAAAGGGGACATATGTGATCCACCTTCCTAGCGGATTTGAGTTGTCATTATATGACTGCTATTATGTACCTAGTCTTTCGAAAAACATTATTTCAGTTTCTGCACTTGACAAACTTGGTTTTTCATTTGTAATAGAGAATAATACTTGCATTTTCTCATTACACGATATGATTTATGGCAAGGCAGTCTCCATGAACGGAATTTATGTTTTAGATCGACCAGAAATATTACACGTAATGAATAAAAAGTTAAAGGTTGGTGACAAAGATCAAACGTATCTATGGTAATCGCCGTATGGGACACATTAATGAGAAACGCGTAAAACGGCTCATAAAGAATGGAGCTATCTCGGCTTTTGATTTTCAATCATTTGGCACGTGTGAATCATGTCTCATCGGTAAGATGACTCGGATTTCCTTCAAAGGTGTTGGAATGCGCGGCTGGCGACCTATTAGGACTCATACACACGGATGTATGTGGACCTATGTCAATCACCGCACGAGAAGCCTATAGGTATTTCATCACTTTCACGGATGATTTAAGTAGATATGGCTATGTCTACTTAATGAAACACAAAAGTGAATCCTTTGAGAAATTCAAGGAATACCAAAATAGGGTACAGAACCTATTAGGTAGAAAGATTAAAACACTACGTTCAGATCGTGGTGGCGAGTATCTTTCTCACGAGTTTGATCAACACCTAAAGGATTGTGGGATTGCCTTACGATTAACTCCACGGAACACCTCATTTGAATGGTGTGTCCGAACGGAGAAATCGAACACTACTTGATATGGTTCGATCCATGATGAGTCACACGATATTACCTGATTCATTATGGGGTTATGCTCTTCGTCATTTTGCTCTAAATACTTAACCGAAGTCCGTCTAAAGTCTGTTGACAAGACTCCATATGAACTATGGAAGGGAACGGTCCCGAACTTGTCCTTTATACGGGTTTGGGGCTGCGAGGCTTATGTCAAGTGGAGACACGAGGATAAGCTCGGCCCGCGATCGGTCAAGACGTACTTTATAGGTTATCCTAAAGGAACGCTTGGTCATTACTTTTATTCGCCAACCGAACAACGTGTTTTTGTTGCGGCTAGTGCGACATTCTTAGAGAAGGAATTTCTCGAGAATGCAAAGAGTGATAGAACCTTCGAATCGTCGGAGATTCCGGAACCAAGTACCGAGCAACTATTGGAGGAACCTATTCCTTCAATCCCGGCATGTTAACATTTCGAGGAACCTAGGAGGTCGGGAAGAGTCTCTATTCCTCCGGACAGATACATTGGTATGGTCGAGGAACATGACATAGATGACGTTCTACTCTTAACGAGTAGTGAGCCCGCAACCTATAAAGGTGCCATGACTAGTTCTGACTCAAAGCTATGGCTTGAGGCCATGCAATCCGAGATGGACTCTATGTATGAGAACAACGTGTGGGATCTTGTTGACTTACCTGCTAAGGTTCGTCCCCTTCAATGCAAATGGCTTTACAAGATAAAGCATTCTGTGGAAGGTCAACAAGATATCTATAAAGCACGACTAGTTGCTAAAGGTTTCATCCAAGTGCCAGGTTTGCACTACGATGAAATTTTTGCACCCGTAGTCATCTTTGCATTCCATTCGGATTATCTTAGCGATCGCCGCTTTTCATGACTATGAAATTTGGCAAATGGATGTGAAAACCGCCTTCTTAAACGGCTTTTTGGAGGAAGAGTTGTACATGGTACAACCCGAAGGTTTCATCGATCCTTTACATCCTAAGAAAGTATGCAAGCTTAAGCGTTCCATTTATGGACTTAAGCAAGCATCTCGGAGTTGGAATCATCGCTTCGACCAAGTGATTAAAGAAAATGGATTTACTCGATCGGTCGAGGAACCATGTCTTTATATCAAGTCGAGTGGGAGCAAGATTGTCTTCCTAATATTGTATGTCGATGACATACTCCTGATTGGGAATGACATACCTCTCTTAACTTCGGTGAAAGTATGGTTGAAAAACCATTTCCAGATGAAAGATCTGGGAGAGGCACAGAGAATTCTAGGCATCCGTATCTATCGAGATAGATCACGACGGATGCTATCTCTCAGTCAGGAGTCTTACATAGACAAAGTCCTAGAGAGATTCAGCATGACTAACTCCAAGAAGGGGTTCCTTCCTATGGCTCCAGGGGTGCATTTGAGCAAGTCTCAGGCACCAGAGACACCGGAAGAGAAAGAGCGCATGACACGGATTCCTTATGCCTCGGCTATAGGATCAATCATGTATGCCATGATATGCACACGTCCGGACGTGGCATATGCATTGAGTATGACAAGTCGATTCCAACAGCATCCAGGTGAATCACATTGGATGGCTGTCAAGAACATTCTTAAGTACCTACGGAGGACAAAAGATTGGGCATTGACTTATGGAGGCCCTCAAAAGCTATGCGCAACCCATTCTGCAGATGCTAGCTTCCAAACGGATCGAGATGACTCGAAATCTCGATCCTGGATTCGTTTTTACTCTTAATGGCGCTGCGGTCAGCTGGAAGAGTTTGAAACAAACTGTTACAGCAGATTCTACGACTGAGTCCGAGTACTATGCCGCGTCTGAAGCTACAAAGGAAGCGATATGGATGCGTCAATTCTTACATGGACTATCTGTAGTGCCTAGTTCGAATGACCCGATCACCATCTATTGTGACAATAGTGGTGCCATCTTCCAAGCTAAGGAGCCAAAGTCTAGCAACAAGTCTAGACATGTACAACGGAAAGCTCATCTAATCCGGGATTACGTGGAGCAAAAGGAAGTAGTGATAGAAAAGATTGCTACAGATGATAACATAGCAGATCCTCTCACTAAAGCATTACGACAAGATAAGCATGAAGGGCACGTTAATTCCATGGGAATTAAACGTGTTCCTAAGTTGTAGTACTCTTTTATGGATTAGATTCATTCCCTTTTGTACTCTATACGACATCATCGTTTTGATATTTATATATTTTGTTTTTCATGTGGAATTGTACGACAATTTTTGAACACCACAAAGTGAACTGAACGAACATTATATTTTTCAGTCCTTAATTGCCCACATGAGCTGATAACTCTGGCAATTATTTTGTGACGTTGGTTGATGGTGGGTTCAACGAGCCAGAAGTCAACCGGTTGGTGACCAATCACAGAGGCGATTTATACGGATATTTCGTAGGACACAATTGTGACATCGACGTGGAGTCCTAAATGTTTTATAACATTCGGTGCCCGGTCGTGGATAGGACTTCCATGGTGATCCTAAGAGTCGATTCTTTTGACTATCGACTGTCTCTTGAGACTAAGGCGATTTTGGGCGACTTTGGTTTCTTTCTCACGGTCATCCGTAACAGGGGGCCAAGTAGATTTTTTTCTGGGTCATTTCATGTTGTGCTTAGATCGGAAGGAGTTCGAGTTGAAGGAAATATTCAGCCTTTATCGGGTACTCGATATTTCTCAGGGCCACTCGAGGAGTCAGAATCGAAATGCATGGCCATGCTCGGATACGGATTCGTTTTATCAGTTAAGTTACTCTCTAGTCGGGGAAACCACTCTTGATCCAGATCGATTGTAAAATACGACCTTTGCGGATCCGGATCTGCAAATTGTTTTACATTGAGTGGGAGAAATTTTAAATGAATATGAGAATCGGTTATCGCACATACACTTGTACGGACAAGTGGGAGTTTGTTGGAGCTTGTGTCCTCCAGTTAGTGCGGATAACGTCATTGCACATACACTTGTACGGACAAGTGGGAGCTTGTTGGGGTTGGTGTCCTTAACAGTTAGTGCAAGGACTTATAAATCTCTAAAAGGATCAAAGGGCATACTTTTGGTATTATTATCGTTTATCCACAATTTATCAATAACGGTTGGCTTGCTAGATAAGTTTGACGTTATTGTCATACAGATGGCGGTGATCAACTGGTCCCTAAAAGTCACACCTATAGGATACATTTGAGAGATGTGACAATGTGATGAAAATACGATCATGTAGATGCCAATTTTGACTAACCGGATTAGTCCGAGTTATTTGACTAGTAATTAGTCAAAATGTGATGTTGAGATATTATATTTAATACGGATTAAATATTTTGGGCTAAGGCGAATTAAAC
Organism: Silene latifolia; assembly: GCF_048544455.1. Taxonomy (NCBI): domain Eukaryota; kingdom Viridiplantae; phylum Streptophyta; class Magnoliopsida; order Caryophyllales; family Caryophyllaceae; genus Silene; species Silene latifolia. The sequence goes on along the minus strand of NC_133530.1, from coordinate 24,422,996 downwards.
AGTTAATTCGTAAATTAAATATAAACGATTATATTTAATTAATGTATATTGAATAAATTATACAATATCGTCCTTGTCGGACATGTATTAATAATTCAACTAACCCGTGTTATTAGTTGATATTTTAATAGCCGATAACCGATGACGATTTATAATGAAAATCGCGTCATATACATTTTAGCGGAATTGGTCGGACTACGAGTTAAAAGAAGGAGGAAGTGAAAGCCCACTCCCTCCCCTAGGCTCTCGGTTTTGCCAAACCAAACAAAAGGAGAGACTCCCTCTCCTTTTGACCTAGACAATTTCATTTCTACAGAAATTAGGGTTTCGGAACATTTTTCTCTGAAATTCCTAGATCTCACATCGTAAAAACCTCACAAGAGCTTTCTCTATATTGCAAGTCAATTAGAAAGCATTTCTAGCACAAGGGCATAGTCTCAGACGGTCTTGGGTGCAACAATTAGGAGGGAATCTCTGTTGATTTCTGTTCTTTACGCCGTGCATCAAAGGACCCGAGGTTGATTCTTTATCTTTATCGTTTTTTGTTGTATTTCGTTTATGACCATATTTCACATGTTAAATTTACGTTATAGTCCTAAATTTAAAGGGTCTTATACGGATATTACCCCACAAATTTCACTTCCACGACAACATGGGTACTAGATACTGGTTGTGGTTCTCACCTTTGTAATCATTTACAGGGGCTAAGAAACGTGGAAAAGCTGAACAAAGGCGATGTTGATCTCCGACTTGGGAATGGAGCTAGAGTAGCGGCCGTATCCAAGGGTACTTATGTACTTGTTCTAGCGAATGGATTTGAATTGTATTTGCATAATTGTTTTTATGTACCTACTCTATCTAAGAACATTATTTCAGTTGCTATGCTAGACATAGATGGCTTTAATTTTGCTATCAAGAACAATTGTTGTACTATTTCTAGAAATGACTTGGTCATAGGCCGAGGTTCATCTATTAATGGTATTTATGTTCTAGAAACATCAAATCCAAAGAATGACATCTATAACATTCAAACTAAGAAACTCAAATCAAGTGATCCAAATGAGTCGTACATTTGGCATTGTCGATTGGGTCATATCAATGAGAATCGCATTAAGAGGTTAGTTTCTACTAACGTGATCAAACCATTTGATTTCCAATCATATGGTATATGCGAATCATGCCTCCTAGGTAAAATGACTCGTAGTCCTTTTAGTGGTAAAGGGACACGAGCTAGTGAACTTTTGGGCCTTATTCATACCGATGTTTGTGGACCAATGAGTATCACCGCTAGGGGTAATTATGATTACTTCATTACCTTCACCGACGATTTGAGTAGATATGGGTATATCTACTTAATGAAATATAAGAGTGAAGCTTTTGAGAAATTTAAACAATTTCAAAATGAAGTTGAGAACCAATTGAACAAAAGGATAAAGACACTACGATCTGATCGTGGTGGAGAATATCTCAGTAATGAATTTGATTCACACTTGAAGGATTGTGGCATTGTGTCACAACTCACTCCACCTGGCACACCACAACTAAATGGTGTAGCCGAAAGGAGAAATCGAACCCTACTAGATATGGTTCGATCTATGATGAGTCTAACCGAGTTACCCGACTCGTTTTGGGGATTTGCAATCCAAGCGCAATTAAATCATTAAACATTAGTCCATCAAAAGCAACCGAAAAGACACCATATGAGATATGGAAAGGAAGAGTTCCTAATATATCCTATATGAGGATTTGGGGTTCTGATGCTTACGTCAAAGTAAAGACTGACAACAAGCTAGCCCTACGATCCGAAAAATGCATCTTTGTGGGTTACCCAACCACCACCCGAGGTTACTACTTCTACAAACCTCAAGAGAACAAAGTGTTTGTGTCTAACGAGGATGTCTTCTTAGAAAAAGAGTTTATTTCTAAGAGACAGAGTGGGAGAAATTTTGAACTTAATGAAGTTCAAGAGACACAAACCGAAGTAGAGTCAAATGAAGAAGCACGTGAAGACGTTCCTTCATCTTCTAATTCGGTAGTCATTCCTCAATTGAGGAGGTCGGGTCGAGAAATTCGCCATCCTGATAGATACGTGGGACTTATCGAAGAGGATGGGAGTCTTGATGTGTTGCTTCTAGAAAGCGACGAACCTGCTACCTACAAAGCTGCAATCTCTAGTCCTAATTCAGCTTTATGGCTTCAAGCCATGGAATCCGAAATTAATTCTATGCACGAAAATCAAGTCTGGAACTTGGTGGATTTGCCTGAAGGAGTGAGACCTCTTCAATGCAAATGGATATTCAAAATAAAGAATGGCATAGAAGGACATGATGATGTCTACAAGGCTAGGCTTGTTGCAAAGGGCTTTACCCAAGTTCAGGGTCTTCACTATGATGAAACCTTTGCTCCTGTAGCCATGCTAAGATCCATTCGGATATTGTTAGCGATTGCTGCATTTCATGACTATGAAATTTGGCAAATGGATGTAAAGAACGCTTTTCTAAATGGGCATTTAGAAGAGGAGGTGTACATGTTACAACCTGAAGGTTTTGTAGATCCGAAAAATCCTAACAAAATATGCAAGCTTAAGAGATCCATTTATGGTCTTAAGCAAGCATCTAGAAGCTGGAATCATCGATTCAATCATGTTATAAGAGAGAATGGTTTCACTCGAAGTGTTGAGGAACCATGTTTATACATGAAGTTTAGTGGGAGCAATGTTGTGTTCCTAATATTGTATGTGGATGACATACTACTTATTGGAAATGATATTCCAATGTTATCCTCCGTCAAGGAGTACTTGGGAAATCACTTTCAAATGAAGGATTTAGGGGAAGCACAACGCATACTAGGTATCCGGATCTATAGAGATAGAACCAAAAGGATATTGGCATTAAGTCAAGAATCTTATGTTGAAAAGATTCTTCGACGTTTCAGCATGGAAAAGTCCAAGAGAGGCTTAATTCCTATGGGGAGTGGAATCATTTTGAGCAAGTCTCAATCTCCTTCCAAACCCGAAGATGTTGAACGCATGAAGTTGATTCCTTATGCTTCCCATTTGTTGGATCAATCATGTATGCCATGATATGCACTCGTCCGGATGTCTCATATGCTTTAAGCATGACTAGTAGATATCAAGAGAATCCGGTGAGAGTCTTTGGATAGTGTGAAAAATATCCTTAAGTACTTGCGAAGGACTAAGGATTCTATCTTAGTATTTGGAGGTGACTCTGAGTTGTGTGTTAAGGGATACACAGACTCGAGTTTTCAAACAGATAGAGATGATATGAAATCCCAAGCTGGATTTATATACATGCTCAATGGTGGTGCCATAAGCTGGAGAAGCTTCAAAGAAGCTGTGATTGCGGATTCTACTACGGAGGCTGAGTACGTTGCAGCATCAGAAGCTGCTAAGGAAGCCGTGTGGATTAGGCAATTCTTGGAAGGGCTAAAGGTAGTACCCACCGCCAAAGATCCCATCACGATCTTCTGTGACAATAGTGGGGCGATCTTTCAAGCTAAAGAACCCAAGTCTAGCAATAAATCTAGACACGTACTTAGAAAATTCCATGTAATCAGGGATTTCATTGAAAGAAAGGAAATAACGATTTGTAAGGTTGGAACTGATGACAACATAGCTGATCCATTAACCAAACCTTTATCGCAAACAAATCATGACCATCATGTTGTATCCATGGGTCTAAGGCGTATGCCAAATTTGTATTAGATTATAAGATATGAAATGAAAAATCTGAGTATTTGGTTCATATATGATAATCGCATTTGTCGTTTGAGTTTATTTATACAAACTCGTTTATTTATAACCTTGTTCTATCCAAATGGGTTGTGGAGACAAATTGAACCCCATTAAAGTGGCGGATTAACATGGTATCCGCCCCTAGTTACTTATATGAGGTGACGTCTCGAAGTGACTAGAGTGTGATGCGATTGATGGCAAGTTCAAGTGCCATAGAGTCATATGGGATGACTAGTCGATCACATAGGCAGATGTATGGGACATTCGTCGGCGATGACCGCTTATAGAGTTCGGTAATTCATAAAGCCTGGTCGTGGCAAGAGCTACTATAGTATTCTTATGAGTCAATTCTTTTGACTAGAGATTATTCGCCCAAGTTGGCACAACTTCTGATTAGCTTTGATTTATACTCTACGATTTCGTAAATGAGGTCAAACTGGGTATATTTTGGGTTATGATGGTGTGGTGAACGAAGGGAATAGGGCGATAGGAATTGTCCACCCCTTGTCAGGGTTGTTTGAAATCTCAAGGCCACTCGAGGAGTAGTTAACTGGAAATGCGTAGCCACGCTCGGAAGGTATCTATGATGGATAATTCCGGTCAGACAGTTAATCTCCAGATCGAGAAAACCACTCAAGATATGATCAAATGTAAACGACGACTGCAAGACACCTTGCATTGAGTGGGAGATTGTAATAGGACAAGAGAATTGGTGACGCACACTTGTCGAGGACAAGTGGGAGATTGTTGGGAAATGTGTCCTCAACAATAGTGCGATCACATGATTTAAATATCATAATTAAATCTCAAATTAAAAATACGTGAGGGATGATTCTTTATACAGTCGACTGACCGTCATTAATCGGTAATGATTGGCTAACTAGAGTTTGACATTACTGTCGTGTGACGGTGGTGGTCAGTTGATCCCTTTAGGTCACACTTATAGGATGAGGCCCAAATAGATATTTAATTAATTGTATGCGATACGAATTAATTAATTCCTTAATTGTGGGAGTGCAATTTTGCGTCTTATTTTAATGTGATTAAATAAAGATTAAATTTAGTAATTAAGCGTTAAATTACTAAATTAGTTGAGGTATTAATATAAGTTTTGAGGTAGAGGTAATTAGTTATTTAAAGTTACAAGAAATTGTAATTTTAACTAACTAGTAATTATGGGACCCATTATATGATGATATAATGGTAGTATACTACTCAAAAAGTGGAGTGTATATTATATTATTATTTGTAATATTTAAGTGTTAAATGATTACATTAATAATTAAATATGTAAGATAGTTGAACATAAGACTTATAAGCATTTGTGGGGCAAATGACAAAAGGCAAAAATGGTCCATAAAAGGGCCAATATTTCGGCCAAATAAGATGAGCAAAAGATGCTCATTTGTCTTTATTGTTTTATGATTAAAGCTTGATAGTGACCTTGCATGCTAGCTTTAATCATTCCAACTCTTACACACTCTACTTAAACAATACAAGTGAATAAAAACAAGAGAAAAGAGATTCCCTTGGAGCCCTAAAGCCAACCGGTTTTGGCCTTTACAAAAGGGGCTTTTGTTGCTCATTTTTGATGTTACTACTTCACTTGTTTTCTCTCTAAATTCCTCACATGCAAATGCAAATAAAAGCTCTCCAAAATACTAATAGATATCATACATTACTTAAGATAGTAATACAAGATTATTAGTATTATTAAGGTAATATTTCTACTACATATCTAGTTAATATTAGTAGGAATTTTTGGGATTAATCTTGGGTGCAATTTATTGGAGTGGCTTCTAAACTTGGAGTCTTAGGAGGATCATCCATCATTATAAGCTCAAGAACAAGTGAAGGAAGGTGACCTTACTTGTGCCCATAATTTCGAACCATACAACAATGTAAGGAACATTGTTTTTCTTATAAATCTTTCATTTTGTTATGCATGCACTAGATCTAAAGAACAAATAATTAACAAGTTAATTAGTTCACTATTAGAGGAGTCTAATAATAGGTATATGAACCTAACACTGTTCAGCAATCCTAGCCACCCCAGCCTTTAAATCTTTCGCAGAAAAGCTGGCCAACCTAGCAGAAGACCTGAATACTGAATACATAAAGAACATACATAAATATTGGATGAGAAGCGATAAGAAGACAGCAAATAACATAAAGACATATAGAAGACATACAGGAAAGAGCAGTAGAGCTAGGCTTGCCTTTGGGTACTTTGACCCCAGTCAACTTGGTCTTCATATACCGGGGCAATAATTCCCTGCCCAAACTAGCTGGCCAGGCCCTCTCTTCCTCGGGGATAGCGAGAAAAGCCTCTATCCTGGAAATAGCTTCCTCGTCAAGAGGATCAAAGTTCCAATCAGGAGCTGCAAAAACCGCCAAAAGTACACAGGTGAAAATAAAAACCTATTAATTTCATATAATGCAAACTAAGAGTACAGGAAACCTACCACTCTCCAAGGGAGGATATCTCAGATAATCGAAGCCTGATCCCAGAGTCTCAGTCCGGATAAACAGGAAAGTCTTTGCCCAACTTTTATCATCTCCAGAGTCCAGGTTAGTAATTAATGGAGACATTTTTTACTTGATTCTCAAATTAAAACGACCATCAACAGGATTTTTCATATGATATACTGCCTTGATATCATTAATAGTAATTACGAGATTGTGTTTAGCACATAAATTTTCAATAGAATGGACAAGTTTCCAAACCATTGGCATAATCTGAAAAGGTGATACTTCCATAGCTCGAATGATGTCAATCATTAAGGGAGTAAAAGGTAACTTACAGCCTGCTTTGAACGCCCATTCAAAAATACAGAACCAGCCAGGTGACACCCGATTAGCCCCGATGGACAAATTCGAGAATCCATACCTCAGTCGACTCAGGAATTATTTTCTTCTCCCTTAGAATCTTGTCATAGTTTGTTTTCAATAAGTTTTCCTCAGGAAAAGAGGAATCCAGAGATTGAAGGGCAGTGAAAACAGAATCCTGGTACTTAAAAGCCACGGCACGAGCAGGAGGATCAATTTCCATCACCTCTTCCTCCTGAACATCTGTGGGTTCAGGCTCAGCAGCAGCCTTCTGAGGTGCAGCAGTTTTCTGGGGTACAGGACGTTTTTTGGCTCCCATATCCTTTATTATTTGATCTATTGTGATGAATGTTAATTATTGAATAATTATAAGTTGACAAGAGAAGAACTCAGGAGAAATAGGGAAGAATTATAGAGAGAAATTTAGCAGAGAAAGTGGAAGAAAATTGGTGGAAAACAAATTCGTCACAAATACCGTATTTATAGAAGGTGTATAACGGTATGAAAACCCTAGAAACTGCAAAACTCTCAGCATGACATCACCTAGCCGTTACAGTGTTCAACGGTAACTAGGAGTCTAAGAGTCATTGATTAAGTATGATTCTCTTTATTATTCAACCCGGTAAATTTGACATCTCACCCCTGGCCTGATCCAGCACGGGTAAAATGTCAAGGGGCAATTGTTAGGCCCAGATTAGCCTGGCCTGACCATAACCTAGCCTGACCTTACAAGGCTGATTGGAGGAGACGAAGACCGGACAATTCTAGCTGTTGAAGAATATTATAGCAATCAGGTTGCCTTATCCTGGAAGAGAAGCCTGATGGTAAGTACAGAATAGCCTGGCAGAGTATTAAAGCAGGCTAGATTAAGCTGAAGAACAAGCAAAACGGTTATATAAAGATATATATTCGTGTCCTATCCTCAAGGAAGACTAAGTCCAATTATTAAACCATATTGCCCATGAACCTGGACGTGCAAAGGGAGAGAAAGTTGAGGATCAATCAAATAGGAACGAGTCAACCGGATTAATAGGGAATATGCCCTATTAATCCGGCAACAGCTCCGACAAAAGGGAAGGGCGTTGAAGACCAGTACAACGTTCATTTTTATGATTATAAATATTGTAATTCTAGCATTGGTAAATTCATTCATTATTCATTAGTGTGAAACTAATCTATTACTTATCTTTTCATCATTTTATGAGCATCCAATTACTAAAACAAAATTTGTATTCAGCTTATCAAAATAATATAAACACTATTCTTTTTTCCTAATCTTTCCTCGTCATTCATTTGCAATATTCCAAACTTATAGAACTAGATACCCAAATTATTCTTTAATAAAGTCGGACCCATTCAGGGAAAATCCTGCTAAAACAATATCCTTTCTTCTCTTGATTTTCTTGCTGTGCTTGACTAAAATTTGTACCTGTACATTCATGTGATATTTTTCTGTTAGAGTAATGCCTGTCAGGAGGGCTTATGGCCCTCATTCCTGTGTTTATGGGGAATGGTGGCTCTATTTGCCTGTCAGGAGGGCTTTAAAATGAGGGTGGTTGCCGGCCAGGAGGGCTTATGGCCCTCAGCCTGTCAGGAGGGCTGATTTTGACAAGTACTCTGGTCTATTCCACCATTGTACTTGCCTTTTTATGCACTGAGCTCAGTTTAGTTTTTAGGTCAGGCAGGCAGGTGCCAAATTAGAGCATTTTTAGAAATGCTATTCAGGTTGGGCGGAGTGGCCCTCAATCCTGAACATTTGTTTAAGCCTAAGATGTAGCATATAATAAGTGAAAAGAAGGCGTAAAACAAGTTTTCAGGATTGGAATAAAGTTTTAGATAAAGCTAAGAATAAAAAGCGAGTTTAGCACATAGCAGGAAGTTCTATTGACATATATAGGGTAGGTAGTTTTACCTGCTTCTCAGATATGAAATAGTTTCAAGTGGGAAATGTTCCAGGATCTGGGGATCATTTCTCCTTCCAAGGTTTGTAGCCTGTAAGCTCCTTGTCCTACTATTGAATCAATTAGGTACGGGCCTTCCCATGTAGGGGCTAGTTTGCCTGCGTTCTTTTCTCCGGTGTTGGGGAAGACTTTCCTTAGGACTAGGTCTCCCTCTTTGAATACTCTGATGTTGACATTTTTGTTGTAACTTCTGGCTACTGCCTGTTGGTAGGCGGCTATCCTGACTTTGGCTGCATCCCTTAGTTCTTCTGTTAAGAGCAGGCTATCCTGCAATAGGGGTATGTTCTCTTCTATGGTGTTCAAGCTGCTTCTGGTAGTTGGCACATGAATTTCTCTTTGGTATTATCGCTTTGACCATAGACCAGGGAATATGGTGTCCGGCCTTTGTGGCTATTTTGGGTGTGGTCCTGTCACCCATAGGACTAAGGGGAGCTCTTCCGCCCATCTTCCTTTTCTCCTTTTCGCTTTTTCTTTTGCGGTGATTACTACTTTGTTGCTTGTTTCTGCCTGGCCGTTGGCTTTTGGGTAGCCTGGTGTAGATATAACTAGGTTGATATTCCACTGTGCACAGAAGTTTGCTGTTCTTTTTCCCACAAATTGTGTACCATTGTCACACACTATTTCTGAAAGTATTTCATATCTGCATATGATATTTCTTTTGATGAATGATATGACATCCTTTTCTTTAACTTGCCTGTAAGAGTCTGCCTCTATCCATTTGGAAAAGTAGTCAGTCATTGCTAGCATGAAGACTTTTTGTCCAGGCGCCTGAGGTATCTTGCCTACTATGTCCATGCCCCATTTCATGAATGGCCAGGGAGCTGAGATGGAATGTAGTAGCTCTGATGGTTGATGGATATAAGGGGAGTGGATTTGGCAGGCTTCACATTTTGAGCTATATGCTATGCAGTCAACTCTCAGGGTTGGCCAGAAATATCATGTCCTGAGAATTTTGCTTGCCAGGCTTCTTCCACCTTTATGATTTCCGCAGTATCCATCATGTATGTCTTCTATGACCTGGCTCGCTTCATTTGGTTCCAGGCATCGTAAGTAAGGTCCAACCTGAGACTTTTTAAACAAGGTGTTATTTATAATAGTATAAGTGGAAGCTTTGATTTTCAGGGCCCTTGCTTCGTTTTTATTTGTAGGGAGTATTCCCTGTAAGAACCAATCATAGTAGGGTTTAGTCCAGGAGGTTGTGTCTTCCTGAATAGGACAAATTTGTTCAGGCCTTTCTATGGTTGGTTCCAACAGGTGGACGATGGGTATTTTGTCAAACACAGCAGGGCTGAAGTTTGATCCCAGGCTGGCTAGGGCATCTGCCTGGGTATTTAAATCCCTTGGTATTTGGTCAATGTCAAAGGTTTTGAATTTTTTTGCAAAGGTTTTTGACATATTCCAAATAGAGTATCATCTTTGAATCTTTTTCAGCATATACTCCTTTGACTTGGTTGGAAATTAAGAGAGAGTCAGTTTTTACCTTGAGGTTTGCTACACCGAGTTCTATACATACCTTTAGTCCAACAATCAGGGCTTCATATTCAGCTTCATTATTTGTGGCTTTGAATTCACAATTAATAGCCTGTGCAATTAGGTCTCCCTGTGGTGATTTTAGGACTAGTCCTAGGCCAGTGCCTTTCATATTTGTTGCCCCATCTACATGGAGAGTCCATTCCTGGTCTGTCTTATGGGTGTCAAGGTGATTGACCTCTTTTATGAGGTCTGGTTCTAGGGTAGGACCGAATTCGACCCACGAAGTCTGCTAATGCCCGAGATTTAATTCTGTCCCGGGTTCAAAGGTTATATCATAGGTGCTAATTTTATCTTGACCATTTTGCCATTCCGCCCGACAACTCGGGCTTTCTCAGAGACAGATTTGATAGGCGGGTTGGTTCTTACAATAATTGGGTGACTTTCAAAATAAGGTCGAAGTTTAGTGCAGGACATTACTAAAGCAAGTACGTATTTTTCAAGTAAGCCATACCTGGTTTCTGCGTCTAGGAGACTCTTACTTACATAGTAAACTGGATGCTGTTGGCCATCAATTTCTTTGGTCAGGACTCCACTTATCATTTTTTGATGAGTGTGATAGGTAGACCGTCAGGGGTTCTCCTCTGTTTGGTTTGGCAAGTAGTGGAGGTGTAGTCAAGTATGTTTTGAGCTCCTGGAAGGCTGTCTCGTGTTCAGGCAACCATTTGAATGCCTTGTTCTTCCTGAGTAGGTCATAGAATGCCTTGCACCTTACTGATGATCGAAATGAATGAATCTATTCAGGGCTCGCAACTCGTCTGTCGTTTTTGAATATCTTTGTCGACTTGGGAGATTCGGTTCTAGTATGGCTTTTATCTGTTCTGGGCTGGCTTCTATTCCTCTTTTGGTCACCATGTAGCCTAGGAATTTGCCTGAAGAGACTCCAAAATGGCATTTGGATGGGTTAAGCTTCATATTAAATTCTTCCAGGATCTTAAAGGTTGTCTCCAAGTCCCTGACGTGATCTTCAGCCTTCTTTGATTTGACTACCATGTCATCAATATAGACTTCTATTGTGTCTCCTATTTGGTCATTAAACATTGTATTGACCAGGCGTTGGTATGTTGCCCCTGCATTTTTCAGGCCAAAGGGCATTCTTTGTGTAGCATATATGCCTCTTTTCGTGATGAATGCAAAGTATGTTCCCCGATCGATGGGTGCATCTTGATTTGGTTGAATCCACTTGAGGCATCCATGAATGTCAGGAGTTCATGCCCTGCTGTAGCATCCACCATTGCGTCTATGTGTGGGAGCGGAAATGGGTCTTTTGGGCAGGCTTTATTGAGGTCTGTGTAATCTACACAAACTCTCCACTTGCCATTCTTCTTTTGTACCACCACTATGTTGGCTAGCCAGTCAGGGTACATGACTTCTCTTATCATCCCCATGTCCAATAGTTTGTCCACTTCTTCATTAATGATATCATGTCTTTCAGCGGCAAACTTTCTTCTTTTCTGCTGGACAGGCTTATAAGACTCATCTATATTTAGTTTATGCGTAATAATATTGGCATCTATACCGGTCATGTCAAAATGTGACCAGGCAAAACATGAAGATTTACTTTTAAGAAAACTTACTAATTCTGGTCTGATGTTATCAGGGACATCAGATCCTACCAGTACATGCCTGTCAGGATACTCAGGGTCTAAGATTACTTGATCAGTTTCCATTTTGGTTTCTGCCACGTGAGTTGTCCTGACAGGGTACTGTAATTGCCAGGCGAGGGACTTACCTGCCTTGGAAGGCTTTAGTGACTCAGTATAGCATTCCTGGGCAGATTTTTGTTCACCTTTTATGGTTGCTACTCCCCATTCTGTTGGTATCTTGATGCACTGGTGATAGGTGGAGGGTATGGCCCTTACGTTGTGGATCCATGGTCTTCCTAATATGGCATTGTAGGATGACAGGCAGTCCAGGACTCCGAATCTTTCATATGAAGATACTCCTTCCACATATGTGGGCAGGTGTATTTCTCCCAATGTGTTCCTTGATTCTCCACTGAATCCTACCAGGACATTAGACTTCTTTATGATCAGGCTTTCATCAATCTTCATTGCTTTAAGGACATCTAGCATGATCAGGTTTACTGAACTGCCTCCATCTACCAGGATTCTCATGACACGTGCAATCCCTATTTGCATGGTGATGACCAGGCTATCATGGTGGATGTCTGGAATGCCCTGCATATCAGTGTCGTCAAAAGTAATTTGAGGTAAATTGCTAGGTTTAAAAGGAGATTTCATTTTTGACTCCCTGGCAATTTTCTTTGCAGTGAACTGGTCGAGCCACAAATCTCTGATCCTCCATTGATGAACTTGACTTCATAGATGGGTGGTGCAGGGGGTAAGTCACGTTGTTGCCTTTCTGTGTTCCTTCTTGCTCCATCATCTTCCTTGCTTTTTGTTGGCATCAGGTCTTTCAGGTATCCTTTCTTTAGCAGGTAAGCCACTTGTCTGCGTAATCCCAGGCATTCTTCTGTTGTGTGCCATATATCCATGTGAAATTCACACCATTTGGTGGTATCCTTCCTTGGGTTGGGGTTGTCTGACTTCTTTGGCCACTTGACAATGTCTCCCATATGGTCAAGTCTTTTAATCAGTCCTGCAATGTCAACAGAGAAGTTATATTCTTGGATAGGAAGATGAGTATAGGAGTTATCTCGTTGTTCATATGTATAGTTGACTTCTGATCTGTCAGGTCTTGTATAAGGAGATGGCCTGGAACTGCTTCCTCTATGGTTAGAACTTTTTCTCGTTGACTTTGTCATATCTCGAGTTCTTCGGCGGCATTCCGCCTTGTAGCCTTTGTCCTCTTCCAACCTGATATAGCCTATGGCTAATGCCTGTACATCTTCAAAGGTATGACAGGGTTTCATGGTCATTGCGTCATAGAAGTCACTGTCAAGGGGTAACCCTTGCCTGAAAGCTTCCACAGCTGTTCCAACATCACATCTGGGGATTGAAACTTTTTCTTTGTTGAATCTTGTCATGTAGGATCTGATTGATTCTCCAGGCTTTTGTTTAATCCTGTATAGGTCACTGGATCTCTTTTCTAGTTCCTGCTCTTGGCAAACCTGATGATTGAAAGAATTGACCAGGTCAGCAAAGGACTTGATGCTTCCATTTGGCAGGTTTATGTACCATTGCAGGGCAGGTCCGTTCAGGGTTGTTCCAAATCCCTTACACATGAAGACTTAACGTAGTTCACTGGGAATTGATGCTGCCAGCATCCTTTGCTTATAGTAGGCAACATGGTTTTGTGGATCTGTGGTCCCATCATAGATTCTCATTGAGGGAACCACAAATTTCTTTGGCAGGTCTATTTTTGCTATTTCATCCACAAAGGGTGAATCAGCACAGCTCTCTGGATTTGCTTCTTCAATTGGGGTAGGAACTCCTGGGATCGAGTCTGTTTCTTCTCCTGTATTGGATTTTGGTGGAGTAGGAGTGCCAATATTGGAGAAATCAATATTCCTGATGATTGAGGAGAATGGTGTGCCAGGCTAAACTTTCAGCTTTGATCCTTTAGCTTTCTCTCCCAGCTTTAGTTTTAGGCTGGATTCTGACTCTTTCAATTTTGCAACTTCTGCTTCAGCCTGGGCCGTTTTTTGTTTCAATTGTTCCATTTCTAACAACTGTTGTTTGGCGGCAGCCAGTTGTTGCTCAATGCTATCTCCTGCCATCTTTCAGGTTTTTGTGGTGTTAGGTTATGGTTTTTGATTGTTTTTGAGCTAGATGCCCCACGGTGGGCGCCAATTGTTTTGGCAGGGTTTTCACCGATTTAGGATATCCTGCCAGGGATTTATAGGTAGGGTGATCTAACTCAAACAACTCGCCTGACTAGTATTATTAAATGAAATAACAATTAATAAATAAAGACACAAAGATTTTATACGTGGAAAAACCCTGGGAATAAGGGAAAAAACCACGGGCACCAAGCCAGGAGTGATTGTTACTATGATTTTAGATAGCCTGACAGAGTATGGGTATATCAGGCGTGACAGGCGAATTTATAATGCTTAAGAGTATAAAAATGTAAGTGAGAATGAGAGTGTATCCAATGATCCTTCTGATTTTGTCTTCTCTTCTATTTATACTTTATTTCTCCGTTCTCCTTATGCCGTTTAGGGTTTCCTGGAAAATAGGGAATGTGCCCTATTTACCCGGAGGTGGTTGCCATCTCTTCAACCGTTGCCTTTGACTATCTTTCATATCTTTTCTTCTTTGAATTAGTCTTCCTTGTTTGTAGGGAACATATGTTAGTTTTCTTAGTCTTTGCCTGTTATGCCTGTTTGTGCCTGAGTTATTTTCCTCCCAGGTTACTTAGGTTGATTATCGCCTGTCTTGTATCAACTCCTGCTTGGTGCCTATCCGTGTTGAATAAATGCCTGGTTTCAGATGTCTTTTGCTTGGAACTTATCATTGGCTGTTGCCTGGCCTATGTCAGGTCAGGCAGGATAATTTTGGGCCCAACATATACATTTCTCTTTCTTTGTCCTACAAGGATAACATTACTAGTTCCCTCAATTATGATTCGACAACCATATGAATGAAATACGACTTTGTTGCCTTTATCACATAATTGTGAGATACTTAGTAAGTTATGTTTTAGACCCTCTACAAGGTATACTTCACTAATTGCATGAGAGGGAGAAATACCTATTTTGCCAATTCCTACTACTTTACCTTTCTTATTATCTCCAAAGGTAACCTTGTCGCCATTAAAGGGTTTGAGTGAAAGAAATAGATTTTTGTCTCCAGTCATATGTCTTGAGCATCCGATGTCGAGATACCACTGATTGTTTTATTTCACCACGACCTGCAAAATAATTTAAAGGCAGTTTTTAGGTACCCACGCTAAGTTGGGTCCTTTGATGTTAGTTTCTCTAAAAACTAGGTCTCTCCGAACCCAAACTTGTCTAACGGTTCTTTTCTTCTGAGGCGTTCTATGATAAGATCTAGGCTTCTTAACATCATTCGTTTGAGTTTTAGATGTTTCATTTGTGTTTTGTTTAGGGACATTCTTTTTGCTTTGAAAATCAAAACTCATATCATAAAACCACTGAAACTCATTATTTCGTTCTTCATTATCGTTGGGTTCATCAACAGTGGAGTAATCGTCTTCAACTATTACCTCACATGCTTTGTGGGTCTCAACATTTTTTCATATGTCATGCGCATGTTTTACACAGTTGACCTTTATATGACCTTTATCGCCACAGTAAGTACAAATTAAATACTCGGGTAAATCAGCGTACTTTCGCATTCTAAAATCTCGATCTGAGGGAGTAGCCTTGCATTTAGAATGATCCCTGCGACCATAACATTCATGCCCTAATCCCATTTTCATATTGTTATCGGATTGTTCTGTTAAGAAGTTTAATACCTTTGTGCTTCCTTCCCATTTGTCATGAACCTTACGAGTATGAAGAAGTAGTTCTTTTAAAGATTGAATTTTTTCATTACATTTTTTATGATCAATCTTAATATCCGTAGAAGAGCTATCTTTATGGAGATTTTTTAATATAACAATTTTCTCTTCATATTGTTTTGAGATATTTGCTTGATTAATCTCCTTTTCATTCAATTGCTTATTAAGAAAATCAATTTCCTTCTTATGATCTGAGATTGTGCCATTTTTGGCTGAAATCTCGGATTTTTGAAGTTCATTAAGTTTCTTCAATTCTATGGTTATAGCTTCATTAGCTATAACCTTGTCTTGAAGTTGCTTAATGTTGAGTTTCAGCTCTTTGGTTATAGCTTCATTAGCTATAACCTTAGATTCAAGAGCCTTCTTCTCGTTTGCCATTGAATTCAAAACTTCAGTATCATCAACTGTAGCCTTAGATTTCAATTTTTTGGCCTTTGCCTTAAGCAATTGATTTTCTTCAGCAATGTCCATAATTTGCTCTTTTAATTCTTTTAACTCAAGACTTTGCTCATGACAATGATCTAGCGATTGTTCAAAATATTTAACTAACTAAAGCACTTTTTGATAATTTCTTAACTTGTTTCTTAAGTTCAAGATAACTTACCTCATCTTCATCTTCATCAGAATCAGATTCTCCCATGAGACAGAATTCTGAACTTGAATCATTATCAATATCTAAACTTATATTGCTTAAGCATAGATTTGTAACCTCTTCATCTTCGGATTCTTCATCATCCTCTGTATCTAGATCTACCCAGCATGAAGCCATCATGACTTGCTTGAATTCTTTCTTAGTTTTATCTCTCTGGGTTTTGTCTTTTATTTTCTTCCATGTGGGGCAATCTTTGATCATGTGATCAGAATCACCACACTTGAAGCAACCTCTATTTGCAAAAGATTTTTTTGAATCAGACGACTTCTTGTTCGAAGACTTGTTGTTGTTGAAAGTTTTATTTTGTTTGAAATTAAAAAATTTCTTCCTAAACCGTTTGGCAAATAGCACAGTCTCATCTTCTAGATCGGACTCATTGTTTTCACTTGCGAGCGCCATACTCTTTCGAGTGCTCGGTTCAGCTTCATCAGCATTTAAAGTGAGTTCATGAGCCATTAGGGCTCCAATGAGTTCTTGATATGAAAGGTTGGTAAGGTCACGGCATTCTTCCATAACGGTGACCTTGGGGCGCCATTTTTTCGTTAGGCTCCTAAGTACTTTTCTAGCTATGTCTTCAGTCAGAAAAGTGCGACCTAGATTCTTTAGTTCATTTATGATACTTAAAAATCGTGTTGACATGCTATCAAGTGTCTCATTAGGCTCCATAGAAAATAGTTCGTATTTTTGTATCAAAAGATCAATACGATTTTTCTTAATAATGGACGTCCCTTCATAGGCCAACTCCAAACCGTCCCATATCTCCTTGGCAGTCGTATAAGAAGAAAAGCGATCAAACTCCATTGAAGTCATACCATTTTGTAGTAGACTTATCGCTTTTGAATTTTTTTCTGCCTTCTTGTAGTCGGCCTCGATATAGTCTTCTTCCTTTTTCTCATAGGAAGGACCTTCAGTTGTTCCTACCAAAATTATGATAGGACCGTTCTGAACAATTCTCCAACACTCCCAATCAATACCTTTAATGTAGTGTGTCATCATGTTTTTCCACAAACCATAATTCTTCCCATCAAAGACGGGACATTTTAGGTATTTGGAATCCATTTCACACGTATATAGTAGCGGAAATAAAGAAACGAAAAAGTAGATCAACCCTTAGCTATTAGGCTATCAAGAGCACGAGGCTCTGATACCAATTGAAGAGTCTATGTAGCGACATACTCAAGGAGAGGAGGGGGGTGAATTGAGTATGTAAAACTCTTGCCCACTTTTTCGATTTATTGATAGTTTATTAATCACTCGAAGTTTATCAATTAAACTTGACTAATTAATTTATCGTATGTGTGAAAATGAAATAATAAATGCGTAAATAAAGAAGACACACGAAGTTTTGAAGTGGTTCAGTTTCACAAATCGAAACCTACGTCCACTATTCTCGATTAATAACTTTAGTACCTTACTACGGATTACAAAATTATCAATCTAACTCGTACAACTAACTGTAGTTGTAACTCAACTTGAGTATCGTTAAATACTCGATTTCTATCTTACGTTAATAAGAAAGTACTACTAGATTCTACTAGTGTTCACGTTAATGAACGAGTATGAATACAATGAGTACTATTATCCTATTAATGAAACGAACGAGAATGATTGACTTTAAAGAGGCACGCGTTTTTTGCTTTAGACACTGATGCGTGCATATTATATAGACTTTTACGGTCCCTTTTGGCACGCATTTCTATGTATTTGAGTGATATTATGTCACTTTATACCCCGAATAGTCTACTTTGGTCTGTTTTGCATTTCTTGCAGGTACGAACCGGAATGACTGGAATTCAGCCTATTTGCGGTCCTCCAAGCTTGCTTAAGAGAGTCGGCGTGAAACCTTACCGTCTTGAGACGCGTGAAGGCATCCAAAGGATTAGGAGAACACACAAGAAGTCAAGAACCCCTCGATCGAGATGTCCTGTTCTCGATCGAGTGAATGCAAAGGTGAAGGCCTCGATCGAGATGTCCTGTTCTCGATCGAGGGATATACTTAGGAAAGCTCTCGATCGAGCAACTGTGGAGCTCGATCGAGAGGCCACGCGCTGATGGGCTTTAGTTCGGTTGTGTAGTTATTTTATACGTTTTGTTTCTTTGCTATTTTTTCTTATAAATAGGCAAGGAATACTAGAGACCTAATTATCAGATTCTAGACGTAGAACGGAGACTGTTGCTTTAGTTTTTGGATCGAAAATACTTTTCATCGCCATTTCTCAATTCTTCTTTTGTTGAATTCGGTATTATCATTAGCATAATTTCAGTTCAGTTTCATTTATTATGTTATCTATTGTCATTTGCTTTGCTATTATTGTTCCTCATTTCGATCATGAATAGCTAATCGCTTTGCTAGGATTTAGGGTAGCCATGGCGAAGGAAGGACGATTAAATTAGAATACCCGTAGTCTAGTTGTATGCATCTGCTGCTTTAATATCTTTTAATTGTTTGAGTCGACGCACTCAATTAACTGTCTCGATATCCCCTTCTCCTAGATCGAAAGATTGGAAAAGGAGTAGTTCTGCAGTGTTTCATTAGGATTTATGCTAGCTAGGGCGTAAGCTAAACTAGTATTGCCTAGGGCGAACTAAGGACCGAAAGGTGACGTTTATTACCCACAGTTTGAATTTAGGGCATTTATGATTTGGTCCGGACTTTAGAAGCCATGGTGAACCGACAATCCTAGTACTTTTCTTTCTTGTTCATCTCTATTTTATTTCTCTCTCGTTCCTTTTATTCTCTCCTTTTCTCGTAGTTTTTAGAAAACAAACAAACAAACCCCCCATTTTGGCTACTTCCGACAGACCTAGTTGACTATAGGATTCCCATCTCCCTGTGGATTCGATACCCGACTGCCTCTGCTACATTCAGTTGAGATCCGTTGGTTTTATCTTTGACAGGGTTGCGACAGCCGTGTCAAATTTTGGCGCCGTTGCCGGGGAGACGGTGCAATTTTATAGTCCCTTTGTTTGTCTTTTGTCTCAGGGAATTTATTACTTGAGACAGTTCTCATTCTTGGCCCGGACGTTTTTGTGCCTACAGGTTATAGTTCAGCTATGGAGGCAATATGTGGAAGATGTGGCGAATGGGGACACAATCCCATTTCATGTATGGCTACATCCGAGAGAGTTCTAGCCTATCGGAAGTTTAGGCAAGGAGGCTCTTCCTTCGAGCTTTATGCTGACAATATTCAAGTCGAGTACAATCTTAAGGCCGCCATTCACACGCAACATCTTGAGCAGCAATCTGGTGCGGATGCCCTCCGTAAACTGCTCGAAAAGTGTGAGTCGATGTGTTTAAAGGAAGACCCGGTAAATACAATAAGTTTGAGGAGTGGTCTCACTTATGACGAACCAGAACCTACTCCAGGAAGTCCAAATGCCGAGGCAAGGATTACCGTCCAGCAAAATGACGAAGAACTGCTGAAAGGCGGTCGGTCGAGTGAACTTACCTCTCGATCGACCAGTGTTGAGGAAGAAATCCCTCGATCGAGAGCCGACACCTCTCGATCGAGTGAGCTACACAATGAAACCTCTCGATCGAGAGAGGTTAGTAAGAAAAGCTCTCGATCGAGCACTTCTGAGCCTCGATCGAGAGATACTGAGCGTACGGACACGCATTCCAATGCTGACCGTAGTGGGGTACCCTCCTGTGCTGCGAGGGTGTCAAGAACTGATAAAGGTAAAGAGAAAGAAGAGGACCCACTTCCTATGGTCAAGGTCCCTTATCCGAGTCGATTATGCGACACGAAGACGGAGAGACAATTCAGCAAATTCGCAGATATGGTAAGAAATATTCAGGTAACCATTCCTTTTGCTGAGTTAATTACCCAAATACCTCCTTACGCAAAATTTATGAAAGATATTATTACGCGTAAGAGGGAATTTGGAGAAACAGCTACTGTCGCTTTCATGGAAGAGTCTAGTAGTTTAATTTCGGGAAAGTCTCCCCCTAAATTGAAAGACCCGGGTAGTTTCTCTATTTCTTGTGTTATAGGAGATATGGTGATAAATAGGGCGCTGTGTGACCTTGGAGCTAATGTCAGTGTCATGCCCTATTCTATCTTTTCTAAGCTTAAATTGGGTCACCTAAAAATGACCAATATCACCCTACAGATGGCCGACAGATCTGTTAGACGGCCCTTAGGTATCTTAGAGGATGTGCCTGTCAAGGTGGGCAAATTCTTTATCCCAGTGGACTTTATTGTATTAGACATTGCTGAGGATACCCGTACCCAGATTATTTTGGGTAGACCGTTTTTGTGTACAGCTGGAGCTATTATTGATGTCAAACTCGGGCGTTTGACTCTAGAGGTAGGGGATGATGTGATTATATTTAGTCTGCCTGAGACCTTGTCTAGACCGATGATAGAAGATACTTGTTATTCTGTTGATATTATTGATGAGTCTGCTTACGAGTTTTGGTCGGATTCCTTAGTTAAGGATCCGCAGGAGTCTTTGATGTTTCTAGATGAGTGTGCAGATTTTTCAGATGACGAGGACGATGTCGAGGAGTTGCTTGGAATTACTACAGATGAGATAGAGCGTCGACGTTGGTGGAACAGGTAGAAAACTTGGCACACACTTTGTGCTCAGTCGAGGTAAAGGTCCCCGAGCGTAAAGCTCTTCCCTCTCACCTTAAGTATGCCTTTCTTGATGATACTGAGCAGTTCCCAGTGATTGTGAGCGCTAAGCTCAACGACGGACAGTTAACTGCTTTATTGACTGTTCTTAAGAGAAATAGGAAGGCGATGGGATATTCGTTGGATGACCTTAAGGGCATCAGCCCTGATGTCTGCATGCACATGATTGAGCTAGGGGATGATCACAAACCTTGCAGGCAGGGTCAGCGAAAGCTGAATCCGAAGATGGAGGAGGTTGTGACGGCTGAGGTTATGAAACTACTCGACGCAGGTATTGTTTATTCAGTTGGGAATTCTAAATGGGTAAGTCCCGTTCAGGTGGTACCTAAGAAAGGAGGTACTACAGTTGTCCGAAATGAAAATAATGAGCTAATACCTACTAGACTAGTGACCGGGTGGCGGATGTGTATAGATTATCGGCAATTAAATGCCGCCACTAAGAAAGATCATTTCCCCCTCCCTTTCATTGATCAGATGATAGAGAGATTGGCAATCTCATGAGTTTTTGTGTTATCTGGATGGGTACTCAGGGTTCTTTCAGATCCCTATTCATCCAGATGATCAAGAAAAGACTACTTTTACTTGTCCGAAGGGTGTTTTCGCTTATCGCAGGATGCCTTTTGGTTTGTGTAATGCCCCTGCTACCTTTCAGAGGTGTATGATGGGGATCTTTTCTGAGTATATAGAGTCTATCATGGAAGTCTTTATGGACGATTTCAGTGTCTATGGGAATGACTTTGATAATTGTTTAGCTAACCTTGATAAAGTTTTGCAGCGATGTATTGAGGTTAATCTGGTGCTAAACTGGGAGAAGTGCCATTTTATGGTAAATGAGGGCGTTGTCCTTGGGCACTTAGTCTCCAACAGGGGTATTGAGGTAGACAGAGCAAAGGTGCAAGTAATCGAGCAATTACCCCCTCCAGTTAATGTTAAGGGGGTGAGAAGTTTCCTTGGTCACGCTGTGTAGACACCTCGTTTCTGCACCCCTCGCAAACCACCCGGTGATGATTGGGCCGCATGTTTGATTCGCGGAACGATTTGTGACAGTTCGTAAGATTATCGTCAAGTGATTGCTCAAATATTAATGTCAACCTCTTAAATGTCATCTACGTGCCGACACGGTCATTTTGGCAGTAATTAGAGTACATTCGGAGTCCGGTCAAAAACCGTCTCCATTTTTCGATAATGTTAAATCCCGAGTCGAGAATGTTTGGAATGTTCCGGATATTTCTATTCCATATTTCTCAAATTTTATCTTTTGGCAAATAATATCTCGTAATATTCAAAAGATAATCGAATTATTTCCGTCCTACCATAACTTAAACGCGGAAATCTTTCTTAGCGGGAGGAAACCTCACGGGAATAGACGCAGCAGTGTCTTTGCGCCTCTTCCAAGAGACGCAGTGGCTGCGCCTCTTCCCAGGCCCTTCTTTGCATGGTTTACGTATCTTTTTCATATCTTTCCGAGATTCACTTCCAAAGAGTCTCCGAAACCCTATTTCTTCACGTGATTAGTATAAATAGGAGCTTTCGTTCCTCATATTTCTCACGCGAGTGTCCGCCCTTCTCTTCTCCCTTTGCATTCTAGACTTCGTTCTTACTAATTGGCGCCTACGTGCTTGGGCTTCCGACCACGTAAGCTCGGATCTTTCCGGTACCCGACCTCTCCGTTGCATGACCGACCAATTTGACCACTACACTCAATCAATCTAATTAATCAATCTGTTTAAATCGTTTTCCTCTTTCGAGGGCACTCTTTCCTTGCATTCGCGTCGAGCATCACTAATCGATCTTCTTAGTTCTTCTCGTTCCGTCAACATGTAAGTCTGAGGGTGTATAATTTCCTTTTATTTATTGTATTTTATTTATTGTACAACAATTGTAAGGTTTATGTCGAATACACCGTTAAAACCGATTTCTAAAAACCGTCTTTAAAACCTTTTTGCGGATTTCCAGTAGACAGACGTCGAGAAAAGACGCAGCAACCGCTGCGCCTCTTCGAAGGAGCGCAGCACCTGCTGCG
Source organism: Silene latifolia (assembly GCF_048544455.1). Lineage (NCBI taxonomy): Eukaryota > Viridiplantae > Streptophyta > Magnoliopsida > Caryophyllales > Caryophyllaceae > Silene > Silene latifolia. The sequence goes on along the minus strand of NC_133530.1, from coordinate 24,400,177 downwards.
CCTCTTCGTGAGGGCCGCAGATTCGCTTCTTTTCTTCTTCCTCCGTCCTCTGTAATTCGTATCAAATTTATTTCTTTTGTTTTGTTCGTCTGTTAATTCTCTCACATGATAGTTTAATAATTCATATGTATATTAACCATCATCGTTAACATGTTTAAATCGTCATAAATCCGACTCTAATCCCACATAATCAATATTTGCGGGTTTCCGTCATTAATATTCAATTCGGGTTTTAGAGATTCAATTCGTTCATGTTGAGTTTCTGGGATTCATTGTTGATATATTTTCACCTGTTTTGTTCATTAATTCGTCGTCGTTCATCATGTTTAGTTTAATTCGTTCAGTTAGTTTAATTAATCATTCATTAACATCGACCCTTCACATAATTAATCCGTTTATTTCCGTCTCATCCATGTTTTACTGTTTTTATGACCTCAATCATATGTAAATAATTCATTAATCACTTTCATCCGAGTAAATATTATCAATCAATCCATTAATTTACCAATTAACCTTAACGATTTGCGATTCCGCTTACGGCCCAGAACTCACCCTTGAACAGACGCAAAGAATCGCGCGCCTCTTCCAAAGGGCGCTTGCGCTGTTCTGTGGTGAATTCTGTCCCCGAACCCTTTTTTCGCCTTGACCTAGTTTAATTAGCTACGTATTAATCAACTAATAATTGTATTATCACCTTCGATCGTCGTGTTTTATTTTCTTTTATTTCTTTTTCTCAAGTCATCCGTTTTAGCGGTATTTTCGACATAAATCGCCTATTCCCATGTAATTATTGTAGTTTATATTTCATATTATTGTTATTTTGTACCATTTGTATGTTCTCACATGTAAATGAACATTAATTCCAACTTCGACCCAATTGTTTGCTAATTAATTGTCAACCGACTTAGTCTAATTCTCACATGCTAGGATTAATCTATGGATGTTGCATTGCATGCATTACAACCGACGATATATCGAGTACGAATAACTTCCCTAATCATTAGTAGAGGCCGCTATCGAGGCGGGCGGGATTAGGTGTTCGATCAAAAGAGCTTTCTAATACGTACCCTCACCCCTTACTCCAGATCTCCGTGAGCACCCGTGTTCATTGGCATCCACGAGAGTCATTCTAGACATAGAATGCTAAGGGTAACGATTGCTTAGTGTTCATGTCACTACTTTGTGTCTTGACATGACACGAGGTATTCGAACGGTTCCAATTTCCCATAAAAATTGGTGGCGACTCCATACAAAATGCAAACGTTTGTTTTCGCTCCTCACCAAGCGCCCCCGTGGGCGGCCCGTCGTCCGCACAGTTTGGCGACTCTGGGATATACACTTACGTGTAGCTAAGGGTGAAACTTGAACAAGGTTAGGGAATAAGTTTGTACAAGACAATTGTCGGTTTTCATAACTCGGTCTTGCTTCCTAGACCGTTTAAATCGGCCTTCCTAGGCCCAACCCAACCCATTCGACCAATCGTCCCGTCTAAACGGTCCTAATTCTTATTTGGGCCTAAAGATGGATAGCGATTGACGTCATCCATACCATGATGCTTACTCTTGTTTGTATCAAGGGCCTTCACTACTTGAGGAAATGGACTAGAATCGGCCTTACTCTTGTTTGGCACGAGCCTCTCCATGACTTCGGGTTTGATGGTTCGGTATGGCAACCCACCCTTTAAACCAAAACCCTTCTAAATGCACTCAGCATCCTGTTATAATGCTTGTATAAATGTGTAAACCTTATGTGATCACCATTTCTAAACAAAACCATGACGAATTTTCAAAAAAAAATCAAAACCCGTTTTCAATCAAGAATTTCGAAATAGGGCCTTTAATTAGCACAAAATCCGGTCAAAACTCTGTCCGTTTGTCATGTCAAAATTCGGGCCACAAGCCCATTTCAAACCTCACTTCGAGTCCACTCCTACAACTACACTACAGTTGGCTAGGACACACATTTTCAAAGACCTTGTCTTTCTTCAAAACTCACTCAACACAAGTGGCACACACCCACTTCACGAGTCAAGTCTTTTCCTCTTTTAGCAAGTGTGATGGAATGGTCGATCGTGTTTTGATTCGTCGCCGATCTCTTATCCAGTTTCCAAGATGCCTGGGTCAAGTGATGAAACGAACCTCCAGCAAATTCAAGAGAGTAATGATCGAATCCTAGCCGCGATAGCCCAAATGCAAATCACTCAAGAACAACCTATGACCACCTTGAGCTTATCGAAGGCCGTATCTTTGATGTAGAGGGAAAGCTACCTCCCCCTAAAGGTGGAGTGCTACAATTTTCCGATGACGAGTCTAAAGATGAGAATCCTGTCCTAGGAACAACCGCAGCCGAGAAAAGACTCCAATACCTAGAGGAGCAATTGATGTACCTTAAGGGGGATGACATTTACAGGGAGAACAATCGTAAGTATGAAGCCGTCAATTCCAAATTGCCCACTAACTTTAGCATGACGGATATCCCTAAGTTTAAAGGACATGAGAACCCTTTGAACCACATCCGAGCTTTCAAGGACTACATGTCTATCAAAGGCATCAAACCCGAGATGTTCTTAAGGATCTTTCCTTCATCTCTTGACACCATCCCAAAGCAATGGTTCTACACTTTAGATCACAAAAAGGTCGCTACTTGGGAGGACGCCGCCATCGAGTTCTCGAAACAATACGCGGATAATGCCGAGATCCAAGTCAACATGCGTACTCTAGAGGTTCTTACCCAAAACGACAAGGAAGGATTCACCGACTTTCTAAGTAGGTGGAGGAAGACTAGTACTCAACTAGTTGAACGCCCGGATGAGGCCACTCTTGTGGAGAAATTCGTGGACAATCTCAAGCCCATATATGCCAACCATTTGAGATATCAAAACATCAAGACCTTCAAAGACTTAACCGTGTTAGGGACACGAATTGAAGACGACATCCGTAAAGGACTCTTGTCCAAAACGGTAGGTCGAGGATATCAAGGGTCCACGAGTCGTTCATACGGCTCTACTAGCAAGACCGACGAAGTTAGCCTTCTCGAGCCTTCCAAGAAAACTAGCCCACCAAGGAAGTTCACAAACCTTGGAGATACGTACTCCAACGCTCTAAAAAGACTAATGAAGCAAGGTAAACTCCAACCCATTGGGCCTACTCCCGAACCTGAAAGGAAATCCAAATTCCGGGATGAAAATTCCTCTGTGAATACCATAGGGGCAAGGGGCATGACACGAGAAAAATGCTACAAATTGAAACATGTGCTACAAGATATGATTGAGGATGGCCGACTTCCAATCCCGCCAGGAGGTAAGCCCAACAACACTCAGAATCCTCTTGGAGTTCTAGTGATTACAAGTGACGAATCTACCTTAGATTGCTCACACCTCATTTCTCCCACCGAAAGTGAAATTCATGCAATTGAGAAAGAAAGACTCTACTCTACCATCTCCCCTACCATTTCCGACTTCATCGCATGGGCAAGGAGCGTAGATAGACAAGTGTGGGAACTAGAAAACATGGTAATGATCTTGCGCAATCCCAATGCAACACCTAAGGAGCGCACGCCATTGACCTTCTCTCAAAATGCCACTATGCAAGAAGTAGTCGCCGTGGTCGACAAGCTAGTCGATCAAATCATACAACTAGAAAGTGACATCATGAGAATGAGGGAACTAGCCGCAATTAATGGGGTTTGGGCCGATAATGATGAAGACGAATATCTCATTGAAAACTCCTTAGTCAAAGAAATAGTCCAAAATGGTGAAGACCAAGATGTGGATCACCTAACTCGCTCGGGTCGTCCATACCAAAGCACTACTCAAAACGGTCCAACCAACGTCATCACACCAAATGACAACGAAGATGACCCCACTGATCATTTGCTCAAGCAATTACAAAGAACCAAGGCTGATCTTTCGGTCTGGCAACTAGTGGCAAGCTCCTTTCCACACCGCCAAGCTTTACTGCAAGCTTTGGCCAAATTAAATGTAGCACATAACTCTACTCCGGAAGATGTAGTCAACTTGGTCTTCCAAGAATCACCCAAGCTAAGTAATCCTATTACTTTCTCGGACGAAGATTTGCCACCTTTTGGCGCCAGTCACAACCTTGCTCTATACATCATCGTCATCCTGTCTAAAGAAAAATGTGCCAATGACCTTGGTAGATGATGGCTCCGCGGTCAACGTCATACCCCTCAAAACGGCATACAAACTAGGCATGAAAGAGTCGGACTGGACCCCTACAAATCAAGGTGTACGTGCATATGACGGTACACACATTTAAAAGTGGTAGGACTTGCTAACCTAACCATAGCAACGGGACCAATCGAACGAAAGGTTAACTTCCAAATAGTGGACATCGAAGCTTCATTCAATATACTTCTGGGAAGGCCTTGGATTCATGCTTCCAAAGCGGTAACATCCACCCTTCATCAAAAGATCAAGATCCCACTAAATGGCAAAGTTGTGACGATCACTTCGTCACCCATCAAGGCCATAATCGAGAAGCAATCAAATAATCAAGTCCTTGCGGATCCCGTCTACGAACTTGGGGGCTTCCAAAGTGTAAATGTCATAGAAAGTGAGTTGGCACCCTTGTACTATAATCCCTATTCCAACTTGGTGGTCAACCACATGCTCAAAAATCAGGGATACTTCCCTGGAATGCCTTTGAACCCGATTCGGAAGAACGCCTTCGCACCATACAAGAAAGGCAACTCATCGAGAATACCACTTGGACTAGGGTACAAGCCCACAACAGAAGAAGTTCTCAAAATGCTTGCCCAAGTCCAAAATCGCAAGTATGTAGGAATCCAAATGAGGCCATATCTCCCCACCTTAAATGGATACTTCGTTCAAGAAGGAAGTTCGGAACTCTTTCACGGATTTCCCGAACCTTGGCATTACCTCGAGAGGAAGTTAGCCGGAATCGAGATCTTTCACGATTGCTACTTCATCCCTCCAGAAACGGTTCCTACCGTCAAAACCCGTCAAGCACCTTGCTTAGACGAGCAAGCTGTGAGCCTCCTGTTTGGAGAGGACCGATTTGTTAAGGCCGCGCAGGATGAGATCATTACTACGATACTTCAAGACGATCGCTTCAACCCCACCGCATTGATCACAGAAATCGACACAAAGCAGCAGAAAGGATGGAGAAAATCAATCAAATGGACCAACAATCAAGGAAGACTCTTCAAGCTCACCACTGGAGAAGGAGAGATGTTCAAAGAAGAACCAGAAGACGACGAGTTCGAATCGAATCGAGTCGGAGTGAGTCGAGTCAAAGTCTAGAGAAGTCATTAGAGAGTCTACTCCTGTCGTCATCCCCACTCCCTTCGTTTCTCCTAGCTTATTTTCAAGTAGCCACAGTAGTTCGGGAAATGCCCCAATTATCGTCCTTTACCGCCACCGACCATGGATCGGTTGGCTTCTTTGTTTCAACTTTACTCGAATCTTAATATGAATAAATCAGGTTCTGCTTACTCTTTGCGTTATCTTGAGTGCAATTCTGTTTATGATGATACTGAGGATGACCAAGACCCAGACTTGACCGAAATACCTCCCTACGTAGCCAAAGAAATACTACAGGAAGGGGAAGGGGGACCTGTAATTGAGGACACCGAACCCATCAATGTAGGAACCGAACTAGAACCCAAAGAACTTAGGATAGGGACTACCTTGAGCTCTACCGAACGGGCCGACCTCATAGACCTCCTAAATGAATTCAAAGACGTCTTCGCTTGGTCCTACAAAGACATGCCAGGGATCGACAGGGATATCGCCGAACATAGGATTCCGATTAAGCCAGGTTTCAAACCCGTGAAATGAAGCTTCGACGAATGAGAACAGAGTGGGCTCTAAAGATTAAGGAAGAAGTTGACAAACAATTCAAAGCCGGGTTCATCAAAGTTTCCGAGTATTCGATGGGTAGCTAACATAGTACCCGTACCCAAAAAGGATGGGAGAATCCGAGTTTGTGTTGACTTTAGGGATTTGAACAAAGCAAGCCCAAAAGATGACTTCCCTCTACCTCACATCGACATATTAGTGGACAACATTTGCGGACCACGCATTACTATCCTTCATGGATGGATATGCGAGTTATAACCAAATCAAGATGGCCATGGAAGATATGCACAAGACCGCGTTCGTCACCCGGTGGGGAACCTATTGCTATACAAGAATGCCGTTCGGATTGATCAACGCCGGAGCTACATACCAACGCACCGCGACTACACTCCTACATGACATGATGCATAAAGAAGTCGAGGTATATGTAGATGACATGATCATCAAATCCAAGGAAAGAGAGGGACATATTGCGAACCTTCGCAAGTTCTTCGCAAGGCTACTAAAGTACAACATGAGACTCAACCCTCGTAAATGCACATTTGGGGTGACCTCGGCAAACTCCTAGGATACGTCGTTAGCCAACGAGGCATAGAAATAGATCCTTCCAAAATCAAAGCTCTGATCGAAATGCCACAACCTCAAAGAAAAGGAAGTCGGGGATTTCCTGGGAAAAGTGCAATACATAAGTCGATTCATATCGAAACTTACGATGATTTGCGAGCCTATCTTCAAGAAACTCAAGAAAACAGACCACACCATGTGGGACGATGATTGTCAAAAGGCGTTCGACAGAATCAAGGAGATATTGGCTAAACCACCAAAGCTGCTCATGCCACCACAACAAGATCAACCTCTTGGTTTATATCTCACGGAATCGAAACCGCCATGGGTGCCATGCTAGCTCAAACCGTAGGAAGTGAAGAAAGAGCTATTTACTACCTAAGTAAGAAGTTCTTGGAATACGAGTGCAAATACTCGCAACTCGAAAAGACATGCCTCGCTCTTGTGTGGGCAACAAAGAAGCTACGTCACTACATGCTTAGCTACTCCGTCAAGATATTCTCCAAAATGGATCCAGTCAAATACCTCTTCGAGAAACCCGTCCTCAACGGACGCCTGGCAAGATGGACCATGATGCTCTCAGAATTTGACCTCAAATATGTGCCATCGAAAGTAATGAAGGGTCGCGCCGTCCGAATTCTTCGCAGAAAATCCCATCAACGACGCACAAACCATAGATACTTGGTCATTTCCCGACGAGGATATACTTCAAAAGAGATATAGACTCTCGGGATCTATACTTCGATGGAGCATCAAACCTAAGAGGATTTGGGATAGGAGTGTTGCTCATTTCTCCTGAAGGGGAGCATACACCGATCGCTGTCAAACTCGACTTCGAGGTGACAAATAACGCCGCAGAGTATGAGGCTTGTCTAATTGGACTACAGGCGGCAGTAAGCTTAGGCATCAAAAACCTCCGAGTGCATGGAGATTCATCACTGATCATCAACCAAGTTACAGGATCCGGAAAATCCAAGTGAAAGCCTAGCACCCTATCAGGCTAGGATAGACCAAGTCGCTCAATTCTTTGATCACGTAACTTAAATACACCTACCTCGAGAAGAAAATCAATTTGCAGACGCTCTTGCGAAACTTGCATCTTTGATAAACATGCCAGATTACATGATGGAAATGCCTTTGTGTATCGAACGACGGTCGGAGCCGGCTTATGTCCATCAAATTACCGATGAAGAAGAAATCGCACAGGAACCCTGGTTCCAAGCAATCCTGAACTTCAAGCTTAATGGTACCTATCCACCAGATATGGACAAGAGGGGACAACGAGCCATACGCCTATTGTCTTCACAATACGTTCTCATGCAAGGAGAATTATACAAAAGAACACCTCTTGGTGTAGTCCTACGTTGCCTTGATCATTCACAGGCACGAAAGGTGATGGAAGAAGTCCACGACGGTGAATGCGGTCCTCACATGAGTGGACCTATGATGGCAAAGAAAATCACACGTCTAGGGTACTATTGGACCACAATGGAATCCGATTGCATCAAATATGTGAGACATTGCCACAATCACAAATCTTCGGGAACGTACAACATGTCCCTCCTTCGTTGCTCTATACGATGACATCTCCTTGGCCATTCTCCGCATGGGGAATTGACATAATTGGGAAAATAACCCCAGCCGGAACAGGAGGTCACTGTTTCATCCTAGTGGCAATTGACTACTTCACCAAGTGGGTAGAAGCGGCTTCCTACACCGCTCTTACGGCCAAAAACGTAGCCAAATTCATACAGAACAACATCATCTGCCGATATGGTTGCCCACATGAGATCATCAGCGATAATGGGTCCCACTTCCAAGCCGAAACCGAACAATTGCTAGCCAAGTACAAGATCAAGCATCATCACTCATCGCCCTATAGACCACAGACTAACGGCGCGGTAGAAGCGGCTAACAAAAATGTCGTCACAATCCTCAAGAAAATGACTGACAATTACAGAGATTGGCCAAGCAAAATACCCTTCGCTTTGTGGGGGTATCGTACATCAGTTAGGACGCCCACTGGGGCTACTCCTTTCTATTTGACTTACGGCATGGAAGCCGTACAACCAGTCGAGCTAGAAATACCATCCCTGCGTATTCTGCTAGAAAGTCAAATCCCGGAGGCCGATTGGAAAAGGGATAGATACGAAGAACTCATCCTCCTGGATGAACGTAGGCTACGTGCCTTACATAATGTCCAAACATATCAAGCACGTATCAAATGAGCTTTCAACAAAAGGGTTAGGCCAAGAAACATCAAAGAAGGAGACTTAGTACTCAAATCGGTTAGAGCTCTTTTACCTGTCGACCCAAGGGGAAAATTCAAACCTAATTGGGCCGGACCATATCTAGTCAAATCCATACTCCCAGGGGGTGCGGTTAGAATCACAGACCTAGATGGGAATGAGTTTTCAAACCCCACAAATCTCGACCAACTGAAACGATACTATGCCTAGAATAGGATAAAAACGCGCCTCGCGTAAACCTAAGTGTCGCTCTTGTGGCACTAAATAAACGGCCCCTGGCCCATTTGAATGTCACTATGCTCTTGCATCTTGGCAAACTTGTCATCCTCATATCGTCAAACAAACTAAATTCGCACCTCCCGAGTAAGCAAAAGCTCATGCTTATTTTCTATGTTCATTACAAGCTCTTGCTTCGAACAATTATTCTTTTACATTTACTCGAACTACGCGCAAGGGTTTGATTTCGCTTTCTCTAAGTGAATACGTAGGCAATCCTTCACGGGATTCAACCCACCATTATATTTAAAATGTAAATAGAAGGACATTTGCATTGCATATGAAATTCGACAAGAATAATTAAAGAAAATCAGAACGGTTTCATAACCATTTAACCTTTTTATTTCATTCAATTTCTAATAATAAATAGTACGACAAATAATAGATTAGGCTAGGATTCTAAAAATCCCTCCTTTCATATTACAACAATAAATAATAATAATCAAATAATAAACAAGACTTGGGCTATTCCTCCATCTTTCCCTTGCCCTTGTCGTTCTTGTCATATTTCTTGTCACGACCTCGAGCCGGGCGCTCTTGCACCACTTCAGACCTAATCACCAACGGTCTTTCTCGAGGCCTGACTCTTCCATTCTTGCCAACCACCATCTCTCGCCAGAGTAGTCTTCGATTTCTTCGAAGGATGAATGACTTGGAACCCGGCTTCTTCTTCTCCTTCGCCGATGCTTCTCTTTCTCTTTCTCTCCCTCGCGCACCTTGTAGTCAACGGGCTCGCGCTTCCTCAGTTTTTCGCGCTCACCGAAGTTGCGGCCTTCCTCCACCTCGAGATAAGAGTCCGACACCCACAAGGCATTGGAGGAGAAACTCAAGAACCACATGTTTCTTTGGGCCCACTTCATAGCCCACTCTTCGGCTCTCGTAGTAAGCGCCATAGCAGTTTGCGGAACGGTGTCAAGCCTAGGAATCATCTGCTTCAACCCAACTTGCCTCATCAATCTCTCGGGGAAGATGCATACCATAAACTCCAATCCAGGAATGCGCACGGACCTAGTAGGATCCAAAGAAGACACTCCAAAGTGATGACTTGAGGTGCCACCACGGAACGACCCACCCGATCGCCGGCCATCATCATTCTTGACTTGTTCTTCCAATAGTCGCAGATCCGGCGAAGTCCACCATGTACACCGTGTCCTCATCGAAATCATACGGGCATGATAGGAAAGTGCATGAACCGGGGGCTCGAGCAATCGGAGCCGTTCCATAAGCCAAACCTACCAAAAAAAAAGGTATTAGACACCCGCAAAAAAAAAAAAAAAAAAAAAAAAAAAAAAAAAAAGAAAGAAGGGTGTCTTTACCTGTAGGATAACGGGACTTCCCAAGAACGGCAGATCACGGTTGGATTTCCTATTATCCAAGCCCAAAATGATCTCCCCTAGGCATAGACAAGCTGGGCTCCTGCGCAGCTCCATTTGCTCAATAAGACCCAATAGACGGGGATCACTCGCAGCTTCTTCGTCAACATGTCCCCGAAAGACATACACATGCAAAAAAACAAGCCAAATGCTCTCCTCCTAGCAACATAAGAAACAGTAGGGTCGGCCCTGTTGATGAATCGGTCTATAAAATCTAGCATCCTCACGCCCTTCGGAGTAACGAGACGATCCACCTCAAGTCTAGTAAGTCCAAGCAAATCTCTAAACTTACTCTTATACCCTTGAGCAGTAGAAGGGATGGCAGGTAAATGTTCAGGGTCCCACCCGCCAATAGCAGCAATTTCCTCCGGAAAAGGACAAATATCACCTCCTGGGAACGCAAAAACATGATAATTTGGGTCCCAATAATCAAGGCAAGCATCCAAGAACGGTTTTACAACCTTAATGAGTTTCAAACTCAACAAAGACCCAAGGTTATAAGCACCCATATCGTGTTTCTCAATGTTCGAAAACTCATTAGTCCATTCCTTCAAGCGAATCTCCAAAGTATTCATGATGATAATTTTCTCTTGGAAATTTATTGGGAGTTTTTATGTATGAATCGACGAAGAAGAGACGGAAGAATTATATGATTTAAAGCTTCGTCGACGCTCCTATTTATACTAATTGCTGTTTCCAAAAATCCGTCAGAACCGACCTGCTTGGGAACAAAGGCGCGGCGCACTGCGCCTCTTCAAAGGGACGCACTCATGTCGCGCCTCTTCCCCACCTCACTTCGTGATTTCCGTGTTTGGATCTTTCCTAATTCTATAAACAAATAATTTCCTATTCCTACGGGATTTTATTTTGGTAAATCCGAGAAATTTACCATGCTTCAGGTTTCCTTAATCCGCGGACACGCATTTCGAGGCGACATCGACATTTTCCGCCATTTTTCTCACACTTTTATATTTAGTTTTCATTTTAATTCTTTTTTATTTCAACATTTTACTTAGTCATTTCATTTTCTTAATTTTTTCCATTTTCTAACTTATAGATCTCTCTTTTTCTTTTTTTTCTTTTCGGGGGTAACCCTCCCTACCGTCCGGTCATGTCCGGCAAAATTTTTGCATTTTCACGTCCTTTTGAGTCTCATTTTGCACTAATTAAAGGCCCTATGTGTATATAAAAATGTATGTGTCGCGTGATTTTCTATGTAAATTTCGCAAAGATGACGGCATAAACCGTTGTCTACCAAACTCGTTCAAAAGCTAACTGCGCAGTACAAACAACACCACCAAAGCAAAGAAAAGGCACTCAGGCCGTCGTATATACAACAAAAAAGCAAATATACAAGCAAACTGGGGGCTTCGCCCCAAACAAGTCCAAATCCAAGTAAACTGGGGGCTTGCGCCCCAAAACAAGTCCAAAAATGTTTCAAAAACAGATGTCCAAATGTACACAAAAGCTACTGCTGGACACCCTCCAGCTCGGCAACCCTAGCCGCAAGAGCGGCAATCTCGGCGTCCCGAAACTCGAGCTCCCTCGACAAACGAGCCGTCTCCTCCCGAGACTGGGTCAACTCTCGCTCCAGCTCACGATCGGCCTATGGACAACAATAAATTGACTCATGTCAATCAATTCAAACAAAACTAAAAAAAAAAAAAAACCAAAGATCAAAAGAAGTCAAGTGAGGTTCATACCTGACGACCCCGACCACCGATGAGTGCCTCGATGGCGGTAGCTCGCAGCCGGTTGGCCACCCTCCATAATGCCACGAACCGAGATGGCGCGACCTGCATTTCAAAAAAAAATTTTTCAGCAAAATTGAACAAATTCAATCAAATGTGTTCTTACACGAAAACTATGCAAAACGGGAACTCACCCTCCGAATCAGATGCTGCCAGTCATCTAGGCCAGCATCCGTCACAGCCACGTCAAAGTTACGCAGCTCGGAGATCGTCGTCCTCCCAGTAGCGTCAGTGTACTCAAGGGCCTCGGGGTACTCTGGGGGCTCGATGCCCGCCGCCTCAACCTCCTGAAAAGACAAATGGCTCTCGTTAATCGATGATCTTTCGTCGCAATTCTAGAAAATCAAAATCCAACAAGAAAACAAAAGATACTCACCACTACCGGCCAATACGCCAACCTCCCGTAAAGGAACGCCGAGTAATCCTCGTCAGGGAGAAGAAGGTCGTCGCCACTAGCACCGCCCAAGTCCGCTCCCTCTCGGCCTCGAAGGCTCCTAAACATCGTCCTAGGAGGATCGACGGAACCGTCAACGCGCCCGAAGCACCGACGAGCTAACCGCCGCCCGGATACCACACAGACCCATCGACGTCCACAACAACAGCCGACTCGAGCTCCTAGGTCGAAGGACCTCAGCGACAAAAGGAGGCGCTCCAGCGTACTCCGCCCAAGGTCTGGGCACCCACTGCGACAATATAAAGGCAAAGGTCATTCCTATGATCAATTTAAAACAAAGTATAAGAAGGTGTGAATGAATACAAATGGGATACTCACGCTCGCCACCAAGAGCGTTCACATCCCGCCGGTAGACATTGTGAGAAGAACGCTTGCTCTTCGTCCGGCACATGACCCAATCCCTCACCACGGGATAGGCCCTCTCCAACGGCTCCGTCCTCTTGGGCGCGAGGCCCGGAAAGTAAGAGTACACCCACGCCTGCAAAACAGAATAGTCAATGACGATCTTTCGATCTTTGATAAAAGAAAGGAATTTACTTTGGTCTAAAGGAAGGTTCATACTCCAACAAGAGTCCTGTCCGACGGCGCCGGGGAGAAGTCCCCTTCTCCATCAACTCCGGACGAACCATGGCCCTCATGAAGCGGATGAGGACCGCAAAACCAGCAGTGACCCAGTCCCAACGCCCTAGGGAACTCAGGTCAGAAAGAAAGGGGAGAAGCTTCGTCGACAGCCTCTCACCCTTGTCTCCGAGGTAAATCGAAGACAAGAACCACCAAAGCCACAGACGAGCCCTCTGCTCAGCTGTACAAGGAGGAGGAGCCGTCTCCCTCCCATCGATCACCACCGATGCCGGGTCTTCCCGCAAAGTAATCTCGAACGTAGGTACGGGTACCAAACCCGGCACCGCAACAGCCTTCGGCGATGTGTTCCCGGCCGATCAACCTCCTCGCCTCGGCCGAATCCGCCCTCATGCCGGTCTCCGGCCACACCATCTCCTCGATCCCGCACGGGCACTGTAAATCATGCCGTAGTCCTCCAAAGTGACTCCCACCTCACCAAAAGGCAGGTGAAACGTGGAAGTCGTATCCCAAAATCGATCCAAGAAAGCGCGGACCAGGCTAAGGTTGGCCCGCAACTTCCTCTTCACGATATCCCTCCAGACCTGAACCAGAGGACCGAACGCTCCACGCTCGATCATGGCCCTCTCCTCCTCCGACAGCCGCTCGTAATGCTCCATCGCTGTCGTGTACCCCGAGAACGACCGGATGTTCCCGGCCTCCTATTATGATTTGGAACAAAGCTATCTTTAGTTTTGAGTGAATTTGAAAGAAATTTGAACAAAAATAGAAAAGGATAGGTAATGAGTTAGGGAATTCCTATTTACCAAGCTCTTCACCGTCCTGTAGGACAAGTGACCCCTCGCAGCCCACACAAGGTGCCTACTCTCCCTGTGTCTCGGCCCACGCGGAGCTCCTCTCACCGACAACCCCTCGTCCGAGGTGGGCCCGTCTCGAATCTCCTCCTCCTCAGCCTCCTCCTCGGGAACCTCGTCCGCAGCAGCCCATCACCGCAGCGGTGAAGGCCTCGCTCTAGCGCCTCCTCAACAACAGCGGCGTCTATGTCCATGGGATCTCTCCCAGAAGTAGAAGCATCGTCACCTACATACATTAAAGCAAATTCAGGCCGCGTCCCATGACGACAAGCCTTTGTTAAGAAATTTTCGAGCCTTCAAGGCCCGGGAGTTCCCCATTTCTGGCCATCCTTGGCCATGTTCCCACCAATTCAATCACTCATGTGATGAGTTGAGTCAAGTCAAGTCAAAGTCAAGGCCTAGTCTCGGGTTCGAGTCGAAAATTCGGCAGCATTTCGCTATGATGGCGGTTATGCCCTAGAAAAGTGTCCTGAAAAAGTTGTCACAAACCAAAATTCCAAGATGGTAGAAAGTTTACCCATCACCCAAGGATCCCAAATATCAAGTTTCATCACAAATGGGCAATCCTAAGGCCATTTTCGAAGCAATTTACGATCTAGCTGTGAAACCGTCTCAAAATTCGCTCAAGGGCTCAAAACTCGATGAAAATTCAAAGTAAATACATGGTTATGTTCCTAACATTACCTATTATCCATTTCTAGCATCAATTTGGCAAGACAAATCCATTTGGGGGAAAAGCCCCAAATTTTCGATCAAAAGGGTCGAAAACCCTAATGTTCGCGGCTCAAAATTCGACAAATATGGAAGATTAATGCAAGATTAAAGCACATACCTCGATTAGTCATATTTAAAGCAAGCTTTTGAATCAAACCTTGGCGGAAATGGTGAAGATTTGAGAGAGAATAGAGTGATTTGTGTTTCGAAATAATAAAATGAATCTCTTCTGATTTCGCGTTTTTACGCAGAATTGCTGAATTGGGGAAAAGACGCAGCAGGTGCTGCGCCTCTTCCAAGAGACGCAGCTCTTGCTGCGCCTCTTCCTTTTGTTCCCTCCTTGTGGATTTTCAAAAATCCGTTATGAGTTCGTTATTCGTGGGCCCGTCTTTGGTGCGCCTCTTCCTCGACGACATTTTGTCATTTTGGTCCGTTTCGACGATTTTCTTTCATTCCGGCCCACGTTTTATCCAGTAGCGACAAAGATTTCGCAAGTATTGTCCAAGATCATTTTATCCCGCGTTGATATTTCGTGAGATTGCTCAATTTTTATCCAGTAGCAGAGTATTTTGCAAGATCGCTCACTCAAGACTTTCTTTCTACGACGATCAAGATGTTCCTGGTCGTCTATCCCCAGCGCAGTAGTATTTTGCAGTACTGCTCACTCAAGGTTTCCCCTACGACGATCAAGATGTTCCTAGTCGTCGACATGTTCCCCAACCCGAGTTCGCTTGAGACCGACGCAAGCGGATCCCCCCAGCCTTCTACCGACGTCCCGCTTTGTTCTCAATATCTCTTGTTCCCCGCGAAGTTCGATTAAATCTCAGGTATGATCTCTTCTTATGGCTGGCGAGCCTCCTTACGTAGTCTAATGGACTTTAAACGACCCTCCCGATAGTCGACGGACTCTAAAATGTTCCCGACGACAGTCCTTGGTTCGACCCCTTGAGCCGCCTCGCGTCGCCATAGTCGTCAGGTTGTAATCTTCGATTGACCTGATGGCTATACTTTGACTTTCGCCTTGTCCAAGCCTCGGTCAAAGTGGGGGCTGTGTAGACACCTCGTTTCGCACCCTCGCAAACCACCCGGTGATGATTGGGCCGCATGTTTGATTCGCGGAACGATTTGTGACAGTTCGTAAGATTATCGTCAAGTGATTGCTCAAATAATAATGTCAACCTCTTAAATGTCATCTACGTGCCGACACGGTCATTTTGGCAGTAATTAGAGTACATTCGAGTCCGGTCAAAAACCGTCTCCATTTTTCGATAATCGTTAAATCCCGAGTCGAATGTTCGGAATGTTCCGGATATTTCTATTCCATATTTCTCAAATTTTATCTTTTGGCAAATAATATCTCGTAATATTCAAAAGATAATCGAATTATTTCCGTCCTACCATAACTTAAACGCGGAAATCTTTCTTAAGCAGGAGGAAACCTCCTGGGAATAGACGCAGCAGGTGCTGCGCCTCTTCCAAGAGACGCGATGGCTCGCGCGCCTCTTCCCGTGCCCTTCTTTGCATGGTTTACGTATCTTTTTCATATCTTTCCGAGATTCACTTCCAAAGAGTCTCCGAAACCCTATTTCTTCACGTGATTAGTATAAATAGGAGCTTTCGTTCCTCATATTTCTCACGCGAGTGTCCGCCCTTCTCTTCTCCCTTTGCATTCTAGACTTCGTTCTTACTAATTGGCGCCTACGTGCTTGGACTTCCGACCACGTAAGCTCGGATCTTTCCGGGTACCAGCCTCTCCGTTGCATGACCGACCAATTTGACCACTACACTCAATCAATCTAATTAATCAATCTGTTTAAATCGTTTTCCTCTTTCGAGGGCACTCTTTCCTTGCATTCGCGTCGAGATCACTAATCGATCTTCTTAGTTCTTCTCGTTCCGTCAACATGTAAGTCTGAGGGTGTATAATTTCCTTTTATTTATTGTATTTTATTTATTGTACAACAATTGTAAGGTTTATGTCGAATACACCGTTAAAACCGATTTCTAAAAACCGTCTTTAAAACCTTTTTGCGGATTTCCAGAGATGACGTCGAGAAAAGACGCAGCAACCGCTGCGCCTCTTCGAAGGAGCGCAGCACCTGCTGCGCCTCTTCGTGAGGCTGCCGCAGTTCCTGCTTCTTTTCTTCTTCCTCCGTCCTCTGTAATTCGTATCAAATTTATTTCTTTTGTTTTGTTCGTCTGTTAATTCTCTCACATGATAGTTTAATAATTCATATGTATATTAACCATCATCGTTAACATGTTTAAATCGTCATAA
This sequence comes from Silene latifolia, assembly GCF_048544455.1. Lineage (NCBI taxonomy): Eukaryota > Viridiplantae > Streptophyta > Magnoliopsida > Caryophyllales > Caryophyllaceae > Silene > Silene latifolia. The sequence goes on along the minus strand of NC_133530.1, from coordinate 24,383,243 downwards.
ATCCGACTCTAATCCCACATAATCAATATTTGCGGGTTTCCGTCATTAATATTCAATTCGGGTTTTAGAGATTCAATTCGTTCATGTTGAGTTTCTGGGATTCATTTTTGATATATTTTCACCTGTTTTGTTCATTAATTCGTCGTCGTTCATCATGTTTAGTTTAATTCGTTCAGTTAGTTTAATTAATCATTCATTAACATCGACCCTTCACATAATTAATCCGTTTATTTCCGTCTCATCCATGTTTTACTGTTTTTATGACCTCAATCATATGTAAATAATTCATTAATCACTTTCATCCGAGTAAATATTATCAATCAATCCATTAATTTACCAATTAACCTTAACGATTTGCGTTCCTCACAAGCCAGAACTCACCCTTGAACAGACGCAAGAATCGCCGCGCCTCTTCCAAAGGGCGCGATTTCTCTTTGCTACTGTTCAGGGTGAATTCTGTCCCTGAACCCCTTTTCTGCCTTGACCTAGTTTAATTAGCTACGTATTAATCAACTAATAATTGTATTATCACCTTCTGATCTGTCGTGTTTTATTTTCTTTTATTTCTTTTTCTCAAGTCATTCGTTTTAGCGGTATTTTCGACATAAATCGCCTATTCCCATGTAATTATTGTAGTTTATATTTCATATTATTGTTATTTTGTACCATTTGTATGTTCTCACATGTAAATGAACATTAATTCCAACTTCGACCCAATTGTTTGCTAATTAATTGTCAACCGACTTAGTCTAATTCTCACATGCTAGGATTAATCTATGGATGTTGCATTGCATGCATTACAACCGACGATATATCGAGTACGAATAACTTCCCTAATCATTAGTAGAGGCCGCTATCGAGGCGGGCGGGATTAGGTGTTCGATCAAAAGAGCTTCCTAATACGTACCCTCACCCCTTACTCCAGATCTCCGTGAGCACCCGTGTTCATTGGCATCCACGAGAGTCATTCTAGACATAGAATGCTAAGGGTAACGATTGCTTAGTGTTCATGTCACTAATTTGTGTCTTGACATGACACGAGGTATTCGAACGGTTCCAATTTCCCATAAAAATTGGTGGCGACTCCATACAAAATGCAAACGCTTGTTTTCGCTCCTCACCAAGCGCCCCCGTGGGCGGCCCGCTGTCCACACGCTGGCTTTTATCGTCGGTTTATCAAGGACTTCTCAAAGATTGCTCGACCGCTTACACAGTTGCTTTTAAAGGATGCTCCTTTTGATTTTAATGATGAATGTCTTTCTGCTTTTAACACTTTGAAGCAGGCTTTGGTCTCTGCACCCATTATCCAGCCTCCGGATTGGAAGCTGCCTTTTGAGATTATGTGCGATGCCAGTGATTATGCACTAGGAGCGGTGCTAGGCCAACGGAAAGACAAAGCGCTGAGTGCGATCTATTATGCGAGCCGAACTCTGGATGAAGCTCAAGTGAAATATGCTACCACGGAGAAGGAGCTGTTAGATGTTGTTTATGCGTTAGACAAGTTTAGATCGTATTTGTTGGGTTCTAAAGTTATTATTTTTACAGATCATGCTGCGCTGAAACACCTTCTGAACAAGAAGGAAGCTAAGCCCAGATTGCTGAGATGTATACTCCTCTTACAGGAGTTTGACTTGGAAATTAAGGATAAGAAGGGAGCAGAAAATGTCGTGGCCGACCATCTGTCGCGTCTGACGCAGCAGGAAGGGGAGGATTCTCTTCCTATTAATGATTCATTTGCTGATGACTCTTTATTTTCTGTTGATGTTTTTTCTGTGACTTCTGTGAATTCTAAGGATGGTCTTGAACCTTGGTTTGCAGACTATGCTAACTTTGCTATCGATCGAGCATCGCCACCGGATTTATCTCATCAGCAGCGCAAGAGATTCTTACACGATGCACGGCAATATTTCTGGGATGACCCTTATTTATTTAAGGAGTGCGCAGACGGACTCTACAGACGGTGTATTCCGCAGTGGGAGACCAAAGCTATCCTAGAAGGCTGTCATTCGGCCCCTTGTGGAGGACACCACGGTCCATCACGTACCGTGGCTAAGGTAATGCAGTCAGGTTTTTATTGGCCAACTCTTTTCGCTGACACTAAAGGTTTTGTTGCTAGCTGTGATGCTTGTCAGAGAACGGGAAACATTTCCAAGAGACATGAGATGCCTCAGAACGGCATCTTAAAGGTTGAGATTTTCGATGTATGGGGCATTGATTATCAAGGGCCATTCCCGTCTAGCCAGGGTAACAAGTATATTCTGGTAGCTGTAGACTATGTGTCTAAGTGGGTGGAGGCGATTGCCACTCCCAATTGTGATGCCAGGACCGTGATTAAGCTGTTTCGTAAGATTATTTTTCCCCGTTTTGGTGTCCCTAGGGTCGTCATTAGCGATAGGGGTATGCATTTTAGAGAACAACAGTTGACTGCTTTGCTGTCTAAATATGGTGTCAAACACCGTAGGGGTTTGGGGTATCACCCTCAGACTAGCGGACAGGTTGAGGTCTCTAATAGGGAACTAAAGGAGATATTGAGCAAAGTAGTGTCTAAATCACGGAAAGACTGGAGTGCTAAACTAGAGGACACGTTGTGGGCTTATAGGACGGCTTTTAAGACACCAATCGGTGCTTCACCGTATCGTTTAGTGTATGGGAAGTCTTGTCATTTACCTGTTGAGCTAGAACATAAAGCTTGGTGGGCTATCCGCCAGCTTAATTATGATGCTGACTTGTGTGGTGAGAAGCGTTTATTGCAGCTAGATGCGCTGGAGGAGTATCGGCTGAACGCTTATGATAGCTCCCGAATCTATAAGGAGAAGACCAAGCGCTGGCACGATAAGAGGATTGTACCCCGCGAGTTCCATGTTGGGCAAAAGGTGTTACTGTTTAATGCCCGGTTGAGATTGTTTCCTGGTAAGCTGAAGTCTAGGTGGAGTGGTCCGTACACGGTGACTGGCGTCACAAAATTTGGATCAGTTGAGTTAGAGGACTCCGAGGGGAATCGCTTCAAAGTTAATGGTCATCTTGTGAAGCACTATTATGGGGCTGATGCTGTTATTGGCCGCGTCGAAGTTCTCTTTTTCGACGCGATGGCGGAGAGTGATGTTTGACGCTTATAGGTCGTGCGGGACCTCATAAACCTGCGCTTATCGGGAGGCAACCCGATTTTAATTTGTTGTGTTTGTTTTTGGAACTTTTGACACTCTTTATTTCTGTTTGGTGTGCGTTCGAACAATTTTAATAGCGTTTATGCGTAATTTGTACAGCACAGGTACCGTACTGTTGCTTACTGATGCAACAGCCCTCGATCGAGTAACTCTCTTGCTCGATCGAGTGGTCCTTCCCCTTCAAAGCTCTCGATCGAGCTCCCACCTGTTCGATCGAGTTTATGCGCCGCTAAAAGCCTCGATCGAGTGTTACTTGTCTCGATCGAGTACCGTGTTCTTATCGATCGACCTGATCCTTTGTCGATCGAGAGCCCTACTAACCTCTCTATCTGGTTCGGTTTGGGGAGGTCCGTGGTCTGCGCGCTTTTGTAAGTTTTCGGCTCTCCCTCTCTTTAGTTTGCATCTCTTTTCCTTTACTTTGTACAATGGGGACATTGTACAGTTTGGTTTGGGGAGGGTTTGCATCCATATCGTGTCTGCATGTTGTTTTTTATTGCATTTCTGTTACCACGTTTACTTACGTTTGCATTGTATTTTATTTCATAAAAATCAAAAATCTCATAAAAATTGAAAAATTTCAAAATTCAAGAAAAATCATGTTTATTTATGCATTTTAGGTTGAGTCTGATTGGAGTTTTTTATTGCTAATAACTGTCTTTTTGCTTAAGCCTTACATTGTTTTACATCTTTTAGCAAAAGTCTTTGCAATTTCTCGAATTTCGTTTCAAAATTCGTTGAACAAGTAGACTTGACTTGAAATTTTGGCAAACTACAATATCTTTCTGAGGTTTAGAGCTTTACAACTGGTGTCATCCATGACCAGTTCATGTAAGAAGTGAGTAGTTACTCCTTATAAGGCATGTAACATCAAATTGCATAAACATGAGTTTAGTCTACTTAGTACCTGTATGCATTCGGGTCTGTGGTTGGTGACACGTGTTTGGAGAGGCAACCCCCTTTATTTCATTTTACCCATGAGCTCCACATAGCTAAATTGCCTATTTTGTCCCTATTTAGCTACAATCCATATTTTTCTTACCCTAGCCGAGCTAGTAATGGTAGCAATGTTGGGAATGTATTGATTTGCAGTTGGTTATTATATCTTTTCATGAGATGGATGGGTAAAGGAAATGAAGGAGGAATATTGAAAAAGAATTGAAGAAAAATGAAAAAGAAAAGGGAAATCCGAAAAGAAAATTGAAAAAGAAAAAAATCATATGCGGAAAATGAAAGACTGTATGTTGTGAATTATACTCCCATATTTAATCTATGTCTTATGGGGAGTTGATAATTTTATGGTGATTAGTGAGTTGTGTGCATCCAATTTGCACTGTTTCGTATTGATTTGTATGGAGTTTGAAGTAGGGAAGTTGTATAATTTGGATCCGTTGTTGCTAGCCTGGCTATTAACCCCACATATCCAAATTCATTTTAGCCCCTTCTTACCTATTATCTCACTTACCCATATGTAAGTCCTCGGCATGTGTCTTGGTCATCAGTTTGGTTGGAATGCATATGTACGGTTGTAGAGACTTTATTCACGTTAGATTGCATGCATGTTCTTATAGGTCGCAGTTAGGTGAGTGTTCTTTATCCCTTCTATCTTATATTATATATCACCTTATGCTTAATTGTGTGATTGAGCGACCCGTGAGAGTCCATTTTTAAAAGTCTTGCAAGGTCAAAAGTTCAACCTCTCTTTGAAATATGCATAAATTCGTTTGCCTTGATGTCGAGCTACTAGTAGTTGATTCTTATGCATTAAACGGTTTAAGCCAACGGTCTTCAGCTTGTCTATGTTCTACTCCTATCCATTTCGTCCTCGCTAGTTGCATTAGTTTGCTTGAGGACAAGCAAAGGTTTGGTTTGGGGAAGTTTGATGCGTGCATATTATATAGACTTTTACGGTCCCTTTTGGCACGCATTTCTATGTATTTGAGTGATATTATGTCACTTTATACCCCGAATAGTCTACTTTGGTCTATTTTGCATTTCTTGCAGGTACGAACCGGAATGACTGGAATTCAGCCTATTTGCGGTCCTCCAAGCTTGCTTAAGAGAGTCGGCGTGAAACCTTACCGTCTTGAGACGCGTGAAGGCATCCAAAGGATTAGGAGAACACACAAGAAGTCAAGAACCCCTCGATTGAGATGTCCTGTTCTCGATCGAGTGAATGCAAAGGTGAAGGCCTCGATCGAGATGTCCTGTTCTCGATCGAGGGATATACTTAGGAAAGCTCTCGATCGAGCAACTGTGGAGCTCGATCGAGAGGCCACGCGCTGATGGGCTTTAGTTCGGTTGTGTAGTTATTTTATACATTTTGTTTCTTTGCTATTTTTTCTTATAAATAGGCAAGGAATACTAGAGACCTAATTATCAGATTCTAGACGTAGAACGGAGACTGTTGCTTTAGTTTTTGGATCGAAAATACTTTTCATCGCCATTTCTCAATTCTTCTTTTGTTGAATTCGGTATTATCATTAGCATAATTTCAGTTCAGTTTCATTTATTATGTTATCTATTGTCATTTGCTTTGCTATTATTGTTCCTCATTTCGATCATGAATAGCTAATCGCTTTGCTAGGATTTAGGGTAGCCATGGCGAAGGAAGGACGATTAAATTAGAATACCCGTAGTCTAGTTGTATGCATCTGCTGCTTTAATATCTTTTAATTGTTTGAGTCGACGCACTCAATTAACTGTCTCGATATCCCCTTCTCCTAGATCGAAAGATTGGAAAAGGAGTAGTTCTGCAGCGTTTCATTAGGATTTATGCTAGCTAGGGCGTAAGCTAAACTAGTATTGCCTAGGGCGAACTAAGGACCGAAAGGTGACGTTTATTACCCACAGTTTGAATTTAGGGCATTTATGATTTGGTCCGGACTTTAGAAGCCATGGTGAACCGACAATCCTAGTACTTTTCTTTCTTGTTCATCTCTATTTTATTTCTCTCTCGTTCCTTTTATTCTCTCCTTTTCTCGTAGTTTTTAGAAAACAAACAAACAAACCCCCCATTTTGGCTACTTCCGACAGACCTAGTTGACTATAGGATTCCCATCTCCCTGTGGATTCGATACCCGACTGCGTTTTCTACATTCAGTTGAGATCCGTTGGTTTTATCTTTGACAGGGTTGCGACAGCCGTGTCAGACACAATTCGGGTTTTGAAAACAATTGCAATTTTGAAACAACAAAATTCGAAATATACTTAGGGATTTTGCAAAGGTTTCTCTCAATTAAAAATGTAAATAAGTGTCTTGCTTTTCTAATGAAATACTTTGGTATTTATAGGAGTAGAAAAACCTAAAACTAGGTAAAAAATCAAAACCCTAGCCGTCCCACTTTGGTTCGAAATCTCCTTAAGTGGGCTAGGTTAAATTTCTTATCTCTATCTACAAAATACCTTTTATTCAAAAACCGTAAATACTACTAGGATATTTTCGACTAGAAGGTGATATGGCCATAATCCATTTCACTCTAATTGAAACCCTAATAATAATTAGTTTTTAAATCATAAAGCTATGATAATATGATTAGAAACCCTAGATTACATAACAACCCATAAGTTGTATGATAAATCAGTAGGATTAACCTAATCTATATTACTAATTTCAACTAAAAAAGATATTGTATAAATATCACTTTAATTTTCGAAATAATAAGTAAATCTAAAGCATAGATTGTGCTCTCTTATAAGTCGTTCATGGTTATAGGTCAAATGGCTATAACCAAGAACTTTGATAGGTAAGGTTAGAGATGAAATAGCTATAACCATAGTTTCTCAAAAACCATTTTGTTCATACCATTTATAGAATGAAATCCTATATCCCTAATCTTCACGAGATCTTCAAATATAGGTTCCTTTCTTCATCTTGATCTAGAAACTCTTCATCTTGAGCTCCCATCAAATAATATATTGTTTTGCTTGATTTAGTCTTCTATGGTTATAGGCAAAACAACCATAACCAAACTTGATTACCAAGCTCCAATTTCGTCATGAGAATTCCATCATATGCTATAGCCATAATCATGCTTCCCAGGTAATTGTTAACTAAGATATACACCATTCAACAAACAATTACAAGCACAAGTGTATAACATATTACAAATCATAATACTTGTCATTATCAAAACTTATATAAATATGATCCAACAGCCTATATGTTGATGACATGTTAATACTTGGTAATAATTTGGAGGTGATAATTAGAACCAAAGAATTTTTGTCATCACAATTTGAGATGAAGGACTTAGGAGAAGCTGATGTTATCCTAGGAGTTAAGGTCATCTGAAACCCCAATGGTATCTGTCTAAGTCAATCTCATTATGTTGAAAAGTGTTGAGAAAGTTTAACTGCTTTGATGATGTGCCTGCTAGAACACCCTATGATCCTAGTGTACCATTGTGTAAAAACTTGGGCAAGAGTGTTTCCCAAGAAGTGTATGCTAAAATCCTAGGTAGTGTGATGTTCTTAATGAACTGTACTCGACCAGATATTGCTTATGCAGTTAGTAGACTGAGTCGTTATACACATAACCTTAGTAATGAACACTGGAATGCTCTTCGTCGTTTACTAAAATACCTAAAAGGAACAGTTGACTTATGTTTGCATTATGGTAAATTTCCTGCTGTGTTAGAGGGATATTGTGATGCGAACTGGGTTGCAGGTAACGATGAGATCTGTTCTACTAAAGGTTATGTCTTTACCATGGGTGGAGGTGCTATATCGTGGAAGTCCTCTAAACAGACTTGTATCGCACGCTCTACCATGGAATCTGAGTTCATAACTCTTGAGTTGGCAACCTTTTAGCTGATATACCAGTATGGGGCGGACGGCTAACACCGGTCTCCCTGTATTGTGACTCGCAGGCTGCTATTGGTGTTGCAAAGAATAGTGTCTACATTTCGAAAAAGAGACACATTCGAATAGGGCACGCTGCAGTTAGACAACTCCAAGACAATGGAGTGATTGCTTTGGACTGTGTGAAGTCCGAAAACAATCTTGCTGATCCCTTTACTAAAGGGCTGGCTAGGAGACTAGTCGTTGATACGTCGAGGGGAATGGGCTTAAGTCCTTAGGTCAAGAGTGAGACTTGACTAGGTCTAAAGCTTCTATTCCTATGGCGTTGTATGATTCATAGCCTTTATGATGGTGCTTTTGAGACGCACTTGATGGATCATACACCAGGTTGGACTTAGGTCCTTAATGACTCATGTGAGAAGTGCTATTGAGAAGCACTTGAGTCACCTACGTAGGTGTAATGATCATTAGACTATGAGAAGTCTTCTGAACACATCTATTAGTACTGAGGTAAACGCATAGCTCTTAAGAGCGCGTTGCACTTTGAAATCGCGGAACGATCAAGATCTGAAGGTATGATATGTGTTGTGGGGGGTATCGACCGAAGCTTAGCTAGGAATTCAAATCGCAAGATATTATCTCGCTGTAAGTAAGTTGTTTCCTCATTTCACTAAAGTGTCAATTCAAATCGAAAGATATTGATACCTAAGTATCCAAACCTTCCTTTACCCAGAAATTCTTTTAGTTCTTTTCTTCGCCATCAGTGGGGGATTGTTGGAAATGATGCCTTGAAAAGGCAATATAAACAAAATGGTTTTTTGTGTTTGTCCCACATTGGTGGGAAACACATTCAATCACCACTTTATATTAGTCCCTCCACTTGGTTGGTTAACTGAATGGACCAAAGGGACTTTTGTTGAGAGACTTGGATTTTTGGGTTTGGGTCCAAACACACACACGCGCGTCGACCCGGCTCGGGCTCGGGTTTGGGTTTGGGTAGAGCACCTGCGATGCGGGCCAAAAGCCCCCCTTTTACCTTTTTGCTCTTGTGTGTATATGGACTGTCCAAGTGCATTGTATGTGTGTAACAGTCAGTCAAATGACTGTTAGTGGGAGATAGTCATGCTCCCATTTATTCGGGTTAGGGGGCACGGTTTTTGGCTCCTCTAACAGCTCTTATTTGCTATAAATAGAGCATCAGTTCTACACTCAAAAACATACATTCACTCTCTTCTCTCAAATGTTTCCTCTCTTCTAAATACGTTTCTGGGTACTGTTCTTATACTCGTTCCAAAGCTACCAGTCTTGAGTGGGCAAGTTTGGTTACTGCAGTGTCAAACCTTGGGGAACTATCGGCGCCTGCTGATCGCCATCACGGTCGTGCCGAAATAGTTTTCAAGGCAGAGGCCTTCTTACCTCGTCACTGCAAATCGGTTCTATTTCTGTTCTTTATTTTTCTTTGTTACTGAAAATTCAGAACAACAGATATTTTTCACACCATTGTTGAGCATTGATTCACGCCATTCTTGAGCATTAGACAATACTTTCAAAAATCAAGCTATTAAAACTCATTTCTTTGCAAATCAATGAGTGAGATATGCATAATCATTTATGAGGCAAATTTGAATTAGTAAGCAAATTTCTGTCTCCTTGAGTTTTGATTATTTTGATTATTAGAAAGAACGATGCTGCCATAAATCCATAACCTTTGAAATCAAACAAAATGATTAACTATGTGATTATAAAGCTGATGAATAGTTCGATCCAACAAAAAAAAATCAGTGTTCTTATGTTACCAAATACCGAATCTTCTTCGCCATCGCTCATCCCCTTAAGCATTGAATTGAATTAAAAAAACTTTTATGTGTTTTTATGCAAATTTGGTCGATTATCGTTGAATTGACTTGACTCTTCATAATGGAAAATCTATCTTCAAAATGGAAAATTCCAGGGAAAAAATAATGGAGGATTATGGGAGATTGACAGTAGGGAGGTTGAAGGTTAAACAATGGAGAATAAAGGATTGGAGAGAAGAAAGATGTACTGTATAAATTAAAAAAGTGGGCCCTAAGTCAAACTTGACCGGAAATAACAGCTAACAATTTAGCCAAGTTTAGTCAGAAATAAGGGGAGGTAAAGTTGGGTTTATTGTGGATTATTCTTAAGTTGAGATTGAAGACGGTCTATAGTATGGATTATTCCTGTTAATTTTTCCTAAGCCATATCCAATCCCGACTAGTCTCCTAAGAGCATCCGCAAAGGAGAGAAATCACCTCCCCATTTGCCTTCTCTTTCCTCAAATGAGAAATCCCATTGTTGCACCAACCTCCCCATAAAATGGGTCTCCACTGTTTTTAGGGAAGGTCCCCCAAAAAAAATTAAAGCAATTTGTGTTACTTTTGGGAAGGTTTTCAAATTTTTGTGTGTGAATTGGGGAACCCCATTGTTGCAGAGATATAGTTATGAAATGAGGAGGATAAATGGAAAAGTTAGTGGAAACTGAGGTGGACAAATAAGAAAAGAAAAGAGAAAATATGGGGAGTCTCACCTTTGTGGATGCTCTAAGAGACGGCTCTCAATTAATTTAAATTTAATGAAAAAGTGGTACTATGGGCAATTACATAGATACAAATCATGATTAATGATAAATACTAATATCATTTAAATAAGTACGAAGTCAAAGAGTTATTATAAATCACGATCAACAATATAGGGGTCACGAAAGACTCGGAAAGAGTGTCTCAATAACTTAATGAGAGACCATCTCTCCCAAGTTTTAGTTATTTGTTTATTTTTGATTTGGCACAAGGACTAACGAGAAGTTATGAGATCATTTGTGGGTATTGTTATTGAGGGATAACTGGACAAAAGATTGTGTGGATGATCAAATTATCTTTTAAAAATATTCCTAATATAGAAAGGTAAACAATTCATTGAGACGCCCATAAATGAAATGGTGTTATGAATATTATTATAATATGGAGGTCCATATCTTATAGGATTATATAATATATGTTAGGTTCATATACCTATCTTTTAATAGTGAACTAATTAACTTTTTAATATGTGTTATTTAGATCTAGTGCATGCATAACAAAATAAGAGATTAATAAGGAAAAACAATGTCCCTTACATTGTTGAGTGGCTCGAAAATAAGGGCACAAATAAGGTCACCTTTATAACACCCCCATACTCCAAGTGCCTTACCAGGACCACCCAGGTATAAGGATGCTACCATCTCGGTTACCCGAGGCTAGACCTGGCAAAATCAACCCGACCCGATTGACCCGACCCGAAAAGGATGAGCCGAGACCCGAAATCAACCCGAATTGCTGAACCCGAATGACACCCGAAGCTCGAAGTGACCTGACCCGACCCGAAAATGACCCGAGCTTTCATGGACCCGTAACAGACCCGACCCGAAATTACCAATCCGAAACCACTCAACCCGAAAATGACCCGACAAAATATAACTTTAATTGACCCTAATAGACTTGAAATGCCTCTATTCTCTTAATCTTTGACTCGAAAATGGCCTGACCCGAATTAACCCGACCCGCTTGACCCGAAACACACCCGACCAACAAACCCGAAATAGATCCGTAACCCGAAATAAACTGACCCGATCCGAACTAACCCGAAAAGTTAAGAAACCCGAAATGACCCGACCTAAACTGGCCCGACCCGAACCCGACCCGGTTGACCCGTTTGCCAGGTCTACCCGAGGCAATGATAATCAAATAAACAATAATGAAACAACATTTAAATAGAAATACTTTAGCGAAAGGTTACAATCCAAAACCAAAACCAAAATACGAATACATGTTCTCAAACCATCTGTCTAATCGCCTAATCGAAATGTTTATTAAACTACTAGCTACAGACGGAAGACTTCTATCATCGACCGTGGCACATCCCAAGTATCCCAAAGAACTCGACTCATACCGCCCAATAATCGCTCACCATCCCGAATGGATCACCACGATTTTAAAACATTAAACGGGTCAAGACTAATCACACAATTTATATAAACCAACAATACGGAAAAACAAACAGCTCAATCATCACAGATATTCTCTGAACTCCGAACCCAACTCCACAATCCTGACTATACACTAAAGTGTGTAGCCCTGCCAGAGTGCCCATCGCAACAGTCACTCCTCGCCGCCGATGGGGACCGCGGCCGTTCCCACCTAAGCCCCGCTCATCTCCATCGAGCGATAAACCCAAATCCATTAATGTGCACATCCCTTCGTGGCGGGTTCCATGAAGGTGAATCATGGGCGTGAAGCCACTCCCGCAAGTGACTCCACTCACCAGGGACGCACCCCAAGAACACAGAGGCATGATACAATCAATCACAACTACTATCAGCAACCAAGTCCAGCAATCGTCACAATACGAGTATGATAATATTCAATAACCACAAACACCAATCAATACATCATGGGACTAATACTGAGTAGGGAAACCCTACCTGGAAAGCACAACACAATCAGACGATCTCACAGCTGATATCAAAACGCTTCCTCTACGAATCCTCCTCCTAACATACAAACATATAATCACTACCAATCATAAAGTACAACAAAACCCCAAATTCCCAACATTAGGGTTTAACCAACTTTAATGAAATACTATAAAAACGGTATATAGGTCTTACCCTCGACGCAAGGATCACAACGGTATAAAGAAAGGTAAAATCCGACCTTCCAAGCTCCGAGATTTGCCAACAATGCGATTGATGCGAAGAACGTACTTTGATTTCTCTTTTTGAAAGTGATTAGGTTTTAAAAGTGTTTAAAGAACAATGACGGAAGATATTATATATTTAATCGCATTATTAACAAAACCCGAGAAATCATCCCCCGTAAACCGGCTACTCGATCGAGTAGCCAAGGTACTCGATCGAGTGCCCCCTTACTCGATCGAGTATCTACGTTACTCGATCGAGTACCCAACAGGTCAGAAACTATTTTAAACTGCAACTCGCCCTTACTCGACAGAGTAAGACCTACTCGATAGAGTACCCAGAGACTCATAAATCCGTAGTATTACAACCTTCCTTATTTGTTCTTGAGCTATAATGTGTTGGATGATCCTCCAAAATCCCAATGTAGAGATCCTCCTTTGATTGCACCCAAGACTAATCCCTTAAACTAGTATATTAATTAACTAGATTAATATAGTAGTATCCTTAAAATAGATTCTAATAATATCACTATTAGTACAATAGTAATCTAATATTGTGATTAAAATTGATGAACAATTTTTTGTTTTCTAAAAACTTGTTTTAGAGAGAAGTGGGAGAGTTAAGCAAAATGTGCATGTAAGATGATTGAATGAATGTAAAAATGAGAATAAATTCTCATATGGAGGAGGAAGTGGTCGGGTAGCTTATTGCCAAAAGAGCATCTTGCTTTTTCTTTTTGCTCTTATCAAAATATAGACTTGTAAGGCTATGTGTAGATTAGGCATCATTAACTTATTTTATCTCATAAAATAATTCACCCACTACCATTTTATTTTGTCAATTTGTTACTTATCACACAATATGTCACATGTAGTATGTTACATGTTATTAATTAATTTAATGCATATTTATCAAATAAATATCATTATAGAAATTAATTAAATTACATACAATAAATTGACTAGTGATTCTTGATCACATAAATAAAATGGGTCATATAATTATAATTCACAACGTATTGTAATTATAATTAACCATTCATTCTTATCTCAATTGTTTCACAAACAATAATCAATTTTAGTAATAAAGTATTTCAATTACTAAAATAAATCTTATTTAATCCAATTACAATAAGATATAAATATTCTCTCTCACAATTGATTGTTCAATTTTGAGGAATTGATTAACTTGTATCGTCATACAATTAATCAATTTGTCTATTAAGGGAATTGTCCTTTAGGTGTGACCTTAAGGGATCAACTGATCACCACCGTCAAACGATAGTAATGTCTAACTCTAGTTAGCTGATCATTACTGATTAATGTTGATCAGTAGACTATTTAAATGAACCATCCCTTACGTATTCTTAATATGAGATTTAAACATGTGATCGCACTATTGTTGAGGACACATACTCCAACAATATCCCACTTGTCCGAGACAAGTGTGTGTCACCAATTCTCTTGTCCTAGTACAATCTCCCACTCAATGCAAGGTGTCTCGCAGGTCGTACTTACATTTGATCATATCTTGAGTGGTTTCCTCGATCTGGAGAATAACTGTCTGACCGGAATTATCTACCGTAGATAGCTTCCGAGCGTGGCCACGCATTTTCAGTTCACTACTCCCCGAGTGGCCTTGAGATTTCAAATAACCCTGACAAGGGGGTGGACAATTTATATCGCACTATTCCCTTTGTTTAGCCACAATTAATCATAACCTAAAATATACTCATTTGACCTCAGTTACGATAGTCGTAGAGCATAAATCATAGTCAATCAGAAATTTGTGCCAACTTGGGCGAATAATCTCTAGTCAAAAGAATTGACTCATAAGAATACTATAGCAGCTCTTGCCACGACCAGGCTTTATGAATTACCAGAACTCTATAAGCGGTCACTGCCCGACAAAGTGTCCCATACAGTCTGCCTTTGTGATCGACTAGTCATCTCATATGACTCTATGGCACTTGAACTTGCCATCAATCGCATCACACTCTAGTCACTTCGAGACGTCACATCTTCTAAGTAACTAGGGGCGAATACTATGTCAATCCAGTTCACTTTAATGGGGTTCAATTTGTCTCTACAACCCATTTGGATATAACAAAGTAAAGGGTGAGTTTAAAGAAACTCAAACGATAAATGCGATTATCATATATGAATAGTCAATACACTATTACTACTTCATATCTTATAATCTTTAGTTTACCTTTTACACTAGTTGAAATGCAATAAAAGGTTGGCAAGTGGATATACCATATATCCATATATTCCAACTTTATTAATTGTTATTTCCTTCTTTTCAATGTTATTTATAATAACATGAATTTATCTAAGTATATGTCTAGTCTTCTTACCAGACTTGGGCTCTTTAACTTGAAAGATGCTCCCACTGTTATCACATAACTTGTGATAAAGTCTTTGGTAGAGGAATCTACTCTTATTCCCTACGTTGACCACTTTATCACAATTTACTTAGATTCCTTTTGTAGAATTTGCAATGTACAAAATTAAAACACTTTTCTAGTCTTTTACTCTTAAGTCAATAAAATCAGCTTAGGATTTCAACAAATCCTAATTGGCCTGGTTTGGAAACTAAAGTTTGTGCAACCCTTCAACACACAACGTAGTTTATCATCCAAACATATGAACGAATCCTTAATTCTTCTCAAGAATCTCAAAGATGTTCTTTAAGGCTTTCACAAGCCCATCATTGGAATTAACTTGTTATTGACTTATTATACTCTAAGCATATGTTACATCATGGCATGTGCGTCTGTTGGCATACATGATCGTTCTAATGGTGGAAACATTAGCAAACGATTTCATGTGATCGACAACTTAATAGGTTTAGTGAATGACTATGACTCCAACATAGCAATTCCACTTTCATCAACATGAATAACCTACTCAACCTTGTTGATGTTAAACAGATATGAAAGATCTTATCATCATAAGACTCTCAACTCTATGCCAATATTCTCTCACATAGATTCAGAATTCTAGAATACATCTCACCTTTTCCTAGTCTCCCAATCACTCTTTCACAGAAGAGAGCATTGGTACATTATTCTCAGTAAGTAATATGTTATCAACATATAAGACATGGGAAAATAATTCTCGCTCCTACTTAACTTCATGTATAATCATGATTCTTCAATCATGTGAATAAAACCATTCTCAATTATCACATGAACGAAAAGTATAATCCTTTGATGCTTGCTTAAGACCATTCTAGGATCACTTAAGAAAGCTTTGCATAATATGTTAGGATTCTTAGATCTTTATCCAAGATTTTGTGTTCCATACACATTCCTTTTCTAAATTCCTATTTTAGAAAAGCGAATTTTTAATATAATTTGCCATTCTTCATTAAAATGAAATGCGGCAATTCCTAACATAATTTATCTTGATTAACATCTTCTATGTACTTAGGTACTCTAAAGCTCTCTTTACTTTTAAAGAGACCCTCGCCTTAAAGTAAATCTACTCTTGAGTAACAATCTTTGGATTTGTAATGCTATGGCTCATTTTTAACAAGGTTGATTTGGGACAAGGTCATAATACCATTACTTTCGAAAAGCAACATTTTAACAATTAAGACATGTGTGCTATACTCCCACTCTATCTTTATAGATTATAGTTCCATTACTTTCAAAAAGTAACACAATAACTATAAGTCATGTTTGTGACGATCTCATCTACTCCCACTCTATCTCTTAGAAATACATCTATCTTCTTAAGAGATAGCTTTGTGAGTTACAAACATATATGGTGAAGTAATTGGAAGTTTGTCTAGACTGACGTGTTAGCACATAAAAGACCAGCTCTATCATGGCAGTTTGATTCATGTAATATGCGAGCCTGATCCATGTCATATGTTAAATAGACTCTCTATTTCAGGTATCTCCTGGGTTGACCATTCGTTTTTAATAACGTGTCCGTTTTGGATTGCAAATTCCCAAAATTGAGTTCGATAACTCAAACTGACTCATATTAGTTTGATATTATGGGTAGTGACACAAGGTCATAATCCACATTTAATAAATCAAATTTATTACTTAGATCTTTGCCACTACGGTCGGATCGTAATGCTTTAGTACTTTGTTCAATTAGTTCCCTACGTCATTTAACAATTCTTTAAATTTCTCAAATGCTTCACTTTATTTTTGATTAAGTAAACATACCCATGTTTACTTAAATCATTGGTAAAAGTGACGAAGTAGTCATAAATTCCCTTTGCGGTGATGCTCATTGGAACACATACATCTGCATGTATTAGTCCCAACAAATCACTTGCTCGTGTCCCCTTACCACTAAAGGGAGTACGAATCATTTTGCGAGGAGACAAGATTCGCATATTCCATATGATTGAAAATCAAATGGTTCAATAAATCTAGTCAACACTAGCCCTTTAATGCGTTTCTCATTTATGTGACCTAATCGAAAAAAGCCAAATGTATAAATCATCTGGATTACTTGTTTGAGTCTTTTGGATCGTATTATGTAGATATCTTTGCTTGAGTTGGAAGTGTCTAAAACATGAATATCATTAAGAGAAGTGACATGGCTCCCAGCCATGTCAATTTTCAAACAAAAACAACGATTGTTTTTTATGGCGAAAGAAAAATCCTTCCATGTCTAACATAGAAATGGAAATAATGTTTTAGACAAAATGGGTACATAATCACCATTATGTAGATGCAATTTAAAATCACTTAGCTAAGGCAATCACAAGGGTTCCCTTTGAAATGGCGGCTACTCTAGTTCCATTTGCGAATTGGAGATCCATGTTGTCCTTACTAAGTGCTTCCACACTCCTTAACCCTAACTGGAATGACAAGTCCAGCTTTGATATCTCCTAAATACTTCGGGCAATTTCGCTTCCAATGGTCCATGACATTACAATAATGACATTCTTCGTAAGATTGGGCACCCTTCTTGGTTTTGGTTGTGGTAGTCTCACTATCCATTTCCAATTCATTATCAGGTTTGGGTTTCTTACCCATCTTTGCCTTTCCTTTAATAATACCAGTACTCCTTTCGGTTTGCAAGAACATTCTTGCTAGAACTCCCACTGAATTTAATATTTCTCCTTGTTTAACAAGGATGCCTTAGGATTAGTGAGATTTTCTTCACAAGATTTTCTTACCAAAGAGGCGGGCATAAATATTGGAGTGGGAGGTGTGGAAGTGGTAAAGTAGCAAAGATTTCCATCCTGACCAATGCCAAAGCGTAATTCTCTAATCGTATCATTGTCATACTCGGAGCACTTTTCATCGAATGATTGGAGCCATGAATTAATGGTGATTGCTGTAAGAGTATTAGATGAATTCATTGCGTATAAATAACTACAAAAACGGAAATGAAGAAAATAATAAACATCTATCGTTTTAATAATACTTGTAAACATTTTAAACAAGTTTTAACATTTTTATAGTGACCTCTACCCAACTGTTATAAATGATCCCGAGATCCAAATTCATATAAATTCGGGCACGGTGAGCCGATTCATCCCTTATCAATATAATTCGGTGGATTAACTCTTTAAGGGGGTGTTTGGTTCACGCGTGGGTATGGGTTTGGAATCGGGAGTCATACCTGGGTGGTATCGGGTTGGAACTTGATACCTCATACCTTGTGTTTGGTTCAATTTTGGGGGTATGGGTTAGAAATCAATCAAGCTAAAAAATCTTCAAAATACAATATTTTTAATAATAATTTGGTATACTATTAAATCATGTAGATAAAATTTAATCAAATAAATATATAAAAAGATTTTTTTATAATTGTTTTTATCACTTTTTAATATTTCTAATTTGATACCATGGGTATCAATCTCATACCCACCCCCCTCCCTGGGTATGAGAAACCCATACCTCATGGGTTTGAGGTATGGGTATGAAACCTTCATTTTCGTCAAACAAACACATGGTATGGGTTTAGTTCATTCCAAACCCATACCTCATACCTATATTGGGTGAACCAAACACCCCCTAATCGATTCTACTTCTAGAACTCTCGGTCGATAAAATTACTTTAATATTTATCTTTAGCCCAGAACACATGCGACTACGGTCACGAATACTTCCGTTGAGCTCAATCCAAATTTCGATGTAATAACATTTTATTACCCACTTACCCAACGTAACAAGTTTAGCACTCCGGTGAGCCGAGCCTACTTCCTTATGAAATTGGGACTCATGGTTTCTACTATTTGGTAAGGCTAATTCTCAATTATTATTTAGTGAGAGGTCTTGTCAATTCATTATCTATCACGTTTTAAGTGAACTAAAGCTATGAACTACGATAATTATAATTGACATGGTCGATGACTCGATATGAAATGCATGTGTTGTTATGGCGATTTGGCAATGCATGTAACATATTAAAATAAATGCAAAGCAATAATAATAAATTCCTAGTATGGCCTTTCTAAAATAGAAAATCAAATAATCTATTACATATTCGGAAACCAACTCCTTTTTGGTCCCTTGAATCTTCAAGTGGCACGCCTCCCAAGAGCACCCTCTTTGTCGGAACGCCTTTCCGAATGGCACCGTCTTGAAGAAATTCCATAATTACAAATAAAAATAAAAATACAAAGCTATTCCTATTATACATTTGTAATATGAAAAACTAGTAAAAATAAAAGTGATACGAGATCACATTAAATTACAACCGAATTAATATTCCCTTTCATTACGGGTAATATCGATTAAAACTAAGGCCATACTAAGATAAAATTACATAATTCAAAATTGTATAAATAAAAAGACATTCAACAATTGAAAGATACAACATTATAATATGTGTCTATCATGCCAAATTATGTGCCAAATCGCCCTATTTAACTTATATCGATTATATAACCCGGTTTTATGGAAATGCGTGATAATAACTTATTAAAATCATAAATCAATACTTAAATTAAATTTAAGCTCAAGTTAATTATCCTAACACTCTTAGGACTCAAAAATTAGTTTTATGCTCATATTTGACCTTAAAATTATAACATTTATGAAATAAATCCAAATTAAATTACAATAATTTCAAAATTTGAATTTTAAATTTTTGAACATTATAGAATAATTCCATGACACTCATAATGTCAAAAATTATGGTTAAAATTTTCGAATTAATTTTGAGAAAAATATAGTTGCAATATATCAGTTTTATCAAATAAAACATCTAAAGTATACAAAAATTAATCCAATCAATTTTAAAAATTTAGATATGATAAGTGGGATATTTATGCAACCTAAAATAATTTTCTCATGCCATTTAATTCGTTTTAGCTATTTATGCTAAAATAGTCACTATTTATGCCATTTTTACACTAAAAATTCATAAATCATGCTAAATAAAACCATTTCATTTCAAAATTTACATACAGTGTGTAAATCAGCATGTGACAACATACTAAAATCTCATGGCCCATTTCGAAGTTCAACTATATTTAACCATTTTACCTCCTTTTAATCCATTTTTATCTCATAAAAATCATATATCATGCAATATTAATCAAATTAATACGAGATTTTACATAAAATAAGTAAAATATGCATGTGAGGTCATATAAAAATTTCAAGGTCAGAAACTAAGTTTAACCATTTTTAGTAATTTAACCTCCATTTATACCATTTTTATCACATAAAAATCATAATCATGAAATGTTATATCACATTAATATAAAATTTTACATACAATACATAAAATATTCATGTGAGATCATACTAAAAAATCACGGCCCATAGTGAAGGTTAACTTATTTTAGTGAATAAAAGTTCATTTTACTCATAAAAATGTAATTATTTCACTAAAAATCATTAAAATGAGCAATAAAATACCATAAATCATAAAAATGACCTAAAAACATTTTAGGACCTGAATATATAACATGCATCATGGTTTTGTGACATACTCCTATAAATCACAAATTTTTAGTTTTATATGTCAACATTTTAACTAGGAAAAACAATAACCGATTATGCATGCAACATCCTATGCTCTGATACCAATTGTTAGGTTCATATACCTATTATTAGACTTTTCTAATAGTGAACTAATTAACTTCTTAATATGTGTTCTTTAGATCTAGTGCATGCATAACAAAATAAGAGATAAATAAGGAAAAATAATGTCCCTTACATTGTTGAGTGGCTCAAAAATAAGGGCACAAATAAGGTCACCTTCCTTATTTATTCTTGAGCAATAATGTGTTGGATGATCCTCCAAAATCTCAATATAGAGATCCTCCTTTGATTGCACCCAAGACTAATCCCTTAAACTAGTATATTAATTAACTAGATTAATATAGTAGTACCCTTAAAATAGATTCTAATATTATCACTATTACTACAATAGTAATCTAATATTGTGATTAAAATTGGTGAACAATTTCTTGTTTTCTAAAAACTTGTTTTAGAGAGAAGTGGGAGAGTTAAGCAAAATGTGCATGTAAGATGATTGAATGAATGTAAAAATGAGAACAAATTCTCATATGGATGAGGAAGTGGCCGGGTAGCTTATGGCCAAAAGAGCATCTTGCTTTTTCTTTTTGCTCTTATCAAAATATAGACTTGTAAGGTTATGTGTAGATTAGGCATCATTAACTTATTTTATCTCATAAAATAATTCATCCACTAACACCCATCATCCTCATTATTTCGGTCCATATACATAAAATGGACTACCATTTTATTTTGTCAATTTGTCACTTGTCACACAATATGTCACATGTAGTATGTTACATGTTATTAATTAATTTAATGCATATTTATCAAATAAATATCATTATATAAATTAATTAAATTACATACAACAAATTGACTAGTAATTCTTGGTCACATAAATAAAATGGGTCATATAATTATAATTCACAACGTATTGTAATTATAATTAACCATTCATTCTTATCTCAATTGTTTCACAAACAATAATCAATTTTAGTAATAAAGTATTTCAATTACTAAAATAAATCTTATTTAATCCAATTACAATAAGATATAAATATTCTCTCTCACAATTGAATTGTTCAATTTTAAGGAATTGATTAACTTGTATCGTCATACAATTAATCAATTTGTCTATTAAGGAATTGTCCTTTAGGTGTGACCTTAAGGGATCAACCGATCACCACCGTCAAACGACAATAATGTCTAACTCTAGTTAGTGATCATTCCGATTAATGTTGATCAGTTGACTATTTAAATGAATTATCCCTTACGTATTCTTAATATGAGATTTAAACATGTGATCGCACTATTGTTGAGGACACATACTCCAACAATATATTATCTTATGGAAACTCTACCCATTGTATATGTATATATATACCCTTATAATGGAATAAGAATACAGTTTTGTCTCCTTTACTTTCTCTCTATCTTCTCTCCATAATTCTCTCTACTCTATATTTCACAACACGTTATCAGCACGAGTCTCTAAGCATTCTTATTATTATTTCTACATTGGATACAACTCGTTATCAACCTACTTATTATTATCTCGTACAATTTATTGGATCTGATAATCAGGAGGTTCATATCAGATCTTATTATATTCATTATTCGCTTGATCAGGTATGTTTCATATAATTCTGATAGGCTATCGCACACTTATGCAAAGATAATTACCCTAGACGCAAATTAATGTAGTAATAGGGGTCGAACACAAAGAGACGGGAATTGCGTTATGAAATGCTATGGAAAGATTTCTATCAAGGTCGATCACGTTTGGTTTGGTTTGTTGGTTGGTTTGATGATTAGCAAATATAAAGATGTAAACTATATGATAAAAGGAGTCTAGGGGAGTCGGGTCACGCATGCAAATGTAAATATATGTTCATGCTAAACTCGGTAATAGTAACACTGTCAATTGTTTAGGCTTAACGACACCCACCTCACGATATTAGTGTCAACCATAGACCGGGTTCTAGAGAAACTCTCGTTAATGACTAGGTCGTCCTACTACACATGCTTAGTCTAATCCGATTCCGTGCCTCTCGACTTATAGAATGAATTAACAAACTTAATCTACGATTACGGCCAATAATCAAAGATTAAACGTTGTGGCGCAAACATGTGATAGAAACAATTAGACAATATTAAATCAACCTAATTTATCATTTTACATATTTGATTTTGCATGGCTTCCCTAGCCCCTAGACTAAGGGAATTTAGCTACTCATATTAAATTGTAAACTATAAACTATGTTGTATGAAATGCTAAACATGATTGTAGAAATGATATAAACTAAATGATAAAACATAAAAAATAAGATTAAACTATGTGATATAATTGAAATGCTAGTGACGAAACTATGAGAACGTAAATAGAAATGTAAACTAAATAAACAAGAATTAAAAATACCGAAATAAGGAATTAGAACTTGAATTGCAAAGAAGAATGAAGGAGAACCAAATGCTTGAATAAATTAGAACCAAATGTTTAACATCAACTAAAAGCTTAACAAAGTTAAAACTAAAATGAAAACTTTAAGAGAATTTTGTGTGCTAAAGCTAAGGAAGAACAAAATTATGCAAGAAAAGTATGTGTAAGAGATGTCCTCCAATGACGGATTAAGGCCCCTATTTATAATAAAATAGGGGCATAACGTAAAATCCAAAGGAGGGGTCAACCCCGATCGGGGTTGCCAGCCCCGATCGGGGGCGTGGTTATCCGGCTAATTTCCTTCACTTCTTATTTTAATGCTCCAAGGAATCCCTTGCAACGTAATTAAGCCTCCTTAATCGACCAGTTAAATGTGGTATTTAGCATCTTGAGACCTTCCAAAGAGCATCCTAAGTTGAGCATCTTATGTAGAATTTTTTGGACTTGTAATGTGGGCTCATTTTGTGATCATTCTACATTTCACATTTCTTCATGCTTGGCCTTGTAATTTCTTCCATGGTCCATTTAGCTTTCATACTTAGCCATATGTTCTAGTGCTTGCAAATGTGAAAGGAAAAAGCCTCTAATTGCTTAGATTCCTACAAAATGTAACAAATACAAACAATACACCTAGAACACAAGATTAGCTCACAAATATATTAATTAAAGTATGATATGTAATCATAACCGAGCTAAAATGAGGGGTAAAAGTATATATAAAATGAACACATCAAATGCATACAGAGTATAATTTAATTTCAACGAATTAAATTGATTGATATTGTTTTTATACCGTGAAATTTAAATATATACTCGTAGATTCATGGAGTACTTGATTGCTTCGAATTTTCTTATGCTTGATTCGTCACATGTTTGATTGCAATAAGACAAAAATTAGTAGTGAGAGCATTCAAGAAGCATGTATGAGTTTTCACCACTTAGCATACACGTCGTTAAGCAAATTATTTTAAAGACCAGTTCATCGGAAAATTTGTCCCAACGCCATTATGCAGTTAAATGTAGATGTGGCAAACAATGGAGATGCATGCTCACACCTTGATTAATTCTGTTAGATGACTATTAAGCTTGTTCGCGCATGTTTAATTGTTCATTGACGGGTACGTACATGAAGAAACAATAATCCCGAATTTATACAAAATAGCTGTTTGTATTCATGTATTATTATGTGCGTTAAATCCAATTGCTCATGAAGGTACTTTCAATATTCATGTTTTGATTGTGTTATTCTATGCAATGCCTTAGCAAGTACGGATCGACGGAGTAACTAATATGCAAATATCGTCTTATATGCTTTTAAAATTTTCAATCAAAGAAAAAAAACATATATCCACTACCACAAAACCCTTACTTTAATGACGCTTTGACATTGACACATTTCCTAAGCGTCGAACCATCTTAGTGGGTAAAATGAATTTCAAGTATTTTGTGCCTTAAATTTTTGAGAGACGCGCCCAACTTAGCTTTCCTAGTTGAAAATTTATTTTTGAGCGCAATTATTAAAAATGAAACCGCCTAACATTCGCTTCATCTTCACAGTAAGAAAACCCTATCAGATCTAGAAATTGATACCTCCCGTATTCACTGGATAGATGAAAATCTACTTTATTTCTTCAATTCACTATCATGCCCTTATTCCTCTCATGAGTTGTTGATTCCTATTAACTATTATGTGAAGTATTTCTGTCTTTTGCGTTGATTTCGTGAATTTTTTAAATTTAATTAAAGTTCTTGGTTTGAAAGTTTTATGTTCGATTTTAATTATGTTCAGATTCCATATTACATGATTTTCATTCTAATTTCCGGTATGAAATTCATTGATTTCTCTCAGTTAGGGTTTTTCTTCATTTTTATTATCTTGCAATTATTGTTACTTTGTACCATATAATTCTCTTTATTCTATATTTAATTTGTGGGTTTTGTTTCAGGTTGAGGATTTTTTGAATGGTCGTGAAGTAAATTTAACCACAAAGATGAACTAGTTAATTCTTTTAATTTTGTCCTACATCTATTTTAATTTAATCATACAAGATTTGTATATTGAATAATTTTACTTTCATTTTGGGTTTGATATGCTGGTAGATCACTCATTTGTCGGTGCTGCTCAAGTTTCTCTAGGTCCTTCTTGTATCTTAGTTTTTGTAGTATTTATGTACTAGAACTGGATCTAAAGTGCTTTGAATGTTTTTTTTCTCAATTAATTTGAGGACAATACAGAACTGCCGCTATGCATTAAGAGTTCCAAAAACAGTGGGCAGTGATCCAAGGACGATATTTGTATGATTTAACAAAGGTCTCTCTGTTTTTATGGTACTTTTTAATGTATTTCCTGTTCATGAATCATATATTGATCTCTTCCTTAATTTTGTTTGGTTATACGTTACAAACCTTGTCCTAGTTTTCCAAGTCATGATAGGGCTAATGTTAAGCTCTTTTTACATTTAAGTATTTTTGATGTATCGCTTTCACTACTTTACTCTCATTGTCTTTCGGTATAACTATGTTGTTTAACATTTTTATTTTTTCTACCATTGTATTTGAGATGGCCGATATTGAATAACCTCCTTTTGCAGGAAGTTTCATGTTTGTAAAATGCTTTTAATCTGAACTGGTCTATTTTAGAGTTTGTCATCTTCTATTCCACTCCCTCCGGCCAAATTATTATTTATCTTTTATTCTTTTTAAAGGTATATTGATCTAAGGTAAACAAATGATTGAAATGGAGTTATGTTCTATTTTAATCAATCTGGTTTGATGCGACCATATTTTGTTTCACTACTGTGACATTATGGGTTAATTATATTGAAATGGTTGCTTAATTTTTATTCAGTTCAATGTCTAACAGGTGTTTGATAATGTTCTAAGTCATTTGTGAATCCAGGTTGATGTTTATAAGAGGTTTTTTAAGAATAGGTAATTGCAATGCGTAAAAAGAGTATTGAATTCATGCTTTATCTTTCCTGTGCAGTAAAATCAGTGGCAAATGCTGAATATACTCTTTACTGAGAAGGTTTTAGAAATTACTTCCTTTATCCTAATCATTTGTTTATGTTTGATTAAAATACCCTCATAAAAAATAAAAAGGTAAACAAATTATTGTGAGGAGGGAGTATTTATCTTTGCTATATGGGCAGTATATGGATTTCTATGTTAATCCCCCTTTCTTTTTAATCTCGTCACATAGTATCAAGTGGCTTATGTTTCCTATATGTGTTTTTACTTGAAATTGAGTGTTAATCATGCTCCAAGATATGTGTTAGGACTAAAATTGAAGATCTGTATCTGATCATCCCAAAGTTTGTTTGTATAATGGATCCTATTACGTTAGTCCAAAGGATAGCTAATGTAAATATGGTATCCAATAGATGGGTAAATGGTTTGATTTGGATCTGGTTACAAACTAACTCCGTGTAAATATCGTCTTTTACAGATTATAGTATGATATATTACTGGCAAACTTTGAGGTATGGCAAAATCTGCAAGTCATTGACACAAGGGTTATTTTGATATAGCTGCTTATCGTAATAGCTTATGTTAGCTTTGACTCTTTTGATTGTATATTTTGTTTGACATCTCTTATAGCTTGTTGATTGTGTTCCTAGGCAATTTGTTAGCTTTCATTCGTTTGTTTGATCAAACTTTCTTGATTATTTGATCTTCACCTAGCTTTTATTCGATTTAGCCTGCCTGAAATTTAAAGAATATAGACTCGGTGTCCTCTCAATGATAGTTTGATGGTTATGTGTTAGTTACAATTTGAAATACTTATCCTTCCTTTCCCTGGTGTTGATGGAGAAGTTTTTTCATGATCACTTATGTTTTAGACGTTATAAACTCTATTAGGAAGAGCCCGATCAATGCTATTTGTAATTGGTTGAGCAGTTCTTGTGCTATATAAGGGAGTATTTTGAGTAGTAAACTCCGGAAAATTTTAATTTTTTCTTCTTTTTTTTTTTAGTTAGTGATGAGTATTTTTTAAACCCTTGTCCCATCAGTTTGAGTCCTAATCGTTAGTCTGTAGAAGCAATGTCATTTTGAGCGTTAGTTAAACACCAGCTTGCTCTTATAATGACATTTTATGAGATATAGGTCACAAAACTAATAATTATGAGAGGGGTCTTAATATCAAACTTATGTTAGCAAATCTTATGATATAGTATTGTAACTGTTAAGATATGAATTAGACAACAGATTAACATCCAAAATATATGTTTGAATGTTTCCAAATTGAGTTGATACCTGTAACTCTGCACCTTTGTGAGCAGTAGAGGGGTCTATTTGGTATATGTTTGAATGTTTTTAAGTTAGAGTTGTTAAATTGCGGGTAAGTGTAATGCTTTGATTTCATTATGAATTATTATCATGCTTTTGACACTATATTTAATTTAGAGAGGCCAAGTTGTCTAAGGTGACTTGCTAATTAACACACCTTCCTGGTAAAAAATGGAAGTAGTATGTGATTATTTGTGTCTAATTCTAACTTCTTGTTCTATGTATAGTAGTTGATTTAGATAAAGATGGAAGCTATGCTATGAATGGACTTGTTGCTAGAGGCATATATATGACCCTTTGACGGCCTACCCTTCAGTATTTTAGAGTGCATCACCAGATTAACCACTATTGTCACATGACTAGCAAACAAACAACATCTGGTACAAGAGAAGTACAGGAGAACTCCTTGTCTAGAATGTCAAAGTTGGGAATGTAATTAAATAATTGTTACTGTCACTTGTAGAGAGTCCAATTTAGAATTCAATCCTCATAGGTTTGTTCATCCAAAATCACCTCATTCCTCAACAACGGAGCAACAACGGAGCAACAACGGTAACAAGGGACAGAGGTGGATAGGCCAAACATCCCTTGCCGAGGATCAGTTTTGTAAGAGATGGAGCAGAAACAGACAGCTGGTCAAGTTCATCCCAATGACATGGCGTCAAAACAAGTTCATGGACCAAAGGACATCCTGACAAAATCCGACTAATAACGTCTGCGTCTGAAAACATAAATTTCTTCAGGTGGAGGATCTTAAGACATGGCAAACACACGGTATCAGGGATATTTAATATAACATAACATTCAGTCAACTTGAGAATACACAACGTTTTGCAAGTGAACATAGAATCTGGAAGCCTTAAAGGCATCTGAATGCGGAGATCGATTTCCTGAATTCTGTGACACAAGATGACATCTAACCAACGATCGACACTAGTAAAGAGGCATCGTTCATTATTGATACGAAATCTTATCATGTTTGACAATTTCGCAGAGTACAGCATTTTGCAGGTAAAAGCTATAAAGGCATTATAGCTGTTGCATAGAAATGAATCATCGATATCCAGATGAGTAACCTCTTTAAAAAGATTGATCCACCTCCTCGACAAAATACTGGTAATGACGGCGTACTTGATAGGCAGGAAATTGATTATATTTATTAACAACTCGTCAGGGAGACTGCTAATTCTGTCAACAGGAACTTTGCGGTTCGACTCCTTCATTCGCCTCAAATGTTCAAACACGAAGGCCATTGCAGTATGCCACAGATTGTATCTTCCGGTCGACATAAAGCAAGCTGCTTGAATAAACGAACGAGTTCACTGATTAATCAATCATCCACTTCCTAATAATTGGATCAACATCGTATGCATACAAGTATTTTAATGTATTTTACAAATTACCAAGATGCGATTTTACAAATACTTATATGAGACCGTCGTATGCATACAAGTAATGAATAAATTCCGTCTCAAACGTTTGCCACTATGTGCAAATTAGCCCCATAACATTTTATACGTTTAAATTAACCTCATTAGTTATATCCGATGTGCAATTCGCCCCAATTAGAGATTTCCGAGTAAATTTCTCGCCGGAAAATATTGACGTGTGTTAAATTCAACAACGGGCTTGGGCCGCACCCAAACGGAGGAGAAAGAGTCCACAACGTAGGCCCAAGAGGGTTCCACTCTAAAACCAATTGGCTATAGAGGGAGTAACCCCTTACCTTATAAAGTGGTAATTCTTCTCCTCTTTTATCAATGTGGGACAACCCTCACATGTGGAACTTGGGTTTCTTCACACTCCCCCGCACATGTGAGGCCCACTTTTCACACAGTTTGGACAAATTCAACTGAGCAACTTTGCTCGTCCAGCTGTAAACTTGGCTCAGTATCAACTCAGACCGGACAAATTCAACTGAGCAAACTTTGCTCGTCCGTCTGCAAACTTTGGCCCATGAAACCCAGGTCTTTAGCCATGGGCTCTGATACCATGTTAAATTCAACAACGGGCTTGGGCCGCACCCAAACGGAGGAGAAAGAGTCCACAACGTAGGCCCAAGAGGGTTCCACTCTAAAACCAATTGGCTATAGAGGGAGTAACCCCTTACCTTATAAAGTGGTAATTCTTCTCCTCTTTTATCAATGTGGGACAACCCTCACATGTGGAACTTGGGTTTCTTCACAACGTGCCACCGGCAAGATGACTAGAATAGATTAAATTAAATTATAATTTTTTTTAAAAAAAAAACATGATTCTAAATATTGGCAGATTTCAATTTATTGCTTCCTATCTTCTTCATCGCCATTGTTAATTTTTAGTTCTTAGGTCTGTTTATTGCTTCCTATCTTCTTTCGCCTTTAGATAATAAATTAACCCCATTATTTTTATTTCTTACGTCTGTTTATTGCTTCCTATCTTCTTCATCGCCATTGTTAATTTTCGAGCTCAAACTGTGTAAAAATGGCGGTATATAAGTGTATTGTGCATAAACTCAATTTTCCCCAAATTTCAATTTTTTTTTTCAGTTTTTGTGATACTTGCTAAACTTTAATTACAAAAATGGTGGATGATATATGAGAATTAATGTAGGCTACAACAAACAACAAAATTGTGATGAAAAAAATAGAAAAAATGGATCGGATGGAAAGAGCTTAAAATATAAGAGAGTGGGAGAGAAAAGGGAGGAAGTAACGAGTGATAAAAGTGACGGTGATAATTCTTGTTTTTTTTTAATTTATTATTTATTTAATCTATCCTAGACGTCTTTCCGGTGCCATGTCAATATTTTCCGGCGAGAAATTTACTCGGATATCTCTAATTGGGGCAAATTGCACATCGAGTATAACTAATGGGGTTAATTTGCACGTATAAAATGTTATGGGGCTAATTTGCACGTAGTGGCAAACGTTTGGGGCTTATTTGCCACTTCCCCGTTTAAATATATATTCATTGTGAGGGTGTTTTAATCAAAGAGAAACAGAACGGGACGGAGGGAACATTATTACGAGTTCTGGTGCACTATTTGGCCGAATACACTATTAATCATATCATACTCACCGTTTACATGAATTCCATACGTTTGTTCAATATTTGCGAGATTTATTTGAACGGAGAGTCTATAAGTACAGAATTCAAGGAAATTGGCTACGAATTACTGAAATTCAGATTTTCTACGAGTAAAAACTTGGCAATTAAAGTATCCGTCTTCAATGAGAATTTGTGAACAATCAACAAAATCGAGATACGTAAGGTCGTAAAGATAATAAGAATAAATAAATCAAAACGTAAAAGATGAACGAATAATGAACATACCTGAAGAACTGAAATTAGTTTGGGAATTAGGGTTTTTTCTTTTTACTGTTTTACTAACTTGAAATTGCAGTATACAAAAAAAAGGGTCATAGTAGTAATTTTAAAGTTTGTTTTAGGTGATTAAATTTTAATTTTTTATTTAGTAGGTTTTGTCAAAGTTTCTTTTTTTTTTTTTTAATACAACAACAACAACATCAAGCCTTAATCCCAAAAAAAGTTTCTTTTTTTTTAATAAAAAAAAAAAATCAAACCAAAATAAAATTAAAATCTACGGATGAAAATTAAATTAAATTGAACGACTTAAAATAAATAAATACGGAGTAAATAAATAAGACTAAAATGGAATAACATTTATACTTACAAAATACAGAGTAATTTTTACTCTATTTACGAATCTAAGAAATATCCGTATGAATACATTTGTCCTTGAATTTATGAAGTAGACTATTTACATGCCAAGAATTCAAGAACAAATATCAAAGAAATTGCTCATTAAATTTCACACATTTTTTCGAGAACTTTGCCATTCTCTTCAACTGCTTCCTCGCTTTAAAGTTCGCTACGCTTCCCAAACATTTGTTTATGATCAGCTGATCTAGAGCATGGCCTTTTCTAAGGAGAAAATCGATGATTCTTAGTTCCTCTTTCAAGCCTAGAAAATGGTCTATCTCAATGACCTTGAGGTGAGTTTTCAAACACGAAGGAGCAGGTTGACCTCCCCAATAATCTTGCTGCACCGTGTCTTTATCCTCGAAGCCAACAGGAAAGAGACCCTACCGACAATACAAACACTGTTATACATATATTCAGTAGAAACAAGAAAGCACCATGATCCAGGGTGTAGTAACTGACCTCTGAAAATGTAAGCACTTCGAGATTAGGTGTGCTTCTGAGCAATCTCGGCAAAGTTAAATGTGGATTTCTAGAGCAGCCTATCTCCAACTTAGTTAAATTAAGTAATATAGGAAAGTCATCTTTAAGTAAAGCCAGCGCCTTCATGAAACAAAAAAGCCAACTCCGAGTGAGAATAAAAGTTTGAACATGAACATAGATGCAAACAAGCTCATTGACAAAACAGATACCTCGATGCAATAAGCTGACAAGAACAAGCGCTTGACGTTTGAGACCCCTTGAACTAGATCACGTGCAGAATTAGATACAGCTGACAGATCCACATGATCGTCAAAGTCTCCGGAAGTGTCTAAATGGGCTTCCACCAAATAATTTGATGTCTTAATGGAGTAATGTTCGGCTAATTTGTCAGTATAATGGAAACACTGCAACAATGGAGCAACAACAGCAACAAAGGCCATAGGACGACACCCATACGGATATCCTTTGCCTAGCTTCAGTTTTCTAAGGGATGGCCCGGAAATGGAAAGCGGATCAGCTTCATACCATCTAAGTGGCCTCATATAAAACTCTTGGAGTGAAGGACATCCTGAGAAAATCCGATTAATACTATGCGCATCTAAAACCTTAATAAATCCAGGTGCAAGATCTTTAGACATGGCAAACACACTGTGTCAGGAATAGCAGAAAGAGTTACACTAATAGTCAACTTGAGAATACACAATGTTTGGCAAGTGAAGATAGAACGTGGCAACACCACATGAGAGTTAATGTCGAGATCAATTTCCTGGATTCCGTAACTTAATATGGCGTCCAACCAAAGATGGGCACTTCTTTTAAAACATTCACACCCCACGGAAAATTTGATGCGAAAGCTTATCAGGTTTGACCGTTTGACAACTTCAAAGAGTTCAGAGTTTTGCAGATAAAATCTCTAAACGCGACACATCTCTTCCCATGATCATAATTCATAAGCACTAAGGCTGTTAAATAGAAGTGAATCATCAAAATCAAGATGAGTAACCTCTTTAAAGAGAGTGTTCCACCTCCTCGACAAAATACTGGTAATGAAGGCATACTTGGTGGGCAGGAAATTTATTATATATATTAACAACTCATCAGGGAGACTATCGATGGATTTCACATTGTCAATAGGCATGCTGCTGTTCAACTCCTGCAATTGTATCGAATGATCTGACACGAAGGTCATGGCAGTAAAGCACAGGTTATATCTTCTACTCCACAGAAAGCAACCTCCTAGTGCAAATAGACGAGTTCACAAATTAATCAATCTGTCATCAAATTCAACTTCGGTTACCCGAATGAGATTTCACAAACTCCCAATATCTTATAACAGAAGGTTGTATACATACAACTACATAACCAAATAACCAATGAATACCCAAACCATACAAATTGTTGTATTTCTCACTGATATAACTTACGATTTGTAACAATCTTACTCTAATTAGCTCTATAATGACGATAGCTCGAAAACTCACGGCAGGATTCCCTACTTAAAATTATGATATTTTCGCGACATATCAAGAACGATCCCCCATTACTAAATCTTAACCGCTACTCCTTGCAACGCATTCAATTATCCAGTAGACCAGTATGTCTTGTACTATGTACCTAAATGCTGAATTTTTCGTTATAATTTACAACCGTTATAAGCTAGACTAACTGTTTCTAAAATATTATTTGCATAACTCTTCATCAATTTCCAAATACATTCAACAATTCACCATTAACTATGAATTCAACTATATATTAATCATATAAGAGTACACTATTAACGACGAAATTAATTTTTTAGCTCAAACAATCAATAATCAATAAATTCAATTAAGAACATTAGATAAGAACTCCTCTATATATTTGTCCTCACCTTTGTGTGAGTTTTGTCTTCATCTTGTGTGAGATTCATCCCTCTATTTGAAAGGTTCAAGAATTATGTGGAAGATCAATGGTCTTAGTAGTCATATGGTGCTGCAATGGATATTGGATTATTGCTTACGATTTGTGAGATCGGATAAGATTTTCTCTTTCAAAACTTTATTACCAGATGTATGGATCCCCTAGCAGTTGGATGTATAAAGAAACAACAATATTTTAGAGAGTGTGTGCAGAAGCGCTTTTATCTAATAACGATCTTAGTTTTAAGAAGAGTTTGTCTTGTTCGTGTTTTAAAAAATTTGTATTCAGTTAATTTTAATTTTTGTTGCAATTCTTGTATGACATATTATTATTAATCAAATTGATATTTACTCAAAAAAAATTAGGATTATTTCACAGGAATAATCCAACATATGGTTGTCCCACCTATATTAATCCATCCTTTACAATAACCCACAATAATCCCACCTATTACACGACTTTCCCTGTTTGCACTTACCTACTTATGTTACCTGATAAAACCAGTAACCTCCTTTTAAGCTTATAACCTCCCTTTCCCCTTTCAAATTCAGTTCATCTTCTTCATCCCCTTTTTTCTCCATTCTCCTATTTTTTCATCCCCTTCTTCATACTGCATTTTTCTTCAACATTAATTTCATCCCCTTTTTTAATTTCAAAGAAACTTGCTTCACTTATACAATGAACTCCTCATACATACGTTCATCTAATTCCCAATCTGTCAAAGGCAAAAAAAAGGTTTTATGTAATCATAATTTGGAAGCAGTGGTGAAGATCGTGGGTAAGGGGCGAGTACACTCAGGGAAAAAGTTTTATGGGTGTCCCCTTTGGCCGGTAAGTAATTGAATTTGTTCCTTCTAATTAATTGGTGTAATTGAATGTGTTCCTTGTAATTTATGTTAAGAAATTGTTCTTTTTCGTTGTTTGTTTGTAGGATAATCCTTGCGGATTTTTTCAATTGGTGGAAGACGCTATGTTGGGAAGTTCAAGCATGTCCATGGGTTATTACATTGAAGACATAGAAAAAAAGAACTTGGTAGAGAAAGTGAAGAAACTGGAGATGAAGAAAGCGAGGTTGAAGAAGGATATCATGGAATTAACAATTGAAATATCAAAACATCGGAAAGGCGAGAAAAGAGCTCTAAATATGTTGTTAGTTTCTTGGATTTTATTAGGGTTGAGCATCGGTCCAAGACCGTACCAGACCGGACCGAAGACCGAAAATAAATTTTTTGTGGACCGAAGATCGGACCAAAAACTTTCGGTCTTGGACCGGACCAAAAACTTTCGGTCTTGGACCGGACCAAACCCGAAATATTCGGTCTGGTCCGGTCTTAGACCGAAATGGACCTAGAACTAATTCTTTCACTATTTCGTGTATGATAATTACATTTAAGTTTCACTAAATTAAATGTCGATGAATAATTAGACGATTGTTTTTGAGAAAAAAATACTCAATATTAATTTATAATGTTTTGTGAAGATAAAATGGTAATTTAGTTTATAATATTCTAATGATAGTCTTTAGAAACATAAAATTCGGTCTATTTGGTCCGGACCTAAAATATCCGGGTTTGGTCCGGACCGGACCGAATACCGAAAACTCAAAAAATGAGGACCGAGGACCGGACCTAAAAAATTCGGTCCGGGTTTGGTCCAGACCAAATGGTCCGGTCCGGACCATTTTTCCGGTCGAGACCTAAACTTGCTCACCCCTAGATTTTATTTGCATTATGTTGGGTGTGGAAAACCAGTGTTTGAATTAGCTTGTATTGTCATTCAATGTTGTATTTTGAAGAAAGAAAATTAATGAAAATGTTGGCATTGCTTCAAAAGATCTTGTCTTTGTATAAAATGAGTACTACATAACCTTGGCAAAATAAACTTGTCTGATACATGATACAAGAATTCTGAAGTTTACATAAACTGGGTACACAACACTCAGTCTTTGAATGCATCAAACCAAAATATTGCACAATTTTTTTTGCCACAACCAGGTTCCAAAATACATAGCACAACAGGTTCCAAAATACTACACTTCAGGACACTTCATGGCTGGTTCACTGAAGATTGTGTAGGCTGACTTCTTGAAGCTTGATCACCTGAGCTTAACCAGTTAAATATACCTCTTCCTCTGCCTCTCTGTCCTCTGCCTCTGCCTCTGCCTCTCTGAGTTCTTGGAGGATTGGTGAAAGGATTTCCTTGATCATCAAACAACACTCCCATCCCTTGTGGTGCCTGAAATTAGGAGAACAATTAATTAGAAACTTAAACAGCCAGTTAACATGACAATGGAACTGAAATTGAAACTTAAACATAAACTGAAGTACATGTCTTACCCTTCCTCTACCTAATCCTGACCTCCCAGCTCCGCCTCTACCTCTACCTGCTCCAGCACTGCCTGTTCCACCCCTACCACCACCTCTTCCTATTCTTATTGTCCTGCCACTTCTCCCCAGTCTAGTTAGTTATGCAGTAGCTTCATGATGAATGGTAGAGGCAGTTGCAACATCTTGCCTGACACAAGGATTTGTCCTAGGTCTTCCTCTACCTCTCTTAGGTGGTGGTGACATGACCTTGTCCTTGTCAGGACATTTTCTCTTGTTGTGAGTTGTGGACTTGCAAATTGAACAAGTCATTTGTAAACCATGTTTGGTCAACTTCCCACTTCTTTTGGGATTCTCATGTGGATCCCTCATTCTCTTTTTCCTTGGCCTACCTGACCCTACTTTAATTGGTGGAGGGTTCAGGGGGAGATCAACCTTAGTCCAATGTCTTTCACCTGGACATGGACTGATACAACCATTGTATGCAGCAAAATATGCATCTTTTTTGTACATATCATGGACAAAATCCTCTACTTGTCCATGTATGTAAGAGATGGCAGCCACGCCATGACTACAAGGGATACCTGTCAAGTCCCATTTCTTGCAAGTACATGTTCTATCAATAATATCAACACTTACCTCATCAATTCCAAGTTTCACTTGGAATTTTCTGTCAGATGTAGGCAGGACTTCATACATTGCAGATTTCTCCTTTTCTAATTCAAGCCTCTCTTGAACTCTAGGGCACACTGTCCCTGGCTTTTTTTGCATTTCTGTTTTCTTCAACACTAGTCTCTCCATCATGGAACACCTTATATCTTCAAACATGTAGATCAAGTGCTTTGCCCTAGCTTCTATGATGTATGCATTGAAAGTTTCAGCCATATTGTTTACAATCACATCAGTCTTTGTATCCGTACTGATAAATGCTCTGCAGAATAGGTTGGGATTACAGGCCATGAATGCATCAGCAACTTTGTGATCTACTTCTCTCATTTCATTTAAGGCATTATTGAAACCTGCCTTGTTGTATGCCTTTGCACAAGACCAGAATAACAGCTTCATTTCATCTCCCTTATAAGACTTGTGCCAGTTTGCAAAAATGTGCCTGACACAATGTCTATGTTCAGCTTTGGGGAGCTCCTTGGCAACCACAGTCAGTATACTCTGCATCATTAAAAACATAAAGATACCACCATTATACAAAGCAGAGGCAAACTGTTTTAAGTAAAAATAATTAGAACATTGAAGAACATTTGTAGGATGGAAATATACCTGGTGTTGATCTGAAATGATTGTCCACCCATTTCCATCTCTCTCTCCAAGTGTTTCCTTAAGTTGCTGAAAAAACCACTCATAGGAGTCATTGTTTTCTCCTTCAGCTACAGCCCATGCTAGAGGGTACATTTGTTCATTGGCATCTCTACCAATTGCCCCAATCAACTGCCCTCCCAAAAATGTTTTCAAAAAGCAAGCATCTATACATAAGATCTTCCTACATCCTTCAAGCCATCCTTTTTTGAGAGCATCAAAACAGATACACTCTCTGAAAAACAGGTATGCTACTTGTCAAATTAGGATTTGTTTCCAATTTGAAAACACTTTCTGGATTTCCTTCTGACAGAGCTTGCAAATAACTACCAAGCTTGCTATAATGCTCCTTCATTGAACCATGTAACATTTTATGAGCATGATACTTGACCTTGTAAGCAAATTTTTTTTTAATTAGAACCTTGTAAGCCCTTCTCACAGTTTCAATGATATCTTTAGCTGGCCAGTGAGGCCTTGCTTTAAATACTTCTAAGAATTGCTTAGCTACCCATGTGGACTTCAACTGCCTATTACTTTCCATATTTCTATGACAGGTGTGATTTGGATCTACAGTCTTCACCAGTATACAAGCTAGTGTGTTATCCCAGCTACCATATAACTTGAATGGGCAGCCTAGTAAACACCTCACCCCAAGTCTTTGGCCTCTTCCTTTGTCACTGACATCAAATGTGAGGTTTCTCCCTTGAGCTACTGCATATCTAGTAACACAGTCTCTGAACTGATCTCTATTTGGAAATTTTATCGTCCCCAGACACCACTTCAACTTACTAAAGTCTGTTTTCTCATTAACTTCTGGGAGAGTTGACCTTCTCCTCTTACCTGGCACAGGATCTTCTTCACTTTCTACAGGTGTGTGGATTTCATCACCACTATCATCATAGTCACTTACTCTTCCACTAGGTCCACTGTTTTTACCCTGCACCACTTTTTCTTTCACAACTTCTTTTTCTTGACCAGGTAAGAGTGTAGATCCAGCTTCAAGTTCTAGTTGTTTTGCTATTTTTTGAGCCTTAACATTCCAAGCCTTCACTTTCTCCCTTGCTTGGTTCAACTCTTCATCTGAGTTATCACTCAACAAAATATCCTCCTTCTCAATAAAGTTCTCAACTGCCTCATATAAATCCTCATGTTCAATTATGAGAACTTCCTCATCAACTAACTCAACCTCACTCAAATCATCCTCTTCATCACTTACACCTTCCTCAAAATCAGGTTCATAACCAGGATCCTCCCCCTCACGCAAGTCATCCCACTCCTCCTCATCAAAGTTATAAGACAAACCAGCTTTATCTGCATTTTCTTCATAAGAGTCAAAGAGATCTGATATTCTTATGTCATTGAAATCAAAAGAGTTTTCAGTGAAATCAGTATTAGGTTGAGTGAAATCTAAACCACTGTTTTTGCTTATTGAAGTGTCTTGGTGTAACACCCCGGTTTATAAAAGAAGTCCTCGTCAAGACATTCTCTAATAAAACGGACTGTTACCATCTCGGTTTCCCGAGGTAGTGAATAACAAATTAAACTCCAAGGCAATTTATATAATATTTTAACTTAATTATTACAAACCTCTTTTCAACTCAATTTACAAGAACTGACGTAAATAAAAGTGAAGTCTTCTAGATGATGGTCTAGCTACTAGGTCATCTGATCCAGTGTCTCACGCCCATCAAGCTCCCGTCCTATCTCTTAAACCTGTCAAGTCTGCTCCCCATAAAACGGATCATCACAGGTGTTCACGAATACACAGGGTCAACCACGAGGTTGAGTAGGGAAAACAGAATAAGTACGATAACAAAATGCATAACTCCATTTCCAATTCGTCACATACTCTACCTCTCCATATCGCAGATCCTGAATAATCTCCACACCGTATCACAGACCCTGAATAACTTCCACACCATATCAATAACTTCCACACCGTATCAATAACTTCCACACCATATCACAGACCCTGAATAATCTCCGTTTCATATCACAGACCCTGAATAATCTCCGTTTCATATCACAGGCCCTGAATAACTTCCACACCATATCAATAACTTCCACACCATATCAATAACTTCCACACCATATCA
Source organism: Silene latifolia (assembly GCF_048544455.1). Classification (NCBI taxonomy): domain Eukaryota; kingdom Viridiplantae; phylum Streptophyta; class Magnoliopsida; order Caryophyllales; family Caryophyllaceae; genus Silene; species Silene latifolia. Next base: position 24,344,081 of record NC_133530.1, on the reverse strand, counting down.
CGGACCCGAATAATCTCCGTTTCATATCACGCTGACTCGAATAACTCCCACACCATATCACGGACCCCGAATAATCTCCACACCGTCTCATATCACCACATAATAGGATATGCATAACATAACAAAATTAATCAACATTATAAATAATATCACATGCCATTTACGAAGTGAAATATAAACCCAATCTCCTTATCCTCCGTCTCCAATGCATATGAACGCCCAAGAGATTTAATGCAATGTAATATGTAAATAAGTCACTGAACTGATAAATCATAAAGTCATGTCAGTTACCCGATGTTGTGATATCATACTCAATACGATCAAATCAGTCAATCACCTTTCCGAATATAAATGATAATGTAAATCGACAACCAGAAATCCAGTCAACACAATTCGATCAATAACGATAATAAGACAAGTGTAGTTCCCCTACCTCATAGTGCCAGCAAATCCAATTAAGCAGTCCAGAAATAAAGTAATGAATTTGATTATCGATCCTTCATTTAATCGCCACCTAAAACAATTATAATATTTATAATTACCAACTACTAAATACAGAGATCTCTCAAATAGAAGTCTTCCCGAAATACCATCCCGACACCAACTTATGCCCTACTGATAATTAAAATGATCGATTAGTATTTGACCCAACTTCCCGAAATAGAAAGTTATTAAAGTATAATCTTTTAAAATGGAACATTCCCGATATAGTAACCTTTTCATTTTAACACACCCGTCTCAAAATCCCGTTTCTAGTAAATAAATTATTATTTTATTTTAATTAACTCGGAACTTAAACCAACACGATTATTTAAACGAATTATACGATTTAAGGAGGCCCGAATCCAACATAGAACAACTCAAACAATCCCGACTCAAAACCCGTCTCCAATCATTTAACCATTATTAATTATTATTTTATTTTAGATACTCGGAACTAAAACCGAATGATAATTAAAGGATTAAACGAATTATAACAATTATTTAATAAATCCCGAATCAACATTTGAATAACTCAATATCCGTCTTTAATTATTTAAATACCCGGAAATTAAATTAATTAATTAAAAGTACGACCGATTAACGAATTATAATGATTAACTAATAAAAATCCGCTTCAAGACAAATCGAATAACCCAACTCTTACACCCACCATTCTCTCACGCCCACACCCTTCAAACACCACCGGAGCCACCCCGACAACCACCAGCCGCGACACCCACTTCATCCCAGCCGCCAACAAACACCCCCACTGGGGTCGACCCTCACCGGCGAGGTGAACCACGACCGTCTTTTGGCCTGGTTCACAGTCGTGCCTCCCCAAACACCTCCTTTTCTCTCCTTACTACCACCGCAACAGTCACCAACCTCCTGTCAACCTACCACGAACCTATTCGTCGTCAGCCCATGCACCCAGAAACCGTAGCACCACCGTGTCGACCTCCCCCTAGTCCACGGTGGTGCCACCTAACCCATACCTGTCTAAACACCATAAAAAACCCAGATTCCAAACTCATTTAACCACCCCAATCGTTGCCGCCTCTCCCTGCCCCTACAACCACCTAAGACCACCCTAACCACCACCACTATACTCGCCTCACACCCCACTACTCCCCTACCCTGCTAACCACCACTAACAACACCTCTATATTACACGAAACAACAACAAAAACCCGACATCAAATATGAAAAACAGAGGAAGAGTTGGTCTTACCATCTTTCTGCCACCACGACGGCCACCACAGCCACCCACGGACGTCGACACTAGCCTCTAGACCTTCCTTGTTGTGCCGTCAACAACCTTAGCCACCACTCTCTCTCTATAAAACCGTGAGGGTTGGAGTTTTAGCTGGAGAAAGGGAGGGAGGCGGCTGAGAGAGATTAGAGTGTATTAGGTTTAGGTTTAGGGTTAGTGTTAGGGTTAAATAGGATTAGGGCTAAATGGGCTGGTCGTGTATTGGGCCAGTTCAAATGGGCCGATGTTTAATTATTTAGTTCACCTTTCGAATCCTTATAAACCCGTCTTAATTAACTTAGCTCGATAACTTAACATAATTCTCGACTAACAATTAACCCGACATAATTAGTAATATAAATGTATAATAATTAATATATAATAATATTCATTTAATTAATTATATTATATAAAAATACGGGGTATTACAGTCTTCCCCCCTTAAAATGAACTTCGTCCCGAAGTTCGCTCCCATACTCAAACCTAAAAAGGGTATTGTATATCGTCCCTACGGACGTCACGCATTTCTAACAAATACGGAATGTTACATTCTGCCCTCCTAAAAATAAACTTCGTCCCGAAGTTTAACTCATCATTACTTAACCAACTAATTAAAATTAATAACTACCTGAGAACACAATTGTATAACCAACTAAATAATCACCTGAGAACACCGTCATCTTCCATCTAAATTCCGATCTCAAACTCAACATAAACTCATTAATCATGGTCGCACTGGACCGTAAACATAACTCGGCACAAAGGCCCCACAACTCATAACTCAATACCAGTAGTTTAATCACACTCTCCTTTTACACATCAACCAACTATCAGATGTAGGAACAACACATATAGAACTCATTTTCATAGGCACCCCACAACGAAACATCAACTTGATCAAACTACAATCTACAAACATGTGCAAATAATCATCAAGATTTTACAATCCTCCCCAACTAGAAATATGGTTACGTCCTCGTAACCTTCGTTATTATAACCAAAGTTCTCAAACTACCGCTAACAACTGAAAGAGGATAAAAGGTTCACAACTCACGCTCAAGTTAGCTAATCCTTACCAAGGACAATCAATATTCAAACTCTCTAACGGAAGCTACCGTTACCAGTAAAATCATTAGTAATTATCCATTTTACCAATCGTTGTAATCTCATACTTTAGAAACATAGGGGATCAATCAACATGTGAAAAGAATTATGGTCAACACTTTGATAACTCGATTTATGAAAATTTATAACCTAATAGGTCCAATCTGACTTTCCTTTGCTTAATTGTACGGATTTAGGTCAAGACACAGAATCACCAATAGAAATGAAGACAACCAGTTTCGCAGTACTTATCGTCCCAGAAATATTTTTAATTCTTATAACAAAGGGTTTAGGAATTATTCACGAATGACGAATGCGCCTTGATTGACAAATTCTACAAACATATTGGTCGAGTCAAACAAGCGAGTAAACCTCGATATTGGAAAGTTAACATACAAGACTATCATGCATAAAATTTCGTTATTGGTATTGAATATATTTAACTGCACCCAACACAATGCCATAACAGATTAAATGTATTTAACTATACCAACTTTACAATATTCGTTATATGTTATGCTAATATCAACCTACCATGTTAACACCTAACTCCTTTAAATCACCACATTCATTTCCTGTTCGGACATTCGTACTAACCACAACCCACCAATTCACTTCATGAACGAATAACATGACTAATTTATCCTGCTACTTATGACTCCGTTCTAGTTTCATTCCTCCAGACTAGCAATTATCATGGACACATACAACCAGACACTGGCTGGAAATCTCATTCCGAATTTATACTTACATGACAAAGTTTAACTTCATTTTCAAAATCTCTACTTTCATATTGGACGGTGATTAAATTCTTACTATAGTTCTTATAACAGAGCCGTCTATAGAATTCCTTTACAGCTTACTACGAAACTCAAAATCAGGTAACTTAATTCAATTCCTTCCAACAAAACAAGCTTAGGTGCCGACTCATATATCGTAATTTACAGGTTCATCTTATTCATTTCAATCCTATCTTTACTAATGAACGACTATTACCTCAACATCAGGGTTTTAGTTGTGCTTCTTTACTCAGTTATATTCATGGCTCAATTAAACGTAATTTTAACGACTATCCTTTAACCGACGCGTATCATGTGAATCATCAAAATGGTTATCCCATTATAATCGCTAACATAGTTATCATAAACAATCTTTATTATAATATAATTGATAGTAACGACTCGAGAATATTGGTATGTCACATGTCGTGTTACAATTGTAAGAATCACTTTAGCCTTTTATGACAATATAACAACGAACTTATTCAATTGAGGAATAACGACACTGTTTATTATCATGTTACAGGTTTTAGTTTCAATTGAGATGATTTAATGTAATGAAAGTGATAAGTATAACTTTAGGCACACAACTCACATGAAAGTCTTTAAAACTCAGATGACATCCTACACGTGTGAACATTTAGACACAATCATTACTACCATCCATGTGTAAACTGTTAAACATAACTATTATAATTTTCATGCGAGTATATTAGAACAATCAAATTAACTTTTAACGCCATCAACTTTACCCAGATACGACAATATAGTTTTATATTTATATATATCCGACCACTATGCAAATATGATGAACATACCAGAGATTTTACAACATGCCAAACATATATAAAACATGTAACAATTGGACTCGTATAAAATATTTCACCCTCGATTACGAATCAAATTAATTTATTCAATTTTTACTCATATCATCACGCTAACAATTTATCAACTACACTTCAATTTTTATCACTGGTTGAGATACGTAACTACTGAACATGCCTGCTACTATCATCATATAAGGACATTATAAATTCATATTATTAAAGCTCGTGAATTAATCACACACTCAACCTAGAACACACATTTTAAAAGTCGTGATTCACGTTGTAACTTTCAAAGATCTCGACTAAATAACCGTTCGATTAAAACTTGATTCATATTACTTTTACAAAACACGGAGAGTTAAAATCACAGGGAAAAGAATTAGGTTCAAAGCACAAGAATATCATTTTTAAAAGAATTTTGTAATTCAATTGGTCAAGACAAGCATGTGACAGTAATTGGTCTGAAACTTGGGTCAGTTTGCAAAACTTATTATTTAATATTGAGACATCATGATTTTTCGTGGCTTATCAATTTGAACACATGTGTGAATTTTACGATCGATGGAGTTGGAATTATGCGAAAATTATTAATACCATTTAAATGAGGATTTTCACAAAATCGTTGGTCAAAATATCACTGCACAGAACTTCCTAACCACAGCTCACTAAAATAATTTTTACTCCTAGTCTGTATATCTTATAAGCATGAATCCAACGCTAAATGAACACTAAGTGACGAGACTACCTCTCATAAAATTTTCATCGATAGGCAATAAACAGAAGGAAATGGTAGTAAGGTCAATTAAAGAGTAACATCAACCAAAACAAGTTTCATCACTAAGTCAATTCATTTTATATATGTTCCAACTCTTACAACCATACTATCGATACTAACCCATCCTAACTTAAATCTCACATTGTGCTTTCGTAAACATCTATCCCGTAGAATCCCTTCGCAACTCGACCTACTCTTTACATCTACATTACGATTGCTATGACTAAAAACAGGCAATTCAATAGCGTTTCTTATTACTATCACATTATTATACTAGCATGGCTTGGGATCACATAACCGCATATTACTAGACATATTGGTACTATCAGCACATCATTCAACATCCACCTAGGTAATTATCATCGACTCGCAATTATTTTCATGCTCACGACTAGCACAACACTTCATTGATTATTATCCTGAGCTCGAAAATTTATTTCTCATTTCCCAACATTATATGATCACGTCATCATTCATACAAAATACTTACCGTAGCGTTGTCCTGCGGAATGGTTAGAATATATGGGTTTCAAAGTATATATCAACTCGATTATGCAATAATCAATGCATCAATCAATTAACACTTAGGCAACGATATAGGCATTTCAGGTTCAACCTTAGGCAACTTTTCTACCCTTTCTCTCATATACCCTCAGGGCTTTCCGAGTCAAACTGAGAGGGCCACTGGTTCGGTGTGAGGGGGCCCCTAACTCAAACCTTACCTCAGTGTGCTCCTAACAGTTCTATCCCGGTGTTCATTTTAATTAGACACATCCTAGGTTCATTGGGTTCATTGGTTTAGGCCTGAGGATCGTTCGCTCTGATACCACTTTGTAACACCCCGGTTTATAAAAGAAGTCCTCGTCAAGACATTCTCTAATAAAACGGACTGTTACCATCTCGGTTTCCCGAGGTAGTGAATAACAAATTAAACTCCAAGGCAATTTATATAATATTTTAACTTAATTATTACAAACCTCTTTTCAACTCAATTTACAAGAACTGACGTAAATAAAAGTGAAGTCTTCTAGATGATGGTCTAGCTACTAGGTCGTCTGATCCAGTGTCTCACGCCCATCAAGCTCCCGTCCTATCTCTTAAACCTGTCAAGTCTGCTCCCCATAAAACGGATCATCACAGGTGTTCACGAATACACAGGGTCAACCACGAGGTTGAGTAGGGAAAAGAGAATAAGTACGATAACAAAATGCATAACTCCATTTCCAATTCGTCACATACTCTACCTCTCCATATCGCAGATCCTGAATAATCTCCACACCGTATCACAGACCCTGAATAACTTCCACACCATATCAATAACTTCCACACCGTATCAATAACTTCCACACCATATCACTGGACTCGAATAATCTCCGTTTCATATCACAGACCCTGAATAATCTCCGTTTCATATCACAGGCCCTGAATAACTTCCACACCATATCAATAACTTCCACACCATATCAATAACTTCCACACCATATCACAGACCCTGAATAATCTCCGTTTCATATCACAGACCCTGAATAACTCCCACACCATATCACAGACCCTGAATAATCTCCACACCGTCTCATATCACCACATAATAGGATATGCATAACATAACAAAATTAATCAACATTATAAATAATATCACATGCCATTTACGAAGTGAAATATAAACCCAATCTCCTTATCCTCCGTCTCCAATGCATATGAACGCCCAAGAGATTTAATGCAATGTAATATGTAAATAAGTCACTGAACTGATAAATCATAAAGTCATGTCAGTTACCCGATGTTGTGATATCATACTCAATACGATCAAATCAGTCAATCACCTTTCCGAATATAAATGATAATGTAAATCGACAACCAGAAATCCAGTCAACACAATTCGATCAATAACGATAATAAGACAAGTGTAGTTCCCCTACCTCATAGTGCCAGCAAATCCAATTAAGCAGTCCAGAAATAAAGTAATGAATTTGATTATCGATCCTTCACGAATCTGCCACCTAAAACAATTATAATATTTATAATTACCAACTACTAAATACAGAGATCTCTCAAATAGAAGTCTTCCCGAAATACCATCCCGACACCAACTTATGCCCGGCTGATAATTAAAATGATCTGATTAGTATTTGACCCAACTTCCCCGAAATAGAAAGTTATTAAAGTATAATCTTTTAAAATGGAACATTCCCGATATAGTAACCTTTTCATTTTAACACACCCGTCTCAAAATCCCGTTTCTAGTAAATAAATTATTATTTTATTTTAATTAACTCGGAACTTAAACCAACACGATTATTTAAACGAATTATACGATTTAAGGAGGCCCGAATCCAACATAGAACAACTCAAACAATCCCGACTCAAAACCCGTCTCCAATCATTTAACCATTATTAATTATTATTTTATTTTAGATACTCGGAACTAAAACCGAATGATAATTAAAGGATTAAACGAATTATAACAATTATTTAATAAATCCCGAATCAACATTTGAATAACTCAATATCCGTCTTTAATTATTTAAATACCCGGAAATTAAATTAATTAATTAAAAGTACGACCGATTAACGAATTATAATGATTAACTAATAAAAATCCGCTTCAAGACAAATCGAATAACCCAACTCTTACACCCACCATTCTCTCACGCCCACACCCTTCAAACACCACCGGAGCCACCCCGACAACCACCAGCCGCGACACCCACTTCATCCCAGCCGCCAACAAACACCCCCACTGGGGTCGACCCTCACCGGCGAGGTGAACCACGCCCGTCTTTTGGCCTGGTTCACAGTCGTGCCTCCCCAAACACCTCCTTTTCTCTCCTTACTACCACCGCAACAGTCACCAACCTCCTGTCAACCTACCACGAACCTATTCGTCGTCAGCCCATGCACCCAGAAACCGTAGCACCACCGTGTCGACCTCCCCCTAGTCCACGGTGGTGCCACCTAACCCATACCTGTCTAAACACCATAAAAACCCAGATTCCAAACTCATTTAACCACCCCAATCGTTGCCGCCTCTCCCTGCCCCTACAACCACCTAAGACCACCCTAACCACCACCACTATACTCGCCTCACACCCCACTACTCCCCTACCCTGCTAACCACCACTAACAACACCTCTATATTACACGAAACAACAACAAAAACCCGACATCAAATATGAAAAACAGAGGAAGAGTTGGTCTTACCATCTTTCTGCCACCACGACGGCCACCACAGCCACCCACGGACGTCGACACTAGCCTCTAGACCTTCCTTGCTGTGCCGTCAACAACCTTAGCCACCACTCTCTCTCTATAAAACCGTGAGGGTTGGAGTTTTAGCTGGAGAAAGGGAGGGAGGCGGCTGAGAGAGATTAGAGTGTATTAGGTTTAGGTTTAGGTTTAGGGTTAGTGTTAGGGTTAAATAGGATTAGGGCTAAATGGGCTGGTCGTGTATTGGGCCAGTTCAAATGGGCCGATGTTTAATTATTTAGTTCACCTTTCGAATCCTTATAAACCCGTCTTAATTAACTTAGCTCGATAACTTAACATAATTTTCGACTAACAATTAACCCGACATAATTAGTAATATAAATGTATAATAATTAATATATAATAATATTCATTTAATTAATTATATTATATAAAAATACGGGGTATTACACTTGGGTAGTATTGTGAGTGATTTTTGGAGGTGGTTCATTTACTGTCTCAGAAGTAAATGTATTCAAAGATGTGAGAGAAGGGGTGGTAGCTTTTTTTAAGGCTATTTCATTATGAGTGGTAGCTTTTTTGAGGCTATGGCATTAGATTCCCTTAGGGTTTCAGAATGGGAGAAGACTTAGGTGGTCCCTGTAATACTACGGATTTTCTTTGGTGACTACTCGACCGAGTAGAGCCTACTCGGCCGAGTAGTGCTGTTGTTGTGAGTTGTTTTGGTTCTGCCGATGAATACTCGGCCGAGTATAGTGAATACTCGACCGAGTAGCGGATACTCGGCCGAGTATAACTTTACTCGACCGAGTATTCGGTCTGGCGAGGATTATTTTGACGGTTTGCTTAGGGAGTGTTTAAGATTATTTTACATCCCGCGTCAGTTTTCAAAACATCATTTCAACTTCATCATTTCTACGTTAACCCTAATCTCTCCCTAATCACTCCCTAATCATCCCATAGCCTTGTTGTTTGTGAAATCTTTGGAGTCCTTGCGTATAATTCCTCATCCTACTGTTGGTAAGTTCTATTTCTATGTTATTCGTATTTGTTGGGGTTACTGTACATTTACGGAATTGGGAATATGGGGGTTGTGCAATGTGTAATTGTGTGATACGATTATAGTATAGGAGAAGACTTCGTAGAGGAGCCTTTCTGAGTGTTCAAGTTCATTCCACTGTTGATTTCTAAGGTAGGGTTTCCCTACTCAGTTTACTGTTCTTTGTAAGACATGTTTGATGTGATTATTGTTATCTGTTGATCATCGGAGTATGGAGATTGTTGTGACGATGTTGGTGTGAGGGGATTGAGATGTCATGTGATTGTGATTGTGGTGGAGTCACTTGCGGGAGTGACTTCACACCCTAATTCGCCCTTCGTGGAACCCGCCACGGGAGGGGATGTGTACATTAAGGGACAAGGATTGTTGTAGCTCGTTGAGGAGCTGGACTAGGTGGGATCGGCTGCGGTCACCCACTGGCGGCGAGGATTACCTGTTGCGATGGGTAATCTAGCAGGGCTACACACTTCAGTGTGTAGTCGGTTACTGTGTGAGAATGGAGGATTGGGAATTGGCGATGATCAGTTGATTTCTCCGTTTGTTTGTCTTAATATTTGAGTAATACTGACCCCGTTGTTGTTTGTGGAATCTGCGGTGATCCATTCGGGGATGGTGAACAGGCTTCACAGGTATTGCTAGTGTGAGCTTGGGGACTGTCTTGGGAGTATTGTCATCACCAGTCATAGCATCACCGTCTGAGTCTTAGTTGGATTTCTTTTATTGTTAGACTTTGGAGTTGTATTTTGTTAAACCAGTATTTGGATTTGGATGTGGTAAACTTTATACTTTACAGTACTTTAATAATGTGCTCAGTTCAGACGCTTTTGATATGTACTAACCTCGGGCAACCGAGATGGTAACACACTTTCATGGTAGGGTGGTCCTGGTAAGGCACCTTGGTATGAGGGGGTGTTACAGTCCCCCTTTATGAGAAGCATTTGCATTTTTTTTGTATGCCACTGTTTTCCTTCTAGGAGTCAATTTCTGGGGAGGGTTGACTATACTTGCAGGTGTCCCCTGTGACACTATTAAATTCATTACCTCTTCCACATCACTTTCAACAACTAACCAACACTCAGTCATCCTACTAATTGTTGCCAGTTTACAAATTATTCCAGCATCCTTATCATCTTGAGCTTTTTGCAAGCCAACACTCGGGTTTATATAGAAGATACCATCAACATTTCTCTTAAAATTCCCACATTTCTCAGCCTCCTCTAGTATAGTAAACCAACATAATTCATCCGGGTCTACACTAACAGTCTTAAAACTCCTACCCTTATAACTCAAACCCTTATCATTCTTAACAAAATAACTTCCATACCACAATTTCAAGGTTACAGTTTGCCAATGATTTACCTAAATTAAAACAGCATTATATACACATTAGGGTTTCTAATTTAATTCAATGTTAAACAAACAAATTGATTTGTCAAAATTAATTTCAATTGAAAATTAACATCAACATTAACAACATTAAAAATTTGATGGAAAAATTGCCCAATTAACATCAACATTATAGTTAATTTGGCGAGTTAATTTCAAATTAACCTAACACTTATTAAATTTGATGGAAAACTTACTTTGGGAGCCATTGAAGATGATCAATGGCGTATGCCGCAGATGAGGATGATCAATGTCGTCTTTCAGAAGCTTGACAGTGAAGAGATTAATGGCGTCAAAGAAGGGAAGTGAGAGAGACAGAGTGAAGTGTGTTGTGGAAGATTGAATGTAAAAAAAAAAAAAAAAAAAAGACAGGTTTAAGTCATTAGTATTAGGGTTTACCTGTTTAACAGGTAGCCCTTCACATTGGTGCAAAATGGGTAAGTCGTGTAATAGGTGGGATTATTGTGGGTTATTGTAAAGGATGGATTAATATAGGTGGGACAGCCATAGGTTGGATTATTCCTGTGAAATAATTAAGAACATTAGATACTTATAGGCCCTGTTCTTTTGGACTGAAACTTATCTGATCTGAACTGAACTTATAGGATCTGAACTTAACTTATAGGATCTGAACTGAACTTATTGGATCTGAACTGAACTGAACTTATAGGATCTGAACTGAACTAAACTTATAGAATCTGAACTGAATTTATAGGATCTCGAATCGAATCGGGTGAACTTATAGGATCTCGAATCGAACTTAAATTAAGTGAGGTATATGATCTCAATCTGAACTTATAGGATCTCGAATCGAACTTATAAGATTCGAATCGAATCGAACTTATAGGATCTCGAATCAATCGAACTTATAGAATCGAATCGAACTTATAGGATCTCGAATCAATCGAATCGAACTTATAGGATCTCGAATCGAACTTAAATTAAGTGAGGTATATGATCTGAATCAATCAATCAAGTTATACGATCGAATCGATCTTATAAGATCTCGAATCAATCGAACTTATAGGATTCGAATCGAATCGAGGCGGACTTATAGAATCGACGAACTTATAGGATCTGAATCGAATGGAATCGAACTTATAGGATCTGAAGTGAACTTATATTAAGTGACTTTAAGTCCAAAAGAACAGGGCCTTAAAACACAAAACATAACATAAATTAATCAAGATAGTGGCGATGAATTTGAAGATGAAATAAATAAAACAAATGTAAATAAATGATTAAGAAGTATGAAGATACTTGAAGAATTGAAATACATTTGGGATTTAGGCCCTGTTCTTTTGAACTTAAAGTCACTTAATTTCAGTTCACTTCAGATCCTATAAGTTCAGTTCAGTTCAGATCCTATAAGTTCAGTTCAGATCCTATAAGATCAATTCAGTTCGGATCCTATAAGTTCAGTTTAGAAAAATTCAGATCTTATAAATTTAGTTCAGAAAAGCTATATACAGAGTATTATTTTTAAAGACCGATACAAAAATATTTGACATTAATTATTCGATACATACATTATTATTTTTAAAAAAAATCACTCCTCTCATTAATAATTTCAGTGTCACAATAGATTTGGGCATGTTTGATAAAAAGCGGAATAAGGTCATGTATTAGGTACGAAACAACATAGTCAAAAACATTTTTCGAGGCAATGGATCCGTTGTTGAGAATGATAGTGAAGATGAAAGTGATGAGGATTGTGATAATATGGAAATAAATGGTTAGAAAAAAAGATATAATATGTGATTTATTTGTTATTGTAATGTAATCATAGTATAATGTATGAACAAATCAATGCATATAAAGCGGAAAAATGTTATTATTTTACCTTGTGTTTTAGACTATAATTTTTTTTTATCAATGTTCTCTCTTGGCAAATAATAATAATAATAATAATAATAATAATAATAATAATAATAATAATAATAATAATAATAATAATAATAATAATAATAATAATAATAATAAAGTTAAATAAAATAAAATAAAATTAAGTTAAGTTCGGCTCCTATAAGTTTAGTTCAGTTCCGTTCAGATCTTATAAGTTCAGTTCAGTTCAGATCCTATAAGTTCAGTTCAGTTCAGATCCTATAAGTTCAGATCAGTTCAGATCCTATAAGTTTAATTCAGTTCAGTTCAGATCCTATAAGTTCAGTTCAGTTCAGATCAGATTCGTTTCAGTCCAAAAGAACGGGCCTTAGGGTTTAACATCAGGAAAGTGGAAATTGGCAACGTAAAGATTTGGGTTTTACTGTTTCACTTAACTTGGAAAAAAAAGTAAAACAATTATAACAAATTCTCATTAAATATCCGTCTATAGTTATAAACGGGCTCAATATTAACCCACTTTAAGCATAACACAAGCAATAAGTTGCATGGTAGACCCATGTTATCACTTTAATCATATTTGACTCGTCTTTTACTTTAGACAGATATAACCGTCTATAATAAGGCTAATTGAACAACTATAAAGCAGTTCGTCTTTCTTAAGATGGGTATATATTTTTATAGGGAGTTTTATAAGAGTATGTTGTATACATGTGTCTCAACTCTCAACTCTCAAGTTAAACAAGCTAACTTGTACTCCGGTTTCATAGAAAAAAAATATTTAATCTGTTCCATTGAATAGTCTAAGTTTGTTTTATAAACGTATATCATGTTTGTTTTCTTTTGTTCATATCTTTAGTTACATATTAACAAAAATTATAAAAGTTCGGTAAGACAATTTAAAAATCTCACATAGCTAATACTAGAAGTTGGAAGATTCTCATCACTTAATAATGCTGAAAAAGCAAACTAAACAATTTTGTCGAACATTCTCATCACTTAATAATGCTGAAAAAGCAAACTAAACAATTTTGTCGAATGGAGGTATGCTATATATTAAAGGTTATGATCATAATTCTACAACCAATTATCCCAATCACGATTGGTTTTAGAATGATATTAATATAGCTCCTTGAATTTATGAAGTAAACTATTTTTCTTCCCGATGGGCGATGGCACAAATCAGGTGCATTCGATTGTCAAACCAAAAGGTTAGATGCTAACTCTATTGTCCATGGACCAATTTTCTTCCCTTCGTTCTTGGGACTTTTGGATGAAAATGAAGGTAAGCCTCCGCCTTCCCTCGCAATTTGCGGAACCCTTACAGCACTAGATTATACTCCTATTGTTGTGATACAAGCTTGTAATCTCTCATGTAAGAGTGTCCACAAACAGCTCCAATTATCAAAGAAATAGCTCATTAAAATTTACACATTTTTTCCAGCGCTTTGCCAACCTCTTCAACTGCTTCCTCACTTTAAACTTCGCTTTTCTTCCCAACCATTTCTGAATGATCAGTTGCTCTAGAACAAGGCCGTTGCTAATAAAATACTCGACTATTCTTAGTTCCTCTTTCAAGCCTAGAAAATGCTCTATCTCAATTACCTTAAGGTGAGTTTTCAGACACAACGGAATGATTTGACCTGTTCCCCAATAATTTTGTTGCACCGTGTCTTTATCCTTGAAGCCAGCACGAAAAAGGCCCTAGAGAACATAACAAAGAGTGTCAAGTGTCGGAAATTATGGATGTATACGTATTGAGTAGAAACTAGAAGTAGTAGAAAGTACTCAGGGTCTGGATTTAGTCACTGACCTCCGAAAAGATTAGCTCTTCAAGATTAGGTGCACTTTCGAGCAACCTTGGCAATGTCAAATGTGGATTTTTAGAACAGCCTATCTTCAATTTAGTTAAATTACGCAGAACAGGCAACTCATCTTTAACCAAAGTCAGCGCCTTCATGAAACCAAAAAGCAAAGTCCGAGTGAGAATAAAAGCTTGGACAAAACAAGCACAAAACCTTGAATGATATGCTCAAAAATTAAAACCATAATTAAGTGAAGAATACACAAGGACTTGGGCGGGTACATATGTGAGACAGCCTCATACAAAGCTCGTTAGCAAAAGAAATACCTCGATGCAACGAGCTGACAAGAACAAGCGCTTGACGTTTGAGACCCCTTGAACTAGATCACGTGCAGAATTAGATACAGCTGACAGATCCTTAAGCTCGTAAAAGTTCTCGAGAATGTCTAAATGGGCTTCCACCAAATAATTTGATGTCTTGATGGAGTAATGATCGGCTAATTTGTCAGTATAGTGGAAACACTGCAACAATGGAGCAACAACGGCAACACTGGCCATAGGATTACAGCCATAATATATCCCTCTGTCTAGCTTCAGTTTTCTAAGGGATGGTAAGGAAATGGACAGCTGATCACCTTTATACCAACTAGGAAACTCCATATAAACTTCTTGGAGTAAAGGACATCCTGAGAAAATCCGACTAATACGCTGGGCATCAAAAACCCGGAATAAATTCAGGTGCAAGATCTTAAGACATGGCAAACACAATCTGTCAGGGATAGCATCAAAACTAATTTTCAACTTGAGAATACACAATGTTTGGCAAGTGAAGATAGAATCTGGCAACACAACATAATTAGCAAAGCAGAGATCGAGATCAATTTCCTGGATTCCGTGACTTAAAATGGCATCCAACCAAATACGGATACTTTTATACAACCGTTGCGCACACTCCTGAGAACATTTGATGCGAAAGCTAATTAGGTTTGACAACTTCAAGCAGTCTAGCATTTTGAAGACAAAATCTCTAAACGAAACACAATTCTTTTCATGATTAAACGCACTGAGGCTGTTAAACAGCAGTGAATCATCTAAATCCAGATGAGTAGCCTCTTTAAAGAGATGGCTCCACCTCTTCGACAAAATACTGGTAATGAAGGCATACTTGGTGGGCAGGAAATTGAGTATGTTTATTAACAAGTCATCAGGAAGACTGCTAATTCTATCAATAGGCATTTCGCTGTATAACTCTTGCTTTTGGCCCGGATGTTGAGACACAAAACCGGCAGCTCTATAGCAATATAGCATAGGTTGTATCTTCTAGTCCACAGAAAGCAAGCTGCTTTTGCAAATGGGCGAGTTTACAAATTAATCAATCATCCCATTGCTAATAATAGAATTATCACAATCAACAAAGCGTAACTCTATTCAAGTTGTCAGCAAATTTACCCGAATGGGATTTGACTTAAAAATAATATCAGACGGTTGTATTATTTGTATACATATAATCAATGAAGTAATGAACACCCAAACCATATAATTCTTGTACTTCTCATTGATATAACTTAATGCTTTACTGTAATTTTCCCTAATGACAGATAACTCGAATACACGCAACACGATTCCCTACATATTATTATAATCTAATATATCCCAAGAATGATCCCCCATTACCGAATCTTAACTAATACTCCGTATTTCTTGCAACATGTACCCAAATACCGACTTTCGATAATCGAAAAATAGACAATGAACTAGAGATTTCCATCAGCCTACTATTCTCCTTCTAATTCCTCCATTTCTAAGAGATTATTTGCAAAATTCATCATCATTTTCCAAATTTCATGCAACAATTCACTATTAACTATGAAATCATCTATTAATCCTATAACAGTACAGTATTAACTACGAAATCAATAATCAATAATCAATAATCAATAATCAACAATGAATGAATTCAATTAAGAACATGAGATACTAAGAACACAAAGCATAACATAAACTAATCAAGATAGTGGCGATTATGAGTGAAGATACGAATAAATAAAGAAAACGCAAAGATCAAAGAAGTTTGAATATACCTGAAGAATGAAATTAATTTGGGAATTAGGGTTCAATGTGGGAAAGTGGGAATTTGCAAACGGATAGATTTGGGTTTACTGTTTTACTACTACGCATACTAATTACTACCCAAAAAAAACTTTGGGATAATAAATGAAAAGTTTGGTTACGCGTCCAAGTCATTACCTAACGCCTAAAACTGAGTTTAATTGACGGAAAATAAAGTTTAGGGATATACTTAGTGATAATGACAATAATTAAGGGTACCATGTATGTTTTAAAAAGTGTAGGGGTACCATGTAGAAAGTCGAAAAATTGAGGGGTACCGTGTAGAATATCCCAAAAACTTTTTATGGTAAAATTACACAAGACCGGGAAAAACTCGACCCGACTCAAAAACTCAGTTACTCAACCCACTCGACCCGTTTTTCTTAGGGTTACAAGCCCGGTTTTATCGACCCGCGGCCGGTTTGACCCGAATCCGAAATGACCCGTTATTTTAGGGTCGACCCGTTGGGTCAAAGGTAAATCATGAATTTTATTAAAATATTAATATTAATATATTATATTTGAAAAAAATTGTTAAAAAATTATTTTTTTTATTATTGAAAATTGCAAACTCAACTAAAAAGTCAATTTTATATAACTTTTATAATATTTTAATAATAAAATAATTATTAAAAAAAATTGTTTTAATAATTATGTCAATATAGTTAATGTAAACGTTGAAAATGATTAAAATATTAACTTTAAATATGTTTTTTACTTTTTTAAAAAAATATTTTTAAATTAAAAAGTTGTTAAAAAAAGACGTTAAAAATTATTTCTTGACCCGTATTCTGGCCTAACCCGACCTGTGACTCGTATGACCCGACCCGTACTCGACCCAACCCGTATTTGATCCGATCCGTATAACCCGACCCACCCGACCCGTTTGACAGGTCTAATTACACTCCTTAGTACTAAGGGTGCTAACGAGCTGAGCTGAGGTGAGCCGAACACGAGCTTGCCTTGCTCGGCTTGTGCTCATAATTTAAAATTCGAGCTCCATTTGATTTCAAGCTTACCTGAGTTTGAAAAAAAATGTGCTTGTTATCAAACTTCCGAGCTTTAGCTTAAGCCAAATTAGAGCTTATATATAGAGTTTTTTCCAAAATAGGCATTTTTCACAAGTTAATTATCAAAATAAGTCGACTTTCAAATTTATTACCGAAAATGGACCACGTAGAATCGGGTTTTTTGAAGCTATGTCAAAGGTCCAAATCGCCATCTCGATTGGTGACTTAGTTCGAAGTAGAAATTTGTCAAAAGCTATGTCATGCATGATCGCCATCCTCCCTGGCGATTGCATGCTTAGGACTGAAATTTGTCAAAAAGTTGGACTAACACTGCTCGGCGTCAATGTGGCAAATCGCCATCCCGCTTGGCAATTTGTCTTGAAATACAAAATTAAGGTTCGGTTGGTTATGAGGTTATATTTGGGCCTGGTCGCTGACCGGCTTGGCGACTTGAGTACGAGTCTAGCTTCGGTGAACACGTAAACCCATTTTCGGTAATAAATTTGAAAGTCGACCCATTTTGATAATTAATTTGTGTAAAATGCCCATTTTGAAAAAAAAAATCCTATATACTCCCTCCAATTCATCATATTCTTCCCTATTTCCTAAAACGGTTATTCAGGTTTTCTTCCCCTTTCTATTTTTGGTAACTTTTTACTCTTATTTTATTCATACCTCTCTCCTATTACCCCACTCACCCAACTCTTTTAATCCTATTTTATTCCTTACTTTAATATTTATGGCCCACATTTCATTATTTAACTCTTAATTATTCATCCATCTCTTCTATCACCAAACCCCACCCAACTTTTTATGAATATAATACTCCATTTCTTAATTCTTGTGCCCAAACTAAAGAGGAAGAAAATAGAGGATTGGAGGGAGTATAATTGTTGAATTTTCGCTTTTTTTTTTTCTTTCGATATTTTCAATAACAACGCTCAAAAGTTTATACAAATATTGGAAAATCAATAAGACATTTCGAGGTGGTTTGAAAGCCGGTGGCTTTAACTTATCTCTATCATTCGAAAAGATGAGATAGGTTGATCCTACCTTAGAGGATCAATCTAGTTTTATTACCTAATCAAAAAAAAAATCCAATTTAATATTGTTCGATGGTTTGTGTGGCAAAGTTGACCCGACTATTTGACATGAAATTATAAACGTCTAAAAGCAACCCAAACAAATAAATATCCATAGTTCTACAACAAATGATCCTAAACCCAATTGGTTTTAGGATATATCTTCGTGAGCTTATGTACACTATTTTTCTTCCCAATGGCCCAACTCAGGCGCATTCGAGTGTCTAACAAAAAGAACATAGGCTCGATTGTTCATGGACCAAGTCTCTTCACATTGTTTGGACTGAGATTTGAGACTTTTGGATGAAAAAATGAAGGAAAGTCTCCCCTTACTTCGCAATTTACGGAAACCCTTGAAGCAAGGAATATATTGATATTGTTGTTGTAGTAGTAGTAGTAGTACAAGCTTGTAGTCTCTCATGTAAGAGTGTTCACAAACAGCTCTAACTCCTTACATATTGTCAACAATTTCGGGACATTTAACTTGAGATTACACATGCCAAGAAGTCGAAAACAATTATCAAAGAAATAACGCATTAAATTTCACACATTTTTTCCAGCACTTTGCCAGCTTCTTCAACTTCTTCCTGATTTTGAACTCCCCTTCGCTTCCAACCCATTTGTGTATGATCAGCTGTTCCAGAACATCGCTGTTTCTAAGAAAAAACCCGACTATTCTTAGTTCCTCTTCCAAGCCTATTAAATGCTCTATCTCAATGACCTTAAGGTGAGTTTTCAAACACGACGGAACAGCTCGATCACTTCCCCAATAATCTTTTAGTACAGGGAAAGTAGCCATCAATGGAACAGGAAAAAGGCCCTAGAGAACAAAACAAAGAGTGTCAAGTGTCGGGAATTATGGATGTACTCATACTGAGTAGAAACTAGAAACTACTCGGGGTGCGGGGTTATATGTCACTGACCTCCGAAAAGATAAGCTCTTCCAGATTAGGTGTACTTCCGAGCAACGTCAGCAATGTCAAATGCGGGCTATTAGAACAGCCTATCTTCATTTTAGTTAAATTATGCAGAACAGGCACCTCGCTAACCAAAGTCAGCACCTTCATGAAACAAAAAAGCCAACTCCAAGTGAGAATATAAAAATTGGATATGGACATAGATGCAAACAGGCACAAAAACTAGAACGATAGGGTCAAAAATTAAAACCATAATTAAGTGAAGAATACACAAGGACTCGAGCGGGTACATATGTGAGACCGCATAAAAAGCTCACTGGTAAAAGAAATACCTCGATGCAATGAGCTGACAAGAACAAGCGCTTGACGCTTGAGACCCCTTGAACTAGATCACGTGCAGAATTAGACACAGCTGACAGATCCTTAAGCTCGTAAAAGTCCTCGAGAATGTCTAAATGGGCTTCCACCAAATAATTTTGATGTCTTAATGGAGTAATGTTTTGCAAATTTGTCAGAATAGTGGAAACACTGCAACAACGGAGCAACGGCGGTAACAGAGGCCATAGGGTGACAGCCATACAATTGTCCTCTGCCTAGCTTCAGTTTTCTAAGAGAAGGCACGGAAATGGACAGCCCATCAGCTTTATACCAACCCGGCGACTCCGTATAAAATTCTTGGAGTAAAGGACATCCTGAGAAAATTCGACTAATACTGTGCACATCAAAAACCCTGGATAAATTCAGGTGCAAGATCTCAAGACACGGCAAACACAGTGTGTCGGGAATAGCTACAATAGTACCAGTAGCTGTACCACTAACAGTCAACTTGAGAATACACAATGTTTGGCAAGTGAAGATAGAATGTGGCAACACCACATGAGAGTTAATGTCGAGATCAATTTCCTGGATTCCGCGACTTAAAATGGCATCCAACGAAAGACCGATATTTTTATACAACAATTGCTCACGTCCCACAGAACATTTGAAGCGAAAGCTTATCAGGTTTGACAACTTCAAGCAGTCAAGCATTTTGAGGGCAAAATCTCTAAACGAAACACAACTCTTTTCATGATTAAAGGCACCGGGGCTGTTAAACAGAAGTGAATCATCTAAATCAAGATGAGTAACCTCTTTAAAGAGATAGCTCCACCTCCTCGACAACATACTTGTAATGAAGGCATACTTGGTGGGCAGGAAATTGAGTATGTTTATTAATAAGTCATCAGGAAGACTGCTAATTCTATCAATAGGCATTTCACTGTTTAACTCCTGCATTTGACCCGGATATTCAAACATGAAGGCCATAGTTCCAACAGTATAGCACAGGTCCTGTCTTCCGCTCCACAGAAAGCAAGCTGCTAGTGCAGATGCACGACTTTACAAATTAATCAATCGACCAGTTACTAAAAACAGAATCATCACAATAAACAAAGTGTTATCCTATTCAAGTTGTCATCAAATTCAATCTAGGTTTGGTTACCCGAATGAAATTTCACAAAAAACTTATATCAGACGGTAGTATACATATAATCAATGAACACCCAAACCATATAATTGTCGTATTTCTCACTGATGTAACTTACGATTGGTACAAATCTTACTCTAGTTTCCCCTAAAATGACGATAACTCGTAAACTCACACCAGAATTCCCTACTTAACCCTCCATTATCGAATCTTAACCAATACTCCGTATTTCTTGCAATATGTACCCAAAAAGCAAAAACCGAGCTCGATATCGAAAAATCGACAAAGAACTAGAGATTTCCATCAGCCTACTACACTACCTCTATCTCCTCCATTTCTAAAAGAATATTTGCATAATTCTTCATCATTTTCCAAATTTCATTCAACAATTCACGATTAACTATGAATTCGTCTATTAATCATATAAGAGTACATAATTAACTACGAAATTAAACTTGCAGATCAAACAATCAATAATCAATGAATTCAATTAAATGTTGATCTTTGAGAACATGAGCTACTTATAACACAAAGCATAATATAAATTAATCAAGATAATGGCGATGTTAGGTGAGGAAGAGAATAAATAAAGCAAACGTAAAGATTAAGGAATTATGAATATACCTGGAGAATTGAAATCGATTTGGGAATTAGGGTTTGATGGTGGGGAAGTGAGAATTGGCAACGGGTATAGTTGGGTTTTACTGTTTCACTTTACCTTCAAGAGTGTAAATTTTGTGCTTCCGTCTTTTTTAAGATGGAGGAAATTTGACCGAATTTTTTTAGGTCCAGTCTTCGATCCACATTGCTTTGGGTTTCGATCTTCGATTCAGTTTGATTCAAGACTGGTTTTTTTTTTAGACAAACGTGTACTATTTTATAAAACTATAGAGACGAGATTACACCGTATATGATTACATCCCGGAAAAACAAACTTACAATACAAACATAGAGGAATTAGATACCCCGAAACTACTAGAAATAGAACTACCAGAGCGAAAATTACAAGCCAAACTAACAGAAATTGAAATACGAAATTTCTTAAAAGGTGGATGATAGTAGTCTTCGAATTGTAGCAAGTCAGACTCCTTCCTTTTAGACCTTTTAACCGCAACATCATTAGAAGTAGCATTTCCTGTGTACCTGCAAAAAAAAGGTAAACTATCAACAGAAACCCGCGATCTCTTCCTCGATTTAGCACCCGACCTAACCATTCGATCCCTGCGAATAGAATGTTGCACCTTGCGACAACACTTCATGCTCGATTTCTCTTTGACTGCAACAAATTGAAACTGAACCAAGGATACTTTGCTAACCGTAGACGTATCAGACGAAAGTCGTTTCTTCTTGGCAATATGCGAGTCAGCCTCCTCTAGACCCAACTCATCACTCTCAGACCCCAAATGCGAATGAGATAGCTGACGGTGATCTTCATGTAAAGGATAAGGAATGGGAATTGCTGCTTCCCTTGAAATTTCTTCATGGGGAGTTCCCGTCGGAATAAAATTTGTGGAGATAAGGGGACGAACCTTCAAGGATGACAAAGATCGTTGATGAAAAAAACGAGATTCCTCCCAAGTAACAAATTCTCATAATCTTGGGACGACAAAATCAAATTATTATTAGGATGTTTTTTGTTGGAGAATGAGTATTTTCCATGTCTTGAGATAAAAGTATTGGAGGGATTAGTGTCATCCTTAGCTGGCAAAGCAGAATAAGCCTCATTAAGGCTTTCCGAGTTCAAAATAAAGTTAGAACCAGAACAAGTGGCAGCAACCAGATTTTCAGAGTCCATATTAATTTCAGAATTACTCACAAAAGGGATTTCGGAATCAAGAGCAGAAGTTGTAATATCAGCCAGAGAAGAAGAAACATCATCTGCAACCAAAGGAACGCTACTACAAGACGCTTCATCCAAAACAGAAGGGATTACCAACTTATTAACCACATCATTGGCTACCAAAGATTTCTTACCTTTCTTGACTGAGCCCAAAGGGTTGAAAGGATAAGAAACTCGTTTCCCATTAACATTTAAAACTAAAAGGTCAGCCAAACAAATGAGTTCCCGATTAACATCTTTGTTAAGCGGATCAAATTTCACGGCAAGTTCAAAGTCATCAAGAGCCTCGTTGAGAAGATTCAAATGCTTAAAAGACAAGCCTCTACGAAATAAGGCTTTAACGTTACTCGGATCAAAAGATAAGACGAAAGTGCTGTAACAAACAGCCCGATTATACTGAGACAACTTTAACTCACAACCTGCTAAATTAAGGACAAGGGAGAGGCAGAGGGAAGTGGCTACAGGCTGGTCATGCGCGGGTGGAAGGCCTAGGAAACATAAGAGCTTAAGCGCTTGAGTATAGTGACGAGCAGCCAAGACGAAATTCCCTTCCCTGAAAAGAGAGTTACCCCTATCTTTGACAAGATGAACATTGGAGATAGAAGGAAACCCCAATTCCATAACCAACTTAGAAAGGTCATCATCGTCGACACCATCATCCACCACAACCACCAAATCACATAAATTAAGAAGAAGGAAATGATAGTCCATCTTAGAAAGCAAAAATTAAAGGCAGGATTATACAAACAACAAAACAAAGCAGCCTGACGATCCTAAATCCCAGGAGAAGCCAAACTTTACGCACCACCAAAGAGGAGAAACGCAAGACGGAATTCAGATCAAACACAAGAACGAACTTAAGACCAAAGAGCAAAAACCGAATAGGATGGAAAAACTATATTGAAAGAAACAAGAAGGAAACCTGCTGATCACAAAAGCAGCTTCACAGTTGATGTCGTTCTTGTTTAGTTCGATCAAAGGCTATGCTCTTGTCTTTGTCATTCCCCTCTTTTCTGACGATTTGAGTGATAAGATTGAAAGGATATGACGAAAGTGCAAAAACGATTGACTGAGGAGGGAGAAGGGCTCTCGCCGGCAACCTAAATAGATCGATGAGATCACCGGCGAGAGAGGCGAAGCGGTGTTAGAGGCGGTGGTAAGGCGGCTTTGGGATTTATTGGGGATTTTATTGGGATTTTTGGGGATTTTTTTAGGCGGTGGGATTTTTGAGTACTCTCTAGTTATGAGAAGTCGATTCAAGACTGGTTATTCTATGTTTGGATTGCAAAGACCGAATTAGATGGTTTCTTAAGAGTTGTGTTTAAGATTTTCGAAAGAGTTTACTAATTAGACAATACAAACTCAATATTAGCAATTATTTAAATCAGATTATAGTTTGATTATTTATTATGTTTGATTTAACGAAACTAAATTTAATTAGTGCATGATTATTAGTAACAAATCATAATTTTCGGTTCAATTAGGTCTAAAGACCGAATCAGACTAAATATTTTGGGTTTGGTCTGATCCATGATAAACAAAGCATATGAAGTTAAATCTTGCATTTTAGTTCAACAACGCGATGCTTGCATTTTATTCCAACATGTGACAGCCGATGTTTATAATGATTGCCTAATTTTAAATATCCAGTTCACTAAAAATATTTGGTAGTAAAAATAATTTTATAAGAAGTCCACAATTATTCTGTCACTTTTAGTAGCTCATCTTACGCCGTGGTCCATAGGTAGGAGATTTTGGATGGATGATTTATCTCTGTCATTTGCGGATTTTTTTTTTTTTTTTTTTTGACATCTGTAAAGGAAAGTTTTACGTTCTCATGGCCTGCCGAGCCAGGCCATTCGCTAAGCTATTAAGATGTCTTGGAATAAAAGAAAAAGACAAACAATGAAAAAAGCTAGAAATATCCCGCATATCCTCCAACAGATCTGCTATGAGATGATCCGCCTTGGCCACCCCTGCAAGTTCATAGATGAGCTGTAAGCAATCCGTCGAAATCTGCACATGAAGGTGCCTCCCCGAAGAAGCCCAAAAGAGAACATCCCGCACCCCCAACGCTTCCGCTTGCATTGCTGATTCCGCTCTAGTCCGCATTTGCCAACGCTTCAGTTCCCGGCCTGTCCAATCATAAGCCACCCATCCGAAAGCTGCCTCACAATTCCGATTCCAACTAGCATCCACTTTAACGCGAATGGTGTTACAGTGGTCTGAGTTACCCACCATCCGGAAAGGAAATCCATCCTTAATCGCGGATTGAGTGTTGTCAATGGCCATTTCACCTGCCCCTCTAGGAACATTCGTGAGTCTTACCCCATCATCATGATTAACCAGGATGTGAACTTTTTCCCTAATCAAATTAAAAAAGTACCCGGATATGACCTGCGAGTTTAGAGGGATACCATCAAACTTAACCCTATTTCGAAGATTCCACAGACCCCACATAACTGCCATGAACATTATCATTTGCTTCTTTCCTCCTTCCTCTCTAGCTAGGTAGCTAACCCAATCAATAATCCAGTCATTGATACTGAGGGATCCGACATTTTCAACCCTTATACCCAGATCCGAGCTAGCCCAAATCCTGCTTGCAGTAACACAATCTCGAAAAATGTGCTCAACCGTTTCCATTTGTCCTTGATTCGTCCCGCACATGCCGCAATTGACACCCACTTCCAGTTTCTCTTTTTAAGTTCTTGTCCCACTGGAAGTGTGTTCGATAAAATCCTCCAGATAAGGATTTTCCATCCATTTGGGATTGGGAGATGCCAAAGTTGCTTCCTGTAGAAAATCTTCTCCCGTTCCCCCCATCCTAACTTTATCTTTCTGAGAGCCATTCCGACCGATATATTCCTCAAAAGCCAGCTCGTACCCACTCTTAACCGTGTAATCCCCACCCCTCGTGGGAGGCCAGAAAACCTTATCCACCGTCTGCACGCTTCGAATAGGAATAGCCAGAATCCTGTCCGAATACTCCTCCTTAAAAAGTGACCGAACATAGGGTTCATTCCAATCCCCATTTGGCAATAAAAGATGGCATACCTGTAAGTTAGCCAAGTGTACTTCATTAATACCAACCCAGCAGTCCCTTGGTTCGGGGCATGCACCCCCAACCCACCGGGTTAACCATACGTTCAAGGTAGAGTCGCGTCCCGGCTTCCATCCCATATGCGCCTTGACCAATTGAAGTCCATAAATTATACTACGGACACCCCATGACGCACCAGTTCCGTTGATGTGAACACTGCTACTATTAACCGTGTTTATTCCAAACAATTTTTGACGAAAGATCTTGCAAAACAAAGATGTGTCACCAGATACTAATCTCCACCCATACTTGGCCAACAAAGCTTGGTTTAAACTTAGGATGTGAGTAATATATGATAAACCGTTATGGTTTACTTCAAATTTTTTTTTTTTTTTTTTACTTTGTGAGTATAATACTTGCAAATAAAAAAGAAAAAATGATTTTTATAATAAATCGGTCTTAAACAAGTAACGCTATTTTTCATAGTACGATTTTACCCTTAAACGCATGCACAGTTATTAGTCTCATGCAAAAAGGCATAGTCCATGTGTCACGGTCTTGAAGTCTAATGAGTCCACTCTTGCCTTTTTCTCAAAGCAAAGAGACAAGTCTTCCAGATTAAACGACTCGGACAATTGATTTTTTCTGACGAGTCACAAATTGTGATCGAGATAATTATTATATTTTATCATAAAAATGGTCATCTTTATGCGTCACAACTTTTATTAGAGATGAAAATTTCTAATACTCCCATGTAGATAAACGACTCAGTTCAATTGAATTGAACTGAATTTATATTTTTAAATATAAACTGAATCAAAATTGAAATATAAAATACTAAGAGAATTTAAATTGAACTGAATTTATTGAATTCATATTATACTATTAAACTAAATTAATATGAAGTCCAAAAAATATGCCATTTAGAAGGGAAAAATAGCTCTTCACAAGGTCATGTGACCGTGTATCAAAATCCGACTATATTTAAAAAGTAGGGTTATTTCACGGGAATAATCCAAACTATTACCCTTCTTCTCAAAATAATCTCAACTACATTTTAACTCATAATAAACCGAACATTGAATACCTTATTCTCAAAATAGTCTAGGTGACTGACTACTTGTTTAACAGGTCATTTCGACCAAACATAAAATTTACGTATCTCCTTCTCCCTTCACCATTCACCAACCCAACCATCATTTTGCTGCCAGATCTCAACACCAAGTCACCAAGCTCTCATCACCAGTGACCACCACCTCACCATCATGGTCGGCGGTGCTAACAGGAAGCAAAGGCACAATTGCAGCAAAGCTACGTTAATAAATCTAGATGCTGCCAATAACACTAATAATCATGGATTTCTGCCATTGTACCTAGATTCTGCTAATCTAACAGGTGAATGTCGAACAAAAATCAACACCAGTCATGACTTTTGCTATTGTAGTAATAACCATTACAATCTTCAACTATTCACTACTGATTTCTTTGTAAGGATTGATGGCATCAAAATTTCAGTGAGACAATCCCATAATTTGGGGACTTTATCAAACAAAAAAGCCCCAAATTTCTGATTAGTGTTTGATTTTTCTGGGTACGGAGGAGCCATCAGCATAACACCCACTTAAAACCACCATTCAATACAACAAATTCACCAAATAATCAACTCTAAACACATGCAAACCGTATCAAAATTAATTACTCCCAACACAAAGTAAAATCTCAACCTCTAACACACCTACCAAGATGAAATTCATGTCCACAATTGATGCTTAGCCCATGATGTCTCTCTATCCAATGTTAATTCACGATAATGTGATATGTACAAAGAACAAAAATTCAGAAAACTAGGTGAGATTGATGGGGAAAAAAATGGAGAAACGGGTTCTGGAAAACAAGAAAAGATGAAGATGAAATTAAAAATGGAAGGTGTATGTTAGGTCGTCGGCGATCGGTGATTCTGATGGCAGTGTTATGGTGGTGGTCCGATGAGGGGATAGTGGTGGCAGTAAAGGGGTCGAGAGAGGATGGTGGCAGTAGATGAGTGAGAGACGAGGGTGGGCAGGGATAATTTACAATTATTATTTTTGGTTACAATAATAATTTACAATTATTGATAATAATAATAATGCCATGTCATGCCAAATAAGCGCCACCTCATGCCATGTCATTGACAACATAGACACTAACCTGAACAATAGGTTAGGTCAACAATTGAGTGAGTCTATTATGAGAATAACGTATTCAATGTTGGGTTTATTCTGAGTTAAAATGTAGTTGAGATTATTTTGAGAAGATGGGTAATAGTTTGGATTATTCCCGTGAAATAACCCTAAATAGTAAGTTGTTGAGGGTTTGACAAATAATGGTATACCGTTAATCTCTCTTGTAACAGATCACAAATTGTGATCGAGATAATGACATTTTATCATAAAAATGAGCACATTTCTCCCAACCTTTATTAGAGATTGGAATTTCTTATACTCGCATATCTACATAGTATAAAAGCCGCGTTTTTTCTTGAGTTCTGATTAGCTGTTAAGTTTTTACATGTGGGTCCCCCCATGTTTTCTTACTCTATTTAATTTCTCTCTTTTCAACACAATTTCTATTCTTATCTCTTATTTCTATTTTAATTACTTATGTTAAAACATAAGTTAAAATGTCACAATTTACATCAACGCAACGAGTCTAATATGTCAAATACCTTTAATATAAGTCTAATAAAATACGGTTGTATATTATCTAATATTCAAATCTAATATTTATCAAATATTCGAATCTTCAAATATGGACTATTTATATTGTCACAATATTGAACATTTAATCACGCTCAATTATATGTTCATATATATAATAATAATGCCTGTTAATATGACTCGTGCATTTTTTGCACGGATATAAAACTAGTATGTAGATAAATACGAGCCCAAACTTGCGAATTCTGTTTTGTTTCTTCTTAGCATGTAACATTTGACCAGATTTATTCACACCAGCAAAACCATGTCAATCATATACGGAATATGCTATATATAAGCACAAAGTACGTACGTATAAGTTCATGGACACTTCACACTTCACTAACATACAGGTCTACAATAAGTCTTGCTTAAGACGAAAATTATCCATAGACACTTCACTTCGATTCACTTCACTTACCAATTACCATAGTGAAAAAAGACTTGTGATTCATGGCTAAGCTTAACAACTTATTTGGCATCTTTGTTGTACTTTGTGTTGTTTTTCTCCTTCTCTCAGACCGAGGTATGACCTCCGACTTCTTTGTTTTTCATCATATGCTGTCGTATTAAGGTTCAAATCTTGACACTGTCTCTTATACACTGTGTTATTGAATAGGAATGGAAGTGGAAGCGAAACTATGTCAAAGGCGGAGTAGGCTATGGGAAGGCATCTGCCTAAACTCGGACAAATGTGACTTGCAATGCATCACAAGAGAGCACGCCTCTGGGGGCGCTTGCCATGGGAGCGGCTTCGGCCTCGCTTGCTTCTGCTATTTCAACTGCTAAAATCACCATGTAACAGCAAATTTTGTATTGCGATAACTGAAATACAAAACAAGGAAACAATTATATTTTGTTAATAAATATCAAAAGTACGTGTACAATCTCTAATGTATCCTCTGATTCTAATATGCTGTAAGGGGTACGTGTACGGGGTACACGTGAGAGGTGCGCGTGTAGACAAATTTAATTGCTCTACGCGCGATGTAAATTTGATTTCTTGAGAGGGTCGCGATGACTTGAATCTCTCTTGAAGGTTTGAACTTGTGATTGAATCTTCAACGCAGGCGGCACGATTTGATGTGCTTGTTGACTGCTTGCAATGATTTTAACAGAGAGGATTTGTAGGAATTTGTACCTTGTTCTCTGTAGCTCCTTTGCAATTATGAATTTCCAACCCTTTGAATGAATGAGAAGAGCTCTATTTATAGAGTTTCAATTCCCCTTATTGGACTTTGATGGTCACAGGCCCATTTGTGGGTTTATTAGCAACCTTGACCCAAATTTGATTCTTTCTGAGTTTAATGA
This sequence comes from Silene latifolia, assembly GCF_048544455.1. Lineage (NCBI taxonomy): Eukaryota > Viridiplantae > Streptophyta > Magnoliopsida > Caryophyllales > Caryophyllaceae > Silene > Silene latifolia. The sequence goes on along the minus strand of NC_133530.1, from coordinate 24,314,050 downwards.
TCCGAATAACTCCTTGGTAATCCGAATCGACCCATATTTCATTTAATCGGGACAAAATAATTAAATTAAGTTAAAATTTGGTATTAACTCAAAATAATTAATTTATTATATTTATTCGGCACATTAATAAATTTTCTGTGCCTACAAATTGCCCCCTCGAGACCTTGTCACGTGCACCTCCAGGTGTCTTGACGTGGCGGGGTCTCGATACATTTTGCTTTGACTTGGAAGTCGATGATGAGCGCCTTTACTTGTCGCGAAGACAGCTCTACTTGACTTGATTTGACTTGGAAATTGATAAGGAACACCCTAACTTATCGCAAGAATGTTCCATTTTTTTTGTCACCCTGTCGTTATCCAACTTGGCGGATGAATTTGTATCTGACTTGGAAGTCGAGTCATACCCACACTCGTCGTAAGGGTAGTAGCTTCTGATTTATTTATTTTTGACGTCACCCTGTCATTATCTGACTTGGCGGATGACCAGTCATGAGAAAGAGCTCATTTGAACTTTTTTTTTTCTTGACTTCGAAGTGGATGGCACCCCAACTTGTTAAAGAGGTAATCCTTTTTTCTTTGCGTCATCCGCTAGTGTGTAACTACACGGGTCAACAGGTGACAATCTCTGATCTTTCTTTAATCAAATCTGTGCACTTACCATATTGTTTAACTTTCCAGAAAAAATACGAATTGAGTAATTGACTTATTTTATGACACCAAAACTCTATCCGATTATTTTAGTGATTTAGGAAAGTAGTGTCTTTGGAAAATCTTTGTACTGGCCTAGGACAAGGACACCCGTAACCTATAAATACTTCCAACTGACAACATTAAACACCAATTGACGGTATTTTCTTTTCTCTAAGGTCGACTCTTTCATCTTTGCTTCCTTGTTTATCAATGTCCTCTGTATTTCTACAAAACATAACGCCTTATGCTCAATTTCTTTGCTTTTCTTTTTTTTTTTTACATGTGCAGAGAAGGCCTCTCGTTATCGAACATCGTCTCGCCTTGATCTCTTGTACTCATCTTCATTGTGCGATAGACCCGATTGATTACAGGTAAATTTTAATTGCTTTTCTTCTTCCTTACCAAATCAAATTTGAATCAGAATCCGAATCCGAATCATACTACTGCTTGAGTTTGACTAGCATCAACCCGAATCTCGCTTAGGTTTCCTCTGTAAATTTGGCTTGCTTTCCACTAATACAACATAGAACTTTGCCCAAGCTTTACCATAGATTGTCCTGCTTTCCTATCATTCTTGAATTTGTATGCTTTGGATTACAAAAAATAGTTCGGAATTTAGCATCGATTTCAAAACCAATTTTCTACGCAATGCGTCACTTGAATCTGTAACGTAGATGACATCTTCATAAATATCCACATCATTTGTGAAATAGAAAGGTTGGCCTTCAGCTTCAGTGGATACTATTGTGATTTGCTAATTGATGAATTTCTTATTCCTTTAATGCAAATTTCCTTTTGATGCGTATAAAATTGAAGATAGACTTTTGGCCTTAATGACTTCCCATAATCCATTAAATATTTTCTCTAAGCTTGATCACATAGTCTTTGATTTGAAGTTTTGAAGGTGAAGCTTTCCTTGGTGATGTTAATATAACAAAGCAGCTCTAATTGCAGCCTTCGCACTGTGGTATATCTTATCCCATACTTTGCTGAGAAATCCCGAGGCTAACTCCGAATTTCTTTGTTTTGCAGGTGAAATTTCACCATCCTCGGACTATTCCGAACGTGACTCGGGTAAGTTAAGAGGGAATATGTCTTTTGTCCATCATCCCTTTCATGTATGCTTGCCTTGAATTACGTTTCGGTTTACTACACCCCACGCCTTCTTTTGTTTTGGAGAAACGTCACCTGAATTGCCATTACCGAAAATGAGTTGATCATCGGCGTGATTAGCGAGATGAATTCCGACTCCGTAGTCTTTTTGATGAGCTTTGAAGGAATTGGAATTACAAATTGATTTGGGGCATTTTTTGTTCTTTTCCCACCTTGAATACGGACATGCAGCCTTTGCCTCCCTTTTTATCTAGCTTTCATTTAAGTGTAATTTGGACACTTGTCAATTGTCACTGATCGTTTGTCCCTTTCTTCTTATTTGACTATGCAGATTTGAGTCTACTTACTTTATCTCCTCATTTTCGGCACCTTTGAAAGGTAGTACTCTCATCTTTTTTTTTTGTTTACACAAATTATTTGATTAATAGTAGATTATGCCTACTTTGCTTGTATGTCCATACTTTCATGATGCAGGGCTTACAAATTCTGTGTCGTCAGCCAATTCCAATTCCAATTTATCAATATTTTCTTCACGCACTTCAATCTTATTTATCCACCGCGGAAGATTTATTACTTCAGACAATATTTCAGCCTCCAGTCCAGTTGTCAGGGTGAACCCATTCGGGTCATCGCGACACACTTTTGAAGACTTATTGCTTGTTAGGGTGAACCCATTTTTGGGTCATCGCGACAAGTTGTGTCAGGGTGAACCCATTCGGGTCATCGCGACACAGTTTTGAAGACTCATGCAATGAACCTCTTTATGAAGACTATTATTTCATTACGCTCTCCCCTTGAGGCATGCCGGATGAATACGCTTCTTGATTTGATGTCTCTCCGACTTGTAAAAGATTTCCACATATTCTTTATATTTACTTGTATTTGTCCTTTCTTTTTTTTGAAGGGATGCAACTCGCAATGGACCTGACTCGTCGACTCCAAGAGAGTACGAGTCACTCATGGATGGGTCATCTTGGGTTCCCTTTGGAGTTACCATGCAATGAACTCGCTCGTCGATTGTAAGGAAGTTCCAAGCCTTTATGTGCCAGATTGCTACATCATTTCATCACCTGTATGCGATGTGGCCCTCTTTTTTAAAGATCTATCCAAGGCTAACCGTGAAGCAAATAGTGTAAAGACCCAGCTCAAGCGGAACTCATCATTGATTAACATGGCCTTGCTTTTACAACCTTGGTTGATGATTGACTGTAATTTTAGCCGTACACAGTTTAAACTCTTGCGGGCCAGGAGTAATTATTTTGCTGTAATTTTTTTTGGGTTTTTGGGTGTGGCTGCACTTGAACAAAGTGTTTGCTCAAACTGCCTACGTACTCGCAAAGCTACCAAGATAACAACTTGCAAGATCAAGCCAACGTAGTTCAAGAGAGGGATTTTGTTTTTTGTTTGGAGGTGTGGCTGCACTTGAGCTACATATTCACCCAAGTTGCCTACGTACTTGTGAAGCACAAAGTGTATCTCACAAGATCAAGCCGACGTAGTTCATAAAGGAAGAAAGGAGTATATATTTTTTTTTTTTTTTTTTTGGAGATTTTTTTTTTTTTTTTTTTTTGTTGTTTTTTTTTTGTTGTTTTTTTTTTTTTTTTGTATACAGTTTAACCTCTTGCTTAGGAGCTTGGACTTGCAGTTTACGCTCTTGCTTAGGAGCCTTCACTGTTGGGATTTAAGAATAGTAACGCTTCAAAAACTTCCCATTGATTGGGCCTACTCGAACGCCGTCTTCATCCACGATTTTGTAAGCACCATTTGTATAGACCTCCTGTACCACGTATGGACCATCCCACTTAGAGGTGAACTTGCCAACTGGCTTGTGAGAGGTGATGATTGGTCTTAAATCTGCAAGGACGAGGTCTCCTACTTGGAAAGAACGAGGCGCACCTTTTTGTTGAATGCGCGTGACAACCTTGCTTGATAGCACTTGAGCTTTTGTTGAGCCTCTAGTTTCTTTTCATCGAGAGCTTCCAACTCTGCTAATCGCAATTTGTCATTCTCATCATCTGTGAGTCCCTCCTGAATAGCAATGCGTAAGGAAGGGATCTGCAACTCCAAAGGCAACACGGCCTCCACTCCATACACCAACGCGTACGGGGTCGCCTGAGTAGGTGTTTTGTATGTGGTACGATATGCCCACAACGCCTCACCAATTCTTTCATGCCAATCTCGCTTTGACTTTGCTACTACTTTTCTCAACAAGTTGCAAAGAGTTTTATTAAAGGCTTGACCAAACCATTTGAGAGGCATTGTACATGGATGACTTGTATTGTTTGAACTTGAATTTTTCTCCCAGACTTGTCATCAGATGGTTGAAAAATTGTTTTCCATTGTCAGTTGTGATACGTTGAGGTACACCATATCTGTAGATGATTTGGGTTCTAATGAAGTCCACAACATTTTCTTTCTTCACTTCCCGTAGTGTGATGGCTTCTGCCCATTTTGAGAAGTAGTCGGTGGCGGCGAGGATATACTCGTGTCCATTTGAGGCCTTTGGAGTAAGAGGTCCCACAACATCAAGTCCCCAAGCTTCAAAGGGCCATGAAGAAACGAGAGGATGCAACGGCTCGGCGGTTGGTGTATGAAGTTTGCGTAGAACGACGGGGTTCACATTTTTTCGCAAAGTCCATACAATCTTGCACCATGGTTGGCCAGTAATACCCCATTCTCTTTACGCGATCATGAAGTTTAGGCCCAGATTGATGAGCACCACAAATGCCAGAATGAGCTTCATGCATTGCTTGATAGCTTCGTCCTTGCTTAGACACCTCAACCATTGGCCGAGAAAGAACGTCGCAGAGTGTCCCTTTATAGTGAATGAACTTTGGAGCACGTCGACGTATTTCTACCTTGTGTCTGGGATCATCGGGTAGTTTTTGGTGGTCCAAAAATCAATGATAGGTTGACGCCGATCATCTTCATCAAGCGTGTGTAGACGCATATCATGTTGGTTGTGTCTACATTTTCCTCTTCTTCAAGCGATGATACTACCCAACGATTGCAGACTGGGACTTGCATAGACTCTTCTGCCCCAGTGCCAAAGTGGTTGCAAGATTAGCAAGCGCGTCACCCAACTTATTGGCACTCCTTGGCACATGACCAACATGGATGTCCTCAAGTTGATTCAACAGTTGTAATGCCCGTTGATGGTAGGGAATCAAGTCTTCCTTTTTTACTTCATATTCACCAAGGACTTGGTTGACCACCAGACTTGAGTCGCCGTAGATGTCCATATCTCTAACACCTATTTCGATCGCCATTTGGAGGCCGAGTATGAGAGCTTGGTATTCTGCCATATTATTTGAGCACAACTGAGTGAGCGTAAAGGAGTATGGCATGAGATGATTTTGTGGAGTTACGAATACAACTCGGCTCGACTCCGTCCTTCCTTGCAAAGCACCGTCAAAGTACATTTGCCATGGAGGTAGGACGTCCACATAGAAAATTTCTTCTCCTGGGAGGTCATCTGAAATTTCCCCCTCTCCTGTAATCTTTGGATGATCAGCAAAGAAGTCGGCGATAGCTTGGCCTTTGACAACCTTTTGAGGCACGAACACCAAGTCATACTGCTTAAGTAACATTGCCCATTTCGCAAGTCTTCCGGACAAGACTGGTCCTGAGAGTATGTACTTGATTGGATCAGCTTTTGAGACCACGTGTATGGTATGCGCCTGCATGTAGTGTCTCAACCACGGATGGCGAACACCAAAGCAAGACATATCTTCTCTATGGGCAAGTAATTCAACTCGGCTCCAACCAAGGTACGACTCAAGTAATAGAGTGCTCTCTCTTTACGGTCTTCAATTTCTTGAGCACACATTGCCCCCGGTGGCGTTCTGTGCTGCGATGTAGAGGACAAGTGGCTTTCTGGAATTGGTGCCCCAAAGACTGGTGCACTGGACAAGTACTTCTTGATGCTATCAAAAGCATTTTTGCATTTTTCATCCCATTGGAATGGAGCATCCTTTTTCATGAGATGGCTGAATGGTTGGCAACGTCCTGCTAGGTTAGATATGAACCTTCGGATGTATGCCAAACGTCCTTGCAATCCGCGCAACTCTTTTAACGTCTTTGGTTCCGGCATTTCGTTGATGGCTTTAATTTTTGTTTGGTCAATTTCAATGCCTCTATGCCTGACCACAAACCCCAAGAACTTCCCAGATGTGACACCGAACGCACACTTTAGTGGATTCATCTTGAGTTGACATTTTCTAAGTCTTTCAAAGACGGTTCGAAGGTCTTTGATATGGTCTTCTCTTTTCTTTGATTTGACAACCACGTCATCAACATAACACTCTATTATTTTATGCAGCATGTCATCAAAGATCTTTTGCATTGCGCGTTGGTACGTAGCGCCAGCATTCTTCAATCAAACGGCATATTTGTGTAGCGAAGATCCCTTTTGGGGTTCGAAAACTGTTGCTTCTTGATCTTCGGGTGCCATATGTATTTGATTGTAACCAGCAGTACAATCCATGAATGAGAGGGCTTCATGACCAGTGGTTGCGTCAATCATCAACTCTGTAACTGGCAAAGGGAAGTCATCTTTTGGGCATGCATCATTAAGGTCTCTGAAGTCGACACATATGCGCAGTTGTCCATTCTTCTTTCTGACTGGGACAATGTTTGCTATCCAAGTAGAATATTTGACTTCTCGAATGAAACACGCTTCGATGAGTTTATTGACTTCCTTTTCAATTTCAGGTACAAGCTCCGGCCTGAAACGACGTTGAGGTTGCTTTTTGGGATTGGTGCCTTTCTTGATTGCTAGACGATGAACTGCAATTTTTGGGCTGAGTCCAGGCATCTCCTTATAGCTCCAAGCGAAGACATCTTTGTACTCGACCAACAACTTGTAGTACTCCTCTTCTTCTTCTTCTTCCTTAGTCAAGCACAAAGCACGACATAAATGGGCGAGGATCTTCAGTAGTTCCCAAATTGAGTTCCTTGAGTTCATCCACAGTCGATTGCCCCCCGTCTTCAAGTGTTTCAGGGGCCTCATCGGCCTCAACTTCTTCATTCTCGTCAGGTATCTCTTCTACTGTGATATGATATGACGACGTTGTAACTTCTAAATCTCCTGGCTTCTTTACATCAGAGGGACGTGAAGAGGAAGGAATAGGCTCAACATTTTTTGACTGGCCTGTGAGAACTAGTATGCGCCTCCTTGCTTTGAGTGGCTCATGCTGGATGATATCCACTACTTGCATACGCTTCATGCGAGATGGTATTGCGCTTCTCAAATCATCGCTTACTCTTACTTCTTCTTCATTTTGTGTTGCAAAAGTTGAGAGAGGACGACCCTCACCACTATTCCTCTTGAGAGCCCCTAGTCGACTGAAGACTGTTTTTGATGGACCACCCAAGCGTTCATGTATTGCGCCCTTTTTGTTTATGCGCAACGAAGGTGTTGACACTTTGACCTTACTTTCTCCTTGATTGCCAAGCCTAGCAAAGACAGAAATGTGTTTGGTTGAAGAATTTGGTCTCCCTAACCTTGTAAATATAGAAGGACGACACTTCTCTGCAGGTGGACTTATTCGATCGAAGCGAAGATGGATGCATCTTTTCCTCTCCTTCTTCATTTTCTTCGACCTCTTCTACTGTGATGTGCTGAGAAGATGCAGTAGCCCCTTTTCTACGAGCACCAATCTTCACAGGCGCAGGAGACTCATATCCGAGCCCGGCCCTGGTCACCATGAAGTTCCCATCTTGCTTGAACACTTCATGTTGCGCTTTGTTAAGACCGTACGGCTCAACTTCTATAACTTTGCCGAGAGGAGTCGGATTTGTAAAGTCATATCCAGCCTTGGCAAGTAGCTTGTAAGCATTGGAATCAAATATCCCCTTATTTTCCTCACTTGATGATTGATTTGGATGAACAGACGAAACCATTCGAGAGGAGGTCTCACAATCTTCATTTGAGATGAACTTGGTAGAGGTGTAACGACTTTGGCCACCCATTCTGCTTGAACACCGGACTTGATTTTTTATCCTTAGGCTCTATCTTTGGTGTTAGACACTCTGCAAAAGGACTCTCTCCATCTTTGCGGCGAGATTTTGGGATGTATCGTAATCGGTGGTGTAGTTTTTCGCGGCGTCTCTTGCTTCTTAGGTGACGCAACAGAGTAGCCTGTTTTGTTGACCTTGTCTACATCTTTCTTAACATAATTTTCTTTAGCAGGACTTTGACTTCATCTTCTTTGATGATGTTCTTTTCCCTTCCCTCCTTTTCTGTTGAAGAGATGGTGGTTGGCATGAACTCACTTTGGAAGTACCATTCTCTTCAAAGAATTTTGCATCAGCGAAGAAAGAGTCGACCTTAGAGAAAGGTTTGGCGTCTCCGTCTATTTTCCTTTCGCCACCACGATAATATTTCAAGCATTGATGGAGGGTTGAGGCGACAACTCCATTCTCGTGCTTCCAAGGTCGTCCCAGCAATAGTTTGAACGATGTCTTGCCATCCATGACATGGAACAACGTGTCGGAAGAAAGATCACCCATAGTAAGGTTCACACGGATCATGCCCACCGCGCGCTCCCCATTCAAGTTGAAACCATGAATCATTGTTCGACTACTGGAGAGTTCGTCCATCGTGATCCCTAATTCGTTCATGGTTGCTTTTGGCATGAGATTGACTCCTGAGCCTCCATCTATTAAGATGCGCTTGACCTTTGCCCCGGATGTACCCCGACACATAAAGTGGCTGTTGTGAGGCTTGGATCCAAGAAGTAAATCCTCATCTGAGAAACTCAAAGCTGCATTGCGGGAGACACATCCGATTGATTGCTCGGGAGGCTCGCATTTTTCCTTCATCTTGCCTGCGTACAATTCTGGCTTCTCAAGTCCTTGAATTATCAGCTTACGCTTCTCTTTAGGTAGATGAAAGATTTGTTTCCACCCCATGTTTGTAGGAAGGGCATCGAGAGCAACCACTATTTCGTTCTCTTTTTCAGAATGAGACTGTTGTGGTGATACCGCATCATCTAGGCCCCTTTCCTCATTCTTCTTTTCATCGTCGCCACCTTTAGTAGCTGAGATGGTGCACGCAGTAACCTTGTTTAAGAAGTCTTGTGGGAAGAATTCTTTTAAGGTGACGGGACTCGGTGGTTCTTGCTCAAGTACATCGATAGGCAAGACATGTGGTTTGATCACTGTTTTGGGCTTTTTCTTTCCCTTCGTCTTACGAGGTTTAGTCTTCTTTGATTGTTTTCCTCGACGGTGAACAGGTTGCGCTATCTGTCTTGTTTGTTTCTTTGACTTCTTGCGTGTAACCAAAGTCCAACCTTCATCGTCATCTTCATGCTTCTTTTCCTCATTCTTATTCTGAGGAGGTAGTTTTTCTTCCAATGACATTGGAGGTAGCGACGACAATGACCCTTGGATCTGTAATGCCACAGGCTCAAAACTTCCGAACTGCAACATATACACACATTGTCCTTGCCGTATAATTGGCTCGTCAAGTTGTTCCAGGACTACAGTAGTTTGATTTGTGGTTACTGTGTCCTCCAAGTCAAGAATGATCTTCCCTTCCTTGGAGAGCTGCATGATCTTCTCCTTGAGTGTTATACACTTTTCAATAGGATGACTCACTGACTGTGATAACGATGGTGGGATCGTTTGTCTTGTTTGCTTGCTCGGCCGCTTGGACTCGGCAATTGTATAACCTTCTTTTCTAAGAGGTCATCAAGCATTCCGGACAAGTCGAGAATCGGGAATGGGTATTTCTTAGCCTGCAACTCTTTCAATGTAGGCTTGTCTCGTTGGTAGTTGTAAGAGAATGACTCTTTCTTCTTTTCATACTTAGGCTTTGACGAGATTTTGACAGGTGCACTGCTGGTTTCGACGACCATTGTTTCCTTTGTCGACGATTTGGAGTTCTTATCAGTTTTCTTGAACTCCTTCTTTTCACTTGGCACCTTAGAAGAACTTGGTCGAGCACTACCATGTTCTTTGATTGTGATCTCCATGTCATGGGCGCGGGTAGCCAGGTCTTGGAAGCTCTTTGGCATGATCCCTTTCAGGATGTAAAGAATGTCCCATTTCATCCCGTTGACGCACATTTCAACTGCTGACGCTTCACTTAAGCGATCTTTACATTCGGACTCGGCGCACGCCACTGTTGATGTAATCGACGACAGGCTCATCTTGCCATTGAGTTGTCTTTGTCAATTCGCTCATCTTTGACGACACGTCCGGTGTCTTTGTAGAATCTGTTGAGGAATTCATCTTCCATGTGACCCCGGTTTGTCAATTGACTCGAGTCCGGATCGTGTACCGTCGAATGCGATCCCTTTGAGCGAACGAACGAACTGCTTCACCAAACGATCACCTTCTGTTCCAGCATTGTTGCATGTCTCGACGAAGTGGGCGATGTGTTGCTTTGGGTTCCCCTTCCCGTCGAACTGTTGAAATTTTGGAGGCTGATAGCCGGATGGCATGCGCAGATGTCAATCCTCTTAGTGTAAGGCTTGATGTAGCGTCCACTACTTGTCGAGCTATCATCCAAGCGACACTTGATCGTCTTGGCTATTAACTCTGCAGACTTCTGAAGTGAAGTTCTTGATCTCATTCTTTGGCTTTTCCCTATCTTCGCCAACTTCTCCATCGCTATCAACATCCCTATCGGTGTCACCATGCTCGCTCTCGGCCTTCCTGTCACGGAGTGCCACCACCTCTTTTTGGAGCTCATCAATTTTTTTGTTCTTTTCTTCATTCTCCTTCATCATCTTCTCAAGGAGTTCATTCATTTTCTGCATTCGATCCTCAAGAGTATCGCCACTTATCACCATGACTGAAGCAACGTTAGGAGTTGAGGTTTCTTTCTTCTTTGGCAACGCTTTGGGTTTGCATGGAGAAGCCTTCTTGTCAACCTTAATACTTCTAGTCTCCTCGCGTGAAGGAGAAGAGGCGGCCGGGAGCGCGGCGAGCGGCGGCTATGGAGGCGACGAGAGAACTTGCGCGGCCTAGTTGGGACGTGTGCGGAGCGTAGGCGCGGCGGCAGCATTGATGCGGCCTTCTTCGCCATTCCTCTTGTGGAGATGCTAAACCGATGCGTAGAGCGGGAGGTAGCGGCAATGGGGGTATCCTGCAGGATATCTGCGTAAGTCTTCTTGGATGGACTGGAGGAGATGCTTTGCTTAGTAGACATCTTCTTGTTTTGGTAGACTTGAATAAAAAGTAGAGAGATGAGAGGTAGAGATTTTCACGTCGGGTTCACCAAAATTTGTAATGTTGACAAATTTTGTATTGCGATAATGAAATACAAAACAAGGAAACAATTATATTTTGTTAATAAATATCAAAAGTACGTGTACAATCTCTAATGTATCCTCCGATTCTAATATCTTTGTCAGAAGGGGTACGTGTACGGGGTACACGTGAGAGGTGCGCGTGTAGACAAATTTAATTGCTCTACGCGCGATGTAAATTTGATTTCTTGAGAGGGTCGCGATGACTTGAATCTCTCTTGAAGGTTTGAACTTGTGATTGAATCTTCAACGCAGGCGGCACGATTTGATGTGCTTGTTGACTGCTTGCAATGATTTTAACAGAGAGGATTTGTAGGAATTTGTACCTTGTTCTCTGTAGCTCCTTTGCAATTATGAATTTCCAACCCTTTGAATGAATGAGAAGAGCTCTATTTATAGAGTTTCAATTCCCCTTATTGGACTTTGATGGTCACAGGCCCATTTGTGGGTTTATTAGCAACCTTGACCCAAATTTGATTCTTTCTGAGTTTAATGATCCGAATAACTCCTTGGTAATCCGAATCGACCCATATTTCATTTAATCGGGACAAAATAATTAAATTAAGTTAAAATTTGGTATTAACTCAAAATAATTAATTTATTATATTTATTCGGCACATTAATAAATTTTCTGTGCCTACACACCAACCTTGGCTAAACTCTCGTTCATATATGTATGAAACAATAAAGTTGTAATAATAATAAGACTCGAGTCTTGTATCCGAATATGGTTGTTTTCTGTTTTAATTTCATGTATGTAATGTGTATGGTCTTTCACTGTTAATTACCTCTTGGTATGTACACCGTCTTCTCCTCTAAATAAAATCACTTGCGGAAAAAAACAACAAGACTAGAACGTATTCAAAATCAGACGAGACAGTCTAAATCAGAAATCTACAACTCGGGTTTTCATCCTTGCTTTTTCAACAACCTAGATCACAATATTTTCTTACGTTCAGAAAGCAAGGACAGAAACCCGAGTTGTAGCTAGTAAATGATTCACAAGTTGAATGTTTTAGTCGAAACTTAACAAACTACCCGGTAATAGCAATCTATTTGGTAATCAAGTACGAGAACATCATACAGCTGAACTTATAAAACAGTTTGATATTACAAAAGTATTAGGATTCCAAAAAAAGGTATGTGCCATTGTAGAAAGTTGTTGCAATGTTTAATCACCAATTTTGTGACAAAACATTGCAACAACTTACACAACTCGCAATTCCAACAATCGAGACGTTTGTGTCGAGTCACTTTCTGTCCTTGAATGAAATTGAGCAAATTTTAGAGGCTTTCGGAAACTTCAGTATTTCATCCTCCCTTTCGCTGTTCCTCTGTCGGCAATGAATAATCATCTGCTCCAAAGCGTTAGCCTTCTCTAGGGAATACACGACCCTGTCGGTCTGCCCTCTCAAACAGCTGAAATTCTTGACATTGATGACCTTCAAGCATGACGAAACACAAGAAGGAACTGGCTGATCACCAAGCAAGCAGTCGTCGTCTAGTTCATCATCATCAGTCCTCCTTCCATAATTCCTCTACAAACATCCATCCAAGAACGGAAACTTAGCGAAATAATCTATACGAACTGCTGACACAGAATGATATAGACTAACCTGCATCAGTGTGAGAGACTCTAAACGAGGCGAGTTATTAAGGAAGTTCAACAGCAGACTGTTCCAGTCAGCAATGTATCGTTGTCCAAGCTTTAATCGAGTTAAATTCTTGAAAACGGGCAACGCAAAGTCACCGGTTGTAAGAGCCTACAAAAGAAGAAAGGATCAGTCAAATTCAAGCAATGCCAAAGCTAATTTTACAGTATGATTTCGCTAATTACCTGCAAGCTAAGACCGGATAAGAACAAGATCTCGCAGTTTGTGACACCTTTGATAACATCAAGCATAGGTTTGCAAAGTTCTCGTTCGTCTAATTCATTTTCGTCGTAACCAACCTCAAAATGAGCATGAACCACAGAATTTAGGTTGCTGATAACATACTGCTTTGGTAAGCTTTCGCTATACTTCAGATAAACCAAGCGCGGTAGATTAAAATGAACCGAAGAATACTCAAGTTGGTCAAGAACTTCACCTATTCCGGCATCAAGGGTCAACTTTCTAAGTAAAGAATTTCCAATCACATCCGATTATCACCAATTCCTCGAGCAATGGGCAATACGACAAAATCCTATTGAGGCTATTTTCCGGGAATTGCACTTGTTTGAAAAACAGCACTTTCAAACATGGAAATGTTACCAATTCCGGAACACGCAGGAAACAGTTGCAATCCAACTTCAGAACCTTTATATTCTGACGACAAGGCAAATCAGGAAGTTGCAGAATAAAAGGGACACCCAATTCGACGATAACTCGAGTTCAGTGATGGTTACGCAACAATAAGGCAACACAAATCCAATACTTTGTCCTGACATGTTTCCCACACTAGTTTTAAACCCGTGCAAAATTGCACGGCGCAAAATTGCACGGGTATATATTTGGGTCAGTATTAATGTTTTTGGGTGTATATTTTTTTTGCATTTCTATTGTACTTATCTAGTTGGTCTAAATCTAGGATCTACATAATTTATGTTTAAATTTGTTACAAACACGTGTTCACATACACTGGTTTATAAGGAAACAACGTAATCTACTCTTGTAAATAAAAATTGCATACATAAAAATTTTTACATCCGGATAAAAGAAATATAATCTAATATAATATACTTTAACATATGTATGTAATTCATTTGCGTTTTATATTCGATCCCGTATATAAATGTTATTCTTTCTTGAAATTATGTAATTTTATTATTATGTAATTTTGTTTTAAAAATTATGTAATTCAATTTCATTTAGTCGCATTTGTAATTCATTCTGCGTATATGTTACTCCCTCTGTTTTTTTATATATGACTTTTTCACATTTCGAGACACTTCCTTCTCTCTTCAATATCTATTAAAATATAAGACTAAATATTATGATATGTATACTCATATGAAAGAGTTTTTCGTAAGGAATTTAATGGTACTATTTTTATATTTTTTGAACAAATATATTTTTGTAAATATTAAAGTCAAAGATTTACCTCGTAAATGTAAAACGTCATATATACAAAAATGGAGGGAGTATTAATTTTATTTACACGGAATGTATAAAATTATTTCATAATAATAATTCATAGAATTTTTTCATAATATTATTTCATAGAATTTGTTGTAAGACGGAATTTATCGCATGTTTGAAAAAACGGAAATCTGAAAAAATAAATACATTGCACACTCACGGGTCCCACCATAACATGAATTCAAAAAAAAAAAACTACAGTAATGACGTGGCGCGCTGAGGATTGAGTATTGTCTTTTGTATTAATATAGATAAGATTTCAATTTGAACCTTTTAATTAGTGAACTAGTTTTGTGACCCGTAAATTTCACGGGATATTTTGTTTTTAGTGTCATGTTTTTAGTGTTTCTAGTAATTGAGACTTTATAAAATATCAAACGCGAAAGTGGTAAACAACTCTTTAAGTTTACTTATACGTGAGATTAAACCCCTTAAGTTTGATTTCGAGTAAATAACCCCTTAACTTTGCTATAAAGTGAAATCAAGCCCCTTTTATTTTTCCGGTCAAAATCTCACCGGATTTTTCAGATTCTCACCAATTTCTCATAACGGTGTACGTATTAGGTATAAATTTCTCTCAGATACGTTTACTTTTTCATTTGTGTGCTCCTGTCATCAAGTAAGGGCGGTGATGATGATCCTCAAAAACTGTCGAGTTGTTTGCCCAGTAATCTAAGATCAAATCCATGGTTTGCCAAATTGGTCTTCCCCTACAAAATTACAAATTAAATTGTTCAAGATGCAGGTGTTATTCTTAGCATCATTCAAGGATGTTGGTAGGGAAAAATATGTTGTACCGACTATTGAATGTGCGCAATTACTGGAATTCATAATTATTCTTCATTCACGCATTTTAGTCGGCATTTTGATTGTTAATATCAAGAGTATGATCATGTGTTTTTTAAGACGCTATAAATATTACGGTACATCTACATGTATAAAGTAATAAGAGTTAAATTTATACCTAATAAGTACACCGATATGAGAAATTGGTGAAAAATTGAAAAATACGGTGAGATTTTGGCCGGAAAAATAGAAGGGGTTTGATTTCACTTTAAAGCAAAGTTAAGGGGGTCGTTTACTCCAAATCAAACTTAAGGAGTTTAATCTCACGTTGAAGTAAACTTAAGGGGGTTATTTACCACTTTCGCGAAATATCAAATCACATAGTAAGATTACCTCATGAATAATTCATGATAAATCGTGTACTAAAAATACGGGTATTGACATGTTAACATAAAGATCAAAGTTGATAAATTAAAGAGTGCTATTTTTTCAAAGGTAAAATGATGAAAAAAATCAACAAATACCACACTTAGGGGGCGTTTGGTTCGGGGGCTTTAGGAAAAGGAAAGAGAATCAAATGGGACGATTCCATTTGTTGTTGTTTGTTTGACACAATCAAAGGGTAACTCATACCCTCCCTTACCCCCAAAACCATACTCACCCATACCCCTCCACCCCCCCGGTAACCCCATAACCCCCTTTCTCTTCTACTCCCTTCCACCACTGCTACCAACACCAACCGTCAACCACTTCCACCAACACCCACCGTCAACCACTTCCACCAACGCAACCACCATCGGCGACGCCGGCGGTCCCTCATTCCGGCCCACTCACCGGCGCACCACGCCACCCTTGTTTTCCATTCGGACCCACATCCCCAACCACTAAACATCACACCAACACATTCAATAACTTTCCCACCCCACCAAAACTCCCTCCCTCGCCGGTAACCTCTCTTCCCCAACACCAGATCTTGTGTTTATTAGGGTGAGGGAGGAGTTTCGTGGGTGGTGGCTTATTTTTAATTGTTTGTGAGGCTTTGGGTTTTGGTGTCCGACAAGGGATAGGGGAACAACGAGGTGGTTGTCGGTGAGAAAACGACGGTGGGCCATCGGCGACGCTACTGTTGGTGGTCTCGGTGTGGGTAGTGGTGATAGGTGGTGCGTGATGGCGGTGGCAGGTGGTGGAGTTAGTTTTAATGGTGACGATTCCCTTTCTCTTTAATATCCAACCAAACAATAAAGGATATTAGGGGTGAACCCATACCTTTCCCCTTCTTACCCTTTCTTGATTTCATTCCCTTATCCTTTCCCGTACCAAACGCCCCCTTAGTTTTTAATATATAGTTCTTTAAGCAATCCTAATATTTTACTTCTCCATATAGTCTTGTTTCTCCGATGAATCGTCCCTATAAAGAAGTAACTCAGTAATTAGTGCGAATTAACCAACAAAACAGTGGAATTTGTTTTATACAATATTATCGTTATTAACTTAAATTTCCTCTTAAATGGAGAAAGAAAAGTATGTTAACCTTTGAATAGGTCAACACCGCAAATCTTGGTAGACCCTAAATGAGAACAAAACAAATACATACGATGAAGTTGAAAAATGTGATCAAAACTTCATAGTTCATACCAATGGAACTTGCACTAATAAAGAAATAAATTAGTTAATAATCCAAAACTTTAATACATTTACCTTAATTGGAATAGAATCATAATAAGATTAGTGTACATTTAGTTCTACTAACAATAGGGATGAGAACAATTTTAGTTTATAAATTTTGCTTTCCAACAAAAATATATAAACAATTGAGGATGCGTTTATGACTTTTGAGTATCATTTTTTCATTATTATCAAATTTAATATAAGTATAAATATGAATCAAGATTCATGACTTTTGAGTTTTGACCATTATTTTTTTCATTATTATGAAATTTAATATAAACATAAATAAGGAGTAATGAGAAATGGAATGATTACCAATAATTTTTTTTTTTTTTTTTTTTTTTTTACAAAATCTACTTTATACAAGAGTGGTTTAAGATATTATCGTTTGTAATTAAATATGACATAAATTATGGTAGATAGTTTGGCTTGCCTTTTAATTAGATTTATAGATTTTTTTCATTATTATCAAATTTAATATAAGTATAAATATGAATCAAGGTTCATGACTTTTGGGTTTTTAGCATCATTTTTTTCATTATTATGAAATTTAATATAAACATAAATAAGGAGTAAGGAGAAATGATGTGTATAAGATTTGTTTGATTACTAATAATTATAATTTTTTTTTTTTACAAAATCTACTTTATACAAGAGTGGTTTAAGATATTATCGTTTGTAATTAAATATGACATATAGATTATGGTAGATAGTTTGGCTTGTCTTTTAATTAGATTTACAAATTTTTCTCAGTATTATGAAGTCTAATATAGATATAAATATGGTGTGAGGAGAAATGGACTGTGAAAGGTTTGCTTTATTATTATTATTATTATTATTATTATTATTATTATTATTATTATTATTATTATTATTATTATTATTATTATTATTATTATTATTATTATTATTATTATTATTATTATTATTATTATTATTATTATTATTATTATTATTATTATTATTATTATTATTATTATTATTATTATTATTATTATTATTACTATTATTATTATTATTATTATTATTATTATTATTATTATTATTATTATTATTATTATTATTATTATTATTATTTTACACAATCTACTTTGCATGAGAATGGTTTAAAATTATCTTCCGAAATTAAAATATGACAAGCAGAATAATAATGGTAGATAGTATCGCTTGCTTTTTAATTATCGTATGCAATTAAAGTTAAATAAATAGATAGTTTAATAACCAAATTTATGAGAGGAAAATAAAGAGTTTATATTAGTTTTTTAGTGACTGCAACAACTATTTTTTTAAATTTTTTTGGTACTTATAATCATGTGACAATTTTGGAGATAATTAACTTTTTAATACATAGTTTTGCCTTTTTATAATATTGTATAAAAATAAATAATTATGTAATTATATAGATGAATTAGTATTAACCTATGTAAAAATTCCATGTGAATTAAAATTAAATATTTTAAGCAGCCTTTTAATTATATTGTATAAATAGATTTTACCTCAGTTCGTACCTTTTGTATTTCTTCCCTATTCAAATTACCCACGTGATGCTTTGTCTTATCTGCATTTACATACATTTCACGATGCTTTTGTTGGAATATGTGTCCTCCGACAATAATGCGATCACGACTGTTGATCATGATGATCACATGTTTAAGTCTCATTAAAATGAATACAATTGGGAAGTAATATTGTTACTGTCAACTGGTCAACATATATCGGTAATGATTGGCTGACTAGAGTTTGACATTACTGTCGTGTGACGGTGGTGATCAGTTGACCCCCTAGGTCATACCTAAAGGGCAATACTCTTAATTGATTATTTAATTAATCGTATAATGTTGCGAGTTAATTAAATTACTTGAAAATTGACGGACGATTTTGGAAGTAAAATTTACGTATCATATTGAAATGTGATTAAATAAGATACGGTCTGAGTAATTGAATTGTATCATTACTCGGATAAAATAATTGTTTAATGTAACAATTAAATTGAATGAATTGTTATAAATACAATCAGTTGTGATTTATAAATTGGTAAAATTTTTGGCACAAGTAATTATGAAATTACTAAGTCAATTTTTGTATGTGACGTATTTTTATTAATACGTTGATTTTTAATATGTTAAAAATACATAACAAATATATGTGACATGTGACATGTAACATATAGACAATTGACAAAAATAATATGGAATCCATATTATAGAGTGGGCCGAAAATTAGAAGGATTTAAGCTAATTATAAGTTGTTTGTAATTAGTGGAAAAACACAATGATTAAAAGCAAACCTAGCCATGCAAGCCTATTGTTCATTGTGAAGAACAATTTTTCCATGCATTGGCTCCCCTATATCTCTCCTCTTACACGGTTTTGGGGAAGCAAAAATGATCATTGTTTTCTCTATAATTTTACCTAATAATATACTAAGTGTAGTGTATTATTATTGATTCTAATTCACTCATCCAAAATAGAGTTCTAGTGAGAAGAAAAATCCTCTCTTCTTCTCTCTTAAAAAACCGAAATATTCAAGAGTTAATAAATATTTTGGTTCAATTTTCTTCCTTGATTAATATTATACTAGTATTGTAATATTAATTAAAATTAAGAGGAGCCTTGGGTATAAAGTTTGGGGAGAGATCTTATACTTAGATCTTGTTCATCCATAAAGGAAAAGCTCAAGAACAAGAGAGATAGGTGATCTCTCTTGTGCCCAATATAACCGAAATATTGTATGTAAGGACATGATTTCTCCTCTATTTATATTATTGTTTGCATGCATAAGATCCGTTTTAATTTTATGACAAATTTATTTAGACATATATGAGTATGTTAGTATGTATATGAATCTACATTTCCTTCAATCGGTATCAAGAGCCACGGTTGTTTGCATGCAAATTGGTTAAAAGTTTTTCCAAGTTATATGAATAACAAATAAAACTTGTAAAATTTGTGTTATTATGATATATCACGAAATTATTACATGCATGTTAATATTTCTGGTCCTAAAGTGTTTTAGGATATTTTGGTTAATTTTTCGGATTTTTATTGTTCATAATTTACAATAATGGCATTTAAATGTGATTTTATGAGTAAAAATGTCATTTTTGGTCTAAAAATAGCTATACTTCGAATTTTCACTTGTTTTTTGGATATGTTGTCACATATATTATTTTGAGATAACCTGTAAATTTTCAAAAATTTTGGACTTATTATGCTCGAAAAATGAATTTTTCATTATTAAATTCGGATTTAAGTGAAAAATAGGTTAATATGAGTTAAATTTCGAATCTGGTCATAGAAAATTAATATGTTGTCACATGCAATTTTACAAGATGTGTGTAAAATAATTGGCATGATTTATGAATTTTTGAAGTCTTTTTGCATGATTTATGAATTTTTGAAGAAAAATAGCATAAATAGTGACATTATTAGTGAAAATTAATAAAACATAATCTATGACTTAGGAAAAACATCTAATGTTGCATTTTATTATCTTTTTCAGATCTAAAATTGAAAAGTTAATGAAAATAATTTTTCCATATTTTTATGATTATTTTATTATAAATCGATAAACCGCAACATTGTTTTTCCGGTAAATTTTCGAATTTTTTAACCTAAAGTTTTTGAACATTATGAGTGTCATGGAATTTTTCCAGAATGTTCATGAATTTAAATTTCAAATTTTGAATTTATTTGAAATTTTTGGATTTATTTGAAGTTTAATAGCTTATTTTTGTAATTTTTGGTCCATTTATGAACAATTTTGTAAATATGGGTTAATTATGGTCAAATTATTAGTGAAGACTATATTTTGAGTCCTAAGAGGTTAGGGTAATTAACTTATGCATAAATATGAGTTTATGTATTTTTGTGGTTATAAAATGTTGAAATCACGCAAATCCGTAAAAACCGAGTAATATATGATATTGGCTAATTAAAGGCGATTTAGCATTAAAATTGAGCATGTTCATACATATTATAATGCTGCATTTTTCTTTATGATTGTCATAATTTTAATTTATGTAATTTTTGAATTATGTAATTTTACTTAGTATGGCCTTAGATTTTAATTGGTATTTCCCGAAATGTATGGGAATATCGATTCGGTTGTAATTTTATTGTGATCTCGTATCACCGTTTTGTAATTTAATAGATTTATTTTATTTTAGTTACAAATGTATAATAGGAAATTATGTAATTTGTTATGTAATTTTATTCATTCCGGAGTTCCCAAAGACGGATTTCTTCAAGAATGGCGATACATAAAGACGGTGTTACCTCGAGATGCGTGCCACAACCGAAGTTCAAGGGACCAATGGAGTTGGTTTCCGAATATGTAATAGATTAATAGTTTTTCTATTTTAGGAAAGGCCATACTAGGATTTATTTATCTTTATGCTTGCATTTTATTTTATGTCACATGCATCGCTAAATCGCCATAACTAAACATGCATTGTTATTTTATCGAGTTTATCGACCGTGTCAATTCGAATTATCGTAGTTCACCGCTTTAGTTCACTTAAAACGTGATAGATAATAAATTGACATGACCTCGCTAAAATAAACAATTGAGACATAGCCTTACCAAATAGTAGAAACCATGAAAACCTATTTCGCGAGGGAGTGCACTCGGCTACCCCGGGGTACAAACCTTGTTACGTAGGGGAAGTGGGTGATGAATGTTAATCCACCGAATTCATGTTGATAAGGGATGTATCGGCTACCCCGTGCCCAAGTTGATGTGGTTTTGGATAATGGACACATTTATTCGAAATTTGGATTGAACTCAACAAAAGTAATTGATAAGGGTTGCATCGGCTACCCCGTGCCCTTGTTGATGTGTTTTGGGCTATAGATAAACATTAGAGTAATTTTATCGACCAAGAGTTCTAAAAGTAGAATCGATTAAAAGGTTAATCCACCGAGTTATATTGATAAAGGTTGCATCGGCTACCCCGTGCCTAAGTCGATATGAATTTTGGTTTTGGAATCATTTATCTAGTTGGGTAGAGGTCACTAGAAAATGCATAAAACTTGTTTAAATCATACATTTTTACGAGTATAATTAAAACGACATTTGTTTTACTCCTTATATTTTGTTTTGTAGAACACTTCTTTTTCATAACAAATGGCAACATCAACACCAACTCCTAATGCTACACCACTCGCTACTTCATCTTGGCTCTGATCCTTTATGGATCGATGTAAACTTGAAAAGAATGGGTCAAATTTCTCCGAATGGGATGCCCAACTCAAATTAGCCGCCGAAGGTGACGACAAGCTTCGTTACCTTACCGAGGCCTCTCCACCCGAACCCTCCACTAGGTCCACCGCGGCCACGAGGGAAGCCTATGAGACTTACCAAAAGGAGTCCGCCGCAATGAAAAATGTCTTAATATTTGCGATGGAGGCGGAACTCCAAAGGAGAGCCTTTAAAATGGGCAATGCTAATGAGATTTACTCCAAACTTGTGACCATGTTTTCACAAACTCCGCGGATCGTCCAATATGAGGCGGCCGCGGCATTCTTTGATCTCGACTTCAAAGAGGGCCAAAAGGTTAGCCCTCATGTGCTCAAACTCATGGAGCTTGTCGAGACCTTGAAAATTCAAAAGGTTGAAATCCCCAAAGAACTCATCGTAGATAGGATTCTACACTCCTTGTCTAAGGTCAAGGCATATGTGCAATTCCGGGTGAATTTCAACATGCAAGACAAGGATGTGTCTCTTGAGGAGTTGCACAAGTTACTTGTGCAAGCCGAGAGGGACATGGGGTTAAATGTGAACCCTCCCAAGGATGCGCTTAACATAAGCACAAAGAGTAAGGGGAAGTTCAAGAAGAGTGGAAGAAAGGGTAAAAAGCAAGCTCCCACATTCACCAAAGCTAAGTCTTGTGAAGCTAGCACTTCCAAAGTCAAGAAGGGTCCTCTTGATAAATGCCATTATTGTAATGGCATGGGTCATTGGAAAAGAAATTGTTCCAAGTACCTTGGTGATATCAAAGCTGGAAAGATCACTCCAGTAGGTAAATGACTAACCTTCTTTTATGTTTCTAAATTCAACTATGGTATTATGATGCAAAGTTGTGATAATGTATCTCCCTTTTTATTGTAAATAGGGCCTCCACCAAGCAAAGACAAGGGAAAAGAAAAACAAGCATGAGAAACCATGGAGAAGCTAAGGATAGCTTTTGTGGGGCTTTGTTTTTCATTGTCTTATTTTAAGTTATGTTTTGAATTTTAGAACTTTAAGTTTCCGTGTTCGACATGGAAAGGTATTTTGGATAATGGTTTGTATTTTGGATGTTGGTGACTTGGTTTGCAACCCAAGTCACCCGTTTTATCATTTATCCTTTATGTTCTAAAAATTTCATCTTTAAATGCTTGCGTTTTGAAACATAAGATTATTCACTTAAAAGTGATCCAATAGACAATTATAATGACGGGTTTCATTATATGTCCACATGCTTAAGGCTTGTGTATGATCATTTATAAAGTGATTTTAAGTCTATGAACTCTCTTAAAGGTATGTCAACCACCAAGTACACATATGAATTCAATAACAATTAGTCAACCTATGAGGTAGTTCTCCTTATAATTCAACATCATTAATTTGTGTCTCATATGCTATCTTTGAATGTTTAGTGTATTCATTCTAAAGATAGAGTGGGAGAAAAATGAGGACACAACACACAAGACAAAAATCAAATTGTGTACTTGTGTAAATGTAGATCTACGCAAGAGAAAATGATTTGAATAAAGGTATATCTATTTACATAGTATGCCGAATAGATGAGATCTATGGTCTCAAGTTAGTTCTATATGACTAAAGAGACCAAGTGTAGTAATCATAAGAGTATATTCTCAAGATAACTACGCGAGGAGACCAAAAGAAGTTTTGGATGAAAATGACTAATGCAAAGTCTTAACAAGTTTTGACTAAGTTCTATATGATAAATTTTGACCAAATAGTTTCAATCATGAGTTTTACTTAAGAGCCTAAATGAATCAAAGTAACATACTAGTTATGATCAAGATTAAGTAGCAAAGATTGATATTCCGATATCTTCAATAGCCAACGTTTTAACCACGCAAATGTCATTGCTTAACCTCGCTAGGAAATGGTTAATCCTCCTTCCGAAAGAGTATTCCGAAGGACGTATTCTAGATATTGTTTATATTTGAATAATGACATTGCTACACATCATTATGACATGAGTGTGTTAGAGAATTGAAATCTCTTTCCGTAAGGTTGAGATGAGATCACTTCAAAATAGGCATTTTGAAAGGATATGATGGGAACATATATGGTTTTATCCTAGTAACTTGGCAAAGCAATTTATATTTATATTCTTGACAAATTTCGATTGAGAAGTCAATTTCGAAATATGTTGAATTGAGTGGGAGTTAGGAAATTCTCATGTGAAGACATGGAATTTAGTGGGAGCTATCATCCTTGAATGTATAAAACTCATTACTCATTAAAGAATGACGAGCTAATACCTTCTTTCATAAAGAAGCTTTTGAGTTTTCAATTCTGGATGAAAATGGATAATGATGAATCCAATTACATCATGGGATGTTGGATTAGTATTAAAGAGATACACATCGTATCAACATATACATAGGTTATTCATATGAATGAAAATGGAATTACCATTAGCAGTCATGGTAGTTCATTGAACCTGAGAACGGTTGATCTCATGATTATTAGTAACTAATGTTTCCGCCATTAGAATAATCACATACATGTCCAATTATGAATCATATGCATAAGAGCATGATGATTGATTTGTGAGCCATAACAGAAACGTCATGAATTCTCAAGTAGAATCCGATGAGCGATTTCGGTGTTTGACGGAATATTCCATTATGTGATAAGAGGTTGCACATTTTGTAGAAGATCCGAGCACATATAAGGATTTATGAGAATCCCAAATCTTTCAAACTTGAAAAGAGAAATGAGAAGTTTTGGAAAGATGCTTGGTTGAATAAGAGGTTATTCAAAAACAATCTTTCCTAGTTAAGCTAGGACTTGTGAGAAGTACTAAGCTAATAATCTTGTCAACTATTACAAGATTCTACAAAACATATACCTAGTGCATTGTGTGTGGATGGAATACTTGATCGGTACAAGTTGTATTGTTCATCGCAAATTCGTTCATTATGAAATGATCGATAAGAAAGTTCTTTCAAGTTAAAGAACCAAAACCAAGGTCGAGAACCTTGATATGTACTTGGTAAGATTCATGCTATGAGAGAGAACATGAATGTGAAGGAAAATGCAAGTGTAAGAAGTTTGAACACATGGACACATGGGATGTTAAACTTCTATTGCAATCAATAAGTGTTTACACTTACGATAAACATCACAAGGTTGTAATATGATATTGACTACCCAAGTGTGATGTCGACATTTGTCGTTTGAGTTATTGTTAACTCACTTTGAACATTGTTATATCCAAATGGGTTGTAGAGACAATTGAACCCCGTTAAAGTGAACATGGATTAACATTGTTTTTGCCCATAGTTACTTATATGAGGTGACGTCTCGAAGTGACTAGAGTGTGAGGCGATTGATGGCAAGTTCAAGTGCCATAGAGTCATGTGAGATGACTAGTCGATCACATAGGCAGATTGTTAGGAACATTTTGTCGGGCCTAATGACCGCTTATAGAGTTCTGGCAAATTTATATAGCCTGGTCGTGGCAAGAGCTACTATAGTATTCAAATGAGTCGATTCTTTTGACTAAAGACTATTCTCCTAAGATGGCACGATTTGGATTAGCTTTGATTTGTGTTACTACGACCTTCGTAAATGGGGTCAAATGGGCATATTTTGGGTTATGATGGCTGTGGCTAGTCGAAGGGAATAAGTGCAATAGGAATTGTCCACCCCTAGTCAGGGTTATAACAATATCTCAGGGCCACTCGAGGAGTAATGAACTGGAAATGCGTGGCCACGCTCGGATGGCATCCAGAGTGGATAAATCCGGTCAATCAGTTATTCTCCAGATCGAGGAAACCACTCTCGATGTGATCACTTTCAAGTACGACCTGAAAGACACCTTGCATTGAGTGGGAGATAGTAATAGGACAAGAGAATTGGTGACGCACACTTGTCGAGGACAAGTGGGAGATTGTTGGAATATGTGTCCTCCGACAATAATGCGATCACGACTGTTGATCATGATGATCACATGTTTAAGTCTCATTAAAATGAATACAATTGGGAAGTAATATTATGTTTGTCAACTGGTCAACATATATCGGTAATGATTGGTGACTAGAGTTTGACATTCCGTCGTGTGACGGTGGTGATCGATTGACCCCTAGGTCATACCTAAAGGGCAATACTCTTAATTGATTATTTAATTAATCGTATAATGTTGCGAGTTAATTAAATTACTTGAAAATTGACGGACGATTTTGGAAGTAAAATTTACGTATCATATTGAAATGTGATTAAATAAGATACGGTCTGAGTAATTGAATTGTATCATTACTCGGATAAAATAATTGTTTAATGTAACAATTAAATTGAATGAATTGTTATAAATACAATCAGTTGTGATTTATAAATTGGTAAAATTTTTGGCACAAGTAATTATGAAATTACTAAGTCAATTTTTGTATGTGACGTATTTTTATTAATACGTTGATTTTTAATATGTTAAAAATACATAACAAATATATGTGACATGTGACATGTAACATATAGACAATTGACAAAAATAATATGGAATCCATATTATAGAGTGGGCCGAAAATTAGAAGGATTTAAGCTAATTATAAGTTGTTTGTAATTAGTGGAAAAACACAATGATTAAAAGCAAACCTAGCCATGCAAGCCTATTGTTCATTGTGAAGAACAATTTTTCCATGCATTGGCTCCCCTATATCTCTCCTCTTACACGGTTTTGGGGAAGCAAAAATGATCATTGTTTTCTCTATAATTTTACCTAATAATATACTAAGTGTAGTGTATTATTATTGATTCTAATTCACTCATCCAAAATAGAGTTCTAGTGAGAAGAAAAATCCTCTCTTCTTCTCTCTTAAAAACCGAAATATTCAAGAGTTAATAAATATTTTGGTTCAATTTTCTTCCTTGATTAATATTATACTAGTATTGTAATATTAATTAAAATTAAGAGGAGCCTTGGGTATAAAGTTTGGGGAGAGATCTTATACTTAGATCTTGTTCATCCATAAAGGAAAAGCTCAAGAACAAGAGAGATAGGTGATCTCTCTTGTGCCCAATATAACCGAAATATTGTATGTAAGGACATGATTTCTCCTCTATTTATATTATTGTTTGCATGCATAAGATCCGTTTTAATTTTATGACAAATTTATTTAGACATATATGAGTATGTTAGTATGTATATGAATCTACATTTCCTTCAGCTTTAAAATTCGTATAAAAAATATATTGTCCAAAAGGTAAAACATCAACATGGCAAAAACTTCACAAACGAATCAACATTGTCACATGTAAATAATTGAAATTAAACCAAATGGAAAATATGAATTTAAATATAAATCAAAGGATTTATAATACCAATAACACAACAAATTAAAATATACTTTATTGGACATAACAATAACAATACTCAATACTCAATAATAATACTCAATATACTCTATATAATCAAGTAAATAAATTAAACCATAAAACACAATCCACAACTTAGAAACTCATGGGCAAATGAGCAATAGATTTTAAATAGATAATTGTGAATAGAAACTATCATAGGTGTTATAGGTTTTATAGCCATCACATAACCATAGACTCCAATATTTTAATTTTATTTTTAATTTATTTTGTGGTATTATTAAATTAGATAATTGATTGCTGAGCAACTCAAGAGATGAATTAAATAGGGAAAAATGTTAATGAAAATTATGGGTATTAAGTAGTATAAAGAAATATAATCAATTTATTAACATATTATATTATAAAAAATTAATTAGATATGAAGAAATTTTAATTAATTTGGTGGGTGTTAAGTATTATGAAGAGTTTTAATCAATTTATTATAATGTTTAATTAAAAAGTTAATTAAATAGGAAAAAGTGTTCATAAAAATGGTGGGTGCATGTTAAGTAATATGAAAAGTTTTAATTTATTAACATATTTTATTACCAAAATTTCAATTAAAGTGTCAATTTTAATTATAAATTATGACATTTATTAACATGTTTTTATTACAAAAATTCAATTAAAATGTCAATATTGATTTAAATTATGAAATTTTGATGTAAATTTGTAAGGGTTACATTGATGTAAATTAATTTATAGAAAAATGAATTAAATCTATAAAATAAGACAATTACGTGGCAATGAGTTTTGATGCTCACATTTACGTGGCATTTACGTGGCATTTTTGGATCCTACGTGGCTTTGTCTATGTGGCTTTTATTAGTCATTTTAGAGTAGCATTTTAATTATATTTTATAGATCCGTGCACTGATCCAATACATGATCCACAAAATTCCTAAAACAAATACTTCTGTTTGGAGTATCCAAATGGAATTGAGGGTGAATGGACAAAGAATCATCAAAATCAAGATTAGTCGTAAGTTGGTATAGGTCCCTCCACCTAGACGAGAGAATACTAGTAGACACGGCGTATTTTGTGGGAAGAAAAGACAGAATACGACCTAGAATTTCATTAGGTAAATTGCTGATACAATCTATTTTCTCGGTCTCTTGCGACTTCTGACGAACACTACTCTTTGTTTCACCAAAATCCATTGTTTCTTAACTCAACATTCCTAACAACAACAATACGAAAGGATCAATCAAGAATAATTTGAACATTTAACCTTCAGACATACAACTTTGTACCCATAAACCATACAAAATCTCTACTATTTCATATGCAAACAGTTCCAAATAAATCGAACAAAAATGCAAGATGATCATAGTTATCAAGATTGAACATAACACCATATCTATATTACTAAAGATATAACTTAGACCCAATTGTGCGATATCATGAAACCGTCTCATATAAACAGCTACAAATCAAGAAACTTGACATATTTTAATGTAAATTCGCCTAGCAGCTGGCGTGAAAAAGCAAAAAAAACAGTTAAAATAAGTTGAACCTAGTACTTTTCTTGCGCATTAGACTTTTACAGTACTAACAGTACTCCATAAAAAGAGTAAAAAGAAAGGAAATGGAAGAGTTTGTTTACCCAGAAGTTCAGCAACAGTGGAAAAAACGATAAACCCAGTAAAATCAGTGAAGCTTTTTCTGAAATCCCTAATTAATCTACCATAATGAAGATGGTGATGAAGATGAAGATTAGATGAAGAAAATGAAGATGTGTGTGACTGTGTGAGGAAGATTAGAGAGAGAAACGAGAGAAAATATTTGTTGTAAAGAGAAAATTATGAAATAAAATTGTATTGATCAAGTTATATAGGAGAAGTTGTTATATTACATTCAGCTATTAACTAACTTGCTCTAACAACTTATAACAAACTTTTAACTAAGTTTGACTTGACTTTTATTCTAACTACTTCATATACTTCTAGAACTTTTAGACGGCAAGAAAATGAAAAGACCAAATTCCACGCTCAAAGGGGGGAGACAGAGAGTAGTCGTTCTAGCAAAAGGGTGATTTTTCTGGCGATAATTATTGTTTAAGGGCGTGTTTGATTTGAGCGATTTGGAGTGAAAAGAAAGAGAGGGAAAGTAGGGATTTAAAATCGTTTATTTGGATAGCAAATGATAATTAAAACGAGAAGCAATGATAATTATAGGCAATAATTAATTAATCCGCATTAAATTAAATAATATAAATTTTTATTGAAGTATATATATGTATATATTTTTTTTAAAAAAAAAAAACTGGTCAAATAAAAAATACTTTGTTCCGGTCAATTATTGTTTTGGGGTTTTGACACAGTCACACAACGACCAAAGAAAGGGGAAAGAGTCAATTATAAGATCACAAGTGGAACAAATTGAAGGTAAATGATCAAATTGCTCATAAAATGCAATCCTAAAATAGAAAGGACACCAATTAACTGAGACGCCCCAAAATGAGATAGGACAACAAATGACCAAGACGGAGGGAGTAGTTCTGTAAAATTTTGTGCCGAGTCATTTTCGCCATGGTAATTGATACGTGCATTTTATATAGTCTTTTTAGGCCTCTTTATGCACGTATTTCTATTCTATCCTCGTAGTTTTATGCTACGAAATGCCCCGAATATTTTACTTTGGTTTGTTTTGCTTTATTTGTAGGAATGGACCCGAAAGTAGTAGAATCAAGCCTTTTATCGTCCGTTTTGCATGCATTTGGAGGATGAGTAGATTTGGAGCGGAAATACTGCTGTTAGGGGATGCGTGAAGTCATTTCAGAAGCTAAATAAACAAGTCAATGCTGAAATCAACGAAACAAGTAGCTGGCTGAGTCAAAGTCACTCGATCGAAGGCTTTTATGGTCGATCGAGTAGTTTTGGATAGCAGAAGAGTTCGATCGAGTAAAATCATTGTTCGATCGAATTGCGCATAATTGGAGTTCCTCGATCGAGTAGGTTTTCTACTCGATCGAGAGGTTTTGCTATGATTCTGTTCGATCGAGCAGTTTAAAATGGCTCGAGCGAGTAGTTATCTAATGGGCTCGAACTTTTTCAGTTTTATTTCGTTTTTAGGTCAAATAATTGTCTTTCCTATAAATAGGAAAGACAACAGACGACTTAGACTTTTACAATACAACATACGTTACTTTTCTTCCTTTCTCAATGGAACATTGTTTTTCTCTCTATTTTCCGGATCTTATTCTGTAACTTTCTCTTTCCTTTACTCTCTTTATTTAATGCTTATTATTCTTCTATCCCTTGTTCTTGCTCTTTTCTTATTTATGTCTAGCTAAATATCCTGCTAGGGTTTAGGGGAGTCAATGGATTTGTTGTTAATTGCTAATTAGGTTACGGATCTTTCGCTGTCGTTATGTCTGTGTTGTTAATCACTGCTATTAACTATAATCAGCTATTTGAATCGATGCACTTAGCCTATTTAACCTTGGTAAGCCTTGACCTAGACCGGAAGGTTGGAAGGGGTGAGACCCGCAGCGAACAATAGGATGCTTTAGTAAGGGCGGAAGCTAAGCTAATAGTATTTTAGGGCGAATTGAGACCGGGAGGAGATATTCGTTGCCCCTTAGACTGACACATGCGACCGATCTGCGACCTTAGTTGTGATTAATCGATATTGATTGATGAACCGACAATCCTAGTTTTCTTTCTCTCTTGTCAATTCCTCTTAACCTTTTCTCTTGCCTTAATCTCCTTTAGTTAGTTTATACAACTCAAACCCCCAATTGTGACCTTAGACAGACTAGAATTGACAAGTAGATAGTGATCGCCTCCCTGTGGAGATCGACCCTACTTACCACTGACTTTTGTTAGTTGTACTTAGGTATTTATTTTTGGTACCTAACGACGGTATCAGTAACCAGGTTAACCAGGTTGGCTTCGGATAAGTCAAAATTTGTGTCGGGTCATTTTCGGGTTTAACGATTCAGTTTGGATCGGGTCGGGTCATATTAATCCGTGTAAGGGTCATTTTCGAATTTGTTATTGTCAAGTTATTTATAAACGATGGACTGTGTGCAGAAATAAACATTCATATCGTATTAGAGATGGTAGTGGGTTGTGTCCTGTCGTGCCTCCTACCGGTCCGTGCTAGGAGAAAAAAAATGACACGATATGCACGGAAAGGTGGGGTTTGTGTCGTGTCATGGGTGCCGGTGAAATGGAAAAGGCAACTCAGGCCGACCCACAACTCCACGAGTCACGACCTATAGCGTGTCGTGTAGTAGATCTTGCTTGGCGTGTCCAAGCAATTCATTCCTCCACTTTAACCTTATTTCTTTGTATTGCCCAAGCTTGTCGTGTCCATGTGGGTCGTGCCGTGTCTGGGCTAGGCATAGTCTTTTTCCTTAAACTTCGGCCCAAGCACGGCCCACAACCCATGGCGTGCTAGTATGTGTCAGTTCCTTGTCGTGCTAAAATGGACCATAAGCAGTGTTAGAGTGTGCCAGCCCAATATCCTGCATGCCCACGTCCATCTCTAGGTCGGATCATAAGCTCATAGACACTTCACTTCACTACCATAGTGAAAAAGGACGGGTCATGGCTATGCATATATAGCTGACCAAAGGAACGGGTCAGCTAGGCCCGACCTGCCACACGGGCTTCTTTAGTCCCGGCCCGCTCTTGGCCATCTACGTCCCGCCCAATACAAGGACCGGGCATGGATTTTATATTCAGCCCAGCCCGCCCCTGGCCCGTTATTTTAAGAAAATTTCTTTTAAAAAACCCGATTTGTAAATATCATCGACGTTTTAGTAAATATCGTCGACGTTTTCATTCCAAAAGACGATAATGCCCTTTGCATAATTACACTTTTTTCTCTCTAAACAATTTTCTCTCAAATTCTACTAAAAACCAACTACATTTCGATCTCTCATTGCATTAAACTAATTAAAAGATGTTAGAAATTAACGCACATCGGCTAGAAAACTTAAATAAATTTAAAAAATCGGCAAATAAACGTATTAAACACGTTTTTTTTTAAATGAACTAGTTCATGGACTAAATGTTGAGATTCAACAATCGACCATGGACCAAACGTTTTTTTTTTTTTCGGTGCTCATGAGGGGCGAAGCCCCAAAAATTAACTATTTGTTACAATACGTGGAGTGGGAACTCCAAAAACGTCGTCTCTAAGAATGGGTCGAAGTTCGTCAAAAAGGTGAATCTAGATAAGTAGGGAGGGTATTGGACTCTATCCCTCGGTTAGCCAGCATGTCTGCGGCTTTGTTCCCTTCTCTGTAGATGTGCTCCAGCTTGACAGTCCATGAAGCTTCATTAATTAGCTCCTTGCATCTTCTGACAATAAACTTTAGACTATTGGTTATCAACTTATCCCCATTAATGTTTTCCACGCATGGAGAATTGTCCATGTGAACTAAAAGCATTGGAATCTGAAGTTCTTTAGCCCGTTCCAACCCAGCTAAGAGCGCTAGCAACTCCGCCTTCATTGAGGAACAATTCCCACAAGACAAGTAAAGAGCCGAGATGAAATTACCAGATGGATCTCGAAAAATTCCACCCCCCTCCCCCCGGCAGGACCTGGGTTTCCTCTAGCGGCTCCATCCGTATTGAGCAACACCCACCCATGAGGCGGTGGAGACCATCGAATGAATAATTCAACATGACGCGAACGAGGAGTAGGGATAAGAAAATCGAATTTGTCGAAGGCCCTTTTGGTGATATCGAACTGCTGGTATAAGAAGACCTGAGGATGGACCGGGTTTTCATTCTCACGACCAAAGACAATATTGTTCCGCCATCGCCAAATCCACCAACACGTAACTGCAAATAGGATAGGCCAGTCCGAAATGCTTACCTCGACGTCATTGCTGGCGTTTCGAAGTATCCAGTCATTAAAAGGAGAGTTGTAGAAATAATTATTATTGGGATCTAGCCCGATGGACGACCAAATAGCTCGTGAAATCGGGCATTTGCGGAGCATATGCTCCGTAGTCTCTTCCTCGTCCTCGCATCTTGGGCATATGGGATTGTCACATATATTCCTTTTCACCCGATTAACATTGACCATAATTCTATCATGAGCAGCTAACCATAGAAACATTTTGAGGCGTTGTTGAACGGGCAATTTCCAAATCGTTTTCCAGCAAGAAGACTCGAAGGACAATGCCAGCTCCGACTCACGCATAAAACCAAGTGCCGAGCTGATGGAAAATTTACCTGAGTCCGTACCTCGCCAATAGAGAGTGTCCTCTTGATCTGGGTCCGGGAAGAGTGATATCGAAGCAATTTTTTGTAGAATATTTCCAGGGAGATAGTTAGAAAATAAATCCCAATTCCATCCATGATTCTCGATCCACATATCACTAACGGTAGCTGCTAGACTAGTCTCGGGAATGGGGGCTATGGCGTGATCCGCGAGACACAGTCCGTCCACCCAAGCATGGTCCCAGAAAAGGGTACGCCGAGCATTGCCTACAGCTGTAGCTGTTCCTTTAACTATTGTCTTGGCTTGTGACGAGATAACGGCCCAGACATTAGACATGCTAACCCTTGGTTGAAAAATATCAATATCGCATCTGTTACTGTAATATTTAGCTCGTAAGACTTGTGACCATAGACTGTGTGGCTCCGCGAGAACTCTCCACCCAAGCTTCGTAAGGAAGGCCGCGTTAGCTTGCCTCGCTGAGGTAATACCGAGTCCACCTCGGGATTTAGGCTTTTGAACCGTCTCCCATTTAACCAAATGAATCGTTTTCTTTTCATCGCTACCACCCCATAAAAATTGACGGGCTTTTCTGTCAATATTATCACATATTGTCCGTGGGAGCTTAGCCGTCTGCATACTATAATTAGCTAAGGTGGTGAGGGTAGATTTAACAAGCTTCTCCCTACCCGCAAGTGAGAGCCGTTTAGTAGCCCATCCAGACAATCTTTTATGGATTTTTTCTTCCAGATGAGCAAATGTGTTCCGGGTAACTCTACCATTAATAGTAGGCATGCCGAGATAAGTCCCAAGATCGTCCGTTTCTTCGAATCCAAGAGCCTGACCGACTGCTTGTCTCGTTGAAAGATCCGTGTTTTTCGAAAAGAACACCCTTGATTTAGCAGCACTAACTTTTTCCCCTGAGGCTATACAAAAATTATTAATGACGTGCCTGATAACTAAGGCTTGCTCTTCTGTAGCCTCTGCAAAAATGACCATATCATCTGCAAAAAATAAGTTAGTAATAGACGGACCATTCCTACCCAAAGTAATCGGTCTCCAATTCTTGTTGCATACTTCGATATCTATGGCCTGTTGCAATTTTTCGAGGCACATTACAAAGAGATAAGAGGAGAGCGGATCCCCTTGTCGAACTCCCCTAGACGGGGTAAACTGCTCAGTCACTTCTCCGTTCCAAAGAACTTGCAGTCGAGTAGAAGTAACACATTCCATGACGACATCCACAATAAGAATCGGCAATTGCATATCTTGTAAAGTATCTCTAATAAAAGACCACCTTAGATGATCATAAGCTTTTTCTAAGTCAATTTTTATAGCCATGAAACCAGTACGACCCGTTTTTTTACGCATAGAATGTATCGCTTCTTGGAAGACCACTATATTATCAGTAATTTGTCGACCCGGTACGAAGCCACTTTGGGTCTCGGAAATTAAGTGAGGTAGGACCTTTATAACTCGGTTGGCTAATATCTTACTATTGATTTTATAGGAAACATTACAGAGTCCAATAGGCCTGAATTGAGTAATGGTTTCAGGATTAGTTACCTTGGGAATAAGGACTATATGAGTGTCATTGAGACCTTCGGGGAAGCCTTTACCTTCAAGAGCATTAAGCACCATACCACATAAGGATTGTGATATTAAGCCCCAATTCTTCTGGTAAAAAAGGGCTTGAAAACCATCCGGACCGGGCGCCTTTAACGATCCCATATTATGAATGATACGAATTTAAATGCGGAAGCGATATTTGATAAGTTAGACCTATAACTTATCAATGGGGAACGAACTCAAGACCTATTGAGATCGAACAAGTTAAATATTCAAATACGCGTTTGAACAAATAACGGAAAAATAATGCTCGCAAGCAGTTTTGTGATTTCTTTGATTGATTTCTGAATGACATTTACAAAGACTCGGAGGCTATAAATAGCCAAATTGAGACTCTTCGGCTGACCCAAAGGCAACGAAAAGTTGCTCATAAAAATAGCTAATTAAAAACAATACTTAAGCTACATTATTATAGCATTGAAACAGGAGGACTAAAGGAAGCAATTAAGTCTCCCTTTTATTAGTTAAAATAAGATGTAAATTGTCTCAAACTTCACACTGTCAGTCCACCGTTACATAACAAATTGACGAAGCGCGCCACTGAACCCATCGAGCTATCCATATTCACCGAGAGCACAAAATCATTTGCCAAGCTACGAACATCATCGCTACTGGAATCGTCACCCATATCATCCCCTCCCCCTTTGAAAGGAATTGACCTCAATTCGACTAGTCCGTCATCATCCAAGTACGGGGATAAGTCACCCACGTTAAAAGTAGCATGGACACCGTAATCACCGGGCAATTCAACTTTGTAAGCGTTGTCGTTCACACGGGAAATCACTTTGTAAGGCCCTTCGGCCCTTGGCATAAGCTTATTTTTCCTTTTCCCCGGAAATCGCTCCTTACGCAAATGGACCCAAACTAAGTCACCATCTTGGAACACTCGAGGTTTCCTGTGTTTATTTGCTTTCCGTTGATACGAAACATTGATAGCTTCAATTTGCTTACGGACTTGTTCGTGCAATTTAACCATAGACTTTAATTTAGCTTCAGCATCTTTATGCACTAACTCGTCTTTCGGAAGTGGAATTAAATCCAGTGGAAGATACGGATTAGCTCCATAAACCACTTCAAAAGGGGAATGACTCGTAGCATGTGTCGGAGAACGATTATAAGCGAACTCGGCATGAGCCAACTTAACATCCCAATCCTTCAAGGACCGACTGACCAACCCACGTAACAATACCCCCAAGGTCCGGTTTGTCACTTCCGTTTGCCCGTCCGTTTGCGGATGATGAGTGGTACTAAAAAGGAGTTTCGTGCCAACCTTTCGCCACAAGGTATTCCAAAAATAACTCAAAAACTTGGAGTCTCGGTCCGACACAATCGTTTTTGGAATTCCATGAAGACGGACAATCTCCCTATAATAAAGCTCGGCAACATTGCTCGCATCGTCGGTTTTATGACAAGCTACAAAGTGGGCCATTTTAGAAAACCTATCCACGACCACCATAATAGCGTCCTTACCCCTATGAGTACGAGGTAGAGCCACTATAAAATCCATCGACACATCTTCCCAAGGTCGAAGCGGGACTGGTAACGGAGGATAAAGGCCGGGTTTAAATGAACTTTTGGTCACTTTACATGTTACACACTTGTTCACCAAGATCGTCACATCGCCTATCATTTTGGGCCAAAAGAAATGCTCCTTTAACACCTCAAGCGTTTTAGCCATTCCGAAGTGACCGGCCAAACTCCCACCGTGAGCCTCTCGGACCAATAAGTCCCGAATTGGGTGTTTAGGAACACAAAGACGATTCCCTTTAAATAGAAAACCCTCCTGCAACATAAACTCCTCGAATGGACCCTTACCACACTTCTCAAATATTACCCAAAATTCACCATCATCTTGATAATAATTTTCCAGAATTTCAAAACCAAGAAGACGGATATTTAAAGTAGACAATAAAACATACCTTCGTGACAATGCGTCGGCTACAATGTTACTGCGTCCATCTTTATATTTTGAGGAAAAATGGAAGGACTGTAAAAACTCGACCCATTTCGCATGCCTCGGACTCAGATTTTGTTGCCCATTAATATACTTCAATGACTCATGGTCGGAATGCAATATAAAATGGCTCGGTCGCAAATAATGACTCCAGTGCCTCAAAGCTCGAATGATAGAGTAGAACTCTTTATCGTATGTGCAATACTTCAACCGAGCTCCCCCTAATTTCTCGGAAAAATATGCGATTGGACGCCCACAATGAATTAAAACGGCCCCAATACCCACACCGCTTGCATCACAGTCGACCTCAAAAGGTTGAGAAAAGTCCGGGAGAGCTAGCACGGGTGCCTCGCATAATTTAGTCTTTAATAACTCAAATGCATTGTTGGCTGCTTCTCCCCAAACGAATGCACCCCTCTTAAGGCATTCGGTCATCGGACACGCTATCGTACTAAAATTACGAATGAACCGACGGTAAAAAGAAGCAAGACCCATGAAGGACCTGACGTCGGTGACTGTCTTCGGTTGCGGCCAGGATTGAATGACTTCGATTTTGGCGCTGTCCACGGAAACACCACTGCCCGACACTACATAACCCAAAAACAGAACACTCCACCAAAAAGGAACATTTTTCTAACTTCCCGTACAATTTTTGAGTACGCAAAACTTCAAAAACTTGTTTCAAATGCTGTATATGCTCCTCCTCAGTTTTACTATATACCAAAATGTCATCAAGATAGACCACCACAAATCGACCCAAAAATGGTTTAAGTACTTCGTTCATTAATCGCATAAAAGTACTCGGAGCATTTGTGAGACCAAATGGCATGACGGTCCATTCATACAAACCGTATTTTGTTTTAAAAGCCGTCTTCCACTCATCTCCTTCGCGCATTCGAATTTGATGGTACCCACTCCGTAAGTCAATTTTTGAAAACACCGTAGAACCATGTAGTTCATCGAGCATGTCGTCGAGCCTAGGAATGGGGAAACGATATTTAATCGTGATATTATTGACGGCCCTAGAATCGACACACATACGCCAAGACCCGTCTTTCTTAGGAACAAGCAGTACCGGCACGGCACAAGGGCTAAGGCTTTCACGGACAAATCCCCGCTCTACCAATTCGTCAATTTGTTTCTGAAGCTCTTTTGTCTCCTCTGGATTGCACCTGTAATCAGCCTTATTCGGCAATGGGGCTCCGGGAATGAGATCGATTTAATGCTCTATTCCTCGGATAGGTGGCAGTCCCGGCGGCAAGTCATTGGGAAAAACGTCCCTGAACTCACGCAATAACCCATCAATGTGGCCTCCTGACATCCCCTCTTTGTTACCTATTGATTCCTCCTTAGCTAAAAGTAAATAAACATGTTCAGCTTTTTTTATTGCACACTCAATATCACGTTCTTTGATTAGCAAATTTTCCTTTTTATTCTTAACACTCATGGCACGAATATCTTGGGAGGACATAGGTTTCAACACGATTTTTTTACCCTTATCTCGCAGCTCATACTCATTACTCCGCCCTCGATGTATCACATCCCGATCAAACTGCCAAGGACGGCCTAATAAAATGTGACAGGCATCCATCGGAATTACGTCGCATAAAACTTTATCATAATAGGACCCCATGGTCAGACCCACAAGTACCTGCTTCGACACTTTCATCTTATTACCATCATCGAGCCAATGTAATGAATACGGCCTAGGATGAGCCGTGGTGGTCAACCCGAGTTTATCAACCATCTCGCTAGAAGCAACGTTAGTGCAACTACCTCCATCAATTATGACGCTACACCATTTGTTCCCGACTTGGCATTTGGTATGAAACAATTGGTCTCGTTGTTCCGACTCATTTGGACCCGGCTTGGTTTGTAAAGAACGAATAACCAAAACTGTGTCGTAAACAGGAGCACTATAAGCCTCCACCTCCTCTTCACCCTCACTGTTTCCCTCATCAAAATTAAACACATCACCCAACCTTTCCCTTTATTCCTCGTTCATTGCTTCATCTCGGTATTCAAAGGCTTCTCTTAAGGTGACCACTCGTTTATTAGGGCACGAATTCTGATAGTGCCCAAATCCCTGGCACTTAAAACATCTTACTTTTGACAGAGAGGTTTCCTTGGATGAATTAGTCGTTTTAGGGATGGTGGTATTGTCTGAGTTATGGATTTTGTTTGGGTTACTGCTAGACACAGGGGAATTGAATTTAGATTGTGATTCGTCTTTGGACCAGTATTTGGGTTTTCTTGAGTCAGAACTCGACCCTCCCCCGTATTTCGTTTTTCCCTGAGCCTCGAGTTTCAGACAAAGCCCACACAATGTATCGAAATCCGAGTAAGGATACAACTCTACTGTGCTAGCAACGTTGGAATTCAACCCTCGTAAAAATCTTGCCATTTTTTGTTCCTCTATCTCCTCTAATTCCCCCATTAACGACAAATTTTCAAATTCATCAATATACTCCCCCACACTCAATTTCCCTTGCCTAAACTCCGCAATTTTACGATAAGTAGTAATCCTATGGGTTGTGGGTACATACCGTTTACGAAGTTTCCGCTTCAAGGACTCCCACGATGCAATTTTCTCCTTTCCAACTCGTATTCTTTTGGCCTTCAACCCCTCGAACCATAAGGACGCTCCTTTGATCAATCGTAAAATCGCATATCGACATCTCTTCTCGTCAGTGATGTCTTTGAAATCGAAGAACCGCTCGATTTTCCGTTCCCAATCCAAATAGTTTTCGGGATCGGTACCTCCTGTAAATTCCGCCAATTCTAAGATTTTGAACTCGTCTTGCTTCGCTTTCCCAGCGGTTCGACTTCCGGTAGGTCTATTACGTAACAAGTCTTGCAGCTTATCATAAAATTCGTCGTCGAACTATTCGCCTGCCATTATCAATTTTTTTTGTTTGAGTGTTTTTTTTTTTTTTTTGTAATGAACCGAAACTTAGGACCGTCTCGATTTAATGGAAAATCAAGAGTCGAAGCTCTGATACCACTTATGATACGAATTTAAATGCGGAAGCGATATTTGATAAGTTAGACCTATAACTTATCAATGGGGAACGAACTCAAGACCTATTGAGATCGAACAAGTTAAATATTCAAATACGCGTTTGAACAAATAACGGAAAAATAATGCTCGCAAGCAGTTTTGTGATTTCTTTGATTGATTTCTGAATGACATTTACAAAGACTCGGAGGCTATAAATAGCCAAATTGAGACTCTTCGGCTGACCCAAAGGCAACGAAAAGTTGCTCATAAAAATAGCTAATTAAGAACAATACTTAAGCTACATTATTATAGCATTGAAACAGAAGGACTAAAGGAAGCAATTAAGTCTCCCTTTTATTAGTTAAAATAAGATGTAAATTGTCTCAAACTTCACACTGTCAGTCCACCGTCACATAACAAATTGACGAAGCGCGCCACTGAACCCATCGAGCTATCCATATTCACCGAGAGCACAAAATCATTTGCCAAGCTACGAACATCATCGCTACTGGAATCGTCACCCATATCAATGAACCACGCTCTCGATTTCCGCCATTGTATATGGCCTGGACAACCAATCCCAATCTTTCTTATTAAAAGGTTGAAATAAGTCCCACGGCAGCCGGTCTTCAACGGGTTCTTGTTGCTCCTCCGTAAATAGAGTCTTATAAAATTGAACGATAATGCTTTTAATTTCCTCAGGATCATCCGTCCAGTTCCCCTCATTGTTCCTTAGCGAATTAATTTTATTTTTCCAACGCCTCACAAGAGTACTTATGTGAAAATAAGAAGTGTTACGATCTCCGTCTTTGATAAAATCAATTCTTGATTTTTGATACCACAATAGTTCCTCCTGCTCGAACACCTCATCTAGCTCACGGCGTAATCTCGCTTCCAATTTAATAAGTGACGGTATCCTCCGTAAAGATAACTCTCTTTGGCAACCCCCAATTCGCGCCATCAGTTTCTTCTTCTTCCTAAAAATATTGCCGAATATATTATGATTCCAGTCCTTTAATTTCGAGGCTAAGGTCGACAATTTTTGCGGGAAAATTCCTTCCTTAGGCCAATTTTCCTCGACAAATTCCGTAACATTTTCATGCTTCAGCCAACAAGCTTGGAAGCGGAAAGGCCTATTGATAGTGGATAAAGGGGCGAAGCCGTTAGGGGAGATAAGAAGTGGGCAGTGATCCGACTGAAACGCGGGTAAGTGCTTAACCAAGGCGTCTTCATTTAGGGTACTCCAACTAGCATTACACAGGCGCGATCTAGTCTTGCGCTTTGTCGAGTCTCTGTCGTATTCCCTCGCGCCCAAGTATGAGACGCCCCAGTAAAAGCAAGCTCGATAAGATCACAGTTGTCTATCCAGTTGATAAAATTTTCACATCGTCGAGCCATATTAGCATCCACTCCGTGTCTTTCGTTTAAGTGACGAGTCTCGTTGAAATCCCCTGCTAGTAGCCAAGGTCGATTATTCGTCCTAGCAAAGTTTTCCAATTCTCGCCAAAGCTCCCTTCTATTAGTCGGGTCCGGACTCGCGTAAACGGTCGAGAAAAACAAAGGGACTTCCCCATTGCGTGCAATTTCTATGGTGATATACTGATGATGCTCTGTCACAGTTGACACCGAAACAATATCGGTATTCCAATAAAGCCAAATACCTCCACTAAAACCCTGAGCATTAACACGGGATTGACCCCTGTATCCAATGATATCTCCCAGCTTTACCGCGTGGTCATTGTTCATATGGGTTTCGACTAGCGCTATAACAGTAGGCCTAAAAAGTCTCGTGACTTCCTTAATCGCACTTATTTTTCTCTTGCTTCCCGTACCTTGAACATTCCACACCAAGAAGGTGATATGTGGTAAATTTGGAACCAAGTCTGGAATTCGTGTATTCATAAAATCAGGCAAATAAGGTAACGATGTTAAATAAGCTCTACTTACGAGTTTGAGTACGTTATCAACACTCCACCATGGACCAAACGTTGAAAACCAACGTTTGCCATGGTCCAAACGTGGGAAACCAACGTTGGCCGTGGTCCAAAAGTGAGAAACCAACATTGGCCATGGTCCAAACGTTGGAATCCCACGTTTGGCCACGGAGAATAATTTTTTTTTTTTTTTTTTAAAAAAAAAAAATTCTCCGCGGCCAAACGTGGGATTCCAACGTTGGACCACGACAAACGTTGCTTTCCAACGCGTTTGGTCCATGGTGAACGTTAGATCTCAAAGTTTGGTCCACTTCGGTTCAACTCGGGGTACAAATTTGATTTACGAGAAAAATTGCAATGTTTATTATTACTAAATCAATACGTGACGTAAATCAATTGTCGAATAGATGTAGCGGTGCGGAAAAAAAAATTAACCAAATAATGAAGCGATTAAGTTGTTTAAGTACCAGTGATTCGAGATCCGTCGTGTTGTTAATTGTTGTTGTTTTTTTTTTAATTTAGTTGAAGTTGAGGGGAAATTTTTTAGAGAGAGAAAGTGTTGGATGAGTGGAAGGGCAGTTATCGTCTTTTTTTTTTTAAAACGTCGTCGATGTTTACTAAAACGTCGTCGATATAAATCAACCCCCTTAAAAAAATATGTGAGGCCCGCCAACCCAGCCTGGTTATGGAGCGCCTCTAGCCTAGCGCGGGTCATACACCATCCAGCCCGCCTCTCCCATGGGCCGTTTTAGGGCCTAGCTAGGTGAGCCTGCCCCTCCTGGGTTAGCTCGGCATGGCCCAAACCCATCCGGAGTACAGCCATGTGGCTATGCTTGTGAAGTTATTTGGCTTCTTTGCTGTACTTTGGGTAGTTTTTCTCCACATTTGGGCTGACGTGTTATTTCGTCTCTCTTAAAAAGGATATATCCGTTTTAAGAGTAAAACATGTTTTGCTAGTTCCCAAGAGCTCCTTTTCTCCTACCCTTTTTATTTAACTTTTCTTTTAAGTTTATTTGACGGATATTGCCTTAAACAAGAATTTGTATCGGACATAGATATGGCCTCCAACTTCTTTGTTTTTAAAGGTTCGTACTTATCGAGTATTTATATAATCCAGTCTAAAAAAAGGTCTCAGCTTATATACTTCGTTTTAAGGTTCAAATCTGGCGCCGTCTATTATTTAGTGATCTAACAGCCTCGTTCATCGGAGTAATAAATTTGATTTTAGAACGTTTTCAAAATCAGACAAGACGGACAACCTAAAAATCGATTTTTGGGAAAATACTGAAATACTCGTAGCTCGTAATTTAGTTGTCACATCTATATAGGCTAGAGATAATTCTCAACATTCTCTTTATCAAAAAACAGCAACTTTCGAGCTGTCGATAAAAACATTCAATTTATCAATCGTATACTGCCATTTCAATTAAGGTTTTTGTCCTTGTTTTTTCAAATTCCTACCTTCGGAAAGCAAGGACAGAAAGCCGAGTATAATTAGCAAATGATTCACAAGCTGAATATTTTAGTCGAAATTTAACAATCTAACCGATAATAACAAGTACGAGAACATCAAACAGCAGAACTTATATAATGGTTGATATTACAAATCACCATTACAACAAACAGATCCTAAAAGCTCCGAAAGCCATTTACCATTTAAGTCCCTAGCTATAGAACATACGAAAGTATTACGATTCTACCCATTCCTCCAAAAAACATTGCAACCACTTACACAACTCCCAATTAGACAGAAGCAAAGAAGCAAAAAATATGAATTGGGTTAAGAAATTCCAACAATCGAGTTTTCTGTCGAGTCAGCTTGTATCACTTGAATGAAATTGAGCTAGTTTTAGAGGCTCTTGGCAACTTCTCTATCTCTATCTCTATCTCTTTCTCGCTTGCCCCGTTTCTCTTTCTCCAATGTATAACCATCTGCTCCAAATCATTAGCCTTCTCTAGGAAATACTCGACCATGCCCATCTCCTCTTTCAAACCGGCGAAATTCTTGAGGTTGATGACCTTCAAGCATGACGAAACACAAGATGGAACTGGGTGATCGCCAAACAAGCAGTCATCGTCTAGTTCATCATTGGTATTCACCTACACACGTCCATCCAAGAAGCGAAGCTTAGCAAGCTAATCTATCTATATTTATTACGCTAAATAAGATTCCATAAGAAAGTATCTACCGACTTGTCAACCTCTCGTTGAAAGTTTTGATTTAAGACAGTACAATATAAAATATAGCTTTTAAAATGACATA
Organism: Silene latifolia; assembly: GCF_048544455.1. NCBI lineage: Eukaryota > Viridiplantae > Streptophyta > Magnoliopsida > Caryophyllales > Caryophyllaceae > Silene > Silene latifolia. The sequence goes on along the minus strand of NC_133530.1, from coordinate 24,269,853 downwards.
CAGAAACTCTGGACGGAAGTGAGCATTAACCTGCACAAGTGTGAGAGACTCTAAACAAGGCGACTTATTAAGGAAGCGCAGCAGCACGTGGTTCCAGCTAACATTGCAGCCTTGACCAAGCTTTAATTGAGTTAAATTCTGGAAAGCGGGCAACGCAAAGTCACCACTTGCAAGAGCCTTCAAAAGAAGAAAGGAGCAGTCAAATTCAAGCAATGCCAAAGCTATTTACATTTTACAGTATGATTTTCAAGTGTTGAAGACATGTAGCTAATTACCTCCAGGCATTGCCTTGATAAGTACAAGATCTCGCAGTTTGAGATGCCAAAGATAACATCAACCATAATGTCGCAAAGTTCTTGTTGATCCTCGAATTCTTCATCATTGAAAGCAACCTCAAAATGAGCATCAACCACAGAGTCTAAGTTGGTGATAAAATACTGCTCTGGTAAGCTTTCGATATACTTCAGATAAACCAAGCTCGGTAGATTAAAATGAATCGAAGAACCACTAACTTGGTCAAGAACTCCACCTATTCCGACATCAAGTGTCAACTTTTTAAGTAAAGGATTAGAGAAAAATAGATCGGATCCATTCCAATCACATCCTATTATTACCAATTCCTCGAGCAATGGGCAACCAGACAAAATCCCATTGAGGCTATCTCCCGGGAATTCAATTTGTTTGAAAAACAGTATTTTCAGACATGGAAATGTTACCAACTTCGGAACACGCAGGATAAAGTTGCAATCTAACTTCAGAACCTTTAAATTCCGACGAGCCACTGCAGGAAGTTGCAGGGCAAAAGGAACACCCAATTTGACAGATAACTCGAGTTCAGGGACCTTATACGAGGATAAGGCAACATTAATCCAATCAGTAACTAGGTCTTTCTTGACATGTTTCGCACACTTCAGCCTGAACCTTGTAATTTGTGACTTCTTGCACTGATCCAATACCCGATCCACAAATTTCCTAAAACAACTACTTCTGTCTGGAGTACCCAAACGGAATTGAGGGTGAATGGACAAAGAATCATCAAAATCAAGATTAGTCGTAAGTTTGTATAGGTCCTTCCACCTAGATGAGAGAATACTGGCAGCCACGGCGTACTTTGTGGGAACAAAAGACAGAATATGGCCTAGAATTTCATCAGGTAAATTGCTGATACGGTCTGTTTTCTCCGTCTCTTGTGACTCTGGACAAACACTACGCTTTCTTTCACCAAAATCCATTGTCTCTTAACTCAAAAATCCTAATAAGGACAACAATACGAAAGGATCAATCAAGAATAATTTGCACATTTAACCTTCAAACATAACTTTTTACCCACAAACCATACAAAATCTCAAGAATCACAAACTATTTCATATGAAAAAATGGTTCCTAAATTAATCGAAGAAAAATCCAAGATGATCACAATTATACTACAGTGGGTTTTTATAATAGTATAATCAAGATTGAACATAAATTAGACCCAATTATGTGGGTCAATTCGACTATATCATGAAACCGTCTCATACAAGACTTATACGAAACCTTAAAGCCCCACACAAAACCGCTATAAATCAAGAAACATGACATTTTCCAAGGTAAATTCTCCTAATAAATGGCATGAAAACCCAAAATACGGTAAAAATAAGTTGAACCCAGTACTTTCTTGCATATTAATTTGTTACGGTACTCCATAAACACAGTAAAAAGAAAGAAAATGGAAGAGTTTTTACCCAAAAATCAGCAACTGTGAAGAAAAGTTAAACCCACTTACAGCGGTGAAGATGAAGAGGCCCAATTCCATCTTGAGTCGTTCTAGCGAAAGTGTGATTTTGTTGGTGATAATTAATTAATTATTATGTAAAACCGTTTTACAAGAGTCACTCTTTGTTTTTAGGTCTTCTTAAAAGACGTTCTTTCAATAAATTTAATGAGACACTATTTTATAATTTTAAGAAAAAGAAAAAGTGGTACTAAATATAATAAAATAGGTACAAATCATGATTAAAGATAAAATTAATACATTATTGTTGAAAGATCGTCTCTCAAATTTTTGTGTTTTTTTACATATTGATAGCAAACAGATCGAGTCGTGTCGTGTTCGTGTTTGTGTCACATGTAAACGGGTCACAAACCCTCCAACCCAAACCCGACCCAATTAAATTTCGTGTCGTGTTCGTGTCACACCACTTACATAAATGGGTCATAAAGTCTCAACCCTAACCCGTTAATTTTGTGTCGGGTTCTCGTGTCATGTCCATATTTGGAAAGTGTAAGTATATTTATGTGATTGAGGATCAAGAAAAATTAGGATTAGTTTAGCAAACAGGTCATTCGTGTCGGATTCGTGTTTAAAGAGCTAACCCAAACCCAACCCAATTAATTATCGTGTCGTGTTCGAGTCGACCACTTACATAAATGGGTCATTAAGGCTCAACCCAAACTCGTTAATTCCGTGTCCGGTTTGTGTCATGTTTTCGTGTCGTGTCATTGTGTGCTGGCTCTAACGAGAAGCAATATTAAATTTAAAAAAACGCGGTATTGTTTAATATGAATATATTAGTTTTTAAAAAGAAAAAAAAGTACTATCAAATAGTCTTTCCGTCTCGATGAAAAGTTATCTATTTCTGTTTGTGGTTCATTAGTTAATAATTATTATTTATTTTCATTTTTTATACTCTCTATCCCGGTCATTTTTGTGGGCTCACTCGTTGTAAGTGGGGATTAATGATTTGTGAGGTAAAAAAATAAGTCTTATATTTTATTGGTCATACTGCCAAAAGCAAAAGACAATTGTTGACTGGGACGGAAAGGGTAAAAAAATACGGTAAAAATTTATTCTAACTGTCATTAAGTTGTAATATTTGGATTCGTTTAATGATAATAGAAAGTTAAGCTTGTGACCTCTCACAAGTCACAACCCGTCTCCCACCTCCTCACCAACTTGCATCTTGTGAGAGGTTACAAGTTTGTGACGAAAAGTGTTTGTCACAAATGAGAATTAGGTCAGGGTTAGATAGGTCAGTTTGATCCGGGTCATTTTAGAGTTTAACAATTCGGTTTAGATCGGGACATGTTGGATTATTTCGTGTCAAGTCATTTTCAGATATGTTATTATCAAGTTATTTAAGAATACTGAATTATGGGTAGAAAATAAACATTCGATTCGAGTGGACGGGTGTAGACACTTCACTTCACTTCACTTCACTTCACTACCATATAATGAAAAAAAGACTGGTAATGGACACATGGCTAAGCTTGTTAAATTATTGGCTTCTTTGTGGTACTTTGTGTAGTTTTTCTCCTCTCTCGAGCATAGCCGCATAGGCATGGCCTCCAACTTCTTTGTTTTTAAGAGTACGAAAAATCCGAGTTCTAGTTGTCAGTACACGATTGAACTCATAAAGATGGATTGATATTACAAAACACCATTACAACAAAGAAATCCTAAAAGCTCCGAAAGCCGTTTTCTGTTTAGCTTCCTAGCTATAGAACATTACAGAAGTATTAGGATTCTACCCATTTCCTCCGAAAAAAAGGTATGTGCCATTGTTGAAAGTTGTTGCAATGTTTACGTACTGATTTCGGTACAAAACATTGCAACCACTTACTCAATTCGCAATTCCACAGCAGCGAAGAAGCAAAAAAATATGAATGGGATTAACCAATTCCAACAATCGAGACATTTGTGTCGAGTCATTCGCGTCACTTGAATGAAATTGAGCAATTTTTAGAGGCTTTTGGCAACTTCTCTATCTCTACCTCTTTCTCTCTTGTCCTGTTTTTCTTTCGCCAATGTAAAACCATCTGCTCCAAAGCGTTGGCCTTTTCTAGGAAATACTTGACCATGTCGGTCTCCCCACTCATGCCGGTGAAATCCTCAAGGTTGATGACCTTTAAGCACGACGAAACACAACAAGGAACCGGGTGATCACCAAGCAAGCAGTAGTCGTCAAGTTGACCATTAGTGTTCCATCCGGTATACCACTGTACACGTCCATCCAATAAAGGAAACTTAGCAGACATAATCTATCTAAATATATCTATATACATTATATACTAAACGAGATTCTATCAGCCCGTCTCCTTTAAGACAGATCTTTTTCCTCTGAAATTAAGACGGTGAAAATGTGACTCATTTACGATAAAATGTGACATTTTTAGATAAAAAGTTCCCGGAATAATTTTCTAATAAAATGTGAACAATTTTAGCTGTAACTTTAACCGGAACATTTTGTTATTAAATGGCGACATTTTCTCTGTTTTAATTTCAAACGCAAAAAGCCCGCCTGATTCAGGATAACGATATCCGATATCCGATCCGACTTATATCGGATACCGGATATCCGAATTTTTAAATGTTAATATCCGTATCTGATCCGATATCCGATCCGACTTATGTCGGATACCGGATATCCGAATTTCTAAATTTTAATATCCATATCCGATCCGATATCCGATTATTTCGGATCGGATATCCATATCTGAACTCCTTTTCGGATCGGGTATCCGCAAAATCGGATCGGATATCGGATCGGATTCGGATAATCGGATAATTTGCTCAGCCCTACGCCTGAAATGAGAAGCTCTGTACTGAAAGTGATCATTAACCTGAACCAGTGTGAGAGACTCTAAACAAGGCGAGTTATTAAGGAAATCCAGCAGCACATCGTTCCAGCTAACATGGTAGCCTTGACCAAGCTTTAATCGAGTCAAATTCTGAAAGACGGGGAGCTCAAAATCACCACTAGTAAGAGCCTACAAAAGAAGAAAGGATCAGTCAAATTAAAGCAATGCCGAAGCTATTTAACAGTGATTTCGAAAGTGTTGAAGACTTGTAGCTAATTACCTCCAAGCATTGACCGGATAAATACAAGATCTCGCAGTTTGAGACACCAACGATAACATCAAGCATAGTGTCGCAAAGATCTTGGGGATCCTCGAATTCATCGTCATTAAAACAAACTTCAAAATGAGCATCAACCACAGAGTTTAGGTTCCTGATATCATACTGCTCTGGTAAGCTTTCGCTATACATCAGATAAACCAAATTCGGTAGATCAAAATAAATGGAAGAACCATTAAGTTGGTCAAGATGTCCACCTATTCCGACATCAAGTGTCAACTTCTTAAGAAAGGGATTAGAGAAAAATAGATCGGATCTATTCCAATCACATCCTATTATCACCAATTCCTCGAGTAATGGGCAACCAAGCAAAATCCCACTGAGGCCATTCACACAAATTTCACCATTACAAGGGAAAAGAATAGTGCTATCTCCCGGGAATGAAACTTCTTTGAGAAACAGCACTTTCAAACATGGAAATGTTATAAGCTTCGGAACACGCAGGATAAAGTTGCATTCCAACTTCAAAACCCTTAAATTCTGACAAATCAATTCAGGAGGTTCCAGAACAAAAGGGACACCCAATTCGACAGATAACTCGAGTTCAGTAACCTTATGCAAGTATAAGGCAACATTTAACCAGTCCGTAAAAAGGGATTTCTTGACATGTTTCCCACATTTCAGCCTGAACCTGGTAATTTTAGGGTTCTTGCACCTTTCAACCAATACCCGATTCACAAATTTCCTAAAACAACTATTTCTCTTCGGAGTATCCAATCGGAATTGAGAGTGAATAGACAAAGAATCATCGAAATCAAGACTAGTCGTAAGTTGGTATAGGTTCTTCCACTTAGACGAGAGAAACTTTTGGTAGCCACCGCGTATTTTGTAGGAAGCAAAGACAGAATATGGCCTAAAATGTCATTAGGTAAATTGCTGATACGGTCTAATTTCTCCGTCTCTTGCGACTTCTGACAACCCTTACGCTTTCTTCGACCAAAAACCATTCTTTCTTACATAATACTCAACATTCCTAACATAGAAACACCAACAATGATACGAAAATTTCAATCAAGAATAATCTCAACATTTAACCTTCAAAAATATAACTTTTTCCCCACAAACCCAACAAAATATCAAGAATGATCAGAATGCAATTGGTTTCTAATAAATTGAACAGAAATGCAAGATGATCAGAATTATACTACAGAGATTAAGATTGAACATGAGTACATTACATTTTACTAAAACCATCTATAATTAAAGATATAAATTAGACCCAATTATGTTGGTCAGTTGTACGATATCATGAAACCGTCTCATACAAGAATTATATGGAACTTTACTTCCCTACCGAGAACAACTGTAAATGATTGATGGCATGAAAAAATAAGACAGTTAAAAAAGAGTTGCAACACAATACTTTTCTTTCAGATTACACTGTTACAGTAGTCTATAAACACAGTAAAAAGAAAGTAAAAGGAAGAGTTTTTTTACCCAAAGTTTCAGCAACGGTGAAAAAAAATCAACCCATTACATCTGTCAAGTTTTTTTACAGTTAGAAGTTGAAGAGACCCAGTTCAACGCTCAGAGGGGGAGAGCAGTCGTTACAACAAAAGGTTAACTTTTTTTGGCGATAATTATTGGGTAAAACTGTTTTACAATTTGACTACCTGAGAGTCCCTCATTCATTATATTAAGGTGAAATGGTGAATATATAAAGTCACTTATTTATTGATAGCAATAAATGTTTAACTAATAAAATGACTGTCTCATTATATTAAATTTTTTTTTTTCTAATTTATGTCCACTAATAAATGATATTTTTATAGGAAATGGTAATATCAATTACTTTTACTTTTATTTATAAGAAAATACATTTTTTATTACTTTCCTTTTTGGGTTTCTTATCATATGCCTAGTGGGCATAGATTAGAAAAACCCTATAAAAAATAATAAAATGTTTTTTTGTTGATTAAAATGAGAAACAATTAAAATACACAAATTATATGTAATAAATTACTCCGTATTAATTTATTTTATAAAGACATTTTTTACTCATTGTAGTACTTTTTGCACGAAACTTTTCATTTGTCTACCCCTGATTAAAAACATCAAATACCCTCTCTAACTTCTCTCTACTATAATCCCTTCTTTAAATTCTTCAATTATGAATGATTATTTTGAGTAGAGTAGATATTAAATTCATTATTAATACCTATATTACTAATTAAATTGACTCTTCGTTGTAATCTACTACTTGTATCTTTTTAATTAGGGTTAATTCGTGTGGGAAAGGGTATTGGTGTATTTGATGTCGCCAGCGACGACATAGACAAGTAGCGCCAAGCGAGAGGAACGACAATATGATTGCCGTTTTGTTCAACGGAGTAAATTAATAATAATACATTACGTACACTTTTGAAAAAATAGCATTCAACCTTGTTAAATGCCGCTGTGAGACCATCTGCATCCATCATCACATATTTTCCATCACTTTACTCTTTTTCATCATTTCTCTATCCTAATCACATATCCACCTCACATTTTCTACCATCACCAAATTTAGTCATTTTTTCCCACATCAATTAACCATCAATTTTTTCTCTTTCTTACTCTATCCTACTCCACCCATTCTTTATTTAACGAAAACATAACATTAAAAGTGATGGCCAATGCAAACAATCAACATGAGACTTGTGAAATTTTATTAAAATAATATTACTTTTGAAAAAGGCCCCACAATTATCCACCATTTCTTCCTTCAATATAGTGATGTCAATCACTTTTTTTTTCCTCTCATGCAACGATGCACGGATAAGTGGATAACCCACCATCACTTTTCTCTTTTTTCCATCAATTTTTAAAAATAATATTACTTGCCGTTGTGTTCAATAGAGTAAATAAATTAATAATATTGTAAATGATTCGCAGTATCAAAACAATTAACAATACTCCACGTAGTAAAAGCTATGTACGCACGCCATCCACTAGGCACTAGTGCAACCCCATCGCTGGCGACTGTCGGCTGGCAAACCACCTCCCCCAATGTCGACAATATTAATTAGTGTGGGTGAAATTAGAGAAGAATGGATGTGTGAAATTAGAGAGATAGTTTAGAGAAAAATTAGAGAGGGAAAATGAGAGGAGGAAATAAAAGGGGTATAATTGTCAACAGTATACTGCGATGAGTAAAATGTGTACTGCGAAAATCAGCACCCTAAATTTAAAATTACAAATTTTTATTTATGATGGTTGTAACTTTTTAATTTGAAAATGATTAAGTTCACGAATTCTCATTTGTTATGGGTAATATCCGTCATAAGCCTGTGATATATAGACAGGTCAAGTATCATCCCACATGTGCATTAGTGTATATAACACAAATACTCCATATGTTGTTTTCAAGAAAAAAAGGAACATACATCAGATGTACTACCTCCAGTTTTTTTGTTTTTGAGAATATATGTATTTTTTTTTAGCTTATTATCTCAACTTTATTTGCTTTTGAGCATATGTATATTTTTTTGAGCTTATTAAAGTTTATAAGTTAGATTTTATTTTTTTTCCGTCAAAACTCAAATTTTACTAAACTTCTATGTAATATTTTTGAGTTTTATAGTAATTTTTTAGAGCTTAATGTTTAAGTGAATATACTCATAAACTTTATAGTAAAACTCATAATTTTTAAAACAAAACTCAAAAATTTTATTATAATGCTCAAAAACTATAGAATTGGTGGTTGTACATCAGATGTATAATTCACTTACTGGTTGTTTTCCCTTAGACATGTTACTCCCTCCTATTCTAAATAACTCTCCCTATTTCCTTTTGTGTCTATTCACAATACTCTCCCTATTTCCTTATTTGGCAAACTTTTATACTTATTTTAATCACCCCACTTCATAACAATACCCACAAAACTCATACTTTATCTTATTTTAATCACTTTATCCCACCACAATACTTATTTTAACCACCTTACCCTACAACAATACTCCCTCCATTTAACTCCACACTACCATTATCTATTTTGTACACTATTCATAGTTAAACATTTAATTTCAATTTTCTCCCAATACATAAGTAAAAATATATTCATGTGAGATCTTGTTTTATTCGTCTTTACGAGTACATTAAAAATATCTAACTTTTATATTTTTTGCAAATACGTAGCTAACGATATTTAGCGCGTAAAAGACGCGTTGACAAACGTGAAAAAAAGAAAGTGATAGTGTGGAGTTGAATGGAGTGAGTACTTATTTTAATCACACAATACCTTCCCTCTCTCCAATCTCCTACCCCATTACAATACTTTACCATATAATACTCCACTTCCTTAATTCTCGTGCCCTTCATAAATAGGGAGGTTTATTAAAAATAGGAGGGAGTATTTTTTTCTAATTCATATACTTGATACGTTTTAAGCTTAAAATAAATATACTTATCTTAATAAATTCATGTATAATTATATGGCACAATTCTTTATTTTTTTTAATAACGTTTTATCTCAAGAAGTTTCTCAAAAGTTAAACTGTCTTAAACAAGACAACTTAGTACGTGGAGGAGAAGAACGGTCCAAGAAGTAACATTTGGCAGTTGATACAGGGGTAAGTTGCGCAAAAGTCTTTATGAATAGTAGGGCTATGAGTTATGTGTTTGTAGCACCAAATGATGAAAATTTAATAGGTCTGCTGCATATCTTTTGCTTCGTTTATGTAGACAGAAATTCACTGTACTTAGATCAGAATTTTCAGACAACTATTTGTGATTGTTTTGAATACTTCCAAGGATTTATAGGGAAAGTGAGGAAGTCAAATACTGGTCAAGCTTGCTGGGAAAACTTGTTGAGTTGGTTTTAGACTAAATTTGGTAAACAGGTCAACCGGGACGAGTTCGGGTGGGGCCAGTTTGAATCGGGTGAGTTTGTGTTTCTTGTTGATTTCGGGTTAAATTGGGACGGGTCAATTCGGATTTCGGGTTTGTTGTTCGGGTCAAGCGAGTAACATTATTTTGGTCGGATCATTTTTGGTCAAAGAGTAAGAGAGAAAAAGTCATTTCAAGTCTTTTTGGTTCAAGTAGAGCTATGTTTATCAGGTCATTTTCGGATCGGGTCAAGAAAGCACGGGTCATGTTCGGGCGGGCGAGTCAAGTCGGGTTTCGGGACACATTCGGGATATGTAGTCCGAGTCGATTTGGTCTCGGGTTAGCTTTTACGGGTCTAGTCAATCGGGCCAGATTGCTTTTGGCGGAGTCTACTTAAGACGGATTATTTTTGTCGGAAATAATAACAAGATTTTGAGTTCATTTTACAGTTTAATGTGACCATTTTTGAAAAAAGGAAAAAAAGTTAGCAACAAGCTAATATGTGAAAGTCTATATAACACTAGCCGAATAATTGTGGTTACAAATGATTATAAACTGGTCATAAAACCTCGTTTGATTATTTCAGATGAAAATGTTCAAGTTTGATAACAAGGACTAGTTTTGAATCCCTTGAAAAAATCGCGGGTCTAGTATAAGTTTCCCTCTTTTGGTTAATACTATCTATATTAACACGATTATTTGGAAACATGAGAAATGATAATATAGGATGTGAATTATGAAAATTAAACATAGTAACACGGTACTCCGTAATGTGACTATTGTTTACTCCTTTTATTTGTTTTCCTATTTAATCCTCGTTTGCTTTTCAAGGGTTAAAATTATCAAATTTTGAGTGAAAATATGTTAGAAATTTCGCGGTTTTTATTTTAAATGGTTTTTTTGTTATTCTAAATTTTTAATTAAGATCATTGTATAATCAAATAATAAATAAAATTAATTATAAGAATGTCATTTGGAATAAAATTGAATGCTTAATTAAGCTAGTCTAAAGGTTAATTGTTATAGGATAAGAAACCAAATTAGGAAATAAATAAATGTATTTCTTGTAAAGAAAAGTAAAAGTGATGGGATATTGCAATTTCCCATACAAATATCATTTAATTTTTTCCTTTTTTAGTTGCGGTATCTTAGGAGATTTTGAATAAGATTTATCTTTTGAGATTGAATTTAAGAACACGTTTTAAACTCTAAGGCCATATTTGGTACTTAGCAGATTAATATTAGTAGTAGCAGATTGGTCAAGCAGATTATAAATGACAGATTTGATTGATATATTTGACTAGTGTATTTCAATTAGCAGATTCAATAAAAATGTTTGGTAATAAGCGAGAGTGTAGGTTAGTAGATTGTTGTATCTATGTATAAAGGGTTGACAAATTCATTTTTCACAATCTAATAATGCGAATATGCTGGGGGAGCAACATATTGGAAAACAATAGATTGAGCTCCAATCTATTATTCAATATGTCATTTACCAAACACTCAAATTAGTAGATTGGTAAGTCAAGCATGTTAAAAGTCTTGAATATGCTGAAAATTTACCAATCCTCTCATTTCTGAAACACCTCCTAGATCTAAAATAATATCTTGACGGTTTCAAAAATATTCCAACTTTGAACGAGATAAGATCTGAAAATGGAGACGGTTTTTATCGGAGCTCAGAATTTACTTAAATTACTCTCAAAACGACTATGTCGGCATGTAAACGACGACTCGGAGGTTGACCAGAATGTTCGAGTAAAGTTTTATTTTTAAACTATAATAAAATAAATGCGAAGATCCGCGAATCGAGACATTAAATTGGGAACTTAAGATCTTGTACATCTGAAACGATTTTAAATCCACTCTAATACTCCCTCCCATTCAAAATAAACCTCCCTATTTCCTTTTTCGGTTATTCACAATAACCTCCCTATTTCCTTTTTTGGTAAGTGTTTGTGTGGTCCAAATTTAATTGTATGGTGGGGTAGTGTATTTGTGTGGTCTAAATTTAATTATATGGTGGGGTAGTGTGTTTCCTTAATTTTTGTGCCAAAATGAAATGGGAGGTTTATTGTGAATGAGAGAGAGTATATACGAATCTAAATTAGATCCTGTAATATCATATCCAAATTCTATCATTTGTCGGCTCTAGTAGTAAAGTAAATCAAAACTATTTGATGTAACATAGTTGTTCCATGAAAAGTGAATCAAGGTGAGTTTGATAATCAAATAACTCATGAAAAATACTCCTACATAAAAAAACACTCTGTAATCAAATGTGGGAACACCCAAAAATATAACAAGTAAATGATGAGAGCCCGAGCGTCCGAGAGAAATAGAATTATATTTTGTTATTCACAATCTCATTTAAAACATGCCTTAAGGCGAGTCAACTATCACAAATAAAACAAATACAAAATGCATTGAGATTTGCAAAAACTTAAATTATTTATGCAAGTGGAGTATTATTTAACCTGTTTTATTCCGACGGATATATCCGTTGTTAAGGAAGACCTATTGATAGTTAGGGTCAATTAATTTTTACAGACTTATAAATAATAGTTTTCAAAAATTACTACCTTATAAAAAAAACTTCTAAAATTACTACCTTACTAAGCATTAGTGCATACAAATTGCTACCAATTACATTTTTTGGTCACTTAAAAGAGAACATTTCATCAATATTTAAAATTTTCCTCCAAAACTTAAAAATTCTGACCAAATTACCCCTTTCATTATTTCTATTTCTTTTACCCATAACCCATCGGCCATCTCTCTTCTTTCTTATTCTTACTTTACCCATCTTTTTCATTGCTTGTTTATTTTCTTCCACCATACCCTTAATTTATTTTTAATTGCACAAAAAAGAGAATTAAATAGTAAGAAATTAGGGATACATACTTTGTCGGCAAATTATAGAAGAAATCTAGCCCTCAATTTGATTATTTGGTGGAGATGGAGAAATTAGAAAGAGGAGTGTGTGAGTCAAAAGAGGAGATAAGGTTAAAATGAATAGGAGTGTGTTTAGTGAGTATGAGGAATGAACAATCTACTTTATTAAAGGGGTATTTTCGTCAGCTAAAATAAAAAACACACCGGAAAAGGAAATTAGTAGCAATTTGTATGCATTAATGCTTAGTAAGGTAGTAATTTTAGGAGTTTTTTTTATAAGGTACTCCCCCATCCAACTCCACTTTACAAGTTTCTTTTATCACGTTTGTCAACGCAGCTTTTACACGATAAATATCATTAGCTGCGTATTTGCAAAAATTATAAAAGTTAGATATTTTAAATATACTCTTAAAGACGAATCAAATAAGATCCCACATGAATATATTTTCACTTATGTATCGAGAGAAAATTGAAGTTGAATGTCCGCTTGTAAATAGTACGCAAAATAGAAAGTTGCAAAGTGGAGTTGAATGGAGGGAGTAGGGAGTCGTTTGGTTGATCAAGGAATTTCAACTCCCTAGGAACTTGCAATTCATAGGAATTAAGTTCCATCATCTAATTCGGGTGAATTAATTGAATATGATATTCGTATTAATAGGTCTGTTTATCCTATTTTTGGTTGCCCATGTAGGAATTAAATTCCACAGGAATTAGATGATAGAACTTAATTCCTACACGCAACCAAACAACCTTACAAATGGGGATATGATATTCGTATTAATAGGTCTGTTTACCCTATTTTTGTGTAACGCGGTCTTACATGAGAATAACTAGAAAATCAACGCGGCCACAAAAATTGGTAGCTTTTGTTTGGGTGTAAATCAAGGTTTCTTTGGGATAGGAATACCAATTCTTGTTTGGGACCATTTTAATTTAAGAGGGGCTATGAAAATAAAAAGGTGGTTATGAGAGGCCCTAGGTTAAGACGGTCTTAAGCAGACTACCCCGAAGGAAAAGAGTGGTTGAGGGTTTGAGTGAAGCTTTTGTACTATGAATGTCTGAATCCGCATATCGAGTAAGATTAGTTTGATATATGAGGCTCCTTGAATGCAGTTTCTGATTTGAGTTAAGGATAATCAATTTAACAGCTATGTATGACACATGGACGCTTCACTTTTGTTGCGAATTGCATGTGTGAATTTGACACTTGGGAGGGTTTGACCCTTCAACACGACAATATGACACTTCATTTTAGGTCTATGACATACAGTTTTTCACAGAATAGTCGTGTGTCTAACACTCCGACATTTGCTACTGAGTAAGAGTAACATAGGTTAACATGGAGAAATTGGAAGGACAACTTGTGGTATTCTGTGATAGAGCTAGGGCAATGATGGGAATTTTGTGAAAGATGGCGCGTATATTACACTCTTAGCCATTTGTATGAAACCTCAATGTTTTTTAGATCATACCGGCTATTAGTTAATTGAGTGACGACAGAGGGATTATTTAGGTGGGGAACGGGGGCCCTGGTAGATAAGTTAGTATCTGGTATTGTTTTGTTGAAAATGTGTCAAATGTCGAACAAAAATAGAGCATGCTTTTGTAGCAGAGGTTCTGCTGATGGCAAATTGTTGTGAGCCGTATGGTTATTTCCTGTTTTTTTTGTTTAGCGGCAAGGTATAGAAGTCACTGGAGATTGTTGTAGACTTGTAGTTGAACTGAAGTACTGAACTATTTCTTATAAACCATCATAGCATTGTAATTCATTTCTGGATCTATTCCAGGTTCTGTAGATTCAAAAACGAGGAAGTTACTACAGTAGTGGAGAAAAGTACAGTATTCTTGCACCATTTTTTCATCAGAAAAAGTTCTCTGAAGCTTTCAAAGAGCGTTTCTGAATTCAGGGGTCAGTCTGTATCATGAAGTAGCGGAGTGTCGGTATTCGTGGTACAATTTATGTTTCAGAATTCATTATGTCCCCTGGAAACAACCTTGAGGCTTTGTACATCTGACCTCCTCTTATGATGCCTTAGCCCGGAGCCAATGTCTTTGATTTGGCTTTCTGTCTGGTTTTAGTTCTTTTGGGTGTCCCATCTTCCATTTCATTTTACCAATTTTGCAAAGCATTTTTGTACTCTATGACGAACACAGAACACTGACACAGAAGACATGTTGCTAGATACTGCACACCATGGTGAAAGTGCTGCATCTATGGCTGGCCTTAGGTAAGAATTGGAGTGGTTTGCTATGCCATACACTTCCTCAGGGCCTGATACAACAGTGACGTCAATTACTCTTCATTCGTCAACTCATGCTGTCTAGACATTCCCGACAACACTGCAAAAGTTTATGATATGCGCCAAATGAATCCATCCAGACATTTCCAACAAGTACCGAATTGCAGCTGTGTCTTGGATTCATCGGACGTTAATGAATGATATGAAGTACTGGATGCTCCAAAAACAAGGTGGCTGTGACTGTATAAGGGGATCAAGATATGATCACAGGCATGTTGCGAAGCGTCAATGGGATTATTGTCTGACAGAAGGCGTGGACTGCAAGCTCTGCATATGCTGTGTGATGGTTCTAGAAGGCCATCAGCATAAATTTTTGTTCATAAATTATGGGTGGAGTCCTGATGGAAGCAAGGGCACTAATGGGAGTTGTGATAGAATGGTTTATATATGGGACAGACAACATTTTGTCGCACACTGTCATACAAGCCTTCGTGGCCAGACCGAATATGTGAATGAAGAGGTCTTTCACCTTAATGAGCCTACTGTAAGATCTCGTGGTTTTGATTGACAGATATATCTGGAGGAGTTGTAAACCGTCACAGCTCATTGATAGCTGCAAGCCTGCATGTAATACCAGCATCATGGTGCTCATCTTTCCGGACTGCCCATCCAGGTAATCTGGAGACTCTTCCCTTGTTTTGATATTTCTGTGATAGTGGCCATTAGTCTGTGCAGTTCGAATTAGGTAATACCCTTTTTCTACTAGACAATTTCGTGCTGTTGAGTTGGAATGTCGTGTCGATTCAGGTATGAGTCTATTGGGTTGTCATTTCAATGCGGGTGGTTGGGGTTCCCGTAATTTGGGTTGGATCGAGATCTTTTCACATTGTCTTTAGTAAGGTTTTTGTACTATAGTATATACTCCCTCTGTCCCAACTCCCAATCATTTGTTTACCTTTTTTATTCTTTGCGAGAGTTATTTTAATCAAAGGTAAACAAATGATTGGGACAATGGGAGAATTCGCCGTTGAGGTTTCAAATATTTTGGGTGAATTTTATGTCATTTTAAGTTGGGCTGTCTCAGGTTTCTTTTCTATTTATGCTCGTATCAGGTCTGCTAAAGTAGAGGCTGACTAATGGTCGGAACTGGTAAATTCCGGGATGGAGTCATATTTAGAATGTTATGTTGGGATCCGATCGGATTATTTTTGCAAGTTTATTTGGATCGGGTCACCTTAATCAAAGTCCAAAGTCCATACGCTCAACCCTTCACACCTAATCGATTAATTAAACTGTTAAAGATATCATGTTGTATTAAATAATTAAACTTGCATTTTCGGACTTCTGTGATTGTTCTTTGTAGTGTTCTTAATTATTACTTCCTCCGTTTTTTTATATAAGTTGTTTTAGACTTGTGCACATGAATTAAGAAGAATTTATGAAAGCTAAAAATGTTGGTTATGTATAATTAATAACCGTTGGAAATCTTGAAAAGAAAATTTTCAATCGAAATTTGAATCAAGTGATCGAACGTTTTCTTTTCAAGATTTCAACGATTATTAATTATACATGAATTAAAATAATTCATTTCTCAATGGAGAATTTAAAATTAAATTTGAAAAGAAGAAGCCAAAACCCATGTGTTCTTCCCACCTCTTTTCTTTTGTGGGTTTTCTTTTTCTTTAAAATGACCAAGCTATCCAAACACTCATCACATATTTACAAAATTACAACGTATACTCTCATTAATATTCTACATTTCTACCCATCTACCCAGTACTTTGTTTTAAGCTCCACCTAACTAATTCCATTATTTGTGTGCCCCATCAAACTTATTACCCATTTCCCTCCTCATTTAACCAATCCTCAGCCATACCTCTCTTTACATTCACTTCATTTCTCCGTATACCATGTCAAAAAACCATCTCAACCAAAAGCTTAAAGCTTAAACTAATGGTTGGAGCCCCAAGATCGATTTTATATGCTAACACGCCTCCTCACACAAATGCCCTTTGGGCTTGAAGTGTGGAGCCTCCCCAAACCTGGTGCTAATATTCCACTTTAGAATTAGGGGGGGGGGGGAGGCTGAGATTCGAATCCGTGACCTTGTGGTCATACTGACTCTGATACCATATCAAGAAACCATCTCAACCAAAAGAGCTTAGGCAACCAAAAGCTTTGGTTAAGCTGATGGTTAGAGCCCCAAGATCGGTTTTATATTCTAACACGCACCCTCACACGAATGCCCTTTGGGTTTGAAGTGTGGATGGAACTGCAGGCCTCCCCAAACCTCCTCAGGTGCTAATATACCAAACATTGTACTCTAACAAAAGGAGCATGCTCCTAAAATTAAGGAGAATTATGATTTGTGTAGAGCTCCTTATTAGAGACGGTCTCTTAATAAATTAAGCTTATTAAGAGACCAATTACAAATATGCATACTAAAAAAATGGATATGCTCATTGCTTAGGGCTTAGGGCTTAGGGCTTAGGGATATTCAGCTACTTTAATGATAAAAAAACAATAATGTGCCCACATAAATTTGATAAAAAATATACAATTAAAAAATAGTTTAACCAAACTTACATAAGTTTGAATTACAACAATTTTTCTGTTGTATAACAAAGAATGACTTTTTAATTTTGTACATTTATTTTTCTGTGTTCCATAACCCTTTTATTGTTTAGTTTAACAAAGAATGACTTTTTAATTTTGTACATTTATTTTTTATAAGCAACGTGACAGTTTTGAAAATGTACCTTTATGTAAGAGTCCTTTATGACTTTATGTACCCTTTAGGGTTCACAAAATTACAATAACAATCAACTACAAACCTTTGTTTTTCAACTACAATTTATTTCATTAATTCCTCTCCATTAATTCCGAAGATGTAACTACTATAAATATGTACATTGTATACATTTGTAAAGCAACACAATCAATATAATCAAACATTCATCAAGACTCTTACCTCTCCTAACACAGTTCTCTACATTACTAGTTATATATATACCCGATGAGTAATGAGCGATAAGGAAGCGATCGAAAAGATACTCTATCTTGCAACTACGTCGAGTTTAGCTTGCTTCTAATTGAACATTGTGTTTTTTTTAAGCTCCCATTTTTGTGTACTAGAAGCATAATGTCTCGATATATGTTTTTTTTCAGAGAAAAAGCTCTAGTATCAGTGTTTGGTGCACGATTTCGGAGGCCGGGTTCCGTTGCTCACTCTACATTACGTCGTCGACAGGCGTGCTTGGGCTTACAAAAGTTTATAATGTCAAAGTTAGACCTTGATCAAACTCCAGTAATGGACACAAAAAGGTATGTACATTACAATTTACACACTCCGTACGTAGTGTCTCCATACATTCTAAGCATCATAACAAAACACTTTCAAAATAGAAACGAGGCAATTTTAAGAATTAACGTAAAGTAGAAATGCGATAATTTCTAAGAATTAGAGGGGGGTAATATATATTTTGTATTTCGCAAGTTGCAAATTGTTTAACTACGAAGTTGTATGTGCATATATACTCTACAGTAAGTCATATATGGAAAGAGTAATCAACGAGGAGGAAGAGTTCAACCCTGATAAATGGATATCGGAATTTGAAGAGGTAACAAAGGATGCACAAAGGATACAAAGAGAGTTGCTTGAGAAGATATTGAAGCAAAATGGTGAAACCGAATACCTTAAGAAATATGGTCTTAACGCAAGTCGTTCTGATGAAGAGACCTTCAAGAAATGTGTTCCATTGGTAACTTACGACGATATGCAACCATACATTGAAAGAATTGCCGACGGAGATACGTCTTCTATTCTCACCACTAAACCAGTCCCCTCTTTTGTTTTTAGGTACGCTGTTTGATCCCCAATTCATGACGTATTTTTTTCGCTAGTACTCATTCTATACTAATCATATCAATAGTTGTCTTTGTTTGAAATCCTACTCATAAGAGTATTGGAATTTATGTCATATGCGGAGTACTAGATTCTTTTCTTTTTTATTTTAACCTTCCTACAAAACAATGCCATCTTCCTTGTCAATGATTCGTATTTTAAACGATTCATGCTGAATTTAGTGAATTTTATTAAAGAATTTTGCATTTATGCTCACAATCCGATAGACTTGCTTGAATCTATAAAAGTCAATCCTTGTGCATAGCGGGGTCACAAATTCAAAAATAAAATAAAATAAAATTCTCGTTTAGAACGGATAAACTAACATATCCATTTTAAATTATAAACGGGTTAAATAGAATAGATAGGGAAAAAAAATGGGGTACTATGTTCCCGTTTTAATTTTAAGATTGATAAGTTCGTCTTAAGAGAAATTAATTGGCAGGAAAATTGATAAATATTTCTTATGTCTCTTGTATAACTTTGATTAAAATTCCTCTCATAAAATGAAAAAAACAAATAAATCATTGCGATAGAAGGTGTAATATTTTACAAGGACTAGTGAGATCTAGTGGTTAAAATTTGGTTGAAATTTCCATGGGACTCACGTTCAAGCCTTCCCAAAAGTATTATTGTGGAATGTTTATGGCCAGAGTGTGGCTACCTACCACTGGTTAGTACACACACCAAAAGTAGCGGTTGCGGGTCCCATCGTCATAAAAAAAACATTTTATAAGGACTATCAAGCCATGCATAATTGCTTCAAACAGTACAAGAAATACGCGTTTTTTTGGGACCGCCATTAAAAGCGGTCTTATTTATTTTTTGGGACCGCTTTTCATAGGTTTCTTGTAGTTGTCCTTACAAAGGACACCAAGATTAATACTAGTTTGCTTGTAGTTGTCCTACAATACTTTTTATTAAAGGACACCAAGATTAGTGCCAAATGAAGGCAAATTATTGCTTTTTTTTTTTTTTTTTTTTTTTTTTTTTTTTTTTTTTATAGTTATGAGTTTATGACCTCACTTGTTTTCAAGACTGGCTTCGCCATTGTCGTAATCAATAAGGAGTAATTTGTGTTTTCTTTGCTATTGTTATAGTTCGGGTACAACTTCCGGGAAGAGCAAACTCATCCCTTGCCTAGAAGACAGAATGAACGTCTGCATAGTGTCCAAACTGACCTCCTATGCGTATAGAAGCAGGTAATATTATCATTGGAATAACTGAATACGTATGTTCTAATCAATTGAATTGCCTATATGGAGTAGTTCATAAATTTTCGTTTTCATTATACTAGTAAAATTGACTAGAGTGAATAACCCGACGCAAAGTAACCTGACACAAACCCTATCGGTCTATCTCACCCGAATTTTGCAAGGTGAAGCTGACGTTATCTGGAATTACGGTTGGAAATTTTAGATTGTAAAGACCTTTTACATTAGTTTAATATTCAACATGTTTGATTGACACAGACCATATATGTAGGGAATTCCCTATTGACGAGAGCAAAAAGGCTTTGATGTTCACGTATATTTTTCCGCCAACTAAAACAAAGGGTGGTCTAGAGGTGAGGTTTGGTAGCTCTGTCTATTTCAGTCACCGGAAGGCGAAATTGGGTGCAAGGGTAGAGCATTGTAGTCCTCTTGAAGTCCGACGTGCTTCTGATTTTCAGCAAGGCACCTACTGTAATCTTTTGTGTGGATTGATATTTCGCGATGAAGTACAATTCATCTTTTCATTGTTTGCACATTCATCTGTGCTTGCATTTGAAAATTTTCAAGAAGTATGGGAAGAGTTATGTGGTGACATTCGCGTAGGAGTATTGAGCAGTCGAATCACGGATCCATCTCTTAGAGAAGCCGTATCTTGTCTTCTCAAACAAGATGTTGGATTATCAGATACAATTTACAACATTTGTATGGAATTACGCGAGTGTTCTTGGCAAGGTTTGATACCCAAGCTTTTCCCGAACGCAAAGTATGTCCTTGGAATCATGACAGGGTGTGGCGAAAAATATGTAGGAAGATTACGGGTGTCTGCTGGGGAGCTTCCATTGATTTGTGAAGAATATGTATGTAGTGAGGGACGTATCGCAGCCAATATTAATCCTAGTGTACTTCCCGAGTTAACCACATACGCTGTACTTCCGAATGTTGCATTTTTCGAGTTTTTACCCGTTCAAGCAGGGAACGAACAGCATGATGAGGACATTGAACCGAAACCTCTTGGGTTAACTCAAGTGAAGGTTGGTCATGAGTATGAAATCGTAATCACTAACTCCCTAGGTAAGTTCATAATAATCACCCTTTCTTTAATCGACTTTTGCGATTAAAACTAGTGAAATGGTCGAATAATTGTGTATCACTGCCTTTCAGGTTTATATCGTTACAAGCTGGGAGATTTGGTAAAAGTAACAGGATTCTACAATTCAACTCCGCAATTGCAATACATATGTAGGGCCGGTGTGATTCTGTCGATCACTGACGAGAAAACAAGTGAGAGAGATCTACAAGTAGCAGTCGAAGAAGCATCAAAACATTTGGGGACGGATAAAGTCCAGCTGGTTGATTACACAAGTTATGGAGATGTCTCTTCGAAACAAGAGCACTACGTTATCTTCTGGGAATTGGACCGCGATTGCAGCGATAATGTGTTACAGAAGTGTTGCAACAGTTTAGATAAAGCAATTCCTGATGTAATTTACGAGTATAACCGCGAGTTGCTACATATCCGACCCCTAGAACTTCGGATTGTTCAAAGAGGGACGTTTACAAAGATTGTTGAACATAAAGCAAGCGTCGGAGCTGGTAATACTACTCAATTCAAAATGCCAAAATGCTTGAAAAATGAGCAATTCCTGAAGATCTTCAATGATAATGTTACTAACAGCTATTTCAGCACTGCTTATGACTGACTTTTTTGTTGATCCAACAATTCGTGAAAAGAAGTGTTGGTGTTGAACTGTAAGCTCTTGTAATTTATACTCCCTCCCATTCAAAATAAACATTTGGTTGCTTTTATACGTCTCCAACGCTAGTTTGACAATGGCTATTTGGCATTTATATATTACTTTCTTTCACAGAATAGTTGTGTTACACTCCGACATTTGCTACTGAGTAAGAGTAACATAGGTTAACATGGAGAAATTGGGAGTATACCTTGTGGTATTCTGATTTATAATAGAGCAAGGGCAATGATGGGAACTGTGTGAAAGATGGCACATTTGATACACATTTAGTCATTTTGTGACAACAGAAGAATTATTTTAGGCTGGGGGACTGGGGTCGGGGTAGATAAGTTAGTGTCTGTGGTGAAATTTTTGTTGAAGATGTGTCAGACTGTCGAATAAAGATAGAGAATGCTTTTGCAGTAGAGGTTCTCTGAAGTTTTCAAGGAGTGTTTTCTGAATACAAAGTTTTTGTGTCATTATTCTGAATCTGAAGCTATATTGTACCGAGTATTTAACCATAGAAGAATACTTTGGGGACCATTTAAGCTAAATGTAAAGTTGCAGTTTGAGACTGGCAGAGGTTGTCTCTGCTTGATATCTTCTTCGGTTTCTTTGATGATTTTAAATGGTGTGTATGATTCACTGGATTTGGAATGTGATAGACTACAACAATATGGCTCACTTAACTCTGTATGCCTCTGTTATCGTGAATTAGCTGCATGTTGGTACAGTTTATGATGCAGATTTCATCATTTCTCTCTGAATCAATCAGCCTTTAGGCTTTGTATATCTGGCCTCCTCTTTAATGCCCTAGACGGGGGCCATGGAATTAGAGTGCTGTTGTTTCGGCCACGTTCTAGTCACTTTGTTTTGCTTTCCCTCTGGTTTTAGTTCTTTTGGATGTCCCATCATCCTATTTCAGTTTACCATTTGGTGACTCGGAAGACATGTTGCTAGATACTGCAAACCATGGTGAAAGCCCTAGGCAGGGAACAGAATGGTCTGCTGTGCCATACGCTGCTCCTCAGGCCTTGTTAGGATACTGGTAGCCGGACAATTTTCATTCTTCAACTCATGCTGTCCAGCTCGGATGGGTCCCCCTCTTGTGATTGGGAACGGAATGGTCTGCTGCGCCACACAGTTGTGTCTTTGGTGCATCAGACTGGGATAGACTATGATGTTGAAGTATTGGATGCTCTCAGAAACGAGGTGACCATGACTGTAAAAGGGCATCAAGATGCAAGATATGATCACAAGCATGTCTCGAAATGCCAATGGGGTTATCTTCTGACGAAAGGCATGGACTGCAGGCTTTGCATATGCTGTGTGAAGATTCTAAAAGGCCATCAGCATAACTTTAAGAAGCTGAGAAATTATGGTGGACTCCTGATGGAAGTTATGATGTAATGTTTCATATTTGGGAAAGACAACATTTCGCCGTATACTACTCCTATTATACAAGCTTCTTGGCCATACTGAATCTGTGAATGAAGGTGTCTCCCACCTTAATGAGCCTATTGTAAGATCTCTCAGTTATATTACACAGATATATCTTGTGGAGCTCTAAACCGTCACTGTCATTGACAGCTGCAAGCCTGCAAGCGTGCGTGTAATACCAGTACCATGTCGCTCATCTTTCCCGACTGCCCATCCAGGTAATCTGAAGACTCTCCCTTGTTTTTAATTCTTCTGTGATACTGGCCATAGTCTCTGTAGTTCCAATTAGGAAATACCATTAAAAAACAGAGGGAGTATTAAGGTTTCAAAGAATCTGGCTGGGTTTTATATCAGTTTATGTTTAAGTTGGGCGGTTTCGGTTTCTTTTCTATTTGGGCCCGTATCAGGTCTCTCCTAAAGTAGAGACCGGCTAGTGATCAGAACTGGTAAATTCCGGGTTGGAGTCATATTTAGAATGTTATGTCCGGGTCTGATCCGATTAGTTTTACAAGGTTATTTGGATTAGCTCACTTTAATCATGTTGTTGTAAATAGTTTATCATATTGATTAAGAAATAAATAATGAGTATAAATAAGTGAGGCGACATATTTATTAAATCTTACTCCCTTCTATTCATAATAACTCTCCCCTTTTTTTTTTTCATCTACTCATATAACTCCCCCTTTTCCTTATTTAGTAAAATTTTACTTATTTTAATCGCCTCACCCCACAACAATACCTCACAATACTCATACTTTATGTTATTTTAATCACCTTACCCCCACAACAATACTTATTTTAATCATCTTACCCCCACAATAATACCTTCACTCTCTCCAATTACCTTACACCACCACAATACTTTACAATAAAATAACCCTCCCCTTAATTTGCGTGCCCTTTTAAAAGGGGAGAGTTATTATTATAAATAGGAGGGAGTAATAATTTGAGAAATTTGGACCATCTGAAAAAGACATTATAATGAATATTTAAATCAAACGCTGAGTTGTAATGTCATCACATCGAGTTGTAATTTAACTCTCAAATATTGTTATGATGCTCGCACCGACAAGTTTCGTATCAGAAAAGGCAAATTCTCATTTAAGGCGGCTATATCCGTATCCATATGGAATAAATAAGACAAAAACAAAATGCATAGAGAAAAGTAAAAAATTTGTCTCATATGTTTATGTGAGAAGATATTTGACCTGTTCTAACTTTTAATATTAAACGGAGATATCTGTCTTAAGGAAGACTAGCTGGAATGAAAAAGACATGAACATTATTATTATATGCACGAGTAGAGACAATTAGAAAAGACAACAAATGATTATGAATTAGTCGATGTACAAAGGTACTGTACATCACTTATGTTCTTTGCTGTCATTACTTATTTATTTTGAAATTTGTTCAAATTGAAAAAATTGTGAGAATAGAATGTATAGCAAGTCATATATGGATAGAGTGATCGCGGAGGTGGAAGAGTTCGATGCAGAGAAATGGATAGCGGAATTCGAGGAGGTGACAAAGGATGCAGAAAGGGTACAAAGAGAGTTACTTGAGAAGATATTGACGCAAAATGTTGAGACAGAATACCTTAAGAAACATGGTCTTAAGGCAGGTTGTTTCGATCCCGCTAGCTTCAAGGAATGTGTTCCAGTGGTCACTTACACCGATATCCAACCTTACATTGATCGGATTGCTGATGGAGATACGTCTTCTATTCTCACCTCTAAACGTGTCCCCTCTTTTGTTCTAAGGTATGTTGTTTGGTGTAATTCTCGATGCATTTTTTCATCCTTGATAACATATAGGAAGACACTTTGGAGGATGACATTTACAAACTCTACTTACGAGTATTAACTAGAGCTGTCAGCACGGGCTGACCCAGCCCGCCTAAAACAGAACACGGACATGGCCTGGATTATATCTGCCACAGCCCGCCTCACTCATGGGCCTGACCATAAAACCCAGCCTGGCCCGAGAGCACATCTACTTATTACAAACTAGATACCGAAAATGTAAGTTCTACAAGGTCGAAATGTGGGGACCATCACCTCGCGAGTGTTTTGAATATAGGGATAGTGCTTTTATGCATTGGGCCTCTTAGTCCGGCATAAACAGGCCTTTGATAATTGAATCTGTTGCTCTATTTGTCATTTTGTTAGTAGTCGTAGTACCGTGACTTTTACCGACCCTTACTATCAGTTGTATAACTAGGATTTATTGTTAGGAGGGAGCAAGTTTACAGAGGGCGCGAATTACAAATGCAAGTTTATAGAGGGCGTGAATTAGGGCTGGTCAAACCTTAGGGCTGACCCGGTTGCCCGAACCCACCCTCGGGGTCCGCCAAGCCCGGCCTGCCCCAGCCCTAATGTTTGACTACCCCTATCGCAAACTACTAATGAAATAAGGTAAACAAGAAAAATATTGAAATTTTCCATTATTAAGAGGGCGCCACCCTTGCTACTAGTCCCCATAAGTCCACCGCGGATTACCACTATTTTGATGGGCTGTGCTTATGCAATGTCCGACCACATGCCGGCGTGGTTTTGTTTGTGAACATCTTTCTAAAAAGGCATCTTATACTAACTAATGTATTGACCTGTTTACTTGGTGGATGTCATAGTTCGGGTACAAGTAATGGGAAGAATAAGCTTGTTCCGTACCTAGAAGAGAAAATGGATGCTTGCTTAGTGTCGAAACTGACTTCATATGCGTACAGAAACAGGTAATTTTGCTATAAATCGAATGGCCTATTAAATAGATATGGTGGGTGACACTATAATGAATTATTTGACGGTATATACAGGGAATACCCGATTGACGAGAGCAAAAAGGCTTTGATGTTCGTATATACTTCGCCAGCAACTAAAACCAAAGGTGGTTTAGATGCTAGGTTTGGTAGTTCTGTCTATTACAGTGATCGGAAGGCGAAACTAGGGTCAAGGGTAGATCCTTGCAGCCCTGTAGAAGTCCGATGTGCTTCTGATATACAACAAGCGACCTACTGTAATCTATTGTGCGGGTTGATATATTGCGATCAAGTACAATTCATTTGTTCAGCATTTGCACATTCCACAGTGCTTGCATTCGATATGTTTTTAGAAACGTGGGAAGAGTTATGTAGTGACATTCGAGTAGGGATGTTGAGCACCCGAATCACTGATCCATCTCTTAGAGAAGTCGTCTCTCGTCTTATCAAGCAAGATCTTGAATTGTCGGATACAATTCACAACATTTGTGTGGAATTACGTGACAGTTCTTGGCAAGGTTTGATTGGTAGACTTTTCCCGAGTGCCAAGTATGTTCTTGCAATCATGACTGGCACTGCTGTGAAATATGTTGGAAGATTGAGGGTATATGCCGGGGAGCTTCCATTGATTAGCGACGAATATGTATGTAGTGAGGGACGCATTGGAACCAATATCAATCCTCGAGTCCTCCCAGAGTTAACCTCATATGTTGTACTTCCTAACGTTGGATACTTCGAGTTTTTACCTGTTCAAGTGAGGAAACAACAATATGAAGACAACATTGAGGTGAGACCTCTCGGGTTAACTCAAGTCAAGGTTGGTCAAGAATACGAAGTTGTAATATCCAACTTCCTAGGTAAGATTACAATCGTCCTTAAACGAATTGGTGATAGGAGTAACTACTCCCTCTGTCCACTGATATGTTTACACTTGCTTTATTTAATCGATAATACTAATATTTATGAAAAATTCATTTATCGGAAATGTGTTATAGGTTTGTATCGGTACAAGCTAGGAGATGTGGTGAAGATAACAGGATTCCATAATTCCACACCTCAACTTCAATATATATGTAGGGCTAATGTGATTCTATCAATAAACACGGAGAAAACGAGCGAGAAAGATCTCCAAGAAGCTGTGGAAGAAGCTTCAAAACATCTGGCCAAGGATAAAATTAAGGTGGTTGAGTATACAAGCTATGCAGATGTCTCTCCTAGACAAGAACACTATGTTATATTCTGGGAGTTGGATGGCGATTGCAGCGATAACGTCTTAACTAAGTGTTGCAATAGTTTGGAGAAAGCGATTCCTGATGTAATTTATGGTCGCGAGCGTAAGCGTGGAATTATTAAACCTCTGGAGCTGAGAGTTGTTCGGAAAGGGACATTCTTAAAAATTCTCGAACAAACGGCGAGTAACGGAGCTGGTAGTACTACTCAGTTCAAAATGCCGAAGTGCCTGAAAAATGAAAACTTCATAAGATTGTTTAACGATAATGTTACTAGCATCGATTTCAGTACTGCTTATGACTGAAATATATGTTAATCGACCTCTTGACTCTTGTCCATGTTGATCATTTGATTAAGCCTAGTATTTGCGGTTTGCTTTGTAATCGTACAATATCCATTTTCGGATCATTAAAATTTGCTTAATGGACACACGTTAAAAAAACCGGGTATCTTCTGACAAACAGCATGGACTGCAAGCTCTGCATATGCTGTGTGATGGTTTTAGAAGGCCATCAACATACTAAACAAGCTTCTTGGCCATACTGAATCTGTGAATGAAGGGTTCACCTTAATGAGTCGCCTATTGTAAGATAAGATCCTTGCAGTTATGATAGACAGATATATATCGAGGAGCTGTAAACCGTCACAGCTCATTGACAGTTGCAAACCTGAAAGCGTGCGTGGAATACCAGTATCATGGCGCTCATCTTTCCGGACTGCCCATCCAGTTAATCTGAAAGTGAATATGATAACGAAGTTAGGTGAACATGGTCTATGATATATGGAGTATGGTGTTTTCGGGGAATTTTTTTCCAAAATGGGGTTTAATAACAAACATTTTAACAAAATGGGGCGACTTTGAAACTAATTACCAAAAATGGGTCCACGTAGGCTTGGTTTTGGCGATGTTAGGGTCGGGATTAAGGTCACTCAGCGGGAGAGCGACTTGAGTCCAAACCGCCGTGCGGCTGAGCGACTTAGCAGGGAAAAAAAAAATTACAGAAGAAGAAGTTGATAGGAATCAAACCTGCAATCTGGATTCATACACTCACACCCCTAACCATAATGCCCAGCATAATGTATTGACTTATTATGGTAATTAAAATACATATTTAATGCTAACTCATTATGGTAATTAAAATACATATTTAATGCTAAGAGTATTTAATAATTGTTACTAATTATAATGTTTAAGCACTGAACTTTAACATGTTGATTTGCTTGTATTAGTGGTTAGCTTCTACAAGATAAGTATTTGTTTTGTTGAAGATCATGTGTTCGATTCGGCTTAACAGCTTTTTTTTTTTTTTTTTTTTTTTTTGCAAAGGCCCAAATCGCCGACCATTTGCATTTTGCAGGCGCCAAATAGAGCTAATGCATTCAGAACCTTAAGTTTTGGAATTATAATCTGATTCCGTGATGATAAAATGAGAATCAGCATTCTGTACTCTGACATTTCAAAATGAATTTTGTTCATTTCGGTTGACTATGAGATAGGTTATTTCTGTTAGGCGAGAGTCTCGAGCCTATTATTTAGCTGCTAAGTCAATTAGTCGAGATATATGCTCCTATATTTTAGATATCAATTAGTTGCTTGATTGTACTATATATTTGCTCCTAATTATCTAATGAGATCATCACAAAATTTCCCAAACATATTCTGATGTTCCCTTCATTAACATGGTATCGAGCCAATTAAATATTTTCATCAAACCCTAATTTTTTTTTACAACCAAAAAAAAAAAAAAAAAACGCAGAACTCACTGTCGACATGGCTGGTGATCAAGCCGTCGATACTACCTTCAAAATCGATCCTTTATCACCTTTTTATCTCGGATCTCATGACATTCCAAGCATAAAAATTTCTAGCATTTCTCTAACTCATTCTAATTATGAGGATTGGAGCCGTGACATCCGTATGTCGCTTAAGTCTCGTCGCAAATTCGGATTCTGCGACGGTACTATCAAAAAACCTACTGAGGAAAACTTGCTTGCACAATGGGAAGTGGTACATTGCACGATTGTTTATTTGGATTGAAACATGATCGATCCATCGGTCATCTCCAGTGTACCATTTGTTGAAGATGCTGCTGTTCTTTGGCGCGATTTGGAGGAACGTTTCGCTGTTGTTGATGGAACTTCCATTCATTCACTTAAGACCGATCTCGCTAATTGTAAACAACTCAAAGGTATGTCTGTAACCGAATACTATGGTAAATTAAAGACTCTTTGGGATGCCCTGGCAATTCACGAGCCTCCTTTCGCTTGTACGTGTGGGCGTTGTACTTGCGACATATCGTCTCAGGCAACTAAAAGACTCGATAACGAGAGACTCCATCAATTCTTTATGGGTCTCGACCGTAGTCTATATAGCACCCTTCGAAACCAACAGTTTCAATTGGACCCTTTGCCCACCCTCAACCGCGGGTATCACGCGGCCTTGCAATCTGAACGCCTACTTCATGGTGACGCTGCCCCTTCGGATGTTACTAATGTCATGGCTTTTGCTGTTCCTGGGGTCTCACGCACCCCAACTGATTGGAAAGCCATACGTGAGAAGGAAAAATTGGAAAGACGCAAGTTCTTTTGTTCTCATTGTCAAGTGCATGGTCATGAAGTCAACAATTGTTTTTTTCAAAACAAATAAATTCCCTGACTGGTGGGGTAGTCGACCCCGTACTTTAGAGGAATTCCGTCGCAGATGGGGGGGGATCGGACAGAATACTCTGCGTCCCGGTCCGCATCTCGAGGCGATCCCGTTGTTCACGCTAATGTGGCCTACACGGCTTCTTCTTCCGTCTCTTCGGATCGGTTGTCTGGTATGTGTACTTCTTGGATAATAGACACTGGCGCTTCTAATCATGTTACAGGTGATCTTACGTTATTTTCCGACACCATGGTAATTCCTCCACGAGCTGTAGGATTACCGAATGGGAAGCAAATTTTAGCTTCTAAAATGGGTACCGTACGAATTGACAACAAAATAACTCTTCGTCGGGTTTTATTTGTCCCTCATTTAACCTGCAATTTAATTTCAGTTTCACAATTAACAGCTGACTTTGATTATATTTTACAATTTACTAAGGATTGTTGCCTTATTCAGGACCGGTCTACGAGGATGATGATTGGAGCTGGTGAACTAAATGATGGACTGTTTCTGCTTTCGTCTACTCCGCTCTCTTTGGTGAACACAGTTGGCACGACCAGGGATTATAATTTGTGGCACCGTCGACTTGGTCATCCAGGGGATAATGCGGTTAAATTTACTCCTTTAGCCCGAACACTTTCCTTTAATAAAAGTGCGGTGTGTGATGTATGTCACCTTGCCAAACAATCTCGATCTAGTTTTCATACTAGTGATAATATTGCATCTGAAATTTTTCAATTGATACATTGCGATCTTTGGGGCCCCTATCGTACTCCGTCTACTTGTGGCGCGAAATATTTTTTAACTATTGTTGATGATTGCTCACGCTCCGTTTGGGTATATTTAATGCTTGCTAAAACTGAAGTTACAAGTCTCTTTACGCATTTTTTAGCAATGGTACAGACCCAATTTTCTAAACAGGTGAAGGTTGTACGAAGTGATAATGGAAGTGAGTTCAATCATTTGGCGGACTATTTTTTGCAGCATGGCATCCAATTTCAGACCTCATGTGTAGGCACGCCTCAACAAAATGGGCGTGTAGAGCGTAAACATCGTCACATACTTAATGTGGCACGCGCATTGCTTTTTCAGGGTCGTCTTCCTAAACAGTTTTGGGGTGAGTGTGTCCTTAATTTTTGCACATTTAATTAACCGAATACCTTCGGCTATTTTGCATCACAAAACACCATATGAAATTTTGTTTGGCGCTCCTCCGTCTTATGCAAATTTACGGGTATTTGGATGCCTCTGTTTCGTTCATAATCAGAAAACTAAAGGGGATAAAATGGAACCACGGAGTCGCAAATGTTTATTTTTGGGTTATCCTCATAATACAAAGGGTTGGCGGGTATATGATCTTGAGACTAAACAAATATTTATCTCGCGAGACGTTGTTTTTTATGAGGACTCCTTCCCGTTTGCGGACACAAACACACAGGCTGATTTGGACAATTCCGACAATTCCGTTTTACTCCCTGATGGCTCTTGCTTATTTCAAACTCCCCCGACTCGATTCCGATCTTTGTCCATGATTCGTCCTCTGTTAATGGCGAGTCCTCTGCCACTGCTTCGACTCCTAATGTTCCCGAGCCCGCTTCTATTATTAACGATGCTGCCACCGCCACTGTGGGGTCGTCGTCTCCGCCAGTTAATGATCCCCCGGCTGATCTTGGTCGGGGTCACCGGTTGAAATTTCCCAATTCACGATTAAGCGGCTATATTCTTGATACGACGAACAGTCCATCATCCCCAAGTTCACCAGTCTCTCCATCCTCGACTGAAGGTACACCATATTCCTTAGCTAATTTTGTAAATTGTGATAAATTTTCTAGTCGACATCGTCTGTTTTTAGCAGCTATAACAGCAGGAGTTGAACCTCCCTCCTTTAAAGTTGCGGTTCGTGACGAGGGGTGGTGTCGAGCTATGCAAGCTGAGATTGATGCTCTTGAGGCTAATGACACTTGGGAATTAGCTGATTTGCCCCCAGGTAAAAAGGCTCTTGGTTGTCGTTGGGTTTACAAGATTAAGCACAAATCTGACGGGACCGTTGAACGTTTAAAGGCTCGTCTCGTTGTTTTTGGAAATCATCAAATTGAAGGTATTGACTACGGCGAAACCTTTGCTCCTGTGGTTAAGATGGTCACTATCCGTACCCTTCTTGCTGTTGCCTCTGTAAAGCGATGGGAATTACACCAAATGGATGTCCACAATGCATTTTTGCACGGGGATTTGAATGAAGAAGTTTACATGAAACTTCCTCCCGGCTTTAGCCATGGCCGCGATGGTAAAGTTTGTCGTCTTAAGAAATCCTTATATGGTCTCCGTCAAGCACCCCGATGTTGGTTTGCAAAGTTAGCTGGGGCACTCCGGAAATATGGGTTTCGACATTCTTATTCCGATTATTCGTTATTTACTTACTCTAATAACAAGGTACGCTTACATGTTTTAATCTATGTAGATGATCTTGTTATTGCGGGTAACGACAATTCGGCCATTTGTGATTTTAAAAGCTACTTGAACCGATGTTTCAAAATGAAAGATTTGGGTATTTTAAAGTATTTTCTTGGAATTGAAGTTGCGCGAAATAGTGACGGCATTTGTCTTAGTCAACGGAAATACACTCTCGATATTATTAGTGAAGTTGGTCTATTGGGTGCTAAACCGAGTTCCACACCCATGGACATTGATCATCAACTTGCTACCACTGCCAGTTCCTTTGTGACTGATCCTGAGCGGTATAGACGACTGGTTGGTCGTCTTGTTTATTTGGCCGTCACACGGCCAGATGTGTCTTATTCCGTCCATGTGCTTTCTCAATTCCTTAAAGCTCCACGTGAAGCTCACATGGAGGCAGCTATGCGAGTTGTTCGCTATTTGAAAGGCAGTCCGGGACAGGGCATTTTCTTACGCTCCGACAGCCAGCTTACCGTGTCGGGTTGGTGTGATTCTGATTGGGGAAAATGTCCCCTAACTCGTCGTTCCGTATCAGGTTGGTTCGTGTTTCTAGGGGATTCACCGGTGTCTTGGAAAACGAAAAAACAACATACCGTTTCATTATCCTCGGCTGAGGCCGAATATAGATCGATGGCAGCGGTTGTATGTGAGCTCAAATGGCTCAAGGGTTTATTAACAAGCTTGGATATTGAGCTTGCTTCCCCTATGCGATTATTCTGTGACAGCAAATCGGCAATTCACCTTGCTCAAAATCCGGTTTTTCATGAGCGGTCTAAACACATTGAAATTGATTGTCACTTCGTGCGAGATGCTATTACGGAAGGCCTTGTTACACCATTTCATGTGTCGACAAGTGATCAAGTGGCCGATATGTTCACTAAGCCGTTGGGAGCACGACAATTTCAGTACTTACTCCGCAAACTGGGCATTATCGACCTCCATGCTCCAGTTTGAGGGGGGGTGTTAGGCGAGAGTCTCGAGCCTATTATTTAGCTGCTAAGTCAATTAGTCGAGATATATGCTCCTATATTTTAGATATCAATTAGTTGCTTGATTGTACTATATATTTGCTCCTAATTATCTAATGAGATCATCACAAAATTTCCCAAACATATTCTGATGTTCCCTTCATTAACAATTTCAGAGAGATCATTTCGGAGAAATTATGCACTTCCGGTCAGGTCAGATGGTCTTGTATTGAGTCATTCTGTGTCAGTCTATTTTGGGTGTTAATGTGTGATGTTGTCGTGTCATTTTGGGTATGAGTCTCTCGGGCAGTCATTTCAATATGGGTGGCTAGGGTTCCGATAATTTGGGTTGGAGCCAGATCTATATTCTATATACTCCGCATATAGATTTGTCACTTGAGTTTCAAATTACTCATTTAAGGTGGTTTTATATCAGTTTATTTTTTGGGTTGGGCGGATTCACGTTCCTAAAATAGAGGCCAACTACTGGTCGGAACTGGTTTATTCTGTTAGAATTAATCCGAATAGAGACCATAAACTTCATACTAAATTATTCGGTATAAACTATA
Source organism: Silene latifolia (assembly GCF_048544455.1). Taxonomy (NCBI): domain Eukaryota; kingdom Viridiplantae; phylum Streptophyta; class Magnoliopsida; order Caryophyllales; family Caryophyllaceae; genus Silene; species Silene latifolia. Next base: position 24,236,101 of record NC_133530.1, on the reverse strand, counting down.
GAGCGGAAGCGTACCTGATTACATGACGAAAGATTGGGATGAACCGTCTGAAGGGACGGTCTTCGAATTAGGTCTTCTAGTAGACACACATAACAATAGGGATCTCTCTACTGATGGGATGCGGGGAGATTAAGTTATTGTGTGCTACCAGGGACCATAACCCAGATAATTTATATATAGTCTCCTTAGTCTAATGCGCCCATCATGCATTAAAAACCTAATGGGTGACGTTTATAAATAATAATAAGCCCATATAATATATATCGTAGTGGATCACCTTATTTTGGGCTAACCTTAACTGATAGCGCATAAATACAATTATTACTGAATTAATAATTTGTCCACATATATTGTATACAGGCCCATAATTCTTACAATCTCCCACTTGGGCCAAATACATTCATATGTGTGACACCTGATAATTGTATTTACAATATAACCTTAGTGAGCTCAAAAATGCTAGCAAACATCCAACCGTCTTAAGCAATTCGGTCCATCAATCATACCAACATAGGATCAAAGCGGTCTTTGCTCCAGTTTGTCGTAGTCGGACCCTCAATGGTCACATATGTTAATATAACCAACGACATGAATCGAGCATGGGAGTGCAGCATGGAAATAGCATCCGAATGTGATCCAAATATACATATTTCCAACTGGTCCACCTTAGTGAGATCAACCAAAATAACACAGAGTGAAACCGTAAACCGAAAACCTGATTTCTGCAGAACTTAATAACCGTAAACTTTAATGTGTCTAACATGACAAACTCCCACTTAAACTGAATTTCCTTAAAACCGAAACACCCATTTGAGCAATTAGGGCATCAACAATAGAGGTTTGTCAACAAGGGTTTGTATACATTTTAGAGGTTTGTTGACAAACCTCTCTATTGTTGGGAGTGGGGGTTGAGGTTCATAGATGAGAATGGTTACAATTTTATATACATGTTTGTGTTTTTGGTTGTGAGTGATAGTGGACCCCATGTAGTATACTTTTATGAGGTTTGCCTATATTTAAGAGATTTGTCTATTGTTGCATTGAGGTTTGTTGTTAGAGAGGTTTGTGTGTTGAGTGATGTGACATTAGACAAACCTCATTTGGGGTTTGTCTATTGCTAATGCCCTTAGCTCAAGAAAGACCGTGAGTGGTAATTCTTTAGTAAGCGGATCCGCAAAATGGAGTTTGTATCAACATGTATAATTGACACCTTTTCACTCTGAATTGTTTCTTAAACAATACATCACTTATATTGTTATTAGAAACTTTACAATTGTTCATTTGTCGCAAAATAACTTAAATGGTCTTTCAATACCGTACAGAATTTCAGCCTCATGACAAATGTTCATAACCAACTAGGAGTCGAAATACCAAATGATCTCAACCTGAATCGATTTCCTATAAATAATGTTTTGTTTCAAATATAAATGACCAACAATATATTTGGCTGCCCTTAGTGGATCCAAGATCCTAATCCGTATTGCCTTAATATCTGTCCAACAAACTTTAGAATGTACGCAATATCCGAACGCATACAAGCTAAATGTATACCATAATACTTAAACACATTAAATATTTCCTGAGACACATGAATTTAAGTATTAATGAATTTTTCTGAATATTTTCCTTAGGGAATTTGAGACTAATTTATCTCCTTTACTGAAAGGGTATTAACTAAAAATATTTACTTGCTCCCACTGAATCTTGAGTATCTGCAATCATCTACCACATTCATCTAATATCAAATAAGATGTCAGCAAGACAGATTTGTAATCTTTATGACGGAAAACCTTACTTGAGCTTTATTGGATGAATTCGCTTATTGCAGAAAGTCTACTTTGAATCTATTGAATCAAAGTTCTAGTTACTGCACTGAATAGTTTCATCAATGTCTCAATTGCAAAACAAACCTTTAACATTCATCCAATATAACCAAAAAACCGAATATGCCCAAAAGTACTTATAGTCAATACCGACACGATGATCCTGATTGTCACATTACCTTTTACACCTTTCTTGGTAACAAAAGAATATTTGAAACCAATATATTTCACAACTTTAGGTAATGGAACAAAGTCCAAATATCATCATTCATTAAATGACTTATTTTCTTTATGGCATCAATCCACTTATATGAGTTAGGACCTTCAATGGTTTGGCAAAAGAAGATTAAATCATCTTTACCATTCCATTATCTAACTCTTATTACAACTAGTTAATCCGTCACTACATTGTTGTCCATTTTTATCCATATAGGAAACAATGTCATTAATGTAGTTGTATTTACCTTATTATGTGGATCTTCTAATTAATTGGTTATTGAGATATTTGAGTTTGTTTAACCAAATTGATCTTATAATATGTATAAGGAGACTTAAAACATTGTCAATTACCTTTTCTCCCACTCAAACTCAATATTCTCAATGAACCCCTTAATTTCCGTCTTAAATAACTTGATTGTGGGATCATTACCTTATTACCCTTAAACCTTAAGTACTATCCAACAAAATAGTCATTGACATTCCTTAAGTCCAACTTTTAACCTTATGGCTTTTAAACCTCAACCTTAATTAGTTAGACATACTAGATATGTATAATTTACACTATCATTAAATAGTCAATGCTATTGTTAGAATTTTATCCAAAGATTGCTGCAATCTTAAGAACTTAGTACTAGAGTAATATTGAAAAGAGTATGAATAATCACACTCTTTACCAGGCCTTAGGATCTTGTTTGTTTACATACTACACCATCCATATTAAGAATCCTCATATGGTGTAATAATATCAAATACAAGATCGAACTCCTCTAGAAATTTTAAAAATAACCTTGACGTTGTTATCTTTAATAGTCATTTGTAAAAATATTAACACTTATGGTCAAAGATGACAAAACTATTGAGTAAAATAACTCAGTTAAATATGTACTAAAAACATCAAGAAATTAAAACTTCTGACAAATGAGATTTAGATATTCATGCCTAAACTACGTCTACAAATTAACATAATAATATAAACCATTAATACTTAAATATAAAATGGTTCACTTATCCATATATGTTAATAGTTAGACATCTGAAATCACTTCATATCTAATCTCCCTTTAGTTTGTCTTTATCCCCTTAAATTTGAATATCCGAAGTAAAGGGGCTAACAATTTCATTTTGACACAAAACTTAATTTTTCTTTTAATGTGTCATACCGAAAACAATTGTAGTTTCTTTTCTTCTTTATATCCACTGAACTTGAATGCAAGCTTACTTGAAAGAGACTAAAATCTAAACTATATAAAGCTATCAACAATGATGGATTCATCATTATTTGAATTTGGAAAACACAAAATTAATTATTTCTCAATGGACAAAGAACCAAATTTACCCATATGAAAAATATCCGAATTCCGCCTAAGGTGGTACCAAAAGAATTTTCCAAATTCAAATAAAGGAACAAGTCATTAATGATAACTAAATTTGTTGACTGTCTCAAATAACTTAGATGATGACATGCCCCAAATAGATGAATCTTTCATCATCAATTGGCTTGTAGCATCTCAATTATACTTGCATCAATATACTTATGTGGGTGGAAAAACCAAATTCACCCACCAAACATGATTGGATATAAAAATTAACCTTAGACAAACCGAATGAGAAGTTTAACTTTACCGACACGCCAAGCGTTAAAACTGGTACTAGATTTTCCTTATGTGTCCAAACTCTTAACAAACTAACGGCTAAAAAAGTCTAACCTTATGTTTGTTGTTATTTCTTTGAGTTTGACTTTTGCAGCTTCTTAATTAACCGAATTAACTTAATCAATTAATCAAAAAAAGGTGCCCTTAAATATTTCCCTAAATTCGAATAATCACTAAACTCATGCATTTTGAATGTAATACTTCTCAAAGTTACATACCTTAGTCCTTACGATAACTTTTACCTTATGAGAAGCAGAATTATACATTCTTAAAGCAAAGTAAGATCAAAGCAACCAGAGATAAAATTCACATTCTCTTACCATTCATTTAATAAATAGTTTCATCCGAATTGAGAATGTAACTGAAATGACAGATATAATAACCATAAATGTCAAACTGAATGAACAAAACAACATCCTTATATTTTGAATAAATTCAAATAATTAAAGTTTCTTTCCGAAATTAATATTTAGTTATTAATACTAGTTAAAGACATTACTCTTTAGTAATTGTAATCAAATATTGACGATAAACTCACGTCGAACACTACGCCTTCCTTTGGGCCGACTCAATATTCACATAAAAATCCGAATAATCGTCACATATTTATTACCCAACGTGTATATGCAATTCGGCCAAATAATGGTCTTCCTTTGGGCCGACCATTATTCGCATGAATTACACACACAAAACCCAAGAATTGAATTTATTTACCTCAAAAACTTTATGGGCATAATCCTTATAAATGTCATAAATAAAATGACACTCCCTTAACTTAATTTTCAGATTCAAATATTGGCATCCCCATCAACACAAGACACCTAACACAACATTAAGTTTAGTCTTTGGACATAAAATTAACTTGTAAGTGGTCATTTTGGTGTAGTGATCAAGTATTAACAATAAATTTTTGTCAAACATTACTTAATATTCACATGGAAACCTTACAATTGTTACATACTTACCACCACAAGCATGATTGAATTTCGGCCAAATAATAGCCTTCCTTTGGGCCGACCATTATCCGCATGAAACTCAATCACACACTGTAGTCATAATATTCTAAATCATACAATAGAGGTTACTTTGACAACTTATTGTATCAATCAAACAACCTAGACTATTAGACCCATTATAATAATCCGAATAGCCATTTATTAAATTTGAAAATTTGTCTAAATTCAATAAGATGGGTAATTTAGACACTCTAATATCATTACCGTAACAAAAAAAAAAAACAACTACGGACTGATAAAGGCACAAAAGACTGAGCAGAATCCAAATTTATATTAGCAGTCATATACAAAGTGCCAGAACAGCATAGTAGCATTCATAGTAGAGTTCAAATAAATCAATTTTACCATAAGAATGTGCCGGCAAAAATTCATCAATATATCCATATAATCAGGCGGCAAATTCAACCAAATAGGACATGTGAATCCAAAACATGCTACTATATTATATCAGTTTGTTTGCATTCATCAATATCTTACATCTCTCATGTTAACTCTTTCCAATTACATACTGCAAACTTTAAACAAACAAAATCACAATGATTGAACCAACATGTCTGCCATTATCTATCTCAAATATATAGAGCATGTTAATTAAGTCATTAACTTTGCCTCACAAACAAACCGATATAAAAGTATAGTTAATCCCACAACTGAATTCATACGGATAAGAGAATAACATAACGGCAGAAGCAAAAAATACTCGAACATCGCAATCTTAAAATCTACTACAATCATGATGAGTAATAAAACTTGTCTGCCACTATTAAACATACCACAATACATCAGCATGCTCATCCATGGTTTATAATAACGATAATCAATAAGGTCATACTGAATTAATTTCAATCCATCGGTATTCATCCAAACATGATATCAGCGAGGAAATCAATTTAACGAAATTTGATATCGTATACCAGTATGAATACCGATAATCCAAATTACAAACCGTCCCAAATTAATTTAATATCAAGGTGGCTCTGATACCACTTGTTAGAATTAATCCGAGTAGAGACCATAAATTTCATACTAAATTATTCGGTTTAAACTATAGAGCGGAAGCGTACTTGACTATAGAGCGGAAGCGTACTTGATTACATGACGAAAGATTGGGATGAACCGTCTGAAAGGACGGTCTTCGAATTAGGTCTCTAGTAGACACACATACCAAATACCAATAGGGATCTTCAGACGGTCTTCGAATTAGGTCTTCTAGTAGACACACATACCAATAAGGATCTCTCTACTGATGGGATGCGGGGAGATTAGGTTAACCCAGGTGACTTATATATAGTCTCCTTAGTCTAATACGCCCATCATGCAATAAAAACCTAATGGATATCTACGCTTAGATAATAGACTGGCCCATACTTTTTAAGACGTTTATAAATAATAATAAGCCCATATAATATATATCGTAGTGGATCACCTTATTTTGGACTAACCTTAACTGATAGCGTATAAATACAATTATTACTGAATTAATAATTTATCCACATATATTGTATACAAGCCCATAATTCTTACATATTCCGGGTTGGAGTCATATAAGTTGGCTAATGTAGGATCACTTGTGCTTTCGGTTGGAGGAAAGGACAAAGCACAATCTCTAATGATTAAATTTGAAAATAATTGTCACAAATTTTATTATTTATAAGTAGATCATGAATTCATGATCCAACATGGTTTACAGCTCGCAAGTCTCAACTCTATGATTGTTCTGATCTGGTTGTAATCAAGGATATTGGATTATTCTCAAATGCGAGGATTAAACAATTCAAAATACGTCTCGCCCATAAAGTTTGTGCTGAGCTGATAATTTCAGAGCTCCATTATGGTGGGAGAAAGGTACATTACTCACATTCTTGCTTGAGTTGGTCTTGCTTAAGACCGTCTTAGTTAAGACTTCTCATATCCGTCCTTCCTTTTGTTTTTGTCTTATTTCAATCGGTATTAACTTAGGATGGTCTTAACCAAGAATTTGTTTTCTTTGTTATCTTTGGTTGAGTATTTTTGCACTTTGCAAGTTGTTTAACATTAAGATTGTATGTATGTGCACCTATAGTGTTTTACAACATAGGAAGACATACATTGAAAGAGTCATCGACGAGGAAGAAGAGTTTGACTCAGATAAATGGATAGCGGAATTTGAAGATATAACAAAGGATGCAGGAAAGATACAAAGAGAATTGCTTCAGAAGATACTGAAGGAAAATGGTGAGACTGAATACCTTAAGAAACACGGTCTTAATGCAAGTCGTCTTGATCAACAGAGCTTCATGGAATGTGTTCCATTGGTTAGTTACGGCGATATCCAACCATACATTGATAGAATTGCGGATGGGGATACATCGTCTATTCTCACCTTTAAACCTGTCCAGGGTTTTATTCTTAGGTATGTTATATGTTCCTTGATGCAATTTTCGACGCTTTTTCTTAAGGACAATGTAAGGCCATTTACCAAGTCTCGGTACCATTTTCTCACATGGTTTACTCCCTGCTTCTTATAGTTCGGGAACAACTACTGGGAAGAGGAAACTCGTTCCTTGCCTAGAAGCGAAAATGGAGGTGAGCTTAGTCTCCAAGTTGACTGCTTATGCGTATAGAAGCAGGTAAGTTGACTTACCGACAATGATCCAATTTGAATTACGTGTACTGCGCACCCTTAAATGACCGGATCTAAAATGACCGAACCAAATACTTGATCCATATGACTGGTTTCACGGGTTGACAGTCTAGATCTCCTAATAATATTATCATGAGACCGAACATGTGAGGATCAGAATCGGATAGTAAACTTTTGTATTAACATGAAACCGTATATATGTAGGGAATATCCAATTGACGAGAGCAAAAAGGCCTTGACATTCACCTATATTTCACCGGCGACTAGAACAAAGGGTGGGTTTGAGGTAAGTTTTGGCAGTTCTATTTACTTCAGTCACCGGAAGGCGAAATTGGGTTCAAGAGTAGAGCATTGCAGCCCTCTTGAAGTCCGATGCGCTTCTGATATTCAGCAAGCCACTTACTGTAATCTCTTGTGCGGACTGATATACCGCGATGATGTACAACTCATTTCTTCGGTGTTTGCACATTCAACTGTGCTTGCATTAGAAACATTCCAGGAAAGATGGGAAGAGTTATGTCAGGACATTCGAGTTGGGGTGCTAAGCACCCGAATCACTGATCCGTCTCTTAGAAAAGTCATGTCTCGTCTTCTCAAACAAGATGTTGAATTATCGGATACAATTTACAACATTTGTGTGGAGTTACGCGAGCGTTCTTGGCAAGGTTTGATACCTATGCTTTTCCTGAACGCGAAGTATGTCACTGGCGTCATGACAGGGTCTGTTAAAAAATATGTCGAAAGATTAACGGTGTATGCAGGGGAGATTCCAGTGATTAGTGACGAATATGTATGTAGCGAGGGACGTGTTGGAGCTAATGTGAATCCTCGAGTTCTTCCTGGGTTAGCCACATACGTTGTACTTCCAAATGTTGCGTATTTTGAGTTTCTTCCTGTTCGAGTCAAGAAACAACATTATGAGCAGGACATTGAACCCGAACCACCTCTTGGGTTAACTCAAGTCAAGGTCGGTCAAGAATATGAAGTCGTAATCACGAACTTCCTAGGTAAGATCATACTCTTTCGCATCCAGACCAAACACCAAAGGTAATATGGACCCACTTTTCTAAGGTAACATAGAGCCACTTTTTGTGAGGAGAGAAGTGGGTCCATGTTACCTTTGGTCTGGATGCGAGGGAGTAATAATCACCCTTCTTAAATCGACTACTACGGTCTACGACTGCTGTTAAATGGTTTAAACACTAATTTTACGGAACCAATCTTATGTCGTTCTGTTTCAGGTTTATACCGTTACAGACTGGGAGATTTGGTAAAAGTAACAGGATTCTACAATTCAACTCCAGAGCTCGAATTTATATGTAGGGCCGGTGTGATTTTATCGATTACTGACGACAAAACGACTGAGAGAGATCTACAAGCAGCAGTCAATGAGGCTTCAAGGCATTTAGCCAAGAATAATGTTACATTGGTTGATTATACTAGCTATGCAGATGTTTCGTCTAGGGAACAGCATTACATTATTTTCTGGGAGTTGGATCGCGACTGCAGCGATTATGTGTTGCAGAAATGTTGCAATAGCTTGGACAAAGCAATTCCTGATGTAATATATGAGGATGAGCGCCAGTTGAAACAAATTGGACCCCTAGAGGTTCGGATTGTTCGAAGAGGGACGTTTATGAAGATTGTTGAACACAGGGCAGCCGTCGGAGCTGGTAATATTGCTCAGTTCAAAATGCCGAAATGCTTGAAAAATGAACAATTCCTGAAGATCTTCAATGATAATGTTATTAGCAGCTATTTCAGCACTGCTTATGACTACTGACTCCTTTGTTTATTAGCTCTTGTATTTTATACTCCCTCTTGTTCAAAATAATTTTTCGGGTTTTACGACACTTAAAAACTTCAAGGAAGAAATTAATGACGTACTCACTTTTATTCCCAAAAATGATCTTCCACGTTATTTTGCGCGACTCTAATGTGATGTTTGAGAATAATTGTTCAGCATTTATATATTCTTTTTTTAGGTTAAAATTAATTTTTTACGGAGTATCTTTTTATAACAAATAGAAGTATGCTAATATTATAATATAAGCTTTTATAAAGTCACTGCTGTTTTATAAAATATTTCCGGTAATTGAATAGAAAGAACTCAAAAGAAAAGAAATAGTCCCTCCATTTTTCTACTTTCTTTCCATTTCATTAAAATACTCTCATATATATTAATTAAAGAAATAGGAAGAAAAAAAATGGGGGGAGTATGTCGGCGGAGACAATGAAAAGTCAAACAAGAAAATCATAATAAAAAAAATGGAGAATCTTACCCCTCTTGTCATTTACGGTATATACCTTTGATTTTAGTACAAAGATAAAGGAGATTAGACCATTTATATATCTTTGATTTTAGTACAAAGATAAAAGAAATTAGACCATTTGAATGTAGATATGGTCGGTTATTGAATGACAAGTGGACTAAGTAGCCTGTGGAGGATCAAATTATTCATGAAAAAACATTTTCAAAACCTATTCCATTTTAGGATGATTCGTTCATTTTTTTTATCTTTTTATTTTATTTGTTTTAAAAAATAGAAATGTAAACTGATGGGGCATATTCTGCACCCGCTGACCAAGTCAACATATTGAACGAGGCGAAAGATATCCACAGCAATTCAATGACTTAGACATCCCAGCCGATGAATCCTTTCGGCCTGCCAGCCTGGGTATCGGCATGGCAACCTACCAGCCGGGGCACATACCCGCGTACTCATATCCAAGAACCCTCGGCATGGAGTCAACCAGGCTCGCCGGCCTGCCATAGGTCCCTCGGCCGAGGGTAGATCAGTCTTTCCACCTGCTACGCCACTTGGCCCACTTGGCCGCTACGTGACAAAAGGTGAAAGTCTATAAATACTCCTCAATCCTCATTGAGGAAGGGATCCAGAATCTAACCTAAGAACCACTTAAATTGGTATTATCTCTCTCATCTCTCTACAAATACACGTCATCAAGCTACATACTACTTAATCACAAGTAAATTCAACGACTTGAGCGTCGGAGTGAGTACGCTTGGCACAAAGCCAAGCCCTCGTTTGCTCATTGTTCGGGAGAGGCCGAGGAGAGCGATCAAGGCTAGAAGAGGCATTATTCGACAAAGCTAGCGTGGTAAGAAAACCCCTGGAATTCATACCCGGAACAATTGGCGCCGTCTGTGGGGACAAGATACTAGAAGCTAGTCATTCCCAAACAAAAAAAAAAAAAAAAAAGAAAACCCACCCAAAAAGCTACGAAGATGTCAAAAGAACAAGAGGTGTTCGAATCGAAGAGCCCCTCCACCGAGGTGATACCGTCCACATTCGGAGGTTGTGCGGCCCTCCACCACCGGGTAATTCAACCGGAGTTCGGGATGCCAATAATGCCGATACGCCGCCGCCGCCGACAGGTCACCGTCATGGGGCGTGTGGTCGATGCAAAGCAAAGCCGGCGCTACGGACACGATTGTCGGCGCGCCGGCTCACCTTGTCACACCGATAAGAGCGGCGGAAACCGTCCGGGAAGCTAGGGCCCAAAAGGTGACTCGAGAAACCTAAACGAAGCACTAAGAGAGGTCGAACCTCGCCAAGACGCCGGGGAGCCCAGAGTGTCGGTGGTAGAACTAAGCCCTTCCCGCACTCGCGGAAGGACGATGTCGCCGCGACACCCACGAGGCATGCCCCCGGACGAGCGAAAGGAGTTCGACTCACCGAGTCGAAGAAGGAGTCCGACTCACCGAGTCGGAGAAGAAGCCCTTCCCGCCACGGGGAGAGGGGTCGGACTAGGGATGCGAGGAGCCGATCGCCGCGTGTCATTAGACACGTGGTCAGACAGCCCCTCAGTGCCTACGTCCTAGAGACCCCGGTGCCGCCAAAGCTAAAGCTACCGTCCATATCATACAAAGGAGAGGGCGACCCAACCGATCATGCCGAGGCTTTCGAGTCTCACATGTCGGTGTGGGAGCAACCTGACGAGGTCTGGTGCCGAGTTTTCCCAACGACCTTGGTTGGAATGGCGCAAAGCTGGTACAAGGGACTGCCCGATGGGTCGGTATACTCCTATTCCGACCTAAGAGACGCGTTTTTGGCCCAGTATTCTACCAATAAAAGAAGAGACGTTTAGACATCGGATCTCCTGACCATCAGGCAGGAGGGAGGCGAGTCACTCCGAAGCTATGTGAAGAGGTTCGATGCCGGGTCCGGCCAGATTAGGGAGCCGAACGGCGAACTAGCGGCCTTCGCACCGATGAAAGGCCTCCCGGAGGGGACTTGAAAACGAGCTCATCAAGTGCGGTGGCCTCGAGCCTTGAGTCCGCCAGGAAATTGGCCGACCAGGCCATTAAGGTCGAAGACTATCACAAAATATGGGTAGGCCACGGCGAGGCCGGGCACTCAGAAAGAAAGAGCCACCGGGAAGACAAGCCGGATGAAGGGCGCCGTGACAATAATAGGTCGCGGACCGACAGGCCCGCCAGGAAGCAGAACCCAGCGGACGCCGGGGGGAGTTCAGGTCCGTACTACCATAAGAAGTACAAAGATCACACCCCCCGGGTCGTATCGGCCGCCGAGGTCTTCTCCCGAGCGAAACGAGGGGCGAAGTGGGAAAGGCCCCCAAACCTAGGGGGGACGGTGACACGAGCCTCATCGTGAGTACCACGGCCACACCGGCCACTTAACCAACGACCGCCGGCATTTGAAGAATGCCATTGAAGAGCCGATCGAGAAAAGGGAGCCTCGGCAAGTATATTGCCGGAGGCAAAAGACTAACACCGGTGGCTCGGATAAAAATCCGTCTTTCAACGGATAGGAACAATTCATGTTGTCATCGGGGGAAACGAGAACGGCGGATCCGCTCACGGGCACAAAAGGCACCGAACGAATCGTATCGGCCGTCAACTTCGTGCCCACTACGGCGCCCGCGCTTCCAACATCCCGAACATAACTATTGGGAAGAAGGACTACGAAGGAGTCATCGCCCCACATAGCGACCCACTCGTAGTCCACTTAGACATAGCTAACCACCTGGTCATGAGATGCCTGATTGACACGGGTGCTTACACGAACATCATGTTCGGGGAGTGCTTTCGGGGCTCGGCCGAAAATTGCGGACCTTAGCCCATGCACCAACCCATTATACGACTTCTCCGGGGCGGGCTTGGTCCCCCCGGGGTCTATCAAGTTACCGGTGATGTTCGGCCGGTCCGACACGGCCAAGAATGTGATGTCCGAGTTCGTGGTCATCGACGGGTCATCCGCATACAACGTTCTCATTGGTCGTGTCACCCTGAGTGAGGTCGATGCCGTAATGTCCATCGGGCCCCGACACGATGTATGTCTCGGACCGCGGGAGGTTCATAAACTCGTCTCAAAGAACGAAAAAGACGAGGTGGTCAACGTCCAAATATCGGCCAGAGGATGCAACATGCAATCCTTCAAAGTGGCAAAGAAAGAGGAAAAAGGGAAGAACCCATCCTTAAGACAGGAGGACGAACCGATGAGCACCAACCACGTCGCCATGGTCGAAGGGGCTGAGACCGAGCAGATAGAGATTGATCCGGGACGCACCGAATCGCGTCGGTGTCGGCCGGAACAAAATTCAGGGCCGATCTCCTAGACCCGCCGAGAAGGAACAAAGATGTCTTTGCATACTCGGCCGCCGAGATGCCAGGTGTAAGCCGGGAGGTCATCGTCCACAAGCCGAACGTACTCCCAGCGCTCGCCCGTGAAGCGAGAGGGTGAGAAACTCCTCGGCCGAGAAGGAAGATGCCATCAAGGCCGAGGTCGATAAGTTGTTAGATGCAGGCTTTATCATCCCTTGTACATACCCCGAATGGCTAGCTAATGTTGTAATGGTTAAAAAGTCATCAGGGGGGTGGAGGATGTGTGTTGATTTTACGCAACTTAATAAAGCATGCCCGAAAGATTGCTACCCCTTGCCTCGGATAGATAGCTTAATAGACGCAACGGCAGGCTACACAATCGAGAGCCTGCTCGACGCCTTTTCAGGATACCATCGGTATTCATGGCAGAGGAAGACATGCCTAAACGCGCATTCATCACCATACACGGCACCTACATGTACAAGATGATGCCGTTTGGTTTGAAAAACGCCGGCGCGACTTACACAAGACTGGTGGACAAAGTGTTCCAAAATCAAAAAGGGCGAAACATTGAGGCTTACGTCGACGATGCTATTGTCAAGAGCAAGTCCGACGGCGAGCACCTAGCCGATTTACACGAGACATTTTGTTCACTAAGGAAATACAAGATGAAGCTTAACCCTACAAAGTGCAACCGAAAACCGGGCCGGCAAATTCCTCGGCGTGCTTGTCGGGCGGGGGGGGAATTGATGCCAATCCGAGAGAAAGTGCGAGCAATTCTAGACTGCCGGAGCCGAGGAATCGCAAAGAGGTCATGATATCGACCGGGAGGATGGCGGCCCTTGCCCGATTTATCTCTCGGTCAGCCGACAAGAGCACCCCATTCTTCAAAGTGCTAAAGGGGAATAAGGACTTCTGCTGGGGGGAGGAACAGAGCACGGCTTTCAAACAACTGAAGGCCCATCTGCAAACTCTCCCGACCCCGTCCGGCACCGACGCCGGGGAAACACTATATCTATATCTAGCAAGAACCTCGCCACGGTCGGTGTCGTAATCGTCGAGAGAAGAAAACAAGCAAAGAAGACCAATCTACTTTATCACCATACACATCACTGCTGAGAGAAACTACCCGCCGATTGAAAAGCACCTTTGCCGTGGTTGTTGCCGCAAGGAAGTTGAAACCCTACTTTGACGCGCATCCCATGACGGTCTTAACCGACCACCCCGTTGGAAAAAGCATTGGAAAAATTCGAAGTCGGGCGAGACTTATCAAATGGGCAGTAGAGCTATCGGCTTCGGCATTCAAGACAAACCGAGGCCTTCGATAAAGGGGCGCGCGGCGCACTTCTTGGCCGAATGCACGTATCGGGAAGAATCGTGTCCGGCATGTGGGAGGTATATACCGATGGATCCTCCACAACGAACGGCTCGGGAGCCGGCATCCTTATCATCAGCCCAAACGGGGACGAATTTGAGTACGCTTTGAAGTTTACCTTCTCGACCTCAAACAACGAATCCGAATATGAGGCAGTGATAACCGGAGTTGAGTTAGCTTAGAGCCGCGGGGTAACACATCATTTTGAAAACAGACTCTCTCTTGGTGACTAACCAATACGAAGGAGAGTACGAAGCTCGGGACGATGGGATGGTAAGATACTTGGAAAAGGTAAAAGCCGAGACCTCAAAATTGAAGTCATTCAAAATGCGACACATCCCAGTGTCCGAGAACAACCGGCCGACGCTCTCTCAAAGCTGGCCAGTTCAACCATAAAGAATATCACCAACCGTCTTTGGTGGACATCAGGAACGCTAAAAGCATTGACGAAACCATCGGCATGGTGTGCAACGTGGAAACCGAGACGACATGGATGACTCCGATAAAGGGGTATAAACTGTCAAATGAATTACCAGAGGACCGCAACCTCTCACAAAAGATAAAGAGGATCGCAGCAAGGTACTTGGTGTTTGAAGGAGAGTTATATAGGAGGTCCGCGACAAGGCCACTCCTAAAATGTGTCGGTCCGGCCGATGCGAGCTAATCTTGTGAGAAATACACGAAGGCATCTGTGGACATCACATGGGGGCAAGAACACTAGCCCACAAAGCTCTCCGAGCCGGCTACTTCTGGCCCACCATGCTTGAAGATTCCAGAAACAAAACCAGAAAATGCAACAACTGTCAGATGCACGCTCCGGTGATACACGCACCTTCCCGAGATCGCAACGTGCTTAATCCCCTTCCCTTTGCACAGTGGGGAATGGATCTACTAGGGCCATTTCCAACGGCATCCGGAGGAAGAAAGTTCCTAATCGTCACCGTCGACTACTTCACCAAATGGGTTGAGGCGTGGCGGTGCTGCAAAAAGCGCGGCGGCCGTAAGAAAGGTGATGCGGGAAAATGTCATAACTCGTTTTGGGTTACCCCAAGTCATGGTGTTCGACCATGGCCGAGAATTTTGGAGTGACACAATAATGAGCTGGTTGGAAGAACTCGGCATCAAATTTGCATACTCCTCCGTCTGCCACCCCCAGAGCAACGGACAGGCGGAGGCAGCCAATAAAACGATCCTCAACGGCTTGAAGAAGACAGTTGAAGACCTCAAGGGAAGATGGGCCGATGAGCTACCCGGCGTTCTATGGTCCCTCCGGACCACGGAGAAAGAAGCAACGGGGTACAGTCCTTTTCACCTAGTCTACGGGTCCGAAGCAGTCCTGCCGATTGAAGCAACGGTGCCAACATTCAGAACGGCCACTTTTAACCCAGATGAAAACGAGGAAGGCCTAAGAACCTCCCTGGACCTGGTCGAAGAAAGCCGAGATACGGCACGCCTCAACTTAAAGATATCGAGCCGAATGAAAAGGGCCTACAACCGAAGAGTCCACAAAAGGGACTTAAAAGTAGGAGATCTGGTCCTAAGGAAGTCAGCTGCCACCAACAAAGGAAACATCCATGGCAAGTTGACGGCCAACTGGGAGGGTCCCTACAAGGTAGTTGAAGAAATGAGGCCGGGTACATACCGGCTGACGGACATGGGGGATGTACCTTTGATGAGCCATTGGAACACCGACAATCTCAGAAAATACTTTGTATAACGGCGGAGTTGCCCAAAACAATTGTTGGCACCCCAATGCATATTCATATCTAATGAGGAGTCATCCAAGTTTTTCATCAAAGTGTTAATCCACCCCAATCAGAAGGCATGCTAGACATATGTACACAGCAGACAGCGCCAAAACCTCGATCACCGATCATCCCGGCCTTTAACGGGAGTGACGGGGGGAAGAGCCGATATGCTAACATATGTTCAACGGCGGTCAAAACGTAAACTCCGTTGCCCCGGTAATTGGCCGGGAAGAGACGAGTGAAACGCGACTGCCCTCGGCAAATTAAGACCGAGTTTAAAGACGTTAAACACAGTTGAGACACGCATTCTAAGCTGCCTCGGCTGAAGCCGAAGGTAAAAACGAAAAAGCGCTCAATTAATTAACGCAACTGCCCTCGGCAAATTAAGACCGAGTTTAAAGACGTTAAACACAGTTGAGACACGCATTCTAAACTGCCTCGGCTGAAGCCAAAGGTAAAAACGAAAAGCGCTCAATTAATTAACGCAAAAAGACAAGTGAAGGAATAAATCAAAAGGCCTCGGCTAAGCCAGAGGCGAAGCGAGCAAAATCTCATTAAGGAAAAGATAACGAAGTTACAAAAAAGAGAAGTACAGACGACGGCCGTCCCCTTTGGGATAAGCCAAGACTCTACCTACCAAGGTCTTACAAAAATACAAGGAAAAGTAAAGCAAAAGGTTTGAATTTGGTTCTTTGAAGCGCCAAAAGGATGGCGGGGAGAAAAGGCTTAATAGTTGGCCCCGAATAGCTGAAGCTATCCGAGACGCCGGTGAGCCGGTGACGACCGCCCGTCTCCCTATGCATTCTTTGCTTGCCCTTACCGCCATCAGCGCGTTACCCTCGGTGGCGACGACTTAGATGCAACACAGGGAGCCTTAGCATCCTCGGCTTTCTTGGCGGCCTTAGCATCCTCACCGCCTTATCCGCCGCAGACTTTCTTAGCACCTTAGCATCCTCAGTGCCTTGATCGCGGACTCCTCCCGGCCGCCCTCGTCTTCTCTCGCAAGGGCCGCCGTTGCGGCGGTCGCCTCCTCCTCCTTCTTGGCCTGGCATCCTCGGCGACCTTATCTCGCCGCACCTTCTCTTTAGCTTCGAGCCTATCATCGAACGGCTCGTCAAATTTTGTCCATAGAAAGGAGCCATCCGGATAGACCTCATCTACCACCTCCCTGAAAGCTTCTTCGGTCGGGTCCCTATACCGAGCACACATACGTGGGAGAAGCGTGTTTTGAAGTGTCTCAATATCCTTCTCCCTTTGGGCAAGGATAGCACTAGTCTCCCTATGCGACTCAGCTTGGAGCCGATACGCCCTTTTCGACTCCTCCCTTTGGGCGACAACAACGTCGTAGCCGCCCTTGTACCGGTCCCGTTCCTCCTTCGCCTTGGCGGCGGCGAATCAGCCACCTCTACCTTGGCCTTCTCGGCCGACAACGACTTCTCAATTTCCTCGACTCGCGCTTGTGCGGCAAGGAGGTCATGCTTAGCCTTTCCGGCCACCCCCTTTGCGGCAACAACATCGAGCCTCAGCTGCTCTATCAACGGCCCCGTCTCGGCCAAGGCCTTTTCTTGCTCCCTAATACGAGAGCCGACCAGTTCGGACCAAATCCCAACCTTCTTGCTCAGCTTTGTACCCTCCGCTATGAGCCGGTCGTTGGATATCGACGCGAGTACGGAGTCGCATTTTTCCCCGTCTCAGATAGGCCTCTTCTCAACTCGCCGCTCGTAATTGGGACAGACTGCGCGGTTGATCTACAAAAATTCAACCAAAGAGTCCACGTCAACGTTCATGGACATACCGGAGAGCCGATCATCGGGTATATCTAATGAGCGGCTAAACCGAGCCGCAAGTTAGACCATGCACGGAGGGCTTGCTCTTCTTGGCCGCTTGATCCATTTCCTCGGCGCCGGCATTAACATGAGCGACGGAAGCAGAAGCATCGGTGGCATGGGTAGATCTCTTCCTCTTACGCCTAAGCGGAGATCCCTCAGCATCGGAGTCCTCTCCATCGACAATGTCAACGACCTCCACCTCTGGTTGAGGCGGAACCGAGGTTGACACCGTCGCCGCCGTAGACTTGGCTTTTCGGACCCGGCGAGGAATGGCAGCAGCTACCTTGGCCTGGGCCGCCGTATCGTCCAAGCCCTTCAGGAGGTCGATGGCGACGGACGGCGGTCATGCACATCGACCTTCGGATTCTTCTCCTTAACGTTTCCGTCTTTGTCCAGCCCCATCTTCTCGAGGAGTTGCTCAGACAGTTCGGGACCAAAGTGCTCTGTAAAAGAAACAAAGCAAAACTTAGACAAAGGGACATGTCAAGAAACAAACAACGAAAAACATTAAAGCAGAAATGGGCCTCACACCGACCCCACTCACCCTGTGCTAGGGCCGGTATGAGGCCGACGTGGCAAAGCGGCTCATCCATCTGGATGACTTGCGTCGGGGGCAACCAAACCTTCGGCGCCCCATCATCATCGACCTCGAAAAGCTTCAGTGCCTGCTTCTCGTCCTCATTAAGATAGACATTCCCGGCGTCCATCTTATTCTTGCCCTTGGGGATCATCTTCTCACGCTCCCCTTTGCTCTCGCACCGCAAGTTAACATGGTGCTCAAAAGACCGAGGCAACGGATAATCATCCGGGACCTCGACATACACCCACCGTTCCTTCCAGCCCTTGCAAGAGGTGAGCTTAGGCACGGTGAGATAGCCCGCTCGGTCGGACGCTATACCACCCCCGCCACCTTGAACATTCATTCGAAGAAAATGAATTCGGCGGAATAAGTTTACCGTTGGGATCACCCCCCGGCGACACAGCCACACGAAGCCGACTATAGTCCTAACGGCCAAAGGGTGAAGCTGCGCGCCGCCGCAACGTTCATCGCCCTGAATTATGGAAGAGACGTACATATTGAGAGGAAACCGGAGACCATACTCCAGGTGCCTCATATATACGCCGATGTGACCCGGGGGAGGGCAACAGACGGCCTGACCCTCCCCAGGGATGACAATGTTGTACCCCTTGCCAAAAAGAAGTGCTCTTGAAAAATTCGGAGCGAGCGGCGGACCAACTTATCGATAAAACCACGATCGGCGCCGGTAGTACAGGCATCGTAATGAGGCAAGACTGTCGCCTCTCCGCCCGGAAGGATTCCTTTCCTCATCATCATCACCGTCATCCACATCGTCATCATCCTCCCACTCCTCCAGAACTCTGCGGTCAACTTCCGGGGAAGGAGACCTAGGGCCCCTCGACCTTAACGGAATTGCGGCTACCACCTCCTCCTCATCAAGACGCGACGGGGAACCCCGGCGCACGCAATCGGGACCGGCATCAGAGAAGACATGGTTCACAACAATTACTTAAACAAAACAAAAAGTTGAAAAGGTTTTTCGGTTTACCTTGAAGAAAAGTGCTACGCCGACGTAAAAATTCTGAAGATCGGAAGAGAGGGAAAGACTTGGAATTTTGGAAAGAAGAAAATTTTTAGAATGAATGAAATTGCTAACCAATTTCACTTCAAAAAGTCCAGTATTTATAGGCAAAAGCCCATAAAGGAGGACCAATCAAAACGCAGCCCATAAAGCGTCCGCCAATCAACGAAGAGACACATGTCAGGCATGCGTACACGGAATGTCAATCGACGCAACTTGGTTGAATGTCAATCAATGCAAAGAACCAAGCGTCTTCAACACGCCCCTTTATATCCCTTTGACTATTCATCTTCCTCAGCAAAATCCTAAAGTATCATTCTCCGCCGGCAGTATGACTAACCAAGCTAGGTAGCACCGGCCGGGGGCAATCAAAAGTACACCGGCACTCTCAACCTTGAGTCCGCCGGCCAGTAACATCTTTTCTTCCACATTTGATGTCCATTACCCATCCATGTGGAGGGGGGATATGGTACGGCCTGCACAGAAGTAAGCCGAGGGGGAAGAAGCCGGGGCAGAAAATTTTCACTTGCGCAGAATATACGCTCAACATACATCGGAGCCCATACCACGGCATAGACTACGCTGGGGGCAAATTGATGGGGCATATTCTGCACCCGCTGACCAAGTCAACATATTGAACGAGGCGAAAGATATCCACAGCAATTCAATGACTTAGACATCCCAGCCGATGAATCCTTTCGGCCTGCCAGCCTGGGTATCGGCATGGCAACCTACCAGCCGGGGCACATACCCGCGTACTCATATCCAAGAACCCTCGGCATGGAGTCAACCAGGCTCGCCGGCCTGCCATAGGTCCCTCGGCCGAGGGTAGATCAGTCTTTCCACCTGCTACGCCACTTGGCCCACTTGGCCGCTACGTGACAAAAGGTGAAAGTCTATAAATACTCCTCAATCCTCATTGAGGAAGGGATCCAGAATCTAACCTAAGAACCACTTAAATTGGTATTATCTCTCTCATCTCTCTACAAATACACGTCATCAAGCTACATACTACTTAATCACAGTAAATTCACTGACTTGAGCGTCGGAGTGAGTACGCTTGGCACAAAGCCAAGCCCTCAGTTTGCTCATTGTTGCAGGAGAGGCCGAGGAGAGCAGTCAAGGCTAGAAGAGGCATTATTCGACAGAGCTAGCGTGGTAAGAAAACCTGCTTCGGAATTCATACCCGGAACATAAACAAATGAACAAAAACCCCTAAAATGAAATAAGTAAATAAATGATCGGAACGGGAGTACATTACAGGAGTATAAGTAAGGACAGAAGCAAGATTTTACGAGGTAAATAGCAAAATATTAAAAAGTTAAGACAATAATCAAATCAAATCCTATAATAATTTAGAATAGGAGATCGAGTAAAACTCCAACAACACAGGAAATTCAACAAACAAATATGGAAATTTGGTTGTTATAAAGACAGCTTTGACACAATTAATTAATTAATTTAATTATAATTATAATTATAATCCTAATCCTTCCAAGGTTTAGTATTTCCTCTAACAAATTCGCACTTCAACAATTTCCTCACTATATATATAAAACAAAACGTCACATTCTTCCTTGTTTATTGTATAGTTTTCACAATTTCATAATTTTTGTTAAGAATTTAAGAATTAAGATGATTGAGATACCACCAGGATACAAGTTTATTCCTACGGAAGTCGAACTCATCGACTATTACCTCAAGAAAAAGATCCTAAAGGAGTCATTTAATCATACACGCCCTAAAATATTTGATGACGATGTGTATCGTGAGCATCCACGGGTTGTGACTCGCAAAGCTATAGAATCGGTGGACCCTAGTGAGCGACGTGATGCTTCTTTGGCCGCGGGGATGTACTTCTTTACTAAATTAAAGAGCTCAACTGAGAAAGGGAAGAAGAATAAAAACCGGCATGTCAAAAATATTGGAAAATGGGAACAACAGACGACTAGTCAAGTGACGGTCAAGGACGAAGTTACTAGCACGAGTAAGAGGATTGGGTACTACAAGTACTATAAGTATGTACCGATCAATGGGTGTCCTCGAGACGAGGATGAATGGCAAATGCATGAATACTCGGGGAAGGATAATACCGATCAAGTCTTGTGTCACATCGTTAAGAAGAATACCAACGGTAAAAAGAGAAAATTTAATCAAATGATGCAACCATCTGACCAGATAGACAATGAGGGAGCCGGTACAAGTTATCGTGGTTGCGTGGATTCTGTCCTGTCAACGTATTATCTCAAACCGATCAACAATACGAGTATGGCCCAAACCCAACTAAACTATGGAGCTGGTACAAGTATCTCATATTTGACGGAGGCTAGTGCACCAAGGTGTCCCGGACCAATGTACAATTCTAATCAGACGACAATGATCCATATCCAATCAGATAATGTAACCAGTACCAATAATATGACCACGTACCCGACTCAATTAGATCAATCAGATAATATAACCAGTACCAATAATATGACCATGTACCCGACTCAATTAGATCAGAGAGTCGGTACAAGGTATCCCATACCAGGCTACAATTCTAATCAGATGACAATGGACCCAAATCGAGTAGAACACGTAGCCGGTAATGTTGAAATTTGCGACGGATATGGGTTCAGAGGTTTTACTAATCAACAAGATCCTTTATCTCATCATTTTGTCCCCCAACTCAACACATATTATACTAACCCGGACCCCAACCCACAAGTATATCAAGACAACCGAGTGACCAACCCGGTTAGGAGTAACCGTGACTTTCTGGTTAGTAATAACGAGGAATTCAAGGATCTGTCCACGGCGTCTGAACTGGTTTTTCCTGAAAACGGGTTATTTTAGACTGACCCGATTGATGACCATGTTGCGCAGATGAAAATAAGATTTGAATAGCTTCAAAGTTCTATTCTTTAATTATTCTGAATTGTTTATATGATTAATTAGAAGACATGTGGATTAATAAACTGTTTTTCACTTTTTAGTATTTTCCAGGTCAGCAGAGTTAGTTATGAGTTAGTTGTAGTCAGTTACAAGAACGTTGTTCTTTGTTCTGTTTGATTGTTTCTATAAATTTTTTTTTGTAATACCTCTATAATACATGTTCCAGAAATCGAATCAGACATAAATAAAACAGTAAACAAAAAGTCACAACCATTGATCACGACGCCATAACTATAGTTTTATATACTTTATTAAATCGTGAGGCTCATTTTTTTGTTGAGTCATAATAGGCCGAGCTTCGAGCGGGCAGCTTTATCTGATCTTTCCTGATTAACAAAATTGAAAGCAATAGAATCCGATAACCATATTTAACCAAAAAAAAAAAAAAAAAAAAAAAAAAAAAAAAAAAAAACTCAGGTAACTGACTAATCAACTGAAAACTCCCAAGTTTGCATCTAGCAGAACGCTATATTCGATATTGAAGGAAGGCTTCACTTCTTCAATCGTCTTCAGAGCTATCGTCTTCAGGGCTTTCATTTTCAGAACTACTTAGTTTTGCCAAAAAAAAAAAAGAGTTGTTTGTTAGGCCTCGGATATAAATACAAACATTATATACACGACTAAATCAAAGACGGCAATATATTAATTAAAAATCTACCCTGATGTGTAGTCTGATTCACTGCCAGTATCCTCGGACATATTGTCATCATCTCTACTGACAATGGCGATTTGACACATAGTCGAGGCTCTTGGAAGATCCAACAGTCTTTTAAGAACGTGAATCTCGGTTACAGGTGATACCCAATGCTGGATATGGATTTTCAACTCTTTAAGAAGCTTGCTGTTGCTTAAGAAAAATCTCATTATTTCTAAATGTCCTTGGTCAATGTCAAAGTAAAGAAATTCAACTCGTTCCAGGGCGAATTCCTTGCTTCTAGGCATAATCTCGGGCCAATCAAACACAACTAGGAAAATACAGTTAAAAGGAATGTCAAACTGAAGTATTCAGGAATGAAAAAAAAAAGTAGGAACGCTAAAAGATCAGGAAGTACTAGTAACAGTAGTACCTTGCCTATAGTTAAGTATGCGAGATTAGGTGCTTTTCAGAGAAGCTGCAGCACAATTGACCAAGACGAGAATGATACTTGCAAATTTGTCAAGTTGCAAAATATCGGTAGTTGATTGACAAGATTAAAACCCTGCAAAAACAACTCAAGAGGGTAAGGTTTATAGCCATATTCGGCTATTGTTAAGTTTAAACCATACGGAAATTAAAAAAAGAACACTTACATCAAGAATTATTCGGTGTAATGTCAGTCTCTGCAAACATTGGAATCTCTGGAGTAGTTTAACCCATCTGACAGTTGATGTCGAGACTTCAAGTCTTGCTTCAACCAGAGATGAAAGATATGGATGGAAGATTTCATTATACACATTGATAAATGGAGAATTTGCAAGTTTGGCGTTGTGATGGTGATTATTTCCCTTTCTCTACCCTTGGACACAATTCTTAGAGCCTTAAGAGAGGAGGAACACACCAAAAATTCATCGATTCCCTCACACATATCAATATTCAGCTCCTCAAGGACAGGGCAGCCAGACAAGAAACTAGTGAAAGGATCACATGCATCTACAAACAAAACATTTGTAAGTGATAGACTTCTGAGTTGTGGAAGAGGGCAAGAATAGCTCCAATTTGCCTTCTAATTTCAAAACAACAAGCTCATCCGACTGAAGTAATCGCGGGGCTAACTTGATAGTCGAACACAGATTGATAGCTAGACATAGCTCCTTCACGCACCTCTTAGCGAGAATGAAGATCCATTCAGAGACATTTGAAGGTGAAAACCCAATGTGACATTCCAAATGAACGCGTTCTAGACAGTCCACATTACTAAGAAATAAGACCCTGTTGATGAAATTCTTATAGCAAACATACTGTTGTTTGTTGAAGGGGTTTTCCGTTGTTGATAGAGGAAAATTAGTGAAGTTAAGCACAGGAAGACCAATCCAGACATACTTCCATCTCTGCGAAAGTATGCTCGTAGAGACGGCCCCTTCTGTTGAGAGATTCACTAGAATATTATACAGAACTTTATTAGGTAACGCACTAATCCGATCTACCGGTTGTGTGAAGTAGATGTCGCCGTTGCTGCAGGTTTTTTGATATTTTGACTGAGACATATCTCTCTGCTAAAAGTGTGTTGAGAAACTCTGAAGGAACACACTTTATATACCCAATTATATCAGGAAATGGCAGTTGATTAGTCAATAAAATAATGGTTTGATTCAACTAATAACAATTAAGATGCAGCAGTAAATATAATTTCTAAGGGGAGATGTACCTGCTGCTAATAGTAGATTCATGCATTTGGTTTTACCTTTCAGATTCAAATCTCTCCATCTGTAGTTTGTAGTATGAATTCGACTTCTCGAGTTCACATTGCAGTCAGCATCTATCATAATTTGCTGCTACGAACTCGTGACCTTTTGGTTAGAAGTCAGGATGATGAAATTGAAGATAAAACTATGTACTGCCAGCGCTACTGCACCAGGAAGCGTAATTTCGTGAATACGTTGGAGTGAGGGAGGAATCTGATAGACAAAATACTGTACTTTTCTCCCTGATAACAATAACATTAGTAATAACGACAAAAATAATCTCGAGAGAAACAGTGGAATAAGAACGGTTTTCAAGCCCAGCATTTCATCTCAATTTAATCTCGCGAAAGCCAATATTTAACACTCGTGGTACAGAGTACAAAATACAAGGATCACATAAGAAAAATAAGTAGTATACCTGTAAGGCTGTAACATAAGAACTTACAAAAGCATATGCTTTATTCAAAAGCTAAACACATTATACAGCACAGTAACAACTCTTCTCTTTACCTTCGAGGAAATGATACTATCCTACAAATGAGCCTTCTTCTACAAATTTATCCAAAAAAACAAACTGTGAAATTAAGTGTTCTTCGGAGAACTTTTCTACCCCTTCATGGAATTCCTCTAGCTTATTTATACTCAAAAGGCTTCAGAATTCCGAAAATCTGCCCAACAAAATGTTCTCATTCTCGAGGTTTACTTAGCCTTCTGCGGTTGTTAAAGAAGGTATGGGCTTGAATACCTTGATGTTTTGTCTCTTGGGATTTGGTCTGGGTCGAGGTGCTTTGTTACGGGCAATTTTCCTGGGCTTAAGGTCTTCTGGTCCAATCATAAACTGAGCTACCAACTTCAGGTCATTGAACTCACTTGGGTTCTGGTTTAACTGGCAAATTACTTTGTCAGGAGCAAGTGAAACGGTATTTTCATTGCGTCTTACTCCAGCTACATTATGCAAGCTTGAAGAATCTTTCACTGCTTGAACAGAGCTGTTTACGTAGGCAGGCTTAGGCAGGGAAGCAACGCCCTTTCCTTTGTCTCGTGGAGGAGCCATTGGCCGTCTCATAGGTTGGTGGTCCCTACTTGAAGGACCAAAATGGGAGCTCCCCATCTTCCTTTGACCTTGCAATGTCAACGGAATGGGACCAACAAACCCAGCACTATTCCTAACAATATTTCCGTTGTCATTTGGATACGGCAAAGGAAAGGGACGTGGGGTAGGGTAACATGGGTGACTTGAGTTATGATCCTGAATAGTAGTAGTTCTACCGTTGTTCTTGGTGAAGGGAAACCGGAAGGAAGTAGGTGGCCCCATCACCTTTTGTGGGCCCAATGAAAGCTCTGTATTTTGCACCTTTGCTGAATTCTGCATCAGACTCAGCAAATGCATGGCAGGAATTGCTTCATTGACATCAACAGAACTTGCAGAGCTATCTGGATTTCCGCTGTTGTAAGCATTAGAGAAGTTCAAGTTCTGGTGCTTTTCAAAGTTTAAGAAACTTCCGGAACTCTGGTGATGGGTGCGTCCTTTATTCACAACATTAGAGCCCGGAGACAGCATCTGAGGATTAGTAATTCCCACAGGCATGCGACTGCTCGTCCCAGAAGGCCATAAATGGTGACTATTAGAAATACTCGGCCGTGGCGCCATTCCCCTTTGTTTCTGATATGAATCCACTGCCTGGAGAAAACTCTGAGGGTATCGTTGTACATTAAGATTCCCGTTCCAATTGTTTGGTGTTAAAGTATGAGAGTAAGGGCCAGCATGGTCTAGGGCTTGACTAGGCGTAAGAAACCTTGGAAGACCTCGGACACCAACATGATTACTGCTGCAGTAAGTATAATGCCCTAAATCTTCATTAAACAAAGGAATTCTGGGATCGGTGGATGGTGGCTTCTGCATCCTGAGAAAATGAGATTGCGCAAAAGTTTTCAAGTGTTGCCCATAAGATCCATAGGTTTCAGTCGGCCGTACATTTGTGCCAGAAAGAACAGGAGGTCCAGAAAAATCATGCCTATCCTTTGGGTCATTGAGATGTCTTTCATATTGATTCTTAGCCATCAGCTCAACAATATCCATAGGTATGTCATCTCCAACACCCTGTTCATTTGATTTGTCATCTGTAGGTATGCTATTGATGTCGATATCTTGTATACGTCCTCGAACTTCATTGGTCAGTTCCTTTTGATTGGCTACTGAGTTGGACACCTATACAATTAACAATAATAAGAATGACAACTTAGTCTCAAAATGATTCGGGGTTGGCCGATGTAAATCACTCTGTGGAACTGTCAACATGAGGTGGAACGGATGTTACGGAATGAACAAATACAGAGAAGGGTATGCACAATAGTCTTATGTAGGTATGAAGAGAAGAAAACAAAAAGTCATAATATGAGGAAAAGCTTTCTAACGAGAGTTAAGGAGAGATTGAAATGGCAGAAACAGGTATGAAGGAAATCAAGAGGCATAAATAATTAAATATCATACAGTAGTAAATTTATACTCTCTCCGTCTCAATCATTTGTTTACTTTTGATTTAAATAACTCTCACAGAGATTTTAAAAGGTAAACAAATGATTGGGACGGAGGGAGTATCGTATACCCTATTTCTATGTTACTCCGACACTACAATTGTGATCGTGTCGCGTGTCCGACACCTATCGTGTCGATACCGACACGACACTTCGACACTTCATTTTAGACCAAAAAATTGAAAAATTCGCACAAAATAGCCGTATCCTACACTCGACACGTGTGGGACATGACACCCGTGTCGGAGAGTTAGGGTAACACAGCCCTATTTATACCTCATTTTCAAATCTTGTATCTCATACCCTTGTGAAAATAAATCCAGAACATATAACTTTTGTGAACATTCCTTCTAAATCCATACCACAGCTCAAATCTCAGGTACAACAACAACAACACTACCCCAGTGCTTCAATGGCTCCCGCAAAATTCGGGGTAGGGGGGGTCGGATGTACGAGTCTTACCCTTGTGTATGCAATCCCGGGTAATTTATAAAAAAAAAAATGAACGGATTGACTTCCATTATAACTTTACTCCACAGCACGTTATTCTTTCTTACCTCTTGTTGTTCCCTAATATACTAGTAAAACATTCAAATCAAAATTCATCACCAGTTTTGGAAGATCATTTTCCATTTTTGAAAAGTTCCATTAAATCCTTCGTTCCAAATACAAAACGATTATCTACACGCCCATTATGGACTTCTTTGTAACATTTGGGAACGATTTTTCACATACGAAGACTTTTAGTTGTTACATTTTAAATAAGTCTACTAAATAAGGGTCACACACACCCACAAAAGAAACAACAAGAAAAAAAAAGAGATGAGAACTTAGGAGATACAGTTACCAGTTTAATAACATAGGAGATGTGTTAAGAGATGAAAGGAAAAAAAAAGGAATAAACAGATTTGCTGAGTTACAGAGGTGACGGGAAGCGCAAAAAAATAACGGGTTATAAAAATATAAAGTTATCATTTCGACTTTGGAGAGGAAATTTGGCTTTGATAAGAAACCTCCTCTTTTTTATGACTAAAGTTCAGATTTTGGTATGATATTTAGAACAGGTTTTCCCAGAAGGAGCTCGTTTTGCAAATTTCATTACAAAGGTATCATTTATGAATGTACATGAAATCCATGTACAAAACAATGGAAAGATAACAATGGAGAAATTCAAATGAAAACAAAAGAACCTAAAACGAATCAAATCCGTTAAAACTCAATCCAAAACCCATCATATCCACATGAATATTTTCCCAACACCATATTTTGGTTGCTTAGGTCCTTTCCTTTCCGTTAGGACCGCTACAATTTTAACGCATTCCCACTTTTCAGTGTCTTAAACAGTGATCATGTTTACGAATGTAAACCACGTGTTGAAAAAACTGACATCACACAATCTTCAATGTAAATAAACCAGAAAATGGAAAGAACCAAGGCTTGCAGTTAATCTCCTTTTCCCTATACATTTTTGTGTATGTTAATTGTTGCCGAACAGAGGTTGACTGACTAATGACCCATTCCCAAGCAAATAGACGGCCAAACTTCGTACAAGAAAACAATTTAACTGAGTAAGAATTTTGCAAAGCTAGGCTTGGAAAGTGGTGTTTTCCCATCTAAAATACACCAAAAAGTGGTAGTTGATAGCTTAATAGATATTAGAACAGTCAACATGCTTTCTTTAGTTTATAAGATAGGCACATTTCACCTCAGTACTTGAATTTATTAGGATAAATCTCTTATCCCAAATAGTCAAGACATTGTTTTCCAAGCTTGCAAGAAAAAACTCATACGTAGTTCTTCGCAAAGAGAAATGCACAAGTTTGACAACAAAGTCAGTGGTTATTAAGTTACAAACCTGCATAGACATTTGCTGTGCAACAGGACTGCACTCATCAGCTTCACGTGTCTCACTGTTTTTCTTGCTTGAGTCTGTTGTTGGACAAATGTTGCTTGCACCATTCAATTGGTTAACTTTATCAGGCGCACAAGCAGAAGTCGGCCTGAAAGTTGCACTAGCCTCCTCAATATTTCTATTTTCTCCATCTTTCTGTACAGTGTTGCCAGCAACAGGTATCTGTTCTGCCTGAGATGATGAAAGATGGGGCCCATCGTTTCTTGGAACGCGCAGGTGATCATTTTCCTTATTTAGGTAGCTGCTGAGGAAGTAATGACCATTTTCAGAAGCTTTACGAGCATTTTCAGTAGCATTCTGATCAGCTTCTCCATGTTTTCGTGTGGTTCCACATTCTTTAGGCATACGGCTTTTTGAAAGAGTAAGAGAAGTAGGCTCCTTTTGATTTTGAGAATTTTTGCCTCTTTTTTTAGTCAAAACAGAGTTTTTCTCACTTAATCGGGCAAAGAAATCAAGATTTTGGGGCAGTTCCTCTGAAACCTTCCCTTTCTCATGACTTGATTTTTGTTTGATCTTCTGCCGAGACATTGAAGAAGAATCTCCATTGTCCACTTTGATCTTTTTATTCTTTCTCTCAAGCAAAGGATCTTTAGACTTGCAATGCCTTTTTGTCAAAGCTTCAGAGATTTTCTCAGTTGATACATCATCGGAATCAGATTCGTACTCTGATCCTGAAACTTCAGAGGTACCAACATTCTTTCTGGTTCCATCATCAGTCTCCATAGATTTGAATCCCTCCTCCTGATATCCCACCCTCTTCCGCTTAATGTGATCATCGTGAGAGCTAGCAGAAGGAAGGATTTTCTTTTTTCCCTTAGCAGGATTTTGGGTAACCTTACAGCTCAGTAACTCGCTCAAAAGTCTCACTTTAGGCTTTTTCCGCCGCTCTGCTCCCAAATAATCGTCATCGTCTTCGCAAAAATTATTTATATTGTTTAATGTAACCGTGGCTTCATGTTTTACAACATATGAAGGTCCACCACTATACTTATTCAAATCTGGTAAGTTGACTAGACCTTGGCTGTGACTGAATGACCCACTTACAATGCCAGCAACACCATTGGTCGGTGATCCAACTCGTTGAAGTTGTGAAGAAGTTTGTGGTTCTTCTACACAAGTTTTAGTGACGTAATCCACTTTACAAGTCTCATAGCCTTCAGAAGGTCCTACTTCAGTCCTGCCTGCTCTGCAGTCTCTATAAAGGCCTTTAATGGTTCCGTTTTGATTGATTGTTGATCCAACTTTAACTGGCAGAGATAACACACAGCTACTATGATACACTAAATAATAAAGATAAGAAGCCAAGGAACGGCATACCAAACGACAAATTATATATACCTTCACTATCAGCAGAAGGTTCAGCTTCAAGTTGACCTAAAGTTTGTTGCGGAATCCTTTGACTTACAGAAACCTTTAGGATACCATTTTCACAGCCTGAATAAAAAGAATAGCGCAGAATCAATTCATAATTCTCTTTTATGTTGGTATATACAGGAATTGGTAGTTGAAACAGATGTCATTCATGCAAGTAGGCAGTAGCTCGAATATGTTCGCCTTGACAGGTAGTTCGAAACGCATTTTATAACTCCAATTCATTAATTAGACGTCTTTACAGCAGTAGAAGAACAATATGGATTAATAATATGATCAGGAACATGTAGACTGTCTGTGTACGAGAAGATAATGAACCTGAAAATACTGGAGTCTCCGCATATATATGAGCTTTCCCTTTTCTTTTTAAATCAGCTAATGTTGGAGGATGGTTTTTGTTCTCATTGGAATCAGTAGAAGTACTAGCTTCAGTATTTCGAACTTTACCAGCATTTTCTTTCGAGGATTGCCCTATCATAAGAATAGAAGCATCTGTCTTTACATCATTTTGAGCTTCTCCATTACCTGCCCCACCGGAATCTCGCATAAGTTCGTTTTTAGCTTCTGGAACACAAGTAATACACCGCCACCACCTGAAGTTTGGTATGACCATATGAGGCAGCTCATGCCCTGGATCAGTTGAATCTTTCAGGGTAAATGGGTAGCAAAGTTTAGGATCCCGTTTGCGAACTTCTGAAACATATCCTCTGCAAATGTCAACAGTTCCACAAAGTGTTCAAGTTATAATTCTAATTCAAACCCAAAAACTAAGGAAGACAATGAATCTAATTGGGATTAGTTACTGTTTAAAGAAAAGAAAACATGCTCTCTGGTCTTTATTACAAAACTCGAGTCAAAAGTCGAATGACACGCATTTTCAGTTGACATCAGTGGTTTGCATATTTAAAAGTTGACATCAGTTACATTCAGAAAAAGATAGAGGAAAACAAGGAGTTCCTAGTACCTCAAGGAAATCCTAAACTTCGTCACACTAGTTAGAACAGTACTATTACCCTAGTACCTCAAGGATATACGATAGGAAAAAAAGACTCGTAGTATAGACCAAGCACATAGCAGCTCAAGCAAGCAAACTGAAGAAAGGTGCTAGTGAACTGCAAAAATTGCTAAGTAAAATGCATAACTCTTACCGTATGGAAAAATGGTTGCATTTCCTTTCAACCTCTTTACTTTTCTCATCACAAGGGTTGTCGACAGGTGCAGAATCTACTGGTGCATGCAACCTTGTGGATTTGGAGGTTAGACTCGAGTCATTTTGATGATTTAACTCCACAATAGCACTTGCCATGTTAAATATCTCAGCCACACTAAAACAAGAAATTCACAACTGTCAGTCCTATGCAGAGGTAATATCAGTCACCTGTGAGATGGTGAAGAACAAAAGGTCGAAGAAAGGAGTGAATGGAAACTAGAAGGTTGCATGATATCAACTAACAGCCAACAAAATGTACATGAGTCTTTCAGTTATCACTACAAGAGTACAGGATCTATCTAAGTCATTCAAAGATTCCGAATGGAATTATCTGATGATAAACACGAAGTGAAGCCTTTCAAATCTAAATACAATCTCAACCATTATTAGATTTGAGCATGAGATCAATCAATGAAGGATCCTCATAAATAACCAAATCCCCAACATTGATGAGGCATACAATGTATATAAATGCAAGCGCAAAAGGTACACCAACGAAAACCACTAGTAACTCTTGATCCCTAAAATATATTCTATCCTAAAACCGTTTTGAACCAAAGAACAAACCTCCATTCGCAAAATGGTACAGTACTATTCAGTATAAGCATAACACGGTATCACAGTATCACATAACATGACATCTTCGTAGATTTATAGCTAAAGAGCGAAAGCTGGTTCCCTTGAGCTAATATGCTTCTTATATCAGTCAAAGAATGAAAAAAAGGAAGGATCCAGAATGATATTACGTTTGACCAAACATTGAAAAATAGAACTATGGACTACATATGAAGTATATCATATCAATTCAAAAGAGAAGGACACCACCCGTAAGGCCTTGTCCTTTTGGGCTTAGGTTCAGTTCACTTCAAGTCCTATAAGTTCAGTTCAGTTTAATTTAGAGAGTTCCAGTCTAAGAGATCGAACATACCTAAATTAGACAAGTAAAGAAAGAGTATGTAAGCGAACAACAAAAATCAAAGCCACACACAAGAAGACAAAGGTTAAGTACTCCCTCCGTCCTGTTCATTTGTTTACCTTTCTTAATCTTCGTGGGCGGTATTTTAATCAAAGATAAACAAATTCTTGTAAGAAATAAACAAAAGGGGTAAGCAATGTCCAAAATCAAAACAGAAATTGTGGCCCCTCACTCAATTTCTTGACATTGCCATTCCATTATCATATGCACCACGAAGAAGAAACTCAATGATTAACTTAAGTTTCCCAATTATAATTTAATTTTCAATCGAAACGATTAAAGTATATGACTTTGATTAAGAAAATCAAGCCCTAGATCTAAAATGAGTACAAGACCAAACCCAGAAAAGTACTGTTGTTGACTAGTAGCATGGTACTCCCCTCCCTCCGTCCCGATCAAATAGCAAACAATGATAACTATTGTTCGGGACAGAGGGAGTAGGTATTATCTAAGATAAACACAAAATTAAATTACATATCATACA
Organism: Silene latifolia; assembly: GCF_048544455.1. NCBI lineage: Eukaryota > Viridiplantae > Streptophyta > Magnoliopsida > Caryophyllales > Caryophyllaceae > Silene > Silene latifolia. The sequence goes on along the minus strand of NC_133530.1, from coordinate 24,202,821 downwards.
AATTAGAGTTGATTATTTCATTAGGGTTTTTTTTAAATAGAAAACAATACATTTTGCACATAAAATATAAAACTCCCAAATTTTCCAAGTTAGTAAACACACACAAAAACCCAGTTCACACCACAATATTTCACCTTTGTTAATCATATAATTACATCGACTTTAATACTACATAAATAACATAATCAAAAAATTAAAATTAATCCCAAAATCAAGGAAATATAAGATCTAGGGCTTGCATTAACAATAAAAAATTCACTAATTTCATAAGAACTAAAGCAACTAATCACTATAATCTAACTATTGTAAGCTCAATAACTTAAATTAGTAAAGGTAACAACTTTAATAAAAAAAATGGAATAAAATTAATATAATTTGAGCTAAAAATGAACTAAACTAAAATCAAATTAATTAAATAAATGAAAGAACAAAAATCCAATTGAAAATAATTGAAGAAAGGAAGAAAATTGACCTTAAAATGAAGAAAAATCAAGTGGGTAAGCTGGAAATGGATCTGAAACGGCGCCGTTTTATGCTCCTACCATGAACAAATAATAAACTTAAGAAAGGTGAAAACTTTGATACAAAGATGTAAACTTTTTTACATGAATTTGAAGAATAAATTAACATGAACAAAACCCTAAATTTTGATTTTGATTTTGTGTGGTTGGTAAAGAAGTAGAGATTGTGAAGGAGATGGGTTTTTAGAGAGAGAAAATGAAGAAAAAAAATGGAGGAAAAAAATGATGTGAGAGGAGAGAGAAAGCCCTCTTTTTTAACTTTTATGAATTGTTTTTTCTATTATTTTATTAAATTAATTAATTATTTATTATTTCTTTTTTGTTTGGTTTATTAATTTTGCAAATTGATGATGTTATGTGTCCTTGAAATCTTGAAAGGTGGTTTTGTATAAATAAAAACAACACACATTGCATGATTTGTTGCATCTATGCGTGTCTCCCCTATCTAACCCTCCTTTTTCATCAATTTTTAATGCAAATAAAATTGTTGAAAAGGAGATAAAACTGTATGGGGTACGGCTATGGCTATTAGATTAACACTAAGCGCCTTTTTTCCGCTTTTTAGAAAATGAATCAATCAATCGAATTGAATGAATCGAATCGAATCGAATTGAATGAATCGAATGAATGAGTGAATCGAATCGAATCGAATCAATAGAATGAATCGAATCGAATCGAATCAATCGAATCGAATCAATCGAATAATCGAATCGAATAAAATTTGAATTGAAATTTGAATTGAACTGAAATAATCATAATAATAATAATAATAATAATAATAATAGTATTCAATATTATTGTTATTATCAACTATAATATATTAATATTCATAGTATAATAGTAATACTAAAATTAATATTTATAAGAAAAAAATTATAATATTATATATGAATAATCATAAATTATAATAATGAAAAAATAGTATTTTTCTACTAATAATATTTTTAATAACAATAATAAATAATAAGGTCATATTAATAATGATATTAGTAAAATAATTGTTTAGAATAAAAACACTCAAGTAAGCGTTGCTCGAATTCAGGTAGTAGCTCGAGTAGTCTTACTTCTAGAGAGAGGAAGTTGTTGGTGAGAAGTTTTTACCATTGATTGGTGAATAGTAAGATATTTATAGGTTTTATGTGTACCTCAAATGATGGTTCGGCAAGCACGGTTACCATATTCGCTATGAATACGCCTTACCGATTCGTGATTCGCTTATAGAAAATGTGTTACATGTATTTTCAGTAATCAACTTGATAGAATTTGCTTTTAACGATTTGTGATTCGTAGGGTACCAAGCGAATTTGTAACCATGTTGGCAAGCGTGTTGACTTGTAAGACCCGGTATTGGCAAGTGAGTCAAGTCGGTTCGGTGTGCCTCATTAATAATATTAATAATAAATGTTATGAATTTTAATAATAATACCAATAATAATTATAATAACAACGACAATAATAATAATAATAATAATAATAATAATAATAATAATAATAATAATAATAATAATATCACCAACAACAACAATAACATTAACATTAAAATTAATAACATTATTATTCATTTTAATAATAATATTCATCATCATCATCATCATCATCATCATCATCATCATCATCATCATCATCATCATCATCATCATCATCATCATCATCATCATCATCATCATCATCATCATCATCATCATAATAATAATAATAATAATAATAATAATAATAATAATAATAATAATAATAATAATAATAAATAAATAAATAAATAAATAAATTATTAACAATATTATTAATTATAATAATAATAATAAATAGTAAATAATATTAATATTAAAAAAATAGTATTATGGTTAACAAAATTAATAATAACTATTATTTAAATTAGTAAAGTTTGAAATGAGTCAATTTAATGGATTTGAATGAAATTTGAATCGAAATGAGCCGAATCGAATCGAATGGAGTCGAATCGAATCGAATCGAATCGAATGGAGGAGTCAATCGAATCGAATCGAATCGAATGGAGCCGAATCGAATCGAATCGAAATAATCGAATCGAATAATAGAGCTGAAAAATCGAAATGGGCTGAAAATAAGCCAGAAAGAACAGGGCCTAAATCTTACTCAAATTGATATTATCCGTGTTAAGATTAAAACAGGTTAAATACATATCACTTATATATGTAAAAATGCATAGAAAAAATCAATATATTTATTTTATATGAACAAATGGTATAATACTTTATCCGTTTTAAATGAAAATTTTGGATAGATTAATGTAGTATCATATCATTATACTATAATTATAATGATATTTTATTTGGCTTATAAGTTACTCCCTTCATACCAGATCAATGGTAACACTTACCTAATACGGCCGTACCACACCAATGGTAACATTCCTTATTTGGCCTACAACATTACCAAGTTATCCTTATAACTTTTTGATATATATTTACACAAAATACTATTACATACCCCACCTATCAACCCTCAATTAAACTCACAATTACATACCCCACCTATTTTTTTCTCTTTACCCCTGCTTTTATCCTCTTTTCTTAAAAACCATATTTTTTATCATGTTACCATTGATCTGATATGGAGGGAGTATAAGACATTGAAGTAGTAATTAAGATGTTTTTATTACTAATGGGTGTTGTTTGGTTTGGACAAGATAGGTGAATGGCAATTTTAGAGAGTTAAATAGGTAATTTTGATAGAATACGTGTTGTTCTTACGTTAGATTAAAATAGCATAAAAAATAAGAATTTTGGGGCTTATCAAATACCTTTAACAAAATATCTTACGTTATCTAAAAATTTTAGATTTTTTCATTAATTGCACTTTTTTCTTTGTATATGCTTTCACTTGTCACTCAAATAAAAAACAATTAATAAAATATGTAAAATATCCACAACAACAAATATCGAACAACTTTTCCAATTTGAGGAAGCATTGTAATTTTTCTCTCACAAAAACGGAAACAGATAAGGCCATGTAAAATACACAGTTCAGATGGAGTATAACCTTGTACTTTACATGGACCGTATACCGTAATATGTCAAGTTTATTTTGATTTATTAACAAATGTTGTCCCCTTAATTATACCTGTCAATTATTTTACATTTTATTTTTTACGAGTATTTTAATTAAAACTGCGGTAATTTAAAAAACACCTAATTTTAGGTCATACAAATTTTAACTTGGAACATTCACAGATACACTCATCCTAGTTTATGAACTAATTATTATTATTATTCATTTAATTACTAATTGATGAATTAGGTAAGTCATTTTCAAAAAGTCATAAGTTCGTCCAATAAATACGGTTAAACAATAGGGTATTATTTTTGGATGGTATGATATGTCATATCCTATGGCCTGCCTAATGGGTCATGCATGCTTATACAAGAGAAAAAAAAAAGGGGGAGAGAAAGAAAGGCATCTAGACATAGACCATAGGTCCATAGTGCCTTCTTATCACAAACCATTTACCAAACAGAAATTCTTATCACAAACCATTTACCAAACAGAAAAAAAATAAAAATATTTTCGACTCCGATTAATTTTAAACGGTAGATATTACGTGAGATAATTTGACATCTTGAAACAGTTTATTTACTAGCGTTAAACAAATATTATTTTTATAAAAATAAACCGTTTTACAGTATAAAATCGTCTTATTCTATCCTTCATGAGCTTAAACAACAAGTATCAATTTTAGAAAGTGGGAGAAAAGTCGAAAACCCTAGGGATTGAGAACCACGCGCCATGTTGTCAGAAAATTGGAATTAGATGCACTCCTTCCCACAAATAAAGGATATGATTGGAAAGTGTGATACACGTGGTGGTATTGCGAGTGGTTAAATTTTTTTGACTTGCTCTGTCCCACCAAACCTAAATTTATTCGACAATTATTAAATTAAATTTTTAAAAAGTGTGACAAGCTAATTTCTAACCCTAAAATGTGGACCTTTTAATGTGGAGCGTATTTTTTCATGATTTAATAATTATTTATTTTCACCGGTTAATATTTTTTACTGTTTTGCGGTAAGAATTTTGCCGACTTAATAATTTTGGTAATGAAGTACGTCGCTTTGTTAAAAAAAAAATAGGTCATGCTGCATTGCTACCAATTTGCATGTGCATAGTATTGGGGTTAGGGGAACGTCTAGAATTACGTTAATGATAATTTGTTTGATAATCTTTTGGATTGAAAAGTTAACATATATTGAAGTAGAAATACTTGTACGGAGTATAATGCGGTTACGCAAATTATAAAACGAGGTTTTGTAGGAATTAATTTTACCCATTAATAGGGTTATTCGGATTCGTTTTATAACCGTATTAGACACTAATTCGTTTTTATGGTAAATTGTTTGTTCAATTTTTATAAATATAATCAGTCTTGTACATTTCATCTCTCAAATCACCAGGACATGGGAGAGACAATCTCTCACCATAAGTTATTGAGATATCAATCATTTATATCCATTTATCTGTTATTTGTAATAACCCTTTTATTGTTGATCGTGACATTGTAATTTCGTACCTATTTACATAATAAATGTACATATTTTATCCATAATTACGATTTATAACTATTTTATTACCTCTAGTACCGTTTTTTTTTTTTTTTAAAATTGTAAAATGATCTCTTAATAAACATAATGAGAGACCGTCTCTTGGTAGAGTGTAGTTTTTAATTAGTGTTTTGAAGTTGAAGGCCATATACGGAAGTACGAAGTAGTTAATGAAAGGGTGGATATTTAAACATTACACACTCGTAGTTGGGGCGAGCAAACTGGGTACTTGAGTCAGTTTTCAATCTAGTTCGGATACCCCTTATAAAAAACATGATTTTTGAGAATACTCTATTATTTTTCATTATCTTAGAATTGAATTACAAAGTTTTTGAAACGAGGTTTTGATTCAGTTTTTATTTCTAAAATCGGATCCATGATTCGATCTCACCCCCTATCATAGTCTCATTTCCAATGCAAATGTTACATATGGCCAAAAGAATCTTGTAGTTTGCATGTTTATGCTTGTTAACCTATCATTTTTAATTTATTACTACTATTCCCTATCATTTAACATTTGTTTACCTTCTTTAATTTGTTACTTAAAAAATTACTCCTTAAAGCTTGTCTGGAATTCATGGAATAATTTGGGGTAAATTTTAATTGGGTGATAATTATCGGAGAAAAATTAATTACTCGGGTAATGAGTTCATTGATGATAGGTTTGACATAAGGGTAATGATTACTGAGTAGATGTTTTACTCTCTTAATCATTACCCAGGGGGAGGGTGGGTAATGTATTACCCTTTCATGAGAGTAATAGATTTAGGAGGTGAATAATTACTCTTATGCCAAACATGAAAATACATTTTACCTATTACTCCCATATTAATTCCCCTGTTTTTACCCTCAATCCAAGCAAACCTTTAGGACCATAACTAGGTAATTGTCTATCATTTCGTCCGCTGCGTGCCTCCACTTAAAAGAATTTCATACATTTATAAACCTCACATATATTAAATATTAAATACAAATATGAAATTTTTTCATTCAAACGAATCACATATAAGTAAATTAAATAAAAATATGATATTTATTTGAATAAAAGGAGTAATATATTAGAAAACTTAAGGCTCGTGTTTTTTCATTGACTTTTTTAATAGGAGAACTTGATACGCCATATCCAATTGACTATGTAACATCGTCATGAGCAGTCAATTAAAGAGTAGAGATCCTCTGTTCCACATTTTTATATCTCATCTTCTGTCTCATTAACTTTATCTTACGACACATCATCTACTATATAAAAAAATGATAATAATTTTTATTAAACTAATGATGTTTTATAAGACGAGATAATTAGATACAAGATGAAATATAAAATAGGACGAAAAATCCGTTCTCTGAATTAAAGGCCACATATGAATGAGCAAATTTGTGTAGTTTGGATTAGGGGTGAGCAAAATCGTGTACCCGATACGGTTTTGAAAACCGTATCGGGTATACAGTTTTAAAATCGCAAAAATCACTATACGGATCCGATACGATTTAACCGTTTATACGGTTTTCGGGTACCCGGAAAAACCGTGTATACGGAATCCGTATATACGGATACGGTTTGGTGACAAATGTCCAATTAAACATTGTAATTTTTAAAGAGCTAATAATTATCTCTAACATAACCACCTCTTATAAAGGGCTGATTTTTGTTTATTGAGATAAATTACTAAAAAAAGTCGTAAAAAACATTAAAAGAGTGGAGTTAAAAGAGGAACTTTGCATTTTTTAATGTTTTTTTATACAAAAACTTCAAACCGTGTCAGAAACCGTATATACGGTTTTGTTTTTGCCTGACCCGGATACGGTACGGTTTTTATAAAACCGTATCGTATATACGGATTTTCGTATCGTATATACGGAAATCCGTATAACTCAAACCGTATACCGTATCGTATCCGTATTATAAAACCGTATCGTATATTTTTGCTCACCCCTAGTTTGGATATTAGTGTCGAATATATACGTACTCCGACCGAATCAAGCATCACATATGATTTGAAAATAACTCGTACTTGGCCTCCCAACTTGTTGACATTATGTGGCAATTGAGTAAATTCGGGTCGTTTTCTGTCCCCATTTTCTAAAGTTGGGTTGGGTTTGATTTGGATTGGTATGAATCATGGATCGAGTCGAATCATTGTTGAGTAATAAATTGTTGTTGAGTAATAAATTGTAGTTTTGTGTAAGGTGATTTTACCGTAACATAATATCAAGTTTATTCGTTATTACAATAATCTTATGTATTATCACCACACTAATAACATTATTAGTATTACTCCTAGTAAGTTAAAATCAAGTAGATTTTATTTGGATTGATAGTGAGATAACAAATTATTGTTAATGGGACACAAGGATTTAAAGGAATATTTTGGTACGTAATCAAATTATTTTCGATTCGTCTGAATAATTTTTTTAATGAAACCCAATTACTTAACCAATTTGATCTGAGACATTATTGTATTGGGTCGAGAGTGAAAAAATGGTTTGTATCGATTATAGATTCGATCTCGAGCATATACCTGGGTTACAACTATAATCATCAGTGTTGAATTTAGGGAGATTTAATGATTGAGCCACCTTTTAATATTATATTGAGACGGTTGTTAAATTAGTTTTTTACTAGGGAATACACTCTGTCCATTTTCGATCGACAAGTTTAAAATCTCACTTCAAAAATTAGGTTCAATGCTACAGTATCTCTTATAACTTTACCAGGAAAATTAGTTACATTACCATGGTTGGGGTGACTAAGCTAGTGTGAGTGTGTTTTATACTACCTACCACCTAACAAATTACTTTACCAAGTTAGGTTGCTATACATACAATAAGATTCTTCCATTTTTTTATCTTTTAAATATCGTATGTACATGGTAATTTACTGATTTCAGTAAATGACATAAATTAAGACAAACTTTTGATATCACCTTACTACTAAGTCTACTATGATTCACATAAAAATCTAAAAGCTTATTCCCTATATAGTAGCTTAGCTAGCTTGCTATTCTTCCTATTTAAAAAAAAAAAAAATCATAAATCTCATTCACTTTTTAGATTTACCATTTTTTTTCTTATGTAATTGAGTTTGTCGTCATAAACCTAATTGACTTTGAAATTTTACGACATTGCTCTCATCATAATCATGACTGATCTTATTTAAAGTGATCATATATAACAACAATAACAATAACATTACTTCATCAGTACTTTAATAGTTCTCGTAAATTACGGGATAAGGGGAGGTCGTCGGATGTATGCGGTCTTGAGTATTGACCCAAAATGAAAAAGCATCAAAGAACCGTTACTTTACAAGAAAAATAAGTTCCATCTAGTTTAGTGAAACATTTTGATTTACTCCATTAAAAATATGAGTTACATTGTAATATTGCACATAATTTGTATCGTTTTTGTTCAAGTTCGTGTTCTTGTGACAAGTCATACGAGTTCTAAGCTCTAATTACAATCACATTGTCAATTTAACCTTTATTTATTTTCTTTTTCGGTACAATCAATTTTCTCTTTATTAAGTGGGGTATGACACAGATAGTCAAATTTCTCAAATCTAAGTCACAGTTTTTTCCAGCCCTACTAATACGTACGGACTACGGAATACTCCAACTTTGCAGGCTTGTTTGGTTGGTTATATACCGTCTACGGAGTATGTTATTTGTAGCTACATTGACCGTTCATTTTTTGTCTCAGGGGTGTTTGGTAAACGGCGGATTGAGATTTTCAGCATATTCAAGACTTTTAGCATGTTTGACTCACCAATCTACTATTTTGAGTGTTTGGCAAATGGCATATTGAAAGAGTAGATTGGAGCTCAATCTACTGTTTTCCAATATGCTGCTCTACCCAGCATATTCACATTAGTAGATTGTGAAATATGAATCCGTCAACAATCTACACATAGATACAACAATCTATTAAACAAAATCTGCTAATTACCAAACACTTCTACTAAATCTGCTAATTGAAATTTTAGTGTTTGGTAAACAGCGGATTAATTTCAGCATAAGCAGATTGCAAAAGCAGATTATAAATGGCAGATTTTATCAGAAGGTTTGACTAGCATATTATAATTAGCAGAATTAATTTGAGTGTTTGGTAAATGGCAGATTACGATTAGTAGATTGTTAGTTTTCTTTGTAAAATTAAGAAAAATTTCCTATTTTACAATATGCTAACCAATATGCTAGGGTAAGCAGCATATTGTAAAATAGCATATTGACCCCAAATATGCTGTTTCAATATGCTGTTTACCAAACACTAAAATTAGCATATTGATTGGTCAAACATGCTAAAACCCTTGAATATGCTAAAAACTGGCCAATATGCCGTTTACCAAACAGCGCCTATTAATCTGCTTTACCAATCTGCTTCTGCTAATATCAATCTGCTGATTACCAAAAAAAAAAAAAAAACTCATATATAATCTGTATGCTAGTAGTATATTATTGCGAGTAAGGTCTTTTGAGAGACGGATTTTCAATAACTTTATTGAGAGACTATTTGACAATTGTAAGAAAAAATAGTACTAAAGGTAATAAAATAACTACAAATCATGATTAAAGATAAAATAAGTATATTTATTATGTAAATAAGTACGAAATTACTATGTCACGATCAACAACAAAAGGGTCACGAAATACAAATAAAAGGGCTGGTCTCTCAATAACTTATTGAAAGACTATCTCTTTCAAGTTTTAGTGAATTATCGCACATAAATTAAGAAAGATATTGGAAAAAGTTAAACTATATTTTATATAAGTTTTTTTTTATAAATTCTCATTTATGACGGAGAAAATATGATCATTTTAGGATAAAAAAACCCATTATTGATTAAGGTAAGAATTTGGAAAATTGGGAAATACGAAGTAAACTTTTACACAAATCAAAGGTCTCCTGAGAGACGGTCTCTCAATACGTTTATTGAGAGACTATTTTACAATCTTAAGAAAAAGTGGTACTAAAGGTAATAAAATAGGTACAAATCATGCTTAGAGATAAAATGGGTACATTTATTATGTAAATTGCTAGATACGAAATTACTATGTCACGATCAACAACAATAGGATCACAAAGTACAAATAAAAGAGTATAAAAGACTGATCTCTTAATAACTTATTAAAATACTGTCTCTCCCAAGTTTTACTGACCAAATGGAAGTGAATGCATAGTTATTTCGTGCTTAGTTAGTGTACTTCATTTTTTTCCTCCCATAATACATGGGGGAAATGCAAAACGACAATAAAAAGAACACCTTTTTTTCTCAAAAACGACTTGCTTACTCGCTTAGGCCATAGTTTTTCCAACTCAATTTCAGCTGTCAATCAGTTTAATTCAGCCCAACTCAACTTATTTCAGCCCTATTTATCTCAACAGATTTCAATTCAGTTCAACTCAATTCATCAGTGCAGCTCCATTCACTCCAAAAGAACTATTATGCTAAAAATAACATTAAATTGAATTCTATTTCTTATCTTACATAAACAAAGTGTTAAAAATTTCTAACCTTAAATCACAAAGTCAAAATAATCCAATATAAAAAACCAACAAAATAACTCAAAAACGGTTTAACAGACGTTTCGTATATCATTCTTACAATCTTAGCGTTTCATTACGCAGTACTCAATAAACTATTGGTCTTCCTTAAAACGGTCATGTTTATCTTAGCTTTATAGTGTGTTAAATATCACCCCAAGCACCCATGTATGTAAAGAGGACAAGAATTGTCATTTCTAACATTTAACTTTTTATCTCGTTCATCTATTTATTTCGTTTTATAGTTTAAGACAAATACATGTACGTTTTAAAGAAGTATTTGTGGTTACAAAGCGTCTTTTACTTTTTTGCTAATCCCGTCATTGAGTTGAAAAACACTCTCACAAAAAGGAGAGGGACAAGGTGGGCAGACATGTGCTTCTCACTCACCTCTCAATGGATATTTTGTGAGAGAAAACGGTATCCGTCACAAGCTTGTAACGGATATAGCCGTCTTCAATGAAATTTTGTGTTGTGGTTAACAAATAACATTAGTAGTCAACTTGATAATTTTCCGGTGTTGAAACGTTAAAAGCAAGCTGGATCTACTCATTATATTCCTCCACTAAAACTTAACATATTCCAGGAACTTCTTTCTACTAGGAGTATATCATGTCTACTTGTCTACATACGTTTTTAGCCCATGATGACTCGACATCGTCACTCTTCAGTAGTTCTGTCATGAATATTTTTGTACTCTAGTAATTCTCCCTCCATTCATTTTTTTTTTTTCCTTTCCGCTTCTTAAAAATAAATGAATAGAGGGAGTATTTGGCAATTAAGTACCTTGAGAAATTACTACGAAGTAGCATTGTGTTAGAAATCGAAACTAATATTCATTTCAATTTTCTTTTAGTATAAAAAAGGAATAATTACGTCAATATTTGTAGCCATACAAGTGTAAAACTCATCCAACATCTTGTTTCGTGCGAATTGAAATACGGAGTACAACGTATATATAGAGGTGTTTATATATCTTCAAAATCCTCAAGCATGCGTACATGATTGATCAATATCTAGATTAACAAGCCGATTTGGCGATTTTCACGATTATTTGTTATGCATTACGTATGTTCAACTTAAACTTCCATTGCACGCTTCACATTAGCTTCCGGCACGAATTCAAGATATGATCATGGTTTGAGACGCCCCCGATTGAATAAAAATGTGTTTATACTGTTACTCTGTTAGAATATAAAATCGATATTGACACTCCAACCGTGATTTTCTTGACATGGTAGCAGAGGCAGTGTGATCAAGAGATCACAGGTTCAAATCTCACCACCTTCAAGTGTGAGGGACACATGTTAGAATATAAAACCGATCATAAGATTCTAACCATCAATTTAAACTTTTGATTGACATGGTTTTTTTTGACAATAACAAGGTAAATATTGTGTTATTTTTCTCGATCATAGAATACGAATTAAGCCCACATATGAATATATTTAGCCTAGTAATAAACTTGATTACCTCTTATAGTCTCATTTGTGCATCAACATTTATAGCAACTAACGCATCCAACTGGCGGGTTTAGCCACCTAACAAAGATTTATTTAGTTCTTCTAAATTCTATTTCCATTGAATTCATCATAATATTATAATAAGATCTAGATCAGACAATTCTTGTTCAAATTTTTCAAGATGGTTACTAAATACTCTATCTTCCAACAAGATTCACAAGCTTCATTATAGCATGAAGAAAAATAATGATGGGACCGATAAAACTCGCTATGAGACAAAAGGAATATCTCTTCGTCTCAATCAATTGTTATCTATTCATCTTCACAAAAAGACCAAAGAAATGACAAAAAATAGGGAAAATAATGATCCATTAAATTTTTTTCTCACATTTCCACTTGTTCACTTCTAATGTCCAGTTGCCTACTTGTAAGTCGATAAACACATATTTTTCCTTTTTAATATGAAAAAACAAATAAAATGGAAAAATTAGGTCAAAGCCCACCACATCTAAGCTCAAAAATATTTGAAATTCATCAATTTTATCTCACAAACCCCCAAACTCTAGTAAGTCTTAAGACGGAGTATAATTCGTCGCCTAAATCTTAAAGCTGGTCAAATACTATCATATGATAGTAAAGACAAAAAATTTAACATTTTCTAAACAACTTAACATGCGATTCAATATGTATTTGACCTATTTTATACTCGTATTTAAAATAGATAGTGGCTGTGCTCAACCTCTATGTAGATTGAAAATTAAAGAAAGTAGGAAGGTTTGGCTAATTGTATGCAATCATAAACACCACTTTCCATTCATGTCTCTCCAATAATAGAAAATAAATTCCGTACACAAGTCTATTACTGAGATCCGAAATACCAGAAATACCCCTGAATAGAACCGGATCACAATCATCAGATCGAGTTGCTACTGTTGACCTGGTCCAACAACCCGGTTTTATTACCTGACTCGGATATGAGTTCACTCGGGCGAGTGAACCGAGTTAGTATAAGGTTTGTGAAAAGATGACTTTATTTCTGTCATTCTGTGATGCTGTCACCAAAACAAAATAGCGAGTCCTCAAGATATGATATGATGAAATTAATTAATTCTATACCAGCAACATAAGCCTAAAGATTATTCTCTCTCCCTCCCGATCATTTATTTATTTAGCCTTTTTATTTTGAGCGTTTCAATTAATTATTTACCTTTCTATTTTAAAAATGTTTTTGATGAACAATTTGATTGTTCACATTTAATTAGATCCACTTATCACTAAATAATTGGTACTCTCTTAGTGAAGTGCTTATCTTTTTTTTTTTTTTTTTTTTTTTCCGGTGCGCACTGGGTAAACCCTCGGGTATAAGTAAGTTACCCGAGAGTGACAGACTCAAATTCTATAAGGCATGAACTCAGATCAAGAATGCTCCACAAGATTTTGCTCTTGGGGCGCTTGAACTTGAGTCTCCTGAAAATACTCAAGTTTTAACCACTAGACTTCACCCTAGCGTGCAGGAGAGTAGGTTTCCTAAAGCAATAAGTGGTACATCTCCTACCACGGTTATCTATAGTCAGGTTATCAAAACCGGACTCATAATATAAAGTGCCCCAAATTACTTGGTCCGATTAACATAAAAAAGAAAAGAAAAAAAAAAGCACAAACACCTAGCTAAAGTTCAATTTTAATCTAGTAGAGATTTTATCAAGACTATATAGTTTTGTATTCTTATTAAGAAACAAATTTATATTTGATGGTGAATAACCTTGTGTTTTTTTTTTTCGGTCGAATGATGAATAATTTTGTTGAGGTACGACAATTCTTACATAAGCACGATTTTACCTAAAAAATCCACTAAAATAACTTCCGTCAATTACAACTTTTAATAATAAGGATATTAAGGTCTTGTGTTATATGATTTTACAAATTTGATATTGTAAAACAGTTTTATAGAAGATTTACTCTTCCATTTGTTCAGAAGAAAATTTCATATTACTTTGTATATAATACAATATCTTTTCAATTTCGTGGTTTTCATTTTGCATTTAGAACATAATCTTGCTAATCCATTAGGCTACCCTATTTCCTAAAACACATTCTAATTTAAGTGCTCCAACTTAAATTAATTGATGTCCTAGAAATTCAGGACGAATCTCAAACTATGTCCCTGTTTAGTAAACAATATATTAAGCGAAATTAGTAGATTCTGGCCTAATTAGTAATTTGACCAAGCAATCTACTATTTTCATGTGTTTGGTAAACGGCGTATTCTGATAGCATATTGGTCAAAATATACTATTTTTTGAATATGCTGCTAACAACAACATATTGCATTAGTATATATTCACTTTATTCATGAAATCATTTTAATTATCTTAAAATCTACTATTTACCAAACACTACATTTTTCTAATTCTGCTGATTTGTTTGATAGTCAAACTTGCTATTGAAATCTGTTCACCGTATTTTGCTAACGTTATCCGCTATCATGAATTTGCTTATCCTGTTTGCCAAACAGGGCCTATATATCATGTATAGTTTTCTTTTTAATCTTCGTTATCAGTAAGTCGTTAGTTTATACAGCAACTTCACCAATAAACTCAATTGTATGAAGTCAAATTTTAAAACGTAGTAACTTGCTTAAGGAATGAGTAAATAACTTTGCTTTTAGAATTATATGTAAGCTAAAGATATTATTGATAATGAATGAATTCCACACCTTTTACAATTCACTACATTAGTATAGGTAGAGCCGTAGAGGTAACTTCATTACGAATTTGACTATCTCCCCTGGACTTGAGAGTACTCAGTCCATATTCCAAACTTGACAACTTTTCATATCGAGTGACGTTAGTCTTTTAACATGTTGCTATATGATTGGGCATTTTGGCTTATATGTATATTGTACGGTCGACTCCGAATTACCTTTTATTTTTCACTATTTGATTGTTTATATTTATACTCCTTTGTACTCTATGCTGTATTTTGGAAAGTAGTTGTGGCTCGAAGGGAGCATATACAATGTTGGTTAGCTGGTTAATTGTTAACAGAAACTGATTTTCACATGAACAACGACAATGTTCTATAATAGATAGGAATTATCCTTTACACGCCCCCGTAAGATGCACGATTATAGAACAAGTTCAATCTTGGAAATGACGTGTTGTAGAGGGGATGATTGAAGCAAAGCGGGTTAGTGAGTATGCCCGCTTCTGAATCATTTCTGTAAATACCTCAAATTCGAAAAAGTCCTTGTTGGACATATGAAGAATACAATTTATGGGCACAGATGATAAATTTGATGTGTTAAATTTATTTGTTTACCTTTTATATTATTTGTGAGAAATATTTTAATTAAAGCATTTTTAGGTAAACAAATAATTAAAACGGAGGAGATATCAATTTTGGACTAAGTTTAACATTCAAGTCCACCACGAGAGTTGTGTCATAAAGGCCCATTATCGCCTCATTTATGATAAGTAGCGTGGTCCAAGGCCCAAGAATTGAAATGATCTAATAGCAAGGGAACTATTCCGAACTATGGTCTCACAATTTGTGAAGTGACAAATTCTAATTTGTGAAGTGACAAATTCTATGTTGAAATCAATTTGCATAGGGACAAGTAGCTGATAAAATGGATGGACCCGATCTGAATGACTACACTCGAATAACTCAACTCAGACTGGCATTCATATCGAGTGCCCGAACTCTATATGACCCGACCCGAACGTTTATTGTTACAAGCTGACCATTATCCTTAAATAACTTGAAAATAACAGATCCGAAAATGACTCGAACTTGAAATGATCGACCCAACCCGAATTCTTGCAAATCCGAACTGACTCGAATTTTTGCAAACCCGAAGTGACCCGGTCTGAACTTACACAGCCTAAACCCAACCCGATTAAATAATGAATGTGGAAGATCAAGTTAATAGTTAAAAAATGAGAACTTTCTAACATGAAGTTCCAAAGAGAGAATTCACATAACCAATCTAAACCTAAACAACAAGATATGAATATTCTTGATGTTAATCAAAGCAAAGCATATACAAAACCACCAACATAAACAACTTAAAATCAAAAATCTTAATCTTAATTTCTTCTAAAAACAATAAAAAGTTCCCTCTTATACTTTGTTCTTAATCCTACGAAACCTACAAAAGCATAAGAATAAGTAAAAGAAACAAAAGCTTCACTGCCACAGCTTGTAAAGTTCACCTTCTATTTCCCCTACATAAACCCTTCTACCATTCCCACAAACATCATTCAAATTCTTCCTTAAATCCTTAAATCCTCTGTTTTTACCCTGAAAACTCGTTGTTTGAGTCGAGACAAAGAAGAATCACGTAGCGTATTTGTTTGCTTTTGATTAACGTAAAATGGCTAAGTGTGGTAGTATCATTGTTGGCTTATTTGGTCTAGTGTTGTTGATGCAAAGAGGTGATGCAGCTACATTTACTGTAGGTGGTTCTAAGGGTTGGTCTGTTCCTTCTGATAATAGTGCTGTTTTTAATCAATGGGCTGAAAAAATGAGGTTTCAAATTGGTGATTCTTTATGTAAGTTTTCTTCCTTAACTTTTGCACGATTTATACTTTCTCCGATTCAACAGATTAGTTACACTTTTATTATTTAGTGAGAAATATTTAAATTAAATGTAAACAATCTGTTGAGTCAAAGTGAGCGTGTCATCTTATATTTTAATAGTCTTTGCATGAGATTGGTCTATGACCGTATCTTATGTGACTAGCTGACACGACCAGAAAATTTTGATTTTTATCGTCCAATTGAAATTTTAAAGCTAGTATTATACAAAAATATAGATTCTGGATGTTTTAGCGACAATTTCTACTTCTACTCAACTCGAATCCAGACTAAACCAGATTGTCTTATAATGACTAATTCAAGTTTTAATGATTAATTCTTCTTTTTGGATACTAGTGTTTGTGTACCAAACAAGTGACTCAGTCCTTCAAGTAACCAAAGAAGACTTCAGCAACTGCAACACAAACTCACCCATTGCAAAGTTCACAGACGGTCACACCGAGTTCAAGTTCAATGCATCAGGTCCATACTACTTCATAAGTGGCAACAAAGACAACTGCAACAAAAATGAGAAGCTAGTAGTAGTAGTCTTAGCTGACCGAACTACCAAAACAGCCTCGCCGCCTTCACCAGTCGCACCAACTCCTTCACCCGTCGTTGATCAGCAGCAATCCAACACCACTGTGGTCTCTCCTGCTCCCTCTGCTGAAGCTGACCAACCGCGTAATGGTGCTACCTCTATTGTCCTGAGCTTTGGTTCAGTTGGTGCTCTTGTGGGTGCTACACTACTCCTTGCTTTCTGATCATAATTCTATCAGAATTATGTGTTTATGAATTATTATGATTAATTTGTATTTATTTTGTTGTGATGTTATTTATTTTAATTTGTGTGTTTGTGATTTTGAATGTTAAGGTTGGTATTTTGTGATTGTTTGATCCATTGGATGAATAAGATGAGTCAAAGTTTGCTTTGTCATTTGAATTACAATGTTAAGGGTTATTTGTAAAGGAAAACAATTACAATGGATTATTAATTTATTATGTTAATTAAATTGTCTGAATTTATCGATATTATGCATTGTGATCATTAATCGATCCATTTAACTTTCACAAAGTTTCAAATAAGATCGTTGTACGATTTACAACAACCTTTATTGTTAGCAATGAAAGAGTTATTTTATATAAATGGACCGTCTTATAGTTTAAGACCGTCTCACACAATAATCACTGGAAATACAAATTGCAGAATCTATTAAAACCACTAGCTATTGGAGGTATTATCTAATTACCTAATACGGAGTAGATAGCATTTACAACTAGATGATCACAAATTTTACCTATTTTTATAGGTTTGCATATTATTTGAGGTTGTTGAAGAAATAGCCCCTCATTAATTAGTATGTACTAAATTTGTTTGGTGTTATAGTTATTTTTTTGTTATTACAAATCCTTCTTGATTATGCATTGTATATTTGTATATAATCCCAATCTCAAAAATAATGTTCATGGTGTGATTATTGTAGGGCGTTTTCAATAAAAAAAAACTCAAAATCCCGCCTAAGGTGCGCCTCAGGCGGGAATATCAGGTCGTTCTGCTTTTATGTTAAAGAAACGGGAAAAATAAAGGTGAAAATGAAATTTCAAAGAGAAACAATCCTTTCAATCTTGTTTTTGCTGAGTTTAATAATATTCAACACATCAAAGGTTAATGGCGAAACGTTATCATCGAGTCCAGTCCGGCTCCAGTGTCCGGTGATTGAGCCACCATGCCTCGATAAGTGTATGGCAATATGTACGCATGTAATTGCAGCTACTAACAACAAATGTCGAGTTACTTGTGGTGATGTATGTATCCAAATTTCAAAAATGCTGATTGAAAAAATGAAAGCTCGGGGACCTGCACCTCCACCTGCTCCGCCGCCACCCATTTTATGAGCAACAAAACAACGGATGAAATCGTGAATTTTTTTCGTTTGTATTTTGATGCCTTCTAATTCATATCTGTTTCTTTACCTAAGAATATGAGTATTTTTTTTCCCGTTGGTTTCACATCATCTGGTTTAGTTCAAATTTGAGTTTAGGATTACAGAGGACCAATTGAATTTTATGATTGCGGCAGGTTTAGGGCTTAAATTCACATCTTTATGATAAATTCGATGATTTTGTTCGATTAATGTACGTGCAATGGTTTACCTTACAACATGAGCATGGAATGTAAAAGTTAAATTCATGCATGTAAAATTGGACATAATTCTTCCTTTGTTAATTGTTGTATATAGACTTTTCTTTTACAAATTATTTGATTAATAAGTTCGTTGAGGGTTCATTATCAGGTAAGCAAATGATAGATACGCAGAATATATTTGATTAAATTAAACAGTCCAATTTCCTCATGGAATTGAAAATACACAACACCATTACGGTTTGTTGGATGAAAAACGTTAGCATTCTTCCTATAAGTTTCGGATCATGGATTACAGGGAGCTACAACGCCAATTTTGATGCTAAAAAGTTACGAACCTAGGTTATGACTTATGAGTACCCTATCAATAACTCGTAACAAAGCTAGCTTACATCTGCACACTAGAGAGTAATTTGGCGCTTACTGTTTCTACATTAAGGTCCCTGAACTCCCCTTGATGGTGGATATAGGATCATGAACACGATACAACCCTTCCGGAAAAATGCAAGTAACAAAACATGATACAGCAGCCAGCAATGTCTGGCATCTTTATCTCACAGTTGAATATGTCACGAACTCAGAGGAGGTGAACTGGAAAGGTTGACATGGAATTGGGTTCCTGCTCGAATTCAGGCCCAATATTATAATTTTACTCAGGAAATAAGTACAAAGTATTCAACACTACCTAATTTCTCCCAGTTTCCCGACTACTATGATACTCCGACACTTCACTTAACTGCCGTGTCGCGTGTCAGACACGTGTCGGTGTCCGACACGACACGACACTTCGACACTTCAATTTAGACCACAAAATAGGAAAATTCACCCAAAATAGCCGTGTCCGACACTCCGACACGTGTCAGACACGACACCGTGTCGGAGAGTCGGAGTAACACAGCCCGACTATGGCGAGGTGAGCCGGTGAGGGATCTGATTTTATACGGTTTTATCCATGTATTCAAAGCATGTTGATGTTGTTTCCTAATCATATCTAATGAAAATTACATGACATATAAGAATCATTTCCAGTTCGGTCAATGTTTCCTTCCGAAGTTTATGATTAGAGATTTATGTAGTATTTGTCAGGAATGGAAAAATCATCAAACAAAGAAGAACTTAATTAGAAAATTAAAAGGCAGATCTGAACTTACGGTCGGGGTCCATAGACTTTGATCTGGCGCACATGAGTATCCCTACCGTTGAGGTGATTAGACAAAACAGCAATTTGAAGCATAAACGTATTGACAAAAACTTCCCTGTCAAAATGAATAACACTCATCAGAAGTTGGTTCAAGGTGTTCAGATGTTCATCGATCTAAGAACAGTTAAAAATGCAAACCAGTCATTCATGCCGAAAATGAATGTAACTTCTATCAAGACATATACTTTTAGCCCAGGTGCCTTTCTTGTTTCTTTGATTCAAAATACGTAAGGTTATATATCACAAAGAAGACAACTTAACAACCTTGAAATTAATTGCAAATGTAACCAAATAAGCAAGTACAGAGCCACAATATTTGTCATATTTTCTCACCGTGGATCATTTCCAGACAATGATATATGTATCCAGCCAGTCGGCTTGACCAGTTCAACTGCCTTTATTTCCTGTAAATTTAAACAGAAAAGCGGTATGTAACATCAGTAATTTCATACACAGAAATTGGAGCATATGGTTGACACCAGTATCACAATCCATAGTGGTGGTTGCTTTGTTTACCTAGGAAAGTTTTATTCTTAAATGCGATATGATGTGTTACTTTACTCAAAAGTGTAATTCGGATATACTAAACAGCTGAGGAGCTTATGTGCTGTCATTGTTATTCTGGACATGTGTCCACACACACACCGACTACTGCGTACAGGGATGTAATATAACTTAAAATTGTGGAAGTCTTGAGCAAGAGGGTCTCAGTGTCTCACTATGAAACCATGTATGGTGAAATGGTTCGCCTCTAATTTAACATTGAAGAACCTCACATCTCTAGAAAGCTCTTATGGTCTCATCATAAGGCCATCTTATACAATCAAGCAAAAAGATTCACTAAAATGTTCGTCATTATAACTGGAAGGTAGCAATCGGTCGGGCAATTCTCACCATGATTAATTTACAAGTCATGGGAAACAACCAATGATTTTCCCTTTTTTTTTTTCCAAAACAGTGGATAAGTTGCATATATGTGATGCCCTGACACTAACACATAACAGGGGTTTGGCTATGAGACACTTACCTAATGTCGTTTTGGAGGCATCTATCAAATTCTTAGTGACTAGAATTATACAAAAATTTATACTTTATTCACCTCAAAATTGAGATGAAACAGGTGACAGCTTTACGCATTGAAAATTTACCTTCAGGTTATGGAATCCATCACCAGCTCTTATAGAAATCTTACTCGGAGTGTAGCTCTCATCGAGCTTGTAATCGACATAGAGAACAATCAGCTGAAATCAAAATAGTATCAGAGTTCAGAGAGCGGTGAGTCGCAATTCGCAATCAGTACAAACCAAACAAATACGAAAAATAAATAGTGAATTAGCACAATTACTTGCAGTTTCACTTTCTTCTGGAACTGAATGTTAATAACATGAGGTTGTGCTCCATCAGATCTAGTTACACACAAGGCAAGAAATTAGGATATACGACTATGCTTAACAGTTAACACGAGTAAAAACTGATAAGAAAGCCAGCAAAGAAGAGTCAAGATTAGAGACAGGGAGTAGTTTACTGCCAATAAGTCTCAAAATTGTCATCGCGGAGGCATTGAACGCCATTGCCAGGCTTGCAAGAACTAACACTCCAAGCAGCATTCTTTGTCATCTCTCTTAGATCACTATCCACACTCAAATGCTTACTACCTCCAATTAGCTTTCCTTCCTCCCCATCAGACGATTCTGTTGCCATCTTAGTGGCTCTCACCAGTCACCTAGCAACCGAGGGCATAGAAATCAATCTCAAATTTCGTAAACATAAGTTCACTTAGCGAGATGGCCTAATGACCTACGAAGCTTTGACCATTGATTTCCCCATATATACATAAAACCTTAAAAATTAAAATTTGTGGCGTTTGATTCATCAAAACATTAGTCAACCGTGGCAGAGCCGGGATTTGAAATTACGGGTATGAAAGTTTTCAGTGTGGGAAATATAATGAAACTAAAATAAAATAAAAAATCGGAACTTTCAACTAAAATCTTCAATTTTTTCGTTGTTCAACCCTGCTAGCTCCGCCACTTGACCACCGAAATCAAAATATTCGATACAAATGGGATCAGCGTAAAAAAACTCATCGGATTACATTAGTAACATTAAAGACAGTAAAGATTTGAACCAAAACACCTCAAAACCCCAATTTCAAAAAAACCAAGAATTGGGTGATTTCCAATTCAAAATTGTGTAAAAGTAGGAAGAATTACATCAATTAGGGAAAAGGGTAGGAATTTAATCAAGTCTACTAATCAACAAAGCAGCAATTAACTCAAAAATAGATGAAATTATAGGACAATCAGCATAATCAGAAATAATAAAATCATAATGATTAACCCAGTAGTTGCTTAGAACAACTCAAATTAATTAATTAGATTAGATTAGAGTTTGATGATTAATTGATTAAATCAGATAACAGAAGAACAAGAGAGTTAGAAAGCTTACAGATTGGCGGGGAGTAAACGGTTTGAATATTAGAGAAGAAGATGTAATTTTATTTTGGAACAGAACCCAGAAGAGTGAGTGATATTTTCAATTGAAGGACTCTATTAAAGTGGATATCGCACCGTACCCGTCTTGTTTAGAGCGGATGTTGGTAGAATTTTAACGGATGGTAAGACGGATATGAGAATCGAACATTTTATTGAAAATAAGGTCGGACTTGATGACTATTAGAGAATTTTACATATTATTCGCTTTAAGGAGTTTTGCAAATTTATGGCCATTAAATCATTTTTGTGCAAAGAAAATATCGACTCCTCACTAACGGATTCAATAAAACATGAATAAATTTTAACTTAAAATTTGTAAATATAACTGTATTCGAAACCTAATCTGTATAATTAACTCCATCCATATTTTCATATGAACCCATCATGCTTGACATGTCTTTCTGTATACGGGTTGTTAGACACACTAAAATACCAATTACAACTTTACAAAAGGTGTATAATTTATTATACATCCAGAAATTTGTTATACATGCATGGTTTATTTTAAAATCGGTAAATTTTTAATGAAGTACGTATAGTGATTTTTTAAAAGAGTAACTGGTAAATTAAATTATATAACTATTCTAAACTTTATATTAGATGGTGTAAAGTTTTGTAAATGTTGCAAGAGTCATTTCATATATGTATAAAGTATATTAAGCATAAATACAAAATGAATTATTAAGAATATGCTCAATATTAATTTGCGTTATGCTTGTCGTAATTCTTTAAAAACTTTAACATGGCCCGATTTAGGTGTCGTTGATTGCCTTAAATTTAATACGGAGTACCATTAACGAGCGAACATTATCTTGATGAGCTTCTTTAAATTTAACGGACAACAACAAAAGATGTCTAAGCTTCGTAATTAGGTTCTCGCTCTTGCATGGATCATGCATATGCTAAATTCAAGAACATTAAACCTGAATTATTTTCCTATTAGGATTTAAACCAACTAATATAAAAAACCTAAAATAGACCATTAGCTTGAGCTACAAGCAACAATTTAATACCCTACTAGGTAATAACGAACTTAACAGGTACTCCGTTAGTACTTAGTCCGTATTATCTAGTAGTATATGGCCAATATTATTTTACGTCGTTAACCTCTCCTAGCATGATTTGAATTCCAAATATTTTAACCATTTATTTAACTTAATTCATACATATTTACATATAACCATTTAGGAAATATATTTCCATATATTTTAAGTTTTAACCATTTAACTTCATATTTATTCTACTCCTTATATATACACACACCCTTTAACCTCATACTATTAGTAAATACTTCATCAACTTTCTTTCGCTCGTAAGCTTCTTTCGTTATACCATTCAATTCACTAATAATAATATAAATCATGGCTGTTTTTAGTGTACCTATCGGTGTTCGTTTCCACCCTACTAAATTACAACTGGTCGACTACTTTCTTCGTGTTAAGCATAGCGGCCAAGAGTTGCCGGAATGTTACCCTCAGTTTCTTGACTTTGATGTTTACTCTAATCATCCCTTTAATATCTTGGATTCCACTAAAGAAAGGAGAGGCGTCAATGACGTCAATGAAGGATTCTTTTTCTGTCAACTTAATAAGTTAACTCCCAACGGAAAGAGGATTAGTCGTTGCATTAAAGGTATCGGAACATGGTCGGAGAAGTCCAAGGCAACCGATGTGTGCAATGGCAACAATAGGGTTGTGGGGATCGAGAAGTACTTGAAGTTTAAGCCGGATGGAAATAGTAATAATAATAATAATAATAATAATGAGGATGAGTGGATGATGCATGAATATTATCGTCTACGGAACGATGATGAGAAGGAGGATAATCAGATGGTTGTGTTATGCCATATCACCAAGAAACCGAATTCTACGAAGGATCAGACTTATGCTGCTAATATGCCAATAGATTACGAAGACAGGTCGAGTAAACGAGGTCGTGTTGAATATGAACAACCGTCAGGGTTCAATAATTCTGGCATCATCATTAACCCTAATAATCAAGATTATGTGAGTCGAGCTGTGGACGAGGGTTATCAAGTGGAACCAAGTAACGAAGCATCGACAAAGGAGAAAGAAGGGATAATACTCTATTCTGAAGACGAGCTAGAAAGGATGCTTGATGTTGACGACAAGGATAATGTCGATAACGCTGATAATCAAGCTTATGAAGTTGATAATGGTATACTCCAATTAACGGACCTAGTTGATCATCAAGTTTACGATATGGAGCCATTATTAGAAGAAGCCGAGCATGGGCTATCTCTGTCAAATAACGGAGCACAAGAAGGTGATGCTAATAATTTTCACATCGAGGATCTTGATCAATTCTTACTAGACGCCGAACAAGCCTACTGGCTGCCAACCGAAGATTCATTAACATTAGAATGCGACTTCAACAACAATGCAATCGAGCTTGACGCGTTTAACTGGGGATCCTAATCTTGATATCAGTTCGCTCCCGCCTTTACTGCATTTCTAGTTTGGTTTCCGTTATTGGTGGATGTTAAATAAAGCTATTACATCATGAGGCAACAATATTTATGTAAGATAATGTTAATTAATATTTCTTCTTGTTAAAATCGTCTAAAGATGTTGTCGTTTTGATTCTTACATATTGATACAAAAATACTCCGTATTATATTAAAATCGTCTAATCAAGATTATGTGACTCCTATTTCTTGTTGTCCCTCATTGATTAGGACCCCTTTTTTGTTGCCCCTAGACGATAATACTCATGCATCGCCTTTCTAGTTTGGTTAACCCTAATAGCCAAGTCGATTAACCGCCTTTCTAGTTTGGTTTCCGTTATTTGTTGTTGTTGTTGTTGTTGTTGTTGTTGTTTCTTAATATTTCTTATCAAACTTTTGTCTAAGTTAATTATCCTTGATGTTAATTAACTTCTTTGTAAATAGCTAAGCATTTAGCAAATATATTGTTATGTATGAAAGACTTGCGTGTTTCTAATGTCGAATGCTTTATTGGTTGCTATTGTGAGCATGAATATACTTAAAAAAAGCATCTAAAGATGTCGTCGCTTTGATTCTTCCTGTTTTAGGGCCATAGATACTTCAGCTAAAAAATAGTACCCAAAAGGCAGAGGCGGACGCAGATTTTCATTAGGGTAGGCACATCTTTTTCGTGTATAGTTTTTCTTCATTAATACGACCTTGCTACCACTTCTTATCGTCTACAACATGCAACATTTTGGTCGTTCTTTTTTTACTTATATAGATTACTTCTATTTGGCTAAAAGTATACTATTTAAAAGTTATTTTTTATTATGTATGCTAATTTTAGTCATTTGAGATTTTGAGGCAATAATTTGGATAGAAAATGTAATCTTTTAAAATTCAAAAGATAAAGAAACAAATTAAGTGACAGTAAAACAAAACCAGTGTCATTGAGTGTTAAATTTGAACCTAGGTTGTTATGCAATGGTCCATAAAACATTGTATTTACCACTGCTCTACCATCACTTATGTGAGCATATTAGACATGAAAAATATTTGACTGTTTGTTTTCTCCAGGGGTAGGCAAGTGCCTACCTTGGCCTACCCCCAGATCCTCCATTGATTTAAGTATAATCGATGAGTTGAAACTTGAGTCTTGTAATGAAGATGTCGGAAAATTAAATACCTAAGCTAGTGTAAACTACGTGCACATTCATTCAAAGGAAAATGAGATGGCGCCATCGTGTTATACTCAAATTGGGCGTCATCAGGGTTATTGTTGTAAATTACATAGTTATTTTTATTTTCCTCCCATAAGTTTTGAATTTCAAACTAATTACTAAAAAAGGGTAATTTAGGAAGTTAAAGTCGATAGTTGTAACAAAAATGAGTAGTAAATTAAAGAGTAAATTAAAAATTACTCCCTTTTAAAATTCAGTTTTTTAAAATCACTCTCTTATATAATTTTTTTCCCTATAATTAGTCCCTTAAAAGTTAAAATGCAGTTTTATCAAAAAATGCTTCAAAACACCAACTTAAGTTACTTATTCCGTCATTTTATGAACTTATTTCGTTTGTGTCTTAGCCAATTTGTACTTTCAAACGTATAACAATAGAGAATAAGTTCAAAATCAGACGTAATAAGTCATCTAAATTGGAGTGCTTTATCAATTTTTGATAAAAGTTGTAAAATCTTGATATTGTATGAATATAAATCTGTTATTATTGAATATGTAACAATTGTTTGTTATTACAAAAGTATATAATTTACAATAAGCTTCCTTGGTATTTATAGGAAGAGCTAACTGATTTCTAACCAACCTTAACCACTAGTATTTAGGTGACTATAGTTAGTTAGAGTGGTTAGTTAATTGATTATAACTAACTAACTAAGCTATACCTAATATACCCCCTCAAGCTAGGCTTTTATTCAAGGACAGGCCGAGCTTGTGAAAGAAAAAGGTATGCTGATCACCACCAAGAGCTTTAATTTCGTCATTATATCAGCAATCTGAACTCCAGTCCTGATGTGCTTAGTAGAAAGAAAACCTTCATCTTGTTTTTCCCTCACATAGTGACAGTCTATACTTAAGTGTTTCGTGCGCTCATGAAACACTGGATTTTTAGAGATGTGAAGAGCAGCTTTGTTGTCACAATATAGAGGGATTGGTTTAGGGACCTCTATCCTTAGATCAAGCAATAACCTGTCAACCCACACAAGTTCAGAAGTTGTGAATGATAGACAGCTATACTCAGATTCAGCTGAACTCTTGCTGATTGTTGGCTGCTTCTTTGTCTTCCAGGATATCAAAGAGTCCCCTAAGTATACACAATACCCACAAAGAGATCTGCTTCTTTCCTTCAGGCAATGGAACCAAGTCCCAAGTTTGATTGCTTTCTAATGCATGTAATTCAGCAGCCATGGCTTCAACCCACATGGCATCCTTCTTGGCCTCATTGTATCTGTAGGGCTCTTGCTCTTTGAGTACAACAGATAGGGAGGCTACATACTCACTATCAAATTCAAATAATTGATCTAACACAGCTGCATGTAAAGCAACTGATCTGCCATGAATCTTCTTGCCACAAACAAAACCCTTGAGTCTTGAGCTCAATTGTGTTGGACGTACAGATCTCCTATTAGTAACCTCCAGTGAAGTCACAGGTGCTCCAGTGGAACCAGAATCAGCAGTCACTGAGAGCTCTTCAGAGGATCTCTCAGGAATACTGGCAGGAATAACAACACTCCCTTTTGTACTAGTAAAGGATGACCCTTAGGAGTAACAATATATGTAGAAGCAGCTGGATTAACCAGGCCACTAGTAGTGATATCCATATCTTCTGAATCTTGTTCTTTAAAGAAAAATTTGTGTTCCTTAAATAAAACATCTCTACTAACAAAGGTTTTGTGCAACTGAACATCATAAAGTTTATATCCTTTTTGATTATGTGGATATCCTAAAAATATGCATTTCCTAGCCCTATTCCCAAATTTATCAGAGAATGTAGGAGGCATAGTTGAATAACTCACACAACCAAACACTCTCAAATGTTCATAAGAAGGCTTTTGTCCAAATAGTAGCTCAAATGGAGTGTGATTATTAATAACAGCAGATGGCATCAGGTTAATAAGGTAAGTGGCAGTCAATAAACAATCCCCCCAAAACCTAATGGGCAAGTTTGCTTGAATTTTTAAAGCCCTGGCAGTCTCAAGGAGGTGCCTATGTTTCCTCTCTACTCTACCATTTTGCTGGGAAGTATCTACTATGCTTGTTTGATGCACTACCCCCTTAGATTTAAACATAGCAGAGCAAAATTTTTGCAAGAACTCAGTACCATTATCAGACCTGACTACCTTAATAGTCTTATCAAACTGTGTTTGGACATATGCCAAAAAATCTCTAAGTAAACCAGGAACTTGATCTTTATTTTGAAACAACATTATCCAAGTGTTTCTTGAATAGTCATCAAGTATAGTAAGGAAATATTGAGCACCAGACATAGATGGGACCTTGTAAGGTCCCCAAACATCAATATGAATAAGATCAAAGCAAGAACTAGCTCTTTTAGAACAAAGCTGGAATGGTAATATGTGGTGTTTAGCCATAACACAAGTTTCACAGGAAAAATCAGTTTTTATTACATTCTTAATATCATGTACAAATTGAAATCTATTTACAGACATGTGACCCAATCTACTATGAAACAACTGGAATATTTTATTAGTTACAGATGAACTAGCAGAATTTATTGAAGCTAACTTTTGTTGAACAAGAGTAACAATTTGATTATGTAGAAATGATCTGCCCTTAGCATGAAATCTATATAGATCACCAACTCTCCTCCCTTTAGCAAACAATTTTTTATTTGAATGGTTCTGAAAAGAACAGTCATGTGCATTGAAAACAACAGACAATGAGTTATGATCAATTAACTTGCTAACAGACATGAGATTTTGCTTAAAATCAGGAAGATAAAACACATTGTACAAACTCAACTGATCTGTTAACCTAACAGTACCAGACTTAGTAACCAACTTAACAGAACCATCAGGCAAACCAACTTTAATTGGTACATCAAAACTATGAATATCAGACAAAAGATTAATGTTATAAGTCATGTGATCAGAGGCGCCTGTATCAACAATCCAATCATTTAAAAACAAAGATTTAGTTGCAGCATTAACAGAAGAGGAGAAAGGAATGATACCTGCAAACTGAGAAGAGGAAAGTCCAGATTGTTGTTGATCAGAAATCCTTTGAAGGACCTGATCAAGAACAGTAGAAATTATACCATCAAAAACATCAGGAGACACAGAGGAAGAGGTCTCAGGCGTCTGAGTATGCTGTGCAGCAGCATCCAAAATACCATCATCAAGAGGAGAAGCAAAACAAACTGTATCTGCAGCATTAGCAGACTTTTGATGAGCCCCACTAGTAGTTGCTGCAGCCTTTTGAGAACCAACCTTAGCCTTCCCTTTATTTTTGTCTCCAGGAAAACCCTTGATAACAAAACAATGATCTGGATTATGTCCATACTTATTGCAATGGGGACACTTATTCAGACCAAAACGGGTCTCCCTTGTATGTCCTTTCTTCTCACAATGGTCACATAATTTTGCATCAAAATCTGACTTATTTGACTGGTGATTAGCTTTCTTATGATCAGGATACTTGTAAGTAGCACAAGCATAAGAGTGTAATTTTAGGAAAATGTTATAATATATAAGGGAGTAATTTTAGAAAACAGAATTTTAAAAGGGAATAATTTTTAATTTAATCTAAATTAAAAAATCAGTGATTGCCTTGCTTTTTGCCTCTTTTTTCGGGTGAATATTATGCTACAACAAACAAATTCATGCTCGGAGTTCATGTACTCGTTTTTAGTTCAATAATGCATATTTAACAAACAAATTCATACTGAAATTGTACTCCACTAGATAAAGAACTTTGGGGAATGATATTTGATTCTTGGATAAGAAGACATTTAACAAATTAATGTCGCAACTTATTTTATAATACTTCCTCCATTCCAATAAATTCTATACATTTGATTACACTATAACTCATATATATTTAATAAATGTATAGAATTGATTAGAATGAAGGAAGTAACATTTTGGAAGGGGTTTTAAAATTATTGAATTATGATAGATTGAACGGAATCGATTTCAATTTGGCATCAAACTCATTCTTCTTCATTTTCCAAATTATGTATGAAGGCTCAATCAACAGACGGAATAAAAGATAGATGTAATGTAAAATGGAGAATCAATCAACTTGTAACTATTAATAGTATAAATAAATGTTTGTTGCTTGTAGATGAAGAACACAATATATGAAACGAGGTAGATGAAGAATGCAATACAATGTTAAACTTAATCATTGATGAAGATAATATAGTAAAGTTTTAGTTTAGCTATAGTTTAATTTTTAACTGAATAGAAGTAAAATAGATATAATTACGTACATACCCTTAAGACATTTGCGAAAAATGAAAACAAACATTTTATTTTTTATTTTTTATTTTTCTTTAATTATGGGCGCCGAAATTCGGTACCACCGAATGACGCCCTATCGCCATCCTCGAAGGAAAATGAGCAAGAAAACACGAAATATCAAAACAATACTTGACAATCTCGTAATAGTAGTACACAACATTATCGTCCAAGAATGTAAAATATTTTGAACTTGTTGAGAGATTGAATCGATAATAATATTGTAAATTAGAAATTACTTTCTTTTATGTATTAGTTTTCTAAAATAACTCTCTTTTTTAAATTATTTTTAAATACACATCTACAATATGTGGGTAGCATTATAATCAAATTGAAGTTGATAAATTGTTTTTAAATTACTCCAATAAGATACATTTTAATCAAAAATTGATTCAAACTCAAACTTAAGTCACTTATTTTGCCTGTTTATGAACTTATTACGTTTGTTACTTAGCCAATTTATACTTTAAAAGGTATAACAATGGATAATAAGTTCAAAAACAGACAGAATACGTCAATTAATTTGGAGTTTTGAAGCAATTTTTTTTATAAAAGTGCATCTTAAGGGAGTAATTTAGAAAAAGAATTATAATGTGTAGATATTTTAGAAAGCTGTTATGTACAATGGAGTAATTGTTAAGTGACTCTTGATGATATTTTGTATGAAAAGGTATAAAATAGAAGGTTCGACATTTCAACCCGAATAAGATTGTAGATTTTATTGAAATTATTTTGATAATTTTGTTTTAGAAAATAACGTTATTTGATATTGAAGCGTAGAATACACGATTTTCGGCATTCAAGGGCTCTGGAACAAAAATGCCCATAAATCGCACAGACGATTTCTAGGGTATGATAAAGCAGCCTCACAAATTTTGAGGAATAACGAGTGATGTTTCTGGTTGCCGGTGTGTGATAATTAAGTGAGAGACGGACATCGTATACTCGTTAAAAATTGTTTAATACTATATATTTGGAGCTGAAAATATATATTGAAACTCCTAAAACGACCTCGAACATGTGGTAGAAAACTAAGAGAAAAAGAAATACGACCCGGAATGGACTCTCGAACGGCTCAAATTGAAATGAATAATACACGTTTTTCGGAATTCTAAGGTCCCGAAAAAAAAATGTCTGTATATCACAAGGTTGATTTCTCCGGTTAGAGAAACCGACCTCGCAAATTTAAAATTTAAGGAGCAATAGAGGACAATTAAGGCCTACCGATGCACGATAAACCAGTCTTAGGCAGAAATTGGAGACTCGTTAAAAGTGTTTTAAAACTTTTATTCGGGGCTGAAATCAATCAGGGTAACTTATGAAATGACCATGGACACGTGGTTGAAAAACGGAGAGAAAAAGAAGCACGACCTCGCGAACGGCTCACATTGAAGTGTCATTGAAGTGTATAATACACGGTTTTCGGGATTCGAGAGTCTCAGAACAAAAATGTCTGTAAATCACAAGGACTGTTACTCGGGTCAGACTAAGCGACCTCACATATTGTGAATGAACAGTGGACATTTGAGGTTGCCAGTTGTAGATACCTCATTTCTGCACCTCCCGCAAGCCACCCGGGGATGATTGGGCCGTATGTTTGGTACACGGAACGATTTATGACAATTCGTAAGTTTATCGTCAAGTGATAGCTCAAATACTTGTGTCTACCCCTTGGTCGTCATCTACGCGCCGTTACGGTCGTTTTGACAGTATTTAGAGTACATTTGGAGTCCGGGTCAAAAAACCGTCTTCATTTTCTAATAACCGTTTAAAATGCCGAGTCGGAATATTCTGGAATGTTCCGGATATTTCAATTCCATATTTTCAATCTTTAATCTTTGGGTAAATATATCCCGAAATTATATTTTAAATAATAAGGAAATTAAGATCAACCGCCTACCGATGTACGATAAACCAGTCTCCGGCGAAAATCGGATACTCGATAAAAAATGGTTTAATACTTGTTATTTGGGCTGAAATTGAATAGGGTAACTCTTTAGACGACCCCGGAAACGTGCTAGAAAAATCAGAAACATGACCCGATACGACCTCCTAAATGGCGAAAATTGAACTGTATATTGAAGCATATAATACACGGTTTTGGCATTCCAGCATCCCGGAACAAAAATGTCCGTAAATCATACATACGGTTTCTAGGGTCAAATAAAGCGACCTCACAAATTTTGAAGAATAACGGATGACATTCCAGGTTGTCGGTGTGCGATAATTAAGTGAAAAACGAAAATCGGAAACTCGTTAAAAACTATTTATTTGGAGCTGAAGATGAATAATGTAACTGCTAAAGCGACTCTGAACAACTGGTAGAAACAAGGACAAAAAGAAACAAGACCCGGAACGGTCTCTCAAACGACTCAAATTGAAGTATATAATACACATTTTTCGGGAATCTAAGGTCCTGGAACCAAAATGTCCGTAAATCACACGAATGATTTTTCAGGTTAGACAATATGGCCTCTAAAACTAAAAGGCTCGATAATTTGTAGGATTCTAATTGAATTAAGATTGCAATAAGACTTTGAAAATACTTGTTTTTGTGTTTTAATTTTCTGGTTTAATAAGAAACGAAAAGAACAAGGATATATCTTAGCCAAACCACACATCAATTGTTTAAGATTGGGGTGACCTTATCAAAGCACAAAGCCAATGATTAAAGCCTTGTGAGTTATCCCAACACACAACAAAGGACAACCACAACTCCCAGCACTATGCAAAGAAGGTTTTCACAAGCACAAAGCCAAGAGATATAGGAGAAACTGGGTTCCACTCTTTTCTGATTATGTGACATAATTCATCAATTAAATAACACAACTATTATCAAATTAAAGTTCATTCAAAAGTTTAACATCAAACAAAACGACAGAAAAATAGGGCATATTAAAAGGCTAAGAAAAGGAAGATTATCAACATACCTGCTTCAATCTTAGGTAGAAAGGCAAAATTAAATAGATGGAGAGCACGCTTGATGAAGGATGTGAAGGTTTCAAGAGATGGATGAAGGAGAAAGAGAGAGAAACAGAAGGAATGAAGTTGGGTGGTTTTTGAAGTGGTTTTTGATCTTACTGTGGATTAAAAACAAAGAGGCAGATTTTACTAGCTTAAGTAGATAAATCCAAGTCATTGAAAAGTCATTTCCTAGTCATTGCCAAGTCATTACCAAGTCAAGCCAACTAATGTCCAGTCATTGCCAGTCAAGCCAACAAAAAACACTTAACAACAATACTTAACAGAATTTGACGGTAATTAGAGGTAATGTCACTCCTAATGATTTTTAATTAAAGTTAGAGGTATCACAGAGGTTTAAAAAATTGTAGGGGTACCATGTAGAAAATTAAAAAAACACAGGGGGTACTATATAAAAAAATCCTAAGATAAAATATATGCTCATAACCTTATCCGTCACTGACCCAACACAACCCAAACCCGATATAACCGACCCAAGTAACCCAATTACCAATTTAAAGTATAGCCCACAACTTCAGTATCAAAATTCACAACTTGAGTATCATAATCACCAAATAAGGGCAGTTTTGGTTGATTATAGGAGTTCCATATAAGGAAAGTAAATAATCAAAATTGACTTTCATAATTTCATATCACTCTGTATCGGCAACCGCGTGATTTTGATAACTTCGTCTTAGCTCGTCAACGGCCTCCGACTAAGTGCTATAACACTAGCACTCTCCACTGCCGTAAATCCAACACTTTTTTCTCAAGGTTTCTTCTCTATTCTCTTATTTATTCACTTTCTCTCAATTTTCTTCGATTGTTTTGTGCACTAAATTAGGTTTTCTGATTTTAATAATGAAGTATTATATTTTGATTTTGTATGTGTTTCCAACGTTTGCAAATTTTAGCTTGATTTGTTGTTCGGATAATTATCGACTACACGGGTATGGCGGTCGTCGCCTGACCACAGTTGGCTGGGGTGGGGGAGGGGGTGATCGAAGGTAGGGTTTGAGTCAGGTTTAATTTTGTGTGTGTATGAAATGAGAGGGGCAAAGTCGGAAATTTTTTGTTGGATTTAGCATGTGTGAGTAAACTGGCGATTATATTGGGATTGTTGAAGGTAATGTAGCGCGACACTTTACCTACTATCTGTAAGACGAAAATTGCAGTAACAATGAAAAAGATCAGAGATAACCCGATTCGTAGTGACGTGGTATGAGAGTCACTGCCTTGAAAACTATTTCGGTACGACCGTGGTGGCGATCAGCAATTTACCGGTAGTTGCCAAGGATTTACACTACATCACCCAGAAACGCCCACTCGAGATTGAGAGCTATGGAACGACTGCTTTTCATTACCCAGAAATTTTACAAAAGAAAAGAGAGAACATACATAGAGAAAATTTTTGTGATTGTGTGTTGTTGTATGCTGAACTGAGGCTCCTTTTATAGGAAAATCAGTATCGAAACAGAAGCAGAAAATGTGCTCCTATTAAGCAGCATACAGGTAAAAATCCGGGAGCATGACTCTCTCCCACTCAACAGTCGGTTTGACTAGCTGTTACACACAATGAACTTAGACAGTTCATATTTACTCAACTCGACTCTGGCCCAAAAAGATAGTCAAACCCCGCCGCAGGCGATTCCGAAATCCAAATCCCGAATCCGGGCCGGGCCAGGCTCGGGCATGGCGCGCGCGTATGCAAGCTAAATTAATCACCTCGCAAGCCCTCCACAAAAGGCTCCATTGACCCACTAGTGATAGTGTATGGAATGAGGTGTTATATAAACACATAGAACTATCATTTCGTCACCAATGTGGGACAATTGGAAAAAAACTTAGACTCAAAGAGCCTCTATTTCCAACAATCCCCCATTAGGGGCGCCAGAGACAGAGAAGAGAATTCCTGGGTAAAGAAAGGATTGGATACTTAGGTATCAATATCTTTCGATTTGAATTGACACTTTAGTGAATGAAGAAATAACTTACTTACAGCGATAGAATATCTTGCGATTTGAATTCCTACCTGTCATTCGGTCGATACCCCCACCCCCCCCCCCCCCCCCCAACCACCCAACACATATCATACCTTCAAAAAATGTGATAGTTCCGTGATTTCAAAGTGCAATGCGCTCTATAAAGCCATGCATTTACCTTGGCACTAATAAGTAAATTCACAAGATTTCTCATAGTCTTATGATTATTACACCTACGTAGGTGGCTCATGTGCTTCTCAATATCACTTCTCACGCGAGCCATTAAGAACCTAAGTCCAACCTGGTGTATAATTCATCAAGTGCGTCTCAAAAGCACCACCATTTAAGGCTATGAATCATATAACGCCATAGGAATATGGACTTTAAACCTAGTCACTCTTGACTTAAGGACTTATGTCCCATTCCCCTCGACGTTTCAGCGAATAGTCTCTTACTCAACCCCTCAGTAAGGGGATCAGCTAGATTGCTTTCAGATTTCACATAGTCCAAAGCGATTACTCCATTATCTAGGAGTTGTTTAACTGCAGCATGCCTAATTCGAATGTGTCGTTTCTTCGCATTATAGACACTATTCTTAGCAACACGGATTGCAGCTTGTGAGTCACAGTGTAAGGAGACCGGTGTTTGCTGTCCTCCCCCACACTGGTACATCTGCTAATAAGTTTTTCAACCAATCAGCCTCGTATCCTGCCAACTCAAGAGCTATGAACTCCGACTCCATGGTAGAGCGTGCAATACAAGTCTTTTTTTAGGGCTTCCACGATGTAGCACCTCCACCCATGGTGAAGACATAACCACTAGTAGAACAGATTTCTTCGTTACCTGAAACCTAATTTGCATAAAAAAATCATTCTAACACAGCAGGAAATTTACTATAATGCAAACAAAGGTCAACTGTTCCTTTTAGGTACTTTAGTAAACGACGAAGTGCATCCCAATGTTCACTACTGGGGTTGTGTATAACGACTCAGTCTACTAACTGCATATGTAATATCTGGTCGAGTACAGATCATAAAAAAACATCACACTACCTAGGATTTTATTATACTCTTTTTGGGATACACTCTTACCCAAGTTTTTACATAAATGTATACTAGCATCGTAGGGTGTCCTAGAAGGTACTTCATCAAAGCAATCACTACAAAAAAAGCGTTTCGATGCGACGGACGCATTGCGACGGAATATTAATCCGTAGCAAATTTAAACCTGCGACGGACCTCATACTGTGCGACGGACTTGCGACGGACTTTCCGTTGCAGCCTATTTTCCCAGACCGCCAAATTTTCTGACATGGCGGGAAGGTCTGCGACGGAATTTCCGTCGCGAGAATAAAATAATAATAAATTCTGCGATGGAAATTCCGTCGCTATATTAAAATAATATTTTTTGTGCGACGGAATATCCGTCGCAGACATTTTTAAGTGTCCAGCTGTACACCTCGTAACACGCTGGAAAAATAATATTATTTTAAGTCTGCGACGGAAATTCCGTCGCAGGATTTATTATTATTTTATGTTTGCGACGGAAAGTCCGTCGTAGGCTTTCTTTATACGGGCAACAGCGTCTTCCTCCCCCTTCATTATCACTCTTCAATTATTAACCCCAAAACACCCAAAACTCCGTCTCCCTCAATCTCACCACCACCACTCCCACCACCACCACTCCTACCACTACCCTACTCCCCAAATCACTCCTCCTATTTCTCCTTTCTCCTTTCCCTTTTCCCCTTTCTTCTCCTTTCCCCTTTCCCTTTTTTCCTTTCCCCTTTCCCTTTTTTTTTTCTGCCGTTGCCTGCTCCCGCCGCCGTCGCCTACTCCCGCCGCCGCCGCCTGCTCCCGCCGCCGTCGCTCTTCTCCCTTGTCTCCATCTCTTAATTAATTTAAGGTTTGTTTAATTTATTTTACTATTTTGATTAGTTAGGGTTTATGGTTATTGTTTTAATTAATTATGATTAGTTTAGGATGCTTAGTATTATTAGGATTGTTTAGTTTAGTTGAAAGCCAATTTAGGATGTTTAGTATTATTAGGATTGTTTAGTTTAGTTGTAAGCCAATTTAGGATGTTTAGTATTATTAGGATAGTGAAATTTAGTTAAAAGCCAATTTAGGATGTTTAAATCAATTTTATAATACTTAGTTTAATTAAGTTTAGGATTGGTAAAATAAATTAGTTTAATTAATATCAAATTTAGAATGTTTAGGATTATTAGGGTAGTTTAATTTAGTTAAAAGCCAATTTAGGATGTTTAAATCAATTTTATAATGCTTAGTTTAATTAAGTTTAGGATTATTAAAATGATTTAGTTTAATTGAAAGACAATTTATGATGTTTAAACCAATTTAAGGATGCTTACTCTACTTTTGCTTAGTTTTATAAGATTTATTAGTAATTATTAAGTTTGTTTTGATAAGTTGTGTACATTTGTGTCATGTATATTTTTTTTACAAATATTAATTCATCTTATGCTTGTGTTGTGATTGTTAATATATTTTTGACCTAGTACTGTTCGGGGATTACACATTAGGTGTAATTCTTGAATAGTCCCCGTTTTAGATTGTCTTTGAATCTTTTATGCCATTTAGGTGGTAAATACTCAATTTTTTCTTGATTGTTATGAGACAAAATTTGGTTGACATTTCCTTTAATGTTCTCCGAATACATATGTAGAGTGAGAATTCATTCTAAATAATGTATTTGGAGAACTGTAAGGAAGTGCTGCCGAATTTTTGTCTCATTACAATCAAGAAAAAAAATTGGGTATTTACTAATGGTATGAAAGATTCAAAGATGGGTTTAGGTTGGAGAGATAAGGACCCCAATACTGAAAGTATTTTTTTGCAGGTTGTGGTTGTGGTGGTTGTTGTTGTTGTTGTTGTTGTTGTTGTTGTTGTTGTTGTTGTTGTTGTTGTTGTTGTTGTTGTTGTTGTTGTTGTTGTTGTTGTATGAATTATTCAAAGATAAGTTTATGAATGCTCTTACCATTTTTATTAATAATTTTTATTTACTAATATATATGTAGATTTGCAATGAAGAGATTAGAACGAAACTGGATGTATGAAAGGTTGGATTCCAATAAAAAATTAAGGAAGGAATTCGTAATAGGGGTTAATAAATTCATTGATTATGTTAAGCAACAAGACGAATTCATTAGAAATAAAGAAATTAGGTGTCCATGCAGTAAGTGCAAAAATAAAAAGTTTTTAGTTGAACAAGAAGTACGAAAACACCTTGGTCTAAAGGGTTTTTGTGACAACTATTATGATTGGGTGTGTCACGGAGAGAAATTCCCTGTTGAGGAAGAGGAAATGGCAATGCCCTCTGACAATCCTTATAGGGATATGGTAGAAGATGCGTTGCGCGATAGAATTGATCAAATTAGGGAAGAAGCTCTTAATGCCGAGGTGGTTGATGAATCTCCAAATCCCAATGTATTAGCCTTTTTTCAAATGTTAAAACGTGCCGAGCAGCCTGTCTACGAGGGATGTCGACTCTCATTGCTACAGTCGGCTGCAAGGCTTGTCGCTCTGAAATGTGAACACAACTTAGCCCATAAATGTGTAGATGGTTTCACGTCACTTATGGGAGACCTTCTTCCTCAAGATCATATTTTGATGCGTAACTTCTATGAAACCAAAAATGTTCTCAAAGCTCTTCAACTTCCTCATGAAAAGATAGATGCATGTTTTAATGGATGTATGCTTTTTTGGATGGACGACGCTCTTCTTGACAAGTGTAGAAAATGTGGTAGAGCTAGGTACAAAAGTGCAAAGAATGCAAATGGCAAAAATGTCCCCGAAAATTTCTTAAATTATTTCCCAATAGGGCCACGTTTGCAACGAATTTATGCCAAAAAAAACCTCGCGGAACAAATGCGTTGGCATTATGAAAACACCCGAGTTAGTGGGACAATGTCTCATCCAAGTGACAGTGAGGCGTGGAAACATTTTGATCATCTTCATCCTTCTTTTGCATCTGAGCCTCGGAATGTTAGACTTGGACTTTGCACCGATGGTTTCTCGGCTTTTGGGCCATTCGGGAACTGTTATTCATGCTGGCCGGTGATGCTTACACCTTACAATTTACCACCCTGGCTATGCATGAAAAGACAATTTATGTTCTTAACATTAATTACTCCTGGACCAAAGAGTCCCAAACAAAACCTTGACGTCTATTTACAGCCTCTAATTCACGAGTTGAAGCAATTGTGGGACACGGGATTGTTTACATATGACGTGTCTAGGAAACAAAACTTCGACTTAAGAGCCGCACTCCTATGGACGATCAACGACTTTCCTGCTTATGGCATGTTATCTGGTTGGTCAACTGCTGGTGAGAATGCATGTCCATGTTGTACGAAAAAAGAGACTAAATCGACTTGGCTTCAGCATAGCAGAAAATGGAGTTGGTTTGATTGTCATAGACAATATTTAGACACTGATCATACTTTTCGCAAGGATAAAGTCCACTTTCGAAAAGGAAGAATAGAGAACGATGTTCTTTGGAAAGAGGTTATCGGGCGAACAAGTGTGGGAATGTGTGAAAGATTCACCAAAAATCGTGGATGCATCTGACCATGAATTGAGAACGGTTAAAGCGAAACGAATTGGGTGGTGGAAACAAAGTATTTTTTGGGAGCTTCCATATTGGAGCACACTACTAATTCGACATAACCTTGATGTCATGCATA
The DNA here is from genome assembly GCF_048544455.1 of Silene latifolia. Lineage (NCBI taxonomy): Eukaryota > Viridiplantae > Streptophyta > Magnoliopsida > Caryophyllales > Caryophyllaceae > Silene > Silene latifolia. The sequence goes on along the minus strand of NC_133530.1, from coordinate 24,162,705 downwards.
TTGAGAAAAAAATTTTCGAACAACTAATTCACACGGTGATGGATAGAAAAGACAAGACAACCTTGAACCCAAATGCACAAAAAGACATCTTACAACTTTGTTCAAGGTCGCGAAAGGTGGATTGATCGTTTTGAAAAAGAGCAGAAGAAAGTGTTGTGTGATTGGATATGTAATTTAAAGTTTTCAGACGGCTATGCTTCAGATTTGAGAAGATGTGTCGATATGAATGAGTTGAAGCTACATGGCTTGAAAAGCCATGACTGTCATGTGTTTATGGAGCGTTTCTTCGCGGTTGCTTTAAGGCACCTTCTCCCTAAAAATGAGTGGAATACCATAACTGAGATTAGTCAATTTTTCAGAGACTTGTGCACTTCATCAGTACAAATTGAAAAAATAACAAGTCTCGAGAAAAATATTGTCGAGATAATCTGCAAATTGGAAAAAATACTTCCACCTTCATTTTTTAACTCAATGGAACATCTGCCAATTCATTTGCCATATGAAGTGAAAGTGGGTGGTCCTGTGCAATATAGGTGGATGTATCCTTTTGAGAGGTAATATCAATATCTTTTACGAAGCCTTTTAAGGTTATTACTTAATTTCATTCATTCTTAACCAATTTTTTTGTAGGTTCTTGAATCATTTGAAAAAAAAATTGGAAATAAAGCTCGTGTTCAAGGGTCATTATGCAACGCATATTTGCTTGAAGAAATAGCAAATTTTTGTTCTTTTTACTTTGAAGATCATATAGACACAGGCAAAAGACCTTGACATAGGTCAGAAAAAGGCGAAGTATTCTACCTTGCCCGAGCTATTTCAAGATCATGAGGGCACTACTTCTGGACAATATCGTGAAAGATTTTTGGAAGATAACGAATATGAACGTGCACACCTCTATGTTTTATCTAATTGTGATTCTGATGAGTTGAAACGTATGGAAAGGTAGGTGAATTTTTTTTTAATTTTAAACGTTGTTTCAAGTAAAACATGCAAAAATTAATTCAAAACTTAATTCGGCATTTTTGAATAGGTTGTTTGAGGATTACATCAAAAGAGAATATCCTGAGGTTTCTATGGCCGAGGATATTTGGAACAAATTTGAAACAAAATTCCCTGACTGGCTTAGAGGTCAAGTAAGTAAATAATATATATTCTATAATGCTTATTTAAATTATATTATTATTTGGTAAATAATTGGTTCTTTATCATTAATTCTAGGTAAATAATTTAAAAGATCCAGTTGTAGTTGCCTTAGCAAATGGACCTTCAAAAAAAGTAAGAACATGGAAGCGTTATTCCATCAATGGATACAAATTTCGAGCTTTCATAGATGGGAAAGATTTGGAAAAGTCTACAATTAACAATGGAGTGTGTGTGAGTTCGACTGAAGGAGCTGACTACTATGGAACCCTAAATGAAGTTGTTGAGTTGTCTTATAATGGCGAGAAAAACCCTTACAACGTTATTTTATTCAAATGTAATTGGATAGATAACTCAGAAAGAGGAATGCAAGTACATAAGGAATATAAACTTGTGGATGTTAATCGGAGCAAAAAATTTCCAAAATATGACCCATTTGTGTTAGCATATCAAGTGGAACAAGTTTGCTATGCTCCTTATCCAAATATCAAAAGAGATAAAGATCAGTGGTCAGCAGTATTTAAAATAAAGGCAAGATCACAAGTGGATGCTCCTACTGATGAATCTATCTTTCAAGAAGATATTAATAATGGTGATACAACATTGGCAATAATTGAAATAGAAGATGAGAATGAAAATGTGGAGGAGGAACAAGAATAAATGCAAGTACAGAATGATGATATGCAAGAGGAGGAAGATGAGGAAGAGTTAGGAGAGGAGGCTTTGAAAAAGTATTTAGAAGAAGATGATGATGAGGATTTTTTAGAATCGCTTTTTGAAAGCAACGAAAACACTAATTTAAGTGATGATGATGATGATGATGACTAGGATTTATATTAGTTGTAGATGTTTTGTACCCTTTCTTTCAATCTTATTACTTTGTTGGTACTATTAGTTGTAGATGTCGTATGGCTTAATTTAATGAAATCTAGTTTGTTTTCATTCAATCTTACTTTTCATTCAATCTTATTTTTTTACTTTGTTGCTATTATTTGATTACTTGACCGAGAGGGAGGGAGTACTATTTAATTTCTTACTTTGTTGTTATTATATGATTATTTGATTTCTTACTTTGCCAATTTCTTATTTGGTTGCTATTATTTGATTATTTGATTTCTTACTTTGCCAATTTCTTATTTTGTTGCTATTATTTGATTATTTGATTTCTTACTTTGCCAATTTCTTATTTGGTTGCTATTATTCGATTTCTAACAATGTTGAAGAATTTAGTTGGTTTCTATGGCGTCGAGGAGACGAAGACAAGGTAGTAATAGTAATGCAGGAAACCAAGGACACGAAAACGAGAATGAAGAAATACCAGCAGTTGACAAAATTCCTCTCGATTCCCTTGAGCAAGAAGGCGTTTGGTAAGTATGTTATTTTTTCGTAATTTATTATTTTTATAACGATTTATATATATATATATATATATATATATTTATTTATTATATTCTCATTTTTTTTTTCAGGTTCAGTGATGAAAAAGTTGTGAACTTGATATCGAATACTGTTGGATGCAACTACAAAGAACATGCTCCTAATTGGAAATCGGCGTCATCTACTATAAAGAAGGATTGGTGGAATTGGTTTGAGGTATTAGCAATTGTCATTTAATTTAATATTAGGTATTTTATTCATTTATTTTATATTTATTTACAATAAAGTTTATTTTCTAACTTTATTGTTTATTGAACAGTGGCGTGTTAGTTACGATCCCCGTGACAAGGCAAGGGTTAAGAAGGCTTGGGAAGATGCCATGAAGACCCGTTTACGGCAAATGATTTATCGAGCTTATCATAAGGAAGAGCATGAAAAGCCGGATTAGATTAGTGTTGAGTTGCACCGTCAATTGAGGAATAGACGACTTGAAGATCCTAGTTTCACGGGAAGATCGGAGCAGAATTCGGCCAACCGTAGGTCGGGAAGTGACGAGAAAGGGAAGGCGTTGGCTACTCACGTAATGGGTCGAAAAAACACTTTGCAATATATGGACTCAATGGTAATTTCTTCACTTCCTTTTTTAATTTATTACCTTTTTTTTCTTTAACTTTATTTAAAGTTAGTAATTATATTTAACAAGTATCAAAATTGTAGATTGATAAAGATGGGAAAGGAGATATTCCGTTCGCTTTGCAGGTGTTGGAGAAGACAAGGAAGCATAGCACAAAAGGATGGTTATCCAAAAAAACTGGTCAACTCTTCGTAAGTTACTATAATTATTTAATTTTTAACTCATTTTTTCAATCATGATTATTTAGTAGATGGTATCTAATCTTTCGTTTTTTATTGATATAGGGTAAAATCATCTCAAAGAAAACTGAGCTTCAGAGTCAAGGGGTCGAGAACATTGATGATAATGAAATTTATATTGAAGAACATGGAGGGTTTGATAAGAAAGGTAGAGTACTTGGCGCGGGAAATGCAGCACCACAAATTTGGGAGCACCACCGCCGCTCGACTGGTAACCTCTTTTGCTACTCCTCATACTCCAGGTTTTGTTGGTAGAGTCGCAAAAGAGAATGCGCGACTAAAGCAAGTCGAGGCCGAACAATCTCAAAGGCTTGCGGCAATAGAGGAGTTCTTGAGCCAACAAGGTTTTACCACTCAAACTTGTAACCCCGGAGGTGTATCTCAAGCTAGAAATGACTTTGATGATGATGGTGGCGACAATGCTAGGCCTACTCCTACTCACGTGTATTGATTAGTACTCCCTCCCAGTCACTATAATGTTCCCTCTTTCCCAAAACGGATTATTCAAGTAATGTTCCCCTTTCTATTTTTAGAAACTTTTACTCTTATTTTATTTATTTCTCTCTCCTATCACCAAACCCCACACAACTCTTTTACTCCTATTTTATTAATTTCCTTTATGTTTTGGCCCCACAATTCTTTATTTAACTACTAATAATTCATCCCTCTCTCCTACCACCAACCCCACACAACTCTTTTACTAATATTTTAATACTTTTCCTTAAGTATCGTGCCCATATCAAAGGGGAACATTATAACGACTGGGAGGGAGTAGTTGTTAGTTGATCTCCTACCCCGTAGTTTATGGACTTATTTAGCTTTCTTTGTTGAACAATTATTGTACTAAACGGTTGTAAACCTTTTATTTTAAGTTAATGCGAAGACGTTGTTTGGAAATCTCGTCTTGAACGAGTTGTGGATTTGTCAATTGCTGGATTTTCTGTATGTTTGTAGGAAACCGGGAGTATATGTAATTGCTTTCAAAGCAATGGGGGAGCCGAAAAGGGTCAGTAACCCCTGGTTCATTCTCGCCTCATGACGGACTTTGCGACGGATTTTCCGTCGCAAGTGTTGACTTTCTGGTTGACTTTTGGGACACGTGTCCCTGATGAACAGTGATTTGCGACGGATTTTCCGTCGCAGATATTGAACACGTGTCCCTGATGAACAGTGATCTGCGACGGAAATTCCGTCGCAGATATTGACTTTCTGGTTTACCAACGTGCCTACGTGGCCTCCCATGAACAGTGAACTGCGACGGACATTCCGTCGCAAGTCCCTCTTTTGCGACGGGTTTCTGCGACGCTTTGATCCGTCGCAGAACTTCCTTTGCAACGGAATTCCCGTCGCAAAACTAAATTTTGCGACGAAATAAAGCGACGGAATATTTCCGCCGCAATTCCGTCGCAAGTTCTATATTTGCGACGGGATTGACATATTTGCGACGGCGTTTTCCGTCGCTATGGAACCTTTTCTTTATAGTGAATTAACTTTTTCAACACCTTTTCCACATAATGAGATTGACTCAAAGCAATTTCATTGGAGTTACGAATAACCTTAACTCCTAGAATAACATCGGCTTCTCCCAAGCCCTTCATCTCAAAATGTGATGACAAAAATTTTTTCATTCTAATTATTACCTCCAAATTATTACCAAGTATTATCATGTCATCAACATATAAGCATATGATAACACAATCAGATTCTACCACTTTGGAATACATACATGAATCAAAATTGTTAACCATATACCCGTTAGTTGCCAAGGTGTTGTTGAATTTCTCATACCACTGTTTAGGTGCTTGTTTTAGACCATATAATGATTTGTTCAGCTTACACACCTTATTCTCTTGACCCTTTACCACAAACCCTTCAGGTTGCAACATATAAATCTATTCTCTTAGCTCACCATTCAAAAAGGCAGTTTTTACATCCATCTGATGTATAAAAAGGTTATGAATAGCAACTAAGGCGACAAGATTGTAATTGTCGAAATTTTGGTCACAGGTGAATAAGTATCAAAATAATCAATATCTTTCTTTTGTGTAAAACCTCTAACCACAAGTCTAGCTTTGAACCTTTCTATTGTTGCGTCAAGGCTCATTTTCTTTTTGAAAATCCATTTACTCGTGGTTTACTACCTTTAGGTAAATCAGTCAACTCCCAAGTCTGATTAGACACAATAGAGTCAAGTTCACTTTTAATAGCATCTTTCAAAAATTAGCATTTATGGATTTCATTGTCTCATTATACGTTTTTGGATCATCTTCTATTAAAAAACCTGAGACAAACTCATCACTAACACAAACAGCGTATCCATGTTCAGACAGTAATGTTGAAACAAAATCAGTTCTAAAGTTCTTTGGACATCTAGGTCTCTTAGTCCTTCTAGGTTCCAGAACATAATCAATAAAAGTGCTACTACTACTAGCATGCGAAGAGATGTCATTAGATGTAGGTAAACATGGAGATAAAGCAACATTCTTCTTTATTGGAAAAACATGCTAAAAAAATTCAGCATCTCTAGCTTCAGATATAGAACGATCGCTCACAGACATGAATCTATAAGCAGAGCTATTTTGAGCATAGCCTATAAACAGACAATCATAGGTATTTGGTCCAACGGTAGGTTTTCTAAAGTCAGGTAAACCCACTTTAGCCAAACACCCCCATACCCTAGGAAGCTCTGTAACAATACAGTTCTCTGTGCTATTGGGTACTCTATCGAGTAGGGCTTACTCTGTCAAGTAAGTAAGTTTGGTTTCAAAACAATAGTCTGCCTGACGGGTACTCGATCGAGTACGTGTGGCACTCGATCGAGTAAGTCACTTACTCGATCGAGTAAGTCGGTCTTACGGGTTATTTTGTCGGTTTTGTTAGGAATACGAGAATGATATTAAAACATAAGTCGTCAGTTTCTTTTCACTTTCACCCTGATCTAAATTCATAAGAGACAAAAACAAGTTACGTTACTTCTTCTTCTTCGCATTGCTATCAAATCCCAAGGATTGAGTCGTCAGAATTCAGTGTTCTTTACGGCATTGAGTCCGTAACGTTGTGGGTAAGATCTCAGTATAATTTTTATGTTGTTTTGTCAATTTTGGTTAAACCCTAATTGGGTAGATTTGGGGGTTTTTGGTGTTTGATTGGCTTAGTAGTAATTGCATGATTGTATGTGTGATTATAGGAGGAGATTTCGTAGAAGAGCATTTTTGATTAGCTGCTTGTGACGGTCTTGCGATTGCTTATTCCAGGTAGGATTTCTTACTCAGTTATTGGTTACATATGTGTTGGTAAATTGATTGTTGGTGGTTGTTGAATAATAACATTTGTTTATGTCGTAATGGAATTAGTGATTATGATTCTGTAGTTGGTTGTGATTGTTTGTCTGTGGTTCGCGAGGTGCGTCCTCGGCTGAGTAGAGTCACTTGCGGGAGTGACTTCACGCCCTTGATTCGCCCTCTTTGGAACCCACCACAGAGGGGATGTGCACATTAAGGAACATTGGTTATCGCTCGGATGAGATGAGCGGAGCTTAGGTGGGAACAGTTGCGGTCCCCCACTGGTGGTGAGGATTACTGGTTGCGACCGTAGTTTGGCAAGACTAGACCTTCAGGCTAGTCAGGTGATTGGTGATATGACGGAGTTGGGTGATTGTGTATACAGTTGATATTGTTTTATCTTATATTTTGTAATCAGTAACTGACCCCGTTTAAATGTTTTAAAAACTTTGGTGATCTATTCGGGGGTGGTGAGCAGTTATTGAGCATATATGATTTAGATGCGCAAGGGATAGCTGGGCATGTGTCACCACGAGTATATTAGAAGTCTTCCGCTGTTATGTCGAACATTATATTTACATTAGTTAGTTTTGATTTTGGAACGGTTGTATCATACTTTGCAGTTTTTGGGTTTTGATGTATTCACTTAAACTATTAGTACGTTCTTTTATGGTCTATTTGATATCCATTGCTTTGGGTAACCGAGATGGTAGCACTTCCATTTGCTAAGGTAAGCCTTGGTAACGCACTTTGGTAGATGGGGGTGTTACAAAGTGGTATTAGAGCGACGATTTTGGAACCTGTAACTAATGAGCCCAATGAATATAGAGAGTCAAGTTAAAATGAACCCGGGTAGGAGTTGTTTGGAGCTAATGCAAAGACTTGGGAGACGTCCTAAAGTCGCGAACTCGCCCTACAACTTTAAACCGATCACTATGTGGTGTCATGGGATCGCTATGTGCTTGTTAATGTCCTATTGCATACATAATGAATGATGTGTTGTATGAATATGTTGGATGGATGGGTGTTATGTGGTTGAATGAAGGTGTGGTGGAAAAGATGAAGGTAATTGTTTATGATAATATGGATTGTAGTTGAGATCGCTACTAGTTACTATTGTTTATATGCATGTGATTGGATGAATAAATTGTATGAATACGTGTATGAATATGATCTATGAATTGGTTTGAAAAGATGAAGTAAGGAATTGCATGAGAATATGAAATTCATGTGGAGAACATGTTTATGTGATGAAAGTGAATTTTCTACTTTTGCTATGTTAGTAACATATGAATATGGGATTTTATGTTTTATATTATGTTATTGTTGTACGTAAAGTTATAGAATAAAGCATGTGGGTAGTACATGATTGATAAGTTGAATAATATATGTGCATGATGGATGTTGTTTTCTGGCTTTTATAGATAGTAACATGTGGTTAGGAATACTGGTTTTACGAGTATCGAGTTGGCTTTGTTTACTTTGTTGTTGTGTAAGTTGTTTGGTAGAAAGAATCAAGTAGTTATGTTGACCGATTATAGAGGCTGTCTTCAAACTGTTATAACTTGAGATGTATATATGATTTTGATGTGATTCTAATTGGAGGTGATAGTTTGTTCTTTTACGATTCTAAATATAGGTCACACGCCTAAAATGACCAAGAAACGAGTGAGATATGACCGTTTTACAAAAATTGGACAGTGATGAGAAATGCGTAGGGTACTCGATGGAGTGGCCCTTACTCGATCGAGTGCATCTCTTGTTACTCGATCGAGTACCCCTTACAAGATCGAGTAGCCCTGGTAATTTGTTGTACGTGCTTCTGACCTTCACCTACTCGATCAAGTAGGTTGTACTCGATCTAGTGACTCCTGTTTTGGGTCATATGCTTATCTTTAGACTTCGTCGCATATTATGTTTAATTGAAGGGTATTTTTTTTTGCTTCTTTATGCATTTTTTTACATAGATTTTGGTTTTGATGCATAAGTTACTCAATCTTATGACATAAGGAGTGGCACATTATGATGAGTATGAGTTTGGTGGGGAGGACATGAGTTATATGTGGTTGTGATGGATAGTGGAAAAAGAAAAGGGAGGTTAATGAGCTTATTGAGGCATGAAGCATGTTTTGTGAGATGTGGTTAGTGATATGATTGTGTGTTGGGTAATGTAAAAGTAAGTGAATATGGGTAAGGGGGTGATGTAAGTTTATGGAACGTGAGAATGAAAAGATTGAAATGAGGGATGCAAATGGTGGTAACTTGGGATGTGTTGTAACGGAGGCGTCCCGTTATCCAAAAAGTTAATTGATAAGGCGATAAGAACAATAAATAACGAATGTAAATAAAGCTGACACAAAGATTTACGTGGTTCACCAGTAAAATAACTGGCTACGTCCACCCTGCGAGGAGATCAAATTTCACTATAGTGGAGAAAATAGTACAACAGTAGACCGGTACACACGCGCTCAATATGAGCCAAAAGTATACCCTATTCTACCAACAAATATAGTAGTCTCAAAGGAACAAAAGAGACTACCCCAATAATACGAAGGACAAATAATCTTGAGGGCTACCAAGATCTGAACAAACTCCTCCGATTTTCAAAGACAGATGAACACCAATAATAGAGCCCGGAACAAACCGAGTTTTCTTCTTCAGAAGGAACCTCACAAATCGACTCTCTTTATTGTGCTCTCAAATCTCTCTCTTAATTAACCTAGAATAAAACTTGGGTATTTATATATTTATTCTACCCAAGATAAAATCTATATATATATATATATAAAAGAGAGTTTTTTCGAGCGATCTGAGAGCGTCCACATCATCAAAAATCAATTTAGGAAAGTATAATTTTTGATGTAAAAAATAAAGTGAAAAATCTTTTAATTATTATAATATGTATATTTCCTAAATTATATTCAAGAAATATTTCCAATTTTTATATCAAACTTTTACATTTCATTTGGCAAAAAAAATATCGTTAAAAAAATTATGAAAATAATATAATTAGCTTTGTGGTAAAAAAATGCTATCATTAGAGTATAAATTTCATATTATTTGCACATATTAAAGATGATGTATTTCTTAATACGTAAAATTGTGTACTTTTTAATATGTTTTGTCCCACATTGGAAAATAAGTAGGTGTGGTGAATATACTACATATAAATAGTAGAATTGTCCCACATCGAAAGATTAGTATTAGGTGATGTGATTCTATGATTATAAATAGGAGGCATATTTGGAACTTATGTATCCACCCAAAATTTTTTGAGTCTCATCAACATTGTTTTAAAGAGCTCTTAAGATTTTCTATCATTATCTACGATATGATATAAAAAATACTGTGGAAATCGTTGGGAACTACCCGTGAAAGAGTTAAGAACATGAACAAGAAAATCAAAAAATACAAAACTAAAGGTTTTACTAATGGTAGTCTCCTGACATAGTACAAAACTAAAGATTTTACTAATGGTTGTCTTCTAAATGCAGTATTAGAGTGTTAATGAGTCGGTATATATATGATGTAGAGATCCCTATCTAATGATCGAGACTAGGTAGTTTTACCTTCAAAGAAAAATAATATGTATACAATAGTGGTTTTTAAGAAGAGACATGTATTTCTTGGTATGTTATATCTTTCACATTGAAAGATAATGTAGGCATGATGAACATACTACGTCTAAATAATTAAATTATGTATCTCACATTGAAATAATAGTATACGGTACGGTGATTCTATAAATATAAATAAGAGGCATCCTTGAAACTTAGGTATTAACCCAAAATTTTTTGATATAAAAGATATGCACTTTTTAGTATGTTATATGTCTCATATTGAAAAATAATGTAGGTGTGATGAATATATTATGTATAAATAATAGAATTGTCCCATATATATACATTTTCTATATTATATTAAAGTGATGTTTATAATTTTGATATAAAAACTTTATATTTCATTTGACAAAAAAGTATGTATGAAAATTATATAATTAGATTGTGACAAAAAAATGTTATCATTAGAGTGTAGATTGTATTATATTGTGTTTTCTCATTATTAAATGGGTTGATGTCAAAGTAGGTGCAAAAAAAATGGTGTACTTAGTATGTTATGTGTCCTACATTGAAAAGTAATGTAAGTGTGGTGAATATACTATGGATAAATATTAGAATTGTCCCACACCGGAAGATTACCATAAGGGAGGGTGATCTTATGATTATAAATAGAAGTCATAACCCAACCTCTTTTGATTCTCTTAAGTATTGTCAGAGAGAGCTCTTAAAAGAGTTTGTATTACTGTCTCTACAATAACGATTTTTAACCTAAGTTAATCTTTGGAAAATCTTTTAGTTATTATAATATATACTCTGTATTTCTTATTTTATATTCAAGTGATGTTTCTAATTTTTATATAAAATCTTTTACATTTCATTTGGCAAAATAATGTCGGTAAAAAAATTATGAAAATAATAGTATTAGATTCATGGTAAGAAATGCTATCATTAGAGTATATTAGATTTCATATAATTTGCACATATTAAAGATGGTTTATTTCATAGTATGTTATATGTCCACGTTGAAAAATAATATAGGTGTGATAAATATAGTACATATAAAAAATAGAATTTTCCCACATCGAAATATACCATAAGGTGGGTGATTCTATGATTATAAATAGGAGGCATCCTTAGAACTTAGGCATCAACCCAAAATCTTTTGAGTCTCTTAAGTATTGTCTTAGAGAGCTTTTAAAAGTTTATATCATTATATTTTCTACCTATAGATTTTATATGTCTCATATTGAAAAATAATGTAGGTGTGGTAAATATACTACGTTTAAATAATATAATTAGAATTGTGTTAAAAAAAAAAATCTATCATTAGTGTATAGGTTTCTATCATTTGCACATCTTTTAATTATGATAAAAAAAAACGTTCATGATAGCATGTGTAAGCTATCAAAGGTCAAGGTTACCATGCAAAATTTCCAATATTATAATAATATAGTTAATTAAATTTCCATTTAAAAGAGAGAGATATCGTACCAACAAAACAATAAAGAGGGTATTATTTTTTAATTGTTATTTTATTGCCACACCATCAATTTAACGTCTATTTAACAGCCTTTACATTAGGGGGTACCATGAGCAAAAAAATGGAACCTCAAGGGTACCATAGGCAGATTCTTAAAAGTAGGGATAACATGGAAAATCTGACAAAATTAGGGGTACCACGAGAAATTTCTGTATCTCAATTATATTAATTTTTTTTTAATATTAATGGAGAGTAATTGATCATATTATTAAATTTATAATGAGTAACAATTGTCTGTATTCGGTATTCGGGATTTGGTTGGATGTCGAACTAAGTGCAAAAAAGATGGTGTAATTCTGAGTATGTTATTTGTCCCACATTGAAATACAATGCATGTTTGATGAATATATATTATGTATAAATAGTAGAATTGTCCCACATCAGAAAAAATTCCAAGTTTGGTGAATATATTACTTATAAATAGTAGAATTGTCCCACATCAAAATATTAGTATAAGATAAATAAGAGTTAACCCACGTATATATTAATTTTTTATTTTTTTTTAAAGAGAAATTTTAATGATATGTAAACAAATCATTAGACATAGAATCTAAACATTAAACCCTTGATAACTTTTTTTTTTTTGCATTATAAATAAGTTAATTACCCCGTTGCAACGCACGGGCATTCAAACTAGTATCTAGACTAATAAAGAATAAACTAATAGGAAATTAAATTCCTAACTAATGCAAATCCCCTAAAACTCCCGTATAACAAAAAAAACTAGGAAATTCCTAGTGGGACCTACACCCACTAAATTTCCAAGATACAAAACCACAAAGCGTGACTTGCACTAGCACAATTACCCGACGAAACAAACTTCACGTTACACAACAACGACTCGCCCGTGTCACGGCTTCATCTTCCCTTAGCTTATTCGTCTTCGACACAAATTCAAGGCACAAATTCCTAACAAATCTCCACCTTGACTTGAATTACCCAAAAACGAATCAAACCCAAATGAGCTTCAATAGAATCGATCCTCAAGTCACTATACGTCCCAATAGTCTTCATTTTGACTTGAAAACAACTCTCAAAACGGACAAATGAACCAAGTGTGCAACAAATGTGACCAACATACGAAGTACCCAATGTAGTAAGCTGAAAACTACCAATTGTACTAAGTACCCAACATATCTTCATACCAATAGGAAGGCCAGACGTAGCAAACTCCGAAGAGAGCAAAAGCTACCAAACGCCAGCACAAATATATGAGATACCCAATGTCACTATGATGGAACGGTGTACCAAAACAAAACACACTAGATTCCAAAAACAAAATATCCTCCAAACTACATGGCTAAATGTACAGTCGTACCAAACTGTCCCAAAAGAAGACGCAAACGCCATGAACAAACAAATGTCTCACTTGAGTATACTAGGTGTCATGACCACCACAAAAATGCCTACACCAAGGCAACAAAACTCAAGTTGAAACCAAAACAAAAAACAATATTCTAAGCGAGCACAAATTAACTCCATCAAAGGTACAAATTGTTAGACAAGATAGTCCAACCCTAAAGCTCCAAAGAATAAACTCCCGTCGAAGTTTCAAATGACCCCTTACGAGATCCCAAACGACTCTCTTTCAAGAGCCACAAACAGCTCCACCTGGAGCCCCAAACCGCCTCACCTCTTGGGGCGCAGACCGCCTCATTGAGGCGCAGAGACAAAAGTAGATAGCTTGTCTTGAGAACCCTGTAGCTTGACCTGTACCGGAATAAACTCCACCTTACTATCACCACTACCATTCCCACTAAAGCTATCCAAACCCGAATTATCCAGAATATCACCAAGTGACCCAAACTGAATGTGCTTCAAAGTATCGTTCACATATCCAAGTTGCATATCCCCCATCTTAGACTCGAGAGAGACCGAAGAACGATTACTTGATGCTCCAACAGTCAGCCCAATGCCTTGAAGGACATAAATATTTCCTTCCTTAACACCCCTCCAAGTAACAGAAGAACTCTTACCAACGCACAACGATCCACCATCACCTTGAAAACTGTAGCCCTGATCAACTAACATCCCAAGTGATACAAGATTTCTTTTCAAACGTGGAACATGCCTAACACCTTCTAGGAAGACTAACAACACCATCACATGTCTTAACTCGAATAGTACCAACTCCAAGCACCTCACAAATAGACCCGTCACCCATGGCAACATTAACCCCATGTGAAGTTTCATAAGAAGTAAACCATTTCCCTAAAAGGACACATATGATAAAACACATCCCGTATCCAAAATCCAACTATCCGAAGAACGTGGAACAACATCAACAACGAGAGCATAATCTTCCTCAGAATCGTATTTAGCAACCTTTTGTGCAACAGCAGAAACACCAGCTTCCTTCTGGAAAAATGCAAGTAATAAAACACAATACAACAGCCAGCAATGTCCGGCATCTTTATCTTACAGTTGAATATGTCACGAACTCATAGGAGGTGAACTGGAAAGGTTGACATGGAATAGGGTTCCTGCTCGAATTCAGGCCCAATATTATAATTTTACTCAGGAAATAAGTACAAAGTATTCAACACTACCTAATTTCTCCCAGTTTCCCGACTATGGCGAGGTGAGCCGGTGAGGGATCTGATTTTATACGGTTTTATCCATGTATTCAAATTTCAAAGCATGTTGATGTTGTTTCCTAATCATATCTAATGAAAATTACATGACATATAAGAATCATTTCCAGTTCGGTCAATGTTTCCTTCCGAAGTTTATGATTAGAGATTTATGTAGTGTTTGTCAGGAATGGAAAAATCATCAAACAAAGAAGAACTTAATTAGAAAATTAAAAGGCAGATCTGAACTTACGGTCGGGGTCCATAGACTTTGATCTGGCGCACATGAGTATCCCTACCGTTGAGGTGATTAGACAAAACAATAATTTGAAGCATAAACGTATTGACAAAAACTTCCCTGTCAAAATGAATAACACTCATCAGAAGTTGGTTCAAGGTGTTCAGATGTTCATAGATCTAAGAACAGTTAAAAATGCAAACCAGTCATGCATGCCGAAAATGAATGTAACTTCTTCTATCAAGGCAATAAAACGATGTAGAAAGAAAAAGGCAATATAATTTTCTTTTTCTGTTGCTAACCAACAGAGAGAACCAATTCGACTGTAAATGTTCAAATTGCGGGCCTTGCTCTTATCTTCAGAGTTGTCAGTTAACAAAATTTATTAGACATCCCCATATACATCAGTGCCACTGATAAAACCGGTCCACATATACAAATGTCGTTTTGGAGGCATCTTACCTAATGTCGTTTTGGAGGCATCTTTCTAATTTTTAGTGACTAGAATTATACAAATATTTATACTTTATTCACCTCAAAATTGAGATGAAACAGGTGACAGCTTTACGCATTGAAAAGTTACGTTCAGGTTATGGAATCCATCACCAGCTCTTATAGAAATCTTACTCGGAGTGTAGCTCTCATCAAGCTTGTAATCGACATAGAGAACAATCAGCTGAAATCAAAATAGTATCAGAGTTCAGAGAGCGGTGAGTCGCAATTCGCAATCAGTACAAACCAAACAAATACGAAAAATAAATAGTGAATTAGCACATTTACTTGCAGTTTCACTTTCTTCTGGAACTGAATGTTAATAACATGAGGTTGTGCTCCATCAGATCTAGTTACACACAAGGGAATAAATTAGGATATACGACTATGCTTAACAGTTAACACGAGTAAAAACTGATAAGAAAGCCAGCAAAGAAGAGTCAAGATTAGAGACAGGGGAGTAGTTTATCGCCAATAGGTCTCAAAATTGTCATCGCGGAGGCATTGAACGCCATTGCCAGGCTTGCAAGAACTAACACTCCAAGCAGCATTCTTTGTCATCTCTCTTAGATCACTATCCACACTCAAATGCTTACCACCTCCAATTAGCTTTCCCTCCTCCCCATCACATGATTCCGTTGCCATCTTAGTGGCTCTCACCAGTCTCCTATCCACAGAGGCACATAAATTAACTCATTTCCCAAATTTCGCAAACATAAGATAACTAAGCGAGATGGCCTCATGACCCACAAAGCTTTGACCATTGATTTCCCCATATATACATAAAACCTTAAAAATTAAAATTTGTCGCGTTTGATTCATCAAAACATTAGTCAACCGTGGCAGAGCCGGGATTTGAAATTATGGGTATGAAAGTTTTCAGTGTGGGAAATATAATAATAAACTAAAATAAAATAAAAAATCGGAACTTTCAACTAAAATCTTCAATTTTTTAGTTGAAAAAACTCATCGGATTACATTAGTAACATTACAGACAGTAAAGAATTGAACTGAAACACCTCAAAACCCCAATTTCAAAAAAACCAAGAATTGGGTGATTTCCAATTCAAAATTGTGTAAAAGTATGAAGAATTACATCAATTAGGGAAAAGGGTAGGAATTTAATCAAGTCTACTAATCAACAAAGCAGAAATTAACTCAAAAATAGATGAAATTATAGGACAATCAGCATAATCAGAAATTATAAAATCATAATGATTAACCCAATAGTAGTTTAGAACGACTCAAATTAATTAATTAGATTAGATTAGAGTTTGATGATTAATTGATTAAATCAGATAACAGAAGAACAAGAGAGTTAGAAAGCTTACAGATTGGCGGGGAGTAAACGGTTTGAATATTAGAGAGGAAGACGTAATTTGATTTTGGAACACTCTAAACCCAGAAGAGTGAGTGATATTTTCAATTAAAGGACTCTATTTAAGTGGATATCGCACCGTACCCGTCTTGTTTAGAGCGGATGTTGGTAGAATTTTAACGGATGGTGAGACGGATATGAGAATCGAACATTTTATTGAAAATAAGGTCGGACTTGATGACTATTAGAGAATATTATATTAGAGATATTATTATTAGAGTATAGTTAGGATATTATACCGAGGAATATTCTTGGACTATTCCGCAAGTTAGCATCCTATATATTGCAATCAGTTTATCAATAATATTCACCTCATTCAGTTATACTTTCCCTTATATTATTAACTAGTTGGAAAGCCCGTGCGATACACGGGGATCCAATTAGGATCATTTTTTACAATATACATGTTGAACATCCTAATAATTTTTTGAACAACAGATTGTACGTATAGGTTGATTTACATGACCATAGTTTGGTATTATGTAGAAGTTAGATAAATTGATTAAAAAAAAGTTCAATTATGTTGAAAATTGGAACACGCAAAACTTTGAGATTGATTTAGTTGATTATTGATGAATCATCAGTCCCTTTAACATAAAATCCACTTCCTTTGGTATTAATTATATCAGTTGTATAACATCCAAAGATACATTTGTATTATGTAGTTACCTATTCTTATTGTTATACACACCATATGTTTTTAGTTAATAAGTTAATATAAAGCGTTATTATCGATAATGTGGTTTAATTCGTCAAAATGAACTCATGATAACCGAGGCTGACATTTATGAGATTCGCAAATTAGATTAACCTACAACATTTACCAATATATTCGAGTTTGTAAGCATGCGATGATGTAAAATTTCAAAGGCAATACGCAAAATAACAGGTATCTCAATTATATATGTATCCTAGTTGGAGAATTTGTTAGATCTCTAAATAATAGAATTTGTTTTTGACTATCGACAATTAAGACTGGTTGTTCCCTATGAAATTCATATAAAATATATAATAAGACACCTAATTTGGTATATGTGTAAAAACTTCTTTGTAAACGATATTTTTCATGTGTCCCAGGTACATTTGTTCCCTATTATCAGTGTAGAACTTTAATCCCTCGGTGATATTATTCTACGTTGTTACATAAAGCTAGACATGACTAAAATCTGGTTTCGGCAGATAAACTTCAACATGATTAAGTGAGTGCCCCTGAATCTTATTTAACATCATGACGTAGCATGACCGTAATTGATATTGTCTCCTCTTAAGCATGAAAGAGATTTTGTATCCGGGAAATCATCACTATCCTCGTGCGCGGGTATGGAGATATGAGTCATTAAAGTCTCAGGTCTAGTATATAGATATATGTTTATATCTGAAAGAATAATTAAATAAATGTTTTATTTCTTAGAGATTAGGATAGCTAATAGGTACTACTCCTAAATTCAATTAGATCTCGTCTTATTTTATTAAAAAAAAAGATTGATCATAGGATTAATTAACTTGTACCTAAGATTGTGCAACTCATTGATATATGTGTTATTAGTACTTTCCAAAGTATAGTTAAATAAATACTTTAGTGTCGAGTATGTTGTCCGTAAGTTGCATAGATTCTAAATAATTGGCTAAATGTATAATCTATATGGACATTTTAGTCTTTTTTGTGTAAAGGGGAGTGTAGCGATCATTAGTGATTGAACATATGATTTTATAAGGTAAACTAATTGACATTTCGATAACACAATTTTTTTCCTTCAAATAGTAGTTTTGAGAGTTTTATTGATAAAACTAAACAAAAATGATAATTCATTTGTGTTTTAATTAATTTACATTGAATGTTGTACATACAATATGCATACAGTGCACGTCTCTCTTTGCATCTTTGTAACTAAAGTATGATAATGACTAATATATATGTGGTACACAGTACACCCTTGGACTTCTTGGATCCCTTATTTTTGGACCTCTCATCCCCACCTTAAACGAGTGTTTGATGTCCTCTATAATAGTCAATGGCTCATAGAACGTTTATGACAATGAGTTTAACTTAGCTTGTGCTCCTTCAAAAGTTTCTCATTAGGCCTCTCTTATTCTAAAGTCCTCTTACCCTCACTATAGACCTAGCAAAACTAAATCAGCCTGAATGGCCTGGTCCAAAAAAAACATGACCCAAACCCGAATTGAGAACCCAAATATGACCAAGACCTAAATTGGTTCGCGCAGTTTATTATCGCAAACTGACATTCTCTCTAATAATTAACTTGAAAACAACATACCCGAAAATAACTTGAACACAAAATTACCCGACTCGGCCTATCTAGTTCAGCCCGAATTCTGCCAAACCCGAAAAACTCGAACCTGGCCCGTTTGCCAGGTCTACTCACCTTACGCTTCTTTTCTTGGCAACCTTAAATGGTTCTGGTCTACTCGTACCAGCACCATATATCTCTTTTCTTATGACTTTTTTGGCGGGTTGTACTCCCACATAATGTTACCTTCTCCTCCGGGGGTTTATCTATTTCACCTTCTTGCGGCATGTGTCCCTCGTTTCATATTCTGTAGGGTTCTTGTCAGCTTCCATTTACTTTCTACTCCTTTAATTTGACTTTCAGCTTAGACTCTTTCAAAACTTCAATCACTCCAACTCGTCTTAATTTACTTTCATATTTTCTCCTTATTCATTTGGTAGTTTTGATTAACTTGGTGTTAAACCCCTTTGACCCGCAGTGGATTTATTACTCATTTTCATTGTTCTTCATGGTCTCTTGCCAACGCTCTTGAAACTCGCCCTTTGACACCTTTCAATTGAATTTATTAAGGCCCTCCTAATTCTTTGTGGCACAAGATCATTGTAGCCGCCTTCTTCTACGCTACTTCTCTTTTGGTGGGTATTGGTTAGGTTGCCTGTGATAATTTAGAGCAGTGGTTAGAAGGATGAACTTTCAAGTGTACTCCATGTACCCCTTTGGAGCGAATTACATGTCATTCAGGTTGGTCTTCTTTCTTGTGCAATCGCATGGGTTGTTTCATTGTCATCTCAATACGTCTTTCTTGCTACTTCCTCCATTTCATTTTTATTGTACTCATTTTTGTAAAATTTATTCCAAATTAATTATTCCCTTTCTAAATTTGGTATGCTAAAATGGTAGACTACCACTATTACCCCTAATCTTTTAACTATCAGTCGCTCCATCAAAATGACCCTTTTTCTCAAATAAAGGGTTAGAGTAGTGGTTTTACATTTATCTCTTAAACCTTCCCAAAACAGCAAGTAGGACACCAAATTAAAAGTGGGATGGATGAAATATTATTCAATTAAATCACAATGTTTTAAAAATGGTGTGATAAAAATTCACTCATAAATAACATAGCATGAATTC
This sequence comes from Silene latifolia, assembly GCF_048544455.1. Lineage (NCBI taxonomy): Eukaryota > Viridiplantae > Streptophyta > Magnoliopsida > Caryophyllales > Caryophyllaceae > Silene > Silene latifolia. The sequence continues at coordinate 24,142,873 of NC_133530.1, read as the reverse complement.
TGGTAATATTCTATATTTTATAAATGATGGGTGGGTATAAGCAGACGTTATCTTAAAAATATTGTTGTTATTGTATTTGAGTTTATCTTAATAGTATATTCTATAATAGTAATATTAACATTTGATTATTGGTATTGATGATTGGCATGGCCTGTTGTATCGACCTATGTCTTAAACACTAAGAACTTCAACTTCGTACATTTAACATGTATGCTTCTAACATGGTTTGATGTTGATTATAAAAATCTTAATCAGATTGTCATACCTAGATAATTGTCATTGAATATCAATAACCTAATTCAAGATCATGAATTAGCCATTAACTTACATAAATTTAGTGAAGTGGTAGTATTAGTCAAACAAACGTTTTAGAAACTCAAAATTTAAAGGTATTGTCAATATTATTAATTATACAAATCCTCCCCATATATTATTCTCTCCTGTAATAGAAATTTACTCGGAAAACACTATGTCAATATCACAAATATTCATGGAATATAAATTACTAAACTGTCTCTCATCTGTTATGAAATATCTATAACATTTTAGTTTATTTTGAATTTAAGATAGAATGAAAAGTTAAAGTTACGATTGCTTATGAATTAATACTCACTAAACTTTATATATATGCGTGTAATTTAATAAATTTAATCTACTTATATTAGGATAAAATTAAATAAAATTCATTTTATTCTAAAGAAATCTACTTTTATTAGAATAATTTTATTATATTTTTTTTAGAAATCTACTATTGTCAGGATACGTTTAATAACATTTTAGTTCATTTTCAACTTAAGATAAAATGAGATCGAAGTTAAACTTACAATTACTTATAAATTTATACTCACTAAACTCTATATATATGTGTAATTTAATATAAAAAAAATTATTTTGTTTTTAAGAAATCTACTCTTATTAGGATAACTTTATTAATTTTTTTTAGAAATCTACTCTTGTTAGGATAATTTATTAAATTTTTCTTTAAATTATAGGATTTCTAAAAAAATTGGACTCTCTAATATCGCTCGAAAAGTTTCTACTTTATATATATGTACTAGTTGGAAAGCCCGTGCGATGCACGGGGTTCCCAATAGGATTATATGTTAAAATATATACTAAAGTTGATAAAAAAAAGTTCAACTATGTTGAATCATTGATGAAAAAAAAATTCGTGGTTGGTTTAGTTGATCACCGATGAATTATTAGTCTTTTTAACATAAAAGCTTTGTCATTCAATAGTATAATATCAAGTGACATAGTTATAGTATGTTGTTAGTTTTCTCATTGTTACCGGCACAACTGGTTTTTAATTAAAAAATGATATGAATGTTATGTAAAACAATAGGTGTCAAGATTATATATATTTAGTATGTTCAGAGAAAATGTTAAATTTCTTACAACATAATTTTTAATTTTACCTTGACTATTTTTACAATTAAGAGTATTAGCTCCCTATATACCTTTCGCAAAATCAAATCCAAAATGAATTTCAACAGAATTAGTAGTCTCTAAACAACAATCAAAAATATTTGTGATTCTATTAAATAGAATGCAGGGGCCAGGGGCGCTTAGTAGTATCATGTTTGGCAACATCATTTAGTAGTTTATGGCATCACTAAAATCATTGGGTTATCAAGTTAGTATTTTATGGCAACGCTGAAAGCGTTGGTTTAAGTTACCATGGTCTAACAACAGAAATTTTTTAAATTTAACAAAAAGTCAAATCGTGCTGAAAATGGGAGCAAACAAAATTTCGGGGGTTGATTTAGATGAGGATCGATTAATCATCACTTCCAATAACAAAAACGCAACGAAAACGTTGTAGCATTTGGTATTAACTATATCACTTGTATAACATTCATAGATATAGTTGGATTTTAGAGTTATCGTTCTTATTGTTTCACGCGCCATCAATTTTTTACCGAAATAGTCTTTGACTATGTATACTTAAGACTACTTATCCTTTGGAGTTTCATGCAAAATATTTAATACGACACCTAATTTTGTAAATTTGTGAAAATTTCTTTGTAAACAATGTTCTTAGTGTGGCCTTAATACCTTTGGTCTCTATCATCAATGAGAACCTAAATCCCTCGGATGACAATGTTTTTGATGCTTTTACGTAAAGCTGACCATTACTAAATACTTGTTTCGTAACATAAACAAGAGTCCATGACTCTTGTTTATTGTCATGGTGTAGAACAGGTTCAATGTATATTGTCTTCGCTTAAGAATGAAAGGAATCTTTGCATCAGAGGAAGTCATTACTATCCTCGGGTTAAGTACATTTTGCCGACTTTGAAACCTGTAATTATCTTCCCTTCTACTACGAATTTTCCAAGGCGATTTATAATAAGACAGATCCCCTTACATAATCCTCTTACAGAGTTAATGTCCCTCAATTCTCAACAACATAATCGGCATACCGCACTTGGTCTAAGACTCACCTTGCTTCTTAAACAAATCATTATGAGTTATATTATAAAAAATCATCATGGATACTCTCTTCCCTTCTTAAACATCTTCCAACTTGTTTTTTAGGAGTCAAACTTTAATAACTTTGACCATTAATATGTCTAAAATCATGGTCAAACTACCCCATTGATGACTGTGTAAAAGCAATACAAACGATCATTGCGAAGAGGATGAAGTACATTTAGTCAATTCCTAAAAGTAATGAATTTTGCTCCCAAAATATAACCCGACTAAAATACTCTGTCAAGTCTCGCAGAACAAAAAAAACGACTCCTAAAAGCAAGGATGTCATACGGGGGAGGGGACATGACGGATGTAGACCTTCTCATACCCGTATTGAATAGAAAAATTACATGCCCCTAGTTGTCGCGGGTAAAGATTTCAAAACCATAACCGCTTCAACTTGTGGTAATCTTAAAATAGTTTCGTTCCATTTAAATGTTATATACTCGTTTATTCTATAGTTTTCTTAAATAATTCTGATATTATTTGTACCCATGTCTAAATCCCGTGGTTGACATGATTTAAAATTCAGTTTGAACCTAAAACTTTATTTATATCCGCTTCATCCAAGATATATGCGATATAATTGGACACTTGTTATAGATTTCCTTTTTGATCAAATTTTCTTTTTCTTATTGTAGAGCTAACCATTTTTATTCTTAGCTAACATTTATTTTGAACCAATTACTTATTATTCTGTTCCTCGTGATGATGGGCTATATACATACTTTGCGTTACAAATTTACAATGTCTAATTGCTAATATTTATTCTGAACCAATAACTATTTATTCTATTAATCAATTTATAATTTTTTTTTTAAAAAAAGAACTTTAGATCAATTCCTAACAATAGGCTCAAAAGCAAGTAAACATGCCCAGAATAAAACATCAAAAACAAATCAATTTGATATGAGGATGGTTCGAAGATCATGAAAAATCTCATATGGCCTTGTTCCCAAGAAATAAGCTTAAGCTTATGTTCCGGGTGTGATTACGGAGCAGTGTTGTTACCACGTAAGCTTTGTTGAACGATGACTTTGCTTGACTCTTCCTTTCGGCCTCTCCTGAAATAATGAACAAACTGAGGGCTCGGCTTGGCACTAGGCGTACTCACTCCGACGCTCAAGTCAGTAAACTTAAAGGGATTAAGTTGTGTGATACTTGGCAAAGTATATTGTAGAGAGATAAGAGAGTTTATACCAGATTATGAGTGGTTTAGGTTATTCGGAGTCATCTTCTAGGCCCTGTTCACCTGTGGGTGCGCTGCTGTAACCGTCGTTACGACGGGGGTTAGCGGCGTACTACCCATCAGGTCCAGGAATAGCTTCAGTTTCGCTGCATCGACCACATGTCCCATGACAGTGATTTGGTCGGCGGGCAGCGGTGTGATTACGGACCTGGTAACAACACTGCTCCGTAATCACACCCGGAACAGCTTATTTGACCAAAATTTCAATTTATCTTAGTTTTTTGTAAGTATTTGGTAGATAAATTATTTACCAAAATAAGAGTAACATATGAGAAAGCTACCAATTTTTTAATCCTTCTATTTATAATATTAAATATGAAGTACTTATAGAGACGAGGTGGACAAATGGAACACACTTATAGGGAAACTAATAGAGCCGCTGATTTCTTAGCAAACTTTGGGGTCAATTCGGGTTCCTTCATTACGCACTTAGACGCTCCTCTTCCTGAGCTATGTTCGATCCTTCGGGAGGATGTTTTTGGTGTCGCTTTTCCTCGTGTTATAGTTAGTAGTTAGTTTTCGGGGCTTCACCCCTCATTTGTACCAAAAAAATATGAAGTACTTAGTATGTCATTTTACCAAAAAATCAATTACCTTTCGATTAATTAGTAAAATATATACATACATCAAAAATTCAAAAAATCAATATACTTTAAAAGCTTTCGAATACATCAAAAATTAAAAAAAATCAATATACTTTAAAATCTTTCCAAGGATGCATAATCTTTGATCATCTATCTCAAATTTTACCCCTATATACATAGAAATCTAAGTAAATATAAATTTAATTAAAAATATGAGTAAATAGAATTCTACCTAGTATGTAAAACCAATACTAAAACACAAAGATACACAGTTGAGTAAATACTACGTAGTGCACAAGCAAGATTTGGATAAACTAAAACATAATGTGCGTTCTTTTGATTTAATTAATTAATGACCATAACATATGTACAGTCTTGAGTAGGGCTGGGCACCAGTTCAAAATCGGACCGGACCGGAAAAATTCATGGACCGGACCGGACCGGTTGGACCGAAATTATCCACTTTTTCAAATTCCGGTCCATTGGACCGGTTGTACCGGATTGAACCGGAAAAAAAATACAATTTTAAGAAAAAAAATGAAAATAACAATAATTCCGGGCATTCCGGTCCAAACCGGTCCGGACCAGAAAATACCGGTCCTGGATTTAATTCTGGTCCCGGTCCACTCGATTCCGGTCTGGACCGGTCCATTTTTCCGGTCCGGACCGGATTATGCCCACCCCTACTCTTGAGGCCTTTAATAATTTGTAGTATAAATTATTAAAATCTTTCAAACTTAATCTTATTCGAAATCTAGGCTAATGCGTGAGTTTAGAAATGACCAGTAATTCATCATATGAATAATACTATGAGTTGCTCCATTGTTACAAAAAAGCCTTGAGTTGTCCAAGCTGCCAAATTCTAATTTAATTCTTTCGTTTCTCCACCTAATTATCTCTACATTCTTATAGAGAGTAAATTGATGAAACAAAAATAGTAACATATATAGATCGGTGTATTGTTTTATATGCATTGATCACTTGAATGTATATGGAGATATTTACGATTTATATACACACTTCAATGATTATTTGGTGACTATATTTTGATGGAATCGTAGTTTATACTCCGTGTAACTACGTAAGATTACATTACATCATATTAACATAACACTTTAATCAAATAAATTCATTATTTATCCACCAGCTCCTTAAATTTATTTTAATGCTAGAATACCAACTACAAATGTATGATACCATAAGTGGGGCAAAAAAAAAATGATAACTTGAACTATTACGAATATTTATTTGATCATTTTAATCTACTTATGTTAGGATAATTTTATTAAGATATATTTGATCTACTTATATTAGGATAGTTTTAATAAATCTGTTTTCAATATTAAGAAATCTACTTTTCTTAGGATAATTTTATTTATTAATTTTTTTTCGAAATCTACTATTGTTAAGATTTCAATTTATTGAATTTTTTTATTTTATTTATCATTTTTTTTTTCGAAATCTGCTCTTGTTAGGATTTCTAAAAAAGTTGGACTCTCTAATATCGCTCGAAAAGTTTATGCTTTATATATATGTATTGATTGATTGATTGATTCTACTTTATATATATGTATTGATTTAATATTACATATTATTCGCTTTCAAGGAGTTTTGCAAATTTATGGCCATTGAATCATTTTTGTGCAAAGAAAATATCGACCCCTCACTAACGGAATCAATAAAACATGAACAAATTTTAACTTAAAAATTGTAAATATAATTGTATTCGGAACCTGATGTGTATAATTAACTCCATCCATATTTTCATCTGAACCCATCATGTTTGACATGTCTTTCTATATACGGGTTGTTAGACACACTAAAATACCAATTACAACTTTACAAAAGGTGTATAATTTTATACATCCAGAAATTTGTTATACATGCATGGTTTATTTTAAAATCGGTAAATTTTTGTTGAAGTACTTATAGTGATTTTTTTTAAGAGTAATTGGTAAATTAAATTATATAAATATTCTAAATTTTATATTAGATGGGGTAAAGTTTTGTAATTCTTGCAAGAGTCATTTCATATATGTATAAAGTATATTAAACATAAATACAAAATGAATTATTAGGAATATGCTCGATATTAATTTGCGTTATGCTTGTCGTAATTCTTTAAAAACTTTAACATGGCCCGATTTAGGTGTCGTTGATTGCCTTAAATTTAATACGGAGTACCATTAACGAGCGAACATTATCTTGATGAGCTTCTTTAAATTTAACGGACAACAACAAAAGATGTCTAAGCTTCGTAATTAGGTTCTCGCTCTTGCATGGATCATCAATCATGCATGTGCTAAATTCAAGAACATTAAACCTATATTATTTTCCTATTAGGACTTAAACCAACTAATATAAAAAACCTAAAATAAACCATTAGCTTGAGCTACAAGCAACAATTTAATACCCTACTAGGTAATAACGAACTTAACAGGTACTCCGTTAGTACTTAGTCCGTATTATCTAGTAGTATATGGCCAATATTATTTTACGACGTTAACCTCTCCTAGCATGATTTGAATTCCAAATATTTTAACCATTTATTTAACTTAATTCATACATATTTACATATAACCATTTAGGAAATATATTTCCATATATTTTAAGTTTTAACCATTTAACTTCATATTTATTCTACTCCCTATATATATACACCCTTTAACCTCATACAATAAATACTTCATCAACTTTCTTTCGCTCGTAAGCTTCTTTCGTTATACCATTCAATTCACTAATAATAATATAAATCATGGCTGTTTTTAGTGTACCTCTCGGTGTTCGTTTCCACCCTACAAAATTACAACTGGTCGACTACTTTCTTCGTGTTAAGCATAGCGGCCAAGAGTTGCCGGAATGTTACCCTCAGTTTCTTGACTTTGATGTTTACTCTAATCATCCCTTTAAAATCTTGGATTCCACTAAAGAAAGGAGAGGCGTCAATGACGTCAATGAAGGGTTCTTTTTCTGTCAACTTAATAAGTTAACTCCCAACGGAAAGAGGATTAGTCGATGCATTAAAGGTATCGGAACATGGTCGGAGAAGTCCAAGACAACCGATGTGTGCAATGGCAATAGGGTTGTGGGTTTCGAGAAGTACTTGAAGTTTAAGCCGGATGGAAAGAGTAATAATAATAATGATGATGAGTGGATGATGCATGAATATTATCGTCTAAGGAACGATGATGAGAAGGATGAGAAGGAGGATAATCAGATGGTTGTGTTATGCCATATCACCAAGAAACCGAATTCTACGAAGGATCAGACTTATGCTGCTAATATGCCAATAGATTACGAAGACAGGTCGAGTAAACGAGGTCGTGTTGAATATGAACAACCGTCAGGGTTCAATAATTCTGGCATCATCATTAACCCTAATAATCAAGATTATGTGAGTCGAGCTGTGGACGAGGGTTATCAAGTGGAACCAAGTAACGAAGCATCGACAAAGGAGAAAGAAGGGATAATACTCTATTCTGAAGACGAGCTAGAAAGGATGCTTGATGTTGACGACAAGGATAATGTCGATAACGCTGATAATCAAGCTTATGAAGTTGATAATGGTATACTCCAATTAACGGACCTAGTTGATCATCAAGTTTACGATATGGAGCCATTATTAGAACAAGCCGAGCATGGGCTATCTCTGTCAAATAACGGAGCACAAGAAGGTGATGCTAATAATTTTCACATCGAGGATCTTGATCAATTCTTACTAGACGCCGAACAAGCCTACTGGCTGCCAACCGAAGATTCATTAACATTAGAATGCGACTTCAACAACAATGCAATCGAGCTTGACGCGTTTAACTGGGGATCCTAATCTTGATATCAGTTCGCTCCCGCCTTTACTGCATTTCTAGTTTGGTTTCCGTTATTGGTGGATGTTAAATAAAGCTATTACATCATGAGGCAACAATATTTATGTAAGATAATGTTAATTAATATTTCTTCTTGTTAAAATCGTCTAAAGATGTTGTCGTTTTGATTCTTACATATTGATACAAAAATACTCCGTATTATATTAAAATCGTCTAATCAAGATTATGTGACTCCTATTTCTTGTTGTCCCTCATTGATTAGGACCCCTTTTTTGTTGCCCCTAGACGATAATACTCATGCATCGCCTTTCTAGTTTGGTTAACCCTAACAGCCAAGTCGATTAACCGCCTTTCTAGTTTGGTTTCCGTTATTTGTTGTTGTTGTTGTTGTTGTTGTTGTTGTTGTTTCTTAATATTTCTTATCAAACTTTTGTCTAAGTTAATTATCCTTGATGTTAATTAACTTCTTTGTAAATAGCTAAGCATTTAGCAAATATATTGTTATGTATGAAAGACTTGCGTGTTTCTAATGTCGAATGCTTTATTGGTTGCTATTGTGAGCATGAATATACTTAAAAAAAGCATCTAAAGATGTCGTCGCTTTGATTCTTCCTGTTTTAGGGCCATAGATACTTCAGCTAAAAAATAGTACCCAAAAGGCAGAGGCGGACGCAGGATTTTCAGTTAGGGTAGGCACATCTTTTTTCGTGTATAGTTTTTCTTCATTAATACGACCTTGCTACCACTTCTTATCGTCTACAACATGCAACATTTTGGTCGTTCTTTTTTTACTTATATAGATTACTTCTATTTGGCTAAAAGTATACTATTTAAAAGTTATTTTTTATTATGTATGCTAATTTTAGTCATTTGAGATTTTGAGGCAATAATTTGGATAGAAAATGTAATCTTTTAAAATTCAAAAGATAAAGAAACAAATTAAGTGACAGTAAAACAAAACCAGTGTCATTGAGTGTTAAATTTGAACCTAGGTTGTTATGCAATGGTCCATAAAACATTGTATTTACCACTGCTCTACCATCACTTATGTGAGCATATTAGACATGAAAAATATTTGACTGTTTGTTTTCTCCAGGGGTAGGCAAGTGCCTACCTTGGCCTACCCCCAGATCCTCCATTGATTTAAGTATAATCGATGAGTTGAAACTTGAGTCTTGTAATGAAGATGTCGGAAAATTAAATACCTAAGCTAGTGTAAACTACGTGCACATTCATTCAAAGGAAAATGAGATGGCGCCATCGTGTTATACTCAAATTGGGCGTCATCAGGGTTATTGTTGTAAATTACATAGTTATTTTTATTTTCCTCCCATAAGTTTTGAATTTCAAACTAATTACTAAAAAAGGGTAATTTAGGAAGTTAAAGTCGATAGTTGTAACAAAAATGAGTAGTAAATTAAAGAGTAAATTAAAAATTACTCCCTTTTAAAATTCAGTTTTTTAAAATCACTCTCTTATATAATTTTTTTCCCTATAATTAGTCCCTTAAAAGTTAAAATGCAGTTTTATCAAAAAATGCTTCAAAACACCAACTTAAGTTACTTATTCCGTCATTTTATGAACTTATTTCGTTTGTGTCTTAGCCAATTTTTACTTTCAAACGTATAACAATAGAGAATAAGTTCAAAATCAGACGTAATAAGTCATCTAAATTGAAGTGCTTTATCAATTTTTGATAAAAGTGCATCATAAGAGTGTAATTTTAGGAAAATGTTATAATATATAAGGGAGTAATTTTAGAAAACAAAATTTTAAAAGGGAATAATTTTTAATTTACTCTAAATTAAAAAATCAGTGATTGCCTTGCTTTTTGCCTCTTTTTTCGGGTGAATATTATGCTACAACAAACAAATTCATATTGGGAGTTCATGTACTCGTTTTTAGTTCAACTAGTTTTTGAACCCGTGCACTGCACGGGTGGCAACGTAGAGTATTAATCTAAGTAAATCTTACATATATAGATTTTGGAGTGATAATATAAGGTTAGTTCATTAGTACCCGTACACTATAGATGAAACTTTTGAAAAGTAAATAATGGCATGATTCTTTTTGCTAATACGGAGTATTACTTAATAACTAATTTTTAATTTTTTGGATTTTTAATTCATTTTCTCACAATTATTTTCATAAAATTTATTCATTTAATAATAATAGTAATAATTTTGATTTTGATAATTATTAATAAAAATACCGGTTTATAATAATAATAATAATAAAAATGATAATTAATTAATTAATACCAAACACCCCCACAATAACCAGCCCCGATAATCCACTGCCCACTGTGGCACCGCTGACAAACCCCCTAAGGCCGTCGTCGACCTAACACCTTATCTCCCCAGCCATTAACGTCGTCGACCTCCCCCCCCCTCCCCTTCTTTGTCGCAGACGATTTCCTTCTCCCTGCCTTCTCCGTTACGACCATTCGCTTTTCCCTTTCTCCACCGCCGTCTACCTTCCGTGCTCTCTGTCACCGGTCGGATGGTAGGGTGGCTAGAGGGTCAGCTGGTGGTTTAGAGATGAGAAGGGTAAAATTTCCTTATTTTTCCTTTACGGTTGTATTTGTGTGAATGTGTGTAACAAATGTGGGGGTAAATTTGGAAATATCGGAAAAAGTGCGCAGGATTGAGTAATTAGTTGTGTGAGATTTAGCACGTCCCATTCCAAATTGCATTTGCTTAATTGTAGATTTTTAACATACCCGTCTTAAGTTAAAATAGGTCAGATAAAATAGGTGAGACAAAAGTCAAAATTTGTTAAAACCTTGTCTTATCTATAAATGGTGCGTTATTTGACTTGTTTTTATCTTAATACGAATACGTGTGATAAAATTGTGCATATTTGTGTGTGAGGCGGTCTTACATCTTATAATAACCGAATACTTTTGATAACTATGTTCAACTTTTTTGGGTCATTAAGTCACTTCCATATTGTGACACCCTCATTTATTGCGGAAAAGTAAACGCATAATTCTAGGTAAAAATTGCATGGATATGTTTGTAATAGGTTCATTTGGGTAAAAACCGGTAAATTTGAAAACCTGAACCTGTTATAAAAATATCCAAACGGGAAGGTGTCAAACATACAAGGTCTTAAAATAAATCTCATAAATAAAACATCACTAAAGTCGCGAAACAAAGTTATACAACCCAAATATGAAAAAGGGAGACATATGTCCCTCAAAAGTACATGTCATAAAAAGTGTTTAAGGGTCACAATAAGATAAAGCCAATCTAGGTCCCAAGGTTACTTTGCTCGCTAGCTCGTCCATGTACCCCATATATGCATCACCTACATGTCAATCGCATTTTATACAAATACGAAAGCCACAGTCAGTGGGGAGTAACTCCGAGTTCTCCCAACCACGAAATGTCATAGTTAATATAACATGTAAACATAAGAATATGAATATGAATAACACATAGCCTTAGCATATAGATGCTAAACAATCGTGCTTATCATGTGAACAACAATATAACAACACATAGTCCTAGCATGTGAATACTAGACCGACTCATACTACACTATCATGTGAATCACATAACATCCGGGAATCCAAACTCTATCAACCATAGCCGGCTTGCATCTCACCTTCTATGATTCATAGAATCATCAAACAAGAAAGGACAATATATCTAGAGACAGGCATAAGTTCTTAGGACAGTCAATAGTCACTCTGTAACTCGAGTCTATACCACGAGGTAAGGTAAACACCCTAGTCCTAAACCTGCGCAGACCTAGCGACATGCGGAAAATACCGCATCCAAGACCCATGATCACACACATGAGTACCCCTAAGGAGTCCACCAAAGGGTTGGCTAGTACTTAAGCTGACCACATACTTCTACGAGTACGTCGGGAGGTCATGCCCTAACTTGGATATAAACCCACCAAGCTAAGACACAAAGGCTATTAAGCTGTGAACATACACTCGTCAAAGACTATAATGGCCTATCTATGATGAAGGCCGAAATACTCACCTAGGACCTAGTCCCAGCTTGAATACTTTAGCCCACACCACACCAGACAAGTAGGACACCCAATTAACCATAAGAGGGGCAAAGAGTCCAAACTTGCACACACAAAAGATCATACACACCCTAGCATATGAAAGGCTACGCAAGAGCATATTCAGCTGTTAATCCAACAATGTCTCCAATATCAATAATAATCCAAATTCCAGGTAACCAATAGTACCATAATCCATGAGAACAAGCTAAAATGGCAAATAGGCAACAAGACTCAAGCATAAGGCATCCAAAGCATCCAACAACCAACATGTGAAATGATAATTACAAATATAAAGGCATAACATAAAACATCCAATAACAACCAATCTCACCTCAAAGACAAACCCTCGACCCGAGTCCCGCGACGGGTCATCGGTCAAATCGAGGCTGACCGGTTTAAACCTAGTTTGACCAAACCCGTTCGGTCAATCTGGCCCAGCTCAGAGTCTTGGCCTACTTTGGCCCACATCACGGTAAATTAGTACTCCCATGATAAAAGAGTCTCAACACACCATACACAAGTGTTAGAACCAAGGTTAAGGTGCATACCCAACAAGAAACTCAAAACCCAATCTATAACAACAAGTTTAGTACTCGACTATAACAAGGGTCAACTTCAAACGGTCATAACTTGAGTTCTAAATATCTAAATAAGGTGAAACCAATTGGAGGTGATAGCTTATCCTCTTACGGTTCTAACGGTAGGTCATAAGCCTCAAACAAACAAGTAACGAAGAAGTTATGGCCATTTTACGAAAACTGGTCAGGCCTAAACCGCAGCCTGCGATAGTGGCCGGAGCCTGCGGTGTCGGCCGGAGCCTGCGGTGGTGACCGGAGCCTGCGTCAACGGCCTGATTACCACGACACATACGGACTAAATCTTCACCCTCAAGTCAATCTTATCTTATAATTACAATCCGATTGAACAAGAACATGTAATTAACAAGAAATTCCACATGTATACTTGGGAGGAAATCAATAGTTTACATATTCAAGCAACATTCAACAATATTCATTCCGTTTCAACACTTAAACATGTGAAAAACAACATATTTAACAAACTTTAACAACAACCATTCATGTGAAAATTAAAGTTAACATGTTATTAATCACATAAGCATCCAACACATCATAAACAACACTAATGTGACATTAAATCGTCGAGTAACTCAGAATAGTTACCTTAAGCTAGCAAAGAGACAAGTAATAACTTGAGAAAGCTTCTAAAACCCAAAATTACTCTTCATCTTCAACAATATATGAGTCTCCTAACTCATCTTCATATTCTTCACCTATAAGAACAATAAAAACACAATTATTATGCTTAATTTCGAAAACCCTAAAAGTTGTGTCTTAAAACAAAATTGGGGGAAATGAAAATAAAACTTACTAGTAGATGGGGATCGAAGAGAGGATTCCAAATATATAATTTTTATGGGATTTGGTGGAGAAATGAAGGATTTATGGTGGATTTAGGGATTGTAAGGAGGGTTTGTGAGATGAAATTGGTGTTTGGTGAAAGGAAGAGAGAGGATGAGAATTGAGGAAATGAATGATGAAGAGGAGACCCATGGAGGATGGAGGGTGCATGGTTTGGGTTAGGGTGTTTGGGTGAGTTTCAATTGTTTACGTTTTTGTTGGTTTCGACGGAAATTAGAAATATTCGTCGAACGCGATTTCCGAGAAAATTAAAGTTCTTAAACACGATTTTACTAAAAGATTAAGTACTCATATGCCCAATATCCAAACTCGTTTACCCAACGACCGTAAGAAATGGGAAAATCCCAATTTTACGACTTTTATCCGAAATCTATTTTATTAAAGGAAAAGGTTTAAATATAGTTTAAATCACTTTTAAACATTTCTAAACTATCAAAAATAATTACATTTCTTCAAAATAAAATAAGATTATACTTTATCACATAAATTTTATTTCAAATAAATTAATATTAAATTAAAATAGATTAAAATATTACTTTTAAAATATAATAAAGGTCTTCAAATTTACGGGGTGTTACAATCATCCCTCCTTTTAAGAAGTTTCGTCCCCGAAACTTAGAAGAAGGAACATTGTATATATGTAGGTCTATCTCCTTAAAATCAAGTAAACAAAATCTTCAAAATATGGACGTATGAAGTATAAGTGTCTTTTCAATGGAACGGAAAATCCTCGCCTACTGTTCAAGAACATCAACATTCCAAATCAAAGACATAAAAATATATATTTTTACACCAACAAATGAGAAAACCAATTATCGGACGTCTCCAATAACGAGCTTTACCACTCATTGACGTTAAAACCAGTGGAAAACATTAAACATTTTCAAAAATCTTTAGTTCGAAACTCTATAATAAGGATAATAACTCCACTAGCTATGACCAAACTCTAACTACGACTTTTAAACAACTAAGCAAGGACTACTAACGCGGAGAGTATTTAAGAGAAGGAGAGGAACACTCGAAAGGATAGCTAAAACTCACAAGAATTAGATAAAGGGAAGAGAATTACCTCACGAGAAAAGTTCGGGATATTTAGCTAACATAGAAGATTCAGGCTCCCAAGTTTCTTCTTCGACATTTCCACAACGCCAAAGGATACGAAGTAGGGGCACCACTTTGTTTCTAAGTTGCTTGTTTGCCCTTTTGAGGATTCGGATCGGCCTTTCTTCCAAAGCCAAGTTAGGTTCCAACTCTGGGATTTCTTCTTGAATAACATGGCTCGGATCACTAATGTACTTCCTCAACTGAGATACATGGAAGACATCATGAACCTTGTGTTGGGGTTGGTGTCCTTAACAGTTAGTGCAAGGACTTATAAACCTCTAAAAGGATCAAAGGGCATACTTTTGGTATTATTATCAGTTGATCCACGTTTATCAATAACGGTTGGCTTGTTAGATAAGTTTGACGTTATTGTCATACAGATGGCGGTGATCAACTGGTCCCTAAAAGTCACACTTATAGGATACGTTCGAGAGATGTGACAGTATGAAAATACAGTCATGTAGATGCCAAATTTGACTAACCAGTTAGTCCGAGTTATTTGACTAGTAATTAGTCAAAAATGTGATGTTGAGATATTATATTTAATACGGATTAAATATCATGGGCTAAGGCGAATTAACCAGTTAATTCGTAAAATTAAATATAAGCGATTTATATTTAATTAATGTATATTGAATATAATTATACAATATTGTCTTTGTCGGACATGTATTAATAATTCAACTAATCCGTCTTATTAGTTGATGTTTTAATAGCCGATAACCGATGACGATTTATAAAAACCGCGTCATATACATTTAGCTATTTTCGAGCCAGTCCATGAGGTAAAATTAAGAGGAAGTGGAAGCCCACTTCCCCATGCTAACCCTCGGTCCAGCCGAACTGAACAAAAGGAGAGACTCCCTCTCCTTTTGAGAGAGCGAATTTCATTTTACAGAAAACTAGGGTTTTGGAGACATTTTCTCTCTGAAACCTAGATCTCACATCTCGAAAACCTCACAACAAGTTCTCTCAATATTGCAAGGCAATCAGAGAACAACTTCTAGCACAAGGGCATATCTCGGACAAATCTTGGGTGCAACAATTAGGAGGAAATCTCTGTTGATTTCTGTTTTTTACGCCGCACTATAAAGGACCCGAGGTTAATTCTTGTTCCTTATCGTTTCTCTATTGTATTTATGTTTTATGACGATAATCGCATGTTAAATTTACGTTATAGTCCTAAATTTAGAGGGTCTTATACGGATAATACCCTACAAGTGGTATCAGAGCCAGGCCACGTAAATTTTTCTATGTGTTTTTCATAAAACGATTTTGAAACGGTTGTTTTGTCTCGAATTCCGTGCCATGTATACACGGCTGATTCGGTTTTTGTTCTTGTTTAAACCGTGACATGTTTTACACGGTTTTATCATCTTGTTTTCGAGATGTTTTTATGCATATTGTTGTTTTATACAGAGATTATAACAATATGTCATGTTTTGTCAATTGTCAAATTTGTTTTGATGCGTTTTTGATCGAAATTGCAATTGAATTTGTCTCGACAAAATGTTTCACGAGGGTTTTAAGTTTTCCAGAAACTTTTGTTCTCGATCGAACAAGTTTTTCAATCGATCGAGTGTTTTTTTCAATCATGTTTTGACTCGATCGAGTCCTTTTGTACTCGATCGACCAATTTTTAAATCGACTACTCGATCGAGACCCCCTCGTACTCGATCGAACAGTCTTGCTGATATAGGTCCTCGATCGACCTTATGTTTAGTCGATCGAGCACCTCCGACAGCAAACCCCTCGATCGAATGGCAACCTCATTCGATCGAGCCCTTTTGTTCCTCGATCGAGCACTTATGTCCCTGGATCGAGGGATTTTGTTTTGTGACTTTGAAAATTTATTCTTTTGCTTTAAATTTTCTTTTGGCCTTAAAATGTACTTTTTAAGGATATTGTACACTCGCTATGATTGTGAAACGGTTCACACACGTACCATTAAGTTATTTTAAAGCGTATTTAAAGTAACGGACTGTATTAGATTAAAATTAAATTGATAGAAGCAGTTTTATCACATGAATTTAATCATTAAAAGGTGGTTTGGATAAATTTAACATAATTACGGAATTATGTCACGAATGAATTTGTTTTTAGTTGATGCATTTATTTATCGTTTTGTTGAATGCCTTGAATGCCTTTTATTACGTATTTATTTATTTTGCAAACGGTTGTAACTTAGTGTGGCCTTAGTAGAACGTGTTACCGTAATGATGGAACACGGTCTTGGTTGTATTTTGAGATCTCGTATCTCCGTTTTGGATTTTTCAATCGTAATTACAGTTTTTATTAGAATGTAATTAGGTTTATATTTTGTAATTTTAATTGTAATTTTTGAGAAGACCAAAGACGGAGACCAGATGCTCACTCCCGCTAACTGGATCAAGATGGAACAACAAGACAAGCTTCTTGGGTCCAACGGTGGATTCCAAAGTTGTATTTTGTTCTTTTTATTAGGATAGGCCACACTAGGAAATTTTATTTACGTATTGCATTCAATTATTTATTTTATCGTAACGATAGTATGCATCATATTCCGCCTAAAAACCAAACCACCTAATAATTGCATGAAAACTGACACATATAGAGGTCACGAGTTAGTTTTCTTTGACATTCGTATGTCACACGTTTTTTAAGCCATCACCCAAATTAATTCATTCACGCAGACGCTAGTTATTCGTTCACTTAATATGAATTATAATTTAGTTGATGGGATCTTCCTCGTATAAACAAAAATTGAGAACGGTCTTTATAGGTCAAACTCCAATGAGTCCCTTCTTCGTCGGTAGGCATAATATGACCCCTTCTACGTCGGGTAAGTTGGAACCGATTGACCTATTTTATCTCAACACTATGGTCACTCGTACGATCCTGTGACTGTGGTGGACTATAGATAGGATTTACGGAAATCTATCGACCAAGAGTTCTTACGGAAGAATTAGCTAAACAGTTGGCTTATCAATTTACGTAAATTGAGTCTTGGGATCACTTGTATCATTCTTGAGGGAGATCAATTATGCAAGTGCGAGAGTCTACATGTTTAAAATGAATTTTAAAATAGACTTAAATCACCTCGATGAGTTGCTTATTTCGTCTTGTTTTTCTTCCTTTTTCAGTGTAGAACACGAACATTTAAACTGCTAATAACATAATGGCTGGCCGTGAGGACGACCCAATGCCAAGTGTCACATTGGACCGTGAGTCCTGGCTTCGGATCTTCATGGATCGGATGAATCATCTACTCGATCAAGAATGATGGATCAAACTTCACGGACCGGGAGGCGGCATTACGGAATGTTGTCATTGCTGATGGGAAGCTCAAATATCCGATTGAGCCCATCCCACCAAACCCAGGCCCCACGGCTGAAATTAACGAAATCGACAAGTATAACGATTTCGCCATGGAAGCGGGTGCGGTAAAGAACGTACTTATTTTTGCAATGGAATCCAATTTGCAGAAACGCTTCATAGCTCAAAGTGCAAACAAGATTTCCACTACACTCACTAGGGAATTCTCAAAAGCACCGAGAATCGTGACCTATGAGCTTACCACTCGCTTCTTTGATGCGAGACTCCAGAAGGGCCATCCAGTTAGCCCACACATTCTCAGCATGATTGAGAATGTCGAGAAGCTGGAGACCTTTGATTGTAAGATCAGCGAGAACAATGTTATTGACCGCATACTTCACTCACTCCACGATGGTTATTCGCAATTTAGAGCGAATTACTATATGAATGATTTGAAGAAAACTCCCCATGAACTGCACTCCCTCCTCGTACAGACCGAGAAGGACATGAAGTTCAGTGGGAGCATGAAACAGGATGTTCTCGTTGTGTCAAACAAGGGCAAGGGTAAGGGCAAAGTTCAGCCAGGCCTAGCAATAGGCAAACCGAAGTTTAAGAAGTCGGGATCGGGTAAGAGTGGGCCTGGTGAGGCAAGTAACTCATCAGGCGCGACAAAGAGCAAGACCGAAAACATGGAATGCCATCATTGCCACAAGATTGGGCATTGGAGGCGTACATGTCCTGTTTATCATGAGGACATAAAAGCAGGTCGCGTTAAACTTGTTGGTATGTCTTCTCCTTCTACTTTTATTCATATGATTGAGATTAACCACGCAAGTTACGGAACTTGGGTACTTGATACTGGTTGTGGTTCTCATCCGTGTAATCATGTGCAGGGCCTCCGAAATCTCGAACCTCTCGTAAAGGGTGAGTTGACTGCGTGTCGGGAATGGAGCTAGAGTGGTCGCCGTCTCGAGGGGAACATATGTGATCCAGCTTCCTAGCGGATTTGAGTTATCATTATATGATTGCTATTATGTACCCAGTCTTTCGAAAAACATTATTTGGTTTCGCACTTGACAAACTTGGTTTTTCATTTGTAATTGAGAATAATACTTGCATTTTCTCTTTACACAATATGATTTATGGCAAGGCAGTCTCCATGAATGGAATTTATGTTTTAGATCAGACCACCGAAATATTACACGTAATGAATAAAAAGTTAAAGGTTGGTGACAAAGATCAAACGTATCTATGGCAATGCCGTATGGGACACATTAATGAGAAACGCGTAAAACAGCTCATTAAACATGGAGCTATCTCGGCCTTTGATTTTCAATCATTTGGCACGTGTGAATCATGTCTCATCGGTAAGATGACGCGGATTTCCTTCAAAGGTGTTGGAATGCGCTCGCCGACCTATTAGGACTCATACACACGGATGTATGTGGTCCTATGTCAATCACCGCACGAGAAGGCTATAGGTATTTCATCACTTTCACGGATGATTTAAGTAGATATGGCTATGTCTACTTAATGAAGCACAAAAGTGAATCCTTTGAGAAATTCAAAGAATACCAAAATAGGGCAGTAACCTACTTGGTAGAAAGATAAAAACACCGCGTTCGGATCGTGGTGGCGAGTATCTTTCTCACGAGTTTGATCAACACCTAAAGGACCGTGGGATTGCCCTACGATTAACTCCACTGGAACACCTCGGTTGAATGGTGTGTCCGAACGGAGAAATCGAACACTACTTGATATGGTTCGATCCATGATGAGTCACACCGTGTTGCCTGACTCGTTATGGGGTTATGCTCTTATGTCAGCTGCTCTAATACTTAACCGAAGTCCGTCTAAAGCTGTTGACAAGACTCCATATGAACTATGGAAGGGAACGGTCCCTAACTTGTCCTTTATACGGGTTTGGGGCTGCGAGGCTTATGTCAAGTGGAGACACGAAGATAAGCTCGGCCCGCGATCGGTCAAGACATACTTTATAGGTTATCCTAAAGGAACACTTGGTCATTACTTCTATTCGCCAACCGAACAACGTGTCTTTGTTGCGGCGGTGCGACATTCTTAGAGAAGGAATTTCTCGAGAATGCAAAGAGTGATAGAACCTTCGACTGTCGGAGATTTGTAACCAAACACCGAGCAACCATTGGAGGAACCTGTTCCTTCAATCCCGGCTGCGGTGAATATTCCTGAGGAACCTAGGAGGTCGGGAAGAGTCTCTATTCCTCCGGACAGATACATTGGTATGGTCGAGGAACATGACATAGATGACGTTCTACTCTTAACGAGTAGTGAACCCGCAACCTATAAAGGTGCCATGACTAGTTTCGACTCAAAGCTATGGCTTGAGGCCATGCAATCCGAGATGGACTCCATGTATGAGAACAACGTATGGGATCTTATTGACTTACTCGCTAAGGTTCGTCCCCTTCAATGCAAATGGCTTTACAAGATAAAGCATTCTGTGGAAGGTCAACAAGATATCTATAAAGCACGACTAGTTGCTAAAGGTTTCACCCAAGTGCCAGGTTTGCACTACGATGAAATTTTCGCACCGTAGTCATGCTTTGCGTTCCATTCGGATTATCTTAGCGATCGCCGCTTTTCATGACTATGAAATTTGGCAAATGGACGTGAAAACCGCCTTCTTAAACGGCTTTTTGGAGGAAGAGTTGTACATGGTACAACCCGAAGGTTTCATCGATCCACAACATCCTAAGAAAGTATGCAAACTTAAGCGTTCCATTTATGGACTTAAGCAAGCATCTCGGAGTTGGAATCATCGCTTCGACCAAGTGATTAAAGAAAATGGATTTACTCGATCGGTCGAGGAACCATGTCTATATATCAAGTCGAGTGGGAGCAAGATTGTTTTCCTAATATTGTATGTTGACGACATACTCCTGATTGGGAATGACATACCTCTCTTAACTTCGGTGAAAGTATGGTTGAAAAACCATTTCCGGATGAAAGATCTGGGAGAGGCACAAAGAATTCTAGGCATCCGTATCTATCGAGATAGATCACGACGGATGCTATCTCTCGATCGGGGAGTCTTACATAGACAAAGTCCTAGAGAGATTCAGCATGACTAACTCCAAGAAGGGGTTCCTTCCCATGGCTCCAGGGGTGCATTTGAGCAAGTCTCAGGCACCAGAGACACCGGAAGAGAAAGAGCGCATGACACGGATTCCTTATGCTTCGGCTATAGGATCAATCATGTATGCCATGATATGCACACGTCCGGACGTGGCATATGCATTGAGTATGACAAGTCGAATCCAACAAAGATCCAGGTGAATCACATGGTTAGCTGTCAAGAACATTCTTAAGTACCTACGGAGGACTAAAGATTGGGCATTGACTTATGGAGGCGATCAAAAGCTATGCGCAACCGGTTACGCAGATGCTAGCTTCCAAACGGATCGAGATGACTCGAAATCTCAGTCTGGATTCGTTTTTACTCTTAATGGCGCTGCATCACCGGAAGAGTTCGAAACAAACTGTTACTAAAGAGATTCTACGATCCGAGTCCGAGTACTATGCCGCGTGCGAAGCTACAAAGGAAGCGATATGGATGCGTCAATTCTTACATGGGCTCTCTGTAGTGCCTAGTTCGAATGACCCGATCACCATCTATTGCGACAATAGTGGTGCCATCTTCCAAGCTAAGGAGCCAAAGTCTAGCAACAAGTCTAGACATGTACAACGGAAAGCTCATCTAATCCGGGATTACGTGGAGCAAAAGGAAGTAGTGATAGAAAAGATTGCTACAGATGATAACATAGCAGATCCTCTCACTAAAGCATTACGACAAGATAAGCATGAAGGGCACGTTAATTCCATGGGAATTAAACGTGTTCCTAAGTTGTAGTACTCTTTTATGGATCAGATTCATTCTCTCTTGTACTCTATACGACATCATCGTTTTGATATTATATATATATTTTGTTTGTCATGTGGATTTGTACGACAAATTTTGAACACCACAAAGTGAATTGAACGAACATTATATCTTTTTCCTTAATTGCCCACATGAGCCGATAACTCGGCAATTATTTTGTGACGTTGGTTGATGGTGGGTTCAACGAGCCATAAGTCAACCGGTTGTGACCAATCACGAGGCGATTTATACGGATATCTCGTAGGACACAATTGTGACATCGACGTGGAGTCCTAAATGTTTTATAACATTCGGTGCCCGGTCGTGGATAGGACTTCCATGGTGATCCTAAGAGTCGATTCTTTTGACTATCGACTGTCTCTTGAGACTAAGGCAGATTTTGGGTGACTTTGGTTTCTTTCTCACGGTCATCCGTAACAGGGGGCCAAGTAGATTTTTTCTGGGTCATTTCATGCTGTGCTTAGATCGGAAGGAGTTCGAGTTGAAGGAAATATTCAGCCTTTATCAGGTACTCGATATTTCTCAGGGCCACTCGAGGAGCTGTAACTGAAATGCATGGCCATGCTCGAATACGGATTCGTTTTATCAGTTAAGTTACTCTCTAGTCGGGGAAACCACTCTTGATCCAGATCGATTGTAAAATACGACCTTTGTGGATCCGGATCTGCAAATTGTTTTACATTGAGTGGGAGAAATTTTAAATGAATATGAGAATCGGTTATCGCACATACACTTGTACGGACAAGTGGGAGTTTGTTGGAGCTTGTGTCCTCCAGTTAGTGCGGATAACGTCATTGCACATACACTTGTACGGACAAGTGGGAGCTTGTTGGGGTTGGTGTCCTTAACAGTTAGTGCAAGGACTTATAAACCTCTAAAAGGATCAAAGGGCATACTTTTGGTATTATTATCAGTTGATCCACGTTTATCAATAACGGTTGGCTTGCTAGATAAGTTTGACGTTATTGTCATACAGATGGCGGTGATCAACTGGTCCCTAAAAGTCACACCTATAGGATACGTTCGAGAGATGTGACAGTATGAAAATACAGTCATGTAGATGCTAAATTTGACTAACCAGTTAGTCCGAGTTATTTGACTAGTAATTAGTCAAAAATGTGATGTTGAGATATTATATTTAATACGGATTAAATATCATGGGCTAAGGCGAATTAACCAGTTAATTCGTAAAATTAAATATAAGCGATTTATATTTAATTAATGTATATTGAATATAATTATACAATATTGTCTTTGTCGGACATGTATTAATAATTCAACTAATCCGTCTTATTAGTTGATGTTTTAATAGCCGATAACCGATGACGATTTATAAAAACCGCGTCATATACATTTAGCTATTTTCGAGCCAGTCCACGAGGTAAAATTAAGAGGAAGTGGAAGCCCACTTCCCCATGCTAACCCTCGGTCCGGCCGAACTGAACAAAAGGAGAGACTCCCTCTCCTTTTGAGAGAGCGAATTTCATTTTACAGAAAACTAGGGTTTTGGAGACATTTTCTCTCTGAAACCTAGATCTCACATCTCGAAAACCTCACAACAAGTTCTCTCAATATTGCAAGGCAATCAGAGAACAACTTCTAGCACAAGGGCATATCTCGGACAAATCTTGGGTGCAACAATTAGGAGGAAATCTCTGTTGATTTCTGTTCTTTACGCCGCACTATAAAGGACCCGAGGTTAATTCTTGTTCCTTATCGTTTCTCTATTGTATTTATGTTTTATGACGATAATCGCATGTTAAATTTACGTTATAGTCCTAAATTTAGAGGGTCTTATACGGATATTACCCTACACCTTGCTCAAATTCGGGGGCAACTCCAAACGGTATGCAACGGGGCCAATCTTCTCAAGCACACGGAAAGGTCCAATGTATTTGGGACTCAGCTTTCCTTTCACACCAAACCGTTTCACCCCTTTCATAGGTGATACCTTAAGGAACACTCGATCATCAACCTCAAAGGCAAGTGGTCGACGACGGACATCGGCATAAGATTTCTGTCGGTCTTGAGCGGTTTTCATACGCTCTCGAATGATCTGAACCTGATTGATGGTCTCAGTCACCAAATCGGGTCCCAACACATGAGCATCTTGAACTTGATCCCAACAAACAGGACTACGGCACTTCCTACCGTACAAAGCTTCATAAGGTGACATCTTGATAGAGGAATGATAGCTATTGTTGTAGGAGAATTCGACAAGAGGTAAGCACTTCTCCCAAGAAGTGTGGAAGTCTAAAGCACAAGCACGGAGGAGGTCCTCTAAAGTCTGGATAGTCCTCTCAATCTGTCCATCTGTAGCGGCATGAAAAGCGGTACTCATCAGTAGCTTACTACCCATGGCTTCTTGCAAAGCAGTCCAGAAACGGGAACAGAATCTCGGGTCACGATCTGAAACTATATCCTTAGGCACTCCATGGTAGCGTACTATCTCCCTCACATAGGCCTCAGCAAGGACATCTAATCTCCACGTCTCCTTGATAGGTTAAACCTAGCACATTTGGTCAATCGATCAACAACCACCCAAACCGCATCTTTTCCGCTAGCAGTCTTAGGTAAAGCCATCACAAAGTCCATGGAGATGTATTCCCATTTCCAAAGGGGAACATCCAAAGGTTGTAGCAAACCCCCGGGTTTCTGATGCTCAATCTTCACTTTCTGACAGGTAAGACACTTGCTAACATACTCTAGGACATCAATCTTCATCCTAGGCCACCAAAACTGTAATCTCAAGTCTTTATACATCTTGTCACCACCCGGATGAATAGAGTAAGGAGAAAGGTGAGCTTCATCAAGGATCTTCTTCCTCAACTCGGCTACTCTCGGAACATACATCCTACCTTGGTAACGAAGGTATCCATCACTATCCACCACACAATCCTTAGCTTGCCCAAGTTGGAGTTTTGCTTGAATGGACTTGAAAGGAGCATCCTCAGGTAGGCAAGTACGGACCTCACGGTAAAAATCGGGTTCTGCACTCAAGGCACTAAGATAGTCAAAGCCCTTCCCAACAAGGCTTATCCCTAACTTTTGAAATTCCGTGGTAAGTTCGTCAGGTAACACACGGATAGTGCTCAAAAAGTGACTAGTCTTCCTACTCAAAGCATCGGCCACCAAATTTGCTTTCCCTTCATGATAAATCAACTCGGCATCATAATCATTCACCAACTCTAGCCATCTTCTTTGCCTCATATTCAATTCTTTCTGGGTAAAGATACGCCTCAAACTCTTATGATCGGTATAAATGCGGCAATGAACTCCAATAAGGTAATGCCTCCATGTCTTCAAGGCATGTACCACGGCGGCTAATTCAAGATCATGAGCAATATGAAGCAAGGAAAGGAGGTATGAACGGTAACGCTTATGGTCAAAGAAGAAAGGAAATTAGACAACAAGGAAACGCCAGGTACTCAAATCTCAAACAACAACATCAACCTAAGCGGTTCCGAAAACTTCTTAGCAACAAAACTTATAACCACATCACTCCCAAGTATTTCCTCAAAACGCTCATGTTACTTCATCCTAATCTAATCCCTGAAACAGGGTACTCCACTATAAGTGTGATTTCACCACTCCAAATCCTCAAACATCTACAAACAACTTCCACAAGATCAAGGTCAGGGTTTCCAACAAAGCTATACTTATATCCAACTAGTGTCAACTATGGGTTTCTCAAAATGATAAAATCTTCAATCAAGGGTCCTAATTCCAATCTCTAAATTCCCACATTCTAACACCATAAATTAAAACTATGTCCTTCAACTTAACAATTGGCGTCAACCATACCATTATCTTCTCAAGTTACTAAAATAAGTGCTAAGATTTCCCAACAGTGTAGCTTAGTTTCACTCTCATTCCATACCTCAAGTAGTAATTAAGATCACTCAGTTAGACCAACTAAAAATCCCAAAATTAGTATTTCTCATATGGTAGCATATACCTTATAAAACCCTCATATCCAAAGTGATTACGAAAGCCAATCGTAAATTCAACTTACTTACTCTCTCAATCTTTCACCTTCGATTCCACCACTCAATTCCACCTAAGTCTTTCCAACATCACAACCTCTTAAAACCAGGGTTATGGGTTAACCACAAACAATCTCCTCAAAAGTCGAATTTTCCAAACCAAGGTCAACGTTCCTCAAAAGAAAGAGTACTATCAAAAAGGCGTTAAGGGAAGATAAGCAAGGAACAAAACACAAGTTAGGAGGGTACAAGAGTAACTTTAAAGGAAAGAGGAAAGAGAGTTTAGAAGGAGAATAAGCACCAAGAGATAAAGAATAAGACAAGGTACACAAAGAATGAGAAACATCATCGAGGAAGTAGAAGTATTCTTCAAAGGTAAACAAATCTTCAGTCCTCGGCAATAGGCACCAAATCTTGATCTTCACGTTGGTAGATTTACGGTTATTGATACAAGGCACAACAAATATTACATGGCAATCAACAAACATGTTAGAACCTAACAAAGAGAAAACACACAGAGACTACAACATAAGGTCCTAAGTCTACCAATCCTACCCATCTCTCAAGTTTATTATTTTAAGGTCAAGTTATTTATATTGGGGGTGCACAAACGTGCGTCGGGAGCAAATATGCTCTGATACCAACTGTGACACCCTCATTTATTGCGGAAAAGTAAACGCATAATTCTAGGTAAAAACTGCATGGATATGTTTGTAATAGGTTCATTTGGGTAAAAACCGGTAAATTTGAAAACCTGAACCTGTTATAAAAATATCCAAACGGGAAGGTGTCAAACATACAAGGTCTTAAAATAAATCTCATAAATAAAACATCACTAAAGTCGCGAAACAAAGTTATACAACCCAAATATGAAAAAGGGAGACATATGTCCCTCAAAAGTACATGTCATAAAAAGTGTTTAAGGGTCACAATAAGATAAAGCCAATCTAGGTCCCAAGGTTACTTTGCTCGCTAGCTCGTCCATGTACCCCATATATGCATCACCTACATGTCAATCGCATTTTATACAAATACGAAAGCCACGATCAGTGGGGAGTAACTCCGAGTTCTCCGACCACGAAATGTCATAGTTAATATAACATGTAAACATAAGAATATGAATATGAATAACACATAGCCTTAGCATATAGATGCTAAACAATCGTGCTTATCATGTGAACAACAATATAACAACACATAGTCCTAGCATGTGAATACTAGACCGACTCATACTACACTATCATGTGAATCACATAACATCCGGGAATCCAAACTCTATCAACCATAGCCGGCTTGCATCTCACCTTCTATGATTCATAGAATCATCAAACAAGAAAGGACAATATATCTAGAGACAGGCATAAGTTCTTAGGACAGTCAATAGTCACTCTGTAACTCGAGTCTATACCACGAGGTAAGGTAAACACCCTAGTCCTAAACCTGCGCAGACCTAGCGACATGCGGAAAATACCGCATCCAAGACCCATGATCACACACATGAGTACCCCTAAGGAGTCCACCAAAGGGTTGGCTAGTACTTAAGCTGACCACATACTTCTACGAGTACGTCAGAAGGTCATGCCCTAACTTGGATATAAACCCACCAAGCTAAGACACAAAGGCTATTAAGCTGTGAACATACACTCGTCAAAGACTATAATGGCCTATCTATGATGAAGGCCGAAATACTCACCTAGGACCTAGTCCCAGCTTGAATACTTTAGCCCACACCACACCAGACAAGTAGGACACCCAATTAACCATAAGAGGGTCAAAGAGTCCAAACTTGCACATACAAAAGATCATACACACCCTAGCATATGAAAGGCTACGCAAGAGCATATTCAGCTGTTAATCCAACAATATCTCCAATATCAATAATATTTCCAAATTCCAGCTAACCAACAGTACCATAATCCATGAGAACAAGCTAAAATGGCAAAGAGGCAACAAGACTCAAGCATAAGGCATCCAAAGCATCCAACAACCAACATGTGAAATGATAATTACAAATATAAAGGCATAACATAAAACATCCAATAACAACCAATCTCACCTCAAAGACAAACCCTCGACCCGAGTCCCGCGACGGGTCATCGGTCAAATCGAGGCTGACCGGTTTAAACCTAGTTTGACCAAACCCGTTCGGTCAATCTGGCCCAGCTCAGAGTCTTGGCCTACTTTGGCCCACATCACGGTAAATTAGTACTCCCATGATAAAAGAGTCTCAACACACCATACACAAGTGTTAGAACCAAGGTTAAGGTGCATACCCAACAAGAAACTCAAAACCCAATCTATAACAACAAGTTTAGTACTCGACTATAACAAGGGTCAACTTCAAACGGTCATAACTTGAGTTCTAAATATCTAAATAAGGTGAAACCAATTGGAGGTGATAGCTTATCCTCTTACGGTTCTAACGGTAGGTCATAAGCCTCAAACAAACAAGTAACGAAGAAGTT
Organism: Silene latifolia; assembly: GCF_048544455.1. Lineage (NCBI taxonomy): Eukaryota > Viridiplantae > Streptophyta > Magnoliopsida > Caryophyllales > Caryophyllaceae > Silene > Silene latifolia. The sequence goes on along the minus strand of NC_133530.1, from coordinate 24,114,499 downwards.
ATGGCCATTTTACGAAAACTGGTCAGGCCTAAACGCGACTGCGATAGTGGCGGAGCCTGCGGTGTCGGCCGGAGCCTGCGGTGGTGACCGGAGCCTGCGTCAACGGCCTGATTACCACGACACATACGGACTAAATCTTCACCCTCAAGTCAATCTTATCTTATAATTACAATCCGATTGAACAAGAACATGTAATTAACAAGAAATTCCACATGTATACTTGGGAGGAAATCAATAGTTTACATATTCAAGCAACATTCAACAATATTCATTCTGTTTCAACACTTAAACATGTGAAAAACAACATATTTAACAAACTTTAACAACAACCATTCATGTGAAAATTAAAGTTAACATGTTATTAATCACATAAGCATCCAATACATCATAAACAACACTAATGTGACATTAAATCGTCGAGTAACTCGGAATAGTTACCTTAAGCTAGCAAAGAGACAAGTAATAACTTGAGAAAGCTTCTAAAACCCAAAATTACTCTTTATCTTCAACAATATATGAGTCTCCTAACTCATCTTCATATTCTTCACCTATAAGAACAACAAAAACACAATTATTAAGCTTAATTTCGAAAACCCTAAAAGATGTGTCTTAAAACAAAATTGGGGGAAATGAAAATAAAACTTACTAGTAGATGGGGATCGAAGAGAGGATTCCAAATATATAATTTTTATGGGATTTGGTGGAGAAATGAAGGATTTATGGTGGATTTAGGGATTGTAAGGAGGGTTTGTGAGATGAAATTGGTGTTTGGTGAAAGGAAGAGAGAGGATGAGAATTGAGGAAATGAATGATGAAGAGGAGACCCATGGAGGATGGAGGGTGCATGGTTTGGGTTAGGGTGTTTGGGTGAGTTTCAATTGTTTACGTTTTGGTTGGTTTTCGGGAAATTAAATATTCGTCGAACGCGATTTCCGAGAAAATTAAAGTTCTTAAACACGATTTTACTAAAAGATTAAGTACTCATATGCCCAATATCCAAACTCGTTTACCCAACGACCGTAAGAAATGGGAAAATCCCAATTTGACGACTTTTATCCGAAATCTATTTTATTAAAGGAAAAGGTTTAAATATAGTTTAAATCACTTTTAAACATTTCTAAACTATCAAAAATAATTACATTTCTTCAAAATAAAATAAGATTATACTTTATCACATAAATTTTATTTCAAATAAATTAATATTAAATTAAAATAGATTAAAATATTACTTTTAAAATATAATAAAGGTCTTCAAATTTACGGGGTGTTACACATATTAGGGAGATTCATGTGTAGTAAGTATTATCGGTAAAATGTATTTTTGACTTTAGGATTGAAGTAGACCTAATCTTATCAAATACTCCCTCCTATTCACAATAAACTCCCCATTTTAATTTGACCCAAAAATTAAGGAAACACATTATCCCACCATATAAATAAATTTGGACCACACAAATACACTACCCACCATACAATTAAATTTAGACCATACAAACACTTATCAAAAATAGGGAAATTGTGAATAGACGGAAAATGAAATAGGGAGGTTTATATTGAATAGGAGGGAGTATGTTCTATTAATATTCTTTTCTAATATATCTCTGTTAAATAATATCTTATCCTAATTTATCCCACACGACTCCATATAAAATCTTATTTCTGTACATCTTATAATTACTCCCTCCGTCCCGGTCAATTGTTGTCATTTGGTTTTGGCACAAAGACCAAGGAAAGATGAGGGGACCAATTACTAAATGACATGTGGAATATAAATTGAGTGTGAATGATCAAATTGCTCATAAGTTAAATCTTAAAATAGAAAGGACAACAATTGATTGAGACACCCAATATGAAAAAGGACAATGAACACCCGGGACAGAGGGAGTATATTATATTATCAAATAAAGTAACATATACGCTTTTTTTCATCACCACTATTAATTTTACTAACATCAAGCTTTCCTACTTCTAGTGAAAAAAACATAAAGCCCAACTCAGATTGTTTATCACCTTTATTAACTTCATCGACGTATGTAACATACGGTCTATACCTATATAATAATTGTAACAAAAATAGGGAAAATTATTTATATTAGGACTATCTATAGAAATAAATAGGTTTGTTTTAGGATTCTGCAACTATTTTTTTTAAAATAAATTGAATTGTAAGATATTACTTAGGATTTGGATGGATCATGGGTGCTTTGCATAGTAAGACCATACTAAATAATGGTAGGATCGAATTGGAATTATTGAGAATCACGGAGCAATCAATTTTTAAGGGTACAAAGACAAAATGGCGGGGTAGTTGAATTTAATAACAATTAAATCAAATTTTTTGGTGTAAATCGGAGTGTCCATAGTCGACAATAGTGTATAGCCCACTCGTCATGTGTGCTCTCGCGAAGAGGTATTCGGCTGGCCAGAGAGTTTGCTCCATTTTTTGTAACAAACTCGTGCACTTATGAACCACTACTCTTCAGAAATCAAAGCAAACATCAATGAGTACCTGTAGATACCCGTATCCGTCGATATTGGAATTTATAGAAAACCCGACAAACACCCGATGATGATAGGACACATGTATTTATTTAGTTGTCATTGTCATTATTTGGGTTCGTTTTACGATGTAGAATGAGCGTTGTCGACGGAGTATTTTAATTTAAATGATATTTAAATTAAGGTCTTTTTTAAGGTGAATTCAATTTATTTTATTTTATTTTGAATTTATTTTCCAAAGTTTATTTTATTGAAAATAAAATAAATATTTGATATGAAAAATCATTTTATGAGTATATTTGGTTTGAAAAATCATTTATTTTAATGTGTTAATTGATTTGAAAAATCGATTTGAAAATCGAAAAGAACTCGTTTTGAACATGTGTTTTTGAGCTCGATTTTAGCTCGGTTTTTGAGCCCGTTTTCTTTACGAGTTGGCACGAATATCGAGTACACTAATCAACCTAAGCCACTACCCATCCAACCCCAGTTTGAACCCCATAACCACGGCCCAAACCATGCCCCAAATCACCCCCAACCAGCCCGCAAAACACGAAACAGCCCCCCCTGTTTTGCAGCTCAATCCCGAGCCCAAAACCCGCTCCAAATACCACCAAAACTCGTGCCCATTAACCCTAACCCATACCCTAATATCCTACCCATATTACCTTACCTTAATCACCAAGAAACCCCCCAAACGAACCCTAGAAAACCCCCCAAAAGCTGCTGGACAGCAGCTATGCTCAGGGGATCCCGTCTGCCTCTCCTCCCTTTTACCCTACTTTAACTCCTTATAAATACCCTCCCTTCACCATACATTCATTCCTCTAAGTTCTCCCCACATCCTACCATCACTCACAAGCTTTAAACCTCAGAAACAAACCCTAATTGCCTCTCAAAATCCCTCCACAAAACCGACATACAAACTGAAACTGTTTGTGTGTCTTCCTCGAAAAACAATTCGTTCCTCCCTCAAACCTCCATCAAAACTCGATTTTCTTGTTCCTAATTAACCACATAACATCCATCTACACATTAGACAAAGATTTACGAGCCAAATTGCCCTTGATAGTACACGAAATCCCTCGAAAAACAGAGTGTTATACACTCTGTTTTTGCGGTTTGTTCTTGTCTGTCCAGTTCTGTTTGTGCTCGTTTTTCGTGCCCAATAACTCAAAACGAGCAGGGGTTGCTTTAAGATCTCTGTTCTCCTCTCTTTCTAGTTTTCAAAACATCTTTTAAATCGAATTTTCATCGTGAAACGAGGGAGAAATCATTGTTTGAAAGTTGCTGTCCAGATTTGCCAAAAACGCGTGTTTGCTTTGTTTCTTCATCGACGACGGCCTCTCGAGATAAAATCTACCATCGATTACGACCCAAGACGGTGTCAACGATACATGTAGGTTGAGGGTGCATCAAATCCTCCTCTTTCTCCTTTTTTATTTCGTTTTTTTATGTTTGTTCTTTTATAGTTTGTTTTGTTTGTTTATCGCTTTTTTATTTATCGTTTAAATTAACTATGAAACTAGTTTAGTCCGAGTATGAGTTAAAGTATCACCATGAACACCCGCGTTGACTTGAGATGGGAAAAGAAACCGCTACATCAGTCGGTCGTACACCCCCGTCTCATTTACATATCCTCGTGTTCAAGGTAGGGCATAAATAAAACGAATTTCTAACTTCGCTTTTCGCTTTTGACCCCTTTGTTATTTCGACCAACTCGACACACCCTAGGATCTGTTGTATGTTAGTTTAACCTCTGATTGTTAACATATGACGTATTTAGACGACATTCGATCATTTTAATAACCTAATTAGACATGTTAGGTGGCATCGACATAGCTTTTAAAATCGATTAACAATTCTATAACCTAATTGAATACATCTTTCTTATCACTTGATTTCTCGCTAGCATAGGAGTGCGTGATTAGCACCTTCCTATTAACACTCGACGAGTAAGCATTAATCTTATGATATTGTGACCTAATTGGACCCTTTAGGCCGTGTAGAATACACACTCGCGCGTTTCTTCTCAATCGATCAACCTGTTTTATAACTTGTTTTCTAACTCGTTTTCTAATCCGTTTCGCAATCATTCGATCTAACCAATGAACCTAACCTAGGAACTAGGATGGCCTTGTCTTGGCCGTGAGGGTGGCCGTGGTTTGGGCCGTGAGTTGGCCGTGTCTCTCGTCTTTCTCATTTCGTTTTTCTTTTCTTGTTTATCACTTGTTCTTTGTTGTTTTGTAGCTTGTAATTTATAGTTTGTTTATCGAGTTGTAATTTTCGAGTTAGTTTTCTTTTATCGAGTCAAAACCTCTTTCAAAAAACCTTAGTCTTGTTTGGTTAGACGGTTGTTCCCCAATGCATGTAAGAGCGTAGTAAATCGCATGTTGTTTAAAGCAACATGGCCCGATTTATGCTAATGCATGCTTTGGTGCGTAGCCCAATGTCTAATTCGATAAGATCAAGCGAAAGCACACATCACGAGGAGTGACCCAAGGCCGTGGGTCATGTAAGCCGTGGGCCACCCCTCTTGTGCACGTTTTTCTAGGCCGATTGGCCGTGTGTGTTATCGTGTACGGTTTTGTATGTAGCAATTGTATTTAGATCGAGTTGTATTTCTAATTTCTCGTTGTGTCGGCATGAAATGCCTGGTTTGTAATAGGTAGATCCTAACGGCTCCCCCATTCCCCCTTTAAGCCTTGTTTGCTTTGTATGTTGTTAGATAATCAACCCACATGCTAAATTACAACTTTGACAAAGTTAGTTTAGTTGCATCTAAATCGACATAGAAACTTCACATGTTAAGGTTTTGAAAACAATGTTTGCATTTCATACATCGTAGTAGCTATGACCTTGTTTGAAATCCGACACTTGACTTAGTAGAGGCCGTTATTGACGGGCGGGGTTGGGTGTCCTTATGGGCTTCCCAACACGTACCCTCACCCCTTACTCAAGATCTATGGTTTGTGGATCCGTCTAAATACCATTGGATTACGAGAGTCATTCAAATCGAGTGATATAGGGTACAAGTCTTTATCTTTAATCACTCGTAGTCGATGGGCTTTATGCTTTTCGATGAAAGGTGTAAAGTTGACTTGAACGGTTCCAAGTTCCCAAAAAGCTTGGTGGCGACTCTAATTTGTCTTAATTCGATTCGAAAGAACCTCGAGTCGATTATGCCTAGTGTGGATCCCGCGGACGCAGTTCCCGAGGGCCTTGTCCACGATTTGGCGACTCTACCGGGGAAAAGAGGACTAGTTACACTTTGTTTCTAGGGTCTTTTCCTCCGAGGTGAAACTTGAAAAGAAAGTGTTGGAAAGTAAAACATTACTCATAGTGCTACGATTCATGCATAAACCCTTAAGGACTTGCCCGGGCCGTCCCAACGTTTCTTCGTGATGCGTGGGGGGCGACGTCCCACTATGCTAGGAAGCTGCACATTGCTCGCTTCCACTTCACCTCGCGTGGTTCTTGATGGTGGGGACGATCTTCTAGGTACTCTACCTTAAGACACCTTGCTCTATAAGACCGCAAAAGGATGGAGGGCATAGACCTTCTTGTAGAAGACTTGCCGAGACTTAGAAATGTCTAGGAGCATACATCCTTATAACATGAGAATGACAATGTGCAAGGTGTTTTCCCAAGTCTTTTTCAAAGTTTTCCATGTCCATTTCAAAACCGAACTTTTGAACAACTTACTTTCAAAATAGCATGGTTTTAAAAACGCGGAATGCTGCCCAAATAGGACTAGAAATTTCGGCCAAAATGAGCTTTTATAGCCGGCATGCTGCCCATTTCAAATCTCATTTTCAAATTAATCCTTCATTTTTCAAAATCAATCCAAAATGCCTCTCGAACCTCAACCAAGCATGAAATGCGTAAAGTCGTGTCCGGGTCATGGCCGTGTTAGGTCGGGTGTGTTTCATTCTAAGAGTCTAGAACACGACCTTGTTGGGTCACCCAAGCTCACCTCTTGGGCCTTGAGTCATGTTGGTCGACCATTTGGTCTAGGATAGTCCAAAAAAACGCCCAAGCTAGGCCATTTAGGGCGTTTCACCCGAACCTATGGGCTATGTTAGTCCAATCACGGGTTTGGCCACACCGAGTCCGGTTTATAACCGATTTATGACAGTTTGAGTCATGTCGTTTTGTCGAGTCTAAAGGTCTAGATCCAACCGTGAGTCGAACCTCTGGTTAGTCAATCTCAAGTCGAGTCTTTGTTTGAGTCAAGTTGGGGTCGTGTCCTTAAGTGTGCAGGGGCTCTTACTTTAAATATTGACTCAGTACGAGGTTTTCTTGTAGAAAGGCCGCCAAAAACCCGACGTCAAGCAATGGAAGATGCTGTTAACAAGCTTACTGAGGCCGTGAACCTCATGATGACCCAAATGGATGCAATCGAATCTAAGCTGGGTGAAGATTCCCCTCCACCACTGACTGATCTGGAAAAACGGTTCAAGTTCATCGAAGACCGTTTGAAACTCTCCCAGGGGAAGAACATTCACTTTGAGAATGCTAGGGCCTATGCCCCGGTGCAGGATAAGTTGCCCACGAACATGGTACTCACTGACATCCCAAAGTTTAAGGGCACAGAAGATCCAGTCCACCATGTTAAGGCCTATAAGGGGTACTTAGCACTGAAGGGAGTACCTGCTGACATGCTCTCTGAAATTTTCGCTCAATCTCTGGATGAACACCCGAAGGCGTGGTTCTATAATCTGGACCTTAAGAACTTCCCCACTTTCGAAGATATTACGGTGGAGTTATGCAAGCACTATGCTGATAATGTCGAGATTCAAACCAACATAAGAACATTGGAGGTGATGACACAGAAAGACAAAGAAGGCTTTACTGAATTCCTTGCAAGATGGCGCGCTGAAAGCGTGAAATTAGCCAAGAAGCCTGATGAAGTTGAAATGGTAGATAAGTTCGTAAAGAATCTACGACCTGTTTATCGTAATGCTCTGAAATACCAGAATTTCGGTTCTTTCAAAGAATTGATAAGAATCGGGATAAAGGTAGAAGATGACGTCCGAATGGCAGAAGTTGAGAAGCCAAAAGGGTACCAAGGGGCCTCATCGTCTAGGACCAAAGCCCCAGCAACGACCCATTTAGATGAAGGCATCAATCTCTTACAAGGGCAATCGAAGAAGTCGCAGCGCCAAACACCTAGGGCATTCACCGATATCGGATGCACTTATACATACGCTCTCCAAAGGCTCATAGCCCAAGGAAAGCTGAAGCCTATTGGTCCAACTCCGGACCCTCCCGCTGATCAACAAGGTAAATGGTATAAATCAAATGCCTATTGTGCCTTTCATCAAGGGAAAGGCCATGATACTGAAAGGTGCTATCGACTGAAGCACGAAATCCAAGACATGATTGAGAATGGAACACTCCCAATCCCAACTGTTAAACCCAATAACATCACCAATCCATTTGGCGATCACACTAACTTTGTTTCTGTTGAAGACAATGTCGATTATTCCCATCTTATCCGCCCATGTCACTTGAAAGGGGTGTTCATCGGGAAGATATTTGTGGATTGCTTTGAATTCTTGCCAAACCCGAAGAATGAAATTCAAGTCGGGAGTCTTGCTCTAGAATGTACTCCTCTCATTAAAGAAGTTAATAAAAGACAATTCGGTTCACCAACCTTTATCACTGGCGTAGATCCTCAGAGGACTACCTCAGGATGGAGGCAGACCATCAAAGGGATCAAGGACCAGAGCCGGGCATCTAAGCTGACAGCTAAACAAGAGAAAGCTCAAGACCAGATTTGAAAATTATGAGTCGGGATCTGTTTTCTAATCTTAGTCGAGTCGAGTCTAGGACTTTCTTTTCTTGAAGTTGAGTCGTTTGTTCCACGATGACCTAGGGTGTGTCCTAGGAATCGTTCCTTCGAGTCTGTTAAGCTTTTGTCATTCCAATAAAAAGTTGCAGTTTCATTTCCAAATATGTCTTGTTTCCAATCCTCAATCATTCCGAAACATGATAAAACGCACAACACACTCAAAGGAATCCCTGGGGTAGAAATATGTCCTGTTTCAAAATGTAAGGTACACTAGGATCCCGTGTTTGATTCCTTTACCTATTCCATGTCTGGTGGTAGAAAACCTCCATCTGAACCAATGTTTGTGATAAGCTTTTAGATGATTCTATGACAAACCCGGACTAGCTCCTTGTTTCCCCTATCGATGATGGAAGGCAAGCCTTTTCCCCAACAAAATCATCCCATCTCGAAGAGAGAAGATATCAACCCGTTCTAACAAGGAATTGTTAGTTCTTACCCAAATTAGTTGGCGAAGCCCAGTTTTCAAGGTGTATCCATTTATGACTAAGAGAATGAATAGAAGATCATTTTCAAAGAGAGAAAAAAAGATGAAAAAGAATGAAAAAATGAGAAAAAGAGAAAAATTGAAAAAATGAAAAAAAAAGAAAAAAAAAAGAAAAATGGAAAAAGATGAAAGAAAAAGAAAAAAGGAAAAAAGATGTTGAAGTGATTGCAGAACGCTTTTGGTTGAATGTCGAAGTTACGGAAGCCAGAAGTCAAGTCAAGTACCCATAGTTGAAGTTCAATGGGCGAAGCCCAAAAGCTTAAGTAGTAACCTCTTTACCCTCTAAGTCCTTCCTGAGACAGTTACAAAGGGATAGTTGGGAATTTTGAGAATCAGTTAGCTTGTGTTAGTAAACCCAAGCCTTTAGGATCCAGACATGGAAATTTGAACCCACATTATTTTTCAACCCATTTGCACTCGTGGTTCATCAAACCCGAGACACCCATTCCAACCACATCAGCAGCCATAGCCCTTGGCCTTAGCACCACAAAACAAACCTTCAGAATGATGGTTAACCATTCAAACTTGCTATTACCAAGCTCCATATCCCAAAGAACCACAACCTTTTGTACCAACCCTAGACACGGGATTTAACAGTACCTTACAGGCTAGAATGGGATACGACATGATACCTTAGGTGAAACCTTCGAGTGTGTACACACAATCAATATTCCAAGTTTATGCACCTTGATCGAACTACGTCGGATTTGATTTCGCTTCACGCGAATACGTAGGCAGTCCTTCAGATTAAAGGATTCAATCCACTCATCTTGTCGGTTTATTACGGGTCTTAACCAAGTCCAAATGAGGCCACCTTTGTTTGAGTCGGTCTTAGCACTCGATGTAGGCTAGGATAAGGATATAGGTTCAGATAAGTAGTGTCAAGTCTCGGAATGAGCTTTATCTAACGGTGTAGGCAAAGATGCTGAGTCACATAGATGTGGGTTTGTGTTGGGAACATAAAATATGAAAAAACCCGCTGAAAAGAAAGAAGGCGTGGAAGAAAAATAGTAAAAGCCCGCTGAAAAGAAAGAAGGCGGTGGCAAGAAATGACGAATACTCGCTGAAAAGAAAGGAGGCGAGGAGAAGAGTGGCAGAATGTTCCCAACAAGAGTGATGTGTGATGTCCAACTGTTCTCATAAAATCAGTCTGTGTTTAGTGTCTGGGCGAAGCCAACGTTGTTGCTCCATGAGTTTAATCCACCTTGTCAATGCCAAGTGATCTTGATTCCCATGTGCCCTTGGGAGCACGCCCATGCCATACGATATCTCTGTCTCAAGTCCGGCGACCTATAGATTCCCATTTGCCATCTTTTGGCGCCAGAATGGCCAATTTACATTTCTACCTCCAACAAGTCAATAATTGAATTAAAACCCGTGCACACTTACGGTTTTATTTCCCTTTTTGTTTTACGGTAGCGGGCTACGCCCACGTTGTTTACGGGTCATACGGAGTGTCTGAGTCGTATTTCATGCTCACCCATCAAGGTTCGATTTCAAAAAATTTCAAAATTTCAAAATTCCAAAAACTTTTTGCGAATTATGGATAGATGATCCAAGTAGTGGAATCTTTTCGGGTCGATGACCCCAATCTTTCAAAATTCAAAATTTCAAATTCAATTTTTGAAGGGTCGATGGCCCAACATACCAAGTGATGTCAAATTTAAACTTTGGGTCGATGGCCCAATTATTCAAAATTTTCAACATGTTCAAATTTCGGGTCGATGACCCAGTCTTTCAAATTCAATTTTAGGTCGACGACCCAGCATTCCAACACTTCAACTTCAAACCTCGGGTCGATGGCCCAGCATTTCTAAGTGATGATAAATTCAAAATTCGGGTCGATGACCCAACTATTCAAAATTTTCAAATTCGATTTTCCGGTCGATGACGCAATCTTTCAAATGATCTAATTTTAGGATCGATGATCCAAATGTGCTTATGTGATGATTATTGCTAGTACGTTTTTGTGTTTCAGGATATGCTTCAACTGGGGGCTCTAAAGTCTTCGACTTTAGAGCCATTGCAAACTGGGGGCTCTGAAGCCGTTGGCTTCAGAGACCATTATCAAGATGTAAAGGATGATATCCACCAAGAATTCAATTCAATACAAGAGTATGAAATGGAAGAATTCCGTAGCTGAAAGCAAATGATGAAAGTGGCGGCAACCTCCTTGGAAAGCCCCGTCCCATTCGGATAAGCGCCAGCAGATGATAAGTTTTGGGCAAATGTTAGCAGATGATGAATTTTGGACATACGCCAGCAGATGATAAACTTTGGGCATGTGTCAGCAGTTGCCGAACTACGACGCGGGTTTGATTCCGTCAGAAACGGATACGTAGGCGCCTAAGGATAAGGCTCAATCCACCATATATGCAATTTTATGGGTCGATGACCAACGATGACAACTTGACACAACAGAAGCAAGAGTCAATCCCCAACGAAGTTTCAGGTATGATCTCTTCTTATGGTCAAGCGAGCTTATATACGCAAGTCTAATGGACTATAAACGACCCGTTGAGAATCCTCGGGTCGAAAGGGACTGGGGTATACTTTGACTTTCGCCTTGTCCAAGCCTCAGTCAAAGTGGGGGCTCTGTAGATACCCGTATCCGTCGATATTGGAATTTATAGAAAACCCGACAAACACCCGATGATGATAGGACACATGTATTTATTTAGTTGTCATTGTCATTATTTGGGTTCGTTTTACGATGTAGAATGAGCGTTGTCGACGGAGTATTTTAATTTAAATGATATTTAAATTAAGGTCTTTTTTAAGGTGAATTCAATTTATTTTATTTTATTTTGAATTTATTTTCCCAAGTTTATTTTATTGAAAATAAAATAAATATTTGATATGAAAAATCATTTTATGAGTATATTTGGTTTGAAAAATCATTTATTTTAATGTGTTAATTGATTTGAAAAATCGATTTGAAAATCGAAAAGAACTCGTTTTGAACATGTGTTTTTGAGCTCGATTTTAGCTCGGTTTTTGAGCCCGTTTTCTTTACGAGTTGGCACGAATATCGAGTACACTAATCAACCTAAGCCACTACCCATCCAACCCCAGTTTGAACCCCATAACCACGGCCCAAACCATGCCCCAAATCACCCCAAACCAGCCCGCAAAACACGAAACAGCCCCCCCTGTTTTGCAGCTCAATCCCGAGCCCAAAACCCGCTCCAAATACCACCAAAACTCGTGCCCATTAACCCTAACCCATACCCTAATATCCTACCCATATTACCTTACCTTAATCACCAAGAAACCCCCCAAACGAACCCTAGAAAACCCCCCAAAAGCTGCTGGACAGCAGCTATGCTCAGGGGATCCCGTCTGCCTCTCCTCCCTTTTACCCTACTTTAACTCCTTATAAATACCCTCCCTTCACCATACATTCATTCCTCTAAGTTCTCCCCACATCCTACCATCACTCACAAGCTTTAAACCTCAGAAACAAACCCTAATTGCCTCTCAAAATCCCTCCACAAAACCGACATACAAACTGAAACTGTTTGTGTGTCTTCCTCGAAAAACAATTCGTTCCTCCCTCAAACCTCCATCAAAACTCGATTTTCTTGTTCCTAATTAACCACATAACATCCATCTACACATTAGACAAAGATTTACGAGCCAAATTGCCCTTGAGAGTACACGAAATCCCTCGAAAAACAGAGTGTTATACACTCCGTTTTCGCGGTTTGTTCTTGTCTGTCCAGTTCTGTTTGTGCTCGTTTTTCGTGCCCAATAACTCAAAACGAGCATGGGTTGCTTTAAGATCTCTGTTCTCCTCTCTTTCTAGTTTTCAAAACATCTTTTAAATCGAATTTTCGTCGTGAAACGAGGGAGAAATCATTGTTTGAAAGTTGCTGTCCAGATTTGCCAAAAACGCGTGTTTGCTTTGTTTCTTCATCGACGACGGCCTCTCGAGATAAAATCTACCATCGATTACGACCCAAGACGGTGTCAACGATACATGTAGGTTGAGGGTGCATCAAATCCTCCTCTTTATCCTTTTTTATTTCGTTTTTTATGTTTGTTCTTTTATAGTTTGTTTTGTTTGTTTATCGCTTTTTTATTTATCGTTTAAATTAACTATGAAACTAGTTTAGTCCGAGTATGAGTTAAAGTATCACCATGAACACCCGCGTTGACTTGAGATGGGAAAAGAAACCGCTACATCAGTCGGTCGTACACCCCCGTCTCATTTACATATCCTCGTGTTCAAGGTAGGGCATAAATAAAACGAATTTCTAACTTCGCTTTTCGCTTTTGACCCCTTTGTTATTTCGACCAACTCGACACACCCTAGGATCCGTTGTATGTTAGTTTAACCTCTGATTGTTAACATATGACGTATTTAGACGACATTCGATCATTTTAATAACCTAATTAGACATGTTAGGTGGCATCGACATAGCTTTTAAAATCGATTAACAATTCTATAACCTAATTGAATACATCTTTCTTATCACTTGATTTCTCGCTAGCATAGGAGTGCGTGATTAGCACCTTCCTATTAACACTCGACGAGTAAGCATTAATCTTATGATATTGTGACCTAATTGGACCCTTTAGGCCGTGTAGAATACACACTCGCGCGTTTCTTCTCAATCGATCAACCTGTTTTATAACTTGTTTTCTAACTCGTTTTCTAATCCGTTTCGCAATCATTCGATCTAACCAATGAACCTAACCTAGGAACTAGGATGGCCTTGTCTTGGCCGTGAGGGTGGCCGTGGTTTGGGCCGTGAGTTGGCCGTGTCTCTCGTCTTTCTCATTTCGTTTTTCTTTTCTTGTTTATCACTTGTTCTTTGTTGTTTTGTAGCTTGTAATTTATAGTTTGTTTATCGAGTTGTAATTTTCGAGTTAGTTTTCTTTTATCGAGTCAAAACCTCTTTCAAAAAACATTAGTCTTGTTTAGTTAGACGGTTGTTCCCCAATGCATGTAAGAGCGTAGTAAATCGCATGTTGTTTAAAGCAACATGGCCCGATTTATGCTAATGCATGCTTTGGTGCGTAGCCCAATGTCTAATTCGATAAGATCAAGCGAAAGCACACATCACGAGGAGTGACCCAAGGCCGTGGGTCATGTAAGCCGTGGGCCACCCCTCTTGTGCACGTTTTTCTAGGCCGATTGGCCGTGTGTGTTATCGTGTACGGTTTTGTATGTAGCAATTGTATTTAGATCGAGTTGTATTTCTAATTTCTCGTTGTGTCGGCATGAAATGCCTGGTTTGTAATAGGTAGATCCCAACGGCTCCCCCATTCCCCCTTTAAGCCTTGTTTGCTTTGTATGTTGTTAGATTAATCAACCCACATGCTAAATTACAACTTTGACAAAGTTAGTTTAGTTGCATCTAAATCGACATAGAAACTTCACATGTTAAGGTTTTGAAAACAATGTTTGCATTTCATACATCGTAGTAGCTATGACCTTGTTTGAAATCCGACACTTGACTTAGTAGAGGCCGTTATTGACGGGCGGGGTTGGGTGTCCTTATGGGCTTCCCAACACGTACCCTCACCCCTTACTCAAGATCTATGGTTTGTGGATCCGTCTAAATACCATTGGATTACGAGAGTCATTCAAATCGAGTGATATAGGGTACAAGTCTTTATCTTTAATCACTCGTAGTCGATGGGCTTTATGCTTTTCGATGAAAGGTGTAAAGTTGACTTGAACGGTTCCAAGTTCCCAAAAAGCTTGGTGGCGACTCTAATTTGTCTTAATTCGATTCGAAAGAACCTCGAGTCGATTATGCCTAGTGTGGATCCCGCGGACGCAGTTCCCGAGGGCCTTGTCCACAGTACCCCATGATAAATTTAAGAAAATATTACTTTGTAATACAGCTACGTAAATGAATATATAAAATAATACGATGGGGTAGTATATGGAATATGTCTATAACCCAAAAAAACTTAATTTTTAACTCGTCTCTACTTTTTGGGAAAACAAATAAATTAGGCACTTTAAAAAGAATTTTACATTCAATAATATACTCATACTTTTGTATAAATAAGTATAAGAATAATCAATTGAAATAATACCTAACTTAACCCATAAAAAATAAATAATATCTTAATTTATATATGACGACTTAAAATATGTATTAGGAAATACTTTGTCCTTTGCGCGGGGGTCATCGAGCTGCATGATATCACGAAAAGCTCGGTCAACAGCCTCAAAAGCATGGCGGTGAACCATTGGGGCTTCGTCCCATATTATTAGAGAAGCTTCCCTAATCAAGTGTGCGAGGTTAGTTCCTTATTCTATTCTGCAACTTGTTGTCTCAGTTAGTTTAATCGGTATTACGAACCTAGAGTGGGCTGTCCTACCGGATATCAACAATAACGCTGCAATTCCAGACGACGCTACTGCTAGAACGATAAGGCCTTCAGATCGTATCTTCGATATCAATGCTCCCCAAAGGTATGTCTTCCCTGTACCTCCGCTTCCATACACAAAGTAGAGGCCTCTAATTTTTTGGTGAACTGCATTTAAGACATTGTTGTATACTCAGTCTATTTTTATGTAAAAAAATTTAGGCCTCAAATATGATTTTGCCATAAATCAAATGGTAAGTAATAAAGTGAATAACGATCTAAAATATTTGATTTTAAAAAAAAAAAACTTTTAAAGAAGACTTGCCTAACAATGTCGAATGATACTAATATGAAATTAACTTGTGCATGAAAATGAACTTTATAAAGACTAAATAATAAGAACTACGAAGTATATGCTAATAATATAACTACAAAATGGAGTAAAATATAAGTCAAACGACTCACCAATTTTCACGTCTTATCATTTTGGTTCCATAATAAAATCTGTCATCTTACTTGATCGAGTACATACTGAATCATCTCGCCCTTTGGATCGAGGTACCCATATGAATGGCATTGGAAAATCCACACACATATCAGATTGTTTTTCATACTAACAAAGAGATCAAGAGCAACAATTACTTGATCTATAGCAGATAATCCAAATCCTAATATTACTGGTGATATTGGTGAGAATATTTTGGAATTAGAGTAGAAGATGGCAAAAACTAACATGCAATATTTATTTCCGAAATAATAAATACTCTTATTGTTAAAGATTGCTAATTTTGGGGACTACACAATTATTCCTAAGAAAATCTTGTGCCGTATTAGAGGAAACGTTTTTAAAAAATAAAGGGTTATTTAACATGAATACTCTGAACTATGGTGATCCTGCTCAAAATACTCCAATCTTTATTTTAACTACCAATATACCCAACTATTACTCATCTTCCCTCTGAATAGAATTAGTGTAATGTTAGCTTGTTGTAGCAGGTAATTTTAGCTTGGCCCCCCCCTATTTTCTTTTCTATACTTCATCTTCCTCCTCCTCCTCTACTACTCTATTTTATTCTGGTAAACTTTTTGCTCTCAAATTTCATCTCTCTCGTCCATTTCAATGATACTTCTTCCTTCTCCTTTGTTAATTTTTCTCTCTCCTCCTTGAAGCACCCATCATCATCTTCATCAATGTGGTTCGATTAAACCTTTTTCCCACATACAAGTGACCATCAAGTCCAGTCCTAATAACATACCCATGTATCTCCTTCCCTTTACCAACATCAACAAGTTCTGCAATCATAGGAAGTACACCCGACAGACTAAAAGCATCCGGTTTTAGTTCAACATTTGCCATCACCCTCAACATTCACAAAGCTTCTGCAAATATCCCATTTTGAGCATTTCCAGCTATTACGGTGTTCCATGAAACAAATCCCTAAATTCCCTACATGGCATAGTCTCAAATATTGTCTGAACACTAATTTGTTTCACTCTTGAAGTACCCATTTCATCAAAATCGTTCCTTGGCCTAAAACCGACTTCATCACAATATATCTTTCATTGAGGCATTTCGTCGAACATCATAAGAGATAATCTATGCTATGATGATGACTTGATGAAGAGGACCAGCAATGAACATGAAATATTCAAAGCTCCCTAACCTCTTAACTAATTCTAATTTAATTACCAAAACGCAATTCACAGTTGTTGGTTCAAACACTAACATTCAGAATTTTCCACCAATTTCACTTTAACTATGATACACACCCCACATCAGTCCTTAGAGTAACTCAGAGGCCTCGGGGTAATCACTTTCCTTGAGTGATCTTCATCAAATCATCGTAATATTCAAGAGAGTTTTCGTCGACGGTCGAGATTTCGGAGAATTGTTGGATTTTGACGAAAGATTCAGAGTTCGTTGGCGCAATTAATTCGATTATGGCTTCATTTGTTACTTCCGATTGTTCGACATTTCTAGGGTTCATATATTCTTCGGCCATTGTTGTTTTAGGAGGAAAGCTTCAAGAATGAGGATTCAAAAATGGAATGACAATTTCTTGGCTAGTGTTTCTGTAAAAGATTGATTTTTGGGTAAATAAGAAGGATGGATGAGAAATTGTAAGGGTTGAATTCGTTGTGTTTGATGAATTGGGCGTGAAATTGTTTGCTTGGGCATGAGATGGTTTTAATAAGAAAGGTGACACCTTTATCGTGTGACCGGTCACACAATAGTAATATAAGCGAATGGGTTAAATAGTTGGGTATATTGGTAGTTAAAATAAAGATTGGAGTATTTTGAGAAGGACTACTATAGTTTAGAGTATTCTTATTAAATAATCCAAAAATAAATTGATTTGTTACTGATTATCAAGATTGTGGAAAATTATGGATTGTTTCCAAATTTATTAAGGTTTAAATTGTGTTTAAAAAATTAAAATAATTATAATTATTATGTTGATGAATAATATAATATTTAATATTAATTAGTAATTAATAATTATCTATTTTTTCTGGGAATGACATGTGGCGATGACACGTGGCGATCAATGAGGTATGCGGTTGTTACTTTAATATAATACTAGTATTGGTGCCCGGCTTCGCCCGGGCTACCTCTACTTAACATTATTTTTTTTTTTCATTAAATAAAATTACTTAAAGCTGCATAACCCATAAATTTATCCTTAATAAATTTTTTCTATAACATATCCTAAAATTACGAATAAATAAATTTTGAGACAAATTCACTATCCCCGCTATTAATATTTTATTCTTATTAATGAAACAATAGTAATAACATTTCACTACTTGCCGGTAATCATTGTTACATTCACTACTCCCGCCGTAAATGTTAAATAATTAACATCTCTATACATCTAATAAACTATAAAGTTTAATAAAATTGAATAGATTTTAAATTTAATATATAATTTTATGATGATTAATAATTAATACCATAAGTGTGCATGTTTATACTAATTAATTTTAAGAAAATTGACCATCTTCTAGTCTTCTATAAATATTTAGGATTAGTATCCTTGAAATTGACCATCCTAATTAATTATTTTATTTTAAGGAAATTAACCATCTTAATTAATTATTTTATTTTAAGGAAATTGACCATGTTTTAATCTCTTACAAATGTTTAGGAAAATTATCAAGCTTCTATAAAGTTTAATTTTAACCCAAACTTTATAATATTTGCATTGAGATCCCTTAATCGGGTCCATCACACGGTGCTAGTGATTTACAACTATATAGTATAATTAATTTGTATAACTTTCTTTAATTACATTGAAGTCCCTTGGTTTCTGGAATTAATATATAGTATTGATATGATATGATATGATAATGCATAGTTAACAAACAAATTCATGCTGAAACTGTACTCCACTAGATAAAGAACTTTGGGGAATGATATTTGATTCTTGGATAAGAAGACATTTAACAAATTAATGTCGCAACTTATTTTATAATACTTCCTCCATTCCAATAAATTCTATACATTTGATTACACTATAACTCATATATATTTAATAAATGTATAGAATTGATTAGAATGAAGGAAGTAATATTTTGGAAGGGGTTTTAAAATTATTGAATTATCATAGATTGAACGGAATCGATTTCAATTTGGCATCAAACTCATTCTTCTTCATTTTCCAAATTATGTATGAAGGCTCAATCAACAGACGGAATAAAAGATAGATGTAATGTAAAATCGAGAATCAATCAACTTGTAACTATTAATAGTATAAATAAATGCTACTGTAGTAATTATTGCTACAAATCTATGACTGATCGAACTACATAACACGGTGTTTTTTCGCTAGCAACCGTATTGAATTTTCTCTTTTGTTGCTTGTAGATGAAGAACACAATAGATGAAACGAGGTAGATGAAGAACGCAATACAGTGTTAAACGTAATCATTGATGAAGATAATATAGTATAAAGTAACTTAATATTAAAAAATAATTGTTTTGTGTAAAATGTTTTAAATAAGTTTTAGTTTAGCTAGAGTTTAATTTTTAACTGAATAGAAGTAAAATAGATATAATTACATACATACCCTTAAAACATTTGCGAAAAATGAAAACAAACATTTTATTTTTTATTTTTTATTTTTCTTTAATTATGTGCGCCGAAATTCAGTACCACCGAATGACGCCCTATCGCCATCCTCGAAGGAAAATGAGCAAGAAAACACGAAATATCAAAACAATACTTGGCAATCTCGTAATAGTAGTACACAACATTATTGTCCAAGAATGTAAAATATTTTGAACTTGTTGAGAGATTGAATCGATAATAATATTGTAAATTAGAAATTACTTTCTTTTATATATTAGTTTTCTAAAATAAATCTCTTTTTTAAATTATTTTTAAATACACATCTACAATATGTGGGTAGCATTATAATCAAATTGAAGTTGATAAATTGTTTTTAAATTACTCCAATAAGATACATTTTAATCAAAAATTGATTCAAACTCCAACTTAAGTCACTTATTTTGCCTGTTTATGAACTTATTACGTTTGTTACTTAGCCAATTTATACTTTAAAAGGTATAACAATGGATAATAAGTTTAAAAACAGACAGAATACGTCAATTAATTTGGAGTTTTGAAGCAATTTTTTTATAAAAGTGCATCTTAAGGGAGTAATTTAGAAAAAGAATTATAATGTGTAGATATTTTAGAAAGCTGTTATGTACAATTGAGTAATTGTTAACTGACTCTTGATTATATTTCGTATGAAAAGGTATAAAATAGAAGGTTCGACATTTCAACCCGAATAAGATTGTAGATTTTACTGAAATTATTTTGTTAATTTTGTTTTAGAAGATAATGTTATTTGATATTGAAGCGTAGAATACACGGTTTTCGGCATTCAAGGGCTCTGGAACAAAAATGCCCATAAATTGCACAGACGATTTCTAGGGTATGATAAAGCAGCCTCACAAATTTTGAGGAATAACGAGTGATGTTTCTGGTTGTCGGTGTGTGATAATTAAGTGAGAGACGGACATCGTATACTCGTTAAAAATTGTTTAATACTATTTATTTGGAGCTGAAAATATATATTGAAACTCCTAAAACGACCTCGAACATGTGGTAGAAAACTAAGAGAAAAAGAAATACGACCCGGAATGGACTCTCGAACGGCTCAAATCGAAATGAATAATACACGTTTTTCGGGATTCTAAGGTCCCGAAAAAAAAATGTCTGTATATCACAAGGTTGATTTCTCAGGTTAGAGAAAGCGGCCTCGCAAATTTAAAATTTAAGGAGCAATAGAGGACAATTAAGGCCTACCAATGTACGATAAACCAGTCTTAGGCAGAAATTGGAGACTCGTTAAAAGTGTTTTAAAACTTTTATTGGGGGTTGAAATCGATCAGGGTAACTCATGAAATGACCATGGACAAGTGGTTGAAAAACGGAGAGAAAAAGAAGCACGACCTCACGAACGACTCACATTGAAGTGTCATTGAAGTGTATAATACACGGTTTTCAGGATTCGAGAGTCTCAGAACAAAAATGTCTGTAAATCACAAGGACTGTTTCTCGGGTCAGACTAAGCGACTTCACATATTGTGAATGAACAGTGGACATTTGAGGTTGCCAGTTGTAGATACCTAATTTATGCACCTCACGCAAGCCACCCGGTGATGATTGGGCCGCATGTTTGGTACACGAAACGATTTATGACAATTCGTAAGTTTATCGTCAAGTGATAGCTCAAATACTTGGGTCTACCCCCTGGTCGTCATCTACGCGCCGTTACGGTCGTTTTAACAGTATTTAGAGTACATTTGGAGTCCGGGTCAAAAAACCGTCTTCATTTTCTAATAACCGTTTAAAATGCCGAGTCGGAATATTCTGGAATGTTCCGGATATTTCTATTCCATATTTTCAATCTTTAATCTTTTGGTAAATATATCCTGAAATTATATTTTAAATAATAAGGAAATTAAGATCAACCGCAATTCCATAATAGAAACGCGGAAAATCTTTCTTCCGCAGGAGGAAACCCTCGGGGAAAGGACGCAGCACTTGCTGCGCCTCTTCCAAGAGACGCATTGGTTGCTGCGCCTCTTCCCCAGCTCCTTTCTGCGTATTTTAAGATCTTTTCGAGATTTACTTCCAAAGTTTTACCGAAACTCTAATTCCTTCGTGTGATTAGTATAAATAGGGACCTTCGTTCGTTCCTCATATTTCTCACGCGAGTGTCCGCCCTTCTCTTCTCCCTTTGCATTCTAAGACCACGCTCTTGCTTTTTGGCGTCTACGTGCTTGAACTTTCAACCACGTAAGCTCGGATCCTTCTGAGTACCAGCCTCGTTTTGCACGACCGACCAATTTGACCAACTCCACCTCAATCAACTTAATCAACTTTGTTTAATTTCCTCTTAGAGGGCACTTTCGTCGCACATTCGAGTCGAGCATCACTAAACGTTAACTTAGTTAATCTCATTTCGTCAAACATGTAAGTCTGAGGGTGTCAATCCCATCTTTTACTATTGTTTTTATTTTTGTAATCATTATTGTAAGGTCTACGTCAAAAATATATTCAAAACCGATTTATAAAACCTTTATTCAAACCCTTTTTACGGATCAATGGGAGACAGACGTCGAGAAGCAACGCAGCAACTGCTGCGCCTTTTCGAATGGACGCAGCATCTGCTGCTCCTCTTCCTGAGGTTGCCGCAGTTCCTGCTTTCCTTCTTCTTCCCTCGTCTTCTGTTTAATTCGTCTATTTATTTCGTCTTTTCTTGTTCTTATTTCATTGGCATGATAATTTAGCATGTAATTTATTAGTAATTCATCACCTTTTAATTCCCGACTTAAATCCCAAGTAATTAATATTTGCGGGTTTTCGTCATTAAATCAAATCCGGGTTTTAGAGATTCGATTCATCCATATCAAGTCTCTGGAATTCGACCTTTTGTATATTTTTCATCTGCTTATCATCATCATCATCAATAGTTTAGCATTAATAACCTAATTAATTTGTTTTAGTTTGTCTAAATTGATAATTAACCTTTCTCAAAAAAAAAAATTTATAATTAACCTTGTAATTAGTTTTATGTTGTTCTAATTAGTTTTATCTCATGTTTTATTGTTTTTATGACCAATTCGCATGTAAATAATTCATTAAACCACTTCTATCCGAGTCAAATATCAATAATCGAGCATTAAATTACCAATGAATATTAACGACATGCAATTCCGGCTTCACAGCAGAATTCACCTCAGGAACAGACGCAGTGAGCACTGCACCTCTTCCAAAGGACGCAGCTCTGCTGCGTCTATTCCGGGTTGAGTTCTGTCTTTGAACTTCCGTTGTTGCTTTGACCTAGTTTATTAGCTTACTTATTAATTAACTATTACTCGTATTATCACCATTAATATGTTCGTTTATTTATTTTCTCTTTTATTTTCTCAAATCATCCGTTTTAAATGTACTTTCGACGTAAATCAATTAACCCGTTGTAATTATTTTAATTATTGTATTTTTTTTATTCTTTATTATTTATTATTTGTATGCTCTCACATGCAATTAACCTAAATTCCTATCTCGACATTAATGCATGCTAAATTACATGTTCACCGACTTAGTTAATTCTTACATGTTAGGATTAATCTAATGGATGTTGCATTGCATGCATATAACCGTCAACATATCGAGTATAGATGATTTTCCCTAATCATTAGTAGAGGCCGCTATCGAGGCGGGCGGGATTAGGTGTTCGTGAAGGAAATGTAGATCTTTATACACTAACATATTCATATATGTTTTAAATTAATTTGTCATAAAAATAATAAAGGTCTTATGCATGCAAACTAATAAACAATATAAGGAAGAAAAATAATTTTCTCACCATAAAAATCGGATTTATGGGCACAAGTGAGTTCACCTACTCACTTGTTCTTGAGCTCTCCAAATGGAAGAACAAGGATTCAAGTGTAGAATCCCTCCCAAAAGCATATACCCAAGGAATCTCTTAATAACCAATATTATTTAGATCTAGTAATAATATTAGTTTTACTATAAAATTGACACAATATAAATTGTATTTTCACTCTTGAAATTTCGGTCAAGAGGGAGTATTTTTGTGGTTTATTTCTCTAGAAATCTCATAAGATGTAGAGAATATCAACTTTCTTACTCTAGAAAATTATGTAGTGGAAAAATGAAATGAATTAGTCATGAAAAAGAAGGGCTCTTCTCTTTCTTGTGGGATGGCCGAAAAATTGCTTGGGGAGGTTGCCCAACACTTTTCATTTGTGCTCTTCACAAGAGACTAGGCATGCAAGCCTACTACCTAGTGTTATGATTGTGTTTTCATTTAAAAATAAACAACACAATATAAACTATGTACACACCCCTTTATTTTCGGTTTTGGGCATAAAATGGAGAATCCATTTTATTTTGTCATTTGTCAAATTTGTCACATGTAACATGTTACATGACATGTCACAATGTAATGTATTTTTATCATATTAAAAATCAACATACTCATAAAATATGTCATTTACAAAATTGACTAGTAATTCGTAATTACTCGTACCAAAAATGTTTCCAAATTATAAATTACAACATTCTGTATTTATAATGATTTATTCATTCCGTTCAATTGTTTCGTAAACAATGATTTCATCTAAGTAATAAAACAATTCGATTACTTAGACCGTGTCTCATTTAATCATATTTACAATAAGATACGTAAATTATACTCACAAAATTATCCGTCAATTTTAAGCAATTTAATTAACTCGTATCGGTATACGATTAATTAAATAATCAATTAAGAGTATTTCCCTATAGGTATGACCTAAGGGGATCAACTGATCACCACCGTCGCACGACAGTAATGTCAAACTCTAGTCATCCAATCATTACCGATATGTGTGGACTAGTTGACTGTAAAATATTACATCCCACATGTATTCTTAAAATGAGATTTAATAATGATATTTAAATCATGTGATCGCACTATTGTTGAGGACACATTTCCCAACAATCTCCCACTTGTCCTCGACAAGTGTGCGTCACCAATTCTCTTGTCCTATTACCATCTCCCACTCAATGCAAGGTGTCTTTCAGGTCGTACTTGCAAGTGATCATATCGAGAGTGGTTTCCTCGATCTGGAGAATAACTGATTGACCGGATTTATCTATCATAGATACCTTCCGAGCGTGGCCACGCATTTCCAGTTCATTACTCCTCGAGTGGCCCTGAGATATTGTTATAACCCTGACAAGGGGGTGGACAATTCCTATCGCACTTATTCCCTTCGACTAGCCACAGCCATCATAACCCAAAATATGTCCATTTGACCCCATTTACGAAGGTCGTAGTAACACAAATCAAAGTTAATCTGAAACTGTGCCATCTTAGGCGAACAGTCTTTAGTCAAAAGAATCGACTCATTAGAATACAATAGCAGCTCTCGCCACGACCAGGCTATATAAATTTGCCAGAACTCTATAAGCGGTCATAAGGCCCGACAAAGTGTTCCTAACAGTCTGCCTATGTGATCGACTAGTCATCTCACATGACTGTATGACACTTGAACTTGCCATCAATCGCATCACACTCTAGTCACTTCGAGACGTCACCTCATACAAGTGACTATGGGCGAATACAATGCTAATCCGTGTTCACTTTAACGGGGTTCAATTGTCTCCACAACCCGTTTGGATGTAACAAAGTATAATAAAAGAGTTTTAAAGTAAAACTCGAACGACAAATGCGATTATCACATATGAATAGTCAATGCCTGATTACTATTTCATGTTCTATAATCTAATTTGGTCTTGTAGATAGTTGTTCATTTCAATTCAATTGAAATGACATGACTCATCATGTTTAGCCTTTGAGAAGGCTTTGGTTAGTAGGCTTTATCAATTTCTTTTACCTTACTCAACCTCACTACATACTCGTTTTCCTTTGTAATGTATACATTTGCATTACAAAACTTTCTGAGTACGTGTCGAGATCCAATCAAGACATAGGCCCTCTAGCCTTAGAATAGCTCCCACTTGTTTTCACGAGTGTGCGGGACTCATCCTTCTTGCACATCTCATGATTGCAAGTGTACTCAATTTCCGTTATAAATATCTCTCATTGTTCTTTATTGCCTAGAACGATTCTAGAAAATCTACTTCTTAATTAACATTGCCACAATGGTATCTTAACCATCCTAATGTGTTTTGATTATGGTTTTGTCGGAAACCATGTGCAATCTCAATTGTCAATTGTCACTTGTGTAACACCCTTACACAAAATTGCATCATAAACACTTTGCATCACTTCCTTAATGCTTCTGCAAGCACTTAAGGGTAATCTTTATATATTAGGTAAAGATTACTTAAATTCGATTTTGAAAACAATTCATCATACTCAAAGTATATGAAGTGTTATACATCATTACTCATTTAATTGATCCGGCAGCGGAAGCAAATGGAATCAATCAAATATGTTCAATTTAATTGAACTAGTCATGAATCTTATCAACATAAGACTTCTTACTGACGCTAATATCATGTGGATTTATCTTCATAAATCCGGATATTCAAGATGCATTATAATACTCCAAAAGTCTTAAATCATTCTCAATGATCAATATGTCATCCACATATCGGACTAATTAAAATTTCCGTAACTCCCACTAAACTCCATGTATAAACACAACTTCTTGACTTATCGAGAAATGTTTTATCACATGATCAAAAATGTTGATTCCAAATTATTGATGTCCTACTTAAGACCATCTCTTAAGTTGCACATTATCTTAGGATTGCAAGAATCTATAAAACTCATGACATGTATTGAATACATTCCTTCTTTTGAAGAAGTGGGTTTTAGATTCACTTGCTTCGTATTTCATAACCTCATAATGAAACACAATCCCTAAGAAGATCCAAATAGACTTAAGCATTTCAATTAGTGCAAAACCCTTTGTCACTAATCAAGCCTTTTATTTCGGATTCTCATGGCTCTAAGCCTTGTATTGAGTTGTGACTTAAACATTCTTATGTAAGTCATTCGTTCATTACTTTCTAGAAGTAATTAACATGAATCAAACAATTTCTTTTGTAAGTTATAAGCTCTTTACTTTCTTAAAAGTAGCATGAATTCATCATTTTTAGCAAGTGACGAATTTAACCTCCTAGGTTTTTGAAGAAACAATGTCTTACACAAAACGTCTCATGTAGCCAAGAAAGACCAGTTTCTTGCGACATAACATTCTCTGTGGCATTCTTTGTGGCTCTTGAATAATTTCTCCCACTCTGTCTTCTAAAAATAAACTTGTATTTTAGAAAGACAGCGTCACGAGCCGCAAAACCCGTCGTACTCGTGATAATTGAAAAAGGAAAAAATGAGCATTTGTTTCTTGTGAAAACTTACAAACATGGTACCCTTACCATTTCATATCTCATATGATTCGATTTAGTGGAAAAATAATTTAGACAAAAATGATAAAATCCCCAAAAGGATCAAGTAACTCAAAGTAACTTGATTGAAGTCCAAACCATATCGAATAGCGTTTGATTTCTTATCCAACCACACATTAATCCATAATGCGTGCTAAGAGAGATTAACTTGTGATTCTATATCACATTTTCTTTGGCTTATATCAAAGTCTTCACTTTGATAATCCCATCACGACTAAATCGCGTTTCCTTGAACTCTTTGAACTTCTTCAAAGATTTCTCTATTTACCTTATTAAGTGAACACATTAGGGTCAACTTAAATCGTTGGTAAAAGAAAATGATCAACCTATTTTGGATCAATGATTTGCAACCTCGATCTCCTTTTCAACCAAAAGGCACGAGACATCTTGCTTTGAATACAAGATACGCATATACCATTAACAATCTAATGGTTTCAAGAGTACTCGATAACTCTTTGCGTTCATCATTCCAAAATTTAAGGTTTAATCTTGGGTTACCAATTTGAATCTTACATCATCTACATGATATATCATTCTAGTTTGGTTAAGAATATAATCACCTTGATAATGGGTTAGCCATAACTCAAATCGTGGTGTATAGGGTCACAAAAGTGAAAACCTCTTTTGTCTCTTAACAAGTTTATATTCTTATTTAGAGTTTATGCACTTAATAGTCACAATTAAGTACCACTTTAAATCCAATAACTAGATTGAGTACACAATTACTCTATCTCTTGACTTCATTATTGCTAGTCGTCATATTCTAATCATCCTATGTTTCAAACATAATGATGAAAACCACCACCGGTTTCTAATATTGACGAAGTAATACTAGCAAAATTTATGTTTAATCAAATAAACATTTAACGAAGAAGGTCCCATTAGATGTCCCACAACTAACTTGTTGATTCTTCAATAATTTGGGGTAGTTTCCTTTCTCGTGTCTAACATTTAAGACAATGGAAACTTTATCGGTTGGGATTGATAGGTTTAGTATCGTCATTCTCAACAACTTTACCTTTAACATAACCTTGTATCAATTCCATTCTAATTTTACTTCTTTAACCTCGTCCTCATCTTAACGGTTTAAGAGAATGCTCCCACTCATTTCAATGAGTCTTTACTTAGAGAAGCAAAGGTGAATCTTATAAAGATTACTCTTCAATTCAATCGTTTTAGTCTTAAAACTTTCATTGAAGTGGTTGCGTTATTTTGGTCAATTACGAATTCTGACAAAACTAATTACCAAAATAATTTATCGCTTCAAGGTACTTAATTCAATTAAGTATATGAAACATAATCCATTGTAAGTAGAAGTGTTAGTCAAGAATCAAAAACCTGTTTGATAGTGAATAACTTTAATCTATACTCTTAACAAGAGATCCTTAGCAATGGTTCATTCGAGGTCTTTAGAAGAAAATTCAAATTTTGTCTTTAGATACGATGTTTTAATGGAGTTTTGAATCGAAATGATATCGTATATGAATTGTGGTAAAGAAATAGAACAATATAACAACAGAATAGTGGAAAACTTAACATTTATCGTTTCAATAATACTTGTAGATAACAAGTAAAGCATTTACATAGTGACCTCTACCCAACTATAATAAATGATTCCAAGACCCAAATTCATATTAACTTGGGCACGGTATGGCCGATGAAACCCTTATCAATATAACTCGGTTGATTAACGCTTTAATCGATTCTAATTTTAGAACTCTTGGTCGATAAAATTACTCTAATATTTATCTATAGCCCGGAACACATGCAACTACGGTCGCGAATACTTCCGTTGAGCTCAATGCAAATTTCGAATAAATGTGTCCATGATCCAAATCCACATCAACTTGGGCACGGTATGGCCGATGAAACCCTCATCAACATGAACTCTGTGGATTAACACTCATCACCCACTTCCCCTACGTAACAAGGTTTGTACCCCGGTAGGGCCGAGTGCACTCCCTCGCGAAATAGGTTTTCATGGTTTCTACTATTTGGTAAGGCTATGTCTCAATTGATTTGTTTTAGCGAGAGGTCATGTCAATTTATTATCTATCACGTTTTAAGTGAACTAAAGCGGTGAACTACGATAATTTTAATTGACACGGTCGATAAACTCGATGAAGAAGATGCATGTTTTAGTTATGGCGATTTAGCGATGCATGTGACATAAAATAAAATGCAAGCATAAAATAAATAAATCCTAGTATGGCCCTCCTAGAATAGAAAAACTATTTAACTATTACATATTCGGAAACCAACTCCATTGGTCCCTTGTACTTCGGTTGTGACACGCATCTCGAGGTAACACCGTCTTTATGTATCGCCATTCTTGAAGAAATCCGTCTTTGGGAACTCCGGAATGAATAAAATTACATAATAAATTACATAATTTCCTATTATACATTTGTAACTAAAAATAAAATAAATCTATTAAATTACAAAACGGTGATACGAGATCACAATAAAATTACAACCGAATCGATATTCCCATACATTTCGGGAAATACCAATTAAAATCTAAGGCCATACTAAGTAAAATTACATAATTCAAAATTACATAAATTAAAATTATGACAATCATAAAGAAAAATGCAGCATTATAATATGTATGAACATGCTCAATTTTATGCTAAATCGCCTTTAATTAGCCATTATCGTATATTACTCGGTTTTTACGGATTTGCGTGATTTCAACATTTTTATAATCACAAAAAATACATAAACTCATATTTATGCATAAGTTAATTACCCTAACCTCTTAGGACTCAAAAAATTAGTCTTCACTAATAATTTGACCATAATTAACCCATATTTTATAAAACTGTTCATAAATGGACCAAAAATTACAAAAATAAGCTATAAACTTCAAATAAATCACAAAATTTCAAATAAATTCAAAATTTGAAATTTAAACTCATCAACATTCTGGAAAAATACCATGACAGTCATAATGTTCAAAATCTTAGGTTAAAAATTTCGAAATTTTTCCGGAAAAACAATGTTGCGGTTTATCGTTTTAACTAAAATAATCATAAAAACATGGAAAAATTATATTCATTAACTTTTCAATTTTAGATCTGAAAAAAGATAATAAAAAGCAACATTAGACGTTTTTCCTAAGTCATAGATTATGTTTTTATTAATTTTTCACTAATAATGTCACTATTTATGCTATTTTTCTTCAAAAATCCATAAATCAAGCAAAAGGACTTATTTATAGCCAATTATTTTACACACATCTTGTAAAATTGCATGTGACAACATATTAAATTTCTATGACCAGATTCGAAATTTAACTCATATTAACCTATTTTTCACCTAAATCCGAATTTAATAATGAAAAATCCATTTTTCGAGCATAACAAGTCCAAAAATTATGAAAATTTACAGGTTATCTCAAAATAATATATGTGACAACATATCCAAAAATCAATGGAAAATTCGAAGTATAGCTAATTTTAGACCGAAAATGACATTTTTACTCATAAAATCATATTTAAATGCCATTATTGTAAATTATGAACAATAAAAATCCGTAAAATTAACCAAAATATCCTAAAATATTTTAGGACCAGAAATATTAACATGCATGGATTAATTTCGTGATATCTCATAATAACACAAATTTTACAAGTTTTATATGTTATTCTTATAACTCGGAAAAACTTTTAACCGATTTGCATGCAAACAACCGTGGCTCTTGATACCGATTGAAGGATATGTAGATCTTTATACACTAACATATTCATATATGTTTTAAATTAATTTGTCATAAAAATAATAAAGGTCTTATGCATGCAAACTAATAAACAATATAAGGAAGAAAAATAATTTTCTCACCATAAAAATCGGATTTATGGGCACAAGTGAGTTCACCTACTCACTTGTTCTTGAGCTCTCCAAATGGAAGAACAAGGATTCAAGTGTAGAATCCCTCCCAAAAGCATATACCCAAGGAATCTCTTAATAACCAATATTATTTAGATCTAGTAATAATATTAGTTTTACTATAAAATTGACACAATATAAATTGTATTTTCACTCTTGAAATTTCGGTCAAGAGGGAGTATTTTTGTGGTTTATTTCTCTAGAAATCTCATAAGATGTAGAGAATATCAACTTTCTTACTCTAGAAAATTATGTAGTGGAAAAATGAAATGAATTAGTCATGAAAAAGAAGGGCTCTTCTCTTTCTTGTGGGATGGCCGAAAAATTGCTTGGGTAGGTTGCCCAACACTTTTCATTTGTGCTCTTCACAAGAGACTAGGCATGCAAGCCTACTACCTAGTGTTATGATTGTGTTTTCATTTAAAAATAAACAACACAATATAAACTATGTACACACCCCTTTATTTTCGGTTTTGGGCATAAAATGGAGAATCCATTTTATTTTGTCATTTGTCAAATTTGTCACATGTAACATGTTACATGACATGTCACAATGTAATGTATTTTTATCATATTAAAAATCAACATACTCATAAAATATGTCATTTACAAAATTGACTAGTAATTCGTAATTACTCGTACCAAAAATGTTTCCAAATTATAAATTACAACATTCTGTATTTATAATGATTTATTCATTCCGTTCCAATTGTTTCTGTAAACAATGATTTCATCTAAGTAATAAAACAATTCGATTACTTAGACCGTGTCTCATTTAATCATATTTACAATAAGATACGTAAATTATACTCACAAAATTATCCGTCAATTTTAAGCAATTTAATTAACTCGTATCGGTATACGATTAATTAAATAATCAATTAAGAGTATTTCCCTATAGGTATGACCTAAGGGGATCAACTGATCACCACCGTCGCACGACAGTAATGTCAAACTCTAGTCAGCCAATCATTACCGATATGTGTGGACCAGTTGACTGTAAAATATTACATCCCACATGTATTCTTAAAATGAGATTTAATAATGATATTTAAATCATGTGATCGCACTATTGTTGAGGACACATTTCCCAATAGTTAGATCAAAAGAGCTTCCTAATACGTACCCTCACCCCTTACTCCAGATCTCTGTGAACATCCTTGTTCATTGGCATCCACGAGAGTCATTTTAGACATAGAAGGCTAAGGGTAACGAGTTCTTGGTGTTCATGTCACTACTTTGTGTCTTGACATGGCACGAGGTATTCGAACGGTTTCCAATTTTCCACAATAAATTGGTGGCGACTCCACAAATGCAAAAGCTTGTTTTCCCAAGCGAACCCGTGGGCCCGCGTCCACAGTTTGGCGACTCCGCTGGGGAATAATACAATTACGTGTTGCCAAGGGTGAAACTTGAACAAGATTAGGGAATAGTTTATACGAGACAGTTGTCGGTTTTCATAACTCAATCTTTCTAGATCGTTTATTCGGCCTTTCTAGGCCCAACCCAACCCATTCGACCAATCGTCCCGTCTAGATGGTTCAAATTCTTATCTGGGCCTAAGGATGAATAGCGATTGACGTCAACCATACCATGGCGCTTACTCCTGTTTGTATCAAGGGCTTTCCCTACTCGAGGAAATGGACTAGGAATCGGCCTTACTTCTGTTTGGTACGAGCCTCTCCACAGACCCTGGGTTTGATTGTTCGGTATGGCAACCCACCCTTTAAACCAAAACCCTTTTAAAATGCACTCAACATCCCGTTATAATACCTGTATAAATGCTTGTATTATATGTGATCACCATTTTCTAAACGAAACCATGACGAATTTTGTAAAATCAAAACCTCTTCTAAAAATGTAAAATTTTCGAAAAAGGCCAAATTTAGTGCAAAACCAGTCGAAACTCTGTCCAATTATCGAGTCAAAATTTGGGCCTCAAAGCCCATTTCAAAACCTCACTTCGAGTCCACTCCTACAACTACACTATAGTTGACTAGGACCAACATTTCCAAACTTTGTCATTTCTTCAAACCTCACTTGACACAAGTGGCACACTTCCACTTCACGAGTCAAAACTTTTCTTTGAGTAAGTGTGCTAGAATGGTCGATTGTGTTTTGATTCGTCGTCGATCTCTTATCCAGTTTCCAAGATGCCTGGAACTAGTCACGCAAGTGTCAATGGACGACCACCGAATGGTAATGATCTAATCCTAGCCGCGCTAACTCGTCTCCAAGTTAGCAAAGACCAAGTGTATGATCGCCTCAACACAATCGAAGGCCGAATTGTTGCTGTAGAAACTAGGTTGCCTCCTGCAGAAAATGAAGTGCCTTATGAATTTGCGAATGATTTCGTGAATGACAACCCTCCACCTTATGTGGGACCACAAGAAGTCAACCCTCCCGTAGGTCTGACTGAAGCTGAAAAACGACTTCAATACTTGGAGGAACAATTGATGTACCTCAAAGGGGATGATATCTATAGGGAAAACAATCGCAATTATGAGGCCGTGAGTTCCAAATTTCCAACCAACTTCAACATGACGGATATCCCGAAATTCAAGGGGCATGAAAACCCTTTGAACCACATTCGTGCTTTCAAGGATTACATGTCTATCAAAGGCATCAAACCCGAGATGTTCTTAAGGATCTTTCGTTCATCTCTTGATACCATCCCAAAGCAATGGTTCTATTCCCTAGAGCACAAGAAGATTGCCACCTGGGATGACGCCGCGATTGAGTTCGCTAAACAATATGCAGATAATGCTGAGATCCAAGTCAACATGCGCACTTTAGAGGTTCTTACCCAAAATGTTAAAGAAGGTTTCACCGACTTCCTAAGTAGGTGGAGGAAGACTAGTACCCTACTTTTCGAGCGTCCAGATGAAGCTTCCCTCATGGAAAAATTCATGGACAATTTGAAGCTCATTTATGCAAGTCATTTGAGGTACCAAAACATTAAAACCTTCAAGGATTTAACTGTACTAGGGACAAGGATCGAAGATGACATCCGTAAAGGACTCTTGTCCAAAACGGTAGGTCGTGGATATCAAGGCTCAACAAGTCGTTCTTATGGCTCTACTAGCAAGACCGATGAGGTTAACCTTCTCGAACCATCAAAGAAGAATAACCCACAAAGGAAGTTCACAAATATTGGAGATACATACTCCAACGCTCTGAAGAGATTGATGAAACAAGGTAAGCTCCAACCCATAGGGCCTACACCAGAACCAGAAAAGAAATCTAAATCCTGGGACGAGAATTCATACTGCGAACATCATAGAGGTAAGGGACACGATACAGAAAGATGTTACAAGCTAAAACATGTACTTCAAGACATGATTGAAGACGGTCGCCTACCAATACCGCCTGGAGGTAAGCCTAACAACACTCAGAATCCTCTTGGAATTCTTATGATTACAAATAAAGAATCTACCTTAGATTGTTCACACCTCATTTCTCCAGTCGAAGATGAGATCCATGCAATAGAGGATGAAGGGAATTACTCCATCATTTCCCCTACTATCACCGACTTCATCACATGGGCAAGGAATGTGAATAGACAAGTCTCAGAACTAGAAAGTGTAGTGGCCACCCTACGTAACCCAAGTACAACACCTAAAGAACGCGTGCCACTAAATCTCTCTCAAAATGCTACAATGCAAGAGGTAGTAGCCGTGGTTGATGATCTAATCGATCAAATCATCCACTTGGAAGCCGAAATCATAAGGTTGAGGGAACTTGTTACTATCAATGGAGTGTGGGCCGATGATGATGAAGATGAATACCTCACTGAACACTACCTAGTCAAAGTCAGTGAGAAAATAGTCAAAAATAGTGAGGACCAAGATATAGACCACCTTACTCGTTCGGGGTGTCCGTATCAAAATGTTTCTCAAAATGGTCCCATAGCAAATGGTCCAATTACCAATACCAACGTTGTCACGCCAAATGATAGCGAGGATACCTCTACTGACCATTTACTAAAACAACTACAGAAGACAAAGGCTGATCTTTCAGTCTGGCAACTAGTTGCAAACTCATTCCCACATCGCCAAGCTTTACTGCAAGCCTTGGCCAAATTAAATGTGGCACATAACTCCACGCCTGATGACGTAGTCAACTTGGTCTTCCAAGATTCAACTAAGCTAAATAACCCAGTTACTTTCTCGGATGAAGATTTGCCGCCTTTCGGCGTTATTCACAACTTGGCTCTATACATTACTGTCATTTGCTTAAAGAAGAATGTGCCAATGACTTTGGTAGATGATGGCTCGGCAGTCAACTTCATACCATTAAAAATAGCATACAAGTTAGGCATGAAAGAGTCGGATTGGACCCCTACCAATCAAGGTGTTCGCGCATATGATGGTACACGACGAAAAGTGGTAGGAGTAGTTAACCTTACCATAGCCACATGGCCGATTGAACGAAAGATTAAATTCCAAATAGTGGACATCAAAGCATCCTTCAACATACTTCTGGGAAGACCTTGGATTCATGCTTCCAAAGCGGTAACATCCACCCTCCACCAGAAAATCAAGATCCCACTAGATGGTAAAGTGGTGACAATCACTTCGTCACCCATCAAGGCGGTAATAGAAAAGAGGTCAAGCAACCAAGTAATTGCAAATCCAGCATATAAACTTGGGGGCTTCCATAACATAAACCTTGTAGAGAGTGAGTTGGCACCTTTGTACTTCGATCCCTACTCTAACTTAGTGGTCAACCACATGCTCAAGTCTCAGGGATACTTCCCTGGAATGACATTAAATCCTGTCCAAAGAAATACCTTTGCACCTTACAAAGAAGGCAACTCACAAAGGATACCACTAGGATTAGGATACAAACCCACCAAGGAAGAAGCTCTAGAGATGCTCACACAGTTCCAAAACCGCAAGAACATGGGAATCCAAATGTGACCCTACCTCCCTACCCTAAATAGATACTTCGTTAGAGAAGGGAGTCAAGAACGCTTTCACGGGTTTCCCGAACCTTAGCACTATATAGAAAGGCGACTAGCTGGAATCGAGATCTTTCACGACTGCTACTTTATCCCTACGGAAACGGTTCCTACCGTCAAAACTCGTCAAGCACCTTGCTTGGACGAACAAGCTGTTAGCTTACTGTTTGGAGAAGATCGATTTGTTAGAGCCGCACAGGACGAGATCATTACCTTGATACTTCAAGACGATCACTGTAACAACCCGGATTATAAAACAAAGGAAAAACTTATATAAAGAGAATATCGAGTACGATACTGATAAAAAGGGTCAAGGTGGCGGAAACACCAAGCCCAAATCCGGTTCGCTACTAACTCCAAAACAAACTAATACATTATTCGAAAGGTTCTTAAAACATAAAGTAAAGTCCTAATTTATTATTAAGCTCGCTTCGCACATTCCCCAACAAGCATCAACCAAACAGCATCACACTGAACAACCTGAAAAGGGGGTCGACAATCAGTCGGGAGTAACTAGATGCTCTCCCAGTCATGTTTACAACAATTGAATATAACCAACAATCATTAACAAATGAAATGTAAAACCAGTAAACATGCGAGATCATCTACACTCATGAAAGACCCAACAAAGCTTATCATGACTTAATCAATCTTAAACGAATGCATTCATGCAAACCTAGACCATATGCAACCACTAGACCATGAACACTTACAAGACTAGTAGTGACAAACGACCCACAACAACCTAAGGCACAAAGCTAGCATTGAAGCATAGCAAACATGGTGACACACAATCCACAGCAACAGAAGGCACAAAGCTAGCAACAAAGCATAGCGAATAGAGCGAACGCCCGTTAGAGCGTATAACCACTGCCTCTAACTGATGGAGCGTATAACCACTGCCTCCACCGGTACTATGTATAGCGTATAACCACTGCCTATATGTCTAAGACCTGGCCAGACTCTCGGTGCAATAACTGTACACCGAACGACACTCGGGAACCAGAGCGTATAACCACTGCCTCTGGCTAGTTCCGAACATAGACCCAATAAATCCCGCATCGACGGGTGACGTTAGTTCGTTCCGATAGTATATAACTGATACTACCGCCATCTATTCAAACTAGCAAATCACAAATGCACAGTATAACTGACTGTACTAACATGCGTGAACAACATCACGACTCAACTCGTAGAATAGTATAACCGACCATCCTACTCATCATATGAACAAGAGTAACCCAAGATATATAGGCAAACACAAGGACATAACATGTTGAACACAATACAACATATGAAACAAGTATAAGCAACCAATGTTATAGTAACTTCAGCTATAACTTTAATATTAACCATTCATTGTTATAGTAACCTTAACCATAACATAAACTCTGGATGCGAGGTTATAGTAACCTATACTATAACTTCAGTAAATATAACCCGGAAGTTATACTACCTCAACCATAACCTTGACACGAAACCCAAAGTTATACTAGCATTAACCATAACCTTGAGCCATAATCTCAGGGTTACATTAGTCTCAGCTATAACCTTGACTCGCACTTCAATGTTATAGTAGGTCCAGCCATAACTAGAGTAGCTACCCAAAGTTGTATTAACTTAAGCTTATAACACTTGAATCATCATCAATGTTATACTAACTTTAGCTATAACTTTGGAAAGGACCCTTGGCCGCCTATCATGCCGCCACTTAGGGTTTATTCGTAAACCCTAATTGCGCTCATGACACCCATAATAAACACATAACATCATACGATATATAATTAATGCATAAAAACATATACAAACATGCGAAACACATTTAATCATGATAACAAATAATCAAACATGTACCAATCATGCAAAAAATCATTAAATCATATTAATTACATCAATTGGCATAAACACAATTAAAAGAAAACACCTAGTTACCTTATTAAGCAATTAAACCTTAGAGATCGTCTTCAACGATATAAACGTCTTCTCCAGGAGCAACTTCCACGCCTTTATGAATCATCACGTGCCAAAGATAACGAATCTAATAAATATACTAACTATATATATAAAAACTATAAAAACTGTAAAACTATGCGAAAACATAAAACTTACGAAGAAGATAGATAAATCCAAGAAGGAGGATCGATCTAAGCACGAAAGAACGATGAAGAACGAAGGAGGAAGGAAGACGGCACGAAACCCTAGGCGAGGGTGGCGCGCGGCACGAGGAGGAAGAGAGGAGGAGAGAAACTAGGTTTAGGGTTTTTGTGAGAATTATAAGAAAAGAAGAGCAAGGGTTTGGTTTCCCTTCATATATATAGAGAAGCTCATGGGTTTATTCTAGGTTTAGGCCCAAAACTTACCCATAACCACCAAAATCACGTGAGACCCAAAGGAGAAACGGGTCTTCATCGTTTTTCGAGCCCAACGAGCCCAAAAGGCAACAAACGGATATTTTCCCGAAAATAAAATATAAAATATGGGAAAATAAAATTATAGAATTATTTTATGGAAATTAGGGGTGTTACAATCCAACCCCCTAAAAAGAAGTTTCGTCCTCGAAACTTGATAAGAGAACTACCTCACTCGAAAAGATGTGGATGCTTCTCTCGCATAGACGCTTCGGTTTCCCAAGTCTCCTGCTCAAACTTCTGACTTCTCCACAGAACCCGAACCAAAGGTACAATCTTATTCCTTAACCTCTTCTCCTGACGTTCCAAAATACGAACAGGTCGTTCCTCATAAGTCAGGTTAGGTTCAACCTCGATAACATCAGCCTGAAGAACATGAGAAGGATCACTGCGATAACGACGCAACTGCGAAACATGGAAAACATCGTGAACCTTCGACAGATTTGGAGGTAAAGCCAACCTATAGGCTACCTCGCCAACTCTCTCGAGCACCTCATACGGTCCAATGTACTTAGGACTAAGCTTTCTCTTAAGTCCAAACCTCTTAACACCTTTCATCGGCGAAACCTTAAGAAAAACCTTATCGCCAACCTCAAACTCAATCGGCCTACGCCGCAAGTCTGCATACGTCTTCTGTCGATCCTGGGCTGCCTTAAGCTTCTCGCGGATCAACCTCACTTGCTCAATCGATTCTTGAACCAACTCTGGACCAAGAATGACAGCCTCACTAGAATCGTCCCAACACAAAGGACTACGACACTTCCTTCCATAAAGTGCCTCAAACGGAGCCATCTGAATACTAGCTTGATAACTGTTGTTGTAGGAGAACTCCACAAGCGGTAAACTCTTCTCCCAACTAAGCTGAAATTCCAAAGCACAAGCTCGCAACATATCCTCAAGCGTCTGAATCGTACGCTCAGTCTGACCATCAGTTGCAGCATGAAAAGCCGTACTCATCTTAAGCTCACTACCCAAAGACAATCAAGCTTCTTCCAAAAGCGAGAACAAAACCTCGGATCACGGTCAGAGATGATATCCTTAGGGACTCCATGAAGACGAATGATCTCACGCTGATAAGCATTCGCTAGTTCCTCGAGACTCCAAGTCTCCTTCATCGGAATGAAATGCGCGACCTTAGTCAAACGATCAACCACGACCCAAATCGCATTCATTCCTCTCGGCGACCTCGGCAAACCCATAACGAAGTCCATCGAAATCGAATCCCATTTCCATGTGGGAATTTCCAAAGGTTGCGAGAGACCACCAGGTCTCGATGTTCGAACTTAACCTTCGACAAACCAAGCAACGGCTCACAAACTCGGCGATCTCTTTCTTCATACCCGGCCACCAAAACTTTAGCTTCAGATCCTTATACATCTTTTCACCACCAGGATGAACCGAATAGGGAGTACTATGAGCCTCTTTGAGAATCTTACATTTTAAGACCTCACAGCTAGGCACACACCAACGACCATGGAATCGTAGACCATCATCAGGTCCAACGTCGAAGTCTTTGGCACGTCCTTCGCTTATAGCGACTCGAACTCCTTCTAAGTATTCATCCTCTCTTTGCTTAACTCGGATCTCATGAAGGATCTCGGGTTCAGCAACCATCGCACTCAAATCTAAAGTACCAGGAAGAACTACCTCAAGGCTCATCTTCTGGAACTCTCGACTCAAGTCATCAGGTAACACCAACACAGATCTCATAGCATGGCACACCTTGCGACTCAAAGCATCGGCAACCACGTTTGCCTTACCCTCATGATACTGCAACTCAATCTTGTAGTCGTTAGCGGCTCCAACCAACGTCTCGCCTCATGTTAAGATCTTTACGAGTGAAGATATACTTCAAGCTCTTATGATCCGTATAAAAGTTGCAAGAGACTCCATACAAGTAGTGTCGCCACAGCTTAAGTGCAAACACCACTGCTGCTAACTCAAGATCGTGAGTCGGATAGCTCATCTCGTGAACTTTCAACTGACGGGAAGCATAAGCCACAACTTTACCCTTCTGCATCAAGACACAGCCTAACCCAAACTTTGACGCATCGCAGAAAACATCGAACTCAACACCATCTTCTGGTAGAGTCAACACAGGAGCGGTAGTCAACCTCTTCTTCAACTCCTGGAAGGCAGCTTCACAACCCTCGGTCCAAATGAACTTGGATTCCTTCTTCATTAACTGAGTCATCGGTCTCGCAATCTTAGAGAAATCATGCACAAACCGACGGTAGTACCCAGCTAGACCAAGGAAACTCCGAACCTCGTTCACATTCTTTGGACTCTCCCAATCGACCACGGCTCGAATCTTCGACGGATCAACCATAACTCCATCGCCAGATATCACATGACCCAAGAAGGTAACTTCCTTTAACCAGAACTCGCACTTTGAGAACTTAGCATACCATACGCTTTACGCAGAGTCTCCAAGATAACACGAAGGTGATTCTCGTGTTCAGCCTCATCTCTCGAGTAAATCAGTATGTCGTCTATGAACACCACGACACACTTATCCAAATACTCACTGAAAGTGCGGTTCATCTGATCCATAAAAACGGCAGGTGCATTCGTCAACCCAAACGGCATCACCACGAACTCATAATGGCCATACCTTGAACGAAAAGCAGTCTTAGGAATATCCTCATTCCTAACTGGAATCTGATGATAACCTGACCTCAGGTCGATCTTAGAGAACACACTAGCACCACGGAGCTGATCAAACAGATCCTCGATCCTCGGCAAAGGATACCTATTCTTGATAGTAACCTTGTTCAGCTCACGGTAATCAATGCACAAACGCATACTACCATCTTTCTTTTTGACGAACAAAACAGGAGCACCCCACGGCGAAGCACTCGGTCGGATAAAACCCTTATCGATCATCTCCTCAAGTTGCTTCTTAAGTTCCTGCAACT
Organism: Silene latifolia; assembly: GCF_048544455.1. Classification (NCBI taxonomy): domain Eukaryota; kingdom Viridiplantae; phylum Streptophyta; class Magnoliopsida; order Caryophyllales; family Caryophyllaceae; genus Silene; species Silene latifolia. The sequence continues at coordinate 24,073,678 of NC_133530.1, read as the reverse complement.
CAGCTGGCGCCATACGATAAGGAGCTTTCGAAATGGGACCAGTTCCAGGTAGCAACTCAATCGAGAACTCTACATCTCGCTCAGGAGGAATACCAGGTAGATCCTCAGGAAAGACATCGGGAAACTCCCTAACCACAGGGATATCCTCTAGCTTAGGCTCAACTGAAACACCATGGACACTGCACAGGTAAATCTGATGACCCTTTCTACTCATGTTAACCATCTTCATAGCAGAAACCCACTTGACCGTAGGTGTAACCCTAACACCCTGATAAGAAACTCTCGAGCCTGTAGGAGTCTTAAGCACGATCTTCTGATCACGACATAGGAACCTAGCGTCATAGCGAGATAACCAATCCATACCCAAAATCACATCAAACTCTCCGAGTTTGAATTGTACGAGATCGGCAGGAAGGATCGCCCCTGCGATACTGACAGGTACGTCCTTGAAGAGAACGGAGCAAGAAACAATCTCACCCGTAGGAAGGGATATAGAGGTATGAACGGATGAAGAAGAAGAGAGTCCAGCACGGACGGAAAAGGATTCGGATACGAAAGACATCGATGCACCCGTATCAAAAAGAACAAAAGCAGATAAAGAATGAACGAGAAAGGTACCCGTAACCACACCTGGATTAGCATCTGCTTCAGCACGACTCATAACGAACACGCGTCCAGCCTTTGGAGCTTCAACCTTCGGCGTTTCCACCTTCGGTTTCTGGGGACAATCAACAGCCTTGTGTCCCGGAGCTTTACACGTGTAACATGTGATCGGAGTATCAGGAGCGCAACTCTTTCCGGATGGTAAGGCTTAGGCATCTGAAACAGGTCATACCCTCCCTAGCTTGACTCTGATCACGCGGTGTATACGGACGAGCCTCATACTTCTGTTTCTTCTGGGACGAACTGGGAGAAACATAGGGCCTCTTCATGAACTTATTCTTCGCACTCTCCTCAGCCTCGGTAGCAAGGACAGAATCGTAGATTCTAAGAGCACGATCATAAGCCTGCTGGAAAGAAGTTGAAGGAATGCCAGACATAGCAGTCCGGACCTTAGGAGCTAGATTCTTCTCATAGCGACGAGTCCTCGAAACCTCATCCATAGCTACAGAAGTAACGAAACGTGACAGCTTCACGAACTTGTTGGTGTACTCCTCGACGGTCATAGAACCTTGCTGCAGACGAAGGAACTCCTGTTCCTTCTGCCAACGCATCTCCTCGGGATAGAACCTTTTCTTCAGCGCTTCAGAGAAAACAGCCCAACCATGTCCTGGTTGAACTTCCAGACCAACTCTAGCAAGAGCCCACCAGTTGTCGGCCTCGTCCTTCAGATAATAGGTGGCGATATCCACCTTCTGATCCTCAGGTCATCCAGTAGCGAGGAACAACTTCTCGATCTCTCGAATCCAAGCCTCCAAAGCAGTAGGATCATTCGCACCATCATAAGTCGGAGGACGATGACGAGCAAAGCGATCAAACACAGTCTGCTGCGGATGGTTGTTGTTGTTGTTGTTGTTGTGGTTGAGGTGGTTGGTGAAACCTTCGGCCATAGATGCCAAAGCGGCCTCTAGTCTTCTAATGCGGTCAGCATCGGTCTCACCATTAGCGTTACGCACCATCTGCAAGAACGAAGTCTCGTTATAAGTGGTAGAACCTAAGTACCACTCCAAACAACTACTCATACACTTTACAAACATAAGAAAACCAACCAATCCTATTGGTTTCTACCCCATTTACTCTCACTCATTAACTAGGTCATTTATTTTAGTCATCAACTAAGCGAGAGTTGGGAGCGTGTTCGCTCTGATACCAACTGTAACAACCCGGATTATAAAACAAAGGAAAAACTTATATAAAGAGAATATCGAGTACGATCGATAAAAGGGTCAAGGTGGCGGAAACACCAAGCCCAAATCCGGTTCGCTACTAACTCCAAAACAAACTAATACATTATTCGAAAGGTTCTTAAAACATAAAGTAAAGTCCTAATTTATTATTAAGCTCGCTTCGCACATTCCCCAACAAGCATCAACCAAACAGCATCACACTGAACAACCTGAAAAGGGGGTCGACAATCAGTCGGGAGTAACTAGATGCTCTCCCAGTCATGTTTACAACAATTGAATATAACCAACAATCATTAACAAATGAAATGTAAAACCAGTAAACATGCGAGATCATCTACACTCATGAAAGACCCAACAAAGCTTATCATGACTTAATCAATCTTAAACGAATGCATTCATGCAAACCTAGACCATATGCAACCACTAGACCATGAACACTTACAAGACTAGTAGTGACAAACGACCCACAACAACCTAAGGCACAAAGCTAGCATTGAAGCATAGCAAACATGGTGACACACAATCCACAAAGCAATGAAGGCACAAAGCTAGCAACAAAGCATAGCGAATAGAGCGAACGCCCGTTAGAGCGTATAACCACGCTCTAACGATGGAGCGTATAACCACCGCCTCCACCGGTACTATGTATAGCGTATAACCACCGCCTATATGTCTAAGACCTGGCCAGACTCTCGGTGCAATAATTGTACACCGAACGACACTCGGGAACCAGAGCGTATAACCCCGCCTCGGCTAGTTCCGAACATAGACCCAATAAATCCCGCATCGACGGGTGACGTTAGTTCGTTCCGATAGTATATAAGCGATACTACCGCCATCTATTCAAACTAGCAAATCACAAATGCACAAGTATAATCGATCGTACTAACATGCGTGAACAACATCACGACTCAACTCGTAGAATAGTATAACCGACCATCCTACTCATCATATGAACAAGAGTAACCCAAGATATATAGGCAAACACAAGGACATAACATGTTGAACACAATACAACATATGAAACAAGTATAAGCAACCAATGTTATAGTAACTTCAGCTATAACTTTAATATTAACCATTCATTGTTATAGTAACCTTAACCATAACATAAACTCTGGATGCGAGGTTATAGTAACCTATACTATAACTTCAGTAAATATAACCCGGAAGTTATACTACCTCAACCATAACCTTGACACGAAACCCAAAGTTATACTAGCATTAACCATAACCTTGAGCCATAATCTCAGGGTTACATTAGTCTCAGCTATAACCTTGACTCGCACTTCAATGTTATAGTAGGTCCAGCCATAACTAGAGTAGCTACCCAAAGTTGTATTAACTTAAGCTTATAACACTTGAATCATCATCAATGTTATACTAACTTTAGCTATAACTTTGGAAAGGACCTTGGTCGCCTATCATGCCGCCACTTAGGGTTTATTCGTAAACCCTAATTGCGCTCATGACACCCATAATAAACACATAACATCATACGATATATAATTAATGCATAAAAACATATACAAACATGCGAAACACATTTAATCATGATAACAAATAATCAAACATGTACCAATCATGCAAAAAATCATTAAATCATATTAATTACATCAATTGGCATAAACACAATTAAAAGAAAACACCTAGTTACCTTATTAAGCAATTAAACCTTAGAGATCGTCTTCAACGATATAAACGTCTTCTCCAGGAGCAACTTCCACGCCTTTATGAATCATCACGTGCCAAAGATAACGAATCTAATAAATATACTAACTATATATATAAAAACTATAAAAACTGTAAAACTATGCGAAAACATAAAACTTACGAAGAAGATAGATAAATCCAAGAAGGAGGATCGATCTAAGCACGAAAGAACGATGAAGAACGAAGGAGGAAGGAAGACGGCACGAAACCCTAGGCGAGGGTGGCGCGCGGCACGAGGAGGAAGAGAGGAGGAGAGAAACTAGGTTTAGGGTTTTTGTGAGAATTATAAGAAAAGAAGAGCAAGGGTTTGGTTTCCCTTCATATATATAGAGAAGCTCATGGGTTTATTCTAGGTTTAGGCCCAAAACTTACCCATAACCACCAAAATCACGTGAGACCCAAAGGAGAAACGGGTCTTCATCGTTTTTCGAGCCCAACGAGCCCAAAAGGCAACAAACGGATATTTTCCCGAAAATAAAATATAAAATATGGGAAAATAAAATTATAGAATTATTTTATGGAAATTAGGGGTGTTACAATCACTTTAACCCTACCGCATTGATCACAGAAACCAGTTCGAATCAGCAGAAAGGATGGAGAAAGTCGATCAAGTGGACGAATAACCAAGGAAGACTCTTCAAGCTCACCACTGGAGAAGGAGAGATATTCAAAGGAGAACCATAAGACAACGAATTCGAGTCAGAGTCGGAGTCGGAATCAGAGTTAGAGTCTAGAGAAGTCCTTAGAGAGTCTCCTCCCGTCGTCACTCCCACTCCCCTTGTTTCTCCTAGCTTAGCATCGAGTAGTAACAATAGTTTGGGAAATGTCCCGAAAGCTGTCCCTTTACCGCCACTGACTACGGAACAGATGGCTTCTCTGTTTCAACTCTTTTTAAATTTTAATATGAATAAATCAAATTCTGCTTACTCTTTGTGTTATTCTGAATGCAATTCTGTTTACGATGATAATGAGGATGACCCAGACCTAGACTCAATCGAAATACCTCCCTACATAGCTAAAGAAATACTACAAGAATGGGAAGGAGGACCAGTTATAGAGAACACCGAACACATCAACGTAGGAACCGAACTAGAACCCCAAGAACTTAGGATATGGACGACCTTGAGCTCCACTGAAAGGGCCAGTTTTATAGACCTCCTATACGAGTTCAAAGACATTTTTGCTTGGTCCTACAAAGACATGCCAGGGATCGACAAGGATATCGCAGAGCACAGAATCCCAATCAAACCAGGTTTCAAACCCGTAAAACAGAAGCTTCGTCGAATGAGGACAGAATGGGCTCTTAATATCAAAGAAGAAGTCGATAAGCAATTCAAAGTCGGGTTCATCAAAGTATCCGAGTACTCAGACTGGGTAGCCAATATAGTACCCGTACCCAAAAAGGATGGGAGAATCCGTGTTTGTGTTGATTTCAGAGACTTAAACAAAGTGAGTCCCAAGGACGACTTTCCTCTACCACATATCGACATATTGGTGGATAATACAGCAGACCACGCATTGTTATCCTTCATGGATGGATACGTGCGATATAACCAGATCAAGATGGCCGTAGAGGACATGCATAAGACCGCCTTTGTTACACAATGGGGCACCTATTGCTACATGGTTATGTCGTTTGGGTTAATCAATGCTGGAGCTACGTATCAACGCACCGCAACTACACTCCTACATGACATGATGCATAAAGAAGTTTAGGTATACGTAGATAATATGATTGTCAAATCCAAGGATAGAGAAGGTCACATTAACAACCTTCGCAAATTCTTCTCAAGACTACGAAAGTAAAACATGAGACTCAACCCTCAGAAATGCGCATTTGGGAAAACGTCCGGCAAACTCCTGGGATATGTCGTTAGCCAACGAGGGATAGAAATAGACCCTTACAAGATCAAAGCTCTTATCGAAATGCCGCAACCCCAAACAGAGAAGGAAGTTAGAGGATTCTTGGGCAAGGTGCAATACATAAGTCGATTCATATCGAAACTCACCATGATTTGTGAACCTATCTTCAAAAAGCTAAAGAAAATAGATCACACCATGTGGGATGGCGTCTGTCAAAAGGCGTTCGACCGAATCAAGGAGATACTAGCCAAACCACCAGTGCTCATGCCTCCTCAACGAGATCAACCTCTTGGTTTATATCTCACAGTAATCGAAACAACCATGAGAGCTATGCTAGCACAAACCGTGGGAAAAGAAGAAAGAGCTATCTACTACCTTAGTAAGAAGTTCTTGGAGTATGAGTGCAAGTACACACCACTCGAAAAGACATGACTCGCTCTTGTGTGGGCAACGAAGAAGCTACTCCATTATATGCTTAGTTATTCCGTCAAAGTATACTCCAAAATGGATCCTGTCAAATACTTCTTCAAAAAACCCGTTCTCAATGGACGCCTAGCGAGATGGACTTTGATGCTCTCAGAGTTCGATCTCAAATATGTACCTCTGAAAGTTATAAAAGGACGCGATGTCGCCGAGTTCTTCGCAGAAAATCCCATCAATGATGCACAAGCAATAGACACCTGGTCATTTCCGGATGGGGATATACTCCAAACCTATGTAGACTCATGGGACCTTTATTTTGATGGAGCGTCGAACTTAAGAGGATTTGGAATAGGAGTGTTGCTCATTTCTCCTGAAGGTGAGCATACACCACTCTCTGCCAAACTCGAATTCGAGGTGACAAATAACGCAGCAGAATACGAAGCTTGGCTCATTGAGCTACAAGCAGTAGTAGGTTTAGGCATCAAGAGTCTTCGAGTACATGGAGATTCATACTTGATCATCAACCAAATTACGGGGTCTTGGAAAATTCGGAGCGAAAGTCTAGCACCCTATCAAGCCAGGATAGACCAAGTTGCCCAATTCTTCGATCAAGTAACCTACCTACACCTACCTCAAGAAGAAAATCAATTTGCATATGCTCTTGCAAAACTTGCATCTTTGATTAATATGCCGGATAACATGGTAGAAATGTCTTTTATGCATCGAACGATGGTCAGAACCAGCTTATGTGCACCAAATTACAGATGAAGAAGAAAATCCAGAGGAATCTTGGTTCCAAGCAATTCTGAACTTCAAACTCAATGGTACCTATCCACCAGATATGGATAAAAGGGGACAACGTGCTATACGCTTACTAGCCTCCCAGTATGTCCTCATCCAAGGAGAGTTGTATAAAAGAACACCTCTTGGTGTAGTCTTGCATTGCCACTACCACTCATCTCATCAGGACAGTGTACAAGGTCTAGTATGTTCTCCATCTCACGATGCCAATTGTCAAGAAGAATTGGCTCCCCGGTCCCCTTGTACTCTTTCGGGTTAAACCTCGCTATATAAAGACTGATCTTAGAGTGATCAACGTCCTTATCCTTTCCCACTCTCTTTAGGGCCTCCGTAAGAGCATCTTGATGCTCCAACATCTTAACTATATCATCGATGTTCATGTTCTCAGCTCTCGCATACAAAGCGTTTTTCTTGGGCGGCATCTTGAAACTATATAAGAAAAGGGTAGACATGAACATACGCACTATAACCCCAAAACACGAAAACAGACTGCCTAGAACACACTCGATCGAGTGCCTAAACCTACTCGATCGAGTAGAGGCTACTCGATCGAGTGCCCACCATACTCGATCGAGTGCCCCTGAAAGAAAAGTAGATCTATATACTCAACATATTCATATATGTTTTATGTTAATTTGTCATAAAATTAAATGGTGATCTTATGCATGCAAACTATAAACAATATAAAGAAGAAATATTTATCTTACAATGGATTTTCGGTTTATTAGGGCACAAGAGAGATCTCCTTCTCTCTTGTTCTTGTGCTTTCCACAATGGATGAACAAAGACCAAAGTATAGGATCTCTCCCAAGATATAATACCCAAGGCACACTCTTAATAAAATTAATATTATGTAAACTAGAACAATATTAATTTAGGGAAAAATTGACCCAAAAATATTTTGGAACTCTCTATATTTCGGTTAGAGAGAGGGAAGAGAAAGAAGAGTTTTTATCTCTCTAAAACTCAAATGTTAGATGAATGAATAATGAATAATACACTAACTACATTTTAGTGTATATTAGGTAAAATAAGATGAAAAACCACAGTGGTTTTTCATCTCAAAAAACCGGGTGGAAGGGGGGGATTAGAGGGAGCCAATGCATACTTGAGTTGTTCTTCACAATGAGCATTAGGTTTGCATGGCTAGTTTAGTAGGTAATCATTGTGCTTACTACTAACAAAATCAACTTAATATAAGCCTAATCCTCCTCTTAATTTTCGGCACACATAGATAATATGGACTCCATATTATCTTTGTCAAAATGTCAATTTGTCTTATGTCACATGTCATATGTAACATAAATTTGTTATGTATTTTTAACATATTAAAAATCAACGTATTAATAAAAATACGTCACATACAAAAATCGACTTAGTAATTCATAATTACTTGTACCAAAATATTTTACCAATTTATAAATCACAATAACTTGTATTTATAATAATTCATTCAATTTCAATTGTTTCCTTAAACAATAATTTCATCTGAATAATGAAACAATTCAATTACTCAGACCGTATCTCTTTTAATCAAATTTCAATGAGACACGTAAATATTACTTCCAAAATCGTCCGTCAATTTTAAATATTTTAATTGACCCGTATCTTCATACGATCAATTAAATGATCAATTAAGAGTGTTGCCCTTTAGGTATGACCTAGGGGATCAACTGATCACCACCGTCGCACGCACAAGTAATGTCAAACTCTAGTCACCAATCATTACCGATATGTGTGGACCAGTTGACAGTAAAAATTACTTCCCAATTGTATTCTTTATAATGAGACTTAAACATGTGATCATCATGATCAACAGTTGTGATCGCATTATTGTCGGAGGACACATATTCCAACAGCCCCAACCTCAGACCCAAAACAGACCTTCTGATCTCTAACATACTCGATCGAGTAGCACAACCACTCGATCGAGTGACCCCCTACTCGATCGAGTGCCCTATATACTCGATCGAGTACCCAAAAACACGATTCTGGTTATAAAAACGTCAAAATACCCACTCGATTGAGTCAGACCCACTCGACCGAGTACCTCACCTACTCGATCGAGTACCCCCTACTCGATCGAGTCATGCTGACTCGTATATACTACCCGCATGTTATCTCTCATAACCCAACGTACTATGCAACTTTATAAACCCAACATTATTATATTACTAAGCATGCAATTCTACACAACTTCTCATACAATCAACAAAACAAACTATTTCATGTTATCAAATGCCACATAATAAACAACCATCATGCTTCTTATTCAAACAACATATATACACACCTCACTAACTTTTCAATCACCATATCAATCTTGTACTCCCAACATCCATCAAGTCCAACATATATCGTCACATTCATATACAAGCTAACAAACACCACATATGACCTTGACATATACCCCCTATGTGACCGGTTCAAAATTGTAGGGCGAGTTCGCGACTTTAGGACGTCTCCCAAGCCTTTGCATGAGCTCCTACAACCTTTACTCCGGGTTCATTTTAATTGACTCCCTATATTCATTAGATTCATTGGTTACAGGTTTCAGGATCGTCTCTCTGATACCATTTTGTAACACCCCCATACTCCAAGTGCCTTACCAGGACCACCCAGGTATAAAGATGTTACCATCTCGGTTCCCGAGGCAATGATAATCATAAGACAATAACGAAACAACATTTAAATAGTATAAGTTTAGTGAATAAGATACAATCCAAAACAAAATCCCAAAATACGATTTTATGTTCTCAAAACCAACTGTCTACTCATCTAAATGAAATGTCTAACAAACTACTCAGGCTACAGCGGAAGACTCTATCATCTGAAAGTGGCACATCCCAGCTATCCCATCTAACTCGACTCATACCTGCTCAACAACTGCTTACCATCCCCGAATGGATCACCACAGTTTTTAAAACAATAAACGGGGTCAGTACCAATCACGCAATTTATATAATCCAACAACACAACAATCCACACAGCTCAAACATCACAGATATACTCCGAACTCCATCACCAACTCCACAATACTGACTACACACTAAAGTGTGTAGCCCCGCCGAGTGCCCATCGCAACAGTCACTCCACGCGCCGATGGGGGACCGCGGCCGTTCCCACCTAATTCCCGCTCATCTCCATCGAGCGATAAACCCAAATCCATTAATGTGCACATCCCTTCTGTGGCGGGTTCCACTGAAGGCGAATAATGGGCGTGAAGCCACTCCCGCAAGTGACTCCACTCAGCCAGGGACGCGCCCCGAAGAACACAGACAGATACAAATAATCACAACTACTAAACAGCAATCAAAACCAACAACCGTCACAATACTCGTATGATAACAATCAACAATCACAAATCACCACCAACACATTATGGGACTAATACTAAGTATGGAAACCCTACTTGGAATGCAATACAGTCAGACGATCTCAACAGCTGTTATCAAAAGGCCTCTTCTACGAATCCTCCTCCTAACATACAATCATACAATTACTACCAATCAAGAAACACCACAAAACCCCCAAATCCCCAAATTAGGGTTTAACTAACTTTAACGAAATGCCATAAAAACAGTACGTAGATCTTACCCTCGACGCAAGGATCACAAAGGTGTAAAGAAAGGTGAATTCCGACCTTCCAAGCTCCGGGATTTGCCAATAATGCGATTGATGCGAATAACGTAGATTGTTTTCTCTTTTGAAAGTAATTAGGTTTGTAAAAGTGTATTAAGAAAGTGACGGAAGTGTATATATATTAAATCGCATTATTAACAAAACCTGACAAATCATCCCCCCGTAAACCGGCTACTCGATCGAGTAACTGACATACTCGATCGAGTGCCGCCTACTCGATCGAGTATCAAGGCTACTCGATCGAGTACCCAACAGGTCAGAAACTATTTTAAATCGTAAAACACCCTTACTCGACAGAGTAAGGCTGTAACACCCCCACACTCCAAGTGCCTTACCAGGACCACTCAGGTATAAGGATGCTACCATCTCGGTTACCCGAGGCATGATAATCATAAGACAATGAAGAAACATACTTTATTAAATAAGTTTTAGCGATTACATAACAAAACCAACTGTAAGCAAAATACAACTGTTCTCAAACTATAAACCAACTGAAAGGAACTGTCCTAACAAACACAGCGGAAGACTAAAGACTCTGATATATGATAACTCCATCCCCAAAGAAGATCCCACGCGTATCCAAGATATACCCGCAAGCAATCGCTCACCACCCCGAATGGATCACCACAGTTTTTAAAACATTTAAACGGGGTCAATACTAATCACACAATTCACTATATATATATATATATATATATATATATATATATATATATATATATATATATATATATATATATATATATATATATATATATATATATATATATATATACAATAAGATAAACAAATGACTTAAGCGTCACACATACACAACCAACCAACTCCAATCATCTCAATCATCGATGTCCTTTGGACCACCCGCCGATGGGGGACGCGGCGACCGTACCCACCAAATCCCCGCTCCACATAGTGAGCGATAACCTGTTCATTAATGTGCACATCCCCTTCCGTGGCGGGTTCCACGAAGGGCGAAACTAGGGCGTGAAGCCACTCCCGCAAGTGACTCCACTCAGCCGAGAACGCATCTCGAGAACCATAGGCAACCAATCACAATCACAATATCAACAACCGTCTGAATCTATCAACAGTGTACAATCACAATCACAGCCGTCACAATACAATTGCTATATCAAACAATCAATCTCAACACATCAACAATCATCCCGTTATGGGACTAATACTGAGTAGGAAATCCTACCTGGAAAGCAACACAAACATCAGATGATCTAGCAGCTGTCTCAAAACCTTTCCTCTATGAACCCTTCTCTTATACACATAATCACATAATCACTACCAACACAACAAATCATAAAAACCCCCAATCCCAAAATTAGGGTTTAAACAAAGTCAACCAAACGCTATAAAATTGGTATGTAGGACTTACCCTTGACGCAAGGAACACTATGATGCAAAGAACAATGACATCCGACACCTCTAGCTCCGGGATTTGCTAATGATGCGATGACAGACAAACTACGTAACTCCTTTTCTCCTCACTTAGGTTTTAGAATAGATAAAAGAAACTAAGAAAAGTGACGGACAACCTTTTATACTTATCTCGCATCATTTAACAAAACCCGACAAAACATCCCCCGTAAACCGGCTACTCGATCGAGTACCCAACAGGTCAGAAACTTTTCTAAAACGCAACATACCCTTACTCGACATAGTAAGGCCTACTCGATAGAGTACCCAAAGACTCATAAATACGGAGTATTACAAAGGCCCACTCGATAGAGTACCTAGAGGCTCATAAAACCGTAGTATTACAATCAAGTCTCTGGAATTCGACCTTTTGTATATTTTTCATCTGCTTATCATCATCATCATCAATAGTTTAGCATTAATAACCTAATTAATTTGTTTTAGTTTGTCTAAATTGATAATTAACCTTTCTCAAAAAAAAAAAATTTATAATTAACCTTGTAATTAGTTTTATTTTGTTCTAATTAGTTTTATCTCATGTTTTATTGTTTTTATGACCAATTCGCATGTAAATAATTCATTAAACCACTTCTATCCGAGTCAAATATCAATAATCGAGCATTAAATTACCAATGAATATTAACGACATGCAATTCCGGCTTCACAGCAGAATTCACCTCAGGAACAGACGCAGTGAGCACTGCACCTCTTCCAAAGGACGCAGCTCTGCTGCGTCTATTCCGGGTTGAGTTCTGTCTTTGAACTTCCGTTGTTGCTTTGACCTAGTTTATTAGCTTACTTATTAATTAACTATTACTCGTATTATCACCATTAATATGTTCGTTTATTTATTTTCTCTATTATTTTCTCAAATCATCCGTTTTAAATGTACTTTCGACGTAAATCAATTAACCCGTTGTAATTATTTTAATTATTATATTTTTTTTATTCTTTATTATTTATTATTTGTATGCTCTCACATGCAATTAACCTAAATTCCTATCTCGACATTAATGCATGCTAAATTACATGTTCACCGACTTAGTTAATTCTCACATGTTAGGATTAATCTAATGGATGTTGCATTGCATGCATATAACCGTCAACATATCGAGTATAGATGATTTTCCCTAATCATTAGTAGAGGCCGCTATCGAGGCGGGTGGGATTAGGTGTTCGATCAAAAGAGCTTCCTAATACGTACCCTCACCCCTTACTCCAGATCTCTGTGAACATCCGTGTTCATTGGCATCCACGAGAGTCATTATAGACATAGAATGCTAAGGGTAACGAGTTCTTGGTGTTCATGTCACTACTTTGTGTCTTGACATGGCACGAAGTATTCGAACAGTTTCCAATTTTCCACAATAAATTGGTGGCGACTCCACAAATGCAAAAGCTTGTTTTCCCAAGCGAACCCGTTGGCCCGCGTCCACAGTTTGGCGACTCCGCTGGGGAATAATACACTTACGTGTTGCCAAGGGTAAAACTTGAACAAGATTAGGGAATAGTTTATACGAGACATTTGTCGGTTTTCATAACTCGATCTTCCTAGATCGTTTATTCGGCCTTCCTAGGCCCAACCCAACCCATTCGACCAATCGTCCCGTCTAGATGGTTCAAATTCTTATCTGGGCCTAAGGATGAATAACGATTGACGTCAACCATACCATGGTGCTTACTCCTATTTGTATCAAGGGCTTTCACTACTCGAGGAAATGGACTAGGAATCTGTAATACTCCGTATTTATATGTCTTGGGGGTACTCTATCGAGTAGCCCTTACTCTGTCGAGTAAGGGCAAGTTGCGAAGTTAAATAGTTTCTGACCTGTTGGGCACTCGATCGAGTGGCTGGGGCACTCGATCGAGTAGGGGGGGTACTCGATCGAGTGTCCGGTTTTGCGGGGGTTTTTCTCGGGTTTTGTTAATTATGCGATTAAGGTATTTAAGTTTCGCCGTCATTGTTTTAATTCACTTTTTACAAAACCTAAAATCTGTTTAAGAGAGAAAGCAACCTGTTCATCTTCCTAATCGCATTCTTAGCTATTCCCGGAGTTCAGACGGTCAGTTTGTGTCATAGTTCGTATCTTTGGGTTCCTTGCGTCAAGGGTAAGCTTTTAACATAATTTTTATAATGCTTTGTTAAGATTGGTTAAACCCTAATTTAGGGTTTGGGGGTTTTGTGAGTAGTATGTGATGTATAGTCTATATGTGTTATATGATAGGAGGAGGATTCGTAGAAGAGGCGTTTTGATACAGCTGTAGATACCGTCTGCTTGTTGTGCTTTCCAGGTAGGATTTCCTACTCAGTATTAGTCCCATAATGGGGTATTGGTGATGTGTTGTATTCAGTTGTTTGATATAATAATTGTACTGTGTTTGTGGTTATGATTAATGTTGATTGGTTCTCGAGATGCGTTCTCGGCTGAGTGGGGTCACTTGCGGGAGTGGCTTCACGCCCTAGTTTCGCCCTCCGTGGAACCCGCCACGGGTGGGGATGTGCACATTAATGGACAGGGTTATCGCTCGATATGATGAGCGGGGCTTAGGTGGGAACGGCTGCGGTCCCCCACTGGCAGGGCTGGTCCAGTGGACAGTCAGGATTGAGATGATGGGAGTTGGTGGTGTGTGTGTGTGTATGTGACAGTTCAGCTGTGTATTTATCTTGTTGTTGTTATCTATATTGATTGTGTGATTAGTACTGACCCCGGTGTTGTTTTGTAAACCTGCGGTGATCCATTCGGGGATGGTGAGCAGATATTGAGCAGGTAATGAGATGAGTACTGGGATAGCTGGGATGCCACGACATGATGATAGGAGTCTTCCGCTGTAGCCTTTAGTTTATTTACATTTCAGTTAGACAGTCAGTTTGGAATAATGTATCGTACTTTGGTTTGGTTTGAGGATTGTATTTGTTCACTAAACGATTTATAATAAACGTTGTTTCTTTATTGTTGTTTGATTATCATACCTCGGGCAACCGAGATGGTAATGTCTTCATACCTGAGTGGTCCTGGTAAGGCACTTGGAGTATGGGGGTGTTACAGAATCGGCCTTACTCCTGTTTGGTACGAGCCTCTCCACAGACCCTGGGTTTAATTGTTCGGTATGGCAACCCACCCTTTAAACCAAAACCCTTTTAAAATGCACTCAACATCCCGTCATAATACCTGTATAAATGCTTGTATTATATGTGATCACCATTTTCTAAACGAAACCATGACGAATTTTGTAAAATCAAAACCTCTTCTAAAAATGTAAAATTTTCGAAAAAGGCCAAATTTAGCGCAAAACCAGTCGAAACTCTGTCCAATTATCGAGTCAAAATTCGGGCCTCAAAGCCCATTTCAAAACCTCACTTCGAGTCCACTTCTACAACTACACTATAGTTCACTAGGACCAACATTTCCAAACTTTGTCATTTCTTCAAACCTCACTTGACACAAGTGGCACACTTCCACTTCACGAGTCAAAACTTTTCTTTGAGTAAGTGTGCTAGGATGGTCGATCGTGTTTTGATTCGTCGTCGATCTCTTATCCAGTTTTCAAGATGCCTGGAACTAGTCACGCAAGTGTCAATGGACAACTACCGAATGGTAATGATCTAATCCTAGCCGCGCTAACTCGTCTCCAAGTTAACCAAGACCAAGTGTATGATCGCCTCAACACAATCGAAGGCCGAATTGTTGCTGTAGAAACTAGGTTGCCTCCTGCATAAAATGAAGTGCCTTATGAATTTGCGAATGATTTCGTGAATGACAACCCTCCACCTTATGTGGGACCACAAGAAGTCAACCCTCCCGTAGGTCTGACTGAAGCTGAAAAACGACTTCAATACTTGGAGGAACAATTGATGTACCTCAAAGGGGATGATATCTATAGGGAAAACAATCGCAAGTATGAGGGCGTGAGTTCCAAATTGCCAACCAACTTCAACATGACGGATATCCCGAAATTTAAGGGGCATGAAAACCCTTTGAACCATATTCGTGCTTTCAAGGATTACATGTCTATCAAAGGCATCAAACCCGAGATGTTCTTAAGGATCTTTCCTTCATCTCTTGATACCATCCCAAAGCAATGGTTCTATTCCCTAGAGCACAAGAAGATTGCAACCTGGGATGACGCCGCGATTGAGTTCGCTAAACAATATGCAGATAATGCAGAGATCCAAGTCAACATGCGCACTTTAGAGGTTCTTACCCAAAATGATAAAGAAGGCCTCATGGCCCACGAAGCTTTGACCATTAATTTCTCCATAGATACGTAAAACCTAAAAAATTAAAATTTGTCGCGTTTGATTCATCAAAACATTAGTCAACGGTGGCGGAGCCAGATCTTGAAATCGCGGGGTTGAAAGTTTTCAGTGTGGGAATATAATAATAAACTAAAATTAAATAAAAAATTGGAACTTTCAACCAAAATCTTCAATTTAGTCGTTGTTCAACCCTGCTAGCCCCACCTAGCTCCGCCACTTGACCACCGAAATCAAAATATTCGATACAAATTGGATCGGGAGTACGATTGGTATACGTAAAAAAACTCATCGAATTACATTAGTAACATTACAGACAGTAAAGATTTGAACTGAAACACCTCAAAACCCCCAATTTCAAAAAAACCAAGAATTGGGTGATTTCCAATTCAAAATTGTGTAAAAGTCGGAAGAATTACATCAATTAGGGAAAAGGGTAGGAATTTAATCAAGTCTACTAATCAACAAAGCAACAATTAACTCAAAAATAGATGAAATTATAGGACAAACAGCATAATCAGAAATAATAAAATCATAAGGATTAACCCAGTAGTAGTTTAGAACGACTCAAATTAATTAATTATATTAGATTAGAGTTTGATGATTAATTGATTAAATCAGATAACAAAAGAACAAGAGAGTTAGAAAGCTTACAGATTGGCGGGGAGTAAACGGTTTGAATATTAGAGAAGAAGATGTAATTTGATTTTGGAACACTCTGAACCCAGAAGAGTGAGTGATATTTTCAATTAAAGGACTCTATTAAAGTGAATATCGCACCGTACCCGTCTTGTTTAGAGCGGATGTTGGTAGAATTTTAACGGATGGTGAGACGGATATGAGAATCAAACATTTTATTGAAAATAAGGTCGGACTTGATGACTATTAGAGAATATTATATTAGAGATATTATTATTAGAGTATAGTTAGGATATTATACCGAGGAATATTCTTGGACTATTCCGCAAGTTAGCATCCTATATATTGCGATCAGTTTATCAATAATATTCACCTCATTCAGTTATACTTTCCCTTATATTATTAACTAGTTGGAAAGCCCGTGCGATGCACGGGGCTCCAATTAGGATCATTTTTAACAATATACATGTTGAACATCCTAATAATTTTTTGAACAACAGATTGTACGTAAAGATTGATTTACATGACCATAGTTTGGTATTATGTAGAAGTTAGATAAATTGATTAAAAAAAAGTTCAATTATGTTGAAAATTGGAACACGCAAAACTTTGAGATTGATTTAGTTGATTATTGATGAATCATCAGTCCCTTTAACATAAAAGCCACTTCCTTTGGTATTAATTATATCAGTTGTATAACATCCGAAGACACATTTGTATTATGTAGTTACCTATTCTTATTGTTATACACACCATATGTTTTTAGTTAATAAGTTAATATAAAGCGTTATTGTCGATAATGTGGTTTAATTCGTCAAAATGAACTCATGATAACTGAGGCTGAAATTTATGAGATTCGTAAATTAGATTAACCTACAACATTTACCAATATATTCGAGTTTGTAAGCATGCGATGATGTAAAATTTCAAAGGCAATAAGCAAAATAACAGGTATCTCAATTATATATGTATCCTGTTTGGAGAATTTGTTAGATCTCTAAATAATAGAATTTGTTTTTGACTATCGCCAATTAAGACTGGTTGTTCCCTATGAAATTCATATAAAATATATAATAAGACACCTAATTTGGTATATGTGTAAAAACTTATTTGTAAACGATATTTTTCATGTGTCCCAGGTACATTTGTTCCCTATTATCAGTGTAGAACTTTAATCCCTCGGTGATATTATTCTACGTTGTTACATAAAGCTAGACATGACTAAAATCTGGTTTCGGCAGATAAACTTCAACATGATTAAGTGAGTGCCCCTGAATCTTATTTAACATCATGGCGTAGCATGACTGTAATTGATATTGTCTCCTCTTAAGCATGAAAGAGATTTTGTATTCGGGAAATCATCACTATCCTCGTGCGCGGGTATGGAGATATGATTCATTAAAGTCTCAGGTCTAGTATATAGATATATGTTTATATCTGAAAGAATAATTAAATAAATGTTTTATTTCTTAGAGATTAGGATAGCTAATAGGTACTACTCCTAAATTCAATTAGATCTCGTCTTATTTTATTAAAAAAAAAAAAGATTGATCATAGGATTAATTAACTGGTACCTAAGATTGTGCAACTCATTGATATATGTGTTATTAGTACTTTCCAAAGTATAGTTAAATAAATACTTTAGTGTCGAGTATGTTGTCCGTAAGTTGCATAGATTCTAAATAATTGGCTAAATGTATAATCTGTATGGACATTAATCTTAGTCTTTTTTGTGTAAAGGGGAGTGTAGCGATCATTAGTGATTGAACATATGATTTTATAAGGTAAACTAATTGACATTTCGATAACACAATTTTTTTTCCTTTAGATAGTAGTTTTGAGAGTTTTATTGATAAAACTAAACAAAAATGATAATTCATTTGTGTTTTAATTAATTTACATTGAATGTTTTACATACAATATTCATACAGTGCACGTCTCTCTTTGCATCTTTGTAACTAAAGTATGATAATGACTAATACATATGTGGTACACAGTACAACCTTGGACTTCTTGGATCCCTTGTTTTTGGACCTCTCATCCCCACCTTAAACGAGTGTTTGATGTCCTCTATTATAGTCAATGGCTCTTAGAACGTTTATGACAATGAGTTTAACTTAACTTGTGCTCCTTCAAAAGCTTCTCATTAGGCCTCTCTTATTCTAAAGTCCTCTTACCCTCACTATTAGACCTAGCAAAACTAAATCAGCCTGAATGGCATGGTCCAAAAAAAACATGACCCAAACCCGAATTGAGAACCCAAATATGACCAAGACCTAAATTGGTTCGCCCAGTTTATTACCGCAAACTGACATTCTCTCTAATAATTAACTTGAAAACAACATACCCGAAAATAACTTGAACACAAAATTACCCGACTCGGCTTATCTAGTTCAGCCCGAATTCTGCCAAACCCGAAAAACTCGAACCTGGCCCGTTTGCCAGGTCTACTCACCTTACGCTTCTTTTCTTGGCAACCTTAAATGGTTCTGGTCTACTCGTACCAGCACCATATATCTCTTTTCTTATGACTTTTTTTGGCGGGTTGTACTCCCACATAATGTTACCTTCTCCTCCGGGGGTTTATCTATTTCACCTTCTTGCGGCATGTGTCCCTCATTTCATATTCTGTAGGGTTCTTGTCAGCTTCCATTTACTTTCTACTCCTTTAATTTGACTTTCAGCTTAGACTCTTTCAAAACTTCAATCACTCCAACTCGTCTTAATTTACTTTCATATTTTCTCCTTATTCATTTGGTAGTTTTGATTAACTTAGTGTTAAACCCCTTTGACCCGCAGTGGCTTTATTACTCATTTTCATTGCTCTTCATGGTCTCTTGCCAACGCTCTTGAAACTCGCCCTTTGACACCTTTCAATTGAATTTATTAAGGCCCTTCTAATTCTTTGTGGCACAAGATCATTGTAGCCGCCTTCTTCTACGCTACTTCTATTTTGGTGGGTATTGGTTAGGTTGCCTGTGATAATTTAGGGCAGTGGTTAGAAGGATGAACTTTCAAGTGTACTCCATGTACCCCTTTGGAGCGAATTACTTGTCATTCAGGTTGGTCTTCTTTCTTGTGCAATCGCATGGGTTGTTTCATTGTCATCTCAATACGTCTTTCTTGCTACTTCCTCCATTTCATTTTTATTCTACTCATTTTTGTAAAATTTATTCCAAATTAATTATTCCCTTTCTAAATTTGGTATGCTAAAATGGTAGACTACCACTATTACCCCTAATCTTTTAACTATCAGTCGCTCCATCAAAATGACCCTTTTTCTCAAATAAAGGGTTAGAGTAGTAGTTTTACATTTATCTCTTAAACCTTCCCAAAACAGCAAGTAGGACACCAAATTAAAAGTGGGATGGATGAAATATTATTCAATTAAATCACAATGTTTTAAAAATACACTACTACAATTTAAGACTACGAGAACGCCACTTAGAGAACGGTTGGTAACGGAACTGTTCTCTTTCTTTTTTTTTATGTTAGGCGGGCAATTATGAATTCTAAATAGAACGGTTTTTGGGTCGAACCGTTCTTAAACATAAACAAAGAGAACTGGTTGGTTTGACCAACCGTTTTCATTCAACGTAGAATTTTCATTCACACCGCTTCCTCTTTCCCACCGTTCTCCTTCCTTTGTCAAAGAGCACGGCTCCGTTTCCCACCGTTATCCTTCATCTATCAAAGAGAACGGCTCCGTTCCCCACCGTTCTCCTAATTAATTCAATCAAATGAAAACTTGGCGTTTACACTTCTAGATACTGCACCCTAATTGTTTCCTTCGCACAGTCAGTTTGATTATCATCATCGGAAGTTTTATTTTCAATCAAATTATCAGTTGCCCCTTCTTATCAGTGCTTGCTCGTACTCCGGCCACCGCCTTATTGTCGTTGTTCACTTGTGTTTCATCGCCGTTGATCGTTGCTGCTGGTAAGATCGTTTTTCATTATTTTTAATGTTAGCTATAATACTACAATCTTAGATTATATTATCTGTTTATTTCATTGATTCTTGCTGCTCGTCTTTCATCATCTGTTTAGTATTTGGTGATGCTAGGGTTTAGTAGTTACAGGTTTAGTAAGTTGTCACATGTACTGTCTTGGAGATGCTTAGTTCTGATAAGAGTGGAAACTTTTTGTTTGATGGATACAAATAATGTGAAAAATTGGTTAACTTTTATTTTGCTTTGCTGAATTCAAATTTCTCGAGTAAGGATAGTCAGTGCTTCCTTTCCCTCAATTGAATTTTGCAGTATTATACTATTATATATTGAAAATTGGAGGTTTTGAAGGCGGCGGTGTTCGGAAAACGATAAGCTAGTATAAAATTTGATTACAACATTGACACTATCTTAATTATAGCCTGAATGTACGCATTTTTCGGATGAGGCTGGTTTATTTTAGCCTGAATTTTGCAGTATTATACTATTTTATACACTATCTTAATTGTTACTGCAAAATTCAGTTGAGGGAAAAGAAACCCGGAGAATCGAACTCGAGAAATTTGAATCCAGCAAAGCAAAATAAATTTTAGTCATGTTTATGACCTGAATCATCTGTGTATTGTCTATTAAGACTAGCTACTTTATCAGATTAAGATGTGCTTGATTTTACTTCGATTCTGGTTGTCAGTCTCTTTCTGTTGCAGCTTCTCTATGTTTGTCTATTTTCATGCTCCAAAAGAGCGGCTCTATCAGTTTTTAAAACAAGTGCCCATATCCCATATATAGTGTGAAATTAAATATATTTGTAATATTAGTTGCTTTTTTCTATTATATAGACCAATATGGATTGTACGTGGATGATGGATGGGAAAATAGGTGATCCTAAATATGATGCCGGTTTAGCTGAATTTTATGAATTCGTTAGAAAGAATGTGAAAGACAAGTCTAATATGCCATGCCCTTGTGAAATGTGTCTGAATATCAAATATATGAGCTTCTCGGATGTTAAAATCCATTTAGAAAAGAATAAATTTAATTCAAAGTATAAACTTTGGAGGTTTCATGGGGAGTCTAGAGTGGTACAGAGAATGGAGGAAAATATGGGAGAGACTCAGATTGGGGGGGGGAGGGGGGGGGGGGAGGTCTTCCTATAGAAAAAGGTATCGACTCACTAGAAGATTCGGACTGGGATATGAATTCTTGTGATATGAATTATGTGTCCGCTGACGAGTTTGATGACGATGAATTAGAAAAAATATTACAAGACCGGTTAATTGAAGACGGTCTTGAAGAAGATAACCCTTACCTAGGTCAATATCCCGCTGATATAGATGACATTCTAGGTGAAGATGAAGAACCCGATGTTACTAATTTAGATGACATCACAAGCATTGTATTAGAGAAGCTAAAAGACGCTGAAATGCCTTTGTATAAGAGTTGTAAGAATTATACAAAATTGTCAGCCGTTGTTAAGCTATATAATTTGAAAGCAACAAATGGGTGGAGTGATAAAAGTTTTACCCACCTTCTCGAATTATTGAAGGACATGCTTCCAGAAGATAATGTTCTTCCTAATCGTACATATGCGGCCAAGAAGATACTTAGAGGAATTGGTATGAAATATGTGAAGATTCATGCATGCCATAATGATTGTATATTATATCGCAAGGAATATGAGAGTTTCACTCATTGTCCAGTTTGTAATGAATGGCGATATAAAAAGAAGGAGGGTATCCCAACAAAAGTTTTGTGGTATTTTCCGATAATACCCAGGTTGCGACGACTCTTTGCGAATAAGGAAGATGCAAAGTTGTTGACATGGCATAAAAATGCAAAAGTTAATGATGGCAAGTTGAGACACCCGGCTGATGGTTTAGAGTGGAAACACATTGATGCCAAGTATCCCGAATTCGGGAAAGAACCCAGAAATCTTCGACTTGCACTCTCTACTGACGGGATGAATCCTTTTGGGAATTTAAGTAGTCAACATAGCACTTGGCCTGTGCTTTTAGCTATTTACAATTTACCTCCATATGTGTGCATGAAAAGGAAGTATTTGATGCTGTCCTTATTGATTTCTGGTCCCAAAGAACCGGGTAATGATATAGATGTTTACTTGGCGCCCCTTCTTGACGATTTGAGAACACTATGGGATGAAGGAATAGAAGTCTTTGATGCGTACCAAAAAAGTTTTTTCAATTTGAAAGCAATGTTATTATGCACTATATCTGATTTTCCTGCATACGGTAATCTTTGTGGACATACTGTGCATGGGAAAGAGGCGTGCCCCTTGTGTGCAGAAGATGTTGACTCTTCTTATTTGAGGTTTTCTCGAAAGCAAGCTTTCTTAGGATACCGTAAATTTTTGGAGGAAGATCATTCGTATCGCAAGCAACAAAAAGCTTTCAATGGAAAACCTGATCATCGTCCATGTAGCTATGTTGTATGCAATATGCAGTGGTTCAAGTAGCTTTGTTGGTTCCACTTCTTTTCATTTTCTTTGTTAAATTTTGGACTTTGTCATTATGGTGACAAACTTTGTCATTTGTGTAGGGCGCTTTCACCGTTATCGCAGACCGTTATGATTGGTGTCTCATAAAGGCTGGGAATTTATGGAGAAAGTGGAAATGCACCTTAGTTCGTAAGTGGCTATACGACGAGACAGGCGCAATACAGAGGACAACACCAACAAAAAAGTATGACTCAATAACACCTGAGAATTGGAATGTGTTTGTGGCATCTCACACTACTCAGGCATTTAAGGTAATATTCACTTATTTTTTTTCTTTGGGAAAATGTAAAGTTATCATTAAAAGCTCAAATTCGCCAAACATACAATATTAAGGCATAGTTATAACCTAACCTCCTTAGTAACTACAAATGTTATCCACCCATTTAAGTACCTCTACCTTCTTACTATTCAGCTTACAAGACCGCAGCCGTAGCCTAACACCATTCCTAATCTGCAAAGGTAGCAGCACAGGTCTAAGCAACACCAAATCAACACGACATCTATTTCTACTCAGCCACACATGATAAATCAAAGCAGCCAAAATAACTCCTACAACCCGCTTCTTGCATAAGGATCTAAACCTTTGGGAGCTCCACCATTGCACACAGTTCTGAATAGGAAGATTGATACCACACCAGTCAGAAACACACTTACAGCTATGATTCTCAGCAACACTCGCTCCCACATAGATAACACTGGTTAGACTGAATAATACTCATACCCTGCAGCCTGTCTTGTGTCAGCAGCCTGTTCTGAGCCATAAGCCAACCAATGAAACCATTTTTAGGCACCACCCATTTATTAATCCACCAGGGGAACCATGGGACATCATCATAATCAGGAAGTAGCCAAGAGTAACCAATCCTGATAGTGTAGGGAATATATTCACTACACTATCGTTAGACATTTCTACTATATATAATTATTCTAACTACTTTATATGTTGTAAAATGTAAGGAAATAAGTGCAAACAACAAGAAGAATGCTTGTATGAATAGGACAAGGTTCGTTGGCTCTCGAGCAGGTTACCGTGGGATTGAAGTTAAAATCGTAAGTACATACACCTAGACATACCTTTATAATTTATATTTATTTAAATCTGGAAGTTTTACTATACTCTTGACATTCTTCATTTTTTTTTTTTGTAGAAGAAAGACTTTGCCAAAAATGGAGTGATATTGGAGGAAGTTGACCGGCACTTAACTTGGCTAAGGGGTCACACGCCTAATAACGGAGACCTGACCGAATATTACAAGGAAGTGGCTACGAAAATTGTAAGTTCTTCAATTTTTAAAACAAAAATTATTAATTTCTAGGAATTGACACAACTATATATGTATTTAAATAATATAATATTATGAATGGGTGTAGAAAGAACTAAAAAAAGAGGTGGAGGCAGGTACATTTAAGCCTAAGGGACGAGAAGATATACTAGCTAAGGCAATCGGCAAACCTGAACATGGTTGCCGTGTGCGAGGGGTTCCTGATGGCATATGCATAACTGAGTATTTTGGGAAGGTACCTAAAAAGCTGCCGACAGAAGTAGAGCGTCTCAAAGAGACGGTAATTTATTATGTAAACATAGAATAAGACCGTCTCAAAATATTTATTATTTGAAAATTATTTTACTTTAAGCATAACCAATTTGTTGAATTTTTGTCTTACATGCAGATAAATACTTTGCAAACACAAGTATCAAATATGCAAAGTATGATGGTGCATTTTTGGCAAAGTGGTGAGAAGCCAAGTCAAGAATTATTAGAATGCTTCCTGAAAGGAATTTCTATGAGTACTCAAGGATCGAAAGCTTGTCCATCTACGGATGGTTCTCATAGTATCTCAATACAAGAGAGTGAGGAGCAATCCCATCCAGAACCACACCGTAAAGAGATACCACATGAAGAGCCACCTAGCCAAGAGAAGGAGGTATCATCTTTTGATTTATCACTAAGATTTTAAGGAAACTTATTAATATATTTGCGTGACTAATGAGTTTGAAGTTCTGATTTTACTAATATTTCAAGGGGTGGAGAGACTGTGAATTATCATTACCCGGAAATCCGAATAAGATAGTTGCATCAGGCTTGATGTATATGGAAAAAAAGGCGGAATTCATAACTGTTCACGGTAGATCACTACTTAATGGTTATAAGAAAGTAGAAGTTAAGAAAGTACAATCTGGATCGGAAAATGATATGTTGCATGTGCCTGTTGGGGATGATTTGATAGTATTGATTGATGCGAAGGACTCATATGTTCAATGGCCTCAGAATCATATTCACAGTCCTAGTAAGGTAATTTTGTAGTTTTTTTTAAAATTAGAAGTATTATCTTATAATAAGTTAATATAAATATTAACTATTTTGTGAAAAAATAATAAAGATGGAAATCGTAATGAAGAAGAAGAAGAAGAATCATCAAAGGTCTCCACCACCTCTGGTCCCGACTATTCTGGGTGTAGAAGTTAGTAGTGAGTTTAAGCAAAAGTTGAGAACCCCGCTGATGAATTCTTTACTTCTCGAGGCTCGCGTATTGAAGGCGAGCGGATCACTGATTAACGTTTCTATTGATGACCATGTATTACACCTTGATGACTACACTTCTCCGATTTCTTACGAGGAGCTTATTCATTGGTGTGACGAAGGCGAGATAGGTGCCTCTCACATTGCTATTTTTATGAGGTAAGCTTTCATTAATGACCATGTTCTGTCAATTTTTATCCGTAGGAAGCCAGCCGTTATTGTGTTTGTTGAACGTTTGAGAGTAAGAAAGGAATGGAATGAGTTGTCTAAGTACATGTACAACACCTCAGATCATAACTAACTGCATTCTCAACCATACCTGGTAAATCAGTCCAACATAAATCAGTCCAGCATAAATCAAGTTTTAGACTTGTTTCAGTCCGGAAAATCCATCATTGCCCTTTACATGCTTTTCTGTCTCTTGTATATTCAGAGAAATTGTAACAAATGATGCACTGTCATAACTAACTGCATTCTCAACCATACCTGGTAAATCAGTCCAGCATAAATCAGTCCATACCTGGTAAATCAGTCCAACATAAATCAAGTTTTAGACTTGTTTCAGTCCGGAAAATCCATCATTACCCCAAATCAGTCCATACCTGGTAAATTAGTACAGTGGTTTTTATGAACTATTTGAACAATTTTAGTTGAAATTGCTGTAGGTATTTGAGTGATCTTAGTGATACTATGAAGTCTACTAGTTTCTACGGATTCTTGTTCCCGGAGACGTTGTCTAAATTTGCATCCATAAGTGATGATTTACGATCAGATTACATTGCTAGAGCTATGACATGTACGCAGTGTGGCAGGGGTCGAAAACTGATATTTGCAGCTTATCACGAAAGGTATACATAAAGCTTCCCATTTTTGAACTTCTATTTATTTAATCCTGGCTACTTGCGTGAAATTTTCTCATTGTCCTCTTTTTTTAATCAAAGTGATCATTGGATGTTGGCTGCAATTAATTCATCTGAAAGTATTGTGTATTGGTGTGATCCTGCTGGGTATACGGAGCCTCGAACGTTTATCATGCAAATAATTAATAGGTAAATCATGTATATTACATGTTAGTGCGTGATTTGAATTATGTTTGACATGACGACTTATTTTAGTTAAATCAAATACAGAGCCTTCGAGAAAAGAAACTCTATCGATCCACTAGCAGGGCTCGAGGCAAAACCAGTTACTCGGAGAATAATTAAGGTATATCTTTTATATTGTCACCTGATAGAAAGTATGAAGTTAATAAACTCAATTGCGTCTGCCACTGTGATTGTAACTCATGCTTTATTTTGGCCTGTTTTTGGTCGAAGTAGATATGACATGTATATGGGTTTGGTTTTTGTTTTAGTGTCCTCGCCAGCCTGATGGGAGCGTATTATGCGGGTATTATATTTGTCGATATATGTTGGAGCTAGTCAAAGGAAGATATATTAATATTACCCCAAATGTATGTATTTTTTTTCTTCATTTCAATTATTTTCATCGCTTTGCTTATTATAATAATCTCCATCTTATTAATTGCTTTAGTTTACACGTCATAATAGCGTATTAACTAAATTTTTGGATGTCCTATATATATAGTTCATGCTTAACGCCCCAAAGACATATACGGTTGAGCAAATCGACGAGGTGCGGAATATTTGGGCTGAATTCACCCTCAATTTTAAGCCGAAAAGTAATGGTGGATGAAGCCGATTACAATTTCTTGATGTTCAATTATTTTTGCACTTATATTACATGCTACTAAGTAATAACGATTCAAGGATTCTTATTTATATTTTGCAAGTATGAAAGTACGTTTGTAGCCTATGCGCTATTACAAACATTAAACGATGTATATTTTTTCAAGGATTTGTCCTTGTTAATTCTAATAAAATTTGTTGCGTAAAAAATGCTGGAGTTTCTGAATTTTAATGCAGGTTTAATTCTTATATGAGCTATATATACGATTCAATCGTGTAGGAATTACGATGAAAAAGGAAATATTTAAAAAAAAAAAAATTTCAAAGAGAACGGTTAATTGTTAAACCTGTTCTATTTGAAATGGTACAATAATGGCGCCAAATGGTATATCACCCCCTGTTCTCTTTGAAAAGGTTCAACAATGGCGCCAAACACCTCTGTCAAAGAGAACGCCTTAACAAAGAGCCCGGTCCCCTTTTACACCCGTGTTGTTTGAAATATCAATGAGAGCGGTTCCCATTAGCAACCGTGCTATTTGAAATAACAATGAGCACGGGTTGACCATTTACCAACCGTTCTCATATGTCAAAGAGAACGCTTGGCCACAAGCCGGTTTAAAGGCGCATTTAGAATGGTGCTTGACCGTTCTCCTTAATGGGTATTGTAGTAGTGATGGTGTGATAAAAATTCACTCATAAATAACATAGCATGAATTCTGGTATTATTCTATATTTTATAAATGATGGGTGGGTATAAGCAGACGTTATCTTAAAAATATTGTTGTTATTGTATTTGAGTTGATCTTAATAGTATATTCTATAATAGTAATATTAACATTTGATTATTGGTATTGATGATTGGCATGGCCTGTTGTATCGACCTATGTCTTAAACACTAAGAACTTCAACTTCGTACATTTAACATTTATGCTTCTAACATGGTTTGATGTTGATTATAAAAATCTTAATCAGATTGTCATACCTAGATAATTGTCATTGAATATCAATAACCTAATTCAAGATCATGAATTAGCCATTAACTTACATAAATTTGGTGAAGTGGTAGTATTAGTCAAACAAACGTTTTAGAAACTCAAAATTTAAAGGTATTGTCAATATTATTAATTATACAAATCCTCCGATCCTCATATATTATTCTCTCCTGTAATAGAAGTTTACTCGGAAAACACTATGTCAATATCACAAATATTCATGGAATATAATGTACTAAACTGTCTCTCATCTGTTATGAAATATCTATAACATTTTAGTTTATTTTCAATTTAAGATAGAATGAAAAGTTAAAGTTACGATTGCTTATGAATTAATACTCACTAAACTTTATATATATGCGTGTAATTTAATAAATTTAATCTACTTATATTAGGATAAAATTAAATAAAATTCATTTTATTCTAAAGAAATCTACATTTATTAGAATAATTTTATTATATTTTTTTTAGAAATCTACTATTGTCAGGATACGTTTAATAACATTTTAGTTTATTTTCAACTTAAGATAAAATGAGATCGAAGTTAAACTTACAATTACTTATAAATTAATACTCACTAAACTCTATATATATATGTGTAATTTAATATAAAAAAAATTATTTTGTTTTTAAGAAATCTACTCTTATTAGGGTAATTTTATTAATTTTTTTTAGAAATCTACTCTTGTTAGGATAATTTATTAAATTTTTCTTTAAATTATAGGATTTCTAAAAAAAATTGGACTCTCTAATATCGCTCGAAAAGTTTCTACTTTATATATATGTATTGATTGATTGATTTAATATTACATATTATTCGCTTTCAAGGAGTTTTGCAAATTTATGGCCATTGAATCATTTTTGTGCAAAGAAAATATCGACCCCTCACTGACGGAATAAATAAAACATGAACAAATTTTAACTTAAAAATTGTAAATATAACTGTATTAGAAACCTAATCTGTATAATTAACTCCATCCATATTTTCATATGAATCCATCATGTTTGACATGTCTTTCTGTATACGGGTTGTTAGACACACTAAAATACCAATTGCAACTTTACAAAAGGTGTATAATTTATTATACATCCAGAAATTTGTTATACATGCATGGTTTATTTTAAAATCGGTAAATTTTTGTTGAAGTACTTATAGTGATTTTTTTTAAGAGTAATTGGTAAATTAAATTATATAAATATTCTAAATTTTATATTAGATGGGGTAAAGTTTTGTAATTCTTGCAAGAGTCATTTCATATATGTATAGAGTATATTAAACATAAATACAAAATGAATTATTAGGAATATGCTCGTATTAATTTGCGTTATGCTTGTCGTAATTCTTTAAAAACTTTAACATGGCCCGATTTAGGTGTCGTTGATTGCCTTAAATTTAATACGGAGTACCATTAACGAGCGAACATTATCTTGATGAGCTTCTTTAAATTTAACGGACAACAACAAAAGATGTCTAAGCTTCGTAATTAGGTTCTCGCTCTTGCATGGATCATCAATCATGCATGTGCTAAATTCAAGAACATTAACCCTATATTATTTTCCTATTAGGACTTAAACCAACTAATATAAAAAACCTAAAATAAACAATTAGCTT
Organism: Silene latifolia; assembly: GCF_048544455.1. Taxonomy (NCBI): domain Eukaryota; kingdom Viridiplantae; phylum Streptophyta; class Magnoliopsida; order Caryophyllales; family Caryophyllaceae; genus Silene; species Silene latifolia. The sequence goes on along the minus strand of NC_133530.1, from coordinate 24,043,789 downwards.
GAGCTACAAGTAACCATTTAATACCCTAGTAGGTAATAACGAACTTAACAGGTACTCCGTTAGTACTTAGTCCGTATTATCTAGTAGTATATGGCCAATATTATTTTACGACGTTAACCTCTCCTAGCATGATTTGAATTCCAAATATTTTAACCATTTATTTAACTTAATTCATACATATTTACATATAACCATTTAGGAAATATATTTCCATATATTTTAAGTTTTAACCATTTAACTTCATATTTATTCTACTCCCTATATATATACACCCTTTAACCTCATACAATAAATACTTCATCAACTTTCTTTCGCTCGTAAGCTTCTTTCGTTATACCATTCAATTCACTAATAATAATATAAATCATGGCTGTTTTTAGTGTACCTCTCGGTGTTCGTTTCCACCCTACAAAATTACAACTGGTCGACTACTTTCTTCGTGTTAAGCATAGCGGCCAAGAGTTGCCGGAATGTTACCCTCAGTTTCTTGACTTTGATGTTTACTCTAATCATCCCTTTAAAATCTTGGATTCCACTAAAGAAAGGAGAGGCGTCAATGACGTCAATGAAGGGTTCTTTTTCTGTCAACTTAATAAGTTAACTCCCAACGGAAAGAGGATTAGTCGATGCATTAAAGGTATCGGAACATGGTCGGAGAAGTCCAAGACAACCGATGTGTGCAATGGCAATAGGGTTGTGGGTTTCGAGAAGTACTTGAAGTTTAAGCCGGATGGAAAGAGTAATAATAATAATAATGATGATGAGTGGATGATGCATGAATATTATCGTCTAAGGAACGATGATGAGAAGGATGAGAAGGAGGATAATCAGATGGTTGTGTTATGCCATATCACCAAGAAACCGAATTCTACGAAGGATCAGACTTATGCTGCTAATATGCCAATAGATTACGAAGACAGGTCGAGTAAACGAGGTCGTGTTGAATATGAACAACCGTCAGGGTTCAATAATTCTGGCATCATCATTAACCCTAATAATCAAGATTATGTGAGTCGAGCTGTGGACGAGGGTTATCAAGTGGAACCAAGTAACGAAGCATCGACAAAGGAGAAAGAAGGGATAATACTCTATTCTGAAGACGAGCTAGAAAGGATGCTTGATGTTGACGACAAGGATAATGTCGATAACGCTGATAATCAAGCTTATGAAGTTGATAATGGTATACTCCAATTAACGGACCTAGTTGATCATCAAGTTTACGATATGGAGCCATTATTAGAATAAGCCGAGCATGGGCTATCTCTGTCAAATAACGGAGCACAAGAAGGTGATGCTAATAATTTTCACATCGAGGATCTTGATCAATTCTTACTAGACGCCGAACAAGCCTACTGGCTGCCAACCGAAGATTCATTAACATTAGAATGCGACTTCAACAACAATGCAATCGAGCTTGACGCGTTTAACTGGGGATCCTAATCTTGATATCAGTTCGCTCCCGCCTTTACTGCATTTCTAGTTTGGTTTCCGTTATTGGTGGATGTTAAATAAAGCTATTACATCATGAGGCAACAATATTTATGTAAGATAATGTTAATTAATATTTCTTCTTGTTAAAATCGTCTAAAGATGTTGTCGTTTTGATTCTTACATATTGATACAAAAATACTCCGTATTATATTAAAATCGTCTAATCAAGATTATGTGACTCCTATTTCTTGTTGTCCCTCATTGCTTAGGACCCCTTTTTTGTTGTCCCTAGACGATAATACTCATGCATCGCCTTTCTAGTTTGGTTAACCCTAACAGCCAGGTCGATTAACCGCCTTTCTAGTTTGGTTTCCGTTATTTGTTGTTGTTGTTGTTGTTGTTGTTGTTGTTGTCGTCGTTTCTTAATATTTCTTATCAAACTTTTGTCTAAGTTAATTATCCTTGATGTTGATTAACTTCTTTGTAAATAGCTAAGCATTTAGCAAATATATTGTTATGTATGAAAGACTTGCATGTTTCTAATGTCGAATGCTTTATTGGTTGCTATTGTGAGCATGAATATACTTAAAAAATCGTCCAAAGATGACGTCGCTTTGATTCTTCATGTTTTAGGGCCATAGATACTTCAGCTAAAAAATAGTACCCAAAAGGCAAAGGCGGACGCAGGATTTTCAGTTAGGATAGGCACATTTTTTGTGTGTATAGTTTTTCTTCTTTAATATGACCTTGCTACCACTTCTTATCGTCTACAACACGCAACATTTTGGTCGTTCTTTTTTTTTGCTTATTATATAGATTACTTCTATTTGGCTAAAAGTATACTATTTAAAAGTTATTTTTTATTATCTATGCTAATTTTAGTCATTTGAGATTTTGAGGCAATAGTTTGGATAGAAAATGTAATCTTTTAAAATTCAAAAGATAAAGAAACAAATTAAGTGACAGTAAAACAAAACGAGTGTCATTGAGTGTTAAATTGTTGATATAGAAAAAAATAAATCAGTGTCATTGAGTTTTAAATTGTCGATATAGAAAAAATAGGGTGAAGTGATAGAGTTTGTAAAAAGGATGCACAGGAATTTGAACCTAGGTTGTTATGCAATGGTCCATAAAATATTGTATTTACCACTGCTCTACCATCACTTATGTGAGCATATTAGACATGAAAAATATTTGACTGTTTTGTTTTCTCCAGGGGTAGGCAAGTGCCTACCTTGGCCTACCCCCAGATCCGCCATTGATTTAAGGATAATCGACGAGTTGAAACTTGAGTCTTGTAATGAAGACGTCGGAAAATTAAATACCTAGTGTAAATTACGTGCACATTCATTCAAAGGATAATGAGATGACGCCATCGTGTTATACTCAAATTGGGCGTCATCGGGGTTATTGTTGTAAATTACATAGTTATTTTTATTTTCCTCCCATAAGTTTTGAATTTCAAACTAATTGGGTAATTTAGGAAGTTAAAGTTGATAGTTGTAACAAAAATGAGTAGTAAATTAAAGAGTAAATTAAAATTTACTCCTTTTTAAAATTCAGTTTTTTAAAATTACTCTCTTATATAATTTTTTTCCCCTATAATTAGTCCCTTAAAAGTTAAAATGCAGTTTTATCAAAAATTGCTTCAAAACACCAACTTAAGTTACTTATTCCGTCATTTTATGAACTTATTTCGTTTGTGTCTTAGCCAATTTTTACTTTCAAACGTATAACAATAGAGAATAAGTTCAAAATCAGACGTAATAAGTCATCTAAATTGGAGTGCTTTATCAATTTTTGATAAAAGTGCATCATAAGAGTGTAATTTTAGGAAAATGTTATAATATATAAGGGAGTAATTTTAGAAAACAAAATTTTAAAAGGGAATAATTTTTAATTTACTCTAAATTAAAAAATCAGTGATTGCCTTGATTTTTGCCTCTTTTTTCGGGTGAATATTATGCTACAACAAACAAATTCATATTGGGAGTTCATGTACTCGTTTTTAGTTCAACTAGTTTTTGAACCCGTGCACTGCACGGGTGGCAACGTAGAGTATTAATCTAAGTAAATCTTACATATATAGATTTTGGAGTGATAATATAAGGTTAATTCATTAGTACCCGTACACTATAGATGAAACTTTTGAAAAGTAAATAATGGCATGATTCTTTTTGCTAATACGGAGTATTACTTAATAACTAATTTTTAATTTTTTGGATTTTTAATTCATTTTCTCACAATTATTTTCATAAAATTTATTCATTTAATAATAATAGTAATAATTTTGATTTTGATAATTATTAATAAAAATACCTGTTTATAATAATAATAATAATAATAATAATAATGATAATTAATTAATTAATACCAAACACCCCCACAATAACCAGCCCCGATAATCCACTGCCCACTGTGGCACCGCCGACAAACCCCCTAAGGCCGTCGTCGACCTAACACCTTATCTCCCCAGCCATTAACGTCGTCGACCTCCTCCCCCTGCCCCTTCTTTGTCGCAGACGATTTCCTTCTCCCTGCCTTCTCCGTTACGACCATTCTCTTTTCCCTTTCTCCACCGCCGTCGACCTTCCGTGCTCTCTGTCACCGGTCGGATGGTAGGGTGGCTAGAGGGTCAGCTGGTGGTTTAGAGATGAGAAGGGTAAAATTTCCTTATTTTTCCTTTACGGTTGTATTTGTGTGAGTGTGTGTAACAAATGTGGGGGTAAATTTGGAAATATCGGAAAAAGTGCGCAGGATTGAGTAATTAGTTGTGTGAGATTTAGCACGTCCCATTCCAAATTGCATTTGCTTAATTGTAGATTTGTAACATACCCGTCTTAAGTTAAAATAGGTCAGATAAAATAGGTGAGACAAAAGTCAAAATTTGTTAAAACCTTGTCTTATCTATAAATGGTGCGTTATTTGACTTGTTTTTATCTCAATACGAATACGTGTGATAAAATTGTGCATATTTGTGTTTGAGGCGGTCTTACATCTTATAATAACCGAATACTTTTGATAATTATGTTCAACTTTTGTGGGTCATTAAGTCACTTCCATATTAGGGAGATTCATGTGTAGTAAGTATTATCGGTAAAATGTATTTTTGACTTTAGGATTGAAGTAGACCTAATCTTATCAAATACTCCCTCCTATTCACAATAAACTCCCCATTTTAATTTGACACGAAAATTAAGGAAACACATTATCCCACCATATAAATAAATTTGGACCACACAAATACACTACCCACCATACAATTAAATTTAGACCATACAAACACTTATCAAAAATAGGGAAATTGTGAATAGACGGAAAATGAAATAGGGAGGTTTATATTGAATAGGAGGGAGTATGTTCTATTAATATTCTTTTCTAATATATCTCTGTTAAATAATATCTTATCCTAATTTATCCCACACGACTCCATATAAAATCTTATTTCTGTACATCTTATAATTACTCCCTCCGCCCCGGTCAATTGTTGTCATTTGGTTTTGGCACAAAGACCAAGGAAAGATGAGGGGACCAATTACTAAATGTTATGTGGAATATAAATTGAGTGTGAATGATCAAATTGCTCATAAGTTAAATATTAAAATAGATAGGACAACAATTGATTGAGACACCCAATATGAAAAAGGACAATGAACACCCGGGACAGAGGGAGTATATTATATTATTAAATAAAGTAACATATACGCTTTTTTTCATCACCACTATTAATTTTACTAACATCAAGCTTTCCTACTTCTAGTGAAAAAAACATAAAGCCCAACTCAGATTGTTTATCACCTTTATTAACATCATCGACGTATGTAACATACGGTCTATACCTATATAATAATTGTAACAAAAATAGGGAAAATTATTTATATTAGGACTATCTATAGAAATAAATAGGTTTGTTTTAGGATTCTGCAACTATTTTTTTTAAAATAAATTGAATTGTAAGATATTACTTAGGATTTGGATGGATCATGGGTGCTTTGCATAGTAAGACCATACTAAATAATGGTAGGATCGAATTGGAATTATTGAGAATCACGGAGCAATCAATTTTTAAGGGTACAAAGACAAACTGGCGGGGTAGTTGAATTTAATAACAATTAAATCAAATTTTTTGGTGTAAATCCGAGTGTCCATAGTCGACAATAGTGTATAGCCCACTCGTCGTGTGTGTTCTCGCGAAGAGGTATTCGGCTGGCCAGAGAGTTTGCTCCATTTTTTGTAACAAACTCGTGCACTTATGAACCACTACTCTTCAGAAATCAAAGCAAACATCAATGAGTACCCCATGATAAATTTAAGAAAATATTACTTTGTAATACAGCTACGTAAATGAATATATAAAATAATACGATGGGGTAGTATATGGAATATGTCTATAACCCAAAAAAACTTAATTTTTAACTCGTCTCTACTTTTTGGGAAAACAAATAAATTAGGCACTTTAAAAAGAATTTTACATTCAATAATATACTCATACTTTTGTATAAATAAGTATAAGAATAATCAATTGAAATAATACCTAACTTAACCCATAAAAAAGAAATAATATCTTAATTTATATATGACGACTTAAAATATGTATTAGGAAATACTTTGTCCTTTGCGCGGGGGTCATCGAGCTGCATGATATCACGAAAAGCTCTGTCAACAGCCTCAAAAGCATGGCGGTGAACCATTGGGGCTTCGTCCCATATTATTAGAGAAGCTTCCCTAATCAAGTGTGCGAGGTTAGTTCCTTATTCTATTCTGCAACTTGTTGTCTCAGTTAGTTTAATCGGTATTACGAACCTAGAGTGGGCTGTCCTACCGGATATCAACAACAACGCAGCAATTCCAGACGACGCTATTGCTAGAACGATAAGGCCTTCAGATCGTATCTTCGATATCAATGCTCCCCAAATGTATGTCTTCCCTGTACCTCCGCTTCCATACACAAAGTAGAGGCCTCTAATTTTTTGGTGAACTGCATTTAAGACATTGTTGTATACTCAGTCTATTTTTATGTAAAAAAATTTAGGCCTCAAATATGATTTTGCCATAAATCAAATGGTAAGTAATAAAGTGAATAACGATCTAAAATATTTGATTTTAAAAAAAAAAAACTTTTTGATGGGGCATATTCTGCACCCGCTGACCGAGTCAACACATTGAGGAAGGTCAAAGATAAAAGACAGCAAGTCAACGTATTAGACAGCCTAACCGATGCAGCCTGTCGGCCTGTCACTTGGGTCTCGGCTAAGCAACTAGCCAGCCGAAAAGCTTATCCACGTACTCGCATCCAGCCCCCTCGGCATGGAGTCAACCAGGCCTGCCGGCCCGGCATGGGTCCCTCGGCCGAGGGTAAGATAGTCTTTCCACCTGCTCTGCCACTTGGCCTACTTGGCCACTACGTGACAAAAGGTGAAAGTCTATAAATACTCCACTTCTCTCATTGAGAAAAGGATCCACAACTAAACCTAAAATCACATAATCTGGTATAAACTCCATTATCTCTCTACAATATTCTTTGCCAAGTAACATACAACTTATCTCTTTAAGTTTACTGACTTGAGCGTCGGAGTGAGTACGTTCGGCCCCAAGCCGAGCCCTCAGTTTGTTCATCTTAAACAGGAAAGAGTGAAAGGAAGAGGCAAGCCGCAGCATCATTCAACAAAGCTTACGTGGTCACAAACACTCCTCTGGAACTTACACCCGGAACAATTGGCGCCGTCTGTGGGGAATAGATACTAAAAGCTAATCACTTCCCTTACAAAAAAAAAAAACAAAACCCCAAAAAACCACTCAAGGAGCTAAGAAGATGTCAAAACAGCCAGAACTTGTGAGTATAGAAACTGAATACTACCAGGATGACACGTTCCCCAATTCTGAGATCGGGCAGTCCCCCACCGGCCGAGTCATTGAGCCGGTGAAGAACGGGATGCCAAGAGAGCCAGAAACACCGCTGCCCGCCGACCAGGTCACTGTCATGGGACATGTGGTCGATGCAGCCAAATTGAAGCTTTTCCTGGACCTGATGGGAAGTACGCCGCTAACCCCCGTCACGACGACTGTTACAGCGGCGCACCCACAGGTGACCAGGGCCCATGGAGTAACCCCGAAGAACTTGTCCGGAGCAATACAAGGAGCCGGCCAAGCAAGAACGCCGGCGGAGCCCGTGTTGCCAGTGGCAGACCAAAGTCCTTCCCCCCCTCGCGGGAGGACAGCGTCGCCGCGGCAGCAACGAGGCCACCCCCGAAGAAATGAAGAAAGAAGTCCGACTCACCAAAGTCGGACAACAAGAAGCCCTTCCCGCCACGGGGAGAGAAGCCGGACTCATGGTGCGAGGAGCCGATCGCCGCGTGTCATTCGACACGTGGTCAGACAGCCCCTCAGTGCCTACGTCCTCGAGACCCCGGTACCAACTAAACTAAAGCTGCCGCCCATATTATACAAAGGGGATAGCGACCCCACCGACCATGCCGAGGCTTTTGAGTCGTACATGTCGGTGTGGGAGCAACCCGATGAGGTGTGGTGCCGAGTCTTCCCAACGACTCTCCATGGCATGTCACAGAGTTGGTACAAGGGGCTACCCAATGGCTCGGTATTTTGTTATGCCGACCTGAGGGACAACTTCATAGCCCAGTATGCTTGCAACAAGCGAAGGGCCGTGGAGACCTCTGATCTCCTGACTATCCGACAGGGGGAGGACGAGTCCCTCCGGAGTTACGTCAAGAGATTCGACGCAAAGGTTCAGCAGATCCGAGAGCTGAACACTGAACTGGCGGCCTTCGCACTGATGAAAGGCCTACCGAAAGGCGATTTCAAAAATGAGCTCATCAAGTGCGAGGACCTCAACTTGGACTCCGCCAGAAAGATGGCCGACCGAGCCATCAAGGTGGAGGATTATCACAAGACCTGGGTAGGCCACAGTGAATCTGGGCACTCAGAAAGGAGGAGCCCCCGGGACAACGAAGATGAAGGACGTCGTGACGTTAATAAGTCACGGCCTGAGAGATTTAACAGGAAAGAGAACTCGGCGGGCGCCGGGGGGAGTTCGGGACCATACACCCCGAAGCGGTACAACAATCTCACCCCCCTGGTTAAATCACCGGCCGAGGTCTTTGCCCTAAGCAGGAATGAAGGGCAGAAATGGGCAAGGCCCCCCAAGGCGAGGGGGGACGGTGATTCTAGCCAGTTTTGCGACTACCACGGCCAACCCGGCTATAAGACCGACGACTGTCGGCATCTGAAGAACGCCATCGAGGAGCTGATCCGAAAGGGGGCCCTCAGCAAGTATGTTGCTGGAGGCCAATCAACAAGCTCCGACAGGGCGAACAGAAAATCAGTATTCCAGAGAATGGGAGTGATCCAGGTTTTCATCGGAGGAAACGAGAACGGTGGGTCAACTAATGGGCACAAATGGCACTTGAATGAGCTTTATCAAGCCATCAACTTTGTGCCCACCACAGCGATCCCCGCTTCCACCGTCCCCGATATAACCATAGGAAGGAAGGACTACGAAGGAGTCGTAGCCCCGCACAGTGACCCGCTGGTAGTCCACCTGGACATAGCTAACCACTTGGTCAAGAGGTGCCTAATTGACACAGGCGCCTACACGAACATCATGTTCAAGGAATGCTTTCTCAATCTCGGCCTGAAGATTGAAGACCTAAGCCCCTGCACCAACCCGCTGTACAGCTTCTCCGGGGCCGGCCTGGTACCCCTGGGGTCAATCAAACTGTCGGTGATGTTCGGCCAAGCCGATGCGGCTAAAAATGTTTTATCTGAGTTCGTGGTGATCGACGGTTCGTCTGCCTACAATGTTCTTATAGGCCGGGTCACTTTGAGCGAGGCCGATGCTGTGATGTCCATCCGGGCCCTGACACTGATGTATGTCTCGGACCGGGGGGAAGCACAAAAGCTCGTCTCAAAGGACGAGAGAGATGAAGTCGTCAACATCCAAGTATCTGCCAGAGGGTGCAACATGCAATCCCTCAAAGTGGCAAAGAAGTCAGAGAAAGGGAAGAGCCCATCCTTACAACAGGGGGGCGACCCGATGAATACCAACATCGGCATGGTCGAAGGAGCCCAGACCGAAGAGGTGGAAATTGACCCAGGGCGCACCGTGACTATCGGTGCCGACCTGGAGCCAAAATTCAGAGCCGACCTCCTAGACCTGCTGAGGAAGAACAAAGATGTCTTCGCCTACTCAGCAGCCGAGATGCCAGGGGTGAGCCGGGAGGTGATCGTTCACAAGCTGAACGTACTCTCCACCGCTCGCCCTGTCAAGCAGAAGATGAGGAACTCCTCAGCCGAGAAGGATGAGGCCATCAAGGCCGAAGTGGACAAATTACTAGAGGCAGGCTTTATCATGCCTTGTACTTACCCTGAGTGGCTAGCTAATGTTGTAATGTTGAGGAAGTCATCGGGGGTGTGGAGGATGTGTGTTGATTTTACAAATCTTAATAAAGCGTGCCCTAAAGATTGTTATCCCTTGCCTCGAATAGATAGTTTAATTGACGCAACGGCAGGCTACACTATGCTGAGCCTGCTAGACGCCTTCTCAGGGTACCATCAGGTATTCATGGCCGAAGAAGACATGCCTAAGTGCGCATTCATCACCATACACGACACATACATGTATAAAATGTTGCCGTTCGGTTTGAAAAACGCTGGCGCAACTTACACTAGGCTGGTGGACAAAGTGTTTCAAGATCAAAAAGGGCGCAACATCGAGGCTTACGTCGACGATGCTATTGTAAAAAGCAAGTCTGACAGCGAGCACTTGGCCGACTTGAGCGAAACATTTTGTTCACTAAGGAAATATAGAATGAAGCTCAACCCAAAGAAATGCAACTTCGGTGTCCGGGCCGGCAAGTTCCTCGGCGTACTTGTCAGTGCCAGGGGAATTGATGCCAATCCGGAGAAGGTCAAGCAATCTTTGGACCTACGGAGCCGAGAACCGAAAAGAGGTTATGACGCCGACCGGGAGAATGGCGGCTCTTGCCCGTTTCATCTCTCGGTCGGCCGATAAGAGCAAACCGTTCTTTTCTGATCTTTGAAAGGGAATAAAAACTTGGTGGGGCGAGCAACGCGCACGGCTTTCGTGCAATCGAAAGCTCACCTCTCGACACTGCCGACCCTGTCCCAGGCCGTCTTTGGAGGAGACGCTATATCTATATCTAGCAGTTACCTCGGCCACGGTCAGTGCCGTAATCGTCAGAGAGGAAAACAAGCAGCAACACCCAATTTACTTTATCAGCCATACACTGCTGGCCGCCGAGAGGAATTACCCACTGATTGAAAAAGCGGCCTTTGCCGTCGTCGTTGCCGCAAGGAAGCTCAAACCTTACTTCGACGCACATCCCGTGACGGTCTTAACCGACCAGCCATTGGAGAAAGCCTTAGAAAAATTCGAAAAATCAGGCAGACTTATCAAATGGGCAGTGGAGCTATCCGGCTTCGGCATTCAGTACAAACCAAGGCCTTCGATAAAGGGGCAAGCGCTTGCAGACTTCCTGGCCGAGTGCATATATCAAGAAGAATCACACCCCGGGGTGTGGGAGGTATACACCGACGGGTCCTCCACGACGAACAGCTCAGGAGCCGGCATCCTTATCATCAGCCCAAACGGGGACGAATTTGAGTACGCCTTGAAATTTACCTTCTCGGCCTCAAATAACGAATTCGAATACGAGGCGGTGATAACCGGAGTCGAGTTAGCTAGAGCTGCCGGGGCGGAGCATGTTGTGGTGAAGACATATTCACTCTTAGTGACCAACCAAATCAGAGGAGAGTATGAGGCTCGAGACGATGGGATGGTGAGGTACCCGGAAAAGGTAAAAGCTGACACCTCAAAATTGAAATCCTCCAGATACAATGCGTCCCCAGGTCTGAGAACAACCGAGCCGACGCTCTCTCAAAACTTGCCAGTTCAAGCATCAAGAATGTCAGCCGAACCGTGCTGGTAGATATCAGGAATGCTAAAAGCATCACTGAGACCATCGGCATGGTGGGCGACATCGAAGCCGAGACGACGTGGATGACTCCGATAATGAAATTCAAACTGACAAATGAGTTACCGGAGAACCGCAGTCTCTCGCAGAAGATAAAAAGGATCGCCGCAAGGTACTTGGTGTTCGAAGGAGAATTATACAGAAGGTCCGTGATAAGGCCACTCTTGAAATGTGTCGGCCCAGCCGACGCGGAGCTAATACTGACAGAGATTCACGAAGGCATCTGTGGACATCACATGGGGGCAAGAACGCTAGCCCACAAAGCTCTCCGAGCCGGCTACTTCTGGCCCACCATGCTTGAGGATTCCAGAGCTAAGACCAAGAAGTGTAAAAACTGTCAAATGCATGCTCCGGTGATACATGCTCCTTCCCGAGACCTGCAACCGGTGCTTAGTCCCCTTCCTTTTGCACAGTGGGGGATGGATCTATTAGGGCCATTTCCGACGGCCTCCGGAGGAAGAAAGTACCTAATTGTCGCCGTTGACTACTTCACCAAATGGGTCGAGGCTGTCGCAGTACCTGCCAAGACAACGGCGGCCGTAAGAAAGGTGATTTGGGAGAACGTCATAACTCGTTTTGGGCTACCCCAAGTCATGGTATTTGATCACGGCCGAGAGTTTTGGAGCGACATGGTGATGAATTGGCTGGAAGAGCTCGGTATCAAGTTTGCATATTCCTCCGTCTGCCACCCTCAGAGCAACGGACAGGCGGAAGCAGCCAATAAGACAATACTGAACGGGCTAAAGAAGAAGGTTGAAGATCTAAAGGGCAGGTGGGCTGATGAACTACCCGGCGTCCTGTGGTCACTTCGAACCACAGAGAAAGAAGCGACAGGGTACAGTCCATTCCACCTAGTCTATGGGTCTGAGGCCGTCCTGCCAATTGAAGCAGCGGTGCCAACATTCAGAACGCAAACCTTCGAACCAACCGAAAATGAGGAAGGCCTGAGAGCCTCCCTAGACCTGGTCGAAGAAAGTCGAGACACGGCACGGCTCAACTTGGCAGTGTATCAAAACCGGATGAGAAGAGCGTACAACCGTAGGGTCCACAAAAGAGACTTAAGAGTGGGAGATCTAGTCCTAAGAAAGTCAGCCGCAACAAACAAAGGAAATATCCATGGCAAAATGACGGCCAACTAGGAAGGACCCTACAAAGTGGTTGAAGAAATGAGGCCGGGTACATACCGGCTGACAGACATGGAGGGTGTTCCTCTGATGAGCCATTGGAACACAGACAACCTAAGGAAATACTTCGTATAGCGGCGGAGGTGTCCAAGACCGTTGTGGGCACCCCAACGCATGATTATAATGAAGAATGATCCAAGTGTTCCATCCAAATACTTGTCCCCTCCATAGTCATGCCAAAGCAGACGCCACGGCCAAGGCCGGACAGTCACTACAAGTGCAGTTGATACTCACAAAAGCGACCAACATGCTTAAAAACGTATACTCAGTACAGTTGAGACGCAAATCTAGCCGCCTCGGCCAACCGAAGGCCCGGCAGAGGAAGCGATCAATATGTCTACAGATACGAACGCTGTCGAGCCGTAACCCCAACGGGGACACAACGACCGATACGCTAATAGGAACGTATAAGTACAGTTGAGACGCAAATCTAGCCGCCTCGGCCAACCGAGGGCCTGGCAGAGGAAGCGATCAATATAGTCTACAAATACGAACGCTGTCGAGCCGTAACCTCGTTTTACCTCGGCGAAAGTCGGGGGCGACGGGGACACAACGACCGATACGCTAACATGTTCACAACGGCGGTTGGGAAGCGCAAATTTGACCGCCTCGCCTAAAACCGTGCGCGGAGGAGGAAGCGACCAACATGCCAACATGTTGATAAACGTTTAAGTACAGTTGAGATGCGCCTTCTAGCTGCCTCGGTGTTGTAGCCGAAAGTAAAAATGAAATAGCACTCAATATGTTGAAATGTAATAAGACAACACTTAATGGAGGATCAAAAGCCTCGGCCAAGCCGAAGGCAAATTAAACAAACTTCATTAAAATGTCTACAAGTGAGGAGAATACAGACGACGGCCGTCCCCATAGGGATAGCCTAAACACAACCTACCAATGTTTAAACAAAAACAAAAAGGTACAACAAAAGGTTACAGACATAAGATTTGAAGTGCCAAAAGGATGGCAGGGAGGAAAGGCTCAAAAGTTGGCCCCCGAACAGCTGAAGCTATCCGAAATGCCGGGTGAATCCGGTGACGACCGCCCGTCTCCCTATGCATGTTTCTGCTCGCCACCGGCAGTAGTAGCAGCATCAGTGGGCGGCCCAGAAGTCGACTTGGCAGCTTCACCTGCCTTCGTCCTCTCAGCTTCCTCCCTGGCCACCTTCACCTTTTCAGCATGGGCGGCCTTCTCCGCAGCCTCCTCAGCAGCCTTCGCCGCTTCTGCCTCCTCCGCAGCCTTTGCCTCCGCAGCAGCCGTCTTCTCGTCAAGAAGCCGGTCAAAATTTTGCGACGGGAAGGAGTCTTCAGGAAACAACTCTTTAATTACATCCCTGGTAGCATCTTCGGCCCGGTCCCGGTACTGGGCACACATGTCAGGGATGATGACAGTTTGGAGCGTCTCAATATCCTTCTCCCTCTGAGCAAGGATAGCCTTTGTGTTCCTGTGCTCCTTCGCCTCGGTATTTTGCAGGGACCTCCATTTTTCCCTCTGCTCAACCATAGTATTGTAACCGCCCTGAAGCTTGTCCTTCTCCTCCAGCAGCTTAGCGGCGTCAGCCACCGCAGCCTCAGCCTTGGCTCTCTCGGCTAGGACCGCCTTTTCAGCGCCCTCCCTAAGCTTCCGCTCATCGAGGAGGTCCAGCTTCGCCTTCCCGGCAACCTTCTTAGTAGCGGTAAGCTCAAGCCTAAGCCGTTCGAGCTCAGGAGCGGATTCAGCCACGGCCTTTTCTTGCTCTATAATGTGAGCGCCGGCTAGATCAGTCCACTTCGCCAGCCTCTTGGACAACCTTGCGCCTTCCGCCACAAGCTGAGCAGGGGAAACCTTCAGGGATGAAGAGTCAACAGTGACGTTTTGATCGCCCGCCTGCACAGGTTTCTTCCCCACAGACAGCGCCAATGGCTGAGGGCCGGTATGAGGCCGACGCGGCAAAGTGGCTCGTCCTGAAGAACGATCTGCGTCGGGGGCATCCATCCCTTCGGCGTACCATCCTTCTCAGCGGCAAACAGCCTCATTGCCCGCTTTTCGTCCTCGTTAAGATGGACCTTCAAGGCGTCCATCTTAAGCTTATTCTGGGAGACATACTTTTCACGCTCCCCCCGATTCTCGCACCGCAAATTGACGTGGCTCTGGAATGACCGAGGCAGTGGATAGTCTTCCGGCACCTCGACGTATACCCACTGCCCCTTCCAGTCCTTGCAAGACGACAACTTTGAAACGGTAACGTAACCCGGTTCCGTCTGCACGCTATACCACCCCGGGCCACCTAGGGTAGACTGCCGCAAATGATGAAGCCGGCGGAACAGGTTAACCGTCGGAGCCTCCCCTTTGAAGAGACAAAGCCACAAGAAGCCAACAATCGTCCTGATGGCCAACGGATGCAGTTGTGCCACGGCGACGTTCATCGCCTTAATGATGGCGGCAACGTATGCATTCAGAGGAAACCGGAGCCCATACTCCAGGTGTCTGATGTATACGCCAATATGGCCTTCAGGAGGGCAACAGACCGCCTGACCTTCCTCAGGGATAACAATTTTATACCCCCTGCCGAAGGAGTAATGGTCTTCAAAAAGATCCGGACCAGAACAACTAGCGAACTTATTCGTCCAGGCACGATCAAGATTGATCGAACAGGCGTCGCCGTGATCCAAGAGATGCGGCCTCTCCTCATCAGAATGAGTCCTTTCCTCATCATCATCATCAATACCCTCCAAAAATTGCTCATCAATTTCCGGAGACGGCGACTTGGGACCCCCAAACCCTATCGGGGTGACGACCAGTGGCTCCTCTTCATAAGGATGCGACGGTTCGCCCCCCGGCACAGAGGTACTGGGTCCGGCATCAGCAGAAGACATGGTGACAGCAAATAATTAACAAGTAAAAAAAAAGAGGAAAAATTTGCTTGTTTACCTTGGGAATAAGTGTTACGCCGAGTAACGCTTTGAAGATTAGAGAGAGAAAGAAACTTTGAAAAACTAGAAAGAAGAATTTTTTTTTTTGAAGAATGAAGATTGTGCGGAAAATTGAGGGGCACACTGCTCTATTTATAGAGACAAAGCCCATTTAATTGACCAATCAGGGCAAAGCCCATGAAGCGTCCACCAACCGACACCAGGACACGTGTCAAGCATGCAACCACGGAATGTCAATCGACATAACAGTTACCAATCCACGGAATGTCAATCGACGTAACAGTTACCAAACTTCTTTGACACGCTCCTTGGTATCTACTTGCCAACGGCCCGCTGATCAACCAAGCTTGGCAGCACCGGCCGGGGGCAACCAAAAGCAGCCGGCACTCTCAACCTTGGTCTCGGCCATCGCCTTTTTTCTTTTCCACATCGGCTGTCCATTACACAACCATGTGGAGGGGGGATATGGTACGGCCTGAACAGACCCAAGAAACAGAGTCAAGCCGAGGAAAGCAGCACCAGCCGGGGGCAATCAAAAGCACACGACACTCTCAACTTTGGTCTCGGCCAGCGCCTTTCTCTTTTTCCACATTGGACGTCCATTACACAACCATGTGGAGGGGGGATATGGTACGGCCTGAACAGAACCAAGCCGGCGAAGAAGAAGCCGAAGGAGAAATTTTTGATGCGCAGAATATACGCTCGACACTCATCGAAGGTCCATACCATGGCATAAACTACGCTGGGGGCAAATTAATGGGGCATATTCTGCACCCGCTGACCGAGTCAACACATTGAGGAAGGTCAAAGATAAAAGACAGCAAGTCAACGTATTAGACAGCCTAACCGATGCAGCCTGTCGGCCTGTCACTTGGGTCTCGGCTAAGCAACTAGCCAGCCGAGAAGCTTATCCACGTACTCGCATCCAGCCCCCTCGGCATGGAGTCAACCAGGCCTGCCGGCCCGGCATGGGTCCCTCGGCCGAGGGTAAGATAGTCTTTCCACCTGCTCTGCCACTTAGCCCACTTGGCCACTACGTGACAAAAGGTGAAAGTCTATAAATACTCCACTTCTCTCATTGAGAAAAGGATCCACAACTAAACCTAAAATCACATAATCTGGTATAAACTCCCTTATCTCTCTACAATATTCTTTGCCAAGTAACATACAACTTATCTCTTTAAGTTTACTGACTTGAGCGTCAGAGTGAGTACGTTCGGCCCCAAGCCGAGCCCTCAGTTTGTTCATCTTAAACAGGAAATAGTGAAAGGAAGAGGCAAGCCGCGACATCATTCAACAAAGCTTACGTAGTCACAAACATTGCTCTGGAACTTACACCCGGAACACTTTTAAAGAAGACTTGCCTAACAATGTCGAATGATACTAATATGAAATTAACTTGTGCATGAAAATGAACTTTATAAAGACTAAATAATAAGAACTACGAAGTATATGCTAATAATATAACTACAAAATGGAGTAAAATGTAAGTCAAACGACTCACCAATTTTCACGTCTTATCATTTTGGTTCCATAATAAAATCTGTCATCTTACTTGATCGGGTACATACTGAATCATCTCGCCCTTTGGATCGAGGTACCCATATGAATGGCATTGGAAAATCCACACACATATCAGATTGTTTTTCATAGTAACAAAGAGATCAAGAGCAACAATTACTTGATCTATAGCAGATAATCCAAATCCTAATATTACTGGTGATATTGGTGAGAATATTTTGGAATTAGGGTAGAAGATGGCAAAAACTAACATGCAATATTTATTTCCGAAATAATAAATACTCTTATTGTTAAAGATTGCTAATTTTGGGGACTACACAATTATTCCTAAGAAAATCTTGTGCCGTATTAGAGGAAACGTTTTTAAAAAATAAAGGGTTATTTAACATGAATACTCTGAACTATGGTGATCCTGCTCAAAATACTCCAATCTTTATTTTAACTACCAATATACCCAACTATTACTCATCTTCCCTCTGAATAGAATTAGTGTAATGTTAACTTGTTGTAGCAGGTTATTTTAGCTTGGCTCCCCCTAGTTTCTTTTCTATACTTCATCTTCCTCCTCCTCCTCTACTACTCTATTTTATTCTGGTAAACTTTTTGCTCTCAAATTTCATCTCTCCCGTCCATTTCAACGATACTTCTTCCTTCTCCTTTGTTAATTTTTCTCTCTCCTCCTTGAAGCACCCATCATCATCTTCATCAATGTGGTTCGATTAAACCACTTCCCACATACAAGTGACCATCAAGTCCAGTCCTAATAACATACCCATGTATCTCCTTCCCTTTACCAACATCAACAAGTTCTGCAATCATAGGAAGTACACCCGACAGACTAAAAGCATCCGGTTTTAGTTCAACATTTGCCATCTCCCTCAACATTCACAAAGCTTCTGCAAATATCCCATTTTGAGCATTTCCAGCTATTACGGTGTTCCATGAAACAAATCCCTAAATTCCCTACATGGCATAGTCTCAAATATTGTCTGAACACTAATTTGTTTCACTCTTGAAGTACCCATTTCATCAAAATCGTTCCTTGGCCTAAAACCGACTTCATCACAATATATCTTTCATTGAGGCATTTCGTCGAACATCATAAGAGATAATCTATGCTATGATGATGACTTGATGAAGAGGACCAGCAATGAACATGAAATATTCAAAGCTCCCTAACCTCTTAACTAATTATAATTTAATTACCAAAATGCCATTCACAGTTGTTGGTTCAAACACTAACATTCAGAATTTTCCACCAATTTCACTTTAACTATGATACACACCCCACATCAGTCCTTAGAGTAACTCAGAGGCCTCGGGGTAATCACTTTCCTTGAGTGCTCTTCATCAAATCATCGTAATATTCAAGAGAGTTTTCGTCGACGGTCGAGATTTCGGAAAATTGTTGGATTTTGACGAAAGATTCAGAGTTCGTTGGCGCAATTAATTCGATTATGGCTTCATTTGTTACTTCCGATTGTTCGACATTTCTAGGGTTCATATATTCTTCGGCCATTGTTGTTTTAGTAGGAAAGCTTCAAGAATGAGGATTCAAAAATGGAATGACAATTTCTTCGGCTAGTGTTTCCTGTAAAAGATTGATTTTTGGGTAAATAAGAAGGATGGATGAGAAATTGTAAGGGTTGAATTCGTTGTGTTTGATGAATTGGGCGTGAAATTGTTTGCTTGGGCATGAGATGGTTTTAATAAGAAAGGTGACCTGCTTATCAGGTGACCAGTCACACAATAGTAATATAAGCGAATGGGTTAAATAGTTGGGTATATTGGTAGTTAAAATAAAGATTGGAGTATTTTGAGAAGAACTACTATAGTTTAGAGTATTCCTATTAAATAATCCAAAAATAAATTGATTTGTTACTGATTATCAAGATTGTGGAAAATTATGGATTGTTTCCAAATTTATTAAGGTTTAAATTGTGTTTAAAAAATTAAAATAATTATAATTATTATGTTGATGAATAATATAATATTTAATATTAATTAGTAATTAATAATTATCTATTTTTTCTGGGAATGACATGTGGCGATGACACGTGGCGATCAATGAGGTATGCGGTTGTTACTTTAATATAATATATGATAATGCACAGTTAACAAACAAATTCATGCTGAAACTGTACTCCACTAGATAAAGAACTTTGGGGAATGATATTTGATTCTTGGATAAGAAGACATTTAACAAATTAATGTCGCAACTTATTTTATAATACTTCCTCCATTCCAATAAATTCTATACATTTGATTACACTATAACTCATATATATTTAATAAATGTATAGAATTGATTAGAATGAAGGAAGTAACATTTTGGAAGGGGTTTTAAAATTATTGAATTATCATAGATTGAACGAAATCGATTTCAATTTGGCATCAAACTCATTCTTCTTCATTTTCCAAGTTATGTATGAAGGCTCAATCAACAGACGGAATAAAAGATAGATGTAATGTAAAATCGAGAATCAATCAACTTGTAACTATTAATAGTATAAATAAATGCTACTGTAGTAATTATTGCTACAAATCTATGACTGATCGAACTACATAACACGGTGTTTTTTCGCTAGCGATCGTATTGAATTTTCTCTTTTGTTGCTTGTAGATGAAGAACACAATAGATGAAACGAGGTAGATGAAGAACGCAATACAGTGTTAAACGTAATCATTGATGAAGATAATATAGTATAAAGTAACTTAATATTAAAAAATAATTGTTTTGTGTAAAATGTTTTAAATAAGTTTTAGTTTAGCTAGAGTTTAATTTTTAACTGAATAGAAGTAAAATAGATATAATTACATACATACCCTTAAAACATTTGCGAAAAATGAAAACAAACATTTTATTTTTTATTTTTTCTTTTTCTTTAATTATGTGCGCCGAAATTCGGTACCACCGAATGACGCCCTATCGCCATCCTCGAAGGAAAATGAGCAAGAAAACACGTAATATCAAAACAATACTTGGCAATCTCGTAATAGTAGTACACAACATTATTGTCCAAGAATGTAAAATATTTTGAACTTGTTGAGAGATTGAATCGATAATAATATTGTAAATTAGAAATTACTTTCTTTTATATATTAGTTTTCTAAAATAAATCTCTTTTTTAAATTATTTTTAAATACACATCTACAATATGTGGGTAGCATTATAATCAAATTGAAGTTGATAAATTGTTTTTAAATTACTCCAATAAGATACATTTTAATCAAAAATTGATTTAAACTCCAACTTAAGTCACTTATTTTGCCTGTTTATGAACTTATTACGTTTGTTACTTAGCCAATTTATACTTTAAAAGGTATAACAATGGATAATAAGTTCAAAAACAGACAGAATACGTCAATTAATTTGGAGTTTTGAAGCAATTTTCTTATAAAAGTGCGTCTTAAGGGAGTAATTTAGATAAAAGAATTATAATGTGTAGATATTTTAGAAAGCTGTTATGTACAATGGAGTAATTGTTAACTGACTCTTGATTATATTTCGTATGAAAAGGTATAAAATAGAAGGTTCGACATTTCAACCCGAATAAGATTGTAGATTTTACTCAAAATATTTTGTTAATTTTGTTTTAGAAGATAATGTTATTTGATATTGAAGCGTAGAATACACGGTTTTCGGCATTCAAGGGCTCTGGAACAAAAATGCCCATAAATCGCACAGACGATTTCTAGGGTATGATAAAGCAGCCTCACAAATTTTGAAGAATAACGAGTGATGTTTCTGGTTGTCGGTGTGTGATAATTAAGTGAGAGACGGACATCGTATACTCGTTAAAAATTGTTTAATACTATTTATTTGGAGCTGAATATATATATTGAAATTCCTAAAACGACCTCGAACATGTGGTAGAAAACTAAGAGAAAAAGAAATACGACCCGGAATGGACTCTCGAACGGCTCAAATTGAAATGAATAATACACATTTTTCGGGATTCTAAGGTCCCGAAAAAAAATGTCTGTATATCACAAGGTTGATTTCTCAGGTTAGAGAAAGCGGCCTCGCAAATTTAAAATTTAAGGAGCAATAGAGGACAATTAAGGCCTACCGATGTACGATAAACCAGTCTTAGGCAGAAATTGGAGACTCGTTAAAAGTGTTTTAAAACTTTTATTGGGGGCTGAAATCGATCAGGGTAACTCATGAAATGACCATGGACAAGTGGTTGAAAAACGGAGAGAAAAAGAAGCACGACCTCACGAACGGCTCACATTGAAGTGTCATTGAAGTGTATAATACACGGTTTTCGGGATTCGAGAGTCTCAGAACAAAAATGTCTGTAAATCACAAGGACTGTTTCTCGGGTCAGACTAAGCGACTTCACATATTGTGAATGAACAGTGGACATTTGAGGTTTCCAGTTGTAGATACCTCATTTCTGCACCTCACGCAAGCCACCCGGTGATGATTGGGCCGTATATTTGGTACACGGAACGATTTATGACAATTCGTAAGTTTATCGTCAAGTGATAGCTCAAATACTTGGGTCTACCCCTTGGTCGTCATCTACGCGCCGTTACGGTCGTTCTGACAGTATTTAGAGTACATTTGGAATCCGGGTCAAAAAACCGTCTTCATTTTCTAATAACCGTTTAAAATGCCGAGTCGGAATATTCTGGAATGTTCCGGATATTTCTATTCCATATTTTCAATCTTTAATCTTTTGGTAAATATATCCCGAAATTATATTTTAAATAATAAGGAAATTAAGATCAACCGCAATTCCATAATAGAAACGCGGAAAATCATTCTTCCGCAGGAGGAAACCCTTAGGGAAAGGACGCAGCACTTGCTGCGCCTCTTCCAAGAGACGCATTGGTTGCTGCGCCTCTTCCCGGCTCCTTTCTGCGTATTTTAAGATCTTTTCGAGATTTACTTCCAAAGTTTTACCGAAACTCTAATTCCTTCGTGTGATTAGTATAAATAGGGACCTTCGTTCGTTCCTCATATTTCTCACGCGAGTGTCCGCCCTTCTCTTCTCCCTTTGCATTCTAAGACCACGCTCTTGCTTTTTGGCGTCTACGTGCTTGAACTTTCAACCACGTAAGCTCGGATCCTTCTGAGTACCAGCCTCGTTTTGCACGACCGACCAATTTGACCAACTCCACCTCAATCAACGTAATCAACTTTGTTTAATTTCCTCTTAGAGGGCACTTTCGTCGCACATTCGAGTCGAGCATCACTAAACGTTAACTTAGTTAATCTCATTTCGTCAAACATGTAAGTCTGAGGGTGTCAATCCCATCTTTTACTATTGTTTTTATTTTTGTAATCATTATTGTAAGGTCTACGTCAAAAATATATTCAAAACGGATTTATAAAACCTTTATTCAAACCCTTTTTACGGATCAATGGGAGACAGACGTCGAGAAGCAACGCAGCAACTGCTGCGCCTTTTCGAATGGACGCAGCATCTGCTGCGCCTCTTCCTGAGGTTGCCGCAGTTCCTGCTTTCCTTCTTCTTCCTTCGTCTTCTGTTTAATTCGTCTATTTATTTCGTCTTTGCTTGTTCTTATTTCATTGGCATGATAATTTAGCATGTAATTTATTAGTAATTCATCACCTTTTAATTCCCGACTTAAATCCTAAGTAATTAATATTTGCGGTTTTCGTCATTAAATCAAATCCGGGTTTTAGAGATTCGATTCATCCATATCAAGTCTCTGGAATTCGACCTTTTGTATATTTTTCATCTGCTTATCATCATCATGATCAATAGTTTAGCATTAATAACCTAATTAATTTGTCTTAGTTTGTCTAAATTTATAATTAACCTTGTAATTAGTTTTATTTTGTTCTAATTAGTCTTATCTCATGTTTTATTGTTTTTATGACCAATTCGCATGTAAATAATTCATTAAACCATTTCTATCCGAGTCAAATATCAATAATCAAGCATTAAATTACCAATGAATATTAACGAAATGCAATTCCGGCTTCACAGCAGAATTCACCTCAGGAACAGACGCAGTGAGCACTGCACCTCTTCCAAAGGACGCAGCTCTGCTGCGTCTGTTCCGGGTTGAGTTCTGTCTTTGAACTTCCGTTGTTGCTTTGACCTAGTTTATTAGCTTACGTATTAATTAACTTTTACTCGTATTATCACCATTAATATGTTCGTTTATTTATTTTCTCTTTTATTTTCTCAAATCATCCGTTTTAAATGTACTTTCGACGTAAATCAATTAACCCGTTGTAATTATTTTAATTATTGTATTTTTTTTATTCTTTATTATTTATTATTTGTATGCTCTCACATGCAATTAACCTAAATTCCTATCTCGACATTAATGCATGTTAAATTACATGTTCACCGACTTAGTTAATTCTCACATGTTAGGATTAATCTATTGGATGTTGTAATGCATGCATATAACCGTCAACATTTCAAGTATAGATGATTTTCCCTAATCATTAGTAGAGGCCGCTATCGAGGCGGGCGGGATTAGGTGTTCGATCAAAAGAGCTTCCTAATACGTACCCTCACCCCTTACTCCAGATCTCTGTGAACATCCGTGTTCATTGGCATCCACGAGAGTCATTCTAGACATAGAATGCTAAGGGTAACGAGTTATTGGTGTTCATGTCACTACTTTGTGTCTTGACATGGCACGAGGTATTCGTACGGTTTCCAATTTTCCACAATAAATTGGTGGCGACTCCACAAATGCAAAAGCTTGTTTTCCCAAGCGAACCCGTGGGCCCGCGTCCACAGTTTGGCGACTCCGCTGGGGAATAATACACTTACGTGTTGCCAAGGGTGAAACTTGAACAAGATTAGGGAATAGTTTATACGAGATAGTTGTCGGTTTTCATAACTCAATCTTCCTAGATCGTTTATTCGGCCTTCCTAGGCCCAACCCAACCCATTCGACCAATCGTCCCGTCTAGATGGTTCAAATTCTTATCTGGGCCTAAGGATGAATAGCGATTGACGTCAACCATACCATGGCGCTTACTCCTGTTTGTATCAAGGGCTTTCACTACTCGAGGAAATGGACTAGGAATCGGCCTTACTTCTGTTTGGTACGAGCCTCTCCACAGACCCTGGGTTTGATTGTTCGGTATGGCAACCCACCCTTTAAACCAAAACCCTTTTAAAATGCACTCAACATCCCGTTATAATACATGTATAAATGCTTGTATTATATGTGATCACCATTTTCTAAACGAAACCATGACGAATTTTGTAAAATCAAAACCTCTTCTAAAAATGTAAAATTTTCGAAAAAGGCAAAATTTAGTGCAAAACCAGTCGAAACTCTGTCCAATATCGAGTCAAAATTCGGGCCTCAAAGCCCATTTCAAAACCTCACTTCGAGTCCACTCCTACAACTACACTATAGTTGACTAGGACCAACATTTCCAAACTTTGTCATTTGTTCAAACCTCACTTGACACAAGTGGCAAACTTCCACTTCACGAGTCAAAACCTTTCTTTGAGTAAGTGTGCTAGAATGGTCGATCGTGTTTTGATTCGTCGTCGATCTCTTATCCAGTTTCCAAGATGCCTGGAACTAGTCACGCAAGTGTCAATGAACGACCACCGAATGGTAATGATCTAATCCTAGCCGCGCTAACTCGTCTCCAAGTTAGCCAAGACCAAGTGTATGATCGCCTCAACACAATCGAAGGCCGAATTGTTGCTGTAGAAACTAGGTTGCCTCCTGCAGAAAATGAAGTGCCTTATGAATTTGCGAATGATTTCGTGAATGACAACCCTCCACCTTATGTGGGACCTCAAGAAGTCAACCCTCCCGTAGGTCTGACTGAAGCTGAAAAACGACTTCAATACTTGGAGGAACAATTGATGTACCTCAAAGGGGATGATATCTATAGGGAAAACAATCGCAAGTATGAGGCCGTGAGTTCCAAATTTCCAACCAACTTCAACATGACGGATATCCCGAAATTCAAGGGGCATGAAAACCCTTTGAACCACATTCGTGCTTTCAAGGATTACATGTCTATCAAAGGCATCAAACCCGAGATGTTCTTAAGGATCTTTTCTTCATCTCTTGATACCATCCCAAAGCAATGGTTCTATTCCCTAGAGCACAAGAAGATTGCCACCTGGGATGACGCTGCGATTGAGTTCGCTAAACAATATGCGGATAATGCTGAGATCCAAGTCAACATGCGCACTTTAGAGGTTTTTACCCAAAATGTTAAAGAAGGTTTCACCGACTTCCTAAGTAGGTAGAGGAAGACTAGTACCCAACTTGTCGAGCGTCCAGATGAAGCTACCCTCATGGAAAAATTCATGGACAATTTGAAGCCCATTTATGCAAGTCATTTGAGGTACCAAAACATTAAAACCTTCAAGGATTTAACTGTACTAGGGACAAGGATCGAAGATGACATCCGTAAAGGACTCTTGTCCAAAACGGTAGGTCGTGGATATCAAGGCTCAACAAGTCGTTCTTACGGCTCTACTAGCAAGACCGATGAGGTTAACCTTCTCGAACCATCAAAGAAGAATAACCCACAAAGGAAGTTCACAAATATTGGAGATACATACTCCAACGCTCTGAAGAGATTGATGAAACAAGGTAAGCTCCAACCCATAGGGCCTACACCAAAACCAGAAAAGAAATCTAAATCCTGGGACGAGAATTCATACTGCGAATATCATAGAGGTAAGGGACACGATACAGAAAGATGTTACAAGCTAAAACATGTACTTCAAGACATGATTGAAGACGGTCGCCTACCAATACCGCCTGGAGGTAAGCCTAACAACACTCAGAATACTCTTGGAATTCTTATGATTACAAATAAAGAATCTACCTTAGATTGTTCACACCTCATTTCTCCAGTCGAAGATGAGATCCATGCAATAGAGGATGAAGGGAATTACTGTAATACTCCGTATTTATAGTCTTGGGGGTACTCTATCGAGTAGCCCTTACTCTGTCGAGTAAGGGTAAGTGGCGAAGCAAAATAGTTTCTGACCTGTTGGGCACTCGATCGAGTAGCTGGGGCACTCGATCAAGTAGGGGGGTACTCGATCGAGTACCTTGGGTACTCGATCGAGTGTCCGGTTTTACGGGGGAGTTTTCTCGGGTTTTGTTAATTACGCGATTAAGGTATATAAACATATTCGTCATTGTTCTAAATCACTTTTTACAAAACCTAAAACCTGTTTAAGAGAGAAAGCAACTAGTCTTCTTCCTAATCGCGTTCTTGACAATTCCCGGAGTTCAGACGGTCGGTTCGTATCGTAGTTCGTGTCGTTGGATTCCTTGCGTCGAGGGTAAGCTTTTAATATAATTTATATAATGTTTTGTTAAGATTGGTGAAACCCTAATTTAGGAATTGGGGGTTTTTATGAGTAGTATTTGAATGGTAGCATCTATGTGTTGTATGATAGGAGGAGAATTCGTAGAGGAGCCGTTTTGATACTGTTTGTAGATACCGTCTGCGTGTTGTGCTTTCCGGTAGGATTTCTACTCGGTATTAGTCCCATAATGGGATATTGGTGATGTCTTTGTAGCTAGTTGTTTGATATGATGATTGTGATTGTGATTGTGATTGAGGTTGTGTTTGTTGATGGTTCTCGAGATGCGTTCTCGGCTGAGTGGGGTCACTTGCGGGAGTAATCTCACGCCCTAGTTTCGCCCTTCGTGGAACCCGCCACGAAAGGGGATGTGCACATTAATGGACAGGGTTATCGCTCGTACGATGAGCGGGGCTTAGGTGGGAACGGCTGCGGTCCCCCACTGGCAGGGCTGGTCCAGTGGACAGTCAGTGATTGAGACGGTTGGTTGGATGGGTGTGTGTATGTGTGGCAGTTCAGCTGTCTGTTTGTCTTATTGTTGTTATCTATATTGATTGTGTGATTAGTACTGACCCCGGTGTTGTTTTGTAAAACCTGCGGTGATCCATTCGGGGATGGTGAGCAGATATTGAACAGGTATAGAGATGAGTACTGGGATAGCTGGGATGGCCACGACATGACGATAGAGTCTTCCGCTGTAGTTTAGCATTTATTTACATTTCAGTCTAGAACAGATAGTTTGGAATAATGTATCGTACTTTCAGTTCGGTTTCAAGGATTGTATTTATTCATTAAAGTATTTATAATAAATGTTGTTTCTGTTTTGTCTATTTGATTATCATGCCTCGGGCGACCGAGATGGTGATGTCTTCATACCTGAGTGGTCCTGGTAAGGCACTTGGAGTATGGGGGTGTTACAAATGGTATCAGAGCGACGATCCTGAAACCTGTAACCAATGAACTTAATGAACATAGGGAGTCAATTAAAATGAACCCGGGGTAAAAGTTGTAGGAGCTAGTGCAAAGGCTTGGGAGACGTCCTAAAGTCGCAAGGGGTCGCCCTACAACTTTGAACCGGTCACAGGGGAAAGTGTTTGTCGAATCATATGTGTGCTTGGTTAACTTGTTAACGATGTGATGAAGTGTGTGATTGTTGGATGTTGAAGGAGAAGTTGAGAATGTGAAAGAAAAGTAATATATGATTGGAATAACATGTTGAGTGTTTACAATGTGGCTTTCATAGCATAATGAATTGATTTTGTTGATAAGTAGAATAGATGCGTAGCATATTATTTATGATATCATGCGGTTTTTATAAAGTTTAGCATGTTAGTATATGACGTAACATGCGGGTAGCCTTTACGTATTAGTGATACTTGATCGAGTAAGACTAACTCGATCGGGTGGGTTTCTGGCGATTTTGAGTCCAGAATCGCGTTTTGGGGCACTCGATCGAGTAACTAGGGGTACTCGATCGAGTAGGGGGTCACTCGATCGAGTAGCCTAGATACTCGATCGAGTGGGTTAGAGATCAGAAGGTCTGTTTGGTTCTGGAGTTTGGGTACTCGATCGAGTACATGGGGGCACTCGATCGAGTAGCCCGTTACTCGATCGAGTGGGATTAGATACTCGATCGAGTAGGTTCTGGGCAGCGAGTTTTCGTGTTTTGAAGTTTAGTACGTGTGTTCATATCTACCCTTTCTTATATATGTATAGTTTCAAGATGCCGTCAAAGAGAACTGCCTTGTATGCGAGAGCTGAGCTTATGACCGTGGATGACATCGTTAAGATGTTAGAGCACCAGGATGCTCTGACTGAGACCCTGAAGAAAGTGAATGAGGACAAGAATAAGGATAAGGAGAAGGAGGTTGACCATGCTAAAGTCAGCCTCTATATTGCGAGGTTTAACCCGAAGGAGTACAAGGGAGTTGAGGAGCCTAACCTTCTTGATAGTTGGCTGTGGGAGATGGAGAACATACTAGATTTAGTCCACTGTCCTGATGAGATGAGAGTGGATCAGGCTGCATTCTATCTGAGGGAGGCAGCTGGCAAGTGGTGGGAGTATGTGAGGAGTAAGTTGAGGGAGGAGTTTGATAAGTTTAAGATGACCGCTGAGATGTCTGTAGCCGAGTACTACAGACAGTTCAATGAGAAGTCCAGGTATGCTGAGGACATGGGTTTGAGTGATGAGAATCTGGCTTTGAGGTTTGAGAGTGGGCTAACCACGAAAATTATGGATAAGTTACCCGTGGGAGTCCTTACTGATGTAAAGGAAGCGTATGAGAGGGCTGGGAGAGCTGAGAGACTGGTGGAGATGGCTCAGGAGAGGTCTGGTGGTGAGAAGAGGAAGTCGGAGAGCGAGGGTGGTGGCCAATCTAATTACAAGAAAGGCAACCACAATCAGTCTAAGGGGTTTTCTTCTGGATCAGGGTTTAGTGTTGGGGCTTCCTTTGGGCGAGGCCGTGGGAGTGTGAGTAATAGCTGGGAAGTGACCTGGTTTGGTTGTGGTGGGATAGGCCACAAGAGACATGAGTGCACGAGTGCACCAGGATCTTTTCAGAGACCTGCACAGAGCTTTGCGAGCAACAGACCAGCTGGGTCATGGCCAAACCGGGGAGGTCAGAGCTATCAGAGTGGAGGCAACCGCAACGGCGGTAATTCTTATCAGAAGACACCGATGAACAACAACAACAATCAAGGGTCGGGTGCTAAGCCGACCGCATCGGCAAGATCTTGTCCGGGGAGGTGGGCGGAAGACCGATGTGGCAAGTTATTCATGATGGACAAGAAGGCGGTGAGGAAGATGCGCATGTTATCACCGGTACATTCCTTGTTAATGGTATTCCTACGTTTGTTTTGTTCGATTCGGGGGCTTCTCAGTCGTTTGTGTCTTCGAGTCATGTAAAACAGTTGGGTTTGAGAGTATATGAGTCTGTTAGTGAGCAGGTTTTCATACCTTCGGGTGAGTCTGTACCATGTGGGAGGTTGTTTAGAGATGTATCTTTGATAGTTGGGCAAGTTGATTTCCCTGTAGACTTGCTAGAGTTTCCTTTTAACGGCTTTGAGATGATAGTTGGGATGGATTGGTTAGGAAAGTATAAAGCTAAGATAGACTGTCATCAAAAGAAAGTGTCCTTGAGAGGTCCTAAGGGTGTTAGTGTGTCCTATCGTGGGTTTCTAGTCAGACCCAAGGTTAAGTTGATTGCAGCTGTCACCTTGAAGTCTTATCTGAGGAAGGGGTGCCCTTTGATCTTATGCCATGTGAGAGATGACCGGATAGAGAGTCCGACAGTTGATGAGATACCGGTGGTGGGAGAGTTTGCGACGTTTTCCGATGAGATTCGGGGTTACCACCGAGGAGAGAGATATATTTCACCGTGGAGTTGAAGCCAGGAACGGGGCCAATTTCTAAGGCACCGTACCGTATGGGTCCTAAGGAGATGGAGGAGCTTAGGAAGCAGTTAGATAATTTGATAGAGAAGGGATACATTAGGCCAAGTGTATCGCCGTGGGGAGCACCTGTTCTATTTGTGAAGAAGAAAGATGGAACTTTGAGGTTATGCATAGATTACAGAGAGTTGAACCGAGTGACGATAAAGAACAAGTATCCTTTGCCAAGGATAGATGACCTGTTTGATCAGTTGAGTGGTGCAACAGTCTTTTCTAAGATTGATTTGAGGTCGGGGTACCATCAGGTGAAGATTAGAGAGGTGGACATACCAAAGACAGCTTTCACGTCGAGGTATGGCCATTATGAGTATGTGGTGATGCCGTTTGGGTTGTCTAATGCGCCGGCAGTGTTTATGGATTTGATGAATAGGATCTTTAGACAGTTCTTGGACCAGTTTGTAGTGGTATTTATTGATGATATCTTAGTCTACTCTAAGACTAAGGAGGAGCATGAGGAGCATTTGAGGATCATGTTGCAGACGTTGAGGGAGCATGAGTTGTATGCTAAGTTGTCCAAGTGTGAGTTCTGGTTAGAGAAAGTTGCTTTTCTGGGGCATGTGATATCTAAAGATGGGGTAGCTGTAGATCCGGCGAAGATTGAGGCAGTGACAAAGTGGGAAGCACCAAAGAATGTTCTTTGAGGTTAGGAGTTTCTTGGGTTTTTTGGATACTACAGACGGTTCGTGAAAGATTTCTCTAAGATAGCTAGACCGATGACAGCGTTGATGAGGAAAGAGAACAGGTTTCGTTGGGATGAGAGTTGTGAGACGGCGTTCCGGACATTAAAGGAGCGTTTGACCACGGCCATTTTGTCCTAGCATTGCTCGAAGGGAGCGAGAATTTTGAGGTTTATACCGATGCCTCGAAGAATGGGTTGGTATGTGTGTTGATGCAAAATGGTAAAGTGATTGCCTATGCTTCTAGGCAGTTGAAGCCTTATGAGGAGAATTACCCTACTCATGATCTAGAGTTGGGTGCAGTGGTGTTTGCTCTCAAGATTTGGAGACATTACCTTTATGGAGCAATCTTTAAGGTATTTTCAGATCACAAGAGTCTCAAGTACATCTTCACGCAGAAGGAGTTGAACATGAGACAGAGGAGGTGGATGGAGTTGATTGGCGACTACGACATGGAGATTATCTACCATGAAGGGAAGGCCAATGTTGTTGCTGATGCTTTGAGTAGGAAGAGTGTTTATTCCTTGTGTACAGCTCTATCTTTGATGAGGCTGAGGGATGAGGTAGCGAGCTTTGGGATTCATATGATGCAGAAAGGAGATGCCATGGGTGATATGACAGTACAGCTTGAGTTTTATGATGATATTCGAGGTAAACAGACTTTGGATCCTAAGATAATTGAGTGGAGAGCTGGAGTAGAGAAAGGGACAGTGTCCCGCTTTTCTATTCATACAGATGGTAGTTTGAGGTTTGATGGTAGGTGGTGTGTTCCTAATGATGAGGAGTTGAAAAAGACAATCATGACAGAGGCGCATTGCACACCATATCCAGTTCATCCAGGTGGAGATAAGTTATACAAGGATTTGAAGAAAACGTTTTGGTGGCCTGGGATGAAGAAAGAGACAGCTGAGTTTGTGTCCCGTTGTTTGACATGCCAGAGAGTTAAAGGGGAACAGAGAAGACCACAAGGTAAGATTCAGTCTTTAGAGGTGCCTGAGTGGAAGTGGGAATCCATTTCCATGGATTTCATTGTGGGTTTGCCAAAGAGTCAACAAGGTAACAACATGATTTGGGTTATAGTGGATCGTCTGACCAAGTCAGCTCACTTTGTTCCAATGAAAGATACATGGACTAAGGCACAATTGGCCATGGCCTATCGAAAGAACGTGCTAAAGTTACATGGAGTCCCTAAGGACATAGTGTCTGACAGAGATGCGAGGTTTATATCGAGGTTTTGGAAAGAGTTGCAAGAATCGTTGGGAACAGCTTTGAAGATGAGTACAGCATTTCATCCTGCGACAGATGGGCAGACTGAGCGAACAATCAAGACTTTGGAGGATATGTTGAGAGCTTGTGTGATGGATTTCGGTGGTAGCTGGGAGCAGAGGTTGGACTTGATAGAGTTTTCGTACAACAACAGCTATCACACCAGTATTGGTATGGCACCGTTTGAGGCTTTGTATGAGAGAAGATGTAGGAGTCCAATCTGCTGGGATGATAGTGCTGAGGCAGTAGTTTTAGGACCAGAGATGGTGCATGAGATGGTTGAACAGATTAAGATGATCAGGGAACGGATTAGAGCAGCTCGGGATCGACAAAAGAGTTATGCAGATCTACATCGCCGGGATATAGAGTTTCAGGTTGGGGATAAGGTTCTTCTGAAAGTGTCTCCTATGCGCGGGGTTATGAGATTCGGGAAGAAAGGCAAGCTAAGTCAGAAGTTTATAGGGCCTTATGAGATCTTAGAGCGAGTTGGAGAGGTTGCTTATCGTCTGGCTTTACCTGCTGCGTTAGAGAGAGTGCATAATGTGTTTCATGTATCGCAGCTGCGGAAGTATGTGAGTGACCCGTCACATGTGTTAGAGGCAGAGAGTTTAGAGCTAGATGAGTCCTTATCATATCTTGAGGTACCTAAACAGATTCTCGACCGAAAGGTTAGAAAGACTAGGAGTGGTGAGACAGTTTTGCTTAAGATCCTGTGGTCTAACCACGAGACCGAGGAAGCTACATGGGAGGCCGAGGATATCATGAAAGAGCGCTACCCTTTCCTTTTTGATCAGGTATGTATGGTTACGGGGACGTAACCTTGTTTCTTTTAGGGGGGTAGGAGATGATCGCGAGCGGTTTTTAAGAGTTTTATACCCCTTTTATATGTTATGTCGGTATGTTTGTCGGGATAAGTTGGGTTAGTATCATGTTTACGTTGTTTTTTTTTTTTTTTTTTTTGGCTTTTGAGTCGGGAAGGTTGAGGGAGTACCTTTGTTTTTGTAGTGGTTTGAACTTCGGGGACGAAGTTCTTTTTAAGGAGGGAAGACTGTAATACTCCGTATTTATAGTCTTGGGGGTACTCTATCGAGTAGCCCTTACTCTGTCGAGTAAGGGTAAGTGGCGAAGCAAAATAGTTTCTGACCTGTTGGGCACTCGATCGAGTAGTGGGGCACTCGATCGAGTAGAAGTACTCGATCGAGTACCTTGGGTACTCGATCGAGTGTCCGGTTTTACGGGGGAGTTTTCTCGGGTTTTGTTAATTACGCGATTAAGGTATATAAACATATTCGTCATTGTTCTAAATCACTTTTTACAAAACCTAAAACCTGTTTAAGAGAGAAAGCAACTAGTCTTCTTCCTAATCGCGTTCTTGATAATTCCCGGAGTTCAGACGGTCGGTTCGTATCGTAGTTCGTGTCGTTGGATTCCTTGCGTCGAGGGTAAGCTTTTAATATAATTTATATAATGTTTTGTTAAGATTGGTGAAACCCTAATTTAGGAATTGGGGGTTTTTATGAGTAGTATTTGAATGGTAGCATCTCTGTGTTGTATGATAGGAGGAGAATTCGTAGAGGAGCCGTTTTGATACAGCTGTAGATACCGTCTGCGTGTTGTGCTTTCGAGGTAGGATTTCCTACTCAGTATTAGTCCCATAATGGGATATTGGTGATGTGCTGTAGCTAGTTGTTTGATATGATGATTGTGATTGTGATTGTGATTGAGGTTGTGTTTGTTGATGGTTCTCGAGATGCGTTCTCGGCTGAGTGGGGTCACTTGCGGGAGTGATCTCACGCCCTAGTTTCGCCCTTCGTGGAACCCGCCACGAAAGGGGATGTGCACATTAATGGACAGGGTTATCGCTCGTACGATGAGCGGGGCTTAGGTGGGAACGGTTGCGGTCCCCCACTGGCAGGGCTGGTCCAGTGGACAGTCAGTGATTGAGACGGTTGGTTGGATGGGTGTGTGTATGTGTGGCAGTTCAGCTGTCTGTTTGTCTTATTGTTGTTATCTATATTGATTGTGTGATTAGTACTGACCCCGGTGTTGTTTTGTAAAACCTGCGGTGATCCATTCGGGGATGGTGAGCAGATATTGAACAGGTATAGAGATGAGTCGGGATATTTTGGGATGGCCACGACATGACGATAGAGTCTTCCGCTGTAGTTTAGCATTTATTTACATTTCAGTTGAGAACAGATAGTTTGGAATAATGTATCGTACTTTCAGTTCGGTTTCAAGGATTGTATTTATTCATTAAAGTATTTATAATAAATGTTGTTTCTGTTTTGTCTATTTGATTATCATGCCTCGGGCGACCGAGATGGTGATGTCTTCATACCTGAGTGGTCCTGGTAAGGCACTTGGAGTATGGGGGTGTTACAATTACTCCATCATTTCCCCTACTATCACCGACTTCATCACATGGGCAAGGAATGTGAATAGACAAGTCTCAGAACTAGAAAGTGTAGTGGCCACCCTACGTAACCCAAGTACAACACCTAAACAACGTGCGCCACTAAATCTCTCTCAAAATGCTATAATGCAAGAGGTAGTAGCCGTGGTTGATGATCTAATCGACCAAATCATCCACTTGGAAGCCGAAATCATAAGGTTGAGAGAACTTGCTACTATCAATGGAGTGTGGGCCGATGATGATGAAGATGAATACCTCACTGAACACTACCTAGTCAAAGTCAGTGAGGAAATAGTCAAAAATAGTGAGGACCAAGATATAGACCACCTTACTCGTTCGGGGTGTCCGTATCAAAATGTTTCTCAAAATGGTCCCATAGCAAATGGTCCAATTACCAATACCAACGTTGTCACGCCAAATGATAGCGAGGATACCTCTACTGACCATTTACTAAAACAACTACAGAAGACAAAGGCTGATCTTTCAGTCTGGCAACTAGTTGCAAGCTCATTCCCACATCGCCAAGCTTTACTGCAAGCCTTGGCCAAATTAAATGTGGCACATAACTCCACGCCTGATGACGTAGTCAACTTGGTATTCCAAGATTCAACTAAGCTAAATAACCCAGTTACTTTATCGGATGAAGATTTGCCGCCTTTCGGCGTTATTCACAACTTGGCTCTATACATTACTGTCATTTGCTTAAAGAAGAATGTGCCAATGACTTTGGTAGATGATGGCTCGGCAGTCAACTTCATACCATTAAAAACAGCATACAAGTTAGGCATGAAAGAGTCGGATTGGACCCCTACCAATCAAGGTGTTCGCGCATATGACGGTACACGACGAAAAGTGGTAGGAGTAGTTAACCTTACCATAGCCACATGGCCGATTGAACGAAAGATTAAATTCCAAATAGTGGACATCAAAGCATCCTTCAACATACTTCTGGGAAGACCTTGGATTCATGCTTCCAAAGCGGTAACATCCACCCTCCACCAGAAAATCAAGATCCCACTAGATGGTAAAGTGGTGACAATCACTTCGTCACCCATCAAGGAGGTAATAGAAAAGAGGTCAAGCAACCAAGTAATTCAAATCCAGCATATAAACTTGGGGGCTTCCATAACATAAACCTTGTAGAGAGTGAGTTGGCACCTTTGTACTTCGATCCCTACTCTAACTTAGTGGTCAACCACATGCTCAAGTCTCAGGGATACTTCCCTGGAATGCCATTAAATCCTGTCCAAAGAAATACCTTTGCACCTTACAAAGAAGGCAACTCACAAAGGATACCACTAGGATTAGGATACAAACCCACCAAGGAAGAAGCTCTAGAGATGCTCACACAGTTCCAAAACCGCAAGTGTAACACCCCCATACTCCAAGTGCCTTACCAGGACCACTCAGGTATGAAGACATTACCATCTCGGTTGCCCGAGGTATGATAATCAAACAACAATAAAGAAACAACGTTTATTATAAATGATTAATGAATAGTTACAATCCTCAAAACCAAACTGAAAGTACGATACATGTTCTTAAATGACTGTTCTAACTGAAATGTAAATAAACTAAAAGCTACAGCGGAAGACTCCTATCATCATGTTGTGGCATCCCAGCTATCCCAGTACCCATCTCAATACCTGCTCAACATCTGCTCACCATCCCCGAATGGATCACCGCAGGTTTACAAAACAACACCGGGGTCAGTATTAATCACACAATCCAATATATAAAAGCAATAAGATAAACAGACAGCTTAACTGTCACACACACACAATCATGCCAAACCAACCGTCTCAATCACTGACTGTCCACTGGACCAGCCCTGCCAGTGGGGGACCGCAGCCGTACCCACCAAATCCCCGCTCCACAAAACAGTGAGCGATAACCCTGTCCATTAATGTGCACATCCCTTCTGTGGCGGGTTCCACATAAGGCGAAGCTAGGGCGTGAAGCCACTCGCGCAAGTGACCCCACTCAGCCGAGGCCACGCCTCGCGAACCATCAACACGATCACAACCACAACACAATACAATTATATATCAAACAACCAAACACAATACATCAACCAATCATCCCATTATGGGATTAATACTGAGTAGGAAATCCTACCTGGTATGCACACAATCAGACGGTCTCTACTGCTGAGTCAAAAAGCCTCTTCTATGAACCCTCCTCCTATCATACAACACATAGAGACTACCAATCACAAACTACACATAAAACCCCCAATCTCTAAATTAGGGTTTAACCAAATAGAAGGAAATACCATAAAAAGGGTACATAGATCTTACCCTCGACGCAAGGAACTCAACGGTATGAACAATGACAAGAACTGACCGTCTGAACTCCGGGAATTGCTAAGAATGCGATTAGGAAGATGAACTAGTTTGGTTTCTCTCTTAAACAGGAATTTAGGTTTTGTAAAAGTGATTTAGAATAAAGACGACGGAGCTTAAATACCTTAATCGCATAATTAACAAAACCCGAGAAAATTCCCCGATAAACCGGCTACTCGATCGAGTACCCAAGGATACTCGATCGAGTACCCCCCTACTCGATCGAGTGCCCCAGCTACTCGATCGAGTACCCAACAGGTCAGAAACTATTTTATTTCGCCACTTACCCTTACTCGACAGAGTAAGGGCTACTCGATAGAGTACCACAAGACTTATAAATACGGAGTATTACAGTCTTCCCTCCTTAAAAGGAACTTCGTCCCCGAAGTTCAAACCACTACTAAACAAAGGTACTCCCACAACATTCCCGACTCAACAATCAAACAAAATTCAACATAAAACATGATACTACCCCAACTCATCCCGACAAACATACCGACACAACAAATAAACGGGGTATAAAACTCTTAAAAACTGCTCGCGATCATCTCCTACCCCCCTAAAAGAAACAAGGTTACGTCCCCGTAACCACACATACCTGATCAAAAAGGAAAGGGTAACGCTCTTTCATGATATCCTCTGCCTCCCATGTGGCTTCCTCAGTCTCGTGGTTAGACCAAAGGATCTTGAGCAGAACTGTCTCACCACTCCTAGTCTTTCTAACCTTTCGGTCTAGAATCTGCTTAGGGACCTCAAGATATGATAAGGACTCATCTAGCTCTAAGCTCTCTGCCTCTAACACATGTGACGGGTCACTCACATACTTCCGCAGCTGCGACACATGAAACACATTATGCACTCTCTCTAACGCAGCAGGTAAAGCCAGACGATAAGCAACTTCTCCAACTCGCTCTAAGATCTCATAAGGACCGATGAACTTTTGACTCAGCTTGCCCTTTTTCCCAAATCTCATAACCCCACGCATAGGAGACACTTTCAGAAGAACCTTATCCCCAACCTTAAACTCTATATCCCGGCGATGTAGATCTGCATAACTCTTTTGTCGATCCTGAGCTGCTCTCATCCATTCCCTGATCATCTTAATCTGTTCCACCATCTCATGCACCATCTCTGGTCCTAAAACCACTGCCTCAGCACTATCGTCCCAATAGATTGGACTCCTACATCTCCTCCCATACAAAGCCTCAAACGGTGCCATACCAATACTTGTGTGATAGTTGTTGTTGTACGAAAACTCTATCAAATCCAACCTCTGTTCCCAGCTACCACCAAAATCCATCACACAAGCTCGCAACATATCTTCAAGAGTCTTGATTGTTCTCTCAGTTTGCCCGTCTGTCGCAGGATGAAAAGCTGTACTCATCTTCAAAGTTGTTCCCAAAGATTCCTGCAACTCTTTCCAAAACTTAGATATAAACCTCGCATCTCTGTCAGACACTATGTCCTTAGGGACTCCATGTAACTTAAGCACGTTCTTTCGATAGGCCATAGCCAATTGTGCCTTAGTCCATGTATCTTTCATTGGAACAAAGTGAGCTGACTTGGTCAGTCGATCCACTATTACCCAAATCATGTTGTTATTCTGTTGACTTTTTGGCAAACCCACAATAAAATCCATGGAAATGGATTCCCACTTCCACTCAGGTACCTCTAAAGACTGAATCTTACCTTGTGGTCGTCATTTGTTCCCCTTTCACTCTACGGCATGTCAAACAACGGGACACAAACTCAGCTGTCTCTTTCTTCATCCCAGGCCACCAAAACGTTTTCTTCAAATCCTTGTATAGCTTGTCTCCACCTGGATAAACTGAATATGGTGTGCAATGCGCCTCTGTCATGATAGTCTTTTTCAACTCCTCATCATTAGGAACACACCACCTACCATCAAACCTCAAACTACCATCTGTATGAATAGAAAACCGGGACACTGTCCCTTTCTCTACTCCAGCTCTCCACTCCACTATCTTAGGG
This sequence comes from Silene latifolia, assembly GCF_048544455.1. NCBI lineage: Eukaryota > Viridiplantae > Streptophyta > Magnoliopsida > Caryophyllales > Caryophyllaceae > Silene > Silene latifolia. The sequence goes on along the minus strand of NC_133530.1, from coordinate 24,005,283 downwards.
TCCAACGCCTGTTTACCTCGAATATCATCATAAAACTCAAGATGTACTGTCATATCACCCATGGCATCTCCTTTCTGCATTATATGTATCCCAAAACTCGCTACCTCATCTCTCAGCCTCATCAAAGATAGAGCTGTACACAGAGAATGTACACTCTTCCTTCTCAAAGCATCAGCTACAACATTGGCCTTCCCTTCATGGTAGATGATTTCCATGTCATAATCGCCAATCAGCTCCATCCACCTCCTCTGTCTCATGTTCAACTCCTTCTGAGTGAAGATGTACTTGAGACTCTTGTGATCAGAAAATACCTTAAAGATTGCTCCATAAAGGTAATGTCTCCAAATCTTGAGAGCAAACACCACTGCACCCAACTCCAGATCATGAGTAGGGTAGTTCTCCTCATAAGGCTTCAATTGCCTAGAAGCATAGGCAATCACTTTACCATTCTGCATCAACACACATCCCAGCCCATTCTTCGAGGCATCAGTATAAACCTCAAAGTTCTCGCTCCCTTCAGGCAATGCTAAGACAGGAGCTGTGGTCAAACGCTCCTTTAATGTTTGGAACGCCGTCTCACAACTCTCATCCCAACGAAAGCTGTTCTCTTTCCTCATCAACGCTGTCATAGGTCTAGCTATCTTGGAGAAATCTTTCACGAACCGTCTGTAGTATCCAGCTAAACCCAAGAAACTCCTAACCTCAGCAACATTCTTTGGTGCTTCCCACTTTGTCACTGCCTCAATCTTCGCCGGATCCACAGCTACCCCATCTTTAGAGATTACATGCCCCAGAAAAGCAACTTTCTCTAACCAGAACAAACACTTGGACAGCTTAGCATACAACTCATAATCCCTCAAAGTTTGCAACACTATCCTCAGATGCTCCCCATGCTCCTCTTTAGTCTTAGAATAGACTAAGATATCATCGATAAACACCACCACAAACTGGTCCAAGAACTGTCTAAAGATTCTATTCATCAAATCCATAACACTGCCGGTGCATTAGACAACCCAAACGGCATCACCACATACTCATAATGGCCATACCTCGACGTGAAAGTTGTCTTTGGTATGTCCACCTCTCTAATCTTCACCTGATGGTACCCCGACCTCAAATCAATCTTAGAAAAGACTGATGCACCACTCAACTGATCAAAGAGGTCATCTATCCTTGGCAAAGGATACTTATTCCTTATCGTCACTCGGTTCAGCTCCCTGTAATCTATGCATAACCTCAAAGTTCCATCTTTCTTCTTCACGAAAAGAACTGGTGCTCCCCACGGCGATACACTTGGTCTAATGTATCCCTTCTCTATCAAATCATCCAACTGTTTCCTAAGCTCCTCCATCTCCTTAGGACCCATACGATACGGTGCCTTAGAGATTGGCCCCGTCCCTGGTTTCAACTCCACGGTGAAATCTATCTCCCTCCTCGGTGGCAACCCCGGAATCTCATCAGGAAAAACGTCAGCAAACTCTCCCACTACTGGTATCTCATCAACTGTCGGACTCTCTATCCGGTCATCTCTCACATGGCATAAGATCAAAGGACACCCCTTCCTCAGATAAGACTTCAAGGTGACAGCTGCAATCAACTTGACTTTGGGTTTGACTAGAAACCCACGATAAGACACACTAACTCCCTTAGGACCTCTTAAAGACACTTTCTTTTGATGACAGTCTATCTTAGCTTTATACTTTCCCAGCCAATCCATCCCAACTATCATCTCAAAACCGTCAAAAGGAAACTCTAGCAAGTCTACAGGTAGATCAACTTGCCCAACTATCATAGATACATCTCTAAACAATCACCCACAAGGTACAGACTCACCAGAAGGTATAAAAACTCGCTCACTAACAGACTCATATACCCTCAAACCCAATTGTTTAACATGACTCGAAGACACAAACGACTGAGAAGCCCCCGAATCAAACAAAACAAAGGTAGGAATACCATTAACAAGGAATGTACCGGTGATAACGTGCGCATCTTCCTCAGCTGCCTTCTTCTCCATCATGAATAACTTGCCACTGGTCTTCTGTCCACCTCCCTGGACAGTACTGGCTGATGTGGTCGGCTTAGCACCCGACCCTTGATTGTTGTTGTTGTTCGTTGGTGGTTTCTGATAAGAATTACCGCCGTTGCGGTTGCCTCCACTCTGGTAACTCTGACCTCCCCGGTTTGGCCATGATCCAGCCGGTCTGTTGCTCGCGAAGCTCTGTGCAGGTCTCTGGAAAGATCCCGGTGCACTCGTGTACTCATGTCTCTTGTGGCCTACACCACCACAACCATAGCAGGTCACTCCCCAACTATTACTCACACTTCCACGGCCACGCCCAAAGGAAGCCCCAAAGATCGAACACGACCCGAGAAGAAAACCCCTTTGATCGATTGTGGTTGCCTTTCTTGTAGTTAGATTGGCCACCACCCTCGCTCTCGGACTTCCTCTTCTCACCACCGGACCTCTTCGAGCCATCTCCACCAACCTCTCGGCTCTCCCCGCCCCTCTCATAAGCTTCCTTAACATCGGTAAGGATTCCCACGGGTAACTTATCCATAATCTTGGTAGTCAACCCTCTCTCAAACCTCAATGCCAGGTTCTCCTCACTCAAACCCATATCCTCAAAGATACCTGGACTTCTCATTGAACGTCGTAGTACTCGGCTACGGACATCTCGCCGGTCATCTTAAAACTATCAAACTCTTCCCTCAACTTACTCCTCACATGCTCCGACACGAACTCCTTCCTCATGACCCCCTACGAAACTCCTCCCAAGGTATAGCGAGATAGACCTTGGTTTGTATATATCTCCTTGGCACTCACTTTCACTTTATCCCACCACTTGCATTTTGCCTCCCTCAGATAGAATGCAGCCTGTTCCACTCTCATATCATCAGGACAGTGAACCAAATCTAATATGTTCTCCATCTCTCTCAGCCAACTATCAAGAAGGTTAGGCTCCCCAACCCCCTTGTATTCTTTTGGGTTAAACCTCGCTATGTAGAGGCTGATTTTAGAATGATCAACCTCCTTCTCCTTATCCTTGTCCTTATCCTCATTCACTTTCTTTAGGGTCTCTGTAAGAGCATCTTGGTGCTCCAACATCTTAACAATGTCATCCATGGTCATAAGCTCAGCTCTCGCATACAAAGCAGTCTTCTTGGGCGGCATCTTGAAACTATATATATATAAGAAAGGGTAGATATAAACACACGTACTAAACCTCAAAACACGAAAACACGCTGCCCAGAACCTACTCGATCGAGTGCCCAAACATACTCGATCGAGTAACGGGCTACTCGATCGAGTGCCCCTACATACTCGATCGAGTACCCAAACATCAGACCCAAACAGACCTTCTGATCTCTAACATACTCGACCGAGTAGCTAGGCTACTCGATCGAGTGACCCCCTACTCGATCGAGTACCCCTAGTTACTCGATCGAGTACCCCAAAACGTGATTCTGTACCCAAAATCGTCCAAAACCTACCCGCATGCTACGAGATATGCTAACATGCTAAACTTTATAAACCACATTACATCATAATAAATATGCTACGCATCTTTTCTACTATCTACGAGATCAATTCATCATGTTATTAAATGCCACGTTGTAAAACATCCAACATGCTATCATTCCATCAACAAGTTTCTATATACCATCACTTTTCTTTCACATTCTCAACTTTCAACTTCGAAATTCCAACAATCACACACACTTCATCACATTCTTACACAAGTTAACCAAACACACATACGACTCGACAAACACTTTCCCATGTGACCGGTTCAAAGTTGTAGGGCGGCCCCCGCGACTTTAGGACGTCTCCCAAGCCTTTGCACTAGCTCCTACAACTTTTACCCCGGGTTCATTTTAATTGACTCCCTATGTTCATTAGGTTCATTAGTTACAGGTTTCAGGATCGTCGCTCTGATACCATTTGTAACACCCCATACTCCAAGTGCCTTACCAGGACCACTCAAGTATGAAGACATTACCATCTCGGTTGCCCGAGGTATGATAATCAAACAACAATAAAGAAACAACGTTTATTATAAATGATTAACGAATAGTTACAATCCTCAAAACCAAACTGAAAGTACGATACATGTTCTTAAATGACTGTTCTAACTGAAATGTAAATAAACTAAAAGCTACAGCGGAAGACTCTTATCATCATGTCGTGGCATCCCAGCTATCCCAGTACTCATCTCAATACCTCCTTAACATCTGCTCACCATCCCCGAATGGATCACCTGCTACAAAACAACACCGGGGTCAGTACTAATCACACAATCCAATATATAAAAGCAATAAGATAAACAGACAGCTTAACTGTCACACACACACAATCATGCCAAACCAACCGTCTCAATCACTGATTGTCCACTGGACCAGCCCTGCCAGTGGGGGACCGCAGCCGTACCCACCAAATCCCCGCTCCACATAACAGTGAGCGATAACCCTGTCCATTAATGTGCACATCCCTTCTGTGGCGGGTTCCACAGAAGGCGAAACTAGGGCGTGAAGCCACTCCCGCAAGTGACCCCACTCAGCCGAGGCCACGCCTCGCGAACCATCAACACGATCACAACCACAACACAATACAATTATATATCAAACAACCAAACACAATACATCAACCAATCATCCCATTATGGGATTAATACTGAGTAGGAAATCCTACCTGGTATGCACACAATCAGACGGTCTCTATAGCTGAGTCAAAAAGCCTCTTCTATGAACCCTCCTCCTATCATACAACACATAGAGACTACCAATCACAAACTACACATAAAACCCCCAATCTCTAAATTAGGGTTTAACCAAATAGAAGGAAATACCATAAAAAGGGTACATAGATCTTACCCTCGACGCAAGGAGCTCAACGGTATGAACAATGACAAGAACTGACCGTCTGAACTCCGGGAATTGCTAAGAATGCGATTAGGAAGATGAACTAGTTTGCTTTCTCTCTTAAACAGGAATTTAGGTTTTGTAAAAGTGATTTAGAATAAAGACGACGGAGCTTAAATACCTTAATCGCATAATTAACAAAACCCGAGAAAATTCCCGATAAATAGGCTACTCGATCGAGTACCCAAGGATACTCGATCGAGTACCCCCTACTCGATCGAGTGCCCCTGACTACTCGATCGAGTACCCAACAGGTCAGAAACTATTTTATTTCGCCACTTACCCTTACTCGACAGAGTAAGGGCTACTCGATAGAGTACCCCAAGACTTATAAATACGGAGTATTACAGCAAGAACATGGGAATCCAAATGCGACCCTACCTCCCTACCCTAAATAGATACTTCGTTAGAGAAGGGAGTCAAGAACGCTTTCACGAGTTTCCCGAACCTTAGCACTATATAGAAAGGCGACTAGCTGGAATCGAGATCTTTCACGACTGCTACTTTATCCCTACGGAAACGGTTCCTACCGTCAAAACTCGTCAAGCACCTTGCTTGGACGAACAAGCTGTTAGCTTACTGTTTGGAGAAGATCGATTTGTTAGAGCCGCACAGGACGAGATCATTACCTTGATACTTCAAGACGATCACTTTAACCCTACCGCATTGATCACAGAAACCAGTTCGAATCAGCAGAAAGGATGGAGAAAGTCGATCAAGTGGACGAATAACCAAGGAAGACTCTTCAAGCTCACCACTGGAGAAGGAGAGATATTCAAAGGAGAACCATAAGACAACGAATTCGAGTCAGAGTCGGAGTCGGAATCAGAGTTGGAGTCTAGAGAAGTCCCTAGAGAGTCTCCTCCCGTCGTCACTCCCACTCCCCTTGTTTCTCCTAGCTTAGCATCGAGTAGTAACAATAGTTTGGGAAATGTCCCGACAGCTGTCCCTTTACCGCCACTGACTACGGAACAAATGGCTTCTCTGTTTCAACTCTTTTTAAATTTTAATATGAATAAATCAAATTCTGCTTACTCTTTGTGTTATTCTGAATGCAATTCTGTTTACGATGATAATGAGGATGGCCCAGACCTAGACTCAATCGAAATACCTCCCTACATAGCTAAAGAAATACTACAAGAATGGGAAGGAGGACCGGTTATAGAGAACACCGAACACATCAACGTAGGAACCGAACTAGAACCCCAAGAACTTAGGATAGGGACGACCTTGAGCTCCACTGAAAGGGCCAGTTTTATAGACCTCCTATACGAGTTCAAAGACATTTTTGCTTGGTCCTACAAAGACATGCCAGGGATCGACAAGGATATCGCAGAGCACAGAATCCCAATCAAACTAGGTTTCAAACCCGTAAAACAGAAGCTTCGTCGAATGAGGACAAAATGGGCTCTTAAGATCAAAGAAGAAGTCGATAAGCAATTCAAAGTCGGGTTCATCAAAGTATCCGAGTACTCAGACTGGGTAGCCAATATAGTACCCGTACCCAAAAAGGATGGGAGAATCCGTGTTTGTGTTGATTTCAGAGACTTAAACAAAGTGAGTCCCAAGGACGACTTTCCTCTACCACATATCGACATATTGGTGGATAATACAGCAGACCACGCATTGTTATCCTTCATGGATGGATACGTGCGATATAACCAGATCAAGATGGCCGTAGAGGACATGCATAAGACCGCCTTTGTTACACAATGGGGCACCTATTGCTACATGGTTATGTCATTTGGGTTAATCAATGCTGGAGCTACGTATCAACGCACCGCAACTACACTCATACATGACATGATGCATAAAGAAGTTTAGGTATACGTAGATAATATGATTGTCAAATCCAAGGATAGAGAAGGTCACATTAACAACCTTCGCAAATTCTTCTCAAGACTACGAAAGTAAAACATGAGACTCAACCCTCAGAAATGTGCATTTGGGAAAACGTCCGGTAAACTCCTGGGATATGTCGTTAGCCAACGAGGGATAGAAATAGACCCTTCCAAGATCAAAGCTCTTATCGAAATGCCGCAACCTCAAACAGAGAAGGAAGTTAGAGGATTCTTGGGCAAGGTGCAATACATAAGTCGATTCATATCAAAACTCACCATGATTTGTGAACCTATCTTCAAAAAGCTAAAGAAAATAGATCTCACAATGTGGGATGGCGACTGTCAAAAGGCGTTCGACCGAATCAAGGAGATACTAGCCAAACCACCAGTGCTCATGCCTCCTCAACGAGATCAACCTTATGGTTTATATCTCACAGTAATCGAAACAACCATGAGATCTATGCTAGCACAAACCGTGGGAAAAGAAGAAAGAGCTATCTACTACCTTAGTAAGAAGTTCTTGGAGTATGAGTGCAAGTACACACCACTCGAAAAGACATGACTCGCTCTTGTGTGGGCAACGAAGAAGCTACGCCATTATATGCTTAGTTATTCCGTCAAAGTATACTCCAAAATGGATCCTGTCAAATACTTCTTCAAAAAACCCGTTCTCAATGGACGCCTAGCGAGATGGACTTTGATGCTCTCAGAGTTCGATCTCAAATATGTACCTCTGAAAATTATAAAAGGACGCGATGTCGCCGAGTTCTTCGTAGAAAATCCCATCAATGATGCACAAGCAATAGACACCTGGTCATTTCCGGATGAGGATATACTCCAAACCTATATAGACTCCTGGGACCTTTATTTTGATGGAGCGTCGAACTTAAGAGGATTTGGAATAGGAGTGTTGCTCATTTCTCCTGAAGGTGAGCATACACCACTCTCTGCCAAACTCGAATTCGAGGTGACAAATAACGCAGCCGAATTCGAAGCTTGCCTCATTGAGCTACAAGCAGCAGTAGGTTTAGGCATTAAGAATCTTCGAGTACATGGAGATTCATACTTGATCATCAACCAAATTACGGGGTCTTGGAAAATTCGGAGCGAAAGTCTAGCACCCTATCAAGCCAGGATAGACCAAGTTGCCCAATTCTTCGATCAAGTAACCTACCTACACCTACCTCAAGAAGAAAATCAATTTGCATATGCTCTTTCAAAACTTGCATCTTTGATTAATATGCCGGATAACATGGTAGAAATGTCTTTTATGCATCGAACGACGGTCAGAACCAGCTTATGTGCACCAAATTACAGATGAAGAAGAAAACCCAGAGGAATCTTGGTTCCAAGCAATTCTGAACTTCAAACTCAATGGTACCTATCCACCAGATATGGATAAAAGGGGACAACGTGCTATACGCTTACTAGCCTCCCAGTATGTCCTCATGCAAGGAGAGTTGTATAAAAGAACACCTCTTGGTGTAGTCTTGCATTGCCTTGATCATTCACAGGTACAGAAAGTGATGGAAGAAGTCCATGATGGAGACTGTGGACCTCACATGAGTGGACCAATGATGGCAAAGAAAATCACGCGTTTGGGATATTACTGGACCACGATGGAATCCGATTGCATCAAATATGTCAGACATTGCCACAACTGCCAAATCTTTGGGAATGTGAAACATGTCCCTCCTTCATTACTCTACACCATGACGTCTCCTTGGCCATTTTCTGCTTGGGGAATCGATATCATCGGAAAGATCACCCCGGCCGGAACAGGAGGTCACTGTTTCATTCTGGTAGCAATCGATTATTTCACCAAATGGGTAGAAGCGGCCTCTTACACTAGTCTCATAGCCAAGAACGTGGCAAAGTTCATACAAACCAATATCATTTGTTGATACGGTTGCCCACATGAGGTCATCAGTGACAATGGGTCACATTTCCAGGCCGAGACTGAACAATTGCTAGCCAAGTACAAAATCAAACACCACCATTCCTCGCCATATAGACCACAAACTAATGGAGCAATAGAAGCAGCAAACAAAAATGTTGTCACAATCCTCAAGAAAATAATTGACAATTATCGAGATTGGCCAAGCAAGATACCATTTGCCTTATGGGGATATCTCATATCTGTTAGGACACCCACTGGGGCCACTCCTTTCTATTTGACTTACGGCATGGAAGCCGTGCAACCAGTTGAGATAGAAATACCATCCTTGCGTATTCTACTCGAAAGTCAAATCCCAGAAGCCGATTGGAAGAGGGATAGATATGAAGAACTCATCCTCCTGGATGAGCGAAGATTACGTGCATTACACAATGTGCAAACATATCAAGCACGTATCAAACGAGCCTTCAACAAAAGGGTTAAGCCTAGGAACATCAAAGAGGGAGACTTAGTCCTCAAATCAGTTAGAGCTCTTTTACCTGTCGATCCACGAGGAAAGTTCAAGCCCAACTAGGCCGGACCATTTCTGGTTAAGTCCTTACTCCCGGGGGGTGCGGTTAGAATCACAGACCTAGATGGGAATGAATTTGCCAACCCAACTAACCTCGACCAACTGAAACGATATTATGCCTAGAATAGGAACAAAAACGCGCCTCGCGTAACATCACGTGTCGCTCATGTGGCACGAAATAAAAACGGCCCCTGGCCAGCTGTAGTAAAGCTTATGTCACTCTGCTCTTGCATTTTGACAAATCGTCATCCTCATATCATCAAATAAACTGAATTGTGCTTTAGGTGTAAGTAAAGCTCATGCTTATTTTCTAGTTCATTACGAGCTCTTGCTTAGAACAATTATTCTTTTACATTTACTTGAACTACGCGCAAGGGTTTGATTTTATTTTTAAATGAATACGTAGGCAATCCTTCACAGGATACAACCCATTATTTTTAATGTAAATAGAAGGACATTTGCATATGCATTTGGAATTCGACAAGAATAATAAAAGAAAATAACAACGGTTTCATAACCAATTAGTCTTTTATTCATTTCCTTCCATAATAATAATAATACGACACATAATAAAAATAATAATGCTAAAATAAATAGGCTAGGATTCTAAAAACCCCACCATTTTATTACAAATAATAACAATAATAATAAATAATACTAAGACTTAGGCTATTCTTCCATCTTCCCCTTGCCTTTGTCATTCTTGTCATATTTCTTATCTCGACCACGAGACGGGCGCTCATGCGCTATCTCAGACCTAATCACCAACGGTCTCTGTCGCGGTCTAGCCTTACCATTCCTATCAACCATCTTTTCGACGACAGGAGAGGTCTTCGATTTCTTCGACGGATGAACAACTCGGAATCTGGCTTCTTCCTCTCCCTCGGTCAAGTACTTCTCTTTCTCCTTCGCTACATCACGAACCTTGTAATCAACAGGCTCGCGCTCCCTTAGCTTCTCGCGCTCTTCAGGAGTAGTAGCCTTCCTCCACTGCAAGTAGGAATCCGATACCCATAATGCGCTAACCGAAGAGTTTAGGAACCACATGTTCCTCTGAGCCCATTTGAGGGCCCACTCTCTACGACTCTCGGTAGTAAGTGTCACGTCAGTCCGAGGAACAGTATAAGTATCAAGCTTAGGAATCATCTGCTTTAAGCCAACCTGCCTCATCAGTTTCTCTGGGAAGATGCATATCATGAATTCTAAGCCAGGAATGCGCACCGATCGAGTAGGATCCAAAGACGATACTCCAGTAACGGACTTAAGATGCCACCATGGTACAATCCATCTGATCAAGGGACCATCCTCATTCTTCAACTTGTTCTCCCAATAGTTGCAAACCCGAGTTAAGTCCACCATATAAAGCCTAGTCCTCATTGCAATCGACCGAGCATGGTAAGCAGGAACATTAACTGGGGGCTCGATCAACCGCAGACGCTCCATAAGCCAAACCTACCAAAGCAGGTATTAGTATCCAACCAAAAAAGAAAAAAAAAAACGAAAGAAAAAAAAACGAAAAAAAAGAAAAAAAAAGAGAGAGGTTTTTTTTTACCTGTAAGATGATGGGACTTCCTAAATAAGGAAGGTCGCGGTTGGCTTTCCTGTTATCCAATCCCAATAGGATCTCTCCTAAACATAGACAAGCTGGGCTCATGCGCAGCTCCATTTGCTCAACTAAGCTCAAATAGCGAGGATCACCTCTCATATCCTCATCAACATGACCTTGGAGGACATAACCATGTAATAGGCAAAATCCGAATGCCCTACGCCTCGCAACATAAGAGATAGAAGGTTCTGCCCTATTTATGAATCGATCGATGAAATAAAGCATTCAGACTCCTTTTGAGGTCACAAGACGGTCAACCTCGGCTCTTGTCAATCCAAGCAAATCCCTAAATTTGTTTTTATACCCTTGAGAAGTAGAGGGTATAGCAGGCATATGTTCTGGGTCCCATCCACCAATTGCAGCAATTTCTTCAGGAAACGGACAGATATCGCCTCCAGGGAAGGCAAACACGTGGAAATTAGGGTCCCAATACGCAAGACAAGCATCCAAGAATGGCTTAACAACCTTAACTAGCTTCAAGCTCAAAATCGATCCAAAGTTGTAGGCACCCATATCATGTTTCTCCACATTTGTGAATTCATTTGTCCATTCTTTGAGACGGATTTCTAGGGCATTTGTGAATTTATTTGTCCACATTTGTGAATTCATTTGTCCATATTTAGAGAGTTTTATGTAATAGACGGAAGAAAGACGGAAGAATTGTGTGAATAAAACCTCCATCGACGTCTATATTTATACTAAAAGCTGTTTCCTAAAATCTGTTAGAACGGAACACTGGGGAAATGGCGCAGCTCATGCTGCGCCTCTTCCTCAGAGATATTTCCGTGATTTTCCGCGTTGGATCTTTCCTAACTCCTTAAGCATGATTTCCTATTCGTATAGGTTATTATTTTTGGTAATCCCGTCGAATTACCATATTTCGAGTTTCCTAATCATATGGGCACGCTTTTCGAGGCAAAATCGGCATTTTCGTCAAACAAGCATATGATAAGTAGCATTTTAGTCGTATTTTACCCTGCATTTATACCTTATTCCGACTCGATTTTGTGTGCTTAATTGTCTAATAAGCTTAATAAATTACTAATTTATAATAATAAGTCGTATTAGTTTATAATTAATAATTAATTGTATTTATGTATAATATTATTATTATTATATTAATTTAATGTGCAGGCAAGACGAGAAAGTGAGGCGGAGGAGCAAGACGGGATTATGAGAAGAAATGGCGAAGGTGAAAATAGGCTAAATCATGAAAAAATAAACTAAGTAAAGGAGCAGCTGCTAATATCAGACGGTCTTTGCTGAGCTTTTACCACCACCTCTGGCCACCGTGGGAGCCACCCATCACCACCACTAACATCCTCCCACTTCCAACATCACATCCCAACCCCCCAAGACCACCATTGACCACCGTGGAAGCCACCACGAACCCTTCTTCCACCCCCGTCCGTAATTAATACAAACAACAAACCCATCTTCTACACCATCTTTTGACCACCATAACAACCACCATGGACCACCTTGGCTGCTACCCACGACCACCATGACAGCCCAGCACTCCCCTATCGCCGACTGACACCACCTCCGGCCACCACAGCAGCCACGACCACGTCTTGCCTCTCATCCATCCATCGACATCAATAAATGCAATCAACAATTCCTTGTTTGTCTATGCCGGAAAACCGGCAGCCGCCCTCCCCTACCGGTAGGCACCAACACAGCCTTGCTCTAATTCCAAAGTGCTCGCTACCGGCAAAACGACCGGCAGCCGGCCAACCGGCACGCAGCTCCATTCCTCTTCAAATCTCGCACAAATCGTGCTCTCTACCGGTGGCCCTTCTGCCGGTGCACCGGTAACCCACACACACCATATTAATTCTTCCCCTTTCTTTAATGGTCTCGCTACCGGCACCTGTCCCGGCGGTCCGCAGGCCGGCAGGGCCCCCCTACTCTGTTTTTGCCATGTTTTGACGGGTTAGGGAGGAGGCTGTGCGTGATTAGTTTTGCTGCATTAGTTAGTTATTATTATTATTATTATTATTATTATTATTATTATTATTATTATTATTATTATTATTATTATTATTATTATTATTATTATTATTATTTTAATAATATTATTATTCTTATTATTTAGTTCGTATTAGTAGTAGTATAAAACAAGTATAATGAGACTACTACAAACACTCTTACATTAGACATTACACCTTAGAAATAGATTATAAATTAGACTAGTTAATCTTATTCTCTCAATATTGTAAGACAAAAACATCTCCAATTAATTTGCCCTTTAATCAAATTTGTAATCTTTACTAAATATTAGTGTAATTGTTCTCTAGATTATCCAAGTTCTTCTCTTTTCATTAGTTTACAATTAGTAATTTTGGGTTGTATTTGGAGAATTGAAGAATCCTTCCATATTTCAATCCAAGTTTTCATCTCTATGTTTCTTGGTATAATTCTTCCTCTTATTTATCTCTTTAATTTCATTTGTTTACATTTACTTTTTCTCTTCCTTGTTCATGTTTCCAATTGTTGTTCCTCACCCAAAGATTGAATCTTTGAGTTGTTGTGTCAAAGTTTATGCCTTTTTATTTTAATTTCATCTTAATTAGTTTCCTCTCATATTTTGTGTTGGATTATTGCATGATTAGTAGTAGAATTAATTCTTCCACCATGATTATGCTTAAAGAATCCATCTTTATTGTCTCTATTGTCTTTAGAACCATGATTAGTGAGTAGTCTTCTACTAGGACTCGATTTGACCCGACATGAGTAACTTCACTAATTGAATCTCATAAAGGCTAATTATTCGGAGAAATTGGTGAGGGTGTTTAGAGGAATGACATGGTTTATGGATTGATTTCGGGTAGTGTCGGCTTGTAACCCTTGTCCACCAACGAGAGTTGGTTAGGTTGTAAATTGGATACCCGGAAGTTGGTCTTATCACTAACCTAGTTTGAGACCGAAAGGGAGAACCAAGGGAGGGTACCTCTAGACTAGCGTTTGAAATCGACCTCCGAGAGGAGGAGTGGGATGACCCGGAATACGATGAGTACTTAATGACCTTGACCAAGTTCTTGACCACCTCGGAAATATGCATGTTTTTGGGGTTGTTGGGTGTTGAGTTAGGGATTCCGACCTTCGAACCCGAGAGGGGGGTCTTAGGCGAATTAGAGCCATCTCCTCCTCACCTTGTTACCCTTATGATTAGCCTAGGGAACTAATTTTGTGAAGTTACGAATTGTTGTGGGAGAACCCAGTTCTAGGCTTTTATTCATTTGATTTACAACTTAATCCTTTCTTGCTCGTTGTTACTTCTCTTGTTTAATTGCATTTTAATTTGTTAGTTTAGTTGTTAGATTATTACCATTACCTCATTATTGCTCGACTTAGCTAAGCTTAAAGATTAGAACGATTAATACTCTTCCTAGCTCCTCGTGGGATCGACCCTCAATAGTGTACAACGACAATCGTGCACTTGCAAGGTATAATTTGATAACCATCAAGTTTTTGGCTCCGTTGCCGGGGAGCAAAGGCTAGATATTAATCGTTTTATTCTAGTTTAGACTAGGTCTTTCTTTGTTACTAATCCCTTTCTTGAGTAGTGGAAGGTGTTTTAGAAGAACCGGACCCTTTTGAGTTTTTTGAGAATCCATTTGGAATTCCCGAAGAAGCAGCAATGGCCGCGGTTCCTATGAGGGACAATTTGGCTCCAAAGAAGGTGTTGAACCCAAGTATTATCAAGCCACCTATTCAAGAAAATAACTTTGATGTGAAGGCCACTTTGTTGCAACTAGTCCAAGGAAACCAATTCGGAGGGGGAGCCACCGAAAACCCCAATGAACATCTTAATGAATTCTTGGATAGTTGTGACATGTTTAAGGCAAATGGAGTGTTGGAGGATGCCATCCGCCTTAGGCTCTTTCCTTATTCCTTAAGGGGGAGTGCTAAGGAGTGGTAAAAGAGTTGTGTGCCCGATTCTCTTCGGACTTGGGATGATGTCTCCAAGGCCTTCCTAAACAAATACTTCCCACCACAAAGAACTGCAAGGATCAAGAGTGAGCTTCAAGGCTTCACTCAACAAGATGATGAGACCCTTTACGAGGCATGGGAAAGGTATAAGGGACTCCAAAGGTTATGTCCTCACCACGAGATCGGAGATGATGAGTTGATAAACAACTTCTATGAGGGGTTGAATAATGAGATGAAGATGAACCTAGATTCCGGCTCGGGAAAGGGGGAATTAGACAAAATTGATCACAAGACGGCCAAGGAGCTTATTGAGGAAATGGCTTCCCGTACTTTTCATTGGAATAATGATAGGCACAAAAGGAAGGGAAAGTCAACCGTCGAGTCGGCCAACAATGTTGAAGTTAAGGGATTGATAGAGGAACTCAAGCAACAAATTGCCTTGTTGAACTCTAGTAACACCTCAAGAAATTCTTCATCAAATTGGTCTCAAATGTATTGTTGTGATATTTGTGGAGATCAAGGGCATCCACCAAATGAATGTCCTTTGATGATGGGAGAGGCAAATTGTATTGAGCAAGTGAATGGAGTGTGGGAATCAATTCCGGCTAGACAAGCATTCAACAACAATCAACACCATCCCGGAATGAGAGCCCGCCCAAATTTTTCCCATGGCTCACAAAATGTCCAAAACCCCACTTTCCAACTAAGACCACAATTCCAACCACTAAATCAACCAACCAACCCACAATTTCAACAAAATTCCCAACCATTTCAACAAAATTCTCAACCCTTTCCACAATCCACCCAACTTAAATCAAACATGGAGCCCATGATAGAGCAATTGATGAATTCTCAAACCCAATTCATCACTCATTCCAACCAAAAACAAGAGGAGGCCACGTCTTCTATCAACCAACTAAGGACTCAAATGCAAGCCTCCCAAAGAATGACGGATAATCAAATCTCTCAATTGGCTTCTCAAATAAGTCAATTTCAAGCCTCAAATGGAAAGTTTTCGGGTAAAACCGAGGAGAACCCAAAGACCATTAATGCTATACATTGGAAGAGTGGTAGGGAGTTAGAAGACCGGGTGTTCATAAAGAGGAAAAAGAGCCGCAAACCGGAAGTTGTGGTTGAACCACCAAAAGTGGTTGAAGATGATCTTGTGGAAGTTGTTGTAGAGACTCCCATGCTTGTTGATGAGTCCACCAAGGTTGTTGATGAACCCACCAAGGTTGTTGAGGAACCCAAGCAACAAGTCGTGAGACCATATGTGCCACCAATCCCTTTCCCTCAAAGGTTGGCAAGAGCAAAGCTTGAGCAAAAGTATGGGAAATTCATGCACATGATGAAAGGTGTGAACATCCCCATGCCTTTTATTGATGCCATCAAGGAGATACCCGCATATGGAAAATTCTTGAAGGAGTTGATTTCCAACAAAAATTCCTTGAGTCCAAGTACAACGGTGAATTTATCCAAGGAATGTAGTGCCATCTTAATGAATGGGTTGCCCCAAAAGCTTGAAGATCCGGGTAGTTTTTCTATCCCATGCACAATTGGATCCATTCAAATAAAGAGGACCCTATGTGATTTGGGAGCTAGCATTAGCCTAATGCCTCTCAAGATTTTCAAGAAGTTGAAGGGATTTGAGCTCTCACCTACAAGAGTATATTTGCAACTTGCGGATAGATCGGTGAGGTATCCAATTGGCCTAGTGGAGGATGTTCCACTCAAGGTGGGAAAACTTTTGATACCTTGCGATTTTTATGTGATGGATATTCCCGAGGATTCCAAAATTCCAATCATCCTAGGCGGCGCCCATGCCTTGCTACCGGGGGTGCTATGATCGATGTTAAAAATGGCAAACTATCTCTTCAAGTTGGTGATGACAAGATAGAATTCTCGTTGGAAAATTCCATGAAGTCTCCTTCTATGAGTGACTCTTGTTGTAGAGTGGATGTGTTGGAGGATTGTTTGAATGAGGATAATATTGAGCCTTCACACTTGGATCCATTGGAAGTTTGTCCAACAAACAAGGAAGGAAATGGAGGTGATCTTGTGTTGAGAGTTGATGTTAAAGGACATTTGGGTGAAGATGACTCAAGAGAAGATGAATTTGAAGACCAAATTAATGATGAGATTGAATCATTCTTGAACTCTCCGGATTCATTTTTTCTAAGCTCTTTTGAAGGTGCACCTTGGTGGGATAATTCTTCAAGTGATTGGGAATCTTAAATTGATGCCTTGGAGGCGGCTCTCAATGGAAATAGTTCGGTTCAAAAGGAGAGTCAAGAAAATGGGGACAAAAATGACAACATCATGAACCTCAATGTTGAGAAGTTGACTCCTCCACCTACTATTTCCAACCAATTTCCTTACCTTGGTGACCAAGAAGAGGGTTGTCCAACAAGTGAAACTTATGAGATTCCGTTCCTCCTACCACCTAACTACCATTCCAAGTTTAAGGGTTCTAACTATCAAAAGGACCCACCCAAGAAAGGGAGCCAAGGAGGGTAAGAGGAACTATGAAAAGAAGTGTTGGAAAAGAAGTTGGTTGTGGTATGCTATAGCTTGGTGCTATTTGTGCTTGTTTGAGGCTTTTGCTAAAGTTTTTGACCGGTTACTACATCCCTTGTGTGACATGTATTGCATCACCAAAGAATTCAAGCAACAAAATTTTGGATGAGAGGGTTGGTGGAGTCCCTTAAGAACCACCACATTGTTAGTATTTTCTTTCCTTACTTTATTTATGTTTTGCTTGCATTTGCATTTAGTTTACTTAACCGAATAGGAGCTAATCTAAATTAGCTCTCTTTGCATTCATGTAGTGTAGTTTGCATTGTCCTTTCAATTTAGCATATATAATAGTTCACGCATTACATTCATTAACCAAAAACCACTAAAAATCTGAAAAATTCAAAAATTTCCAAAATATGTATTTACTTTTCGAATATCCTCCACACATTTATTTCCATCAAGAAATATGTAAGTAAATAAGTGTCGGGAGGACATTCTCAAAATTTTAAAAATACAAAAACATGTTGTTTATTTTCAAATATTTAAAATCAAAAAAAAATATGTTCTTTTAATTTCCCATTCTCTCCCTATGCTTTGTTCCATTGAGGACAATGTAAATTTCAAGTGTGGGGAGGAAAATATCCACTTTGTGCATATTGTTTATATTTGTATATATTTTCTTGTTAATATGTGAAAAATACAAAATGCCTAAAAATTGAAAAAAAAATTCAAAAAAATTCAAAAATTTGCATTGTTTATATTATATATATTGCATTTGTCCTAACCATTTTGATAGGCAACACATGAATCATCGGAGAAGATGCTTGGTAAAATTCTTCCAATCCTTTCTCTTTTATCCTTCCTTTTCTTTTTTGTATATATAAGCATGGAGGAGGACGGGATATTTGATGTGGGTGTTCCTTTTGGGAACCGTTTTGGATATGCTTGTGTTGTTGGTGCGTTGTTAGGACTAGAAATTGTGTGCATTTAGACTAGAAATGTATATATGTGTTCACTCTTGCATTCACATAGCTTGTTCATATGTTTAGTTGTATTTCATACACGTTGCATTTCGTTTGTAAAAATTTGCATAGGGAGTCTAAAAGTGGAGGGCATATGTTGCCAATGATGATAATTTGTTTTGCCCGTGTCATTTCCCTTTTGCTAGCTCGTACCTCTTGATGACACATGTTAGGGTTTTTGCTTGCAAAACCCGGAAGTCTAGCTTAATGACCAAGTTTCGACCACCTTGTGAGACCGTATTAGGCCCGAGACTTGACTTAAGTCCGACATAGCTACTAAAATGTGAGGATAGAGCCTCCATATGGCCGGTCCATCAAACCGGTCCCGTTTAGGTCATGTGAGTAGTCCTCCTTACGTGGTATGTCATGTCAAAACTGTAACGCCCCGTAATTTCGGACCGTTAATATATTTCGAAAATAATTTATTAATCAAATAAAATTTGATATTAATGTATTTAAAGTAAAAATAATTCAAAGAAATATAATTTTATTATATTTTGAGGTAAAGTATTTACTTTGATAGTTTCGAGATGTTTAAAAATAGTTTAAACCGTGTAAAACTTTTTATTTCGAAATAAGGGCGTATCGGGGGGAAAATGACAATTCTTTTGAACGTTGGGTAAACGATTTTGGAAATGGGTCGTATGAATACTCAATTTTCTTGTAATCTCGTGTTTAAAAACTTTGGTCTTGTCGGAATTTGCATTTAACCTACGGTTTTAATTATTATCGAAACGAGTCAAAACCGACTCGAAAAATTTCGACTCAAACCCGCTCTTTCCTTTCCTTTCTCCCTTTCCCGCGGACCAGTCCCCCTTTCTTTTCTTTTTTCTGATTTTGTTTTCTTTGTCCATCGTCATTCTTCATTCTCTAAAAACAAAAACACCATTTTTGTATAAACTTAAGCATTTCTAAGCTATTTTCGTCATAATTTCTTCGTTTCTTATCGGATTTTCACGAAATTTACATTTCCGGAATCCCCTCGTCGAGATCTACAACTTGGTATAATTTAATTTCAGTTTTCTTGAAGTTGTTTTAAGACGAATTTTCGGTATTTTCGGTATTTATGTACTTATTATGGTGTTTTTATTGTTTAATTAGGTGAAGAATTGGAAGACGAGTTTGGGGACTCGTATATTGTCGAGGATATCGGCTAGTGCTTGTTAGGGTTTGGGTTTAAGGTGCTAATTGCTCTTTTTCTAGCTTAAGGTAACATATTTCGAGTTACTCGACGAAAGATCGTCACATGCTTTGTTGTTTTTGGATGTTTTGTGATTTTTGGTTTGAGTAGAAATTTTCACATGTTAAAATTTGATGCATGCATGCTTAATTTATGCCTTTTGGTTAGTTTAAGTTAGGATATTAGTATG
Organism: Silene latifolia; assembly: GCF_048544455.1. Lineage (NCBI taxonomy): Eukaryota > Viridiplantae > Streptophyta > Magnoliopsida > Caryophyllales > Caryophyllaceae > Silene > Silene latifolia. Next base: position 23,985,600 of record NC_133530.1, on the reverse strand, counting down.
GGAACGATTAATTAATGTTTAGACGATGTTAAAATGAACAAAAACGGAAAAAAAAGAGGAGTAATAGGTGGCGGCAGCAGCCCGGCAGGCCCATGGCTGGCCCGGGTCGGCCCGTTGCTTGTTTCGCGGTTTTCCATGCATTGTTCGTCATTTTAGGTTCATTAATGAGATAATTAGAATAAGTAATGTATGGGTAAACTTTTGAATTAAATCAAATTAGTAATAAAAATTATGTTAAAGGTAAAAATTATATTTATTTTGGTAGTTGCACATGTTAGTATAGGTTAGAAAATGAAATTGTAAAGATTAGGCTCAGAATGAATTATATAGCGATAATTGTAATGTTTTGTTGATTGTGCCGAAAACTGAGCCTTAGTCCCTTTGACTGATGCGATGTCAGTTAATTGAGTGATTGGTCAGCCGCAATTTAACCGTGCACTGTCGCGTGAAATTTGGGGTTGCGGGTAAAAATTCGGTTGAATGAATTAGATAATCGGCCGTTTTCTTGTTTTAGGCCATTTATTATATTTTTATTTCACATGTGTAATTAGTTGATTTAAGTAGGTTCTTGTATTGTAGAAACGGCCCTAGATTCCCTGAAGCCTTTAACATGGTTAATATTGTTAGAATTGGAAATTAGTATTGAATACTTATTGAGGATATTGTTGGATTGTTTGCTGAATAGACATTTATATAGCCTTTCACATGATAGAATGTTAGCATTTAGGTTGGTAAGTTGGACTTTTTGTCCTCTTATGGTTAAGTGGGTGTCTTACTTGTCTTGTGTGGTGTGGGCTAAAGTATTCAAGCTGGGACTAGCTGGGACTAGGTCCTAGGTGAGTATTTCGGCCTTCATCATAGATAGGTCTTTATAGTCTTTGACGAGTATATGTTCACTGCTTGATAGCCTTTGTGTTCCTGACTAGTGGATTTATATCCAAGTTGGGGCATGACCTCGTTACTTATTTTGATAGTAAGTGGTCAGCTTAAGTACTAGCCAACCCTTTGGTGGACTCCTTAGGGTACTCACTTTGTTTTAGAAAAATTGTGGGTCTTGGGTGCGGTGGTGTGTATCCGCATGTCTAGGTCTGCGCAGATTTTAGGCTAGGGTTGTGTTGTCTCTTGGCCATGTTTTATTAATATTAACCGCTGAGCCAAGATACCGGTTCGATTACCTTCCCTACCTCGTGGTATAGACTCGAGTTACAAAGTGACTATTGACGGGACTAAGAACTTATGCCTGTCTTTGATATATTGCCCTTTCTTGTTTGATGATTCTATGAATCATAGAAGGTGAGATGCAAGCGGCTATGGTTGATAGAGTTTGGATTACTACTTGTTATATTTTTCACATGATAGTTTAAATTAGTCAATTTAGCATTCATATGTTAGAATACTTGGAAATTAGATAAATTTTCATATAGTTTACATGTTTCATTACATGTTACATTAAATATGACGATTCGTGGCTGGGAGGACTCGAAGTTACTCCCCACTGAATTGTGGCTTTCGTGTTTGTATAAAATGCGATTGACAGGTTGTTGATGCTTTGTTGGGGTCACAGACGAGCTAGTGAGCATAAGGAACCTTGGACCTAGTTTGGCTATTCTTTTAGTAAACCTTTTCTTTTTTGGTTTGTATCCTTATATTTCCGCGTCTTTAGTTATGTATGTAAATTAGTTCGTTAGCATTGCAGGTTTTGGCACCGCCTCTTGGAATGTTGGAAATGTTGTGATTGGTTTAGAAAAATTTTTGAAATTACAGGTTTTGTCTAGTTGAACCAATTACAAACATATCCTGTCAGTTTTTCTGTAGAATTTACGTCTTTAATTAAGGCTAAATTTAAGGGTGTCACAGTTGGTATCAGAGCTTGTTGCTCCCGACGCACGTTTGTGCACCCCACTTAAAAATTACTTGACCTTTGAATAATAAACTTGAGAGATGGGTAGGATGGGTAGAATTAGGATTTTATGTGGTAGTCTGTTTGTGATTGCTAATTGTTAGGTACTAATTGATTTTCTCTTTTGTAAGATGGCTCTCCAATAGATGTAGATAATGCAATCTTACCTTAGTCTTCCAATCTCGTTGTTTATCCGTCTTTCAAATTCCTCTTCTCTCGCCTTGGTAACTACCTTTCAATTCTTTCTCCCGATTCATCTTAGGTTCGTTTTCTTCTTATAATAAAGTCCATGTGGACACCTTCCTTTTTTATTCCGCAGGATAGTTCCCTTGTTCAAGAGAACCCGGTTTTGAGAGAATGTATCATTGGAGGGCGTGAACGAGTTGAGAAATTGATTGGTTAAGGTTTGAGTGGTATAGGAGAATATAACTTGGGATCCTTTGGTTAGACTTGTTAGTTGTGCATGATATGAGAGCCTAGTGAGTTGAGGAACACCTTTGGATTTATGTCTATTGAGAGCTTGTTTGTTATAGATGATTGAGCATGGGTACTACCTTAGCACATAAGATGGAATGAACCTGAGCTACTTCATTTGAGAGTCTCGATGTTTCTTATGGAGAATTAAAGGAATGATAGTTAGCCCTAATCCTTGTAGGCCTTGAAAGGAATACAATAGGACATTGACGTTGCTTAATGGTTTGGTATCGTACTTTGGAATTAGTTAGTTTGTTAAACCTTTTGAGTTGACCAAATATAGTATAGAGTAGCCCTTGTTGACCTTATTAATCATATCTGAATTTGGGAATTTTGGGGGAAAGTTGTTCGATGTAGTTCGTGAGTTCAAAGATCCGATTCTAATTTATGGTATCGGAGACTAGAAGTATTAAGTTGTGAAATGATGGAGTAAACAAGCCATGATACTTGGGGATGACATAGTAAGTGAAGTTCAATGACGAGAATTGTAAAGGAGATACTTTGTGACATGGGAGGTAACAAATGAATTTGTGTGGTGAATTGATTTTGGCTCTTAGAACCAATTGAGTTGAGGAATACCTACCATTGTGGAGTCCTAGTTAGTCTTATAATTTGGTAGACTTTTGGGGCTTGGTTGAATACCTTAGTGATGTAATCTTATCATATCGATCATAAGCTTTGATGAGTGTTTGGTAAGCGGTAACCCTTTCATTGTGCCGCTTCTATTCTCCTTTCCTTCTCTTTAACGTTCGTTGAACCTTGTTTTTATGCCAAAGTTTACGTACCTTCTTCTTGCCCGAGATATCTTCTTAACTCGAGTACCTCTTATTTCTGTCAACCGTTATCTCTACGGTCCGACTCCTTAGTTTCCTAACTTGTCATGCTCATGCACCCTTCGAAAATATTTCACCGTTTCTCTATCCCGTTATAACTCCTTATCTACTTAGTGTAGTTGGTACATTGTTGACCATGTTTACAGAGTTAGTGGGATGTGATTTGAGGATTTTTGTATTTTGATTTTTGTCGGGAATTAGTATAGGAGTTTGTGTCTGTATTTGACCATGTGATATGAGAGCTAGATTTTTGATGGAATTCTTATGATGGCAATGTTGTAGTCTCCTTGCGAGTTAAGGTTCGCGTGTTTTGGTAGTATAAGACTCACTTTGGTTTCGATTTGATGATGAGACTAATGGGATTAGTTTACCTGGGTGGAGTATTTCTATGGTTATTTTGGATTTGTTTTGGGCATTGTTCGTTCGGGGATTGTTCGTTTGTCACTTGATCCTTACTTTACGGTATTGGGGATTGATAGCTAAGTCGGTGGAATGTTATTGTAAATTTGGACCTTATATTTAATCCTTTGAGGAATCTTTCTATTGGAATTGGAATATTGTTGGGAAGTAGGATAGTGAATCTTGAGTAAACCGATCAGATGATTTGTGTGATGAACCCATTTATCTTATAGTTAGTGCTAATTATGGATTGGCTAGTGCAACTTGTTGTTTGTGGGTTGGTTTCAAGCATGAATGCGTTTGGGAATTTTGAATCTTGGTAAGGGTATAATATTGTTACTAGTTTCGACTTTGGATTTTGATTTTGTTCGGTGGAGGATATTGGTGGAAACATTTTGATTGGGAAATGGTTAAGTTAATTATAGAGGATAGGATTGTCTCAAGGATTAGCTTATGCGTAGACTTGTCGATGAGTGGTTCAGATGGCTCTTTGGATTAGTGTGGCCTCTGGTTGTTACCCTGTTGATGTTCGGAGGACCTAGTAGGATGACTCTGTGGTTGGAAAATTTAGTGAACCTTTCTCGATGTACCGATCTTCCTAATTCCGATCTCCGACAATTGTCATTCTTGCTATTCTGGCTTGTTCCGTTGTGTTCGCCTTTATGGAACTCATTTGACCTCTTGAGTAAAGCGTCTTGTTCGTTGACATCTTTATTGACTTCATCCAAAAATTCCACCTTTAAGAGTTCAATTCCTTCTTGTCTGTTGGGTGTGAGTTCCCTATCGCGACTTGCACTTCTCGTTCCCGAGTTGTTTTCCATTTTGCATAGATTCTATATAGTTTGAGTAAAAATTTGGTTCATTTTTTTTATTTTGGAGTTAAATCTACAATTAACCTCTTTCTATAACATTTGAAAATGATTTCTCACTCTCTTTCAACCCTAGTGTTCGATTGGATACCTAAGCTAATTCTCGTTTTGTGTAATGATTCCTTTTTCTTACTCTTTTTCCGCGTTACAAAGCCGTGTTTAATCATAATTAGTAAAGATATTATTCTTATTATAGAACTTTAAACTAAAATTTTGAGAATGCTTTTATAATTTTTAATGGTTTTAACATTAATGAGTGTTAAATCTCGTTGTTGGAGACGTCCCAATAATGGGTTTTCTTATTTATTGGTGTAGAAATATTTTTATATCTTGATATGAATATGATGTTCTTGTCTGATCAACAAGAGTATCACCGTTTCATTGAAAAGATACCTATATTTTCTAATAACTATAATTTCTTCTTCTAAGTTTCGAGGACGAAACTTTTTTAAAAGGAGGGGTGATTGTAACGCCCCGTAATTTCGGACCGTTAATATATTTCGAAAATAATTTATTAATCAAATAAAATTTGATATTAATGTATTTAAAGTAAAAATAATTAAAAGAAATATAATTTTATTATATTTTGAGGTAAAGTATTTACTTTGATAGTTTCGAGATGTTTAAAAATAGTTTAAACCGTGTAAAACTTTTTATTTCGAAATAAGGGCGTATCGGGGGGAAAATGACAATTCTTTTGAACGTTGGGTAAACGATTTTGGAAATGGGTCGTATGAATACTCAATTTTCTTGTAATCTCGTGTTTAAAAACTTTGGTCTTGTCGGAATTTGCATTTGACCTACGGTTTTAATTATTATCGAAACGAGTCAAAACCGACTCGAAAAATTCCGACTCAAACCCGCTCTTTCCTTTCCTTTCTCCCTTTCCCGCGGACCAGTCCCCCTTTCTTTTCTTTTTTCTGATTTTGTTTTCTTTGTCCATCGTCATTCTTCATTCTCTAAAAACAAAAACACCATTTTTGTATAAACTTAAGCATTTCTAAGCTATTTTCGTCATAATTTCTTCGTTTCTTATCGGATTTTCACGAAATTTACATTTCCGGAATCCCCTCGTCGAGATCTACAAATTGGTATAATTTAATTTCAGTTTTCTTGATGTTGTTTTAAGACGAATTTTCGGTATTTTCGGTATTTATGTACTTATTATGGTGTTTTTATTGTTTAATTAGGTGAAGAATTGGAAGACGAGTTTGGGGACTCGTATATTGTCGAGGATAGCGGCTAGTGCTTGTTAGGGTTTGGGTTTAAGGTGCTAATTGCTCTTTTTCTAGCTTAAGGTAACATATTTCGAGTTACTCGACGAAAGATCGTCACATGCTTTGTTGTTTTTGGATGTTTTGTGATTTTTGGTTTGAGTAGAAATTTTCACATGTTAAAATTTGATGCATGCATGCTTAATTTATGCCTTTTGGTTAGTTTAAGTTAGGATATTAGTATGGGAACGATTAATTAATGTTTAGACGATGTTAAAATGAACAAAAACGGAAAAAAGAGGAGTAATAGGTGGCGGCAGCAGCCCGGCAGGCCCATGGTTGGCCCACGGCTGGCCCGGGTCGGCCCGTTGCTTGTTTCGCGGTTTCCATGCATTGTTCGTCATTTTAGGTTCATTAATGAGATAATTAGAATAAGTAATGTATGGGTAAACTTTTGAATTAAATCAAATTAGTAATAAAAATTATGTTAAAGGTAAAAATTATATTTATTTTGGTAGTTGCACATGTTAGTATAGGTTAGAAAATGAAATTGTAAAGATTAGGCTCAGAATGAATTATATAGCGATAATTGTAATGTTTTGTTGATTGTCGAAAAACCGAGCCTTAGTCCCTTTGATCGATGCGATGTCGATTAATTGAGTGATTGGTCACCACAATTTAACCTGCACTGTCGCAGGTGGGGTTGCGGGTAAAAATTCGGTTGAATGAATTAGATAATCGGCCTTTTTCTTGTTTTAGGCCATTTATTATATTTTTATTTCACATGTGTAATTAGTTGATTTAAGTAGCTTCTTGTATTGTAGAAACGGCCCTAGATTCCCTGAAGCCTTTAACATGGTTAATATTGTTAGAATTGGAAATTAGTATTGAATACTTATTGAGGATATTGTTGGATTGTTTGCTGAATAGACATTTATATAGCCTTTCACATGATAGAATGTTAGCATTTAGGTTGGTAAGTTGGACTTTTTGTCCTCTTATGGTTAAGTGGGTGTCTTACTTGTCTTGTGTGGTGTGGGCTAAAGTATTCAAGTGGGACTAGTGGGACTAGGTCCTAGGTGAGTATTTCGGCCTTCATCATAGATAGGTCTTTATAGTCTCTGACGAGTATATGTTCACTGCTTGATAGCCTTTGTGTTCCTGACTAGTGGATTTATATCCAAGTTGGGGCATGACCTCGTTACTTATTTTGATAGTAAGTGGTCAGCTTAAGTACTAGCCAACCCTTTGGTAGACTCCTTAGGGTACTCACTTTGTTTTAGAAAAATTGTGGGTCTTGGGTGCGGTGGTGTGTATCCGCATGTCTAGGTCTGCGCAGATTTTAGGCTAGGGTTGTGTTGTCTCTTGGCCATGTTTTATTAATATTAACCGCTGAGCCAAGATACCGGTTCGATTACCTTCCCTACCTCGTGGTATAGACTCGAGTTACAAAGTGACTATTGACGGGACTAAGAACTTATGCCTGTCTTTGATATATTGCCCTTTCTTGTTTGATGATTCTATGAATCATAGAAGGTGAGATGCAAGCCGGCTATGGTTGATAGAGTTTGGATTACTACTTGTTATATTTTTCACATGATAGTTTAAATTAGTCAATTTAGCATTCATATGTTAGAATACTTGGAAATTAGATAAATTTTCATATAGTTTACATGTTTCATTACATGTTACATTAAATATGACGATTCGTGGCTGGGAGGACTCGAAGTTACTCCCCACTGAATTGTGGCTTTCGTGTTTGTATAAAATGCGATTGACAGGTTGTTGATGCTTTGTTGGGGTCACAGACGAGCTAGTGAGCATAAGGAACCTTGGACCTAGTTTGGCTATTCTTTTAGTAAACCTTTTCTTTTTTGGTTTGTATCCTTATATTTCCGCGTCTTTAGTTATGTATGTAAATTAGTTCGTTAGCATTGCAGGTTTTGGCACCGCCTCTTGGAATGTTGGAAATGTTGTGATTGGTTTAGAAAATTTTTTGAAATTACAGGTTTTGTCTAGTTGAACCAATTACAAACATATCCTGTCAGTTTTTCTGTAGAATTTACGTCTTTAATTAAGGCTAAATTTAAGGGTGTCACAAAAACGCATAAGTATGGTGCTTATTCCTTAGCGTAGAAGTGTCTGTGTGCATATTGAGACATATTTGTTCAAATAAAGTAACCTCACAATAGCCAAATAAGCTTTTGTTATGCCCTTGAGTAAATTGTTTCCTTTTGTTAACCCATTTTGAGCCTAAGCCTTATCATTTCTATTGCCAACAAAATAACTACATCCCATAAAAAACTCACCTTGGTTGAGTAGTTCGTCATTGTGGTTCTTTTGTGGAGTATAGTTGGGTTGAAATTTTGACTCACCTTGAGGAGTATGATATTAATGCCACATGAGTGAAATGCAACTTTGGCTACTTTTGTTTAATAAGAGGTGAACAAGTCGTGAAAAAGACAAGAAAGAAAATCAAATAGAAAAGAAAAAAAATGAAGAAGAAAAAACAAATAGAAAAGGAGAAAAATGAAATGAAAAACAAAAAGAAAAGAATGTATATTTTTGTGCCAAATAAAGGGTTGTTAATTTGCAAATTGAGTCTTGCTTTGTAAAGAATTGAATGATTTTTGGAGATGGCAATCTTGCCATATTTTGTGGAAGAATTCTTTTGCATTGGTACGGTTTAGTGAATTGGTTAGATGTGGCAACTACTCGATCTGATAGCCTCACATGTCATAAAACGGTGTTTGCACCGATCCCTTTTAACCTAACCCAAGCCTCATTACAACCCGAATGTCTCTTGTATGTGCATCATTTGGCATCTCTCTTGCGGATATTGGATATAGTACCATATTAGATTGCGGGCATGCTTCGCAAGTCGAGTTAGGAGAGTGATTTCGGTTACTTTTTTGTCACAAAAATCACCCCATTCTTTCATTTGAGTGACTAGTGAAACCCGTGAGAGTCGGTCTTTGGTCTCCTTTGGCCAAGGGTTTGATATTAGGTCGAATCTTGCATGTGTCGTGTCATTCTTGTGAGTATAGCGCAGTACTTCCTCTTTCCCGCCTAGAATTTGTTTCTAAGGCACCCCGTGTTGTCAATATTAGTTACTTGAGCTAGAATTAGGGAGCCGACAACTTGGTAAGACCCGGAGAAGACATCCTCCACTAATGACTCTCTCTATTTAATTTTTGAAAGCAAAATGACCGCTTAGATGAGGAAAGCGGTTTGACTTTTTGTAGATGCATCCATTGCTTATTTGTGTGCTTAATGTTGGATGTGTCGCAATTTTCCGCAAGCCCCCATTTGCCTCTCATCGGATATTATTAGTTTAATTAGTCTTTTATATTAAGGGTTTCAGTTTAGTTTAAATGAGCTTACTCGAGGACGAGTAAGGTTTAAGTGTGGGGAGATTTGGTAAGTAGCATTTTAGTCGTATTTTACCCTGCATTTATACCTTATTCCGACTCGATTTTGTGTGCTTAATTGTCTAATAAGCTCAATTAATTACTAATTTATAATAATTAGTCGTATTAGTTTATAATTAATAATTAATTGTATTTATGTATAACAATAATATTATTATTATTATTATATTAATTTAATGTGAAGGCAAGACGGGAAAGTGAGGCGGAGGAGCAAGACGGGATTATGAGAAGAAATGGCGAAGGTGAAAATAGGCTAAATCATGAAAAAATAAACTAAGTAAAGGAGCAGCTGCTAATATCAGACGGTCTTTGCTGAGCTTTTACCACCACCTCCGGCCACCGTGGGAGCCACACATCACCACAACTAACATCCTCCCACTTCCAACAACACATCCCAACCCCCCACGACCACCATTGACCACCGTGGAAGCCACCACGAACCCTTCTAACACCCCCGTCCGTAAACAATACAAACAATAAACCCATCTTGTACACCATCTTTTGACCACCATAACAGCCACCATGGACCACCTTGGCTGCTACCTGGTCGGACGATTTCGTTTTCGGCACTATATTCTATTTTTCGGAACAATTGTCGTTGGAAGTACCTAGACCAAAACACAATTTATAACTTCACAAACAACTCTACAATTAGTAAAGAGGCAAGTAAAGGTCGGATCCCAAGGGACGGGAATTGAGATGAGATTTCTATTGCAACTAGTGGTGTCTTAGGGGTGTCACAATTGGGGTTTGATGTAGAAGGTCACTAAACTAAAAAGCAATGAAAGTAAAAAAGCAAAATGAAATGAAAGGGTTGTAAACAATTGATAAAAAGCACTAGGGTGTCATGGGGTCATAGGGGAATCATGGGAATTGATCATACAAACATGTTCTCAAATTATAAGCAAGCAATTATTGTTGTGATGGATCGAGTTGGTTTATATCTTACAATCCTAGGAAAGTTTGGGTCCCGGAGCCGAATCGATTAGATTGTACAACACCTACAAGTCGACTTAGTCTTTCCTACTCAACAACATGCATGGTCTAATGAGACTCGAGTTGGTTTATGTCTTACAAGTCTCATTGAAAAGGTAGGTGATGGGTAAAAAATGCAAGGATTCATAGGCTCGCATTTCATCAAACATAACATGTGCATGAGTCGAGATTCACAACAAGCAAGCAAATAAACCATGAAAACATATTAGATTAAGCATGAATCATCCCCCATGGTGGTTTCCCCTAATTACCCATTAACCCTAGCTAGGTGACTACTCACTCATTATCATGTTGATCATGCTAGCAAGGTTGTCAATCATACCAACAAAGTAAAACATGATGAATAAATGAAAGTAATTAACAATAATTAAAAAGGGGTTAAGAGGATTATACCTACTAATGATTCCAATAATAAAGCAAGAATAAAAGAAGTACTTGATGCTTGATTGAGAGGTTGTCAATCTCCCAATAATAACCCAAATAATCTTCAATTACCCAAAATAAAGGATGAAAAAAAGAGAGAGATTAAGGAAATAAAACTTGTATTAAAACTTGATTAATTGTTGATTATAAAACTAAAGAGGGATTTGATTGATAATAACTATACTAAAGATTGCTAAGAAGAACATGCTCTTCCAATTAGACTAATGGGGTATTTATAGTGAAAATTAGGTGGATGCATTAGGGTTAACTAAGAGCTTAAATGACGATTAAGTCCCTACTTAAGGAAACGCCGGTATTTTTCGAAGGAAGGGCTTCTTTCACGGAGGCTTGAAGAAGACGAAATTGTGCTGGACTGGAATCCGTGCGTCTTAGGCTCGGGACGGGCGGATTATGGATCTGGGCACGGGCGGCTTTGGGAGAAGACGACCGTCTTCTGGTGGCTGGTGCCCGGGCGTCTTAGGGAGAAGACGCACGGATTGTGCTGTTAAGGACGGGCAGATTCAGGGCAATCTGCACGGATTGCTGCTCAGCTTAGTTTCTTCTTCTTTTCTTCCCTTTTCTTCATAAAATCCTTGGGGATTTCCTCGGGGATGCAAGGATCTTTTCTCATCATTGCCCATATACTATAATATGTACAAAGGCCTTCTAATCTTGTCTCTCCTTGATGCTTGGTCATTGACTTCAATCAATTTAGTCTTGTTTTCCCATGAAAATGCAAGATTCTTACTCCTTTCCTACCAAGGGATCAAAATCTCAAAGAATATGCAAAACAAAGAACTAAAGACAATAAATGACCCAAATATGCACGAAAAAGCATGGGAACAAGGCTAATTCGGGGGCTAAATGTGCGCTAATTACGGTCACATCAAATATCCCCAAACCGAACCTTTGCTCGTCCCGAGTAAAGAGGTGACAAAGACTAGGACCATTATTTAAACTAACCTAATAACATAGCCGATATGAGACAATTAGCGGGTCTCACTCTGCCCCTTCAACTCACAACAAGACAACCATGAGGTAGGATGCCTTCTTGCAAGGTAAGGTGGGTCTTGCCAAAATGGCGACACATCCAAACATTAAGCACACAAAATCAAGTAATGGATGCATCTACAAAAAGAATAGCCACTTCCTCATCAAGTGGCGGAGTCAACTAAAAAGGAACAAATTTAAGAGCATGTAGTCCTTTACAAATACTAGTTCAACAAACTACTAAGGCTAAGAGGATGGCACTAAATCACCTCCAAATGGTGTTAAACTAGACTACTTTCGTCCTCAATTTCCAAATGCTTTCGTCAAGAGCGATCGGATGGTGGTGGAATGATGATCCCTATGATGCTAGTGGCATATGACATGACAAGTCTCGAGTTCTCTAGAAAAGTAAAGGTCATGGATCGTCCCAAGCTCGACAAAGTGGCTTGACAAAAAGGCTTTTTGGGAATGAAATGCTCAAATCGTTGTAAACAAGGGTGGATATGACTAGTATTCAAAAATTGACCTCATTCAACTTTCACAATTCAAAAATTTAAGATGGGGTTTGCCCCTTCCGGGCTAGTGTCCTTTGCTTTCGCCAATCGCTTATTAGGCAACCGGTTAACCTCTAGACAATAGCTTTTCGGGGTGATAGTCACTCTGTCTCTGGGTGGTTGAATTCACAACCATGTGGGGGACCAATTCAATGGATCCCTCTCCAAAGCACATCGAAGTGGTACGCCTCCATCAGAACGACTAAACTTCTCAAAATTTCAACATTTCATAACATTTGAGGTTTCCTTTACAATAAAACTTCCACATAACAAAATCTTTGAAATGAGCACTTCAAGCTTATTGATAGAAAATATTTTTGGGTTGCCTTACCACAAGGTCAAACAAGGTCACCTAGACAAGTTAACCAAGTCCACATTGCATCACGGGGTTGGATAGGTGACTCACATGCAAACCCTTGACTAGGCTTTGGGTCATGGGTCAAAAGACACTAGTATGACACAATCTAGGGTGTTTTACAACCATTCTAGTAGGCGAAGTCTTAAGTTGAAAAAGTATTTGTAATGGCTTAGTTGCTCTTGTCAAAGTTCCCAATTAGGCACTTTTCAAAATATTTTATCTAAATGCAACTATATGCCATGATGCTGAAAGAAATGTAGATCTATATACATACAAACATACTCATATATGTTGAAATTAATTTGTCATAAAATTAAAGGTAGATTTTATGCATGCAAACAAATAAACAAAATAGAGAAGAAATCATATTCTTAATTACATTGGATGTATCGGTTTTATGGGCACAAAAGAAATCTCCTTTTCTTTTGTTCTTGAGCTTTCCTTATGGATGAACCAAGATCCAAGTGTAGGATCTCTCCCTAAGCTTTATACCCAAGTCTAACTCTTAATCAAATTAATATTATATGAGCTAGTAGAATATTAATCTTGTGAAAAATTGAACCAAAATTGTTTGGTATTTGGGTTCTCAAAACCGGTTGAGAGAGAGGGATTTTAGAGGAGTTTTTATCTTTCTAAAAACTTAAGAAGTTAGAATGAATTATGATGGATTAGATACACACTAATGCATGTAGTGTATATCAAAATATAAGACAAAAATCCTTTTGTCTTTCCTAGGGTGAAACCCAATGCATGCCCTTGTTTGCCCTTGTTTGCCTTCACAATGCAAACTAGGGTTGCATGGATATGCTCTAATAAGAATGATTATGTTTTCCACTTATTTAATCAACCACAATTAGCCTAAACCACCTCTAATTTTCGGCACTTATGATAATATGGATTCCATATTATTTTTGTCAAATGTCAATATGTCACATGTCATATGTAACATAAATTGTTATGTATTTTTAACATATTAAAAATCAACGTATTAATAAAAATACGTCATATACAACAATCAACTTAGTAATTCATAATTACTTGTACCAAAATATTTCACCAGTTTATAAATCGTATTTATAATAATTCATTCAAATTCAATTGTTTCTTTAAACAATAATTTCATCCGAGTAATGATACAATTCGATTACTCAGACCATATCTCATTTAATCACATTTCAATTTGATACGTAAATTTTACTTCCAAAATCGTCCGTCAATTTTTCAAGTAATTTAATTAACTCGTAACATTATACGATTAATTAAATGATCAATTAAGAGTGTTGCCCTATAGGTATGACCTAGGGGGTCAACTGATCACCACCGTCACACGACAGTAATGTCAAACTCTAGTCAGCCAATCATTACCGATATATGTTGACCAGTTGACAGTAACAATATTACTTCCCAATTGTATTCTATATAATGAGACTTAAACATGTGATCATTATGATCAACAGTCGTGATCGCATTATTGTCGGAGGACACATATTCCAACAATCTCCCACTTGTCCTCGACAAGTGTGCATCACCAATTCTCTTGTCCTATTACTATCTCCCACTCAATGCAAGGCGTCTTTCAGGTCGTACTTGCAAGTGATCATATCGAGAGTGGTTTCCTCGATCTGTAGAATAACTGATTGACCGGATTTATCCACTCTGGATACCTTCCGAGCGTGGCCACGCATTTCCAGTTCATTACTCCTCGAGTGGCCCTGAGATATTGTTATAACGCTGACTAGGGGTGGACAATTCATATCGCACTCATTCCCTTCGACTAGCCACAGCCATCATAACCCAAAATATGCCCATTTGACCCCATTTACGAAGGTCGTAGTAACACAAATCAAAGTTAATCTGAAACTGTGCCATCTTAGGTGAATAGTCTTTAGTCAAAAGAATTGACTCATTTGAATACTATAGTAGCTCTCGCCACGACCAGGCTATATAAATTTGCCAGAACTCTATAAGCGGTCATTAGGCCCGACAAAATGTTCCTAACAGTCTGCCTATGTGATCGACTAGTCATCTCACATGACTCTATGGCACTTGAACTTGCCATCAATCGCCTCACACTCTAGTCACTTCGAGACGTCACCTCATACAAGTGACTATGGGCAAATACTATGTTAATCCGTTGTTCACTTTAACGGGGTTCAATTGTCACTACAACCCGTTTGGATATAACAATGTATAAATTAAAGATAAAAGACAAATGTGATTATGAACATGAACAAAAACAACACTTTTATTTCATTTCAAAATCTAACAAAAACTTGGTACACGTTTAAGTCCCATGGACGTAACATGTCCATCATGCTTAGCCTGCGATAAAGGCTTGGTGAGCGAATCGGCTATGTTGTCATCCGTCCCAACCTTACAAATCGCAATTTCCTTTCTTTCAATGAAATCTCTTATTACATGATATTTTCTAAGTTCATGTCTAGATCTATTACTAGACTTTGGCTCCTTAGCTTGGAAGATCGTCCCACTATTATCACAATAGAGAGTGATGGGATCATTGGCGGTAGGTACTACTTTTAGACCTTCCGTGAATTGCCTGATCCACACAGCTTCCTTGGCAGCTTCTAATGCTGCTATGTACTCAACCTCCGTTGTAGAATCCATGATTCTGACTTCCTTGAAGCTTCTCCAGCTAACGGCACCACCATTGAGCATGAAAACAAAACCAGCTTGTGATTTCATGTCATCTCTATCTGTTTGAAAACTTGAGTCCGTGTATCCATTAACACGCAACTCAGTATCGCCTCCAAAAACTAGGATAGAGTCCTTAGTTCTTCTTAAGTACTTAAGGATGTTCTTGACAGCAATCCAGTGACTCTCACCTGGATTTCCTTGATATCTACTCGTCATGCTCAAGGTATACGAGACATCAGGGCGTGTGCATATCATGGCATACATGATTGATCCGACAGCGGAAGCGTAAGGGATCTCCTTCATGCGTTCAACATCATGGGGTTTAGAGGGAGATTGAGTCTTGCTCAATATCGTCCCGGTTACCATAGGTACCAAACCCCTTTTGGATTTGTCCATGCTGAACCGTCAAAGAATCTTATCAACATAAGACTCTTGACTTAGTGCCAATATCCTCTTGGATCTATCTCTATAGATCCGGATACCTAATATGCGTTGTGCCTCTCCTAAATCCTTCATTTGGAAGTGGTTACCTAACCACTTCTTAACAGAAGACAACATTGGAATATCATTTCTAATGAGTAGTATGTCATCGACATACAAGATTAGGAACACAACATTGCTCCCACTGAATTTCATGTATAAACATGGTTCCTCAACACTTCGAGTGAAACCATTTTCCTTTATTACATGATTGAAACGATGATTCCAACTTCTAGATGCTTGCTTAAGACCATAAATGGATCTCTTAAGCTTGCATACTTTGTTAGGATTTTCAGAATCAACAAAACCTTCGGGTTGTATCATGTACACCTCCTCTTCTAAATGCCCATTTAGAAAAGCGGTTTTGACATCCATTTGCCATATTTCATAGTCATGAAATGCGGCAATCGCTAACAAAATCCGTATGGATCTTAGCATGGCTACGGGGGCGAAGGTCTCATCATAATGGAGACCTTGGACTTGGGTAAATCCTTTTGCCACTAGCCTAGCTTTGTAGACATCATGATGTCCTTCTATGCCATTCTTGATTTTGAATATCCATTTGCATTGAAGGGGTCTTGCCCCTTTAGGCAAATCTACCAAGTGCCAAACTTGGTTTTCATGCATAGAATCCATTTCGGACTTCATGGCTTCAAGCCATAAGGAGGAATTTGGACTAGAGATTGCGGTCTTGTAGGTGGCGGGTTCGTCACTTTCTATAAGCAACACATCGAGTGTTCCATCTTCCTCGATAAGTCCCACATATCGATCGGGATGGCGAATTACTCGGCCCGTCCTTCTTAGTGGAGGAGGTACAACCGTGTTAGACGACGAAGGAACATCTTCTAGCGTCTCTACCTCGGTTTGTGGCTCTTGAACTTCATCAAGTTCAAAATTTCTCCCACTCTGTCTCTTAGAAATAAACTGGCTTTCTAAGAAGACAGCCTCAGAAGACACAAACACTTTGTTATCTTGAGGTTTGTAGAAGTAGTAACCTCGAGAGGTCAAAGGATAGCCTACAAAGATGCATTTTTCGGATCTTGGGGCAAGCTTATTGTCGGGTTTAGTCTTGACGTAAGCATCACATCCCCAAATTTTCATGTAGGATAGATTAGGAACTCTTCCTTTCCATGTTTCAAATGGAGTCTTTTCGGTGGCTTTGGTGGGACTATTATTCAAAGATAGAATTGCAGTTTGGATTGCAAATCCCCAAAACGAGTTCGGTAACTCGGTTTGACTCATCATGGATCGAACCATATCAAGTAGGGTTCGATTTCTCCTTTCGGCAACACCATTGAGTTGTGGTGTTCCGGGTGGAGAAAGTTGTGATATAATACCACAACCTTTCAAGTGTGAATCGAATTCAAGACTAAGGTATTCTCCACCACGATCGGATCGTAGTGCCTTAATCCTTTTGTTCAATTGGTTCTCTACTTCGTTTTGAAATTCCTTGAATTTGTCAAACGCTTCACTCTTATGTTTCATTAAATAGATATACCCATATCTACTTAAATCATCGGTGAAGGTTATGAAGTAGTCATAATTACCACGAGCGGTGATAGTCATTGGTCCACATACATCGGTGTGTATGAGTCCCAATAGCTCACTAGCTCGTGTCCCTTTACCACTAAAAGGATTACGAGTCATTTTGCCAAGTAGGCAATATTCGCATGTACCATATGATTGATAATCAAATGGTGTAATCACATTAGTCGAAATTAATCTTTTGATGCGATTCTCGTTTATGTGACCTAATCGACAATGCTAAATGAACGCTTCACTTGGGTCACTTGTTTTGAGTTTCTTTGATTGAATGTTATAAATATCATTTGTCGGATTTGAGGTCTCTAAAATGTATATGCCATTGATTGAGGAAGCTTGGCCTATAATCAAGTCGTTCCTAGAAATAGAGCAACGATTGTTCTTAATGACAAAACAAAAACCGTCCATGTCTAGCATGGCGATTGAAATAATGTTTTTAGAGATCGTAGGCACATAAAAACAATTATGTAAATACAACTCAAATCCGTTTGGCAAAGCTAGAACATAAGTTCCTTTGGATTCGGCCGCTACCCGAGCTCCATTTCCAAGGCGTAGATCCACATCTCCCTTGCTAAGCTTCTCCACATCTCTTAAACCCTGTAAATGATTACAAAGGTGAGAACCACAACCGGTATCTAGTACCCATGTCGTAGTGGAAGTATAATTTATATCAATAACATAAATTTCTTTAGGAATTTTACCTTTCGGAGTGATGATTCCTTCCCTTATATTTCGCAAATATACGGGACAATTCCTAAGCCAATGTCCCATGCCATAGCAATAATGGCACTCATCATTAACTTGCTTGAAGTTTTTGATTTTCTTTCCCCTCTTCTTGAACCTCTTGCCCTTTGAAGCAAGAAATTGATTGCTAGAGCTCCCACTAGCTTTGGCATCTTTATCTTCCAGAGATAAAGACCCTATAGATTGTATGAGGTAGTCTTCCTGAGACGGACTCATACGAGGTCTAGTAGTAGTGGGTGGTTTAGAAGAGGTGATGAAGTTAAGGTTTCCATCCGAACCTATCCCGAAATGAAGTTCTCTAGTGGTGTCGAAATCATTGTTGGAGCAAATGTCGTCAAGAACATTGTGGTAAGAATCAATAGTTATTGGTGCGGTAGCATTTGATGGATTCATTGTAAAGAACTACAAATATGGAGGAAAAGGAAATATTAACATTTGTCTTTTAAAATCATACTTGTAAAATATTAACAAGATATGAACATTTATATAGTGACCTCTACCCAACTATAATAAATGATTCCAAGACCCAAATTCATATCAATTTAGGCACGGGGTAGCCGATGAAACCTTCATCAATATAACTCGGTGGATTAACTTTTTAATCGATTCTACTTTTAGAACTCTTGGTCGATAAAATTACTCTAATGTTTATCTATAGCCCAAAACACATCAACAAGGGCACGGGGTAGCCGATGAAACCCTTATCAATTACTTTTGTTGAGTTCAATCCAAATTTCGAATAAATGTGTCCATTATCCAAACCCACATCAACTTAGGCACGGGGTAGCCGATGAAACCCTTATCACCATGAATTCGGTGGATTAGACATTTATCACCCACTTCCCCTACGTAACAAGGTTTGTACCCCGGGGTAGCCGAGTGCACTCCCTCGCGAAATAGGTTTTCATGGTTTCTACTATTTGGTAAGGCTATGTCTCAATTAATTGTTTTAGCGAGAGGTCATGTCAATTTATTATCTATCACGTTTTAAGTGAACTAAAGCGGTGAACTACGATAATTCTAACTGACACGGTTGATGAACTCGATAAAATAACAATGCATGTTTAGTTATGGCGATTTAGCGATGCATGTGACATAAGATAAAATGCAAGCATAAAAGTAAATAAATCCTAGTATGGCCTTTCCTAAAATAGAAAAACTATTTAACTATTACATTTCGGAAACCAACTCCATTGGTCCCTTGAACTTCGGTTGTGACACGCATCTCGAGGTAACACCGTCTTTATGTATCGCCATTCTTGAAGAAATCCGTCTTTGGGAACTCCGGAATGAATAAAATTACATAAAAATTACATAATTTCCTATTATACATTTGTAACTAAAATAAAATAAATCTATTAAATTACAAAACGGTGATACGAGATCACAATAAAATTACAACCGAATCGATATTCCCATACATTTCGGGAAATACCAATTAAAATCTAAGGCCATACTAAGTAAAATTACATAATTCAAAATTACATAAATTAAAATTATGACAATCATAAAAAAAATGCAGCATTATAATATGTATGAACATGCTTCATTTTATGCTAAATCGCCTTTAATTAGCCAATATCGTATATTACTCGGTTTTTACGGATTTGCTTGATTTCAACATTTTATAATCACAAAAATTACAAAAATTCATATTTATGCACTAGTTAATTACCCTAACCACTTAAGACTCAAAATTTAGTCTTCACTAATAAATTGACCATAATTAACTCAAAAATCTAAAATTGTTCATTAATAGTCCAAAATTACAAAAATAAGCTATTAAACTTCAAATGAATCACAAAATTTCAAATAAATTCAAATTTTGAAATTTAAACTCATGAACATTCTGGAAAAATACCATGACACTCATAATGTTCAAAATCTTAGGTTAAAAAGTTCGAAATTTTCCGGAAAAACAATGTTGCGATTTATCGATTTTAACTAAAATAATCATAAAACATGAGAAAAATTATATTCATTAACTTTTCAATTTTAGATCTGAAAATGATAATAAAATTCAACATTTGATGTTTTTCCTAAGTCATAGATTATGTTTTATTAATTTTTCACTAATAATGTCACTATTTATGCTATTTTTCTTCAAAAATCCATAAATCATGCAAAAAGACTTCTTTATAGCCAATTATTTTACACACATCTTTTAAAATTGCATGTGACAACATATTAAATTTATATGACCAGATTCGAAATTTAACTCATATTAACCTATTTTTCACCTAAATCCGAATTTAATAATGAAAAAACCATTTTTCGAGCATAACAAGTCCAAAAATTATGAAAATTTACAGGTTATCTCAAAACAATATATGTGACAACATATCCAAAAATCACTGGAAAATTCGAAGTATAGCAAATTTTAGACCAAAAATGACATTTTTGCTCATAAAATCATATTTAAATGTCATTATTGTATAATATGAACAATAAAAATCCGTAAAATTAACAAAAATATCTTAAAACATTTTAAGATCAGAAATATTAACATGCATGAATTAATTTCGTGATATATCATAATAACACAAATTTTACAAGTTTTATATGTTATTGATTATTCTTATAACTCGGAAAAACTTTTAACCGATTTGCATGCAAAAACCGTGGCTCATGATACCGATTGAAAGAAATGTAGATCTATATACATACAAACATACTCATATATGTTGAAATTAATTTGTCATAAAATTAAAGGTGGATTTTATGCATGCAAACAAATAAACAAAATAGAGAAGAAATCATATTCTTACATTGGATGTATCGGTTTATGGGCACAAAAGAAATCTCCTTTTCTTTTGTTCTTGAGCTTTCCTTATGGATGAACCAAGATCCAAGTGTAGGATCTCTCCCTAAGCTTTATACCCAAGGCTAACTCTTAATCAAATTAATATTATATGAGCTAGTAGAATATTAATCTTGTGAAAAATTGAACCAAAAATGTTTGGTATTTGGGTTCTCAAAACCGGTTGAGAGAGAGGGATTTTAGAGGAGTTTTTATCTTTCTAAAAACTTAAGAAGTTAGAATGAATGATGATGGATTAGATACACACTAATGCATGTAGTGTATATCAAAATATAAGACAAAAATCCTTTTGTCTTTCCTAGGGTGAAACCGGGTAGGAGGGAAGAAAGGGGGAAGAGAAAGACTCAATGCATGCCCTTGTTTGCCTTCACAATGCAAACTAGGGTTGCATGGCTAGGCTCTAATAAGAATGGTTGTGTTTTCCACTTATTTAATCAACCACAATTAGCCTAAACCACCTCCAATTTTCGGCACTTATGATAATATGGATTCCATATTATTTTTGTCAAATGTCAATATGTCACATGTCATATGTAACATAAATTGTTATATATTTTTAACATATTAAAAATCAACGTATTAATAAAAATACGTCATATACAACAATCAACTTAGTAATTCATAATTACTTGTACCAAAATATTTCACCAGTTTATAAATCGTATTTATAATAATTCATTCAAATTCAATTGTTTCTTTAAACAATAATTTCATCCGAGTAATGATACAATTCGATTACTCAGACCGTATCTCATTTAATCACATTTCAATTTGATACGTAAATTTTACTTCCAAAATCGTCCGTCAATTTTTCAAGTAATTTAATTAACTCGTAACATTATACGATTAATTAAATGATCAATTAAGAGTGTTGCCCTATAGGTATGACCTATGGGGTCAACTGATCACCACCGTCACACGACAGTAATGTCAAACTCTAGTCAGCCAATCATTACCGATATATGTTGTGATTTGACAGTAACAATATTACTTCCCAATTGTATTCTATATAATGAGACTTAAACATGTGATCATTATGATCAACAGTCGTGATCGCATTATTGTCGGAGGACACATATTCCAACAGATGCAACTATATATACATCCTAATGCAAGTGATTTTATCAACTAATATGACATATAAACTAAATGCAAGTCCTAAGTTCACATTGTTATACCGCATCAATCAAAATAAAGCCACATAGTCATTAACATAAAGAGGAAAAAGGAGATTGGAAAGATCATACCATGCGGTCTTCAATATCCTCATGTCTCGGATGTGGCGTAGTAAATCAATGTGAACAAGGATAGAACAAACACAATATATACAATAATATATACATGACTACACTAAAAAGGAAATAAACTTGTTTTTGGTTTTTCAAATTTTCAAATTTTTTTTTGTTTTTGAATAAATGTTAAGTTAGAATTCCCCATCCCCACACTAATATGGGCATTGTCCTCAATGGCCAAAATGATGGGAAATTATGCAAAATATGATGCATGATTTCTACACTAAATGCAAGTTACACTAATCTACACTACATGATGCATGGTTTTTTGTTTATGACGGAGAGGATAATTTAGATTACCTCCCGTTGCGTATGCATGTACTTCCCCAAACCGAGTTAGACACTATTTCTAATGTCCTAAGGTTGGGTGTAGTTCATGCACACACTATGCAATGCATGAAATTAAATTTGTCATTTTGGATTTTGAAAAGTGGGAACAATAAAGAATACCTCAATGGGGCCGAGGTGTTAGTCCTTTTTGGTGTTAGGACTACTCCAACCATGATCAAGATAAATAAATAAATCAAAGAGAGAAAGAAGCAAACCTCAAGAGGGTAGGAGCCTCCAAGCTTCCTAATCTTCCACCATATCATTGCCATCATCATCTTCCTCACTAGAAGTAGTGTTGGAGCGGGTGTCCTCTACAGTTTGTGCAAGGACATATAAATCTCTAAAAGGATCAAAGGGCATACTTTTGTATTATTATCAGTTGATCCACGTTTATCAATAACGGTTGGCTTGCTAGATAAGTTTAACGTTATTGTCATACAGATGGCGGTGATCAACTGGTCCCTAAAAGTCACACCTATAGGATACGTTTGAGAGATGTGATGGTATGAAAATACAGTCATGTTGATGCCTAATTTGACTAAACAGTTAGTCGGAGTTGTTGACTAATAATTAGTCAAACGTGATGTTGAGATATTTTATTTAATACGGATTAAATAATAACGGCTAAGGCGAATTAAGCAGTTAATTCGTAAATTGAATATAAGCAATTATATTTAATTAATGTATATTGAATTAATTAATTATACAATATTGTCTTTATCGGACAAGTATTAATATATCGACTGAGTCATGTTACTAGTTGATATTTTAATAACCGATAACCGATGACGATTTATAATAAAATCCCGTCATATACATTTTAGCAATTACGAGTCGGATCACGAGTTAAATGAGGAGAAAGTGGAAAGCCCACTCCCTCCTCTTGAGACCCGCGGACCGAGGCAAACAAAAGGAGAGGCTCCCTCTCCTTTTGACCTAAGCATTTTCATTTTACAGAAAATTAGGTTTTGGAGGCATTCTGTCTGAAACCTAGATCTCACATCGAAAAACCTCACATAAACTCTCTCAATATTGCAAGGCAATTAGAGAGTAATTTCTAGCACAAGGGGCATAGTCTCAGACGGTCTTGGGTGCAACGATTAGGAGGAAATCTCTGTTGATTTCTGTTCTTAGGCCGAATTCTCAAGGACCCGAGGTTGATTCTTATTCCTTATCGTTTCTCTTGTATTTTTGTTTTATGACGATAATCACATGTTAAAGATACGTTATAGTCCTAAAATTTAAGGGAATTTTACGGATATTTCCCCACAAGTAGAATTACCACTTCCCTCTTCACTTCCTTGTGTGCTTTCTTCATCATCCTCATCACTAGCCTCTTCATCAATGTTATCATCAACAACCTCATCACCGACAACCTCATTGTCACCCGGACTCTCACCCCTAGATGCACTCGGAAAGAAGACTTCTCTATCCGCCCAACTAGGCAAAGGACATGAAGGATCAAGTAGTCCTTGCCTAGCTAAGTGTAGGAGGGGTGGATATTGGGCTAAGTAAGCATCTTCCCGGTCCTTGAAGGCTTGCTTGTGCATCTCTTGCATAAGAAGAGTCACATAATCCTTGATTGCTTCGACTCCTTCGGGTTTGAACTCTTGGTACTTGAAAGGAAAGGGTGGAGTGACAATGGAAGAGGAGGGCATTTCAATTTCACCCTTTTGTCGCGGGATGATGTACTCGGCCTCTTTTGAAAGGGGAAGGAGATAGTTGGTCCGGTGGACACTTAAACGACAAATCTTTGAAGGCAAGGTAAAAGATCTAGCCTCACTTGTGAGCCATCCATACTTGGTGTCAAGAGGGTTATGAGAGACCCACTTGTACTTGTTTATCAAAGTATCAATATCAATGAGATGACCACCCTTCTTCGCCACATACTTGCTATCCTTGTTGAAGTTTGGATCAAAGTATTTAGCTAGAATAGTGACTAGACCGCCATTCACAATAACGGTAGTGCCTTGCTTCCCACAATCAACATTTAGCCATCTATCCACCAAAAGCCTTAGAGAGTTGAAAGGCTTGGCGTGTTCCCTTCCAATGTTCAAAGCCGACTCAAGAAGAACAAAATCGAGTTTGGTGAAATGGTTGGTGTCTTTTCTTGCAATGATGGTGTTTCCTATGCCCTTGTGCCACACTCTAATGCCCGGATGGTTGACTAATAGAGCGCGACTAGCATGAAAGCTCTCAAATTTCCTTCCGGAAATCGCCTCCCAAAGAGGAGCGGGGTCATATTTGCCAACATTCTTGAAATAACTCGGTGAATCACTAAGACCCAAAGCTTCACCCAATTCCTTAAAGGAGATGCGCCTACTCACATTAGCTAGGCGGAACTCGATGTTTTCCATGGTCTCAACCTTGTTAACTTTCAAAGAACTCAAAAATTCTAAGGTAAGGGAGGGGTATGTCAATTCTTTTGATTCAAACAATTTCTCCAACCCCATGGCTTTAAAGAAGGCTTTAGTTTGCTCAAGGACACCCAATTTTTCTAAGGCATCTTCACAAATAAACTTGGTGGATAAAAATGCTTTTCTAGCATACTTGGCAAAAGTGTCCCTATGGGATTTGGAAATGAAAATTACCTCCGGATAGTTCGAAAGTTGATCAATTTCCGGAGTAGTAGATGTTTTTGCTTCCATGGGAGGTTGTTGTGGTTGCACTTCCAAGTTTGAGCTAGCTACCACCATAGCCAATGATTTCTTTGCTTGAAGACTCTTTTGCCTTGATGAAAGTGTCTTTGCCTTTGGTGCCTTTGTTGCTCCCTTTGTCCTTGCCATTGATGATTAAACCAAGAAAAGAGTGAAAAATCTTCAATTTTCAAGTATACCCAAATCGATTTAAAGATGAAAGGCTTTGTCTTTATGAATTCAAAAATCGACTCAAAGGTTGGAGATTTTGTGCTTGGTTTTGATTTTTGTTGAAAGAGGAGTGATTGATTTGTTGTTAAAAGGATGTTTTGATTTGATTTTGGTGAATTTTGTTGAGGAATTTTGTTTTTGTGATGGAGAGGATGAGGGTTTTGGAGTTATGGGGTTTATGAGTAGTGTTTTGAATGAGGAAATGAAGAAATGAATGGGGGAGGGGGTTTATAATAAACCCGAAATATTTGAAATGCAGGGGGAAGACGGGCGGATTTCCTTCGGGACGCCCGGATTCTGCCTTTTCTGGGTTTCGGAAATCTCGCCTAAAGACGGGCGGATTTGAACAAAGACGGGCGGATTTGAAAGTGCGGGTCGGGCGTATTTCAGTGAAGACGGGCGGATTCCTTTACAGGGATTTTTCTTGTTTTCCTCAGCCAAAAAGACGGGCGTCTTTCAGTGAACATGGGCGGCATTCTGAAGACGGGCGGATTCCGTATCAGGACGCCCGGATTCTTCAACAGTAAAAATTTTTCAAAAACTCAGCTCATGAAGGATGGGCGGCTTCTACCCAATATGCCTGGATTGCCTGAAGACGGGCGGATTCTCCTGAATCTGCTCGGATTCTACCCCGTTTTACCCGGATTCAGTTCCATCCATGTACTTTGCATATCCCTTGTCATTCTTCCATTCTTCAAAATCTTGTGTTCTTCATTGTGGGGGCATTACTAAGGCATGAATAGCCTAGGCAATTACTATCCCCACACTATGCTAAAGCACTACACATTAATTGAAATCATTAGTCCCTCCCTCACTTCTCTCAAACATGATAATTATCTTGATCAATGCATAAAAATCCAAAAATGACAAAAATTCAATACAAGAATTGAAATGCGAGTTAGGGAGTTAGAAATATTTACAAATGGTGGTTTAGGGAGGACTCCACCAAACTCTCATTCTTGATGAGATGTCAAGGGGGCATGTCCAAGGTGTTGTTGATGTTGCTCAACACCTTGAAGAAATAATCAAAAGCTTGTTCATTATCGTGATAAAGATCTTCAATAGACCTTTGCCCTTGTTGTCGGTCTTGATCGATAGCATTGCCAATATAGGGATTAAAAATCCCTTCAAACTCGTCGTCCCAAAGGCCACATACTTCATCCACTTGATCGCTAAAGATCTCTTGAGTTGATAGAGGCAACTCTCCCAATTTCTTGTCATGGCCAATGAGGCCATCCTCTTCTTATTTGCTTGACTTTGATGAGCTTTGCAAGCTCTCCTTGTTACAATTCACTTGCTCTTTGAATGGAGCATCTTCAGTTTTCTTTTTCCATTGGAATTCCGACTTCTTCCTTTCATCCTTCCAGCTATAATGATCAACCATAAAGCATGGTTCATGCAAACGGGGAGCTCTCATAGTCTTGTCAAGATTGAAAGTTATACTCTCATCTCCCACTTCTAGAGTGAGCTCTCCATGCCTCACATCAATCACCGCACCCGCGGTGTGTAAGAAAGGTCTTCCTAGGATGATTGGAATGTTGGAGTCTTCTTCCATGTCAACAATGACAAAGTCCACCGGGATGAAAAATTTCCCAACTCGTACGGGAACATCTTCCCATATCCCTAATGGTGTCTTCGTCGATCTATCGGCCATTTGGAGTGTGATATTGGTGCATTTAAGCTCTCCCATCCCCAAGCTTTTACTCACCGAGTACGGCATAACACTCACACTAGCCCCTAGATCACATAAGGCTTTGTTGATCGTAGTGTTGCCGATGGTACACGGTATGGCGAAGCTACCCGGATCTTTGAGTTTTGGAGGTGAACTCCCTGGAAGTATTGCACTACTCACCTTAGTGAAGGCGATAGTCTCAAGCTTCCAGATCGACTTCTTCTTTGTGAGGATGTCTTTCATGTATTTTGCATAGGCCGGCACGTGATTGATTAATTCCGTGAAAGGAATCAAGACTTCCAAATTCTTCACAATTTCCATAAATTTTCCAAGTTGGTCATCAAATTTGGGCTTGGCTTGACGACTTGGAAAAGGAAGTCTAATCACAATGGGCTCCTTCTCCTTGACCTTGTCTTCTTTTTTCTTTGAAATTTCTTCTCCATCCTTGGAGTTTTGCACAATTTCTTCTTTGTTACTAGCTTCCACAACTTCATCCTCAACTTGCTTCTTCGGTGCTTCATACCTTGTGCCACTTCTCAAGTGAATGGCACTAACTGATTCATGCCCTGGGGGATTACCTTGAGGTGGTAATTGCCCCTTTTGTCTTTGTGAGCTTGAAGATGCTAGTTGAGTCAATTGGGTTTCCAACATTTTGGTGTGAGATAGAATGTTGTTGATGGTGATTTCCTTTGCTTGACTATCTTTTTGCATTTGAGTGAAAAATTCTTGTTGATTCTTTTACATTTGGAGGACCGCTTTTTGAACATCCAAACCTTGGTTATTTTGTTGATTGTATGGAGTTTGATTTTGATAACCTTGGTTTTGGTTGTAAAAGGGTCTTTGATTTTGGTTTCTCATGGGAGGTGGGGTGTATGTTGATTGAGGGTTTTGAACATTTTGGCTTTTGTATGAGAGATTTGGATGGAATTTGGTGTTTTCATTGTAATAGTTGGAGTAAGGGGTGCCACTCTTGTATGTGATGTGACCATAATTAGCGCATATTTAGCCCCCGAATTAGCCTTGTTCCCATGCTTTTTAGTGCATATTTGGGTCATTTATTATCTTTAGTTCTTTGTGTTGCATATTCTTTGAGATTTTGATCCCTTGGTAGGAAAGGAGTAAGAATCTTGCATTTTCATGGCAAAACAAGACTAAATTGATCGAATTCAATGACCAAGCATCAAGGAGAGACAAGATTAGAAGGCCTTTGTACATATTATAGTATATGGGCAATGATGAAGAAAGATCCTTGCATCCCCGAGGAAATCCCCAAGGATTTCATGAAGAAAAGGGAAGAAAAGAAGAAGAATTTGTGCTGAGCTACAATCCGAGCGGATTGTCTACAATCCGCCCGTCTCCTCACAGCACAATCCGAGCGGTTTCCTCCAAAGACGCTCGGATTGCACCGCCATAATCCGCCCGAATTCCCTTGAATCCGCTCGTCTTCCACCACCAGAATCCGCCGGTCCCGACTCCAAAACGCACGGATTCCAGTACAGCCAATTTCGTCTTCTCCAAGCTACAAAGAAAGACTCCCTTCCTTCGAAAAAGACCGGAGTCTCCCTAAGTAGGGACTTAATCGTCATTTAAGCCCTTAGTTAACCCTAATGCATCCTCCCTAATTTTCACTATAAATACCACATTAGTCTAATTAGAAGAGTATGTTCTTCTTAGCAATTCTTAGTGTAATTAATCAAGTTTTAATACAAGTTCTAGTTTCTTAATCTCTCTTTTGTTCATCCTTTATTTTGGGTAATTGAAGATTATTTGGGTTATTATTGGGAGATTGACAACCTCTCAATCAAGCATCAAGTACTTCTTTTATTCTTGCTTTATTATTGGAATCATTAGTAGGTATAATCTCTTAATCCCTTTTTAATTATTGTTAATTACTTTCATCTATTCATCATGTTTAACTTTGTTGGTAGGATTGACAACCTTGCTAGCATAATCAACATGATAATGAGTGAGTAGTCTCTTAGCTAGGGTTAATGGGTAATTAGGGGAAACCAACATGGGGAATGATTCATGCTTAAATTAATATGCTTTCATGGTTTATTTGCTTGCTTGTTTTGATCTCGACTCATGCACATGTTATGTTTGATGAAATGCGAGCCTATGAATCCTTGCATTTTTTTTTACCCATCACCTATCATTTCAATGAGACTTGTAAGACATAAACCAACTCGAGTCTTATTAGACCATGCATGTTGTTGAGTAGGGAAGATTAAGTCGACTTGTAGGTGTTGTACAATCTAATCGATTCGGCTCCGGGACCCAAACTTTCCTAGGATGTTAAGATATAACCCAACTCAATCCATCACAACAATAATTGCTTGCTTATAATTTGAGAACATGTTTGTATGATCAAATCCCATGATTCCCCTATGACCCCATGATACCCTAGTGCTTTTAATCAATTGTTTACAACCCTTTTAATTCATCTTGCTTGTTTACTTTCATTGTTATTTAGTTTAGTGACCTTCTACATCAATCCAAATTGTGACACCCTTAAGACACCGCTAGTTTCAATAGAAATCTCATCTCAATTCCCGTCCCTTGGGATCCGACCTTTACTTACCTCTTTACTAATTGTAGAGTTGTTTGTGGAGATATAAATTGTGTTTTGATTCGACCGTGACCCAACGACCACATCTATTTAATTGTGAACCACGAAACGGACCCGATCAAAAATGGCGCCGTTGCCGGGGACGGTGTTAGCTTAATTTAGATTTCTTTATATTGTTATTAGTTGTGTCTTTCTTTGCCTTTGGGAAGTAAAACTCCTCAAGGTTTGTTCTAATTGTTTTCAAGTTGTTTGATATTTTGCATGTCTAGAAGGTCACAAGGTGACTTGGTACCTCTTGATCGTGAAATTGAAAGAATTTTGACAACCAATAGAAGATTTGCTAGGAGAAATTTGAGAGGTGTTAGTGAGGTTGTAGATATTCAACCAACTATTGAGTTCATCAACCCTTTTGCAAGATAAGGTGAGGAGAACCCAACACAAAATCAACCACAAAATCAACCCACAATGCCTAAGTTTTCATCACATTCCGTACCAACCGAGGATAACCTACCCAATGGTACTCCCACACCACAACATCTAACCGGAAATTTTATTGCCAAATCCGCATTTATCCAACTAGTTGAAAGAAGCCAATTTGGGGGGATGCCTAGTAAAGACCCTCATTCTCATATGGAGGCTTTTTGTGACTATTGTGATGCGATCTCACAAACCGGTGTAACTCAAGACCAAATTCGATAGGTCTTATTTCCTTTTTATCTAATTGGCACCGCCAAACAATGGTTGAAAGGCCTTGATAAGGCTACTAACGGAATAGACTCTTGGAAGAAGTTGGCTCTAGCTTTCTACAAAAAATTCTACCCACCGGAAAATACAAACATGCTAAGAGCTCAAATTACGGGTTTTAAGCAAAGGGATGAAAAATCTTTGTATGAAGCTTGGGAACGGTTCAAGGGAATTTGTCGCTCATGTCCTCACCATGGACTTAGCGAATGGTTCTTGGTACAACAATTTTGGAATGGTCTTTATGAAGATTCAAGAAATATCCTTAATATGGGATCGAATGGGATGTTAACCGAGGTCGATGACAACCAAACTTGGAGCAAAATTGAAGAGATGGCAATCCACAATTCACAATATAGTAGGCCTCGCAAGGCTACTAGAGGAGGAAAGCAGGAAGTGGACGCCGTTACTCAATTAGGTGCCCAACTTAGCTCCCATATCGATACTATCAACTTAAAATTTGAGAAAGCAATGGCTAGACTTGAAGAAGTCTCAAAATCACCAAAGCATCATGTCAATGCCATGACAGCATCTTCATCAATCCCAAGTGGGATATGTGAGAATTGTGGAACTTTGGGTCATGACCCAAGTGAATGTAGGGGAACAATTGAACAAGTTAATGCTTTCCAAGCATATAAAAGTGGTACCCCTTATTCCAACTATTACAATAAGAATACCAAATTCCATCCAAATCTCTCATACAAAAGCCAAAATGTTCAAAATCCTCAAACAACATACACCCCACCACCCATGAGAAATCAAAACCAAATACCCTTTTACAACCAAAACCAAGGTTATCAAAATCAATCTCCATACAATCAACAAAATGACCAAGGTTTGGATGTTCAAAAACCGGTCCTCCAAATGCAAAAGAATCAACAAGAATTTTTCACTCAAATGCAAAAAGATAGTCAAGCAAAGGAAATCACCATCAACAACATTCTAGCTCACACCAAGATGTTGGAATCCCAATTGACTCAACTAGCATCTTCAAGCTCACAAAGACAAAAGGGGAAATTACCACCTCAAAGTAATCCCCCAAGACATGAAACGTTAGTGCCATTCACTTGAGAAGTGGAACAAGGTATGAAGCACCAAAGAAGCAAGTTGAGGATGAGGTTGTGGAATTTAGTGATAAGGAAGAAGTTGTGCAAAACTCCAAGGTTGGAGAACAATCAAAAGAAGAAAGTTCAAAGAAAAATGAAGACAAGGTCAAGGAAAAGGAGCCCATTGTGATTAGACTTCCTTTTCCAAGTCGTCAAGCCAAGCCCAAATTTGATGACCAACTTGGAAAATTTATGGAAATTGTGAAGAATTTGGAAGTCTCGATTCCTTTCACGGAATTAATCAATCACGTGCCGGCCTACGCAAAGTACATGAAAGACATCCTCACAAAGAAGAAGTCGATTCGGAAACTTGAGACTATCGCCTTCACCAAGGTGAGTAGTGCAATACTTCAAGGGAGTTCACCTCCAAAACTCAAGGATCCGGATAGCTTCTCAATACCGTGTACCATTGGCGACACCACGATCAACAAAGCCTTATGTGATTTAGGGGCTAGTGTGAGTGTTATGCCGTACTCGGTGAGTAAAAGGTTGGGGATGGGAGAGCTTAAGTGCACCAATATCACACTCCAAATGGCCGATCGATCGACGAAGACACCATTAGGGATATGGGAAGATGTTCCCGTACGAATTGGGAAGTTTTTCATCCCGGTGGACTTTGTCATTGTTGATATGGAAGAAGACTTGAACATTCCAATCATCCTAGGAAGACCTTTCCTATTCACCGCGGGTGCGATAATTGATGTGAAGCATGGTGAGCTCACTCTAGAGGTGGGAGATGAGAGTATAACTTTCAACCTTGACAAGACTATGAGAGCTCCCCATTTGCATGAACCATGTTTCATGGTCGATCATTATTGCCGGAAGGATGAAAGGAAGAAGTCGGAATTCCAATGGAAAAAGAAAATTGAAGATGCTCCATTCAAAGAGCAAGTGAATTGTGACAAGGAGAGCTTGCAAAGCTCATCAAAACCAAGCAAAGAAGAAGATGGCCTCATTGGCCAAGAAAAGAAATTGGGAGAGTTGTCTCCATCAAATCAAGAGATATTCAATGACCAAGTGAATGAAGTATGTGGTCTTTGGGACGACGAATTTGAAGGGATTTTTAATCCCTATATTGGTAATGCTATTGATCAAGACCGACAACAAGGGCCAAGGTCTATTGAAGAACTTTATCACGATAATGAACAAGCTTTTGATTATTTCTTCAAGGTGTTGAGCAACATCAACAACACCTTGGACATGCCCCCTTGACATCTCATCAAGAATGAGAGTTTGGTGGAGTCCTCCCTAAACCACCATTTGTAAATATTTCTAACTCCCTAACTCGCATTTCAATTCTTTTATTGCATTTTTGTCATATTTGGATTTTTATACTTTGATCAAGATAATTGTCATGTTTGAGAGAAGTGAGGGAGGGACTAATGATTTCAATTGATGTGTAGTGCTTTAGCTTAGTGTGGGGATGGCAATTGCCTAGGCTATTCATGCCTTAGTAAGTGCCCCCACAATGAAGAACACAAGATATGAAGAAGAATGGAAGAATGACAAGGGATATGCATTGTACACGGATGGAACTGAATCGGGGTACAAAGGGGTCGAATCCGAGCGGATTCAGAAGAATCCGCCCGTCTTCAGACAATCCGGGCATATTACACAAAAGACGCCCGTCCTGAACTGAGCTGAATTTTTGAAAATTTTTGACTGTGAGTGAATCCGAGCGTCCTGCAGAAAAGACGCCCGTCTTGAAGAATCCGCCCGTCTTAGAAGAAAGACGCCCGTCTTGGCAGCTGAAGAAAACAAGAAAAATTCCTGCATCAGAATCCGTCCGTCTTATACCAAAGACGCCCGTCCCGTGTTTTCAAATCCGAGCGTCTTCCCTGGAATACGCTTGTCTTTAGGCGAGTTTTTCCCAACCCAGAACAGGCCAAATCCGAGCGTCTTGAACAGAAACCGCCCGGATTGCCCCTGCAGTTTGAATTTTTCCGGGCTTTATAAAACCCCTCCCACCTTCATTTCTTCTTTCCTTCATTCATAACACTACTAATAAACATCAAAACCCTCACCCTCTCCATCACAAAAACAAAATTCCTCAACAACATTCACCAAAATCAAATCAAAACATCCTTTTAACAACAAATCAATCACTCCTTTTTCAATAAAAATCAAAACCAAGCACAAAATCTTCAACCTTTGAGTCGATTTTTGAATTCATAAAGGCAAAGCCTTTCACCTTTAAATTTATTTGGGTATACTATAAATTGAAGATTTTTCACTCTTTCTTGGTTTAATTCATCAATGGCAAGGACTAAGGGAGCCACAAAGGCAAAGGCACCAAAAACTCTTTCATTAAGGAAAAAGAGTCTTCAAGCAAAGAAAGCATTGGCTATGGTGGTAGGTAGCCCAAACTTGGAAGTGCAACAACAACAACAGCCTCCCGTGGAAGCGACAACATCTACTACTCCGGAAATTGATCAACTTTCGAACTATCCGGAGGTAAATTTCATTTCCAAAACCCATAGGGACACTTTTTCCAAGTTTGCTAGAAAATCATTTCAATCCACCAAGTTTATTTGTGAAGATACCGTAAATAAGTTGGGTGTCCTTGAGCAAACTAGAGTATTCTTTAAAGCCATGGGGTTGAAGAAATTGTTTAAATCAAAAGAATTGACGTACCCCTCCCTTACCTTAGAATTTTTGAGTTCTTTGAAAGTTAGCAAGGTTGGGACTATGGAGAACATCGAGTTTCGTCTAGCTAATGTTAGTAGGCGCATGTCTTTTGAGGAAATGGGTAAAGCTTTGGGTCTTAGTGATGAACCGAGTTATTTCAAGAATTATGGCAAGTATGACCCCGACCCTCTTTGGGAAGCGATTTCCGGAAGGAAATTTGAGGACTTTCATGCGAGTCGTGCTCTTTTAGTCCACCATCCGGGCATAAGAGTATGGCACAAGGTCATAGGAAACACCATCCTTGCAAGAAAAGATACCAACCATTTCACCAAACTCGATTTTATTCTTCTTGAGTCAACTTTGAACATTGGAAGGGAACACACCAAGCCTTTCAACTCTCTTAGGCTTTTGGTGGATAGATGGCTCAACATTGATTGTGGGAAGAAAAGCACTACCGTTATTGTGAATGGCGGCCTAGTCACTATCCTAGCTAAATACTTTGATCCTAACTTCAACAAGGATAACAAGTATGTAGCAAAGGAGGGTGGTCATCTCATTGACATGCAGACTATGATACACAAGTACAAGTGGGTTACCCATAACCCTCTTGACACCAAATATGGATGGCTCACTAATGAGGCTAGATCGTTTACTTTGCCTTCAAAGATTTGTCGTTTAAGTGTCCACCGGACCAATTTTCTACTTCCCCTTTCAAAAGAGGCCGAGTACATTATCCAACAACAAAAGGGTGAACTTGAAATGCCCTCCTCTTCCATTGTCACACCACCATACCCTTTCGAGTACCAAGAGTTCAAGCCCGTTGGCGTTGAAGCAAGAAGTGATTATTTGACTCTTCTCATGCAAGAGATGCACAAGCAAGCCTTTGAAGATCGGAAAAATGCTTACTTAGCTCAATATCCACCCCTCCTACACTTGGCTAGGCAAGGACTACTCGATCCTTCATGTCCTTTGCCTAGTTGGGCGGATAGAGAACTCTTTTTTCCGAGTGCATCTAGGGTTGTTCCGGGTGATAATGAGGTTGTTGGTAATGAAGAAGTTGATGATAACATTGATGAGGAAGCAAGTGAAGAAGGAGAAGAGGATGATGAGCAAGGTGAAGAAGAAGATGATGAAGCAAATGATGAGGGAAGTGGCAATGAGACCACTTCTAGTGAAGAAAGTGATGATAGTGATGACATGATGGAAGATTAGCAAGCTTGGAGGCTCCTACCCTCTTGAGGTTTGCTTCTTTCTCTCTTTGTTTTAATTATTTTTCTTGATCATTGTTGGAGTAGTCCTAGTCCTAGCACCATAGAGGACTCACACCTTGGTACCATTGAGGTGTTCTCATTTTATTGTTCCCACTTTCAAAATCCAAAATGACAAATTAACTTCATGCATTGCACTATACTTCATGCTCGGTTTGGGGAAGTTAATACATACACAACGGGAGGTAATCTAAATTATCCTCTCCGTCATCAACAAAAACCATGCATCATGTAGTGTAGTTTAGTGTAGATTGCATTTAGTGTAGAAATCATGTATCATATTTGCATAATTTCCCATCATTTTGGCCATTGAGCACAATGCCCATATTAGTGTGGGGATGGGGAATTCTAACATAACTTTTATTAAAAATCCAAAAAAAAATTAGAAAAATTTCAAAATCCATAAAAATTTGAAATTTGAAAAACCAAAAACATGTTCATTTCCTTTGTAGTGTAGTCATGTATATATTGTTGTATATATTGTGTTTGTTCTATCCTTGTTCAGATTGATTGACTACGCCACATCCGAGACATGAGGATATTGAAGACCGCATGGTATGATCTTTCCAATCTCCTTTTTCCTCTTTATGTTAATGACTATGTGGCTTTATTTTGATTGATGCGGCATAACAATGTGAATTTAGGACTTGCATTTAGTTTATATGTCATATTAGTTGGTAGAATCATTTGCATTAGGATGTATATATTAGTTGCATCATGGCATGTAGTTGCATTTGGATAAAAAGTTTTGAAAAATGCCTAATTAGGAACTTTGACAAGAGCAACTAAGCCATTACAAATACTCTTTCAACTTAAGACTTTGCCTACTATAATGGTTGTAAAACACCCTAGATTGTGTCATACTAGTGTCTTTTGACCCATGACCCAAGGCCTAGTCAAGGGTTTGCATGTGAGTCACCTATCCAACCCCGTGATGCGATGTGGACTTGGTTAACTCGTCTAGGTGACCTTGATTGACTTTGTGGTAAGGCAACCCAAAAATACTTTCTATCAATAAGCTTGGAGTGCTCATTTCAAAGAATTTTTGTCATGTGGAAGTAATTTAATGCCAAGGAAACCTCAAGTGTTATGAAATGTTGAAATTTTGAGAAGTTTAATCGTTTTGATGGAGGCGTACCACTTCGATGTGCTTTGGTGCGGGATCCATTGAATTGGGCCCCTATACGGTTGTGAATTCGGCCGCCCAGAGACAGAGTGACTATCACCCCGAAAAGCTATTGTCTAGAGGTTAACCGGTTGCCTAATAAACGATTGGCGAAAGCAAAGGACACTAGCCCGGAAGGGACAAAACCCATCTTAAAATTTTTGAAATGTGAAAGTCGTATGAGGTCAATTTTTGAATACTAGTCGTATCCACCCGTTGTTTACAAAGATTTGAGCATTTCACTCCCAAAAAGCCTTTTTGTCAAGCCACTTTGTCGAGCTTGGGACGATCCATGACCTTTACTTTTGTAGAGAATTCGAGACTTGTCATGTCATATGCTACTAGCACCATAGGGATCATCATTCCACCACCATCCGATCGCCCTTGACGAAAGCATTTGGAAATTGAGGACGAAAGTAGTCTAGTTTAACACCATTTGGAGGTGATTTAGTGCCATCCTCTTAGCCTTAGTAATTTGTTGAACTAGTATTTGTGAAGGATTACATGCTCTTAAATTTGTTCCTCTTTAGTGCCTCCGCCACTTGATGAGGAAGTGGCTATTCCTTTTGTAGATGCATCCATTATGTGATTTTGTGTGCTTAATGTTTGGATGTGTCGCCATTTTGGCAAGACCCACCTTGCCTTGCAAGAAGGCATCCTACCTCATGGTTGTCTTGTTGTGAGTTGAAGGGGCGGAGTGAGACCTGCTAATTGTCTCATATCGGCTATGTTATTAGGTTAGGTTAGTATTGGTCCTAGTCTTTGTCACCTCTTTACTCGAAACGAGCAAAGGTTCGGTTTGGGGATATTTGATGTGACCATAATTAGCGCATATTTAGCCCCCGAATTAGCCTTCTTCCCATGCTTTTTAGTGCATATTTGGGTCATTTATTATCTTTAGTTCTTTGTTTTGCATATTCTTTGAGATTTTGATCCCTTGGTAGGAAAGGAGTAAGAATCTTGCATTTTCATGGCAAAACAAGGCTAAATTGATCGAATTCAATGACCAAGCCTCAAGGAGAGACAAGATTAGAAGGCTTTGTACATATTATAGTATATGAGTAATGATGAAGAAAAATCCTTGCATCCCCGAGGAAATCCCCAAGGATTTCATGAAGAAAAGGGAAGAAAAGAAGAAGAATTTGTGCTGAGCTACAATCCGAGCGGATTGTCTACAATCCGCCCGTCTCCTCACACCACAATCCGAGCGGTTTCCTCCAAAGACGCTCGGATTGCACTGCCAGAATCCGCCCGGATTCCCTTGAATCCACTCGTCTTCCACCACCAGAATCTGCCCGTCCCGACTCCAAAACGCACGGATTCCACAGCCAATTTCGTCTTCTCCAAGCTACAAAGAAAGACTCCCTTCCTTCGAAAAAGACCGGAGTCTCCCTAAGTAGGGTCTTAATCGTCATTTAAGCCCTTAGTTAACCCTAATGCATCCTCCCTAATTTTCACTATAAATACCCCATTAGTCTAAATAGAAGAGTATGTTCTTCTTAGCAATTCTTAGTGTAGTTAATATCAATCAAATCTCTCTTTAATATTGTAATAAAAAATTAATCAAGTTTTAATACAAGTTCAAGTTTCTTAATCTCTCTTTTGTTCATCCTTTATTTTGGGTAATTGAAGATTATTTGGGTTATTATTGGGAGATTGACAACCTCTCAATCAAGCATCAAGTACTTCTTTTATTCTTGCTTTATTATTGGAATCATTAGTAGGTATAATCTCTTAATCCCTTTTTAATTATTGCTAATTACTTTCATCTATTCATCATGTTTAACTTTGTTGGTATGATTGACAACCTTGCTAGCATAATCAACATGATAATGAGTGAGTAGTCTCTTAGCTAGGGTTAATGGGTAATTAGGGGAAACCAAAATGGGGAATGATTCATGCTTAAATTAATATGCTTTCATGGTTTATTTGCTTTCTTGTTTTGATCTCGACTCATGCACATGTTATGTTTGATGAAATGCGAGCCTATGAATCCTTGCATTTTTTTTACCCATCACCTATCATTTCAATGAGACATGTAAGACATAAACCAACTCGAGTCTCATTAGACCATGCATGTTGTTGAGTAGGGAAGATTAAGTCGACTTGTAGGTGTTGTACAATCTAATCGATTCGGCTCCAGGACCCAAACTTTCCTAGGATTGTAAGATATAACCCAACTCAATCCATCACAACAATAATTGCTTGCTTATAATTTGAGAACATGTTTGTATGATCAAATCCCATGATTCCCCTATGACCCCATGATACCCTAGTGCTTTTAATCAATTGTTTACAACCCTTTTAATTTATCTTGCTTGTTTACTTTCATTGTTATTTAGTTTACTGACCTTCTACATCAATCCAAATTGTGACACCCCTAAGACACCACTAGTTTCAATAGAAATCTCATCTCAATTCCCGTCCCTTGGGATCCGACCTTTACTTACCTCTTTACTAATTGTAGAGTTATTTGTGGAGATATAAATTGTGTTTTGATTCGACCGTGACCCAACGACCACATCTATTTAATTGTGAACCACGAAACGGACCCGATCAGTATGCTTGGAAAGCATTCACTTGTTCATTTGTTCCCCTACACTCACTTTGGTCATGTCCTAAAGTTCCACAATTCTCACATATCCCGCTTGGGATTGATGAAGATGCCGTCATGGCATTAACATGATGCTTTGGTGATTTTGAGACTTCTTCAAGTCTAGCCATTGCTTTCTCGAACTTCAAGTTGATAGTATCGATATGGGAGCTAAGTTGAGCACCTAATTGAGTAATGGAGTCCACTTCATGCTTCCCTCCTCTAGTAGCCTTGCGAGGCCTACTATATTGTAAGTTATGGATTGCCATCTCTTCAATTTTGTTCCAAGTTTGGTTGTCATCAACCTCCGTGAACATCCCATTTGATCCCATGTTGAGAATGTTCCTAGAATCTTCATAAAGACCGTTCCAAAATTGTTGTACCAAGAACCATTCGCTAAGTCCATGGTGAGGACATGAGCGACAAATTCCCCTGAACCGCTCCCAAGCTTCATAAAAAGATTCTTCATCCCTCTGCTTAAAACCCGTAATTTGAGCTCTTAGCATGTTAGTCTTTTCCGGTGGATAGAACTTTTTGTAGAAAGCTAGAGCCAATTTCTTCCAAGAATCAATTCCGAGAGTAGCCTTATCAAGGCTCTTCAACCATTGTTTGGCGCTGCCAATTAGAGAAAAAGGAAATAAGACCCATCGAATTTGGTCTTGAGTTACACCAGTTTGAGAAATCGCATCACAATAGTCACAAAAAGCCTCCATATGAGAATGAGGGTCTTCACTAGGCATCCCCCCAAATTGGATTCTTTCGACTAATTGGATAAAGGCGGATTTGGCAATAAAATTTCCGGTTAGATGTTGTGGTGTGGGAGTACCATTGGGTAAATTATCCTCGGTGGGTACGGAATGTGATGAAAACTTAGGCATTGTGGGTTGATTTTATGTTGGATTTTGTGTTGGATTTTGTGTTGGGTTCTCCTCACCTTCTCTTGCAAAAGGGTTGATGAACTCAATAGTTGGTTGAATAATCTCACTAACACCTCTCAAAGTTCTCCTAGCAAGTCTTCTATTAGTTGTCAAAGTCCTTTCAATTTCACGATCAAAAGGTAACAAATCACTTTGTGACCTTCTAGACATGCAAAATATCAAACAACTCGAAAACAATTAGAAAAAACCATGAGGAGTTTTAATTCCCCAAGGCAAAGAAAGACACAACTAATTAACAATACAAGAAAATGTAAATCAAGTTAACACCGTCCCCGACAACGGCGCCATATTTGGTCGGACGATTTCGTTTTCGGCACTATATTCTATTTTTCGGAACAATTGTCGTTGGAAGTACCTAGACCAAAACACAATTTATAACTTCACAAACAACTCTACAATTAGTAAAGAGGCAAGTAAAGGTCCGATCCCAAGGGACGGGAATTGAGATGAGATTTCTATTGCAACTAGTGGTGTCTTAGGGGTGTCACAATTGGGGTTTGATGTAGAAGGTCACTAAACTAAAAAGCAATGAAAGTAAACAAGCAAAATGAAATGAAAGGGTTGTAAGCAATTGATAAAAAGCACTAGGGTGTCATGGGGTCATAGGGGAATCATGGGAATTGATCATACAAACATGTTCTCAAATTATAAGCAAGCAATTATTGTTGTGATGGATCGAGTTGGTTTATATCTTACAATCCTATGAAAGTTTGGGTCCCGGAGCCGAATCAATTAGATTGTACAACACCTACAAGTCGACTTAGTCTTTCCTACTCAACAACATGCATGGTCTAATGAGACTCGAGTTGGTTTATGTCTTACAAGTCTCATTGAAAAGGTAGGTGATGGGTAAAAAATGCAAGGATTCATAGGCTCGCATTTCATCAAACATAACATGTGCATGAGTCGAGATTCACAACAAGCAAGCAAATAAACCATGAAAACATATTATATTAAGCATGAATCATCCCCCATGTTGGTTTCCCCTAATTACCCATTAACCCTAGCTAGGTGACTACTCACTCATTATCATGTTGATCATGCTAGCAAGGTTGTCAATCATACCAACAAAGTAAAACATGATGAATAAATGAAAGTAATTAACAATAATTAAAAAGGGGTTAAGAGGATTATACCGACTAATGATTCCAATAATAAAGCAAGAATAAAAGAAGTACTTGATGCTTTATTGAGAGGTTGTCAATCTCCCAATAATAACCCAAATAATCTTCAATTACCCAAAATAAAGGATGAACAAGAGAGAGATTAAGGAAATAAAACTTGTATTAAAACTTGATTAATTGTTGATTACAAAACTAAAGAGGGATTTGATTGATATTAACTATACTAAAGATTGCTAAGAAGAACATGCTCTTCCAATTAGACTAATGGGGTATTTATAGTGAAAATTAGGTGGATGCATTAGGGTTAACTAAGGGCTTAAATGACGATTAAGTCCCTACTTAAGGAAACGCCGGTATTTTTCGAAGGAAGGCGGGCATCTTTCACGGAGGCTTGAAGAAGACGAAATTGTGTTGGACTGGAATCCGTGCGTCTTAGGCTCGGGACGGGCGGATTCTGGATCTGGGCACGGGCGGCTTTGGGAGAAGACGGCCGTTTTCTGGTGGCTGGTGCCCGGGCGTCTTAGGGAGAAGACGCACGGATTGTGCTGTTAAGGACGGGCGGATTCAGGGCAATCCGCACGGATTGCTGCTCAGCTTAGTTTCTTCTTCTTTTCTTCCCTTTTCTTCATAAAATCCTTGGGGATTTCCTCGGGGATGCAAGGATCTTTTCTCATCATTGCCCATATACTATAATATGTACAAAGGCCTTCTAATATTATCTCTCCTTGATGATTGGTCATTGAATTCAATCAATTTAGTCTTGTTTTGCCATGAAAATGCAAGATTCTTACTCCTTTCCTACCAAGGGATTAAAATCTCAAAGAATATGCAAAACAAAAAACTAAAGACAATAAATGACCCAAATATGCACTAAAAAGCATGGGAACAAGGCTAATTCGGGGGCTAAATATGCGCTAATTACGGTCACATCACTACCCACGACCACCATGACAACCCAGCACTCCCCTATCGCCGACTGACACCACCTCCGGCCACCACAGCAGCCACGACCACGTCTTGCCTCTCATCCATCCATCGACATCAACAAATGCAATCAACAATTCCTTGTTTGTCTATGCCGGCAAACCGGCAGCCGCCCTCCCCTACCGGTAGGCACCAACACAGCCTTGCTCTAATTCCAAAGTGCTTGCTACCGGCAAAACGACCGGCAGCCGGCTAACCGGCACGCAGCTCAATTCCTCTTCAAATCTCGCACAAATCGTGCTCTCTACCGGTGGCTCTTCTGCCGGTGCACCGGTAACCCGCACACACCATATTAATTCTTCCCCTTTCTTTAATGGTCTCGCTACCGGCACCTGTCCCGGCGGTCGGCAGGCCGGCAGGGCCCCCCTGCTCTGTTTTTGCCATGTTTTGACGGGTTAGGGAGGAGGCTGTGCGTGATTAGTTTTGCTGCTTTAGTTAGTTATTATTATTATTATTATTATTAGTTTAATAATATTATTATTCTTATTATTTAGTTCCTATTAGTAGTAGTATAAAACTAGTATAATGAGACTACTACAAACACCCTTACATTAGACATTACACCTTAGAAATAGATTAGAAATTAGACAAGTTCATCTTATTCTCTCAATATTGTAAGACAAAAACATCTCCAATTAATTTGCCCTTTAATCAAATTTGTAATCTTTACTAAATATTAGTGTAATTGTTCTCTAGATTATCCAAGTTCTTCTCTTTTCATTAGTTTACAATTAGTAATTTTGGGTTGTATTTGGAGAATTGAAGATTCCTTCCATATTTCAATCCAAGTTTTCATCTCTATGTTTCTTGGTATAATTTTTCCTCTTATTTATCTCTTTAATTTCATTTGTTTACATTTACTTTTTCTCTTCCTTGTTCATGTTTCCAATTGTTGTTCCTCACCCAAAGATTGAATCTTTGAGTTGTTGTGTCAAAGTTTATGCCTTTTTATTTTAATTTCATCTTAATTAGTTTCCTCTCATATTTTGTGTTGGATTATTGCATGATTAGTAGTAGAATTAATTCTTCCACCATGATTATGCTTAAAGAATCCATCTTTATTGTCTCTATTGTCTTTAGAACCATGATTAGTGAGTAGTCTTCTACTAGGACTCGGTTTGACCCGACATGAGTAACTTCACTAATTGAATCTCATAAAGGCTAATTATTCGGGGAAATTTGTGAGGGTGTTTAGAGGAATGACATGGTTTATGGATTGATTTTGGGTAGTGTCGGCTTGTAACCCTTGTCCACCAACGAGAGTTGGTTAGGTTGTAAATTGGATACCCGGAAGTTGGTCTTATCACTAACCTAGTTTGAGACCGAAAGGGAGAACCAAGGGAGGGTACCTCTAGACTAGCGTTTGAAATCGACCTCCGAGAGGAGGAGTGAGATGACCCGGAATACGATGATTACTTAATCACCTTGACCAAGTTCTTGACCACCTCGAAAATATGCATGTTTTTGGGGTTGTTGGGTGTTGAGTTAGGGATTCCGACCTTCGAACCCGAGAGGGGGGTCTTAGGCGAATTAGAGCCATCTCCTCCTCACCTTGTTACCCTTATGATTAGCCTAGGGAACTAATTTTGTGAAGTTACGAATTGTTGTGGGAAAACCCAGTTCTAGGCTTTTATTCATTTGATTTACAACTTAATCCTTTCTTGCTCGTTGTTACTTCTCTTGTTTAATTGCATTTTAATTTGTTAGTTTAGTTGTTAGATTATTACCATTACCTCATTATTGCTCGACTTAGCTAAGCTTAAAGATTAGAACGATTAATACTCTTCCTAGTTCCTCGTGGGATCGACCCTCAATAGTGTACAACGACTATCGTGCACTTGCGAGGTATAATTTGATAACCATCAAGTTTTTGGCGCCGTTGCCGGGGAGCAAAGGCTAGATATTAATCGTTTTATTCTAGTTTAGACTAGGTCTTTCTTTGTTACTAATCCCTTTCTTGAGTAGTGGAAGGTGTTTTAGAAGAACCAGACCCTTTTGAGTTTTTTGAGAATCCATTTGGAATTCCCGAAGAAGCAGCAATGGCCGCGGTTCCTATGAGGGACAATTTGGCTCCAAAGAAGGTGGTGAACCCAAGTATTATCAAGCTACCTATTCAAGCAAATAACTTTGATGTGAAGGCCACTTTTTTGCAACTAGTCCAAGGAAACAAATTCGGAGGGGGAGCCACCGAAAACCCCAATGAACATCTTAATGAATTCTTGGA
The DNA here is from genome assembly GCF_048544455.1 of Silene latifolia. Classification (NCBI taxonomy): domain Eukaryota; kingdom Viridiplantae; phylum Streptophyta; class Magnoliopsida; order Caryophyllales; family Caryophyllaceae; genus Silene; species Silene latifolia. The sequence goes on along the minus strand of NC_133530.1, from coordinate 23,941,416 downwards.
TAGTTGTGACATGTTTAAGGCAAATGGAGTGTTGGAGGATGCCATCCGCCTTAGGCTCTTTCCTTATTCCTTGAGGGGGAGTGCTAAGGAGTGGTTAAAGAGTTGTGAGTCCGATTCTCTTTGGACTTGGGATGATGTGTCCAAGGCCTTCCTAAACAAATACTTCCCACCACAAAGAACCGCAAGGATCAAGAGTAAGCTTCAAGGCTTCACTCAACAAGATGATGAGACCCTTTACGAGGCATGGGAAAGGTATAAGGGAATCCAAAGGTTATGTCCTCACCACGAGATCGGAGATGATGAGTTGATAAACAACATCTATGAGGGGTTGAACAATGAGATGAAGATGAACCCCAGCTAAACGTGTCAAGCTCGATTGCATTTGTATACACAAATTTTGTGATCTGTAAAATAAATGACAAACACAAAATGGTAACAAAATAATTTTATTAGATTTAAATGTTTCGAGTACAATATCTAATTTGATCCGCTGATTCGATCTCCACTACACTTGAATGACGATGGTTTAAGGAAGGTCGCGATGACTTTATTTCTCCTTTGACGGGATGTTGTTTTCTTCACCTTTGACTGCACGATTTCGAGTGCTTGACGTCGAGATTTGAAGAGATGAACGATTTGATGGAGGGTCGCTTGACTTGATCTCCGTAGGCGATTTAATTTGATGGAGGGTCGTTGGACTTGGTCTCCTTTGATGATTTGACTCCTTGGTGATGACGATGATGGCACGAGATTTGAAGTGCTTCGATGTCGATCTTTGGAACAATGCTTTGATCTTCTTTCTTGATGGAACTTAGAAGGATTTGATTTGTAGAGAGAATGATTTTTCTAGTCTTCTCCTTTTCTCCTCTATTTTTTCCATCCTTGTGAAAATGAGGAGGGACGTCGTATTTATAGGGAAGAGCCTCCTAAACCCTAAACTTAGGTGGGTTTGGACTTGGTAGTCATTTCGGCCCATTTTAGTGAATTTGACCCATTTCTCGGGTTTTGTCACCTTAATGAATCGGACTCGGCTAAATTTAATTAAAATGGACTACTTTAATTAAATTTCATCGAAATTAATTAATAATTTTTATACCAAGTATTTGACGGGTCAAAATTTTGACTTTGACATTCGACGTGGCACTTATATAAATTTTACGTGCCTACAGGCTCATGTCAATCATTTCAAACATAAAGAAAGTTAGAAAATTCAAAAATGAAGTAAACAAAAGGTTCATACCTGACGTCCTCGACTGCCATCAAGTGCCTCGACGGCAGTAGCCCCTAGCCGGTTGGCTACCCTCCACAAAGCTACGAACCGAGATGGTGCTACCTGCATTACAATAAACAAGGATTCTCAATGATTGGACAAAATTAAACAAATGTATTCTTATGCAAAAGCTAATCGAGTTGGGGAACTTACCCTCCGAATCAGATGCTGCCACTCGTTCAAGCCAGCATCTGTCACCGCCTCGCCAAAGTCGCGAAGCTCGGAGATCGCCGTCATCCCCGCCGCATCAGTGTACTCGAGGGTCTCGGGGTACGCTGGGGGCTCGACGCCCGCCGCCTCAACCTCCTGTAAAATCCAAATGGTCTGAGTAATCGGTGATCATTCATCATGTTTTCAAGCCAATTCGAAAGAAAAATGAAGCACTTACCAAGACCGGCCAGTACGCTAATCTCCGGTGAGTGAACACGTAGTAGTCCTCGTCGGGAAGAAGGAGAGCATCACCGCCGACATCTCCCAGGTCAGCCTCCCTCTCAGCATCAGAAGGCTCCCTAAACATCGTCCGAGGAGGATCGATGGGGACCGTGAAGACATCTCGAGAGCACTGGCGAGTCAAACGCTCGCCCAAGTACCACATGGGACCCGTCGACGTCCTCAGCAGCAACCGGCTCGAGCTCCTAGGTCGAAGGACCTCAGCCACAAAAGGAGGGACGCCAGCGTAGTCCACCCAAGGCCTGGGCACCCACTAAGACAGGACAAACAAGAGGTCATTCTTATGATCGTTTCTAAGAGAAGTGATGAAATAACAAACAAAGGAAAGTGATTAAATGATACTCACGCCATCTAACTGCAGGGCGTTCACGTCCCGGCGACAGACATCGTAAGAAGAGCGCTGGCTCTTCCTACGGCACATTACCCAATCCCTCACAATGGGATAAGCTCCCGCCCCCGGCTCCGTCCTCTTAGGCGCGAAGCTCGAAAAGTAGGAGTACACCCACGCCTGCAAAACATGATAACCAATGACGATCATTTGTGATTCGATAAGGAAAGGAAATGATCTTTCATGGTACGAAATGAAGGTTCATACCTCCAGCAGTAGTCCAGGGCCGACAGTAGTAGGAGAAGTCCCCTTCTTTACCAGCTCCGGACGAACCATGGCCTTCATGTAGAGAGTGAGGACCGCAAAGCCGGGAGTGACCCAGTCCCAATGACCTAGGTCACTCAAGTCAAAAAGGAAGGGAAGAAGATTCGTCGACAGCTTCTCCCCCTTGTCTCCAACATAGAGCGAAGACAAGAACCACCAAAGCCACATACGGGCTCTCTGCTCCGCAGTGCAAGGAGGTGGAGCCGTCTCCCTCCCATCGATCGTCACCATCGTCAGGATCTTCCCAGCAAAGTAATCCCTGACGTAGGAACTCGGCACCAACCCGGGAACCGCGGCAGCTTTCACCGCCAGGTTCCAACCGATCAAGCTCCTAGCCTTACCCGAGTCCACTCTCATGGCCGTCGACGGCCACACCACAGCCTCAGTCCCACACGGCAAACCAGAAATCATGCCGTAATCCTCCAACGTGACCCCAACCTCGCCGAAGGGCATGTGAAAGGTCGAGGTCGTGTCCTAGAACCGATCAAGAAAAGCTCGAACCAGGCAAAGGTTAGCACGGATCTTCCTCCCCTTGATATCCCTCCACACTCGTACCAAGGCCCCAAAAGCTCCCAACTCGATGATGGTCTGCTCCTCCGCTGACAGCCTCCCGTAAGCCTCCATCATCGTCGTGTAACCCGAAAAGGACCTGATGTTCCCGACCTCCTATTTTGATTCAAAGCAAGAGCTATCTTTAGCTCGAATGAAAGATAAAAGGAATAGCAAAAGAAGGACAAGGAAGGTAAATGAAAGAATGATGAGTTCAATTTACCAAGCTCTTCACCGTCCTGTAGGACAGGTGACTCTCCGCTGCCCAGATGAGATGTCGGCTATCCCATCTCTCAGCCCACTCCGGTGCTCCCCTCAGCTGACGACCACTTCGTCCGACGTTGGCCCGCCTCGGGGCCTCCTCCTCAACAGCCTCCTCCTCGACGACCGCATCCTCAGCAGCCGCCGCTGCAGCAACAAAAGCCTCCTTTAACGCCTCCTCGAGCGTAAGAGAAGGGTCAAGAATAGTGTCCACGTCCATGGGATCTCTCCCTGACATAGAAGCCTCATTACCTGCCTAATTAAAGTGAATTAGACCGCGTCAAGTGACGGCGAGCCTTAGTTAGGGGATTTTCAAGCTTTCAAAGCTCCAAAATCGCTCTTTTCTCGCCATCTTTGGCCATTTCTCCCAAAACCCGTCCGCTCATGTGGTAATATGAGTCAAGTCAAGTCTAAATTCAAGCCTAGTCATGGGTTCGAGTCGGAATTTCGACAGCATTTCGTTATAACGGTGATTATGCCCTAGAAAAGTATCCTGAAAAAGCCGTCACAAATCAAAACTCCGAGATGGTAGGAAGTTTACCCATAACACAAGGATTCCAAATAGCAAGTTTCGTCACAAATGGGAAAACCTAAGGCTATTTTCGAAGCGATTTACGACTCAGCTATGAGACCGTCACAATTTCACTCAAATGCTCAATACTCAATGAAAATTCGAAATGAACACATGGTTATTGTTTTGTGTGGATTTTGCGCAAGGCGAAATCAGGTCAGGGTAGAGTTGTGTAAGGTTAACTAGCTCTAGATAGTCTGTTGGTCAGGTTGTCAGGGTACAATAAGAAGCTGTAAATAAAATAATGATAACAATAATGAGACAAAGAATTTTGTACGTGGAAAACCCTGAATGGGAAAAAACCACGGGCACCAAGCCAGGACAGGATTTCACTATGTAATTTGGGAGAATAATTGTACGACTATGACAATGCTTATTTTTCTCTATGTATTGTGTATGTAAATGTAGGCTTCTTCTTGTGTGTATATGATGTGTCTCCAATATCTTCAAAGTGCTCCTTATATAAGCTCTAATCTTGAACGGCTGCTTGATATCGTATTGAATGCGGATTATTCTCCATTATTGCCTGTAATAATAGCTAATATTCCTCCCTTAATTACTGCATTTACTGCGAGATCTTCTCATTTAATGCTGCGTATATGATTCTTTTATAATACGCGTATATGGTCTAATATCGTCCTGATATTTCGAACGTTGTCCTCTCCATGGCCTGGCGCCTATCTTCGTGTGCCCTGATAGCCTGAAACCCTGACGGCCTGACAGTCAGGTTTAGATGAGATACTGATTAGGAAGGTCTGCGGATTTCCAGGTCTAACAATTGCCCCTTATCTCCTTATTTGCGGTGTGCGAGGACGAAAAAATGAGGAGAAAACTTTATTTTTAGGAAGATTACCCAACAGTTAAGTTATGCTCAGTCAGTTTCCTGTAACGGCTATTTTACTGCAGTTTATGACGCGTGTAAGATTTACTGCAACTTAATGATTATCCACTTCCTTAGCGGTTGAAACCCTAATCTTTTCCACTATAAATACCTGCGTGCTTCATTAAGTTGAACTCACCAAAGCAATTCTTCATTTTCTCTCTTAATAATCTTTCTCTTCAGTTCTCTTAATTCCCAACTTCTTCAATCTTCGATCAATTCTTCATAATCTTTCAAATAATGGCTGCAAAAAAGAAGTCTACCAGGGCAGCGGTTCCTGTAACCCCTCCTCCTCGTAATCCCGAGGAAACTTCTTCCAAAATCTGCCTACTTCTTCTGCTGCTCCATCTTCCACGATCAGTAAGCCGAGTGATTCTCCATTGGAGATGATCACAATATTCCATGGTGATTTTCAATTCAAGCCTACGAAGGCTTTAAATGAGGATCAGTCTCCTGCAAACCGTTTGAAGCCTGAGTTTGAGAAGATTTTGAAGGATAAGGGGATCATCCCGCGATCTTTGAAGTCCGGATCCCCGAGAATTCTCCCATCGAGCCGACTGGGCTTGTCTGGTTGGTTCGTATTCATGATTTGGGCTTTCAGGGCAGGTTGTAAGCTTCCTTTTTCTCCTCTTATGGTTGAGCTTATTAAGGAGATCGGTGTTCCATATTATCAGTTAATGCCAATGGTGTGGAAGGTTGTGTGTTCCATTGAGAATCTCTGTACAAAAAACACAATATTTCTTTTTCTCTAGACGATTTGAAGGCTTGTTATGCGTTAAAACAAATAGTCCTGGCCGTATATGTTTTAAGGTCAGGGCTTCTACTACTCCTCTTTTGAGCAACTTGGACAGCGCCCATGACAAAGGCTGGGCTGCTGGGTACATGTTTGTCAGGACCAATTTTGTGGGTCCTGACTTGGCGTATTTAAATCATGAGGCTTGCGTTGCTGGTGAGTCTTTTGGTTTCTCTCTTTGCCCTACATGTTTTACTTGTTAGTGAAAAATAAAATGAAATTTATAATAAGTCATACCTCTCCCGTGTGCAGTTGATGATTGGGTTACTGAAACTGAGTATCCCACTCCCAATATTTCGGCTTTTCTTGCTATTCCTCCTTTGGAGAGGTCTTGGCCTCTCTGTTGTGGGGTTGGTCACCTTCCTCGCTGCTTGAAGGCTGACGGTGCTGCCAGGGCGGCTAAACCTTTAGGGGCTGCTAGTGCTACTACCTCAGGCAGTAAGTCTATCTTGGTCTTTCTTTTCTTTTTACTTTTGCTTCCTGATAATGTTTGGTTTATATTGCTAATATAGTATTTCATGTTGTAGTCACTGTTTAGGTATTTTTTACCAAGTTGATTGATTAGGGTCAATGCGGTCTTTATTCGTTGGTTGATTGTATGATTGTTCGTACGTTAATAAGTAAATAGAGCTCGTAATGTAAATTGACACATGAGCTTTGGTGACGCGGAAAACCCAATGTGGGAACAACCGCGGGAGGGACGGTACCCTGCCAAATATTGCACTATACTTGAATAGGAGGATGATTACAATTGAGGCGTAAAGCTAATACTGCCGGCACTAGGCGTCTGGCCTGCAAGATCTTGGACGGACATATATTTGAGTATAATAATATGCTAATGCCGTGGTGTTGATGTGCTCTCGAATGCGAATGTGTGAATGTCCTTCTTGATTTGCTTCCTTGGCTATTTATAGGGTGAGAACCGTAGATATGTCCTACTTTGATTATGGAAAAGGAATATAATTTCCATAAGAACTCTTTCCATACTCGGCCACCTTCCCCAATTCTCCCTGATCTCCCTAACTTCTCCCTAACTTCTCTTTCCTTAATCCGGATGCCTTCTATGATGGGCTCTTGATCTTCCTTTAGCCCGTTTCCCCTTTCTCCCAATTTTGGGCTTCCTTCCTCCTTATCACTCCTCCCTTAGCCTTTTTATTTTATTAAGTGGGCCTTCCTTATTATGCTATTTTTAGCCCAAACAGTTTGCCCCAAATTTCTTTAGAAGTACGCTTTAAGGTGTCGAGCAAGGAATTTACGTAATCGAGTGTCAAAACCCTAAGCCGTCTTTTACACTCCTTCCCATGCAATCCATCATGTCAGCCGCCCTATTTCTCTTTTCTCGCACCCTACTCCCTCTCTCCTCTTTATAATCCCAACTCCCACTTTGTACTTTCATTTATTCCAATCCATTTCAAAAAATATTCTTCTCTCTAAACCCTCAACCTTCCTTCTTCTTCGTTTTGCCGGCTTCACTGTTTCACTCCCCTCCGTCTCTTTCACCAGGTATTTCTTCCTCGTTTTCTTCTTTGATTTCCATTTTCTCTCTCCACCTTGGGTAAAACTCGACAATCTTCATCAACCTCCACACCCTCTGACCGTAATCTCGACCCAACCTTTCCTTCTCGGGGACTTTTTAAGCATCCCCACGACTGCGACTCCGCCTTGACTCCGGCCGACATTCCCATGATCAAGAGTCTGCTTGGTCTTGGTGACGGGGTGGACATTGCCATCCCTGAACCGGGACAGAAAGCTGACGCCCTCTGTCCAGGGTGGGTTAGTTTTTATCTGTACCCATTTAGATACGGCCTCCGTTTTCCTTTTCCTAAACTCATCCAAGACTTCATCTTTACCAACAACTTCGCCATGGCACAAATTTCTGCTGCCATCTGGAGGGTTCTTCTCTATTCTCTGGCCACCGGTCATAACACTGGTAAATATGTCACTCTGGGCGATCTAGCCCATATGTACAACATCAGATCCCTGGGCAGGGGTCAATTGTCATTCCGGGGCCGTCGAGAGGCTCCCTTCAAACACGTGTCCAAATCCCGTGATGAGAAATGGTTTGAGGACTTCTTCTTTGTGAGGAAAGACTCCATCCAGCCTCCTGCTGATTACATCTTCGAGAAATGGGTTCTAGCTTTGAGTAAGTAGCCTTCCTGTCACCTGATTTATTTTATCTCGCCGCTTACTAGCTTACTTCATCGTCTTCGTGCAGGCCCCTGTGACCTGACCCGCATTGGTGCCAAGATCCCTGCCTGCAGCAAATTGTTCAGTATCTCTGAATCTGAGAGAAAGTTCCCAGACCTGCTCCCTGGTTTTTCACCTGCTTCCTCCTCCAACCCTCCTCAGTCGGCTCACAGTATGTCTTCTGGTAAGACTTCCACAACCGTTTTAATTTGCATGTTGTTCCTCCTGATGTTCTAAGTATCATGTCGTCTAAGACTACATCTACTTGCAGATTCAAAAGTTGATCCTTTAGAAATCATCCTCCAAAGCGCCAAAAGGAAGAGACCTTCTGCCAGCCCTGATGTGGCCTCTGCCTCCAAGAGGAGTGCCCCTACTGCTTCCTTCCAGACTCCTCCTACGTTTTCTAGTTCTGCTGCACCTGAGCCCTTGGAGGTTGACCCGTTGTCTCGTCATCCGCCTACTCCTCCTGCCAGTCCTCGTGCTTCATCCAGTGGAGGCATTACTGCTCGTTTCCCATAGGGCTTTGGGAATGTGGACAAGGTACCCTACTGGCCGGAGATCGACCAGCTGCTCTTCCCTCCTTTGAAGGAGACGTTTTCGGAGTTCTCCCCAGAGGAGATGGATGAGAACAACGTGCACAATGCCTTCATGGTAAATACTCTTCATTTTCTACCTGTCTGTTTGCTTTTGCTTAGATTCCTCTTGCTGACTTCTGACTTTCTTGACCCAGAACCTCTAGTCTGCACTTTATAATAGGAAGATGATCAACATAGTGAAGACCACCAGCCGTGCTACCAACGTCAAAAACCAGGAGCTGAAGGGGAGTATTGCTGATTTGGCACAACAACGGGCTGATCTGAAGGAGCGTGTGGTGGAGCTGAAGACTGAGCTTGCTGTCACCAAGAAGAAGCAGAAGGAGGGGGCTGATCAGCTGGCTCGTACTCAAGCGGTGTGCAACACTTTCTCTGACTCCCTCAAGCGCTCTGTTGAGAAGATCAGTGAGCTGATCTCCCTGTCCACCAAGGTTGTTGCCTATGCTACCTGGCGGGGAAAAATCAGTGGGATGTGTGCTGCTCTTGAGGAGGCTCCCACCCAACAAGCTATAGAGGAGGAGCAGAAGCAGCTGGAGATGCTCTACCCCACCCAACCTGATTTGAGTGCGCTGATGCCTGAAGTTGGGGAGGTGAATTCTCCTGCATTGGCTGAGCAAGCTACTGGGGGTGATGCTGGAATGTCCCAGGATGCTGCTGACGGAGCTCAGGGAGCTATGGCGGCTGAGGATGTGCAAGCTGGTGCGGTACCTGAAACAGGGGGTCAGCAGGCAGAGGAGATGCCAGAGTTAGAGGTCATTAATGTGACCGATAATTAAGTATTTTTATGTTTTGATGAACTTTTTGGAAGTCTGGCCCAGAGGTGGCAGACTTGTAAGTTTTAAAACTCTCTTTTGTGGTTGCTCCGCCAAGGTGGCGGTTTAAACTTGGGGCCGTATCTTGGCCACGTTTTGAAATGCCCCTTGTCATAGTTTGGCAAGGTTTTAGCTTACATATCGTGTGCTTGTTATTTATTTTCCCTAGTTTAGGAGGTTTGCCGTGTCAGCCTGTTTGACTGATTTAGGCGAGTCCTGTCATCTTGAAAAGGCTGACGTTCTGACTCAGCTAGCTGCCGTGTCGGCCTGATGGCTAATTTAGGCATATGCCGCAATGTAAGGAGGAGTGGCCGTGTCAACCTAAGAGGCTGATTTAGACCAGCCTGGTCAGCCTGAAAAGGCTGATTCAGACTAAGCTAGCTGCCGTGTCAGCCTGATGGCTGATTTAGGCGTATGCCGCAGTTTTGGACTACTTAACCTTGTTCATAACGCAAGGTGTGTTCATCACGTTTAAATCCAACAGGGGCGTAATTTAGGCAAGTTTATCGTCATTCTAGGACCAATGGGACGCTGCAGGATTCTGGTAGCGCAGATATCCCTACATTCCATGTTCGTGTGCATGCATGCTGGGGCCCTGATTAATTGCGATTAGTGCGAGCTACGTCCAGGGGATGGTATCAGGGGTAGCTGGATAAGCGTATTTAGCTGTCGACCAGGCTTTCTTTCGTATGTTCCACAGTCCGCCTGGTGAGGGTGCTCCTTGTGGAGAAAATAGGTTAGGCATATTAGAGTGCCATGTGCCTTGTCACCCCGCGTTGGCAGTTGACAGTCCTGCTAGACATCCTTTCAAAGTATCATAGACACTAGGATTCAAAGTGATGTACTTAAAGAAGCCTGAAAATAAGAAAATCTATTAAAATGATGTGAAGTACCCGTCGCCATCTCATGGGGTACCAGAGCAATTGTGGTCCCAGGACGCTGCCATACCACACCATCTAATAGTAGTTTAAAGTTTTAAAAGAGCTAGAGACACCAGAAATAAAAGTGAAATTGGCAGTATGCCTACTACCGGATTTTTATTTTATCTTTAAAAACGATTTGGCTTTTCATAGTACATCATTCTGAAAGCTAAAGTCTACTTATTATTAAAAGTAATATCTCTTCAGGTGAAGTATGTTCCATGAGCGTTGTATGATTTGACCGTCCATAGTCATCAGTCTGTATGCACCATGGCCAACAACTCCTTCTACCTGGTATGGTCCTTCCCATTTGTAGGCGAATGTGCCTGCTTTTCGATTCTTGGTGTTTTGAAACACTTCTCGGAGAACCAGGTCTCCTACCTCCAGGAGCCTGACTTTCACATTCTTGTTATAACTCCTGCCTTGATCGTTTGTAGGCGAGCCAGACGGATTTTTGTGCTTGCTCGCACTCGTCAATTGTGTCCGGGCTTCGATCATCTCTATATTATTCGGTTCCCTGTCATATTTTCATACCTGTGAGTGGGAACTAGAACTTCGACGGAATGATTTCTACGCCAAACACCAGTGAAGGGTGTTTGACTGTTGCTATCTTTGGTGTCGTTCGTCGACCATAACACTAGTGGCAATTCATCCGCCCACTTTCCACCTAACTCCCGTAACCTCCTTCTCAGATTCTCCATGATGATTTTGTTCTTTGGATTGACTTGCCCGTTGGACTTTGGAGTCCTAGGTGCTGACTTTTTTAGGGTGATGTTCCACCTGGCACAGTATCCCTCGGTATTGTTGGAGATGAATTGTGAGCCATTGTCACATATGATTTATGATGGTATACCAAACCTGCAAATGATGTTTCGTTTTATAAACGAAATGACCTGTTTATCTTTCACTTCTGTGAATGCTTCTGCCTCTATCCACTTGGAGAAGTAATCTGTCATTGCCAGTATCCAGGTTCTGTTTCCTGTGGCTCGTGGCAGAGGTCCTACTATGTCCATGCCCCACGCCATGAATGGCCAGGGAGAAATGATAGGTGCAAGGGTTCTACTGGCTGATGGATCATTGGTGCTGAGCGCTGGCAGGCGTCACATTTGCGTGCGTACTCTGCTGCATATGCCTTCATTGTAGGCCAGTAGTATCCCTGTCTGAGGGCTTTATTTGCCAAACTCCTGCCCCCTGCATGGTTTCCACATTCGCCACTGTGGAGAGCATGTAACACAGTATGTGCTTCTTCCTTGTCCAGACACCGTAAGTAGGGGCCTGCTAGTGATTTTCTGAATAATATATCATCAATGAGTATGAACCTGGAGGCCTTCACTCTGAAAGCTCTTACTTCTTTCTTGTCGTCTGGCAGCTTGTTATGACGCAGTCAGTCTAGGTAAGGTGTGCGCCAATCCCAGTCATCTGCCTGCTTAGATGTTTGATCAGGTGACTGTGAACTCTCACCTTCCTCTCAGAATCGCTCGGGGGCTCCTTCTTCATTCTGTGGATCCTCCAATTCTCCTTTGTCCACCTCATCTGCCTTCTGGATAGAAGGCTCTAGCATGTGTGCTATTGGAATGCTGGATAGCTCTGTTGGTTTAAATGTTGCCCCCAGAGTTGCCAAGGCGTCTGCTTCCACATTTCGATCTCGGGGATCTCGCTTAAGCTTGCAAGTTGCGAATTTTTGTTTTAATTCCTTCGCTATTTTCAAGTATACAATCATCTTTGAGTCTCTAGCTATGAACTCATCATTTACGTGGTTGACTATTAGCAAAGAGTCACTGGATATATGCAGGTGTCTGACCCCTAACTCCAGACCTAGCTTCATTCCCAATATCAGGGCCTCGTATTCTGTTTCATTGTTGGTTGCCTTGAATTCACATCTTACTGCTTGCGCTATCAGGTCTCGTTGTGGTGATCGCAGGATTAATCCCACACCTGCCCCCCTTTGGTTGGAGGCTCCGTCAATATGCATCTGCCAGACCCCTGTCTCCTTGCTTCCCTCTAAGGTGAGGATCTCCGTATCCGCCGTTCGGATGGATGGTCGGGTGAAGTCCCGACACAAAGTCGGCCAGTGCTTGCGATTTGATTGTTGTTCTGGGGTCATACTGGATATCGTACCCACTGAGGTGTACAGACCATTTTGACATTCTGCCTGATAGTTCAGGCTTCCTCGTGATAGATTTTAGTGGGTAGTTGGTCACGACATGTATGATGTCGGACTCAAAATAGGGGCGCAGTTTGCGAGATGCTACTACCAATGCTAGTACTAACTTTTCAAGAGATGTGTACCTGGTCTCTGCCGGTAGCAGAGACTTGCTCACGTAGTATACTGGCTTCTGTTCCTTTTCCTGCTCTCTAACCAGAACATCACTTACTGCCACCTCTGTGACAGCTAGGTATAGGAATAGTGGTTCCCCTGGCTTTGGTTTCGACAGCAGCGACGGGCTGCTGAGGTAGTGCTTCAGTTCTCTGAAGGCTTGCTCGTGATCCGGGGTCCATTCGAACTTCTGGCTTTTCCTTAGTATGTCGTAAAACAGCCTGCATTTATCTGAAGATCTTGAAATGAACTGTTTGTTGGTCGCTAACTTTCCAGCTAGTCTTTGAACATCCTTAGGCTTTTCAGGTGATTCTAGTTGTAAGATGACTTTGATCGCTCGATCTTTGGCTTCTATCTCTCTTTGAGTTACAATATAGCCCAAGAATTTGCCAGAAGATACTCCGAAGGTGCATTTAGATGGGTTTAGCTTCATTTTGTATTCCCTAAGGGTGCTGAATGTTTCTGCCAGATGCCGCATGTGATCTTTGGTCTTTGATGATTTCACCACCATGTCATCAATATACACCTCCATTGTTCTTCCTATCTGCTCTTTGAACATTCGGTTAACAAGCCTTTGATATGTGGAGCCTGCGTTCTTTAGACCGAATGACATGACGTTGTAGCAATATATTCCTCTTTCGGACATGAATGCCGTCTTCTCTTGATCTGCAGGATCCATCTTAATCTGATTGTACCCACTCCACGCGTCCAGGAATGTCAGCATCTCATGTCCAGCTGTTGCGTCCACCATTGCATCAATATGAGGCAGCGGGAATGGATCTTTAGGGCATGCTTTGTTGAGGTCGGTGAAGTCCACACATACTCTCCACTTTCCATTCTTCTTTGGCACTACCACTACGTTAGATAGCCATTCTGGATATTTTACTTCTCTTATTTTCTTTCTTTTGCCAACGAAGTTATCTACCTCTTGGTTGATCACCTTGTTTCTTTCAGCTGCAAACTTTCTTCTTCTCTGCTGGATAGGTTTACATTTTGGGTCCACACTAAGCTTATGCGTTATGATTGACGGATCTATTCTTATCATGTCATCATGTGACCACGCAAAACAGTCCATGTTATCCTGTAAGAACTTGACTAGTTGATGTCTTAAGCTTCCTGTGCACCCTGCTCCAATGAGCACGGTTCTTTCTGGGTGCAGCTTGTCCAGGTTAATTTGATCCAGCTCTTCTGCTGGGGGTTTGATGTATTTGTCCTGGATTGGCTGCTTCTGTAATTGCTATGCCGGAGGGCTGGCAGTGCATTTAAGTGCCTTCTTATAGCAGCCTCTAGCTTCCTCCTGATCTCCTCTTATTGTTTCTACTCCCCATGGTGTGGGGAACTTTATGCACTGGTGGTATGTTGAGGGGACTGCTTGTAACACCCCCATATTCCGAGAAGCCTTAACTAGGCCTTCCTTAGTATATAAGGGCATTACCATCTCAGTTGCCCGAGGTAAGTAATCATCAAAAGTCGATAAAAGAACAAATATAGTTATATTACGAGCGTTACAACCAACTTAACAAAGTAAAGATACAACTCGTGAGCTACACCCTATCTATATCGAAACTCGTGAGGACTCATCCCGCCAGGACTCCAGCTATCAACGACATCAACACCTGCTAAGACTGAATGCTCACCATAAGAGATCACGGCAGACACATAAACAAAAAAGACAACCACATAAGGTCAGTAACTGAGACAGAACATGACAAAACCAACGATATCTATCAACATGACAAACACAATCAGCCACACACACAATCACACCCACTCCAATCAATCTCCATCACCGACTGTCCACTGGACCAGCCCTGCCAGTGGGGGGCCGCAGCCGTACCCACCAAATCCCCGCTCATCATACCGAGCGATAACCCTATCCCATTAATGTGCACATCCCCTCCCGTGGCGGGTTCCACGGAGGGCGAAATTAGGGCGTGAAGCCACTCCCGCAAGTGACTCCACTCAGCCGAGAACGCATCTCGAGAACCAGAGACAAACAATCACAGACAGCTGCAATACAACAACAACCACAAACTGTATATACCAACCGACTACCGCATATACGCTGCCACACAAACACAACCACAATACAACAACAATGACACGACAACCGACACACTAGACTATCCACAGAAACTGAGTAGGCGAACCTACCTTTAAGCAACTGCAACCACTCCATGCCAACATACGAAATATCCAGCAATCAAGCAACACCTATATCCACAACACAATCATCTATCACTACCAAGCAAACCCTAACTGCAAAGACAAGGATACGGATGATGATGACGACATACCTATAAGAAGAAACCTGGCAAAAGACCGCTACCCGACTCAAGGTATGCTCTCATAAGGCACAAGAACCTTTAAAGGCTTCCATGGAGGTTATATGGTGAAGGGAAGGGAAAGAGGCGACCTAAGGATCTGAAGAAATGAGGCGGAAATGATTTGCGGATTTAACAAAACGCGATTATAAACCCTCGCTGAAAACCCGTTACTCGATCGAGTGTCCCACATACTCGATCGAGTGTCCCCTACTCGATCGAGTATCCAAGCTACTCGATCGAGTAGCCTCTACTCTATCGATTACCACACATAACTCACAACCCAAGGTAACTTTGGCACGCACTTCTAAGGACTATTACCGCTCCCAAGGTCAGTCAACGCTGGTCAAGGGGTCTCTAAAAGGGCGGGTATTACAGTCTTCCCCCCTTAAAAAGAACTTCGTCCCCGAATTTCAACTCACCTGGCTCAAAGTATAAAATTACGGGAACAAAACAACATCACTGCCCCCTCAACATAGGTCACTACTCCCCGGAAATACCACCCCCATGTCATCATCATCAACCGTCTAACACTCCATATAGATCGAAGCCTACAACTATTACTAGGAATACCAATCGGCACAACATTACGAGATTACCCTTTCACAAGCGACAACCAACAACACGAAACATGTCACTTTAGCACCACTATGTTACTCAACACTATAATTCTATTCCAACACACGACCTCCTGACTATCTCTCTATGACCGCCTTTTAAGTATACTATTCAACTTTACTTCAACAAACAAGTTACTTCCACTAACAAGTGCAAATAATTATACTTCCATACAAGAGATGTGACTAAAGTCGTAGAAAACGTTATAAACAAACAACAACATAATTTCAAAATTTGCCTTTTTATTTTGCGACATTACTCTTCCCCTCTAAAAGGAACTTCGTCCCCGAAGTTCACAACCAAATTATTACGCATGTTACTTACTATTTACATCCTGACATATATCTAACTCATATAATTCAACATTGATATTACTCATTAAACATATAATCATTTAACCATAAAAACGCATGCAACCATATTTGAGGAACTAGCCACCGTCAAGAACGCATGTATGTACCATGTGTATATTTATATCGGAAATACACCACTCCGATGAATTATAACTAGTAGACATTACCGGTGTAAAAATAATTGCAATAAGAAACACTTACTACCACACTATCCGTTACAAATACGCATCTAAAATCCAAGCACGACTTCCAACATATGAAATTATCGGTTCAAATATGTTACTAATCATCAATAACCATGTTAAACACCAAACATGTAATTATATAACCATTAAACAATTTTAATTTTACGAAAAGTTCCTGTAACAGTGCTACTCGATCGAGTATATAGGGTACTCGATCGAGTGTCCCCTACTCGATCGAGTGTCTTGGCTATTCGATCGAGTAGCCCTGAGATCAGAATACCTCATTTATGTCACACCTGCAACTACTCGACCGAGTATGGGGTACTCTGTCGAGTACCTACAGGTCAAAATCTTGGAAAATCCTGTCATAACACCGCATATATATATATATATATATATATATATATATATATATATATATATATATATATATATATAAATGTCACATAACATGAGTCGGGATGACTTCCCGACCCCCAAAATAAATCATGCAACAAGGTCAAAGTAGCAAATCTGGCCTTATGGCCATCCGTACAAACCACAATAAAAGTTCTAACTAACAACGACTACTATCGTCCAACACTATCAACCATAAACATGGATAAAGAAAGAGAGTATCACTCTTGCTGCTGCTGCTGCTCCTCCATCATCTCATCTCCTCCACCATCTCCTCCCGAGGTGCCTGCTCCCGACGACCCAATACCCGCATCAACCCCTGCTCCAGCTCCTGGACTCACATACCATGGGGTCAAGCCACCAAAGGCAAAGGACTGAGGTGTCCCCCAAGCTGACTGATCCACCCCGTAAGAGTGGAAAACCCCACTATAGTCCCCAACTCCACTCCACCACACTGGATGTGGCCCCTCGGTCCCAATCCCCTGAGTGTACGCCATCTCATGCATGTTCCTGAGTGTTAGAGTAGATGACACTCTCTCTGCTAAGTAGCTCGAACGCGTCTCCGGGGTGTCGAGGTAGGGGTAATAAGGAAAGGGTGCTGCTGCGGTGGTGCTGCCGGCCGTGGTCTAGTCTCAGCGGTCCTCTCCCTCACACGACGAGGTCCTCTCCCTATCCAGGGCCTATCCTCAACTACTGCCACATTCTCCCCCTTTTTCGGCTCGGGCATCACCTGAAGGATCGTGTCATCAATGAGGTAAGTCTGCAACTGCCGAGGTGCATCATCATCCTCCTCCTCCTCGTTGGAGTCAACAACTACCACCACCGGTTCCAACGGCTCTGTCGGTGGGAGGTGCTCAGAAGCCGAGATCCCCATCCAACTCATACCCCACACCCTCCAAGCTAGGCTACCATCAGCTAAAGTTCTCAACCACTTCAGGTCGAGGTAGTTGTCTCTGTCCATGGTAGGCACCGGTGTAGATAAAGGCACATACTCAGAAGAAGCCTCAAATGAGGTTATCGTTTCAGCTAGTCGAGTGGCGATAGCACCACAACTCAAGTACTGGGTAGTGAAGGTAGCCAACAAGGCAAGGCTAGCACACACCATGGCGGGAGCATTAAAGACCACCTTCTCGGTCCGCTCCGGGTTCAGATAAGACATTAAAAGCAACAGTTCATGATTGTTCAGCTTACTCATATCCGGCCTCTCATACAGAAGGTTTGACAACGAACGAAGGAAGATCCTCAAAGTAACATGTTGAACATCATTAATCAACATGTTGCTTGAGGTGGGAGCTGGCTTTCCGGTAAGACAAGGCATTAGGCGGCAGACGCCGCACTTAGAAGGAATGTCAGTGATGGAATCCTTGGGAGGCTTGGCCAACCCAAGGTGAGAAGCAGAAAGGTCATGGTCAGCAAGAAACTTGTGTTCATCAAACAAAACTCAATAGTTTGTGCAGCTGGATCGTAATTAAACGAGCTCATAAACTCCAAAGTCATGAAAGGGTATTGTTTTGAGAGGGATTTCACTGAACTAGAATACCCTGCCAGGGGTTTATGTGTAGGGTGATCTAACTCAAACAACTCGCTTGACTAGTATTATTAACTGAAATAACAACTAATAAATAATGACACAAAGATTTTATACGTGGAAAAACCCTGGGAATAAGGGAAAAACCCACAGGCACCAAGCCAGGAGTGATTGTTACTATGATTTTAGATAGCCTGACAGAGTATTGGTATATCAGGTGTGACTGGCGAAATTATAGTGCTTAAGAATACAAAAGTGTAAGTAAGAATGAGAGTGTATGGAATGATCCTTCTGATTTCATCTTCTCTTGTATTTATACTTATTCTTCTAGCCTCCTCTTCTTTCGTTTAGGGTCTCCTGGTCAATAGGGCTTGTGCCCTATTTACCCGGAGGTGGTTGCCATCTATTCAACCGTTGCCTTTGACTATCTTTCATATCTTTTCTCCTTGAATTGGTCTTCCTTGTTTGTAGGGGACATATGTTAATTGCTTAGTCTTTGCCTGTTGTGCTAATTGTCCAACATTCACTTGTGCCTGAGTTATTTTCCTCCCAGGTTGTTTGGTTGATTATTGCCTGTCTTGTGTCAACTCCTGCTTGGTGCCAATTCGTATTAAATAAATGCCTGGTTTCAGGTGTCTTTTGCTTGGAACTTGGTTTTGATTGTCGCCTGGCCTATGTCAGGTCAGGCAGGATAATTTGAGGCCCAACAATTTCCCCTTATCTGCTTATTATTGGGTCTGGCCAGGAATAAGGAGATAAAAATTTGGGCCAGGCAAAGAATTGTGCAGGGATCTTTTATCGGGTTAGAATTAGTGTTTGATTCAACTTCTGATAACGGCTACTTTCCATAAATAGGGTAGGTGCACAAAACCCTAGGAGAGTCATGATTAGTCTCAACCACTTGCTTTCCTAGCCGTTATATATTTGCGGCTATAAATATCATGCCTTTGCCGTGTTTGTCTTCACATTCCAATCTCCAATTTTCTTCTTCCTCTTTCTAAAAATTCTTTCTTTGCAAAAATTCATTTTCCAGAAAAATAAAATATGGCTGGTGGCAGGAGAAAGACAGCAGCTTCCAAAGCTCCTACTGGGACTGAAAAAAGTTCATGTTGAAGTCGAAATGGTTCCTGTCGAGGTTGAGAAGGTTCCTGATATCATCCCTGAGGATGATGTGGTAGAGATTGTTGCTGCCCCAGAGATTCTGTCCATGTCTTATAAGGGGGTCGAATATACTCCTATTAAGGCTTTGGCGGCTTCTTTTCATGAAACCAATCAGCTAAAACCAGCTTTTGAGCATTATATAAAGGGCAAGGGCCTTATTCCTCATGGGGCTGAGGTTTGGATCCCTAAGAGCAGTCCGGTTAGGGCTAGTTGGAGTAGTCCAGGCTAGTTCTGTATCTTTGAATGGGCATTCAGGGGTGGCTGTCAGCTTCCCCTTTCTCCTTTCATGACTGAGGTGATTAGGGCTATCAGGGTTCCCCCATTTCAACTCATGCCAATGGTCTGGAAAATCGTCCATTCTGTTGAGCACTTGTGTTCTAAGCACAAGTTGGTTATTACCCTGGATGACTTCAAGAATGTCTATCACCTAAAGAGTCATTCTACTGGAAGGTTTAATTTTCGAGTCAGGTCGAAAATGGCTCACCTGATTACCAACTTTTATTCAGGGGATGATAAAGGATGGGCTCAAACCTATATCTTCATCAAGGCTGATTCAATTGCCCCTGATCTGGACTATCTCACTTATCCAACTGTTGAAGGAGGTAACTTTCTTTTCTGTATTGTTTTAGTTTGGCAATAATATACTTTGGTGAGTTCACTTACTTTGCCCATGCTTCCTTGTAGTAAATGATTGGGTGAATGATCCTGATGCCGAGGGGTCAGCTGACCGGATAGCAGCGTTCATGGCATTGCCTGAAGAGGAGAGGGCGTGGCCTTCCTGTCTGGGGCAAGCTTCCATGCCTCGTTTTAAGAAGGCTAAGTTGAGTACATATAAGCCAGTGAAGAGCATTAAGGTTCCAGGGGTGTCTTCATCAGGGAGTAAGTTTTTTGCTTTTTGTCATTCTGTTTCTTGTATTAGACATGTGTTTATATTGCTGATTTAGATCCTCGTCGTGCAGCTACCAGGGCTTCTGCCAGGATTGCTAGTTTTGGTTTGTCTCTGGTGAAGGCAGGGGTTTCTCAAATTACAGGGGAGAGTTCTAAGAGTTGTGAGGCTACTGGAAGTGATAGTGTTGTTCAGATTCAGGAACCTGTGCAGGAGGTTCAGTTGGCATCGCCTGAGAAGGTTGTGGATGGGAGTGATCGTCCTGAGTAGAGGAATAGAGTGGATGAGTCTTCAGGAGGGGTTCATGAGGTCAGGGGGGTTAGGGCTCGTTTGGATGAGGTTCAGTTTGCCAAGGAACAAATTCAGGCTCAGGCTTTGGTGGTTGATGACCCATACTTCAAGTATCAGGCAGAGGATGCCTCTGCCCGTGCTTTGGCTGCTATGTATCGTACCAGGGACTATTCTTCCAACTTGATTACCATGCTTCAGGTGGTATGTTTTTTTGTTTTTGTCTTGTTTCTTGTGGGTATTTGTGTGTTTTCTTTTTTTGTGGCTTAGATGGGAATTTTATTTTTTGTTAGAATGTCAATGATATGCTGAGTGGCGCCTGTCAATTGGAATCAGTCCACAGCCTAAAAAATACCCTGGATTGGGAGGTACAGATTTTGAAAAAGGATGCTGAAAAGTTTAAGGCTAAGTTGGAGGTGTCTAAGGCTGAGAATCACTCTTTAAAGGAGGATAATGAGGCAGGGAAGGCTCAGTTGGTGGTGGAGTCTTCTAAGCTGAAATCTGCTCAGGATGCTGTGAAAGCTCTTCAGGCCAAGTTTGATATTGCCTAGGAAGAATTGAAGGCTGAAAAGCGGGCTATGCAAGAGGAGTTGAAGGTGAATGAAGAATTGGCTATAGAGAGGGATGAAGTTCAGGCCAGGTACAAAGATGCTGCACTTTATTTCTTTGGCAAAGGTCGTGTGGATGCTATGAAGGAGCCTGTTGAGGTCAGGCCTTTTTGGAATCCTGATCAGGAGTTGGCTGATCTCAATACCACTTATCCTGAGCTCTGTAAACTACATGCTGACGAAGAAGTGGACTCTCCACCATCTAAGGGAAAGAGTAGTGATGCTGAAGGGGAGGGAGATGAAGATGAAGAAGAAGAGGCTGCTGGTGAGGGAATTGGTTCTGCTACAGCTTCCAAGGCGGGCTTGTTTGTTTTTTATTTTGTTATTTTGTGGAATTTTGTGTAGTTTTGGCCTATCCAGGGGGGGATGTTCCCTGGACAAACAGTTTGGGATTTATTGGTTTTGGGTATTTCCTGAGTAAACATTTGATCTTCCTGCCTGGGAAGGGTATATCCCTGGGTAGGTATTAATATATCTTTTCTTCTCCTGATTTTCTTGCTGTGCTTGACTGGATTTGTACCTGTACATTCATTTGCCATTTTTCTGTTAGAGTAATGCCTGTCAGGAGGGCTTATGGCCCTCATTCCTGTGTTTTTGGGAAATGGTGGCTCTGTTTGCCTGTCAGGAGGGCTTTTAAAATGAGGGTGGTTGCCGGTCAGCAGGGCTTACGGCCCTCAGCCTGTTAGGAGGGCTTATTTTGACAAGTACTTTGGTCTATTCCACCATTGTACTTATCTTTTTATGTACTGAGCTCAGTTTAGTTTTTAGGTCAGGCAGGCAGGTGCCAAATTTGTAGAGCATTTTTAGAAATGCTTTTCAGGTTGGGTAGAGTGGCCCTCAATCCTGAACATTTGTTTAAGCCTAAAATGTAGCATATAACGAGTGAAAAGAAGGTGTAAAACAAGTTTTCAGGATTGGAATAAAATTTAGCACATAGTAGGAAGTTCTATTGACACGTATGTAAATTTGTAGCATATAACGAGTGAAAAGAAGGTATAAAATAGGCTAATAATAACAGGCAGGCAGTTTAGCACATAGTAGGAAGTTCTATTGACAGGTATATAGAGTAGGTAGTTTTACCTGCTTCTCAAATATGAAATAGTTTTAAGTGGGAAATGTTCCAGGATCTGGGGATCATTTCTCCTTCCAAAGTTTGTAGCCTGTAAGCTCCTTGTCCTACTACTGAATCAATTGGGTATGGTCCTTCCCATGTAGGGGCTAGTTTGCCTGCGTTTTTTTTCTCTGGTGTTGGGGAAGACTTTTCTTAGGACTAGGTCTCCTTCTTTGAATACTCTGATGTTGACATTTTTGTTGTAACTTCTTGTTACTGCCTGTTGGTAGGAGGCTATCCTGACTTTGGCTGCATCCCTTAGTTCTTCTGTTATGAGCAGGTTATCTTGCAATAGTGGTATGTTCTCTTCTATGGTGTTCAAGCTTCTTCTGGTGGTTGGCACATGAATTTCTGCTGGTATTACTGCTTCACAGCCATAGACCAGGGAATATGGTGTCTGGCCTGTGGCTGTTTTGGGTGTAGTCCTGTCAGCCCACAGGACTAAGGGGAGCTCTTCTGCCCATCTTCCTTTTCAGCTTTTTCTTCAGGCAGCTGATTACTACTTTGTTGCTTGATTCTACCTGACCGTTGGCTTTTGGATAGCCTGGTGTAGATGTAACTAGGTTGATATTCCATTATGCACAGAAGTTTGCTGTTCTCTTTCCCACAAATTGTGTACCGTTGTCACTGACTATTTCTGGAGGTATCCCATATCTGTATATGATATTCCTTTTGATGAATGATATGACATCCTTTTCTTTGACTTGCCTGTAAGAGTCTGCCTCTATCCATTTGGAAAAGTAGTCAGTCATTGCTAGCATGAAAACTTTTTGTCGAGGCGCTTGAGGTAATTTGCCTACTATGTCCATGCCCCATTTCATGAATGGGCAGGGGGCTGAGATGGAATGTAGTAGCTCTGATGGTTGATGGATATAAGGGGAGTGGATTTGGCAGGCTTCACATTTGGAGCTATATGCTATGCGATCGGCTCTCGGGGTTGGCGAAATAGCTTTGTCCGAGGACTTTGCTTGCCAGGCTTCTGCCACCTTTATGATTTCCACAGTATCCCTCATGTATATCTTCTATGACCTGTCTGGCTTCATTTGGTTCCAGGCAACGTAGGTAAGGTCCTGTAGATACCTCATTTCTGCACCCCTCGCAAACCACCCGGTGATGATTGGGCCGCATGTTTGATACGCGGAACGATTTGTGACAGTTCGTAAGATTATCGTCAAGTGATTGCTCAAATATCAATGTCGACCTCTTAGATGTCATCTACGCGTCGATACGGTCGTTTTGGCAGTAATTAGAGTACATTCGGAGTCCGGGTCAAAAACCGTCTCCATTTTCTGATAACTGTTAAATCCCGAGTCGGAATGTTCTGGAATGTTCCGGATATTTCTATTCCATATTTCACAAATTTTATCTTTTGGCAAATAATATCCCGTAATATTCATATTTAATATTAAGGAAGATCGAATTATTTCCGTCCTACCATAACTCAAACGCGGAAATCTTTCTTCAGCAGGAGGAAACCTCCTGGGAATAGACGCGGCCAGTCTTTGCGCCTCTTCCAAGAGACGCAGTGGCTGCTGCGCCTCTTCCCAGGCCCTTTTCTGTATGTTTCTCGTATCTTTTTCATATCTTTCCGAGATTCACTTCCAAAGAGTCTCCGAAACCCTAATTCCTTCACGTGATTAGTATAAATAGGAGCTTTCGCTCCTCATATTTCTCACGCGAGTGTCCGCCCTTCTCTTCTCCCTTTGCATTCTAGACTTTGTTCTTACTTATTGGCGCCTACGTGCTTGAACATTCGACCACGTAAGCTCGGATCTTTCTGAGTACCAGCCTCTCCGTTGCATGACCGACCAATTTGACCAACTACACCAATAATCAACTTAATTAATCAATCGTTTTCCTCTTACGAGGGCACTTTCTTTGCATTCGCGTCGAGCATCACTAATCGATATCTTAGTTCTTCTCGTTTCGTCAACATGTAAGTCTGAGGGTGTATAATCCTTGTTTATTTATTGTATTTTTAATTATCGTATCACAATTGTAAGGTTTACGTCGAAAATACCATTAAAACCGATTTCTAAAACCGTCTTTAAAACCTCGTTTATTTAATTTTCGTAAGATCGATCGAGAAAAGACGCAAAGAATCGCTGCGCCTCTTCGAAGGAGCGCGATTCTCGCTGCGCCTCTTCGTGAGGCTGCCGCAGTTCCTGCTTCTTTTCTTCTTCCTTCGTCCTCTGAAATTCGTCTTTGATTATTTGTTTTCACTTGTTTTCTTTAATTCTTCGATACAATAGTTTAATAATCACATGTATATTATTATTCATCATTCATTCACATGTTTAATTCATAAATACCGACTTTAATCCCAAATAATCCAATATTTGCGGGTTTTCGTCATTAAATTCAATTCCGGGTTGTAGAGATTCAATTTGTTCATATTGAGTTTCTGGAATTCGTCTTTGATATAGTTTTCATCTGTTTATTCACATGTTCATCGCATATTCGTCATATATCATCTAGTTAATTGATTTCAATAGAGGACTCATTAATATTCTTTTCACTAATTAATATCGTTCACTTCATGTAATTAATTCATTTGCATCCGTCTCACTCATGTTTTGCTGTTTTTATGACCCATTCACATGTTAAATAACATGTTAATCACTTTCATCCGAGTAAATAATTTAATCCATCATTAAAATCACCAAATTGAATTAACGGCTTGCAATTACGGCTTCACAGCCAGAACTGAGCCAAGGAACAGACGCAGCGTCTGCTGCGCCTATTCCAAAGGACGCAGCTCTGCTGCGCCTGTTCCTGGCTGAGTTCTGTCCCTGAACTCCGTCTTTGCCTTGACATAGTTTATTAATTACGTATTAATTAACTATTATTCGTATTATCACCTTCTGTTTGTTCGTTAATTTTATTCTTTATTCCTTTTTCTCAAATTATCCGTTTTAAAGGTATTTTCGACATAAATCGCCTATTCCATTGTAATTATTGTAATTTTCATTATTTTTAATTTATAATTATTGTATTTATTGTTTGTATGTCTCACATGTAATTGAACCTTAAATCCTACTTTGACATCAATTGTATGATAAATTACTTGTCTCACCGACTTAGTCTAATTCTCACATGCTAGGATTAAAACTTGGATGTTGCATTGCATGCATATAATCGACAATATATCGAGTACGAATAAACTCCCTAACCATTAGTAGAGGCCGCTATCGAGGCGGGCGGGATTAGGTGTTCGATCAAAAGAGCTTCCTAATACGTACCCTCACCCCTTACTCCAGATCTCTGTGAGCACCCGTGTTCATTGGCATCCACGAGAGTCATTCTAGACATAGAATGCTAAGGGTAACGATTGCTTAGTGTTCATGTCAGTACTTTGTGTCTTGACATGACACGAGGTATTCGAACGGTTCCAATTTCCCATAAAAATTGGTGGCGACTCCATACAAAATGCAAACGCTTGTTTCGTTTCTCACCAAAGCGCCAGGTATGGCGGCTCCTGTCCAGTCCCACTGAGACTTTTTAAACAACGTGTTATTTATAATCGTATAAGTGGATGCTTTGATTTTCAGGGCCCTTGCTTCGTTTTTATCTTTAGGGAGTATCCCCTGTAAGAACCAATCATAGTAAGGTTTAGTCCAATAGGTTGTGTCTTCCTGGATGGGACAAATTTGATCAGGCCTTTCTATGGTTGGTTCCAATAGGTGGATGATGGGTATTTTGTCAAACACAGCAGGGCTGAAGTTTGATCCCAGGCTGGCTAGGGCATCCACCTGGGTATTTAAGTCCCTTGGTATTTGGTCAATGTCAAAGGTTTTGAATTTTTTGCAAAGGTTTTTGACATATTCTAAATAGAGCATCATTTTTGAATCCTTTGCTGCATATATTCCTTTTACTTGGTTGGAAATTAAGAGAGAGTCAGTTTTTACCTTGAGGTTTGCTACACCGAGTTCTATACATACCTTTAGTCCAGCAATCAGGGCTTCATATTCAGCTTCATTATTTGTGGCTTTGAATTCACAACTAATAGCATGTGCAATTAGGTCTCCCTGTGGTGATTTCAAGACTAGTCCTAGGCCACTGCCTTTCATATTTGTTGCTCCATCTACGTGTAGAGTCCATTCCTGGTCTGTCTTATGGGTGTCAAGGTGATTAACCTCTTTTATGAGGTCTGGTTCCAGGGTAGGACTGAATTCAGCCACGAAGTCTGCTAATGCCTGAGATTTAATTGCTGTCCTGGGTTCAAAGGTTATATCATAGGTGCTAATTTGTCTTGACCATTTTGCCATTCTGCCTGATAATTCAGGCTTTCTCAGGACAGATTTGATAGGCAGGTTGGTCTTTACAATAATTGGGTGACTCTCAAAATAAGGTCGAAGTTTGGTACAGGACATTACTAAGGCAAGTACATATTTTTCAAGTAAGCCATACCTGGTTTCTTCGCCTAGGAGACTCTTACTTACATAGTAGACTGGATGCTGTTGGCCGTCAATTTCTTTGGTCAGGACTCCACTTATTGCTGTCTCTGTGACAGATAGGTAGACCGTCAGGGGTTCTCCTTTGTCTGGTTTGGCAAGTAGTGGAGGTGTAGTTAGGTATGTTTTGAGTTCTTGGAAGGCTGTCTCATGTTCAGGCAACCATTTGAATGCCTTGTTTTTCCTGAGTAGGTCATAGAATGCCTTGCACCTTACTGATGATCTGGAAATAAATCTATTCAAGGCTGCAACTCGTCCTGTCTGTTTTTGAATGTCTTTGACTGACTTGGGAGATTCCAGTTCTAGTTGATGCGTGTCCTAAATATGATGTTTTACACCCCATTTTACACGCATTTCAGAGCTCATTTATGTAGTTTATGCTACTATTCTCCCTATTTCCGTCTACTTTCGTGTTTTTGTACATTATTGCAGAAATGTGAAGAATCCAGCGGAAATTGAGCTAAATCCGTCCCCGAGTATCTTGCATTGCATTTGACGTGAAGTATTTACTCAAGAAACGAGCTTGGTGCGCATTTCGAGGCCTGAAAGATAATTTTATGAAGAATTAGAAGCGGACTATCAGCTAGAGCAGTCGATCGACTGGCCTTCATGGTCGATCGACCAGACCACGACTTACAGAAGCTACTGTTTAGCACAGCCCAGTCGATCGACCGGTCACAGTGGTCGATCGACCACACCGCTAA
Organism: Silene latifolia; assembly: GCF_048544455.1. Classification (NCBI taxonomy): domain Eukaryota; kingdom Viridiplantae; phylum Streptophyta; class Magnoliopsida; order Caryophyllales; family Caryophyllaceae; genus Silene; species Silene latifolia. Next base: position 23,914,545 of record NC_133530.1, on the reverse strand, counting down.
TCTGCGTGAATTAATAGAACGAGGATTAGGAAGCCCAATGTGTTTTAGGTTTTGAGAATAAAGTTACGTTATATTCCTATATAGGGTAACCTGACATTATGCTTTAGGCATTGAGATTCATTCAGTTTTTATCAGTTTTAGATCATAAAACAATTAGGGTTTAGCATTCAAGTTCGATTATTCAATACAATTTACTTTTGGCATCCGGTTTTTAATCTTTCCTCCGCAATTCCGTTCGGTATTTCTCTGTTTTAATATTCTATTTTATTGCTTATTTCGTTCATAGCTAGAATTGAAAGATTAGTTTCCCGAAGCCATAATTATCGTTTTATGCTAATCTTTTGTTCCGTTAATTTAAGCATGAATTCAGTAGTTTATTTCGTTAATCTTGTTGTTGTTTTTACCAATATCATGAGTAGCTAAATAGTTCGTGCTAGGATGTAGGGAATCTGTAGGTTAGGCGGCATTAGAATAGTTTGGCCTGAAATCGCGTGTCGGTCGATCGATCGCCCTACCTGGTCGATCGACTGACCTCGTGAGATTTATTTCGTTTTAATTATTTTAATTTCCATATTTAACGAATCTAATGCATGCGACTAGTTAGATGCTTAGTATTTGGCCGACCCAATAAGATCGAAAGATAGGGGAGAGAAATAGACTACCTAATTAAGACGACTAGATTAATGAGATCGAAAGATGAGTTAATTTAGCCTTTTTAGTCACTTTTCAGAACGAAAGTTAGTATTAGTGATATTAGGGACCTGTAGCGAGATCGAAAGATGCTACCTGTTAAGAGTGGACCGAGAGGACTTCTTATTTTTCCCGTCTCACGTGTTTGATTTAGACCTATCTGGTATACTGTCGCCGAAACTATAGTGAACCGACCATCCTAGCACCCTTTTATTAATTGATTTTTTTCTGTTTAATTAGTTTATATTTCACTTTCTGCCTTTAGTTATAGATCAACTCAATCAAAACCCCCACACACTTTTACCTTTTGACTTAAATAGAACAACTACTAATTGCATCTGCCTCTCTGTGGTTCGACCCTGCTACCGCTATCTATAGTTGTAGTTAGGAATTATAAATTTTATTTTTGGTGCACACAACGACGGGCATCAAATTTTGGCGCCGTTGTCGGGGAGGCAATTGTTTAAAATTTTTAGTTGTTTTATTTTTAGTCTTTCTCTTAGTTTAAGGGACATCTGTTCCTTAAACTATTCTCATATTCTTTTTGTAGTTTCCTCTTATGCGCAGGTCACAGGGTGGTGAATTACTGTCGTTCAATCCTGAGATTGAGAAGACTTTGCGCGAGTTGAGACGATCATCTAGAGTATTGCCGACAGAGGAAGAGCTGAGTACTCTGTCTAGTTACTACGAGAACGCTTTATTTTAGGAGGATCCACCTTCATCTCTGGTTTCTACTTCATCAGCTGAAATCGTCACTTCTCTAGATTTTCTAGAAATGGCTGAAGAGGCGAGTATAGCTAGTCACTCTGAGCCGACAGCTGCGAATCTCTACAAGGGATTCGCATTACCAGGGACAGACAGAAAATTCGAGCCGAAACCTTATTATATCAACTTGGTTGAGAGAAACCAATTCGGGGGAGCTGCAAATGAAGATGCAGCTAAGCACATGGAGACATTCATTGATTATTGATGTTCCATACCCCCACCAACCGGTGTGACCTAGGACCAGGTGAAAGAGACCATGTTTATATTCTCTCTTCGTGATGCTGCAAGGGAGTGGTACAGAGACCTGGATCGAGCTGCTCATGGGATAACGGACTGGAATTCGCTGGCCTTGGCATTCTACAAGAAATATTTCTCTGCCTCGAAGACGAATGCCATTAGAGCTCAGATCACGAGCTTTAAACAGGGTCCTGATGAGAACTTTCATGAGGCATGGGTCCGTTTCAAGAAGCTGGTGCGAACTATTCCGCACCATGGGTTTGAAAAGTGGAGTCTATGCAACCAGTTTTATAATGGGATGTACGACGATCAGAGGGCTATCTTGGATGCTGCAGCTAGTGGCAGATTCCATGAAAATATGGGAGAGACTAAGGGGTGGAAAATTATTGATGATTTGGCCACCCATAAAGCTGAGTATGGAAATTCCAGGGGAAATCAAAGGAGGAGGGCTGAATCCCCTTCTGTAGCTGCATTAGAGGCTCTTACGGCGAGATTTGATAAGTACGAGTTGGGAGGAGCTTCAAAAGGAGGGATCTACCATATGAATGCTGTGTCAGACGGTCCTTTCGTCTGCAAAAGATGTGGAGCTGAGGGACATGCTTCAGATCATTGTCCTCATCCCTATGAGTCTTTTGCTGCCTTTCAACAATATAGGCAGACAAACACTTATTATGAGCCGAATGTCCATCCAAACTTGAGGTGGAGTAGCCAAAATGTCTTAAACCCAACTCCACCTCCACAGCAGCAGCAGCAACAGCCATATCAAAAGCCTCCGTATATCCCTCAGCAGCAGCAGCAATCCCAAAGTTTTGATTTCAATGAGTTGAAAAACTTGTTGCTGAAAGAGTCTCAAGCTAGAGAGGCCGGGATGAAAATGTTGGAAAGCCAAATTGCCCAATTGGTTAGCAAGAATACAACTCGAGCTCCGGGACATTTACCGACGCAGACGGACCAAAATGAGACCCTTCATGCCATTACTTTGAGGAGTGGGTCTAACCTTGATGGGCCCGCTATGGTTGAGGATGTCGCTGAAAAAGGTGAGGCGGAACCAAGCAAGAACAAAGCTGTACCGAACAATAGCAAGAAAAGGACGTCTACCAGGTATATCAGTCGATCGACTGATACACCCGGTCGATCGACTGAAGCGCAGATTAAAAAAGCTTCTGGAACTGTAGAACTCAGTCGATCGACTGAGCAACATGGTCGATCGACTGAGGACGCTGCTGATATTGAACAATTTCGTCCTCCAATGCCTAACAACTTGAGGGATCACTTGTTTCGGGGTACGACTACTCCGAAAATATTGAGGCAAGACCCGATTGCTAATGGGTCGGTCCCGGATCCGAAATATGACCCGACAACGATTAATGGGTCATTTCTGAGACGGTCTGAGGAAGGGTCAAGCTTCAACAAAGAGAAGGTAGTGGATTTTCAGCCTAAATGCACCGATGCCGGCATGAGAGACTTAGAGGAGAGGGCTAAGTTGCTTCTTTCAGCCCCTTATCCGGAGAGATTGGTGCCGACGACGGAACAGGTATCGTTTAATAAATTTGAAAATGTTATTCGTAGCTTAAACGTACAAGTTCCTTTTCTCGAGTTAGTTAATCAAGTGTCTGCTTACATGAAATTTATGAAGCAACTTTTATCTAAAAAGAAGTCACTTGAAACTGTGCACACTGTCGCACTAACTGAGGAGTCATGTTCCTATCTGACCCACATTGCACCTCATAAGCTAGAAGACCCAGGTAGTTTTTCAGTTCCATGTAGTATTGGCACCTTTTCTATTGAGAAGGCCTTGTGTGACCTAGGAGCCAGTATTAGTGTAATGCCCTTGAGTCTTGCTAGGAAGTTGAAATTGACTAGGTTTGCAGTTACCAATATGACAGTACAGATGGCTGATCGTTCTGCGGTCCAGCCTATAGGAGTCTTAGAGGACATTCCCGTGCAAATAGGCAAGTTCTTTTTCCCTGTTGACTTCGTTGTACTAGATATGCCTGAGGATGCCCATATTCCTATCATTTTGGGTAGACCATTTCTGCACACTGCTGGTGCAGTTATAGATGTTGGTTCAGGTACTTTGACTTTCAAAGTAGGGAAGCATTCCATTGTCTTTGCCCAGACAGCTAAGAAGAAAGACCCCATGTGGCCGGTCACTTGTAATACGGTTTCTGAAAAGAGATCCTATTTTGTGCTTTCTGATATGCCTGTCTCTACACCTATTCCTGTTGTAACACCTCCGCCCCAGATAGGGAGCAAGTTGGAGAAAGATTCGGCTGTTTTAGATATTGCAGGAGCTGGTTTGGGGAAGGAAGAGCCGCATGTTGCTCCAGCTGTGAAGGAGCCAATCGTTTCAAGAGGTGGCTTAGGATGTCTTAGCTATGGCACTGACGAGGAGCTTGATGATGAGCCAGTCAAAGTAAGGGAGTCCGACTTGGACTTTGATGAGCCAGAAGAGGTCGTTGCTTGGGAGGATGTTGAAGCTGTTGATCCGTTGAGTTCTGCGGATGTTGGAGTTGAGAAGAGTGAAGCTGAGAAGATGAGCACTGTTGAGGCTACTTCTTGTAGCCAGGAGCCAAGCAAGTGGGCCATTCTGTGGCCGTTCTTGATCAACTATTAGTTGATCAAATGCTTTACAAAACATTTTATTGCTTTCGTTAAACTCTTTTTCTTTGCTTTTGTGTGCGCGAACTTTGCATTTTATAAGTTTGTTTAAGATTTTAAGACCTCTAGACTATTGTTTTGGGTTTTGCGCAATTTTGGGCGCGGTATTATGTGCATTTGCAGGTTAAAAGACCATGTTAGCTCACTTTATTGAGCTAATTCAAAGAAATCAGAAAGTTACAGCAGGTTTTTCGGTCGATGGACTGGCCAGTATGGTCGATCGACTGAGCTGCGACTTCCAGGAGTTTCTGTTCCTGTTCAGCCTGGTCGATCGACTGGGTAAGGTGGTCGATCGACCGATGTCCGCTGCTGTACCTGTTTTCGATCATTCCCCTGCTGTGTTTGATCGATTTGCCGAATTGAGGGAGTTTATTCTCTACTTTATTCTCCGATTAATTTCTGTTTTCTTCCGTTTTGCACATAATTTTGCGTTTCATTATTGTTTTCTCGAGATTACGCGTGGTATTGTATGTCTTTTCAGGTACCTATGGTAGCACTGCTGGCTACTGAAACCTCCTAGCTCACGCTGGTTTGGGGAGGTTTCCTTTTGCTGCGCTTAAAGTCTTGTGAGTTTCTGAATCCTTATTTCATGTCATTTTTATTTATTTATCACAATTTCCCATTTCCCTTTTTATTTCATTACATGATTTTCCACAATGGGGACATTGTGCGATTTGGTTTGGGGAAGGGTTTTGCGTTGCATTTCATTTGCTTGCATTCACGTTTACATTTTTGTTTTGCATTGTTTATTTCATTTCCTATATATATACAAAACACAAAAAAAAATTTGAAAATTTCAAAAAATGCACGTCTATTTTAGCATATAGGTCGAGTCGGAACGGTAGTATTTCAATGATGATATTGCATTTGCATCTATTTATGCCTAAGCCTTGCTAATTGACATGTTATTAGTAGAATCATATATGCATAGTCTACGAGTTTTCGTTAAATTTCTTGCTGAACTTGAGACTTGACTTAGATTTTTGGTAAGCTATTTATATTTCTGAGGATTAGAGCTTATAACTGGTGTCATTCATGACCAGTTTATCTAGATTGTGAGTAGTTACTCCTTGTAAGACATGTTGCATCAATGTGCATAAATATGAACTTAATCTGCTTAATACCTGTATGCATTCGGTTTGTGGTTTGTTGACACATGTGGTAGAGGTTTTCCTTTATTCATTTTGCCCATAAGCTCCACACTGCCAAAAATAGCTTTTTGTCCCGTTACTACATCCTACATTTAGCCTGCCCTTGTCAAGCTAGTAGTTTATGTTCTTGGGATTGTTACTTTCTTTTTGGTAGCTAATGCTCATTTTGAGATGATGTTGGGAAGATGAAAAAGTTGAAAGAAAATAAAAAGAGAAAAAAACAGAAATAGAAAAGAAAAAAATGATTCGAAAAAAAAAAAGAGAAAAAGAAGAGAGAATTAAGTTCGGTATGGTCGATCGACTGGCCACATTGGTCGACCGACTGAAGCCCGAGAAGAAAAAAAAAAGAAAATCAATTCGCATGATTCCAGTCCTTATTAAATGGCGATTTTTGCTCCCATGTTGTATTTATATCTTATGGGGAGTTGATTAATAATTATTGAGATTGTGAGATTTGTGCTTCTAATTAGCACCGGGTTTTATTGTTGATTTTGAGCAAGAAGTTGGATGTTGTTTTATGGTTCTGTTTAGGCACTAGCTTGATCACCTGTACCTCCACATTCCCATAAATGTTTTGCCTCTTCTTACCCATTACCTCACATATCCAAATATACCTCGGCATGTGTCATGGTCATTTGTTCGGTTGGAATGCATATGTACGGTCGTAGAGATTATTTTCATATTAGATTGCGGGCATGTTCTTATAGGTCGTAGTTAGGTGAGTGTCATTACAAAATGAATTCTTTCTATCTTATACATTTTCACCTGTGCTTATGAGTGATTCGAGCGACCCGTGAGAGTCCAATTTGATAAGTCTCTATAGTTGACGGTTCAGCAGTTTTTAACGACTTCATAACTTGTTTGCATGATTTACATTATTAATTGATTGTTAGTTGTTGCATTAAAGTGGTCTAGGCTAATCGGTTTGCATTTCGCTCTGAGATTGAACTCGTTCCATTAGGTTTTAGGATCGAGTCTAGTTCTTGCTTTGGGACAAGCAAGGGTTTGGTTTGGGGAAGTTTGATGCGTGTCCTAAATATGATGTTTTACACCCCATTTTACACGCATTTCAGAGCTCATTTATGTAGTTTATGCTACTATTCTCCCTATTTCCGTCTACTTTCGTGTTTTTGTACATTATTGCAGAAATGTGAAGAATCCAGCGGAAATTGAGCTAAATCCGTCCCCGAATATCTTGCATTGCATTTGACGTGAAGTATTTACTCAAGAAACGAGCTTGGTGCGCATTTCGAGGCCTGAAAGATAATTTTATGAAGAATTAGAAGCGGACTATCAGCTAGAGCAGTCGATCGACTGGCCTTCATGGTCGATCGACCAGACCACGACTTACAGAAGCTACTGTTTAGCACAGTCCAGTCGATCGACCGGTCACAGTGGTCGATCGACCACACCGCTAATCTGCGTGAATTAATTGAACGAGGATTAGGAAGCCCAATGTGTTTTAGGTTTTGAGAATAAAGTTACGTTATATTCCTATATAGCGTAACCTGACATTATGCTTTAGGCATTGAGATTCATTCAGTTTTTATCAGTTTTAGATCATAAAACAATTAGGGTTTAGCATTCAAGTTCGATTATTCAATACAATTTAATTTTAGCATCCGGTTTTTAATCTTTCCTCCGCAATTCCTTTCGGTATTTCTCTGTTTTAATATTCTGTTTTATTGCTTATTTCGTTCATAGCTAGAATTGAAAGATTAGTTTCCCGAAGCCATAATTATCGTTTTATGCTAATCTTTTGTTCCGTTAATTTAAGCATGAATTCAGTAGTTTATTTCGTTAATCTTGTTGTTGTTTTTACCAATATCATGAGTAGCTAAATTGTTCGTGCTAGGATGTAGGGAATCTGTAGGTTAGGTGGCATTAGAATAGTTTGGCCTGAAATCGCGTGTCGGTCGATCGACCGCCCTACCTGGTCGATCGACTGACCTCGTGAGATTTATTTCGTTTTAATTATTTTAATTTCCATATTTAACGAATCGAATGCATGCGACTAGTTAGATGCTTAGTATTTGACCGACCCAATAAGATCGAAAGATAGGGGAGGGAAATAGACTACCTAATTAAGACGACTAGATTAATGAGATCGAAAGATGAGCTAATTTAGCCTTTTTAGTCACTTTTCAGAACAAAAGTTAGTATTAGTGATATTAGGGACCTGTAGCGAGATCGAAAGATGCTACCTGTTAAGAGTGGACCGAGAGGACTTCTTATTTTTCCCATCTCACGTGTTTTATTTAGACCTACCTGGTATACTGCCGCCGAAACTATAGTGAACCGACCATCCTAGCACCCTTTTATTAATTGAGTTTTTTCTGTTTAATTAGTTTACATTTCACTTTCTGCCTTTAGTTATAGATCAACTCAATCAAAACCCCCACACATTGTTACCTTTGGACTTAAATAGAACAACTACTAATTGCATCTGCCTCTTTGTGGTTCGACCCTGCTACCGCTATCTATAGTTGTAGTTAGGAATTATAAATTTTATTTTTGGTGCACACAACGACGGGCATCACTAGTATGGCTTTTATTTGTTCTGGGCTGGCTTCTATTCCTCTCTTAGTCACCATGTAACCTAGGAATTTTCTTGAAGAGACTCCAAAATGGCATTTGGATGGATTAAGCTTCATGTTGCATTCTTCCAGGATCTTGAAGGTTGTTTCCAAGTCCCTGACGTGATCTTCAGCCTTCTTTGATTTGACCACCATGTCATCAATATAGACTTCCATTGTGTCTCCTATTTGGTCTTTGAACATTGTATTGACCAGGCGTTGGTATGTTGCCCTTGCATTTTTCAGGCCAAAGGGCATTGCTGTGTAGCAGTAACGTTTAGTGATGCTCGACTCGAATGTACGACGAAAGTGCCCTATAAGAGGAAAACGAACAAGATTGATTAAGTTGATTGATGTGGAGTTGGTCAAATTGGTCGGTCATGCAAAACGAGGCTGGTACTCAGAAGGATTCGAGCTTACGTGGTCGAAAGTTCAAGCACGTAGACGCCAAAAAGCAAGAGCGTGGTCTAGAATGCAAAGTAGAAGAGAAGGGCGGACACTCGCGTGAGAAATATGTGAGACCGAAGGTCTCTATTTATACTAACCAATGTAGATACCTCATTTCTACACCTCCCGCAAACCACCCGGTGATGATTGGGCCGCATGTTTGCTACGCGGAACGATTTGTGACAGTTCGTAAGTTTATCGTCAAGTGATCTCAAACAGTAATGTCTACCTCTTAAGTGTCATCTGCGTGCCGATACGGTCGTTTTGACAGTAATTAGAGTACATTTGGAGTCCGGGCCTAAAACCGTCTTCATTTTCTGATAGCCGTTAAATCCCGAGTCAGAATGTTCTGGAATGTTCCGGATATTTCTATTCCATATTTTTATAAATATTCCACAATCTTTAATCTTTGGTAAAGTATTTCCCGTAATATTCACACAAAATATTAAGGAAAACCGAATTATCTCTTTATTCCATAATTTAAACACGGAAATCTTTCTTTCGCAGGAGGAAACCACTTGGGAATAGACGCAGCAGGTGCTGCGCCTCTTCCAAGAGACGCAGTGCTTGCTGCGCCTCTTCCCAGGTCCTTTTCTGCGTATTTCTCGTATCTTTTTTCATATCTTTCCGAGAATCACTTCCAAAGACTCTCCGAAAACCCTATTCCTTCACGTGATTAGTATAAATAGGAGCCTTCGCTCCTCATATTTCTCACGCGAGTGTCCGCCCTTCTCTTCTCCCTTTGCATTCTAGACCTTTGTTCTTACTTTTTGGCATCTCTGTGCTTGATCATTCGACCACGTAAGCTCGGATCTTTCTGAGTACCAGCCTCGTTGCATGACCGACCAATTTGACCAACTCCACAATCAATCAACTTAATTAATCTAATCATTTTCCTCTTACGAGGGCACTTTCTTTACATTCGCGTCGAGCATCACTAATCGATATCTTAGTCCTTCTCGTTTCGTCAAACATGTAAGTCTGAGGGTGTATAATCCTTATTTATTATTGTATTTTATTTTATTGTATCATCAATTGTAAGGTTTATGTCGTAAATATCTCTTAAAATCGATTTCTAAAACCATTGCTTCAAAACCTCTTTTTACGGATTTCCAGAAGACTAACCGTCGAGAAAGGACGCAGCAACTGCTGCGCCTCTTCGAAGGGACGCAGCACCTGCTGCGCCTCTTCGTAAGGCTGCCGCAGTTCCTGCTTCCTTTCTTCTTCCTTCGTCCTCTGTAAATTCGTCTTTTTATTTGTTTTTGTTTGTTTGTTAATTCTTCGATATAATAGCATAATAATTCACATGTATATTATTTATCATTCATTAACACGTCTAATTCATCATTAATCCGACTTAAATCCCAAGTAATCAATATTTGCGGGTTTTCGCCATAAATTCAATTCCGGGTTGTAGAAATTCGATTTGTTCATATTGAATTTCTGGAATTCGACCTTTGATATAGTTTTCATCTGTCTATTCACATATTCGTCATTAATTTGTCGTTAATTCATCGTGTTTAGTTTATTTCATTCACCCATGTCACTCTTCATCGTTCATTCATGTAAATAAATAGTAATAATCCGTCTCATCCATGTTTATTGCTTTCATGACCATCATTCACATGTAAATAATCTATTAATCACTTCCATCCGAGTCGAATAATATTAATTAACCCTTAAATTCATCCACAAATATTAACGATTTGGTTCGCTACTGCCTTAACTCACCCTTGGAACAGACGCAAAGAATCGCCGCGCCTCTTTCTAAAGGGCGCGATCTGCTGCGCTTTGTTCCAGGTTGAGTTCTGTCTCTGAACTCCGTTGTTGCTTGACCTAGTTTAATTAGCTTACGTATAATTAACTATTAACCGTATTATCGCCTACTGTTTGGTTCGTTAATTTATTCTTTTATTCTTTCGTTTATTCTTTTATTCTTTTTCTCAAATTATCCCTTTTAAAGGTATTTTCGACATAAACCGCCTATTCCAATGTAATTATTGTAATTTTCATTATTGTAATTTATAATCGTTGTATTTTGTATCTTTTGTATGTTTTCACATGTAATTGAACTTAAATCCTACTTCGACCCAATTGTATGATAAATTAATTGTTAACCGACTTAGCCTAATTCTCACATGTTAGGATCAAAACTTGGATGTTGCATTGCATGCATACAATCGACGATATATCGAGTACGAATAACTTCCCTAATCATTAGTAGAGGCCGCTATCGAGGCGGGCGGGATTAGGTGTTCGATCAAAGGAGCTTCCTAATACGTACCATCACCCCTTACTCCAGATCTCTGTGAACATCCGTGTTCATTGGCATCCACGAGAGTCATTCTAGACATAGAATGCTAAGGGTAACGATTGCTTAGTGTTCATGTCATTACTTTGTGTCTTGACATGACACGAGGTATTCGAACGGTTCCAATTTCCCATAAAAATTGGTGGCGACTCCAACAAAAATGCAAACGCTTGTTTCTCTTTCCTCCCAAGCGCCCCCGTGGGCGGCCCGCTGTCCACAGTTTGGCGACTCCGCTGGGGATAATACACTTACGTGTAGCTAGGGTGAAACTTGAACAAGGTTAGGGAATAGTTTGTACAAGACAATTGTCGGTTTTCATAACTCGGTCTTCCTAGATCGTTTTATTCGGCCTTCTTAGGCCCAACCCAACCCATTCGACCAATCGTCCCGTCTAAACGGTCCTAATTCTTATTTGGGCCTAAGGATGGATAGCGATTGACGTCATCCATACCATGATACTTACTCTTGTTTGTATCAAGGGCCTTCACTACTTGAGGAAATGGACTAGGAATCGGCCTTACTCTTGTTTGGTACGAGCCTCTCCACAGACTTCGGGTTTGATGGCTCGGTATGGCAACCCACCCTTTAAACCAAAACCCTTTTAGATGCACTCAGCATCCCGTTATAATGCTTGTATAAATGTTTGTACCTTACGTGATCACCATTTCTAAACTAAACCATGACGATTTTTTCAAAGATCAAAACCCTTTTTTTAATCAAAATTTCAAAAAAGGCCTAGATTAGCGCAAAACCCAGTCAAAACTCTGTCCGTTTGTCGAGTCAAAATCCGGGTTACAAGCCCATTTCAAAACCTCACTTTGAGTCCACTCCTACGACTACACTATAGTTGATTAGGATACACATTTTCAAAACCTTGTCTTTTCTTCAAAGTCCACTCAACACAAGTGGCCCACACCCACTTCACGAGTCAAAATATTTCTTCTTTTAGCAAGGGTGTTAGAATGGTCGATCGTGTTTTGATTCACCATCGATCTCTTGTCCAGTTTTTCAAGATGCCTGGATCCAGCGAGACAAACCTCCACCAAATTCAAGATGGTAATGATCGAATCCTAGCCGCGCTTTCCCGTATCCAAGATACCCAAGACCAAGTTTATGATCGCCTTGAGACCATCGAGGGCCGGATCTCTGCCGTAGAGGGGAGGTTGCCTCCTCATGAAAGTGAAATAGTTGATGACTTCGTGAACGACTTCAGGGATGAAACCCCTCACATGGGAATGACTGTAGCCGAGAAAAGACTTCAACACTTAGAGGAGCAATTGATGTACCTTAAGGGGAATGACGTTTACATGGAGAATAATCGCAAGTATGAGGCCGTGAACTCCAAATTGCCAACCAACTTAAACATGACGGATATCCTTAAATTCAAGGGGCACGAGAACCCTTTGAACCACATCCGTGCTTTCAAGGATTACATGCCTATCAAAGGCATCAAACCCGAGATGTTCTTAAGGATCTTTCCTTCATCTCTCGACACCATCCCAAAACAATGGTTCTACTCCTTAGAACACAAGAAGGTCGCTACGTGGGAAGAGGCCGCGATCGAATTTTCCAAGCAACACGCGGATAATGCTGAGATCCAAGGTAACATGCGCACTCTAGAGGTTCTTACCCAAAATGACAAAGAAGGATTCACCGACTTCCTAATTAGGTGGAGGAAGACTAGTACCAAACTAGTTGAACGCCCGGATGAGGCTATCCTTGTGGAGAAGTTTGTGGATAATCTCAAACCCATCTATGCCAATCATTTGAGATATCAAAACATCAAAAGTTTCAAGGACTTAACCGTACTAGGGACAAGGATTGAAGATGACATCCGTAAAGGGCTCTTGTCCAAAACGGTAGGTCGAGGATATCAAGGCTCAACAAGTCGTTCATACGGCTCCACTAGCAAGACCGACGAAGTTAACCTTCTCGAGCCATCCAAGAAAAATACCCCACCAAGGAAATTCACAAATCTAGGGGATACTTACTCCAACGCTCTTAAGAGGTTAATGAAATTGGGCAAACTCCAACCCATTGGACCTACTCCCGAACCCGAAAGGAAATCCAAATTCTGGGACGAGAACTCGTACTTTTAATACCATAGGGGCAAGGGGCACGACACAGAAAAATGCTACAAGTTGAAAAATGTGCTTCAAGACATGATCGAAGATGGTCGATTTCCAATACCGCCGGGAGGTAAACCCAACAACACTCAGAATCCTCTTGGAGTTCTAGTGATTACAAGTGACGAATCTACCTTAGATTGCTCACACCTCATTTCTCCAATTGAAAATGGTATCCACGCAATCGAAAATGAGGGGTTCTACTCTACTATCTCCCCTACCATTTCCGACTTCATCATATGGGCAAGGAGTGTGGATAGACAAGTTTGGGAATTAGAAAATGTGGTGACAACTTTACATGATCCCGATGCAACACCTAAAGAGTATGTGCCTTCTCTCCAAACGCTACTATGCAAGAAATAATCACTGTGGTTGATAAGTTAGTCGACCAAATCATACGACTAGAAGATGATATCATGAGAATGAGGGAACTAGCTACGATCCATGGAGTTTGGGCCGATGATGATGAGGACGAGTATCTCATTGAAAACTCTCTAGTCAAAGAAATAATCCTAAATGGTGAAGACCAAGATGTGGAACACCTAACTCGTTCGGGTCGCCCATATCAAAACACTACTCAAAATGGTCCAACCAACGTTGTCACGCCAAATGACAACGAAGATGACTCCACTGACCATTTGCTCAAGCAATTACAGAAGACAAAGGCTGATCTTTCAGTCTGGCAATTGGTAGCAAGCTCATTCCCACATCGCCAAGCTTTACTGCAAGCTTTGGCCAAATTAAATGTAGCACCTAACTCCACTCCCGAAGACGTCGTCAACTTGGTCTTCCAAGAATCACCAAAGCTAAGTAATCCTATTACTTTCTCAGACGAAGACTTGCCACCTTTCGGCGCTAGTCACAACCTAGCTCTTTACATCACTATCATTTGTCTAAAGAAGAATGTGCCAATGACCTTGGTAAATGATGGTTCTGCGGTCAACGTCATACCCCTCAAAACGGCATACAAATTAGGCATGAAAGAGTCGGATTGGACCCCTACCAATCAAGGTGTTCGCGCATATGATGGTACACGACGAAAGGTAGTAGGACTTGCTAACCTAACCATAGCCACAGGGCCAATTGAGCGAAAGGTTAACTTCCAAATAGTGGACATTGAAGCTTCCTTCAACATACTTCTGGGAAGACCTTGGATTCACGCTTCCAAAGCGGTAACATCCACTCTCCATCAAAAGATCAAGATCCCACTAAATGACAAAGTAGTGACGATCACTTCGTCACCCATCAAAGCAATAATCGAGAAGAAATCAAACAACCAAGTCCTTAAAGACCCAGTATACGAACTTGGGGGCTTCCAAAGCGTAGGTGTCATAGAAAGCGAATTGGCACCTTTATACTACGATCCATACTCCAACTTGGTGGTCAACCACATACTCAAATCCCAGGGATACTTCCCTGGAATGCCTTTGAATCCTATTCGGAAAAACACCTTCGCACCATACAAGGAAGGCAACTCAAAGAGGATACCACTTGGACTAGGATACAAACCCACTAAAGAGGAGGTTCTCGAAATGCTTGCTCAAGTTCAAAACAGTAAGTATGTAGGAGTCCAAATGCGACCCTATCTCCCCACCTTAAATGGGTATTTTGTCAAGGAAGGAAGTCTAGAACTCTTTCACGGTTTTCCCGAGCCTTGGCAATATCTCGAGAGGAAGCTAGCCGGAATCGAGATCTTTCACGATTGTTATTTCATCCCTCCAGAAACGGTTCCTACCGTCAAAACCCGTCAAGCACCTTGCTTAGACGAACAAGCTGTTAGCCTATTGTTTGGAGAAGATCGATTTGTTAGAGCCGCGCAGGACGACATCATTACCATGATACTTCAAGACGATCATTTCAACCCCACCGCGTTAATCACAGAAACTAACGCAAGTCAGCAGAAAGGGTGGAGAAAATCAATCAAGTGGGCCAACAATCAAGGAAGACTCTTCAAACTCACCACTGGAGAAGGAGAGATGTTCAAAGGAGAACCAGAAGACGATGAGTTCGAGTCGGAGTCGGAGTCAGAGTCAGAGTCTAGAGAAGTCACTAAGGAGTCACCTCCTCTCGTCATCCCCATTCCCTTTGTTTCTCCTAGCTTAGCCTCGAGAAGTCACAGTAGTTCGGGAAATGTCCCAACCACTGTCCCTTTGCCGCCACTGACCACAGATCAGATGGCTTCTTTGTTTCAACTTTTCCCAAATTTTAATATGAATAAATCAGGTTCTGCTTACTCTTTGCGTTATCTTGAGTGCAATTCTGTTTACGATGATACTGAGGATGACCAAGATCCAGACTCAATCGAAATACCTCCCTACGTAGCCAAAGAAATACTACAGGAAGGGGAAGGGGGACCAGTCATAGAGGACACCGAACCCATCAATGTAGGAACCGAACTAGAACCCCAAGAACTTAGGATAGGGACTACCTTGAGCTCTACCGAAAGGGCCGATTTCATAGACCTCCTAAATGAATTCAAAGATGTTTTCGCTTGGTCCTACAAAGACATGCCAGGGATCGACATGGATATCGCCGAACATAGAATCCCGATTAAGCCAGGTTTCAAGCCTGTAAAGCAGAAGCTTCGTCGCATGAGAACAGAATGGGCTCTCAATATTAGGGAAGAAGTTGATAAGCAATTCAAAGCCGGGTTCATCAAAGTTTCCGAGTATTCTGACTGGGTAGCCAACATAGTACCTGTACCCAAAAAGGATGGGAGAATCCGTGTTTGTGTTGATTTTAGAGACTTAAACAAGGCAAGCCCTAAAGACGATTTCCCTCTACCACACATCGACATATTGGTGGACAATACTGCAGACCACGCATTACTATCCTTCATGGATGGATATGCGGGTTATAACCAAATCAAGATGGCCTTAGAAGACATGCATAAGACCGCCTTTGTCACTCAATGGGGAACCTACTGCTATACGGTCATGCCGTTTGGGTTAATCAACGCCGGAGCTACATATCAACGCACCGCAACTACACTCTTACATGACATGATGCACAAAGAAGTTGAGGTATACGTAGACGACATGATTGTCAAATCCAAGGAAAGAGAGGGGCACATTGCGAACCTTCACAAATTTTTCGCAAGGCTAAGAAAGTACAACATGAGGCTCAACCCTCAAAAATGCACATTCGGAGTAACATCTGGTAAACTCCTGGGATACGTTGTTAGCCAACGAGGTATAGAAATAGACCCTTCCAAAATCAAGGCTCTAATCGAAATGCCACAACCCCAAACAGAAAAAGAAGTCAGAGGATTCCTAGGAAAAGTGCAATATATAAGTCGATTCATATCGAAACTCACCATGATTTGCGAACCTATCTTCAAGAAGCTCAAGAAAACGGACCACACCATGTGGGATGACGATTGTCAGAAGGCATTTGATCGAATCAAGGAGATATTGGCTAAACCACCAGTGCTCATGCCACCTCAACGAGATCAACCTCTTGGTTTATATCTCACAGTAACCAAAACCGCCATGGGTGCCATGCTAGCTCAAACTGTAGGAAGTGAAGAAAGGGCTATCTACTACCTTAGTAAGAAATTCCTGGAGTACGAGTGTAAATACTCACAACTCGAGAAGACATGCCTCGCTCTTGTGTGGGCAACGAAGAAGCTACGCCATTACATGCTTAGCTACTCCGTCAAAATATACTCCAAAATGGATCCAGTCAAATACCTCTTCGAGAAACCCATCCTCAACGGACGCCTAGCAAGATGGACCTTGATGCTCTCAGAATTTGATCTCAAATACGTGCCTCTGAAAGTTATAAAAGGGCGTGCCGTCGCCGAATTCTTCGCAGAAAATCCCATCAATGACGCACAAACGATAGACACTTGGTCATTTCCCGACGAGGATATACTCCAAACTGATGTAGACTCCTGGGACCTTTACTTCGATGGAGCATCAAACTTAAGAGGATTTGGAATAGGAGTGTTGCTCATTTCTCCTGAAGGCAAGCATACACCAATCTCTGTCAAACTCGACTTCGAGGTGACGAATAACGCTGCAGAATACGAAGCTTGTCTCATTGGACTACAAGCGGCAGTAAGTTTAGGCATTAAGAACCTCCGGGTACATGGGGATTCATCACTGATCATCAATCAAGTTACGGGATCATGGAAAATCCGAAGCGAAAGCCTGGCACCTTGTCAAGCTAGAATAGACCAAGTTGCCCAATTCTTTGATAACGTGATCTATCTACACCTACCTCGGGAAGAAAATCAATTTGCAGACGCTCTTGCGAAACTCGCATCTTTGATTAATATGCCAGATAACATGGTGGAAATGCCTTTATGCATCGCACGACGGTCAGAGCCGGCTTACGTACACCAAATCACCGATGAAGAGGAAATAGCGCAGGAACCCTGGTTCCAAGCAATCCTGAATTTCAAGCTCAACGGTACCTATCCACCAGATATGGGCAAAAGGGGACAACGTGCTATACGCCTACTAGCTTCCCAATATGTTCTCATGCAAGGAGAGTTGTACAAAAGAACACCTCTTGGTGTAATCCTACGTTGCCTTGATCATTCACAGGCACGGAAGGTGATGGAAGAAGTCCACGATGGAGAATGCGGTCCTCACATGAGTGGGCCCATGATGGCAAAGAAAATCACACGTTTAGGGTATTATTGGACCACAATGGAATCTGATTGCATCAAATACGTAAGACATTGCCACAATTGCCAAATCTTCGGGAATGTACAACATGTCCCTCCTTCATTGCTCTACACGATGACGTCTCCTTGGCCATTTTCTGCCTAGGGAATTGACATAATCGGGAAGATAACCCCAGCCGGAACAGGAAGTCACTGTTTCATCCTAGTGGCAATCGACTATTTCACCAAATGGGTAGAAGCAGCTTCCTACACTAGTCTTACAGCCAAAAATGTGGCAAAATTCATACAAAACAACATCATCTGTCGATATGGTTGCCCACATGAGATCATTAGTGATAATGGATCACATTTCCAAGCTGAGACTGAGCAATTGCTAGCCAAGTACAAAATTAGACATCACCATTCTTCGCCTTATAGACCACAAACTAATGGTGCGGTAGAAGCAGCAAACAAGAACGTTGTCACAATTCTCAAGAAAATGATTGACAACTATCGAGACTGGCCAAGCAAGATACCCTTTGCCTTGTGGGGATATCGTACATCTGTTAGGACGCCCACTAGGGCTACTCCTTTCTATTTGACTTACGGCATGG
Source organism: Silene latifolia (assembly GCF_048544455.1). Lineage (NCBI taxonomy): Eukaryota > Viridiplantae > Streptophyta > Magnoliopsida > Caryophyllales > Caryophyllaceae > Silene > Silene latifolia. The sequence continues at coordinate 23,896,352 of NC_133530.1, read as the reverse complement.
AAGTTGTACAACCAGTCGAGCTAGAAATACCATCCTTGCGTATTTTACTCGAAAGTTAAATTCCAGAAGCCGACTGGAAAAGGGATAGATGACACGTCAGTCGCGTACCTGTCAAAAATAAAACCTAACGGTCTCAACTAAAATGTAGCAGAGGCAGTCGAGTATCGAATCCACAGGGAGGTAACGTAATTATAACTATCTATTTTTAATCCTACGGTAACAATTGGGGTTTGTTGAATTTTGGTTCTAAACTACAAGATTAAAGGAAGAGAAATAAAGGAAGAGAGCAAATAAGGCAGGAAAAACGAATTAAACTATCAAGGAGAGAGGGACATGTCGGGAATTCGGTTCACTACGGTAGTCCTGTGACTCAGCTGTAAATGATTCAGACGAACTATTGTGAGACGGATGTTGAAAGGTCCTTTCGGTCCACTTTCTATCCTAAAATACCACTAACTTAACTTTCGTCCTCATTAGGGTAGTCTACTGTTTATAGCAGGCCTATTTAGTACAATCTTTCGATCCAGGATTAATTTTAGCCAGATTAAAGGTGACATAGAAGCGTGCACTCAACTAGGTCGGTAATTACAGTTAAATTGCTATAGTGACAGAGTCTCGTAATTAATTCGTCTAATTCATCTACTACATCGTCACATTTCTACCGCAGATCCCCTAATCCCAACATGAAAGGGGTTTAGCTACTCATATCGGTAATTAAACTAACAGCAAACAATTTACCAGCAGTAAACATTATAAATAAACTAGTTTATGCGAAATAAAACATCACGCGGCTAATTAAAGCCCAAGCCCATAAAAACCACTCGATCGAGTGGATTAAAACCACTCGATCGAGCAACTCTTCAGCATTTTCTACTCGATCGAGTAACTCTTCAGCATTTTCTACTCGATCGACCAGAAAGTCACTCGATCGAGTAGAGGGTCTTTGTGCAAGCTAAGGATCGAGTGAAAACCACTCGATCGACCACCAGAGGGCATGAAAACCACTCGATCGACTTGTAAAAGAGCTCGATCGAGTACTTGACTTCATTTCAGCTCACGTCTACGTCTAAGTGCCTCGTAATGCATGCCACGACGCTTCCAAATGTAGTATCTCACTCTGGGACAATCCCGTCTCCTCTAAATGCATGCAAAAAGGACAGAAAGGGGTATGGTTCCACTACTTTCGCGATCATTCCTACAAAAAGGACAAAATACACCAAAGTAGCCAATTCGGGGCAAAATACCATAAAAACAGTATAGAAATGCATAGAAATACGTGCTGAAATAGGCTAAAAAAGACTATACATTAGGCACGTATCAAATCTCCCCAAACCAAACCTTTACTCGCCCTCGAGTAAACTCAAAACTAAACTAATGGAACGGAAATGATAACTCAGAGCTAGCTTAACTTGTCTACTTGAACCAATTTAATGCAACAGAAATCAACGGTTTAAGCCAAGCAGTCAATACGCAAACGAATTATAAGCTGTTCGGAAATATAGCTGACCTATCGACCTTGCAAGACCAACAAAATCGGACTCTCACGTGGTCACTCTTCTCTCATGAAGCAAAGGGTGAATATTTATATGTAAAAGAGAGAAGAAAAGACAGTCACTCACCTAACTGCGACCTACATAGCATGCATGCAACAAAAATGAAAGACAACTCAAGTGCTAAAGGAGACACTATAACCAATAATGTCCGTCACAGCCGAGGGCTTGCAAATAATTTGGGAATAGTGAGGTTCAGGTGAGAAAAGGCAAAACAAGTTATGGAAATGTGGAGGTAAAAGCGTCAAGCTAGTTCCTAACAGGACCATAATAAAACCATCCGGATCTCAACTGACTGAAAGACTAAACACAAGTGCCCTTCAATTGGCACAAAACTCACTAGACTAAAACACAATCTCCTCAAAAAATATGGGATAGAACGGAGGAGTTAGACGGTCACAAAATTCCCTTTTTAAACACCGTCTGAAATTACTAACTGAGACAAACAACCCTTTTCGATTGTACGTCTTCAAACATCTTCTCAACTCTTTTTTTCTTCATTTTCACAATCTCTTTTTTTCTTTTGTTCACTGTACACGTGAATCCTCAATCATTTTCTCATTTTTTTTTCTTTTTCTTTCCTTCACGTTTTCTTTCTTTCTTTTTCAATGCTTTTTTTTTCTTTTTCTCCTTCCTTAATACAGACACCAACTCCAAACAAGAATTACAGACCAAACTGCAATGGAAAACATACCACAAAAGGACAAACTAACTAGCTTGACTAGGCAGGCTTAGTTTGGAATGTAGCTAATGGGTCAAAAAGGCAAGTTTTGGCTAATGTGGAGCTAAATGGGTGAAAGATATAAAGAAAGGCGAATTTGCAAGACCCTCCCTGCATGTGACACCAACCACAAACCCGAATATGTGCATTTGACGAGAAATTGAATGTCATAAATGTGCAAATGAGATGAACATGCTATGCAAGGAGTACTACTCTCAAAATTCCTAATGAACTGGTCATGAATGGCACCAGTTATGGCTCTAAAACTCAGAATTTTTAAGTAGTTTGCCAATTTATAGGTCAAGTCTAAACAGTCAGCTTATATTTGAGCAGAAATTCGTAGATTATGCGTATGACCAAGCTAAAAACTATCAAAAAATGCAAGGCTCAAGTAAATTGACAAGTTATAGTGCATTGTCATCACGGAAATCTACCGTTCCGACTCAACCTATATGCAAAAATAAACGTGAAATGTTTGAATTTTTGAAATTTTCTAATTTTTTTTTTTTTGATTGAAAATAAGGAACAATGCAAGCTGAAAAGTAAACGTGAATGCAAAACAAATGCAGATGCAGACTCAAAAGGATATAATACCCTCCCCAAACCAAAACGGACAACGCCCTCGTTGTCCTCCAACATACACCAGCAGAAAAATGGGGAACGGGGATATACAACCAACAAAATAAAAATAAAGGAGACGAAATAAAAAGAGTAAGAGAACATACAAAACACGAACTTCCCCAAACCAGCCAGCAAACTGGGGAAGTGAGTAGACCAGTAGCTACTCGTCGTCGTCGCCGTCTCTCTGGCACTCCGACTCAGCAAAATGGTTTCCCCAAACCAGCAACAAACCAGGGGAAACTCTAATCGTCATCTCCAGCCTCATCCCCCGCACCTGGTGTAAACGGAGGATCACTCGCCTCCTCTCTGGCAGCTCGCTGTGACGCCTGCTCAGCCCGCAACCGCACCTCTCGTGCTACCGGTGTCTCCTCCACCTCCCCCTCTGAGTCAGAAGGAAGTGGAGGGTACCCGTCCGCTGGGTATCGGTAGAAGAAGGGATGCGGCCACCCCTCTGGGATCGGTCGCCGGGCTCGGATATGGAACTCGTAGAGCGGGAATACAGCCAAGGCCATATCCCGTCTCATCTCAGTAAGGTACCTGCACATATCCAGAAGCAGGGCATCACAACGCCTTTGGTACATGACCTCGGGCGCCCCTAAAACAGGAGGGCAAACAAAATTGGTCGGCAAGGCCGAACCAGAAGGAGGAGGGGTAAGTGGTGGTGCAGGCGTAGGAGTCTGTGTGGGTCCAGTCTGGGCCTGAGTCTGAGCCTGAGAGCTGGAAGTCGCTCCGGCCTCCCGCTTCCTCTTCCTAGAAGAAGAAGTAGGGGTAAGGGTGAGGTGGTAGGTGGGTGGAGGTGGCCTCGCTCCCTCAGCAGCAGTCGGGAGCGGTAAGAGTGGAGGAAGGGTAGGGCACGGCAAGGTAACAGACGTGGAACCACAAATCTTCCACGTCCTCGCGCCCTTCGTCTTTGGGAACCAGGCGAAGTCAGCCATGGCACCCAGGTCAAGGTAAGCCTGCCTCTCGGGGGCAGTAAGTCCAGGCTCAGTGGGGTAAAGATGGCGGGCAATCCTAGTCACTAGCCCGCCACAGACAACAGAGGTCTTGACCCGAGTCCCAATTCCGTTCCAATGCTGAGCTACTAGATAGGCAATGTTTAGAACAAACGGGGTACCGTAGTCAATGTTGAGGTACCCCGCGAGAATCGCTAGCTCAGTGTTGGTCACGTTATTGGGCTCAGGTCGCCCAAAGATGGTCTCTCCTATCAGTCTCAAAAAGTAACGGGGAGCAGGTAAGTGAACGTGAGCTCCCCGTCGTGCAGGGAAGGGAGTGTGAGAAAGTGCAGCCCAGAGTGGCTGAAAGAGATCCCGAGGTGGGTCTACGGGGCCGTCACTAACGAGGCCTAGAACCTCCCCAAACCTGGCCAAAGTCCAGCTGTGCGACTCATTGCGGAGTCGAAAGTGAATGCAAGGAAGAGAGGGGTCGGCAGAGTAAGAGTCGGTGTCAAAAGAGTAGGAGCTGAAAAACTCGTAAGTAGGGATACGAATAGCAGCTTCCTGCAAGGTAATCAGACCCGACATGCCCGTCCCGTTCAACAAACTACAGACCTCCTCATAAATTCCTAAGGTCTCTAGGTCAGTCCGCGCAAGGAAACGGGTGGAGGAGAGGGGGCAACGAAGCAAAGCGGCTAACCGAGTCCGGTGAGCCGCGGAAACAAAACGTACCGTGGGCATCCCTGGTAAAGGGGTAAGAGCGCCCTCTCCCGTAACAACAGCCCCAGAAGGGCTGGGAGTAGTAGCCAGCTGACTAGCCTGCTGATGCGGCCTAGGTGGCACCATACCAGGCCCCGGGAAACGAGGGATGAACCCTCTTCCAGCATGGAGAAGGGCCTGGCAGAAGTGGTGGCTGGTGTAGCCTGAACTGAGCTCCCGGCTGAGCTAGCTGGGGTGTAAACTGTCCCTGCGGCTGAAACAAGGAGAACTGGTGCTGCAGTGGTGACTAAGGCGGAGCTAGTGGCAACAGTAGGGGCCACTGACTCGCTCACGGACGGGCTGGAGGACGTACTAGTAGAAGGCAGAGAACTAGCATCCATCCTGCAACATGATAAAGGGCATGATAAGAAAAGACTGCTGCTAACCGTGGTTAAAACAACACGTTAACCAACATGTGACAGCAAATAATGGCCCTATCAGTCAAAAAATTCGACTTACAGCAAGCAAAACCCAACAATTCCTCTGAATTTTCGAAATGGCAGCATGTGAATGGTAATAATGTGACAATATAATGACTGCTAATGGAGACTAAGAGGCATGAAAGCCGCATATGAAAGCATGTAGGACTCCTAGCAGTCGAAAAATTCTGATTCACAGTACAAGATTCCCAATGATTTACAGCATGTAATGGCGATAGGGGACGGAAAAACAGTTAACAACAGCAACAAGTAGGCAAGGACTGCAGTTAAACAAAGCATGACAGCGTAAAGACCGTCTGACAGTCGAAAAATTCGACTTAGAAGCCCTAGTCGCGGAATCTCGCGCAAATTTCGAACTAAACAAGCAACAACAGTGAGGAATTGCGATAAGATCATCAAGTAAGCTAATTAAGGGCATATAGAAACAATTAAGTCGAAAAAATTCGACTAGACATGGAATTTCGAACCCTAAATCGATTTTTACCTCATAATAATCAAAGTAATTAAAATTATAATACAAGGAAGGTAAAAGTAATGCTTACTTGATGAGAACGATCCTACAGATGCAATTAAGCTTCAATTAAACAAGCAACAAAGGCGGATTTCAATCGAAAAACCTGCAAACCCTAAATCCCTTTAAAAATCGCGAAACAGGAAACAAATAGAAGGGAAATCAAGGGGCTTTTGAAGATTAATTAGCAAGGAAGGTATTGTAGGTGGCGGATTTGGTGATTGGGCAAGGAATTTAGGGATTTGGGGGAGGAATCAATCGCACATAAAGGGGGGTGTTAGTCGAAAATTTGGGAATAATGAATTAGAAAACAAATTAAGGAGTTTAAGTTAGAAAACTCCCTTGTCCTGCTCAATTCCACTCGATCGAGTGGTTTTAAACCGCTCGATCGAGCACTGTTGATCCTCATGCTTCCCATCGAGTAAAATGTTACTCGATCGACCATTCCCTTTTTTGGCTTTACTCGATCGACTGGAAAAACAGCTCGATCGACCATATTTTCACTCGATCGAGGACTTTCCTCTTGAAGGCTCTTTGAATTTCGTCCTTTCTTCCTCGAATTGCGTGAAACTTCCCCAAACCTGCATAAAACACGTCCAAACACATCCCAAAATACCAAATACGCAGAAAACATAGTCTATAGTCTTAGTCTATGCTAAAAATTGTCTAAACTAAATGTCCTAATTAAAACGTAATAAAAACAATTCGAAAGAAGTTCAAACAAATATCTATTACAATTTGTTACACGGGGCATTTCCCCGTTTAATTCCCATCAAAATTCAGTAGCCCCTTGGTGGGCTTCTGACTGGAGGACGTCACTTCAGCAATACTGACCGACCTCTTTGATTTCCACGAGCTTGAATTACCATTTGCAACAGTAGGAGGAATGTATTTCCAATCCACGTAGGTTCGAACTTTCTTCGTTCTCGCTCCTCTGTCATCTTCTTTGGCATCCTTGGCTCCAGTTTGATTGATAATGGTTGCACCATGTCCATTGACAACTCTTTTCTTGCTTTCATCTGTACCTGCAGCAAGGAAAACAGATGACTTTTCCTCCTTTTTGCTCTCAATATGAGGCGGAGGGTTAGCAATAACAGCAATATTCTCCAAATTTTCATCTGGAGTGTCAATAATAGGGTCAACAGAAGAGAGGGCATTGCAAGGCTGAGCCTGCATGGGAGCCCTCCGGAACTTGGACTGATGAAAAATCAGCTCCTCATCCCCTACCTGAAAGGTCAAAGTCTTACCCCCGACGTCTATTACTGCACGGGCAAAGAGACAAAAATGGTCTCCCTAAAATAATAGGGGTGTGTACATCTTCGGGGATATCTAAGACGACAAAATCAACGGGAATAAAGAACTTCCCGATCTGAACAGGTACGTCTTCTGCCACACCTAGTGGCCGTGATAGACTACGGTCGGCCATCTGGACAGTCATGTTGGTACAACTTAGCTTTGTCACACCAAGTCTCTTAGCCAGAGACAGCGGTAGGACACTCACGCTAGCGCCTAGATCGCATAGCGCGTTATCAATCAAATGCATACCGATATGACACGGAATCGAGAAACTACCCGGGTCTGATTGCTTAGGGGGTAACTTATTTTGAAATAGGGGTGACCCCACCTCAGTCAAAGCTACGGTTTCATTATCATTAATGGTCCTCTTACGTGCTAAAATTTCTTTCATAAACTTTAAATAAGAGGGTACCTTAGTTAGCAATTCAGTGAACGGCACGGAGACTTCCAAGCTCTTCAAAAGTTCAACAAATTTGCCAAACTGCTGATTAACTTTGGTATTCTGCAGCCGCCTCGGGAAGGGAACCGTGATAGGTATCTCAAGTCCCTTGTTCCTTGCTTCCAAAGTGTCTTCCGGAGCAAGTTCAGTATCCTTTGGACGCTTCTTACCTCTCGAACGAGGTCTTTCTGGTAATTCCTCGCTTAAACGAGCACTAGCAGGCTCTCGAATAAGCTTCCCGTCATCAATACTGCTCGATCGACCAAGATTTCCACTCGATCGAGCAGTTTCTTCATCAACACCAGTCGATCGAGTAACATCTCCACTCGATCGACCAACCTTAGATTCTTGTTTACTCGATCGAGCAGGACAATCACTCGATCGAGGGCTTTCTTCACCAGTTCCACTCGATCGAGCATTAAAAGCTACTCGATCGACCTGTTCCTTGTCTAACAGCTCATTACTTCCGCCAAAACACTGTTCATCATCAGTTACAGCTTCCCTAGGGTCTGATTTTTGCACTTCCGGTCCCTCATAAGAAAGACCGCTTCTCAATTCTATCAGATTTACCGTCTCATTTGGGTTCTTCTCATTTTGAGTCGGTAATTGACCCTGTTTCCTCGAGGATTGATTTGCAGCGAGTTGGGCAACTTGAGTCTCAAGTGCCATGAATGACGCGTCTTTCTGTTATAATTGCTTTGCAATGGACTGCATCATAGACTTTAACTCACTCAATTCACTCAACCCTCCGGAAGATGAAGCACCATGGTTAGGAGGATTGAATAATGGAGGCTTCTGAAAGCCTTGTTGATTCTTGTGTGGTGGGATATACGGTTGCTGCTGCTGGTTCAGAGGAGGAGTCGGATTGAGCACATTTTGGCTAGTCCACCTCAAGTTGGGGTGGACATTCTGCTCATAATAACTGTTATTCTGCCTGTAGTGTTGAAAGGCAGCGCATGACTCATAAGAATGGGGACAATGGTCAGAAACATGCCCCTCTCCTCCACATCTGGTACAGACGAAAGGACCGTCCGTCATAGCATTAACCTGGTACATCCCTCATTTGAAAGCTCCCCCTAGTTCATACTTGTCAAACCTCGCGGTAAGAGCTTCTAATGCAGCTACTGAAGAGGATTCAGCGGCTCTCCTTTGGTTTCCTCTTGAATTCCCATATTCGGCCTTATGAGTGGCCAAATCGTCTATGATCTTCCACCCCTTGGTTGCTCCCAAGTTGTCAACAAATCGACCATTCGCTGCAGCATCTAAAATAGCCCTCTGATCGTCGTATAAACCATTGTAAAAATGGTTGCACAAGCTCCACTTTTCGAAACCGTGGTGCGGTATGGTTCGCACTAGTTTCTTAAATCGAAGCCATGCCTCGTGAAAGTTCTCGTCAGGCCCTTGTTTGAAACTCGTTATCTGAGCTCTAATGGCGATAGTTCTCGATGCAGAAAAGTACTTCTTATAGAATGCCAAAGCTAGTGAACTCCAGTCAGTTATGCCGTGAGCAGCTCGGTCCAAATCCCTATACCATTCCCTTGCAGCATCGCGGAGTGAGAAGATGAACATAGTCTCTTTTATCTGATCTGGTGTCACGCCAGTGGGAGGAGGTATGGAGCAGCAGTAATCAATAAAGGTCTCCATATGCTGAGCTGCATCTTCAGTTGCAGCTCCCCCGAACTGATTTCTCTCGATCATGCTGATATAAGCAGATTTCGGTTCGAATTTTCTTGCCTCCCCTGGCAAGGCAAACCCCTTATAGAGATTCTCAGCCGTAGGCTCAGAGTGACTAGCAATGGTTGCTTCCTCAGCCATTTCAGGAAAATCTGGGAAAGTAACGGATTCAACTGATTAATTGGAAACTGGAGAAGACGGTGGGTTTTCCTCGAAAAGCTCGTTCTCGTAATAGTTAGAACGAGAACAAGGCTCTTCCTCTGCCTGTTGTTCTTGAAATAGTCTCCTCTTTACGTGCAAGGATCTTTCAATCTCGGGATCGAATGGTAGTAGTGGACCACCTTGCGACCTGCGCATAAGAAGAAACTACAGACAAGATATAAGAATAGTCTAAGGAACGATGTTCCTTAAACTGAGAAGGACTAAAAATAAAACAGCTAATAGATTGAACAATTGCCTCCCCGGCAACGGCGCCAAAATTTGACACGTCAGTCGCGTACCTGTCAAAAATAAAACCTAACGGTCTCAACTAAAATGTAGCAGAGGCAGTCGAGTATCGAATCCACAGGGAGGTAACGTAATTATAACTATCTATTTTTAATCCTACGGTAACAATTGGGGTTTGTTAAATTTTGGTTCTAAACTACAAGATTAAAGGAAGAGAAATAAAGGAAGAGAGCAAATAAGGCAGGAAAAACGAATTAAACTATCAAGGAGAGAGGGACATGTCGGGAATTCGGTTCACTACGGTAGTCCTGTGACTCAGCTGTAAATGATTCGCATTTAACTATTGTGAGACGGATGTTGAAAGGTCCTTTCGGTCCACTTTCTATCCTAAAATACCACTAACTTAACTTTCGTCCTCATTAGGGTAGTCTACTGTTTATAGCAGGCCTATTTAGTCCAATCTTTCGATCCAGGATTAATTTTAGCCAGATTAAAGGTGACATAGAAGCGTGCACTCAACTAGGTCGGTAATTACAGTTAAATTGCTATAGTGACAGAGTCTCGTAATTAATTCGTCTAATTCATCTACTACATCGTCACATTTCTACCGCAGATCCCCTAATCCCAACATGAAAGGGGTTTAGCTACTCATATCGGTAATTAAACTAACAGCAAACAATTTACCAGCAGTAAACATTATAAATAAACTAAAACTCGCAATAACGAAAATTAGGGCAAAGGAATATAAGAACATAAAAGAGAAATTAAAGCAATAAATGATTATTATTAATAAAGGAAGAGAAAGGATTACAATCAATGTGAATCCGGCGTAAAGAACAACTGAATCCGAGCAAATAATAACCCATGGCAAAGCAACAGTGAAAAGAAAATAAGTAACGTGCTAAAGTTTCAGTAGTTTTTTCTAGTATGAAAGATAATCCCCATTAACCTAGTAATGCGTGCTTAAATAGAAAACAAAACAAGTTTATGCGAAATAAAACATCACACGGCTAATTAAAGCCCAAGCCCATAAAAACCACTCGATCGAGTGGATTAAAACCACTCGATCGAGCAACTCTTCAGCATTTTCTACTCGATCGAGCAACTTTTCAGCATTTTCTACTCGATCGACCAGAAAGTCACTCGATCGAGTAGAGGGTCTTTGTGCAAGCTAAGGATCGAGTGAAAACCACTCGATCGACCACCAGAGGGCATGAAAACCACTCGATCGACTTGTAAAAGAGCTCGATCGAGTACTTGACTTCATTTCAGCTCACGTCTGCGTCTAAGTGCCTCGTAATGCGTGCCACGACGCTTCCAAATGCAGTATCTCACTCTGGGAGAATCCCGTCTCCTCTAAATGCATGCAAAAAGGACAGAAAGGGGTATGGTTCCACTACTTTCGCGATCATTCCTACAAAAAGGACAAAATACACCAAAGTAGCCAATTCGGGGCAAAATACCATAAAAACAGTATAGAAATGCATAGAAATACGTGCTGAAATAGGCTAAAAAAGACTATACATTAGGCACGTATCAATAGATATGAAGAACTCATCCTCCTGGATGAACGTAGGCTACGCGCCTTGCATAATATCCAAACATATCAAGCACGTATCAAACGAGCCTTCAACAAAAGAGTTAGGCCAAGAAACATCAAGGAAGGAGATTTAGTACTCAAATCGGTTAGAGCTCTTTTACCTGTCGACCCACGGGGAAAATTCAAGCCTAATTGGGCCGGACCATTTCTAGTCAAATCCATACTTCCAGGGGGTGCGGTTAGAATCACAGGCCTAGACGGGAATGAGTTTTCAAACCCGACAAACCTCGACCAACTAAAACGGTATTATGCCTAGAATAGGAACAAAAACGCGCCTCGCGTAACCCCACGTGTCGCTCTTGTGACACTAAATAAATGGCCCCTGGCCAAGCTAAAATAAGCCAATGTCACCTTGCTCTTGCATTCTGACAAATTTTTCATCCTCATATCATCAAATAAACTAAATTCGCACCTTCAGAGAAAGTAAAAAGCTCATGCTTATTTTCTAAGTTCATTACAAGCTCTTGCTTAGAACAATTATTCTTTTACATTTACTTGAACTAAGCACAAGGGTTTGATTTCATTTTCTAAATGAATACGTAGGCAATCCTTCACAGGATACAACCCATTTATTTTAAAATGTGAATAGAAGGACATTTGCATTGCATTTGGAATTCGACAAGAATAATAAATAGAAAATCGCAACGGTTTCATAACCATTTAATTTTTTTATTCATTTTCTAATAAATAATACGTTACATAATAAAAATAAAAATAGGCTAGGATTCTAAAAACCCCACCTTTTTATTACAACAACAATAATAATAATAAATAATAAATAAAGACTCGGGCTACTCTTCCATCTTCCCTTTGCCCTTGTCATTTTTGTCATACTTCTTGTCACGACCTCGAGCCGGGCGCTCTTGCACCACTTCAGACCTAATCACCAACGGTCTTTCTCGAGGCCTCGACTTCCCATTCTTGCCAATCACCATTTCCACGACAGGAGAGGTCCTCGGTTTCTTCGAAGGATGAACAACTCGAAACCCGGCTTCTTCCTCTCCCTCTGTCAGATGCTTCTCTTTCTCCTTCTCCACCTCGCGCGCCTTGTAATCAATGGGCTCGCGCTTCCTCAACGTCTCACGCTCCTCCGGAGTAGTCGCTTTCCTCCATCGCAGATAAGAATCTGACACCCATAAGGCATTCACAGAAGAGTTCAAAAACCACATGTTTCTTTGAGCCCATTTGATGGCCCATTCCCTTCGGCTCTCCTTAGTAAGCGCCACAGCAATCTGCGGGACAGTATCAAGCTCCGGGATAGTCTACTTTAGTCCAACTTGTCTCATCAGCCTTTCCGGGAAGATGCACACCATGAATTCCAAGCCAGGAATGCGCAAGGATCGAGTGGAATCCAAAGAAGACACTCCAGTGACAGATTTGAGGTGCCACCACGGTACAATCCACCTAATCAAGGGACCATCATCGCTCTTCAGTTTGTTCTCCCAATAATTGCAGACTCGGGTGAAGTCCACCATGTAAAGCCTCGTCCTCATTGCAATTGAGCTAGCATGATAAGAAGGAACATGAACTGGGGGCTCGATCAATCGAAGCCATTCCATAAGCCACACCTACCAAAAGCAGGTATTAGACATCATAAAAAAAACAAAAAACAAAAAACAAAAAAACGAAAAACAAAAAACAAAAAAACGAAAAGAAAAGAAAGAAAAAAAAAGAAAAGAAGGAAATGTTCTTTTACCTGCAGAATGACGGGACTTCCCAAATACGGTAGGTCATGGTTGGCTTTCCTATTATCCAAACCCAATAGGATCTCTCCTAGACATAAATAAGCTGGGTTCCTGCGCAGCTCCATTTGCTCAACAAGGCCCAGAAGACGGGGATCACCTCTCAAGTCTTCATCAACATGCCCTTGGAAGACGTACACATGCAACAAGCAAAATCCGAATGCCCTTCGCCTAGCAACATAAGAAACGGTGGGGTCAGCCCTATTAATAAATCGGACTATGAAGTCCAACATTCGCACTCCCTTCGAGGTCACTAGACTGTCAACCTCGAGCCTAGTCAATCCCAACAAGTCTATAAATTTGCTCTTATACCCTTGTGAAGTAGAAGGAATGGCAGGTAAATGTTCAGGGTCCCACCCGCCAACAGCAGCAATTTCTTCAGGAAATGGGCAAATATCGCCTCCAGGGAATGCAAAAACATGGTAATTTGGATCCCAATAATCGAGATAAGCATCCAAAAATGGTTTGACAACCTTGATAAGCTTTAAACTCAACAATGATCCGAGGTTATAGGCGCCCATGTCATATTTCTCCACGTTTGAAAACTCGTTGGTCCATTCTTTCGAGCGAATCTCCAAAGTATTCATGATGAGAGATTATTTTTGAGAAGTTTATGTAATAAGACGAAGAAGAGACGGAAGAATTGTGTGAATAAAAGCTCCATCGACGTCTCTATTTATACTAATTCCTGTTTCCAAAAATCTGCCAGAACCGAACAACCTGGGAACAGGCGCAGCACCTGCTGCGCCTCTTTAAAGGGACGCAGCTCATGCTGCGCCTCTTCCTCAGCTTAACTTCTGTGATTTTCCGCGTTGGATCTTTCCTAATTCCATGACGCATAATTTCTATTCCTACGGGTTACTATTTTGGTAAATACGTGGAAATTACCATATTTCGTGTTTCCTATTTCCGCGGGCACGCATTTCGAGGCAACATCGAAATTTTCGCCATTTTACCACACTTGCACATTTTCATTTTAAGAAATCATTTTCATTATAATTCTTTTTTTAAAATAATTCTCATTATAATTTAATTCATTTTAACACGTATATATTTATTCATATATTTCATTCCTTTTTCATTTCATTTCCAACTTATAGGTTTCATTTTTTTTCTTTTTTTAGGGGTAACCATCCCTACCGTCCGGTCATTTTTTCCGGCAATTTTTTTTTTTTTTTGCATTTTGCGTGCTTTTGATTCTTTCGTTTTGCGCTAATTTAGGCCATATGTATATACAGTGTATGTTTTGCGTGATTTCTATGTAAATTTCGGCAGCATGACGGCGTAAACCGTCATCTACCAAACCTGTTCAAAGCTCACCTGCAGATACAAGCAACACAACCCAGCAGCAAAGGCACTCAGGCCGTCATATATACACCAAAGAGGGAAATGTGCAATAAACTGGGGGCTCTCGCCCCAAACAAAGTTCGAAATGTTCAAAATGAAGGTCCAAATGTACAAATGTGCAAGAACAAATAAACAAAAACCAAATAAAACTACTGTTGGTCGCCCTCCAGCTCCGCGACTCTTGCCGCAAGAGCGGCATTCTCGGCGTCTCGAACCTCAAGCTCCCTCACTAAGCGAGCCGTCTCCTCCCGAGACTGGGCCAACTCTCGCTCCAGCTCACGGTTCCCCAGTAAACAACAGAATTGGCTCATGTCAATCATTTCAAGAAATTACAAGAAAATTGGAAAATCAAAAATCCAAAAATAAAATAGGCACAAGGTTCATACCTGACGAACTCGACCGCCGACAAGTGCCTCGACAGCAGTAGCTCGCAGCCGGTTGGCCACCCTCCATAACGCCACAAACCGAGACGGCGCAACCTGCATTTTCAAAAAAAGAAGTTCTCAATAATTGAATAAAGATCAACCAAATGTGTTCGTACACAAAAATTCATGCAAATTAGAGGCTCACCCTCCGAATCAGATGCTGCCAATCATCCAGGCCAGCATCTCTAACAGCCACGTCAAAGTCACGCAGCTCGGAGAGCGTCGTCCTCCCGGTCGCGTCAGTGTACTCGAGGGTCTCGGGGTACTCTGGGGGCTCGATGCCCGCCGCCTCAACCTCCTGCAAAGTCAAATATTTCTCATTAATCGATGATCTTTCGTCGTAGTTCTCAAAATCGAATAAAGAAGAGTAAAAATGCTCACCACTACCGGCCAGTACGCCAACCTCCCGAAGAGGAACGCCGAGTAGTCCTCACCCGGAAGAAGCAGGGTGTCACCAGCAACGCCAGCCAAGTCGGCCTCCCTCTCTGCCTCAGAAGGCTCCCTGAACATCGTCCTAGGAGGATCGATGGGAACCGTCAACACATCCCGAGAGCACTGACGAGCCAAGCGCTCGCCCAAGTACCACACAGGACCCATCGACATCCTCAACAGCAGCCGGCTCGAGCTCCTAGGTCGAAGGACCTCAGCCACAAAAGGAGGCACGTCAGTATACTCCGCCTAAGGCCTGGGCACCCACTGGGACAAGTCAAACAAGGAATCATTCTTATGATCGATTTGAAAGCAATAAAGAAGCAAAATGAATACAAGTGAGATGCTTACGCTATCCAGCTGAAGAGCGTTCACGTCCCGTCGGTAGACGCCGTGAGAAGAACGCTTGCTCTTTGTCATACACATCACCCAATCCCTCACCACGGGATAGGCCTTCTCCAGCGGCTCCGTCCTCTTGGGCGCGAGGCCCGGGAAGTAGGAGTACACCCACGCCTGCAAAGCGAGATAGTTAATGACGATCTTTCAAGATTTGATAAGGGAAAGAATTCATTTTAGTCTAAATGAAGGTTCATACCTCCAGCAGTAGTCCAGGTCCGACAGCGCCAGGAGAAGTCCCCTTCTCCATCAACTCCGGACGAACCATGGCCCTCATGAAGCGGATGAGGACCGCAAAACCAGCAGTGACCCAGTCCCAACGCCCTAGGGAGCTCAGGTCAGCAAGGAAGGGAAGAAGCTTCGTCGACAACCTCTCTCCCTTGTCTCCGAGGTAAATCGAAGACAGAAACCACCAAAGCCACAAACGGGCCCTCTGCTCAGCAGTACGGGGAGGAAGAGTTGTCTCCCTCCCGTCAATCGTCACCAGCGCCGGGATCTTTCCCGCAAAGTAGTCTCGAACGTAGGAGCTGGGTATCAAACCCGGCACTGTAGCAGCCCTCGGCGACAAGTTCCAACCGATCAACCTCCTAGCCTCGGCCGAGTCCACCCTCATGGCAGTCTCCGACCACTCCACCTCCTCGGTCCCACACGGCAGACCATAAATCATGTCGTAGTCCTCCAGAGTGACTCCCACCTCACCAAAAGGCATGTGAAAATTGGAAGTCGTATCCCATAATCGGTCCAAGAAAGGGTGGACCAGACTAAGGTTAGCCCGCAACTTCCTCTTCGCAATCGCCCTCCAGGCCTGTACCAAAGCACCGAACGCTCCGCGCTCGATCATGGCACGCTCCTCCGCCAGCCGCTCGTAGTGCTCCATCGTCATCGTGTAACCCGAGAACGACCTGATGTTCCCGGCCTCCTGTTGTGATTTGAAACAAAAGCTATCTTTAGTTTTGAATGAAAATTGAAAGGGATGTGAACAAATGAATAAAAAAAAGGAAGTGATGAGTAGTGGATTCCTATTTACCAAGCTCTTCACCGTCCTGTAGGACAGGTGACCCTCTGCAGCCTAAAGCAGGTGCCTGCCCTCCCAAGTCTCAGCCCACTCGGGTGCTCCTCTCAGCTGACGACCTCCACGTCCGACGTTGGCCCATCTCGGAGCCTCCTCCTCCTCATGGATCTCGTCCCCAGCAGCCATCACCGCGGCGGTGAATGCCTGCTCCAAAGCCTCCTCAACCACGGCAGTGTCTATCTCCATGGGAGCTCTCCCAGAAGTAGAAGCCTCATCACCTGCAACATTAAAGTAAATTTAGGCCGCGTCACGTGACGACGAGCCTTGTTAAGGGACTTTCAAGCCTTTGGGAGCCCTGAAATCGCCCTTTTTCGCCATCTTTGGCCATATTCTCACAAACCCAATCACTCATGTGGTAATTAGGGTCAAGTCCAGTCTAATTTGAAGCCTAGTTCCGGGTTCGAGTCGAAATTTCGGCAGCGTTTCGCTATAACGGCGATTATGCCCTAGAAAAGTGTCCTGAAAAAGCCATCACAAGCCAAAATTCCGAGATGGTAGGAAGTTTACCCATCATCCCAGGATCCCGAATATCAAGTTTCATCGCAAATGGGCAATCCTAAGGCTATTTTCGAAGCAATTTACGGTTTAGCTGTGAAACCGTCTCAAATTCACTCAAGGGCTCAAAACTCAACGAAAATTCAAAACAAATACATGGTTATGTTCCTAATATTACCAATTGTCCGTTTCTAATATCAATTTCACAAAGCAAATGCATTTGGGGAAAAAGCCCCAAATTTTCGATTAATTGGGTCATAAACCCTAATTTTTCGATCCAAAATCGAATAAAAACGGAAGATTAATGCAAGAATGAGATACATACCTCGATTAGTCATGATTAATGCAAGCTTTTGAATCAAACCTTGGCAGAAATGGTGAAGATTTGAGAGAGAAATGTGTAAATTATGTTTCGAAATAATGATTTGCAAAACCTCTGATTATCGCGTTTTTACGCAGAAAAGACACTTTGGGGAATAGACGCAGCAGGCGCTGCGCCTCTTCCAAGAGACGCAGCTCTTGCTGCGCCCCTTCCTTGTGTTCCCTCCATATGGATTTTCAAAAATTCGTTATGAGTTCGTTATTTGTGGGCCCATCCTTGGTGCGCCTCTTCCCCGACGCTATTTTATCCTTTTGGCTCGTTTGACGATTTTCTTTCGTTCCGATCGTATTTTTCTCGACAACAACAGACTGTTACACGTTATTTATTCGTTCCAAGACCTTTGCTTGACGCAACGAGCGAATATTCCCTTACTGGTGTTTTGACACGCCTTCATTATGTTCCCCAACGAGAGTAAGCGGATAGACTTTCCTTCTCAAGACATGGAGATTAACGTCTACCTAAGCAGATTTCTCCTCAGCAGTTCCCGCCTGTGTCCTGCTATTCGCAATTATTTCTCTAAGACTACCCAAGCAGTCTTCTCTCAGCAGTTCCCGCTTGCGTCCTGCTGCTCACCTTATTTAACCCCGCGCTTGACCTTAGCTCGATAGCTCCCACGTACTTCCGGAAGCATCTCGAGAAAGAAGTCTCAGGTATGTTCTCTTCTTATGGCTGGCGAGCTTCCTTACGTAGTCTAATGGACTTTAAACGACCCTCCCCGATAGTCGACAGACTCTAAAATGTTCCCGAGGACAGGTCCTTGGTTCAAACCCCTTTAAGCCGCCTCGCGTCGCCATAGTCGTCAGGTTGTAATCTTCGATTGACCTGATGGCTTTACTTTGACTTTCGCCGCGCTTGACCTTAGCTCGATAGCTCCCACGTACTTCCGGAAGCATCTCGAGAAAGAAGTCTCAGGTATGTTCTCTTCTTATGGCTGGCGAGCTTCCTTACGTAGTCTAATGGACTTTAAACGACCCTCCCGATAGTCGACAGACTCTAAAATGTTCCCGAGGACAGGTCCTTGGTTCAAACCCCTTTAAGCCGCCTCGCGTCGCCATAGTCGTCAGGTTGTAATCTTCGATTGACCTGATGGCTTTACTTTGACTTTCGCCTTGTCCAAGCCTCAGTCAAAGTGGGGGCTCTGTAGATGCCTCATTTCTGCACCTTCCGCAAACCACCCGGTGATGATTGGGCCGCATGTTTGCTACGCGGAACGATTTGTGACAGTTCGTAAGTTTATCGTCAAGTGATTGCTCAAACAGTAATGTCTACCTCTTAAGTGTCATCTGCGTGCCGATACGGTCGTTTTGTCAGTAATTAGAGTACATTTGGAGTCCGGGCCTAAAACCGTCTTCATTTTCTGATAGCCGTTAAATCCCGAGTCAGAATGTTCTGGAATGTTCCGGATATTTCTATTCCATATTTTTATAAATATTCCACAATCTTTAATCTTTGGTAAAGTATTTCCCGTAATATTCACACAAAATATTAAGGAAAACCGAATTATCTCTTTATTCCATAATTTAAACACGGAAATCTTTCTTTCGCAGGAGGAAACCACTTGGGAATAGACGCAGCAGGTGTTGCGCCTCTTCCAAGAGACGCAGTGCTTGCTGCGCCTCTTCCCATGTCCTTTTCTGCGTATTTCTCGTATCTTTTTTCATATCTTTCCGAGATTCACTTCCAAAGACTCTCCGAAAACCCTATTCCTTCACGTGATTAGTATAAATAGGAGCCTTTGCTCCTCATATTTCTCACGCGAGTGTCCGCCCTTCTCTTCTCCCTTTGCATTCTAGACCTTTGTTCTTACTTTTTGGCGTCTACGTGCCGGATCATTTGACCACGTAAGCTCGGATCTTTCTGAGTACCAGCCTCGTTGCATGACCGACCAATTTGACCAACTCCACAATCAATCAACTTAATTAATATAATCATTTTCCTCTTACGAGGGCACTTTCTTTACATTCGCGTCGAGCATCACTAATCGATATCTTAGTCCTTCTCGTTTCGTCAAACATTTAAGTCTGAGGGTGTATAATCCTTATTTATTATTGTATTTTATTTTATTGTATCATCAATTGTAAGGTTTATGTCGTAAATATCTCTTAAAATCGATTTCTAAAACCATTGCTTCAAAACCTCTTTTTACGGATTTCCAGAAGACTAACCGTCGAGAAAGGACGCAGCAACTGCTGCGCCTCTTCGAAGGGACGCAGCACCTGCTGCGCCTCTTCGTAAGGCTGCCGCAGTTCCTGCTTCCTTTCTTCTTCCTTCGTCCTCTGTAAATTCGTCTTTTTATTTGTTTTTGTTTGTTTGTTAATTCTTCGATATAATAGCATAATAATTCACATGTATATTATTTATCATTCATTAACACGTCTAATTCATCATTAATCCGACTTAAATCCCAAGTAATCAATATTTGCGGGTTTTCGCCATAAATTCAATTCCGGGTTGTAGAAATTCGATTTGTTCATATTGAATTTCTGGAATTCGACCTTTGATATAGTTTTCATATGTCTATTCACATATTCGTCATTAATTTGTCGTTAATTCACCGTGTTTAGTTTATTTCATTCACCCATGTCACTATTCATCGTTCATTCATGTAAATAAATAGTAATAATCCGTCTCATCCATGTTTATTGCTTTCATGACCATCATTCACATGTAAATAATCTATTAATCACTTCCATCCGAGTCGAATAATATTAATTAACCCTTAAATTCATCCACGAATATTAACGATTTGCAGTTCCGGCTTCACAGCCAGAACTCACCCTTGGAAGACGCAAAGAATCGCTGCGCCTCTTCCAAAGGGCGATCTCCCGCTTTACTGCTCCAGTTGAGTTTCGTCTCGAACTTCGTTGTTGCTTGACCTAGTTTAATTAGCTTACGTATAATTAACTATTAACCGTATTATCGCCTACTGTTTTGTTCGTTAATTTATTCTTTTATTATTTCGTTTATTCTTTTATTCTTTTTCTCAAATTATCCGTTTTAAAGGTATTTTCGACATAAATCGCCTATTCCAATGTAATTATTGTAATTTTCATTATTGTAATTTATAATCGTTGTATTTTGTATCTTTTGTATGTTTTCACATGTAATTTAACTTAAATCCTACTTCGACCCCATTGTATGATAAATTAATTGTTAACCGACTTAGGCTAATTCTCACATGTTAGGATCAAAACTTGGATGTTGCATTGCATGCATACAATCGACGATATATCGAGTACGAATAACTTCCTTAATCATTAGTAGAGGCCGTTATCGAGGCAGGCGGGATTAGGTGTTCGATCAAAAGAGCTTCCTAATACGTACCCTCACCCTTTACTCGAGATCTCTGGGAACATCCGTGTTCATTGGCATCCACGAGAGTCATTCTAGACATAGAATGCTAAGGGCAACGATTGCTTAGTGTTCATGTCATTACTTTGTGTCTTGACATGACACGAGGTATTCGAACGGTTCCAATTTCCCATAAAAATTGGTGGCGACTCTAACAAAAATGCAAACGCTTTTTTCTCTTTCCTCCCAAGCGCCCCCGTGGGCGGCCCGCTGTCCACAACCACGCGAAGGAATTAGGGTTTCGGAGAAACTTTGGAAGTGAATCTCGAAAAGATTTGAAAACACGCAGAAAGGAGCTGGGGAAGAGGCGCAGTAGCCACTGTGTCTCTTGGAAGAGGCGCAGCACCTGCTGCGTCCTTTCCCAAGTGGTTTCCTCCTGCGGAAGAAAGATTTCCGCGTTTCTATTACGGAATTGCGGTTTGATCTCCATTTCCCTAATATTTATTAAATATTTCCGGGATATTATTTACCAAAGGATTAAAAGATTGAAAATATGGAATAGAATATCTGGAACATTCCAGAATATTCTGACTCGGCATTTTAAACGGTTATTAGAAAATAAAGACGGTTTTTGACCCGGACTCCAAATGTACTCTAATTACTGTCAAAACGACCGTATCGGTGCGTAGATGACGACTATGAGATAGACACAAGCGTTTGAGCTATCACTTGACGATAAACTTATGAACTGTCATAAATCATTCCGTGTACCAAACATGCGGCCCAATCATCTTCGGGTGGCTTGCGAGAGGTGGGGAAATGAGGTATCTACACATTTTATTAGACTCACTACGTTCATTAGGCTCATTCGTTACAGGTTCCGAAATCGTCGCTCTGATACCACTTTGTGACACCCCCATATACCAAGGAGCCTTAATAAGACCTTCCCTAGCATATAAGGACATCACCATCTCGGTTGCCTGAGGAAAGTAATCATCAAAAGTCGATAAAAGAACATTTATAATCATTTTACAAGTGACATAACCAAAACTACTAATACAACTAATACATCTCGTCAATACTATGCAAACTACTCCTGCCAATACTCATGAAGACTCATCCCGCCAAGACTCCAGCTACCATCCAAGACAACACCTGCTAAGACTGACTGCTCACTATAAAGGATCACGGCAGACACAACAGAGACAAATAAGAAACAACCACACAAGGTCAGTAACTAAAGAGACACACCAACAACTGGCATAACAATATAGAACAACAACATACACACAAGTCATATCTCCTCCAATCAACCACCGTCACCGACTGTCCACTGGACCAGCCCTGCCAGTGGGGGACCGCAGCCGTTCCTACCTAAGCCCCGCTCATCATAATGAGTGATAACCATGTCCCATTAATGTGCACATCCCCTCCCGTGGCGGGTTCCATGGAGGGCGAAACTAGGGCGTGAAGCCACTCCCGCAAGTGACTTCACTAAGCCGAGTACGCACCTCGAGAACCAAAGACAATCAATCACAAACAGCTGCACCACAACGACAACCAACGAAACAGCACAACACCAACCGATTACCACAAGCAATCAACCACACTGACACTACGATCAATACATCAACTGTCACACTAAACAACCAACATAAAATGAGTAGGCGAACCTACCTTTAGCCAAATGCAGCGATTCCTTGTTCAACCACATGACATCAACCAAGCAAGCAAAACCCTATACAAATAGCATGAATACCTATTACTACTATCATAATCCTACAACGAACAACATCGACGAAGATGATGATGGTGACATACCTACGCATCTCATGACGGCGTTAAGACCGCTACCCGACTCAAGCAACCCATCCTCAAGGCACTAACATCCTCAAAGGCTCCCATGGAAGGAATTATGGTGAAGGGAAAGGAGGAAGGCGACATCTAGGTCTGAAGGAAAGAGGCGGAAATGATTTGCGATTCTATCAAAACACGATTATAAACCCTTGCTGTAAAGACGCTACTCGATCGAGTAACCAACTTACTCGATCGAGTGGCCCCTACTCGATCGAGTATCCATGCTACTCGATCGAGTAGCCTTTACTCTATCGAGTACCACTCATCCCCAAAGTCTATCAAGACACAAAGCATCTCTCGTACGGAATCCTAAAGGATGTTACACGCCCCCAAGGTCGGTCAACGGGTCCCTAAAAAGGGCGGGTATTACAAAATTCGACTTGAATCCCAAGTAATTAATATTTGCGGGTTTTCGTCATTAAAATGAAATCCGGGTTTTAGAGATTCGATTCGTCTATATCAAGTCTCTGAAATTCATCTTTTGTATATTTTCGTCTGTTCATTATCACTTGATCTAATTTAATTTGTGTAAATAAACCTGATTAATTTGTATTAATAAACTTAATTTTTAAATAATTTGTAATTAGTCCTTAATTCGTTCTAACTAATTTGAGTCCTTTTTATTGATTTTATAATCACTTTCGTCCGTAAATAATCTGTTAAATCACTTCCATCCGAGTCAAATATCAATAATCGATCGTTAAATTACCAACGAACATTAACGATATGCAGTTCCGGCTTCATAGCCAGAACTCACCTCAGGAACCGACGCAGTGACCACTGCGCCTGTTCCGGGTTGAGTTCTGCCTCTGAACTTCCGTTGTTGCTCTGACCTAGTTTATTATTTTACGTATTAATCAACTATTAATCGTATTATGGCTAATAATCTGTTCGTTTTCTTACCCTTAATTATTTTCCTTTTCTTTCTCAAATTATCTGTTTTAAGTGTATTTTCGACGTAAATCAATCATCAAACCATTGTAATTATTGTAATTTTAATTATTGTATTTTATTGTATCTTTATTATCGTATTGCTTATTTTCACATGTAATCAACCGTTAAATCCCTACTTCAACCTAATTGTATGCTAAATTACATGTTCACCGACTTAGTTAATTCTCACATGCTAAGATTAATTTATTGGATGTTGCATTGCATGCATATAATCGACAACATATCAAGTATAGATTATTTTCCCTAATCATTAGTAAAGCCGCTATCGAGGCGGACGGGATTAGGTGTTCGATCAAAAGAGCTTCCTAATACGTACCCTCACCCCTTACTCCAGATCTATGTGAACATCCGTGTTCATTGGCATCCACGAGAGTCATTCTAGACATAGAATGCTAAGGGTAACGAGTTCTTTGTGTTCATGTCATTACTTTGTGTCTTAACATGACGCGAAGTATTCGAACGGTTTCCAATTTTCCACAAAAAATTGGTGGCGACTCCACAAATGCAAACGCTTGACACAAGCACCCTCGTGGCCCATGTCCACAGTTTGGCGACTCCGCTGGGGAGTAATACACTTACGTGTTGCCAAGGGTGAAACTTGAACAAGGTTAGGGAATAGTTTATATGAGAGAGTTGTCGGTTTTCATGACTCGATCTTCTTAGATCGTTTTATTGGGCCTTCGAAGGCCCAACCCAACCCATTCGACAATCGTTCCGTCTGGACGGTCCAAATTCCTATATGGGCCTAAGGATGGATAACGATTGACGTCAACCATACCATGATGCTTACTCCTGTTTGTATCAAGGGCTTTCACTACACGAGGGAATGGACTAGGAACCGGCCTTACTCTTGTTTGGCACGGACCTCTCTACAGACCCGGATTTGACTGTTCGATATGGCAACCCACCCTTTAAACCAGAATCCTTTTAAATGCACTCAGCATACCGTCATAATGCCTGTTTTGATGCTTGCATCATATGTGATCACCGTTTTCTAAACAAGAACCATGACAAATTTTGTAAAATCAAAAACCTCTTTTAAAATGTAAATATTTTCGAGAAAGGGCTAAACTAGCGCAAAATGAGTCGAAACTCTGTCCAAATATCGAGTCAAAAGTCGGGCCTCAAAAAGCCCATTTCAAAACCTCACTTCGAGTCAACACTCCTACAACTACACTATAGTTGGCTAGGACAAACATTTCAAAACTTTGTCATCTTCAAACATCACTTGACACAAGTGGCACACTCCCACTTCACGAGTCGAGTCTTTTATTTGAGAAAGTGTGCTAGAGTGGTCGATCATGTTTTGATTCGTCGTCGATCTCTTGTCCAGTTCCCAAGATGCCTGAAACTAGTACCACAAGCAATAGTCAACCCCAAAATGGTAATGATCAAATCCTAGCTGCGCTCGGTCGTCTCCAAACAAGCCAAGACCAAGTGTATGATCGCCTCAACACAATCGAGGGCCGAATTATTGTTGTAGAAACTAGGCTACCTCCTGCAGAAGATGAAGTTCCTAGAGAATTTCTGACTGACAACCTTCCACCCTATGTTAGACAACCAGAAACCAACCCTCCAGTAGGTCTTACTGAAGCTGAGAAGCGACTCCAATACTTGGAGGAGCAATTGATGTACCTTAAAGAAGATGATATTTATAGGGAGAACAATCGCAAGTATGAGGCCGTGAGTGCTAAGTTACCAACCAACTTCAACATGACTGATATCCCCAAGTTCAAGGGACACGAAAACCCTTTGAATCATATTCGTGCTTTCAAAGACTACATGTCTATCAAAGGTATCAAACCCGAGATGTTCTTAAGGATCTTTCCTTCATCTCTCGACACCATTCCTAAGCAATGGTTCTATTACCTAGAGCACAAGAAGATTTCCACCTGGGATGACGCCGCAATCGAGTTCGCTAAACAATACGCGGATAATGATGAAATCTAAGTCAATATGCGCACTCTAGAGGTTCTTACCCAAAATGAGAAAGAAGGTTTCACCGACTTCCTAAGTAGGTGGAGGAAGACTAGTACCCAACTCGTCGAACGTCCAGATGAAGCTACGCTTATGGAAAAATTCGTGGACAACTTAAGACCCATTTATGCAAATCACTTGAGGTACCAAAACATTAAGACCTTCAAGGATTTAATTGTCCTAGAGACAAGAATAGAAGATGACATCCGTAACGGACTTTTGTCCAAAACGGTAGGTCATGGATATCAAGGCTCAACAAGTCGTTCTTACGGCTCTGCTAGCAAGACTGATGAGGTTAACCTTCTCAAATAATCAAAGAAGAATAACCCACAAAGGAAGTTCACAAACATTGGCGATACATACTCCAATGCTTTAAAAAGATTGATGAAACGGGGTAAGTGTAACACCCCCATATACCGAGCAGCCTTAACTAGACCTTTCTTGGCATATAAGGGCGTTACCATCTCGGTTGCCCGAGGTAAGTAATCATCAAAAGTCGATAAAAGAACAATTATAGTTATATTACAAGCGTTATAACCAACTAATAAAATAAAGGTACATCTCGTCATCTACACACTATCTCTGTCAGAACTCGTGACGACACATCCCTGCCCGGACTCCAGCTATCAACCACCTCAACACCTGCTAAGACAGACTGCTCACCATAAGGGATCACGGCAGACACATAAACAAACAAGACAGCCACACAAGGTCAGTTACTGAGACAAGACACAACATAAACCAACGAAAAAAGTCAACACAACACAAATACAACAAGTCATACACAACCACACCCACTCCAATCAATCTCCGTCACCGACTGTCCACTGGACCAGCCCTGCCAGTGGGGGTCTGCAGCCGTTCCCACCTAAGCCCCGCTCATCATACCGAGCGATAACCCTGTCCCATTAATGTGCACATCCCCTCCCGTGGCGGGTTCCACGGAGGGCGAAACTAGGGCGTGAAGCCACTCCCGCAAGTGACTCCACTCAGCCGAGGACGCACCTCGAGAACCAAATATAATAAATCACAGATAGCTGCAATACAACAACAACCAACATCCACGACACAACAACCACAACACAACAACCGACACACTAGACCATCCATAGGAACTGAGTAGGCGAACCTACCTTTAAGCGACTGCAACGATTCCATGCACATACACGCAATACCCAGCAATCAAGAAACACCTATATACACAATACAATCATCTATTACTACCATTCTAATCCAAACTGAAAACACAAGACACAGATGATGATGACGACATACCTACATGAGGAAAACTTGGCAAAGGACCGCTGCCCGACTCAAGCTATGCACTCCTAAGGCATAAGAACCTTCAAGGGCTCCCATGGAAGGCATATGGTGAAGGGAAGAGGAAAGGACAACATTTAGGTTTAGGAGAAAGAGGCGGAAATGATTTGCGGTTTTAACAAAACACGATTATAAACCCTCGCTGAAAACACGCTACTCGATCGAGTGGCCCACCTACTCGATCGAGTGGCCCCTACTCGATCGAGTACCCAAGCTACTCGATCGATTAGCCTCTACACTGTCGAGTACCACTCTTAACTCAAAGCACAGGATAACTTTGGTACGCACTTCTAAGGACTATTACTGCTCCCAAGGTCGGTCAAAGCTGGTCAACGGATCTCTAAAAGGGCGGGTATTACAGTAAGCTCCAATCCATAGGGCCTATACCTGATCCAGAGAAGAAGTCCAAGTTCTGGGATAAAAATTCATACTGCGAATATCATAGAGGTAAGGGACATGATACAGAGAAATGCTACAAGCTAAACCATGTCATTCAGGACATGATCGAAGATGGTCGCCTACGCATACCGCCTGGAGGTAAGCCTAACAATACTCAGAATCCTCTTGGAGTTCTGATGATTACAAGTGAAGAATATACCTTAGATTGTTCACACTTCATTTCTCCAGTCGAAGATGAGATCCATGCATTAGAAGAGGAAGGGAGCTATTCTACCATTTCCCCTATCATTAACGACTTTATTGCATGGTCAAGGAGTGTGAATAGACAAGTCTAAGAACTAGAAAATGTAGTGGCATCCCTCCGTAATTCAAGTACTACACCTAAGGAACGTGCGCCACTAAATCTTTTTCGAAACTCTACAATGCAAGAAGCGGTAGCCGTGGTTGATGGCCTAATCGACCAAATCATCCACTTAGAAGCTGAAATCATAAGGTTGAGAGAGCTTCCTACTGTCAACGGCATATGGGCCGATGATGATGAAGACCAATACCTCACCGAGCACTACCTAGTCAAGATTAGTGAGGAAATAGTCAAAAATAGTGAAGACCAAGATATAGACCACCTTACTCGTTCAGGGCATCCATATCAAAATGTTTCTCAAAATGGTCCCATAGCTAAATGGTCCAGTTACTAACATTAACGTCGTCACACCAAATGATGGCGAAGATACATCTACTGACCACTTACTAAAGCAACTACGGAAGACAAAGGCTGATCTTTCAGTCTGGCAACTAGTTGCAAGCTCATTCCCTCATCGCCAAGCTTTACTTCAAGCCTTGGCTAAGTTGAACGTAGCATATAACTCCACCTGATGACGTAGTCAACTTGGTCTTCAAGGATTCAACTAAGGTAAGTAACCCAGTTACTTTCTCGGGTGAGGATTTGCCACCTTTCGGCGCTAGTCACAACCTGGCTCTATAAATTACTGTCATTTGTTTAAAGAAGAATGTGCCAATGACTTTTGTGGATGATGGCTCTGCAGTCAACGTCATAACATTAAAGACAGCATATAAGTTAGGCATGAAAGAGTCGGATTGGACCCCTACCAACCAAGGTGTGCGCGCATATGATGGCACACGACGAAAAGTGGTAGGACTAGTCAACCTCACAATAGCCACAGGGCCAATCGAGCGAAAGGTTAACTTTCAAATAGTGGACATCGAAGCATCCTTCAACATACTTCTGGGAAGGCCTTGGATTCACGCTTCCAAAGCGGTAACATCCACCCTCCACCAGAAAATCAAGATTCCACTAAATGGCAAAGTAGTGACAATCACTTCATCACCCATCAAGGCAGTGATAGAAAAGATGTCAAACAACCAAGTGGCCGCAACTCCAGTATATGAGCTTGGGGGTTTCCATAGCATAAACCTTGTAGAGAGTGAACTGGCACCCTTGTACTTCAATCCCTGCTCCAACTTACTGGTCAACCATATACTCAAATCTCAGGGATACTTCTCGGGGATGCCATTGAATCCCGTCCGAAGAAATACCTTTGCACCCTACAAAGAAGGAAACTCTCAAAGGATACCATTAGGATTGGGATACAAACCCATGAAAGAGGAAGTTCTAGAGATGCTCACACAGTTCCAAAACCGTAAGAATATGGGAATCCAAATGCGACCCTACCTCCCTACCCTAAATGGATACTTCGTTAGAGAGGGGAGTCAAGAATACTTTCTGGGGTTCCCCGAACCTTGGAACTACAAAGGAAGGCAACTAGCTGGAATCGAGATCTTTAACGATTGCTACTTCATTCCTTCAGAAACGGTTCCTACCATCAAGGCTCGTCAAGCACCTTGCTTGGACGAACAAGCCGTCAGCTTACTGTTTAGAGAAGGTCGATTTGTTAGAGCCGCGCAGGACGAGATCCTTACCATGATAATTCAGGATGACCATTTCAATCCTGCGGCATTAATCACCGAAACCAGTTCGAATCAGCAGAAAGGATAACAAACAACCAAGGAAGACTCTTCAAGCTCACCACTGGAGAAGGAGAGATGTTCAAAGGAGAGCCAGAAGATAACGAATTCGAGTAAGAATCGGAGTGACAAAGATCAAACCTATCTATGGCATTGTCGAATGGGACACATAAATGAAAAACGTGTAAAGAAACTCGTCGATAATGGGACTATTCCCGCATTCGATTTTTCTACATATGGCACGTGTGAATCATGTCTCATTGGCAAAATGACTCGAATTTCCTTCAAAGGTGTTGGAATGCACGCTAGTGACCTATTAGGACTCATACATACTGATGTTTGTGGACCTATGTCAATTACCGCTAGAGATGGCTATAGATATTTTATCACTTTCACGGACGATTTGAGTAGATACGGATATGTCTACTTAATGAAGCATAAAAGTGAGTCCTTTGAGAAATTCAAGGAATACCAGAACAAGGTTGAGAACCAACTGGGTAGAAAGGTTAAAGCACTCCGTTCAGATCGGGGTGGCGAATATCTTTCAAATGAGTTTGATCAACACCTTAAAGACTGTGGAATCGTTTTACAGTTAACTCCACCTGGAACACCTCAATTAAATGGTGTGTCCAAACGGAGAAATCGAACCTTACTTGATATGGTTCGATCCATGATGAGTCACACGGTAGTACCTGATTCATTATGGGGTTTTGCTCTTTTGTCAGCTGCTCTTATACTTAACCGAAGTCCAAGTAAAGTTGTCGACAAGACTCCATATGAAATGTGGAAGGGAACGGTCCCTAACTTGTCCTTTATTCGGGTTTGGGGCTGCGAGGCTTATGTCAAGTGGAGACACGAGGATAAGCTCGGCCCGCGATCGGTCAAGACATACTTTATTGGTTACCCAAAAGGAACGTTTGGTCATTACTTCTATTTGCCTACCGAACATCGAGTTTTTGTTGCGGCTAGTGCGACGTTCTTAGAGAAAGAATTTCTCGAGAACAAGTCAAGTAATAGAACCTTCGAGCTGTCGGAGATTCCAGAACCAACAACCGAGGAACGGATGGAGGAAGTTGTTCCTCCAACTGATGATACGGTTAATATTCCTGAGGAACCTAGAAGGTCGGGTAGAGTCTCTAATCCTCCGGACAGATACATTGGTATGGTCGAGGAGAATGACGTTTTACTCCTAGAGAGTAATGAACCCGCTACCTATAAAGGTGCTATGGCCTGTTCCGACTCAAAGCTTTGGCTTGAAGCCATATAATCCGAGATGGACTCCATGTATGAGAATGACGTATGGGATCTTGTTGATTTACCTAACAAGGTAAAACCTCTACAGTGCAAATGGCTTTACAAAATAAAGCATTATGTAGACGCGCAACCAGATACCTATAAGGCACGACTAGTGGCAAAAGGTTTCACCCAAGTGCACGGATTGCATTACGATGAAATTTTTGCACCTGTAGTCATGCTACGTTCCATTCGGATAATCTTAGCGATTGCCGCTTTTCATGACTATGAAATTTGGCAAATGGATGTGAAAACCGCCTTCTTAAACGGTTATTTGGAGGAGGAGTTGTACATGGTGCAACCCGAAGGTTTCATAAATCCTGAGAATCCTAAGAAAGTGTGCAAGCTTAAGCGTTCCATTTATGGACTTAAGCAAGCTTCTCGGAGTTGGAATCATCGTTTCGACCAGGTGATAAAAGAGTATGGTTTCACTCGATCGGTCGAGGAACCATGCTTGTATATCAAGTCGAGTGGGAGCAAGATTGTTTTCTTGATATTGTATGTCGATGACATACTCTTGATTGGGAATGACATTCCTCTCTTATCTTCGGTTAAAGGATGGTTGAAGAACCATTTCCAGATGAAAGATCTGGGTGAGGCACAACGCATATTGGGAATCCGTATCTACCGAGATAAATCACGACGGACGTTATCACAGTCGAGTCGAGTCTTATTTGGATAAGATTCTTGAAAGGTTCAAAGATGACCAACTCCAAGAAGGGGAACCTTCCAATGACGCCTGGGATGCAGTTGAGCAAGTCTCAGTCACCCACGACTTTGAAGGGATTGAGCACATGAGTCGTGTTCCTTATGCATCCGCAATAGGATCAATCATGTATGCCATGATATGCATACGTCCAGACGTGGCATATGCATTGAGTATGACGAGTCGGTACCAAAAGAATCCAGGTGAAACACACTGGATAGCTGTTAAAAACATCCTTAAGTACCTACGGAGGACTAAGGATAGGGTATTGACTTATGGAGGAGATACTAAGCTATGCGCAATCGGTTACGCAGATGCTAGCTTCCAAACGGATCGAGATGATTCAATATCTCAGTCCGGGTTCGTCTTCACTCTTAATGGTTTGCGGTCGGTGGAAGAGTTCCAAACAGGATGTTGTAGCAGATTCTACCACTGAATCCGAGTACTATGCCGCTTCGGAAGCAGCAAAGGAAGCTATATGGATGCGTCAATTCTTACAAGGACTTACAATAGTTCCTAGTTCGAATGACCCGATCACCATCTATTGTGACAATAGAGGTGCCATCTTCCAGGCTAAGGAGCCAAAGTCTAGCAACAAATCTCGACATTTACATCGGAAAGCTCACCTGATCCGTGATTACGTGGAGCAAGAAGAGATAGTGATTGACAAGATAGCTTCGGATGACAACATCGCGGATCCTCTCACTAAACCATTGAATTATGATAAGCATGAAGGGCACGTCATTTCCATGGGAATTAAACGTGTTCCTGAGTTGTAGTAGTTGATTATGGATTTGATACATTATCTTTTTCATATACTATTTATAACTTCATCGTTTTTATAATATTTTGTTTTTCATGTGGATTGTACTGACAACATTGAACGCCACAAAGTGAACTGAATTACATTATATTTGTTTTGGTCCGTAATCGCCTACATGAGCTGATAACTATGGCTATTATATTGTGCAGTCGATTGATGGTGGGTTCAACGAGCCATAAGTCAAACGGTTGATTGATCGATCACAGATGCGAGATTATAACGATACCTCGCAGGACAATTTTTGTGACAACGTAATGGAGTCCTAAAGGTTTAAAAACATTCAGTGCCAGGTCGTGGATTGGACGTCCATTGTGTTCCTAGAGTCGATTCTTTTGACTATCGACTGTCTCTTGAGATTAAGGCAGTTTTTGGGTGACTTTGGTTTCTTTCTCATGGTCTCTTTCATGAATCGGAGACTAAGTAGATTTTTTCTGGGTCATTTCATACTGTGCTTACATCTGCAAGATTCGAGTTGAGGAAAATATCCAACCCTAATCAGGTTTAGTTATTTCTCAGGGCCACTCGAGGAGTTGTAACTGAAATGCATGGCCATGCTCGAATGATGATTCGTTTATCAGTTAAGTTACTCTCTAGTCGGGGAAACCACTCTTGATATTGATCACTTGTAAAATACGACCTTTGTGAATACGGATTTTGCAAATTGGTTTACATTGAGTGGGAGAAATTTTAGGATATGAGAATCGGTTATCGCACATACACTTGTGAGGACAAGTGGGAGTTTGTTGGAGCTTGTGTCCTCCACAAATTAGTGTGATAACATTTATAAATCTCTTATAGGTTCACAAGGGTATAATTCTTATTTTATCAGTTGATTAACGATTACCTAATAACAGTTGGCTTGCTAGAAAGTTTGACGTTATTATCATACTGATGGCGGTGATCAACTGGTCCCTAAAAGTCACACCTAAAGGATGTGTTTGGGAGATGTGGTTATGGAAATGTAATCACATTGATGCCTTATATGACTAAACAGTTAGTCAATGTGATGATGAGACGATTATTTAATGCCGATTAAATAATATTAGCTGAGACGAATTAACTGTCAATTCGTAAATTGAATATAATATGTTATATTTAATTAATGTATATAATGTTAGCTTGGACGAATTAATATGTTAATTCGTAATTAAATATAATCGTTTATATTTAATCAGCAAATTATAAATATGCGATATTTATAGTTAAAGTATATATTATACGATATTGTCATAATAAATTATTATTGACCCGTATTAATAAATCAACTGCAAGTTGTTGTGTGTAGACTTGTTAATACGGAATAAAATAAATGACAATTTAATTATACACTTTATATACATTTTGTAAACTACCAAAATAAGAAGACTTAATCTCATCATTTTGGTAGGTGGATAAACCGAAAATAAGAAGATAATTCTTCCTATATTTCGGTTGGTTTGGCTGAATTTTAGGAGAAGAAATATCTCCCCTTGACTTCTCTTATTTCGGTTATAATAAGAGAGTAGGAGATTCATTTTCTTAACCTAATTTTTAACCTAGCACACTCTCATCAAAAATACACACAAAACCCTAAAAATTAATCAGTTAATTGAGGGATCGATTCTAGCAAGAACAACAGGCATATCTCATATCATCTTGGGTGCAACTGATAGGCGAATATCATTGCGATATTGTTCTTAGGCCGATTTTGCTAGGACCGAAGGTTGATTTCATAATCTCTCTATTTTGTTTATGCAATTTTCATTTATGACTAGTTTTCATCATCACAATTTCGTTATAATCCTTATAATGTTATTGGAAGTATGCCGATATTTCCTACACTTGGTGATCAGATTGTGACAGGTGATGATTGTCTTTAGCTATGAGGAGGAAATAGGGAGTCATCATTTCGAGTCTAGCTTTCGCTATTACGAGTTTAGCTGTTTTGTTTCAGTTGTTTTGAGATTAGTAAACATTTCTTTTGGTTGGTTTTTGGAACAATGTAATCGTTAATTTTTATATACTTTAGTAAATGTTTTAGGATGATTACTTTTGATCTACTACGCTCGGGAAACCGAGATGGTAACAGTCTCTCATGCTGGGGTGGTCCTAGTAAGGCACCTTGGTATGTCGGGGTGTTACAAAGTGGTATAAGAGCGACGATTCTGGAACCTAAAACCAATGAACCTAATGAACGGAGGGAGTCTAAATAAAATGAACCCGGGGAGAGTTGTTTGGAGCTACCGCAGAGACTTGGGATACGTCCCGAAATCGTATTGAGACCCTTATAATTTTGATCCGGTCAACATGGGGTTGTCTTGGGAATCGTTATGTGTTTGGAGTAATATGTGTGTGGTACTTGTAATTGTGGTTTTGTGAAGTTATTGGAAGAAATGAGAAGGTGAATTGCGTCGTTAAACATGATAGACTTTGTGAAGGAAAAGTAGATCTATATACTCAACATACTCATATATGTTTTAAATTAATTTATCATAAAATTAACTAATGATCTTATGCATGCAAACTAATAAACAATATAAGGAAGAAACCATCATCTTACATTGTGATTTTCGGATTTATGGGCACAAGTGAGTTCTCCTACTCACTTGTTCTTGAGCTCTCCAAATGGAAGAACAAGGATTCAAGTGTAGAATCCCTCCCAAAAGCATATACCCAAGGAATACATCTTAATAAACCAATACTATTTAGATCTAGTAATAATATTAGTTTTACCATAAAAATGACACAAAATAAATTGTATTTTGGCTCTTGAAAAATTTCGGTCAAGAGGTGATGTTTTTGTGAGATTTTTTTTCTCTAGAATTATCATAAATTGTAGAGAGTTTTGAAGGATTTTCTTACACTAGAAAAATAAGATGGGAGGAATGAATCATCTAAAAGAGAAGAGCTCACCTCTCTTTCTTGTTGGTGGCCGAAAAAGGGGCATTGGGTAGTATGCCCAATGCCTTTTGTTTTTGCTCTTCTCAAAAGCTTAGGCTTGCAAGGCTAGTAGGTAGTCTTTAATAATTATGTTTTCCACTAAAATGAAAAGCACAATATTAACCCAACACTCCCTCTAATTTCGGCACTTTCATAATAAAATGGATGGTCCATTTTATTTTGTCATTTGTCAATTTGGTCACATGTAACATGTTACATGACATGTCACAATGTAATGTATTTTTAACATATTAAAAATCAACATACTCATAAAATATGTCATTTACAAAATTGACTAGTAATTCGTAATTACTCGTGCCAAAATGTTTCCAAATTATAAATTACAACATTCTGTATTTATAATGATTTATTCATTCCGTTCCAATTGTTTCTGTAAACAATGATTTCATCTAAGTAATAAAACAATTCGATTACTTAGACCGTGTCTCATTTAATCATATTTACAATAAGATACGTAAATTATACTCACAAAATCATCCGTCAATTTTAAGCAATTTAATTAACTCAGATCGGTATACGATTAATTAAATAATCAATTAAGAGTATTTCCCTATAGGTATGACCTAAGGGGATCAATGGATCACCACCGTCGCACGACGCATGTAATGTCAAACTCTAGTCACCCAATCATTACCGATATGTGTGGACCAGTTGACTGTAAATATTACATCCCACATGTATTCTTAAAATGAGATTTAATAATGATATTTAAATCATGTGATCGCACTATTGTTGAGGACACATTTCCCAACAATCTCCCACTTGTCCTCGACAAGTGTGCGTCACCAATTCTCTTGTCCTATTACTATCTCCCACTCAATGCAAGGTGTCTTTCAGTCGTATTTTGCAAGTGATCGTATCGAGAGTGGTTTCCTCGATCCGGAGAATAACTGATTGACCGGATTTATCCACTCTGGATACTTTCCGAGCGTGGCCACGCATTTCGATTCATTACTCCTCGAGTGGCCCCGAGATATTGTTTTAACCCTGACAAGGGGATGGACAATTCCTATCGCACTCATTCCTTCGACTAGCCACAGCCATCATAACCCAAAATATGCCCATTTGACCCCATTTACGAAGGTCGTAGTAACACAAATCAAAGTTAATCAGAATCGAGCCATCTTAGGTGAATAGTCTTTAGTCAAAAGAATCGACTCATTTGAATACTATAGCAGCTCTCGCCACGACCAGGCTATATAAATTTGCCAGAACTCTATAAGCGGTCATAAGACCCGACAAGGTGTTCCTAACAATCTGCCTATGTGATCGACTAGTCATCTCACATGACTCTATGGCACTTGAACTTGTCATCAATCGCATCACAATCTAGTCACTTCGAGACGTCACCTCATACAAGTGACTATGGGCGAATACTATGTTAATCCGTGTTCACTTTAACGGGGTTCAATTGTCACTACAACCCGTTTGGATGTAACTGTTGGGAAATGTGTCCTCAACAATAGTGCGATCACATGATTTAAATATCATTATTAAATCTCATTTTAAAGAATACAATTGGGAAGTATTTTTTTCACAATGGTCAACATATATCGGTAATGATTGGCCGACTAGAGTTTGACATTCTTTGTCGTGTGACGGTGGTGATCGATTGACCCCCTAGGTCATACCTATAGGGCAACACTCTTAATTGATCATTTAATTAATCGTATAATGTTACGAGTTAATTAAATTACGAAAAAAAAATTGACGGACGATTTTGAAGTAAAATTTACGTATCAAATTGAAATGTGATTAAATGAGATACGGTCTGAGTAATCGAATTGTATCATTACTCGGATGAAATTATTGTTTAAAGAAACAATTGAATTGAATGAATTATTATAAATACGATTTATAAACTGGTGAAAATTTTTGGTACAAGTAATTATGATATTACTAAGTCGATTTTTGTATGTGACGTATTTTTGACAATTCGTTGATTTTTAATATGTTAAAAATACATAACAAATTTATGTGACATGTGACATGTGACATATTGACAATTGACAAAAATAATATGGAATCCATATTACACAATGTGCCGAAAAATTGGAGGAGTATTAGGCTTAATATTATGTTTATAATTAAGTGGTAAACATAATGATTAAAAAGGAAGAGTAGCCATGCAACCCTATTAACCTTGTGAAGGCAAACTAATGCATGCATTGGCTCTATTTTTCTTCCCTCCTCTTTCTTGCCCGGTTTTTCACAAAGGAAAAACAAAAGGGTTTTTCCTTATATTCTTCTATGACACTACATTCATTTGTGTGTAATTTTTATTCATTCTCCCTATCATCTAAAAACAAGTTTTTAGAGAGATAAAAGCTTCCATTTTCTCCTCATAAAAACCGAAACATTTATGTGTTTATAAATATTTTTGGTTCAATTTTTCTACCACATTAATATTATACTAGTTCTTGTAATATTAAATAAATTAAGAGAAAGCCTTGGGTATAAAGCTTAGGGAGAGATCCTACACTTGGATCTTGGTTCATCCATAAAGGAAAGCTGAAGAACAAAAGAAAAGGAGATTTCTTTTGTGCCCATAAAACCGATACATCCAATGTAAGAATATGATTTCTTCTCTATTTTGTTTTAATGTTTGCATGCATAAAATCCGTATTTAATTTTATGACAAATTAATTTAAACATATATGAGTATGTTAGTATGTATATAGATCTACATTTCCTTCAATTGGTATCAGAGCCACGGTTTTTGCATGCAAATCGGTTAAAAGTTTTTCCGAGTTATAAAGAATAACATATAAAACTTGTATATTTTGTGTTATTATGATATATCACGAAATTCATCCATGCATGTTAATATTTCTGGTCCTAAAATGTTTTAGGATATTATGGTTAATTTTACGGATTTTTATTGTTCATATTATACAATAATGACATTTAAATATGATTTTATGAGTAAAAATGTCATTTTCGGTCTAAAATTTGCTATACTTCGAATTTTCCAGGGATTTTTGGATATGTTGTCACATATATTATTTTGAGATAACCTTTAAATTTTCATAATTTTTGGACTTGTTATGCTCGAAAAATGGATTTTTCATTATTAAATTCGGATTTAGGTGAAAAATAGGTTAATATGAGTTAAATTTCGAATCTGGTCATAGAAATTTAATATGTTGTCACATGCAATTTTACAAGATGTGTGTAAAATAATTGGCTATAAAGAAGTCTTTTTGCATGATTTATGGATTTTTGAAGAAAAATAGCATAAATAGTGACATTATTAGTGAAAAATTAATAAAACATAATCTATGACTTAGGAAAAACATCAAATGTTGCATTTTATTATCATTTTCAGATCTAAAATTTAAAAGTTAATGAATATAATTTATTCTCATGTTTTATGATTTTTAGTTAAAATCGATAAATCGCAACATTGTTTTTCCGGAAAATTTCGAAATTTTTTAACCTAAGATTTTGAACATTATGAGTGTCATGGTATTTTTTCCAGAATGTTCATGAGTTTAAATTTCAAATTTTGAATTTATTTGAAATT
Organism: Silene latifolia; assembly: GCF_048544455.1. NCBI lineage: Eukaryota > Viridiplantae > Streptophyta > Magnoliopsida > Caryophyllales > Caryophyllaceae > Silene > Silene latifolia. Next base: position 23,858,005 of record NC_133530.1, on the reverse strand, counting down.
TTGTGATTTATTTGAAGTTTAATAGCTTATTTTTGTATTTTTGGACTATTAATGGACAATTTTAGTAATATAAGTTAATTATGGTCAATTTATTAGTGAAGACTATATTTTGAGTCCTAAGTGGTTAGGGTAATTAACTAGTGCATAAATATAAATTTATGTAATTTTTGTGATTATAAAATGTTGAAATCACGCAAATCCGTAAAAACCGAGTAATATACGATATTGGCTAATTAAAGGCGATTTAGCATAAAAATGGAGCATGTTCATACATATTATAATGCTGCATTTTTCTTTATGATTGTCATAATTTTCATTTATGTAATTTTGAATTATGTAATTTTACTTAGTATGGCCTTAGATTTTATTGGTATTTCCCGAAATGTATGGGAATATCGATTCGGTTGTAATTTTATTGTGATCTCGTATCACCGTTTTGTAATTTAATAGATTTATTTTATTTTAGTTACAAATGTATAATAGGAAATTATGTAATTATTTATGTAATTTTATTCATTCCGGAGTTCCCAAAGACGGATTTCTTCAAGAATGGCGATACATAAAGACGGTGTTACCTCGAGATGCGTGCCACAACCGAAGTTCAAGGGACCAATGGAGTTGGTTTCCGAAATGTAATAGTTAAATAGTTTTTCTATTTTAGGAAGGCCATACTAGGATTTATTTATCTTTATGCTTGCATTTTATTTTATGTCACATGCATCGCTAAATCGCCATAACTAAAACATGCATCCTTTTATCGAGTTTATCGACCGTGTCAATTAAAATTATCGTACTTCACCGCTTTAGTTCACTTAAAACGTGATAGATAATAAATTGACATGACCTCTCGCTAAAACAAAACAATTGAGACATAGCCTTACCAAATAGTAGAAACCATGAAAACCTATTTCGTGAGGGAGTGCACTCGGCCCTACCGGGGTACAAACCTTGTTACGTAGGGGAAGTGGGTGATAAATGTCAATCCACCGAATTCATGTTGATGAGGGTTTCATCGGCCATACCGTGCCCAAGTTGATGTGGATTTGGATCATGGACACATTTATTCGAAATTTGGATTGAGCTCAACGGAAGTATTCACGACCGTAGTTGCATGTGTTCCGGGCTATAGATAAATATTAGAGTAATTTTATCGACCAAGAGTTCTAAAAGTAGAATCGATTAAAGCGTTAATCCACCGAGTTATATTGATAAGGGTTTCATCGGCCATACCGTGCCTAAGTCGATATGAATTTGGGTCTTGGAATCATTTATCATAGTTGGGTAGAGGTCACTATGTAAATGCTATACTTGTTTTTCAAGTATTAATAAAACGATAAATGTTAAGTTTTCCACTATTCCGTTATTATTTTGTTCTATTTCTTTACCACATTCATATACGATATCATTTCGTTTTTGATTCAAATCTCCATTAAAATATCGTAACTAAAGACAAATATGAATTTGCTTCTAAAACCTCAAATGAACCATTGCTAAGGATCTCTTGTAAAGAGTATAGATTAAAGTTATTCATTATCAAACAGGTTTTTGATTCTTGACTAACACATCTACTTGCAATGGATTGTTATTCATATACTTAATTGAATTAAGTATCTTGAAGCGATAAATTGTTTTGGTAATTAGATTTGTTGGAATTCGTAATTGACCAAAATAACGCAACCACTTCAATGAAAGTTTTAAGACTAAAACGAACAAATGAAGAGTAATCTTCATAAGATTCAACTTTGCTTCTCTAAGTAAAGACTCATTGAATTGAGTGGGAGCATTCTCTTAAACCGTTAAGATGAGAACGAGGTTCAAGAAGTAAAGATTATAATGGAATTGATACAAGGTAATGTTAAAGGTAAAGTTGTTGAGAATGACAATGCTAAACCTATCAATCCCGACCGATATAGTTTCCATTGTCTTAAATGTTGGACACAAGAAAGGAAACTACCCCAAATTATTGAAGAATCAACAAGTTAGTTGTGGGACATCTAATGGGACCTTCTTCTTTAAATGTTTATTTGATTAAACATAAAATTTTGCTAATACTACTTCGTCAATATTAGAAACCAGTGGAGGTTTTCATCATTATGTTTGATACATAGGATGATTAGAATATGACGACTAGCAACAATGAAGTCGAGAGAAAGAGTCATTGTGTACTAAATCTAGTTTTTGGGTTTGGAGTTATACTTAATTGTGACTATTAAGTACATAAACTCTAAATGAGAATATAAACTTGTTAAGATACAAAAGAGGTTTCACTTTTGTGATCCTATACACCACGAATTGATGTATGGCTAGCCCATTATCAAGGTGATTATATTCTAAACCAAACTAGAATAATATATCATGAAGATGATGCAAGACTCAAAATTGGTAACCCAAGATTAAACCTTAAATTTTGTAATGATTAACGCAAAGAGTTATCGAGTACTCTTGAAACCATTAGATTGTTAATGGTATATGCGTATCTTGTATTCAAAGCAAGATGTCTCGTGCCTTTTGGTTGAAAAGGAGATCGAGGTTGTAAATCATTGATCCATAATAGGTTAATCATTTTCTTTTACCAACGATTTAAGTTGATGCTAATATGTTCACTTAATAAGGTAAATAGAGAAATCTTTGAAGAATTTCAAAGAGTTCAAGGAATCACGATTTAGTCGTGATGGGATTATCAAAGTGAAGACTTTGATATAAGCCAAATGAATTGTGATATAGTATCACAAATTAATCTCTCTTAACACGCATTATGGGATAATGTATGATTGGATAAGAATTAAAACGCTATTCGATAAGGTTTGGACTTCGATCAAGTTACTGTGAGTTACTTGATCCCTTTGGGGATTTTATCATTTTGTCTAAATTATTTTTTTTCACTAAAACGAATCATATGAGATATGAAATGGTAAGGGTACCATGTTTGTAAGTTTTCACAAGAAACAAATGTTCATTTTTCCCTTTTCAACTATCACGAGTACGACGAGTTTGCGGCTCATGAAGCTGTCTTTCTAAAATACAAGTTTATTTCTAGAAGACAGAGTGGGAGAAAATTATTCAAAGAGCCACAAAGATGTTATGTCGCAAGAAACTGGTCTTTCTTGGCTACATGAGACGTTTTGTGTAAGATGTTGTTTCTTTAAAACCTAGGAGGTTAAATTCGTCATTTGTTGAAAATGATGAATTCATGCTACTTTTAAGAAAGTAAAGAGTTTATAACTTACAAAGAAATTGTTTGATTCAAGTTGATTACTTCTGGAAAGTAATGAACATATGACTTACATAAGAGTGTTGAAGTCACAACTCAATACAAGGCTTAGAGCCATGAAAATCCGAAATAAAAGGCTTGATTAGTGACAAAGGGTTTTGCACTAATAAAGAGAGATTTCAAAGCAAGATTGGTCGCAAAGGGTTTTGCACTAATTGAAATGCTTAAGTCTATTTGGATCTTCTTAGGGATTGTGTTTCATTATAAGGATATGCGCACAGCAAGTGAATCTAAAACCCACTTCTTCAAAAGAAGGAATGTATTCACTACATGTCAAGAGTTTTGTAGATTTTTGCAATCCTAAGATAATGTGAAACTTAAGAGAGGGTCTTAAGTAGGACATCAATGAGTTGGAATCAAAATTTTGATCATGTGATAAAACATTTCTCAATAAGTCGAGAAGTTGTGTTTATACATGGAGTTTAGTGGGAGTTACGGAAATTTTAATTAGTCCGATATGTGGATGACATATTGATCATTGCGAATGATTTAAGACTTTTGGAGTATTATAATACATCTTTAATATACGGATTTATGAAGATAAATCCACATGATATTAGCGTCAGTAAGAAGTCTTATGTTGATAAGATTCATGACTAGTTCAATTAAATTGAACATATTTGATTGATTTCATTTGCTTCCGCTGCCGAATCAATTAAAGAGAAATGATGTGCAACACTTCATATACTTTGAGTGTGATGAATTGTTTTCAAAATCGAATTTAAGTAATCTTTACCAAGTAAGTTATAAAGATTACCCTTAAGTGCTTGCAGAAGCATTAAGGAAGTAAAGCAAAGTGTTTTTGATGCAATTTTGCGTAAGGGTGTTACACAAGTGACAATTGACAATTGAGATTGCGCATGGTTTCCGACAAAACCATAATCAAAACACATTAGGATGGTTAAGATACCATTGTGGCTATGATAATTAAGAAGTAAATTTTCTAGAATCGTTCTAGGCAATAAAGAACAATGAGAGAAATTTATAACGGAAATTGAGTACACTTGCAATCATGAGATGTGCAAGAGGATGAGTCCCGCACACTGTGAAAACGGTGGGAGCTATTCTTAGGCTAGAGGACCTATGTCTTGATTGGATCTCGACACGTACTCAGAAAGTTTTGTGATGCAAATGTATACATTACAGAGGAAAACGAGTAGGTAGTAAGGTTGAGTAAGGTACAAGAAGTTGATAAAACCTACTAACCAAAGCCTTCTCAAAGGATAAACATGGTGAGTCATGTCATTTCAATTGAATTGAAATTAACAACTACATGCAAGATCAAATTAGATTATAGAATATGAAATAGTAATCAGGCATTGACTATTCATATGTGATGGGTGATGTCGTCGGGTCACATCCAATCAAACACATTTATAATACTCAACAAACAACTAGTTAGCGGTAAGTCGAGGTCGATCCATGGGACGGTGTGCTTTGGGTTCTAAGTCTATCTATATCAATTTATGCTAGTGTCACAATTTGTTTGGGGTTTGTAGTTGTGTCTAAACTAATGCATGCAATATAGTAAAACAAGCAATAAAAGAAGGATGTAAACAAACGATAAAAAGTGCTAGGATATCATGGGGTCATAGGGGATTCATGGTATTTGACCATACAAACATGTTTACAAAGTTGCAAGCAATTAATGTTGTGGAGGAACCGAGTTGGTTTATGTCTTACGGTTCATAGGAAGAGTTGGGTCCCGGAGCCGAATCGATTAGATTGTACAACACCTACAAGTCGACTTACTTTCCTCCTAATCAACTTCAATGCATGGTCTAACAAGACTCGAGTTGGTTTATATCTTACAAGTCAAGTTGAATAGATAAGAGATGGTTGTAAATGCAAGGATTCATAGGCTTAGCATTTCATCAAACATAACATGTGCATAAAGTTGACATCACAACAAGCAAGCAATTTGATTATGAAAACATATTAGATTAAGCATGAATCAATCCCATGTTGATTTCCCCTAATTACCCACTAATCCTAGCTAAGAGACTACTCACTCATTATCAAGTTTAACATGCTAACAAGGTTGTCAATCATATTAACAAGGTAAAACATGATGAACAAGTAAGAAAGATTAACAATAATTAAAACAAGGATTAAGAGAGTTATACCTATGGAGATTCCAAATAATAATGCAAGAATAAAAGAAGAAACTTGATGATTGATTGGAAGGGTTGTCAATCCTCCAATAATAACCCAATAATCTTCAATTACCCAATAATAAACTTGAATAATAAACTTGAACAATAATTATGGAAAGATTAATGTGTAATTTGTGGAAAGATTAAAGAGTAATTTATTCTAATCTACTCCTAATCTAATCTAAGAGGAATTTCTAATCTAAAAACAACATGCTTGATTAATTACAAAGATGGGGTATTTATAGTGGAAATTAGGTGGGATGCATTAGGTTAACTAAGGGCTAAACTAGTAATTACACTTTTGAGATTTGAGCAGGGAGACTCCGGTATTTTTCGGAGGAAGGGAGTCTTTCTTTGAAGCTTGGAGAAGACGAAATCATGCTGTGAAGGAATCCGGGCGGAATAAAGTCGGGACGGACGGATTTGGGCGGTGGAATCCGAGCGGATTCAAGAGAATCCGGGCGGATTGTGGAAGGGGAATCCGGGCGGATTGTAGGGAATCCGGGCGGATTCTCCTCCAGTGAATTTTCTTGTTTTTCCCAGCCAGAAGACGGGCGGATTGGGGACAATCCGGGCGGATTAGGGGAAGACGGGCGGATTGGGGACAATCCGGGCGGATTAGGGAAGACGGGCGGATTCTGCGAAGACGGGCGGATTCTGAATGCCTTCTTTGTTTGACCTCGGATTGTAAAACGGACGTCATTTTCTCATCCGGACTCCTATTGGAGTGATTCAAAAGCCTAGATCGCTTGATTTTTCGACGCCGTTCCATCTAACATATTTTCAGAGCCAAAGGAGCAACTCTTGGTTTGCGTTCCGAGCCATTTTCTTCATGAAGTGCCTTCCCTCTCGTCATTCTTACTTTTAACCCTTTGGTCCTTCTACATACACTTTATTCCTACATCTTTGGTCATCATTCTTGCCTCCTCTTCATACTAGTCCATCTAATATCATCAATAAGCTTCCAAATATGCACGAAAAACGGGAATTTCCGCCTTATTATCTTCTTTTCTACAAAACATATGAAAATGCGATAGAAAAGCAAATAGGAAGGTTTTGACGGATAAAATGGCCATAAAATGTTATAATAGTATGCAAAATAGGCTCAATTAGGGGACTAAATGTGCGCTAATTATGGTCACATCAAATATCCCCAAACCGAACCTTTACTCGTCCCGAGTTTTATTTAAACTATCCTACTAAAATAGCCGATATGAGACAATTAGCGGGTCTCACTCCGCCCCTTCAACTCACAACAAGACAACCATGAGGTAGGATGCCTTCTTGCAAGGCAAGGTGGGTCTTGCCAAAATGGCAACACATCCAAGCATTAAGCACACAAAATCAAGTAATGGATGCATCTACAAAAGAATAGCCACTTTCCTCATCTAAGTGGCGGAAATTATCTACAAGGGAAGCAATTCAAGGGTACACACTCCTTCATAGATGCAATTTCTTCAAACTACTAAGCCTAGAAGGATACCAATAAATCACCTCCAAGTTGTGTCAAGCTAGGGTACCTTTGTCCTCAATCGTTAAATGCTTTTGTCAAGAGTAGACTCCCTATGGTGTTAGAAACACTGGAGGATCGCGGAATTCCCCCTCTTGCCTAGACAAGAAGAAGGGTCGTCCCCTCTCTACCATGCACAAAAATGGATACGATGGATAAAGGGATCGATAGAATTTGAGTTTCATTTGGGAGTTTGCTTTGTTGTTGTTTTTCCCCCCAAATTTCTTGTGGCAAATACCATTTGAGAACACTTTCTTTTTGCCATTTCTTTGATGTTTGGCATTTCAATACTTGACAACTTTTCAACTTTTTGCATTTCTTTTGAACATTTTCAAAGTCACTCCATATGTAGGGAGGGTGCCTTATATTTGAAGTTTAGGAGTTTTCATTTTTTTGTTACTCCTCTTTTCTTTTGATGCATTTTTGCAAACTTTTTCTTTTCTTTTCATTTCTTTGAACTCAAATTGATTTTCTTTTTGTTTTTGTGCCCATTCCCTTTGATGACAAAATGTATGGTAGAATATGGATGAATGATGGTTGCATGGTTTCAAGGGTCACCTTGGAATAAACGGTAGCCAAGGAGTTATCACACCACAAGGTACTCTTGACTAGGCCTTAATCCATGGGTCAAAGGATACTAGCATGACACATCCTAGGGTGTTTTACAAGTATTCTAACAAGCAAAGTCTTAAGAACAAAAGGCATCTACTAGGGCCTATATACACTTGTCAAGCTTCCCAAGTAGACGGTTTCGCAAAATTTTTCTAACATGCAACTACATGCCATGATGCAACTAACATTTATACATCCTAATGCATATGATTCTACCAACTAATATGCCAAATAATCTAAATGCAAGTCCTAGGTTCACATTGTTTTACCGCATCAATCAAGATAAAGCCACATAGTCATTAACATAAAGAGGAAAAAGGAGATTGGAAAGATCATACCATGCGGTCTTCAATATCCTCATGTCTCGGATGTGGCGTAGTCAATCAATGTGAAAAAGGATGAACAAACACAATATATACAAACAATATATACAAGACTACACTACAAAGGAAATGAACATGTTTTTGGACTTTTAAATTTTTCAAATTTTTATGGTTTTTGATTTTATGAAATTAAAGAACATATTTTTGGGATTTTTCGAAATTTTTCAATTTTTATGCATTTTTGGAATATCAATTCCCATCCCCCACTTTATTTTGGACATTGTCCTCAATGTACATGTAGGGGTAGGAATAAAAAGGAAATACATGTTTTTGAATTTTTTTGATTTTTTTGAAATTGAAGTACAAATGCAATGATATGATATGAATGAATGCATGCTCTAACTAAATGCAATTCTATATGACATATATAACAAATGAATGCAATCTAAACTATATTATATGATGCATGCTTTAAACTATGGTCACTTATGATCAAACCTCCCCAAACCGATTTAAACACTATTTCTAGTGTAGAAATGAATAGGTTTGGCCATTAGTAACTATGCATGAATTCTAGTCTATATGAAACTATCTATCATGAATCATGTGAGATATATTACAATGCAACTATACTATATGAACTAACTAATGTAAATGCAATATGAAATATAATACAAATGCAAGCTTAATGTAATGCAAAGTTAAGGGAAAGGGTATCTTACAAATGGTGGTTTGAGATAGGACTCCACCAAACTAGTTCACTTTGTTAAAATTCTTGTCCATAGAGCTCAAGGCTCTTAGTAGAAGATCAAAAGCTTGTGAACAAGCTCCAAACAAGCATAAGTATGGGTTGCTCCATTTAAACGTGAAATTAGGCCAAGGAAGCTTGCCATAAGTTCTTTCTTTCACCTTGTCCTTGGCACTAGAGCTTTCCCAATGCTTCAAACCAATAAGCCCATGATTCTTGTCAACACAAGGTGTGAAGTATGGTTCATATTCGTCCGGAGACTTCCACTTACCACCTTCTTCTTCAATTTTGGTGACGATGATAGCATTTTGATTATTCAATCCTTCCAAGGTAGAAGGAGAATTTTCATAACATTGATGATCGAGCTCCTTAGAAGTTGGCATTGTGGATGCCAAATTTCCACAAGTAGCTTCACGTGCAAGTTTCTCCTTGAGCGTTTCCACCAAGTAGCTTTTGTATGATGCTTTGACCTTGTGAAGAAGGTCCACCATATCCTCTCCAACAATCATTGGCTCCATGGTAGGGGCCAAGTAGTCTTCATGAGAAATAGGGAAAGGACATTCATCTTCATGATAAGATATCTCAAATGTCTCAAGGATAGGCTCCTCAAGCAAGGTGATCTCACAACTACTCCATTCCCCTTCTTCATTGCAAGACACATAACCCGCACAAGCTTCTTCCGTAGTCTTGTCATCGTCGCTATCTCCATAAGAATCGTAAATGGGGGCTTCATTCTTCTTCATTAGTTCTTCCTCCAACACCTCAATGTTCACATCAAAAGTCACACCCTCATACTCACAAAGGCTAAGAGTATTTGGCTTACTCAACCTCATGTCTTCATCATCAAATACCACACTTTCATACTCACAAGAGCCCAAAGAGGTTGGCTCTTCCCACTTCTCATCAAAGGTAACTCCTTCAAACTCACATTCATGGTCAATGTCCAAGGAGTGGTGGGGGGTGGTTTCTTGGGATTCTCTCATTTGGGCAATTTGAATCTCCAACTCCTCACTTTGGGCAACAATGCCTTGAAGAACATTGTCCCACTTTTGGCTCTCCTCTAGCATTTGTTTGAAGAAGTTTTGTTGATCTCCCATCATTTGGAGAATCACATTTTCAATGGGTTCATCTTCTTGTTGTGGGTAGGTGTGAAAGTGGTTGTATTGTGGCAATTGAAGTTCATTGTGAAATGGGTATTGGGTGGGGTGATTATGGTGGGAAAAATTGGGGTAGTGGTTAGGATTTTCGTTGTACAAATAATAAGGTAGGTTTGTGTTGACTTGCTCCTCAAACTCCCCATACCCATAGTTATACTCCAAAGATTCACCACATACTCCATATGTCAAGTCTTGAGCCATCATAGCTAAGACAAGGAAACAACTGAAGGAAATGTAGATTCATATACATACTAACATACTCATATATGTCGAAATTAATTTGTCATAAAATTAAATACGGATTTTATGCATGCAAACAATATACTAAAATAGAGAAGAAATCATATCCTTACATTGAAATTACGGTTCAAATGGGCACAAAAGAAATCTCCTTTTCTTTTGTTCTTGAGCTTTCCTTTAATGGAAGAACAAGATCCAAGTGTAGGATCTCTCCTTAGGATTTATACCCAAAGCTTAACTCTTAATCTAATTAATATTATAAGTACTAGTATAATATTAATCTAGTGAAAAATGAACCAAAAATATTTTGGTTTTGAGCTCTCAAAACCGGTTGAGAGAATAGAAGAGGAAGAGAGATTATTTTTGTCTCACTAAAATAATTTTATGATAAGAATGAATTATATTTTTCCACACACTACTCCATATAGTGAATAATAGAAAAATAAGAAAAAGAACCCTTGTTCTTTTCTATGTAGAACCGGGTAGGGTGAGGGGAATTGGCCTATGCATGGCCTTTGTGCTCTTACACAAAAGGCACTAGGTATGCATGCCTATATTAGAGTAATTATCATTATGCTTACCACTAACTTAAACAAACACAATATTTGTTTAAACAACCTCCCATTTTCGGCACATATGATAATATGAGATCCATATTATTTTTGTCAAATGTCAATATGTCACATGTCATATGTGACATAAATTTGTTATGTAATTTTTAACATGTTAAAAATCAACGTATTAATAAAAATACGTCATATACAAAAATCGACTTAGTAATTTCATAATTACTTGTGCCAAAATATTTTACCGTTTATAAATCGCATTTATAATAATTCATTCAAATCCAATTGTTTCTTTAAACAATAATTTCATCCGAGTAATAATTTGATTACTCAGACCGTATCTCATTTAATCACATTTCAATTTGATACGTAAATTTTACTTCCAAAATCGTCCGTCAATTTTTCAAGTAATTTAATTAACTCGTAACATTATACGATTAATTAAATGATCAATTAAGAGTATTGCCCTATAGGTATGACCTAGGGGGTCAACTGATCACCACCGTCATACGACGATGTAATGTCAAACTCTAGTCACCAATCATTACCGATATATGTTGACCAGTTGACAAGAACAATATTACTTCCCAATTGTATTCTTTAAAATGAGATTTAATAATGATATTTAAATCATGTGATCGCACTATTGTTGAGGACACATTTCCCAACAATCTCCCACTTGTCCTCGACAAGTGTGCGTCACCAATTCTCTTGTCCTATTACTATCTCCCACTCAATGCAAGGTGTCTTTCAGGTCGTACTTGCAAGTGATCATATCGAGAGTGGTTTCCTCGATCTGGAGAATAACTGATTGACCGGATTTATCTATCATAGATACCTTCCGAGCGTGGCCACGCATTTCCAGTTCATTACTCCTCGAGTGGCCCTGAGATATTGTTTTAACCCTGACAAGGGGATGGACAATTCCTATCGCACTCATTCCCTTCGACTAGCCACAGCCATCATAACCCAAAATATGCCCATTTGACCCCATTTACGAAGGTCGTAGTAACACAAATCAAAATTAATCTGAAACTGAGCCATCTTAGGTGAATAGTCTTTAGTCAAAAGAATCGACTCATTTGAATACTATAGTAGCTCTCGCCACGACCAGGCTATATAAATTTGCGTAACTCTATAAGCGGTCATAAGGCCCGACAAAGTGTTCCTAAATACCGCCTATGTGATCGACTAGTCATCTCACATGACTGTATGGCACTTGAACTTGCCATCAATCGCATCACACTCTAGTCACTTCGAGACGTCACCTCATACAAGTGACTATGGGCGAATACAATGCTAATCCGTGTTCACTTTAACGGGGTTCAATTGTCTCCACAACCCGTTTGGATGTAACAAAGTATAGTAAAAGAGTTTTAAAATAAAACTCGAACGACAAATGCGATTATCACACATGAATAGTCAATGCTCGATTACTATTTCATATTCTATAATCTAATTTGATCTTGTACGTAGTTGTTCATTTCAATTTAATTGAAATGACATGACTCATCATGTTTAGCCTTTGAGAAGGCTTTGGTTAGTAGGTTTTATCAACTTCTTGTACCTTACTCAACCTTACTACATACTCGTTTTCCTTTGTAATGTATACATTTGCATTACAAAACTTTCTGAGTACGTGTCGAGATCCAATCAAGACATAGGTCCTCTAGCCTAAGAATAGCTCCCACTGTTTTCACAGTGTGTGGGACCCATCCCTCTTGCACATCTCATGATCGCAAGTGTACTCAATTTCCGTTATAAATATCTCTCATTGTTCTTTATTTCCTAGAACGATTCTAGAAAATCTACTTCTTAATTAATATAGCCACAATGGTATCTTAACCATCTTAATGTGTTTTGATTATGGTTTTGTCGGAAACCATGCGCAATCTCAATTGTCAATTGTCACTTGTGTAACACCCTTACACAATATTGCATCATAAACACTTTGCTTTACTTCCTTAATGCTTCTGCAAGCACTTAAGGGTAATCTTTATAGCTTACTTGGTAAAGATTACTTAAATTCGATTTTGAAAACAATTCATCATACTCAAAGCATATGAAGTGTTATACATCATTTCTTTTAATTGATTCGGCAGCGGAAGCAAATGGAATCAATCAAATATGTTCAATTTAATTGAACTAGTCATGAATCTTATCAACATAAGACTTCTTATTGACGCTAATATCACGTGGATTTATCTTCATAAATCTGGATATTAAAGATGTATTGTAATACTCCAAAAGTCTTAAATCATTCCAAATGATCAATATGTCATCCACATATCGGACTAATTAAAATTTCCGTAACTCCCACTAAACTCCATGTATAAACACAACTTCTCGACTTATCGAGAAAAGTTTTATAACATGATCAAAACATTGATTTCAACTCATTGATGTCCTACTTAAGATTCTCTCTTAAGTTTCACACTATCTTAGGATTGCAAGAATCTACTAAACTCATGATATGTATTGAATACATTCCTTCTATTGAAGAAGTGGGTTTTAGATTTACTCGCTATGTATTTCATAACCTCATAATGAAACACAATCCCTAAGAAGATCCTAATAGACTTAAGCATTTCAACTAGTGCAAAACCCTTTGCAACCAATCTTACTGTGAAATATCTCTTTATTAGTGCAAAACCCTTTGTCACTAATCAAGCCTTTTATTTCGGATTCTCATGACTCTAAGCCTTGTATTGAGTTGTGACTTAAACACTCTTATGTAAGTCATTCGTTCATTACTTTCTAGAAGTAATTAACTTGAATCAAACAATTTCTTTTGTAAGTTATAAGCTCTTTACTTTCTTAAAAGTAGCATGAATTCATCATTTTTAGCAAGTGACGAATTTAACCTCCTAGGTTTTTTTGAAGAAACAATGTCTTACACAAAACGTCTCATGTAGCCAAGAAAGACCAGTTTCTTGCGACATAACATTCTCTGTGTCATCCTTTGTGGCTCTTGAATAATTTCTCCCACTCTGTCTTCTAAAAATAAACTTGTATTTTAGAAAGACAGCTTCACGAGCCACAAACCCGTCGTACTCGTGATAATGGAAAAGGAAAAATGAGCATTTGTTTCTTGTGAAAACTTACAAACATGGTACTTTTACCATTTCATATCTCATATGATTCGATTTAGTGGAAAAATAATTTAGACAAAAATGATAAAATCCCCAAAAGGATCAAGTAACTCAAGGTAACTTGATTGAAATCCAAACCATATCGAATAGCGTTTGATTTCTTATCCAATCATACATTATCCCATAATGCGTGTTAAGAGAGATTAATTTGTGATACTATATCACAATTCATTTGGCTTATATCAAAGTCTTCACTTTGATAATCCCATCACGACTAAATCGTGATTACTTGAACTCTTTGAAATTCTTCAAAGATTTCTCTATTTACCTTATTAAGTGAACATATTAGTGTCAACTTAAATCGTTGGTAAAAGATAATGATCAACCTATTTTGGATCGTTGATTTACAACCTCGATCTCCTTTTCAACCAAAAGGCACGAGACATCTTGCTTTGAATACAAGATACGCATAAACCATTAACAATCTAATGGCTTCAAGAGTACTCGATAACTCTTTGCGTTCATCATTCCAGAATTTAAGGTTTAATCTTGGGTTACCAATTTGAGTCTTACATCATCTACATGATATATCATTCTAGTTTGGTTTAGAATATATTCACCTTGATAATGGGCCAGGCATACATCAAATCGTGGTGTATAGGGTCACAAAAGTGAAACTTCTTTTGTATCTTAACAAGTTTATATTCTTATTTAGAGTTAATACACTTAATAGTCATAATTAAGTACAACTTTAAATCCAAAAACTAGATTGAGTACACAATTACTCTATCTCTCGACTTCATTGTTGCTAGTCGTCATATTCTAATCATCCTATGTATCAAACATAATGATGAAAACCACCACCGGTTTCTAATATTGACGAAGTAATACTAGCAAAACTTATGTTTAACCAAATAAACACTTAACGAAGAAGGTCCCATTAGATGTCACACAACTAACTTGTTGATTCTTCAATAATTTGGGGTAGTTTCCTTTCTCGTGTCTAACATTTAAGACAATGGAAACTTTATCGGTCGGGATTGATAGGTTTAGTATCGTCATTCTCAACAACTTTACCTTTAACATTACCTTGTATCAATTCCATTATAATCTTTACTTCTTGAACCTCGCCCTTATCTTAACGGTTTAAGAGAATGCTCCCACTTAATTCAATGAGTCTTTGCTTTGAGAAGCAAAGTTGAATTCATGAAGATCACTCTTCATTTGTTCGTTTTAGTCTTAAAACTTTCATTGAAGTGGTTGCGTTATTTTGGTCAATTACGAATTCTGACAAAACTAATTACCAAAACAATTTATCGCTTTAATGTACTTAATTCATTTAAGTACATGAAACATAGTCCATTGTAAGTAGAAGTGTTAGTCAAGAATCAAAAACCTGTTTGATAATGAATAACTTTAATCTATACTCTTTACAAGAGATCCTTAGCAATGGTTCATTTGAGGTTTTAGAAGCAAATTCAAATTTTGTCTTTAGTTACGATGTTTTAATGGAGATTTGAATCAAAAAACGAAATGATATCGTATATGAATAGTGGTAAAGAAATAGAACAATATAATAACGGAATAGTGAAAACAAAACATTTATCGTTATATTAATACTTGTAAATAACAAGTAAAGCATTTACATAGTTTTCTCTACCCAACTATGATAAATGATTCCAAGACCCAAATTCATATCGACTTAGGCACGGTATGGCCGATGAAACCCTTATCAATATAACTCGGTGGATTAACGCTTTAATCGATTCTACTTTTAGAACTCTTGGTCGATAAAATTACTCTAATATTTATCTATAGCCCGGAACACATGCAACTACAGTCGCGAATACTTCCGTTGAGCTCAATCCAAATTTCGAATAAATGTGTCCATGATCCAAATCCACATCAACTTGGGCACGGTATGGCCGATGAAACCCTCATTAACATGAACTCGGTGGATTAACACTCATCACCCACTTCCCCTACGTAACAAGGTTTGTACCCCGGTAGGGCCGAGTGCACTCCCTCGCGAAATAGGTTTTCATGGTTTCTACTATTTGGTAAGGCTATGTCTCAATTGTTTTGTTTTAGCGAGAGGTCATGTCAATTTATTATCTATCACGTTTTAAGTGAACTAAAGCGGTGAACTACGATAATTCTAATTGACACGGTCGATAAACTCGATAAAATAAGGATGCATGTTTTAGTTATGGCGATTTAGCGATGCATGTGACATAAAATAAAATGCAAGCATAAAAGTAAATAAATCCTAGTATGGCCTTTCCTAAAATAGAAAACTATTTATCTATTACATATTCGGAAACCAACTCCATTGGTCCCTTGAACTTCGGTTGTGGCACGCATCTCGAGGTAACACCGTCTTTATGTATCGCCATTCTTGAAGAAATCCGTCTTTGGGAACTCCGGAATGAATTTAAATTACATAATAAATTACATAATTTCCTATTATACATTTGTAACTAAAATAAAATAAATCTATTAAATTACAAAACGGTGATACGAGATCACAATAAAATTACAACCGAATCGATATTCCCATACATTTCGGGAAATACCAATTAAAATCTAAGGCCATACTAAGTAAAATTACATAATTAAAATTATGACAATCATAAAGAAAATGCAGCATTATAATATGTATGAACATGCTCAATTTTATGCTAAATCGCCTTTAAATAGCCAATATCGTATATTACTCGGTTTTTACGGATTTGCGTGATTTCAACATTTTATAATCACAAAAATACATAAACTCATATTTATGCATAAGTTAATTACCCTAACCTCTTAGGACTCAAAATATAGTCTTCACTAATAATTTGACCATAATTAACTTTTATATACAAAATTGTTCATAAATGGACCAAAATTACAAAAATAAGCTATTAAACTTCAAATAAATCACAAAATTTCAAATAAATTCAAAATTTGAAATTTAAATTCATGAACATTCTGGAAAAATTCCATGACACTCATAATGTTCAAAATCTTAGGTTAAAAATTTCGAAAATTTACCGGAAAAAAAATGTTGCGGTTTATCGATTTTTAATAAAATAATCATAAAAACATGGAAAAATTATTTTCACTAACTTTTCAATTTTAGATCTGAAAAAGATAATAAAATGCAACATTAGACGTTTTTCCTAAGTCATAGATTATGTTTTATTAATTTTCACCAATAATGTCACTATTTATGCTATTTTTCTTCAAAAATCCATAAATCATGCAAAAAGACTTCTTTATAGCCAATTATTTTACACACATCTTGTAAAATTGCATGTGACAACATATTAATTTTCTATGACCAGATTCGAAATTTAACTCATATTAACCTATTTTTCACCTAAATCCGAATTTAATAATGAAAAATTCATTTTTCGAGCATAACAAGTCCAAAAATTATGAAAATTTACAGGTTATCTCAAAATAATATATGTGACAACATATCCAAAAATCAACTGAAAATTCGAAGTATAGCTAATTTTAGACCAAAAATGACATTTTTACTCATAAAATCATATTTAAATGCCATTATTGTAAAATATGAACAATAAAAATCCGTAAAATTAACCAAAATATCCTAAAACATTTTAGGACCAGAAATATTAACATGCATGGATTAATTTCGTGATATATCATAATAACACAAAATTTACAAGTTTTATATGTTACTCTTTATAACTCGGAAAAACTTTTTAACCGATTTGCATGCAAACAACCGTGGCTCTTGATACCGATTGAAGGAAATGTAGATTCATATACATACTAACATACTCATATATGTCGAAATTAATTTGTCATAAAATTAAATACGGATTTTATGCATGCAAACAATATACTAAAACAGAGAAGAAATCATATCCTTACATTGAAATTACGGTTCAAATGGGCACAAAAGAAATCTCCTTTTCTTTTGTTCTTGAGCTTTCCTTTAATGGAAGAACAAGATCCAAGTGTAGGATCTCTCCTTAGGATTTATACCCAAAGCTTAACTCTTAATCTAATTAATATTATAAGTACTAGTATAATATTAATCTAGTGAAAAATGAACCAAAAATATTTTGGTTTTGAGCTCTCAAAACCGGTTGAGAGAATAGAAGAGGAAGAGAGATTATTTTTGTCTCACTAAAATAATTTTATGATAAGAATGAATTATATTTTTCCACACACTACTCCATATAGTGAATAATAGAAAAATAAGAAAAAGAACCCTTATTCTTTTCTATGTAGAACCGGGTAGGGTGAGGGGAATTGGCCTATGCATGGCCTTTGTGCTCTTACACAAAAGGCACTAGGTATGCATGCCTATATTAGAGTAATTATCATTATGCTTACCACTAACTTAAACAAACACAATATTTGTTTAAACAACCTCCCATTTTTTGGCACATATGATAATATGAGATCCATATTATTTTTGTCAAATGTCAATATGTCACATGTCATATGTGACATAAATTTGTTATGTAATTTTTAACATGTTAAAAATCAACGTATTAATAAAAATACGTCACATACAAAAATCGACTTAGTAATTTCATAATTACTTGTGCCAAAATATTTTACCGTTTATAAATCGCATTTATAATAATTCATTCAAATCCAATTGTTTCTTTAAACAATAATTTCATCCGAGTAATAATTTGATTACTCAGACCGTATCTCATTTAATCACATTTCAATTTGATACGTAAATTTTACTTCCAAAATCGTCCGTCAATTTTTCAAGTAATTTAATTAACTCGTAACATTATACGATTAATTAAATGATCAATTAAGAGTATTGCCCTATAGGTATGACCTAGGGGTCAATCGATCACCACCGTCATACGACAAATAATGTCAAACTCTAGTCACCAATCATTACCGATATATGTTGACCGGTTGACAAGAATAATATTACTTCCCAATTGTATTCTTTAAAATGAGATTTAATAATGATATTTAAATCATGTGATCGCACTATTGTTGAGGACACATTTCCCAACAACAACTACAAGCATGGAAACTACACAAAAACGGTAAGAACAATCCTCGAGGAACAAGTTCCTCAAGGTGAAAGCACAATCAAAATAGACAAACAAGTAAGAACTTAATCACATAGCACTATCCCCGGCAACGGCGCCATTTTGATGGGTGATGTCGTCGGGTCACATCCAATCAAACACATTTATAATACTCAACAAACAACTAGTTAGCGGTAAGTCGAGGTCGATCCATGGGACGGTGTGCTTTGGGTTCTAAGTCTATCTATATCAATTTATGCTAGTGTCACAATTTGTTTGGGGTTTGTAGTTGTGTCTAAACTAATGCATGCAATATAGTAAAACAAGCAATAAAAGAAGGATGTAAACAAACGATAAAAAGTGCTAGGATATCATGGGGTCATAGGGGATTCATGGTATTTGACCATACAAACATGTTTACAAAGTTGCAAGCAATTAATGTTGTGAAGGAACCGAGTTGGTTTATGTCTTACGGTTCATAGGAAGAGTTGGGTCCCGGAGCCGAATCGATTAGATTGTACAACACCTACAAGTCGACTTACTTTCCTCCTAATCAACTTCAATGCATGGTCTAACAAGACTCGAGTTGGTTTATATCTTACAAGTCAAGTTGAATAGATAAGAGATGGTTGTAAATGCAAGGATTCATAGGCTTAGCATTTCATCAAACATAACATGTGCATAAAGTTGACATCACAACAAGCAAGCAATTTGATTATGAAAACATATTAGATTAAGCATGAATCAATCCCATGTTGATTTCCCCTAATTACCCACTAATCCTAGCTAAGAGACTACTCACTCATTATCAAGTTTAACATGCTAACAAGGTTGTCAATCATATTAACAAGGTAAAACATGATGAACAAGTAAGAAAGATTAACAATAATTAAAACAAGGATTAAGAGAGTTATACCTATGGAGATTTCAAATAATAATGCAAGAATAAAAGAAGAAACTTGATGATTGATTGGAAGGGTTGTCAATCCTCCAATAATAACCCAATAATCTTCAATTACCCAATAATAAACTTGAATAATAAACTTGAACAATAATTATGGAAAGATTAATGTGTAATTTGTGGAAAGATTAAAGAGTAATTTATTCTAATCTACTCCTAATCTAATCTAAGAGGAATTTCTAATCTAAAAACAACATGCTTGATTAATTACAAAGATGGGGTATTTATAGTGGAAATTAGGTGGGATGCATTAGGTTAACTAAGGGCTAAACTAGTAATTACACTTTTGAGATTTGAGCAGGGAGACTCCGGTATTTTTCGGAGGAAGGGAGTCTTTCTTTGAAGCTTGGAGAAGACGAAATCATGCTGTGAAGGAATCCGGGCGGAATAAAGTCGGGACGGACGGATTTGGGCGGTGGAATCCGAGCGGATTCAAGAGAATCCGGGCGGATTGTGGAAGGGGAATCCGGGCGGATTGTAGGGAATCCGGGCGGATTCTCCTCCAGTGAATTTTCTTGTTTTTCCCAGCCAGAAGACGGGCGGATTGGGGACAATCCGGGCGGATTAGGGGAAGACGGGCGGGTTGGGGACAATCCGGGCGGATTAGGGGAAGACGGGCGGATTCCTGCGAAGACGGGCGGATTCCTGAACAGCTTCTTTGTTTGACCTCGGATTGTAAAACGGACGTCATTTTCTCATCCGGACTCCTATTGGAGTGATTCAAAAGCCTAGATCGCTTGATTTTTCGACGCCGTTCCATCTAACATATTTTCAGAGCCAAAGGAGCAACTCTTGGTTTGCGTTCCGAGCCATTTTCTTCATGAAGTGCCTTCCCTCTCGTCATTCTTACTTTTAACCCTTTGGTCCTTCTACATACACTTTATTCCTACATCTTTGGTCATCATTCTTGCCTCCTCTTCATACTAGTCCATCTAATATCATCAATAAGCTTCCAAATATGCACGAAAAACGGGAATTTCCGCCTTATTATCTTCTTTTCTACAAAACATATGAAAATGCGATAGAAAAGCAAATAGGAAGGTTTTGACGGATAAAATGGCCATAAAATGTTATAATAGTATGCAAAATAGGCTCAATTAGGGGACTAAATGTGCGCTAATTATGGTCACATCAATATGTGATAATCGCATTTGTCGTTCGAGTTTTTCTTTAAAAACTCCTTTTATACTTTGTTACATCCAAACGGGTTGTAGTGACAATTGAACCCCGTTAAAGTGAACACGGATTAACATTGTATTTGCCCATAGTCACTTGTATGAGGTGACGTCTCGAAGTGACTAGATTGTGATGCGATTGATGGCAAGTTCAAGTGCCATAGAGTCATGTGAGATGACTAGTCGATCACATAGGCAGATTGTTAGGAACACTTTGTCGGGCCTTATGACCGCTTATAGAGTTCTGGCAATTTATATAGCCTGGTCGTGGCGAGAGCTACTATAGTATTCTAATGAGTCGATTCTTTTGACTAAAGACTATTCACCTAAGATGGCACAGTTTCAGATTAACTTTGATTTGTGTTACTACGACCTTCGTAAATGGGGTCAAATGGGCATATTTTGGGTTATGATGGATGTGGCTAGTCGAAGGGAATGAGTGCGATAGGAATTGTCCATCCCCTTGTCAGGGTTAAAACAATATCTCAGGGCCACTCGAGGAGTAATGAATCGAAATGCGTGGCCACACTCGGAAGGTATCCAGAGTGGATAAATCCGGTCAAACAGTTATTCTCCAGATCGAGGAAACCACTCTCGATATGATCACTTGCAAGTACGACCTGAAAGACACCTTGCATTGAGTGGGAGATAGTAATAGGACAAGAGAATTGGTGACGCACACTTGTCGAGGACAAGTGGGAGATTGTTGGGAAATGTGTCCTCAACAATAGTGCGATCACATGATTTAAATATCATTATTAAATCTCATTTTAAAGAATACAATTGGGAAGTATTTTTACTGTCAACTGGTCAACATATATCGGTAATGATTGGCTGACTAGAGTTTGACATTACTGTCGTGTGACGGTGGTGATCAGTTGACCCCCTAGGTCATACCTATAGGGCAACACTCTTAATTGATCATTTAATTAATCGTATAATGTTACGAGTTAATTAAATTATTACGAAAAAAAAAAATTGACGGACGATTTTGGAAGTAAAATTTACGTATCAAATTGAAATGTGATTAAATGAGATACGGTCTGAGTAATCGAATTGTATCATTACTCGGATGAAATTATTGTTTAAAGAAACAATTGAATTGAATGAATTATTATAAATACGATTTATAAACTGGTGAAAAATTTTGGTACAAGTAATTATGATATTACTAAGTCGATTTTTGTATGTGACGTATTTTTGACAATACGTTGATTTTTAATATGTTAAAAATACATAACAAATTTATGTGACATGTGACATGTGACATATTGACAATTGACAAAAATAATATGGAATCCATATTACACAATGTGCCGAAAAATTGGAGGAGTATTAGGCTTAATATTATGTTTATAATTAAGTGGTAAACATAATGATTAAAAAGGAAGAGTAGCCATGCAACCCTATTAACCTTGTGAAGGCAAACTAATGCATGCATTGGCTCTATTTTTCTTCCCTCCTCTTTCTTGCCCGGTTTTTCACAAAGGAAAAACAAAAGGGTTTTTCCTTATATTCTTCTATGACACTACATTCATTTGTGTGTAATTTTTATTCATTCTCCCTATCATCTAAAAACAAGTTTTTAGAGAGATAAAAGCTTCCATTTTCTCCTCATAAAAACCGAAACATTTATGTGTTTATAAATATTTTTGGTTCAATTTTTCTACCACATTAATATTATACTAGTTCTTGTAATATTAATTAAATTAAGAGAAAGCCTTGGGTATAAAGCTTAGGGAGAGATCCTACTCTTGGATCTTGGTTCATCCATAAAGGAAAGCTGAAGAACAAAAGAAAAGGAGATTTCTTTTGTGCCCATAAAACCGATACATCCAATGTAAGAATATGATTTCTTCTCTATTTTGTTTTAATGTTTGCATGCATAAAATCCGTATTTAATTTTATGACAAATTAATTTAAACATATATGAGTATGTTAGTATGTATATAGATCTACATTTCCTTCAGTAACAAGGTATAAAAGGAGTTTTTCAAGGAAAAACTCGAACGACAAATGCGATTATCACATGTGAATAGTCAATGCTTGATTACTATTTCATGTTCTATAATCTAATTTGATCTTGTATGTAGTTGTTCATTTCAATTCAATTGAAATGACATGACTCATCATGTTTAGCCTATGAGAAGGCTTTGGTTAGTAGGTTTTATCAACTTCTTGTACCTTACTCAACCTCACTACATACTCGTTTTCCTTTGTAATGTATACATTTGCATCACAAAACTTTCTGAGTACGTGTCGAGATCCAATCAAGACATAGGCCCTCTTAGCCTAAGAATAGCTCCCACTGTTTTCACAGTGTGCGGGACTCATCCTCTTGCACATCTCATGATTGCAAGTGTACTCAATTTCCGTTATAAATATCTCTCATTGTTCTTTATTGCCTAGAACGATTCTAGAAAATCTACTTCTTAATTATCATAGCCACAATGGTATCTTAACCATCCTAATGTGTTTTGATTATGGTTTTGTCGGAAACCATGCGCAACCTCAATTGTCAATTGTCACTTGTGTAACACCCTTACACAAAATTGCATCATAAACACTTGCTTTACTTCCTTAATGCTTCTGCATGCACTTAAGGGTAATCTTTATGGCTTACTTGGCAAAGATTACTTAAATTCGATTTTGAAAACAATTCATCATACTCAAAGTATATGAAGTGTTATACATCATTTCCTTTTAATTGATTTGGCAGCGGAAGCAAATGAAATCAATCAAATATGTTCAATTTAATTGAACTAGTCATAAATCTTATCAACGTAAGACCTTTTATTGACGCTAATATCATGTGGATTTATCTTCATAAATCTGGATATTAAAGATGTATTATAATACTCCAAAAGTCTTAAATCATTCTCAATAATCAATATGTCATCCACATATCGGACTAATTAAAATTTCCGTAACTCCCACTAAACTTCATGTATAAACACAACTTCTCGACTTATCGAGAAACGTTTTATCACATGATCAAAATATTGATTCTTACTCATTGATGTCCTACTTAAGACCCTCTCTTAAGTTTCACATTATCTTAGGATTGCAAGAATCTAATAAACTCATGACATGTATTGAATACATTCCTTCTATTGAAGAAGTGGGTTTTAGATTCACTCGCTATGTATTTCATAACCTCATAATGAAACACAATCCCTAAGAAGATCCAAATAGACTTAAGCATTTCAATTAGTGCAAAACCCTTTGCAACCAATCTTGCTTTGAAATATCTCTTTATTAGTGCAACACCCTTTGTCACTAATCAAGCCTTTTATTTCGGATTCTCATGGCTCTAAGCCTTGTATTGAGTTGTGACTTAAACACTTTTATGTAAGTCATATGTTCATTACTTTCTAGAAGTAATTAACTTGAATCAAACAATTTCTTTTGTAAGTTATAAGCTCTTTACTTTCTTAAACGTAGCATGAATTCATCATTTTTAACAAGTGACGAATTTAACCTCCTAGGTTTTGAAGAAACAATGTCTTACACAAAACGTCTCATGTAGCCAAGAAAGACCAGTTTCTTGCGACATAAAAACTTTGTGGCATTCTTTGTGGCTCTTGAATAATTTCTCCCACTCTGTCTTCTAGAAATAAACTTGTATTTTAGAAAGACAGCTTCACGAGCCGCAAACCCGTCGTTGTCGTGATAATTGAAAGGGAAAAATGAGCATCTGTTTCTTGTGAAAACTTACAAACATGGTACCCTTACCATTTCATATCTCATATGATTTGATTTAGTGGAAAAATAATTTAGACAAAATGATAAAATCCCCAAAAGAATCAAGTAACTCAAAGTAACTTGATTGAAGTTCAAACCATATCGAATAGCGTTTGATTTCTTATCCATCCACACATTATTTCATAATGCGTGCTAAGAGAGATTAATTTGTGATACTATATCACATTTCCTTTGGCTTATATCAAAGTCTTCACTTTGATAATCCCTTCACGACTAAATCGTGATTCTTTGAACACTTTGAACTTCTTCAAAGATTTCTCTATTTACCTTATTAAGTGAACACATTAGCGTCAACTTAAATCGTTGGTAAAAGAAAATGATCAACCTATTTTGGATCAATGATTTACAACCTCGATCTCCTTTTCAAACAAAAGGCACGAGACATCTTGCTTTGAATACAAGACACGCATAAACCATTAACAATCTAATGGTTTCAAGAGTACTCGATAACTCTTTGCGTTCATCATTCCAAAATTTAAGGTTTGATCTTGGGTTACCAATTTGAGTCTTGCATCATCTTCATGATATATTATTCTAGTTTGGTTTAGAATATATTCACTTTGATAATGGGCTAGCCATACATCAAATCGTGGTGTATAGGGTCACAAAAGTGAAACCTCTTTTGTATCGTAACAAGTTTGTATTCTAATTTAGAGTTTATGTACTTAATAGTCATAATTAAGCACAACTCCAAACCCAAAAACTAGATTTAGTACACAATGACTCTTTCTCTCGACTTCATTGTTGCTAGTCGTCATATTCTAATCATCCTATGTATCAAACATAATGATGAAAACCTCCACTGGTTTCTAATATTGACGAAGTAGTATTAGCAAAATTTTATGTTTAATCAAATAAACATATAAAGAAGAAGGTCCCATTAGATGTCCCACAACTAACTTGTTGATTCTTCAATAATTTGGGGTAGTTTCCTCTCTAGTGTCTAACATTTAAGACAATGGAAACTTTATCGGTCGGGATTGATAGGTTTAGTATCGTCATTCTCAACAACTTTACCTTTAACATTACCTTGTATCAATTCCATTATTATCTTTACTTCTTGAACCTCGTCCTCATCTTAACGGTTTAAGAGAATGCTCCCACTCATTTCAATGAGTCTTTGCTTTGAGAAGCAAAATTGAATTCATGAAGATTACTCTTCATTTATTCGTTTTAGTCTTAAAACTTTCATCGAAGTGGTTGCGTTATTTTGGTCAATTACGAATTCTGAAAATCTAATCACCAAAACAATTTATCGCTTCAAGGTACTTAATTCATTTAAGTATATGAAAAACAATCCATTGTAAGTAGATGCGTTAGTCTAGAATCAAAAACCTGTTTGATAATGAATAACATTAATCTATACTCCTTTCAAGAGATCCTTAGCAATGGTTCATTTGAGGTTTTAGAAGCAAATTCATATTTTGTCTTTAGTTATGATGTTTTAATGGAGATTTTGAAAAAATCGAAATGATATCGTATATGAATTGTGGTGAAGAAATAGAACAATATGATAACGGAATAATGAAAACAAAACATTTATCGTTTTATTAATAATACTTGTAAATAACAAGTAAAGCATTTACATAGTGACCTCTACCCAACTATGATAAATGATTCCAAGACTCAAATTCATATCGACTTAGGCACGGTATGACCGATGAAACCCTTATCAATATAACTCGGTGGATTAACGCTTTAATCGATTCTACTTCTAGAACTCTTGGTCGATAAAATTACTCTAATAATTATCTATAGCCCGGAACACATGCAACTACGGTCGCGAATACTTCCGTTGAGCTCAATCCAAATTTCGAATAAATGTGTCCATGATCCAAATCCACATCAACTTGGGCACGGTATGGCCGATGAAACCCTCATCAACATGAATTCGGTGGATTGACATTTATCACCCACTTCCCCTACGTAACAAGGTTTGTACCCCGGTAGGGCCGAGTGCACTCCCTCACGAAATAGGTTTTCATGGTTTCTACTATTTGGTAAGGCTATGTCTCAATTGTTTTATTTTAGCGAGAGGTCATGTCAATTTATTATCTATCACGTTTTAAGTGAACTAAAGCGGTGAACTACGATAATTGTAATTGACACGGTCGATAAACTCGATGAGATGAGGATGCATGTTTTAGTTATGACGATTTAGCGATGCATGTGACATATAAATAAAATGCAAGCATTAAATAAATAAATCCTAGTATGGCCTTTCCTAAAATAGAAAAACTCTTTAACTATTACATATTCGGAAACCAACTCCATTGGTCCCTTGAACATCGGTTGTGGCACGCATCTCAAGGTAACACCGTCTTTATGTATCGCCATTCTTGAAGAAATCCGTCTTTGGGAACTCCGGAATGAATAAAATTACATAATAAATTACATAATTTCTTATTATACATTTGTAACTAAAATAAAATAAATCTATTAAATTACAAAACGGTGATACGAGATCACAATAAAATTACAACCGAATCGATATTCCCATACATTTCGGGAAATACCAATAAAATCTAAGGCCATACTAAGTAAAATTACATAATTCAAAATTATATAAATGAAAATTATGACAATCATAAAGACAAATGCAGCATTATAATATGTATGAGCCTGCTCCATTTTATGCTAAATCGCCTTTAATTTGCCAATATCGTATATTACTCGGTTTTTACGGATTTGCATGATTTCAACATTTTATAATCACAAAAATTACATAAATTCATATTTATGCACTAGTTAATTACCCTAACCACTTAGGACTCAAAATTTAATCTTCACTAATTATTTGACCATAATTAACTCATTATTTCTAAAATTGTTCATTAATAGTCCAAAATTACAAAAATAAGCTATTAAACTTCAAATAAATCACAAAATTTCAAATAAATTTGAAATTTGAAATTTAAACTCATGAACATTATGGAAAAATACCACGACACTCATAATGTTCAAAATCATAGGTTAAAAATTTTGAAAATTTTCCGGAAAAACAATGTTGCGGTTTATCGATTTTAACTAAAATAATCATAAAACATGAGAAAAATTATATTCATTAACTTTTCAATTTTAGATCTGAAAATGATAATAAAATGCAACATTTGATGTTTTTCCTAAGTCATAGATTATGTTTTATTAATTTTTCACTAATAATGTCACTATTTATGCTATTTTTCTTCAAAAATCCATAAATCATGCAAAAAGACTTCTTTATAGCCAATTATTTTACACACATCTTGTAAAATTGCATGTGACAACATATAAAATTTCTATGACCAGATTCGAAATTTAACTCATATTAACCTATTTTTCACCTAAATCCGAATTTAATAATGAAAAATCAATTTTTCGAGCATAACAAGTCCAAAGATTATGACAATTTATAGGTTATCTCAAAATAATATATGTGACAACATATCCAAAAATCACTGGAAAATTCGAAGTATAGCAAATTTTAGACCGAAAATGACATTTTTACTCATAAAATCATATTTAAATGTCATTATAGTATAATATGAACAATAAAAATCCGTAAAATTAACCAAAATATCCTAAAACATTTTAGGACCAGAAATATTAACATGCATGAATTAATTTCGTGATATATCATAATAACACAAATTATACAAGTTTTATATGTTATTCTTATAACTCGGAAAAACGTTTAACCGATTTGCATGCAAAAACCGTGGCTCTTGATACCGATTGAAGGAAAAGTAGATCTATATATTCTCAACATACTCATATATGTTTTAAATTAATTTATCATAAAATTAACTAATGATCTTATGCATGCAAACTAATAAACAATATAAGGAAGAAAGCATCATCTTACATTGTGATTTTCGGATTTATGGGCACAAGTGAGTTCTCCTACTCACTTGTTCTTGAGCTCTCCAAATGGAAGAACAAGGATTCAAGTGTAGAATCCCTCCCAAAAGCATATACCCAAGGAATACATCTTAATAAACCAATACTATTTAGATCTAGTAATAATATTAGTTTTACCATAAAAATGACACAAAATAAATTGTATTTTGGCTCTTGAAAAATTTCGGTCAAGAGGTGATGTTTTTGTGAGATTTTTTTTCTCTAGAATTATCATAAATTGTAGAGAGTTTTGAAGGATTTTCTTACACTAGAAAAATAAGATGGGAGGAATGAATCATCTAAAAGAGAAGAGCTCACCTCTCTTTCTTGTTGGTGGCCGAAAAAGGGGCATTGGGTAGTATGCCCAATGCCTTTTGTTTTTGCTCTTCTCAAAAGCTTAGGCTCGCAAGGCTAGTAGGTAGTCTTTAATAATTATGTTTTCCACTAAAATGAAAAGCACAATATTAACCCAACACTCCCTCTAATTTAAGACTTTCATAATAAAATGGATGGTCCATTTTATTTTGTCATTTGTCAATTTTGTCACATGTAACATGTTACATGACATGTCACAATGTAATGTATTTTTAACATATTAAAAATCAACATACTCATAAAATATGTCATTTACAAAATTGACTAGTAATTCGTAATTACTCGTGCCAAAATGTTTCCAAATTATAAATTACAACATTCTGTATTTATAATGATTTATTCATTCCGTTCCAATTGTTTCTGTAAACAATGATTTCATCTAAGTAATAAAACAATTCGATTACTTAGACCGTGTCTCATTTAATCATATTTACAATAAGATACGTAAATTATACTCACAAAATCATCCGTCAATTTTAAGCAATTTAATTAACTCGTATCGGTATACGATTAATTAAATAATCAATTAAGAGTATTTCCCTATAGGTATGACCTAAGGGGATCAACTGATCACCACCGCCGCACGACAAAGTAATGTCAAACTCTAGTCACCAATCATTACCGATATGTGTGGACCAGTTGACTGTAAATATTACATCCCACATGTATTCTTAAAATGAGATTTAATAATGATATTTAAATCATGTGATCGCACTATTGTTGAGGACACATTTCCCAACACTTTGAGCATGATTTATGATTTATTTACCTGGCTTTTGGAAGAGTAGTAAAGTGTTGAGTATTGAATTGCATGTTTAAGTATGTTATCGTAAGTATATAGCTCGTTTTGGCATGACTCGGCCGAGCAGGGCGGGTACTCGACCGAGTAGGTGATACTCGACCGAGTAACCAAGCACTCGACCGATTGTTCGTGGGTATATACGTAAGCCTAGGACTCGGACTCGGACTTTGATTCGATCTCAGATCCAGACTCGTAATCATTGGCCCACGCTTGAACATTTTCTTTTCCAGCAACTGGCTTTGACATCTGACTTTGAGCATTCACCCATTTGAGCACCTATCCACATCATTGGGAACACTGGAAGGATAACTGTCAAGAAGATTTTCCTGATAAGTGGTATATCCATGAGGGTTGCCTAAGCCGCCTTATGAGTTAAAGGTTGAGAGGGACAATTTCCCACTTTTAATCATATCTTGGATCATATGCTTCAAACTAAAGCATGCTTCTGTATCATGTCCACTACCACGATGATACTGGCAATATGCATTACTGTTCCATCTAGGCAGTATGTTTTCAAGGTCTGGAGTTGGACCGAGTAGGTGTAATTTGCCTTTTGATACTAGCATTTGTAGTGCTGCTGCATAAGTGATGCCAAGGTTAGCGAATGCTCTAGGAGCCCGTCCCGGTCTTCTGGGTGGAGCTTCTATGAGTTTAGCCATATCACACTTAATGTCAGTTTGAGCAAAGGTCGTTACATGATACTCGCCGCTCTCAAAATTATCCTGGATGATATTTTTTAGTTTGTAGCAACTCTCGGTGTCATGCCCCCTTCCTCTATGGTATTGATAATATGAATTGTCATCCCAAAACTTAGACTTCTTTTCCGGATCTGGGGTAGGCCATATGGGTCGAAGAAGACCTAGAGAGGATAATTTGTTTAAGGCTATGGCATAAGGTATGCCTTGACTTGTGAATGACCTGGGAGAGCTGTTAGGTTTCTTTGACGAAGGCTTCATGAGGTTGCCATTGTTGATTTTGATTCCTAGATGATAAGAACTAGAGATAAGTTGCTCATTTGTTGCTTTAGGATTGTTTGTCTGGACACTTTTCATCTCAAGCTTCTTACCCATTTCAGCAAACTGATTCTATATGTTGGAAAGCCGAGAGTTTAGGTTATCAAGGACTCCCTCTAACTTGCTGTGGACAATGGGCCACGGGGGCACTTGGGAAACAAGCGTTTGCATTTGTGGAGTCGCCACCAATTTATTGTGGGAAATTGGAAACCGTTCGAATACCTCGTGCCATGTCAAGACACAAAGTAGTGACATGAACACCAAGAACTCGTTACCCTTAGCATTCTATGTCTAGAATGACTCTCGTGGATGCCAATGAACACGGATGTTCACAAAGATCTGGAGTAAGGGGTGAGGGTACGTATTAGGAAGCTCTTTTGATCGAACACCTAATCCCGCCCGCCTCGATAGCGGCCTCTACTAATGATTAGGGAAATTGTCTATACTTGATATATTGTCGATTATATGCATGCAATGCAACATCCATTAGATTAATCCTAGCATGTGAGAATTAATACTAAGTCGGTAAACAATTAATTTATCACACAATTAATGTCAAAGTCGGGATTTAAGTTCAATTACATGTGAAAGCATACAAGCAATAAAAATAAATACAATGATAAAATAAAAATTACAATAAAGAAAATAATAATTACATGTGGGAATGAGCTTGACACTAGTTGCCAGACTGAAAGATCAGCCTTTGTCTTTTGTAGTTGCTTTAGTAGATGGTCGGTAGAACCTTCTTCATTATCATTTGGTACGACTACATTGGTTGGACCGTTTGCTATGAGACCATTTTGAGAGGTATTTTGGTATGGGCGCCCTGAACGAGTGAGGTGATCTACATCTTGATCTTCACAATTCTGGACTATTTCCTCACTGATTTTGACTAAGTAGTGCTCAGTGAGATACAGATCTTCGTCATCACCGGCCCATATTCCATTGATAGTAGCAAGTTCCCTCATTCTTATGATTTCTGCTTCTAATTGGATAATTTGGTCGACTAGTTCATCAACCATGGCTACTACTTCTTGCATTGTAGTATTTTGAGAGAAAACTAGTGGTGCACGTTCTTTAAGTGTGGCGTTGGGGCCACGTAATGTTGCTACGACACTCTCTAGTTCCACGACTTGCCTATCCACGCTTTTTGCCCATGCGATGAAATCAATGATGGTTGGGGAAATGGTAGAGTAGTTCCCTTCATTTTCTATTACATGAACTTCGTTTTCGACTGGGGAAATGAGATATGAACAATCTATGGTAGATTCTTCATTTGTAATCACTAGAACTCTAAAAGGATTCTTAGTGTTGTTAGGCTTACCTCCAGGTAGTATTGGTAGGCGACCGTCTTCAATCATGTCTTGAAGTACATTTTTCAATTTGTAGCATTTCTCTGTATCATGTCCCTTACCTCTATGGTATTCGCAGTACAAATTCTCATCCCAGAACTTGGATTTCTTTTCTGGTTCGGGCGTAGGGCCTATGGGTTGAAGTTTGCCTAGCTTCATCAATCTTTTCAGAGCGTTGGAATACGTGTCCCCTAGATTCGTGAATTTCCTTGGAGGGGTACTCTTCTTAGCTGGTTCAAGGAGGTTAACTTCATCAGTCTTGCTAGTAGAGCCGTAAGAACGACTTGTTGAGCCTTGATATCCACGACCTATCGTTTTGGACAAGAGCCCTTTACGAATGTCATCTTCGATCCTTGTCCCTAGTACGGTCAAATATTTGAAAGTCTTAATGTTTTGATACCTCAAATGATTTGCATAGATGGGCTTTAGGTTGTCCACGAATTTCTCCACAAGGGTAGCCTCATCCGGGCGTTCAACAAGTTGAGTACTAGTCTTCCTCCACCGACTTAGGAAATCGGTGAAACCTTCTTTGTCATTTTGGGTAAGAACCTCTAAAGTGCGCATGTTGACCTGGATTTCAGCATTATCCGCGTATTGTTTAGCAAACTCGATTGCGGCATCATCCCATGTGACGATTTTCTTGTGATCTAGCGAGTAGAACCATTGTTTTGGGATGTTGTCAAGAGATGAAGGAAAGATCCTTAAGAACATCTCGGGTTTAATGCCTTTCATAGACATGTAATCCTTGAAGGCACGGATATGGTTCAAAGGGTTTTCATGCCCCTTGAATTTAGGGATATCCGTCATGTTGAAGTTGGTTGGTAACTTGGAACTCACGGCCTCATATTTGCGGTTATTCTCCCTATAAATGTCATCCCCTTTAAGATACATCAATTGCTCCTCTAAGTATTGGAGTCATTTCTCAGGTGCAGTCATACCCATGGGAGGGTTTTCATCCCTGAAGTCATTCACGAAGTCATAAGCGATTTCACTTTCTCGAGGAGGCATCCTCGTTTCCACGGCATATATTCGGCCCTCGATGGTGTCAAGGCGATCATACACTTGGTCTTGAGTAACTTGGAGACGAGCTAACGCGGTTAGGATTTGATCATTACTATCCTGGAGTTGATTGAAGTTCACGTCGCTTGTTTCAGGCATTTTGGAAACTGGATAAGAGATCGAAGATGAATCAAAACACGATCGACCACTCTAGCACACTTACTTGAAAAGAAATGTTTTGACTCGTGAAGTGGGAGTGTGCCACTTGTGTCAGTGAGCTTTGAGGAAATGACAAAGTTTGAAAAATGTTGGTCCTAGTCAACTTTAGTGTAGTTGCAGGAGTGGACTCGAAGTGAGATTTTGTAATGGGTTTTGAGGCCCGAACTTTGACTCGACAATTGGACAGAGTTTCGGCTTGTTTTGCGCTAATATTAGGTCCAAGTTCGAAATTTTACATGTTAAAGAAGGGTTTTGAATTTTACAAAAATCGTCATGGTTTTGTTTAGAAAAGGGTGATCACGTATGGTACAAACATTACAACGGGCATTATAACGGGATGCTGAGTGCATTTAAATGGGTTTTGGTTTAAAGGGTGGGTTGCCATACCGAACAATCAAACCTGAAGTCTGTGGAGAGGCTCGTACCAAACAAGAGTAAGGCCGATTCCTAGTCCATTTCCTCAAGTAGTGAAAGTCCTTGATACAAACAAGAGTAAGTACCATGGTATGGATGACGTCAATCGCTATCCATCCTTAGGCCCAAATAAGAATTAGGATCGTTTAGACGGGACGATTGGTCGAATGGGTTGGGTTGGGTCTAGGAAGGCCGAATAAACGATCTAGGAAGACCGAGTTATGAAAACCGACAATTGTCTTGTACAAACTATTCCCTAACCTTGTTCAAGTTTCACCCTTTTGGCTACACGTAAGTGTATTATCCCCAGCAGAGTCGCCAAACTGTGGACAATGGGCCACGGGGGCACTTGGGAAACAAGCGTTTGCATTTGTGGAGTCGCCACCAATTTATTGTGGGAAATTGGAAACCGTTCGAATACCTCGTACCATGTCAAGACACAAAGTAGTGACATGAACACCAAGAACTCGTTACCCTTAGCATTCTATGTCTAGAATGACTCTCGTGGATGCCAATGAACACGGATGTTCACAGAGATCTGGAGTAAGGGGTGAGGGTACGTATTAGGAAGCTCTTTTGATCGAACACCTAATCCCGCCCGCCTCGATAGCGGCCTCTACTAATGATTAGGGAAATTGTCTATACTTGATATATTGTCGATTATATGCATGCAATGCAACATCCATTAGATTAATCCTAGCATGTGAGAATTAATACTAAGTCGGTGAACAATAAATTTATCACGCAATTAATGTCAAAGTCGGGATTTAAGTTCAATTACATGTGAAAGCATACAAGCAATAAAAAGAAATACAATGATAAAATAAAAATTACAATAAAGAAAATAATAATTACATCGGATTTAATGATTTATGTCGAAAATACATCTAAAACGGATAATTTGGAAAAGAATAAATAAAGGAATTAACGAACAGGAATTAGGGTGATAATACGAATAATAGTTAATTAAACACGCAATTAATAACTAGGTCAAGGCAACACGGGAGGTCAGAGACAGAAATCAACCAGGAACAGGCGCAACAGAGCTGCGTCCCTTGGAAGAGGCGCAGCAGTTGCTGCGTCCGTTCCTTGGCTCAGTTCTGGTTGTGAAGCCGGAATTGCAAATTGTTAATATCCGTTGGTGTATTTAATGCTTGATTATATTATTTACTCGGATGAAAGTGATTAGCAGGTTATTTACATATGAATGAGTCATAAAAGCGATAAACATGGATGAAATCAGACAAAACGAATTATTCACGAGATACAAGATTAATTAACGAATTAAATAAACTAATTAGGTTAAACACGAATTAATGATGAATTAACAATGGTGACGATAAACAAAAGATGAAAAATATATCAATGACGAATTCCAGAGACTCAATATGGATGAATCGAATCTCTAAAAACCGAATTGATTTGAATGACGAAAACCCGCAAATATGAATTATTTGGGATTTAAGTCGGGAATTAATGATAAATTATATGTTAAATGATGATGAACAATATATTACGTATTAGAATTATCATGCTTAAATCGTCATATGAACAATGAACAATAAACGAAAGAAAAGAAAAAACAAGCGAATTGACAGAGGACGAAGGAAGAAGAAAGGAAGCAGGAACTGCGGCAGCCTCACGAAGAGGCGCAGCAGGTACTGCGTCCCTTCGAAGAGGCGCAGCAGTTGCTGCGTCCTTTCTCGACGGTTGTCTTCTGATAATCCGTAAAAAGGGTTTTAAACAAAGGGTTTTAGAAATCGGTTTTAATTGTATTTTCGACATAAATCTTACAATATGATTACAACAAATAAACAACAAATAAAATAGGGATTATACACCCTCAGACTTACATGTTTGACGAAACGAGATGAACTAAGTTAACGTTTAGTGATGCTCGACTCGAATGTAGACGAAAGTGCCCTCGTAAGAGGAATTAAAACAGATTGATTAAAGTTGATTGCTGTGGAGTTGGTCAAATTGGTCGGTCATGCAAAACGAGGCTGGTACTCAGAAGGATCCGAGCTTACGTGGTCGAAAGTTCAAGCACGTAGACGCCAAAAAGTAAGAACGTGGTCTAGAATGCAAAGGGAGAAGAGAAGGGCGGACACTCGCGTGAGAAATATGTGAGACCGAAGGTCTCTATTTATACTAATCACGGAATTAGGGTTTTCGGAGAGACTTTGGAAGTGAATCTCGAAAAGATATGAAAAAGATACGAAAAATACGCAGAAAAGGACTTAGGAAGTGGCGCAGCAGACACTGCGTCTCTTGGAAGAGGCGCAGCACCTGCTGCGTCTATTCCCAAGTGGTTTCCTCCTGCAGAAGAAAGATTTCCGTGTTTAATTTATGGAATAACGGAATAATTTGGTTTTCCTTAATATTTTGTGTGAATATTAAGGGAAATTGTTTACCAAAGATTAAAAGATTTGTAAAAGATTTATAAAATATGGAATAGAAACATCCGGAACATTCCAGAATATTCCGACTCGGCATTTTAAAATGAGGACGGTTTTAGGCCCGGACTCCAAATGTACTCTAATTACTGTCAAAACGACCGTGTCGGCACGTAGATGACATTTAAGAGGTAGACGTGAATGTTTGAGCGATCACTTGACGATAAACTTACGAACTGTCACAAATCGTTTCGCGTACCAAACATGCGGCCCAATCATCACCGGGTGCTTTGCGGGAGGTGCAGAAATGAGGTATCTACACTTGGAAAATTTATTATTGAAGGCATTGGAAAGCATGAGCATTCCACTTTGGATATCGTCGTCTTCGAGGACACTGATTTATTCAATATCATGAGGAGCGAGGAGATGAGAATAGTCTAGGGATGATTCTTCATCATGTTTAGTGCTGCTAGACCCAAGAGGGTTGATCTTCTTGGATTGCCCGACGGAAGGTGGCACTGGAAGTTTGCCTTCTTCGATCATATCTTTAATGGTGTGTTTCAAGAGAAAACACTCTTCAATTTCATGGCCTCTGCCTTGGTGATATAGGCAGTATTTGTTACCCTTCCAGAGGTTCACCTGCTTCTCTAAAGGTGGATCCGGAGTCTGACCTATTGGATGTAGCTTACCTTGAGCATAGAGTCTCTTCAAAGCATCGACATAAGACATGCCTAAATCAGAAAGCACCCTTTGATGCCTCCCAGGTTTTCTTTCGGTTGTCTTCGACTTTCTAGAACGACAGTTATTGCAAGAGGTAAGCTTTGGACGACCTAGACTAGAGGTTTCTCTAGGTGGCGTGTTCTTTTCCACCATCCCATTTTCCACTCTAGCTTGAACTCGCAGGACCATGGCATAAACGTCTTGGAGAGACACGGTGACTATGGCTTGAGCTGCTTCGTGAATTTGCTGACTGGCGGAACTTGCTGGATTCCTACTCGACAGAAATGACGCGCATTACAACTCGATTCCATATGGGATCACGCATACTAAGGCAATAAGCAACAAACATAGGAAGGGACAAGTCGTGAGCGACTTCTCGTGTTTGAATTCCTGAAATGTCGTGAGCGACTTCTCGTGTTTAAATTCACGGTGCTTGACTTTAATTTAGACTCGCGTGTTGACTTTGACGGAGTGACATTTATATGGCTGACCTTATTGACAAGATTGAAGTTAACGTGATTCTAAAACATGTGTTTAGGACAGACTTGACTCGAGGTTTGGGTGTGTGTGTACCCGAACGTGACACTGGGAGAATTCGGTGTGTCGACTCGAGTCTGTGAGTCAAGGTGTCGGAAATGTTTAGATCCTAACTGAATTGGGGGGGGGGGGAGGGGGGGCAAAATGACGGCGTGACGCCTGAGGACTTGACTTGAATTTGAAAAGACCCAAAATGTAAGGGAAGGCGGGTTTATAACATGACAGAGTTCCGACTAGGACATAGTCGGTTTGAACTTTGACTCTAACTTAGCCCAATTGAATTTACATATTTGCATTTACATGGTTTGAAAATAATTTTTATTTAAAACCTTTTTTTTTTGCACGAGTTTTGAAATGGGTTCGAGAATTTCTGGATCCGCTTAAGCAAGGCAACAACATCCGCACCCTTATTATTATTATTATTATTATTATTATTATTTAATTTTAATTTTAATTTTTATTTCAGTTCAGTTTAGATCCATTAAATTTAGTTTCGTTCAGTTCAGACAATTTTAGTCCAAAAAAAAAGGATCTCAGTTTTGAAAACAACCCCGTGACCGGGTGTTATATAAATTATAGTACTACATAGGTGGATTTGCGTCCTTGTCTTTATTTTAAGTTATATTATACCTCTACAAAGAAAAAGGGGGAAAAATTAGAAGAAAAAGAAAAGCTAGGGTTTGGGCGTGTATTGAATCGTGGAAGCTAATTTGGTTGCCTTATTTATAAATTGATATTGATATTGATTTTGATTTTGATTTTGTTTGTTTTAATTGAGAATAAGCAGCTGGCATGGAGGAACAACAACCATCGTTTTTATCGAGCGGAACTCGTTTCGATCTTACAGAGTTCTTAGTTGATCATACTGGTGGTGTCTTTCCAACTTTGGTTCGTAATGATAGTCAAACTATTAATACTTATCATTTGAAGAACCAAAAACTGATGATGCTATGTTTTTTCTGTCTGCCTCTCCGGTCAGAAGCTGTTGCTATTTCCCGGGCCGTTTCTCTTGTATCTTCTGAGATGCATGCTTTTGGGGCTTTCGAACTTATTATATTTGTAGACTATATTACGGACTGTGACGATAAAGATGCTGCCTTGTCTGACTTCATTTCCAGTTTCCCCTCATTCTGTCTAACTCCCAAATCAACCCGTAGATTAGGACCCACCATGCCGCTCGCCTGTTATCCCCATGGTTTGTTGGTAAATCGAGCCCAAATGGTTGAGTGGCACAAACCTCTTCACTTTTTTTTAAAATATGGAGTTGACGCCTTTCCCTTTACTTCTGAGCGGCTCTCGTGGATTTCCCAGTCCGACAAAAGCACAGTGTCCGGCAATTGCCTTGCCGAATTTTTGTGCTACTCGCCCTTCACTTTTCCTAGCGTTTCTACATTTCTCCGTAAGTATCCAGGAGGCGACACAGAAAAAGCGACAATTTCTGATCTTCAGGATAAGTGTGTTGGTTTGTACCTGTGCCTAACGGGAAATTTGATACCTACACTCGATAATGTTCATAAAAATTGCTGTGAATTGGGCCTAGAGTTTGAGATTATCCTTGTGTACATGCCTTTCAATTGCTTTGACGACGACCCTCAATTGTTCCAAGACCGTATCAATTCTACTTTGAAAGGACGAAATATATCCTGGTGGGTGTTCCCCTTCATTAACTGGGTAAGCAGAAGGCTCTCGCGGCTCTCTCACCAAGATGCGGATGATCGGTTGATAATCATAGATCCCAAATCTAAGTATGTGGAATTTCATGGCGAAGCAGTCATACGCCACCACGGTGCAAGTGCATACCCCTTCTTTAGAGAGCTCCTGGCTAATAGGGAAGTGGAGAGGCTTAGGGAAGTAACCCTCGAGTCGTTGTTTCCTAGCAGCTCACGAGATTATGTTCTCGTGTATTATAGGTGTATTCGATGGGTTCCTATCGCAGCGCTTCAAGGCAAAACTGTTTTTCTCTATCTTCATTGTGCAGAGGACCACTCACACAATTGTTTCGATAGACATTTCTCTTATTGTCAAATGAAGGCACTCGATACTAATCTTGATATGGTCTTTGTTGGCTTAGATATGTCGTCTATTGGAACTTCTTGTGAAATCCCATGGTTTGTATTCCCTGCCGACCCTATTCACTCTGATTATATGACAAGGACAATTTTCGGGAAGGGTGACAAATGTAGTACTATTATTGCTTTCGGGAAAGATGGCCGCATTTCTTCTCTACTTCCTCTACGGCTTGTATGTTCTTCCTGCCCTGATTTTCCCTTGTGCAATAATCTGCACAATGAAATGAGTGCAGAATTAGCTGGTAATCTACCACCTCCATAATAGTGTCTTTTATTTTATCGCTTATTTAAATTTTAATTTTAATGGTTCACTTATAGTCCGTATGTCTTTAACTGTTCTTTCCGGTAAACTTCCTTTCATCAGTGTCTCAGTTTCTCAGATACATAATCACAACATGTTTTGATGGGCAGTAGAGTCTTAGTCTCTCAGGAACACTATGTAGTATGTACCCTTGGGAGGCTTTTTTTTTTTTTTTTTGTCATCAGATTTTGTTCTCAATGGGCAGCTAGCCTTGACACGTCAATATGGGGAAACGGCCACGTAATATAGGGCGATTTGATTTGACATGACAATTTTTTCCGTCTTGTC
This sequence comes from Silene latifolia, assembly GCF_048544455.1. Classification (NCBI taxonomy): domain Eukaryota; kingdom Viridiplantae; phylum Streptophyta; class Magnoliopsida; order Caryophyllales; family Caryophyllaceae; genus Silene; species Silene latifolia. The sequence goes on along the minus strand of NC_133530.1, from coordinate 23,818,038 downwards.
GTTTGTTCTCAGGCTTGTTATTTTAACAACTTAATTTAATTATTATGCAGGGCGTAAGGTGCCGTATGCTGATGCAAATAATCTTAAGAAGTCGTATATCGAATTCATTAATCAGGACCATGCAGTTCTTCCTTTGCTAGGAAAAGAGTACTACTTTCCTGGTCTTCCAGTTCGTGGGGAAATGAAACAATCAGAAAAGCACGACTTTTATGATTGTGCTGATAAGGATGAGCCATACCAATATTTAGCGTCCAAAACTGAGTTTATTTTTGTGAGAAACAAGGATGTGCAATACCCAAAGGCGATCCATGAAAAAGTTGCCAAAATCGACACTAGTAATTTTGACGTCGTTTCCTTCCTCTCAGCTGATAACAGACAGTACCTGATTCGCAATGATAATTGTAGTACTTTATTTGAAGTTGAGCGTCTTAGGGATAAAAAATGGGTTATGATTTGTTGCCTTTCCTGCCCCATTTATTTCGAAAGCGATTTGACATTGGTATATAGAGGTATTTCGGACATCTGGTATGAGTTGAAAGATAAGCTCGGTGATAATTTTGAGATGGTCTTGGTCCCTAAGATGATTAGGGATTTTGAAACTGATCGGTCAAGCTTCAAACACATGTTGTCTGGCTTTCCTCCGTCATGCCTTGTGGTTCCCTTCTGGGACTCGAGCTCTCGCGACGCTATATGCTATTCGCTCGGCTTTTCAACAAGTCCGCAAGGTCTATTTCTTAGGGACAAGAGGGTTATATGGTGCAAAAGCATATCTCATATGGAAGCGTATGGGTTAGACACATTTCCCTTCACTCAAGAGGACTTGTGGAAAAAAAGGGATAAAGAACTTGAAATATCATGGAATGTTCAGTCCCTTGAGACACTGTTTGGCTGCTCATCCGCATACGTTCTTGCCAAGAACGTTCTTGCCAAGAACCCGGGAGATGCGAATGATAATTATAAGTCTATCGAACAACTTGAAAAAAAGCTCGTGGGTGTGTATTTGTGCTCAAGTGGGGATTCCATACCTATGCTTCATAAGTTGTATGAAGTCTGTAAAGCTAATAACATTGAATTTGAGATTGTGGTAGTGTATTGCCATTCTAGTGGTAAAAACTCGAACATGGATTTGTTCCAGGAGCAGATTAATATTGCCTTGAGTAAGAGGAGTATATCATGTTGGGTATTACCCTATAAGGGTTGGGTGAGCCGCAGGCTCCGACGACTTTTGTACGCAGCCACTGAAGATAACTTGATCATTCTGGGCAATGGAGTCGTAGATCCCCATGGTTCAGATTTCATAGATCCCCATGGGATTGGACATTTCATAAGTGATGGTAGTGGACCTATAGAAAGACTCATTTCAGAATTTAAGAGCAGATATCGTGTTCAATGCAGCGCACCTGCTGCACTATATTCCACATGCTACAATGGAACATTGGATTATTATGATCGTAAGTTGCTTTGTGTGAAGAAACCCAAAGTCCCACGTGTGAGGGTTGTCCCACATTGATAAAAGAGGAGAAGAATTACCACTTTATAAGGCAAGGAGGGGCTACTCCCTCTACTGCCAATTGGTTTTAGAGTGGAACCCTCTTGGGCCTAAAGTTGTGGACTCTTTCTCCTCCGTTTGGGTGCGGCCCAAGCCCGTTGTTGAATTTAACACTTTGTTTTATACCTTTAACTATGTGTGTATTTTAAACAAGCTATATTTCTGGACTCTTTCTTCTTCAAGTGTTACAGAACCCGACTGGAGGAAAATTTTATTTCCTTTACAGTGAGGAAGATCTGGTTCTTCCGGGCCTGTTATTTTGAGCAATGACATTGATCGGTGCTGAATAGTTTGGTGATCATCCGCATCCGCATGCGTAGTTTTTGTTTGTTTATTTCAATGGTGTGAGTTATGTCTTCTTGTCTTTAGTTGTTCGTCTGGTTTTCCTTAATTTCTCTGAGATTACGAGTTACTCCGTATATATTAAAACATGAACCCTAGATGTGCTAAAAGTTTGACTTGTTGCTTTATAAATCTGGTATTAAACTTTGCAAATTTTATTTGTGTAAACTTTGGGTTACGTTAGCTCCTTTTACTCCTCTTTGATTGATTAAGGGGTTGAATTCGTCTACTCCGTGCTCCTATTTTATTATGGGTTGAAGCTTATGCATAAGGTGCGGCTAAAAATGGTGCCGATGGGTAGGGAGGAAGTGGAGGTCGAACGGTGGGGTATTGTCGTCGGTGGATGGAGCGAGGGGTGGTGGTTACGTGGATAGAGAAGGGCGTGAGATGGTGGTTTAGTGGTGTTTTATGGTGGTATGGGTGTGGTGGTGGTCAGAGTTTCATCAATGGCGGGGAAATGTCAAAACTCAGGTCGTCCTTCGGGTTAGGTGCGGGGATAGTGACGGAGTGGTGGTGTGCTATTAGTGGGTGGGTTCGCGTAGCGGGGTGCCTATGAGCCCTAGTTATTGTTTTGCGTAGCGGTCCGCATATTTAAACTTTAACACGTGTGATAGGAAAAACGTAGTACTCCCTCCATTCAACTCCACTTTGCAACTTTGGTTTTACACGGATATTAAGGAGCGGATTAAAAAAAGTATTAAAAGTACATGGTGAAAGAGAAAGAAGAGGTTAAAAATATTAAAAAAACATAAAGGTGGGGTTTTATGGTGAGTTAGTGTGGGGTTTCGGTGACATTTTTTGTAAATAAAGATTTTCAATAAGGATATAATTGTCATTTTTTTAGCCAAATAAGGAAACCTGTAAAGTGGAGTTGAATGGACGGAAATGGAATACATGTAAAGTGGAGTTGAATGGAGGGAGTACATTTTATAAAATAAAAGGAAGTTTTTGCTTAAATGGGGTTGAATTCCAAACTATTTAACAAAATAGGGCGGGTTTCAAAGTATTTACCAAAAATGGGTCCACGTCATCATTTCTTAATTTTTCTTTTTTTTTCTGAAAATTAAAGCTAGTCGCTGTCCGGGACAGCGACATGTTCTTCTCATGTTCCGGTTCTTGACAAGCTACCTTCGTCGTCTCCGTTCTCCTTACTCCGACTACCAAATGATGAAATAAGACTACCATTATCTTCTTCTCACTTCCCTTATTGTATTCACATTGTTGCTTGAGTTATTAGCTCCATAGTTTGCACAAAAAACGACCCGCAATATCGCCGTAAACTAACAATTTAAAAGTAAGCATTGCTACGGAGTAGGGTGTTGCCAAACCACATTGCCATTTCCTCTCGATTATTTTTGGTTGGAATTTTTTGTTAATACATCTATGAGTTGTTCAATTCCAACTACGACGATTTTAGTTGACAAAGACCGGATTTCTAACCAAGTTATCGATCCTAAACTTTCACTGGTAAACTGTCGTGTCCCGGCTGTACTCGAATGGACAGTCAAGGATTTGCCTGTGAACTCGCCTAGCTACTCCAATTCCACATGTATTTACAAGAAGTCGAACAATGGTGGCGAAGCAGAAGGTTATGTCTGTCAGTGCAAAGGCGATTATATAGGCAATCCTTATCTTCCTTATGGCTGCCAAGGTAAAATTTCTACTGCCTCATTCCTCTGTCCACTTTCTGCAAATAGTTACTGTTAGAGAACGTCTCCAGTGTTGAAACTCTATTCAACATAGAATGAGAATGAAGTAACTCAACTAAGGTTAGATGTATGTTGTGGAAAAACAGACAATGAAAATTACGAGAAACCCGGTAAATATCCTCTAGTAAGCCTTTGACTTCAATCATGATCATACCCGAAATTGTTAGTGGACGGCGATATTGCGGGTCGTTTTTTGTGCAAACTATGGAGCTAATAACTCAAGAAACAATGTGAATACAATAAGGGACATATTCTGCACCCGCTGACCGAGTCAAAGTCAAAATGTTGACCCGTCAAATACTTGGTATAAAAATTATTAATTATGATGGGGCATATTCTGCACCCGCTGACCGAGTCAACATACTGACCTTGGTCAAAGCTAAAAGACAACAAGTCAACAAGAAGGACGGCCTAGCCGACGAAGCTTGCCGGCCTGTCACTTGGGTCTCGGCTAGGCAACCAGCCAGCCGGGAGACATATTCGCGTACTCATATCCAAGACCCCTCGGCATGGAGTCAACTAGGCCAGCCGGCCTGCCATGGGTCCCTCGGCCGAGGGTAGAACAGTCTTTTCCATCTGCTCTGCCACTTGGCCACTACGTGACAAAAGGTTAAAGTCTATAAATACTCCACTTCTCTCATTGAGAAAAGGATCCGAAATATAACCTAAACATCTCACAATCTGGTATAAACTCCCTTATCTCTCTACAATATACTTGGCCAAGTAACACACAACTTAATCCCTTTAAGTTTACTGACTTGAGCGTCGGAGTGAGTACGCTCGGTACCAAGCCGAGCCCTCAGTTTGTTCATTGTTTCAGGAGAGGCTGAAAGGAAGAGTCAAGCAAAGTCATCATTCAACAAAGCTTACGTGGTCATAACACTGCTCCGAAATTACACCCGGAACAAATTAATTTCGATGAAATTTAATTAAAGTAGTCCATTTTAATTAAATTTAGCCGAGTCCGATTCATTAAGGTGACAAAACCCGAGAAATGGGTCAAATTCACTAAAATGGGCCGAAATGACTACCAAGTCCAAACCCACCTAAGTTTAGGGTTTAAGAGGCTCTTCCCTATAAATACGACGTCCCTCCTCATTTTTACAAGGATGGAAAAAATAGAGGAGAAAAGGAGAAGACTAGAAAAATCATTCTCTCTACAAATCAAATCCTTCTAAGTTCCATCAAGAAAGAAGATCAAAGCATTGTTCCAAAGATCGACATCGAAGCACTTCAAATCTCGTGCCATCATCGTCATCACCAAGGAGTCAAATCATCAAAGGAGACCAAGTCCAACGACCCTCCATCAAATTAAATCGCCTACGGAGATCAAGTCAAGCGACCCTCCATCAAATCGTTCATCTCTTCAAATCTCGACGTCAAGCACTCGAAATCGTGCAGTCAAAGGTGAAGAAAACAACATCCCGTCAAAGGAGAATTAAAGTCATCGCGACCTTCCTTAAACCATCGTCATTCAAGTGTAGTGGAGATCGAATCAGCGGATCAAATTAGAGATTGTACTCGAAACATTTAAATCTAATAAAATTATTTTGTTACCATTTTTGTGTTTGTCATTTATTTTACAGATCACAAAATTTGTGTATACAAATGCAATCGAGCTTGACGCGTTTAGCTGGGGTTCCTAATCTTGATATCAGTTCGCTCCCGCCTTTCTAGTTTGGTTTCCGTTATTGGTGGTTGTTAATTTATGTATGATAATGTTAATTAATATTTGTTGTTGTTAAAATCGTCTAAAGATGTCGTCGTTTTGATTCTTATTGATACAAAAATACACCGTATTATGTTAATTTTACGATCAATTTCTTCAAACACTACTACCGAATTTTTACTTATTCTGATATTGTATGATTTGATTCTACAACTAAACATGACTTTTTACAATGATTTCTACAAGTTTAGCTCCAATGGCAAAGAGAACTCTCGAGTCGATCCACTTCCCATGTCCACAAATCCCTACAAATGCAGACCTGGGAGCTCCCCTCCCATGATTTCAGTGGTTCGATAGACGAAATTGCTATACAGATTTACCCTAGGGTGAAAGGCTTTGAACATCTAGGCCATGCTCCTCTATGGTCAGCTTCCTGTATGTTCTTTCTCGTTGTTTGTTTCCGCCTGATCTCTGTCTGTCCTACCTGGTGTTGACAACTCGCTTGCACTTTGTTTCTCCTCTTCATCATCATCATCATCGTCAATTTCACCGTTGTCCGCCTTAGGATCCTTGGAAGCTAGATACTCTAAGGCGATAACAACATCACTAATCAAAGGACGCGTAGCAGCCTCTTCTTGAAGGCACATCGCCGCTATTCCTAAGGCTTGGTAGAGTCCTTTGGTCGGGAACTCGCCATCGAGCGATGGATCGGCCATTAATTGGAACTTACTTTTGTCTCGAAACAATGGTTGTGCCTGCACCCACTTTAAGCATAAGACAAGCAACAAGTTGCATGGTGGGACCCAAAAATGTCACCACTTTAAGCATATTTGACCAGTTTTTCACTTTAGATTGATATATCCGTCTATAATGAGACTAATTGCTCGTAAAGTCGTAATTGCAATGAAAACCGATTAAAAAAGAATGCAAACAAGTCAGGCTTTACCCATTCAACTAGATTCTGCTCCTCATTAGGCTTGCTGGTGTCGATAACTCTCCTCCCCGTGATGATCTCTAGGAAGACGACTCCAAAGCTGTAAACGTCAGACTTTGTTGTGAGTTGGCCAGTTAAAGCGTACTCAGGTGCGCAATAACCATACGTTCCCATCACTCTTGTAGAAACATAGGTCGCTTCTCCTGTTGGACCGATCTTAGCCAACCCAAAATCTGAGAGCTTCGGTTTGAACTCCTCGTCTAACAAGATGTTCGATGCTTTAAAGTCCCTGTATATTACTGGTGGATCCGCGGTTTCATGGAGGTACTCGAGACCTCTCGCTGCTCCCTCTGCTATTTTCATTCTCGTTGTCCAGTCCAAAGGTTTTTTCTCGGGTTTTAAATCTATAACCAAAGGGACAAATTAGAGGAGATATCATTGTTTATGATGCAATGTCATATGAGATCGTCTCGTGATTATGGTATACACAAATTTGCGATCTGTAAAATAAATACACCAAGTATTTAACAGGTCAACATTTTGACTTTGACATTTGACGTGGCACTTGTATAAATTTTACGTGTCTATACAATTATTATCATATGATCGTCTTACAAAAATTTTCCTGCATTATAAAGCTTGTGAAATTTTGAGAGTTACCGAGAAGATGATCCTCAAGAGATCCATTGGCCATGAACTCGTAAACCAAAAGCCGATGAGAGCCTTCAGCACAATAACCAACTAAACTCACAAGGTTACCATCTTTAAGAAGACTCAACATCAAAACTTCGACAAGGAACTCTCGATTTCCCTGCAACCCGTTCCTGTCTAGCTGCTTTACCGCGACAACCTGCATCATACACAACATCGATATGATTCAGGCCTGATCATGTCGAAAGACTAAAAGACAAATGAATGCTAATTTAACCTGCTTTGGATCATCAATTGATCCCTTGTAAACCCTTCCGAAACCACCTTCACCAATTAAATTGTCATTCGTAAAATTGTTGGTTGCTTCACATAACTCTTTGTACGAGAAAACCTTCACGTTAATCGCTCCCTTCCCGAATTTAGCAATCTCGTCGTGAATGTATCGATGCTTGCTGCTATCTGAATTGTTGTAAGAATCATCATTTTTTAGTAAAACGATAGTTTTCTAACATATTTATCCTAAGATGATTCTTTGTGACGGATTTTAATCAAACGTAAACAAATGATTGGAACAGAGAAAGTATTTAAGATGGCAAAGAAAGTAATTGTCACCTGATTTAAATGAAATATTAGCAAAAGTAATCTTGGATTTGGTTAACAACAATTGCTTAATGCTAGCCCTTAAAGATGCCCTTAATGAAGGTTTCGGCCGTCTACCAGACCGATTAAGCACGTCCTCAATATCGTCTTCCCGTTGTGAACAACATTGAAACAAACCCATCGTTGCCCTCCTATTGCCAATCACAAACAATATGTTCTTATCTAGCTAGACTGTTATTTTTCTTCTAGGAACAAAATTCGCCCAAATTCGTTATAATGTTGTTAACAAAGGAGCAACGCGGGGTTATTAAAAACCCATAAAATGATCTTAATTTTTGTGAATTTTGAAAGGAAAAAGAGGAACTTCGTAGTAAGTTTTTATTTTATTTTAAAATTTTGGACAATTTTTTGTCCCTCTTTCCCTTCCAAAAAATGTTGCAGCTTGACATAAAACCAAATAAGGCAATTAAAGGCCTAAAATAGCATCAACGTAGGTAATTTTTAGTTTTTACCTCTTGCTTCGCTGTTTAACGGGTTTTTTACAGAGTTAAATTTATAATGTAAATGATATGGAGTACATTCATTTTTAAATTTTTAAAAATGTGATCATCTTATATATATTGTCCCTATTTGACCTTACTAGTTAAACGACTTCATTCGTTTAGCATGACTATGTACAACATTAGCTAACCATCGAAATCCTGAAAAGGAAAATAACCGGAAAAAATGATTTAACAAAATGATATCTTCGTCAATTGGTGAAAGGGTGCATATCATACGTTATATAGTTTCGAAATTATATGTAATCTATTTCCTAACAAATACGCCAGCACCGGGAGGAACCTTTGTTGGATCAATCGGAACAAAATAAGGAAAATGAAGTGTTCGAGGGTTGACACACTTGAATTCCGGACAACAATTATATTGATTGTAAGGTTCACACACATGATTTTCTTTTTGACACTCGTCGACATTTGTTGGCGCTTTCTCTCCTACCGTTGGTACGCATACTCCCAAACCGTTGGTGCCCACGCAGCTTAATCCTTCATAACAATTGTATACTCCATATGGTATGCATGATTTCCTTAATTCTCGACAATTTGGATCGTCGGATGGCTCACCATTCTTATCTAGAACTGTAAATGTGAAATATGACACAATATGAGTCGAGTCACACTAAAAGAGAGGAGTGAGTGTAATTTATAAGCCGAAATAATGTTTAATCTAGAAAACAATGTCTTAAAAACTAATCAAGTACAATACTTCAAAAAAAAAAAAATCAGTGAAGGAACCAGGATTTGAAAGTAAATAGAGCTAACTTCAAAAAAAAACAAAAATTTCAACTATAAAACTTGAATTTTTTTTTCATTGTTCAGGGAGCGAACGTCCCTGGCTCCCTGCTAACACTCCTGGTAACTGGTTATATGGATAATCAAAATAAAAAAGCAAAATATGAGGCATAGTTAAATACCTAAAGGTGGCAAACAAACTAATACGCTAAGAGTATCAGCTCTGCAGAGTGATTTGTCACAACATTTGTAAACACCTTCGGATGGACAACTTGACCAAATTCTTGACATGTTATATTCGACCCGGTTGGAGCTTCCATCGAAGCTTTTGGATACGGATCTGACGGGTTTTGGTAATAACCGTTTGCTGACGATAGATCTGTATTAGGTTCATAGACAATAACCACCCTCAAAATATACATTAGACATATATACGACATTCATCAATATGGTTACATAATATCTATCAATCTATCATTTATACGGTCATAAAATTAAAATCATACGAGTAATAAAATTGACCGATATGAATAATCTTTATTATAATCAGATTAGATTTTGTAGGAAGTACTGTTGAACATCATTTTTGTTTACTAATTAAAATCATAGGAACGTCTTATGGGAGGCTTGTTGTATTAACATTTATTATTGTTATCTTACGTCAAAGAAAAATGTTGATATTTACTCATTCAAGAAAATAGATCAATTGTAGATGTCAACTAGCTTATTAGTTGGTAAAATCATGAGAGATGGTAATTCAACTACTCATGACCTGGTTTAAACCCCGTCAGAGTTAAAATCGCCCTTAGGGCTCCTTTTACACCAAAAAAAAAGATAATTCGAGACTATTAAAAACCTCATCATCAAGAGTACTACTAATATCCCGTCGATTTCTTTCTTCTATTATTGATAATTAATACGAATTCATATTAAAATTTATAGAAGGAATTAGTATTCAAGAATCATGTTAAACGACAATAATTAAAGTACAAAATGAAATCGGGCACATATTAATGACTGTACCCTGAAATCCCGGCCACTAGTGTTAAACCCGTGCACAAAAAAATGCACGGGTCGATATTAATCATTAATCTGTGAATAAAATCTCTAATAGTTACACTAATTACTGAATTTAAGAATTAAGAATGTAAGAATTAAGATTTAAATAATTAAAAATCGACATATGAATATAATTAATCAGAATAAGAATTGAGTAGATGAGAGGGGAGAGAGTAATTAAATGGTATATAGAACATGGGGGGACCCATATGCAGCCAAATTTATATAACTCATCGGCCAATAGGAAGCCTTGAAAAAACTTGGCTTTTATACTATGTAGATTAATAGGAAATGAATAGGTAATGGAGAGAATTTGGACACTATAGAGAAGGGGTGCAAACCTGATGCAGAAAGTAAAAGAAATGCTAGCATGAAAGCTAGGGCAGAGTAATTGATGAGACTCATATTCCTTAGATAAGATGTATAAAATGGATAATCATCTATTATACAACTATATATTTTGTTATGTAATTGCTTAATTTGGTTTGGTTATTTGATAATTGGTTTTTCCATTTATGGTCTTTTTTTTTATTGTATATAGTGTTTTTGTTCGTGATTGAAAATAGAAAAAAAAAACACTAGTAATGTTAGCTATGTGCTATAAGTTAAGAGATTTTATTAAGAGATTTTATTAAGAGATTTTAACTAATTAAGAGATTTTATCCCGGGTGTTACTGAATTTAAGTAATACCCGGTGACGCTGTCTCATTTTTCCTTTTTTATATGTGTGGGCTTAAGGTGTCTTTAAAATCTCTTAATTAGTTTTAAAATTTTGAACTAGTCTTTCCTACACGGATGTATATGTCTTAATAATAAAATGTGTTACGTTAATATTATTTCATATGAGTATATAGGACAAATCTTTTGTTTTTCCCTGATGTATTCGGGTTTTGTCTTATCCCTGTTACATGAGTATATTTGGTCCGTCTTAAACTTGACGAATATACCCATCTTAAATAAAAATTTGTATTCCAATATTTGTAGTTAGCTAATTTCTACTAGTTGCTTCCATGTCATGTATGAATTCACGTATAGATGTGCTGGCTCGATGCATTGACTATTTGACTTTGGAGTCTCGGCTGGAATGATAGTGATAGGTGAGTGCAATTTGCGACTAATAAATTGATCCTCTATTCATAATTTCAAGATAGATTCAACTCGTTTGGGCATACGGAGTATTACTTTGTCATCATGTTAGAAAACTCGGAACTAGAATTGGAACCAGTGGAAAATCTTAATATGTCGGGAGGGAATTCAGTCCCAGTTTTTTTTTTATATTACAGTGGCTCCCGTTATTAGTACTTGTTATTTACTCAAAGATGCGCCACTGATTGGAATCGAATGTGCACGTCCGGTCCAGCAAGTTTGGGTTTGGTCTTGGACCGGTTTTTAAGGGTAAATTTGAGTGCGGTCCTAGGCTTGTTGGTTCGATCTTTATTTCTTAGTTTCAATACGTCTGGTCTCGGGGTCCTATGGTCAAGTCCGGTCCAACAAATTTAATTGCTAGGAGAGTTGGGTCTCTATTCCACCCTAAAAGACACGAAGATCGATATCGACCTCGACTGCCTCTGACTTCAAACAACGACTTCGACATGATACAACAATTATTTCAACATGACAGTGCGCCGATTTTCTTCCCAAGTTGGGCGTTCGTAACCTTAGGTGCCAACTTGAAAGGTGTAATAGGATTAGGAAAGTGGAGTTGGCGACCGATTGGATCAGGAAATACAATAAATCACGTGCTTACAAAAGACTTGTATCCATAGTTCCATACTATCGTAGGACTGACTATTTATAAATAGAATCGATTGATTGATGCGAACGAACGAACACAAGAACATAATAGAAACAATACGAATGATCAATCTTTTTCGAATCTCTATTCTAATAAAAACCATATGTAGCTTGGACAAAGCAGAACAAAAAACACATCATTGCAATAACCGACGGTAGCATCGTTAAGGTTTGAGGGGGACACATAAGCCAATACCCGGTGGAAGCGTTTTCATATCAACCGGAAGAAAAGGTGGCGAAGAAATTGTTCGAAGGTCAACGCATCTGAGTTCCGGGCAACAACCATCATATGCACCGTAAGGTTCACATAGTTGATGCTCTTTTTGACATTGGTTAGAAGTGGATCCTTTCTTTCCTCCCATTGGTAAGCATATTCCAAGGCCAATGGGATTCACCGGGTAACTTGGCACACAACTTAAATCTCCGCAACAACCATATTGTCCATATTCTATGCATATTTTCGCGATGGTTTGACATCCAGGATATTGTCCACTCGTATTCGGAACTGTAAATCCTGAACAATCACCCATGAATATATGTTAAATCAGGGGCGTCTTAAAATAAATGGGCCCTGTGCTCCGGAAAAAATGAGGCCCCAAATATAAAGGTACACGTGTGTTATATATCAAGGTTTGTATGGAATTCCATTAATATAGCTTTTAAATTTGATGACCAAAACTGGAAGTTCAGTTCCCCTGCTCGTGGCTACACATGGCCTTAGACGAGTGTTAAATAAGTAATCCGATCGAACACCTGATATGAGTGACCCGAATAGTACCCGAAAACAAATTCAATCCGAACCGAACCGAAACTTAATCAAACAATTCAATTATAATTGAATGATACCCGAACCTAAATTTATCTGAACAGATAAGAACCTAGCCGATTGACCTAAACCAAAAGTATTTATTATCTCATAAATAACACATATTTTAGGTTTTTTCATTGAATTGATTCTTTATTTATTAATGTAATTATGAATAATTACATTCAAATTGCAAAGTATAAGATACATTAAGCTAATTTTTAAATTATGAACTGAAATTGATGACCTGATCCAAACCGTACTCAATTTGAAATAGTACAAACGGATTTAAAGTGGCTAAATGAATTGAACCCGATCAAAATCAAATTGAAACCGAAACTAAGGTCAACCCGATTTAAACCGAACCGGTTTAACCCGATCTGAAACCGAATCGACAGGTCTATTATGGGTACGGAGTAAACAACATAATAGAGTAAAAGATAGAGATTAAAACAGCATAGGGTGATTTATAGCCGTACCTAAAGGGGGTAAACAAATAGAACCGCCAACAGTCTTAGGTTCGCAGGCTAGTCCGTCGCAACACTTGTAGCCGTCAGCTTCGGCAGCACAAACATTGCCAAAACTTTGACATGTTAACGACTTAGGAGCTTCCACCGGGTTTTTCGGGTAAGAATATGACGATGATGAGGGGTCTTGGTAATAGCCATTCGCCTTCGTTGGAACTGAGTTTCATAAACGATAACCAACGATTAAACAATAATCGAAACTCCTAAATAATACCTGTATATTTATGTAAACAAACATTCGTTTACATGACGAAACTCACTAAGAGGACAATTAATTTGAAATAAATTTTGGATAAAAGAGGAAAAATAAAAGTGGAATAATGGAGGAGTATGATGTACGACCATGTAGGTATTTCATATTTGCATTTTGTAACATGACCAAGTTATGCATGCAAGCATCATATGCACCATGCAAATGGGGGGGTTGTAGGAAGTTGTACACCTTCCGTCCCACTGGCGGAGCCAAGATTCCCCGTCAGGGGAGGCGAAAAACTTCAACAAGGCCAGAACGAGTAATTTCAAAAGGTAAATTTGAAAAAAGTTCAAAGATTTAACTAAAAACTTCTGATTTTTCAATTTTCAGCCCTCGCTCCACCACTGTTCCATCCCAATCATCTATTTACATTTAGTTAAAATATTCATCATAATGAATATGAGTATAATCAAATGATTGAGACGGAAAGAGAAGCTTAAAAGATCGACGAGATTTATTGTAACAAATAAGAGTAATAATTAAAACAAACCTGAAGTAATAGCAATTGCAAGTAAAAGAATTGGTAGCATGACAAAGAGGGAAGAGTAGTTGTTGCGCGTCATCCTACGCATTATGATCTTCAAATAATGTATAGTATATAATCGATTATGTAAATATATAATAAAGTTGTTTTGATTTGGCTAATTTGATGACTTTGTTGTCCAATTAGGGTCCTTATTTGCATATTTAAATTGTTGATAATTTGATTTCTGAAACGTGAGCTGCATAACTTACTAATACTCATAGTTACTACTCATCACAACCTCCGTGTTATGACTTAATGTTTGTTGGAATTTAGGCCGTGGAATGTAGTGGGTATGATATGTTTAACATGGATGATTTTATTTATTTGTTTAATCACTACTAGGGGCGGATCTGGGCCTTGGCTACTCGGGCTATAGCCCGAGAAGCTTTTCGAGAATATAACTTTTGTAACCCATGTACTATATTAGCAAAAGCTTGTGGTGGAGTGGTTGATGGGAGTGTACCTAGGGATTGTTCGAAATTGTGAGTTGCCCCTGGGTTCAATTCTAATTGGCATAACTTTTTGATTGCTTTTTTAACTAGCCCTACTATTAATAGCACCTCTTTTAATATTTTTTAAATCAATTGCTATTATCAATTCCACCTTTTTTTTTTCATTACTTTTCTTTTGGGTTTTTTTAAAACTTTTATGTACATGTTTTAAAGATTCATACTACGGAAGTATTATTTTTCTTTTCTTTTGAGCAAAAAATCTACACTCTATTATTCGAATACGCAAATAAATATTGAATGTATGTTTCACTCTATATTTATATTTTTCTTCACACCCTTAGCATTGATTATGATAATTTTTTTTAAAATGAGACATTCTTTCAATTAGATTTATTTATACATAGTTTAGCCATACCTTTTTTTTGTCCTTTTAATGTTGAAAACGATGAATTATTATATACTCCCTCCTATTCTACATAAACTTCCCTCTTTCCTTTTTCATCTATTCACAATACCTTCCCTATTTCCTTATTTAGTAAAGTTTTATACTTATTTTAATCACCTTACCCCTCAACAATACCCCACTTCACCCCACAACAATACTTATTTTAATCAACTTACCCCACAACAATACTTATTTTAACCATCTCACCCACAATAATACCCCACAATACCTTACCTCTCTCCAATTACCAAACTCCACTACAATATTTTACCTTATTTTAATCCCTCTCCTTAATTCTAGTGCCCCCCATGAATAGGGAGGTTTATCTAGAATAGGAGGGAGTACTAAATTTGAATTTAGACTTTAGTGTCAACTGTCGATGGAATAGTAAGGGGTTTGCGCACTTTCCACTTATATTTTTTCGATGCTAATATACGAGATTAGTTATAATTTGTACACGAAATATCAATTCTTGCAGTTTCAATTTTTAGCCCTAGATACTTACGATTCCTGGCTCCGCCCCTGACATTCACTACGCGGAAAAAGGGATACAAAAGCTGTTGAAAGCCGTTCTAAGGGAAAACACGAATATGTTCTTTCTTTGGCCGTTCTATTTGGTCTACTAGTTTATTATAACGGGCCAAATTTTATAACAAAAATGCCCTTACTTATGTTGTTGTATACTTAAGATCTTCAAATATTTTCTCTCTACATTATACATCTCCTTCAATTCATTTCAATTCTTCTCTCTTCTTATTACCTCCCCAATTAAGGTAGAGTAATTATTGACGCATCTTTCTTTTGTAATTTGCAATTTCTCTAGCATTCTTTCATAATTACGTTTGTTTTGTGAAGAGCATTAGTCTTCATCCTATTGTAGGTGTAATTTAGGTTAAATTTTGGGGTAAAAAGGATGAATTGGGTAAGTTAGGAATAAAATGAAGAGTAAAAGTGAGGGAATGTCTTAATATTGGATAAAGGGTAATTTCGTTGGTTTGAACAAGTTTTCACCGAAAAGTGAAGTTAGGTGCAATTTTTGACCTAAGTGAAAGTTATGGTAGTAATTTAAAAAAAATTACAAAAAGTAGTTATTTTAGAAAACTGCTATATAAAAAGGAGTAATTATTAATTGACTCTTTTACTTATAACAAAAGTGCTTATAACATAGTCCATATTGAAAGCTGGTGGCTTCAACTTACCTCACTCATTCGAAAGAATGAGATAGGTTGGTCTACCCTAGAGGATCAACCTAATTTTTCTTACTTTATCAAAAAAAAAAAATCCATCAAGTGTGAACTGTGAATAGTATATATTCCTCTTGTTTAAAAAACTTGTTTACTTTTTTTTTTCCTTTTTGATTGAGACTTTTTCAAATTTGTACTCGTAGAGTCGTAGTTGCTAGCTAGTTATTGTCATGTCATGTACTCAAACCAGGTCAATTGTTGTCTTTTGTTTTTGGCACAACGACCAAGGAAAGAGGAGGTGAGTAGGTGACTAATTAGTAAATGACAAGTTGACCAAATTGAGTGTGAAGATCAAATTGCTTATAAAATGCATTCCTAAAATAAATAGAACAACAATTGACTGAGATACAAGTATAGTGATTCGTTTGATGACAAACAAACAACAAATAACTAAGATGGAGAAAGTATGTATTTGCTCGATGCGTCTACTCTCAGCTCAATTGATCTCGACAAGTGAATGCATTTTCATCTAATGAATTAAAAAATTTCAATAATTTTCAAACCAGGTACAAGTAGAGTGATTCGTTTGATCACAAACAAACAACTGAAATACAAAACAAGGAAACAAATACTCGAAAATACAAATTAAACTAAATCCGATCCGTTGCTTGGAAAAAACAGAACAAGAACACACAACACAATAGCAGAAGGAAATGAATTAAAGGGTTATGAATTCGCGGTAGCAAATGTAGCATCATCAAATTCATCAATGTTTGAGAGGAGCGCACACGCCAACACCAGGAGGAAGCATTGTCGGATCAATCGGAAGAAGAGGTGGGTATGGAAGTGTTCGAGGGTCGACGCAGCTGAGTTCCGGACAACAACCATATTGACCGTAATATTCACATAACTGATGCTCTTTTTGACATTGGTAATTAGTTGAGCTTTTTTTTCCTCCCATTGGTAAGCATACTCCCACGCCAATCGGATTCACCGGGTAAGTTAGCACACAACTTAAATCTCCGCAGCAATCATATGCTCCATATTCTAAGCATAGTTTCGTCATTGCTCGACACCCAGGGTACTGCCCATCCGGACCCGGAACTGTAAATCATGAACAATCACATAGAATTGTATTATGACATGCTCGTCCAAGTTTAATGCAGTTGATATGGTAAAGTCTTAATCAAATACGGAATAGTAATATATGAGATACCTAAAGGGGGTAAACAAACAGAAGCACCACCAACAGTATTGGGATCGCAGGCTAGTCCGTCGCAACACTTGTAGTCACCTTCGGCAGGACAAATATTTCCAAAACCTTGACATCCTTGGTTTTGTGGGTAAGGATGATAGGACGATGACGGGTCTTGGTAATAATACCCATTCACCTTCGTTATTGGAACTGATGAGTTTCATAAACAATAATCAATGATAAAATCATATTATTCGACACTCATAAATAAAACGCGTGTATATATATTTACGTAAACAAACATTCTATAACTCATTCTATTCATAATTTGTTGCTGTATAGCAAAATAAAAATAATGCTTAGTTTGATTTATCAAGTACGGAGTAATAACATATTATTCTTTTCTAAAATACGTAATTAGTGTATTCATTCATTATTTAAAGTTATAATGGTTTTACCATCAACGGTAGTGCAAATAAGAGAAGATCTTTACTTGCATAGGCCTAATTTTCATCACGAGTCATCCAGAAACAACATCTTTGTTTCTAACACAGCCAAAAAATGCATTCGACCTAAGTTTATTCGTCATATAAGCCAAAACTACCTTAACCAATGTTAATTAATTAATATTATTAAATTATAAACCTCTACTCGTTCAGCATCACTACTGTTTGCCATATTATCACAAATTCTGTTAATTCTCGATACTACTAATATCAATTTTTTATTTCATTTTTATAGTATAACTTGTAAGACAAGAAACATAGTATGATGTAGCCATGCATGCATGTAGCTGGCTGTATTTTGTAATGTGACGAAGTTATGCATGCACGCGGCATAACCAGCATGCAGATAGGGTATTTTTGATTAAAATATTTCTTATAATGAATATAAAAGACCAGGTAACAGATGATTGAGACACAAAGTGCGATTTGAAATGCAAAAATTACTATAATCAATACGAGTAATAGTTTAAGAAAAACCTGAAGCCGCAAGTAAAAGAATTGACAACATGACAGTGAGGGCAGAGTTGTTGATGCGGGTCATCTTACAAATGATGCAAATATGTTCTTGAATTGTTTTGATTTGGTTAATTTGCTGACTTTGTTTTCCAATTAGGGTTCGTATTTATAGCATTTTGTGAATAATTGTTAACACAAACGTGAACCGCATAACGTACTAATACTCGTACTTTTTTTTTGAGGGATCTAATACTCGTACTTACAAGTCTTACAACTCACAAGCTCTATGTTCATGATAATTTTAATTAAGTTTTCACAATTACTTAAACCTTATGTATATAATATAACTAAATTATTACGGACAATAAACGGATGTTAACTTTTTATAACTAATGCCAAAGTGAAGTAAGACGTATAACTAAAATTGTCATCTTCTAACGATAAACGGATGTTAACTTTTTATCATAAAATGATCATATTTTATAGTCCGGTTATATTTTATCAGTTTTAGTTTTAGACCGATCAAAATCTGTGACAACTCTGAGCAGCTGGACAAGTATCTACGAAAATCTTTTAGCTAGCCTTTATTTTATGTGCAATGACAAGGCTCCTACTAACTGTCCATGCCCAATGTTGCCTTGTCAAACGCAGAATTGCTTATATGCGTGTGTTGGCTCTAGATCTGACAAACGGGTTAATCGGGTAGAATTCGGCTTGGGTAAGTTCCGTATTCCATATTATCAGTTAGTTCCAGCCAAGTCGGATTATTTTGGTTTTCAGATGTTTTCGGGTATGTTGGTCAGGTCATTTTGAATTCAAGCGGCCCGGGTCGGGTTTAATGATTAAGAGAAAAAAAAAAGTACATTTTGAATTATTACCTATTTATAGTTCAATGTTGATGATGTGTTCTTTATTTTAACGTAAATAGTATTAAGTATGATTTCAAATTAGTCTATTTTAAGTCTTTTTGATTAATTAGAGACATGTTTTGGTGAGTCATTTTCGGGTTGAGTAGTTTCGGATCAGTTCGATCATTTCGAGTCAGGTCAGTTATGGGTCAGCAATGCTCGGGTCATTTTCGGGTCGGGTTGGGTCAATTCGTGTTTTGGCTCACATTGGGGCGCTTTAGTTCAAGTCAATTTTGGATCTCGACCGGCCTTTTCGAATCGGGTCAATCGAGTTGGGTTGATTTTGCCAGATCTAATTGGCTCGTCACGATGACTATCGATTGTCGCGATCTCCGTATTAAGACAATAAGATCGTTTTGATTACACAATAATATCAACTCGATGCTTGTGCTGACTTGGTAATCACATCCAAGAGTAATATACACAGCTCGTTGCTGCCATGTCTATCATGGTGGCTAACTCATGTACCAAGACTACCAACTGTCTCGATGTATTGAGTATCGCATGTCACGATCTTTAAAAATATTACTACTCCGTATATGATATTCTATTTGCTAATACATATGCCAACACCGGGAGGAACCTTTGTCGGATCAATCGGACGAGGATAAGTAAATGTTCGAAGATCAATGCACTTGAATCCGGCACAACAATTATATTTCTCGTATGGTTCACACAATTGATGCTCTTTTTGACACTCATCAACATTTGTTGGCGGTTTATCGACAACCGTTGGTATGCATACTCCGATACCAATTGGGTTCACTGGAAACGTAGCCACACAGCTTAATCCTTCACAACAGCCATATTCTCCATATTCTAAGCATATTTTCAATATTTCTCGACACTTCGGGTTTCCTACGTACGTTAGGGGAGTATCTGGAACTGTAAATCATCAAACATTTAACAATATTTAGAGTTAGTCTTTATAAAACCAACTTTACATATAGAAGTATGGAACCATCCACCATATTACACCATAGACATTTTACATGTATGCCCTTAAAACAAATAATAGTCATAGACTCATAGTTAAATTTATTTTACGTAAGGGAATTGCTATTTCGGATTTTCTAACATGTACTCTTAGGGCACATGATAATAATCTAATTAGGGAAATATTGTTGAGAATATTTCATGATAAGTTAGAGTTGAAACCTCATATTTACCATAATTAGTGTAATAATCTTGAAAATCTTCCCATATTTAACTTATTATCATGTTAGAAAAACCCTTACTATTTATTAAAATATTAACTTTGTAAAACTGTGTTACATAAGTATTTGTGAAAAAATAGTACTCCGTATTATTTTCTTTTATTATTTTTTTTTAAGGTAAGAAAACTAGCTTGATCTTTTAGGATAGGACCAACCTATCTCATTCTTTCGAATAATACTCCGTATAAGATTTAATTAAAGTGTCTGTCATACATGGCGCTTTAGCACAAAATTTGTGTAACATGGAGATAAAAAGAGAAATTGAATTGGAGCAGCACAAGTTCTCATTTGTGACGGCCGATATCCTTCACAAGCTTGTGACGGGTCAAGTAAAATCCACATGGGTGGATAAGACAAATCATTTGTGACTCCCTAGGCCCTCTAATTTTTGTCTTATCTACCCATGCATGTAGGTAATATTTGATCCATCACAAGCTTGTGATGGATATACTCGTCACAGGAAAGACTTATTGAGAAAGAAGAGAGACTTATTGAGAAAGAAGAGTGCATATATATTCCACAAACATATAAAATCAAATGTAATAAGGTAGCGTTTGGCAACACTAATTTCATTTGAATCTCATGATTTTATTAGACGATAATATTGTGCTAGTCAATGCACAATATTATTGTTCCGATTTTAGCTAGTCAATGAGTGATTTGCTCCTTGTTTCTAGTAGGAAGTTTTGGTAACAAATTATTCTATTATCTCCTACTTGTATTATAAATAGGCTTATGCTAATTAATAAAAATACAAGACAACTTCAACTCTCCTTCCTTCTCTTTACTGCGTTCACGTTTCCAACATGGTATCGAGCCAAACCTAAACCCTAATTAAATTCATCAATTTTTTTCTCCTTGCCATGTCTGGTGGAGATACTACTCAACCGACGGATACTTCCGTTCCAAAAATTGACCCTCTCTCACCTTTCTATCTCGGTTCAGGGGATTTACCGAGCCTCAAATTGTCTACCATACTTTTAAATCATCGAAATTACGATGATTGGAGCCGTTCAATGCGGATGTCATTAAAATCGCGTCGAAAATTTGGTTTTTGTGATGGCACGGTCAAGAAACCTACTGATGAGTTTCTCCTAGGGCAATGGGAAGTAGTCCATTGTACGATCGTCTCATGGCTTCGCGCAACGATCGACCCATCTGTCCTCGAAAGTGTCCCTTATGTAGAAGACGCCTCTGTCATGTGGAATGATTTGGCGGAGCGCTTTGCTGTTGTCGATGGTACGTCCATTCATAACTTGAAATCCGAACTCGGCGACTGTCGACAAACGAAAGGTATGTCTGTCACTCAATATTATGGCAAATTAAAATCTCTCTGGGACGCGATTTCCGTTCACGAACCTCCTTTTGCTTGTGAATGTGGTAAATGCACCTGTGATATTTCCGCAAAAGCCATTAAAAGACTCGATAATGAACGACTTCATCAGTTTTTTATGGGGCTAGACCGTAGCTTGTATGGACCTCTCCGTAATCAACAATTTCAACTTGACCCATTACCGTCTCTTAATCGCGGTTATCATGCCGCTCTTCAGGCAGAACGCCTGCTCCAGGATGATACCCCCGCTGATGTGACGGACGTTGCGTTTGCGGTTCCTGGTGCATCTCGGACCCCTGCCGAGTGGAGAGCCTTGCGTGAGAAAGAAAAGTCGGAGCGCCGTAAACTATTTTGTTCTCACTGTGACATTTATGGCCATGATCTCAATTCTTGTTTTATTAAGAGTGGCAATTTTCCGGACTGGTGGGGTAGTCGACCACGCACCCTAGCTGAATTACGCCGCAGCAAACAGCCGGGTACGGGTCGAGCAGCGGGCAGTGGCTCGGGTTCTGCCGGGTCTGGTGCGCCTTCTACTGCTGCTGGAACAGTCCATGCTAATGCACTTCATATCATCCCGCCTGATCGTCTTTCGGGTATGTCTATTTCTTGGATTATCGATACTGGTGCGTCTAACCATGTCACAGGAGACCTATCATTGTTTATGGACAGCATGGTAATCCCCCCTCGTCCTGTGGGGTTACCTAATGGCAAAAGAATCATGGCTTCAAAAATGGGCACCATTCGTCTCGATGATTTTATCACCTTACGACGGGTTTTATTTGTCCCTCATTTGGCTTGTAATTTAATTTCCGTCTCTCAACTAACAGCTGATAATGATTATTTATTGCAATTTACTAAAGATTGTTGCCTTATACATGACCGTTCCTCGAGGAAGATGATTGGAGTTGGTGAGCTTCGGGATGGACTGTTTTTATTGTCTTCAACGGGATCGACTGCTATGGTGCACACGGTTGAAACTCTTGGGTCTTATGAACTATGGCATCGACGGCTTGGTCATCCGGGAGGCAATGTGGTTAAATTTTTACCTTTAGCTCCTTCTATTTCCGTTAATAAAAGCTTGGTGTGTGATGTCTGTCACCTAGCCAAACAAACCCGTGCTAGTTTCAATTTAAGTGAGAATATTGCATCGGACATTTTTACTTTGATACATTGTGACCTTTGGGGTCCGTATCGGACTCTCTCTACTTGTGGTGCTAAATATTTTCTCACTATTGTGGACGATTGCTCTCGTTCGGTTTGGGTTTATTTACTGCTCGCTAAAACAGAAGTCACAAGTGTGTTTATGCAATTTCTGTCAATGGTTCAAACACAATTTTCAAAACAGGTGAAAGTGGTGCGGAGTGACAATGGCACGGAATTTAATCACATGGCCGAATATTTTTTGCAACAGGGCATTCAGTTTCAAACCTCATGCGTCGGCACGCCCCAACAAAATGGACGTGTCGAACGTAAACACCGGCATATTTTAAATGTGGCACGAGCTTTGTTATTTCAAGGGCGACTTCCAAAGCATTTTTGGGGTGAGTGCGTTCTTACAGCTGCCTATTTAATTAATCGTACCCCTTCCAAAATTCTCAGTCATAAAACACCATACGAAATTTTATTCGGTAAGTCCCCCTCTTATCAAAATATGAGAGTTTTTGGCTGCATCTGCTTTACTCACAATCAACAGACTCGTGGTGATAAATTTGAACCTCGCAGTCGAAAATGTATTTTTCTCGGGTATCCTCACAATAAACGAGGTTGGAAGGTTTATGACATTGAGACAGGCTCTATTCTCATTTCTCGTGATGTTGAATTTCATGAAGATTCATTTCACTATATGTCCTCTAGCTCCATACCCGCTTCCACCCATGAGCATGATCCCCTATCGGTTCTTGACGAACCTGAAGTTGCTGAACCCGTCACTTCCACCACCTCGCAGCCCTCGGAAATAGTGTCCGACAATACACCCATTACCCCGGACAATGAGCCCACAAACGACCCACCTCCCTCTAATGCCGGTACAGCACAAGACCCGGGTTCTATCCCTTCTTCCAGCGAAAATATTGGCCGTGGACATCGGTTAAAGTTTCCAAATTCCCGCTTGCAAGGCTATGTTCTCGATTCTATTAACAGTCCATCTCCCCCCGACTCACCTCCATCTCCATCATCTCCCTCAGGTACGCCTTATGAATTAGCTAACTTTGTAAATTGCACTAAATTTTCTTCACGTCATAAGCATTTTCTTGCTGCTATTACTACGGGTGTCGAACCCCCGTCCTTTAAAGTTGCAATTACAGATGATGGTTGGTGTACCGCCATGAAAGAAGAAATCGATGCCCTCGAATCCAACGATACATGGGAGCTAACCGACTTGCCACCTAATAAGAAAGCTCTCCGGGATTTGAATGAAGAAGTATACATGAAGCTGCCTCCGGGTTTTGGTCGTGGTCATGAGGGCAAAGTTTGTCGTTTGAAGAAGTCCCTTTATGGCCTCCGTCAGGCCCCTCGATGTTGGTTTGCCAAGTTAGCTAGTGCACTTCGTCATTACGGATTTCGGCAATCTTATTCCGATTATTCTCTTTTCACATATTCTATGAAAGATGTTCGTCTCCATGTTTTGATCTATGTGGATGACTTAGTCATTGCGGGGAATGATTCGGCAGCCATCTCCGTCTTCAAAGCCTATTTAAATCGGTGTTTTAAAATGAAGGATCTGGGCTCCCTTAAATATTTCCTTGGTATAGAGGTAGCTCGAAATGCAGACGGCATTTTCCTTAATCAAAGGAAATATACTCTTGATATTATCACCGAAACGGGTCTCTTGGGCGCAAAGCCCGCCTCAACCCCAATGGACCCGGATCACAAGCTGGGCGTGACCGATAGCCCCTATTTGGATGATCCTGAACGATATCGACGTCTCATTGGTCGACTTGTTTATTTGGCCGTCACGCGACCCGACTTGACTTTCTCCGTCCATGTTCTCTCGCAATTTCTTACTAAGCCACGGACCGCTCATATGGACGCTGCTATGCGAGTGGTTCGTTATCTTAAAGGAAGTCCTGGCCAAGGTGTATTATTTCGGTCCAACAGCTCTCTAGCTATTTCAGGATGGTGCGACTCAGATTGGGGCACCTGTGCCCTTACACGACGCTCCGTTACCGGTTGGTTTGTTTTTCTTGGCGACTCTCCCATTTCATGGAAGACCAAGAAACAACATACGGTATCTCTATCTTCCGCTGAAGCTGAATATCGTTCTATGGCGGCAATTGTATGTGAACTAAAATGGCTTAAGGGTTTGCTTGCTCATCTCGATA
Source organism: Silene latifolia (assembly GCF_048544455.1). Taxonomy (NCBI): domain Eukaryota; kingdom Viridiplantae; phylum Streptophyta; class Magnoliopsida; order Caryophyllales; family Caryophyllaceae; genus Silene; species Silene latifolia. Next base: position 23,793,315 of record NC_133530.1, on the reverse strand, counting down.
TAACCATTTCCGCACCTATGAAGTTATTTTGCGATAGCCAATCTGCCATACACTTGGCTCAAAATCCAGTCTTCCATGAGCGGACCAAACATATCGAGATTGATTGTCATTTCGTTCGCGACGCTATTACAGAAGGCCTGGTCACACCTTTGCATGTTCCTACCACCGAGCAAGTTGCTGATATCTTTACGAAGCCTCTAGGAGTCCGACAGTTTCACTACTTACTCCGCAAACTGGGCATTGTTGATCTCCATGCTCCAGTTTGAGGGGGGGGGTATTAGACGATAATATTGTGCTAGTCAATGCACAATATTATTGTTCCGATTTTAGCTAGTCAATGAGTGATTTGCTCCTTGTTTCTAGTAGGAAGTTTTGGTAACAAATTATTCTATTATCTCCTACTTGTATTATAAATAGGCTTATGCTAATTAATAAAAATACAAGACAACTTCAACTCTCCTTCCTTCTCTTTACTGCGTTCACGTTTCCAACAGATTTGAAAGTTGTAATTTGGAATGATGATTTGGAAATAACATGGGGTTGGGGTGTTATTTAGAATAAGCTAAATTTAAGGGGCAAAGATTTGGACCTGGATTTGAAACAAATCCAAATCCAAAGATTTGGGATTGCCAAACAATGAATTTGTGCTAAATACGGATTTCTAAATGAAATGCAGGTTCCCAAACAGGCTGTAAGGGAATACCTAAAGATGGTAAACAAACTAATCCGTCACCAACAGGCGGAGCTCTGCAAACGAGTTTATCACAACATTTGTATCGACCTTCACTGGCACATATTTGGCCCAAGTCTTGACATGTTATATTAGTGGACTCCTTTGGATCTTCCTTCGGAGCTTTCGGATCCAGGTATTGGTAATTATTACCCAGGGTTTGATCTGTGTTTCATCAATTATATTCAATCCACCATCAAAACATTAGACATTCTTCCATAGTTAATAATTATGTGCATAATAAAATGTTGGTTCACAAAATAACATTAGATGTCCATCCATAGACTATATGGTTAACTATATGTACAACTTCAGGTTCAAGTGTCGCTAAGAACAATCTTGTGAAGATTATTGACCTATTAGACTATGTCTTTTAGACTTTGAATTTGTCACCCTTGGTTGGTTGACCTGGTAACGTGTTTGGCAAGCTATCTGAAAAATCTATATTAAAAGCACATATCTTAGACAATTTTACGATCTAATCGATCAAGACCAAAAAATCAGTCTTAAAAATCATAAACGTAATTTGATGACCAAGGGACGGTGCAAGCTAAGACTTCATCCCAAGGTAGTTCGGTCTAGACCGAGTGGTCACATTCTGGCTTTGGTTCGCTTTGGACCGAAGCATGCTAAGGGGAGCAAAGGGGATACAAACCTGATATAGCAAGTAAAAGAACTGCAACCAACATAATCATGGCAGAGTAGTTGAAATAAATCATCCTACACACGATGATCTTCAAACAATTATATGGTCGTTAATTAAAGTATACTATTTTAATTGTTTTGGATTAATTATTTCGATGATTGAATTATCGAATGTTAGGTACGCCTTTATAGGGTCTTCTTAGTCGTGGTCACAACTCACATGCTCAAGGTTTAGGTTGAAAAAAATGCGGGATGTAGCAAATTACCCCTATAACTTGTGTACTATGTGTATTTCAACCCCTTAAGTTTTACTTGTAGCAAATTACCCTCATAAGTTTTCAAAAATGTGCAATTAAGCCCAAATTAATTTTTCTACCATTTTTTTTAAGAATAATGAGATTATTTTCTATTATAAAAATCATTTTAAATATATCTACTAAAAATTAAATACAATATTTCCATATTCAACAAAAAATGTGAATCAAATTTAAGATAAAAAATATTTGGGCATGTAACTTTTCATTGTAACTTGACTAAAAAATAAAAATTCTCATATTATGAATATTTTTTTTCACCAAAATACAAAAAAAAAAAAAAAATTGAACATGCTTTCTAATAATTAGGAATTTTAGGATTAATATTTGATCAATAATTTTGACTTTTAATAATAGTAAATATATTTAATTTAGTAAATTTCATTTTTAAAAATAAGATATGTGGTGAATTGCACATTAAGAGAAACTTAGGGGGCCTATTTGCTACATTTATAAGTTAAGAGGTTTAATTGCACATAATATCAAACTTATGGTGGTGATTTGCTATATTTCCCGAAAAATAATGTAAACAGACTTATAAAATAATCGGATAGATTTTATTTTTTCTCCGATAAGTAAATTTGGCAAAGCTATCCCAACTTGAATTACCGATTCGATAAGGTTGACCCAAGACTCATAAGTAACCGGAAATTGCTTTACCGGATTATTACCTGAAACTCGACCCTGACCCGAACTTTGGTTGATCAAATGTTGACCCGGTTCAAGGCGACATGACCCAAAATTTTCGACCCATAACTGAGTTAATTCGAAATGATCCAAAGTGACCCGAAATTACAAGCTATATATCCCAAAATAAAAGGGTCCATTGGTTGCAAGTTTGCAACACTCAATAATCAATAATTAATTTTTTATTTTTTGGTTGAGAATAATCAATAATTAATTTTGAAAGATACACTTTGTTAATATTATCACTACTTAAAAGTATTTTAACCCGACCTAAAAATAACCTAGCTCAAAATGACTCATATCCGAAAATGACCGATTCAAAGTGATCCAAACTCAAAATGACCCGACAACTTGACATCTGAAATTAAGTCAAACCGGCCCAAACCGACCCAACGCGTACAGAAATGCAATGTGTGGCACACCGAAATGACCCTATCCAAACTCGACCTGGTCACACCGAAGGAGGTAACATGAGAGCTGAGCTCATCATGCCCGGAGATAGAATGTCCCACATCATTAACCAGAGTGGTGATACGGTTGAAACTGCGACGGAGGGTGACAGATTTTTGAAAGAAGGAAGTGTTCCGATCGCCGTCAACCAACCAGTTAACGCGGGCTCTATCTTTCCAATAGCCATGCTCGGCATCAAGGACACGGTCAAGATCAGAAAGGAGAGAGTCGTTCAGATTGTGGAGAAAGACAGAGTGGGGGTGGATACACAAGTCTTTTTGAATGCCCAGTAACCTCGCATTGAGGCGGTTTTTTTTAATGACCAGGTTTCCAAAGGAGTCACGAGCCCAGATATAAATGGCACCTCTATCTCCCTTATCCCTAAGATTCCCTCCCCTCAAACTATCTCCAACTTCCGCCCTATTAGCCTTTGCAATACCACCTATAAGTTGGTGACAAAAACCATTGTTAACCGCCTCAAACCCTTTATGGCTGATATCATCTCTCCCAACCAAGGAAGTTTTATCGGCGGGGGGCATCGATACTAACTATGTTGTTGCCACTGAAATCCTCCACTCCATGCACACTTCTAAGAGCAAAGTTGGATGGTTCGCTCTTAAGCTTGATCTTGAGAAAGCCTTTGATCGCCTGGAATGGGATTTTATTAGGACGTGCCTCTTTAAGGCTCGTATTGATAGTGACACCATTGCCCTCATCATGAGCTGCATCTCCACTTCTTCTTCCCACGTTGTTCTTAATGGTTCCCACTCTCCCTGTTTTCTTCCTTCTAGGGGTCTGAGACAAGGAGACCCCCTCTCTCCCTACCTTTTCATCATCTGCATGGAAGCTCTTTCCACCCTCATTCATCAGGCTTGCTTGGATGGAGATTGGACCCCCTTCCCCGTTGGGAAAGGTGGTGCCACCTTCTCCCACCTCCTTTTTGCCGATGATATCCTCCTTTTTGGCAGAACCTCCGAGGGGAACCTGTGCGCCCTCCAGGATACTCTTCTCTCTTTCTGTTCCTCTTCGGGCCAAAAAATCAACTGTCTTAAGAGTAAAATTGTCTTCTCTAAACACACCCTCCCTTCCGACATTACCCTCTTCGAAACCTCTCTTAGCATCAAGTCTGCTAAAAACCTTGGAACCTATCTTGGTTTCCCCCTCACTCCCAAAAAGCCGAAGAAAGCTGACCTTCAACACATCTTTGACTCCATTCAGACTAAGCTTGCTTCTTGGCAAGCCCGCTTCCTGACCCGAGCGGGTAGATTGTGCCTTATCAAATCCACCCTCAATGCTATTCCCTCTCACTCCATGCAATGTATCCGCCTCCCGTCCTCTCTTCTTCTTGAGATCGATAAGATCACTCGATCCTTCCTTTGGTCTGGCCAATCCTCCAAGAAACTCCACCTCTCCAACTGGAATTTAGTCACCCAACCTCTTGCTACTGGGGGGCTGGGCATAAAAGCCTCCCGCCCCCTTAATGATGCCCTCTCTACTAAACTTAGCTGGAAGCTCCTTTTCAACAAATCCTCTTTGGCACATAGTGCCATCAAAAGTAAATACATGCACCACTCTCCCTCCCCCTTCCACACTGGCTCACACATCTGGAAAAATGTGGGACTCGGGTGGTCTATTCTTAAGCATCATCTGACGTGGTCCATTGGATATGGCTCCTCTATCCTTCTTTGGGATGACCCCTGGTCTCCTTTAGGGCCTCTCAGGGGTGTTGTCTCGGGCCCCCTTAGCTTGAGCTCCAGGAATGCGAAGCTTAACTCTCTTATCTCCAATGGACAATGGTCCTTTAACTCTCTTGACTTCATCCTCCCTAACCATGTTATCACTGCCATCCTTAGTATACCCCTCCCTTCCACTCAGAAATCTGACTTTATCACTACCTCCCTTGCCCCTAAAAACAAATTCTCTGTCGGTACCACTTACTCCTTCCTTCTGGACACCTCCCCCGCTCTCCCCCCTTACTCTCCCGACCTCTTTTGGCTTTGGAACATTCCCTCCATGCCAAAAATCAAAGCCTCCCTTTGGCTCGCCTGGTGGGATAAGCTCCCGCATAACCTCACCCTCCATACTCGATCCATTATTCCCTCGCCTAGGTGTACCATTTGTGCTAGCCCTTCCCTCCCCGAGTCCACCCTCCACGCCCTCCGGGATTGTGACCTTGCTGCAGCTACTTGGTCACATTTTAAGGTAAATCATTCCTTTTTCCTTCTTGATCTCCAATCGTGGATTTTTGATAACTGTACTGAGTGCGGTAAGTGGCCCACCCTCTTTTCCTTCATTGTGTGGCGTCTTTGGACAAGACGTTGTGATACTATCTACTCCCTTATCCCTCCCCCTGCTCCTCTGTTTTTTTGCAATTCTATTAGCTCCCTGGCTGCCTCTTGGAGCGCTGCCAACACGTGCCCCCCTCCTTCCGCCCCCCTGCTCTTCCTTATCGCTTTCGCTTCCCTCGTAGCTGGGCCCCTCCTCCGCAACATTGGTGTAAGATCAATGTAGATGCGGCCTTCTCCCCCTCCTCCTCGGTTGCTTGTTTTGGGTGTGTTGTTAGGGACTCCTTTGGTTCTTGGGTTCATGGGTGGTCCAGTCGGTGTTTTGATACTACCCCCTTTCTTAGTGAGGTCCTTGCTATTAGAGAAGGGATCCGATTTGCCATTTTGTCCACGGATAATTTTGTGATTGCTTCTGACTGTATTAATGCTGTAAAGACTATTCTTAGCTCGGACCATCCGTGCGGTCCCTTTGCTAACATCTTCATTGAGTGTAGGGAACTATTAAAAGCTTCACCAAGACTGGAGCTTGTGTTTGAGACGAGATCGGCTAATAGGGTTGCGGATGCTGTCGCCAAATTCTCCGCGGCGGACACAAGCCTTGCTAATGGATGTTTTATTTGGGAACTTGCCCCATCTTTTGTTACGAACTTATGTATTCTTGACTTTTTAGAGGCTTGCACGCCTCTTAACCCCGATCCCCCTCCATGATGTACTTGAACTCTTTGCTTCTTATTTAATATTATGTTCCCTTCGACCAAAAAAAAAAAAAAAAAAAAAAAACTCGACCGATTGACCAATTTGCCTCCTTTACTTGTAAGCCGCGAATATGATGTAGAGAATAGTAATTAACCCTCTTAAATTCGTAAGCCGCGAATATAATGTAGAGAATAGTAATTAACCCCAACAAGGAAAATACAAGTGAAGTAGTGAACCCATCATTTATTTTGAAACAAAATCAACAATTCAACTTGTTATAAGCAAAATACAAGTGAAGTCAACTATTAAAAATAAGAGGATTATGTGTGAGCAAATAAAGGTGGCGGGATACAAGATGGAGCACGAAAATCGGGCATAGGACCCAAACTCATTTCCTAATACATATGCCAATACCGGGAGGAACCTTTGTGGGATCAATCGGTAGAGGATAAGAAAATGTTCGAGGGTCAATGCACTTGAATTCCGGACAACAATTATTTTTCTCGTATGGTATACACAAATGATGCTCCTTTTGACACTCATCGCCATATGTTGGTTCCGTCTCAAATACCGTTGTTGCGCATACTCCGACACCAATTGGGTTCACTGGAGACGTAGCGACACAGCTTAATCCTTCACAACAACTGTAATTTCCATATGTTAAGCATGATTTTGATATTTCTCGACAATTTGGGTTTCCGGCTGACGTTACTTCCGTATCTGGAACTGTAAATCATTGAACATTTAACAATATATTAGATTTGGTCTTTGTTAGAATGATTTTACATATAAAACCATGTCGCATAAACATCAATTCATGGATTATACAACCAGTTGTATATGTTGTACGGTATAGAATTTTAGCTTTGTAATAAAGTATCCGAGCTTTATATTAAAGAATATGAGCTTTAGTAGAAAGTATTGAACTCGTTCATTTTCGCATTAAAAACATGGACTTTGAATTAGCTCAGAAAGAATACATATAAGCTCGAATTCTTATACCTTGGTTGTACAATGCTCATGGTACAACTGGATGTATAATCCTATTTGTGCATAAACATTATTGCCTTTAAAACAAACAAGTCAACAATGATAAATAACTTTTACATACGGTTTTATAATATTAATAACTTTGTGAAACTGCCTTACATAAGTATTTAACGTGTAGCGTCATACCAAAGCGCATTTAATCGCGAAATTTGTGTAATATAGAGATAAAAACGGAAGTTAAAAGGTAGATGAGTGTCGATACCTAAAGGTGGTAAACAAACCGATCCGCCACCAACAGGAGGAGCTCTGCAAACTAAGTCATCACAACATTGTAACACACCTTCACCGGGACATAGGTTGCCTAAGTCTTGACATGTTATATTCGCGGATTCTTTTGGAGCTTCCGTCTGCGCTTTTGGATCCGGGTATTGGTAATTACCCAGGGTTTGATCTGTGTTTCATCAATTATAATTCACCATCAAATAAAACATTAGACTTTCACCCAGAGTTAATCATAAGCATATATATGTAAATCTATCTATGATATTTAGTAGATATTTAATGAAAGTACACATTAAAAAAATTAAACCAAAATAGTATACTTTTTTTAGTGAATTAATTAACAGTGGCTGGTGGATGGATGGCGGGTGAGATTTCTTCGTACAACTCACTATTCATCTGTATTTAAGTACGGTTTTCATCCGATTGTTGGGTCGGGTGGATCGGGTTTGGACTTTTGATTAAGTGCATGTGAATTTGACATCCCTAACGGCGAATTAGCAAGTTTGTAGGATATTTAGGACTTTCGGTGTTTGACAAACCCATGTACTAATATGGGTGTTGAGTAAACAGTAATGGATTATACATCTGATGTACTAACTCCAATTCTATAGTTTATGAGCATTATAATAAAGTTTTTGAGTTTTGTTTTAAAGTTTCTGACTTTCACTATGAAGTTTTTGAGTTTATTCACTTAAACATTAAGCTCTAAAAAATTACAATAAAACTCAAAAACAATACATATAAGTTTGTTAAATTTGACTTTTGACGGAAAAAAAATTAAAATCTAACTTATAAATTTTAATATGCTCAAAAAAATACACATATGCTCAAAAACAAATAAAGTTTGAGGTAATAAGCTCAAAAAAATACATATATGCTCAAAAAATAAAAAAAAATGGAGGTAGTACATTCGATGTAACCATCCCCCTTAAACTAAAAGAATAAGAGATTCTCAAGTTTTCCTGCCTAAATGAGTTGCTCTATATTGGGCTTTGGGCTTCATTATATCATATCTTTGACTAAGCTATACTGATTTATTTCATACAATAAATAATTCTATGACATTTAAAAAGGGGATACTATTTTTTCAACTTGCATTCCCCTTTATTTTTACTACTAAGCGAATAAAAAAATTCAATAGTTTTTCCTCCAAAAAGAAGTTGGCTAAATAAGGAAACAAAACTCTATTTTTATTAAATTATTATCTTTTAGTTAAGATATAATCATTAATCATTATAAATTTTTTTAATTAAATTATAATCTTTTAATTTAAAAATAAAACAAAACTGCTATAAATCTAAAATTCGTATATGAAAAACCGAAAAATTTGATATTATTAGTTTCGCATAATTTGTTTTACCAAGTACGAGTATTTAGTTCGTATAAAAAAATTATGAGCTTATATTATTAATTTCATGACAAAAAAAAAACTTTAAAATTATTTGAGATAATTTATAAATTGAAATCATTAGTTTTGTGATGAAAAATTTCATTAAAATATACATTTTATGAATTTACTTAATTCTTTTAATTAATTTTTAATTTTTTATCCTCATATTACAATATGAAAAATTAATAATACGTCAATTTTAAACCTTAAATAATACATTATAAAGTAAGTAAAAGATCTATGAATACCGCGCATGTATGCGCGGGATCCATACTAGTATTAAAATAGTTGATTGAGGTAATAAATGGGTAGATTAGGAAACTTCTTCTTTGACTTTTTTAACCTTAAAAACAATTAACAAATATTTAATCAATAATTTGTTCATGTTCATAATTGTCATTCCTTCCGTAAATGATGTAAATAATCTGTTTATCTAAATTGCTGATTCCAAACACCTTTTAACAAATTCTTCTAATTAAATATGCTAGTGAAATACGTCAATAAATTCTTCCAATTACTGTTTTTATTAATATTAATCAGTTGTTTACCAAAAATTACCTAAGTTGAAAAAATGTAGGGTGTATTTGTTAGAAGCCCATATATTGACGATCCAATGGATCAAGACAAAATATTCAATCCAAAACTAAAATGAAGACTTAAAAATAATAAACACAATGTGATGACCAAGGGACACAACTAGATATTGTTCGTCCCAAGGTAGTTCGGTCTAGACTGAACGGTCACAAACTCACAATTTGTCTTCGATCCGTTCTGGACCGAAGCATACTCAGGGCCTCAGGGGAGCAAAAGGGGTGCAAACCTGATGAGGCAAGTAAAATAACTACGGGCAAGACAAGCATGGCAGAGTAGTTGAAGTAAATCTTCCTACACATGACGATCTTCAAACAATGGACTATATATGGTCGTTGATTAAAGTATACTACTTGAATTGGCTTAATTATTTTTGGTGATTGGGTAATTGAATGTTAGGTACGTATTTATAGGGTTTTGTTAATCGTGGTCACAACTCACATACAAGATTTCGATTGAGAAACCAACAAGGGTTGAATCCGGTGGTAAAGAGTCCACATTTTTAGTTTTTACCTTGAAGTTAGGGTTCGATTTCCATGGAGTTAAAATATAGCCTTGTTGGTAGGCAATTTTTAAACACCGCTTTAAATTCTCAAAAAAGCCGGTGGTCAACCCTGGCCTTGGAGTGGGTAAGGCCTATCCTTGAACCTAAACTTTTTAGTACCAAAAAAAAGGTTACGATTGAGACAAATGTAATAAGGAGTATGGACCTACTCCCTCCGTTTCGGTCATTTGTTTACCCTGTTTCATTTTAGTTTGTCTTAGTCAATTGTTTACCTTTCTATTTTGGGAATGTCTTTAATGGGTAATTTGATCCTCTATAATCAATTTGATCCATTTGACATCCAATAATTGGGCCCTTACTCTTATCTTAGTCTTTGTGTCAAAACCAAAGATAAACAAATGATCTAGATGAAGTGGGTATAAATTAGCGGTAGAATTAATTTATTTCGTATAAGGCACAAATACATCATAGTATTCCCCCCTTTCAATCGTTTGTATACCCTCTAATTCAAAAGATTGAGTAGTAATTTCACCCTATTTCTTAAATCTTTCTCCGGAAAAAAGTAGGACAATAAAAGTGTAATGGAGGAGTATTTACCAAAAAAACAAATAAAAAACAAAAAAGTATTCCACTAAGAGAGCAACTCCATAAAAGGCACAATCTAACTGGTTAAGAATCAACTAAAATCTCTTAATTAGTTTTTAAAAGTATAATTACAGTTGACAAGCCTCATCCAAGCTTGTTGCCATGTCTATCACAGTAGCTAATTCAATTATCAGCTGTCTCGACGTATTGATCATCGCATGTCACCATCTGGGACACTCAAGCAAATTAGCAAAAGGATCGGTTTAATTATGGATAATAATAAAACATTATGTGTAAGGACTCGGTATTAATATTCTCCCTTCGGCCTAGTCATTTACTTACATGTTTTATTCTTTGTCAGAGTTATTTTAAACAAAGGTTAACAAATAATTATTGATCAACATGAACGTGTTTTTTTTTTGATGGGCAAATCCATGTCAGTAATTCTTATGTTGAATCTCGAATTGAGGACTTCTTTTCTATCGAAGGTAGCTTTGATTTGGCCGGCAAGAAAAAATGGAATCTCAATAGAAAAAAAAAAAAAAAAGCGAACCATCTCAACAAAACCTGAAGGTGATGGTCGAGGTCCAACAATTATATTTATATTTATTTCCTATTACGCCCCTTTACTCGAATGCTCATTGGGCTCGAAGAGTGGTTAGTGCACAAGTTCCCTCATACCATGTGCTGAAAGTCCACTTCGTGAGTTATTGGAAGTTGGCAGGGGATTCTTACCCGTAACCTTTGGTCACATTAGCTTTGATACCATGATAGATAAACCATCTCAACCAAAACCTTAAGGTGATCGTTGAGTTCCAACAATTATATTTATTTTCTATTAAGAAGCGTTTGTCTCATGCCAAATGTCTTAGATAATCTACTACTCTTAGGGGTGGGCATAATCCGGTCCGGACCGGAAAAATGGACCGGTCCGGACCGGAATCTAGTGGACCGGAACCGGAATTAAAAATTCCGGTCCGGTCTCCGGTCCACTATTTTCCAAGATTACGGTTTCCGGTCCGGACCGGTTTGGACCGGAATGCCCAGAATTATTGTTATTTGCATTTTTTTTTCTTAAAATTGTATTTTTATTCCGGTCCAACCGGTCCGATCCGGTCCAATGGACCGGAATTTTTGGACCAGAATTTGAAAAAGTGGGTAATTCCGGTCCAACCAGTCTGGTCCGGTCTTGGACCGGAATTTTTCCGGTCCGGAATTTTTGTAATCCGGTCCGGTCCCGGTCCATGAATTTTGTAGATTCCGGTTCCGGTCCGGTTTTGGACCGGTGCCCACCCCTAACTACTCTAGCGGAATGTGCGTAGCTTCAATTTGAGTTTAACCGGGAGCGAGTGAAGAATGAACAAGTAGAGTCGATAGAACGCTAAATTCTCCATTATTTTGCCGAACGGGCTAGCTTACAAAGGGAGCCACTTTATATGATAAATTAGAAATAATCCATTCGGTTCAGTAATTCTTTAGATTCGCCAAATTAATCGTAAGACGTCGCTCCCCTTCCTCTAAGAAACCCTCACTCGCAGAATTCAACTATTTCACGCGACCTCATTTGTCTGCATGCATTTTGCGATGCTGATTGGGCCGAGGACAAAGATGATAACGTTTTCACAACTAGATGTAGTGCTCGCGGAGGCCGCAACCCTATCTTATGGGACTTAAAGAAACAATGGGCTTTCTGTTAGCATTGAAACAATATATTGAGAATCATAATCTTGCTCTAATCTACATTGTTGAAGGAAGAAAACTTATTGATGATCATAACCTTGGATATAGATCAAATAGAATGATCAATGTAGTGGCCATGACTGCTCGTCCCTGCTGAACAGCGAAAATTATTTTAATTTTTAGTTAAAATTTTCGATTTATTTTCCTATTTCACATAATTCAACTCGCTGAGATTTTAAGTCTTTGCTAGTTTTAAATATCGGTTACACCATTGCTAGTGGCAAGTGTTCCGACATAATTTTTCTGCTTTACGGAGTTATTGGGTGGTTCTTTGTTGCTAACTCATGAGCCATGTCCTTCGATTTTCATTAGCTTGTGTTTTGTAGTTGTTTTATTTTTTCTTATTGTTCTTGTTGTACATAGTTTTATTTTTTATTTGATTAATATGCTTGTGTTCAAGCATAACGACCCTAACAAAAGTGTAACTGTATTTACTGTAACAAAAAAAAATGTATACATAACAAACAGAAATATAATAAAAAGCCCACATATACCAAGTGACCATGCATGGGAGACCACCTTCACGCTCACAAGTCACAACCCAATCATGTACGACATTGAACTTCGTTGACACTGTCGCAAGACTTGTCTAATACTTCCTCCGTTCCATTGAATTGTTTACGTTTGCTTTTTGTGCACTATTCATAAGTGAGATGAATCTTCAATACAACTTCTAATGTATAACATAAAAGATAGTCATGTGAGATCTTGTTTAAATTGTCTTACCGAGAGCATTATGAATATCAAATTTTTATAATTTTTAATGATATGTAACTAAAGATATAAACAAAAGAAAACAAGCATTGGCATACGTGCATAAAGCAAACGTAAACTATCATATGGAACGGAGGAAGTATTTGGTAATTCTTCTTCTCTGCTTACGGACCCCGCTAGAATCTGGATAATCGTCATCGGTTATACATTTTAGTCCATTACAACATTGAATTCCTTCAAACCGCCACAAAATTCCCCAACTTGGTGACATTATTGTCTTACAAACTCCACTAGCGTCAGGGAAATCACCATAAAATTGACATTTTTAGTCCGCTACAACAATGAATATCAGCGACACCACCACAAAATTCTCCAGCATTGTGGCATTTTGGCTTGCAAACTCCACCTGAGTCGGGGTAATCGCCATTGTGTTGACATTTTAGTCCATCGCAACACCGAATTCCTATGAGCATTGAATTAACAATGTGTTGAGAATCATAATCTTGCGTTATCATCTACATCGTTGAAGGCATAGAACTTATTGATTATCATAACCTTGATATAGATCAAGTAGAATGATCAATGTGGTAGCCACGAGCGCTCGTCCCTGACTCCCTGCTGGACAGTTAAAAAATTTTAGTTAAAATTTTCGATTTGTTGTTCTATTTCACATTATGATATTTTTTGAGTTCACCTCACTGACATTTTATGTCTCCGCAAGTTTTAAATTTTGGTTACGTACTTACGTCATTGATAGTGGCAAATGTTCCGACATGATTTTTCTGCTTTACGGAGTTATTGGGTTGAGTGGCCTCGCCTGGTCGGTCCTCTTCTTTGTTTCTTACTCACGAGTCATGTCCATCGAATTTCATTAGGTTTTGTTTACTTTTGTTAGTTTTATTTTTCCTTATTGTTCTTGATGTTCATTATATATTTGTGTTTTGAGGATTTTTCCCATAATTTTTCAGCAAAACAAAAACATACACTACTACACCTACCTTTTTTTTTTTTTTTTTTTTTTTTTTTTACACCTACCTTGCATTGGTGACGCTTTTTCAGGCGTTTTTCGACGCATTAAAGCGTCAATTTTATTTTTATCGACGCTTTATAAAAGCGTCAAATTTTGGGCCGTCGGTATTTTTTGACGCTTTTTTTAGTCAATAATTATGACGCTTTTTAGCGTCTTCATGGACTATTGACGCTTTTAATTGTCAACAAATTTGACGCTTTTAAGCGTCTTCAGTGATTACTGACGGTTTTTATCGTCAACATATGTGACGCTTTTAAACGTCTTTATGGACTATTGACGGTTTTAATTGTCAACAAATTTGACGCTTTTAACCGTCGTCAGTGACCATTGATGGTTTTTCTTGTCAACAAATTTGACGCTTTTAAGCGTCTCCAGCGACTATTGATTCTTTTATGTGTCACTCGATGAGACAGAATTAGGCATCAACTATTTATATATTGACACTTTTTATTGTCACAATATAATTCGGGGAAGTGGCAAATAAGCCCCAAACGTTTGCCACTACGTGCAAATTAGCCCCATAATATTTTCCACGTGCAAATTAACCCCATTAGTTATACCCGACGTGCAAATCAACCCAAGTAGAGATATCCGAGTAAAATTCTCGCCGGAAAATTGTGACATGGCACCGGAAAAATGAATATGATGGATTAAATTAAATAATAATTAACCCCATTTGTTAATATTTATTAGTTTTTGTATAACTAGTTGATTTTTTGTTCATCTCCATAATGAACTGTGATTCCAACAAGCAAGAACAATAAGTCTACAGCTGATGTCCTAATTATTTTTCATGGCCGATTTTTCGTTCAAATGTATTACGACTTCAACTCGACGGCACTTCCTATATTTCAGCGCATAACTCCTCTCACCCAATTTAATGGGTTTAGAGCAGTTAACCTAGAAGGTCTTCTTCCTATTTGTTGGTGTAGATGCCATCTCAGTATGTGTCATCTCCATATTATATTGGTCAATTTATTATTTAAAAGCATGACTTTAGTCCATGTATTCATTCGGGTTTTCCTTCTCATCTGGCACATGTATTTATACACTTTTATAGCCCTAATTTAATTTCATTTTCTGCTCTAATGAGTTCGCTTTTCCCCTATTCGGACGAGTTATAGGCTAGATTTTGATTCCTTTTGTAGCCCTGGGAAATATGAGGACTATTTTTGGCATTGCATTAACCATCACCATTGTTAATTTCCAAGCTCAAATCGTGTAAAAATGGCGGTATATAAGTGTATTGTGCATAAACACAATTTTCCCCAAATTTCAATTTTTTTCTTCAGTTTTTGTGATATTGCTAAACTTTAATTACAAAAATGGTGGATGATATATGAGAATTAGTGTAGGTACAACAAACAACAAATTTGAGATGAAAAAAATAGAAAAAATGGATCGGATGGAGAGGTGTGAGGATGAAGGAGCTTAAAATAGTGGGAGAGATAAGATGAAGGAAATAACGATTGAAGAGTGATAGTGATAAACTGATGATTCATGTTTTTTTTTTAATTTATTATTTAATTTAATCTATCCTAGTCATTTTTCCAGTGCCACGTCAATATTTTCCGGCAAGAAATTTACTCGGATATCTCAAGTTGGGGCGAATTGCACATCGGGTATAACTAATGGGGTTAATTTGCACGTGGAAAATGTTATGGGGCTAATTTGCACGTAGTGGCAAACGTTTGGGGCTTATTTGCCACTTCCCCGCAATACAATTTCAGCTTATAGATTTTTTAGATTTTAATTTCCTGATAAAATCGTAGAGATTACTTAAATAGACCTATAAGTACGTAATGATACTACTAGCTATTACTAAATCATGAAAAAACATAATGCAATATATATATAGAATGACGTAGTGAGTACGTGCGTACCCACGTACTTTTATAAATAATCATATGTTTGATACATATATCGTCTCGTCGTCACAAATACTGCTAGCTGATAGTAATGTATTGTGTCGGTCTAAGAGGGTGATTTTATCACCCTCGTGTCTTTTAATATGGGTCTTTTAGTACACTTTTCCTAGCATTTGGCAATTGGTTATGTGGTGGTAACTTGTGCACTTTACCTTGGTTGGACACTTGATCTTAATGCACGGAACCCGAGAAGCAATAGAGCACCTTTCAAAGGTCAAGACAAGGCACGAGAGGATCACTTGCAACCCGAAAACCAGTTGGGAGAAGTAAGAATGAAGATTAGAAGAAATGAAGGCAATTGAAGAGGTCTAGCTCGTGGAAAATAGAAGTCCAAAAATGTGAGTCATGCGCAAACTTTCTGCGCAAACGAAGTCTTGCAGTGCGCACTATTGCGCAGGCAAGAACAGTGGTTGCGCAGCCTGCGCAGCTCTGCTATACGGGTTTTCTAATCTTCTTTTTGGGCTTCTTAATTGGAAATCTTTCTACGTTTTCGTGAAACCCTATATATACCCGAGAGTTTGAAGACCTAAAGCATTCACCTACCATCCTTTCATCTCATCTAATCTCATTTTGAGGGTTCTAATCTTGTAATAATTTAGAGACAATTTCCATTCAAAGTTGTAATCTTTCCTTTGTTGTTGGGTTTATGAAGACTATGGAAGGCTAAATCCTTCCCTACTTGGTGTAATCCATTTCAAGCTTTCATCTTTATCATTATATTGACTCTTTAATCTCCACTCTTGCATTTATTTCAATTTCTAAGTTTTAATGACATGATGAATGTTTTGTTGTGAGAAGTAATTACCCTTGCCTCTTTAATGTTCATCTATTGCTTGTTTATTGCAAAGTTCCTTGCTTTTGTGATAACTTGTTGAAGCATCTCATGATTATTGATATCTTGGTTTAAAGTATCAACCTTTGTGAGTAGAAATTGATTGTATCATTGGATTTGTTGGTTTAAACATATCTTTGTGATATCCCATTTACTTTCCTCTTGGTTTTGTTCTTCATGCTCTTGGCTACAATTCCTACATGGTTTAATGTTAGAATTTGTAGTTTAAGTAGGATTATCATTGTTGGCTTAGATAGTGGTAATCAATTGCTTGAGGATTATTGTTGGGTAAATGAAATTGGAAAGGAAGAGTCTTGCTTTGAGAAAAGTTGGAACTTGTAGGATTATACCAAGTATTCACCTCTTATAATTGTTACTTGCATACCAAGTGTTTGTTACCTTGTCTCATAGGAAAACTCACATCTCCTTGATTTTGTTACTTGTTTTCTCCATGCCAATTCTCCATATATGTCTCTCTATTGTTGTTCATTGTTAATACCCATAGTTTGTGCATAGTTTTGTACTTTGTCCATTTCCATTAATCTAAATTCAAGTTTTTAGTCTTAAATCCCTTCTCTTGGGTTCGACCCTTACTTCCCTTTACTACTATTCGTAATTGCATAGTGTATAGTCGAGTTTGGTTTATAAATTGTTAATTTGATAGGTTAATTCTAGTATTTTACGACACCTAGTTTATTGCTATCAAATTTTGGCGCCGTTGCCGGGGAAGGGCAACATAGCTAAAGGCTTGATTGTTAAATTGCATGTTAGTTATTTTTCTTCTCTTTGTTTTTGGAAAGTAAGTGGAAGTTCTAACTTGTGTGTGTAGTGCGAAGGTTTATGTATAGTTCTCCCCACAACGGTGAATCAACCCCCGTGGAAGAGGACTCTTTTGGAGCATATTCGTGGTTATTTACTAATCCTTGGTACCAAAGAGCACAAAGAGAACATCGAGTAGAAGAAGAAATTTCGGAAGAACCTATTGAAGTAAATCCGATTGAAGTAGAGTATCCCTCTATGGCGAATGACACGAGAACCATCCGGGAGATACGAGCAAGGAATTATGATGAGCAACCCTTGTGTATCACTTATCCCCCTCTTGGAGCCAATGCAAATTTCGAACTCAAAGGCTTCTTTATTCACAACTTGCCTAAGTTCCATGGCCATGCGGGGAATGACCCAAACCGTCACTTTTCGGAATTCCATATGATTTGTGAAGGAGCAATTCCGAATGGGGTAACGGAGGATCAATTCAAACTACGAGCTTTCCCATTCTCCTTGTTGGACGCGGCCAAAGATTGGCTCTTCTACCTTACTCCGGGGTCTATAAGAACTTGGAAGGAAATGAAGGCGGCCTTTCTTGAAAATTTTTACCCCGATTCCCGCCACAACCGTGCTAAGAAGGCCATTACCACCATAGAACAAGACCTCAATGGTGAAACCATGTATGAGTATTGGGAGTGGTTTAAAAAGTTGGTGGCTCAATGCCCATACCACGGGTTGAGCGATGATGATCTTCTTGTGAACTTCTATGAAGGGTTATGCCAAGATGATCAAAGAATGGTCAATTCCGCTACCGGAGGAGGGTTGGAGAATTTTTCCATAGTGGATGCCAAGGAAATCATTGAGAGACTTGCCTCTACTACGAGGAATTATGGAAGAACTCAAAGGGGAACAAGGAATACTTATTCAATGGGAACCTCTTCCTCATCTACTCAAAACCTTGAGCAAAGTGTGAATGATTTGACTCACTTAGTGAAGAATATGATAGTGAACAATCCAAACAAAGATGGGGGAAAAGGGAATCAAGTGGAGTGCAACTATTGTCAAGGTCCTCACTTGGAGGAAAATTGCCCCATCATGATTGAAGAAGGAATTGGAGTGGAGAATGTAAGTGCAATGAGGTATGGAAATTACAATGCTAGGAATCCTCCCGGGGGAGGATACTACAATTATGACCCTAGTGGAAATACTTACAATGTTGGGAGTAGAGACAATCCTAGACTTGGTTGGGGTGGTGACACCTCAAAGAGCTTTGTGAATGGTCAATTCAACCATTTGAGGGACCAAAATTCCCGACAAGGTCAAGGCTCAAATTCTCAAGGAAATAGGAATGGGAATTTCAACAATCAAGGTATGAATCAAAACCAAGGTCAATCATCCCAATTTGGCAATCAAGGTAACAACACCAATTCTCAAAAGGAACCAAGTGTTCAAGACTTGCTTAAAAACATTTTGCAAAAGCAAATCAAAATAAACAAGAGGTTTGACAATATTGAGGCCGACAAGGGTGTTAGTGATGCCAAGGTTGCCAACCTTGAGGTCCAACTTGGACAAATTGCCCAAGAACTTGCCAAGCAAAACCAAAGGAATTCCACTTCTATTCCCTCCACTACATTTCCTCCAAGAAAAAATGCTAGTGCTATGACATTGAGGAAGGGGAGAACTTTAGAATCTCCTCCCAAGAAGAAGAGAAGGGGCAAGTCACAAGAAAGGGTTATTGAAATTGAAGAGCAAATTGAAGAAGAGCTTGTGGTTGAACAAGAGAAAGGGTCATCTTCAAAAGCTAATGAGGAAAAAGAAAAGAGTCCTTTGAGCATTGACAAAGGAAAGGAAGGAAGCACCAACACAAAGGATCAACTCAAAGAGATTGAAAAGGAATATGAACCGGAGGTACCATTTCCAAGTGCCCTCACAAATCCCAAGAAGTTTGATAAAGACTCCGATCTTTATGAAACTTTTAGGAAATGTGAGGTCAACATCCCTCTTTTTACTATCATCAAAACCGTTCCTAGGTATGCAAAGTTTCTCAAGGAACTTTTCACCCCTAAACGGAAGCCAAGAAAAGGAGTTGAAAGAGTCACGGTTAGTAGGCATGTCTCGGCAATTTTCAAACAAAATCTTCCCAAAAAGTGCGATGATTCGGGCATGCTAACTATATCGTGCTCAATTGGAGGCAAAGCTTTTGCTAGAGCTATGCTAGACTCGGGGTCCTCTATTAATGTCATGCCTTATTCCATTTATGAGACCTTAGAATTGCCTCCCTTGTCTAAGACCAATGTTGTGATCCAATTGGCGGACCGCTCCACAATTCACCCCAAGGGCCTTGTAGAGGATGTGTTGGTAGAAGTTGATAAATTCATGTTTCCAGCCGATTTTTATGTTTTGGATATGGAACCGGACTCTAAGGCTACACCCCTCTTGCTAGGGAGGCCTTTTATGAGAACATCCAAAACCAAACTTGACATGTATGATGGAACTTTGACCATGGAATTTAAAGGGAAAGTTTTAAAATATAATGTGTATGAGACGATGAAAAAAACCGATGATTTGAGTTTCTATTACTTCCTTGACAAAATTGAACCTTTGGCAAATCGAGTTTACCAATTGAGTCATAGGGACCCACTTGAGGTGGCCCTCACTAACAATGTCGAGAAGGAAGGGTTGCGGTTTTTGTTGTCTCATGATGTGCAGGAAAATATAGAGGCATTGGAGAAGGAAGAACCTCTAGAAGAATCAAAGGAAGAAAAAGGAATAAAAGAAATTGAAGAGGAAATGTCGAGCACAGGCGCAGCCTGCGCAAGCCCCATGCGCAGCCTGCGCAAGCGCAATCCTGCGCAGCCTGCGCACACCCCTAGCGCAGCCTGCGCAATTCTCAGCCCCAGTCAATCTTGTTTTTCTTCCTATTCTTTCGACGACCCATCCAAATTCCTTCCCCTTGAAGCCTCCCTTGAAAGACCACTTCCCTCCATCATAAAGCCACCCACTCCAAATCTAAAACCGCTCCCCGACCACTTGAAGTATGTCTTTCTTGGGGCAAACAACACTCTACCCCTCATAATTTCAAACCAACTTGAGGGTGATCAAGAAAGGAGATTGGTGGATGTTTTGCACAAGTACAAGGAAGCTTTTGGGTGGAGCATTGCGGATCTAAAAGGGATAAGCCCAAGCGTTTGCATGCACAAGATCCGTTTGGAAGGGGAAGCAAAGCCGGTTCGGCAACCACAAAGAAGATTGAACCCACCAATGATGGAGGTGGTGAAGGAAGAGATCATCAAGCTACTCCAAATGGGAATCATCTACCCCATTAGCGACTCTCAATGGGTAAGTCCCACTCAATGTGTACCTAAAAAGGGTGGTGTGACGGTAATCGAGGGCAAAGAAGGATCTTTAATTCCCACCCGGATTCAAACCGGTTAGAGAGTTTGCATCGATTACCGCCGCCTAAATGCCGTAACTTTCAAAGATCATTTTCCTCTACCCTTTCTAGACCAAATGCTAGAGAGGTTAGGGGGGAAGGAATTTTATTGTTTCTTGGACGGATATTCCGGATACTTTCAAATTCCTATACGTCCGGAGGATCAATCCAAGACAACATTCACATGCCCTTTCGGAACATATGCATACCGAAGGATGCCCTTCGGTTTATGTAATGCTCCGGGTACATTTCAATGTTGCATGGTGAGTCTATTCTCGGATCTTGTAGAAAGAGTCTTAGAGGTCTTCATGGACGACTTCACCGTCCATGGAGATAGTTTTGAAGCTTGCTTTGACCACCTAACTATGGTCCTATCACGATGCACGGAGTCACACCTTGTGTTGAATTCCGAAAAATGTCACTTTATGGTCAAAAGCGGCATCGTGTTAGGTCACATAGTCTCAAAGAGAGGGATTGAGGTGGATGTGGCTAAGGTTGAAGTGATAAAAACCTTGCCATATCCTACTAATACTCGGGAGATAAGGTCGTTCCTAGGACACGCGGGCTTCTATCGTCGATTTATTAAGGACTTCTCCAAGATTGCTTACCCCTTGTGCAAGCTTTTGCACAAGGATGTGGAGTTTGTTTTTGATGATGCGTGTAGGTTGGCATTTGATTCGTTGAAGGAAAAGCATGTGACGGCCCCGATAATTCAAGCTCCAAGATGGGACCTCTCTTTTGAAATCATAACCGATGCTAGTGATTATGCCCTTGGCGCGGTTTTAGGCCAAAGGGACGGGATGGTTGCTCATGTGATACAATATTCTTCTTCACTTTTGAATGATGCTCAACGGAACTACACTACCACGGAGAAGGAATTCTTGGCGGTGGTGTATGCTATTGAAAAGTTCTGGGCTTATCTTTTAGGTGCCAAGGTTGTCATTTTTACCGATCACAAGTCTATAAGACAACTTGTAGACAAGAAAGACACCAAAGCAAGGCTAATGAGATGGGTTCTTTTGTTGAGTGAGTTTGATATTGAGATCAAGGACAAGCAAGGGAGTGCTAATGTGGTGGCCGACCATTTGAGTCGGATTCACATCAATGAGGATCTAGTGAAGACCATGGGAGTAGTGGACGGTAGCTTACCACATGAATCTCTATATTCTATGAAGGCCGTTGAGCCTTGGTATGCTAACCTTGTCAACTATATGGTAACCAAGAAATTTCCACCCTCACTCTCATCAAGCCAAAGGAACAAGATAAAGGCCGATTCTAGATTCTACATATGGGATGAGTCATACTTATGGAAGATGTGCCAAGATCAAGTCATTCGGCGTTGTGTGCCGGACGTAGAGATTCCATCCATCCTCAAACATTGCCATGAGTACGCTTGTGGGGGTCACTTTAGGCCTCATAGAACGGCACGGAAAATCCTAGAGTGCGGGTTCTATTGGCCCAAGTTGTTCAAAGATGCTCATACTTTCGTCACTACTTGCGATAGATGCCAACGCTTTGGCAACATCTCACGTAGGAACGAAATGCCCCAACAACCGATGCTTTACTTGGAGATTTTCGATGTATGGGGAATAGACTTCATGGGACCATTCCCTAATTCTTGTGGATACCTCTACATCCTCTTAGCGGTTGATTACGTTTCTAAGTGGGTGGAAGCCATTCCCACGAGATGTGATGATGCAAAAACGGTGAAGGCATTTGTCAAGAGCAACATATTCTCGAGGTTCGGCTTCCCAAAGGCCATTATGAGTGATAGGGGAACTCATTTTTGCAACAAGGTGATCTCAACCTTGCTTCAAAAATATGGTGTGCTTCACAAGGTTTCTACAGCCTATCACCCCCAAACAAACGGCCAAGCGGAAGTCTCTAACCGGGAGATTAAGCATATCTTGGAAAGAACGGTCAATCCCGACCGGAAAGATTGGAGCAAGAGGCTTGAAGATGCTCTATGGGCTTATAGAACGGCTTATAAGACCCCAATCGACATGTCCCCATATAGGCTAATTTATGGGAAGGGATGCCACCTTCCTGTAGAAGTTGAACACAAAGCCTATTGGGCAATCAAAGCTTTCAATCAAAATGTCGATGAGGCGGGATTGCACCGGAAACTTCAAATACAAGAATTGGAAGAGCTTAGGCACAATGCCTATGACAATGCTAGCATTTACAAGGAAAAGGCTCGGTCTTTGCATGACAAGATGGTAACACGAAGGGTTTTTAAGGAGGGAGAAGATGTTTTGGTTTTTCAAAGTCGGTTCAAGAATTTTCCCGGCAAGCTAAGGTCGAGGTGGTTTGGACCTTACAAAGTCAAGAAAGTCTTTCCACATGGAGCGGTGGAGGTAGAAGACCCGACCTCGGGAAAAGTTATAAAGGTCAATGGGCAAAGGTTGAAGCATTACTTCAAGGGAATTGAGTGGCAAGGTGAAGAGGATCTTCTTTTAGAAGATCCAATTTACCAAGATTAAATCTCCAACAAATGACTTTGTCGAGCCATCGACGTTAAATAACGGCAAATTTGTAAATATTCTATCCCAATTTAATTGCTTTCTTAGCGTAGTTTATTTCCGCAATTTATTTCCGCAATTTATTTACTCGCATGTTAATTTCGTTAAATTAATTTCATTTGCATTGACATGTAAAAAGGCACTTGAGGTTTGTTTAATGATATAGTGATTTGCAAGAACCTTCTTGGAAGGCGTGCCCAAGAGGAGATGAGAGCCGGGTTTAATGGACAAAGTCATTGGAAGAGACCAAGGGAAAGGGAACAAGAAGAAATGGGTCAAAATTTGGCTAAGTGAGAAAAATTGGAATTAAACGAAGAAATAACCAAACTGCGAAGGTATGCGCAGCCTGCGCATAGGGCTTGCGCAGGTGCGCACGATTGCGCAGGCAAGACTAAAATTTGCGCAGCCTGCGCAGGACTGTAATCTCGGTTCTTTATTCTTCCCAACCCCGATTTATCCCTCATTCTCCAATAAGCTTTTCATCGACAAAACCCCCAAAATACTTGTCTCATTCATTCAAAATCCCACCAAATCATCTATTATCATCACCAAACCCCAACTTCTTCACCAATTTATTCACCTAATTCATCTTGGATATCAAAAACACCTTCAAACATCCCAATTTCTGACAAAAATCCCCCAATCTCCCAAGAACCCTAATTTTTCCGGGTTGATTTGAAGCTATTTCAAGTGGATTTCTGGGTTACCAAGGGATTTTTATGCAACATTCTTCTTTATTCAAGCAAGATTGAGGATTTCCGGGAAGGTATAACAACTTTCTTCACTATCTTTGTCTTAAATTTATTCAATTCAATTTCCATTGAGTAGTTGAGTTGATTTCTTGCTTGTAATTGATTATTTGGGGATTGTTGGCAATCATTTTCTGTTAGGGAAGGCAAAAATTCTACAAAATTATCTTAACTACACAAGATTGTGCTAGTGCACACAAGGTGTTTGTTGAATTGCCCCTTAGAAAATTTTTCATATTTTTGGTCGTTTTAAGTGGTTGTTTTTGCATTTTTTGAAAGAAAGAAAGATGGTTTTTGGTCTTGGCAAGGGAAAATCAAAGAAAAAGGGTGAGTCCTCAACCCAACCTCCACCAAATGCACCACCTAAGCCTTTTAGAGGGGATGAAGGGTTACCAAACAACACCAAGACTTACTTTAAGTTCCTTGAGAGTAAGCCCTTACCGATTTCAAAATTCCTTCACCCGGGGACCTTGAGGGACATGGGGATCTATGACCAAACCCTTGCCTTCCTCACCAAGGTGGGATTAGAGAGGTACATGAACCTCAAACCTCATACGTACTCCGCCTATACCTTAGAATTCCTTTCTACCATAGTAATCACGGGGGAAAGAGGGAATGAAAGGGTGAGTTTTAGGTTGAACAAAACATGGCACACTCTAACCTTTGAGAGGGTGAGGGAGATTTTGAGGATCACCAAACCATTTTCCTCCATAAACCTACCGGGAATGGCCTTGAACGATACTTGGTGTGCACTCACGGGGAAAACACACATGACAAACAATGACAAGATCTCCTCAATCACAAACCCCCCCATCCGGATTCTTACACGTATGATTTCGTGCTTCTTCTTTACGATGGGGGAACCTACCAAACTCAATGAGGGGGTCCGTGAGTGCATTTGGGCAATGTTGCCTGAGGGGGAGGGGTGCCGGATTCGGCAAGGCTTTTTGTGGTTGGTGCATCAAAGCACAGAGAAAAGAAAGGGAGCATTAATTGTGGAGGATTGGTCACTCTTTTTGTGGCTAGTTTGGTTGGGGCTATTCCGTATGAGCAACCTCGAGTGTGGGAGAATCACCTTTACAATGAAGCGGGGTTGGCGGAAACGCATATGATTCTTCCTTTGGACACGGTTCCATGGAGTTGTCATTGGTTGGGGGAAGGGGGTGTCCAATATATGAAGCTACCTTTGAATGGCCCCCTTCCAAGTGGACCAAGATCTCGGGATTTCTTTTGCCCCGCCGAGGGCAACCTCCCCAACCCACCCCCACAAAGAATGAGGAAGAGAAGAGCGGTCGAGTCTTCCCAAGGCCCACAACAAGAGGAAGAGAGACAGGTTGAGATCATTGAGGGGGGATTCCATGAGACCCCACACATTCCTTCATCCTACCAACCGCCTCAAGATACTCCTATGTATGAGGCCGGGGGTTCCTCAAGTCCACCTTTAGCACCATGGCAACACCAAATGTTCAAGTACTTTGAGGAGACCCGGGGGACGTTGCAAGCAATTAGTGGGAGGGTTGAGAGTTCCCATTCTTGGCAACAACAACAAGCGCCAAGATTGGAGAGTTTTGATCAATTTCGGAAATCTTTTGAAGAACATAAAAGGTTGGGAGATGAGGCCGAATTGGCCCAAAGAAAAATGATTGAGGGGATTGCAAAGAGGCAAGAGGAGTCTTACCAATGGCAACAACAAAGCACCAAGGCTTGGGCGGAGAATCAAGCAATGTGGCAAGAGCAAAACAAGTGGCGTGAACAGGTGAGCCAACAATTTGGGGTGCAAAACGAAAGGCACAACCAATACCTTGAGGATTCTTACTATGATGCTCAAGCCCATGAAGACTCCTTTGGCCTCATTCAAGGCCTTTTCGGAATGTCTCTCCACCACAATGAACCAACCTACCAACCCACCATTGATGAAACTCAAGTCAATGAGGCCTACATGAGGGCCAAGCAAGAGAAAGAAAGAAGAGAAAGAAGAAGAAACAACCGGGGGGGCATATGAGCGAGGAGAAGGCTCGGGCACCTCCAACTAAAAGTTTTAAAGAAGTTGGCACTCCTCCACATTGAGGACAATGTGGAATTTAAGTGTGGGGGAGTGAGAAATTGTAACATATGTAAATTGTCCTTCTTGTCAATGCAAATAAAATAAAATAAAAAAAAATTGAAAAATTGAAAATTCCGGCTAGGTGAAAACCCACAAGGGTGGGCACCTAGGCAAGATTGGAAAAGGTGGCCGAGGACGGAATGAAAACCCAAAAGGGCATTCCGGGCAAAATGAAGAATCGAGTTGCGAGCCAACGATGAGAGGAAAGGAAAAAGCTAAGGTGAAAACCCGAAAGGGCACCTTAGGCAAAATTAGGGATTTTCAAACAAAAAAATCGAAAAATTGAAAAATGCAACACCAAAAAGATGGAGGGATAAGAAGGGAGCAATAAGGAGGGTCTTGGAAGGAGATTAGATTTAGGATTTAATTTCTTTTTGTGTCAAAGAAAATTGTTTCAAATTGGTGGTTTTTCATGTTGGCTACTAGGTTGTTGATCTTTATTGGTGTTTGGCCAACTTAGTCGCATAACTTGCATTGCTTGGAGTGATAAGGGGGTGATATAAGGGGAAGATGAATGAGTTGGAGGATTGTTTAGGTCACTTTGCTATGGCCTTGGGATAAGGCAAGAGTGACCACTTCTACTTTGGTGATATAAGAAGGGTGGAGTTGCGTGATGAGTCGGAGTTGGTGGTGTGTCGTGTTCTTGTTTGAGGGAGACATAAGGCGGGGGAGTGAGTGAAGAGTTGTGTCAAATTTGAGTCAAGTTCTTTTCTTTTTAATTGGTGGTTGTGTTTTGAGGGAGATATAAGAAGGAAGAGGAAAGGGAAGAGTGATCATTCACTCCTACACTCTCTTTTAGACTTCATGTTTGCTTGTTTCGGGTTTTGCTCGGGACTAGCAAAAGTCTAAGTGTGGGGCAGTTTGATAGTAATGTATTGTGTCGGTCTAAGAGGGTGATTTTATCACCCTCGTGTCTTTTAATATGGGTCTTTTAGTACACTTTTCCTAGCATTTGGCAATTGGTTATGTGGTGGTAACTTGTGCACTTTACCTTGGTTGGACACTTGATCTTAATGCACGGAACCCGAGAGGCAATAGAGCACCTTTCAAAGGTCAAGACAAGGCACGAGAGGATCACTTGCAACCCGAAAACCAGTTGGGAGAAGTAAGAATGAAGATTAGAAGAAATGAAGGCAATTGAAGAGGTCTAGCTCGTGGAAAATAGAAGTCCAAAAATGCGAGCCTGTGCGCAGCCTGCGCAAACAGGGTGCGCAGCCTGCGCAAACAGGGTGCGCAGGTGCGCACTATTGCGCAGGCAAGAACAGTGGTTGCGCAGCCTGCGCAGCTCTGCTATACGGGTTTTCTAATCTTCTTTTTGGGCTTCTTAATTGGAAATCTTTCTAGGTTTTCGTGAAACCCTATATATACCCGAGAGTTTGAAGACCTAAAGCATTCACCTACCATCCTTTCATCTCATCTAATCTCATTTTGAGGGTTCTAATCTTGTAATAATTTAGAGACAATTTCCATTCAAAGTTGTAATCTTTCCTTTGTTGTTGGGTTTATGAAGACCATGGAAGGCTAAATCCTTCCCTACTTGGTGTAATCCATTTCAAGCTTTCATCTTTATCATGTTATTGACTCTTTAATCTCTACTCTTTCATTTATTTCAATTTCTAAGTTTTAATGACATGATGAATGTTTTGTTGTGAGAAGTAATTACCCTTGCCTCTTTAATGTTCATCTATTGCTTATTTATTGCAAAGTTCCTTGCTTTTGTGATAACTTGTTGAAGCATCTCATGATTATTGATATCTTGGTTTAAAGTATCAACCTTTGTGAGTAGAAATTGATTGTATCATTGGATTTGTTGGTTTAAACATATCTTTGTGATATCCCATTTACTTTCCTCTTGGTTTTGTTCTTCATGCTCTTGGCTACAATTCCTACATGGTTTAATGTTAGAATTTGTAGTTTAAGTAGGATTATCATTGTTGGCTTAGATAGTGGTAATCAATTGCTTGAGGATTGTTGTTGGGTAAATGAAATTGGAAAGGAAAAGTCTTGCTTTGAGAAAAGTTGGAACTTGTAGGATTATACCAAGTATTCACCTCTTATAATTGTTACTTGCATATCAAGTGTTTGTTACCTTGTCTCATAGGAAAACTCACATCTCCTTGATTTTGTTACTTGTTTTCTCCATGCCAATTCTCCATATATGTCTCTCTATTGTTGTTCATTGTTAATACCCATAGTTTGTGCATAGTTTTGTACTTTGTCCATTTCCATTAATCTGAATTCAAGTTTTTAGTCTTAAATCCCTTCTCTTGGGTTCGACCCTTACTTCCCTTTACTACTATTCTTAATTGCATAGTGTAGAGTCGACTTTGGTTTATAAATTGTTAATTTGATAGGTTAATTCTAGTATTTTACGACACCTAGTTTATTGCTATCACTCGCATTGACAATTAAACTAATATAAGCTAGTACGTACTTTATAGTACGATAAAATCAAAAATACCAAAAGAGGTCCGGATGATAGTAAAATCCAACATAAAATTATCCAAAAAAATCGTAAATAATGTCAAGTAACTAGCTAGACAAGGACACTTGGTAGTTTGAAAGTGGTAGGAGCTTCAATCATATAGGCGCAATGTCAAAGGGGCTTCAATCAACATATGAAGGCGCATCTTCACCATATGACAAATCTGAAACCTATAACGGGCAAACATGCTACTTCAGTTGTTAGCCTTGACAGTTGACACCACTAGATGGCCTGGTGATTCAACATCGATTCCTAGAGGTTGGGTGAGTTCAGCAAATGGACAGAATAGCTAATATTGTAAGTACCAACTGCTTAAAGAGAGCCAATGAAACAACACAAATCTTGTAGTTACTAAGGGAAATGAACTACTCTCTTTATGCTAGTCATTAATTTATCTTTGTTCAAAATTTCTCACAAAATTGGTAAAGGTAAACAATTGATTAAGAAAGAGAGTACAAACTAACCATAAACTATACAGAACCTTCACACTTGCAATAGTATCGGTTCCCATTATCTTGATTCTAGCCAAACCATTTACCTATCATAAATTCAGTGGCAAAAACAAAGATCAATTTGTACCCTAGTTCGATAAAAACTCGAATCCTACACAGAAAAAGAAGTCCATTCTACTGACAAGTTCAATTGAGATTTCTCCATTACAATACCCCAACAAATCAATATTACTACTGACAAGTTTAATTGAGATTTTAAGTTCAAATTTCCGATTTTTTTCCCCTAACTTGTCTCGTTCCAATATATAGTAAACCTTGTTCCGCCACTATCCAAGTACTACTAATAAATTCAATTTAAAGCATCAAAGCCAAGCAAATCCCGTTAAATACACAAGGAGAATCAACTATATTGATTAATTAAGAAAGACAAATAAGAAGACCTATTTTAAATTATACCCAATTGAATATACAAAAGAACAAACCATGGAACCTTAAATTTTACTCCCTCCGTCAGTCATTTTTTTACCTTTTTTATTCTTTGTGGCGAGTATTTTAGTTGAAGGTAAACAAATGATTTGAGACGAAGGGAAGGAGTAGTATTGTACCTGAAAGAAGTTGTCAATTGGTCGCGGGTTGTCAGTTGGCTGCTTACTTGTGTTGTGGTTTTATTTTGGAGGTAGGCTGCTAAACCTTGGCCAATGTAATTATGGCAGAGACAGCGGATGTGTCAAAACTGTAGAAATTCGTCATCACTTACATTAATTTCTGGCTGATCACTTGAAGAACTAGCATCAGCGGTAATTACTTGATCCATGGCACTCCTGTACCGCTCAGAGCTGTCTGCGGAAACACAGAAGTTCAATCCATAAGCAGATGCTCCATTTAGCTCTAATACTTAACTAGATGTGACAATAGTGTTGGGATTAGTTTCAGGGCAGAAATTGAAGAATCAAACATCATTCAACCGCCTCATCAGAAATTTACCAAATTCAGGACGTTTACAAGACACTATCATTTGATAAAAGGAAGAGGAAATTTAACAGTCACATTCAGAAGGATGTTCAATGCAAAATGTTATAAAGCAATTAAGGGATTTGTAGTAGTGACAGCTTTATTCCATCTGAGTCTATTAGTTCTTTTTGTGTGTGTGTGTGTGTGTGTTAAGTATGTTAATTAAAAGTAAACTAATAACTGAAACCTGAAGACTGAAGAGTATATATTAACGTGTTTGTAAGCTTTTCTCTCTAAAAGAACCGTCCATACAGGAAATGGGAAAAAAGATGACACCACCGGGGCACAACCTGTAGCGGATCCAGAATTTTTTTCTTGTGGGTTTCCCATGGAAAATATGGTATCTACATAAAGAAAAAAATTTACGCTATTTTTACCTAAGGATTTGACCAAAATACTTCGAAAAATATTCGTTTGTGGTGACTCCGGACCACAGAAAGAGGCCCCTGGTCCCTGCATTGGGTACAAATAACTAGTGGCTCTAGCTCAGAAAAGCTACACAATCACCTTAGTTATGTTATAGTGTACTACCAACTCAAGAATGTAGAGTAATACGCTATCAAAATATAGTCAATTCAACAAAATATGCTATCAGCTTAAGATATTTTAACTATTAATTCAAGAAAGAATACTAGTAGCTGAAGGAAATTGTACCATACTCTTTTGTATACTATTTGCTTAAGAAAATTATAAATACTACAGTTTCGAGAGAAATCTTAATTGGTTTTAATTGTTCAATGGAATGATCCATTAACTCAACCAATGGGTCAACCATGACCGGTCTGCTTATTGCGTGATATTAAAATATAACGTATACGTATAAACTAAACTTTAATAGTTTGATACTAGGGCAAAAATAAACTGTTAGGGAGTACAATTCTAACAATATAATAACACATAAGATCAATGTTGGATTGAAATGTACCCGCAAGCTAGGTCCCTTGCTTGAGTTCCTGTTAGCTTGAAAGTTAGAATAAGTCATGAAAAATGAAGGGTCGGTTAGTCAGGTCAAATGACTTGTCATTTTCCACAAGTAATGCCCAACACGCAGCTAAACTTGGTCTCAGATTGACAAATAATTCATTACTTTGGTCTAGAGTTAATAAAAGCAAATAGAAAAGCCTACGATGAAGTTCTAAAATAGATTAGTGTAGATTATATGCCCATTTCAGTACATGGAATTTCAAGCAAGCTTTATTTAATACTCGATAACTAAAATACAGTAGCAAATCACATGAACATGTTAAACAACATAACATTTGAGCAATCAAAATATAATGGATGGTTAATTACACTTCTGACACATCCCAAGACCCAAGTGATTGGACTCAGATGCTAACATACACATACTGACCCGAGCCGAAAAACTTGGGTGGCAGGTCAATGCTATAATACTAACACAAAGTTGACCATTTCATTTATAATGAAAACATTATCATCATGTCTCATATGATTTCCACGCGATGCAACTCGAGCAGCTGAATCAGCCACCATTATTATAAATTAGATGACCAGTTAAAAACTAATAGCAGAACAAAACAAATATAGTATGATTGTTTTATAGTCATGAGCTTTAGTTGTTTTTTGTTCTTTTGACTGTAAATTTGATGTTTACATCGTTTGTATACCATGTACTCCCTCAAAAACTAATACAACAAGAGCTATTGATCAAAGAACACACCACCACCCAATTCCCACCATCTGCCCATCCTGCCTCACGTCAGTCCACAACCCGCCACTATCAGCGTCCTGCCACTACCGCTCATAACAACCCCCGCCTAGCTAAACCAACAACCACAACACCAACCATAAATATGGAATCGGAACATAATTAAAAAAGAAACTCAAATTAACAACTTTAATTTGAATCTTAAAACTTCGAACCAAAACCCTAAATTTCATAATTGAACTTAAAATCAAACAAAAAATAAGAATCAGAATTAAACAAAGAACGAAATCGAGTTCAGATAGCACCGAACTATCTGAATATGTCCCGAAGAGCAATAACTTAATCATCTTTGTTGATGATCGGAATTATGAAGCACGCCCATAATCCGATTAAAGCAATTAAAATTACCATCAATAACATACAAGTAATTGAAAATGAATGAAAAAACCGTACCTATGATTGTATCTTTGTGAGTTGAATAATTAGAATTGATTGGTAGATTGAACAGAAAATTTCTTATTGAATCGTCTTTGCTGATGATTGAACGGAATATTGATGATTATTGAATCGGAATTTGAAGGTTAGGGTTTTTTTAATTGAAGAAATGAAGACGTAACGAGTGGCATTGATAAAGTGGGCGATGGGTTAGCGGGAAATTTTAGATAAAATTTATGTATTGCGCTATAATTAGAAGTATATGGAGCGGTTTCCCAAAAAAATAGAATTGGAGGGTTATTACCGTTGACGCTTTATAAAAGCATCAATACAAAAGCGTCATTAATGTAAGGGGTTTGTAGTAGTGATAGTTGGATTAATATGCTTGTGTTCAAACATAACCCTAACAAAAGTATAACTATAACAAAAAAAAAGGTTTTTTGATAACTACTACCTTTATACTACACGGTTTTAAGAACTACTACCAAAATAATTTTCGTTTAAAAACTACTACGTTTGATTTTTTTTAAAAACACTACCAAATCTCATCCAAACCCAATAAAACACAATTTTAACCATTTATTTTTGAATTTCCATCTTAAGGTGTAAACTTTATCCCTTTAGCATTACCAATACTATCGTTTGCCAATCATTTTGGGGAAAGATCACTTTAAATTAGTTTCATCTAATTCACCTATCTAACGTAATTAAGGTAAAAAAGTTGCTTAAACTTCATCAAATTAACTAGTTTAAGGGATAAAATTAACAACTTAGGATGAAAATTCAAAAATAAATGGCTGAGATTGTGTTTTATTGAGTTTGGATGAGATTTGGTAGTGTTTTTAAAAAAATTCAAACTTATTGGTATTAGTTTTTAAGCGAAAATTATTTGGTAGTAGTTCTTAAAACATGGTAATACAAAGGTAGTAGTTATCAAAAAACCCCAAAAAAAATGTATACATAATTAAAAAACAGAAATATAATGAAAAGTCCACATATTTCAAGTGATCCTGGGAACCACCTTCACGCTCACAAGTCAATCATTTTACGAGATTGAACCTCGTCGACATTGTCGCAAAACTTGTCTAGTTTGTGGCAATTCTTCTTCTCTGCTTACAAACCCCGCTAGCATCTGGATAATCATCATCGGTTATACATTTTAGTCCATTACAACATTGAATTCCTTCATAACCGCCACAAAATTCGCCAAATTGGTGGCATTTTGTCTTACAAACTCCACCAGCGTCAGAGGAATCACCATAAAATTGACATTTTAGTCCGTTACAACAACGAATATCAGAAATACCACCACAAAATCCTCCAGCTTCGTGACATTTTGGCTTGCAAACTCCACCTGAGTCTGGGTAATCACCATCGTGCTGACATTGTAATCCATCACAACACCGAACACCTGTGATACCACCACAATATTCACCTGTATGGTGACATTTTGGCTTGCAGACTCCACCAGCATCAGGATAATCACTATCAACTTGACATTTTAGTCCATCGCAACACCGAATTCCCGCACTACCACCACAAAAATCCCCTGCATGGTGACATTTTGGCTTGCAAATTCCACCGGCATCAGGATAATCACCATCTTGCTGGCATTTTAGTCCATCACAACATCGAATTCCTGTAATACCACCACAAAATTCACCTGCATGGTGACATTTTGGCTTGCAGACTCCGCGGGCATCAGGATAATCACTATCCACCTGACATTTTAGTCCATCACAACACCGATTTCCTGTGGTACCACCACAAAATTCACCTGCATGGTGACATTTTAACTTACAAACTCCACCCGCTTCAGGATAATCACCATCTAGCTGACATTGTAGTCCATCACAACACCGATTTCCTGTGGTACCACCGCAAAATTCACCTGTATGGTGACATTTTGGCTTGCAAACTCCACCAGAATCGGGATAATCATCATCATGCTGACATTTTAGTCCATCACAACACCGAATTCCTGTGACACTACAAAATTCACCTACATGGTGACAGTTTGGCTTGCAAACTCCACCTGCGAAGGGAAAATCGCTACTTAGTTGACATTTTTGTCCATTACAACACTGAATTCCTGTTATCCCTCCACAATATTCGCCAATTTGTGGACAATTTATCTTGCAGTCTCCGCCTGCATAGGGAAATTCATCATTTGACTAATTTGGCTTACAAACTCCTTATTAATTTTAGTATTTTACTAAACAAGCAATTTGAAGGCTTGAAGCTATGATTAATAAGATTGAAAGAATGTGCGAGTGTCCATTAAATCTAGACATTTCGTGTACGTATAACATTTATACTCCGTAACATTTACTCATGTATTTTGAGATATGACAGAAACAAGTTCAAAATGTTAGAATGACGTATAAAAAAGTTAGAAGGAATATGAAGGAAAGTCAATGGAATTACTCGTACATATTATCGCAACATTGTCTTTAGAAAAGAAAACTAAATCACATATTCCTTCCATCTCATTCATTTACTTACCCTTGATTAAATAAACTCTTACGAAAAATAAGAAAGGTAAATAAATGACTGGAACGGACCGATGCTAGTACTCTGTAGAACAAACATGAAAATGCATGTAAATATGTAAAGGATGGATGCAAACTTACCTGATGAGTTTAGGAACACAAACAAAAGAAAGATCAAGATAATGCTCTTCATTTCTATAGGTTTATGTGATTGGATCGATGTAAGTGTACGGCGTAAAACCTTGAGTATAAATAATAATACGGAGTAATCCATTGTTGCAAATTGCAATATAATAGTATTATGGTTCGTATGCCATTCTGTAGACAGTAGACGTTGAACAAGTCAGTATTTCTAAACTAATGGATTGCAGATCATGCATGCTACTCTTAATTTTATTTTATTTTGATAGAAATTCTGCAATTAAATTAAATCGTCGAGGTGGAAAGATTCATAAGCATATACGGAGTATCAACGTAGAGGGTCGTCTCGAAAAAGACGGGGAATAGAGGCCATGTCCATGTTACAAAGTTTAGTATCGACTTTTGATCCATATGATCGTAAATCAAAGTTCTTAATAAGTACTCCACGTGTGACCTATCATAGTTATTTGTTTACATTTAATTAAAATACTTTTAAAAAGAGCGTTAAAGGTAAACAATGACTTAAACAAAGAGAGTATTTCTATTTCATTGGCTCTCTCTTTAAAATTAAATAGGAATGTGATGGACGAGTATATTAATGTTAGAGTATAAAACCGCTTCTCCAACCATCAACTTAAGTAAATTGTTTTATGAAGTATGATTACATACAGTTGACAAGTAAGCCTCGTCCAACTATACTTCCTCGTTGCTACCATGTCTATCACAGTTGGCAATTCTTGTATCAGCTGTCTTGACGTATAGACTATTGTATGTCACGATCTCGACAATTAATTAAACGGATTGGTTTAATTAACGAAAATAATATACCAACTAATGAATTATTATCAACGAATTTAAAATGTAACAGATTTAAAACTATAAGTGAGCAGAAATTGTGTTGTCATTGGTGAATTAATTAGGAAAATAAGATAGCGCCACTATGTGGTATATCTTTGCTTCTAATACGTGAATTAATTAGGACTAAAAGGTCTCTACTCGTAAATTAGAGGGTGAAAAACTAAGAAATTCCATAAATTTTCAATGAAAACTATATCAATTTTACTTTTAATTATTCAAAATTCCAATAATATTACTGATAAATACCTTAATACATTAAAATTTCCGTCAATAATGGTGTTCCAAAATTATATATAAAATCATATTCCGACCTATGTTAAGAACATACAGAAACTATTAGTCGTTGAACCATAATATAGTGATTTTGGCCCTGTTTGGCAACAACAGAAGCGGATTCAGAATAGCGGATAATGTTAGCAGAATACAGTTAGCAGATTTTACTAGCAGGTTCGACTATCAAAATAAATTAGCATAATTAAAAAGGAGTGTTTGGTAATTAGCAGATGATAAGATAATTAGAATGGTTTCATGTATAAATTGAATATGCTAATACAATATGCTCCTATTAGCAACATAATTAAAAACAATAGATTTCGGCCAATTTGCTATCAGAATACGCCATTTACCAAATACATCAAAATATTAGATTGCTTTGTCAATCTACTGATTAAGCCGGAATTTATTAATTTTATTCAATATGCTATTTTTCAAACAGGGCCAATTTATCAACTTAAATATGTTGATTACGAATGATAATGTGAAGGTTAATTACTGATTTTGTTGGTTAGCAATTAAATAGTTTATTCATGATTAAGATTGTACCAAGAGTCGGGTTTTTAATACTCCCTTCGACTCAATAGGATGTTTACACTTTTACTCCATACTAGTCGTTGCTCCGCGCCTTACCGGGCGCGGAACCCCAATTTGGTTGTTTGTTTACAGAACGTCGTGAGGCATCAAAATAAAAACGATGATTCCCTTTCACATCGGTGGAAACAATGGTAGAACATAGTAATTATTATACTACACGTAAGACAAGCGCGTAAAAGAAAGACATTTACATAAAATACTTTAAGCATGGCTT
Source organism: Silene latifolia (assembly GCF_048544455.1). NCBI lineage: Eukaryota > Viridiplantae > Streptophyta > Magnoliopsida > Caryophyllales > Caryophyllaceae > Silene > Silene latifolia. The sequence continues at coordinate 23,756,721 of NC_133530.1, read as the reverse complement.
TAGAATAAACACAAATCGAAAACACATGGCCAGTAAAGGAGACCTGTTTCCTCTAAAAACTAAAGTACACTGTGCGAACCAGACTATATCATGATATGCTTAAAAAGTTGCTCTTTGAGTTTCTTATGGTAGGCGATTACAACAATTTGAGTGCAGAGCGCACAAGGAGAGATGAACAGCAGTGTAGGCACATACAACCATAAGCATTTGGCTTCATGCCTGGCTTCATGAGGAACCTGAGCATAGTTGATCGACATTATAAATTAAACACACAAGCTGTAAACTCTCCTGCATTACCACCAGAAAAATATAAGAACTAACAGAAGATAGAAGCATTACATCAATGCCATAAAAATATCAGATATGAAGCTTTAAATGGACCTGGGATTCGCAAATGGGTATGAAGCATTTTTTATCTTTTGAGGTACGTGTAACAGAAATCGCATAAATATTTCCCAAGAAAATGGCAGTAGTATAAGGCTTCAAATGGACTCCCCCTCTCTCCCTCCCTCTATCTAACCAGTGTCATACACTTTATCCATGTTGATATATTTAGTGTGACAAAGGATAACATATCAACTCCCTCTCACATGATACAAAACCAAATAAAAATATGAGGCACAAGTAATAAGGATAGGATTATCTTGTTAAATTATTTAGCTGTATCAAGATATTCAGATGCTTTATCCAAACAGTTTCAAGGTGCTTTGTTTGAGTTGTTTTTTGAAGGACCGAACGAGATTGTACTGGAGTTTTACCGGACTTTTTGGAAAGGTGTGACAACAGGATTGTGATAGGTGGTCACCAAGGTGGTAAGGCAAAGCCATAAGGGCGGTCGATTGGTGGTTAAAAGAGGATAATTATTATTAAAAATCCAGAGTACAGTCGATCGGTACAATCTCAATCGCATGACTAAGTTACATAATCTTCGAGACTTCGACCCCTAGTTCGACTAACCTCTCCTAAACCACCACCTTAAGGTCACTTCCCCTAGAGCATCCTATCACCTGACCAAAACCCAGACTCGTAGGACCACCAGAAGGTAGTTAGATACCTTCTGTTCACAAACGTAGATTTCTTGACCAGAAACCGTGACCAGCCCTATTTCTACCCCTCCATCGACCATAATCCGTGCATCAAGAACCCTATACACAACCCTAGACCCATCATCTACACTTTAGAATAAAAATAATGTAGGATAGGATAAAATATCATACAAAACATTCCTTCAAAAAAGTTAACAAGATAACAACGCAATCCGTTCCTTCTCCAACACCTCCTCTTTCACGGTTGATTTGAGAGCCTTCAAATTCTATTTCCCTCTTCATTCTCTCCCTATTAATACACCCTCCTATGACCCTTACAAGACACGAAAAACCAGAGCAAAAATCCTTACTAAAAACGACAGAAAACTCCCTCAAAAACCGAGTTCAGTATACCCATCCCGATCTCCGTCCACCAGCCGCAACTTCCCTAATTCAGCCCCAAGTCGACCCAATCTGCATCATTTCACCGCATAAAAACTCCCTATTAAACTATTTTCTGCACTACACTCTTCATTTTGACCAAAAATCAGACCGATAGGACTAACCCAACCCTAGTCGAACCACCCTAGAACACCCCTTGTCCACCCCCTGCTACACAGTAGTTCCACATCTGACCCGTGACCAGGCCATCTTTACACACTAATCGACCAGTCTTTAAGACAACCCTGACCACCTTGGACACCATCACTAAATATTTGACACTCTGACCTTTCTAATGAGTGTAGTGGCACTCTTGTTTGACCTCGTTTACTCCTTTAAACATCAACTCAAAAACCCACCCTTGCAACTGTTTTGTCATAATCGAAAAATCACTTTGTTAAGTGTACCTCAACTCAAAATTGTTTTATTCTTTTTTGGTTAAGAGTGTAAAGTAAATTCCAATGGTTCCAAGTGTCCACAAAACTTGGTGACAACTCCACATGTCTTTATTCGATTTGTGACTCTTAACTCAAGTCGAAAATAGCACTCAAAAGTCGTGAGACCAAACGAAGTGGCGGGGCCAGCTTGGCGACTCCGGTGGGAAGGATACGCTAAAAGACAACTTATAGCACTACCGACCATGCATAGACACGTTATCATTTCCCGGACCACCCTTGCCATCTTCGTGATGGATAAGGGATCACGTTTCACTGTGACACGGTGTATTATTGCAACTTGCTTACACCAATTCACATCTTTCTGTGAAACTTCTTAACGCAACTTGCTTATGGATTACTGTCCTACTTTAGTAATGATTGATGTGATGGCATGTATTTACCTTAATTAAAATGAATGTCGATTTGGTCTTATCTCAAACATTATTAAGCTAATTCATTATCAGATCATCTATCTGGTTTAGTTTATATCGGATCACAGGTTAAGTCAATACGTGTAGGGCGGGCTCGGGTTTGAACAAATAAGCCTCCTATAGTTTATTAGTTCACCCTCGGGTTGGTTTGGGGCGATTAGGTCACCCAAATTTCTGGTTTTATCAGGTCGGGTTTCGGGTGGTTTTGGTCGGGTTCCTCGGGTTGAGTCAACTTTACGATTTTAGAGATTGTTCAACAAAATTCATTTTAGTGACATCAAAGGTACACAAGAGCGTGAATAATCTTTAAAAAAGTACGAGAAAATATTTGATTTTTATTCGTAATTTGTTGTAAAAACGGGTATATATCGATCTGTTACATATTTAATTGCAACAACATAAACTAGGACGACAATGCCATCGTCTGTTATTGCACGTGATCTTACTGCAACTTTCGTATTCGCACTGCACTGGCATAATATGGCAGTCCTCGTTCGATGGAATCTGGGCTTGTGCTTTTTCATTCCGAGCCTCTACGTTCACAAGACTACCGTTTGATATACCTAGTTTAATTTACGATCAATAAAAATAATTTGGTCAGTCTGCTATTCTTGTAATAATAAATACTCGTGACAAATTATACGTAGTATTAAAAAAATCCCACTAGAATTTCCTCAGAAATTGCTAAATCTTCTCATTTGTCTTCTTAACATCAAATTTATAAAACTTTGACCATACGTAAAATTTCAATTGTGTAAAATAACGTCGATGCAAGTATTTAATCAAATTTCAAGGATACAAACAAAGGGAACGAAAGAGTAAGAGGTTAATAAAACTTACTGCAAGATAAAAGGAACATGAATAAGATAAGAAGAGGAACGTAAGAATTCTTTCCAGCCATGATTGATATATTTTGAAAGAACTTTTAGATGGTCTCGAGTTCAATTACTTGATAATTGTATGAAATCATGAGCATGACCCTCTTTAATATATACTCGACTTATCAAAGAAATCGGTGATTGATAAGGTATATAGATCTCGAGATTTTCTCGATTTCGTACAAGTACATGTCATCTTTTGATTATGTTTCAGTTTCGCATTTGGAAATGTATTTCATTGATTTCGTGAACGATAATAGATAATGACACTTAAAACGGGATATCGAATATTTGTGAAATGTTATCGTGCTCCTACATCGACTGTGCCTGGACTATGGACGGTCGAAAACTCGAATTGCCAATTTGTTATTGTATTGTAAACAAACGCAATGTAGAAGTTACCTCATTATTTTGATGTACGTACAACTTACAAGTTTGAATATTCCCAAAAGAAAAAATTACAAGTTCGCTTTTATCATTTTATAAATTTAATTGGAAACTGTTAGAATACATAATTCAAATGTAGGAATAAGTGTAGGAATAAGTCAAGAGTCATGGCCTTATATTAAGGATCACTAGTTTTATACCCGTGCAAATTGCACGGGTTTGTTGTTTAGATTGTTGTAGTAAGATGTGTTAATAGTGGTAGCTCTTTAACTAAAGTATCTATCGAGATTCAAGAGTATCCAAAATACAGCAATAATAAAGTTGTTAATTAGTGAAACGTGATAGAATGAACCTAATTATAATGATGACTCTAATGACAATAATAAAGTTGCACGAGTATGCGGTTTTAAATTTTGTTCTGATAAAAAATATAAATATTTAAGATAAAAAAATTCTATATTTATTAGCTATCTCTTTTTGAAGTCAATTATATTTATAAACAAAGTTTTTAAATAAAACAATAAAGTATCTTTACTTTTGTAAAATAATTTTAAATTATAGATGTAATACTTGAGTTATAAAGAATAAATTTCATTTGTACTTTACAAAAATTATGCATTAAGGTCAATTAGCCGAGTAGCTAAATTTGAATTTCTACTTAGCCTTGCTACTTGATTGACTTCAAAAAAACCGACTTATATACGAAACAAAATCATTTAACTGAAAAATAACACAAAATTAGTAAAATTGCATGGGCTTGAATAATTGCATACACGTAAAAGATGTTAAACCTATTTTTCATTTAGTCAAACTGGTGCATGTTTGTAGATTTTGTGCACGGGCTAAAATGAAAATTTTCACCCGTACACGTTTTTAAATAATTTGACCCGTTTTTCATTTAGTAAAAATTGTTAATTATTGAATTTGAAATAGGAAAAATGAAAAATGAAATATTTGACATGCACTTTTAAAATGAAAAATTGACCCGTGCACTTTTAAAATGAAAAATTTGACCTGTTTTTCATTTTGTACTAACTGTTAATTAGTGAAATAGGATAAATGAGAAATTTTACCCGGCCATGATCGTTTTTTAAACTTAGTTTTTTAAGCTTAAAAGTAAAATAAATATATGAGTAAATTAAAAATTACTCCCTTTTAAAATCTAGTTTATTAAAATTACTCCCTTATATAATGTTTTCCTAAAATTACTCCTTTAAAATGCTCTTTTATCAAAAATTGCTTCAAAACTCTAATTTAGCTGACTTATTCCGTCTGTTTTTGAACTTATTCTCCACTGTTATACGTTTCAAAGTATAAATTGGTTAAGCCACAAACGGAATAAGTTCATAAACTGACAAAAAAGTACCTTACGTTAGAGTTTTGAAGCAATTTTTGATAAAAATGCATCTTAAAGGAGTAATTTTAGGAAAAAAATTATATAAGAAAGTAATTTTAAAAAACTGAATTTTAAAATGGAGTAACTTTTAATTTATCTCTAAATTATTTCGATAAAATTTTCAATTAAATACCGATAAAATATACTCTGTATGTGTCTAACGTGGCTAGTGACCTGAATTAACCCAACCCGACTTATCACCTGATTATGACTCGATCCGACAACTACCCGACATAAACTGTAACCGACCTAGTTATTAAACCGACACGCTTTGACCTGATTCATAACCGATCCAAGTGATCCTATTGTAATAAATCCTCGAATATCCTTCGTAAGTATATGTTGGCCAACATAGAAACTCATCTAGAATGAACATACATGTCTAGCAATTTGATCTACAAAGTTGGGTCGGCTCATATAACAAACTCTACTAACGAAACCCTAAACACATGACACGTCCAAATAAATACTACCCACCGCCATCAATACATACATAATACATCACCCAAATCAGCTCACCATCTCTCACTTACCTCTACCACTCTGTCTCTCCGGTTAAAATATTAAAATCTCATATAATCCCACCCCATATAAATACAACGCTGAATATAAAAAGTGTAAATCGATCGCATAAAATTTCTGGGTTCTTGCAAACCATGATCCAAACATTTTCAATTGATATTATTGTATGTGCGAAATTTCCAATATCATTTTTTCTCTCAGTTTTATTTTTCTATGAAATTAGCCTTTTTTTCTGCTTTTTTTTATTCTAATAATTTCTTTAATCTTTCATAATTTTTTTCTGGTTTTTTTTTTCAACTGTAACACCTTTTCAATTTATATTAGGAGTTATTTCAGATATTTGATATACATACATCTTTTGATCAAGTTATTTATTTTAGTATTTATTTCAAATATTTTATTTATTTATTTATATTAGTAGTTATTTCAACATCACATCCGTATTTGATGAATGACATCAGAAAAAAAATGTCATTGTAAATTTGGCTGCGTTTTTAGCTCATGATCTAATCTCGGTTCTTGATTTTATTTATTGCTGTTGCTTGTAAATTAAATTGAGCTTGATTTGTAGGACATGGCAGACCATTAATTAATGGCATAAATTTTAGTTTTGTACTCCTAGATTAGAATTTGTAGGTTGGAATTAAGCAAGCAGATTAATGAATACAACAAATAAATTGTTTCCGGAATTTCAGGAACGTGGGTTTGTTTAAAAATTGACCTTTGAATTTTTGACTTTTAACCACAGGGTGACACCTCAGCTCTGTGGTTGTTCATTTAATAGGTAGGATGGACTAAGTAGTTTGCTGTTTTTACGAAATCAGTTTCCCATTTTCAGAGTAATGCTCCTAGTTAGTAGGCATGTACTCAGTTGCTTAGTTGAGAGGTGGATGCCTCGAATTGTTGCCTATTTAAGGCATGTAATTCATTCAGAAATAATTAAGTAATTTCTCCCTTCTTCATCTCTGTTTTTCACAATAATATTTACAATAAATCACAACAAATTGGTATCAGGTCTTTAGGTTTCGTATCCTAGGCTTGACATGGCTTCAAATGGTTCTAGCTCCAATGGTCTCTCTCATCTGCCAATATCTAAGGGTGTGAAGTATCAATTCTGGGAATTGAAAATGAAGACTCTGTTTCGTTCACAGGAGTTATGGGAATTGGTTGAGACTGGCTTTGTAGATGCCAAGTCTGAAGAGCCAGATGCAACAATTAAGGAGAAAAGAAAGAAGGATGCCAAGGCTTTGTTTATCATTCAGCAGGCCTTGGATGAGGAGATCTTTTCTCGTATTGCTTCCGCTACTACATCCAAGGAAGCCTGAGATATTCTGAAAGCAGAGTATCTAGGTGACAAGAAGGTGGTCAAAGTGAGACTACAAACGTTGAGGAGAGAGTTTGAGACTTCTCTCATGGGTGACAAAAAGTCTGTGCAAGACTATTTGTCTAGGATTTCTGGGGTAGTACAGCAAATGAGAGCCTATGGAGAGAAGATGAGTGATGAGTATGTGGTTGGTAAGGTTTTGAGGAGTCTGACAAAGAAGTTTGACTATATTGTTGCTGCCATTGAGGAATCAAATGATCTTGAGGAGTATTCATTTGATGACTTAATGGGATCCTTACTTGCACATGAGGAGAGGGTGAATAGATCATCAGAGAAGAAGGAGGAGCAGGCATTTGTCTCCAAAGGAGACTCTTCCAAAGACAAATCAAAAAGGTTTAATGGAAGAGGTAGGGGAAGAGGTGGCTTCAGAGGAAGAGGGTGTGGCAGATCATCTGGCCAGTCATCTGAGGCTCAGTCCAAGGACAACCAGTCATCTAGAGGGCCCGTGAAATGCTACTACTGCAACAAACCAGGTCACAAAGAAGTGAATTGCTGGCAGAAGGAGAAAGATCAGGCAGAAGACAAGGCTGATCAGAATGCAAATGTTGTAGCAGAAGAACAACTGTTCTTGACCAGAGAGGGCTCATCTGAAGTGAATGGTAACATCTGGTATATTGACAGTGGATGCTCCAACCATATGTCAAGTACAAAATCAATGTTTAAGGATTTGGATGAAGCAAAGAAGAGCAAGGTTAGGCTTGGGGATGACAAGCAATTGTATGTGGAAGGGATTGGTACAATTGCTATTAAAACTGAACAAGGTAATATCAAACTGTTACATCAAATTCAGTATGTTCCTCTTCTAGCTTATAATCTGTTGAGTGTGGGGCAATTATTGGGAAATGGTTTATCCTGTTTATTTGATAACAATTCATGTGTAGTGAGGGATAAATCTACAGATGAAATTGTGGCTTCAACAAAAATGGGTAGTAATAAGATGTTCTCTCTTGATTTAGTTCAGACTGTCAGTAGTGCCTTGACAGTAAAAGAGGATGACAAAACTAAGTTATGGCATTTACGTTTTGGTCATTTGAATTTGCAAAGCCTAAAATTGTTGAGCAACAAATCTATGGTAGAAGGGTTACCTAATTTAGGAGAAATTGGCTTGTGTGAAGGGTGTGTGTATGGGAAACAAACTAAGGGTTCATTTCCTACTGGAAAAGCTGTGAGGGCAACAGAAAGTTTAGAATTGGTCCATGCTGATCTCTGTGGACCAATGCAAACTGAATCATTTGGTGGCAGTAAATATTTTCTCTTATTTACTGATGATTATAGTAGAATGAGTTGGGTATATTTCCTGAAATAAAAGTCAGAATCATTTGAGTATTTCAAGAAATGGAAAGTTATGATTGAAACTCAAAGTGGAAAAATTCTGAAGTGTCTCAGAACTGACAATGGGGGTGAGTTCAAATCACAGGAATTTAATGATTTCTATGAAAACAAGGGAATTAGGAGAGAATTGACTGCTCCATATACCCCTGAGCAGAATGGAGTTGCAGAAAGGAAGAACAGAACTGTGGTGGAAATGGCAAGGAGCATGCTGAGGTCAAAGAATTTGCCAAATGAGTTTTGGGGAGAGGCAGTATCAACTGCTGTCTATATTCTAAATATTTCACCTACAAGAGCTGTTGCAGATAAAATTCCATATGAACTATGGACAGGCAGAAGACCCAATGTAAGCCATCTCAGAGTTTTTGGTTGTTTAGCTTATGCCTTGGTTAATTTAAGATTAAAGTTAGATGATAAATCTGAAAAATGCATATTTATTGGTTATGCAACCCAATCTAAGGCATATAGGTTATACAATCCTTTAACTGAGAAAGTGATAATTAGTAGAAATGTGGTATTTGCTGAAAATGAAGCATGAAATTGGGTTAATGGTGTTGCAGATCACATAATGTTTACATTTGAACATTCTGATGATATGATTCAGGGAAATAGAGTAATTCAGGAGAATATTACTCCACCAGAAACTCCTCAAAGTAATGTATCATCATCTAATTCAGATAAGAGTGATTCATCTGGTTCAAAACAGTCATCTGAAACTGATTCAGATGACTCTCCTCCCAGAAAAATGAAGTCTCTTGAAGAGATTTATGAGCAATGTGGGTTTGCCCTAGTTACTGAGGAACCAGCTGATTTCTTTGAAGTTGTAAAGCAAGGTCAGTGGCAGATTGCCATGGAAGAGGAAATGAAATCTATTAAGAAGATTGAGACTTGGGAGTTGGTTGATCCACCAACTGAGAAGAAACCAATTGGGTTAAAATGGGTGTTCAGGACAAAATTCAATACAGATGAAAGTATTCAGAAACACAAGGCAAGATTGGTGGTCAAAGGCTATGCACAGAAGGAAGGGATTGATTTTGAGGAGACATTCTCACCTGTGGCAAGATTTGAGACTGTAAGGGTAATTCTAACTTTGGCTGCACAATTTAAATTGCCAGTTTATCAGTTTGATGTGAAATCTGCATTTCTAAATGGTGAGCTACAAGAAGATGTGTATGTAGATCAGCCTTTGGGATTTGTTAAGAAAGGAGAAGAACAGAAGGTCTACAAGCTGAGGAAGGCCTTATATGGACTGAAACAGGCTCCTAGGGCCTGGTATAGCAGGCTGGATGAGTTCTTTGACAAGAATGGGTTCAAAAGAAGTGAGAATGGGCCTACTTTGTACACAAAGGGAGTTGCTGATACAGGATTCATCATGGTATGTGTTTATGTGGATGATATCATTTATGTTAGTTCATCACAAGATTTATTTATGCAATTCAGAAATTCTATGATGAATGAATTTGAGATGAGTGACTTGGGATTGCTGAAGTACTTCCTTGGCTTGGAAGTAAGTCAAAACAAGGATGGTATTTCTATTTCACAGAAGAAGTATGCCCAAGATCTTCTGAAGAAGTTCAAAATGGAGAATTGTGAAACAGCAATAACACCTATGAATATAAATGAAAAGCTGCAGAAGGAAGATGGCACTGGTCCTGCAGATGAGAGCTTGTATAGAAGCATGGTTGGAGGTCTGAATTATCTTACTCATACCAAACCTGACATTGCATTCAGTGTCAGCAAAGTTTCCAGATTTCTTCATTGTCCAACCAAGCAACATTTGGGAGCAGCCAAAAGGATACTCAGGTATGTGGCTGGAACTGCAGACAAAGGGATTTATTACGATATGTCTAGCAAGTTTAGCTTGGTTGGATACACAGACAGTGACTAGGCATGGGACCTGGATGATAGAAAAAGCACATCAGGGTCTGTGTTTCTACTTGGGTCAGGTGCAGTAACATGGAGCTCCAAGAAACAGGACACAGTAGCATTGTCCTCAACTGAGGCAGAATATGTTGCCTCAGGTGCAGCAGGAAGGCAGGCAGTATGGTTAAGGAAGTTGCTAGCAGGTTTTAGGAAGTGTGCAGAAGAATGCTACAACTCTGTGGTGTGACAACAAGTCTGCAATCTCTATGACAAAGAATCCTGCATATCATGCCAGGACCAAGCACATTGAAGTTCAACACCACTTCATCAGAGGGCTGGTCAGTTCATGAAAGATTGAATTACAATTCTGTGGCACAAATGATCAGAATACTGATCTGTTCACTAAGAGCTTGCCACAGGCCACGCATCAGCTGTTCATGGAAAGAATTGGAGTTCATGACATTTGAATTAAGGGGAGGTGTTAGAATACATAATTCAAATGTAGTTTAAGTGTAAGAATAAGTCAAGAGTCATGGCCTTAGATTAAGGATCATGAACTAAGTAGTTTGCTGTTTTTACGAAATCAGTTTCCCATTTTCAGAGTAATGCTCCTAGTTAGTAGGCATGTACTCAGTTGCTTAGTTGAGAGGTGGATGCCTCGAATTGTTGCCTATTTAAGGCATGTAATTCATTCAGAAATAATTAAGTAATTTCTCCCTTCTTCATCTCTGTTTTTCACAATAATATTTACAATAAATCACAACAGAAACTATATCAATTTTAATTTTATTTATTCGAAATTTCAATAATAATACTAATAATACAACAACATTACCTAAATGCTTCGATACTTCTGTCAATAACGGCACAAGTGCCTCAAATATTCCGAAATTATACAATCTTATTCTTATGTCAAGATCGAACATAGAGAAATTATTAGTGGTTGAACGATAATAATATACGGATACTATCAACATAAAATTATGTGTCTTCAACTTCTCGCCCTCCTTAGGGCTTAAACCCCATTCTTTCTAGTTTGACTTCTGCTTATTTCAGTTCAGTTTAACTCTATTCAGTTCAGTTCGATACAGCTTCAATCAGTTCAGTTAGGCTCATCTCTTCACAAAATAATTCTTACTTTATCTCCATTCAGTTCAGTTAGCTCTCTATTCACTTCACTTCAGTTTTGTTTAACTTCATATTTAATTCAGTCTTTAATGTTCCGGAATTATACAATCTTATTCTTATGTTAAGATCGAACATAAAGAAACTATCATAATAATATACGGATACTATCAACTTAAAATTATGTGTTTTTAACTTTTCGCCCTCCTTAAACAGTTGATTTACCTTTGTCCGTCTTTAGTAGGAATATCTGCCAACATAGAGGTATGGTCCAACTAAGGAAACATTTCAAAGAAATAATTACTATATTAATTAATGCCTAAACAAGGGAAATAAAGAAAACGAAAACAAAATATTCTCAATGACAATAATGGTTAAATAAATACTGTAAATAGCTAGGTAACCAAGTATGATGCTAGAAAGTTAATAGGATTAAAGTGAGCTCATTTTCTCTCCATTTCCTCAAAAGAAATGGAGAAGCAAGTACTTGTTAATGGCCCCGGATCGCATATTGATAACATCTAACGGTTCTAAATGTACGCATAAAAATAAAAGAAAATGAGGGTGTAAGAGGAAATTATTATTTAAAGAGATTGTGAGAGGAAATAGAGAGAAAGGAAATGGAGAGGATCCATTCCCGATTTTTTTTTTTATTTTTATTTTTATTTTTTGGCAGCTGTAAAAGAAGGCGTACCTAGCTAAGTAGTCATAGCCTTACACGCAAGGCTATGAGCAACATTATTAAACGATTTAGGAATGTAACTAATAGCTAAACAATGAAAGAAAGGAAAGAAAGACTGGATGTCGGCCAGAACCGCCTTTATTTGGTGGTGTGGACGGTCCAGTCCCGCCAGTTGACAAACAAGCCCAAAGCAATCTGTCGAGATCATCAAGTGCCGAAGACCATGGTCATGCGCCCACCGAATAACCATTCGCACGCCCAATCCTTCCGCTTGTAAAGCAGATTCAGCAGTAATTCTTACCTCAGCTGTCATTAGTTGATCACCGGTTGCCGACAAAGTGACCCAATCCACGCCCGCGATATCCTTCCCTCTACAACCCGCATCAACCATCACCCGAACAACATCACAATGTCTTATCTCACCTACAAGACAGATAGGATTACTTTCACGAATCCATAGGTAGCTCTCCTGCTGTGACGAGTTGATATTGTTGTCAACCATAACAGTTTCCTTTTGAGTCCTGTTAATGACCTGATCTGCCGTACCCACAATTTGTGCCCATAAATTAAAAAAACAAAAGGGGTGAAATTCCAACTCTTGAAACAGGACCCGGTTCCGAAAGCTCCACAGACACCATAACATTGCCAAAAACCGAATCAGCCTCATTTCCGCATCCTCCAGTTTCTTCAAATATGAGATCCAGCCAATGATCCAGTGGTCAATACGCGTAAACGAATCCATACTAGTAGGAATACCACAATCAGAGCTAGCCCACAACCTACGAGACACAGGACAGTCTCGAAACAGATGTTCCATTGTTTCCATGACTAGTATTTCTGACTTACACAACTTACACGAAGTGTCCATCACAATACCCCTTTTCGAAAAGTTATACCCAACAGACAAGGTGTCCGTTAGAATTCGCCATAGAAGGATTTTCCATGATTGTGGTCCCGGGAGGCCCCATAAAGTCTTTTTACAAAAGTTACGCACATTCTCAGAAATCCTCACCTTATCTTTAATTGTTCCTTTTCTGACCATATAGTCCTCAAAAAGCACCCCATACCCACTCTTTACACTATACTGGCCATCCTGAGAATGCAACCAAAAAACCTCATCCTTCACTTGTGACATGCAAATTGGCTTGGCTAAAACATTAGTAGCACACTCCTCCTCAAAAAGATGATGGACTAAATCCTCATTCCAAACCACATCACCTCCATAATGACCCCTTGTTGTAAGCTCATGTACCCGTAAATTTCTCAAATCCACCGAGTCAAGACCTAGAATATTATGGTTAGGCTCTGGATACTCCCCCTCTACCCATCTACTTGTCCAAACATTTAGATGCGACCCTAATCCCGACTTCCATCCCATATGCTGCCTCAGAAAATGCAACCCATGTAGAACACTTTTCGCTCCCCATGATAAATTATGTCGTTCCACAAGAGGAAAATTATCCCCCACCTTACCGTTTTGTAGAAGTTTTTTCCGGTAGATTTTTGTGAAATAGCTGTTGTCGCCATACATAATCCTCCACCCATGCTTTGCTAACATTGCTTGATTTAAACATTCAATATTACGAATCCCAAGGCCACCCTTAGTTTTTGGTAAACTAAGAAAACGCCCACTACACCAATGGATAGGCTTCCCTTGTCTTTTTCCCGCCCACCAAAAATGTGACAGTAAAGAATTAACCTTATTAGTCACACTTACCGGTATTTTAAATACCGATAGAAAGTAAATAGAGAGATTGGATAGGACGGAAGAAATTAAAGTCAGTCTTCCCGCAGGTGATAAGAAAATGTCATTCCAAGATGAGATTCGTTTCATCACACTTTCCACCATGCCCTTAAAAATTTCCTTTTTTGAACCTTGAATATCAGTCGGTAAACCAAGGTACTTCCCTAAACCCTTATTGGCTTTGATGTTCAAATGCCTCAACCCACGCCTCGCCTTAACAAGAGTCGTACTTGGGCTAAACTGGATTCCTTATTTTTCCTCATTCATCACTTGACCCGAAATATATAAAGTGGTGTAGAAATTAATCACCTAGAAGAAAGGTTAACCATTCTAAATTGGTTAACCATCTTTGCTTTTACTTGTTATCTTAAAAGTAAGTAAACAGTGGTAAATAATGGGTTCACTTTGTGACATGATGTTGGTATGGGCCATGAATTGAACTTGGAAGAATCACCACACATTATATATGTTAATCACATATTATTGTTTAATCCGTCTTAAATAATAAGTTGGTTTAAATATATGGATGAGATAAAAACAGACTGTCTATAAAGTGAGTAGAGAATGATAAAATCTTATTCCATCCAGTTGTATTATCATTTTAGGAAAGACCAGTTGAATGTTAATTGGTTTATGATTTTTGTTTTACGTATATAGTTGTATCGTCAATTAAATCTAACCTTAATTTACGGTCTAAGCACATTTTTAGACCTTCGATAAATATGTTAATGACGGACTGTCAGATCATTTTTACATATATATAGTTGTATCGGCAATTAAAATCCTATATTTAGAAAGTAAATTAGGAATGTCAAATCATTCCCGCATAAAATCTGGGTTATTAAAAGAAACACAAATTATAGAATAAGACAGTCTCAACTTATACTGTAAGACGGTTTACTTTCGTAAAGAAAACTACATTTTTTTGTTTTTATATTAATGAGTTATCTTTTCATATAATGAGACTGTTTTATACCGTCATTAATTACGTACGAGAAAATGAAATGAAATGATGGTGAGAGATGGGGAGGATCATCATCGAATTTTGGAAGACACAAATCTCAATAATGATGCCTAGCAGTCTTTTTTGAGTGTTCTTTTTACTGATGCATAAAATTGATACAAGGAATCTCTACACTGTACCAAAAACAACCAAACAATTTCATAAACGTATATGATTATTACAAAACACAAAAAGAGATATTTAACCTTATTTGGTAGAGCATTTCGCTTCTTTCTTTACCAGTTCGTCTTATTTTAGACGTGTTATTTTAAATTGAGGCAATAAAACAGAATTTTGTAAATATTTTACCGTCAAATGTGACTATATTGAAAAATAAGTTACTATAAGTTGCAACACTGGTTGTACCATTGTGGTTATGTTTAACCATAAAATAGTCATATATGCTTTATCTGAACCTTGAGACAAAAAGTTACCTGTGAAATAAGAATTCAAGAAAGTCATTTTCTCTATTACCAAATCACATTATCTTAGCCTTTTGATGATGAGCTTTCCTAGTTTTAGTCTCAAATCTCTGCTGTACATTATTTAACCATAAAATGGTCATATATGCTTTATCTGAACCATACTTCTCTTTATTTGATCACATTTTTAATCCTCTTTAGTTTTACTGCTCTTTTGTCTTATTTCTTTGCCTTAATCCTTTTAGTAGTTAGAAATCAACTCAAAACTCCCATTTGTTACCTGACAGACTTAGATAGCAGATAGATATAATAGCCTCCCTGTGGAGATCGACCCTACTTCCACTAGCTTCTGTTAATAGTTTTAGATATTTATTTTTGGTACTAAAACGACGGTATCATCGGCATCACCTACAACTCGCCGACAGAGCTTACTAATCACATCACCTCCTTCTTTCTTCTTTTTTACACCTCCCAAAAGGACTTTTGTACTAGACCTGCCCCCGTGGCCTGCCCCGCCTTCCACTGCTGCACAAAACCCTCTTTAGAGGAAATCCACACCGCTCTCTTTTCCTTAGGATCTGGTAAAACCCCGGGGTCCGACGGGTTTCATGCTGGTTTCTTCAAAAATTGTTGGAGCACCATATCTCCTGACCTCATTCCTTTCATCTTAAATATTTTTGACACCCTTTCCATTCCCTCTGCCATCAATGCTACTACAATCTCCCTCATCCCCAAAGTTCTCTCCCCAAGCTCCATAAAACAATTCCGGCCCATTAGTCTTTGTAACACGGTTTAAAAGGTCGTCACTAAAATCATTGTTAACCGCCTTAAACCCATCATGCCCCTTATAATCTCTCCTAACCAAGGGAGTTCTATCCCTGGCCGTGGCAGCGATTCCCACTACATTATTGTCTCTGATATCATTCATTCCATGGGTGCATCCAGATGCAAAAAAGGTTGGTTTGCCCTTAAGCTCGACTTAGAAAAAGCTTTTGATCGGCTTGAGTGAGACTTCATTCACTTCTGCCTATCCGACTCAAAGTTTGACAATGACACAATCTCGCTCATCATGAACTGTGTCACCAATGTCACCACCTCTGTTACCTTGAATGGTTCTAGCTCCCACCCCCCCCCCCCCCCTTTTCTCCCCTTTAGGGGTCTCCGCCAAGGTGACCCCCTGTCCCCCTATATGTTCATTCTCTGCATGAATGCCCTCTCCAAATCCGCATCCACTCATCTTACGCCGACTCTTCCTAGACTCCTTTCCCGCTTGGAAAAGGAGGAGCCACCTTCTCTCACCTTCTCTTCGCATATGACCTTGTTCTCTTTGGACGGGCTTCTGAAAGCAATCTTTTTGCCCTTCAAGACGTCCTGCTCCAATTTTGCTCGGCTTCGGGCCAAAAAATTAATACATCCAAGAGCAAGCTCTTCTTCTCAAAAAAGACCCCCCGCATAATATCTCCATGTTTGAAGACTCCCTTGGCATTAAGAAAGCCTATAGCCTTGTAACCTACCTTGGGTTTCCCCTCCTCCCACGAAAACCTAACAAATCTGATCTCCAGCCTATCATTGATCAGATTAGTACTAAACTTCCCAATTGGAAGACACGCTTCCTCTCTCGCCCTGCAAGACTCTACCTCATCAAATCCACTCTCAATTCCATCCCATCTCATCTCATGCAATGTCTCCACCTCCCTTCCTCTATCTCTTCTCTCATCGATAAAACCAATAGATCCTTCCTTTGGTCTAGCCTCTCCTCCCGCAAACTTCACCTCACTAACTGGGACCTTGTTACGAAATCCCAAGCTAATGGCGGCCTTGGAATTAAAAAAAGCCCAACCTTTCAATGCTGCCCATCCTACCAAACATGCTTGGAAGATTTTCTGCCTCAAAGGCAACTCTGCCTCCATTGCCTTGCATAGTAAATATCTTCACACCGATCCTACCCAACCCTCCTTTAGGCGTGGATCTCATATTTGGAAAGGCATTGGCATTGGTTGGTCTATTCTCCAACCCTCCCTCACTTGGTCGATTGGCGATGGTTCCACCATCTGCCTATGGCATGACAATTGTGTAACACCCCCATACTCCAAGTGCCTTACCAGGACCACTCAGGTATAAGGACGCTACCATCTTGGTTACCCGAGGCATGATATTCATAAGACAATAACGAAACAACTTTAAATAATATAAGTTTAGTGAAAGGTTACAACTGAAACCAAATACCAAAATACGATACATGTTCTCAAAACCAACTGTCTACCGAGTTAACTGAAATGTTATAAAACTTGTAAAGCTAAGGAAGACTTTATATCGCCGACGGTGGTACATCCCAAACTATCCCAAAGACTCAACTCAAACCGCTCATTATCGCTCACCATCCCCGAATGGATCACCGCAGGTTTTACAAAACAACAACCGGGGTCAGTACTAATCACACAACTTATATATATATCAACAATACGATAAACAGATATTCACACCGTCACACACACAATCACACCAGTCCCATCAATCTCAATCACCGACTGTCCACTGGACCACCGCCATGGGGGACCGCACTGCACCCACCAAATCCCCGCTCCTCATATTGAGCGATAACCCTGTCCATTAATGTGCACATCCCCTTCCGTGGCGGGTTCCACGAAGGGCGAAACTAGGGCGTGAAGCCACTCCCGCAAGTGACTCCACTCAGCCGAGAACGCATCTCGAGAACCAGAGACAAACAATCACAATCACAGCCATCACAATACAATTACGATATTAAACAATCAATCAATCTCAACACATCAACAATCACTATGGGACTCTGAGTAGGGAAACCCTACCTGGAAAGCACAACTATCAGACGGTCTCAACAGCTGTATCAAAAAGCCTCTTCTACAAATCCTCCTCCTATCATACATACACATAATTATTACCAATCATTATCTACAACAAAACCCTCAAATCCCCTTATTAGGGTTTAACCAACTTAAAGGAAATACTGTAAAAATGGTACATAGATCTTACCCTCGACACAAAGATCTCAACGGTATAACGAAAGGTGAAATCCGACCTTCCAAACTCCGGGATTTGCTAACAATGCGATTAAAGTGATGAACGTACTTTGCTTTCTCTCTTGACAGTAATTTAGGTTTTGAAAAGTGTTTAAGAACAATGACGGAAAAGGTTATATACCTTAATCGCATAATTAACAAAACCCGAGAAATAACTCCCCGTAAACCGGCTACTCGATCGAGTAGCTAAGGTACTCGTTCGAGTGCCCCCTTACTCGGTCGAGTATTATAGTTACTCAATCGAGTACCCAAGAGGTCAGAAACTATTTTAAAACTCAACTCACCCTTACTCGACATAGTAAGGCCTACTCGATAGAGTACCCAGAGACTTACAAATACGGCATATTACAAATTGGTCCCCACTTGGACCCTAAAGAAACTGCCTACACGGACCCCTCTCCCCCTCCTTCGACACTGACTTGTTGTGCACAATTATCAGCAATGGACATTGGGGTCTTGACTCTCTTGAATATAACCTCCCTTCCTTTATCACGAAAACCATCCTGTCTATCCTCCACCCCTCTTCCTGACCTCATTTCTTTATCCTTCGCCTCTAAGAATAAGGTCTCCATTGGGGCTTCTTATAATCACATCCTTGGTGACCCGCACCATCCACTGCCCCCGCTTGACATGAGCTGGTTGTGGGACAAATTACCACATAACTTCACCCTATACAAAAGACTTGTCATCCATTATCCACATTGCACAGCCTGTCCTAGCCCTTCGTTGGAAGAAACTACACTCCACATCCTCCGCGACTGCACCCATGCCCTCTCTGTCTGGGACAATTACACCCTCCCTCAAAATTTCTACTCCCTCCTTCTCCAACCTTGGATCAAAGCAAATTGCACTTTTACTAACAAATCTTAGGTAACACTCTTCTCCTTTCTCACTTGGCGTCTCTGGCTCAGGCGAAATGACTTCGTCTTCTCGGGTACTAACTCTCCCATTGATTCCAAATGGATCAATCACTCCTCCTTTCTTGCATCCCATTGGAGCGTTGCCCAAAGCGCTAGAACTTGTCCACCCGTTTTCACCTCTCTTTACCCGCACTAGGGTCTCCCAAACCAGGCCCCTACCTCTTATCAGCCTATGTACCACCAGCACACCACACACCACCAGCTTGATCCGTTTTTACCCCCTGCCCAGCACCTGCCACGACTTTTTACCCAAACCGTTAGGCCCTTCCTCCGCCTAGTTGGTCTAAGATCAACGTCGATGCGGCTTTTTGTCCTTCTTCCTCCTTAGCTGGTCTTGCGTGTGTTTCTCGTTCCCCCTTACGTGTTTGGATAAAAGGTTGGTCCACTAGAAGGTTAGCCCCTAACCCCTTCATCTCCGAACTCCTTGCGATTAAGAACGGCCTTATTTTTGCAGTTTCAAACATTGGAAATTTTATCGTTAGTTCTGATTGCACACTTGTGGTTAATGCGATTTTGGGTAACTCGGCTCCTTGTGGGCCTTTTACTAATATCATTTTGGAGTGCAGGGATCTTTTAAAAGTCTCACCTTCAACGACCGTTATCTATGAGAAGAGATGAACTAACCATGTGACGGATGCCGTCTCCAAGTTTGCTTTACGTGACTCGAGCTCTAATGGTGGCGTTTTTAGCTGGGATTTTGCACCCGCCTTTACTTTATCTTTGTATAATTTGGACCTTTCTCATATTTGTACTCCTTTATCCCCGAACCCTCCCCCCTAGTTTGTATTGAACCCTCTTTTGTGCTTAATTTTTCGTTCATTCCCATAAAAAAAAAAAAAGAGCGTGTAACAGAAATCGCATAAATATTTCCCTAGAAAATGGCAGTAGTATAAGGTTTCAAATGGACTCCCCCTCTCCCCCTCCCTCTATCTAACCAGTGTCATACTCTTTATCTATGTTGATATATTTAGTGTGACAAAGGATAACATCTCAACTCCCTCTCACATGATACAAAAGCAAATAGAAATAAGAGGCACAAGCAATAAGGATAGGATTATCTTGTTAAATTATTTAGCAGTATCAAGATATTCAGATGCTTTATCCAAACAGTTTCAAGGTGCTTTGTTTGAGTTGTTTTTTGAAGGACCGAACGAGATTGTACAGGAGTTTTACCGGACCTTTTGGAAAGGTGTGACAACAGGATTGTGATAGGTGGTCACCAAGTTGGAAAGAGAAAGCCATAAGGGTGGTCGATTGGTGGTTAAAAGAGGCTGGTCAGAGGGGTGGTACAGGAATCGATTGTAGCGTGTGACCAGGGGTGGTTCTGAGGTAAATCGAACTGGGTTATGGTGGTCCTATGGGTCCCATTTTTGGCTTTCTGGTAGACTAAAGTGTAGATGATGGGTCTAGTGTTGTGTATAGGGTTCTTGATGCACGGATTATGGTTGATCGAGGGGTAGAAATAGGGCTGGTCACGGTTTCTGGTCAAGAAATCTACGTTTGTGAACGGAAGGTATCTAACTACCTTCTGGTGGTCCTACGAGTCTGGGTTTTGGTCAGGTGATAGGATGCTCTAGGGGAAGTGACCTTAAGGTGGTGGTTTAGGAGAGGTTTGTCGAACTAGGGGTCGAAGTCTCGAAGATTATGTAACTTAGTCATGCGATTGAGATTGTACCGATCGACTGTTCTCTGGATTTTTAATAATAATTATCCATGCATTGTGCATTGTTAAGTAAAACTTGATACATTCATAAAAGTTAATAAAGCTAGCTAAAATTAGAAAAAGTAATGTTTACTAATATTGGATTAGACCTAAATTAAGCTAAAGTAAAAACAAGTAAAAGTAACCAAGTTATTGTTGCTTTAATACTATGATTAAGGCTAACTATAGATGCTTTGCTAGATGTACTTTGCTTGATCCACTGAGACATTATCCTAATCTCTTTACTCCGTAGTTCCTTGAGCCAATTTGGATCATCATCTTTTGCAAGGTTCATGTCCAAACAATGAGACCCTATAAAATGAGAAAATTGATTTTATTAGTCGTCACTTGTATTTCCGTAAATAAGTCACATTTAATTTTTAACTCGGGAAATTTGAATTACGGACCTATTACCTAATATATGAAAATGATAATATATACTAGAGCAAAAAAGTGCCAATACCTTGTTTGGTTGTAAGCGCCACGATCGTGTCGGATATGTCACTTAATACCCTAATCCATTAGAAAAATGTGACGTAAATTAAAATTATTCATGACAATAGAATAAAAATAATGTAGGAAATTTTAATGCGAAATTCATTTACCCGGCTCTGCTAAGAGGATCTCTAAGTCCATTCGAAAATATTATGTTGCTCCCGAAATTTTTGAGAGACGATTTTATATCCTGGTTTGATTTCAAAAGAACAATATTATAATTTGGACGAAAAAATTATTAATAAGTTAACAAATTAAATTAATTTGACGGTAAAAAAATTAGTAATTAAAGTAGAAATACCTGACCACCATAATACGTACTAATCCAATTAGGGTGAGCCTCTATGTGATATTTGTCTCTACAATTTTTCACGTACAAATCCATGTTGAATTGTTGAGGTTGGAACATTGAATTGCCACTACAACTTGTAGGAGTTACTAACTCACTACAAAGCTGCATATTTTAAGAAAATAATACGACTTAAATACGATATTATGTGATTAAAATTAATTGTATTTATGATTAAACTTATAACAATAATACCTGAAATTCCCACGCTTGAATCGATTCTGAATCAACGGCAAACGAGACGTTTCCAGCAATTTGGTTACACACCGGAAAACTGTTTAATCCGGATACTGCTTCAGAAATGCCTTCTAATATATCGTTGTTGCGACGGTTGCCAATTTTATTGCAAAAATATCTCGTCCATGTATTGAACCGGCCGTCATATTGAGCCGCAAAATTATATAATCGAATTAGATATGCTTTAAGTTCTTCAGAAGAGTTTATTGGGCTACAATTCAAAATCAAATTAAACAAATTAGCAAGGTACACTTTAACATGTTTATATCATTTACAAATAAATAATTAAATTAAATTAAATCACTTAATTTACCTGCAACTTTTGAAGGTTTTTGTTAATTGATCAATTCCACTTGGTTGTGATGCTAAATAATCAATCATATTCCATGATTGAAAGATGTTGTTAGCACATGTTTTACTTATTTCCTACGTAGAAAAGAATTAGGGTTAGATAAATTACATGAAAAATTCACAATTAGCCTTAATTAACCAAGATAAGAAAAAGCAAACACAAAACGTCTAATAGTTTTTACCTCAAAGTCTCGAGCGACTATTTGACAATACTCGTTCTCGATAGGGAGCTTCTCGAAGCTAAAAATTGGAGCCGATGATGCCAAAGCGCCAATTGCGAAATGTGGATACTTTAATCGGAACCATGCCGCCAACACTAAAATTAAAGGAAAAAACACATAACTTAGAATTGAAGAAACATACTCGTATTAGTTAGAAAATTATGATTTACTAAAAATAAGTTAAGTTGGTCGTATAACTTACTTCCAGAGTAAGAACCGCCTATAACAATGGTTGGTGAGTCGTGTTTCGTAATGTTTCTCTTCACGAACTTGATCACCTCGGCAAAATCAGCTAAAGCTTGTTCCGTCGTCAGACAGTCTCTGATTTCGTCGCTTGAAAATGCATTGTCTAATGAGCCGAACGGAATAGACTGACCATAAAATCGATGCTATAAAAAAAAATTGTACCTCGTATTAGTAAATAAGATTAATATTACTACTGATTAAAAAAAGTCAGAACAATATGCAAATACTCAATTTTAAGCAAAATTGTGTAAATAATACAAATTTTAATTAATCATACCTCAATGTAGACAACCAAGGCTCGAAATTGAGGCGCGGCCTTGTCAATTATGCCAATGCCATCGAGCCAATACTCTATTGGCGCTTCTCCTCCTAAGCAAACCAGAATTGGGACGTTGGCGTTCTTACCGTCCCAATAACTAAAATCTATGACGAGTTTTTGTTGAAATATGCCGATACTCGCCATAGTAAAATGGTCGATTGGTTGATCGAAATAAATAACTTTTATTCCGGTTTGAGAAACTAGGGCGGATGTTGATTTGACAAACAAGAAAAATAGTACGAGTTTAATTAGAGCCATAATTAATTGATTATAGATTCCTAGTTTAATTGTAGTTTTCTTTTTTTTGAAAGGGAAGTAATTGTTGTTAATTAACGTCGGAATATGAGCTAATTTATAGAGGAATGAAGGGGTATGTAAGTTGTCACAAATGCATTATTCTTAAGTGTATTTTCCTTTATTAAACCAACCTATTAATGTATCTCTTTTTTCAACATAAAGTACGCAATTTATCCATCTAAAGTCCGACACTATGTCACAATTGGTTTCTCTCTTTTAGTATACACAAGTTGCTTGTGTTTAATGAAGATGGTATGTATGATAATGCAAATCATGAATTATCAAGAAATTAATAGAGGTTTATTGATGTAGACGGCGGGGAATCTTAATCGATTTGAACGCAATAGGGGCCGAGTTTGAAAGAATTTAACTTCGTTGTGAAAATTTAATACTCAATTACCGAGTTGGGGGGTGAATGCTAATTTTATACATATATATGAAAATCAGCAGGGCTGAATCCCGACCCCTCACGACCAGAGACGAAGCTCGGGTATGGCCGAATGGGCCATGGCCCGGGTGACCTTTTGAAGTATAATTAATACATTGTAATAAACAGATCAATAGTTTGTAGTAGCACAATGGTTAACAATTTCACGCTTGTCTGGACTACTTCTCTGATGGTCGTAGGATCGACTCACAGAAGCGCCTTTTTTTAGCTTATGTTTTGTGCCTTTTTTTTTCTTTTACAATTTGTTGATTATTGGCCCTTAACGACTCGGCCTATTATATTTAGCATTTGCTTGTTTTTTGTTCTTTTTTTCTTTTACAATTTTCTTATTAAGCGTCGATTATACTCCGCCCTCAACGACTCGAGCGTCGTTTATAATCCGCTCTTAACGACTCAACCTATTATATTTTAACGTAAAGAAGAACCTTTGTAATTACAAAGTATGGAACCATTTTTGTCATTGGGATTGGTCCTATTGGTAAACAATTATTATTTAACTCTATTAGTGATTATTTTACGACTTTAATCAATTAATCTCACTTTAATTTATAACAAAAATTATAATAGAATCGTCTTAAAACAAGTTTATTAGCATTTTATGTTTTGGATTTATTTCATTGTATAGATAAAAAAAGCTCTATACATAAAATATGGAGTAATTAAGTTTGTTGAAAAAACAAATATAAAATTTAATAGATACATAAAATAAAATATATATATTAATTGTATCTTTAGTAAAACTAAATATATCGAAATTGCTAAAATAATGATTTGAAATCAATGATACGTGAATAACGAAATGGAAATCGGCCCCGGTCATAATTTTACTCTAGCTTCGTCCCTGCTCACGACATAACTAAGTTCCTTTATGGTATGTACATACTATCCTTAGCAACAAAGAAAAGGAACATTGAGTAGTGTTGGACTTATTAAGTGATGTGCTCTCTTACTCTTAAAAGTAATATGTATAAAAAGAAATACAAACTAACTATTTGGTTAAAGAAATACAATTCTTACATGGCGAATTAAAAAATAAAAATAACAAATTTAATTAATTAGGGCCGGGGTACCTAAAGAGTAAGTTGTTAAAACACAAATACTACTCCCGCTATAATTGCATGATGTTTTCGTTTAACTTTTTGCGGCTTTGTGGGTAACATTTTGATGACCATGATTCTTGCCGTTATATATTATTATTATTTTTTTTGTAAAAAGAATATTTTATAAAATATTTCTTTGTAACAAATGTAAATAATTTTATATCTTATTGTAATTTCTTATAACTTTTTAAGTATTTACGGTCAATGTTATTAAACAAAGTTTGACCTTAAAAAGTGAAATGGGAACATCGTGTAATTACAGAAGGAGTACTATGTAATTAACGAGGCTGGACTACATAAATCTCAGATAATCAATGTAAAATTATACGGAGTACTAAAACATAAAGTATTTTAAAATATCTACACTGATAAGAATTATGTTATACTTAAAACTCCAAATTTAGAAATTTCTCATTTCTTTATTGTAATTGATAGCATAACTAGTGAAGAAATCTTTGTATCACATTTGAGAGTTAACATAAACCGTTGAAACATAAAGCACTTGAAAGTATGCACACTAATGTCATTCGCACCAAAAAAAAAAAGTATTATGTCAACTTTAAAGTACCAAAAACAATCAAACAATTGTGTTTATAATATTGCAAAAGGCGATATTTATCCTTATTTGGTAGAGCATTTGACTTGGTTTTTTTACCAATCACAAATCATTATCTTAGCCTTTTGATGAGCATTTTAGGTTCTTTGTACTTAGTCTCATGTTTATGCGGGATTTATTGATCTCAATAAACCTCTCAAAAAGTTGTTGGGCCATGAATGAAATTTATTACTCATTAAATTGTTTATGATATCCATCGATGATGACTAATTATACTCTATCACTATTACTTCGGATAGTTGGTTTTGTCAAAACTTGTCACAAGTGTGTTAATAGATAAGATGATATTATTATTTGTACATATTTCATGACTATATTATTTTTTCCGTGTTTTAGGCTTCGTTGATATATTTCACTAGTGCATTAGCCTAAAAGAGACATTTTTCATAAACATCTATATATGATTTATTATTTATTTACAAAAGATTTACTTGAGCGTTCATCTAAAACTAACTAATACATTACGTTAAGCTTATTAAAAAAATCAAGGGAAAATGCACGCGGTGCCCTTGAAGTTTCGAATTTTGCCCGAAATACCCAATTTTTTGTTCCGGAAAACTTTAAGCGGCTATAGCTCGTGTCTACGAATTCAGAAAGTGATAATTTTTTTTTCAAATCGATCATCTTTCCGAGAACTACGATTTGAAAAAAAAAATTGTCGTATTTGGATCCCGTGGCTAGGAGTTTTTGTACGTCAAAGTTTTTTTACCGTACAAACTTTGAGTGACCATATCTCTTGGTCACGAATTCCAAACACGACAATTTTTTTTTTCAAGTCGTAGGTCTCGAAAAGATAATCAATTTGGAAAAAAAAATCGTTACTTTCCGAGCTTGTAAACACGAGTTATAGGCTCTTAAAGATTTCCGGATCAAAAAATTGGGTATTTCGGGCAAAACATCAAAGTTCAAGGGTACCGCGTGCATTTTCCGAAAAATCAATCTCTGGAAAAATACTTCGCCCGTCAAATAACCCATGAACTTCCGGTTATTAATTTGAAAACAAATAGTAGCAACATTTATATGATAATTACTCAATGATTTTGATTAAAGTAGCTAGCACTATAAACTTAAGTTGCCACTTCTAAAAATTTGAACACAAGTGTCTAACAAAGCCTCTGAATTTAACTTTATCATTGTAGATACCCGAATCTGTTATGATACTTGTATTTATACGACTCCCAACAAATACTGTAAATAGCTAGGTAACTAAGTACATTGAATCAATGATGCTAGAAAGTTAATAGGATTAAAGTGGTGTAGAAATTAATCACCTAGAAGAAAGGTAAACCATTCTAAATTGGTTAACCATCTTTGCTTTTACTTGTTATCTTAAAAGTAAGTAAACAGTTGTAAATAATGGGGTTCTTGTGACATGATGTTGGGCTATGAATTGAACTTGGAAGAATCGCCAAACATTATATATGTTAATCACAGATTATTGTTTAATCCATCTTAAATAATAAGACGGTTTAAATAAATGGATGAGATGAAAACAGACTGCCTATAAAGCGAGTAGAGAATGACAAATTCTTATTCCATCCACCTGTATTATTGTTTTAGGAAAGACCAGTTAAATGTTAATTGGTTTATGACTTTTGTTTTACGTATATAGGTGTATCGTCAATTAAATCTAACCTTAATTTACAGTCTAAGCACATTTTTAGACCTTCGATAAATAAGTTAATGAGGACTGTCAGATCATTTTTACATATATATAGTTGTATGGGCAATTAAAATCCTATATTTGGAAAGTAAATTTAGGACTCTCAGATCATTCCCGCATAAAATCTGGGTTATTAAGAGGAACACATATAGAATGAGACCGTCTCAGCTAATACCGTAAGACTGTTCACTTTTGTAAAGAAAACTACCTTTTTCAGTTTTTACTAATAAATGAGTTATCTTTTCACACAATAAAACCGTTTTATAATTTAAAGAGCGTCTTATACAATAATTAGAGAAAATGAAACGAAATGGACGGTGGGAAATGGGGAGGATCATCATCGATTTTTGGAAGGCACAAATCTCAATAATGATGCGTAACAGTCTTTTTTGAGTGTTCTTTTTAATGATGCGTAAAATTGATACAAGGAATCTCTACCCTGTACCAAAAACAACCAAACAATGTCATAAACGTATATGATTATTACAAAAAGAGATATATAACCTTATTTGGTAGAGCATTTGATTTCTTTCTTTTACCATTTGATCTTATTTTAGACGGCTATTTTAGTTTGAGGTAATAAACATACTCCCTTTTAATCACAATAAACTTTTTCTTTTATTTTGACACAAAAATTAAGGAAACACACTATCCCACTATATAATTAAATTCGGACCACACAAATGTACTACCCTACCATACAATTAAATTTGAAACACACAAACACTTACCAAAAAAGGAAATAGGAAAGTTATTGTGAATAGACGGAAAAGTAAATAGGGAAGTTTATTATGAATAGGAGGGATTAATTTTGTAACCATTTTACAGCCAAAAGTACTACTCCCTCCACTTTTTTATATATGACGTTTTGCATTTACGAGGTAAGCCTTTGACTTTAATATTTATAAAAATATATTTGTTCAAAAAATATAAAAATGGTACCATTAAATTCCTTACGAAAAACTCTTTCATATGAGTATAAATATCATAATATTTAGTCTTATATTTTAAGAGATATTGAAGAGAGAAGGGAGCGTCTCGAAATGTGAGAAAGTCATATATAAAAAAATGGAGGGAGTACTATTGGAAAACAAGTTACTATAAGCTGCAGGACTGACTATACCATTGTGGTTATATTTAACTATAAAATATTGCATATGCATGTTTGAACCTTCAGACAAAAAATTGCCGTCTGAAATAAGAATTCACAAAAGTCATTTTCTCTATTACCAAATCATTATCTTAGTCTTTTAATGAGCTTTCCTAGTTTTACTCTCAAATCTCTGTTGTATGTATATGTTGGCGTTAATAAACCTCTAAAAAAGTTCTTGGGCCATGAAATTTATTACTCATTAAATTGTTTATGTTATCGATCGATGATGTGCTTAATTATACTCTATCACTATTACTTCGGATAATTAGTGCAAAACTTGTGACAAGTGTGTTAATATAATAAAAAAGAAAAATATTATTATATCTTTCTTTGGTACTCATCTTATATCTTAAAAGTACAAATTTCACGACCATATTATTATTTTTGCGTTTTGTATTTCAATGATGCATGAGTCTACTACTATTAGCATAAAAGAGACATTTTTCATAAACCTTTATGTATTATTTGATCTTTATTTACAAAATATTTATTTGATTGTTCATCTGAAACTAATTAACTACTTTAGGTTAAGCTTATTAAAATACATTGACTGTCCAAAATGCCATGAACTTCCGGTTATTAATTTGAAAACAAATAGTAGCAACATTTATATGATAATTACTCAATGATTTTGATTAAGTACTCAAGTTGCCACTTGCCAACATTTGACCACAAGTGTCTAACAAAGCCTCTGAATTTAACTTTAATCACAATATTGGTATCTATCACAAAACTTATATCTGTAAGACTCCCAACAAACAACCGGTGATAATAGAACAATAATATGGGAACGAATTAAAAATCGATTGATTAAATAAGGGGAGATCGATTTGTATTCCTGAGAGAGCTGGCTAGGTCGGGCCGAGCTCTAATGCCTAACCGTTGTTTTTTGTCTTGTTTTTTTTTTTTTTTGCGGGCCAATTGAGTAGGTCTTGGTTTGATTTTATTTTACAATAATTTTATATGTGGTTTATTCATTTTAAAATTAATTTTAAAGGTTTATTTAAAAATTGTAATTTTATTAAATTAATTTTATTTATAAATAGAAATTCTAAAATTAAAATCAAATTATTTCATGATTTTAATATCGATTTAAAAATTACTAGAGTTTTATCGCTTTTGTATTGCGTTTGTTTTAGCGAAATAGAGTGCGATTTTGAGCTCGATTTGAACCCGATTGCTTCCCTTCTTCTTGGGCACGACTCACCATGAAGAAAATTCATTTTCGTCCCAAAATCATACCGTTTCGTGCCCCCAAACAACCCAAACCAGGCATCCCAAAACAGCCCCTTACCCGCATGCATACAAGCTCAAACCGGTCAATTTTCTAAACCCGAATCAACTCACCCATGGCCCACATCCCCATGCATGAAATAGACCTTTTCACACTCCCAATATCCTTCTAATTATCTTCCAAGGAAAGGATAAAATATCACATAAAACATTCCTTCAAAATAGTTAACAAGATAACAACGCAATCCGTTCCTTCTCCAACACCTCCTCTTTCACGGTTGATTTGAGAGCCTTAAAATCCTATTTTCCTCTTCATTCACTCCCTAAATACAGCCTCCTATGACCCTTACAAGCCATGAAAAACCAAAGCAAAAACCCTTACTAAAAACGAGCAAAAACTCCCTCAAAAACCAAGTTCAGTATACCCATCCCTATCTACGACCACCAGCCGCAACTTCCCTAGTTCAGCCCCAATTCGACCCAACCTCCATCATTTAACCGCATGAAAGACCACCATTGAAATCTTTTATGCACCGCAATCTTCATCTAGACAAAACATTAGACCAATAGAACTAACCCAAACCAAGTCGAACCACCCTAGAACACCACTTGTCCACCCCCCGGCTACACAGTAGTTCCAGATCTGACCCGTGACCAGGCCATCTTTAGACACTAATCGACCAGTCTTTAAGACAACCCTGACCACCTTGGACACCATCACTAAATATTTGACACTCTGACCTTTCTAGTGAGTGTAGTGGCACTCTTGTTTGACCTCGTTTACTCCTTTAAACATCAACTCAAACACCCACCCTTGCAACTGTTTTGTCATAATCGAAAAATCACTTTGTTAAGTGTACCTCAACTCAAATATGTTTTATACTATTTTGGTTAAGAGTGTAAAGTAAATTCCAATGGTTCCAAGTGTCCACAAAACTTAGTGACAACTCCACATGTATTTATTCGATTTGTGACTCTTAACTCAAGTCGAAAATAGCACTCAAAGTCGTGAGACCAAACGATGTGGCGGGCCAGCTTGGCATCCGGTGGGGAGGATACGCTAAAAGACAACTTATAGCACTACCGACCATGCATAGACACGTTATCATTTCCCGGACCACCCTTGCCATCTTCGTGATGGATAAGGGATCACGTTTCACTGTGACACGGTGTATTATAACAACTTCCTTACACCAATTCACATCTTTCTGTGAAACTTTTTAACGCAACTTGCTTATGGATTACTGTCCTACTTTAGTAATGATTGATGTGATGGCATGCATTTACCTTAATTAAGATGAATGTCGATTTGGTCTTATCTCAAACATTATTAAGCTAATTCATTATCAGATCATCTATCTGGTTTAGTTTATATCGGATCACAGGTTAAGTCAATACGTGTAGGGCGGGATCGGGTTTGAACAAATAAGCCTCCTATAGTTTATTAGTTCACCCTCGGGTTGGTTTGGAGCGATTAGTTCACCCAAATTTTTGGTTTTATCAGGTCGGGTTTCAGGTGGTTTTGGTGGGGTTCCTCCGGTTGAGTCAACTTACTAATGAGCACTTTTGTCTTAATTATGATTTTAGAGACTGTTCAACAAAATTCATTTTAGTGACATCAAAGGTACACAAGAGCGAGCGTGAAGAATCTTTAAAAAAGTACTAGAAAATATTTGATTTTTATTCGTAATTTGTTGTAAAAACGAGTATATATCGATCTGTTACATATTTAATTGCAACAACATAAACTAGGACGACAATTCCATCGTCTATTATTGCACGTCTTACTGCAACTTACGTATTCGCACTGCACTGGCTCAATATGGCAGTCACCGTTCGATGGAATCTGGGCTTGTGCTTTTTCATTCCGAGCCTCTACGTTCACAAGACTACCGTTTGATATACCTAGTTTAATTTACGATCAATAAAAATAATTTGGTCAGTCTGCTATTTTTGTAATAATAAAATACTCGTGACAAATTATACATAGTATTAAAAAATCCCACTAGAATTTCCTCAGAAATTGCTAAATCTTCTCATTTGTCTTCTTAACATCAAATTTATAAAACTTTGACCATACGTAAAATTTCAATTGTGTAAAATAACGTCGACGCGAGTACTTAATCAAATTTCAAGGATACAAACAAAGGGAACGAAAGAGTAAGAGATTAATAAAACTTACTGCAAGATAAAAGGAACATGAATAAGATAAGAAGAGGAACGTAAGATGAGTTCTTTCCGGCCATGCTTGATATATTTTTGAAGCACTTTTAGACGGTCTCGAGTTCAATTACCTAACAAGTGTATGAATTCGAGAGCACGACCCTTTTTAATTTATACTCCACCTATCAAAGCAATCGCTGATTGATAAGGTATATAGATCTCGAGATTTTCTCGATTTGGTACAAGTACAAGTCAAATTTATACTCCACCTATCAAAGCAATCGCTGATTGATAAGGTATATAGATCTCGAGATTTTCTCGATTCGGTACAAGTACAAGTCAAATTTATACTCCACCTATCAAAGCAATCGCTGATTGATAAGGTATATAGATCTCGAGATTTTCTCGATTTGGTACAAGTACAAGTCAAATTTATACTCCACCTATCAAAGCAATCGCTGATTGATAAGGTATATAGATCTCGAGATTTTCTCGATTTGGTACAAGTACAAGTCAAATTTATACTCCACCTATCAAAGCAATCGCTGATTGATAAGGTATATAGATCTCGAGATTTTCTCGATTTTGTACAAGTACAAGTCATTTTTTGATTATGTTTCAATTTCGCATTTGGAAATGTATGTATTTCATTGATTTCGCCTGGACTATGGACGGTCCAAGACTCGAAATGCCAATTTGTTGTTGTATTGTAAACAAACGCAATGTAGAAGTTGCCTCATTATTTTGATGTACGTACAACTTAGCTTTTATCATTTTATAAATTTAATTGGAAACTATATCAATTTTAGTTTTGTTTCTTCGAAATTTCAATAATAATACTAATAAATACAACATTACCTAGATGCTTCGATATCTGTCAATAATGGCACAAGTGCCTCAAATATTCCCAAACTATACAATCTTATTCTTATCTTAAGATCGAACATAGAGAACTTATTAGTGGTTGAACCATAATAATATACGGATACAATCTTATTCAATTCAATCCAGTCCAGCTCCTTTCAACAGAAAAGAACATAGCCTTGAAAAGTTGATTTACCTTTGTCCGTCTTTAATAGGAACTAGGTAATATACCGCGCTTCGCGCGGACTGTTTTAAAATTTTATTATTATAATTGAAGACAAATAACATAATTTGTATATGACCTTTAATATTTTTATTTATAAATAAAAATAAATTATTTTTTTCTCAAATTTAATTTTTTTAGGTTTAACTTCAATGTTTTAAAATAAAATACATACAATTTTAATTAAAACTAATAAGTGATAATTAATTATGCATGACCAACGTTTTATAAATTATTTTGTGACTGATCAAAAATCATATTAATTAAAATAAAATTTATTCAAATAATGCAACAATCAACATTAAGTTCTAAACTTATATCATTTCACGATTCGTTATGTTCCAAATCAATTAATATTTGTTCAAAATGATGTGAATATAACTTTATGTAATTTTTAATATTTTATGTATAACGTGTGATATTTATCTATCAAACCTATAGAGTTCAAACTGAATTTATTTAAATGTTTTGAGTGTGTCTTGCATGTATTAATGTATTATGTGTCAAACATATCTATTCTATAAGAATTGTATCTTTTGTATTTTAAAACAATTACATATAAATGATGTTTTAGAGTTTACCAGTAAATAAAATAAGTTAAACTTTCTCAAATAATATTCTTTGAGGTTTGACTTCAAAGTATTTAAAAGATAACATATAAAATATTTACCTAATAGTAATATTTAGCTAGTCAGAAGCAATATTTATACTTTACGTATATATTTTAATTGAAGATATTAAAGTAAAATGTAACATTTTTTATATTTTTTTTCATGTCATTTATAGTACAGTATATATTATTTAATAATCATTACTTTTGTTTTGATTATTCAAATACACTCGCGATCACTGTGTACATACATACTCGTACACATACTCGTTATCACACTATTTAAATCTATCAAAATCTCATATGTATTCAATTTTTTGCAATATATTTGTTTTCATTCTCATATAAAATCTTATCTCTTATTAGTTTTCTTTAAGTTATGTTTTTAAGAAATACAACGACTTTTCCAATTTTTATTTTTTTTATATTTAATGGTCTAAGTTTTATAACTTTTTCAGTACGTAAACATACGATATTATGAGACACTCACTTTCATTATCTCTACAAATAAAAAATATTTCAATAAATACAATGAAAATTATACTCTATTTGAAGCATTTTTCGCAATGAACGTAATTATTTACATTTTAGAATTTTTATCAAATTTTTTTTTAATAAATTTAGAATCAAATCACGTAATTATTTAATGTAATTTTATAATAAAATTTATTAAGCTATAATTAATATTTTGCTGAGATTTATACAATATTTATTAAGTTTGTATTTAATGTTCTGTTGTAATTAATACTTGTATTTATAGTTGGGTTGACACCCGGTGGACCTTGATTGAATGTTGTGTTCGGTTTTTGAGCTTGGAAGTTTGGTTGTTGTGATTTTTGTTGGAAGGTTGGGTTTTGGACATTTTGAGAGCCATAAGAGAAGTTTGGGTGGGCTCTCATTCCGGGGTGATATTGGTTGTTGTTAAATGCTTGCTTGGCCGGACTAGACTCCCATATCCCGTTCACTTGTTCCATGCAATTGACATCTCCTACCATCAAAGGACACTCATTGGGTGGGTGTCCTTGGTCTCCACAAATCTCACAACTATAAACTTGGTTCCTCATAGAAGAATTTCTAGATGTGTTGCTTGAACTCATCAAGGCAACTTGTTGCTTAAGCTCTTCAATCAACCCTTTAACTTCAACATTATTGGCCGATTCAACCGTTGACTTTCCTTTTCTCTTGTGCCTATCATTGTTCCAATGAAAGGTACGAGAAGCCATCTCTTCAATGAGCTCTTTGGCCGTCTTGTGATCTATTTTATCCAATGCTCCCTTTCCCGAGCCGGAATCAAGGTTCATCTTCATTTCATTGTTTAACCCTTCATAGAAATTGTTGATGAGCTCATCATCCCCAAACCCGTGGTGAGAACATAGCCTTTGGAGGCCCTTGTACCTCTCCCATGCTTCGTAAAGGGTCTCATCTTCTTGTTGGGTGAACCCTTGGAGCTCACTCTCGATTCTTGCGGTTCGTTGTGGTGGGAAATACTTGTTTAGGAAAGCCTTAGAGACATCATCCCAAGTCCGAAGAGAGTCGGGTTCACAACTTTTAAGCCATTCCTTGGCACTTCCCCTCAAGGAGTAAGGGAAAAGCCTAAGGCGTACGACATCCTCCGACACTCCGTTGGCCTTGAACATGTCACAACTATCCAAGAACTCGTTGAGATGCTCGTTGGGGTTTTAGGTGGCTCCCCCACCGAATTGATTCCCTTGGAAAAGTTGTAGGAAGGTGGCTTTCACATCAAAATTGTTGGCTTGAATAGGTGGCTTGACAATACTCGGATTTACCACCTTTTTCGGAGCCAAGTTATCTCGCATAGGAACCGCGGCCATTGTCACTTCTTCTCCCGGAGTTGCAAAGGGATTCTCAAAAGTTTCAAAGGTACTTGGTTCTTCTTGAAAGTCTTCAACTACTAAATTTTCTTGGGAAGTTGGTGTTTCTATAAGCCCTCTTCTACGTAGTGAATTTAGTCTTCTTGCGGTAGCTTCAATCTCGTGGTCAATCGGATCAATTGGTTGACCTCTTCGAGTTCTCCTACTCATGCAAAAAGTCCTACACACTTAAGAGAAGGATTAGTAACACAAAAGACTTAGTCTAAACTAGAACGAAAACAATTAATATCTAGCCGAACTCACCGGCAACGGCGCCAAAAACTTGATGGTGTCAAGCTATACCTCGCAAGTGCACGATTTATCGTTGTGCAAAATAGAGGGTCGATCCCACAAGGAGTTGAAAAGATTACTAATTGTTCTAATCCTATCGTTTAGCTAAGTCGGCAATAAGGGATGAGTTTGTTATGCTAGAACTACCTAAGACAAAGTGAAATTCAAACTAAGTAAGAAATAGGTAAATGAGCAAGAGGAAATGAGAAGTTGTAAATCAAATAATTTAAAAGCCTAAGACTCGGTTCTTCCCAAAACAATTCATAACTTCACACAATTAAATCTCTAGGCTAATCATAAGGGTAGCTAGGTGAGGAGGAGATGGCTCTAATTCGCCTAAGACCCTCCTCTCGGGTTCGAAATAGGACACTAGCCCTACCCACCAACCCCCCCTCTCGGTTTCGAAGGTCGGAATCCCTAACTCAACACTCGACAACCCCAAAAATGTGCACTTTTCCAAGGAGGTCAAGAAATCGGTCAAGGTCATTAAGTACTCATCGTAATCCGGGTCATCCCACTCCTCCTCTCGGAGGTCGATTTCAAACGCTAATTTAGAGGTGCCCTCTCCCGGTTCTCCCTTTCGGTCTCAACCTAGGTTAGCAATATGGTCGAATTACGGATATCCAAATCACAACCTAACCAACTCTCGTTGGTGGACAAGGGTCATAAATCGACACTACCCAAAATCAATCCATAAACCAAATCATTCCTCTAAACTACCCTCACCAATTTCCCCAAACAATTAGCCTTTTTGAGATTCAATTAATGAAATTACTCATGTTGGGTCAAACCTAGTCCTAGTGGAAGACTACTCACTAATCATGTTTCTAAAAGCAAAGGAAACAATAAAGATGGAGTCTTTAAGCATAAACATAATGGGAGGATGAATTCTACTTCTAAACATGCAACAATCCAGCAATAATTATGAAGAAAGATAATTTAAACTAATAATGAGGATGATTAAACTAAAAGACACAATCTTTAACAAAAGCAACTCAAAGATTCAATCTTTAACACAAGGAAATCAAAGACTCAATCTTTGGGTGTAAATAACAAGGATGAACAAAGGAAAGATGAACAAGAGTGAAAATAACAACAATCAAACAACAAGGATGGAAATTTAACACAAACAATTAAACAAAACTTAATGGAAAAGCAAATGTAAACTAATGAAATTAGGAAGAGAAATAATACCAACTCAATAGCAAAAAAGGAATTTGGATTGAACAATAAGGAAGGAGGAACCTTCAATCTTCTTACAACCCAATTTCTACTACTTGAAGAACTTGTTCTAATTAAGGAAAGATTAGAAATGTAATTAACAAGATTCAAACTTGGAAGAGGAAATTAATTTAGGTCTAGGGTTATCTGTACAAATGGTTAAGGGAGGGGGTATTTATAGTCTTTCATAAGATTAAGAAGAAAAGAGGAGAAAAGCCCAAAATCTGCCTGCTGCTGCGTTCCGCCGGTGGACCGGCTGCCGGTTCGCCTACCGGCAGGAAGGTCAAATAAACTTGAAGTTTGGAAAATAGCTGGCAAGTGTTTTCTGCCGGTGGACCGGCTGCCGACCTGCCGGCAGAACACTGTCTTCAGGTCTTCAAATATCTACTTGTGATGTGCTCTGCCGGTTGACCGGCTACCGGTGTGTCTACCAGTAGCGAGGCCAAACTTCTTTTCTTCTCTAATTCTAATTCAATCTCTAGCTGCTGTGTTCTACCGGTGGACCGGCTTCCGGCCTGCCGGCAGAACACAACCTTCAGTATTTTTCCTCCTTTTTCTTGGCATTGTGGGGAGTGTGTTCTGCCGGTGGCCAGACCGGCTGCCGGTCTACCGGCAGAACACTCTTCTCAGCATCCTTCACTTCTCTTTCTCCTCAAGCTAACACGGGTTACCCCTTCACTCGGGTTTCATTCCGTCTTCCCTTTCTCAAGGCTAATTCCCTGCAAAAGATCACGGAGAACCGTAATATGGCGGTACATGGAATAAAAGGGCAAAAGATGAGCGGAAGAGAGCCAAAATCGTGCTAAAGAGGTCGAAACGCATGGGAAACGGGGAGTAAAAAGGCGTAGATTAATCACACATCATAGGTTGTGTGTAAGTCGTCCCTCAAGGCCTCCATTTATAGGAGATCATAAGGGAAACTTATGCATTTGATTGAGCATTGACCACACCCATGGACTGTTCAACTCCGATCGGGGATGCCAACCCCGATCGGGGTCGTGGGTTTCTTTCTTGTTTGTCTTCAATTGTGATTAATTATCAAATGGTATCCAATGTTTATGATTTAATGCTTTTTTAATCACCCGATTAATCACACTTTGGCATCCCAAGCTCCTCAAAGCATCCAAAGTAGCTTCCAATATTTAGCATCTTATGTTTGCATTTTGTGGACTTTGTATTTGGGTTTGACTTCCATTTGACTTTGTTGTGCATTTCTTCATTTAATCCATCACTTTTGCTTATGCAAGTCCATGCATTATCTTCATGCTCGTCCATACT
Source organism: Silene latifolia (assembly GCF_048544455.1). Taxonomy (NCBI): domain Eukaryota; kingdom Viridiplantae; phylum Streptophyta; class Magnoliopsida; order Caryophyllales; family Caryophyllaceae; genus Silene; species Silene latifolia. The sequence continues at coordinate 23,718,722 of NC_133530.1, read as the reverse complement.
TAGTCTTCAACTTAGCTTGCTTCTAGTGACTTGCAAATGAGTAGGATTAAGCTTCTAAAAGCTCAAATACCTACAAAATATGACAAAATATACAAATAGAACTAGAAAGCAAATATTAGCTCAATATCACTAAGGTTAGTGCATAATGACATGTAAATTGGAGCTAAAATATAGGGATAAAATGTATATAAATTGGACTTATCAAACTCCCCCAAGCTAAGCCATTGCTTGTCCTCAAGCAAGAAATCATCCCAACATTGCAAATCCCAAAATAGCTAACAAGCAAAATGATTCAAATCTCTAAACAACATGGGCATAAGGATAAGCAACATCATGGTTGAGATTTACACGACGGCGTAGCGTGGTCGACTTCAAGTAAACTTTTCGGCTCTTGCATGATCTTTTGACTTTCGGACTCTCACGATCCACTCATAACTCAATTTTGTGTAAAAGGACATTTTGTGATTAATCACTCAACAATCCTCGACTCATGAGAGTGTGCCCGCAATCTAATATGGTAATCAATCAAATCATAAGTCAAAACAATCAAACGCAAACAAAATGTGAAGCCAAAGGGTAAGAAGAAGGCTTTTTGTGACATTGGAAATAAGGGGGAACAAAAGAATTATGTTATGTGGAGCTAAGGTTAAGCTAGCAACAACCATAAAAGGATGCTTAATCCAACTCAAATAACCCAAATAGAAATCAAATTGACAAATGACTTCTTACATTACTAATCATGAAAAATTCTCCATAAGATATTGATAAACACATGCGAACTCTTAATAACACAACCTTTTCTTCCTTTCTTCCAAATTACAACACTTTATTCTTTTTCATTTTTTTTCTTTTTCTCCTTTTTTTTTCATTCTTTTCGGACTCTTTTTTTTTCTTTTTTTTTTCTTTTCTTGCTCCAATTCTTTCATAACTCCGGAAAACAATGACATATCCGGCAAACCAATTTCACAATGATATAGATTTTAAAGAGCATCCCAATTATGAGCATCTCATCACCAAAAGAACTTAGTTACTAGCTTAACAAGGGTAGGCTATTTATATGTAGCTAGGGAATAAGAACATGTGAAAGGGGCTATGGGCTAATTTATCAAAGTGAAGGGTTTCAAAAATGCATAGCAAAATGAAAGTAATGCTTATAAAGAGATGAAATGAGAACCATACTTGTGCGTTTTGATGAAACACACACCATAAGGAGACCTACCACTCACCTAAATGAGACCGGATATGGATGCGTCGGTCTAAAGAGGTTCTACCTTACCATCTTGTGGCTTGCCAAAAGTCAAGATCAAGCCTATTTGGTCCAAAATCCATCTTGCACCTACTATGTCAAGACATCCCCATGCATGCTAAATCCCGTCAAACATAGTGAATCAAAAGCTATCAAGCTAAATATGGGATAAACAAAGAGGCATAAGTAGGACAAGCAAAAGATTAGAGCAAAAAACAACACAAATTTCAAAAATTCTCACTAAATCTACGCTAACTAAATGCAAACCAACACAAATTTCGAAAATTGTTGATTTTTTCAATTTATTTGAAAGCAATAAAACAACTAGACACACTAAATCCCTCCCCCAAGCTAGAACATCACATTGTCCTCAATGTGTAAAACGGGGTTAACCGCAAAAAACCACAAAGAAAGACAAGTAAAGCCAACAAGAGGAGATGGAAACGACACATGCGGAAAATAAAGAAAATAAATGCATACTAAATTTTAGAAGCTTCCCCCAAGCTAGCTTGAGAAGGGGCTTTGGAACAAAGGACTTTTGTTGCTTAAAAAGCTCGTCAAAGTCCTTAGAAGCCTATCATATACCTGCGCATGAGCAACATAAAAGCATATGTACGCAATTGATAAGATTAAAGCATGAAAGAGCAAGGGTAAAAATTTATAAATCTTATCAATGGGCGCAAGAGAGACTTCAAATATTACCGCCGTATCACTCCACTCGTCAGCAAGAGATGGAGCAACATACTTAAGACCATAAAATAAATCGTTAGAGTACAAATTATAATCATATATGGTCTCAAATGGGTGGCATAAAGAATAAAAGAGGAGAGAGTCATCAAAAATAGGGGGTTCATCCCACTTAATTTCCATATCAAAATTGCTTAGCCCTCTAACTTTCTCGAATGGATCAACAACATCCTCTACAAATGGATTGCCAAGTAGGTTAAAAGACTCGGGAAAAACCTCATTAGAATCACAAGGAATCTCGATAAATTCATTTGTTGAAGGTGACGCATCTACTATGGGGTTAATGTCATCAACATGAGTCTCTACATTTTCTATTAGAATGACACTAGGGGGGATTTTAAAAGATAAAATTGGACCATCATCATCATCCAATAGCTCAAAATCGTTAGTAGCAAAAGACTCACAATGGGGAGGTAGAAAAGCAAAATGAGAGAAGATAGGCTCACGTCGTTTCGGTTTCCCTTGAGAATTTGTTCCCAAACGAGCATGTAACACTTTAAGCTCCTCTTCGATGCGCCAATAATGGAATTGGCATGCTAATTCCCGACATTCGGAAGCTATGAAATCTAAAAAATTCCAAAGTTCCGGCCCACTCATGTTGTAGAGACTCCCATTACTCAATTTTAGAGACAATCCACGGGTCTCAGAATCCATGCCACCAAGCACGAAATGACCCAAGTAATCCCCATCAAGGACATGTCCAAGGGAGATGAGACTATCGCAAAAGTAGTAGAATCGGTCAAGATAGTCAGGAAAAGGCTCATCTTGGAGTTGTGGGATGAATTCGTAACTCATTATGTAAGGCCAATAGCTTTATCACCTATAAAAATAGGCACTAAAACTACAAGAAAACCGTGAGAATATCCCAAGGAACAAGTGTTCCCCAAGACAAAATAAAACAAGATAAAATTCAACAACTAATTAGCAAACAAAACCGTCTCCCCGGCAACGGCGCCAAAATTTGATAGGTTATCGCACACCTATGCAAAGATAATATTTATACTCTAGACAACAAATGAATGTAGTACTTAGGGGTCGAACCCAAAGGAGACGGGAGTTATTAATTAATTGTTATGGATTGAATTTTACCTTGGTAGATTAACAATTGATTGATTGGGTTGAAGTGATGTAATAATAAAACAATAATAAAGAAAATGTCTAGAGAGGTCGGGTCACGCATGCAAATTATGTAAATGCTCATGTCAAGTTAGGAAGTTGATTTTACGATAAATGTTTAGGCTTAAAGACACCCACCTTATGATATTAGTGTCAACCATAGACCGGGTCTTAGAGAAACTCTCGTCCATGACTAGGTCGCCGTATTTACACATGCTTAGTCTAATTCAATTCCGTGCCTCTCGACTTTAGAACGAATGAACAAACTTAATCGATGAATAAGGCCTTCAAATATAGATTAAACATTATGGTGCAAACATGTGATAGAAACAATTATACAATATTAACTTATCCTTATTTTGACATTTACATATTACTTAATCATGCATGGCTTCCTTTATTCCCTGGACAAATGTAACTACTTAAATATGATGAAAATGTAAACTACACTAATGACAAATGAAATGATGAACATAATGAAAATATGAAAAGGAATACCTTGCAATGGAAATGGAAATGGAACTTGGAAGAACAATACTTGAAATGTAAATTGTAAATGAACTTGAATGGAAATTATATTATAAATTGAAATGCTTAAGGAAAATGTAAACAAACTAAGATAAACTAAAGTTAATCTAAGCTAAGCTACTACTAATATATAGAGAGAATTTTAGATGGAAAAATATGTATGTAGGTTGTGTGTAAGTCGTCCCTCGAGGCCTCCATTTATAGGAGATCATAAGGGAAACATATGCATTTGATGGAGCATTGAACACACCCATGGACTGTTCAACCCCGATCGGGGTCGTGGGTTTCTCGCTTGTTTGTCTTCAATTGTGATTAATTATCAAATGGTATCCAATGCTTATGATTTAATGCTTGTTTAATCACCCGATTAATCACACTTTGGCATCCCAAGCACCTCAAAGCATCCAAAGTAGCTTCCAATATTTAGCATCTTATGTTTGCATTTTGTGGACTTTGCATTTGGGCTTGACTTTGTTGTGCATTTCTTCATTTAATTCATCACTTTTGCTTATGCAAGTCCATGCATTATCTTCATGCTCGTCCATACTTAGTTTTCAACTTAGCTTGCTTCTAGTGACTTGAAAATGAGTAAGATTAAGCTTCTAAAAGCTCAAATACCTACAAAACATGACAAAATATACAAATAGAACTAGAAAGCAGATATTAGCTCAATATCACTAAGATTAATGCGTAATGACATGTAAATTGGAGCTAAAATATAGGGATAAAATGTATATAAATTGGACTTATCAACAACCCTGACCACCTCGGACACCATCACTAGAAATTATACACTCTAACCTTTCCAACAACTCCAGTATCACCCTTGTTTGACTTTGCTTACTCCTTTAAACATCAACTCAAAAACGCACCCATGCAACTGTTTTAACATAATCGAAAAATCACTTTGTTAAGTGTACCTCAACTCAAAATTGTTGTGCTTTTTTTGTTAAGAGTGTTGGTTCCAAATTTCCACAAAACTTGGTGATGAACTCCACATGTCTTTATTCGATTTGTGAATCTTAACTCGAGTCGAAAATAGCACTCAAAGTCGTGTGACCAAACGACATGGCGTGGTGTGACAAGCCGCCAATCCCAAAAAATTGTGCGCGCGATCCGTTCACTTTGAGCCCTTAGATTTTATATTTCTACTTTTGTATTTTTGTTTCGGTTTTTTTTTGTCATATACTACACCAAGATTACTTCCTGCGTGTCGAATCTTGGAGCTAGCTTTTTAGTTTAAGACAAGTTTTAGGCGTTTAGAAAACGTATCGCTACTCTGCATTTCCAATGTTTCCTGCTACAAGACTTGTAATATCATATTTCCCTCTTTGGGGAGTACTAGTCAATCAATTTGTTTCGCACTCAATTGCCTTATTATTGCTTGTTGCTTGCATTATTATGAACGACTCTTGCCTTCATAACTTACTAACAAGCATGTGTGCATCGAACGTTGATGATCGAGCTAGGATCCTGACACACGCAAACTGAGACCGATTACGAATGCTCTAGTGCTTGACAAACACTAGTGCTTGACGCTCTGGCAAGCATTTTTGTCAAGAGTTTAGACAAGGGTGCGCTCCACGATCCAGCTCAAAGTTCTGACCGTGACACGTGGCCACAGCTTGGCGACTCCGGTGGGGAGGAGATGCTAAAACACAACTTATAGCACTACCGACCATGCATAGACACGTTAGATATTTCTCGGACCACCCGTGCCATCGTCGTGATGGATAAAGGATTACGTTTCACTGTGACACGGTGTATTATTGCAAATTTCTTACACTGATTCGCATCTTTATGTGAAACTACTTGGGCTCGCAGTAAACTTCATAACGCAACTTGTAGATACCTCATTTCTGCACCTCTCGCAAACCACCCGGTGATGATTGGGCCGCATGTTTGGTACGCGGAACGATTTGTGACAGTTCGTAAGTTTATCGTCAAGTGATTGCTCAAACACTGATGTCTACCTCTTAGTTGTCATCTACGCGCCGATACGGTCGTTTTGACAGTAATTAGAGTACATTTGGAGTCCGGGTCTAAAACCGCCCTCATTTTCTGATAACCGTTAAATCCCGAGTCAGAATGTTCTGGAATGTTCCGGATATTTATATTCCATATTTTATAAATATTTCACAATCTTTTAATCTTTGGTAAACAATTTCCCGTAATATTCATACAAAATATTAAGGAAAACCAAATTATCCCGTTATTCCATAAATTAAACACAAAAATCTTTCTTCCGCAGGAGGAAACCACCTGGGAATAGACGCAGCAGGTGCTGCGCCTCTTCCAAGAGACGCAGTGACTGCTGCGCCTCTTCGAAGAGACGCAGTGACTGCTGCGCCTCTTCCCATGTCCTTTTCTGCGTATTTTTCGTATTTTTTTCATATCTTTTCGAGATTCACTTCCAAAGTTTCTCCAAAAACCCTATTCCTTCACGTGATTAGTATAAATAGGAGCTTTCACTCCTCATATTTCTCACGCGAGTGTCCGCCCTTCTCTTCTCCCTTTGCATTCTAGACCACGTTCTTACTTTTTGGCGTCTACGTGCTTGAACATTCGACCACGTAAGCTCGGATCCTTCTGAGTACCAGCCTCGTTTGCATGACCGACCAATTTGACCAACTCCATAACTAATCAACTTAAATAATCTTAATCGTTTTCCTCCTACGAGGGCACTTTCGTTACATTCGAGTCGAGCATCACTAATCGTAAACTTAGTTCATCTCGTTTCGTCAAACATGTAAGTCTGAGGGTGTAAATCCTTCTTTATTTATTGTTCTTTACCTTGTTGTAATCACTAATGTAAGATTTATGTCGAAAATACTTGTTAAAACCGATTTATAAAACTACGTTTTAAACCCCTTTTTGCGGATTACCAGAAGATAACCGTCGAGAAAGGACGCGGCAACTGCTGCGCCTCTTCGAAGGAGCGCAGTGCCTGCTGCGCCTCTTCGTGAGGCTGCCGCAATTCCTGCTTCCTTTCTTCTTCCTTCTTCCTCTGTAATTCGTCTTTTTTATTTGTTTTCGTTTGTTTTCGTCAGTTCTTTGATATAATAACATAATAATTTCACATGTACACTGTTTATCATTCATTAGTATATAATCCATCATTAAATCCGACTTAAATCCCTTATAATCCAATATTTGCAGGTTTTCGTCATTAAAGTCAATCCGGGTTGTCGAAATTCGATTCATTCATATTGAGTTTCTGTAATTCGATCTTTGATATATCTTCATCTGTCTATTGTGATGTTCGTCATTAGTTTTTCATTAATTCGTTATGTTTAGCCTATTTAGTTCACCCATGTCATTAATCAATCGTTCATTCATGTAAATAATTCGTTTGCATTCGTTTCGTCCATGTTTTATTGCTTTTATGACTCGTTCATATGTAATTAATGAATTAAATCACTTCTATCTGAGTTAAATATATTAATCGATCATTGAATTCACCAATTAATATTAACGATTTGCGGTTCCGGCTTCACAGCCAGAACTCACCCTTGGAACAGCGCAAAGAATCGGGCCGCGCTTTTTCCAAAGGGCGATCTCTGCGCTATTACTGAGATGATTTCGTCTCAACTTCCGTTCTGCCTTGACCTGATTACTTAGCTTACGCTTAATTAACTATTAACCGTATTATCGCCTAATAATCTGCTCGTTAATTCATTCATTTATTCTTTTTCTTAAATTATCCGTTTTAAAGGTATTTTCGACATATATCGCTAAACCCGATGTAATTGTTGTAATTTTTATTTTATTGTAATTTTTCATTATTGTATTTATCATATTTTTTTGTACCATTTGTATGCCTTCACATGTAATTAACCTTAATTCCTACTTTAACATTAATTTTTTGCTAAATTACTTGTTCACCGACTTAGTCTAATCTTCACATGTTAGGATTAAAACTTGGATGTTGCATTGCATGCATATAATCGACGATATATCGAGTATAGATAATTTCCCTAATCATTAGTAGAGGCCGCTATCGAGGCGGGCGGGATTAGGTGTTCGATCAAAAGAGCTTCCTAATACGCACCTCACCCTTACCCAGATCTCTGTGAACATCCGTGTTCATTGGCATCCACGAGAGTCATTCTAGACATAGAATGCTAAGGGTAACGAGTTCTTGGTGTTCATGTCACTACTTTGTGTCTTGATATGGTACGAGGTATTCGAACGGTTCCAATTTCCCATAAAAATTGGTGGCGACTCCACAAATGCAAACGCTTGTTCCCAAGCGCCCCCGTGGCCCATGTCCACACAACTTGCTTATGGATTACTAGTGCGTCTTGCTTCAGACGTGCCTTCTTGGTCTGAAATAATAAGACAAGATTTTGTAACTATTATACAGTTAAATGTGACCACTATTGAAAACCCAGTTACCATAAGCGGTTGTAACACTGCCTATATCATTGTGCTTAAATTTAATTATAAAATGATCATATATGCCCGTCTGAAAAATAAGACGGAAAGTATCCGTTTAAAACAAGAATTTGTGATGGATTACTGTCCTACTTTAGTAATGATTGATGCGATGGCAGGCATTGACTTTAATTTTGACCGACCTAGACTTATGTGTCTAGGAGTATACATAAATTATTCTGAGAGTGATTAGATGCTACCTTAATTAAGATGAATATCGATTTGAAATTATCTCAAATATTATTGATGGGGCATATTCTGCACCGCTGACCAAGTCAACGTATTGAGCAAGGTCAAAGATATCCACAGCAAGTCAACGACTTAGGCAGCCTAGCCGATGCAGCCCATCGGCCGGTCAGCCTGGGTCTCGGCATGGCAACCTGCCAGCCGGGACACATACCCGCGTACTCATATCCAAGACCCCTCGGCGGTGAGTCAACAGGGCCCGCCGGCCTGTCATAGGTCCCTCGGCCGAGGGGTAGATCAGTCTTTCCACCTGCTAGCCACTTGGCCACTTGGCCACTACGTGACAAAAGGTGAAAGCCTATAAATACTCCTCAACCTTCATTGAGGAAAGGATCCAAGAAATCCACAACTAAACCTAAGTACACTATTCATCTGGTAATATCTTCCTTATCTCTCTACAATATACATTCAGCCAAGTAACAACTTACCCATTAAGTTTACTGACTTGAGCGTCGGAGTGAGTACGCTTGGCACAAAGCCAAGCCCTCAGTTCGTTCATTGTTGCAGGAGAGGCCGAGAGGAACGATTAAGACCAAAGGAGAATCCAACTCAGGACATCATTCAACAAAGCCACGGGTGGTAACTATACTTGCTCTGGAATTACACACGGAACAATTGGCGCCGTCTGTGGGGAAAGACACTAGAAGCTAGTCAAATTCATTCCCAAAACAAAAAAAAAACAACAAAAACCCACCCAAAAAGCTAAGAAGATGTCGAAACAACAAGACGCAGTCGTGACCGACGAAACCCCATTCCACCAGGATGATACCTTCAACAATTCTGGAGTCGTGCAGCCCTCCACCGGCGGAGTAATCCAACCGGAGTTCGGGATGCCAATAATGCCGGACACGCCGCTGCCAGCCAACCAGGTCACCATCATGGGACATGTGGTTGACATAGCAAAACTGAAAATGGTCCTGGACCTAATTAGTAATACGCCTGCTCACACTGTCACGCCGACAAGAGCGGCGGAAACCGTCCAGGAGACCAGGGCCCAAAACGTGACTCCGAGGAATTTGAACGGAGCACTGGGAGAAGCTGACCCAGCCAAGTCGCCGGGGGAGCCCAAAGTGGGCGTGGTAGACCTAAGTCCTTCCCGCACTCATGGGAGGACAGCGTCCCCGCAACACGAACGAGGCTTACCCCAAAGGAACCAGAGGAGTCCGACTCAGCAGAGTTGGAGAAGAAGCCCGAGTCGAAGAAGGAGTCCTTCCCGCTACGAGGAGAGGAGCCGGTTTAGGAATGCGAGGAGCCGATCGCCGCGTGTCGTTCGACACGTGGTCGACACCCCTCAACGCCACGTCCTAGAAGTCCAGTGCCGACTAAGCTCAAGTTGCCACCCCTATCATACAAAGGAGATAGTGATCCAGCCGACCACGCTGAGGCTTTCGAGTCTTACATGTCGGTATGGGAGCAGCCCGATGAGGTCTGGTGCCGAGTTTTCCCAACAACTTTGCATGGGATGGCTCAAAGTTGGTACAAAGGGCTTCCCGACGGCTCGGTATACTATTACGCCGACCTAAGAGACGCCTTTCTAGCCCAGTACTCTTGCAACAAGAGAAGGGCCGTGGAGACATCGGACCTCCTAACTATCAAACAGGAGGGGGGCGAGTCTCTACGAAGCTATGTGAAGAGGTTCGATGGAAAGGTCCAGCAGATTCGGGAAATTAATCCCGAATCGGCGGCCTTCTTGGCGATGAAGGGCCTCCCAAGGGGAGACTTAAAAATGAGCTCATCAAGTGCGGAGGCTTGAGCTTAGATGCCGCCAGGAGGATGGCCGACCAGGCCATCAAGGTAGAAGACTATCACAAGACATGGGTCGGCCCCAGTGAGGCCGAGCCCTCCGAAAAGAAGAGCCACCGGGAGGACAACCCGGATGAAAGACGCCGTGACAACAACGGGTCACGGTCCGATGAAAGACGCCGTGAGAATAATAGGTCACGGTCGGACAAGTCTGCCAGGAAACAAGACTCGACAGGCGCCGGGTGGAGTTTGGGAACGTACCACCAGAGGCGGTATAGTGATAAAACCCCTCTCGTCGTATCAGCCGCCGAGGTCTTCGCCCGAGCAAAACGAGGGCCGAAGTGGGAGAGACCCCCAAGCCAAAAAGTGACGGTGACACGAGCCAAGATCGTGAGTACCACGGCCACACCGCCATCTAACCAACGATCGCCGACATCCGAAGAATGCCATTCAAGAGCCGATCCGGAAGGGGAGCCTCGGCAAGCACGTTTTAAAGGCCAAAAGATCGACGCCGACAGTTCAGGTAAGAAATCCATCTTCGAACGGATAGGAGTGATCCATGTTGTCATCGGGGGCAACGAGAACGGAGGGTCCGCTCATGGGCACAAACGGCACCTGAACGAGCTATATCAGGCCATCAACTTTGTGCCCAACACAGCGATCCCCGCTTCCAACATCCCCGATATAACCATTGGAAGGAAGGACTACGAAGGAGTCATCGCTCCTCACAGCGACCCACTTGTAGTCAATTTGGACATATCCAACCACCTAGTCAAGAGGTGCCTGATTGACACAGGCGCGTACACGAACATCATGTTCGGGAATGTTTCCTCACCTCGGCCCGAAAGTCAAGGACTTGAGCCCCCGCACCAACCCACTATACAGCTTCTCTGGGGCCGGCTTGGTACCACTAGGATCAATCGACTCCGGTGACATTCGGCGAAAAGAATGCGGCTAAAAATGTCCTAGCCGAGTTCGTGGTCATCGACGGCTCGTCCGCCTACAACGTTCTCATAGGCCGAGTCACCCTGAGTGAGGCTGACGCAGTGATGTCCATCCGGGCCCTAACACTGATGTATGTCTCGGACCGGGGGGAAGCGCATAAGCTCGTCTCCAAAGACGAGAATGACGAGGTGGTCAACGTCCAGATAGCCGCCAGAGGATGCAACATGCAATCCCTCAAAGTGGCAAAGAAATCGAAAAAGGGAAAGGTCTATCCTTACAACGGAGGGCGACCTCATGGATGTAACTAGCGGCCGACTAGGACGGTGTGCCTTTGATAGGCCATTAGGATCGGTAATCTCGGGAATACTCTATGTAGCGGCGGAGGTGTCCAAAACAGTTGTGGGCACCCCGACGCATGTTTTTACCTAATGAAAAATCGTCCAAGTCTTCCATCAAAATGTTCATTTTCCCCTAGTCACTAGGAAGAAAGCAGACGCCACTCACACCGTCATACCGACAAGAGCGGTAGTCTTTATCGAAGCGATGTCGGCTCACACTGTCATACCGACAAGAGCTAGTCTCCATGAAGAAGTAGGCGCGTCGCATCACCCAAGTAGTAGACGCCACGGCATCACCCCAAGAGGTTTGACGCCGTCGCAGTCACTCCAAGTGGTAGACGCCACGGCAGTCTCCATGAAGAAATAGGCGCCGTCGCAGTCACCCAAGTAGTAGACGCCACGGCAGTCACCCCAAGAGGTTTGACGCCGTCGCAGTCACTCCAAGTGGTAGACACCACTAGTCTCCATGAAGAAATAGCGCCGTCGCAGTCACCCCAAGTAGTAGACGCCACGGCAGTCACCCCAAGAGGTTTGACGCCGTCGCAGTCACTCCAAGTGGTAGACGCCACGGCAGTCTCCATGAAGAAATAGGCGCCGTCGCAGTCACCCCAAGTAGTAGACGCCACGGCAGTCACCCCAAGAGGTTTGACGCCGTCGCAGTCACTCCAAGTGGTAGACGCCACGGCAGTCTCCATGAAGAAATAGGCGCCGTCGCAGTCACCCCAAGTAGTAGACGCACGGCAAATCACCCCAAGAGGTTTGACGCCGTCGCAGTCACTCCAAGTGGTAGACGCCACGGCAGTCTCCACGAAGAAATAGGCGCCGTCGCAGTCACCCCAAGTAGTAAACGCCACGGCAGTCACCCCAAGAGGTTTGACGCCGTCGCAGTCACTTCAAGTGGTAGACGCCACGGCAGTCTCCATCAAGAAGTGGGCGTCGTCGCAGTCACTCCAAGTGGTAGACGCCACGACAATCACCACCAGGAAGCAGACACCTCGATGGTAACGACCAGCGCAGGTGATACTCGCAAAGCGTTCAAAATGCCTCAAAAGCGTTAACACGATTGAGATACGCACTCTAGACCGCCTCGGCCGAGCCGAGGCGGAAACAAAAGAGACACTCAATTAATAACGTAAGGAGACAACCCAGACGAAGACATAGACGCTAAAGTACAATTGAGACGCTCAAATACTAGCGCAAGAAAAACAAGTGAGGTAAAAACCTCGGCCAGGCCGGAGGCAGAAGAAACGAACTCTTATTAAAAATATTCAACGAATTACAAGAAATTACAAGGATAAGCCAAAAAACAAAAGGTTACAGATATCATCTCCCTATGTCCGTTGTTGCTCGCCATCAGCAGCGGCAGCAGCACCTTCTTCGATGGGTAACCCAGCAGTTCCCTTAGCAGCCTCAGTTTCAGCAGCCTCAGCCTTAGCCTCGGCAGCCTCAGCTGCCCTTGCCCACTCGGCTTCCTCCTTGGCCGCTTTAGCCTTCTCAAAGAAGAGTCGCCTTCTCCATGGCCGCCTCCTTCTCTATCTTCGCCTCACCGCCTCCTTGGCCTTCTCCGCCACGGCCTTCTCCTTGGCTTCAAGCTTGTCATCAAGCAGCTCGTCATATCTGCCCCACGGAAAGGAACCATCAAGAGGGAAGAGCTCCCCAATCACTTCCCTAGCAGCTCCTTCGGCCAAATCCCGGAATTCAGCACACATGTTAGGGAGCATGACGGTTTGGAGCATCTCAATGTCTTTCTCCTTTTGCCTGGTGACGGCCTCTTTGCTCCGAATCACCTCCGCCTGGGCCTTAAATAGGTCCCTGGATTCGTTCCTCTGCTGGAGGTAGAGGTCGGCGTGCCTCTGAACAAGTTTACACTTCTCCAAGCCAGCCTTCGCAGCCTTGGGCCGCCGCAGCCTCGGCCTTAGCTCTCTCAAAGAAGGACCTCCTTTTCGGCGTCCCCGCTCGAGTTTTCTTTCACCCAAGAGCGCCTTCTCAAAGATCTCCCTAAGCCTCGCTCATTGAGAAGATCCAGCTTCGCCTTCGCGGCCACCTTCTTAGTGGCATTAAGCTCAAAAGCGGATTGAGCCACGGCTTTTCCCGCTCTATGATATGAGCACCGGTAAGATCGTTCCACCTCGCCGGCCTCCTTGATCGCCTTCGTGCCTTCCTCTATAAGCCGGGAGACGGAAGCCTTCGGGATGAAGAGACAAGTGGTGACATTTTGATCACCGCCCAGTAGTGGGAGAGGGAAACCTTCCGGGATGAAGAGACAATGGTGACGTTTTGATCACCTGCACCTGGGAGAGGGAAGCCTTCTCGGGACGAAGAGTTCACGGTGACATCTTGATCACCACCGCATTGCATTCCCCTCCACTTGCCGCCCAACGAGAGCGACGGACGACTGCGGCTGATCTACAAAATTTAAAGTAAGCATCAGTATCAACATACACAGACATGCCGGAGAGCCTGTCACCAGCAGCGCCTAAGGAACCGGCTAAGTCTGAGCCACAGGATAGATCAATACCGTGCTTGGCCTTCTTTTGCCGAAGGGCGCATTTCCTCGTCGCCAGCAGGCTAAGGCAACGGCAGCGGTAGAGGCGTCTCGCTTTCTTTTACGGACAAGGGGCGACCCCTCCTCTTCATCGGAGTCATCCCCATTGGAGATATAAACGATCTCCACCGCCTCCTTCTGAACAGGGGGGATGGAAGGCGGAGCCGATGTCGACGCCATCACCGCCGAAGGCTTTGTTTTTCGCGTGCGGCGCGGCATGTTACTTACAACCCTCGCCTGGGCCTCCACCACATTCAAGCTTTTCAGCTGCTGATCCATAAGATCATTCGGCGACGTCCTGCGGTCATGGGCTAGAGCCTTGGGATGAAAGTTAGCAACAGTTTTATCTTTGTGCAGCCCCATTCTCCGGAGGATATCCTCGCATGTGTCCGGTCCAAAGTGGCCTGCGAAAGAGACAAAGCAAGAGTTAAGTAGAAGAAATAAACCAAAGTTCGAGACACAATGAGAACGGTGATGGGCCCCACACCGACCCCACTCACCCTGCGCTAGGGCCGGTATGAGGCCGACATGGCAAAGCGGCTCATCCTGAAGAATGATCTGCGTTGAGGGGATCCATCTTTTCGGTAGCCCACTCTTGTCCGCCTCAAAAAGCCTCATCGCCAGCTTCTCGTCCTCCTTAAGAAGGACCTTGCTGGCATCCATTTTAAGCTTCTTCCGGCTGACCCATCTGTCATGCTCCGCCTTAGTCTCACACCGCAAATTCACTTGGTCCGAAAGGAGAGGGGCGGCGGATAGTCATCCAAGCACCTTAACATACACCCACCGATCCCTCCAGTCTTTGCAAGAAGTAAGTTTGTCAACAGAGACATAACCTTTCTCCGTGTGCACACTGTACCAACCGACGCGGCCAGAGATTGACGGCTGGAGATAATGAAGTCGGCGGAATAAATTTACCGTCGGGGCCTCCCCCTTGAAGAGACAAAGCCACACAAAGCCGACTATCGTCCTCATGGCCAACGGATGCAGTTGGGCCACAGCGACATTCATAGCTTTAATGATGGCCATGACGTACTCATTCAGCGGAAACCGGAGCCCGTACTCCAAGTGTCGCATGTATACGCCGGTATGGCCCGGCGGAGGGCAACAGACGGCCTGGCCCTCCTCAGGGATAACAATCTTGTATCCCCTGCCAAAGAAGAAATGACCCTCGAAAAATTTCTCACGTAACAATCGGCCAACTTATGGGTCCAAGCTCGGTCAACGCGTACCTTGCAGACGCCACCGTGATCCATAACGTACCGCCTCACCTCTTTGGGACGAGCCTCTTCAGCATCATCACCAAAATCGTCTGCGTCATCATCGACATCAGAGTCATCCTCCCATTCCTCCAAAATTCGAGGATCGACTTCAGGAGAAGGAGACCTAGGGCCCCTGTGCCTTATCGGGAGGGCGTCCAACTTCTCCTCCTCATCAAGGCGCGACGGGGAACCCCCCCGCGTCGGTTTGCTAGGCCCGGCATCAGCAGAAGACATGTTTACAATAATAACTTACAGAGTTAAGAAATCGGAAAGTTCGTTTACCTTGAAGAAAAACACCCGCCGGAGTAACAACTCTGAAAATTAGAAGACAATGAAATCCTTGAAAGTTTAGAGGAAAATTTTGGAGAATGAAATTGGTGGCCAATTTCACGGGATAACTGCCCTATTTATAGGGAAAAGCCCATAAAGAAGGACCAATCAGCAAACAGCCCATGAAGCGTCAACCAATCAGCGTGCAGACACGTGTCGGACATGCAACCACGGGATGTCAATTGTTGCAACAGTCGAACGTCAATCAATGCAACAGTGACCAAGCGTCTTCAACACGCCCATTCGTATCTCTCCGCCTATTCACCTTCCTCAACAAATTCCCAAGCATCTGTTCTCCGCCGCCACATGATCAACCAAGCTAAGTAGCCGCCGGGGCAATCAAAAACAACCGGCACTCTCAACCCTGGTCTCGGCCAGCGTCACTTTCTTTTCCACATCGGATGCCCTTTACACATCCATGTGGAGGGGGGATATGGTACGGCCTAAGAAAGACCAGGCCGAGGTAAAAGAAGCCGCCGCAGAAGAAGCCGATGCAGAAAATTTTTTACAAATTACTTGCGCAGAATATACGCTCAAACGTACATCGGAGCCCATACCACGGCATAGACTACGCTGGGGGCAAATTGATGGGGCATATTCTGCACCGCTGACCAAGTCAACGTATTGAGCAAGGTCAAAGATATCCACAAAGAAGTCAACGACTTAGGCACCCTTAGCCGATGCGGCCCATCGGCCGGTCGGCACTGGTCTCGGCATGGCAACCGCCAAGGACACATACCCGCGTACTCATATCCAAGACCCCTCGGCGGTGAGTCAACAGGGCCCGCCGGCCTGCCATAGGTCCCTCGGCCGAGGGGTAGATCAGTCTTTCCACCTGCTAGCCACTTGGCCACTTGGCCACTACGTGACAAAAGGTGAAAGCCTATAAATACTCCTCAACCTTCATTGAGGAAAGGATCCAAGAAATCCACAACTAAACCTAAGTACACTATTCATCTGGTAATATCTTCCTTATCTCTCTACAATATACATTCAGCCAAGTAACAACTTACCCATTAAGTTTACTGACTTGAGCGTCGGAGTGAGTACGCTTGGCACAAAGCCAAGCCCTCAGTTCGTTCATTGTTGCAGGAGAGGCCGAGAGGAACGATTAAGACCAAAGGAGAATCCAACTCAGGACATCATTCAACAAAGCCACGGGTGGTAACTATACTTGCTCTGGAATTACACACGGAACAATTATTAAGCTAATTCATTATTGGATCATCTATCTGGTTTAATTTAGTTTATATCGGATCACGGGTTGAGTCAGATAGGTGTTGGGCTGGCTCGGGTTTGAACAAATAAGCCTCCTAATATAGTTTATTAGTTCACCCTCGGGTTGGTTTGGTGCGATTAGTTCACCCAAATTTCTGGTTTTATCAGGTCGGGTTTCGGGTGGTTTTGGTTGAGTTCCTCGGGTTGAGTCAACTTACTAATGACCATTTTTGTCTTACTTTACGATTTTTGAGACTCTTCAACAAAATTCATTTTAGTGACATTAAAGGTACACAAGAGCGTGAAGAATCTTTAAAAAAGCACGAGAAAATATTTGATTTTTTGATCGGAATTTGTTGTAAAAACGAGTATATATCGGTCTGTTACATATTTAATGGCAACAACATAAATTAGGACTACAAGTCCATGGTCTATTTTTGCAAGTCGAACTGCAACTTATGTATCCGCATAGAAGTGGCTCAATATGGCAGTCTGCGTTCGATGGAATCTGGGCTTGTGCTTCTTCATTCTGAGCCTTACGTTCACAGGACTACGATTTGATATACCTATTTTAATTTAGGATCGATAAAAATAATTTGGTCAGTTTGCTATTCTTGTAATAATAAATAATAGGGATATTTTCTATGATATACCCTTCTTTTCATGCAAAAAAAAATTGACTGTCAATAACTTTGGGCTACAAGTTCAGAATACGATAAACATTTTTTCCAAATTGACCGTCTTTAAGAGGTCTTCCGTTTGAAAAAAAATTCACCGACGTCTCAACTCGTAGACGGGAATTATGGTCGATCAAAGTTTATTCGTTAAAAAATGTTTGACCAACCATAACTACCGGCTACGAGTTCAAAAAGCGACGATTTTTTTTTTCAAATTGAAGGCCTTGACGAGATAATTGGTTTGAAAAAAAAATAACCGTTTTATGAACTCGTAACAGAGAATTATTGTCGGTCAAAGTTTTTTTGCGAAAAAAGAGGGGTACACCATAGAAAACGAAAAAGTTCGGGGGTACACGAGAGAATATCCCATAATAATAAATTATACGGAGTATTAAAAAATCCCATTATAATGTCCTCGTAAATTTCCTCGGAAATTGCTAATTCTTCTCATTTGTCTTCTTAACGTCAAATTTATAAAACTTTGACCATACGTAAAATTTCAATTGTGTAAAATAACATCGACGCGAGTATTTAATCAAATTTCAAGGATACAAACAAAGGGAACGAAAGAGTAAGAGGTTAATAAAACTTACTGCAAGATAAAAGGAACATGAATAAGATAAGAAGAGTATTAGTGATTAAATATTGTGTAAATATTTAAGTATCACGTAGATATATTTGTCGTAGATTTTATTGTATATCATATATATTTGTATTACGTTCACACCGTAACCGATCCGATGTAAAACAAGATATATATATATATATATATATATATATATATATATATATATATATATATATATATATATATATATATATATATATATATATATATATATATATATATATATATATATATATATATATATATATCTCTAATGAAAGGAGAACCCTCAGGGAATTCAATCATTTACATGGTATCATTGTTTTAGGTTTTTCAATACATTTTTTTCTCCTTTCTTCTCCTGCGGCTTCACCCTATCCTTCGATATTCCCTCTTGCGCCACGGCCATGACGAAGGATGGTGCAATCCCAGAATCATCGGGGAACGGTAAGCCCGTTCTTCATCCTGTGTACTCCGTCACGAATATCTTGCTCAAGGTGCGTATGCTCGACAGTGTCAAAATCACCTACTCATCGTGGGTGAAGCTTTTCTCCCTTCACGCAAAGGGTTATAAGGTGTCTCATCACATCGATGGCACCCGTCCTCCTGCCAAGACCGACCCCACCTATGCTGAATGGTGCGAAATTGACGCACATGTCCTCCAATGGATCTACGGCTCCATCTCCGAGGACCTCCTTATTCGAATTTTTGAAACGGAGTCCACTGCCCATGAGGCTTGGCTTCGTCTCAAAAATCATTTTCAAAACAATAAAGGGGCTCGGGCAGCGGCGTTGGAGCACGAATTCACTAATATGTCGCTTGTGAAGTGCTCTTCGCTCGATGAGTATTGTCAAAAATTGAAAGACATTGGCTCCCAACTCACTGATGTAGGGAGCACCGTCGACGATCAGCGATTGGTCTTACAAATGGTTCACGGACTTCCGAAAGAGTATGATACAGTTGGTGCCTACATTAATCAAACCCTACCCACTTTTGAAAATGCCCGCGGTATGCTCCAATTAGAAGAACACATGCAGCAGCGACCGGACTCTGCTCCGGCCACCGCACTTGTAGCACCGGCGGCCCCTCCCCCCACTCAATCAAATTGGGGCGATGGGTCTGCCTCGGGATCCATTAATTCTTCATATCGAAACAACAATACCGGGCAGAAGAAATCTAATTATAAAGGGAAAGGAAAGGGCGGCGGATGGAATAACAACCAGCGCGGTGGTGGTAACTCCGGCGGTGGTCGTGGTGCTCCTCAGCAAACCTGGGTCGCCGCTGGTCCACCTCAAATGTGGCCTATGCAGTGGTCCATTCCACCGTGTCCCTACCCTACACAGCAAGGGTGGCTTAATCCATGGCAACCGACACTGCGTGGTATGCAACAACAGCAGCAGGTTCGTTTTCAAACGTTCCAGCTACCGGGTCAGCCGTATATCGCTAGTGATGCTCTCGAACCAACTCAAATGGGCCAAGCTTTTCAAGCAATGACGTTGTATCAGCCCGAGGATAACAGCTTCTATATGGATACCGGGGCCTCATCTCATTTGACGTCCGATTCTGGTATGCTCTCTCCCCCTTTTCATAAGAGTAGTATTAAGTCTATTTATGTCGGTAACGGAAAGTCAATCCCGGTTCATGGATCGGGCAATGCAACCATTACCACTCCCACACGTGAATTTGCCTTTAAAAACCTCCTCTATACCCCATAGATAATTAAAAATTTGATTTCTGTCCGTCAATTCACCAAAGATAATAATGTAACTGTTGAATTTGACCCAAATGGCTTTTCTGTGAAGGATATACGGACTGGGACACTTCTAATGAGGAGCAATAGCACCGGTACTCTCTATCCCGTGTCAGCTACGTCATCAAATGAGCCGCCCCAAGCCCATTTAGCCGACTCATCCTCTGACCTCATGCATTCTCGCCTCGGTCATCCGGGCCTTAATATTTTCGATAATCTTCGAAGTAATACTTTAATTTCTTGCAATAAGGAGCGTCGCTCCAAACTTTGTCATGCGTGCCAAATTGGCAAACATAAACGTTTACCTTTTTCTCGTTCGAATTCTTTGTCTTTATTCGCTTTCGACATTATTCATTGTGATTTGTGGACCTCTCCGGTTGTAAGAAAAAGTGGATTCAAATATTATATGGTTTTAATAGATAATTATTCGCAATATGTTTGGGTATTTCCACTTAAGTTTAAATCCGAAGTATTCACAAAATTCATCCAATTTCGCACTTTTGTCAAAACCCAATTCGAAAAAGAAATAAAAAGTTTTCAATGCGATATGGGACGGGAATTTGACAACTCATCGTTTCACTCTTTCTCGACCCAACATGGCCTGTCCCTCCGTTTTTCATGTCCACACACTTCCTCCCAAAACGGAAAGGCCGAGCGAATGATCCGTCGTCTCAACGAAATAGTCCTAGCCCTTCTCACTCATGCTCACATTCCACCACAATATTGGGTCGATGCCCTTCACACCGCCACTTACCTTCACAACATCCTCCCTTCCAACCTTCTTAACTTCCGCTCACCTTCTTCCACTCTCTTCCTTAGACAACCCACATATGACCATCTCCGTATCTTTGGGTGCCTTTGCTACCCCAATCTCTCCGCTAACCGCAATCACAAGCTCCAAACTCGCTCAATCCCATGTGTCTTCCTAGGCTATTCACATAACTATCGCGGGTACCGGTGTCTCGATATTGCTACTGGAAAAATAATTTTGTCCCGGCACGTTACCTTAGACGAACAAGTCTTCCCTTTTGCCTCATCCTTTACCCCTAACCCGAACACCTACACCTTCCTCGACTCCGACCCACCACCGCTCCTCACCTCTTATGCCTACCCTCCTTCTCCACCACCAGACCTCAACCCTCCACCCGACACCCCACCAGCTTCCCCTACCCAGCCACACCCGCACCAAACCCAACCTTCTTCCCCTGTCACACCTGCTTCCCCTGTCATGCCACAAACCACGTCCCCGGCCTCCCCCCACGTCACTACCCCGCCAGCCTCTACACCACCTCCCCCTCCACCGCCACCACCTCCTCCACCCTGCACTCATGTCATGGCTACTCGCCTCCAACATGGGATTACCAAACCCATTAACCGAACCAACCTCATCGCCCATTCATCCCCAACCATTTCACCCATTCCCAAATCACCCAAAGAAAGCCAACACAAATTTTGAAAATTGTTGATTTTTTCAATTTATTTGAAAGCAATAAAAAAAACTAGACACACTAAATCCCTCCCCCAAGCTAGAACATCACATTGTCCTCAATGTGTAAAACGGGGTTAACCGCAAAAAACCACAAAGAAAGACAAGTAAAGCCAACAAGAGGAGATGGAGATGACACATGCGGAAAATAAAGAAAATAAATGCATACTAAATTTTAGAAGCTTCCCCCAAGCTAGCTTGAGAAGGGGCTTTGGAACAAAGGACTTTTGTTGCTTAAAAAGCTCGTCAAAGCCTTTAGAAGCCTATCATATACCTGCGCATGAGCAACATAAAAGCATATGTACGCAATTGATTAGATTAAAGCATGAAAGAGCAAGGGTAAAAATTTATAAATCTTATCAATGGGCGCAAGAGAGACGTCAAATATTACCACCGTATCACTCCACTCGTCAGCAAGAGATGGAGAAACATACTTAAGACCATAAAATAAATCGTTAGAGCACAAATTATAACCATATATGGTCTCAAATGGGTGGCATAAAGAATAAAAGAGGAGAGGGTCATCAAAAATAGAGGGTTCATCCCACTTAATTTCCATATCAAAATTGCTTAGCCCTCTAACTTTCTCGAATGGATCAACAACATCCTCTACAAATGAATTGTCAAGTGGGTTAAAAGACTCGGGAAAAACCTCATTAGAATCATAAGGAATCTCGATAAATTCATTTGTAAAAGGTGACTCATCTACTATGGGGTTAATGTCATCAACATGAGTCTCTACATTTTCTATTAGAATGACACTAGGGGGGATTTTAAAAGATAAAATTGGACCATCATCATCATCCAATAGCTCAAAATCGTTAGTAGCAAAAGACTCATAACGGGGAGGTAGAAAAGCAAAATGAGAAAAGATAGGCTCACGTCGTTTTGGTTTCCCTTGAGATTTTTTTCCCAAACGAGCATGTAACACTTTAAGCTCCTCTTCGATGCGCCAATAATGGAATTGGCGTGCTAATTCCCGACATTCGGAAGCTATGAAATCTAAAAAATTCCAAAGTTCCGGCCCAATCATGTTGTAGAGACTCCCATTACTCAATTTTAGAGCCAATCCACGAGTCTCAGAATCCATGCCAACAAGCACGAAATGACCCAAGTAATCCCCATCAAGGACATGTCCAAGGGAGATGAGACTATCGCAAAAGTAGTAGAATCGGTCAAGATAGTCAGGATAAGGCTCATCTTGGAGTTGTGGGATGAATTCGTAACTCATTATGTAAGGCCAATAGCTTTATCACCTACAAAAATAGGCACTAAAACTACAAGAAAACCGTGAGAATATCCCAAGGAACAAGTGTTCCCCGAGACAAAATAAAACAAGATAAAATTCAACAACTAATTAGCAAACAAAACCGTCTCCCCGACAACAGCGCCAAAATTTGATAGGCTATCGCACACCTATGCAAAGATAATATTTATACTCTAGACAACAAATGAATGTAGTACTTAGGGGTCGAACCCAAAGGAGACGGGAGTTATTAATTAATTGTTATGGATTGAATTTTACCTTGGTAGATTAACAATTGATTGATTGGGATGAAGTGATGTAATAATAAAACAATAATAAAGAAAATGTCTAGGGAGGTCGGGTCACGTATGCAAATTATGTAAATGCTCATGTCAAGTTAGGAAGTTGATTTTACGATAAATGTTTAGGCTTAAAGACACCCACCTTACGATATTAGTGTCAACCATAGACCGAGTCTTAGAGAAACTCTCTTCTATGACTAGGTCGCCGTACTACACATGCTTAGTCTAATTCAATTCCGTGCCTCTCGGCTTTAGAACGAATGAACAAACTTAATCGATGAATAAGGCCTTCAAATATAGATTAAACATTATGGTGCAAACATGTGATAGAAACAATTATACAATATTAACTTATCCTTATTTTGACATTTACATATTACTTAATCATGCATGGCTTCCTTTATTCCCTAGACAAATGTAACTACTTAAACATGATGAAAATGTAAACTACACTAATGACAAATGAAATGATGAACATAATGAAAATATGAAAAGGAATACCTTGCAATGGAAATGGAAATGGAACTTGGAAGAACAATACTTGAAATGTAAATTGTAAATGAACTTGAATGGAAATTATATTATAAATTGAAATGCTTAAGGGAAATGTAAACAAACTAAGATAAACTAAAGTTAATCTAAGCTAAGCTACTACTAATATATAGAGAGAATTTTAGATGAAAAAATATGTGTGTAGGTTGTGTGTAAGTCGTCCCTCGAGGCCTCCATTTATAGGAGATCATAACGGAAACGTATGCATTTGATGGAGCATTGAACACACCCATGGACTGTTCAACCCCGATCGGAGATGCCAACCCCGATACTCGCTTGTTTGTCTTCAATTGCGATTAATTATCAAATGGTATCCAATGCTTATGATTTAATGCTTGTTTAATCACCCGATTAATCACACTTTGGCATCCCAAGCACCTCAAAGCATCCAAAGTAGCTTCCAATATTTAGCATCTTATGTTTGCATTTTGTGGACTTTGCACTTGGGCTTGATTTCCATTTAACTTTGTTGTGCATTTCTTCATTTAATTCATCACTTTTGCTTATGCAAGTCCATGCATTATCTTCATGCTCGTCCATACTTAGTTTTCAACTTAGCTTGCTTCTAGTGACTTGCAAATGAGTAGGATTAAGCTTCTAAAAGCTCAAATACCTACAAAATATGACAAAATATACAAATAGAACTAGAAAGCAAATATTAGCTCAATATCACTAAGGTTAGTGCGTAATGACATGTAAATTGGAGCTAAAATATAGGGATAAAATGTATATAAATTGGACTTATCAACAACCCTGACCACCTCGGACACCATCACTAGAAATTATACACTCTAACCTTTCCAACAAGTCCAGTATCACCCTTGTTTGACTTCGCTTACTCCTTTAAACATCAACTCAAAAACGCACCCTTGCAACTGTTTTAACATAATCGAAAAATCACTTTGTTAAGTGTACCTCAACTCAAAATTGTTGTGCTTTTTTTGTTAAGAGTGTTGGTTCCAAATTTGCACAAAACTTGGTGATGAACTCCACATGTCTTTATTCGATTTGTGAATCTTAACTCGAGTCGAAAATAGCACTCAAAGTCGTGTGACCAAATGACATGGCGTGGTGTAACAAGCCGCCAATCCCAAAAAATTGTGCGCGTGATTCGTTCACTTCGAGCCCTTAGATTTTATATTTCTACTTTTGTATTTTTGTTTCGGTTTTTTTTTTCATATATTACACCAAGATTACTTCCTGCGTGTCGAATCTTGAAGCTAGCTTTTTAGTTTAAGTCAAGTTTTAGGCGTTTAGAAAACGTATCGCTACTCTGCACTTCTAATGTTTCCTACTACAAGACTTGTAATATCAAATTTCCCTCTTTGGGGAGTACTAGTCAATCAATTTGTTTCGCACTCAATTGCCTTCTTATTGCTTGTTGCTTGCATTCTTATGAATGACTCTTGCCTTCATAACTTACTAACAAGCATGTGTGCATCGAACGTTGATGATCGAGACTAGGATCCTGACACACGCAAACTAAGACCGATTACGAATGCTCTAGTGCTTGACGCTCTGGCAAGCATTCTTGTCATGAGTTTAGACAAGGGTGCGCTCCACGATCCAGCTCAAAGTTCTGACCGTGACACGTGGCCACAGCTTTGCGACTCCGGTGGAGAGGAGACGCTAAAACACAACTTATAGCACTACCGACCATGCATAGACACGTTAGATATTTCTCGGACCACCCTTGCCATCGTCGTGATGGATAAGGGATTACGTTTCACTGTGACACGGTGTATTATTGCAACTTTCTTACACTGATTCGCATCTTTATGTGAAACTACTTGGGCTCACAGTAAACTTCATAACGCAACTTGCTTATGGATTACTAGTGCGTCTTTCTTCAGACGTGCCTTCTTGGTCTGAAATAATAAGACAAGATTTTATAACTATTATACAGTTAAATGTGACCACTATTGAAAACCCAGTTACCATAAGCGGTTGTAACACTGCCTATATCATTGTGCTTAAATTTAATTATAAAATGATCATATATACCCGTCTGAAAAATAAGACGAAAAGTATCCGTTTGAAACAAGAATTTGTGATGGATTACTGTCCTACTTTAATAATGATTGATGCGATGGCAGGCATTGACTTTAATTTTGACCGACCTAGACTTATGTGTCTAGGAGTATACATAAATTATTCTGAGAGTGATTAGATGCTACCTTAATTAAGATGAATATCGATTTGGTCTTATCTCAAATATTATTAAGCTAATTCATTATTGGATCATCTATCTGGTTTAATTTAGTTTATATCGGATCACGGGTTGAGTCAGATAGGTGTTGGGCGGGCTCGGGTTTGAACAAATAAGCCTCCTAATATAGTTTATTAGTTCACCCTCGGGTTGGTTTGGTGCGATTAGTTCACCCAAATTTCTGGTTTTATCAGGTCGGGTTTCGGGTGGTTTTGGTTGAGTTCCTCGGGTTGAGTCAACTTACTAATGAGCATTTTTGTCTTACTTTACGATTTTTGAGACTTTTCAACAAAATTCATTTTAGTGACATCAAAGGTACACAAGAGCGTGAAGAATCTTTAAAAAAGCACGAGAAAATATTTGATTTTTTGTTCAGAATTTGTTGTACAAACGAGTATATATCGGTCTGTTACATATTTAATTGCAACAACATAAATTAGGACTACAAGTCCATGGTCTATTTTTGCAAGTCGAACTGCAACTTATGTATCCGCATTGAAGTGGCTCAATATGGCAGTCTGCGTTCGATGGAATCTGGGCTTGTGCTTCTTCATTCTGAGCCTTACGTTCACAGGACTACGATTTGATATACCTATTTTAATTTAGGATCGATAAAAATAATTTGGTCAGTTTACTATTCTTGTAATAATAAATAATAAATTATACGGAGTATTAAAAAATCCCATTATAATGTCCTCGTAAATTTCCTCGGAAATTGCTAATTCTTCTCATTTGTCTTCTTAACGTCAAATTCATAAAACTTTGACCATACATAAAATTTCAATTGTGTAAAATAACATCGACGTGAGTATTTAATCAAATTTCAAGGATACAAACAAAGGGAACGAAAGAGTAAGAGGTTAATAAAACTTACTGCAAGATAAAAGGAACATGAATAAGATAAGAAGAGTATTAGTGATTAAATATTGTGTAAATATTTAAGTATCACGTAGATATTATTTGTCGTAGATTTTATTATATATCATATATATTTGTATTACGTTCACACCATAACCGATCCGATGTAAAACAGTATATATATATATCTCTCTAATGAAAGGAGAACCCTCAGGGAATTCAATCATTTACATGGTATCATTGTTTTAGGTTTTTCAATACATTTTTTTCTCCTTTCTTCTCCTGCGGGTTCACCCTATCCTTCGATCTTCCCTCTTGCGCCACGGCCATGACGAAGGATGGTGCAATCCCAGAATCATCGGGGAATGGTAAGCCCGTTCTTCATCCTGTGTACTCCGTCACGAATATCTTGCTCAAGGTGCGTATGCTCGACAGTGTCAAAATCACCTACTCATCGTGGGTGAAGCTTTTCTCCCTTCACGCAAAAGGTTATAAGGTGTCTCATCACATCGATGGCACCCGTCCTCCTGCCAAGACCGACCCCACCTATGCTGAATGGTGCGAAATTGACGCACATGTCCTCCAATGGATCTACGGCTCCATCTCCGAGGACCTCCTTATTCGAATTTTTGAAACGGAGTCCACTGCCCATGAGGCTTGGCTTCGTCTCAAAAATCATTTTCAAAACAATAAAGGGGCTCGAGCAGCGGCGTTGGAGCACGAATTCACTAATATGTCGCTTGTGAAGTGCTCTTCGCTCGATGAATATTGTCAGAAATTGAAAGACATTGGCTCTCAACTCACTGATGTAGGGAGCACCGTCGACGATCAGCGATTGGTCTTACAAATGGTTCGCGGACTTCCGAAAGAGTATGATACAGTTGGTGCCTACATTAATCAAACCCTAACCACTTTTGAAAATGCCCGCGGTATGCTCCAATTAGAAGAACACATGCAGCAGCGACCGGACTCTGCTCCGGCCACCGCACTTGTAGCACCGGCGGCCCCTCCCCCCACTCAATCAAATTGGGGCGATGGGTCTGCCTCGGGATCCATTAATTCTTCATATCGAAACAACAATACCGGGCAGAAGAAATCTAATTATAAAGGGAAAGGAAAGGGCGGCGGATGGAATAACAACCAGCGCGGTGGTGGTAACTCCGGCGGTGGTCGTGGTGCTCCTCAGCAAACCTGGGTCGCCGCTAGTCCACCTCAAATGTGGCCTATGCAGTGGTCCATTCCACCGTGTCCCTACCCTACACAGCAAGGGTGGCTTAATCCATGGCAACCGACACTGCGTGGTATGCAACAGCAGCAGCAGGTTCGTTTTCAAACGTTCCAGCCACCGGGTCAGGCGTATATCGCTAGTGATGCTCTCAAACCAACTCAAATGGGCCAAACTTTTCAAGCAATGACGTTGTATCAGCCCGAGGATAACAGCTTCTATATGGATACCGGGGCCTCATCTCATTTGACGTCCGAGTCTGGTATGCTCTCTCCCCCTTTTCATAAGAGTAGTATTAAGTCTATTTATGTCGGTAACGGAAAGTCAATCCCGGTTCATGGATCGGGCAATGCAACCATTACCACTCCCACACGAGAATTTGCCCTTAAAAACGTCCTCTATACCCCACAGATAATTAAAAATTTGATTTCTGTCCGTCAATTCACCAAAGATAATAATGTAACTGTTGAATTTGACCAAAATGGCTTTTCTGTGAACGATATACGGACTGGGACAATTCTAATGAGGAGCAATAGCACCGGTACTCTCTATCCCGTGTCAGCTAGTCATCAAATGAGCCGCCCCAAGCCCATTTAGCCGACTCATCCTCTGACCTCTGGCATTCTCACCTCGGTCATCCGGGCCTTAATATTTTCG
The DNA here is from genome assembly GCF_048544455.1 of Silene latifolia. Taxonomy (NCBI): domain Eukaryota; kingdom Viridiplantae; phylum Streptophyta; class Magnoliopsida; order Caryophyllales; family Caryophyllaceae; genus Silene; species Silene latifolia. Next base: position 23,690,455 of record NC_133530.1, on the reverse strand, counting down.
ATAATCTTTGAAGTAATACTTTAATTTCTTGCAATAAGGAGCGTCGCTCCAAACTTTGTCATGCGTGCCAAATTGGCAAACATAAACGTTTACCTTTTTCTAGTTCGAATTCTTTGTCTTTATTCCCTTTCGACATTATTCATTGTGATTTGTGGACCTCTCCGGTTGTAAGCAAAAGTGGATTCAAATATTATATGGTTTTAATAGATAATTATTCGCAATATGTTTGGGTATTTCCACTTAAGTTTAAATCCGAAGTATTCACAAAATTCATCCAATTTCGCACTTTTGTCAAAACCCAATTCGAAAAAGAAATAAAAAGTTTTCAATGCGATAGGGACGGGAATTTGACAACTCATCGTTTCACTCTTTCTCGACCCAACACGGCCTGTCCCTCCGTTTTTCATGTCCACACACTTCCTCCCAAAACGGAAAGGCCGAGCGAATGATCCGTCGTCTCAACGAAATAGTCCTAGCCCTTCTCGCTCATGCTCACATTCCACCACAATATTGGGTCGATGCCCTTCACACCGCCACTTACCTTCACAACATCCTCCCTTCCAACCTTCTTAACTTCTGCTCACCTTCTTCTGCTCTCTTCCTTAGACAACCCACATATGACCATCTCCGTGTCTTTGGGTGCCTTTGCTACCCCAATCTCTCCGCTAACCGCAATCACAAGCTCCAAACTCGCTCAATCCCATGTGTCTTCCTAGGCTATCCACATAACTATCGCGGGTACCGGTATCTCGATATTGCTACTGGAAAAATAATTTTGTCCCGGCACGTTACCTTTGACGAACAAGTCTTCCCTTTTGCCTCATCCTTTACCCCTAACCCGAACACCTACACCTTCCTCGACTCCGACCCACCACCGCTCTTCACCTCTTATGCCTAACCTCCTTCTCCACCACCAGACCTCAACCCTCCACCCGACACCCCACCAGCTTCCCCTACCCAGCCACACCCGCACCAAACCCAGCCTTCTTCCCCTGCCACACCTGCTTCCCCTGCCACGCCACAAACCACGTCCCCTGCCTCCCCCCACGTCACTACCCCGCCAGCCTCTACACCACCTCCCCCTCCACCGCCACCACCTCCTCCACCCCGCACTCATGTCATGGCTACTCGCCTCCAACATGGGATTATCAAACCCATTAACCGAACCAACCTCATCGCCCATTCATCCCCAACCATTTCACCCATTCCCAAATCACCCAAAGAGGCCCTCCATGATCCGAATTGGCAAACCGCCATGAAGACTGAATATAAAGCTCTTATGGATAATAGCACTTGGGAGCTCGTACCTCGACCTCGTGACGCCTCTGTGATTAGGTTCATGTGGCTCTTTCGCCACAAATTTCGGTCTGATGGCCACTTAGAGCGCTACAAAGCGCGACTCGTTGTTAATGGCAAAATACAACAAGTCGGTATTGATAGTGACGAGACTTTTAGTCCCGTGGTAAAACCGACTACTATTCGCACGGTCCTTAGTTTGGCCGTCTCTCGTGCTTGGCCCATACACCAACTTGATGTCAAAAATGCTTTTTTGCACGGTGATTTACTTGAAACGGTGTATATGCATCAACCTCCGGGGTTTGTTGATCCTAAGGCTCCTTCTCATGTGTGCCGACTCCGGAAATCCCTTTATGGCCTTAAGCAATCTCCCCGTGCTTGGTATCAATGGTTCTCTAATTATATTTTATCTCGGGGATTTCAAAGTAGCAAGTGCGATGCATCTCTTTTTATCTACAACAATGGCTCCAATATTGCTTATTTATTGTTATATGTAGATGATATTATTGTTACCGCTTCTAATACGTCGTTACTTGAGCGTATAATTGCTACTTTGTCTAGTGAATTTGCCATGACAAATTTGGGCACGCTGCATCATTTCCTCGGCATTACAATGACACGGTCCAACACAAACTTATTTTTGTCACAACAACAATATGCCAAATCCATCCTTGCTCGAGCTAATATGACCGGGTGTAATGCGTGTGCCACGCCTGTCGATACCTCCGTGAAACCCGCTGCTGCTGCCGGTCCTCCCGTGGCCGACCCGTCACATTATCGGAGTATTGCAGGTACGTTACAATACTTGACTATTACGCGCCCGGATATCACCTATGCTGTACAACAACTATGCTTATTTATGCATGACCCGAGGGAAAGCCACTTGCATTTCATGAAGCGGGTTCTCCGCTATATTAAAGGTACTCTTGACTACGGTCTAACAATGACTCCCTCCAAGTCTCACACATTGACAGCCTATACTTATGCCGACTGGAGTGGGTGTCCGGATTCACGCCGCTCTACCTCTGGTTATTGTGTTTTCTTAGGTGGCAATTTAATTTCTTGGTCGTCAAAACGCCAAGCCACGGTCTCGCGCTCCAGTGCCGAGTCCGAATATCGAGGGGTTGCTAATGCCGTCGCCGAAACAAGCTGGTTACGTAATTTGCTTCTTGAACTTCACATGCCCATTCGCCAAGCCACGCTTGTTTACTGTGAGAACATCTCGGCCGTCTACCTTGCCTGCAACCCGGTCCAGCACCAGCGCACGAAACATATTGAAATTGACATACACTTTGTTCGTGAGCAGGTCCAACTTGGTAAGGTCCGTGTTATGCACATTCCTGCTAGCTACCAATATGCTGACATTTTTACTAAGGGCCTTCCCAAGCATCTTTTTACTCAGTTTTGAGCCAGTCTTTGCGTCCGTTCCCCTATCGCTTCAACTGCGGGGGTGTATTAGTGATTAAATATTGTGTAAATATTTATGTATCACGTAGATATTATTTGTCGTAGATTTTATTGTATATCATATATATTTGTATTACGTTCACACCGTAACCGATCCGATGTAAAACAGTATATATATATTTCTAATGAAAGGAGAACCCTCAGGGAATTCAATCATTTACAAAGAGGAACGTAAGATGGGTTCTTTCCGACCATGCTTGATATATTTTTGAAGAACTTTTAGACGGTCTCGACTTCAATTATCTAACGAGTGTATGAATTCGAGAGCACGACCCTTTGTAATTTATACTCCACCTATCAACACAAATAGGATCCTACATCCTATTGTATAGGAGCGTTGTACAACAGCCCATATATATATATATATATATATATATATATATATATATATATATATATATATATATATATATATATATATATATATATATATATATATATATATATATATATATATATATATATATATATATATATATATATATATATATCTAAGCCCAATAAAAATAAAAATAAATTCTACACATCTTCTTTTTCCCTAATTCCGATTTCTCTTCAACGACAAACCCTCTTCTTTCCCTTCTCTAAATTTCTGTTAAACGACAGTCGACAAATCTCTCTTCTCCATAATTTTGATTCTAAAATGGTAAAAGGGAAGAAATTTACATCATCATATCAAGGAGGAAAAACGCATCTAACAATATTTCGTGAACGAGAAGCAATTTATATCATCATCAGGAAGGAAAAATGCATCTAACAATACTTTGAGGTAAATTTCTACACCAATCATACGAACTATTATTAAAAGAATACGAACTAAAAAATACGAGCACCTAAGAATACGAGCTATTAAGATAAGAATACGAGCTAATGTAAAAAGAATACGAGCTTAAGAGGATCACGAACTTAAAAAAACGAGCACATAAGAATACGAGCTATTAAGACAAGAATACGAGCTAAAGTAAAAAGAACACGAGCTTAAAAGGATCACGAGCTTAAAAATACGAGCACGTAAGAATACGAGCTATTAAGATAAGAATACGAGCTAATGTAAAAAGAATACGAGCTTTAAAATGATCATGAGCTTTAAAATACGAGCACATAAGAATACGAGATATTTAGATAAGAATACGAGCTAATGTAAAAATAATACGAGCTTCAACTATTTTCATGCATTAGAAATTTTGGATAAAAAATTTCCTTCAAGATGATGCTCAGTTCCGCATAGTCAATTAATTATAATAATTTAAGGGAGAAGATGATTCATTAACTAGATGATGGAGGAAGATGAAGAGAAGTTCGAAAAATATGGAAACAGTCAGAGAAAAATGAGGATTAGATTAAAAATTGAATTACGTTACTTTTTTTTGCAAAAATATTTGAAAAAGACTAAAATAACCTTGGATGTACAATGCTCATTGTACATCCAGTTGTATAGTCTTGAAATTGACCTATCAAAGCAATCGCTGATTGATAAGGTATATAGATCTCGAGATTTTCTCGATTTTGTACAAGTACAAGTCATCTTTTGATTATGTTTCAATTTCGCATTTGGAAATGTATGTATTTCATTGATTTCGCCTGGACTATGGACGGTCCAAGACTCGAAATGCCAATTTGTTGTATTGCAAACAAACGCAATGTAGAAGTTACCTCATTATTTGATGTACGTACAACTTACAAGTTTGAATATTCCCAAAAGAAAAAATTACAAGTTCGCTTTTACCCTTTTATAAATTTTAGTTTTGTTTCTGCGAAATTTCAACAATAATACTAATCCCCAATAAACTAAAAGATTAAGAATTGCTCAACTTTTTTTCCGCTCAATTAATTGACCAAAAAAGTGGGCCATATTGAAAATAATCTTTTAATTGATTCACACAATTAATTGATACACACAATTCCGTCAAATGCTGAAAAAAATCTTTCATACACAATTGATTTACACAAGGTGGACCCATACTAAATAAAATCTTTCAATCAAATGCCTATTTAATTGTGTGAATATTAAATCTTTCAATCAAATGATGGAATTGTGTGTAAATATTTCAATCATCTTTCAATAAAGATCGTTGATGTTAATGTAATACGGAGTATTTTGTTCAATAGGCAGTATACTTTAGTTTATTTGTATATCATCTTTTTCTATGTGTGTTATATTTTGTTTGCCTGTTTTTGTTAAAAAGTAAATATGTTTTCATTACATTTACACTTAACTTAACTATTAATATCATAAAATAGTACTCCATCTATTTACACTTGCTTTATTTTGTGAGAAAAAAATAAAGTAAATGTAAACTATTCACTAGGACGGAGGAGTAGCATTTAATAAGATAGCATTAATTTAATGTCTTATAATTATAGTCATCTTTCGTTTTCTACTTCTTATAACATCAAACTAAAAGTACAATTAGTTTATAAAAATGTCTTCAATTAAGGACGTATTTATATAAATAGATAACCTAAAAAATATTGTGCTTTAGCACGGACCTTCACTAGTAAATACAACAACATTACCTAAATGCTTCGATATATCTGTCAATAACGGCACAAGTGCCTCAAATATTCCGAAACTATACAATCAATCTATATATATATATAAAAGAGAGTTTTTTCGAGCGATCTGAGAGCGTCCACATCATCAAAAATCAATTTAGGAAAGTATAATTTTTAATGTAAAAAATAAAGTGGAGAATCTTTTAATTATTATAATATGTATATTTCCTAAATTATATTCAAGTGATATTTCTAATTTTTATATCAACCTTTTACATTTCATTTGACAAAAAAATATCGTTAAAAAAATTATGAAAATAATATAATTAGCTTTGTGGTAAAAAATGCTATCATTAGAGTATAGATTTCATATTCTTTGCACATATTAAAGATGGTGTACTTCGTAATATGTAAAATTGTGTACTTTTTAGTATGTTTTGTCCCACATTGGAAAATAGTAGGTGCGGTGAATATGCTACATATAAATAGTAGAATTGTCCCACATCGAAATATTAGTACAAGGTGATGTGATCCTATAATTATAAATATGAGGCATATTTGGAACTTATGATCCACCCAAAAAAATTTGAGTCTCATAAATATTGTTTTAAAGAGTTCTTAAGATTTTCAATCATTATCTACGATATGATATAAAAAATAAAGTGGAAATCGTTGGGAACTACCCGGGAAAGAGTTAAGAACATGAGCAAGAAAATCAAAAAATACAAAACTAAAGATTTTACTAATGGTAGTCTCCTGATAGTGTACAAAACTAAAGAAATAATGTTGGTAAAAAAAATATGAAAATAATATTATTAGATTCATGGTAAGAAATGCTATCATTAGAGTATGTATAGATTTCATATAATTTGCACATATTAAAGATGGTGTATTTCATAGTATGTTATATGTCCCACATTGAAAAATAATATAAGTGTGACAAATATACTACATATAAAAAATAGAATTTTCCCAAATATAACATAAGGTGGGTGATTCCATGATTATAAATAAGAGGCATCCTTGGAACTTAGGCATCAACCCAAAATCATTTGAGTATCTTAAGTACTGTCTTGGAGTGCTCTTAAAAGTTTATATCATTATATTTTCTACCTATTGATTTTATATGTCCCACATTTAAAAAATAATGTAGGTGTGGTAAATATACTACGTTTAAATAATATAATTAGAATTGTGTTAAAAAAATTTCTATCACTGGAGTATAGGTTCATATCATTTGCACATTTTTATTATGATAAAAAAAATAGAAAACAAATGTATGAATATTAATAGATAATATAGTATTTACTTATTATTAAATCGGGTTGGATGTCGAATTAGGTTCAAAAAATATGGTGTACTTTTAAATATGTTATTCGTCTCACATTGAAAAAGAATGTAGGTGTGATAAATATATACTACGTATAAATAGTTGAATTGTCCCACATCAGCAGATTATCATAAGTTGAGGTGATCCCATGATTATAAATAGGATTTATCCTTGGAACTTAGGTATCACCCTAAATATATTAATCTCTCAAAGTATACTTATTATATAAGAGACTTTAAACATAATCTTGAATTAAATGTTAAATTTTTAAAGTTGTAACATTTTTTTTAGGTGGGAGAAAGAGCGATAAAATGGTCAGTATTATAACGGAAATTTTTCATGATACCCTCGAATTTCGGTAGGTTACACATAATACCCCTAATTTTAAGTTTCTACATAATACCCTTGTGTTTACTTTATTTTCATAACGCTATTACTCATATGAGTAACTAGATGAGTAATTGAGCATGTCATGCTATTTGTGTTTTGTTATTTAGGTATTAAATGTTAGTTTATTAAATAAAATATGGATTTAGGAATTAGATAATGAAGTGTTTGTGTAATAGATAACAAAAGAAAAAGGCTTCCCCAAGTCATAAGAGTAATGGGCTTATGACGAAAGTTGTCAAATGGTATTCTGAGAAAGAAAAAGGTGAACACAAGGGTACCATTTGTAGAAACTTAAAATTAGGGGTACCATGTGTAATCTATCAAAGTTCAAAGTTACCATGAGAAATTTCTAATATTATAATGATATAATTAATTAAATTTTCATTTAAAAGAGAGAGATATTCGTACCAATAAAACAATAAAGGGGAAATTATTTTTTAATTGTTATTTTATTGTCACGCCATCAAACTTAATGTCCATTTAATAACCTTTACATTAGGGGGTACCATGGGCAAAAAAATGGAACCCCAAGGGTACCGTAGGCAGATTCTTAAAAGTAGGGGTAACATGGAAAGTCTGACAATAAGGTGTACCACGGAAAATTTCCGTATCTCAATTATGAAATTTTTTTCTTGAAGAAAAACAACGTACAAATATTAATGGAGAGTACTTGATCATATTATTAAATTTAAATATAACTATTAGATATAATGAGTAGCAATTGTCCGTATTCGGTATTCGGGATCTTTGTTGATGTCGAACTAAGTGGAAAAATATAGTGTAATTTAAGAGTATGTTATTTGTCCCACATTGAAAAATAATGCAGGTTTGATGAATATATATTACGTATAAATAGTAGAATTGTCCCACATCAGAAAAATAATCCAAGTTTGGTGAATATATTACATATAAATAATAGAAATGTCCCACATCGAAAGATTAGTATAAGGTAGGGTGATTATATGATTATAAATAAGAGTTAACCCACGTATATATTAATCTTTTATTTTTTTTGAAAGAGATATTTTAATAATATGTAAAACAATCATTAGACATAGAATGTAAACATTAAACCCTTATAACATTTGTTTTTGCATTATAAATAAGTTTATTACCCCGTTGCAACGCACGGGCATTCAAACTAGTACTATATATTAATTCCAGAAACCAAGGGATTTCAATGAAATTAAAGAAAGTTATACAAATTAATTATACTATATAGTTTTAAATCAATAGCACCGTGTGATGGACCCGATTAAGGGATCTCAATGCAAATATTATATAGTTTAGGTTAAAATTAAATTATATAGAATCTTGGTAATTTTCCTAAACATTTGTAAGAGACTAAAACATGGTCAATTTCCTTAAAATAAAATAATTAATTAAGGTGGTCAATTTCCTTAAAATAAATTATACTATATTGCATAATTTTTTCGATTTGATTTAATGCATATATGTAATATATTTATATAAATATATAATCCTCTTAAAATTGCATGCCTAAGTAGTAAAAGTAATTTCGTAAGTAAAGAAAAGAATTGTAGTAACATTGTATATAATTATATGATAGTAATCACTCATTTGAATAGTAAAAGTAACAATATTATCAGCGAGATTAGTGAAAGTGGTAGAAACAACAATGAGAGTAATGAAATAATCAATATTAATGCGGCAATAGTGAAAGTAACAATAATTACGGCGGGAGTAGTGAAATTATCAATATTAATGCAGAAGAGTGAAAAGAATAATAATTATCATGGGAGTAGGGAAAGTAACAATGATTACGGACAAGTAGTGAAATGTTATTACTATTGTTTCATTAATAAGAGTAAAATATTAATAGCGGGAGTCGGGAGTAGTGAATTTGTCTCAAAATTTATTTCATCGTAATTTAAGGATATGCCATAGAAAAATATATTAATGATAAATTTATGGGTTATCCAACTTTTAAGTAATTTTATTTAATGAAAAAAATTAAATGAATAAATAAGTGGCAGGCAGTAGAGGCACCAATACTAGTCTTATTCTTATGTTAAGATCGAACATAGAGAAATTATTAGTGGTTGAACCATAATAATATACGGATACTATCAACATAAAATTATGTGTCTTCAACTTTTCGCCCTCCTTAGGACTTAGAAGTTAGAACCCATCAATTCTGGTTTGACATCTCCTTATTTCAGTTCATCCTTACTCTATTCAGTTCAGTTCGATACAGCTTCAATCAATTCAGTTAGGCTCATCTCTTCACAAATTAATTCTTACTTTATATCTATTCAGATCACTTAGCTCTATTCACTTCAGTTCAGTTTTGTTCAACTTCATATTCAATTCTGTTGAGTCTAACTCCTTTCAAATTTTAAAAGAACAAGGCCTAAGAAAGTTTATTTAAAATCAAATTATTTCATGATTTTAATATCGATTTAAAAACTATTCGCGTTTTTATCGCTTTTATTATGCGTTTGTTTTAAAGAAAATAGAGTGCAGTTTTGAGCTCGATTTAAACTTGATTGTTTCCATTTCTTGACCACGACTCACCATGAAGGGACTTCATTTTCGGCCCAAGACCTTCCCATTTCGTGCCACAGACAATCCAAACCAGGCAGCCCAAAACAGCCCCTTACCCGCATGCGTACAAGCTCAAACCGAACAATTTTCTAAATAAAAACGTCCCAAAACTCCCTCAAAAAACGAGTTCAGTATACCCATCCCGATCTCTGACCACCAGCCGCAACTGCCCTAATTCAGCCCCAATTCGACCCAACCTCCAACATTATACCACATAAAAAAACGCGAAAGTGGTAATCTGACCCCTTTACTTTGACTTATAGTGAGATTAGGCCCCTTAAATTTAGATTGGAGTAATTAAGCCTCTTAAGTTAACTAAAAAGTGAAAGTAAGCCCCTCACCCAAAATCTCATGAGAAATTCATTTTCTCATACCACAAAAGCTCAAATAGTTCATGTTTTATTTAAAAAAAAAGTTCAGAATTGTTTTTTTAAAATGTAAAAAATGAATATTTTTAAATTTTGAAAAAAATTAAAATTTTGGTTTGTTAAGGGGGTCAATTACCACTTCCCTGACCCCCCTTAACTTTACTTGATAGTGAAATCAACCCCCTTAAGTTTGGTTTGTTGTAATTTACCCCCTTAACTTTGCATTTAAGTGAAACAAAGCCCCTCACCCAAAATCTCATGAAAAATTCAATATTACGTCACAAAAAGTAAAATCAATTATACTTTTTACAAAATATACTATTAGAATAAAAAAAGTTAACAAATGAAATCAAAATTTAAAATTAATTAAAATTAATTAGAGTTTTAAATTATTTTATAAAATTAAACTTTTTATGTTTTATAAAAGAACTGAATATTTTTCCTAAATTTTTTGAGATCTTTACAAATATATATATATATATATATATATATATATATATATATATATATATATATATATATATATATATATATAAAACTTAGTAGAGAAACTCTAAAAATATATGTGCCTAATTTTGACTATCAAATGTTTTTCTTAAGTAATAGTGAATTAGTGATATATTTTAATAAAAATAAGTTTTTTTCTCAGGAAACATAATTAAAACCAAAATTTTAATTTTTTTCAAAATTTAAAAATATTCTTTTTTTACATTTTAAAAAAACAATTCTGAACTTTTTTTTTTTAAATAAAACATGAACTATTTGAGCTTTTGTGGTATGAGAAAATGAATTTCTCATGAGATTTTGGGTGAGGGGCTTACTTTCACTTTTTAGTTAACTTAAGGGGCTTAATTACTCCAATCTAAACTTAAGGGGCTTAATCTCACTATAAGCCAAAGTAAAGGGGTCAGATTACCACTTTCGCGCTTTTCGACATCAAAGGTACACAAGAGCGTGATGAGTCTATAAGAAGAGTACGAGAAAATATTTGATCTTTTACTCGAAATTTGTTGTTAAAACAAATATATATCGATCTGTTACATACGGGGTATTTAATAGCAACAACATAAATTAGGACGACAAGTCCATGCCTCCATGGTCTATTTTTGCAAGTCGAACTGAAACTTATGTATCCGCATTGAAGTGGCTCAATATGGCAGTCAGCGTTCGACGGAATCTGGGCTTGTGCTTCTCCATTCTTAGGCTCTACGTTCACAATTGTACCGCTTGATATACCTATTTTAATTTACGATCAATAAAATAATTTGATCAATTAACTAAACCAAAAAAAATGAATAAATAATAACTTTTATAGTATGGAGTATATAAAACAATAATCCCTTTTGAAGTTCCTCTTTTCGATCTTATTTGTCTTTTTCATGCCCAAATTTATAAAACTTGGACCGTATATATTGAATTTATAAAACATCGACGAAAGAGAGTAAAAGTTAGTAAAGCTTACTTCAAGATAAAAGGAACATGAATAAGATAAGAAGTGGAACATAAGAGTTCTTTCTAATAGAGTTTAGAGAATTACGGAAGACGTTTTATTACGTTAAGAATTGCATGATTATTTACAGTTCATGAATACAACTTATATACTAAAGTAAATGGCTACGATTCTAGGGTTACATAATTACAGAATAAGGAAATCGAAATATACACAAGATACGGAAAATATACGACGCTAGAACTAGGAAATATTTACGATAAATGATCAAGCTAAATATATTACAATAACTAGAATTAGGAAGAAGATATATTCTCTATACTTTCTAACCATGGTTTATTTATTTTTGAATAAATTTTAGATGGTCTCGAGTTCAATTACTTAAAACAATTATACAAAAACATGAGCATGACCCTTTTTAATTTATATATATTATAAAAGAGGCTTTTTCGAGCGATTCTAAGTTGTCCACATCATTAAAAATCAATTTAAGAAAGTTTTATAAATAATATTTTTTGATGTAAAAGAATAAAGTGGAAAATATTTTAATTATTATAATATAGTATATAGTATATAGTATATAGTATATAGTATATAGTATATAGTATATAGTATATAGTATATACTCTGTAGTATATAATATATATTTCAGAATTTATATTCAAGTCATGCTTCTATTTTTTACATGAAAATTTTTACATTTCATTTGACAAAAAACATTATTTAAAAAATTATGAAAATAATATAATTAGGTTCGTGGTAAAAAAAAATTATATCATTAGCGTATAAATTTCATATAATTTGCACATGTTAAAAATTGTTTATTTCATAGTATTGTCTATGTCCCATATTCAAAAATAATGTTGGTGAGGTAAATATACTACGTATCTATACATATATATATATATATATATATATATATATATATATATATATATATATATATATATATATATATATATATATATATATATAAGAAGATTTTTTTTTAGCGATTCTAAGCTGTCTACATCATCAAAAATCAGTTTAGGAAAGTATCATAAATAATATATTTTGATATAAAAAATAAAGTAAAAAATCTTTTAATTATTATAATATATATTTCCTAAATTATATTCAAGTGATTTTTCTAAATTTTATATAAAAACTTTTTACATTTCATTTGAATAAAAAAATATCGTTAAAAAAGTTATGAAAATATTATAATTATATTCGTGTAAAAAAATGTTATCATTAGAGTATAGATTTCATATTATTTGCACATCTTAAAGAGGATGTACTTCTTAGTATTTTATATTTTCCACATTGAACATATATAAATAATAAAATTGTCCCACATCGAAAGATTAGCATAAGCTGGAGTGATCATATGATTATAAATAGAAGGCATTTTTTGAGTTTATCTATCAACCCAAAATTAAATCTTTTGAGTCTCAAAAATATTGTCTTAGAGAGTTCTTAAGAGTTTGTATCATTATCTTCACAATTTGATATAAAAAATAATGTGGAGAATGTTTTAATTATTATAATAATATTTTCTATATTAAAATAAGTTATAATATTTATAATGTTTTAATTATTCAATTTAATGAGAATGAGAATATAAAAATGAGTTAGGTAGGATTTCATTACAATGAGACCAACTTACTGAATATTAGTCAAACAATTAAGCGAGCAACAGTTGAAGAAATCCAAGTATAACAAAGAGCTCATGGTTCAGCTACCATCTTAGCTCTAAGAACTGCCAACACACTCATAATAAAATGTTACAAAAACATTTTCCTAAAAGACCCATAGGCCATAACGGCTTATGTAGTCTTAATACCAAATTTATTTGTATTTTATTTTCACAAATTTTTATTTGAGACAAAATTATCCGTCTTCAATCTTTTTTTGTTTAAATAGATACTTAAATTAAAAGACTTACAAACATAATCCATACATCAACTAAGGGGGAGTAGGAGGTCTGACTCCAAAGAACAAATCGTTATTAAATCGAGTTGGATGTCGAACTAGGTGCGAAAAAGATGATGTACTTCTTAGTATGTTATAATATGTGACATACGATTTATTTACACCAAATTTCCCTTCTATTTAAATGTTTTCCGACCCCAATTGAATCGGTTTCATATGTCTTATCTTGCATTTTGTGCCCGGTCTCCTCGTCTATGATTTTGTGCCCTTCTTGTAGGATTTGAGGCGGTTATAGAGAAATCGGAGCAAGTAAGACGGTTCGATGAGTAAGCATGAAGAAAAGAAGGTGGAATTGCTGAAGAAATGTTCTCTACCGGCAGGCTGGCCCACCGGCAGGGAACCCCTCCCCTATGCCTTGGGCAATTTGGAGGAAAGAATTGAAGCCAATTGAAGTAGAACTCGTTGCCGGTTGGCAACCCAACAGCCGGTCAGCCGGCATGCAGCACATTTTCTTTGAAAAATTAAAGTAAAGGAACCCAGCAAGAGGTGTTCTTTGCCGGCAGGCCGGCAACCGGTCCACCGGCAGGGAACACCCCCAAGTCAATTCTATACATTTTGAAATAAGAACTCGCTGCCGGCAGGGAGATTGAGAGCCGTGTACCGGTACAAGATCCATATACGCGAGTTAAGCTTTGTTCTTTTCTCCTTTTGTTTAATCCAAGGGGATAGTATAAATACCCCTCCTTTAATTTTGTACACACAACCCTATCTACATCATTTCCATTCCAAGTTTGAACCTTTCCTAATTATTTTGCTAATCTTTCCTTAATTAGATTCAATCTTTCAATAATTACTATATTATTAGTTCTAGTATTTGGGTTGTAAGAAGATTGAAGATTTTCTCCATTCTTATTTCAATCCAAGTTCTTTTTCTTTGCTATTAAATTGGTACAATTCTCTCCCTTAATTTTATTTGTTTACATTTGCTTACTTTCAAGTTAAACATAATTGTTGTGCTTGAATTCTTCTCTTTGTTGTTGAATTTTTTTTCTCTCTCTTGTTCATCTTGTTCTTCTTCTCCATTATTGTTCTCATCCAAAGATTGAGTCTTTGGGTTATTGTGTCAAAGTTTGTGTCTTTTTGCTTTAATCCTTTCCCATCTTAGTTTAATTTGTCTTATCTCATAATTTTGTTGAATTATTGCATGTTTAATTGTAGAATTCATCTTCCCATCATGTCCATCATTAAAGAATCCATCTTTAGTAATTATTTGTCTTAATAACCATGATTAGTGAGTAGTATCCTTGCTAGGGTGTGGTTTGGTCCAACATGAGTAATTAACATGCTTGATTATATCTAATTTATTGTCAAAAGGGAAATTAGTGAGGTTTATCAAGGGAGTTGACTTGTTAGTGTTGTAAATTGGGATTTTGGTTGGTTTGGTACCCTTGTCCACCAATGGGAATTGGTTAGGTGCTTAGTTGATTACCCATTTACATCTCTTGCCTATCAAGGGTTGAACCTGGAAGGAAGAACCATGAGAGGGTGCCCTTGGGGAACCGGGTTGATTTTTACCTTTGAGAAAAGGGTTATAAAACCCGGGAATTTATCGCGTACTTAGTGCCTTCTAGCCTTGGGTCGGGGATTTTGAAAATGGCGCGCATTTTCGGGTCTTAGAACCTTGTTTAGGAGAGGTCCGAGTCAGGAGCCCGGGAGGTAGGTGAGTCGGAAACCCTAGTGTCTTAGTATGATTTCAGGAGGAAGTTACTATAGCGAATTAAAGGCATTTTCCCCCACTTAGCTACCCTTAGACAAATAAATTTACGGGATCAATGTGTTACTTACGAATTGTTAATGACCTAACCACGCCCTAGGCCTTTCCTTATTGATTAAAACTCGTATTCAATCTCTTGTTTCTTGGTCTTAGCATTGCTTAGTTTATTTATTGCTTTTTACTTGGCCTAGTTGTTACATATCACCCTAAACTTACTCTCATTTGACTTAGATAAACCGTTTAATTATAACAATTAGTACTCTACTTGCTCCCCGCGGATTCGACCCCCAAGTGTTATAACACACCGTGCGCTTGCGGTTATTTAAAACTCCATCAAGTTTTTGGCGTCGTTGCCGGGGAGCAAAGGCTAGATATTAATCGTTTTATTCTATTTTAGACTAAGTATTGCTTTGTTACTAATCCTCTTCTTGAGTGTATAGGTCTTTTGCATGAGTAGGCGGCAAAGACGAGCTCAACCAACATTCCCAATTGATCTCGAAATTGAAGCCACCACTAGGAGATTTATCGCATTACGAAGAAGGGGTTTGATAGAAGCATCAAGTTCAAGTGTTGAAGAACCTTTTAGTAGTGGAAGACGAATTAGAAGAACCGAGTGATCAAGAATTCTTTGAGAATCCTTTTGGGACTCTCGAAGAAGAAGTTATGGCCGCGGTTCTTATGAGATACAATTTGGCTCCAAAAACAATAGTCAACCTGAGTATTGTGAAGCCACCAATTCAAGCAAATAACTTTTAAGTGAAGGGTACACTACTACAACTAGTCCAAGGGAATCAATTTGGGGGAGGTCCAACCGAAAACCCAAATGAGCATATCAATCACTTTTTGGATAGTTGTGGGATGTACAAATCCAATGGAGTCACGGATTACGCCATCCGCCTTAGGCTATTCCCTTACCCTTTGAGGGGAAGTGCGAAGGAGTGGCTCAAGAGTTTAAAACCCGAATCTCTAAGAACATGGAATGATGTCTCCAAGGCATTCTTGAACAAATACTTCTCGCCTCAAAGAACGGCAAGGATCAAAAGTGAGCTTCAAGGCTTCACCCAACTTGATTATGAAACACTCTACGACGCATGGGAAAGGTACAAGGCCCTTAAAAGGTTGTGTCCTCATCATGGGATCGGTGAGGATGATCTCATTAATAACTTTTATGAGGGATTGCATAATGACATGAAGATGAACCTAGATTCCGGTTCCGGGAAAGAGGCACTTGACAAAATCGATCACAAGACGGCCAAGGAATTGATTGAGTAGATGGCGTCTAGAACCTTCCATTGGAACAATGACCGGCATAAAATATAGGGTAAGACAAGTTTTGAGTCGGCAAAGAACGTGGAGGTTAAGGGATTGATAGAGGAGCTCAAACAACAAGTTGCATTGTTAAGTTCTAACACACCCAACAATTCTTCACCAAGAGCCCATGTTTATAGTTGTGACTTTTGTGGGGATCAAGGGCATCCACCAAATGAGTGCCCTTTTATGGTGGGAGATGTAAGTTTCATGGAAAAGGTGAATAGGGTATGGGAGTCTAGTCCGGCTAGATAAACTTTTAACAATAACCAATATCACCCCGGAATGAGAGCCTGCCCGAATTTTTCCTATGGTTCTCAAAATGTGCAAAACCCGACTTTCGAAACAAAACCCACAAAACTTCCAAGCCAACAAACAAAATCAACCCTTTAACCAAGGTCCACCGGGTTTCCAAGGAAGAACTTTTCAACCAAGGCCACCATTCCAACCACTCAGTCCACCTACATAATAAGCCTTTCAACAAACCTTCCAACAAAGCCCTCAACAACCATTTCAACAAGCTACTCGACCTAAATCAAATATGGCGCTCATGATGGATCAAATGATGAATACTCAAACCCAATTCATTACTCACTCTAAACAAAAACAAGAGGAGACAACATCTTCTATCAACCAATTAAGAACTCAAATGCAAGCTTCCCAAAGAATGACGGATAATCAAATCTCTCAATTAGCTTCTCAAATGAGTCAATTTCAAGCATCAAATGGCAGGTTTTCGGGTAAAACCGAGGAAAACCCAAAGACCATAAATGCTATAAATTTGAGGAGTGGTAGAGAGTTGGAAGACCGAGTGTTCATAAAAAGGAGAAAGAGTAGCAAGCCGAAAGTGGAGGTTGAATGATACGTGTATTTTATATAGTATTTTTAAGCCTCTTTATGCACGTATTTCTATGATATCCTCGTAGTTTTATGCTACGAAATGCCCCGAATATTCTACTTTGGTTTGTTTTGCTTTATTTACAGGAATGCACTCGAAAGTGGTAGAATCAAGCCTTTTATGATCCACTATGCTTGCATTTAGAAGATGATTGGATTTGGAGTGGAAATACTTCGGTTATGGGATGCGTGAAGTCATCTCGGAAGTAAAATCCCCAAGTCAAGGCTGAACCTAACGACATAATGAGCTGGCTGAGTCAAAGTTACTCGATCGAAGGCTTTATTGATCGATCGAGCACTTTTGGAGAGGAGAAGACCTTGATCGAATGCTTTATATGTTCGATCGAAATGTGCTTTTTAGGAGTTCCTCGATCGAGTTACTTGTTTACTCGATCGAGTGATTTTTGTTGGATTCTACTCGATCGAAGCATTTCAAACTGTTCGATCGAGCAGATGGGCTTTAGACGCGGGCTTTGTCTTTTTATTATGTTTTAGGTCGAATAATAAAATCCTTTTCCTATAAATAGGAAAGGGGTAATTAGGTTTTAGAACACACACCACATCAT
This sequence comes from Silene latifolia, assembly GCF_048544455.1. NCBI lineage: Eukaryota > Viridiplantae > Streptophyta > Magnoliopsida > Caryophyllales > Caryophyllaceae > Silene > Silene latifolia. The sequence goes on along the minus strand of NC_133530.1, from coordinate 23,672,631 downwards.
ACGTTACTTTTCTCCGGTTACTGCTGCTACTTTGTTCTGTTCTTTTTCCGAATCTCTTTATCTGTAATTCTTCCCTTACTCTTTCTCTTTCTTTATTCTCTCTTTAATTACAATGCTTATTATTTCTCTATTCTCTCACTCTTGGTCTACCACCATTATGTCTAGCTAATTTAATTGCTAGGATTTAGTGGATTCGATGATTATTGTTAGTTGCTAATTAGGTTTACAGATCTTTCATTGTTATCATGTCTTTGTTGTTAATCACTGCAATTAACTGTAACTAGCTACTTGAATCGATGCATTTAGCTTAATTAATCTTGGTAAGCCTTAACCTAGAACGGAAGGTTGGAAGGGGTGAGACCCGCAGTGAACAATATGATGCTTTAGTGAGGGCGGAAGCTAAGCTAATAGTATTTTAGGGCGAATTGAGACCGGAAGGAGATATTCGTTGCCCCTTAGACTGATACAACTGATCGATCTGTGACCTTAGCTGCAATTATCTGATATTCATTGATAACCCGACAGTCCTAGTTCTCTTCCTTTACTGTTAATCTCTCTTACTCTTTTCTCAATTTAATCTCCTTTAGTTTTAGTTCAAACATCTTAAATCCCCAATTGTGACCATAGACAGACTGAATTAACAAGTAGATAGTGACCGCCTCCCTGTGGGGATCGACCCTACTTACCGCTGACTTCTGTTAGTAGTACTTAGGTATTTATTTTTGGTACTGTAACGACCGTATCAAATTTTGGCGTCGTTGCCGGGGAGGCAACTACATTATTTGCTTGTTTATTTTTGTGTGTCTTTAGCCTCAAGGGATTTATTCCTTAAGGCAGTTCTTATCTTTTTCTTTAGTGCTGTTTTGATAGGTCCTACAGGTCCTACCTAGACAGTTCTAGGTAAAAGATCGTCAAAGGGAAGGCTTGAGTACCTTTGCTCTTCCACCTATGTTCCATCCTATGGCGCAGCAAGTGGCTTACTGTGAGAGATGTGGTGCTGCTGGGCACAATGCCGTTATCTGCTTGGCGGGGAACGACGAGGTCTATGCATTTAAGCAGCGTCGACAAGCTAGTCATTCCACCGCAATTGTGCCGCCACATCTGCCTTATCAACGAGGCTATCAAAAGCCTCCATTCGTCTGGCCATCGCAACAACAAGCTCCTCCTCCTGATAAACAGAAAGAAGAGATTGCTGAATTGAAGTCTATGATGAAGGCACTTGTACTTCAAATGCATAAAAACCGAGAAATCTAGGGAAGCTCATCTCCAGCTACTTAAATCTCAAGTAGCCCAATTAGCTGCCGAGTTGGATTCTACAGACTCAGAGACGATATATGCTGTTTTTCCCGTCAGTATTCTTTCCCATGAAAGACCTGAGCTGCTTATTGATGATGAAGATTTGTACGACCCGGAAATTGAAGAGCACGATGCATTTCTCAAGCACTTCACCACGGTTCAGCATGAAACGCTCGATCGAACAGCCCATCATATTCAATCGAGTGAATTCTACGAGGAAGAATTCGATCGAGTAGAACAAACCACTCGATCGAATAGCTGTTGTGAGGAAGACCTCGATCGAGCAGATCATGTTGTTCGATCGAGCAATATTCAAGAGGAAAGCTTTCGATCGAGTATTATCTCTACTCGATCGACCATATTGGCCATAGAGCGTAATGATATATCACTTTGGTCCACCTTGGATGACGATATGGACGAAGACAATGGTTATGGTGAATCCCCCATTTTCAAAGCTGAGCTGGACGCGCTAGAGGCTGCAATTTACGGGATAGAACCCACAAAGAAGGGTAACGAGAAGACACCCGAGTCAGTGATTGCTCCTAGCACGAAAGAGGTAATATATTCTTTTGTCAATGATTCCGACATTGAGAGCAACCCACCTGAGGTAGTTAACGATAATTTCATTTTTGTTGGTATTAATCGCACGCTACCTCATATGATTCCTGCTTTTTCTTTTGATGCTCTACCCCCTCCCGGCTGGACAAACAATTTAACAATTTTTCACCATTCTTGTCATCCGAAATTCGTTAAACTGAGACGGTACCTTAGTTTATTTTTAAGTGCTCCTGAGCTCCTTTATTTTGTGGACAAATTTGGGAGTTGTCATAGGAAATTTGTTAGGCTTAAACGATTAAACATGTTATTTTCCTATGTTACTATTATATTATGGTGCTACTTACAGTTTTTGTAGCACATGCGCAACTATTTGATCGGTTGCTGCATGTTTTGAGCTGTTTTGACCAGGCTAAAATAGAGAGGCTCAATGAAGAGAAAAGAAGGTCGAGCTAGGACCTGTCTGAAACTAGCGCTACCCGGGAGGCAACCCTAAATTTTAATTTTTTAGTTGTTTTTTGAACATTTCAGTTTTTGTTGCGTGTTTAATAATTGGTCTTCTCGATCGAGCGCCATACTTCCTCGATCGAATGGTTTTGCAGCCTAATGTACTCGATCGAGTACTAAATCCTCTCGATCGAGTACTATCGAGTACGTTGGCTTGATTTGCTTCCAATGACGCTATTATGGAGCTATTTAGCGGCCTCCCATGTTGCTGGCTGGTTTCGGGAGGTCCCTTATTCGCGTGTTCTTGTGAGTTTTTCGCAGTCTCTCTCTTCTTTTTAGTTTGCATTTCCTTTCCCTATTTTTGGGTACAATGAAGGCATTGTACGGTTTGGTTTGGGGAGGTTATGCATCCATATCTGTGTCTGCATTCAGTTTTTATTGCATTCCTGTTATCACGTTTAATTTTCGTATTCATTGTTCTTTATTTTATTAAAAAAAAAACCAAAAATCAAAAAAATTCATGTTTATTTTTGCATGTAGGTTGAGTCGGAACGGTGGATTTCAATGATGAAATTGCACTATTATTTGTCTTTTTGCTTAAGCCTTGCATAAAACTATTATCTTTTAGCTTTGTCTTGTTGCATATCTACGAGTTTATGTTAAAATACAGCTGGACAAATATACTTGACCTGAGATTTTGGCAAAGTACTTATAATTTCTAAGGATTAGAGCCTTATAACTGGTGTCATTTATGACCGGTTTCATGTAGGATTGTGAGTAGTTACTCCTTGCATAACATGTTCATTAATTTTCATGAATATGAAATTCAATTGCTTTTTGCCTGCGTACATTCGGGTTAGTGGTTGGTGTCACGTGCAGGGAGGTGCTTACAATTTTCCTTTTCTTCCATTTTTGCCAATTAACTCCACATTAGCCAAATTTGCCTGTTGACCCTTAACTGCATCCAAATTTAGCCTACCTTGTCAAGCTAGTTAGTGTATGTTTTTGCGGTATATTGTCTATTGCACCAAGTTTGGTTTGTATTGCATCGTTCTGGAGTTGGTAGAAAAGAGAAAAAGGAGGATGCTGAAAATAGAATTGAAAAATTAAAAAAAACATGAATCAAAAGAAACAAAAAAAAGAGAAACCGAGAAAGAAAAAAAAAAGAGAAACCGAGAAAGAAGAAGAAAAAGAGAAAAAAAAAAGATGTTTGATTGTTGACGGTTTCGCTCCTATGCTTTATTTATATCTATTGAGGAGTATGTCTGGTTCGGTTTGGTGAGTTTGAATGCCAAATGAAGGGCACATGTGCTTAATTCTATAATTGAGTGAGAATCGGATGTTGTTATATGGTTCTATTTAGGTACTAGCTTGGCCGCCTATACCTCTACATTCCCATAAATGTTTTGCCTTTTCTTACCCATTGCCTCACTTTACCATACTTTTGTAAGCCCTCGGCTATGACAGGCATTGATTGGTTGGAATGTATGTACGGTAGTTAGAATTGTCTATCATATTAGTTGCATGCATGTTTATGTGGGTCGCAGTTTAGGTGAGCGACTATTTTCTTTCTCTCTTACATTCATATGCTTACCCTTTGCTTCATGAGAGAAGAGTTACCCGTGAGAGTCCATCATTAAAGGTCTTGCAAGGTCGACGGTTCAGCTTTATTATAAACATCTTATAACTCGTTTGCATTTGACTGTTTTGCTATAAGTGTTAGTTTGCTTGCATTAAATTGGTTTAAGTGGGCATTTGTAGCTAGCTCTGGGCTTTCTTTTCCGTTCATTTAGTTTACTCGAGGACGAGTAAAGGTTTGGTTTGGGGAGATTTGATACGTGCATTTTATATAGTATTTTTAAGCCTCTTTATGCACGTATTTCTATGTTATCCTTGTAGTTTTATGCTACGAAATGCCCCGAATATTCTACTTTGGTTTGTTTTGCTTTATTTACAGGAATGGACTCGAAAGTGGTAGAATCAAGCCTTTTATCATCCACAATGCTTGCATTTAGAAGATGATTGGATTTGGAGCAGAAATACTTCGGTTATGGGATGCGTGAAGTCATCTCGGAAGTAAAATCACCAAGTCAAGGCTAAACCTAACGACATAATGAGCTGGCTGAGTCAAAGTTACTCGATCGAAGGCTTTATTGATCGATCGAGCACTTTTGGAGAGGAGAAGACCTTGATCGAATGCTTTATATGTTCGATCGAAATGTGCTTTTTAGGAGTTCCTCGATCGAGTTACTTGTTTACTCGATCGAGTGATTTTTGTTGGATTCTACTCGATCGAAGCATTTCAAAATGTTCGATCGAGCAGATGGGCTTTGGACGCGGGCTTTGTCTTTTTATTATGTTTTAGGTCGAATAATAAAATCCTTTTCCTATAAATAGGAAAAGGGTAATTAGGTTTTAGAACACACACCACATCATACGTTACATTTCTCCGGTTACTACTGCTACTTTGTTATGTTCTTTTTCCGAATCTCTTTATCTGTAATTCTTCCCTTACTCTTTCTCTTTCTTTATTCTCTCTTTAATTACAATGCTTATTATTTCTCTATTCTCTCACTCTTGGTCTACCACCATTATGTCTAGCTAATTTAATTGCTAGGATTTAGTGTATTCGATGATTATTGTTAGTTGCTAATTAGGTTTACAGATCTTTCATTGTTATCATGTATGTCTTTGTTGTTAATCACTGCAATTAACTGTAACTAGCTACTTGAATCGATGCATTTAGCTTAATTAATCTTGGTAAGCCTTAACCTAGACCGGAAGGTTGGAAGGGGTGAGACCCGCAGTGAACAATAGGATGCTTTAGTGAGGGCGGAAGCTAAGCTAATAGTATTTTAGGGCGAATTGAGACAGGAAGGAGATATTCGTTGCCCCTTAGACTGATACAACTGATCGATCTGTGACCTTAGCTGCAATTATCTGACATTCATTGATGACCCGACAATCCTAGTTCTCTTCCTTTACTGTTAATCTCTCTTACTCTTTTCTCACTTTAATCTCCTTTCGTTTTAGTTCAAACATCTTAAATCCCCAATTGTGACCATAGACAGACTGAATTAACAAGTAGATAGTGACCGCCTCCCTGTGGAGATCGACTCTACTTACCGTTGACTTCTGTTAGTAGTACTTAGGTATTTATTTTTGGTACTGTAACGACCGTATCATTGAACCACCAAAAGTGATTGAAGAAAAGGTGATTGAAGATGATCTTGTAGAGGTCGTTGTGGAAACTTCCATGCTTGTTGATGAGTCCACCAAGGTTTTTGATGAACCCACAAAGGTTGTTGAGGAACCCAAGCAACAAGTTGTGAGGACATATGTGCCGCCAATTCCTTTTCCGCAAAGGTTGGCAAGGGCAAGGCTTGAGCAAAAGTATGGAAAATTAATGGACATGATGAAGGGAATCAACATCACAATGTCGTTCATTGATACCATCAAGGAAATACCAACATATGGTAATTTCTTGAAGGAGTTGATTTCCAACAAGAATGTCGTGGAAACCTAAGCAACGGTAAACTTGTCTAAGGAGTGTAGTGTCATTCTAATGAATGAGGGGCCCCCAAAGCTTGAAGATCCGGGGAGTTTTTCCATACCATGTACCATCAGGACCGTTCAAATAGAGAGAGCTCTATGTGATTTGGGGGCAAGCATTAGCCTCATGCCTCTCAAAATTTTCAAGAAATTGAAGGGTTACAAACTTTCACCAACTAGAGTTTCTTTACATCTTGCGGATAGGTCGGTGAGGCATCCAATTGGTCTTGTGGAAGACATCACACTCAAGGTAGGCAAACTTGAAATTCCTTGTTATTTTTATGTGATGGATATCCCCGAAAATTCAAACATTCCCAGCAATTGGGGCGCCCTTGCTTTACCACGGGGAGTGCCTTGATTGATGTGAAAAATGGAAAGCTATCTCTTCAAGTTGGTTAAGAAAAAGAGGAGTTCTCTTTGAATAAGGCTATGAAAGAGCCTTTGGAAGCAAAGTCATGCTACATGATTTTGATATGGTAGAAGAATGGGTAGACATGAAGAGATTTGAAAAAAACAAAGGTTTACAAGGATTTCTTGAAGGTAAGGTGAAGGATTGCAAGGAGCACCAGGAATATGCTTTGGCTATGGATTCAACAATTGTAGAAGACCTAAACAAAGAATTTGAGAGCTTAAGGAAGGACGGTAACATTGAGGAGAGATCTATGCCTCCTCAAGTGGAATTAAAGCCTCTTCCCTCTACTCTTAAACATGCTTTTCTTGGTCCTAATGAGACTTGCCCCATCATTGTCAATAGTGCACTCAATGACATTGAACTTGAAAAGTTACTTGTTGTTGTGAGAAAATTTCGAAAATGTCATTGGGTACACAATTGATGATATTAAGGGTGTTAACCCTTCTTTTTACACTCATCGGATTTACTTAGAGGATGAGGGCTCATCTTCTATTGATCCCCAATGCCGCCTTAATCCTAAAATGAAGGAAGTTGTGAGAAAAGAAGTTCTCAAATTACTTGATGCTGGGATCATCTATCCCATTTCGGATAGTCGGAGGGTTAGTCCGGTGCATGTGGTGCCCAAAAAGGGGGGATGACGGTGATTAGAAATGATAAGAATGAATTGATACCTACTAGAACCGTGACCAGGTGGTGCATAGAAGGTTGAACAAGGCCACCCGGAAAGACCATTTTCCACTCCCCTTCATGGACCAAATATTGGAGCGTTTGACTCAACATGACTTCTTTTGTTTCTTAGATAGATACTCGGGATTTTTTCAAATCTCTACCCATCCAAGTGACCAAGAAAAGACCACCTTCACATATCTTTTCGGCACATATGCTTATATAAGAATGTCGTTTGGATTATGTAATGCACCTTCGACCTTCCAACGTTGCATGATGTCAATTTTCACCGATTTCGTTAAGAATGAAATTGAAGTATTTATGGATGATTTCTCGGTGGTTGGGAAATATTTTGAAAATTACTTGACGAATTTGGAGAAAGTATTGACTAAATGCCGTGTCGCTTGGTTCTATATTGGGAGAAGTGTCATTTTATGGTGACCGCCTGGGTGGTTTTGGGACATGTTGTGTCTACTAAGGGTATAGAAATTGACCAAGCTAAGGTTGAAGTCATAAAAACCTTGCCCCCTCCCACTAATGTTAAGGGCATTAGGAGTTTTCTTTGGCATGTCGGTTTTTACCGATGGTTTATTAAGGATTTTTCTTTGATTTCCCGGGCATTAGGAGTTTTCTTTGGCATGTCGGTTTTTACCGACGGTTTATTAAGGATTTTTCTTTGATTTCCCATCCATTAACTCACTTGCTTGGTAAAGATGTACCATTTGAATTCACTAATGAATGTCTTGTTGCCTTTAATAGGTTGAAGGAGGCTCTTATCTCCGCTCCGATCATGCAACCCCCTACTTGGGGAGAACCGTTTGAGTTGATGTGTGATGTTAGCAATGTTGCGGTAGGAGCGGTGCTTGGACAAAAGAAGAATGGTAAACATCATGCCATATATTATGCAAGAAAGACTTTGGATGAAGCTCAAGCAAATTACACCACTATCGAAAAGAAGCTTTTAGCGGTCATTTATGCTATGAACAAGTTCCGTTCTTATTTGGTGGGCTCTAAGGTAATAGTGCATACCAATCATACGACATTGAAGAATTTGCTAATCGAAAAGGAATTAAAACTCCGCTTCATTCGGTGGATACTACTGCTACAAGAGTTTGATATTGAGATAAGAGATAAGAAAGGTGTGGAGAATGTTGTAGTCGACCATTTATCGAGGCTATTGAATGAGAATGTGAAATATAGGCTACCAATTGATGATTACTTGCTGGATGATCAATTGTTTGTACTCGTGCGGATTTTGTTAACTACTAAGTGTCGGGCATCATACCGCATGACTATGACTCCCATAAGAAGGAGAGGTTCTTTCATGATGTAAAACGATGCTTTTGGGAGGAACCATGTCTTTATAAGTCAAGTGTGAATGGGATCATTAGGAGATGTATTCCGGATGAATAGGTGAAGCAAATAATATCCCATTGCCATGACATGCCCAGTGGAGGGCACTGAAGTTCAAGTAAAACCGCCGCAAGGGTACGTCCATGCGGGTTTTATTGGTTCACCTTGTTTCATGATGTGGCAAGTTATGTGAAGGGATGTGACAAATGCCAAAGGAGTGGGAACATCTCAAGGAGGCATGAAATGCCTATGAATTATGTTCTTGAAGTGGAGTTATTTGATGTGTGGGGAATTGACTATCAAGGTCATTTTCCTTCCTCCCATGGAAATGAATATATACTTGTTGCGGTCGACTATGTTAGCAAGTGGGTTGAAGCAATTCCCACCAAAACTTGTGATGCGAAATCGGTGACCAAGCTCATGGAGACCATCATATTTCCTAGATTTGGAGTGCCAAGAATTTTGATTAGAGGTGGAACCCATTTCCGGGAGCGAGCTTTGGATGCTCTTCTAAGACGACATGGGTGCAACATAGACGGAGTCTAGCCTATCACCCACAAGCTAACGGACAAGCCGAAATCTTCAATCGTGAGATAAAAATGATTCTTGAGAAGACCATTAGTCAGTCAAGGAAAGATTGGTCAATCAAGCTCAATGATGCATTATGGGCTTACCGCACCGCTTTCAAAACACCAATAAGAACCTCACCATTCTGGTTGGTGTATGGAAAGCCATGTCATTTGCCGATGGAAATGGAACACAAGGCTCATTGGACTATCTGGTTTCTTAATTTCGACTTGAAGAGTGAGGGAGAGAAGCGACTCCTTGACCTCAATGAACTTGATGAATTTAGACTAGAGGCTTATGAGAGCTCTATATTGTACAAAGAGAGGACAAAGCGATTTCATGGTAAAGCTATTTTAAAGAGGGAGTTCAAGGTGGGGGACTTGGTCCACCTCTTTAATTCAAGATTTAAGCTCTTCTCGGGTAAGCTAAAGTTCAAGTGGTCGGGTCCTTTCACCGTAGTCCGAGTCTTTCCTTATGGCTCGGTGGAAGTGGCCGATGGAGATCGCGCTTTCAAAGTTAATGTGCAACGGCTCAAGCACTACATAGCCGGACCACCTAAATCGAAGAACGTAGATGCCCTTGAAACTTGTCTCGTCCCTCATTGAATCTTGTTTCACTCTTGACGATATTTTAGTTTATTCAAGCTTTTCCGTGACTTGGTCGAGCCTACGACGTAAAACAAGGCCGCTACTTGGGAGGCAACCCATGGATTTTGTAAATAACATGCATATAGCTAGGAAATGAGAGGATTTGAAATTACCGTGCTTGGTACTATTTGAATTGTGAGATGAGGCCCTTCACTTGCCCAATTCCCGACATGATGCGTCGTTTTGAAAGTGAAAAACACGAGAAAATGGGAAAGTGAAGAAGTCGGGTTTATTTGAAGAAGGAGAAATTTTTTATTTGAAGAAGGAGAAATTGAAGAAGAAAGAAAAGAAAAAGAAAAGAAATGGGCTGAAAATCGTTTAATAGTGCTCTCTGCCGGTGGACTGGCAGCCAGTACCCCAATCGACAGCAAGCACTTTTCAAATTGTGAAGGATTGTTGAAATTTTGAAGAAGGGGGTGTGTGTGGCGGCAGGCCGACAGCCGGCCCACCGGCAGAGAAGCCCGTTACTAAGGAAAATAAGGAGAAAAGGATGAAGTAGATTCCCCTGCCGGCAGGCCGGGAGCCAGCTCACCGGTAGGGAACCACGCTGCAGGTCAAAATTTGAGCTAAAAGAGAATTGGAGGAGCCCTCTGCCGGTGGACCGGCAACCGGTGCCCCCACCGACAACGAGTGCTTTATTTTTTGAAGGAGAATTTCAGATTTTGAATTTATGGGGAGTGCTCTCTACCGGAAGACCGGCTCGCAGTACCCCCACCGGCAGAGAGCCTCAAATCGTCTAAAACAAAGCCGTGCTCCCCCTCTTTTCTTCATAATTATTTAACCATTCTTCTCTCTAATATCTTCTCTCCCCTTTCTTACTCCACTCAAACACCGTTAAAACTCCACCAAATCTTCACCAATCACCCACACATCACTTCTTCTTCACTATTCACCTTCCAATCCTTCATCTATGGCAGGAAAGAGAACAAGGGATGATCTCGCAAGGGCACAACAACAACTAGTCGAGGCGGCGGCTAACGATACAAACCCGGATCCCGATTTTCCGGAGGTTGAGTTTGTCACACAAACTCAAAAAGGTAAATTTATACTCTTTAAGCAATGCCCCCTAACCCCGACTCATTTTATTTTTCGCGCCTCTATGCGGAACCTAGGCTTGGATAAGAAAACATAAGCTTTGTTTAGGGGAGTCGGTATGAAAGAAATGTATAACATGCATGAGCGGACTTACCCTCGAATTACTAGGGAATTTTTGAGTAGTTTGCGTATTGATAAGGATAGAGGAACCGGGATGGTGGCCCAATTGCATTTTTGCCTCATGAATCGAGACCACACAACTTCCCTTGCCCGACTTGCCAATATTTTCGGGTTGGAAAATGCCAATTCCAAGAAGACACTAAAACCCTCCACTTTTCACGGGTGTGGAAAGCTATTTCGGGGTTAGATGATAAGATGGTGTGAAAAGACCGGCTACCTCTTTCCACAATGCACCCATGAAGATATGGCACCTATTTATGAGGTGTACCGTTTTTGCCGTCGATGAACCTTGGGTCTTTAGGGTTATTGAGCTTGAAATTTTAGGCTCGTATTTGATCACGAAACTTAAGCCCTACAAAATCAATGTTGCTCATCACATGGTCCTCCACTTAGCCAAATTGGCTAACTCTCCGGGCAAAAAGTTCCCTTTCATGTGGGTGGCATCATCACCCGCATAGCCAAGAGCCTTGACCGATCGGTGGACTTATCCGGGATGAATTGGGTACTCAGGGAGACTTATATCATAAAGGATTATATGATGAAATCTCTTGAGTGGATCAAGACGAACCCCTTTGACGGCCTTGAGTATTGGCAAATCCAAAAGCGGAATTCCATTCCGCTCCCAAATGCAAACAAAATGAAAATCAAGTCCGACCAAGATTCTTACCGCCTTGAAATTGAAGAGGAGGCGGACCCGTCCCAACCTCCCCAAGAGCAACCAATCACCTATGGGAGGGACAACCCGACGCAAACCGCGTCTACTCTCTGGTACATGATGCCGACCCCTTTCATTTTCCAACCCAATCCTTGGAACCCTAAATTTGGTGAAAGATCCTCTTCAAGCCAACCTCCTTAACCAACCCCGCTCCACTCCGACTTAGTGTCATTTATGAATGATATGAGATTGGGATTACAAATGGTCGCTAGTGAGAGACTTGGTTTGCAACAACGCTTGGATAGGATATACTTCGACCAAGCGGTGGGGCAATTCCCTATTTATGATGACTACCAGAGGAGGAAGTACAACCATCCCTCCGGCCTTTACCCCTCTTACTTCCTTGAGCCGGATGGTGGGTACCCCAAGGACGGGAGCTTTGCCTACGCCGACATTAACATTCGGCCGGATTACTTTAGCACCCCCATTTTCCCCACCCCGACCTCCACTCAAGGGGAGGGGCATGATACCCAATGGTTCGGAGGGACCCCCTCCATTTTTGGTGATGTCGGGTTCGCTAGTGGCTCGGGAGGGAACCAAGACTTGTTCATTGACATGACCACGGAAGTGGGTGACTCAACCGTGGCCATGAACACGGACGACTTCATTTGGGAACCCGAGTTCGGAGCGGGAAATAATGATGATGATGAGGAGGAGGAGGAGGAAGACGACGACGAGTCCTAGGTGGCCTAGTCTTTGGCCTATTTTTGCTCCTAATCCAATTCAAAACCGAGTATGAATCCCTTAATCCAAACTCTCTCATTCATATTTATTTTTGTATGCATTTAGGTTACTTGTAATATATTTAGATTAGTAAATCATTTAGTTGCATTCATTTAGGATTGCATTAGATTTAAATTTTGTAAAATATTATAACATATAAGAATTGCATTCATTTAGTATATTTTGCATCGTAATTTCAATATTGCATATAGGATTGTTCATGCATTGCATCCCCATTTCAAAATACAAATAAAAAAAAAACAATTTGAAAAATCAAAAGACACAAAAACATGCAATTTATTTTCATAATCTCCGCCACACACCATGTAAATAAATAAGTGTGGGGAAGAAATTCTATATATTCAAAAAAAAAAAAATACAAAAACATATTTTTAATTTTTAAACATCAACAAAACCCAAAAATATGTTGTTTTTATTCTTATAAACTCGCCTCCTAACCACACTTCCTTCATCACCGGACATTGTATATAACAAGTGTGGGGAGGAGGCTCAAAAAAAAATCCATGTTCCTTACTTTCGAAAATCGTAAAAAACTACCAAAAATATGTTCTCAAATTTCAATATTTCAATATATATATAATATATACAAAAAAAAATTGTTATCTCTTTTCTTATTCTCTCCCTATGTTTTGTTCCATTGAGGACAATGCAATTTCTAAGTGTGGGGAAGGAAATATCTACTTCGTATATATTTGTATATAATGTTCATTTGTAAATATCAATATATATATATATATATATATATATATATATATATATATATATATATATATATATATATATATACACTTGTAAATTTAAGAATATTCAAGAAAATGCCTAAAAATTCAAAAATTCAAAAAATTCAAAAAAAAAATTGCATTGTATATATATGTTGTCTAACAAGTGGCACAGGCACCTACAGAACATTGGAGGCATTAGGAGACTATAAGCCCGCTTGGTTTGATCTTTCTTATCTCTTTCTCCTTTCCCCATTCATTTTCTTTTACAAGTTGTTGTATATATGGAGGAGGATGGGCTTTGTTGATGAGGATGTTCCATTTGGAACTTGGTTTATGTGTTTACGTGTTGCTAGGTTAGAAAAAGTGTTTGCATGTTTACTCTTGTTGTTAGTTTAGAATTGCATCCCGTATCTTGTAAATAGTTTTTTGTGCTTTAAATTCTGTTGGCATCTTATGTGTACATATTTCTAACAAATGTAGTCTAGGAAGGGAACATGATACCCTTATGATTATACCGTCTTGACCGTGTCTTTCCCCTCTTAGTGGATTGCACCCATTGACCTCCTTGTTAGGGTATTTGTTTGTAAATACCCGGGAAATGAGGCTAGGCCGGAAAGTATTGACCACCATATGAGACCAAGACCGTAGTCTAGACCTAAATTTCGACATAGATACTTACATGCGAGATGTAGAGCCTCCTTGGGACCGATACATCCATGCCTGGTCTCCCTTAGGTGTGAGTAGGCTCCTTGCGTGGCATGTCACATCACGACGCATAAGCATGGTGTCCTCTCCTTTTAGACCATGAGATGTTCATTTGTGTGCATATTTTGAAACAATTCGCTACATTTCATTCTTAAGCCTCACATTGCCAAATAAGCCTAATTTTTCGACCCTTTACACAAGGTCCGATTTTGCTAACCCCTTTTGAGTTTGAACCTTTCATTTGGCACCTACAAAACCAACTACATACCATAAAAAACCTTCCCTTATCAAGAAAGTTGCTTACATGTTGTCGGTTGTATGAAGAAGGGTATTTGAACCTTAGTTGATGAGTTGGGTCAGGATAATGGATTTATTTGGCTTGTTTGAATAAAGAGGTTTTGATAAAGAAAAGAAAAGAAAATTTAAAATATAAAAAATGAAAAAAATAAAGAAAAAAAATTATTACTTGTACTTTGTTTGATGTGAAAAAGTCGTGCAACACTTCTTTCATCAAAGGAGTAGAAAAAGGCGTTGCAAAAATAAAGGGGCATATGATGTTTTTCCAAAATGAGTCGGGTATACACAATTTTTGCTTGATTTTGGCAAGTAAATTTCTTGTTAGGGTGTAGACGTTACTCATTTGTTGCAATAAGGTGATGATTTCCGTGATTTTTCCAAAGTGAGTCGGGTTTGCACAATTTTTGCATTAATTCGGGAAACCAATTTTTGTTAGGGTGTAGACGTTACTCATTTGTTGTAATAAAGTGGAAGAAATGGAATTTTGGCAACTTCTTGATGTGTACCTTCACATTTTTCCAAAATGGTGCTTGCACCAACCCCGCTTCGTCCCGTCACCTAGCCCCGTAACAACCCTTGTTTCTCTTTATGCGCATTTCCTTTTTTGCATCTCATGAATGGTCTTGTAGGAAAGGATTCCACGTTAGATTGCGGGCATGTCTCACGAGTCGAGTAGTTGAGTGATTTTGGTTACTTTTTGGCACAAAAATCACCCGTTCTTAAAAAAAATGAGAGAGTAGTGAAAACCGTGAGGAAGTCGGTAGTCTAGGTCCTCTTAGTCATGGGTCAATTTGGTCGAATCTTGTGTGTGTCTTGTCAATCTTGAAGGTTAGGCTTTGCTTCCCCCTTTTCCGCCTTTGAATTTGTTTCCTAGGCATTCGGTTGTCATATTAAAGTTGCTTGAGCCATCACTAGGGCATTGACACCCCGCCGAGACTATGAGACGGTATCTCCCGATCGAAACCTTTAATTGTTCAAAGCAAAACCCTCCGCTTAGATGATGAAAGCGGTTGACTTTTTTATTGATGCATCATATGCTTTACTACGTGCTTAGATGTTGGATGTGTCTAAATTTTCTGCAAGCCCCCACTTGCCTTGCAAGGGAGTGCATACCTCATTGCATTTCATTGTGAGTTAAAGGGACGGAGGAGGCCCGTTAATTGACTACCATCGGATTTTATTAGTCCAGATTAGCATTTGGTTAATTAAGGGTCTCGTTTTTGCTCACATACTTACTCGGGGACAAGTAAGGCTGAAGTGTGGGGAGGTTTGACATAAGATTTATTTACAACAAATTTCCCTTCTATTTACATGTTTTTCGGCCCCAATTGAGTCGGTTTTATATTTCTTATGTTGCATTTTGTGCCCGATCTCCTCGTCTATGATTTTGTGCCCCTCTTGTAGGATTTGAGGCGGTTATAAAGAAATCGGAGCAAGTAAGACGGTTCGACGAGTAAGCATGAAGAAAAGAAGGTGGAATTGTTGAAGAAGTGTTCTCTGCCGGCGGGCCGGCAGCCGACCCACCGGCAGGGAACCCCTCCCCTATGCCTTAGACAATTTGGAGGAAAGAATTGAAGCCAATTGAAGAAGAACTTGCTGCCGGTTGGTAACCCGGCAGCCAAGCAGCCGGCAAGCAGTACATCTTCTTTGAAGAATTGAAGTAAGGAACCCAGCAAGAGGTGTTCTCTGCCGCAGGCCGGCAGCCGGTCCACCGGCAGGGAACACCCCCAAGTCAATTATATACATTTTGAAAGAAGAACTCGTTGCCGGCAGGAAAGCCGGCAGCCGGTGTACCGACACAGGATCCATATACGCGAGCTGGGCTTTCTTCTTTTCTCCTTATGTTTAATCCAAGGGGATATTATAAATACCCCTTCCCTTAATTTTTTGTACACACAATCCTAGATCTACATCATTTCCATTCCAAGTTTAAACCTTTGCTAATTACTTTGCTAACTAGTATAGATCCCGCGCGAATGCACGTTTTTTTAGTTAGGAACATTAAAAAAATAATAATTATAAAACTGATATTTAACTCAATTTGAAATTTAATTGTAAATTTATTATTATTATTATTATTATTATTATTATTATTATTATTATTATTATTATTATTATTATTATTATTATTAGGGTTTTTTGATAACTACTACCTTTATACTACACGGTTTTAAGAACTACTGCCAAAATAATTTTCGTTTAAAAACTACTACCTGTAAGTTTGATTTTTTTTAAAAACACTACCAAATCTCATCCAATCCCAATAAAACACAATTTTAACCATTTATTTTTGAATTTCCATCTTAAGGTGTAAACTTTATCCCTTTAGCATTACCAATACTATCGTTTGCCAATCATTTTGGGGGAAAATCACTTTAAATTAGTTTCATCTAATTCACCTATATAACGTAATTAAGGTAAAAAAGTTGCTTAAACTTCATCAAATTAACTAGTTTAAGGGATAAAATTAACAACTTAGGATGAAAATTCAAAAATAAATGGCTGAGATTGTGTTTTATTGAGTTTGGATGAGATTTGGTAGTGTTTTTAAAAAAATTCAAACTTATTGGTAGTAGTTCTTAAGCAAAAATTATTTTGGTAGTAGTTCTTAAAACATGGTAATACAAAGGTAGTAGTTATAAAAAAACCCTTATTATTATTATTATTATTATTCTTATTCTTATTCTTATTCTTATTCTTATTCTTATTCTTATTATTATTATTATTATTATTATTATTATTATTATTATTATTATTATTATTATTATTATTATTATTATTATTATTATTATTATTATTATTATTATTATTATTATTATTATTATTAATGTTTTGTATTAATCGGTGAAAATGGAAAATTCAATATAATCCAGATGTAAATATAATATAACGAAAGCCCAATGACAAATATGATACTCATAAAAGCGCAATTACATATATGATATAATAAAAGCCCAATTATAGCCAAATTCATTTAGGCGGGAAAATTTTGGAGAACTCTTATTCTTTTAGTATAGGGAGATTTTTCCTTAATTAGATTCAATCTTTCAATAATTAGTGTATTATTAGTTCTAGTATTTGGGTTGTAAGAAGATTGAAGATTTTTTCCATTCTTATTTCAATTTAAGTTCCTTTTCTTTGCTATTAAATTGGTACAATTCTCTCCCTTAGTTTCATTTGTTTACATTTGCTTAGTTTCAAGTTTTGTTTAATTGTTGTGCTTGAACTCTTCTCTTTGTTGTTGGATTCTTTTTTTCTCTCTCTTGTTCATCTTGTTCTTGTTCTCCATTGTTGTTCTCATCCAAAGATTGAGTTTTTCGGTTATTGTGTCAAAGTTTGTGTCTTTTTGCTTTAATCCTTTCTCATCTTAGTTTAATTTGTCTTATCTCATACTCCCTTCATTCAACTCCACATGGCCCTTTTCTATTTTACACACTATTCACAAGTGAGCATTCACTATCAATTTTCTCTTGATACGTAAGTGAAAAGATATTCATGTGGGATCTTGTTTGATTCGTCTTTACGAGTACATTAAAAATATCTAACTTTTATAATTTTTGTAAATACGTAGCTAACGATATTTAACGCGTAAAACACGCGTTGGCAAACGTGAAAAAAGAAAAGGGTCATGTGGAGTTGAATGGAGGGAGTAGTTTTGTTGAATTATTGCATGTTTAATTGTAGAATTCATCTTCACATCATGTCCATAATTAAAGAATCCGTATTTAGTAATTATTTTGTCTTAATAACCATGATTAGTGAGTAGTATCATTGCTAGTGTGTGGTTGGGTCCAACATGAGTGACACTTCCATACTCCAAGTGCCTTACCAGGACCACTTAAAGTATGGAAACGTCACCATCTCGGTTACCCGAGACAATGATAATCATAAGACAATAACGAAACATACTTAAAAGTAAATACGGTTTAAAGTGATTACATGTCAACTCCAAAACTGTTACACTGAAATACAAAGTACTCAAAACGGTCTACTGATAAAACTATCAAAACTACAAAACATCGTCTGACACAGCGGAAGACTTCTAACTGCCACGTGATGACTCATACCAGCTATCCCATACGCGTTATATCATACCTGCTCAATAACTGCTCACCATCCCCGAATGGATCACCACAGTTTTTAAAACAATTAAACAGGATCAGTACTAATTACACACAACCAAGCCACAACGAAACAAGTACATAAACAGCTCAACAACACAGCAATCCTCCAATCTCCATAACCAATCTCCACACAACTAACTACACACTAAAGTATGTAGTCCTGCCAGAGTGCCCATCGCAATGCGTACTCCACACCGCCAGTGGGGGACCGCAGCCGTACCCACCAAATCCCCGCTCTTCAACACTGAGCGATAAACCCAAGTTTCCTTAATGTGCACATCCCCTCCTGTGGCGGGTTCCACAGAGGGCGAACCAAGGGCGTGAAGCCACTCCCGCAAGTGACTCCACTCAGCCAGAGACGCGCCCCGAAGATCACAGACAGATACAAACCAATCAACAATATAAAATCAATAACCATCTAACAACTTAACAATACAATCAATCTTTAATCACAATAACCATCACCACACATTATGTAACTAATACTGAGTAGGAAAACCCTACCTGGAAAATCAATCACCACAGACGGTCTAGCAGCTAATCAAAATCGTTCTTCAATGAAATCACCTCCTATCAAACATACAATCATACAATCACCATCTAATAAACACAATACACCCAAAACCACCAATTTACCCAATTAGGGTTTCAACCAAAATCAATAAAACAACATAAAAACTGTACTAGGACCTTACCCACAATACGACGATCTCAACGGCGTAAAGAACACAACGATCCGATGACTCTAGCCCTTAGGATTTGATAGCAATGCGAAAGAGGAGAGTAACGTGTTGGAGCTTGTGTCCTCCACAAATTAGTGTGATAACATTTGTCAATCTCTTACAGGTTCACAAGGGTATACTTCGTATTTTATCAGTTGATTAACGATTACCTAATAATGGTTGGCTTGCTAGAAAGTTTGACGTTATTATCATATAGATGGCGGTGATCAACTGGTCCCTAAAGGTCACACCTATAGGATGTGTTTGAGAGATGTGGTTATGGAAATGTAATCACATTGATGCCTTATATGACTAAACAGTTAGTCAATGTGTTGATGAGACGATTATTTAATGTCGATTAAATAATATTAGTTGAGACGAATTAACTGTCAATTCGTAAATTGAATATAATAAGTTATATTTAATTAATGTATATGATGTAAGCTTGGACGAATTAATATGTTAATTCGTAATTAAATGTAATCGGTCATATTTAATCAACAAGATGAATGTGTCATAGTGGTAATAGTAAGGGTACTCAAACCAAGAGGTTATGGGTTCGATCCTCACTAGATGACAATTTATAAATAATACATTTTATACATTTTGTATACTACCAAAATAAGAAGATTTAATCTCCTTATTTTTGGGTAGGTAATAAAAACCGAAAAAGAGAGAAAATAACTCTCTTATTTTCGGAATTTTTGGGCCGAGAAAATGGAAAGAATAATCCCTCCTTTTCTTTCTTATTTTCGGCTAATATAAGGATGTAAGGGGATATATTTCTAACCTAATTCTTTTTCCCATTCTTGCCTCTCATCTAAAAACACAAAAAAAACAAAAACCCTAATTAATTTACTGAAATTTGGGGATCGATTCTAGCAACAAGTTAAGGGCATTTCTCATATCGTCTTGGGTGCAACTAATAGGCGAATATCATTGCGATATTGTTCTTAGGCCGAATTTGCTAGGACCGAAGGTTGATTCTTCATCTCTTTACCTTTTTGTTTATGTAATTTAATTTTATGACTAACATTCTGTAGATACCTCATTTCTGCACCTCCCGCAAACCACCCGGTGATGATTGGGCCGCATGTTTGGTACGCGGAACGATTTGTGACAGTTCGTAAGTTTATCGTCAAGTGATTGCTCAAATATTAATGTCTACCTCTTAGTTGTCATCTACGTGCCGATACGGTCGTTTTGACAGTAACTAGAGTACATTTGGAGTCCGGGCCTAAAACCGTCTTCATTTTCTGATAACCGTTAAATCCCGAGTCAGAATGTTCTGGAATGTTCCGGATATTTTTATTCCATATTTTATAAATATTTCATAATCTTTATCCCTTTGGTAAACAATTTCCCGTAATATTCACATAAGATATTAAGGAAAACCAAATTATTCCGTCCTTCCATAATTTAAACACGGAAATCTTTCTTCCGCAGGAGGAAACCACTTGGGAATAGACGCAGCAGGTGCTGCGCCTCTTCCAAGAGACGCGATAGGCCGCGCGCCTCTTCCAAGAGACGCAGATACTGCCGCGCCTCTTCCCAGTCCTTTCTCGCGTAATTTTCGTATCTTTTTTATATCTTTCCGAGATTCACTTCCAAAGAGTCTCCGAAACCCTAAATCCTTCACGTGATTAGTATAAATAGGAGCCTTCGCTCCTCATATTTCTCACGCGAGTGTCCGCCTTTCTCTTCTCCCTTTGTATTCTAGACCTTTGTTCTTACTTTTTGGCGTCTACGTGCTTGAACATTCGACCACGTAAGCTCGGATCCTTCTGAGTACCAGCCTCGTTTGCATGATCGACCAATTTGACCAACTCCACGATCAATCAACTTAATCAATTTGTTTTAATTCCTCTTACGAGGGCACTTTCGTTACATTCGCGTCGAGCATCACTAATCGATATCTTAGTCCTTCTCGTTTCGTTAAACATGTATGTCTGAGGGTGTATATCTCTCTTTTATTTATTGTTATTTACTTTTTGTATCATAATGTAAGGTTTATGTCGAAAACACCTAATTAAAACCGATTTCTAAAACCATACTTTAAAACTCTTTTTACGGATTTTCAGAAGACAAACCGTCGAGAAAGGACGCAGCAACTGCTGCGCCTCTTCGTGAGGCTGCCGCAGTTCCTGCTTCCTTTCTTCTTCCTTCGTCCTCTGTAATTCGTTTGCTTTATTTGTTTGCATTCGTTTTCTTTAATTCTTTGACATACGATCATCAATAATTTCACATGTATATCATTCATCATTACCATGCTTAATTTGTCATTAAATTCGACTTCAATCCCAAGTAATCTCATATTTGCGGGTTTTCGTCATTAAATTCAATCCGGGTTGTAGAAATTCAATTTGTTCATATTGAGTTTCTGGAATTCATCTTTGATATATTTACATATGTCTTTTATCATATTTGTTGCATATTCGTCATCAATTCATCTTGTTTAGCCTATTTCATTCACCCATGTCACTAATTAATCGCTCATCCATGTAATTAATTCGTTTGCATCCGTCTCATCCATGTTTTATTGTTTTATGACCATTAATCACATGTAAATAACCTGCTAATCACTTCCATCCGATTAAATAATTTAATCAATCATTAACTTTACCGACGAGTATTAACAACACGCAATTCCGGCTTCACAGCCAGAATTCAAAGTCAGAACAGACGCAAAGAATCGCCGCGCTTATTCCAAGGACGATTTGCTCGTTCGCGGCCTTCGGTTGAATTCTGTCCCTGAACTCTGTTTTTGCCTTGACCTAGTTTTATTAACTTACGTATAATTAACTATTATTCGTATTATCGCCTTAATTCCTGTTCGTTAATTTATTAATTCATTCTTTTATTCGTTTTTCTCAAATTGTCCGTTTTAAAGGTATTTTCGACATAAATCGCCTATTTCATTGTAATTATTATTATTGTAATTTTCTTTATTGTATTTATCATTATTTCTTGTATCATTTGTATGCCTTCACATGAAATTGAACATTAAATCCTACTTTGACCCAATTGTGTGCTAAATTACGTGTCAACCGACTTAGTTAATTCTCACATGTTAGGATTAAAACTTGGATGTTGCATTTCATGTATATAGCCGACGATATATCAAGTATAAATAATTTCCCTAATCATTAGTAGAGGCCGCTATCGAGGCGGGCGGGATTAGGTGTTCGATCAAAAGAGCTTCCTAATACGTACCCTCACCCCCTTACTCCAGATCTCCGTGAACACCCGTATTCATTGGCATCCACGAGAGTCATTCTAGACATAGAATGCTAAGGGTAACGAGTTCTTGGTGTTCATGTCTCTACTTTGTGTCTTGACATGATACGAGGTATTCGAACGGTACCAATTTCCCATAAAAATTGGTGGCGACTCCAACAAAAATGCAAACGCTCGTTCTCTTCCTCCCAAGCCCCCCCGTGGGCCCCCCGCTGTCCACAGTTTGGCGACTCCGCTGGGGAAAATACACTTACGTGTAGCTAAGGGTGAAACTTGAACAAGGTTAGGGAATAGTTTGTACAAGACAATTGTCGGTTTTTCATAACTCGGTCTTCCTAGATCGTTTTATTCGGCCTTCCTAAGCCCAACCCAACCCATTCGACCAATCGTCCCGTCTAAACGGTCCTAATTCTTATTTGGGCCTAAGGATGGATAGCGATTGACGTCATCCATACCATGATGCTTACTCTTGTTTGTATCAAGGGCCTTCACTACTTGAGGAAATGGACTAGGGAATCGGCCTTACTCTTGTTTGGTACGAGCCTCTCCACAGACTTCGGGTTTGATGGTTCGGTATGGCAACCTACCCTTTAAACCAAAACCCTTTTAAATGCACTCAGCATCCCTTTATAATGCTTGTATGTTTGTACCTTACGTGATCACCGTTTCTAAACAAAACCATGACGATTTTTGTAAAATCAAAATCCTTTTTTAATGAAAATTTCGGAAAAAAGAAAGTAGGCCATCAATTAGCGCGAAACCCAGTCGAAACTCTGTCCATTTGTCGAGTCAAAATTCGGGCCACAAGCCCATTTCAAAACCCCACTTTGAGTCTACTCCTACAACTACACTATAGTTGACTAGGATACACATTTTCAAAATTCTTGTCCTTTCTTCAAAGCTCACTCAACACAAGTGGCACACACCCACTTCACGAGTCAAAACATTTCTTCTTTTAGCAAGTGTGTTAGAATGGTCGATCGTGTTTTGATTCGTCATCGATCTCTTATCCAGTTTTCAAGATGCCTGGATCCAGCGAAACAAACCTCCACCAACTTCAAGATGGTAATGATCGAATCCTAGCCGTGCTAGCCCAAATCCAAGTTACCCAAGACCAAGTCCATGATCGCCTTGAGACCATCGAGGGCCGGATCTATGCCGTAGAGGGAAGGTTGCCTCCCCATGAAAGCGAAGTGATAGGTGACTCCGCGGATGAATCCAGGGATGAAAATCCTCCCATGGGACTAACTGAAGCCGAGAAAAGACTCCAATACTTAGAGGAGCAATTAATGTACCTTAAAGGAGATGACATTTATAGGGAGAATAATCGCAAATATGAAGCCGTCAACTCCAAATTGCCAACCAACTTCAATATGACGGATATCCCTAAATTCAAGGGGCACGAAAACCCTTTGAACCACATCCGTGCCTTCAAGGATTACATGTCTATCAAAGGCATCAAACCCGAGATGTTCCTAAGGATCTTTCCTTCATCTCTTGACACCATCCCGAAGCAATGGTTCTACTCCTTGGAACACAAGAAGGTCGCTACTTAGGAAGATGCCGCGATCGAGTTTTCTAAGCAATATGCAGATAATGCCGAGATCCAAGTTAACATGCGCACTCTAGAGGTTCTTACCCAAAATGACAAAGAAGGATTCACCGACTTCCTAAGTAGGTGGAGGAAGACTAGTACCCAACTAGTTGAACACCCGGATGAGGCTACCCTTGTGGAGAAGTTTGTGGACAATCTCAAACCCATCTATGCCAATCATTTGAGATACCAAAATATCAAAACTTTCAAGGACTTAACCGTACTAGGGACAAGGATTGAAGATGACATCCGTAAAGGGCTCTTGTCCAAAACGGTAGGTCGAGGATATCAAGGCTCAACAAGTCGTTCATACGGCTCCACTAGCAAGGCCGATGAAGTTAACCTTCTCGAGCCATCCAAGAAAACTACCCCACCAAGGAAATTCACAAATCTTGGGGACACTTACTCCAACGCTCTAAAAAGGTTAATGAAGCAAGGCAAACTCCAACCCATTGGACCTACTCCCGAACCCGAAAGGAAATCCGAATCCTGGGATGAGAACTCGTACTGTGAATACCATAGGGGCAAGGGGCACGACACAGAAAAATGCTACAAGTTGAAAAATGTGCTTCAAGACATGATTGAAGACGGTCGATTGCCAATACCGCCGGGAGGTAAACCCAACAACACTCAGAATCCTCTTGGAGTTCTAGTGATTACAAGTGACGAATCTACCTTAGATTGCTCACACCTCATTTCTCCAATTGAATATGAAATCCATGCCATCGAGAATGAAGGGTTCTATTCCACTATCTCCCCTACCATTTCCGACTTCATCACATGGGCAAGGAGTGTGGATAGGCAAGTTTGGGAATTAGGAAATATGGTGACAACTTTACGCGATCCCAACGCAACACCCAAAGAACATATGCCACTAATCTTCTCTCAAAACGCTACTATGCAAGAAGTAGTCGCCGTGGTGGATAAACTAGTCGACCAAATCATACGACTAGAAGATGAAATCATGAGAATGAGGAAACTAGCTACAATCAATGAAGTTTGGGCCGACGATGACGAGGACGAGTACCTCATTGAGAACTCCCTAGTCAAGGAAATAGTCAAAAATGGTGAAGACCAAGATGTGGACCACCTAACTCGTTCGGGACGTCCATATCAAAGCACTACTCAAAATGGTCCAACCAACGTTGTCACACCAAATGATAACGAAGAGGACTCCACTGACCATTTGCTCAAGCAATTACAGAAGACAAAGGCTGATCTTTCAGTCTGGCAATTAATAGCAAGCTCATTCCCACATCGCCAAGCTTTACTGCAAACTTTGGCCAAACTAAATGTAGCACATAACTCGACACCCGAAGATGTAGTCAACTTGGTCTTCCAAGAATCACCAAAGTTAAGTAATCCTATTACTTTCTCAGACGAAGATTTGTCACCTTTTGGCGCTAGTCACAATTTAGCTCTTTACATCACTGTAATTTGTCTAAGGAAGAACGTGCCAATGACCTTGGTAGATGATGGCTCCGCGGTCAACGTCATACCCCTCAAAACGGCGTACAAATTAGGCATGAAAGAGTCGGATTGGACCCCTGCCAATCAAGGTGTGCGTGCATATGACGGTACACGACGAAAGGTGGTAGGACTTGTTAACCTAACCATAGCCACAGGGCCAATTGAGCGAAAGGTTAACTTCCAAATAGTGGACATCGAAGCATCCTTCAACATACTTCTTGGAAGACCTTGGATTCACGCTTCCAAAGCGGTAACATCCACCCTTCATCAAAAGATCAAAATCCCACTAAATGGCAAAGTGGTGACGATCACTTCGTCACCCATCAAGGCAATAATCGAAAAACAATCAAACAATCAAGTCCTTGCAGATCCCGTATACGAACTTGGGGGCTTCCAAAGCATAAGTGTCATAGAAAGCGAGTTGGTGCCCTTATACTATGATCCCTACTCCAACTTGGTGGTCAACCACATACTCAAATCCCAGGAATACTTCCCCGGAATGCCTTTGAATCCTACCCGAAGAAACACCTTCGCACCATATAAGGAAGGCAACTCAAAAAGGATACCACTTGGACTAGGGTACAAACCCACTAAAGAAGAGGTTCTTGAGATGCTTGCTCAAGCCCAAAACCGTAAGCATGTAGGAGTCCAAATGCGACCCTATCTCCCTATCCTAAATGGGTACTTTGTTAAGGAAGGAAGTCTAGAACTCTTTCACGGATTTCCCGAGCCTTGGCATTATCTCGAGAGGAAGCTAGCCGGAATCGAGATCTTTCACGATTGCTACTTCATCCCTCCAGAAACGGTTCCTACCGTCAAAACCCGTCAAGCACCTTGCTTAGACGAACAAGCTGTTAGCCTATTGTTTGGAGAAGATCGATTTGTTAGGGCCGCGCAGGATGAGATCATTACCATGATACTTCAAGACGATCGCTTCAACCCCACCGCATTAATCACAGAAACCAACGCAAGTCAGCAGAAAGGATGGAGAAAATCAATCAAGTGGACCAACAATCAAGGAAGACTCTTCAAGCTCACCACTGGAGAAGGAGAGATGTTCAAAGGAGAACCAGAAGACGATGAGTACGAGTCGGAGTCGGAGTCAGAGTCGGAGTCTAGAGAAGTCATTAGAGAGTCTCCTCCTGTCGTCATCCCCACTCCCTTTGTTTCTCCTAGCTTAGCCTCGAGTAGTCACAGTAGTTTAGGAAATGTCCCAACCACTGTTCCTTTGCCGCCACTGACCATGGATCAATTGGCTTCTTTGTTTCAACTCTACTCAAATTTTAATATGAATAAATCAGGTTCTGCTTACTCTTCGTGTTATCTTGAGTGCAATTCTATTTACGATGATACTGAGGATGACCAAGACCCAGACTCGATCGAAATACCTCCCTACGTAGCCAAAGAAATACTACAGGAAGGGGAAGGGGGACCAGTAATAGAGGACACCGAACCCATCAATGTAGGAACCGAACTAGAACCCCAAGAACTTAGGATAGGGACTACCTTGAGCTCTACCGAAAGGGCCGATTTCATAGACCTCCTAAACGAGTTCAAAGATGTTTTCGCTTGGTCCTACAAAGACATGCCAGGGATCGACAGGGATATCGCCGAACATAGAATCCCGATTAAGCCAGGTTTCAAACCCAGAAATGAAGCTTCGACGAATGAGAACAGAATGGGCTCTCAAGATTAAGGAACAAGTTGACAAGCAATTCAAAGCCGGGTTCATCAAATTTTCCGAGTACTCTGACTGGGTAGCCAACATAGTACCCGTACCCAAAAAGGATGGGAGAATCCGTGTTTGTGTTGATTTTAGGGACTTAAACAAAGCAAGTCCTAAAGATGACTTCCCTCTACCACACATCGATATATTGGTGGACAATACTGCAGACCACGCATTACTATCCTTCATGGATGGGTATGCGGGTTATAACCAAATTAAGATGGCCATAGAAGATATGCATAAGACCGCCTTTGTCACTCAATGGGGAACCTATTGCTATACGGTCATGCCATTTGGATTGATCAACGCCGGAGCTACATATCAACGCACCGCAACTATACTCTTACATGACATGATGCACAAAGAAGTTGAGGTATACGTAGACGACATGATTGTCAAATCCAAGGATAGAGAAGGGCATATTGCGAACCTTCGCAAATTCTTCGCAAGGCTACGAAAGTAAAACATGAGGCTCAATCCTCAGAAATGCACATTCGGAGTAACATCTGGCAAACTCCTAGGATACGTCGTTAGCCAACGAGGTATAGAAATAGACCCTTCCAAGACCAAGGCTCTGATCGAAATGCCACAACCTCAAACTGAAAAAGAAGTCAGAGGATTCCTGGGAAAAGTGCAATATATAAGTCGATTCATATCGAAACTCACCATGATTTGCGAGCCTATCTTCAAGAAGCTCAAGAAAACGGACCACACCATGTGGGATGATGATTGTCAGAAGGCATTTGACCGAATCAAAGAGATATTGGCTAAACCACCCGTGCTCATGCCACCTCAACGAGATCAACCTCTTGGTTTATATCTCACAGTAACCGAAACCGCCATGGGTGCCATGCTAGCTCAGACTGTAGGAAGTGAAGAAAGAGCAATCTACTACCTTTGTAAGAAGTTCTTGGAGTACGAGTGCAAATACTCACAACTCGAAAAGACATGCCTCGCTCTTGTGTGGGCAACGAAGAAGCTACGCCATTACATGCTTAGTTACTCCGTCAAAATATACTCCAAAATGGATCCAGTCAAATACCTCTTCGAAAAACCCGTCCTCAATGGACGTCTAGCAAGATGGACCTTGATGCTCTTAGAATTCGACCTCAAATACGTGCCTCTAAAAGTTATAAAAGGTCGCGCCGTCGCCGAATTCTTCGCAGAAAATCCCATCAATGACGCACAAACGATAGACACTTGGTCATTTCCAGACGAGGATATACTCCAAACTGATGTAGACTCCTGGGACCTTTATTTTGATGGAGCATCAAACTTAAGAGGATTTGGAATAGGAGTGTTGCTCATTTCTCCTGAAGGCGAGCATACACCAATTGCTGTCAAACTCAACTTCGAGGTGACAAATAACGCTGCAGAATACGAAACTTGTCTCATTGGACTACAAGCGGCAGTGAGCTTAGGCATTAAAAACCTCCGAGTACATGGGGATTCATCCTTGATCATCAATCAAGTTACGGGATCTTGGAAAATTCGAAGCGAATGCCTAGCACCTTATCAAGCCAGAATAGACCAAGTTGCCCAATTCTTTGATCACGTGACGTATCTACACCTACCTCGGGAAGAAAATCAATTTGCAGACGCTCTTGCGAAACTTGCATCTTTGATTAATATGCCAGATGACATGGTGGAAATGACTTTGTGCATCGAACGACGGTCAGAGCTGGCTTATGTACACCAAATCACCGACGAAGAGGAAGTCGCACAGGAACCCTGGTTCCAAGCAATCCTGAATTTTAAGCTCAATGGTACCTATCCATCTGATATGGATAAGAGGGGACAACGTGCTATACGCCTACTAGCTTCCCAATACGTTCTCATGCAAGGAGAATTATACAAAAGAACACCTCTTGGTGTAATCCTACGTTGCCTTGATCATTCACAGGCACGGAAGGTGATGAAAGAGGTCCACGATGGAGAATGCGGTCCTCACATGAGTGGACCCATGATGGCAAAGAAAATCACACGTTTGGGGTATTATTGGACCACAATGGAATCCGATTGCATCAAATACGTAAGACATTGCCACAATTGCCAAATCTTCGGGAACGTACAACATGTCCCTCCTTCATTGCTCTATACAATGACATCTCCTTGGCCATTTTCTGCTTGGGGAATTGACATAATC
The DNA here is from genome assembly GCF_048544455.1 of Silene latifolia. Taxonomy (NCBI): domain Eukaryota; kingdom Viridiplantae; phylum Streptophyta; class Magnoliopsida; order Caryophyllales; family Caryophyllaceae; genus Silene; species Silene latifolia. Next base: position 23,643,719 of record NC_133530.1, on the reverse strand, counting down.
GGGAAAATAACCCCAGCCGGAACAGGAGGACACTGTTTCATCCTAGTGGCGATCGACTATTTTACCAAATGGGTAGAAGCAGCTTCCTACACCAGTCTCACGGCTAAAAATGTGGCAAAGTTCGTACAAAAGAACATCATCTGTCGATACGGTTGCCCACACGAGATCATTAGTGATAATGGATCACATTTCCAAGCTGAAACTGAGCAATTGCTAGCCAAGTATAAAATTAGGCACCACCACTCTTCGCCCTATAGACCACAGACTAACGGCACGGTAGAGGCAGCAAACAAGAATGTTGTCACGATTCTCAAGAAAATGATTGACAACTATCGAGATTGGCCAAGCAAGATACCCTTCGCTTTGTGGGAATATCGTACATCTGTTAGGATGCCCACTGGGGCTATCCCTTTCTATTTGACCTACGACATGGAAGCTGTACAACCAGTCGAGCTAGAGATACCATCCTTGCGTATCTTACTCGAAAGTCAAATCCCAGAAGCCGATTGGAAGAGGGATAGATATGAAGAACTCATCCTCCTGGATGAACGTAGGCTACGCGCCTTGCATAATGTCCAAACATATCAAGCACGTATCAAACAAGCTTTCAACAAAAGGGTTAGGCCAAGAAACATCAAAGAAGGAGACTTAGTACTTATTAGAGCTCTTCTACCTGTCGACCCACGGTGAAAATTCAAACCTAATTGGGCCGGACCATTTCTAGTCAAATCCATACTTCCAGGGGGTGCGGTTAGAATCACAGACCTAGACGGGAATGAGTTTTCAAACCCAACAAACCTTGACCAACTAAAATGGTATTATGCCTAGAATAGGAACAAAAACGCGCCTCGCGTAACCCCACGTGTCGCTCTTGTGGCACTAAATAAACGGCCCCTGGCCAAGCTAAAATAAGCTAATGTCACTGTGCTCTTGCATTTTGACAAATTTGTCATCCTCATATCATCAAATAAACTGAATTTGCACCTTCAGAGTAAGCAAACAGCTCATGCTTATTTTCTAAGTTCATTACAAGCTCTTGCTTAGAACAATTATTCTTTTACATTTACTCGAAGTACGCACAAGGGTTTGATTTCATTTTTTTAAGTGAATACGTAGGCAATCCTTCACGGGATACAACCCATTGTATTTAAAATGTAAATAGAAGGACATTTGCATTGCATTTGGAATTCGACAAGAATAATAAATAGAAAATCACAACGGTTTCATAACCATTTAGCCTTTTTTATTTCATTCATTTTCTAATAGTAATAGTACGCTACATAATAAAAATAGAATAGGCTAGGGTTCTAAAAACCCCACCTTTTTATTACAACAATAAATAATGATAATAACAAATAATAAATAAAGACTTGGGCTATTCCTCCATCTTCCCTTTGCCCTTGTCATTCTTGTCATATTTCTTGTCACGACCTCGAGCCGGACGCTCTTGCGCCACTTCGGACCTAATCACCAAAGGTCTTTCTCGAGGCCTGGACTTTCCATTCTTGCCAATCACCATCTCTACGACAGGAGAGGTCTTCGGTTTCTTCGAAGGATGAACGACTCGAAACCCGGCTTCTTCCTCTCCCTCAGTCAAATGCTTCTCTTTTTCTTTCTCTACCTCGCGCACCTTATAGTCAACGGGCTCGCGCTTCCTCGATCTTTCGCGCTCTTCCGGAGTGGTAGCTTTCCTCCATCGCAGATAAGAATCCGACACCCACAAGGCATTTGCAGAAGAGTTCAAGAACCACACATTTCTTTGAGCCCATTTAATGGCCCACTCCCTTCGGCTCTCTGTAGTAAGCGCCACAGCAATCTGCGGGACGGTGTCAAGCTTCGGGATTGTCTGTTTTAGTCCCACATGTCTCATCAGTCTCTCCGGAAAGATGCACGCCATAAACTCCAAGCCAGGAATGCGCACGGACCGAGTAGGATCCAAAGAAGACACTCCAGTGACAGATTTGAGATGCCACCACGGTACAATCCACCTAATCAAGGGACCATCATCGCTCTTCAGTTTGTTCTCCCAATAATTGCAGACTCGGGTGAAGTCCACCATGTAAAGCCTAGTCCTCATTGCAATTGAACGAGCATGATAGGAAGGAACATGAACTGGGGGCTCGATCAATCGGAGCCGTTCCATAAGCCAAACCTACCAAAAGCGGGTATTAGACATCAAAAAAAAAAACGAAAAAACGAAAAAAAAAAAACGAAAAACGAAAAAACGAAAACGAAAAAACGAAAAAAAAAACGAAAAAAAAAGAAAATGAAAAAAAAAAGAAAAAAACAAAAAAAAAGAAAGAAACGAAAAAAAAAAAAGGAAAAGAAAGAAATGTCTTTTACCTGCAGAATGACGGGACTTCCCAAATACGGTAGGTCACGATCGGCTTTCCTATTATCCAAGCCCAAAAGGATCTCTCCTAAGCATAAACAAGCTGGGCTCCTGCGCAGGCTCCATTTGCTCAACAAGGCCCAGAAGACGGGGATCACCTCTCAAGTCTTCATCAACATGCCCTTGGAAGACATACACATGCAACAAGCAAAAACCAAATGCCCTCCGCCTAGCAACATAAGAAACGGTGGGGTTGGCCCTGTTAATGAATCGATCTATGAAATCCAACATTCGCACTCCCTTCGAGGTCACTAGACGGTCCACCTCAAGTCTAGTCAACCCAAGCAAGTCTCTAAATTTGCTCTTGTATCCTTGCGAAGTAGAAGGAATGGCGGGCAAGTGCTCAGGGTCCCACCCACCAATAGCGGCAATTTCTTCAGGAAATGGGCAAATATCGCCTCCAGGGAACGCAAAAACATGGTAATTCAGGTCCCAATAATCAAGACAAGCATCCAAGAACGGTTTGACAACCTTGATGAGTTTTAAACTCAACAATGATCCAAGATTATAGGAGCCCATATCATATTTCTCCATGTTCGAAAATTCATTGGTCCATTCCTTCAAGCGAATCTCCAAAGTATTCATGATGAAGAGTTTATTTTGAGAATTTTATGTATTAAGACGAAGAAGAGACGGAAGAATTGTGTGAATAAAAGCTCCATCGACGTTTCTATTTATACTAATTTCTGTTTCCAAAATCGCTGTAACGTAACACCTTAGGAAGGGGGCGCAAAGACATGTCGCGCCTCTTCAAAGGGACGCAGCTCATGCTGCGCCTCTTCCTCAGCTTCACTTCTGTGATTTTCCGCGTTGGATCTTTCCTAATTCCATGACGAATAATTTCCTATTCCTACGGGTTATTATATTGGTAAATACGTGAAAATTACCATACTTCGGCTTTCCTAATTCCACGGGCACGCATTTCGAGACGACATCGACATTTTCGTCATTTTACCACACTTGTACATTTTCATTTTGGGAATAATTCTCATGTTAATATGTTTCATTTTAGAAATAATTTTCATTTTTATTAGTTCATTTTAGGAAATAGTTCTCATTTCGATTTACATTCATTTATTTCATTTCTTTTTTTAATCATCTCATTTCTAACTTATAGATTTCTTTTTTTTCTTTTTTTTTTAGGGGGTAACCCTCCCTACCGTCCGGTCATTTTCCGGTAGAATTTTTTGCATTTTTGCGTACTTTTGAGTCACTCGTTTTGCGCTAATTAAGGCCATATGTATATACAAATGTATGTTTTGCGTGATTCTATGTAAATTTCGGCGGCATGACGGCGTAAACCGTCATCTACCAAACCTGTTCAAAGCTAACCTGCAGGTACAAGCAACGCAACCCAGCAGCAAAGGCACTCAGGCCATCTTATATACAACCAAAAAAGGGAAATGTACAACAAACTGGGGGCTCGAGCCCAAACAAAGTCCAAAATGTTCCAAATGAAGGTCCAAATGTACAACTGTGCAAAATACAGTCAATAAAACAAACAAAAACTACACAAAACTACTGCTGGTCGCCCTCCAGCTCTGCAACCCTTGCCGCAAGAGCGGCAATCTCGGCGTCTCGAACCTCGAGCTCCATCAACAAGTGAGCTGTCTCCTCCCGAGACTGGGTCAACTCTCGCTCCAGCTCGCGGTCACCCTGTTAACAAACAAAATTGGCTCATGTCAATCATTTCAAGCAAAATTGGAAAATCAAAATTCAAAAATGAAACAGGCACAAGGTACATACCTGACGGCCTCGACCGCCGATAAGTGCCTCGACGGCAGTAGCCCGTAGCCGGTTGGCCACCCTCCATAACGCCACGAACCTGGACGGCGCGACCTGCATTTTCAAAAGGAAGTTCTCAATAATCGAACAAACTCAATCAAATGTGTTCTTACACAAAAAGTTATGCAAAATTAGAGGTTTACCCTCCGAATCAGATGCTGCCAGTCGTCCAGGCCAGCATCCGTCACAGCCACGTCAAAGTCACGCAGCTCGGAGATCGTCGTCCTCCCGGTCGCGTCAGTGTACTCAAGGGCCTCGGGGTACTCTGGGGGCTCGATGCCCGCCGCCTCAACCTCCTGCAAAACCAAAATGTTTCTCATTAATCGATGATCTTTCATCGTAGTTCTCAAAAATCAAGTAAAGAGGAAGAGTAAAAGATGCTCACCACCACCGGCCAGTACGCCAACCTCCCGTAGAGGAACGCCGAGTAGTCCTCGCCAGGAAGAAGGAGGGCGTCACCACTAGCGCCAGCCAAGTCCGCCTCCCTCTCTGCCTCAGAAGGCTCCCTGAACATCGTCCTAGGAGGGTCGATGGGAACCGTCAACACGTCCCGAGAGCACCGACGAGCCAAGCGCCGCCAAGTACCACACAGACCCAACGACGTCCTCAATAGCAAATGCTCGAGCTCCTAGGTCGAAGGACCTCAGCCACAAAAGGAGGCGTGTCAGCGTACTCCGCCCAAGGCCTGGGCACCCACTGGGACAAGATAAACAAGGAATCATTCTTATGATCGATTAAAAGCAATATAGAAGCAAATGAATATAAGTGAGATGCTTACTCTGTCTAGCTGAAGAGCGTTCACGTCCCGCCGGTAGACACCGTGAGAAGAACGCTTGCTCTTCGTCCTGCACATCACCCAATCCCTCACCACAGGATAGGCCTTCTCCAGCGGCTCCGTCCTCTTGGGCGCGAGGCTCGGGAAGTAGGAGTACACCCACGCCTGCAAAGCAAGATAGTTAATGACGATCTTTCGTAAGTTGATAAGGAAAGGAATTGATTTTGATCTAAATGAAGGTTCATACCTCCAGCAGTAGTCCAGTCCGACCGGCGCCGGGGAGAAGTCCCCCTCTCCATCAACTCCGGACGAACCATGGCCCTCATGAAGCGGATGAGGACCGCAAAACCAGCAGTGACCCAGTCCCAACGCCCTAGGGAGCTCAGGTCAGAAAGGAAGGGAAGAAGCTTCGTCGACAACCTCTCGCCCTTGTCTCCGAGGTAAATCGAAGACAGAAACCACCAGAGCTACAAATGGACCCTCTGCTCAGCTGTACAGGGAGGAGGAGCCGTCTCCCTCCCGTCAATCGTCACCAGCGCCGGGATCTTTCCCGCAAAGTAGTCTCGAACGTAGGAGCTGGGCACCAAACCCGGCACTGTGGCAGCCCTCGGCGATAAGTTCCAGCCGATCAACCTCCTAGCCTCGGCCGAGTCCACCTCATGGCGAGTCTCGCCACTCCACGCCTCGCCCCGCACGGCATACCAGAAATCATGCCGTAGTCCTCCAGAGTGACTCCCACCTCACCAAAAGGCATGTGAAACGTGGAAGTCGTATCCCAAAATCGGTCCAACAAAGCGCGGACCAGGCTAAGGTTAGCCCGCAGCTTTCTCTTCGCGATATCCCTCCAGGCCTGCACCAAAGCACCGAACGCTCCGCGCTCGATCATGGCGCGCTCCTCCGCCGACAGTCGCTCGTAGCACTCCATCGCTGTCGTGTAACCTGAGAACGACCTGATTTTCCCGGCCTTGTATTGTGACGTGAAACAAAAGCTATCATTAGCTTCTTTTGAACGAAAATTGGAATAAATATGGACAAATGAATGAAAGAAGATGGGTGATGAGTAGTGAATTCCTATTTACCAAGCTCTTCACCGTCCTGTAGGACAGGTGACACTCTGCAGCCCACAGCAAGTGCCTACTCTCCCAGGTCTCAGCCCACGTAGGAGCTCCTCTCAGCTGACGACCTCCTCGTCCAATGTTGGCCCGTCTCGGGGCCTCCTCCTCCTCAACAGCCTCCTCCTCATGGACCTCGTCCCCAGCAGCCATCACCGCGGCGGTGAAGGCCTGCTCTAAAGCCTCCTCGATAGCAGCAACATCTATCTCCATGGGAGTCCTCCCAGAAGTAGAAGCCACATCACCTGCAACATTAAAGCAAATTTAGGCCGCGTCACGTGACGACAAGCCTTGGTTAAGGGATTTTCGAGCTTTTGGAAGCCCTGAAACCATTCTTTTCTCGCCATATTTGGCCACATTCTTACCAACCCGATCACTCATGTGGTAATTTGGGTCAAGTCAAGCCTAGTTTGAAGCCTAGTTTCGGGTTCAAGTCGAAATTTCGGCAGCATTTCGTTATAACGGCAATTATGCCCTAAAAAAGTGTCCTGAAAAAGCTGTCACAAACCAAAATTCCGAGATGATAGGAAGTTTACCCATCATCCAAAGATCCCAAATATCAAGTTTCATCACAAATGGACAATCCTAAGGCTATTTTCGAAGCAATTTACGGTTTAGCTGTGAGACCGTCTCAAAACTCACTCAAATGCTCAAAACTCAACGAAAATTCGAGACAAATACATAGTTATGTTCCCTATACTACCAATTATCCGTTTCTAATGTCAATTTCACAAGGCAAATCCATTTGGGGGAAAAGCCCCAAATTTTCGATTAATTGGGTCATAAACCCTAATTTTTCGATCCAAAATTGGACAAATACCGAAGATTAATGCAAGAATGAGACACATACCTCGATTAGTCGTGATTAATGCAAGCTTTTGAATCAAACCTTGGCGGAAATGGTGAAGATTTGAGAGAGAAATATATAATTTATGTTTCGAAATAATGATTTCAACTCCTCTGAATATCGCGTTTTTACGCAGAAAATACACTTTGGGGAATAGACGCAGCAAGCGTTGCGCCTCTTCCAAGAGACGCGGCTCTTGCTGCGCCTCTTCCTTGTGTTCCCTCCATACGAATTTTCAAAAATTCGTTATGAGTTTGTTATTTGTGGGCCCATCTTTGGTGCGCCTCTTCCCCGATGCTATTTTATCCTTTTGGCCCGTTTGACGACTTTCTTTCGTTCCGGCCCGCATTTTCCAAGCCAGCAGCAGACTGTTGCATATTATTTATTCCTTCCAAGACCTTTGCTTGTCGCAACGAGCATTTATTTTTTCACAGGTGTTTCGACACGCCTTTATTATAACGAGAGTAAGCGGATATACTTTCCCTCTCACGACATGGAGATTAATTCCCGATCATGCCCCCAGCGAGAGTAAGCGGATATACTTTCCCTCTCAAGATGTGGAGATCAACATTTTTTCCTCTCAGCAGTTCCCGCCTGTGTCCTGCTATTCGCAATTATTTCCCGAAGACTACCCAAGCAGTCTTCTCTCAGCAGTTCCCGCCTGTGTCCTGCGACTCACCTTATTTAACCCCCACGCTTGACCTTAGCTCGATAGCTCCCATGTACCTCCGGAAGCATCTCGAAAGAAGTCTCAGGTATAAACTCCTCTTATGGCTGGCAAGCTTCCTTACGTAGTCTAAAGGACTTTAAACGACCCTCCCCGATAGTCGACAGACTCTAAAATGTTCCCGACGACAGGTCCTTGGCTCAGACCCCTTGAGCCGCCTCGCGTCGCCATAGTTGTCAGGTTGTAATCTTCAATTGACCTGATGGCTATACTTTGACTTTCACCTTGTCAAAGCCTCAGTCAAAGTGGGGGCTCTGTAGATACCTCATTTCTGCACCTCCCGCAAACCACCCGGTGATGATTGGGCCGCATGTTTAGTACGCGGAACGATTTGTGACAGTTCGTAAGTTTATCGTCAAGTGATTGATCAAATATTAATGTCAACCTCTTAGTTGTCATCTACGTGCCGATACGGTCGTTTTGACAGTAACTAGAGTACATTTGGAGTCCGGGCCTAAAACCGTCTTCATTTTCTGATAACCGTTAAATCCCGAGTCAGAATGTTCTGGAATGTTCCGGATATTTCTATTCCATATTTTATAAATATTTCATAATCTTTATCCCTTTGGTAAACAATTTCCCGTAATATTCACATAAGATATTAAGGAAAACCAAATTATTCCGTCCTTCCATAATTTAAACACGAAAATCTTATTCCGCGGGAGGAAACCACTTGGGAATAGACGCAGCAGGTGCTGCGCCTCTTCCAAGAGACGCAGTGGCTGCTGCGCCTCTTCCAAGAGACGCAGTGGCTGCTGCGCCTCTTCCCAAGTCCTTTTCTGCGTAATTTTCGTATCTTTTTTATATCTTTCCGAGATTCACTTCCAAAGAGTCTCTGAAACCCTAAATCCTTCACGTGATTAGTATAAATAGAAGCCTTCGCTCCTCATATTTCTCACGCGAGTGTCCGCCCTTCTCTTCTCCCTTTGCATTCTAGACCTTTGTTCTTACTTTTTGGCGTCTACGTGCTTGAACATTTGACCACGTAAGCTCGGATCCTTCTGAGTACCAGCCTCGTTTGCATGACCGACCAATTTGACCAACTCCACGATCAATCAACTTAATCAATTTGTTTTAATTCCTCTTACGAGGGCACTTTCGTTACATTCGCGTCGAGCATCACTAATCGATATCTTAGTCCTTCTCGTTTCGTCAAACATGTAAGTCTGAGGGTGTATATCTCTCTTTTATTTATTGTTATTTACTTTTTGTATCATAATGTAATGTTTATGTCGAAAACACCTAATTAAAACCGATTTCTAAAACCATACTTTAAAACTCTTTTTACGGATTTTCAAAAGACAAACCGTCGAGAAAGGACGCAGCAACTGCTGCGCCTCTTCGAAGGACCGCAGTTCCTGCTGCGCCTCTTCGTGAGGCTGCCGCAGTTCCTGCTTCCTTTCTTCTTCCTTCGTCCTCTGTAATTCGTTTGCTTTATTTGTTTGCATTCGTTTTCTTTAATTCTTTGACATACGATCATCAATAATTTCACATGTATATCATTCATCATTAACATGCTTAATTTGTCATTAAATTCGACTTAAATCCCAAGTAATCTCATATTTGCGGGTTTTCGTCATTAAATTCAATCCGGGTTGTAGAAATTCAATTTGTTCATATTGAGTTTCTGGAATTCATCTTTGATATATTTACATATGTCTTTTATCATATTTGTTGCATATTCGTCATCAATTCATCTTGTTTAGCCTATTTCATTCACCCATGTCACTAATTAATCGCTCATCCTATAATTAATTCGTTTGCATCCGTCTTATCCATGTTTTATTGTTTTATGACCATTAATCACATGTAAATAACCTACTAATCACTTCCATCCGAGTAAATAATTTAATCAATCATTAACTTTACCGACGAGTATTAACAACACGCAATTCCGGCTTCACAGCCAGAATTCAGGTCAGGAACAGACGCAGCAGCTGCAGCGCCTATTCCAAGGGACGCAGCTCTGTTGCGCCTGTTCCGGGTTGAATTCTGTCCCTGAACTCTGTTTTTGCCTTGACCTAGTTTTATTAGCTTACGTATAATTAACTATTATTCGTATTATCGCCTTAATTCCTGTTCGTTAATTTATTAATTCATTCTTTTATTCGTTTTTCTCAAATTGTCCGTTTTAAAGGTATTTTCGACATAAATCGCCTATTCCATTGTAATTTTCTTTATTGTATTTATCATTATTTCTTGTATCATTTGTATGCCTTCACATGAAATTGAACATTAAATCCTACTTTGACCCAATTGTGTGCTAAATTACGTGTCAACCGACTTAGTTAATTCTCACATGTTAGGATTAAAACTTGGATGTTGCATTGCATGCATATAGCCGACGATATATCAAGTATAAATAATTTCCCTAATCATTAGTAGAGGCCGCTATCGAGGCGGGCGGGATTAGGTGTTCGATAAAAAGAGCTTCCTAATACGTACCCTCACCCCTTACTCCAGATCTCCGTGAACACCCGTGCTCATTGGCATCCACGAGAGTCATTCTAGACATAGAATGCTAAGGGTAACGAGTTCTTGGTGTTCATGTCTCTACTTTGTGTCTTGACATGACACGAGGTATTCGAACGGTTCCAATTTCCCATAAAAATTGGTGGCGACTCCAACAAAAATGCAAACGCTCGTTCTCTTCCTCCCAAGCGCCTAAAATTTTTTTAGGATATTTTGGTTAATTTATGGATTTTTATTGTTCATCTTATATAATAGTGGCATTAAAAATATGATTTTATGATTAAAATGTCATTATCGGACTAAACTTAGCTAAACTTCGAATTTTCCAGTGATTTTTGGATATGTTATCACATGTTTTATTTTTAGATGACCTGTAAATTTTCATAATTTTTGGAGTTCTTATGCTCGAAATATGGATTTTTCATGATAAAAATCGAATTTAAATGAAAAATAGGTTAATATGAGATAAATTTCGAATCTGGTCATAGAAATTTAGTTTGTTGTCACATGCAATTTTATAAGATGTGTGTAAAATAATAGGCTATGTTGAAGTCTTTATGCATGATTTATGAATTTTTGATGAAAAATCGCATAAATAGTGACTTAATTAGTGAATAATTGCTAAAACATACTCCATGACTAAGGAAAAACGTCACATGTTGCATTTTATTATCTTTTTCAGATCTAAAATTGAAAAGTTGATGAATATATTTTTTTCTCATGTTTTTATGATTTTTATTGATAAATCCGATAAACCGCAACATAATTTTTCCGATAATTTTACAAAATTTTAACCTAAGTTTTTGAACATTATGAGTGTCATGGTATTTTTCCAGAATGTTCATAAGTTTAAATTTTGAATTTTGAATTTATTTGGAATTTTTGTGATTTATTTGAAGTTTATAGCATTTTTATTGTATTTTAGGTCCATTAATGAACAATTTTAAGTAATATAAGTTAATTATAGTCAAATAGTTAGTGAAGACTAATTTTGAGTCCTAAGAGGTTAGGGTAATTAACTTGTACATAAATATGAATTTATGTATTTTATTGTGATTTTAAAACGTTGAATCACGCAAATCCGTAAAAACCGTTAAATATACGATATTGGCTACTTAAAGGCGATTTAGCATAAAATTGGGCATGTTCATACATATTATAATGCTGCATTTTATTTATGATTGTCATAATTTTATTTTATGTAATTTTTGAATTATGTAATTTTACTTAGTATGGCCTTAGCTTTTAATTGGTATTACTCGAAATGTATGGGAATATCGATTCGGTTGTAATTTATTGTGATCTCGTATCACCGTTTTGTAATTTAATAGATTTATTTTATTTTAATTACAAATGTATAATAGGAAATTATGTAATTTGTTATGTAATTTATTTATTCCGGAGTTCCATAAAGACGGTGTCATTCAAGAAGGCGATACATAAAGACGGTGTTACCTCGAGTTGCGTGACATAGCCGAAGTTCAAGGGACCAATGGAGTTGGTTTCCGAATATGTAATAGTTAATTAGATTTTCTATTTTAGGAAGGCCATACTAGGATTTATTTTATGTTTTGCATTTTATTTATATGTTGCATGCATCGCTAAATCGCCATAACTAAAAACATGCATTGTCATTTTAATCGAGTTTATCGACCGTGTCAATTAGAATTATCGTAGTTCACCGCTTTAGTTCACTTAAAATGTGATAGATAATAAATTGACATGACCTCTCGCTAAAAATAATCAATTGAGACTTAGCCTTACCAAAGAGTAGAAACCATGAAAACCTATTTCGTGAGGGAGTGCACTCGGCCACACCGGGGTACAAACCTTGTTACGTAGGGGAAGTGGGTGATAAATGTCTATCCACCGAATTCATGTTGATGAAGGTTTCATCAGCCACACCGTGTCCAAGTTAATATGGGTTTGGATCATGGACACATTTATTCGAAATTTGGATTGAACTCAACAAAAGTTTTTCGATAAGGGTTTTATCGGCCATACCGTGCCCTTGTCGGATGTGTTTTGGGCTAAAGATAAAATATTAATGTAATTTTATCGACCAAGAGTTCTAAAAGTAGAATCGATTAAAAAGTTAATCCACCGAGTTATATTGATAAGGGTTTCATCGGCCACACCGTGCCCAAGTTAATATGAATTTGGGTCTTTGAATCATTTATCTAGTTGGGTAGAGGTCACTAGAAAAATGCATAAAACTTGTTTAAATTATAAATGTTTACGAGTATTATTATTAAAACGACATTTGTTTTACTCCTTCTATTTTGTTTTGTAGACCGCTCTTATTTCTCATAACAAATGGCAAATCCAAACACCAACGCCACACCTCTCACTAATACTTTATGGCTCCGATCCTTCATGAATCGATGTAAACTTGAAAAGAATGGGTCAAATTTCTCCGATTAGGATGCCCAACTCAAATTAGCCGCCCAAGGTGACGACAAGCTTCGTTACCTTACCGAGGCCTCTCCACCCGAACCTAACATTAGGTCGACCGCCGCCACTAGGGAAGCATATGAGGCTTACCACAAGGAGTCCGCCGCAATGAAAAATGTGTTGATCTTTGCGATCGAGGCAGATCTCCAAAGGAGAGCCTTTAAGATGGGCACCGCTAATGAAATCTACTCCAAGCTTGTGACAATGTTTTCACAAACTCCGCGGATCGTCCAATATGAGGCGGCCGCGGCATTCTTTGATCTCGATTTCAAAGAGGGCCAAAAGGTTAGCCCTCATGTGCTCAAATTAATGGAGCTAGTCGAGACCTTGAAGATTCAAAAGGTTGAAATCCCCAAAGAACTCATTGTAGATAGGATTCTACACTCCTTATCCAAAGTCAAGACATATGTTCAATTCCGGGTGAATTTTAACATGCAAGACAAGGACGTGTCTCTTGAAGAGTTGCACAAGTTACTTGTGCAAGCCGAGAGAGACATGGGGTTAAATGTTAACCCACCTAAGGATGTGCTTAACATTAACACCAAAAGTAAGGGGAAGTTCAAGAAGAATGGGAAAAAGGGTAAGAAGCAAGCTCCCACTTTCACCAAAGCTAAGACTTATGAAGCTAGCACCTCCAAGATCAAGAAGGGTCCTCTTGATAAATGCCATTATTGTAATGGTGTTAGACATTGGAAAAGAAATTGTTCCAAATACCTTGGTGATATTAAGGCTGGAAAGATCACTCTAGTAGGTAAATGACTTGTGGGATTTATCTGTATGCATCCCTTTGAATTTAAGTACTATAACGAATATATCATGATGAATGCTAGTCATAAAATTAAATTACATAAACAAAAGGGTAAAGAGAATTAGAAATAACCTTCGGTCCTAGCTAATTCGGCCTATGAACAATAACACAATGATATTCTCCTATCAGTTGCACCCAAGATGCTCCGAGAAATACCCCTCAAAATTGCTAGAATGAGATCCCTGTTGTGAAATAAAGAGAAGAGAGAATTGTAGAGAGGAGAAAAGAGAGACGGAACTTATGTATTATTCCATTATGAGAGGGTATATATATACACATACAATGAGGTAGAGTTTCCATAAGTTAATATACTCTAGAATATTTCAAGATATGGACATCCATATAATAATATTTCATAACACTCCCCCTTGGATGTCCATCACTGAAGAAAATGCCTTGTTAAAAACCTTCCTAGAAAAACCCCGTGGGAAAAATACTGGTGAAGGAAAAAAGCACATTAATCTTCCAAACACGCATAACAAGCTGCCTCGTTAAAACCTTTCCATGGAAAACCCAGTGGGACAAAACCATGGCTAAGGAAAAAGAGTACAGCGCGTGCTACTCCCCCTGTTGATTACATAACTTTATAAATCTTGAAATGAAGCATGCTTTGACGTAACTTCTCGATCGTTGAATAAAATCCATCGTAGTTGATAAACTTTATATCTTCAAATCCTTGATAATTTCAATCTTCATATTTCTTTAATTCTCACAATCTGGGTGTAGTCATTTGTGATGACTCTTGGATCATCATTTCAAATAATATTTCCACAATAGTGATAGCGAACTTCTTGATTAACATTATATATATGTTAAGAATAACGCATCTTAATAATCATAGCGTATCAATGCGCTTATTGTGCTACCTCGTTAAAAACCTTGCTAGGAAAAACCCATTGGGACAAAAAACCTAGTCGAAGGGAAAAAGAGTGTAGCCATCATTCCTTATTTACATATCTTAAGGAGAATCAATCCGATAATTATTGAATAAATCATCCAATACTTTTGAGCGATTTTCTTTGCTAAACCACATATGTATGAATTGACATTCTCATTGTAGACTTTGACTACATTATTTTCCAATCATTATGGTACTTCTGGACCATAAACTAATTTCACATGTTTAGCATGAAGCTCATTTAAATCATTATTCTCATATACTCAAACTTCAGGTTGAGACAATAATAATTTCCTTCAAGTAAACTCTACATGAATTTAAATATTCCATTTTGGAAATAATCACGACAACATTTCAATCGTGTCGTAGAGGTTCATATATATGATATAAAACTAATTCTAAATGACAATTATATAACAACGCAATAATTTACATAAAATAAAACTAATTAATATGCAAATGATGAACTAAATCTCTAAATGCACATGATGATGACTCGATAATGCAAACTGTACAGTTTCCTTTTCCAATATTCATAACTTCAATTGACTTCAGGTCAATAGTTGGACATCTAGTCCATGAGCTCATTTATAATCATAGATTATATGTCGACAATCAAAATTGGACTTACTTATAAGATCCCCATTTTCTAGTCCATTAATTTCCGCGCGCAAATGCATATCGGTTCTTTAACCATATCGATATAATTTCAACATCTTGCGATATTGTCAGTACTGATTAATGATATCTAATTATATATGGTATCATTCTATTTCCATATAGGCCATCTATTATTATTTAGATATCTATGTCTTTTCCAGGACATCCAAATTTCTTTACTCCATAGGAGTATTACCAACTACTCATGCTTGCCATTTTCTGATTACTTGAAATATGTGAACCGATATGACTTTCACACTAAAATCCATGTGTGGCTATTGTTCAATTTGGCAAGAATCTAATTTTCATTACATATAGTTTCCATGACTAATTTATAGCTCGCTATACCACATATAGGGCTATCTGTCTATAATTAAATCATAGATTTCAATGCATGAACATATCATATTTTGATAAGGTGATTAAAGTGGTATCATAATACATCTTCATAACCAAATGAATGCCATCATTTCTAATTTCATGAACCTCTACTTGATGTATTTCATATTGAAAACAAACCACTGAACTTCAGGTCCAGTTGGGGATAATATACTTGTTTGTTTTTACCAGCTTTTCCTTAACATTCTCCCCCTAAGGTGGTAAAAATTATACCCACCTTAGACCTTAATTGCTCATATCACCGATGAGAATTTATATGGGCATTTTTGTACACTAACAAAATATTTCGGGGAGTAACATATAATGCAGTTGGATTTTAAATGTGCTGAATCACAATGTCCAATTTGGAGACCAACGATTCCATATAATAATTAAACTGTGATCTCCAATATCAAATATACTCAATTTTCGTGTAGTGTCTTGCCCCTTTAATAAATTTACACGAGAGAGTTTCAGACTTATACTTTGCTTGGGATAAACTTGGGTTTATCAAAACGGGTATAATAAGAACCGGATGGCCTTACTATGTCACATCTGAATTATTTCATGTTAACTTTCTAAGAATCCGGCCAGATAAATGATGTGACATTGGACACAACAGGTGTCTCATATATGTAGGCAAGACTGATCAATGTTCCTTCAGGGAACATAACTATATTACTGTTTTGAAAGTGAGATTATCTCTCTAACATTCCATGATATTATGATAATCGTGTATACTTACGGTATACAACTTCTATTTATGGAACCAATATACATTTTGTCATGAGTTTTTCAAAAACTCAGGTATCATTGATAAATAATCTGTATAATTATGCACATGAACAAGCAATAACATTAAAACGATATTAATTCAAGTTTATTATAATAACATTAATGAGGTCTTATATACCCATAAAAATTATTTAATCAACATATAAATCCGTACCTACCAGGAATCTCGCAAACATAACTTCATATTGCTTAATTCATATGAGTTGATTCAAGAACAAAATAACTCGGAACCCATCATCAATAACAAATAAATACCATCATCACATGCGTGGGGCAATCAACTAATCACGTAATACACATGCAGTGGTTAGTGGTTACTAACTTTGTGATTTTGCGAGAATGTTTAGTAAATGTATGCATACTTAACTATACTCAACTAAAAAAAACATCTTATATAACGAATGATAAACATGTACTTCGTATTGCACAAGACTAGTTTTGAAGTATACGTAAGCAATCATCTTAATTTACTCAACTAAAAGTCATGAAGCCATGCACACATACCAAGATAAAATAAGACTGACACATACAAGATTATTAGAACTAATCAGGTCAATTACACGGCCACAAGTGATACACATCATATTCATTCGCTATAATTTGTGATTAGAGACCTTTCTAAACCACTAAAACATAAACAAGATGAACAAGAATATGCAAGGATATACCTACTTTGCGAACTAAAATCAAACAAACGAATGACCATAATTAATAAAGGAAAGAAATTTATGAGTACAGTAAAAATAAACTATGTAAAATTATCTTATGTACGAGTAATGAATGCTTTTCGCGAGAACAAGAACCATTACGCATAAATTTAACTAGTAATAATTTCCAACATTGTGAACTTTGGGCCATAATGTGCTTATCAAAATTTTCAATTGTATATCTTTTCTTCCTTTCTTATATTGAAATTTCAAGTGTATATGAGTCTCACATTACTTTTCAAGAGATATTTTCTTTCAATAATTTTTTTTTTTTTTTTAAGGCTCACATCGTATATTAGGCTCAATTAGGGCCTCTTTCCTTAGCTCCCAAAATACCACACTAATAAGCTCAATTATTTAGGCCGCAATATTAGGCTTATCGTAACGCGATATACTTGATCTCTGTTACAGACAGAGTCTTTATGAGATGTCACATTCACTCAAGGAATGGATCAAATTTCATATCTCGTTATACTGTTCAACTTCAGGTGAACAAGAATCAATTCGCAAATAAATTTGTCTTTCATAAAGACCGCTTTAAATTGAACAGCGGTTCATATACTCATAGACGTGGACTTTTGGCCACTTACACTTATACAATATGAATATATTGTATTGATGATACGGTGTTAAATAATTACACACCTATAAAACTTTGAACTTGGTCAAAGTCATTATTTGACATATATCCGCTCATCTTTATAAAAAGAATCTTTGAAACTTCAAGTCCCAAATTATACGATATATCCTTTCCAAAATTTGGATCGTTTTCTGATTAAACTTTTCATTATTAATACTAATAATCAAACATGTCGAAGCATAGACCGTGTATGTCTGTCGAATTCTTCCAGAAAGTGCAAATGCATCTAATTCATGCACATGATTCTACGCATAATTCATAGCCGTCTAACAATAGGGTTCCTTTTTTTTCTTTGGTAAGTAGTCTTATGATTGTAAAACAAAGATAATAAGTACGAGAACAATAAATAAATTGAATCAATGAATTGTACCCGAATCGATTGATTATGTTCCATGATTTCATAGTATTGCTTTTATACTAATTGCTTGCTTTTCATACTATTGTTACCATATGTGATGTTAACAACCATAAGTAATGACGAGTGAACGTACCTGATTAAAATAAATAATATACTAAGATCTGATATGAACCTCCGATTATCAGATCTGATTGATGTAGAAATAATAATAATAAGGACAGTTAGAGACTCGTGCTGATAACGTGTTGTGAAATAAAGAGAAGAGAGAATTGTAGAGAGGAGAAAAGAGAGACGGAACTTATGTATTATTCCATTATGAGAGGGTATATATATACACATACAATGAGGTAGAGTTTCCATAAGTTAATATACTCTAGAATATTTCAAGATATGGACATCCATATAATAATATTTCATAACAATCCCCAATTTTCTGTAAATATTAGGGTTTTGTGTGATTTTCTAATGAGAGAAATGATGAGCAAAACTAGGTTAAAATTAGGTTAGAAAATAATGATCTCCCATTCTCTTATAAAACCGAGTATAAGGTGTAATAGGGTAGATATTTTCCTTCCAAATTTTCGGCCCATATACCGAAATTAAGAGAGTTAATTTCTCTTTTTGATTATTCAAAAATGTATAAAATGTGTAAATTGTCATCTAGTGAGGATCGAACCCATGACCTCTTGGTTTCAGTACCCTCACTATTACCACTATGACACATTAATCTTGTTGATATTAAATATAACCGATTACATTTAATTACGAATTAATGACATTAATTCGCCCAAGCTAACATTACATACATTTAATTAAATATAACTTATTATATTCAATTTACTTAATTTGATTAATTGTCTCAACTAATATTATTTAATTTTCATTAAATAATTGTCTCATCAACACATTGACTAACTTTTTAGTCATATAAGGCATCAATGTGATTATATTTCTATAACCACATCTCTCAAACACATCCTATAGGTGTGACCTTTAGAGACCAGTTGATCACCGTCATCTGTATGATAATAACGTCAAACTTTCTAGCAAGCCAACCGTTATTAGGTAATCGTTAATCAACTGATTAAAATATGAAGTATACCCTTGTGAACCTGTAAGAGATTTACAAATGTTATCACACTAATTTGTGGAGGACACAAGCTCCAACAAACTCCCACTTGTCCTCACAAGTGTATGTGCGATAACCGATTCTCATATCCTAAAATTTCTCCCACTCAATGTAAAACAATTTGCAAATCCGTATTCACAAAGGTCGTATTTTACAAGCGATCATTATCAAGAGTGGTTTCCCCGACTAGAGAGTAACTTAACTGATAAACGAATCAACATTCGAGCATGGCCATGCATTTCAGTTACAACTCCTCGAGTGGCCCTGAGAAATAACTATACCTTGATAAGGGTTGGTTATTTTCCTCAAATCGAATCCTTCAGATATAAGCACAGTATGAAATGACCCAGAAAAAATCTACTTAGCCTCCAGTTACGGCAGACCGTGAGAAAGAAACCAAAGTCACCCAAAAACTGCCTTAATCTCAAGAGACAGTCGATAGTCAAAAGAATCGACTCTAGGAACACAATGGATGTCATATCCACGACCTAGCACCGAATGTTTTTAAACATTTAGGACTCCATTACGTTGTCACAAAAAGTTGTCCTACGAGGTATCGTTATAATCTCGCATTTGTGATCGATCAGTCAATCGTTTGACTTATGGCTCGTTGAACCCACCATCAATCGACTGCACAATATAATAGCCGGAGTTATCAGCTCATATTGGCGATTACGGACCAAAACAAATATAATGTAATTCAGTTCACTTTGTGGCGTTGAATGTTGTCAGTACAATCCACATGAAAAACAAAATATTATAAAAACGATGAAGTTATAAATAGTTTATGAAAAAGATAACGTATCGAATTCATAATCAACTACTATAACTCAGGTACACGTTTAATTCTCATGGAAATAACGTGCCCTCCATGCTTATCATATTTCAATGGCTCGTGAGTAGAATCGCTACAACTTCCGTTTGGAACTAATCCACGGTGACCGCAAAGACCATTAAGAGTAACAACGAATCTAGACCGAGATTTCTAATCATCTCGATTCGTTTGGAAGCTAGCATCTCACAGAACCGATTGCGCATAGCTTAGTATCTCCTCCATAAGTCAATAACCTATCCTTAGTCCTCCGTAGGTACTTGAGGATATTTTTAACAGCTATCCAATGTGTTTTACCTAGATTCTTTTGGTACTGACTCGTCATACTCAATGCATATGCCACGTCTGGACGTGTGCATATCATGGCATACATGATTGATCCTATTGCAGATGCATAAGGAACACGACTCATGCGCTCAATCCCTTCAGGCGTCGTGGGTGACTAAGAATTGCTCAAGTGCATCCCAGACGTCATTGGAAGGTTCCCCTTCTTGGAGTTGGTCATGCTGAACCTCTCAAGAATCTTATTTAAATAAGACTTCTGACTAAGTGATAACGTTCGTCGTGATCTATCTCGGTAGATACGGATTCCCAAAATGTGTTGTGCCTCACCCAGATCTTTCATCTGGAAATGGTTCTTCAACCATTCTTTAACCGAAGTTAGGAGAGGAATGTCATTCCCAATCAGGAGTATGTCATCGACATACAATATCAAGAATACAATCTTGCTCCCACTCGACCTGATATATAAGCATGGTTCTTCGACCGATCGAGTGAAACCATACTCTTTTATTACCTGGTCGAAACGATGATTCCAACTCCGAGAAGCTTGCTTAAGTCCATAAATGGAGCGCTTAAGCTTGCATACTTTCTTAGGATGTTCAGGATCTATAAAACCTTCAGGTTGCACCATGTACAACTCTTCCTCCAAATAACCGTTTAAGAAGGCGGTTTTTACATCCATTTGCCAAATTTAGTAGTCATGAAAGGCGGCAATCGCTAATATTGTCCGAATGGAACGTAGCATGACTACAGGTGCAAAAATCTCATCATAATGCAATCCGTGCACATGAGTGAAACCTTTTGCCACTAGTCGTGCCTTATAGGTATCTGGTTGCACGTCTACAGAACGCTTTATTTTGTAAAACCATTTGCACTGTAGAGGTTTTACCTTATTAGGTAAATCAACTAGATTCCATACGTTATTCTCATACATGGAGTCCATCTCGGATTGCATGGCTTCGAGCCATCGCTTTGAGTTGGAACAGGCCATAGCACCTTTATAGGTAGCGGGTTCATTACTCTCTAGGAGTAAAACGTCATTCTCCTCGACCATACCAATGTATCTCTCCGGAGGATGAGAGACTCTACCCGGCCTCCTAGGTTCCTCAGGAATATTAACCGTATTATCAGTTGGAGGAACAACTTCCTCCATCCGTTCCTCGGTTGTTGGTTCTGGAATCTCCGACAGCTCGAAGGTTCTATTACTTGTCTTGTTCTCGAGAAATTCTTTCTCTAAGAACGTCGCACTAGCCGCAACAAAAACTCGATGTTCGGTAGGCGAATAGAAGTAATGACCAAATGTTCCTTTTGGATAACCTATAAAGTATGTCTTGACCGATCGCGGGCCGAGCTTATCCTCGTGTCTCCACTTGACATAAGCCTCGCAGCCCCAAACCCGAATAAAGGACAAGTTAGGGACTGTTCCCTTCCACATTTCATATGGAGTCTTGTCGACAGCTTTAGTCGGACTTCGGTTAAGTATAAGAGCAGTTGACAAAAGAGCAAAACCCCATAATGAATCAGGCACTACCGTGTGACTCATCATGGATCGAACCATATCAAGTAAGGTTCGATTTCTCCGTTCGGACACACCATTTAATTGAGGTGTTCCAGGTGGAGTTAACTGTAGAACGATTCCACAGTCTTTAAGGTGTTGATCAAACTCATTTGAAAGATGTTCGCCACCCCGGTCTGAACGGAGTGCTTTAACCTTTCTATCCAGTTGGTTCTGTACCCTGTTCTGGTATTCCTTGAATTTCTCAAAGAACTCACTTTTATGCTTCATTAAGTAGACATATCCGTATCTACTCAAATCGTCCGTGAAAGTGATAAAATATCTATAGCCATCTCTAGCGGTAATTGACATAGGTCCACAAACATCAGTATGTATGAGTCCTAATAGGTCACTAGCGTGCATTCCAACACCTTTGAAGGAAATTCGAGTCATTTTGCCAATGAGACATGATTCACACGTGCCATATATAGAAAATTCGAATGTGGGAATAGTCCCATTATCGACGAGTTTCTTACATATTTCTCATTTATGTGTCCCATTCGACAATGCCATAGATAGGTTTGATCTTTGTCACCAACCTTTAATTTCTTATTATTCACGTGTAATACTTCCGTGGTTTGATCTAAGATGTGAATTCCATTCATGGAAACTGCTTTGCCATAAATCATTTCATTAAAAAGAAATTACAGGTATTATCCTTTATTGAAAATGCAAAACCGTCTATATCGAGTACGGAAATAGAAATAATGTTCTTAGATAAACTGGGTACATAGTAACAGTTATTTAAAAACAACTCAAAACCACTAGGGAGTTGGATTACATATGTTCCCTTCGAGACAGCAGCAACTCGTGCTCCATTCCCGACTCACAGGTCCACATCACCCTTTTCGAGAGGTATGATGTTCTTTAGGCCCTGCAAATGATTACACAAATGAGAAACACAACCAGTATCAAGTACCCAACTTCCGAAACTTGCATGGTTAATCTCAATCATATGAATATAAGATGACATACCAACAGAAACGACGCGGCCTGCTTTGATGTCCTCACGGTAGACGGGACAGTTCCTCCTCCAATGTCCAGTCTTGTGACAATGGTGGCACTCAATGTCACCGCCCTTGCTCTTTGCCTTGCCCTGTGAGCCACTAGTCTCACCGGGCGCACTCTTACCGTTTCCTGGCTTTTTAAACTTTGGCTTACCTACAGCTAGGTCGCCATGAGCCTTGCCCTTACCTTTACCCTTGTTGGAAATCGTGAGAACATCCTGCTTCATGCTCCCACTCAATTTCATATCTTTCTCGTGCATACGAGAAGGGAGTGTAGCTCATGAGGACTCTTTTTCAAGTCATTCATGTAGTAGTTCGCCCTGAAAAGGGCAAAACCATCATGAAGAGAATGAAGCATTCGGTCAATGACAATGCTCTCACTGATTTTGCAATTAAGTGCCTCCAATTTCTCGACATTCTCAATCATGTTAAGAATGTGTGGGCTAACCGGTTGGCCCTTTTGGAGTTTCGCATCAAAGAAGCGACAGGTATGCTCATAAGTAACGATTCTCGGTGCTTTTGAGAACTCGTTAGTGAGCGTGGTGAAAATCTTGTTCGCACCTTGGGCAATGAAGCGTCTATGCAAATTGGTTTCCATTGCAAAGATGAGTACGTTCTTTATCGCACCCGCTTCCATAACGAAGTCACTATAAGCGAGTGAATCGTTGACTCCTGCATTGGGGCCTGGGTTTACCGGTATTGGCTCGATTAAGTACCGAGCTTACCGTCGCAATGGCAAGCATTCCGTAGTCTTTCCTCCCATCCGCAAAGTTGGACCCGTCATTTTTCGACGTGTGAATCGATTCATGTTGTCCATAAAAACTTTCACCAGACGCGCGATCAAGTGTGGCACTTGGCATTGGGATTTCGTTATTTCCAGCCATTTGTTGTAACAGTAAAATTAACGTGTTCTACATCTGCGAAAAAGAAAATTGAATAATAAGCCTGTGCATCGATTTGATTTTTAAGTCTAATGCAACATCTTGTTATAACGCGAAGACTCTCGCATTTATACAACTGACCTCCCTCAAGAATTATATAAATGATCCCAAGACTCAATTCTCTGTAAATTGATAAGCTAACCTTTTAGCTAATTCTATCGTTAGAATTCTTGGTCGATAAGTTTCTGTAAATTCTATCTTTTAGTCCATCATAATCACGAGAAACTCTTCGGACTATAATGTTGAGATAAACTAAGTCAACACAACTACTTACCCAACGTAGAAGGGGTCATATTATGCCTACCGACGAAGAAGGGATTCATAGTTGTTTGCCTTTATAAAGACTAATCTCAATTTCCGTTTTAGAGGAAGATCCCATCAACTTTATTTTAATTCATTTTAAGTGAACTAATATCTAGCATGCGTGAATGAATAAACTAAGGTGATGGCTTAATAAGTATGTGACATCTGTATGTCCATGAAAACTAACATACAATCTATATGAGTCAATTTTCATGCATTTTAGTAGTAGGTGGTTTGGTTTAGGCGGAATATGATGCATTAACTAGCATGTGAATGAAAAACAATAAGAATAGTAAAACGTAAAAACAATAATAAAGTCCTAGTGTGGCCTATCCTATCAAAATGAACATTAAATACAAGTTTGGAATCCATCCTTGGACCCGAGAAGCTTGTCTCGATGTTCCATCTTGATCCATGTAGCGGGAGTGAGCTCCAATCTCCATCTTTAGTCTTCTTCGAAAATTACAATAAATAAATTTACATAATAAACCTATTTATTACATTCTAATTTCAAAAATCCAAAACTAAAGAAAAATAAAGGAGATTCGAGATCTCATAATTACATAAAAATTATGTTTCCTTCATTACGAAAACATAATTTGACTAAGGCCACACTAAGTATTACAAATTACAACCGATTGCAAAAATACGTAAATTAAATTCATTCAACGATTCATTCAACAAAAAAAAACATCAACTAAATAAATTAAACATTCATGACACAATTCCTTAATTATGTTGATTAATTTATCCAAACCACCTATTTAAATTGATCAAATTAAGTGACAATTCCTCAATTAATCACATTAATTTTAATCTTAATTCATATTAAACTTGTAATATGAATTTAATCCGTCAAAATTTTAAACTGCTTTAAAATGATTAGGTATCCATGAATTATGAACCGCTTCACAATAATTAATTGGCCACAACAAACCCAAAAAAAATTTTCTTTAAAATTTATCTCGGTAAAAACCGAAACAACCCAAAAAAACTTTTCTCGATTTTACAGCTAAAACCGAAAAAAAAAATTTTTTTTTTTTAAATCTGTCCAGCACGTGAACAGTAACAGAAACCAAAAAAAATTTTTTTTTTTACTTTTCTCTCGGCTGGATAGTCAAAACAACAAAAACAGCCCGTTTTTATTTCTTTCTTCTTGCGGTTTTTCTGTAAAAACCATAACAAAACAAAAAAAAAATTTTTTTTTTTATTCTGGCCACTGTGAACAGTAACCACGTGAACAGTAACAGGAGAAAAAATTTTCTTTTCTCGGATGCTTTTCAAATCGGCATAAACAAAAACAGCCGTAAAAAACTTTAATCGGTTTTTCAGGAGAAACCGAAAGAAAAAAAACAGAAATTTTTTTTTTTTTTTAAAAAAAAGTACTGTTCATCCGTGAACAGTAACGGAAACGGAAAAAAAAAAAATCAATGGCTCAAAAAAAATCCAGCCGATTACCTTTTTTTTTCGCAAACCCTAATTATTGTTTACAAACAATTTTATGAAAATCATCAAAATTAAAATTCGTGGCCTTGGCTCTGATACCACTTGTGGGATTTATCTGTATGCATCCCTTTGAATTTAAAGACTATAACGAATATATCATGATGAATGCTAGTCATAAAATTAAATTACATAAACAAAAGGGTAAAGAGAATTAGAAATAACCTTCGGTCCTAGCTAATTCGGCCTATGAACAATATCACAATGATATTCTCCTATCAGTTGCACCCAAGATGCTCCGAGAAATACCCCTCAAAATTGCTAGAATGAGATCCCCAATTTTCTGTAAATATTAGGGTTTTTGTGTGATTTTCTACGATGAGAGAAATGATGAGCAAAACTAGGTTAAAATTAGGTTAGAAAATAATGATCTCCCATTCCCTTTTAAAACCGAGTATAAGGTGTAATAGGGTAGATATTTTCCTTCCAAATTTTCGGCCCATATACCGAAATTAAGAGAGTTAATTTCTCTTTTTTTCGATTATTCCAAAAATGTATAAAATGTGTAAATTGTCATCTAGTGAGGATCGAACCCATGACCTCTTGGTTTGAGTACCCTCACTATTACCACTATGACACATTCATCTTGTTGATATTAAATATAACCGATTACATTTAATTACGAATTAACAGATTAATTCGTCCAAGCTAACATTACATACATTTAATTAAATATAACTTATTATATTCAATTTACTTAATTGTGATTAATTGTCTCAACTAATATTATTTAATTTTCATTAAATAATTGTCTCATCAACACATTGACTAACTTTTTAGTCATATAAGGCATCAATGTGATTATATTTCTATAACCACATCTCTCAAACACATCCTATAGGTGTGACCTTTAGGGACCAGTTGATCACCGCCATCTGTATGATAATAACGTCAAACTTTCTAGCAAGTCAACCGTTATTAGGTAATCGTTAATCAACTGATTAAAATATGAAGTATACCCTTGTGAACCTGTAAGAGATTTACAAATGTTATCACACTAATTTGTGGAGGACACAAGCTCCAACATGACTATCCTTTCTTTTATGTTTCTATTTCAACTATGGCATTGTGATACAAAGTTGTGATAATGTATCCCCTTTTTTATTGTAAATAGGGCCTCCACCAAGCAAGGACAAGGGAAAAGAAAAACAAGCTTGAGAAACCATCGAGAAGCTAGGAATAGCTTCCATGAAGCTTCGCTTTTTATTGTCTTATTTTAATTATGTTTCGGATTTTAGAACCTTTTGATTTCCGTGTTTGACATGGAAATGTATTTTGGATAATGGTGGCTTGGTTTGCAACCCAAGTCACCCGTTTTATCATTTTATCCTTGTTCTAAAATTCGTCTTTATCTGCTTGCTCATAGAAACATATGATTATTCACTTAAAGTGATCTAATAGACAACTATAATGATGGGATTCATTATATGACCACAAGCAAAAGACTTGTGTATGATCATTTACAAAGTGATATTGAGTTAATGAACTCTCTTAAAGGAAAGTTAATCACCAATTACACTTACGAAATCTAGAACAATTAGTCAACCTATGAGATAGTCCTCCTTCTACTTCAAAATCATTATTTATGTCTCATAAGCTATCTTTGAATCTCTAGTGTATTTATTCTAAAGATAGAGTGGGAGAAAAATGAGGACACAACACCAAGATAAATTTGTGTACTTGTGTAAATGAGATCTACGCAAAGGAGAATGATTTGAATAAAGGTATATCTATTAATATAGTATGCCCAATAGATGAGATCTATGGTCTCGAATAGATCTACGTGACAAAAGAGACCAAGTGAAGTAATCAAAAGAATATTTTCTCAAGATAACTACACGAGGAGACCAAAAGAAAGTTTTGGAATAAGAATGACTAATATAAAGTCTTAACAAGAGTTTTTACTAGTTTATGAGAAATTTTGACCAATAGTTTCAACATTGATATTTACTTAAGAGCCTAAATGAATCAAAGTAACATCCTAGAAAATAAACAAGATTTATGACTAGAGGTTGCAAGGATTGATATACCGATATCCTCAATAGCTAAGTTAAGTATTAACCACGCAAATGTCATTACTTAACCTCATTATGAAAATGAAATGGTTAAACCTCCTTCCAAAAAGGGTATTTTGAAGGACGTGTATTAGATATTATTTATATTTAAACAATGACATTGCTACGCATCATGCCATCATTATGATATGAATGAGTTAGAGATTAAAATCTCTTTCCATAAGGTTAAGATGAGACCACTTCAAAATAGGTATTTTGAAAGGATATGATGGGAACATATATAGTTTTATCTCAATAGCTTAAACAAAGCAATATATATTTCAATTCTTGAAATGTCTCAATTGAGAAGTCAATTGCGAATCATGTGGAATTAAGTGGGAGTTGGAAGTTATCATGTGAAGACATGGAATTTAGTGGGAGCAATCATCTTGTAAAAGTTTATAACTCATCACTCATTGAAGAATGACGAGCTAATACCTTCCTTCACAAAGGAGTATTTGAGTTTTCAATTCTGGATGAAAATGGACTATGATGAATCCAATCACATCATGAGATGTTGGATAAGTATTGAGACATACACATCGAATCAACAAGAAACGTAGGTTATTCATGTAAATGAAAATACAATTGCCATTAGCAGTCATGGTCGTTCCTTGAACCTAAGAATAGTTGATGACATGATTAAAGGTTACTAATGTTTCCGCCATTAGAATAATCATGCACATGTCCAAAATGAATCATATGCATAAGAGCATGATGGATCATTGGGAAGCCATAGAAAAAACGTCATGAATTCTCGAGGAGAATCCAATGAGCGATTTCAGTGTTTGACAGAAGACTCTGTTGTGTGTCAAGAGGTTGCACATATTGCAGTTCGAACACATGTAAGGATTTATGAGAATCCTAAGCCTTTCAAGCTAAAAAGAGAAATAAAAGTTTTGGAAAGATACTTAGTTGAATAAGAAGTTACTCAAAACTAATTTTTTCCTATTATGCTAGGACTTGTGAGAAGTGCTAGGTTATTCATCTTGACAATTGTTGCAAGACTCTACGAAACATATACCTAGTACATTGTATGTGGGTGGAGTACTTGACCAGTACAAGTTATATCATTCACCACAAATTCGTTCGTTATGTGATAATCGACAAGGAAGTTCTTTCAAGATAAAGAACCGAAACCGAGGTTGGGAACCTAGATGTGTACTTGGTAAGGTTCATGCTATGAGAAGATAACATGAACGTAAAGGAAAATGCGATTATAAGAAGGTTGAACACATGGACACGTGGAATGTTAAACTTCTATTGCAATCAAACAAGTGTTTACACACTTACAATATGCATCACAAGGTTGTAATATGGTATTGACTATCCGAATGTGATGTCGACATTTGTCGTTTGAGTTATTATTAACTCACCTTATACTTTGTTAAATCCTAACGGGTTGTAGAGACAATTGAACCCCGTTAAAGTGAACACGGATTAGCATTGTATTCGCCCATAGTCACTTACATGAGGTGACGTCTTGAAGTGACTAGAGTGTGATGCGATTGATGGCAAGTTCAAGTGCCATAGAGTCATATGAGAATGACTAGTCGATCACATAGGCGGCATCAAGTTAGGAACATTTTGTCGGGCCTTATGACCGCTTATAGAGTTCTGGCAAATTTATATAGCCTGGTCGTGGCGAGAGCTACTATAGTATTCTAATGAGTCGATTCTTTTGACTAAAGACTATTCACCTAAGATGGCACAGTTTCAGATTAACTTTGATTTGTGTTACTACGACCTTCGTAAATGGGGTCAAATGGGCATATTTTGGGTTATGATGGTGTGGCTAGTCGAAGGGAATGAGTGCGATAGGAATTGTCCACCCCTAGTCGGGGTTATAACAATATCTCGGGGCCACTCGAGGAGTAATGAATTGGAAATGCGTGGCCACGCTCGGAATGTATCCATGGTGGATAAATCCGGTCAATCGGTTATTCTCGGATCGAGGAAACCACTCTCGATATGATCACTTGCAAGTACGACCTGAAAGACACCTTGCATTGAGTGGGAGATAGTAATAGGACAAGAGAATTGGTGGAGCACACTTGTCGAGGACAAGTGGGAGATTGTTGGAATATGTGTCCTCCGACAATAATGCGATCACAATTGTTGATCATGATGATCACATGTTTAAATCTGATTTTAAAGAATACAATTGGGAAGTAATATTTACTGTCAATGGTCCACACATATCGGTAATGATTGGTCGACTAGAGTTTGACATTCTTTGTCGTGAGACGGTGGTGACTTGATTGATCCCCTTAGGTCATACCTAAAGGGTAACACTCTTAATTGATCATTTAATTGATCGTATGACGATCAGTCAATTAAATTACTTAAAATTGACGGACGATTTTGAAGTAATATTTACGTGTCTCATTGTAATTTGATTAAATGAGATACGGTCTAAGTAATCGAATTGTTTTATTGCTTAGATGAAATTATTGTTTAAGGAAACAATTACATTTGAATGAATAATTTATTATAAATACAAAATGTTGTGATTTATAATTGGTAAAATATTTTGGTACAAGTAATTATGAATTACTAAGTCAATTTTGTATATGACGTATTTTTATTAATACGTTGATTTTTAATATGTTAAAAATACATAACAATTTTATGTGACATATGACATGTGACAAATGACAAATTGACAATTTGACAAAGATAAAATGGAGTCCATTTTATCCATGTTAACCGAAATAATGGGGTATTAGGAAAATATATTATGTTAATTAAGTGAGTGGTAAGCATAATGATTTACCTAAAAACTAGCCATGCAAACCTAGTGGTCATTGTGAAGAACACTTTGTTCATGCATTGGGCATCAAAACCTCCCCCCTTCCACCCGGTTTTGTGATGAGAAAAACCATGGGTTTTTCTTATTACTTTACCTAATATACACTATCAAATAATCTAGTGCATTATTCATTTCATTCATTCATCTAAAATAAGAATTTTAGAAAGATAAAAACCTCCTTCTCCTCCCTCTCTCTTAACCGAAATAATAGAGAGATCAAATAATATTTTGGGTCAATTTTACACAAAATTAATATTGTTCTAGTAATAATAATATTAATTTTATTAAGTTGTTATCTTGGGTATAAAACCTTAGGAGGGATTCTCTTCTTGAATCCGTGTTCATCCAATTAAGGAGAGCTCAAGAACAAGAGAGTAGGAGAACTCTCTTGTGCCCTTTGATCCAAAATATCAATGTAAGAATGAAGATTTCTTCCTTATTTTACTTGTAGTTTGCATGCATAAGATCATCTTTTAATTTATGACTAAATTAAAATTATAACATATATGAATATATTGAGTAAAGAGATATAGATTTCCAACAACTTGCTCTCATTTGACTTAGCTAAACCGTTGAATTATAACAATTAGTACTCTACTTGCTCCCCGCGGATTCGACCCCCAAGTGCTATAACACACCGTGCGCTTGCGGTTATTTAAAACTCCATCAATATGCTACACATTAAAAACTAATGTTGATATGGTGAACATACTACGTATAAATAGTAGAAAAAGTGGGGTCATCCTATTATAAATAGTAGAATTGTCCCACATCGAAAGATTAACATAATGTGGTAATCCTACGATTATAAATATGAGTCATCCTTGGAGCTTAAATATTAACCCAAAATCTTTTGAGTCTTTTAAGTATTATCTTAGATAACTCTTATAAGAATTTGTATTACCTCCACAATATGAAATTTATTTGAATTATAATTTTGATTTTGATGGTTTCACAATTATATAATTTTATATAGTTATATCATCTCCTTTTCTACTCAAATTTAGTAGTTTAGCAATAAGTTATTTATTTTTTAATTTTTAAGCTGAATTTTTAAATAACGAACATACATCAGTAGTATACTTGTTATAAGAGACTTTACAGGTAACGTTAATTTTTCATGTTAATTTTTCAAGTTTTAACATTTTTTTTCATCTAGAGAGTCCAACCTTAAAAATTACTTAGTATTTATAAGAAAAAATGTTAATTTTATACGTAAGAAAAAATTTGAACTTTAGATAAGATTAATTTGTTAGCTATAAGATAAAATTGCATAAATGTTACTTATATACGTACGAAAACTTTAAACTATAGATAAAATTAGTTTGTTAGTATTTGCTCATTATTAATCAAATTGGATATTCAATGTATGAATATTAACATATAGTATTTGCTCATACTATTAAATATAACAACTATTAGATATAATGAGTAGCAATTGTCCATATTTCAGGATTCATGTTGGATGTCGAGCTAGGTGTGAAAAAGATGGTGTATTTCTTAATATGTTATTTGTCCCACATTGAAAATAATGGAGGTGTTGTGAATATATTACGTATAAATAATAGAATTGTCCCACATTGAAAGATTAGCTAACATAAGGTAGGGTGATCTGATGATTATAAATACAAGTCATCCTTGAAACTTAGGGAATCAACCCAAAATCTTTTGAGTAACTTAATTATTGTAAAAGAGAGCTCTTAAGAGTTTCTATTATTAACGGTTAAAATTAAAATTTAACGAACTATAATTTTCTTGTCACTAAATTGTATGTTTGCTTATAGTGGCCAAAAACATAGATGGGTTTATCGTTTACGCCTTTATAGTGGAATGATAGCAATAAGATGATCATAGGAGTATACACATGTGCTTTGTGAGAAAGAACATAAAAATGAACTCCGTGTATCAATAAAATTAGAAGATTAATGATTATTATTATTATGTAAGACAGTTTTATTAATTGAACAAAAAAATTTGAAATGACTAATTTAAAAGCATGACATGTGTAAGTAAATTGTCCCAGTCAATAGTTTACATTTGCTTTATTCCCCTCACAAAATACACCAAATGTAAACTATTCCTTAATTCCACACCTGTCTTTATATTAATCATAAGGGCTATCAAAGCGCCCCGATTCCCTTACACTTATAATGATTAAGACTTAATAAATTTTGCTAGAATTTGAGATAACAAAGCTTTTATAGGCTACTTAATGCTTATAATCAAATATGTATCAAGAGACCATAAGGGATTAGGATATTTAATTTTTTTTTTAGAATTATGTAACACCCGGATTTAAACTTCAAAACACGTATTCGATAATGTTCTATAACTTAGTTTTAAAATAATCAAGATCATTAACCTGTACGAAGTACGGGCATCAAACTAGTCTTTATATATATATATATATATATATATATATATATATATATATATATATATATATATATATATATATATATATATATATATATATATATATATATATAATGGGTTGAAACGATGTGGATGCGCCACGTGTCAACCCAGCCTTAAATACACGTATTAATAACAGCTGAAATTAAATATAAACATAATAAATGTTGTATAATTTCAGCAAAATATTAATTATAGTTTAATAAATTTTATTGTAAAATTATATTAAATAATTACGGTGATTTGATTCTAAATTTACTAAAAAGTTATTTTGATAAAAATTCTAAAATGTAAATAATTATGTTCATTGTGAAAAATGCTTTCAATTGAGTATAATTTTCATTATATTTATTGAAATAGTCACAATGTTTTACATTTACGTAAAAAAAATTTGATAAAGTTATAAAACTTAGAGGTTGTTTGGTTACCCACTAAACAATACAGGAATTTAAATTTATGTGAATTGCAAAATTGACCTATTGTTTGGTTACCCCAATTCACATGAATTGGGAGTTCCCATAAATTCCAATTCCTCCATAACGGAGGAAGTGGCTTACCTAGGTCCCTCTAGGTAAGTAGAAATGCCTACATGAATTGCACTTCCTACCTGACAACCAAACAATATTTTCTAATTCACGTGAATTCTAAAATCACGTGTGTAACACCCCCATACTCCAAGTGCCTTACCAGGACCACTCAGGTATAAGGATACTACCATCTCGGTTGCCCGAGATACTGAATATCATAAGACAATAAAGAAACGTACTTTTAAAGTAATTATAGATTAAGCGATTACATGTTATAACCAAAACTAATAAAAGGAATTACAAGCTTCTCATACGGTCTACAGCTAAAACTATCAAAGCTACTAGACTTCGTCTGACACAAACGGAAGACTTCTAACCGCCACGTGATGACTCATCCGGCTATCCCATACGCGTCATATCACACTGCTCAATAATCGCCCACCACCCCGAATGGATCACCACAGTTTTTAAAACATTTAAACGGGTCAGTACTAATCACACAATTCAATACATATATCAACAATAAGATAAACAGACTGAACTTAATCACACACACACAACCAACCAACTCCAATCATCTCAATCATTGATCGTCCACTTTGGACCCCCGATGGGGGACCGCGGCTGTTCCCACCTAAGCCCCGCTCATCATACCGAGCGATAACCCTGTCCATTAATGTGCACATCCCCTTCCGTGGCGGGTTCCACGAAGGGCGAAACTAGGGCGTGAAGCCACTCCCGCAAGTGACTCCACTCAGCCGAGAACGCGTCTCGAGAACCATAGACAACCAATCACAACCACAAACACAGTATAATCATCATATCAAATAACCAAATACAGCACATCACCAATATCCCATTATGGGACTAATACCGAGTAGGAAATCCTACCCGGAAAGCACAAAATGATCGGACGGTATCAAAATGTACCAAAAAGTCTCTTCTACGAACCCTCCTCCTATCATATAACACATAGAGGCTACACATCACAAACTACACACAAAAACCCCAATTTCTAAATTAGGGTTTAACCAAACTTAACAAAACATTATAAAAATTACATTAAAAGCTTACCCTCGACGCAGGGAACTCAACGATACGAATAACGACAAGAATCGACCGTCGAACTCGGAATTGCTAAGGATGCGATTAGGAAGATGAACTGGTTGCTTTCTCTCTTAAACAGGGTTTTAGGTTTTGTAAAAGTGATTTAAAACAATGACGACTATGTTTAAATACCTTAATCGCATAATTAACAAAACCCGAGAAAACTCCCCGTAAAACCGAACACTCGATCGAGTACCCAAGGTACTCGATCGAGTACCCCCTTACTCGATCGAGTACCCCAGCTACTCGATCGAGTACCTAACAGTCGAAACTATTTTATCTCGCAACTTACCCTTACTCGACAGAGTAAGGGCTACTCGATAGAGTACCCCAAGACTTATAAATACGGAGTATTACAGTCTTCCCTCCTTAAAAGGAACTTCGTCCCCGAAGTTCAACCCATACATAAAAACAACCATACAGACTCGACCAAGACACAACAACTTAGCTAAGGACTCAAGAACTCGACCGAATATAGAACATGAACTCTTAACACCCACTCCACCAACTATGTTTACTTCCACAACATGACTCACTATACCGTATCTACCACATATATATCTCTCACGACACCAACTCCATACATAACCAACTACCATCCTCTAATGCTGCTAGCTCCATAATATCATCAACTATCAAATCCAATACCAAGACACTCATAGACATCAAACGGGATGTTACATTCTACCACCCTTAAAAGGAACTTCGTCCTCGAAGTTTACTCACACTCGTAACCTCATCATCCAACTGTCAATACTAGCGAAATATTCTCACACTCCTAAACATCACGCTACTACAAGCACGGTCATGACCTTTAATAAAATCACCCACAACACGAATCGATCTTTTATTCTACATCAAGACTCAACTTCCGAATATATTACCATATGTACAACCATCAAAATCTGTTTTATCGCATCCTACTCCTCTTAAGACAAATGTTACGTCCTCGTAACTCACTAATACCAAACCATATCTATATCTCATTACCCTCTGTACCACCACATGTCAAAGATAACCGTTTATAAACCAAACACTCACCATTCTTATATCCAAGGCTCCCATACATAAACATTTCCCATTCCTCAACTCATTCGGCAAAAAGACCTAACCTATACCATAAACTCGTAGCAAATCACCATACCCACTCGTCATTATTACTGCCAAACAACATACCTCTCTATGTAAGGCACTTATCTCCCAGAAGCATAACTCACGGTCCGCACTCGTTACGTACACGCACACTAGATCCTCAAGTTCTTTCTTTCATTACCGCAAAATTCATACACAACTTAACATGACACTAATTTCCCCAACCCCTACACTCACACTGTCTCAACAAAAGATTATGAACTACCCGCCGCTTTCAGCTCATTACAACACATGTTCCACGAATCATTTTCCATTACCATGTCTACCGATGTCTCATCTGAAACAAGATCAAAATTACCGTAACAACCTCTCACAACCGTGTCCCATCAACAGATTATCACTATCCCATGACAACAACGAAACATATACAACTCTATTTCACATCATACTCTACCTCATTCCCAACTTAACCTGGTAAAGAAAACATGAATAAGCAAGACAACTGTCTATCAGCACAAACTGACACTCGCAGAGAGCAACATCAAACAAAACAACAATCTATGTATAACTGGTATGCACTTTCGAAACCCGAATCATAATCATTCCGCCTACTCCACCACAACCGGTGACGGCATCACAACACCGCCACCAACACCACACCGTAGTGCGAAAATACCCGCATCACAAAGACTATGTACCGTGCCCGGATCACCACCCGAGGCACCACAACCACACCGATGTAGACATCACAACCGCATACAATTCCCATAAATACCGACTTAGCATAACTTCTCAGACAAGAAAAACTTACTCAAATCCACTTTATTAAATCACCACGCAACATATTATATGGATAAACAGATAAGCATCTCATGAACATCCTCTCGCCATTTCCTAATACACATGTGTTATCAATACACATAAAATTATAACTAGCCATGTCAAATCAATCAAATTATTACCTTTTTGGATATCATTAAATTAAATTACCGTGTCCAACATATATATTACCGAACATTCATAAAACAATTTTATAATTATCATACCATACCACTTCTTGTGAGGTCAGAACCTCACACAAATATTTACACATATCATAGACCCGTAATCACAACCAACTAGTCAATCCCGACCACGTAAGTCACCACTCGAAAAAGGTTACCTGCCGCCCGAGTTTAACTCACATGCCCCTCATAACATATTCCCCCATCCGCACAACCATCACTTCCTGCCAAATATAATCACACCTTCACTATTCAACTAATAGCGTCCGCCTCATCTAACCACATCTTATACCCTCTCACAATCATACACAACAATCAGGTCCCTACCAAATCAACCTTTTTAGAATTGCTACCTTTCTAATATTCCATCACTCTTAGCCATTAGTGATAACACCACAATGCCACCGCTGCTCGTATATCAAATCTCTTACACTCATATCAAAATAACATGGTTTTTCTACCATTTTTGGTTAACATTGCAAATAACGAACATCAAGCCCATCCACAAAATTACCTCAACATTATTCCCAATGCTATCTTATTTGTATTGTCATCCAACTCTCCACCAAATATCTCGTATCGTGCCAATACTCCACCAACTTCTTACTCCCTTAATCCCTCGAAACTCATTACCAATCATGTTGCCCTGAAACTTCTATATAACCTTTAGCTAACATCCTCGTGATACCATCACATATTTCGATGATTTCTTATCTTTATATCACATAGCTCCGGTGAACATTTTCCTCAGCTTACTTTTATCCTTATTTTCTCTTTACACTCAATAATACCAATTAATAGTTCAACTCCTTATTCCTTCTAGCTAACTCTTTAGAAATCTGGTTACCCCTTCGTTGCTCCAAAACTTAATTCCATTATTTTCTACCGACATCATCTCACTCTTTCTTACCATGGATCTTCTCTTATTATGCTATCACTCATACTTGCCACTAATCTATCCATAGAACCAACGTTTAATGTTCAAACAATTGCATCCCCTTTTTTACATCTCTAGAAATCAGAATTCATTTAATACCGTTAATTACCCAAGGAAATCACACAGTAGTTTCATCTTTTAATAAACCAAACCTCCCAAACTCACTCACTGTCTACAAGTACACCTCGCGACATGTCTCCACAAAGTTCACTATATATTACTCTTCTCAACCCCTTTAAACGAACTTTCACTACATAAATCCATAACCCACACGACTCCTAACCATTTCCCTCCTTAACTCTTTACACATCTCAAGCTGCCACTATCCACATTCTTACTTTCAATCTTTTCATTCTCACGTTCATTATACTCACATCATCCCTTGTCTATATTCACTTATTTTTACATTACTCAACACACAATCATATCACTCATCCCGTCTCGCAAAACGTGCGCCATGCCTCAATAAACTATACCAATCTTCCTTTTCTTTTCCCACCATCTATCATAATCACATATAACTCATGTCCTCCCCACCGAACTCATACTCATCATAGTGCCACTCTTTACATCATAAGATTGGGTAACTTACGCTTCAGGACCAACACATACGTAAAACAATGCATAAAGAAGTAATACAACACCTTTGAATTAAACATACTATGCAACGAATGTCAAAAGACAAACATATGACCCGAAATACGCATATGACCGCATGCAGACCCACTCGATCGAGTACGTAACCTACTTGATCGAGTTGAGGCTACTCGATCGAGTGCCCAACATGCTCGATCGAGTGCCCCGACTCCAGAACCCAAACAGACCTTCTGATCTCTGACTTACTCGACCGAGTAGTCCGGCTACTCGATCGAGTGACCCCATACTCGATCGAGTGCCCGAGGTACTCGATCGAGTGCCCAAAAACACGATTCTGGTCAAAATAACGACAAGTACCCACTCGATCGAATCAAACCCACTCGATCGAGTCATGCAGACTCGTGAATACTACCCGAATGTTATCTCACATACCCTAACGTACTATGCATTCATTATTATTTCAACATTATGATTACAACTACGCATTCAAATCTGCGCGACTCCGCATACAATTAACAAAATAATCTACTTCGTGTTATCAAGTGCCACGTTATAAACAACCATCATGCTTTTCATCCAATTCGTTATATAAAACACATATCATTGAACCTTTATTCTTCATGTTACTACTTACTAAAAGTCAAACATTACCATCTATCATGCTCATATAACATTCAACTTTCAATCATGTATTACCCGCATGTTTTAAATTTTCATAACTTTTCATAACACAAACCACACCCATACACTACAAATCCTATTTCCATGTTGCTAATACAACAACATTACAAATCCACTTCATCACACATCATCATATACGAACTACTTTCTTTTTCTACCATATCATTCATCATTCTCATATACTTTTCCAACGATTCCAACCAACATGTCAATCAACTATCATGCAACATGCTTTCAACAAACCATATACAACACAATTAACATACACGTCGCACATATACACACGGACTCCACGTTCCCATACCATGTGACTGGCTTAAGTATCATGGGGCCAAGATTTTGAAGTGAGGGCGCCTACTCACCCAAAACCTAGCATCAGCCGGGGCTCCCATTACACATACACCAGGTTCATTTTATTAGACTCCCTATGTTCATTATGTTCATTTGTTACAGGTTCCAAAATCGTCGCTCTGATACCATTTGTAACACCCCCATACTCCAAGTGCCTTACCAGGACCACTCAAGTATAAGGATACTACCATCTCGGTTGCCCGAGGTACTGAATATCATAAGACAATAAAGAAACGTACTTTTAAAGTAATTATAGATTAAGCGATTACATGTTATAACCAAAACTAATAAAAGGAATTACAAGCTTCTCATACGGTCTACAGCTAAAACTATCAAAGCTACTAGACTTCGTCTGACACAGCGGAAGACTTCTAACTGCCACGTGATGACTCATCCGGCCTATCCCATACGCGTCATATCACACTCCGCTCAATAATCGCCACCACCCCCGAATGGATCACCACGATTTTAAAACATTTAAACGGGGTCAAGACTAATCACACAATTCAATACATATATCAACAATAAGATAAACAGACAAATTTTAACCGTCACACACACACAACCAACCAACTCCAATCATCTCAATCATTGATCGTCCACCGGACCAGCCTTCGCCAGATGGGGGACCGCACTGCCGTTCCCACCTAAGCCCCGCTCATCATACCGAGCGATAACCCTGTCCATTAATGTGCACATCCCCTTCCGTGGCGGGTTCCACGAAGGGCGAAACTAGGGCGTGAAGCCACTCCCGCAAGTGACTCCACTCAGCCGAGAACGCATCTCGAGAACCATAGACAACCAATCACAACCACAAACACAGTATAATCATCATATCAAACAACCAAATACAGCACATCACCAATATCCCATTATGGGACTAATACTGAGTAGGAAATCCTACCTGGAAAGCACAACAGTCAGACGGTATCAACAGCTGTACCAAAAAGTCTCTTCTACGAACCCTCCTCCTATCATATAACACATAGAGGCTACACATCACAAACTACACACAAAAACCCCAATTTCTAAATTAGGGTTTAACCAAACTTAACAAAACATTATAAAAATTACATTAAAAGCTTACCCTCGACGCAGGGAACTCAACGATACGAATAACGACAAGAACTGACCGTCTGAACTCCGGGAATTGCTAGGATGCGATTAGGAAGATGAACTGGTTGCTTTCTCTCTTAAACAGGGTTTTAGGTTTTGTAAAAGTGATTTAAAACAATGACGACTATGTTTAAATACCTTAATCGCATAATTAACAAAACCCGAGAAAACTCCCCGTAAAACCGAACACTCGATCGAGTACCCAAG
This sequence comes from Silene latifolia, assembly GCF_048544455.1. NCBI lineage: Eukaryota > Viridiplantae > Streptophyta > Magnoliopsida > Caryophyllales > Caryophyllaceae > Silene > Silene latifolia. The sequence continues at coordinate 23,603,459 of NC_133530.1, read as the reverse complement.
GTACTCGATCGAGTACCCCCTTACTCGATCGAGTACCCCAGCTACTCGATCAAGTACCCAACAGGTCAGAAACTATTTTATCTCGCAACTTACCCTTACTCGACAGAGTAAGGGCTACTCGATAGAGTACCCCAAGACTTATAAATAAGGAGTATTACAGTCTTCCCTCCTTAAAAGGAACTTCGTCCCCGAAGTTCAACCCATACATAAAAACAACCATACAGACTCGACCAAGACACAACAACTTAGCTAAGGACTCAAGAACTCGACCGAACATAGAACATGAACTCTTAACACCCACTCCACCAACTATGTTTACTTCCACAACATGACTCACTATACCGTATCTACCACATATATATCTCTCACGACACCAACTCCATACATAACCAACTACCATCCTCTAATGCTGCTAGCTCCATAATATCATCAACTATCAAATCCAATACCAAGACACTCATAGACATCAAACGGGATGTTACAACGTGTTTTATGACTTCCTAGGCAATACGAATTCCTACATGCAACCAAACGATTCCTTAGACTATTAAATCCATTAAGAAAAATATATTTGGAAGAGTCATTATATATATTAAAAACACAACTTTAAAAAAACTACTAAGAGATAAGTTTTTATAGTCTGGGAAAGAAAAAAATTATATTGGACAAATTGAATACATATGAGATTTTGATAGGAAAATGGAATTCATATGAGATTTTGATAGGTTTCAATAGTGTGATAACGAGTATGTGTACGAGTGTGTATGTACATAGTGATCGCGAGTGATTTGAATAATCAAAACAAAAGTAATGATTATTGAGTAATATAGTATTATAAACGACATGAAAAAGTAGAAAACACGTTACATTTTTCATTAATATCTTTAATTAAATATGTATAAGTCAAATATAAAATATTGATTATGACTAACCAAATACTCCGTATTAATTTTAGTTAAATATTTTATGTGTTATCTTTTAAATACTTTGAAGTTAAACATCAAAAAATAATATTTGAGAAAGTTAAACCTATTATATTTATAGGTAATGAACTCTTAAACATCATTATATATAATTGTTTAAAAAAACAAAAGGTGCAAATTTCTCATAGATATGTTTGACACATATCACATGCAAGACACAATCAAAACATTTGAATAACTTGAGTTTGAACTCTATATGTTTGATAGATAAATGTCACATGTTATACATAAAAAATTAAAAATTACATAAAATTATATTCACATCATTTTGAATAAATATTAATTGATTTGAGACATAAAGTATCATGAAATGATATAATTTGAGAACTTATTGTTGATTGTTATATAATTCGAATAAATTTTATTTTGATTAATATGATATCGGAAAATTCACGTGGTGCCCTCAAACTTTGCCATTTTTCACGTGATACCCAACTTTTTAAGTTTGTTCACATAATATCCTTGAAATTTGATTTTCAAGCACAACGTGCCTTTTTATCGTTTTTAAAATTTTCGATTGGTCATAAATTATAGATCAGAAATCGGAATTGACTAATTTTTTTTTTCAAATTGATTACCTCCTCGAGATCTATAAATTGATAAAACGAAAATGGTCATTCGGAAATTTAAGATCGAAGATATAGTTAATTTGAGATTTTCGTTAAAAAAACCCTATAAAATGTCAGTCGACAATTTTTTTTTTCACAAATCGTAGATTATGACGAGATAATCATTTTAAGAAAAAATTTTGGTCGATTCTGAATTTCGTTCTAGGAGTTATGCGCAATTGATTTTTTTTATAGCGACAAAAATGGCATGTTGTGAATAAAAATCAAACATGGAGGGTATAATGTACACAAACTTAAAAAGTTGGGTACCATGTGCAAAATGGAAAAGTTCGAGGGTACCACGTGAATTTTCCGATATGATATTTCACCCGTCACAAAGTTATTTATAAAACGTTGATCATCCATAATTAATTATCACTTATTAGTTTTAATTAAAACTCTTATGTATTTTATTTTAAAACATTGAAGTTAAAGCTAAAAATATTAAATTTGAGAAAAAAATTGTTTATAAGAGAAAATATTGAAGGTTATATATGAATTATATAAATTTTCTTCAATTATAATCACAAAATATTAAAACAGGTCGCGCGAAGTGCGGGATACTACCTAATATAATATATACTCGACTTATCAAAGAAATCAGTGATTGATAAGGTATATAGATCTCGAGATTTTCTCGATTTTGTACATAGTCATCTTTTGATTATTACGTAACGCTACAATTTCGCATTTGGAATATTTCATTGATTTCGTGAATGATAATAAATAACGACACTTAAAACGGGTTATTGAATATTTGTGAAATGTTATCGTGTTTGGACTATGGACGATCGAAATGCTAATTTGTTGTTGTATTGTATTACAATAAAAAACGCAATGTAAAGTAAATGATCATGTGAAGAAGTTACCTAATTATTTTGAAGTACAGCTTACAAGTTTTTGAATATTCCCCCGAAAAGAAAAAATTACAAGTTCGCTTTTATCATTTTATAAATTTAATTGAAAACTATATCAATTTTAATTTTATTTCTTCGAAATTACAATAATAATATTAATAAGTAAATACAATAACATTACCTAAATGCTTCAATATTTCCATCAATAACGGCACAAGTGCCTTCAATGTTTTGAAATTATACAATCTTATTCGTATCTTATCTTATATATATATATATATATATATATATATAGGATCCTGTGCGAACCTAAAGTTCGGTGCAAACTGTGCGAACTAAAAATCCCAACCCCTTACTCGATCAGATTTAGACACTCCCGTCATTTTCCTTTCTCCCACTAAAACTCACTCTCACTCTCTCTCATAACTAACGACGACGGCGACGGATCTTCGTCTTCTCTGCGACGATGACGGCTTACGCCCGCTTCTCGCGACGGTGACGGCATATCTTTCTTCGATCCTTATCGTATGTTTCCCCCTTTTGCAACCCTAATTTTTCCCGATTTTCATTGTTCAACGCATTTGTGATTATTTTTCCCTTTTTCATTATTATAATAATGTTAAATTTTCATTTTCACAAGCTATTAGTTGGTACAACTGTTCAATCCTTTATCATTGTGCATTTGTTGATACAATTTTAGTTCCGATTATTTTTCAAATCGATTGTCCTGGAACCTAGGTAGTGAAAGCCCCGAGTTTATCTTGTCAAGCTACATAGAATCCTTTATGTTGTCGTATACACTCATTCGTTATGCTAGATACACCCTATTAACTTGTATATTTCCTCATATTTCATCTCATTCTCTGTATTTTTGTCTTGGGGTACGTAGATACAGTTTGAAATGCTTTTAGAAACACACCTTCAGCTGGCTATATACACTTTACTTTGTCATTGTTAGACATTGTTTACAATGTTGATTTTTGCCTTACTTTTCTTTTTTCATTTGTTTTTTGTATTCCTGTCTTTAGAGAAAATATTGGCCACCATGGACAATGTAATTTACCTTTGACTCAATGAACCAAAACCAAAAGCGTCGTCTATATACAAACCCCGCAATTTATTTGCTCACCCTAGATACAATCCTTCACATAGGTATATACACTCAATTCTCAAGCTAGATACACCCCTGTTAACTTTTGTTTGGGTTGCTAGATACAGTTTGAAATGCTTCTAGAAACACACATTTAGGTGGCTATATACACTTTTTAGTCCATTTTTTATATTCGTCGCTTACACACATTTTCGTAATTTTTTGTGTCACTAATAGTTCTATTTTCAGTTGTTTCATATCCAAGTATGGCAACTTGGTGCAATGGTTGTGTTGTCAATCTTCTTGATGAGGATCAACAGTCGTTTCGTGCCCTTTATGTCAGTGAGAAACAATCGGCTATGGGTTTTCGTTTTTCTCCGTTAAAGGACGTTATAGTGACTGGCCGTCACTATCAAGCATATGATTCTGTGTTTAATAATCAAGATCTTATGCATAAAATCTTCTCTAAAATTGATCTTCATGAAGATAAAGCACATATGGCGCTCGTATGTCAAAATTGGGCTCAATCAAGCTTCGCTACACCCAAGTGCACTGGTGTTAGCATGGCTTATTGGCTTATCGTAGACATAAATGATGTGAATGGTGTTCGCATTATTCGTAGGGGTCCTAGAATAGTCTTCCAAACATGCAAATGTTTCTTAACGGAGGATATGATTGCCAAATTCTTAGTGCATTTTCAGCAAGCAAAAAATCCATCTCAGAGTACTCATCTTATTGTTCTTGATGATGTTGCACGCGCCAAAGTGAATGAGTCGTTGCATGCTTTAGCTGCTTCTAGTGAGGAACGAGATAGAGCCATTGGCATTCTTTGCGGACTTACTAGTCACTCGTGACAACATATCCTTTCTTGATTTACCTTTGATGTTGTATATATAGCTCATGTGTTCCCACTTTTTGTAATTAGGGTTTTGCATGTTTAGGTTTTAATATGGCCCTTTAGGTAGCTGTCTACTTGTTTATTAATTATAATCTGATGTACTGTCAACCTTCTTAGTTTAACATTTTGGATAATATTAAATTTAATGTAATCCCTGTACTTTATTTTCAATATGGAATGGTTCACTTTTTCTATGAACTTGTTATGTATTTCCAAATGCAATGTTCTTTACTTATGAGTTTCATTGACTTTTACATCTGTTATACTTCCTTCTGTTGTTACAATTTTATTTTGTTACATTTTTTAGGATACCCTGCCCCCCTACTTTTCTTTTTGTATTCTGCCGCTCTTAACTAGATACATTTTGTTGATGTTGCTAGACACACACCTTCACCTAGCTAGATACACTTTCTCCCCTCTCTATTACTAACGAGTTCCGCTTTAGTTAATAACTAGGTACACATCTTTAATCAGATGCATACACTATTTTAGATCTGGCAGATACACACCCATAAGATAAAGTTGGCTAGATAACCTTTCTCTATTGATTTGTTTTAAGATACATACACTTTGTGAAGTCACTAGTTACACGTCTTCGGGCTGCTACATACACTGTTTTGCCAGCTAGATAGACTTACCTTAGTTCTGAGATACATGACTTTTGGCAGTTACATACACTTTTCTAAACTGCTAGACACACATATTTAATTAGCTACATACACTGTTTGAAAGTGCTAGCTACACAACCACAAGATAACGCAATATAATCTGGAGATAGAAGATAAACTTGGCTAGATAGCCTTTACTCTGTTTATTTTTTTCAAGATATATATACTGTTTTGAGCTGCTAGTTACACGACTTTGGGCATTTACATACACTGTTTTTGATCTGATAGATATAGACCTTCAAGACAAAGTTGGCTAGATATCCTTTACCCTGTTGATCTGTCTTAAGATACATACACTTTGTCGAGTCACTAGTTACACATCTTCAGCCTGCTACATACACTGTTCTTAGTTATGAGATACACGACTTTTGGCAGTTACATACACTTATCTAAACTACTAGACACACATATTTGATCAGCTACATATATTGTCTTAATGTGCTAGATATACAACTACAAGATAAAGTAATATAATATGGAGATAGAAGATAAACTTGGCTATTTATCTTTTACCTTGTTTTATCTGTTTGGAGGTATATACATTGTTTTGAGCTGCTAGTTACACATCTTAGGGAAGCTACATATAAGGTAAAGAAAGTAGTTGTCGGGTTCACGACTTTGGGCATTCCCATACACTTTCCTACAACACTAATCTCTTGTTTTACATATACAGAAATGATGGATTTAACGATCAGCAATCATGGTGCGAGTACAAGCAAAGAACAAGCTATTACTGAGGCAAAACTATGTAAGAGAACCACTAAAAGGAAGAGAAATGATGATGATGGTGGTGGACATTGTTTTCTACGTACTCGTATGTCTCCTAAAATGTCGATGTCATTTATCAACAAAGTGGTTTAAGTGAGAAACAAGTATCTGATATTAAAGACATGGGATTTGGTGGCCTTCTCACTCTCAAGACAGATATGGTGCCGGGTGCTCTTGGTCATTGGCTTGTTACCCGTTTTAATTCTGCGTCTTGCTCTTATATGAAAGGTCAGTTTCATATAACAGATGAAGATATTCATTTGACGACCGGTATTCCAATCAGTGGAAATGAAGTCCAAATAGCTTCCTTAAATGATAAAGATAAGGATTTTCTTGAGTTGAAGAGTAGTTGGATGAAACAATTTGATAAAGAACCGGGCACAGTGGAGACTAAGGACATCCTTAGTCTGCTTATCACGCAAAAGGAGGGCGGGGAGCAGTTTAAAAGGAACTTCATTGTATTTGTTGTTTCTACTTTTCTTATGGGTGTAAAGGGGACCCTTGCAAGTCTTCGAGTCCTGAAATGTCTTAAGGATGTTTCATCTGTTCAAATGTTAAACTGGAGTGTGTTTACCAGAAAACAGTTTATTGAAAGTGTTAACTCGTGGAGAAGTTCGAAGAATGATTGGTTTGGAGGTCCCATCATAGTTTTTGTCTTTTGTTATTTAGATAGGGTGTCCTACAAGTTTTTCTCAGTTCCTCGTGTCTTCCCCACGCAAGCAAATTGGACAAAAGTTAAAATTTCAGAGAGGGTTAAGATTGAGATGCAAGATGGGTTTGGAATAGGAGTTGTTCTTCCTCGGATTGTCAAGGGTGTAGTTAAGGAGATAAGTTTCATTGTTCCATCAGCAGTGCCTGAGTATTCTAATCAGCAAAAACAGGAGTCTGGTGATGAATCAAGGCTTCCTCAAAGGTTGGTCGACCGATACTAAGCGGATAAATGCTATCAAGGTTCGGGCAGACCGCAACTATTCTTGCAGATTCTTATGCAATGTTCACAAATTCTTTGGAAGCAGCCAAAGTTGTTCACCCTGACTCTAAACTTTTACAACATCTAGCTTTAATGGATGAAGCTCTTGGTGCATGCTGTCCTTCATCACAACCAACAGATGACACTGAAAAAGATAAAGAAAAGGAAGCAGTTTCTAATGAAGATGAACATGACAGTCATAAATCTAATCCATGGTCTAAGCTAAATGGCAAGTCATTTGAATCTGAAGATGAGTTGTGGGCATTTGTTGTAAAATTAGAAACCGCCTTGGGAAAACGGCCGTAGGTTAATGTTCAAAGTAATGTTAACAAGAAAGGGAAATCTACTATCGGTTTCTGCCAGTCACAAGAGGAGTTGTGTGAACCGTTGAATATTGATAAAACAGCTAAAGCTTCAACTTTGTTCCGTCAATCACCAAGGTTTACACACCAGTCCCCTTCATGTAAACTTCAAAGTTCAGAACCACATCAAGTTGTTGAGAAAAAGTTACACGAGGATGGTTTACACATTACTGGACGAACATATGGAGAGTAATGTTCGAAGAAATCAAAATCGTTAACCTTTTCGATTCCAAGACTCCACTCCCGACTTGCCAAAGTCAACTTCTCCTATCCTTCGGACTCTCGGTCACAAAAGGACTTATTTGAACCGCTGAATTTTGAGAAAAGAGCAGAAGCTTCAACCTCAATCCGTCGATCACCAAGGTTTACACACCACTCCCCATCGCCTTTTACACCACCTTCATTCAAACTACTAAGCTCAGAATCGAAGATGTTAAAAATATGTGTGATGGTTTACACGTTGTAGATGAAAACGTTGTAAAGAAAGCAAAATCTGCTAACCTTGTGGATTCCATCATGGTGCGTCCGAAGAAAGCGTAACTGTTCCATCCGAAAAATTGTCTAAGTCAACTTCTCCTATCCTTGTGGAATCTGAGTCACAAAAGGAGGAGTCTGAACCGTTGAATGTTGAGAAAACAGCACAAGCGGGAACCTCATTTCGTCGATCGCCAAGGCTTATACACGACTCCCCACCAGTGTTTACTCCTCCTGTGTGTCCATCACCTGATCCCTTGACCCCAACTGAATTCCCACTAGTTATTAGCTCAGAATCACAAGAAGATGTTTTGCAAAAGATCGTTGATGATGCTTTAAATATAAATGTAAATGTGGAGCCACTTGAAGTTGTACCACTTTTTTCTTTGCCCCCAGATGAACCAACAAGGGCTAAGAGGGTTAGAGTTCAGACAGAAGCTTTTCGATCTCCTTTTCTTCAAAGAAGTATCAAACTTGACGGCAAGGTGAATAAAAATGAGAAAGAAGCACTGGACTATGTATTTTTAATTTTTCGATGACAGTTTGTACGGTACTTCAAATTTCTTGCTAGATACATTCCAAACAATTCTTCATTTCATATTTATAGTTAGGTAGATACAGTCATTACTTTTCTTAATTTATTTTCTCATTTCATTTTGATTGAACAATTATGTATGCAGTGAGATCCTGTTCAAAATTGGTACAGACATTTCAGTTAATCGAGCAAATTTGAAGATGCTAGTATCAGGTGATATAGTGCCTAAACAAGTGATACATGCCTGGTGTTGCGTTTTGAATAAATGTGAAACAATTAGAGCACATACTTCACCTTCTAGGTTGTATCTCCCACTGTCTAGTGAAGTAAGTTCTCAAATTGATGACAATTTTACGGGGGCATCTTTGGTAAGTATTTACATTTGCTAACCTTCTTGTATGGTTTTCTGATATAGACATTTTTTAAGAACAAATATTATACATTTGCAGATCTTTGTACCTATAGTTTCTGAGAAGCCATTTGCAATGTGTTTCAACTTCCTAACAAAGAAGTTGGAAATCTTACATTTGATGAGGCCAGAGATGGTAAATTTTGCACCAAGTATTGAGCCTACGGTATCCACATTTCAAACCTACTTGTTTTGTTGATGCTATCATACGATATTAATATTATTTGCATTTTTGAGAAATGTTTGAATTTATATGTCCTATACAGAAAGACTTTGTTATTAAATGCTTGCTCAAGAAAATGCCGTCTATAGTAGCTGTCCGTGACATGAAGCCAGAGGAGATTATTCTGAGGTCAAATCTTGGTAATGGAAGTGATTCAGGAATTTACCTCATGCGGTTGTTGGAGAAATACAAAGGAGAAAGAAGGACTTGTGTGTTGGGACTCCAAGATGTAAGCTGCTTTACAATGTTTTTCCCTATTTATTTACTTGTATGTATATGAGTAGTATAAATCAATGTTCCTTGTTTTGTAGAACAACCAAGTTAAGGTTTTTGGTACAAGGGCATGCTATGAGTTGTTGTCTTTTCTTTGGTAATCAAGACTTCCAAAATCTAAGAAAGAATCCCGCAGGTGCCACCAAGGATACCCGTCAATGTCGGTTGTTAGACACGAAATATTGGCTCGGGTAATCAATGCCCGCAAGGATGACAAGTAATTTCTAAACTTTTATTACATATTTGTTTGATTTTTGTTTTAGAAGTTGTGCTAATTGTATTGGTTTGTAGGTATTTGGATGAAATTATCGTGGCCCCTTTGAATGGATGAATGTCTCCGAAAAGCAATGAAAAGTTTGCAAAATCGCCAATGGATAAGGGATATGGTTAGTATATAAACATTTTTCATTTAATCGACCAGATAGGTGATCAAAATTTTGTAACAATATTTACATTTGTAGGTGATTGACATGTTTGGTGTGATGTGTACATATAATCGACCGGATATTTCGTACTTGCCTTCAACGGTGAGGGTATGTATCTAAGTAGTACATTTTGAATTTACTTTTTACTTTTCCCTTTTTTACTTCATTTTTGTGAGGAATAATATGTCATCTCAACTATGTTCCAAAAGAAAAAACAGATGTCATATATTTGTTAGTATAGTTTATTAACTTATTTTTTTAATTTGTCAGTATGCTAAGCCACAATTAAAGGTTAACGAGGTAAACTTTGTTTGGTGCCCTCATCTTAAGATGCACTACACGCCAAAAGATGGAGCTACTATTGAGAAGGTAAAGTTACTAATGTCCAAACTGTGATAATATATGCATAAAATACTAATTACCATGCATATCCTAGTTACTTACCTATGTAAATCATTTTGCTTTTATGTAGGTTTTTTTCACAATCGGCAAAGATGGTAACCATTGGTTAGCTTGTGTGTCTGATCTCAAGGAGGAGAAGAACTACATTTTGGACTCTCTCAGGAAATATAAGAAAAATGATAAGAAAGCTGTGGAGGAATATAATACTTATGTGGAGGATATTGTATGGTCGCCATTTTTTATTTTAATTCAGTCTAGAAGTCACAATCTAAGATATTCATACAAGTATTTTTGTTGATTGTTTGTTGTTCACAGATAGTCAATGTTGCAAATCAGATACCGAGCACCAATGGTTACAAGCGCGTCAAGGCCAACAGTTTGTTTCCTACTGAAGTGAAGGATGTCACTGGGCAACCAAACATGTTAGTTTGTTATATATTTTTGTGTTATTTTTTGCTTAATGTTAATTATTTTAATATCATTTTCAATATCATATGTTGCTTGAATAGTTTTGACTGCGGAGTATATGTCATGAAGTTTCTGGAAGGTGCAATGTTCAATACAGATTTGTGGACGGACAAGAAACATTACAAAGTGAGTTTAATGGACTTGATAATTCATATATGTTTTATCTTAAATTTTCTGCCATTTTATCTTAAAATTCTGTCATTTATGTCCCATGTTTTAAGAGATTCGACCAGCTTTACATTACCTGTTGTAGACGGACTGTAATGATACCCTAAATGCACCCATGCTAAACCGTTATGTGGGAAATGCACCCTGTCTTTAAGAAAAGCACATTAGCGTTAATACACTCAGGGAAGAATTATGGGAACAACTTGAATATCCCTAGTCCGGTCAGAGAATCACTAACAATGAAGACCGCTTGGACCACGGTGGAGGATATGTACTTCTTTCGGCTGCCATTTTATCTTAATTTTTCCGCCTTTTTTTTGTTTTTGCGGGACTTGATTGCTTATCGTCGACAAATTATGTTTGTGATAAAATGGGAGAAAAACACTTCTCAGGTATCCTTTTTCTGTATTTTTATATGTTTGATTTGTCATCTTAGGAGTCGTTCAGGTTGGTACAGTTTTTTAATTGCTAGATACACTCCTTCAGGTTGCTACATACACTTTTTTAAATTGTTAGATACACTTTTTAAACTAAAAAAAAAAAGTCAAAAACTTGAACAAGGGGTAGTTTAGTCATATTAGGTGCGAGAGAATTAGGATTTCGTAGTCAATATTTTTTCATTGTTCGTAGAGATGATCTCCCATGATAGTCTCTCGTTTCGCGCTATCGCTTGTAAGTTATAAGTCTTAATTCCGTTAGTCTCCGAAAGACGTATCACGTTTGAATTATTGTGTCGGAATGTCGTAATTAATTTAATGGTCAACCGAAAGGAAGAAAGAATTAGGAAGGAAAAGACTAAAACTTCAATCATGAGGTGATGAGAAAAAAAGGGAAGAGTGTGAACCTTGCGGTTTTCTCGAGATGCCTACGTCAAAGAATTGCGATTACGTTTTTTGAGTTCTAATCTTTATAAATTAAATATGAAGTTCCGTTAGTCTACTGAAAGACGTATCACTTTTTTCAGGTTGGCTACATTATGTTTTTTGAACCGCTAGATACACTCGTTAATATGGCTGCATACACTATAGTCTGTCACTACATACACCTTACACTTCCATATGTTGCTTTAAAATAATTCAACCTCATGTCATTCTTTTTTTAATCTCCAGACGATTTTTCACAATGGTTGATGATGAAGATTATTGGATTATTTTTTTTAATCAAGCCTCATTTCAAAGGATTCGGCATCAGTTCAAATTTTTATTTTTCTTGCAAGAGTGGTTGTACTTTGAAGAGGTTGATTAAGTCGGGGTGACTTTTGTCTAGTATTTCACATTTTGTAGTTTCCTTGTGCTGTTTGTATCCTTTCAAAGGAAATAACTTGGAACATCTGTGGTCAACTAGATACACTTGTTTAGACTGCTAGCTACACTTGTTTGTACTGCTAGATACACTCCTTCATTATTTTTAGAAAAGGATGTTCGATACAAACGCCATCTTTGTAGGAGAATTCAGAACTTTTTGTCCATTTTTCCATCTAAGAATATGAAAAATTTAAGACTAAATTTATATAAAAGAGATGATGTGTTTTCCTAGTTTATATAAACAAGTATACAATGACGCATTGTGACCATACACTTTTTCGGACTGGTAGTTACATTCCACGAGTCCATAATAAAGAAAAAAAATGATTTGGTTGGAGTAATTTGATGTTCAAGAGTTCATTGTGACCATACACTTTTCCGGCTAATTGAAATTCTGTTATTAGTATTAAATTATCATACTTGACACTTTTGATCAAGTTGTCTATAAAATCAGAGTAACAGAATGAGGAAAACTTACTATAATGCTTGACACTTAATAACAAATAAACAACACAAAAATTGAAGAAATTTGAAATGTAGTACTCCGTAATAGTTTTGCATAACATGCGACAAACAAAGGATAATTACTAATTACCGATCAAAATGTGGATTGTAGCCCATCTTTGAAGTTATAAAATATAACAAACATTATAAAAAGTGCAGTACAAATTAATAATCCGGAAAGTAATTGCGGATTTCAAAACGAATATCACTGAAAACATCATTATCACCTTCAACCCAATCCACCGGGTCGTTTTCCCATGCAAGCGGAACTGTCCCGAACTCAAAGGAAGGCCCCTGAGCATACAAATATGCCACCAGTCCCAAATCATCTCTATTAGCAACCCATAAATATGGTCCTGACGGAGGTTTAACGTTTTCAAACCACCACCTCGAAGCTTCATTATTAGAAAAAGCGCGCTCCAGTTTGCGTGCTTGACGGAAGCATTCGCGCTCATCTCCCGCTCCAAACTCAATCATTGCATGTCCTTTGAACGACCCATTTGAAGAAATAGCCGGGTGGATAGCTTGAACTAAATTTAATCCAGCACCCCGAATAACTTGTACTAATCTGTCAAGATCATATGAGAGAGTTTCCTTTCCAAACCCATCTCTTGTGCTTGGCAAATTATAAAGAATACACATCACAGGTTTGACGTACAATATTTCGGAATGGCGTCTGAAACTTTCTATTTTATCATAGGATGCATCAGATTCATAGGATGCATCAGATTCATAGGATGCATCAGATTCATAGGATGCATCAGACATAATTAGGGGATGATTGAGTATGCAGTTATGGAAAGTTATTTGGTGTAGTTTCAGTATAGATTAAGTTTGAAGTTTTTTGAAACAAACACATGAAAACCTATTTATATAAAAATAATTAAAGCAGATGCAATGCATCCGATGAATCTGATGCATAGAAACGTTTGGTGCATTCTATGAATCTGATGCACAGAAATAATCTGATTCATAGGATAAATGTTTGGTGTGAACGAATTAAGTTTGAATTTTTTTGAACGAATGAATGTTTTTTTGAACGAATGAATGTTCTTTTATAAAGGTCAACCAAAAAGAATCCAAAAAGAATTGACACAAATTCTTACTTAAGACGGGCACTATCCGTCTTAAGTTGTAGACGGATACCATTTTGTGAGACAAAATGCGCAAATAGAGGATAGTGGGAGGCACATGGGGGTGCCCCCACTTGTCCCCCATATTCGTTTTGTGAGTGTAACTACCCGCGTTAAGATTCGACCCGTCTTAAGCAAGACCTACTCATTTTTAAAATAAAGAACTTAATCTTCAATTTGTATTTATATTTTATTTTTAATTATGTGTGTCACACCTCGACTTTTGAGGGTACACAATAAAAGTTTGTATAATAATAGAGAAGCAAAGTGTTTGAACAAGAACGTGAGACATTAGACAACGAAATAACACTTCGCAACTTGGGCAATTTCTAATATCATGATGCGTTAATTAAACATACTTCTTAGAAGTCTTTACTTACTTTAATTTGATGTTCAAGAGTTCATTGAAATGATGTTGCATCTTAAATTTTGGCTTTTTCAATTTTTCGGAATCCTATTTTTTTTAACTGCTAGTTTCACTTGTTCAGTTGGCTACATACACTTTGTTTGCCTCCTAGTTACACTCCTTCCGCAGCTACAAACACTCTAGTCAGGCCACCTCCCCTATTTGAATACAATGTATACACTAACCCCCTCTATACTCCGTCAATCCATAGTCAGTATAAAAACAGTAAAAAAACAACAGCATAAAAACGTACATAAAAAAAAAAGTTGGAAGTTAATACAAAACCAATCTTTCCAAAAACTACATAAACCAAAAACCCATTGAAATCGGTTTTTTAAGTGAGTACATAACATTACAAAACATAACAGACTTTTTTGAGTGACATCTACAAATGCCACATATACCACAAACCCACTGAATTCAGTTTCAAGGGAGTCGACTCGGGCAATTTCTACTATCATGGTTACTCATTTCACCACAAGCACGGCATTTTCTCAGAGGCTTTGCATTTTCCAAGACTGCCTTTTCCTTGTTTGATGTTATCCTCTTTCCCAATCCCTTATTCTTGCACTTCTCTGGTGGTAAAACAGTAACTTCAGTTGGAATTTTTGACCCAAGAAGCATCTCAATCTCAGCTTTCTTATCTTTTGACTTTCCCGACTTAATTGAAATAATCAACTTTTCATTGAAACTCCGGAGCAATTGAAATAGCGCATCAGAATGTTCCTCACTATCCTCAACAAGTGAGACTGCACTAAATACCTCCGACCATAATTCACTTATATTGTTCTGGCGACTTTCGATTGACACACAATCAGCTAGTACAGTTTTTCCAACAACAAAGAGAAAGAGGGTGGGAAGTTGCAGATTTGCTCCATCTCGGTGCTAAATACTCTTTAGGTATATGATCAAACCCCCTATCTTTCAACACCCATAAAATGTGCCTACAGAGTATCCCAATTCTTTCAAACATCTTACAAGAACAAGAGAACTTATTATCACTTAAATCAACTTTGTATTTCTCACGATCAATTATTGAAATATTATCATTCGCACCACTTGCATTTGGTGATGGTAAATGGCCACAAGTATAACATGCTGCTTGGACTTCTACTTGGAAAATGTAAAATATAATGATTGTGTAAAACTCAGAAGCTTGCTTTTCTAAAAGGAGAAGGGTTGTCAATTTTGGATAACAATTCTTATCATCAGCCATTACCTTAGAATATTTCCATCTCTGAGCATCCATTGCTGTTTGGAAACGCATCCAAAACTCGACAAGTGTGACATGTGGGTTGGTGAAGTTTCCAAAGAAGCTATTTTCAGACTCTGATCTTGATATTGTGCGCAAAATCCCACCCAAATATGTGTCTCTAATGTAAGCATGAATCCAAAGAGCACGGTGCTTAAACATTTTCTTCAACCACTTGTTATCACAAAGCTCATATGAGGAAATTATCGAATTCCATTTCGATTCAAAATCTTCTGGAGTGATTTCTACATCCCAAACAACTGAGTTAATTTCCTTCAAAAAAGTTGTGTCTTGGGAAATCGATGGACCAACCTTGTCAGGCAACTTCTTCATTATATGCCACATACACAATCGGTGGCGTGTTTTGTCACCAAACACACCCTTAACAGCTTTTTTGATGCCTCTACATTGATCAGTTATTATAGTAATAGGATAGCGATCACCCATAGCCGTTACAAAATTTTGAAACAACCACGAAAATGATTTCGCATTTTCGTTTCGTATCAAACCCCATTTGCAAAAGTAATGCAACCCTTATGGTTATCAACACCCGTGAAAGGGACAAACACCATTTTATATTGGTTGAAGTTATAAGTGGCATCAACAGTAAAAAAGACATCACCAAAAAGGGCATAATTTTTAATTGATATTGGATCTGCCCAGAAAAGCTTAGTTATTCTGCTTTGATCGTCCACATCAAAGTCAAAATAGAAAGATGGAGACATAGCCTTTTTCTGCATGAAGTTCTCTATTAACATCTGGGCATCATATTCTTTGATGTATTTCTTTACATCCCTTGAAAAATTTTTGAAATCTTGTAAAGAAGCACCCACATTTTTGTATCCCTTCACATACTGTTTGAACATCCTAAATGTTTGCACAGGACCATGGTTTACATGAGCATTATCCATTATCATTTTTTTGTGATCCAAGTTTAAATCCCTACATGGTTTCAAATGTATCATAGTTGTTGGCGTATTCATAGCATGTGAGTGAACCTCAACAAAATCATAAATCTCGTATTCACCCGTTTGAATTCTTCTAAAACTAACCTTAGCCTGACAACCAATTCGCGTAAGGGTCCTCTTTCTTTTTGTACCCTTGTGATTACTTTTGCCTTGTTTATTACACACGCACCACTTGTGTGTAACTATCCCGTCAACTAATTTTGTTGAGTCTAATCTAGTAAGGAACCCACAAACCTTGGCATATTCCTCATAAAAATGTATGCCTTCTTCCAAAGTTGCAAATTTCATCCACAATCTTTGGTTTTAATTCTCTTGAGCATCTTGGCAATCCTACTATTTGATTATCGAAATCAACTTCTGGGGTGGCTACAACATCAAAAAAAAACAAAAGGAAATGATTTTAATTTTATCTGTTACCACCTACACAAGCTTCTTAGACAATACATTACTTAATTAGAAGCTACAATTTAATACCTGGTACATTAGTGACAAGCAATTGATTTTTTTTTGAATTACTTGAAGACGCTTGCACATTAGTAACTTCTACAATGTCTGCACAGAAAATCAAAGAAAAGAACTGAATTCTGGAATCAAACATAATCCCAAAATCCTAGGTAGTGGAACACGTAATTTTAATTTGTCAAGTTACATACAATCGTCTACGTAGTTATATACACTCATTTGTGAAGCTATATACACTTTGCTAACTTTTGTTTATTGCACTATTTTCATCCCATTCCCTTTATGCTATCTAAGGGTAGCTAGATACAGTTTTAAGTCCTTCTACAAACACACCTTCAGGTGGCTGTATACACATTTTAGACCATAATTGATAATCGTTGCTTACAAACAGAAACCCAGGTACCTGAAATCAACTACGACAGTTTATCCAAACAGAATCTCTAAATCCAAACAGGGCCTTAATATCTAAGTCGATCAAAGTAATACTCCCTGCAAATTTACAATCATACATTTTTTAATATTGACAGAAACACATCCTCAACTACCTAGATACACACAGCCAATGAAAGCAACTTATTTTGGGTCACAATTAGCAGCAATAATAAAATAATGTATCACGATAATTCCCTTCTTCAAATTATATGTAAACAACAAGATTTGAAGACACATTCATACATCTACATACATACACATCTTTAACTTGTTGGATACAAAGAACATGCAACAGTAGTTACCTATGACTTCTGCCATTACCGAATCTTCTTCTTCAATTATTACCATCATCCAAATAAAAATTCGTTCTTGTTAGATTATTACCCAAATTAGATGGTTTTATCATCAAAGAAACTCTAATTTTTCGATCACAATAATTTTAATCAACTAATAAACCAACAAATCTAGAATCAAAACCACAAAATACCATCTTAAACCAAAAAACTAATCAAGTTAAATTTTTAAGCAAACCCTAAGTTTTTAAATTGGATTTGTTTCAAAATCTTAATTAAAACTTACCTTGAATTTGTATTCCGAGGTGCAATAATGGAGTTTGATTGATGCGCAGCAATGGTGTCGGAAAGAGAAACGAAGAAATCAAGATGAGAATTTGTTATCGCATTAATGGAGTTTGAAAGAGGAACGAAGAACTGAGAATTTCGTCTGTTATATAGGGGGGGTTAAATGCAGTTCGCACCAAACTTTAGTTCGTACTGACCCGACCCTATATATATATATATATATATATATATATATATATATATATATATATATATATATATATATATATATATAATCGGGTTGAAGCATTGTGGATGCGTCACGTGTCAACCCAACTTTAAATACAAGTAGCTTATTTGACCAAAATTTCAACTACCTGTTTTTTTTTTTTTTTGAATGTGTTTGGCAAGTAGTTTATTTGGTCAAATAAGCTACTTGAAATGAAATGTTACCTCATGTAGCATTTGAGGTTCCAGGTACCTGAAATGAGATGATTTCCATCTTTTACCCCTTTAATTTATAATATTAAATAATTATCATATCCTTTTACGTCATTTTACCAAAATCAGCTACCTTTCCAGCTAGTTTGTCAAACACATTTTTATATAATCAGTTATCTTATCAACTCCTAATTTTCAGTTACCTTTTCAGTTTTAAGCTATCTTTTCAGGTTTCAGCTACCTTTTCAGTTAGTTTTACCACTTGTCGAGCCACGTTTTGCAACATGAATATCTTTAGTTACACATTATTAAAAAGTATAAAAATTTGATATTCTTATAGTATTCATGACGCTAAATCAAATATCTCACATGATTATATTTTTTCTTATAGGTTGAAAATAATATCGAAGATTCTCTACGATATGATCATAAATAGTGTTAAGATTCTCAATGTTACTATTAGTGTGCCAAGATTCAAGGGAGAAGAATAATGCATGAATGAAACCATTAGACAAATAATTGTCATCTCCCTTAAACAACTCCCTTTGCTTTTACTTGTTATATCTTAAAAGTAAGTAAATAACTTTGTAAATGGTGGGTTCACTTTGTGACATGATGTTGGGCTATGATTGGAACTTGGAAGAATCACCAAACATTATATTATATGTTAATTACACGTTTTTGTTTAAAACGAATATATCTGTCTTAAATAATAGAACCATTTAAAAAAAATGGATGAGATAAAAAATAGAGTGCCTAAAAAATAGAGAATGACAAACTCTTATTCCATCCGCATGCATTATCGTCTTAAGAAAACTAATTGTATGTTAATTTAGTTTATGATTTACGGTTTAAGCATGTTTTTAGACCTTCGATAAATATGTTGATGACGGATTAACTATGATTGATATGAGATTCATCTTCGCTTGCATTATATAATGAAATTAAAAATCATGGATATTCGATAATTAAATTTATGATAGGAAAAATTAGGAAACTAAATCATAGTTGAACTATATTATTGCCTCACATATATATATATATATATATATATATATATATATATATATATATATATATATATATATATATATATATATATATATATATATATATATATATATATATATACTTAAAAGAGGAACTTTTGGAGCGATTTCATTGGTTATTGCTTTTGTTGAATAAATTATGTGTATAAAATAAAGATTAGTCCATATTTAAATTTAAATTATAATTACATAGAGACAGTCCAAGGTTTTAAAATTACAAAATTAATTAAATAAGTTAAATAGATAATGAAGTAAATGTAGGATAAGATTGTATCAAAACTCAAAATTATTAGTTCGTTTTTAAGTCAGACTAAAACTTCGTAAAACTCAATAAGAATAAATTTAATAATTTTATGAATTAGATTATGGATCAAACACTAGCTCCAACAAAATATGGAAGCCTAGAAACGTAGGAACCAAGCTATATGCTTGCTTATTTGAATAATATTATTACTCCCAAAATATATATGAGTCCTAACTCCTAACTCCTAACTCCTACAACACATAAAATTCATCACCGATCATTATAAATAAGTTAGATGATGTTTACTATCATCCCCCTAATGTTCCATTATTATTTATATTTTCACGTTTCTATGCATGATAAATTGATAATGTTGATATTGATGTTTTGATTTTCGTAAGACTAATTTTTTTTCATGAATGTGCAGGTCAGTGCTTATAATATAGATTTAATGTGTTGTAAAAGACTTTGATCGACTTTTTTACAAGGTATTTCAATCCTTTATCCACTATATATTGTAGCGAAAACTCAAATTACATTTCATATGAGTTCTTTATTCTTTATTTTACATGCGTTAGGAGAAAGTTATTTGGGTGGAATAACGGAAAACTTGAGTTATTGACACTAGATTTAATAGTCTTAAGAAAGACACGCATTCATCTTGAGTTACCTATTGAAAAGTTGAATTCTCATATATACGTGGTTTTAATTTGATGGTTTTTGCTCTACTTAATTCATTCGTCAACTATTGTACATCTCTGATCATACTATTTTGTCGTTGTATTCTTGACAAGAAGCGCTTAATTTTTATTTGTGTTTAACCACAAGAATTACCGATGAAGTAATGATGAACTTATTTTGTGAGTTTGTGTTACATTGATGACGGTTTTAATTTTGCAGGAGTCATTCAATTCGTTCAACTTGAAAGTTCATGAGTAGTGAATATTGTGTTTAGATAGTTGCATCAAATAAAAAACCGGTTCTGATACGATTTCGCTCAACTTCAAGATGCACTAGAGTTTTTCAAGTGTCTTGCATGATTATTTTTCAACTATCAGATAAAACATGTATCAAGATACACTAGAGTTTGATTCACTTTCTCAGATTCTCATGAATCCAGATTGTAGCTCAAATTAATTTATCAATATTGATTTAGATTGTAAATAAAATAGTTTCTTTACTTTGCCATCAAATATTGCGAATACAATAATCTCATTTAATCGATTGTGCAGTTTGTCTTATAAAGAAAAATTGATACACGAATAAAACGAAAAAATGATCCGTTCAATGTTGATATATTTTGATGCTTAAATCTTCTTGTGGTTAGTGTTACCCACTTCCCGGGTCAAAAGACAAACTTTTTGAGCGATTTTAAAGTCTCCAATTATTCTAAATTACTTGCATATTAAAATATAGAAATTTTTTAAAAGTAGATCAATTAATTAAAATTAAAATAAATAGTTCAAAATAGTATAAGATTTTGTCAATAGTCAAATTTAATGTCAGTGAACCTAAATATATGTAACTATGTAAGGATTAAGGAAGAAGTTAGCCAATGATTATTCTAAAAGCCAATTCAAAAACTAATCTTCTGAAAAACGAAAATGCAAATGTATATATGTGATGGGAATAGGCAGTACATGCACAAATAGGATTTTGCACGCACATGATATTAGTTGGACTTTATTATTGTTTTACTCATTATGTCAAAACCACAGAGGGATCATACTAATCGGGTTAATTCGGATTATGGATCAAGCGGGGGTTCTCAGCTCAGGTGTTGGGTCGGTAGGGTTATTCTGGTCGGATACAATGAGGCTATGGGGTAATATTGACAGAATTGATATAGGGAATATATTGCCGGATCGGTACAACCAAGGCTTCTATCCTTGAAAATAATCGTATTCGAATGAATCCCTCTCTTTGTGTAGGTACAGCACGTATTGGTTGAACAATTTGATAAGAAGTCATTAACGATAAGGTCATTTCGCGTACAACAATTGAAAGGGATTGAACGAAAAAGAAGAAAAAAAAAATTTCAAGCACTACCACTAACATAAAACTAACAATAGGGGATTGATCGTTATTTTTAGGGTAAACCATAAAACTATTAGTAAACTATTGTTTTTTTCTAATATATCAATCTCACGAGATAATAGCTCAAGCTTTGGATATAACTCAAGATATTATAAAAGACACTATCAAGTGCTTTGCGCATCGTCCGGGCATTTTTCTAATATTAGCCCCAAGATAAATATTATGAAATCGCGGTTGTGAATAACTTATGATATTACCCGGGCAACGCCCGGGCATGAAATCTAGTGTACTTTAATTTGAAGTGCAAGTTAGAGATCGACCTTAGCTTGTTATTAAAGCCTCAATGTTTAATTACCCTTGCTAAACACAGGGGTGTCTAAGGCCACGGGCAACCACGGGCGTGGGAACCGGACCTCCACTTTTGGTCACCGTATTACGGGCTTTTATTAATGAAATTCAATACAAACTCGAAGTATAATATAATTGTGCATTCATATTTGGGGCCTCATTTTTCCGTGTCGCACTGGGCATCCATTTGTTTTAAGACGCCCCTAGCTAAACATATACTCCCTTCGCCCTAATCATAGTGGATTAATTAACATACATTTTCGTTCTTACATAAAATAAAAAAGTTAAACAAATGATTATGACGGATATGGAGCAGGGACGAAGCTAGAGTAAAATTATGACCGGGGCCGATTTCCATTTCGTTATTCACGTATCATTGATTTCAAATCATTATTTTAGCAATTTCGATATATTTAGTTTTACTAAAGATACAATTAATATATATATTTTATTTTATGTATCTATTAAATTTTATATTTGTTTTTTCAACAAACTTAATTACTCCATATTTTATGTATAGAGCTTTTTTTATCTATACAATGAAATAAATCCAAAACATAAAATGCTAATAAACTTGTTTTAAGACGATTCTATTATAATTTTTGTTATAAATTAAAGTGAGATTAATTGATTAAAGTCGTAAAATAATCACTAATAGAGTTAAATAATAATTGTTTACCAATAGGACCAATCCCAATGACAAAAATGGTTCCATACTTTGTAATTACAAAGGTTCTTCTTTACGTTAAAATATAATAGGTTGAGTCGTTAAGAGCGGATTATAAACGACGCTCGAGTCGTTGAGGGCGGAGTATAATCGACGCTTAATAAGAAAATTGTAAAAGAAAAAAAGAACAAAAAACAAGCAAATGCTAAATATAATAGGCCGAGTCGTTAAGGGCCAATAATCAACAAATTGTAAAAGAAAAAAAAGGCACAAAACATAAGCTAAAAAAAGGCGCTTCTGTGAGTCGATCCTACGACCATCAGAGAAGTAGTCCAGACAAGCGTGAAATTGTTAACCATTGTGCTACTACAAACTATTGATCTGTTTATTACAATGTATTAATTATACTTCAAAAGGTCACCCGGGCCATGGCCCATTCGGCCATACCCGAGCTTCGTCTCTGATATGGAGGGAGGTGCATGTTTGATGTTCCTTTTTTCCATACATTGAAGCTTCAACATTTAACTACCCTAAGTAATACATACATTGAACCAATAGTTAACTGGGTTAAAGTAGTGTAAAAGTTAAACACCTAGAATAAAGGTATACCGTTCCAAATTGATAAATCTTTCGCAATTCAAGGTCAAGTGCACTACAAATCAACTTTACATAATTAACGTTTCCCAAGCAATTCAAGTACGCATGCAAAAGCATAACCACATGGATCTCCGGATCAGAAAGCATAATTCCACGGAAATGTATATAGTATTAAATCTCGATTTCAGTTATAGACTCATAGAGTCATAGTCATAGTCATAGTCATAGTCATAGTCATAGTCACAGATCGGGTGTTGAGGCCTAATTTCACAAAATACAGCCATGTATCACCTTAATATCAGGCTTTAACAATGGTCGCGGGAATCTTTGAAACCTCTACATACAAGGCGTTTTGGATAACCTAATAACTAAAGAAAATTGCGAATTTTGTGTCTCGCTTATGCTCTCAAGTCTCATACCAAGTGACAGTGTGTGATACCGAGCCTCCAAGGCTTCCGAAAGTGACCTAAATCACCAAAGGCTTTTACTCGAGCTAAATGCCATTTGTAAGGTAGAATTATAAACACCAGCAAAAAAGAGTGATATTAGTTCGACTACACATTGAATAACAAAATCAATGTTATCAATTAGACCGGCAGAATTGACTTAATCAAATACATACCCAAACTTATTATATTACCCTTAAAAAATTGAATATAGCACAACCAGAACATGTCCGAAGTCAAAATGACTCAATTCGACTCGACCTAAATGCAACCATGCAAACATTTTCCAAAATGACCCTGGACCCAAACTAGTAGGAATGCGAGCTCCTTATTAATCTAAGAGGTGTGTCAATAACTCAATACTAGTATTGTGACACCCCCATTCATTGCGGAAAAATAAACACGTAATTCTAGAATAAAACTGCATGGATATGTTTGTGATATGTTCATTTGGGTAAAACCCTGTAATTTTTAAAACCTGAACCTGTTATAAAAGTATCCAAATGGGAAGGTGTCAAACATGCAAGGTCTAAAATAAATCTCATAATAAAACATCGCTAAAGTCGCGAAACAAAGTTATACAACCAAAATATGATAAAGGGAGACATATGTCCCTAAAAAGTATATAACATAAAAAGTGTTTAAGGGTCACAATAAAATAAAGCCAATCTAGGTCACAAGGTTACTTTGCTCGCTAGCTCGTCCATGTACCCCATATATTTATCACCTACCTGTCAATCGCATTTTATACAAATACGAAAGCCACAGTCAGTGGGGAGTAACTCCGAGTTCTCCCAGCCACGAAATGTCATAATTAATATAACATGTAAACATAAGAGTATGAATATGGATAACACATAGCCTTAGCATATAGGTGCTAGACAATCGTGCTTATCATGTGATCAACAATATAACAACACATAGTCCTAGCATGTGAATACTAGACCGACTCACACTACACTATCATGTGAATCACATAACATCCAGGAATCCAAACTCTATCAACCATAGCCGGCTTGCATCTCACCTTCTATGATTCATAGAATCATCAAACAAGAAAGGACAATATATCTAGAGACAGGCATAAGTTCTTAGGACAGTCAATAGTCACTCTGTAACTCGAGTCTATACCACGAGGTAAGGTAAACACCCTAGTCCTAAACCTGCGCAGACCTAGCGACATGCGGAAAATACCGAATCCAAGATCCATGATCACACACATGAGTACCCCTAAGGAGTCCACCAAAGGGTTGGCTAGTACTTAGCTGACCACATACTTCTAAGAGTACGTCAGGAGGTCATACCCTAACTTGGATATAAGCCCACCAAGCTAAGACACAAAGGCTATTAAGCTGTGAACATACACTCTTCAAAGACTATAAGGGCTTATCTATGACGAAGGCCGAAATACTCACCTAGGACCTAGTCCCAGCTTGAATACTTTAGCCCACACCACACAAGACAAGTAGGACACCCAATTAACCATAAGAGGGGCAAAAAGTCCAAACTTGCACACACACAAATGATCATACACACCCTAGCATATGAAAGACTACGCAAGAGCATATTCAACTGACAATCCAACAATATCTCCAATATCAATAATAATCCAAATTCCAGCTAACCAACAGTACCATAATCCATGAGAACAAGCTAAAATGGCAAAGAGGCAACAAGACTCAAGCATAAGGCATCCAAAGCATCCAACAACCAACATGTGAAATGATAATTACAAATATCAAGGCATAACATAAAACATCCAATAACAACCAATCTCACCTCAAAGACAAACCCTCGACCCGAGTCCCGCGACGGGTCATCGGTCAAATCGAGGCTGACCGGTTTAAACCTATTTTGACCAAACTCGTTCGGTCAATCTGGCCCAGCTCAGAGTCTTGGCCTACTTTGGCCCAAATCACAAAATTCATCACAATATCATTCTCATGTCATTTCCAATTTCTATCATGTGAAAAACTATCAACATAAGGAAAACATTCCAACTTACAAAATAACTAATTTCACAAAATTCTCGCATAATAAAATAGCATAAATAACCGTCTCACACAAGGGTAAACTTTTCTATAAATTTTAGTCGATAAAACGACGCCATTTACTCATACGGACTCCGAATTGAGTGATTCAAGTGGCTAAACCACCTAATTTTTCGATGCCGTTCAATCTGTCATATTTTTGGAAACATTGGAAACCGTTTCGGTCCAGTACTGACGCGTTCCAGCCAAAATACGGACTTGTCACAACACATAATTCCTCATCCAAATTTGTTCCAAACAATAATATACAAATGGGTAACATAAACTAAACATAAGCATACTCATCTTACTCCATTCATTCATTTATCAACAAGATCGTCTCAAACAACAACAAACGACAACAAACAACAACAAACAACAAATACAACTACTAATGTGACATTAATTCGTCGAGTAACTCGGAATAGTTACCTTAAGCTAGCAAAGAGACAAGTAATAAATTGTGAAAGCTTTTAAAACCCAAAATTACTCTTCATCTTCAACCACATATGAATCACCTAACCCATCTTCAAATTTTTCACCAATAAGAACAACAAAAACACAATTATTAAGCTTCGATTCGAAAACCCTAAAAAAAGTGTCTTAAACAAAAATTGGGGAAAATGAAAATAAAGCTTACTAGTAGATGAGGATTGAAGAGAGGATTCCAAATATATAATTTTTATGAGATTTGGTGGATAAATAAAGGATTTATGGTGGATTTAGGGATTGTAAGGAGGATTTTTGAGATGAATTTGGTGTTTGATGAAAGGAAGAGAGAGAGTGAATTATGGAGGAAATGAGAATTGAAAGAGGGAACAATGGAGGGTAGGTGGCCAACCAAAAGGCATGGGGAGATGGGTCATTTGTTTACGTTTTGGGGTTTGTTTCGACGGTAATTAGAAATATTCGTCGAACGCGATTTCCGAGAAAATTAAAGTTCTTAAACACGATTTTACTAAAAGATTAAGTACTCATATGCCCAATATCCAAACTCGTTTAACCAACGACCGTAAGAAATGGAAAAATCCCAATTTTACGACTTTTATCCGAAATCTATTTTATCAAAGGAAAAAAGTTTAAATATAGTTTAGATCACTTTTAAACATTTCTAAACTATCAAAAATAATTACATTTCTTCAAAATAAAATAAAATTATATTTTATCAAATAAATTTTATTTCAAATAAATTAATATTAAATTAAAATAGATTAAAATATTATTTTTAAAATATAATAAAGGTCTTCAAAATTACGGGGTGTTACAAGTATTCCCTTTCTTACCATCAATAATTTACACTTTTTTTTATGTTTCTGTTAATAGTTTACTTTTTTAGTTTGGGTATATTTTACTTTAACAATATTAAATACAATTCCCTTATCTTTGTAACTTGATTTTTGTGTATAAACTATAAAGTATATGTAAATATTTCATTGAGACAGGGAGAATGAGAGATTATTAGAGAGGTTTAGCTAACAAAGTATTTTTGTCAATAACAAGTTAAGAACTTTACAAAAGAAGGTTTTTCATTGTGGGTGGTATTGAGTTTGTTAAAACTAGAACTAGGTTTTTATTTAAGAACCAAATTATTAAATATGGTAAACAAAATTAAATATATTAATTGAAAGAAATAATTTAGTAGTGGGTCCAAAATTAACAACAAATTAAAAAGTTCTTCCACTGGATAGAAACATTCTTATCTTTATATAAAGCTCGTGCATTACTTCTTGTCATTGAGAGACCTCTTTCCCGTGTTTTTGTGATGAACTGATGATTAGTATATGTGATTTCTACTTGTTATGTATGCAATTATGACATTCATTAACACTAATTGGAGGGGATGTTCGTTAGCTTAGTCGGTAAATTACGAGAGTTGCTACTCATAACCTCGGTTCAAACTTCAAACCATATCATCATCATATTTGTCTCGTGGCTCCCTTTGAAAAAAAAAAAAGAAAAAAGAAAAAAAAGTGTTAATTGGACGACAGATTTATGATGGTACCAAAACGGGGCATAAAATGAGAGAAAGCCCACGAACTTATCCACATGGTCATATGATGGGCCAAATTGATAATTCAAGTGTGCAAGGAAATAAAAGGAGCGGACCATTAGGAATTGGACTGGCCTCTCAACTTTTGTTCCCTACACAGCTACACGGGTGGGGCCGAGATTGGGTGTCACCGTGTCACCCTCTCACATGCATTCTTTATTGAAGGGGTCCACACTTATTGCATGTGGATGGGTGGCGTCGAGATTGGGTGTCACCCGGTGACGCCAACTCATTTTCCTTTTTTTGATAAAGTCGAATCATTGTTTTCACCGAATGAATAACTTATTGAAAAACCGTCTCTGCTAAATTTTTGTAATAATTATCAAGTCCTAAATATATGTGATTTGTGCTCATTACGCATGGGACCATGATGGTGCTAAAAACCGGGTAGGAATGTGCGCATTGGCGACACAATGTATACGTCCTTGGGAAATTCCGAAAACAAAGGCTTTCAACTCGGATATCAGTTCCATACTTCCTTGGCCGAATAGGTTCTTCAATTATATGTATTTGTTGCTTGGACAACAATAGATGAGTAGGGTTTATGTCATTACACCACATTTACTAATCTTAAACTTCACAAATTTTAAAATAAGACGGTCTTATTAGACGATTATTTTCTATAAAAGATCACTCATTTATTACTATCAACAAAAAAATTATTTTTATAGAAATGGACCATCTTACAGTGTGAGACCGTCTCACACAATAATTACTGCTTATAAAGTTATACTAATTGTTTAGTTGGCCGGCTAATATATTTGAGTGGTACAATTAGATTAGGAAAAGTGTGTATCTGCTCGGATGTAAAGTAAGCCTATCGGTGTCTTTCATAGTTGTTAGAACTTGTCAATCGATAAATCTAATAAAAACGACTGCCATTATCTTAATTGTAATTTTAATTTTATACTTGCTACTTGTTTTATATGAATATGATTTTGAGAGGTATGGCCTCGTTAACTCATTATGTAAGTGATTTCTTTAATGCTGGAAAAATTTGTCTTTGATAGAGAATTTTTGGTTGTATTTCGTTGTCTCGAAAATAGTTTACGTTTGGTAAAAATATACTTCATTCGTCCTAATCGATAGTTATCTTTGACTAGGACCAAAGGGAGTGCTGGTATTAGTATACGTATACACTTATAGTTTCTCATCTCTCATGCGTTAGATGTGTATCGTTTATCCTCTCGTTTTGTAGCTCGGTCATAAGCCCAACATTTCTTTCTCACCTCAACTCTACTTCTCCATTTTCTTTCCCATAGAACAATTGAATTTGTGTTGAGATATGAGAGATACTCCCTCCGTTTTAATGATATATTTACACTTTCTTTATTTTTCCTCACAAAATAAAGGGAAAAATAAAAAAAGTGTAAACATATCACTGGAACAAAGGGAGTAGCAACGGTTGTGACTTGTGACATACAACAATTTAGAGTTTGTTACATTAATGAGTATTGAACGTATGATGCGTATAACATATGGCCATATCACCATATGGCCCAAGTGAGTACGAATGAATAGATGATGGGTATACCATATGGGCCAAGTGAACCTTTCTGTTCGGAACTTTATTGAGGTCGAGCTCGACTTGAATTTGGTTAAGTGTGAGTCTTAGGCTAAGACCGGTTTGTACAAACTCAAGTCTAAGTAATACCGATACAATTTATATAGCTCGTTGAACCGCTAATATATTCATGGTACACGAATGCACATAGAACCTTTATCACCGCTATCTTTATTTGAAATCTTACTCATAAAAAAATTAAATATCAGTATGTAATTATTAACCGAGACAGGGATATAACATATATTTGAAAATATTGTCATTCAATTAAAATATTGTCATTCAATTAAAAAAAAGCTCATTTTATAAACAAAAGAATGATTTATGTTAACCACGAACCTAATTAAACGAGCACATAAAAACCAACTTTAAATCATATAAGAATCTTCATCAATAAAAAATGAGCTAATAATCCTTCACAAATTCTCCCTTATGACGGAGGGTATCCGTCACAAACTTGTGACGGGTACCATATCGTCTCACAAAAAACCCATAAGGGTGAGAGAAGGAGCACATGGGGTGGGTGCCCACCTTGTCCCCTCTACCCATTTCCACTCACATAATACCCGTCGCAAGATCCGACCCGTCACAAGGGAGACCTACTGATAATCCTTACGCCACCAACATACTTTTGTTAACCGATGTAGTTACTTTATTGCTTTAGATTATGCTATTGCTGCTGCAATAAGTGTATTTGACCAAATAAGTCAAATATCATTTGTATTAAAACTATCTTTACAGTTGCCAAAAAAAATTAAGAATCCGAAAATTAAAATGTATGATTCTTAATGTACAATCATTACCCTCATTCACAAGTCACAACCAATACTCCACCAATCTACCACCTTTGTTGCACAAACCCTCCGTCGTCCCCAGTCCCCACCCTTTCCACCCTTGTTATCAGCAATCCATCAACATGATCTATATATCTCATTCCTTTCCTACATTTTTCCTTCTTGATTTCATTCCTTTACACTTAAATAACCAAATTACCCTTTTAATAATTAAAATCCAACCCAAATCAAAAGATACAACATCCTATTTATTAATGCATTTATGATCGTATCCACCTGAACCCGAGCCAAGATTTCAAACATCTTATAATAAACCATACAACGTGCGACTTTATTACCACCCCGTTTTCACAAAACTATAAACAACCGAGTCAAAATTTCTCGCTAAATTAGTCATAACAGTTAGGCAAAACGCTAAATAACCAAAAAGAGAAAAAAAAACTCAAATTCTCATTAAAGACGGACACTTTTTGTTACAAACTAAAGACGTCATTTTAACGATAAATGTGACCATTTTAATTACAAATTATTATAACTTAAAAAATTATTCTAATAACGCTTTATTAAAAAATAGTTACATTTTCATTTCAAATGGATCACATTTTACTTGATCTCACATCTACAATGGAATGCGTTACCTCACCAAGAATGCAAGTTCTTTGGAATGGTGAACCTACTGAGATTTTTACCCCTACTAGAGGAGTGCGACAAGGTGACCCCCTTTCGTCATATCTATTTGTTATGTGTCTAGAGAAATTACAGCAGGCTATAGACACAGAATTCCATGAAGGCAATTGGCGTCCTATCCCAGTATGTCGTAATGGGCCGGCTATAAATAATCTCTTTTTTGCTGATGATATGGTTCTTTTTGGCGAAGCGACAATAGAACAAGCCTTGACGATCAAAAAAGTTCTTAATAATTTTTGTCGAGCATCGGGTGAAAAAGTAAGTGTGTCAAAATCTCGAGTTTTTTATTCCAGCAATACTCCTTTAATTACTCGGAATTCAGTTACTAATGTACTCGGCTTCGAAGAAACAGAAGACCTGGGATTATATTTAGGTGTTCCAACAATAAATGGGCGAGTAAATCGCAGCACCTATGCTCACCTTGAAGAGAAAATAAATAAACGTCTTGCTGGATGGTCAACAAAACGACTATCTTTAGCCGGACGCGCTACTCTTCTACAATCGACTTTATCAACCTTAGCAAATTACTCTATGCAATCAGCTAAAATCCCACGGACGGTTTGTGATTCTATAGATAGAAAATCCAGACGGTTCCTATGGGGAGGCGATGCGGATAAAAATCCGGTGCATTTATTATCATGGGAGACGATACAACGACCTAAATCCGCAGGGGGTCTTGGAATAACTTCAGCTCGACAAGCAAACGCCGCTTTTCTTACCAAACTGGGGCACCGTGTTCTGACTGAACATACCAGCCTTTGGGCCAGAGTTCTTCGATTTAAATACTGTAATGGTCGATGTGATGTCGACATGTTTCAACCAAAACAAGGTATGTCAAACGTTTGGGCGGGAATAACTTCGCAGGCTAATACCATATCGCAAGGTACTGCAATGGCAATCGGAAATGGAAGGAGTACTTTATTTTGGGACCATTGTTGGTTAGATGACACTTGTCTCTCGGATAAAGCTCTAATTCCTATTCCGACAAATATTCTAGGAGCTACGGTAAGTGAAATGTGGAGTGAGACAACCGGGTGGAGATGGGAAGCCTTTGCAAATTATCTACCGGAAATTGAGCTAAAGAAAATTGCAGCATTCTCTCTTGTTCATGATCCAGACCAGGTGGATACCGTATTTTGGAAGGGTACGACATCGGGTCGGTTCTCTATCAGGTCAGCTCTCGGGTTCCTTAACTCTCCAAATAACGATAATGACCACGAGTCTCCTATGTGGCGTGTTGTATGGCGGCTACCAGTGCAGCAACGAATTCGTATGTTTTTATGGCTGGCAACACATGGTCGTTTAATGCATAATGTCAATCGCGTTCGTCGCGGAATGGGTGATGATGCCATCTGCCCACGGTGTCACAGTGAAGAGGAAACAACCGACCATCTCCTCCGCTTGTGCCCAGTTTCTCGGAACATTTGGAGTCAAGTAAGTAACTTGCCCTCCCACACCTTCTTTTATAATTCGTCCTATTTGGACTGGTTGATGCATAATGCCAGCAATAGCATTTCTTTTGCGTCGGATGATTGGTCGATGAAATTTGCAATTACTTGTTGGTGGATATGGAAGTGGCGGAACAATATTGTTTTCGGTCGTGACGAGGACAATCCTATTGACCCACTTGAATTCCTGTATCGCCAATTTGAGACGTCCAAATATGCTTTTGATCGACATTCCCTTTTTATCCCAAAACTCGGATCGGGTAAAATGGAAGTCTTTATTAGATGGCATCCACCGCCCCACGGGTGGTTTCTATTGAACACAGACGGAGCCTCTAAAGGTAATCCAGGACCGGCAGGTGGTGGAGGTGTTTTTAGAGACGAGACGGGTAACTTTATAGAGGCATATTTATTCTCGTGTGGGTATTGCTCCTCTATGAGAGCCGAATTGCTAGCATTACTGACGGGTTTGGAACGAGCTAAACAATTGGGTTTTGACAAGCTCCTAGTTCATATGGATAATGCGCCCTGCATCCGACTAGTTCTCGAAGATCAACTCGTGAGTAATAATCTTCGGGGTTTGGTTAACAAATGCAAAGCCCTTATTGCAGACAACAATTGGCTAATAAAAATCGAGCACAGCTATAGAGAAGCTAACAGAGTCAGCAGATCGGCTAGCAAATGAAGGAGTAGAATCAAGTACGGATATTACTATCGTCGATCATCCATCGGTAGAGCTACAATCTATTTTACGAGAAGACATTCTTGGGGTAGCTATTTCCCGTGTAATAGCTAATTAATTTTCGGGATTCGCCCCTCATTTGCACCAAAAAAAAAAACATCTACAACTCATAACGAAATATAATCCCACTGCAACTAGACTCATTGAAAAGAAAAAACACACGTAGAGTCGAGTCACAAAAACGGCGAAATAATTGCGTGTCTTATAAATAAGGTTAGGTCACACCACACGTATAATTCCAGATTACTCATCGTATCTCCGCTCGTCTCATCCCGTTTTTCACAAGTATTTATATATTTACGGTGAGAGACTCTGGTCGCACCGAAACGACAACCTGTTACGATTATTTTCCTCCGTTTTATAGAGAGAGAAATTAGCTGTAGAGAGAGAAACTGCCAAACAAAGAAAATATCGAGGGAAAAGAGAAAAAAAAGAAAAGGAGAAGAAGAGGAAGAGCGCGCTGGGGTCCACTTTTTCTCCCTTCCGCTCCTTGGGAGGTGGTTATGCCGTTTGGCTTCAAGGTCGCCTTCTCTCTCTTTCTCTCTCCTTTTTTTTTTCCTTTTTTTGAATAGTTTTTTATTATTTTTTAGATATTTGTTATTGTTAGATTGGATTGGATTGGATCTTGTGTGATTTGTGTGATTTTGATACGTTTGAGATCGTGTTTGTTTGTTGAGTCGAATTGATTTGATTCGGTTTCGGTTCGGTACGGTGTTTTGCGTGTTTTGGTGGATCTCGAGTTTCTGTAATTGGCGGAGGAATCAATTTCGTTGAATTTGACGTGATTTGACGAGTTTTAGTTGTTGTTTTGGATGAAATTGTTTGATTTTGATTTGATTGTGGATATTATTGTGTAGTTTTTGATTTCTAGCTTTGATTTTGTCTTCGTTGATAAATTTTCGAATCATTGAATGAAATGCATGTTTCTGCAATGGGAGGAGAATTTGATTTCGTAAAATTTGATGGATTTTTGGAGTTTTACTAGCTGTTTTTGCATGAAATTGTTTGATTTTGATCCGATTGTTGATTTTATTGTCTAGTATTAGATTATTAGGTTTGAGTTTGTCATCGTTGATAAATTTTGGAATCATTGAAGTATTGACATGATTGTTTATGCAATGGGCGGATAATCGATTTCATAAAATTTGATGTAATTTGCTGGATGTTTTGGAGATTTAATTGCTATTGTTTGCTGAAATTGTTTGATGTTGATACGATCATATTTTTGTGGTGAAGCATTTCCTTTGTTGAAGACTGAAGTGTTGAAAACTTGAAATGATTGGTGTCGAAATTATGTAAATTTTTGCCTTGTTATTGATATGATTCAGTTTGCGAAAGCTGCTTTATGGATTTTCAACTAACAGCTTTAATTTGTTTCATTTGTTTTTGATGTTGTATTATTAGTTTTGCGTTTTGGAGTTAGAATCGTTGTCCATTGGATTTCTTTCATATTAGTCTTCTTAAATTTCGCTTAATCAAATTCATGCCTGTCGTTTGCTGATGATTTTGTCTTATTGTAATTGCTCTCTGAGGTCCAATTAGCGACGTGCATTTTTTATTATTGTTGTTGAATTAGCCTGTCTAATGGATTGATTTAATTATGTTTTAGTTGAACTGGTAATTTATATTTGTTTTCTTTTCGTTAAATTAATCATTTTTCCCCATTACAAAATTTAAAGGTATATGGATCAAGGCTGCTAGTTTATACTTCCTCAATTCCAATGAATTGTATACATTTGCTTTGTACACGTACATCAATGCTCGTTTTCTTTTGCTCATATCTTCATTTATGAATTACTAAAAATTATTAAATTTTGATATTCATAATATACTCGATAAGACAATTTAAACAAGATCTCACATGACTATCTTTTATGTTATATATTAGAAGTTGTATGTATTGAAGATTCTCCTCACTTATGAATAATGCTCAAAAAGCAAACGTATACAATTTAGTGGAACGGAGGAAGTATGATATTAGAGACATGTAACTTGGCAAATTAAAATCCATTGGAATAATTAATGGATATTGATGTGAATCGTGCTAAGGTTCTGAAGTTTGTAAATTATAATGAAGTTGGGATAATGTTCACTGGAAACTTGGTTATGTGCCACTGGTTAACAGGCAAAACTGATTAAGTTGTTTAGGTTTTATCTTTTTAGACACAGATGAATGGATTTTGATGGGAAAAAATGCAAAATGATTCACTAAAATTGTTGCACTTTTCTTTTTTTATGGAGTAGAGGTCATTTGACGCAATTTTCAATACACTTTTCAGTTTTGGTAATCTAGAAACAATCTCCTAGTGTTGCTAACATAGGTTAGGAGTATGGCCATATACATTCGACCCCCACCTTACAATATGCATGAACCCTTGACTGAGTGAATGTTACTTAATAAACACGTTGGGTTTATTACTCTTGATCTTTTGATATAGTACTGCTTATATGACGCTATGAAATGGTTTAAATGGATGGTCTATATGACATGTTTGAGATGCTATAACTGTTTCCCTGCCCTCGCCCCTTTTTTGGATACAAGTTATGGTGGGGACTGGGGAGAGGGAAGGGGGAGATGTCCTCCTGAATTTTTCTTATGTTGCAAGGATTTTAATTTTGTTTGTAGACTGAAAATGGATCCATCTCTTTCTCTCCTTCCAATTCCATTGAAGTATGCTTTTTAAACTAGCGAAACTGCATCTTTACCCTTTTTTCTTTCCTAATTCTTTCGCCCAAACAAAGGATTAATGATATTTAGTTAAAGTTAGGAGACGTGGATTACCACATTTCATTCAGGCACATGATCACACCAGAACATGATCTGAAAAAGCGGTGTCAATCACTTACGGATATCAGATGTTTCAGATGTATCATAGCTTGTGAAGTACAATGTGACCGTGGTTTTGAAATGTTATAACTTAATTGTAATCTTAGAGTTGATTTTCTCTCTTTTTGACTACTTTTGTCACAAATGCACATTTTCTTTCTATAAATGTAACGGATACTATTAATAATAATACATAACAAGTAGCGCAATGGTCGACAGTATATTGAAGTGGGGATGGCTGGGGTTTAGGGGAGGGAAATTTAGGGTTAAAAACTTAAAAAGTCAGTTCAGGTTGAGGCTAGTGGTGGCGTGATAGTGGAGACTGCAAGTTGTGTGGGAGGTGTATGGTGGCACAACAGTGGAGAGGTGAACTGTGGTGCGGCTGTAGGCGGATAGTACTTAAGTTAATTTGGAGGAGAGTCCTTCAATTAGGGTGAGTTCTAGGTAGGGGGAGGGGGAGGGTAGTGGGAAATGTGGTGGTGTAAAAGGAAGATGCAATTGGGGAGCCATGCAATTAGGAGAAGGATGTGCTTATTTTAATACTCTTGCACACGAGTGATTGACAAGTTAGAACCCTCTTTCTTATACACTGTTACAACTTACATCTATGATGGATGTATTTCATGACATAACTGTCTTTTTTCTGTCCTGTTTTTTGTTGTTTTACTGTGATGCACTGTGTGAGTATTTTCTTTCTTAATTATTAACTTCTCTAGGTTTTCCTGCCTTTTTACTTTGCAGGTTCCAGACTTTGATATAAAAGGCACATCATTCACTACTAAGTTATGGAGCATGTTTACGTTAGGTCAAATTGCCTCTATATCAGGACCGTTTTATTTCAGGAAGTTCTTGACTGGAGGTTCTTCAATCTTGTTGATTCCCTTGTCAACAGCACCTAGTGCCCAACTTTACTTAAATGAACAATATAGGAGGCCTAATGCCATGTTGTACTAAGAGATTTCTTCTATCCTTGGTGCTCTCCTATAAGTAAGACTCACATTGAAGTTTTCAGGTCTAAGTGCATGTTGCTTTTTGATTCTTTTGCTAATTCCTTTCGTTCTTTCGTTTTTTTTGTTTCATTATCAGAAGTGTGTGGAGTATACATCAATCTAAAAGTTTCAAAAAGACGTTTTCTGGGGTATTTTCAATACCTTATTCTTTGAGCATTTGCTGTTGAATTTCGTATATGTACCTCATTTGTGGTGGTCCTAAACTGGTCATGTTTATCCTGCAGGGCTAATATTTGCTAATAGAAGAATGCTGATTGCTATTGTAGTCGCCATTAGATAAGCCTACCCATTTAGTTTGTCTATGCCTATAGTATTTTCTTTTATCATAGCTCTGTGGTGTCTATTAGACGCTTAGACTCTGTTTCACAAATAGCTCTCGAGTTATTGACATCCTTGACATGAGGATTTTTCTTTGAAGAACATGACCTTTTGTGTGCGAGCGCCTCCGTCATCTACCCTTTTGGATCTTGAGGCCCAAGGGTATTATTCTGTAATTAAGCCCACAAACTTAGCCGATAACAGGAGTTTACGTGTGTCCATTCTGTAATAGAAACTTAACTGGTGGATCAGCTAGGCCATCCAGTAAATTTCCCTTTTTTTCTTTTAGTTTTATTTAGAAAGAACCGCCAATACTGCTGTCGTATGTATCTCTTGTCAGAGATTTATCAATCTATTTGAATAAAGAGCAATCGCCAGAGGATTCAGACTCAACAATGGAGAGGTCAGTTTGTAATTTATACAACTAACCTAATGTTTGTCAAATTTTTTATGAACTGGCGATGATGAATTAGTGCCTCGGACTCTCGAGTATACAGGTATAAGCTTATCAAAGAAGTTGGTGATGGAACTTTTGGGAGTGTGTGGCGAGCTATAAATAAAGAAACTGGCGAAGTGGTGAGTTTTATTTGTGTCTCTAGTTCTCTATCAAAATATGTTTGGTAACTAGCTGAATAATGCTCTGACATCATTCTGTTCCATAGGTCGCTATAAAGAAGATGAAGAGAAAGTACTATTCCTGGGAAGAGTGCATAAATCTGAGAGAAGTAAAGGTAATATCATAATTATCACCATTAATGATTACTTTAGTAGTCTAGTGTTTCTTTTTAGAAGTGTTGACCTATTCTTGCGTTTATTTCAGTCATTGAAGAGGATGTACCATCCTAATATAGTGAAACTGAAGGAGGTTATTAGGGAACATGATATCCTACATTTTGTGTTTGAATACATGGTAATATTCTTTCACATTGTTTTTGGTTGGCTTTAAGGTTTTAACGTTCATTTAGTGTTTATTAATATGAGTATTTGTGATGCCCCTTTAGGAGTGCAATTTGTACCAGCTTATGAAGGTTAGGGGAAAGCCTTTTTCCGAAACTGAAGTCAGAAATTGGTGCTTTCAAGTTTTTCAAGGCCTTGCCTATATGCATCAGCGTGGATACTTTCATAGAGATCTTAAACCAGGTTTGTTTTCCTTCTAAAACGAGTTCGCATCACAGTACATGGTTGGTTGGTGCATATTTAGTGACCTCTTTCTTACCTTGTCTCGTCAGTTAGACATGAATACTGGAAAATCTGAAAATTGATTATTCATCAGACAGGGGATGTGTCAATTTTGAATCATAAACTAAAGTACACGTGGTACAGAAGCATAATAAAAAGCTGGACTCAAATTTGTTGCATGAGAGAGAATTCTGAGTTATATCCACGTAGGTTGAATCTGCACTCTATGATGAACTAACACGATATAGATACAAGAATGAACAGTTCAAATAATGCTGAAGACATTTGATCAATTTGTCACTTGACCATTAGTTTAGGAATGACTTCTTAGTTAAGTTTCATAAAACTAGTAACTAGTAAATGCTAATAATTACTATGTTAACTGTAAATATGGTCACTTTATGTTGTGTGTCTCATACTCTCATACTTCTGAATGTCGTATGGTTGTCGACACAGGCTCGTTGGATGAGAAAATTGTGTGTTACCTAGAATACTAGCTTTCCGCAATAGTGTTGTTTTCTGGGTTTTAGCATTTGGGTGCATAGATAGTCTGATTTTTGACCAACTCTTATTCGCAACCAGAAATTATGAACTGACAAGTTATGGGTGAAAATTTTCACCATTCTCTTACTAGTTAATTGTTAGTTGTTAACCCCTTGTGTTGTTTTTAATTCTTGTGGAGCACTAATGATACTTGCAACTTTATGTAGAAAACCTTTTGGTTTCTAAAGATGTCATCAAGATAGCTGATTTTGGTCTTGCTCGAGAGATGACGTCAGCACTACCATATACAGAATATGTTTCTACTCGCTGGTGGAGTCTCTTCAACTATTTTTAGATTTATTCTAATTTCTAATTCGTTTTGCTAGATGGTATGCGAATTGTTGTTTATTTGAACTATTCTGATGACATGGCAGGTATCGTGCTCCTGAAGTGCTGTTGCAGTCTGCCACATATACCTCTGCTGTTGGTAGGTTGAGTGATCGTATATGTACACAAACCGAACTTTTTCGCCCTTGCTTGATCCCGTCTAATCTTTTTAAATTTCAGATATGTGGGCAATGGGTGCCATAATGGCTGAAATGTTTACGCTACGTCCTCTTTTCCCTGGTTCAAGGTATGAGCTTCATCAACTCCCACCATTGTCTTATCTTGTCGCATTTGACTTTGATTTTTAAATGCGATCGTTTTTTTACCGATAGACTCACAGTATACACTAATCATAACTTTTCAAAATGATAGTCTCTGAAAATTTTGATTTTGTATTTCTACTTTTGAACTTGGAAAACTAATGATCAAAGTTGAAAACTTTAACCACAAAAGTCAATTTTTAAAATAAAATTAAATGAAGGTAGTGTATCATTTTCCTTTTCGTTTACATATCACGAATTTATAAATTTATCAAATGAAATTGATTGATTTTCGTTTTGATTGTTGTCAACTATGAATGTATCTGCAGTGAAGCAGACGAGATATACAAGATATGCAGTGTTATTGGAACTCCAACAGAGATCACTTGGTGCCATGGGCTTTGGCTTGCTGGAGCAATGAAATACCAGTTTCCACAGGTCAGTAAATGTGCTTCAATTGGATTGTATGTGGTCTCTTAAGCTTTATTATGTGTGTCAAATGTCTCTAGATTGTTGCGTTCGTGTCTAGTAACTAAATGGTTTCATGATGCTGGATTGTGAGTTTTTGATATTTTCATTTTGTTGATGAAACTCTTCTCACCTGTTTACTTATCAATTCCCCAGAATGAGACTTATACGAGTAAGCTAAAAGTGAGAAAAGTGATGATTTGACAGCTTTAGCTAGTGTAATGGGAGTATGGGACAAAAGAA
Source organism: Silene latifolia (assembly GCF_048544455.1). Classification (NCBI taxonomy): domain Eukaryota; kingdom Viridiplantae; phylum Streptophyta; class Magnoliopsida; order Caryophyllales; family Caryophyllaceae; genus Silene; species Silene latifolia. The sequence continues at coordinate 23,563,541 of NC_133530.1, read as the reverse complement.
AACTGATATTTCAGAGCAACATTGGTACCGAATCCTGTGGAAATTCTGTGCTAAGTTAACGAGTCATGACGGCAGTAACCTCTAGAGTTTCCATGTGTTTTTAACATTCTTAAAAGCTAGAGCTTGGGCTAACCTGATATTTTGCAAGTTTTAATTTACTCCTTACCAGAGTATCAGGTGATTAATTAATTGTCAGTTGAGCAGCAATTTTATATCCTCAAGATAAAATCTATTACCCCGCATTCTCACAGAATAATAGTAGGAGAATGATACTGGTTTAATGCCGGGTCTATCTTCGGGTCTATTTGCTTACAAATAATTTTGCACCTTGAATGTTATTTGAGTTGATTTTGCCTTTCTTGACTGTTGATCTTGTACGGATATTTTTCCAGCTTCCCGGGGCAAATCTTGCAACTCTCTTACCCTCGGCAAGTAAAGATGCAATCAAGCTTATAACGGTAAGCTCATCTTTCCTTGATCGATAAAATTCAGTCTTTGTTGGCGCTCATATCAGCTTTGAAACTGAAATTCTGATACATTCTCAGTCACTCTGTTCATGGGACCCATTCCAAAGGCCAACAGCTGCTGAAGCCCTTCAACATCCCTTCTTCCAGGTAACTGTTCAACCATCCTCCTTTTCCCCTCCTTCTCGTCCCCTTCTGTCATCGTTATTATCCAGATTCCAAAGGGCTAATTGTTTCTTCAAATTTTTTATCACTCTTGAGAGAAAGGGTTTACCCATCTCCTCCTGTAGTAACTACCTCGATGATCATTAACATTCAGTCGTTACTTGTCCGCTTTCATACCTTTTTAAGAATTGAACAAAATTGATGAAATGTTGCAAATTTTAATTATGCAGAATTGTTTCTATGTACCTCCGTCCCTACGGACAAAGGCAACTGTCAGCAGAACACCACCATCTGCAGGATCTAGAGGATTTAACGAGCAGAAAACTGCAAGAAGGTATTCTGGTCCTGGAAGTCTTCAAAACCCAAAGATCTCACGTCCAAATCCTTCTATTGCTTTTGGTGCTGGGGTGCAACGAAAACTGGAAATGGATACCAAGGACTCATACAAGAACAGTAAATCTATGACTAGCTCAGTTAAACAACCCAAGTACCGGCCACCAGCGAGGAACAGCCCATGTAAGTCATGCTCGTCTAACCTTCCGTTCCATCAACTGCAACATTCTCTCTCATAAAAATTGCGAGAGAGATCATATAGTTAGTAATGAATGAATTAAATGCATTAATGAAGTCGTGGGTTACTTATACTCATCAATTTATATGCACAGCCTCCACATACACAGCGAGGACGACCCGTGGAATAACAGAAACCGCGGAGAAGTTATCAAGCATGACACTGGGAAGTGGCAGGCAAGCAATGAGACAATCTTTACCAGCACCTATGAAGTCTGGATTCCATCCTGGAAAACCTGCGTTTATAGGACAATCTTTACCAGCACCTATGAAGTCTGGATTCCATAATGGAAAACCTGTGTTTAGATCTCAGGTTATCCAACCTACCAGAAGCATTACCAGGAAAGTTGCAGGATGACCTGTTCTTGTGGGTTGTAGCTATACTGCCTATGTGGCTGCTAAACTGTGTTTCGTGTTTTTTTTTTTTTTGTTTTTACTTGCGCATATGTTGAGAAGCCTTACACTTGTCTAGTTGCCGTTGCTGAACATTAACTTGTCTCACGAGATCCGTGATGTGTTTTCTAAACTTGTTATGACAATCTGTTTGGTTTTATGTAAATTGCTCAGAATAATTCCAATTCAGTTTTTCCCATTTGTACACTATTCCATGTGTATTGAATCTGTGCCACTGCCCAGTATTCAGCAGTTAGCACACACACGCGATTGCTTTGTAAATGTTTGGAGGTTATGTCGATGCATTTATGACGCGAGTTGTGGTGGCAAGGAACCAGAGACTGAGATTAATGCTCAAATGTTGATGACGTTTGGTTCTGAACCTCAGACATGCGATAACGGTTTTATCAATTATAGAACTGTTGGCTATTCTGAGAATTATCAAGAGCATTGTTGAGTTTGTATAATCTGACTATCTCATTCATGAGGTCTGGTGTCTACGACTTCTTTTTAAGAATTGAAATGATGCATCTCGAGGTAATATCTAGATGCGCGTATACATGGGTAGTAATGAGATTCCGATTTTTCTTAGGTAGTACGATCGTTTTGGCTTGAAGCGGATGTGACATGGTAGTAGTCTTACATCCTATGCTGAGGTCTTTGTAAATTGCTCGTCCCAGCCCAACACTTTCTTCTACCTAACCCAAAAACCGTAAACTACTCGTTCAGTCAATCAAATCCTTTATTTATATTTAATTAAAATAGCCTGACAATAAACTTAAATGTTTCGGACATGAGCAGTGTAATTCAAATATGATATTATTGCTCACAAGTAACATGTAATAAGATAAATTTGTGGAAAATTAATTCAAGTAGCTTGACGCCTGTGAAAGTATGTTGAAAGTATGTATGACGTTGAATCACATTTAGAATTTTGCTTCCATTTGTAATTGCCAAGAAAACGGAAAAACTATGGACCAGCTGGTATTGAAACAACGCGAGTGTTGAATTGTCGATAGCAACGAAAAAGCATACAACAAAAGACCACATGTCGCAAATTTGTTTCTCGACTTTACACATATCAAAGTAACTCAACATTGTACAGTTTACGCCATCTAAATATACAGTGACCTTCAACTTATTTCCGCTAATGATTGCTCTCGCTAACTGATCATTACAAAAGCTCGGAAACATTGTTCAAAATATAAGAACGAAATATCTCTGAAAATCGACCAGCAAGTTACGATCTGAAACATTTATTACATGTTTGACAGTAAAATTATCTCCAGTTTCTTCTTTACATTCCAGTTTCCAAGTGAGAAGGCTTCTGTTATCGCAAGAACACAGCGGCCTTAAGTTGCAGTGTCATCGATCCCAAAATCGTTTTCCTGTTTACAATGTTAGTCAATCAACGACAACTTTGACGATCAGTTTCACCAAATAACTAACAGAAAGCAACAAGTTCCAATTCAACATACTCTGTATAAAATAGACGGATGAAAGAACGAAGACAAGATCCTAAATTGATAAAAATATTTTAAAACTGTTCACATGAGTATTTGTGTAAAAACACGGGCATTGACAATAATTCATTTAGACAAAAAGAAACCTTGTACAGATATAACAATCAAATCTACGCCTCACAAAAGAACAAACAACCCATCAAATAGACAGATGTAATGGCCTTTGGAGGCAGGCTTGTGAAGAAACAAGTAATTTAGGTGCGAGGAAATGGTCAGAGACCTATATCAACTCACCGATTACTTATGCACTAAGACTGTACTATGATGCCATTAGTTTATGTTCGGGCAAGCATTGCAGAGCACCCTGCAGAAGACCTGCAGGTATTTCAGAGCCACAATTGGGTGCCCTCCTCAGATTGAATGCTGCCCTATTCAAAATATTAAGGGTTGGTAAAAAAAAAAGACAGAATTTTCCGCAACTATGCGAAGAAAGCAATTACAAAACTGCAGACTATAACACGAGTCTAGATATAAATACAGATCAATTTTGCAGCTGATAATTATTTATGACTGGTATAAAAACAAAGAGATGTGATGGCGTTTGGAGGCGGGCTTGTGAAGAGAAAAGTAAGAAGTGAGGGAAGCTAGTTAAGGACCCTGTTCACCTCACCAATTACTAAAGCACGAAGCCCGTACTATGATGCCATTCTTTTATGTCAGGGCTTGCATTGCAGGGCACCTGCAGAAAACCTGCAGGTATTTCAGAGCCACATTTTAATGCTCTCCCCTATTTGCAAGAAGCCCAACCAGATTACAATTGCTGGTGCACAGAATCAAGATAAATTTGTTCAGTTATCGACTAAACTACACAAAAATATAGCATTCTCAAAACAATCGCGAAAAAATTGCAGTAACTTTGCTACTGAACTAGACTAAATTCTCGAAAACAATCGCGAAAAAATTGCAGTAACTTCGCTACTGAACTAGACTACAGATAGCATTCTCAAAACAATCGAGAAAAAGTCCTCAACTCCGCTACTAAACTATACAACTGATAAATTCATAGCTAAAGCGGAAACTTAACTACAAAAATTAATACAGTTTTACCAGTTAATGCAACAATGCAAAACATACGAGTCAAATTGTCCCTCAGAAAAGTAGTTTCTTCAAACAGATATCAGTCCACTACTTTAATTCATTGCATCACAGGGACAAATAAGAGAAAATAGGGTTTTGCATTTTCACGTAAAAAATCGAGTAGCGATATTTAATAAAGGCGGGGGATACTACAGCAAACTTAGAACATATCAGCAAATACAATGTTTTATAAAGGCCAAGATACAGCAGCAAACTTGGAACATATCAGCAAATACACTTCACCAAATCTAGTCATCGAATTAAGACAGCATATTATGATTTACTACCTCCGTCTCAATCATTTGTTTTAAAAAATATAAAAGGTAAACAAATGATTGGGACGGAGGGAGTACTAAGGAAGCCTATGAATTAATCATAAGAAATTCAAAACTAGAAAGAATCCCTCAGTTATTATCATTCGTCATCAAAATCTGACTACTTTTAACACCATCATTGGGATATTATCAAATTCTAAAAAACATCAGAAAAAATAAAAATCCATACTTCATTTTACAACAACAAATTGAAAACTTTGCGGAACCCGAACCCGAATGCATAAATTCAAACAAACAATACAATGCAGCAATACCCACCAACAAAGTTGCAAACAGGGAACAATTTAACAATCAATTAACAAATAATCAAAGATTTAAAATGGCATGAAATTAATCAGCAAACAAAATCCAAGGAAAAACAGATGAGATGAATCATATGAGACAATACAAGATCGGAAACAAATACTCCCTCCGTCTCAATCAAAATGTAAATAAATGATTGAAACGGAGGGAGTATTGAAGAACATATGGAGGACAGAAGGGTTGGTTGAAGAGGGTAGTGACATTGGGGAGATTATATAATATCGGCGCCCTAATCACATGAGGTGCGATTAACCTAGCGACACCGGTGACGTTATATATGTCGATAATTCTAAACCCGGATTTGGGCCCAATGTCACAAACCAGTTATTATATTCACTTGTCAATGAATCGGGTATAATTAAAGTGGATATTAGGGCCTCTTTGGTTGCCATCATTGGTTCCAATGTTTGGTTGGAGATTTGGAGTATTTTGTAATGGAGTTAGATACCTAATGGATTCTAACTCCATTTTAACTCTTTGGAATCTCATATCCACTTTTTTTTTTCTTATGGATTCAAACTAAATATCTTTATATTTATTTTTCTAATGAACTAAACAAGTTTTGAAATGTATGGAGTTGGAACCGTATACTTCTATGGGTTCTCATTCTAATCCGTTTCATTCCTAACCAGCGAACCAAACGACCCCTTATATCATAGGCGTTTTAGTGGAAACGAATATTGAGGTGGTGTTGTTTCTGAATTCTGAGTTAATTTTAACTCACGTCAGTTTAGAGATGGAAGTTGTCACGCGGGCTGTTGGGTTGACACGCCCCAGCACGACACACGACCCATTTTAGCATGACACGGAGTTGTTACAGCCCAGCACGCCATTAGCCGTGCCTGGGTTGAAGTTTTGAAAAAACAGGTTGTGCCTATGCACGACACTACACGCTTGGGCACGCTCAAAATACAAAAAAAATTGAGTTAAAGTGGAGGAATTGTTAAGACACGCTCAAGCACGGCACACGACCCATTTTAGCATGACACGGAGTTGGCACAGCCCAGCACGCCATTGGTTGTGCCTGGGTCAAAGTTTTGAAAAAAAAAAGGTCATGCTTAGGTACGGCACTACACGCTTGGGCACGCTCAAAATATAAAAAAAATTAAGTTAAAGTGGAGGAATTGTTAAGACACGCTCAAGCACGGCACGAGACGCATGGGCCGTGGGTCGTGCATGAGCCGCCATTTTCATTTGTCTAGCATGGCAAGAAGTCCACCTTTATGGAATTATGGGCTTGGGTCGTGCCACTTTCTTCTCCAAGCACGGTGGGCCGGTACGAGGTACGACACACTTCCATCACTATGTTAGTTTACTTAGCTTCATTCAACTCAGCTTAGCTCTATTCAGCTTAGCTTAGCTCCTTTCAACCAACAAGAACTGGCTGGTGTTGGACAGTTGGGTGGTTTATGGTCTTATGGATGTGGTTGATGGCCTGATGGGTTGTTTAGAGCATCCGCAACGGTGAGGTACCCTATATTTTATCTCTCTTTGTAACACCCCCATACACCAAGGTGCCTTACCAAGACCACCCAATGCATGAAAGTGCTACCATCTCGGATATTCGAGGCAATGAATATCAAATAGACCATAAAAGAACGTACTTTAATAGATAAGTTTAAGTGATTACATAAGAAAACCAACTGTAAAGTAAAGTACAGCTGTTCTAAAACCAAACTACAACTGAAATACCAAAAGTATTATGATAACACACCGGAAGACTACTATCAGACTCGTGGCGACTCCATCCCCAGCTAATCCCGCGCGCATCCATAGTATACCTGTTAGACAACTGCTCACCACCTCCAAATGGATCACCATAGTTTTTAAAACATTTAAACGGAGTCAGTTACTGATTACACAAAACAGAGTACATAAGATACAACACACATGTGACACCCTCACTTATTGCGGAAAAGTAAACACGTAATTCTACGGAAAAACTGACAGGATATGTTTGTAATTGGTTCAACTAATTAAAACCTGTCATTTTTAAAACTTTTCTAAACCATTCACAAACATTTCCAGAAGGAGGATGCCAACACCTGCAAATGCTAACAGACTAATTTACATAACTATACTAAAGCTGCGAGAATAAAGTGATACAAACCAAAGAAAAAGAGGGAGACATATGTCCCTAAAATGTATGTGACACAAAAAGGGTTTAAGGGTCACAATGAAATAAAACCAGTCTAGGTCCCAAGGTTACTTTGCTCGCTAGCTCGTCCATGTACCCCATATATGCATCACCTACCTGTCATTCGCATTTTATACAAATACGAAAGCCACAGTCAGTGGGGAGTAACTCCGAGTTCTCCCGATACGAAATGTCATAATTAATATAACATGTAAACATAAGAATATGAATACGAATCACACACCGCCTTAGCATATAGATGCTAAGGCAATCGTGCTTATCATGTGAACAACAATATAACAACACATAGTCCTAGCATGTGAATACTAGACCGACTCATACTACACTATCATGTGAATCACATAACATCCAGGAATCCAAACTCTATCAACCATAGCCGGCTTGCATCTCACCTTCTATGATTCATAGAATCACCAAACAAGAAAGGGCAATATATCAAAGACAGGCATAAGTTCTTAGTCCCGTCAATAGTCACTTTGTAACTCAAGTCTATACCACGAGGTAGGGAAGGTAATCGAACTGGTATCTTGGCTCAGCGGTTACTATTAAGAAAACATGGCCAAGAGACAACACAACCCTAGCCTAAAATCTGCTTGAGACCTAGACATGCGGATACACACCACCGCACCCAAGACCCACAACTTTTTTAAAACAAAGTGAAGTGAGTACCCTAAGGACACCACCGAAGGGTTGGCTAGTACATGTTTGACCCCATACTATCAAAATAAGTACGAGGTCATGCCCCAACTTGGATAAACATCCACTAGTCAGGAACACAAAGGCTATCAAGCAGTGAACATATACTCGTCAAAGACTATAAAGACCTATCTATGATGAAGGCCGAAATACTCACCTAGGACCTAGTCCCAGCTAGTCCCAGCTTGAATACTTTAGCCCACACCACACAAGACTCACCACACAAGTCAATTAAGACACCCACTTAACCATAAGAGGGCAAAAAGTCCTACTTACCAACATGAATTCTAACATTCTATCATGTGAAAGGCTATATAATTATCTATTCAGCATACAAATCCAACAGTGTCCTCAATAAGAATTCAATACTAACTTCCAATTCTAGCAATTTTAACAATATTAAAGGCTTTAGGGAAATCTAGGGCCATTACTACAATATAAGATACTATTAAATACAATCAACTATACATGTGAACCTAAGATATAATAAATGGCCTAAAACAAGAAAAAGGCCGATTATCTAATTCATTCAACCGAATTTTTACCCGCAACCCCAGCCCTGCGACAGGTACGGGTTAAATTGCGGCTGACCAATCACTCAATTAACTGACATCGCATCAGTCAAAGGGATTAAGGCTCAGTTTTCGGCACAATCATCCAAACATTGCAATTATCGCTGTAAAATTCATTTCCATACTAATATGTGAACTTGTACTTACGAAAGACATGAATTTGACTCATATTTTCATGTGAAATAAACTACTCAAATAACATTCACAAAATCATACAAGAAAACAAAGAATGTGACATTTATTCGTCGAGTAACTCGGAATAGTTACCTTAAGCTAGCAAAGAGACAAACAAAAACTTGAGAAAGCTTCTAAAACCCCAAAATTACTCTTCATCTTCAACCACATATGAGTCACCTAAAATAATTATGTGAAAGGACGATATTAACGAATTATCGTTATATAAAATATGAGACGTAAATTAATTTAATTATATTTTAAATAAACCAAACTAGCGACTTAGCCAGGCCACTGCCTAGGCCACGGCCAGGCCACAGCCAGGCCACAACTAGGCCAATCCCTACTGTCCAGCCGTCTTAGGACGGTTTCCTAGGCCAAACCACGACGGATATCACCCAAACAAAAGACCCAAACCCAACATGTACATGTACTTGAGACGTTAGCAAAGAGGTTGGTTCAATATAACATAAAGAAGCCCGTCAAAACAACCCGTCAAAACAGCCCAAGAAAACCCAGTTTTCATGGTTCAAAAAGCTCATTTGTGACCGTCTTAAGACGAAATTTTAAGCATTAAAATGATAGTATTCACCCAATTAAATTACCCAACATAATCACCCACTTCACCATGAATCCAAAGGTACCAACTTTTCTCAAAATGGATAAATAAAACTTGTATAAAACCGTCTCAAACCAACACCACATGAACATTCAATTATGAAAATTTCCCCAAAATTATGACCATACGAGTCTTAGTCAAAGAAATCGACAATTTAAACACAATACTAGAAATCCAAACTTATACTCCGTAAATCATTGACTCGACAAAGATGTACCACCATTAAATAAATCCAATAATTCAAATTACCATGGCCACCATCCATCATGTACGTTGAAACTAATCAACCTAAAGATACCCTGTCTCAAACTACACTTATTAATCTCAAACTATTGTTTACTCGCTGTTTACCTTATTTTCGCCCTTAAACCTTGTACCCTTCACAATACCTTTCACAGCAATTCAATTTCAAGATAGGAAATTCATTAACTACTATATATAAAAACGGTAGTAGTAATAATCACCACAAATTACAATGGAGAATCAAATATAACATACAACCCCGAACAATAATAAGAGTATTAGAATCAGTAGAATCGTATTACCTTAAACGCCCCTTATTCTTCGAATAAATGGTCCACAAGGCACGAGCCTCACCCCGGGTCTTCGAATCCTTCATAAAAGGGCAAGAAAACGGAATAAAGAAGCTAAAAGACGACACTTTTATAAGACGGCGAAAGACGAAACCACTACAAAAAGGAGACTTTCTTACCTTAAAAGGAGGAGGAAGGAAAGGGGAAGAGAATGGTACAAAAATTACCGAATTTGGTTGAGAATGGAGGCGGGATCTGGGGTTTGAATGATCGGAAAATAGGTGATGGAGCTGTTGATTGTTGTTGCTGCGGTTGAGCGAATGACAGAAAAAAAAATAAAAATGGAAGGGGAAAGTGACGGGGACAACAAAGATAATAATAATAATAATAACAGGCGATTCACGCACGTCCATCTGCCGCTGATAGCTGCCGTCAACTGCCACACCTTTCTTCACCACCAGGACTGCCGCCTCACGCCGGCCCTTCTTCTCGTCGGTTTAGGGTTCAGGTTAGGGTTCAGGTGGGTGGTTTTTGTGTCACGGCAGGTGATCGCGTTTTTCTCTCTAGGGCTTAGTGTTGTGTTCTCTTCCACCGCTGATAGCCGCCATCCACCCCACGTCGACCATTTGGACCTCACGTCGCCGGTCAGGGGAAGGAGTGGTGGTTGTTTTCACGGTGCTTTTCGGTTTGTGGGTTTTCTTTTTAGGGTTGCGGTTTTTCGCATTTGGGTTGATCGCCGCCTATTAGCGGTTGTTGCTTCCCATCGCCACCACCCTTTGACTTCCAGACCTCACGTCGCCGGTCCTAGCTGTGGTGGCCGCCGCCTCTGCCCTACCTTTGTTTCACCGGTAAGGTTTCCTTTTTTGTTCCTGTTTTGCGTTTTTTTTTAGGGTTATTTGTTGGTGTTTCGTTCCATTCTTTGCGCCGCCGTGGTTGTTACCCGTGGGTGGGTGGTTTCGCTTTTTACTACTACCGCCGGTGTTCGGCCGCGTTTGCTCTTTCCCTGTTAGTTGTGGGTGTGGTGGGTGTTACGGACTTTTGTGGTTGTTTGTGGAGTGTTTGTCGATCACCAACGGTGTAGGTCGTGTGGTGGTGGTCAGTTAGGCTACCTACTAGGCCGCTGATTAGTGTCTTTTTGGCCTTTGGCTGCTTGTGTGTGACCGGTGTTGTGGTTATCTCCGGGTGGTTTTCTTGGGGTCTATATTGTTTGCCGTGTGAGTTGGTGGAGGGGTTTCTTCTCCATGCCCGAGCTTGTACGGTACCATTGTCCTTTTTCGGGTCTTCATGGGTGTCGGGATGGTTTCGGTAAGGGCCTTACTAAGGCAGCTTGGAAGAAACATTTGCGGGATCGACATTGTCATGACGGGCGTTGGACCTTACGCAGACTCTTTCTAATAGTTTGATTTGTTTATTCCAATGCCGAGAGTTCTTTGAGACGGATGGGGTTAAGGTTGTGTGGGGTGTGTTTTATGACCCATACTCTTGGTGCTAGATGTCGGCATAATCGGGGTGATATTGTGGAGCATCCGGAGTGTGTTGATGGCATTTACACCTTCCATATTTATGGCATACCGAGACCTTTGGCTCCTTCTACTTCGGTTTCTTCTGATGATAGTGTGGAGCTCGTTCAGTGGTCTATATCTTCGTTGGATCGTTTCTTTGTCTTTGGGCCTTCGACCGTGAAGTCTATTCCTCCCAAGTGTCGTCTTGGGTTTGCTCGGGCTTTGAAAGGGGCCTTGGATGCGGTGTTTGATGCCCCTAGTGATCTCTCCCGCCGGGTTCGTTTGCTTGCTTTACCTCTTTGTTTGCTCGGGACTTTTGCTCCTCGGAGTAACCATGAGTGTCGGTCTGCTATTCGGCGTCGGCATCGGGAGGAGAGTATTGCGGGGCTATTCTTGCTTGGGGGACACCTGGAGGGGGTTTGCGGTTATTCTGAGGAGTGCTTTGATGAGGGTCCCTCTTCTTTTTTCGTGGATGAGGATCTCGAGTTGAGTGACCTTAACCTCGCCAATGCCGGCGGAAGATATCGATGGCCATTATCTCGCTTTCTTTCGTACGAGTGCTTTCTTCCGGGGTCGCCCCCTACTCCGATGCCACTCTCGTGGCCCTGCGTGAGAAGCATCCTGTCGCCCCGCCTCCTTCATTGCCTCCTTCATTGCCTCCTCTGTCTGGGGATCATCATCCTCTGGTTGCCTCTTCCGCGGTGGTCTTGGATATGATTCGGAGCTTCCCTCGTGGTACTTCTTGTGGGAGGGATGGTTTTCGTGCTCAACACCTTATGGATTGTTTGAGTGGGTATTCTGTGGCTATCTCCGATGATTTGATCACTTCTATTACTAGGGTGGTTAATCTTTTTCTTGAGGGTCGGTGCCCTCTTCCTCGGGGTGAGTACATTGCCAGCGCCCCTCTCACACCACTCGTTAAACCGGGTGGTGGAGTTAGATCCTATTCTTTGTCGGACGGTCCGGAGACGGCTTGTCTCTAAGGTTGGTGCTTCTATGGTTGGCCCGTCTTTATCTTCTTATTTTGATGGGCTTCAGTTCGGGGTGGGTGTGTCCGGTGGAGGAGAGGCTATCTTGCATGCCTTGAATCGGCTCATTGAGGCTCGGGGGGAACAGGTGGGGCTTTCCATGTTCTTTGGTTGATTTCGAATGCGTTCAACCTTGTTGACCGTTCGACCATGCTTCGGGAGGTCCGACGTCGGTGCCGGCTCTCTCCCGTTGGGTGGAGTTTTGTTATTCGTCCGCCCGCCTTTTTATGGGGAGCACCTTGCTTGTGGTCTTGTCGGGGTGTTCAGCAGGTGATCCGTTGGGGCCTTTGCTTTTCGCGTTGGTTTTGCATCCCTTGGTTTGCAAGATCCGGGACACTTTTGACCTCACTTTGCAGGCATGGTACTTAGATGATGGCACCATTGTGGGCGATACTTTGGAGGTGGGGAAGGTGTTGGACTTGATTAGGTTGGATGGCCCTCGTTTTGGTTTACATCTAAATGTCTCCAAGACGGAGGTCTTTTGGCCTGTTGAGGATCCACGGAGCCGGCTTCCGGGGGTTTTCCCCACTTCTATTTCTCGGCCATTACGCGGTGTTACAGTTTTGGGAGGACCTGTCAGTACTTGTCCTGGTTTTAGCAGTGAGATTGTGGCGACGAGAGTAACTAAGACCATTGAGCTGATGGACTTGGTTGCGAGGATTGAGGACCCGCAGTGTGAGTTGCTTCTTCTTCGAGCTTGTACTGGTATATCTAAGCTCTACTTCTCTCTTCGTACTTGCTCCCCTAGTGTTTTTGGGTCTGTCCATCTTCCTTTTGATGCCGCTCTGCGTTCTAGCTTGGAACGTATTGTCACCGCGTCGGGCCGGGTTTGGGATTGCGGTGGCGCCTTGCTACATTCCCTTTTCATCCGGGTGGCCTTGGTGTTTATGCGGCCGGAGATGTTTTGTTCTATGCTTTTATTGCGTCCCGCTTGCAGTCTGTCTGGGTTTGCGCAGGCTAAGCTCCTCGGCCCTTCTCGTGTTGTAGCACGGCCCCGCTTTTGATGATGCCGCACGGTGTGTTTACCGCAACTACAGGTTCGATATTTTAGGTCGCCCTAGTGAAATTGTCGCCCCAAACTTATGAAGAAATTGCAGACATTTATTTCACGACGGTTGCTCTTGCTCTCGAGTCTGTTTTTCTTTGACACCTCGCCGAGATCGCTCTATGGCGTCTCAGCAGGTTCTCACTCCTCCGATTGGTTGCGTGCGGTTCCTATCTCGGGGTTGGGGCAGACTATGAACGGGAGGACTTACCGTAGTGTCTTTGGGTATCGCCCGGGTGTTCCGTTATTCTCGATATCTAGGCCCTGTCCGCTTGCTCTCGGGTTTTTTCTTTGGGGATGTTTTTGGGGACCACGCTGTTTCTTATCTGGTACCGTGGGCGTTAAACATCGGCATAACCTTGTCCGGGACACTCTTTTCGACATCCGCTATAGATCCGTATTACTGCGGGGAAGGAGGTTGATATCGGTTTGGTTGATGGGCATGGTGGCTCTCTTCGTCCTGCGGATTTATTGCTTTATTCTTGGGACAGGGGCGTGATGTGTGTGTCGACCTGACAGGTTCTTCACCTTGACTCGACTGGGTTGATGATTTTGTGTCGGGCGGGTTGTCGATGATCGATGCTCAAGCGAAAGTGTGCTAAGTATGGGGATTTGTGCGCGATAGCGGGTTATGGTTTCCTTCCTTTCTCCTTCTCTTCACTTGGGGAGCCGGGTTCGGATCTTTCGTTGCCTTGCTCAGCGGATCCGTAAATTCTCGGTATCTCAGGATGCTGGGGCTCGGGTGGCCGCTTACATTTTTACTAGACTTAGCTTTGCTATTGCTAAGGGTGTGGGAGCCCAGATTGTCTCTCGGCTCCCCACCAATTTCATGTAAACCTTTATTCTTTTTTTTTTTAATGAAAGCTGCGCGCATCCCTTTAATAATAATAATAATAATAATAATAATAATAATAATAATAATAATAATGAGACACCAGCTAGCTTTAGCTTCTAATTATACGTACGTTTCTTCATCGTTAAGTAATTTCGTTCGTTTTTAAAACCGTTTCGAGTTAATAAAATCGGTTTTTAATAAAAGTTTCAGTAATAAAACGAAATTAATAATAAATAAATTTAATGAGTGAAAATAAAATAAACTCAGCTAGTTAACGGAAATAATACGATATCAGCTTGAATCGGAATTATTAGCGATTTTTACAAAACTAACGGATATTAATAAAAATTGCTAATTTAGTGAAATAAGCTCAAAATAGCTAATTGGACGGTTTTGTTCCCAAAATCCATCTCGGGTTTACTTAAAACAACTTTCATAAGGACTCGTAAAGAAACGGAAATTATTAAATAAATAAACTCGGACTAATTTTAAATAAACTTATTAATGATTATTAAAATTAACGTATCGAATTATGATGAAATTAATTAATTAGCTAAGCATATATATATAAATCGTTAAATGATGTAATTAAATTCAAAATAGCAATTAAAAGAATTTTATCCAACTTAATAAAATACGGGGTGTTACAACACACATCACCCCAAACTCCGTCACAACTCTACACACCTGACTACACACTAAAGTGTGTAGTCCTGCCAGAAAACCCATCGCAACAGATATTCCACGCCGCCAGTGGGGGACCGCAGCCGTACCCACCTAATCCCCGCTCATCTCATCCGAGCGATAACCCATGTTCCTTAATGTGCACATCCCCTTCTGTGGCGGGTTCACAGAGAGCGAATCAAGGGCGTGAATGTAATACTACGGATTTATGAGTCTCTGGGTACTCTATCGAGTTGGCCTTACTCTGTCGAGTAAGGGTGAGTTGCAATTTAATATAGTTTTTGACCTGTTGGGTACTCGATCGAGTAACGTAGATACTCGATCGAGTAAGGGGGCACTCGATCGAGTACCTCAGTTACTCGATCGAGTAGTCGGTTTACGGGGGTTGATTTGTCGGGTTTTGTTAATAATGCGATTAAGTATATAATAACTTCCGTCACTTTTCTTTAAACACTTTTAAAACCTAATTACTTTCAAAGAGAGAAATCAAACTACGTTCTTCGCATCAATCGCATTGTTGGCAAATCCCGGAGCTTGGAAGGTCGGATTTTACCTTTCTTTATACCGTTGTGATCCTTGCGTCGAGGGTAAGATCTATGTACCATTTTTATAGTATTTCATTAAAGTTGGTTAAACCCTAGTGTTGGGCTTTGGGGGTTTTGTTGTATTTTATGATTGGTAGTGATTATATGTTTGTATGTTAGGAGGAGGATTCGTAGAGGAAGCGTTTTGATATCAGCTGTGAGATCGTCTGATTGTGTTGTGCTTTCCAGGTAGGGTTTCCCTACTCAGTATTAGTCCCATAATGTGTTGTGGTGTTTTGTGGTTGTTGAATATTATCATACTTGTATTGTGACGATTGCTGGATTTGGTTGCTGATAGTAGTTGTGATTAATTGTATCTGTCTGTGTTCTTCGGGGTGCGTCCCTGGCTGAGTGGAGTCACTTGCGGGAGTGGCTTCACGCCCATGATTCGCCTTCTATGGAACCCGCCACAGAAGGGATGTGCACATTAATGGATTTGGGTTTATCGCTCGATGGAGATGAGCGGGGCTTAGGTGGGAACGACTGCGGTCCCCCACTGGCGGCGAGGAGTGACCTGTTGCGATGGGCACTCTGGCAGGACTACACACTTTAGTGTGTAGTCAGGATTGTGGAGTTGGGTTTGGAGTTCGGATAATATCTATGATGATTGAGCTGTTTGTTTTACTGTATTGTTGGTTTATATAAATTGTGTGATTAGTACTGACCCCGTTTAATGTTTTAAAAAACTGTGGTGATCTATTTGGGGATGGTGAGCAGTTATTGAGCATGTATGAGTCGAGTTACTGGATAGCTGGGATGTGCCACGGTCTGATGATAGAAATCTTCCGCTGTAGCTTAGTAGTTTAATAAACATTTCAGTTAGCTGATTAGACAGTTGGTTTGAGAACATGTATTCGTATTTTGGTTTTGGTTTTGGATTGTAACCTTTCGCTAAAGTATTTCTATTTAAATGTTGTTTCGTTATTGTCTATTTGATTATCATTGCCTCGGGTAACCGAGATGGTAACATCCTTATACCTGAGTGGTCCTGGTAAGGCACTTGTAGTATGGGGGTGTTACAAAATGGTATCAGAGCGACGATCCTGAAACCTGTAACCAATGAATCTAATGAATATAGGGAGTCAATTAAAATGAACCCGGGGTAAAGGTTGTAGGAGCTAATGCAAAGGCTTGGGAGACGTCCTAAAGTCGCGAACTCGCCTTACAATTTTGAACCGGTCACATGGGGGGTATATGTCAAGGTCGTATGTGATGTTTGTTAGTTTGTATGTGAATGTGGTGATGTATGCTGTAATTATTGGATGTTTGGAGTAGAAGGTTGAGTTTGTGCATGAAAGGTTGGTGAAGTATATAGAACTGTTGTTTGAACAAGAAGCATGTTGGTTGTTTACTATGTGGCGTTTGATAATATGATATCGTTGATTTGTTGATCATATGAAAAGCTTGGTAGAAATGCATGCTTAACTATTTTATATGTCGAGTTATAAAGTTGCGTAGAATATGTTGGGATATGATATAACATGCGGGTAGCATATTCGAGTTAGCATGACTCGATCGAGTGGGTCTGACTCGATCGAGTGGGTCTGACTCGATCGAGTGGGTATTTGAGTATTTTGCAACCAGAATCGTGTTTTTGGGCACTCGATCGAGTACCTCGGGCAGTCGATCGAGTAGGGGGTCACTCGATCGAGTAGCCTGGCTACTCGGTCGAGTATGTTAGAGATCAGAAAGTCTGTTTGGGGTCTGATGTTGAGGCACTCGATCGATTATGGTGGGCACTCGATCGAGTAGCCTCTTACTCGATCAAGTAGGTTTAGGCACTCGATCGAGTGTGTTCTGGGCAGTCCGCTTTCGTGTTTTGAGGTTTTAGTGCGTATGTTTATGTCTACCTTTTCTTATATAGTTTCAAGATGCCGCCCAAGAGAAACGCTTTTTATGCGAGAGCTGAGACCATGAACATAGATGATATCGTTAAGATGTTGGAGCATCAGGATGCTCTTACGGAGGCCTTAAAGAAAGTGGAAAAAGATAAGGATAAGGAGGTTGATCACTCTAAGATCAGCCTCTATATAGCGAGGTTTAACCCAAAAGAGTACAAGGGGACCGGAGAACCTAACCTTCTTGACAACTGGCATCGTGAGATGGAGAACATACTAGACCCGGTTCTTGTCCGATGAGATGAGAGTAGAGCAAGCTGCGTTCTACCTGAGGGAAGCAGCTGGTGAGTGGTGGGATAAGGTGAAGATGAGTGCTAGGGAGATGTATGCGAACCAGGGCTTACCTGCTATACCTTGGGAAGAGTTTCGGAGGGCTATGAGGAAAGAGTTTGTACCGGAACATGTGAGGAGTAAGCTGAGAGAGGAGTTTGATGGGTTTAAGATGACATCCGATATGTCGATTCTTTGAGTACTACAAGCAGTTTAATGAGAAATCTAGGTATGCTGAGGATATGGGTTTGAGTGAGGAGAACCTGACGCTGAGGTTTGAGAGGGGGTTGACCCCTAAGATCATGGATAAGCTACCTGTGGGAGTCCTTACTGATGTTAAGGAAGCTTATGAGAGGGCTGGGAAAGCTGAGAAGTTGGTGGAGATGGCTCAGGAGAGAGTGGGTGTTGAGAAAAGAAAGGCTGAGAGTGAGGGTGGTGGTCAATCTAGTCACAAGAAAGGCAACCACAATAAGGCTAGAGGGTTTTCTTCTAGGTCGGGGTTCAGTGCTGGGGCTTCCTTTGGGCGTGGCCGTATGAGTAGTAGTGGTAGTTGGGGGATGAGTTGCTTTGGCTGTGGCGGTGTAGGCCACAAGAGACATGAGTGCACGAGTGCACCGGGAGCTTTACAGGGATCGGCTCGGGGGAGCTATTCTCGGGGACCCGCACGAGTTATGCGAGAGCAATAGACCGTCTGGGTCATGGTCTAACCGGGGAAGTCAGAGCTATCAGGGTGGAGGTAACCGCAATGGCGGTAATTCTTATCAGAAACCAGCTATGAACAACAACAACAACAATCAGGGGTCGGGTGTTAAGCCGACCACATCAGCCAGTACTGTCCAGGGAGGTGGACAGAAGACCAGTGGAAAGCTGTTCATAATGGACAAGAAAGCAGCTGAGGAGGATGCACATGTTATCACTGGTACTTTTCTTGTTAACGGTATTCATACCTTTGTTTTGTTTGATTCGGGGGCGTCTCAGTCGTTTGTATCTTCGAGTCATGTTAAAAGGTTGGGTTTGAGGGTATATGAGTCTGTAAGTGAGAAAGTTTTTATACCTTCGGGTGAGTCTGTATCATGTGGGAGGTTGTATAGAGATGTGTCTATGATAGTTGGGCAAATTGATCTACCTGTAGACTTGCTAGAGTTTCCTTTTGACGGTTTTGAGATGATAGTCGGGATGGATTGGTTGGGAAAGTATAAAGCTAAGATAGACTGTCATCAAAAGAAAGTGTCTTTGAGAGGGCCTAAGGGTGTTAGTGTGTCTTATCGTGGGTTTCTAGTCAAACCCAAAGTTAAGTTGATTGCAGCTGTCACCTTGAAGTCTTATCTGAGGAAGGGATGCCATTTGATCTTGTGTCATGTGAGAGATGACCGGATAGAGAGTCCGACAATTGATCAGATACCAGCGGTGGGAGAGTTTGCAGATGTTTTTCCAGAGGAGATTCCGGGGTTGTCACCGAAGAGGGAGATAGATTTCACAGTTGAGTTGAAACCGGGGACGGGCCCAATATCTAAGGCACCGTACCGGATGGGTCCTAAAGAGATGGAGGAGCTCAGGAAACAGTTAGATGATCTGATAGAGAAGGGATACATTAGACCTAGTGTATCACCGTGGGGAGCACCAGTTCTTTTCGTGAAGAAGAAATATGGGAGTTTGAGGTTGTGCATAGACTACAGGGAGCTGAACCGAGTGACGGTGAAGAACAAGTATCCTTTGCCAAGGATAGATGACCTGTTTGATCAATTGAGTGGTGCATCAGTCTTTTCTAAGATTGATTTGAGGTCGAGGTACCATCAGGTGAAGATTAGAGAGGTGGACATACCAAAGACATCTTTCACGTCGAGGTATGGCCATTATGAGTATGTGGTGATGCCGTTTGGGTTATCTAATGCACCGGCTGTGTTTATGGATTTGATGAACAGAATCTTCAAACAATTTTTGGACAAGTTTGTGGTGGTGTTTATCGATGACATCTTAGTCTACTCTAAGACTAAGGAGGAGCATGAGGAGCATCTGAGGATTGTGTTGCAGATTTTGAGGGAACATGAGTTATATGCTAAGCTGTCCAAGTGTGAGTTCAGGTTAGAGAAAGTTGCTTTTCTGGGGCATGTGATCTCTAGGGAGGGAGTAGCTGTGGATCCGGCAAAGATTGAGGCAGTGACAAAGTGGGAAGCACCAAAGAATGTTGCTGAGATCAGGAGTTTCTTGGGTTTAGTTGGATACTACAGACGGTTCGTGAAAGATTTCTCCAAGATAGCTAGACCTATGACGGCTTTGATGAGGAAAGAGAACAGGTTTCGTTGGGATGAGAGTTGTGAGACGGCGTTCCAAACATTAAAGGAGCGTTTGACCACAACTCCTATCTTAGCTTTGCCTGAAGGGATCGAGAACTTTGAGGTTTATACAGATGCCTCAAAGAATGGGTTGAGATGTGTGTTGATGCAGAATGGTAAGGTGATTGCCTATGCTTCTAAGCAATTGAAGCCGTATGAGGATAACTACCCTACACATGATCTGGAGTTGGGTGCAGTGGTGTTTGCTCTCAAGATTTGGAGACATTACCTTTATGGAGCGACCTTTAAGGTATTTTCGGATCACAAGAGTCTCAAGTACATCTTCACTCAAAAGGAGTTGAACATGAGACAGAGGAGGTGGATAGAACTGATTGGCGATTATGACATGGATATTATCTACCATGAAGGGAAAGCCAATGTTGTTGCAGATGCTTTGAGTAGGAAGAGTGTACATTCCCTGTGTACAACTCTATCTTTGATGAGGTTGAGAGATGAGGTGGGGAAGTTTGGGATATATGATGCAGAGAGGGGATGCTGTGGGAGATTTGACAGTACAGCCTGATCTTTATGATGATATTCGAGGTAAACAAGCTTTAGATCCTAAGATGGTTGAGTGGGGAGCTGGAGTAGAGAAAGAGACAGTGTCTCGATTCTCTATTCATACAGATGGTAGTTTGAGGTTCGATGGTAGGTGGTGTGTCCCTAATGATGAGGAGCTGAAAAAGACTATCATGACTGAGGCACATTGTACATCTTATTCAGTACATCCAGGTGGTGACAAATTGTACAAGGACTTGAAGAACACGTTTTGGTGGCCTGGGATGAAGAAAGAAACAGCTGAGTTTGTGGCCCGTTGTTTGACATGCCAGAGAGTTAAAGGGGAACAGCGACGACCACAAGGTAAGATTCAGTCTTTAGAGGTACCTGAGTGGAAGTGGGAATCTATTTCTATGGATTTCATCGTAGGTTTGCCAAAGAGTCAACAGGGTAACAACATGATATGGGTGATAGTGGATCGACTGACCAAGTCAGCTCACTTTGTGCCAATGAAAGATACATGGACTAAAGCACAATTAGCTATAGCTTACCGGAAGAATGTGCTTAAGTTACATGGAGTCCCTAAGGACATAGTATCTGACAGAGATGCGAAATTTATCTCAAGGTTTTGGAAAGAGTTGCAGGAATCTTTGGGAACAACTTTGAAGATGAGTACAGCATTTCATCCTGCGACAGACGGTCAGACTGAGAGAACAATCAAAACTCTTGAGGATATGTTACGAGCTTGTGTGATGGACTTTGGTGGTAGCTGGGAACAGAGGTTGGATTTGATATATAGAGTTTTCTTACAACAACAGCTATCACACTAGTATTGGCATGGCACCGTTTGAGGCTTTATATGGGAGGAGATGCAGGAGTCCGATTTGTTGGGACGACAGATCTTGAGGCAAATGGTTCTAGGACCAGAGATGGTACATGAGATGGTTGAACAGATTAAGATGATCAGGGAACGGATGAGAGCAGCTCAGGATAGGCAAAAGAGTTATGCAGATCTACATCGCCGGGATATAGAGTTTCAGGTTGGGGATAAGGTTCTTCTGAAAGTGTCTCATATGCGTGGGGTTATGAGATTTGGGAAGAAAGGCAAGCTAAGTCAGAAGTTCATCGGGCCTTATGAGATCTTAGAGCGGGTTGGAGAGGTTGCATATCGTCTGGCTTTACCAGTTGCGTTAGAGAGAGTGCATAATGTGTTTCACGTATCTCAGCTGCGGAAGTATGTGAGTGCCGTCACATGTGTTAGAGGCAGAGAGCTTAGAGCTAGATGAGTCTTTATCATATCTTGAGGTGCCTAATAAGCAGATTCTTGACCGGAAGGTTAGGAAGACTAGGAGTGGTGAGACAGTTTTGCTTAAGATCCTTTGGTCTAACCACGAGACTGAGGAAGCCACATAGGAGGAGAGGAGGCCATGAGAGAGCGCTACCCTTTCCTTTTTGATCAGGTATGTATGGTTACGGGGACGTAACCTTGTTTCTTTTAGGGGGGTAGGAGATGATCGCAAAGAGTTTTTAAGAGTTTTATAACCTTTTATGTTGTGTCGGTATGGTTGTTGTCGTTGAGTCGGGTTGAGTTTGGGTTAGTAACATGTTTTATGTTGAGTTTGTTTTGGTTGTTGAATCGGGAGTGTGGTAGTGTGTCTTATCGTGGGTTTCTAGTCAAACCCAAAGTTAAGTTGATTGCAGTTGTTACCTTGAAGTCTTATCTGAGGAAGGGATGCCCTTTGATCTTGTGCCATGTGAGAGATGACCGGATAAAGAGTCCGACAGTTGATCGGATAGAGAGTCCGACAGTTGATCAAATAAGTTGATTGCAGCTTGTTGTCATAATCAAATACGATTTTTTTGTAAGTACCCACAATATGTTTCTATTATTAAAATATATGAAATAATTCGATCGTATTTAGAAACTAAATCATTGATATCAAAGCTATTTTAGACATTAGTGCCTAATGCCCAAAATAGTGAACCATTTTTGTTGTTAATTATTTTCTCAGTGAAAATCCAATAATAATTACTTTAGGAGGAAAAAATCACGTTTATAAATTTCTATAACTATACTCTAAGCGAAAGATCTCATTTTTCGATATAAAAATCGAGTTGGTCCATTTCATTTAGTCATACATTTGTGTTTGAAAAAAAACAATGAAGTCTCCACAACTATTTCTATTTGGGATAATAGCTCTTTTTCTTGTCGTTGGTAAGTGTGTATCACCGCTAATTGTCTCCCTGTTTATTTTGTTTTGTTACGATGTTATGTCTTAGCTTCATGTGATTAAATAAGGGTGGCATATAATAGAGCAAAGATCCTCTCCATTTTTTTCTCTCCATTTCTTGTCCATTTCCTCTCACATTACAATATAATATTACACCTCTCTTTTTATTGCATTTTTCCTTTATTTATCGATTAAAAACATAGACCGTTAGATCGCCGTGAGATGAAATCTTGCCCATTAATAGAAAATAGACCCTCCATTTCTTTTAGGAAATGGAGAGAATCCTAATTGCATATAATAGCATGTTTATTGGGTAAATACAAATTTTCAATTTTTCATTTAAGATGACATTGTCTTTTTTAAGCTTATAATGAATCAAATATGATACAACTAGCTAGTTGCTATCACTGGCTAATAGGGTCCCGTCCAAAGGTGAGCTGGGACAAGGTAGTTTGGAATGATTGGGTTATCCCAAAACATCAGTTCATGGGATGGATCCTCGCTCATGAGGCTTTTAAAACCAAAACAAAACTTATCAGGTACGGGGTGGACATTGATGCCTCTTGCTGGTTATGTGGCCAGGCTTCTGAAGATCTGGATCACCTATTTTTTGGGTGTGTCTATAGCCTCAGGGTTGTTCAACACTTACAACAGAAAACAGGCTTAGTACTACCAGTTGGCAACTGCCTGAACTGGTGTTTACAAGACACAGGTACTAGTATGCAGCGGGGTGTGAAGGCAGGATTGATTCTTGGAGCTACTTATCAAGTTTGGCAACAACGTAATAAGTGCAGGCATGAAGGTGTCCTTCTTCGACCACAGCAAGCAGCAGCAAACATCGTGAAGGATATGAAGATGAGAGTCCATGGTAAAGATTGGCGACAGCTAAATAGACTAGAAATAGATTGGCTTATAGAAGTCGGACTTATGTAATTGTTTTAGTTGATATGTTTCCCAGACTTGTATGGTTATGACACAATTTATATACAACTCACATTTCACCAAAAAAAAATATGATACAACTAATGTATATAAGACAAATATATTATTTTTTTATATGTATTTTCCTACATTTTAAATATCGTTTTTTTTAACATAGTTAATACTTGAATATATTATGAAAATTCTCGTGAATGTTACCACATTTACGATAATTTTGTGTGGCCTTAAGATACACGTTAGAAAAATCATTTGCGTAATCATACAGCATTACACAACTAATTTAAGAATTCATTCCAGTACTTGGGTCTTTTATAAGTCCGATCTCTGCAATCTCACGTAAGTTAATTGTTACATTAACCAGGGATTGCAAATGCGGGAGACCCTGGAAAGAAACCCGGTTACACAATTGGTTGTGTTCCTCAAGAACATGATAAATGTGACCCGAATGGGTGCCGGGAATTCTGCGCAAAGTGGTTTCCTGATTTCTTCAAAAGTGATTGTAATTTCGTACCCACAGAATGTTGTTGTTGGCAAAATCAACCTCCCTCGTCCGCATAATAAATTAAAGATTGTATTTTGACATGAAGAGATGTACCAAATACTTTTTTTTGTTACTAATAAATTAAGAATAGTATAAATGTAATTTGTTTTAGCTATACGTCCTTCAAGTCACTCTATTCCTCATATAAGAAAAAATGACAAATTATTTGATAATAAGTGGATCAAATTAAGGGTAATGGAGAATCAATTGTTCATGAAAAATATTTCCAAGATAGAATGGTAAACAATTAACTTAAACACTCAAAATAAAAAAGGTAAACAAATAATTGAGAGTATCCACTTAGGAGCATATGGTAATATGATACTCGTATGACACTAGGAAAAAGACAAGAGACTAGGAGTGAAGGAAACATGCAAAGTTTTATTGATTTATGAAGGTGATCAGTTATGGAGAATTTGTGTATATTTATATAGTAATCGGTGTCCTAATTACTTACTTGGTTGGTCTGTCTTGTAAGTTGTGACGGATCAAAAATTGTGATGGTGAAATATGTCCATTTTATGATGAAAAATATACAATTTATAAAATAGCAACATTTGTCCGTTACAAATGAAAATTTGTTTTACTTATATAAGGGTGCAATTAACCCCAGCCACACCAATGAACCTGTATGCTTCTACAAGTTCTGGCCTCGTGGGTTCTCCATGGATTAGGCATGCATTGTTAATGAGACGGGTAAAAGTTGGTATTGGATCGTATCCGTTTTTATTTAAACGATTGTTGATATGTGTTGGGTAACACCGAATTGTCCAACACAAGTTTTGTTTACTGTTACAAGATGTTACATGTACATACATTACAAAGTTACAATGTACATGGTGGAGTTCAATAAATTATATTTGATTCATTGTATTAGCTATGGACAAGGAGGACTAATGTCTTTATGAAGATGTTAGTACATGAAATTTGTTCCATAGGCTTTTCTATATAAAAGATGGTTTTGATCATTTGGAAAACAACACAACAATATCTCACAACAAATATCAAACAAGGTGACTTAGCTTGGTAGAAAATAGCAAGTCGGGTTTGAGGGTGAGAGGCAGTATAACGGGTGTTATAATACAATAATTTAGGAAGTTACTCTAGGGGCGAAATTAGTGCATTGACTAATATTACTGGAGGGTTAGAGATTGTTATCTTATATTATTGTGGGTTTCGAATTGGTATTAATTCGGGACGGTTACGTTGTACTGATACTATATTATTATAGTGGATTCTAGTCGATTTGGCTAGTGGGTTTTACTTCCGGTTTGGAAGGTTTTGCCCTGGGTTTGACCTTAAAATATTGTCTCATCGTAATATTGCTTACATTTATTTACTTTTACGGTTTACTTGTCGATTGGTTGCTTCCGTTGCGCGTGGGAGATTGGCGTTAATTTCCCAACAGTGGTATCAGAGCCACTAGGCTCGGTCTGGTGGCTGGTTTAATTGGCAAGGATGTTAAATATGGGGTCTCAATTTGCAATACCAAAATTTGATGGTAAAAGTAGTTTCACCCTTTGGCAAAGAAGGATGAAGGATCCCCAGCTGGTACATCTTGGCTTGGCTAGAGCCTTAAAAGGAGTTGACGGTAAGCCGAAGAAGATGAGTGATCGATGCCGACTGGGAAGAGGTTTGCACTAAGTGTGCAAATACTATTAGGTTATGCATCTCGGATTCTATCATCAATTGTGTTCTTGATGACGATTCTCCATCAGTGATATGGGAAAAGTTGGAGAAACTTTACATGGCGAAGAGTTTGACCAACAATTTGCTTTTGAAGCGGTTATATCGGTTGAGGATGGATGAGGATGATAATTTAATTGGACATGTGAATTTGTTCAATGGACTGTTAGACGAGTTAAAGAAGATCGAAGTAAAGCTTGAGGAGGAAGATTGTGACACCCCCATACTCCAAGTGCCTTACCAGGACCACTCAGGTATAAGAACGTCACCATCTCGGTTTCCCGAGGCAATGATAATCAAATGACAATAAAGAAACATAATTTAAATAGTCAAACTGTTTCGATCGAGTAGCTAACGTACTCGATCGAGTGCCACTTACTCGATCGAGTGCCAAGGCTACTCGATCGAGTACCCTACAGACAGAATACTGTTTCGTAAACCAAACCACCCTTACTCGATAGAGTAAGGCCCACTCGATAGAGTACCCAGAGACCCATAAAACCGTAGTATTACAATCTTCCCTCCTTAAAAAGAACTTCGTCCCCGAAGTTCAAACCACAACAAAACAAAAACACACTAACCCTCCCCCGACACAACAACAAAAACAAAACTCAACATAAAAACTCCGACACATACTACCAACCAACTCAACCCGACTTAAACCACTACTATCTATACCAAAGACAACATAAAAAGATGCAAAAACTTTTCGCGATCATCTCCTACTCCCCTAAAAGAAACAAGGTTACGTCCCCGTAACCATACATACCTGATAAAAAAGGAACGGATAGCGCTCTCTCATGGCCTCCTCTGCCTCCCATGTAGCTTCCTCGACCTCATGATTTGACCAAAGAATCTTAAGCAAGACCGTCTCACCATGTCTAGTCTTCCTAACCTTCCGGTCAAGAATCTGCTTAGGCACCTCAAGATAAGACAAAGACTCATCTAGCTCTATGTTCTTCACCTCTAACACATGTGACGGATCACTCACATACTTCCGTAGCTGAGAAACATGAAACACATTATGTACCCTATCCAAAGCAGACGGTAAAGCCAAACGATAAGCAACTTCTCCAACCCGGTCTAAGATCTCATATGGTCCTATGAACTTCTGACTCAACTTGCCTTTCTTACCAAATCTCATGACCCCACGCATAGGAGACACTTTCAGAAGAACCTTGTCCCTAACCTGAAACTCTATGTCCCGGCGATGTAGATTTGCATAACTCTTTTGTCTATCCTGAGCCGCTCTCATCCTCTCCCTGATCAGCTTAATCTGCTCAACCATCTCATGTACCATTTTTGGTCCTAAAACCACTGCCTCAGCACTGTCCTCCCAACAAATCGGACTCCTACATCTCCTCCCATATAAAGCCTCAAATGGAGCCATGCGCTGTTGTTGTAAGAAAAAATCAAATCTAACCTCTGTTCCCAGCTACCACCAAAATCCATCACACAAGCTCGTAACATATCCTTAAGAGTCTTGATTGTCCTCTCTGTCTGACCATCTGTTGCAGGATGAAATGCTGTACTCATCTTCAATGTCGTTCCCAAAGACTCCTGCAACTCTTTTCAAAACCTTGAGATAAACCTTGCATCTATGTCAGATACTATGTCTTTAGGCAACCCATGTAACCTTAACACATGCTTCCGATAAGCCATAGCTAATTGTGCCTTAGTCCATGTATCTTAGAGATTGGCCCCGTCCCCGGTTTTAGCTCAACACTGAAATCTATCTCCCTCTTCGGTGGCAACCCCGGAATCTCCTCTAGAAAAACATCTGGAAAATTCCCCACAACTGGTATCTGCTCAACTGTCGGACTCTCCATCCTGTCATCTCTCACATGGCACAAGATCAACGGGCACCTCTTCCTCGGATAGGACTTCAAGGTCACAGCTGCAATCAACTTAACTTTGGGTTTGACCACAAACCCACGATAAGACACACTAATCCCCTTAGGACCTCTCAGAGAAACTTTCTTTTGATGACAATCTATCTTGGCTTTGTACTTTCCCAACCAATCCATCCCGATTATCATCTCAAAACCGTCTAAAGGAAACTCTAGCAAGTCTACAGGAAGATCAACTTCCCCAACTAACATGGATACATCTCTATACAACCTCCCACACGATACAGACTCACCCGAAGGTATAAAAACTTCCTCTCTTACAGACTCATACTCTCTCAGACCCAACTATTAAACATGACTAGAAGACACAAATGACTGTGATGTCCCCCGAATAAAAAAAAACGAAGGTATAAACACCATTAACAAGAAAAGTACCAGTGATAACATGAGCGTCGTCCTCAGCTGCTTTCTTCTCCATCATGAACAGCTTGCCACTGGTCTTCTGCCCACCTCCCTGGACAGTACTAGCTGAAGTAGCCGGTTTAGCACCCGACCCCTGGTTGTTGTTGGTGTTCGTAGCTGGTTTCTGATAAGAGTTACCGCCATTGCGGTTTCCCCCACCGTTGTTGCTCTGACCTCCCCTGTTGTTCAATGACCCAGCCGGTCTGTTACTCACATAACTCTGTGCAGGACCCTAAGAAAAGCTCCCCTGTCCCGGCCTCTGAAAACCTTCACTCACCGCACTGGTGCACTCATGTCTCTTGTGGTCCATACCGCCACATTTGTAACAGGTCATACCCCAGCTACCACCACTACTACCACGGCCTCTCCCGAAAGAAGCCCCAGCACTAAACCCCGAGCCCGATTAATATGCTCTCTCTTGAGTGTGGTTACCCTTCTTATAGTTGGATTGGCCACCTCCATCACTCTCAGCCTTTCTTTTCTCAGCACCTCTCCCTTGGGTCATCTCCAATAGCCGCTCAGCCCTCTCAACTCTCTCATAATGTAATACTACGGTTTTATGAGTCCCTGGGTACTCTATCGAGTGGGCCTTACTCTGTCGAGTAAGGGTGTTTTGGTTTTTAGAAAAGTATTCTGCCTGTAGGGTACTCAATCGAGCATCCTGGGTACTCGATCAAGTAAGTGACACTCGATCGAGTACGTCAGCTACTCGATCGAGTAGCTCGGTTTACGAGTGATGATTTGTCGGGTTTTTTTAATAACACGGATTAGTATATAAACCTTTCCGTCACTTTCATAATTCACTTTTACAAACCTAATTACATTGAAAAGAGATTTAAGTTACGTTCTTCGCATTCATCCGTGTTATTGACAAATCCCGAAGCTTGAGAGGTCGAATTTTATCGTTCTTTACATATTTGTGATCCTTGCGTTGAGGGTAAGATCTACGTACCGATTTTATATTATTTAATCAAGTTTGTTTAAACCCTAATTTGGGGGATTGGGGATTTATGTTAGTTTTTGTATGGTTAGTGATTATGTGATGATATGTTAGGAGGAGGATTCGTAGAGGAGGCTTTTTGATACAGCTGTTGAGATTGCCTGCGTGTGTTACATTCCAGGTAGGGTTTCCCTACTCAGTATTAGTCACATAATGTGTTGGTTGTTGGTTGTGATTGTTGTATAATATCGTATTCGTATTGTGACGGTTGTTGGAATTGGTTACTGTTGGTAGTTGTAATTGTTCGTATCTGTCTGTGGTATTCGGGTGCGTCCCTGGCTGAGTGGGGTCACTTGCGGGAGTGACTTTACGCCCATTATTCGCCTTCTGTGGAACCCGCCATAGAAGGGATTTGCACATTAATGGATTTGGGTTATTCACTCTATGGTATGAGCGGGGCTTAGGTGGGAACGGCTGCGGTCCCCCACTGGCGGAGTGGAGTAACCTGTTGTGACGGGTACTCTGGCAGGACTACACACTTTAGTGTGTAGTCAGTGATGAGGAGTAATTATGGAGTTTGGGTTATGTGACGGTTGAGATGTGTTGGTTTCTGTCTTATAGTGATTATATATATGATTGTGTGATTAGTAATGACCCCGTCTTTGTTTTGAAAAACTGTGGTGATCTATTCGGGGATGGTGAGCAGTTGTTGAGCAGGTATGAGTCGAGACATATGGGCTAGCTGGGATGAGTCACCACGAGATGATAGAGTCTTCCGCTGTAGCTTGATAGTTTGTCAGACATTTTATTTAGTTGATTAGACAGTTGGTTTAAGAACATGTAACCGTATTTTATCAGTTGGTTTTGGATTGTATTCACTAAAATTTATACTATTTAAATGTTGTTTCTTTATTGTCTTTTGATTATCATTACCTCGGGAAACCGAGATGGTGACATCTTTATACCTGAGTGGTCCTGGTAAGGCACTTGGAGTATGGGGGTGTCACACATAAGCTTCCTTAACATCCGTAAGGACTCCCACAGGTAGTTTCTCCATGATCTTGGGGGTCAACCCCTTCTCAAATCTCAGAGCTAATTTCTCATCACTCAACCCTATGTCCTCAGCATACCTAGCATTCTCATTAAACTGTCGGTAGTACTCAGCCACCGTCATATCAGATGCCATCTTAAACCCATCAAACTCCTCTCTCAGCTTACTCCTCACATGCTCCGGCACGAACTCTCACCTCATAGCCTTTCTAAACTCTTCCCAAGGAATAACAGGTAACCCCTGCCTCGCATACATATCTCTAGCATTCACCTTTACCTTATCCCACCACTCTCATGTCGCCTCCCTCAAGTAGAACGCAGCTTGTTCCACTTTCATCTCATCCGGGCAGTGCACCAAATCCAGGATGTTCTCCATCTCTTTGTGCCAATTATACAGAACAATTGGCTCCCCGGTCCCCCTGTACACTTTCGGGTTAAACCTCATGTTCCGGCTGGCTAGTTGTCCTTGCCGAGGCACAAGAGACATGCCGACAGGCTGCGTCGGTTAGGCTGTCTAAGTCGTTGACTTGCTGTGGATATCTTTGACCTTGCTCAATATATTGACTTGGTCAGCGGGTGCAGAATATGCCCCATCAATTTGCCCCCAGCGTAGTCTATGCCGTGGTATGGACCTTCGATGAGTGTTGAGCGTATTCTGCGCAAGTAAAAATTTTTCTGCCCCGGCTTTGTCTTCCGGGTGTAATTCCGAAGCAGTTATTTGTTACCACTCGTGGCTTGTAGAATGACGTCCTTGATTGAATCCTCCTTTCGGTCTCCTGAAACAATGAACAAACTGAGGGCTCGGCTTTGGCCGAGCGTACTCACTCCGACGCTCAAGTCAGTGGACTTAAAGAGATAAGTTGTTGTTACTTGGCGAAGTATATTTTGTAGAGAGATAAGGAAGATATTACCAGATGAATAGTGATTCTTAGGTTAAATTGTGGATCCTTTCCTCAATGAGGGTTGAGGAGTATTTATAGACTTTCACCTTTTGTCACGTAGTGGCCAAGTGGCTAGCAGGTGGAAAGACTAATCTACCCTCGGCCGAGGGACCCATGGCAGGCCGGCGGGCCTTGTTGACTCGCCGCCGAGAGGTCTTGGATATGAGTACGCGGATATGTGCCCCGGCTGGCTAGTTGTCCTTGCCGAGGCACAAGAGACATGCCGACAGTCGTCGCTTGTTAGGTGTCTAAGTCGTTGACTTGCTGTGGATATCTTTGACCTTGCTCAATATGTTGACTTGGTCAGCGGGTGCAGAATATGCCCCATCAATTTGCCCCCAGCGTAGTCTATGCCGTGGTATGGACCTTCGATGAGTGTTGAGCGTATTCTGCGCAAGTAAAAACTTTTCTGCCCCGGCTTTGTCTTCCGGGTGTAATTCCGAAGCAGTTATTTGTTACCACTCGTGGCTTGTAGAATGACGTCCTTGATTGAATCCTCCTTTCGGTCTCCTGAAACAATGAACAAACTGAGGTCTCGGCTTTGGCCGAGCGTACTCACTCCGACGCTCAAGTCAGTGGACTTAAAGAGATAAGTTGTTGTTACTTGGCGAAGTATATTTTGTAGAGAGATAAGGAAGATATTACCAGATGAATAGTGATTCTTAGGTTAAATTGTGGATCCTTTCCTCAATGAGGGTTGAGGAGTATTTATAGACTTTCACCTTAGTGTCCAAGTGGCTAGCAGTTGGAAAGACTGATCTACCCTCGGCCGAGGGACCCATGGCAGGCCGGCGGGCCCTGTTGACTCGCCGCCGAGGGGTCTTGGATATGAGTACGCGGATATGTGCCTCGGCTGGCTAGTTGTCCTTGCCGAGGCACAAGAGACATGCCGACAGTCGCGCTTGATTAGTGTCTAAGTCGTTGACTTGCTGTGGATATCTTTGACCTTGCTCAATATGTTGACTTGGTCAGCGGGTGCAGAATATGCCCCATCACCTCGCTATGTAGAAAATAATCTTTGAATGATCAACATTTTTATCCTTCCCCACTCTCTTCAACGCATCTGTGAGAGCATCTTGGTGCTCCAACATCTTTACTATGTCATCGACTGACATACTCTCAGCTCTAGCATAAAGGGCGTTTCTCTTTGGCGGCATCTTGTAACTATATAAGAAAAGGTAGATATAAACACGCATACTATAACCCAAAACACGTATATAACCTGCACAAAGCCCACTCGATCGAGTACCGGAACCCACTCGATCGAGTGCCCAACCTACTCGATCGAGTGCCTCGACTCCAGAACCTAATCAGACTCCTGCCCAAAAACATACTCGACCGAGCTGACAAGACACTCGATCGAGCGCCCCCTACTCGATCGAGTGCCCCTATGTACTCGATCGAGTACCCAAAAACACGGTTATGTCCAGAAAACATCAAACTACCTACTCGACCGAGTCACACCCACTCGATCGAGTGCCTCACCTACTCGATCAAGTGCCCCCCACTCGATCGAGTCATGCAGACTCGTATATACTACCCGCATGTTCATCTCACTTTCCCAACATTATATACAGCTACTATACTTTCAATAAGATAGCAACAACTACGCATACATTTCTACACAACTCTTTATGTAATCAATAAACAATCTATTCATATTATCAATATACCACATTATACACATCCAACATACTTTTCATTCAATTCAACATATAAAACACTTATCTTTCAACTTTTATCTATACCTCCAATTCTCCACATCCAACATCCAATAATTCACAACACATGCCACTATGTACACATACAAACCAAAAGACAACACATACGACCCTGACACGTACCCCATGTGACCGGTTTAAAATTGCAGGGCGAGTTCGCGACTTTAGGACGTCACCCAAGCCTTTGCATTACCTCCTACAACTTCTACCCCAGGTTCATTTTAATTGACACCCTATGTTCATTAGATTCATTGGTTACAGGTTTCAGGATCGTCGCTCTGATACCACTTTGTGACACCCTCATACTCCAAGTGCCTTACCAGGACCACTCAGGTATAAGAACGTCACCATCTCGGTTTCCCGAGGCAATGATAATCAAATGACAATAAAGAAACATAATTTAAATAGCCAAACTGTTTAAAGTGATTACAAATCCAAATCCAAACTGACAAAAGGTGCAATACATGTTCTCAAAATCCAAATGTCTAAACAACTAAAATATGACAGCGTAAGATTCTAATCAGCTCGTGGTGACACATCCCAGCTAGCCCAAAAGCCTTTAGTCAAACCTGCTCAACAACTGCTCACCATCCCCAAATGGATTACCACATTTTTTAAAACAATTAAATGGGGTTAGTACT
Organism: Silene latifolia; assembly: GCF_048544455.1. Classification (NCBI taxonomy): domain Eukaryota; kingdom Viridiplantae; phylum Streptophyta; class Magnoliopsida; order Caryophyllales; family Caryophyllaceae; genus Silene; species Silene latifolia. The sequence continues at coordinate 23,530,277 of NC_133530.1, read as the reverse complement.
AATTACACAAAAACAAGATGCAATACAACAATTACCAAACAGCTCAATCGTCACATCAAACCCCGGTCTCCATAATCAATCTCCACGTAACTGACTACACACTAAAGTGTGTAACCCTTCCAGAGTACCCATCGCAACAGATACTCCACACCGCCAGTGGGGGACCGCAGCCGTACCCACCAAATCCCCGCTCATCTCCATCGAGCGATAAACCCAAGTCCATTAATGTGCACATCCCTTCTGTGGCGGGTTCCATAGAAGACGAATCATGGGCGTGAATCCACTTCCGCAAGTGACTCCACTCAGTCAGGGACGCGCCCCGAATAACACAGACAAATAAACAGCAATCACAATACAACCTTAACAACCGTCTGAAACATTCAACAATATGAGATTACAACCGTCTGAAACAATCAAAATACTAACTACAACACAATCACCACAAGTCATGTAATTAATACTGAGTAGGGAAAATCCTACCTGAAATGCAATCACAAACAGCAGACGATTTAGCAGCTGTCTCAAAATCGTTCTTCTATGAATCCTTCTCCTATTCACATAATCATATAATCACTACTAACACAACAAATCATAAAAACCCCCAATCCCAAAATTAGGGTTTAAACAAAGTCAACCAAACGCTATAAAATTGGTATGTAGGACTTACCCTTGACGCAAGGATCACAAGGACACAAAGAACAACGAAATCCGACCTCTCAAGCTCCGGGATTTGCCAATAATGCGGATGAAGAGAACAACGTAGTTTGAAATCTCCTTTGAGTGAATTAGGTTTATAAAAACTGTTTAATAAAGATGACGACATAATATATATATTAATCCGCATTATTAACAAAACCCGTCAACCGAGCTACTCGATCGAGTAGCTAACGTACTCGATCGAGTGCCACTTACTCGATCGAGTGCCAAGGCTACTCGATCGAGTACCCTACAGACAGAATACTGTTTCGTAAATCAAACCACCCTTACTCAACAGAGTAAGGCCACTCGATAGAGTACCCAGAGACCCATAAAACCGTAGTATTACAAAGATAAGGCGTTATTACTCCTCAATTCTCTCCCGAACACACATGAGACTTATGTGGATGCTATTTTGTGCGGTAAAGACACCATCACGATGGAGCAAGCACAAACTGTAACACCCCCATACTCCAAGTGCCTTACCAGGACCACTCAGGTATAAAGATGCTACCATCTCGGTTGCCCGAGGCAATGATAATCATAAGACAATAACGAAACAACATTTAAATAGTATAACTTTAGTGAATAGGATACAATCCAAAACCAAATACTAAAATAAGGTTACATGTTCTCAAAACCAACTGTCTACTCAGCTAAATGAAATGTTTAATAAACTAATCATGCTACAGCGGAAGACTCTATCATCAGACGGTGGCATATCCCAGCTATCCCATGTAACTCGACTCATACCTGCTCAACAACTGCTCACCATCCCCGAATGGATCACCACAGTTTTTAAAACAATAAACGGGGTCACTACTAATCACACAATTTATATAAACCAACAACACAGTAAACAAACAGCTCAATCATCACAGATATACTCCGAACTCCAATCCCAACTCCACAATCCTGACTACACACTAAAGTGTGTAGCCCTGCCAGAATGCCCATCGCAACAGGTCACTCCACGCCGCCAGTGGGGGACCGCAGCCGTACCCACCAAATCCCCGCTCATCTCCGTCGAGCGATAAATCCAAATTCCTTAATGTGCACATCCCTTATGTGGCGGGTTCCACAGAAGGCGAATAATGGGCGTGAAGCCACTCCCGCAAGTGACTTCACTCAGCCAGGGACGCACGCCGAAGAACACAGACAGATACAATCAATCACAATCATCAACAGTAACCAATTCCAACAACCATCACAATACTCGTATGATAATATTCAACAATACAATATCACAACCGTCTGAAACAATCAACAACACAATATCACAACCGTCTGAAACAACCAACAATTACTATCTACAGCACAATCACCACACACATCATGTAACTAATACTGAGTAGGAAACCTTACCTGGAAAGCAATACAGTCAGACGATCTCAACAGCTGTTATAAAAAAGTCTCCTCTACGAATCCTCCTCTTAATATAACATCACATATATCACTAACCACACAAAACTAACACAAATCCCCAATTCCCAAAATTAGGGTTTAACAAAACTTAATTAAATTTAACAAATTCGGTACGTAGATCTTACCCTCGACGCAAGGATCACAAAGATGTAAAGAAATATGAATTCCGACCTTCCAAGCTCCGGGATTTGTCAATAATGCGATAAATGCGAAGTACGTAGGTTGAAATCTCTTTTTCAAAGTAATCAGGTTTGTAAAGCGTATTATGAAAGTGACGGAAGTGTTTATATATTAATTCGCATTATTAACAAAACCCGACAAAACATTATCCGTAAACCGGGCTACTCGATCGAGTAACTAACGTACTCGATCGAGTGCCACCTACTCGATCGAGTACTAAGGCTACTCGATCGAGTACCCTACAGGTCAGAAACTATTTTAAATCGCAAAACACCCTTACTCGACAGAGTAAGGCCCACTCGATAGAATACCCAGAGACTCATAAAACCGTAGTATTACAGTCTTCCCTCCTTAAAAAGAACTTCGTCCCCGAAGTTCAACCCATACTCAAAAACAAACATGCTAACTCGATCAAGACACAACAACGTAACTAAGAACTCAAAACAAAACTCCAACCAGACATGAACTCGTAACGCCAACTCCACTAACTATTCCTACCTCCACAACATGGCTCACGATATCGTATCAACTCCATTATATCTCTCTCAACACTAACTCCATACCCTACCAACTACCGTCCATAAACGCTGCTAGCTCCGTAATATATCATCCACTAGCAATCCAATATCAAGACACTCATAGACATCAAACGGAATGTTACATTCTACTACCCTTAAAAGGAACTACAATCGTCGGTATGCGTATTCGATGGGGAGTTATTGAAGATATAAAAAAACGACCCAAGTTGACAACAACACAAAGAGTTCGATGGAAATAGGGATGAAGAAAGGGAGATAAAGAGAAGTTAGGGTCGTCGTATTCTCGGTGGTCGACGAACAAGGCGGCAGTGGCGGCTGCGCAAAAGTTCGCTGGTAGATGAGCGTCGAATTGAATGGACCGAGACGATGTTCACTGGAAATGCGTCAGTGGCTGCGTTGTGCTCCGACGAGGTGAACCTATGCTCCGACGAGGTAGTCGACGGTGATCGATAAAGACGAGGGAGGTGATGGATTAAATTGAAATGTTTGGGGAAATCGGACTGAGTCAGGAGGAGTTTGGTATTGTAATTAATTTTTTTTTTTTATTATTGCCTTTTACAATTTTAATTATATATGGTCGTTCTCACCGTTCTCACTGGATCCTAAATCTATCTATCTATATATATATATATATATATATATATATATATATATATATATAGAGGTAAGATCTAATGAGTCCTCCTTCCCAATTGAGTCCATAAGTCCTTCTAAGGGCCATTGGATGGACTCATTGGATGGATGAGATGAACTTGATTAAGGGCTATTAAAAAGAAAAGGAAAAAAATGTGGATGGTTGGATTGAGATGGGTGGTTGAGATTGAAAATTACCAAAAAAAATTACCAATAATCAAATTTCTATACACTAATTAATTTTTCTTTCTCTCTCTAGCCCCTAATTAATCAGTTTTGAGTTTCAGATTTCAGAAGTGTAAATGTAATGTTGTATGAGTTTTACAAGTGTAAATGTGATGTTTTACGAGTGTATGAGTTTTACAAGTGTAAATGTGATGTTTTACGAGTGTAAATGTAACATTTTAAGAGTGTAAATTTGATTATTTGTGACGGAAATTTTGAATTTATATAATTTTAACATTTTACAAGTGTAAATGTGATGTTTTACGAGTGTAAATGTAACATTTTAAGAGTGTAAATTTGATTTTTTGTGACGGAAATTTTGAATTTATATAATTTTAACATTTTACAAGTGTAAATGTGATGTTTTACGAGTGTAAATGTAACATTTTTAAGAGTGTAAATTTTATTTTTTGTGACGGAAATTTTGAATTTATATAATTTTAACATTTTACAAGTGTAAATGTGAAGTTTTACGAGTGTAAATGTAACATTTTTAGAGTGTAAATTTGATTTTTTGTGACGGAAATTTTGAATTTATAGAATTTTTACATTTTACAAGTGTAAATGTGAAGTTTTACGAGTGTAAATGTAACATTTTACAAGTGTAAATTTGATTTTTTGTGACGGAAATTTTGAATTTATATAATTTTAACATTTTACAAGTGTAAATGTGAAGTTTTACGAGTGTAAATGTAACATTTTAAGAGTGTAAATTTGATTTTTTGTGACGGAAATTTTGAATTTATATAATTTTAACATTTTACAAGTGTAAATGTGATGTTTTACGAGTGTAAATGTAACATTTTAAGGGTGTAAATTTGATTTTTTGTGACGTAAATTTTGAATTTATATAATTTTAACATTTTACAAGTGTAAATGTGATGTTTTACGAGTGTAAATGTAACATTTTAAGGGTGTAAATTTGATTTTAAGAGTGTAAATTTGGTCCTTTGAGTGTGACTTTGGTCCTTTATAAGTGTAACTTTGGTCCTTTTACGATTAAAACTTTAGTCCGGCTCCCAACAAACACCACCAACGCAGTCCTCCACCACCAACTCATATCCACGAAAATATGAGTGCAAATATATATAAATTTAACGAGTGTAAATGTTCAGATATAGGAGTGTAAATGTAAAGAAATATAAGTGTAAATGTTAAGAAAATTGAGTGTAAATGTACACAAATACAAGTGTAAATGTTAAGATTTACGAGTGTAAATGTAAAGAAATATGAGTGTAAATGTTAAGAAATATGAGTGTAAATGTACACAAATACAAGTGTAAATGTTAAGATTTACGAGTGTAAATGTAAAGAAATATGAGTGTAAATGTGAGGAAATACGAGTGTAAATGTAATGATTTACGAGTGTAAATGTAAAGAATTTTGAAGAAATGAGTGTAATTTTAATAGAGTACAAGTGTAAATCTAAAAAATGAATGTAAATCTAATAAAATAATAGAGTAAAAGTGTAAATCTGAAAAAAAAAAAAAGTATATAAAATAAAATCTAAATAACAATAATAACCCACCAACAATATAGATCTAATATTAAATGTGAGGAAATAAAAGTGTAAATTTAAAGAAATATGGGTGTAAATGTGAGGAAAAAAAAGTGTAAGTGTAAATGTGACGAAATAACAATAATAACCCACCAACAATATAGATCTAATAAAAAGAGATTGAAAAAAAAATATCTTACAAAAATATAGCACTAATAATAATAATAATAATAATAATAATAATAATAATAAAAACACAAAAAAAAAAGGAACGATTGAGGTAGAACCAGATCTGGTGGTTACTCAATCTTGTATTTCCAACAAAAAACATTTAAAAAACAATAACAAAAAACATATAAAAGAAAAACAAAAAAACAAAAAACAAAAAGAACAAAAAACACAAACAAGTCAAAACCAACAAAACAGATAAGAAAAACAAATGGAGGATGAAGAAAACAAAACAAAAGATGAAGAAAAAGAAAAGATGAACCAACAAAACAGAAAAACAAAAGGAAAACGAGAAAGAGATAAAAGAGGAAGCGGTTGTTGGCGGTGGCTGTGGCTGTGGATGTGGGAGTGCGTGGTGGTTGGTGGCTGTGGATGTGGGATGTTTGTTACCCAGATCTGCGAAACCGTTGCGGCAATGGTTGTCGCATGTGGTGACATGGTGGCGTGGTTGGTGTTGTGGTGGCCGAAGGAGGAGAGGGTGAGGGTGAGGGGGCTCAGATCTGGTGGTGAGAAGGGTAGAAAAGGTGGTTTGTGGTGGTGAGAAGGGTAGTCAGGTGGTGGCAGGCGAGCAGGGTAGTCGAGTGGTGGTCGATGCGACTGGTGTGGGTTTTTTTTGTTGGGGATGATGGTGGTGGCGGGGATGTGGAGTGGTTGTGGTTGGCGGGTGGTGTGGCGGGACTGTGGTGTCGCGGGGAATGGTGGGGGCGGGTGTGTGGGTGGATGGTGGCGGGTGTGTGTGGTGGGTGTGTGTGTCGTGGTGGTGGCGGGTGTGTGGTGGGTGATGACTGATGAGGATATGAGAGAATGAGGGGGAATTTTTTTTTTTGATTTTTTTTGAATTATTTGGTTTTTGATTTTTGTTGGATTTTGGAGAGGTTTTGAATTTTATTGATTTTTAGAGAGATGAGAGGAATGATAATTGTGTGAGATGAGAGAGAAGTGAGTGAAAAATAAATGTTATATAGTAAAATTAGTGGTTGATTAGTGAAGGTAGTGAGGGAAAGTGATTAATTAGCTTCAATCCTCTCCATTTAGCATTAATCCCTCAATTTTCCCCTTCAATCTCAACCCTCCATCCTATCTATTCAATGGCCCCTAAGAGGACTTAGGGACTCAATGACTTAAGGTGGACTCACTTGATCCTTCCTCTATATATATATATATATATATATATATATATATATATATATATATATATAGAGCAAAGTTCTTCTAAGTCCTTTTTTTTTGAGTCCATAAGTCCCTCCCACAACCCTTGGATCATGCATGGTGGAAGGTTGAGATTGAAAGCAAAAAACACACATAACACTAATTAATTCACTTCTCTCTCTAGTTTTAATAATACATTCACTAATTCATTATCATACACAATTAACACCATATTTTGTCTTATACTTCAAAGTTTATGAAAATTTTGTTAACATTTTTCCTGTTTCGGTTTTTTTCGTTTTTTTTTTTTTTTCGAGACAAGTTTTCGACTGTTTCGTTTTTTTCGTTTTTTTTTTCGAGACAAGTTTTCGACATTTTAGGATTTTACGAGTGTAATTCTAACAGCAAAAAGTGTAATTTTAAGGAATATTTTCGAGAATTTAGCGTTTTACAAGTTTAACTTCAATCTTTTCCGAGTGATTTTAACGAATAATATTTTGAATTTTTGTCATTTTATCACAAGTTATTGTAATTTAGCATTTTACGAGTGTTATTTTAATGACAAAAAGTGTTATTTTAGTCCAGGTAAGTGTAATTTCAGTCCAATGAGATTGTTATTTTTAGTCAAGGAGAATGTAATTTTAGTCCAGAAAAGTGTAATTTTAGTCCGGAAAAGTATAATTTTCACCGAGAATGTAATTTTAGTCCATTGAGAATGTAACATTAGTCCAATGAGAATATGAGAATATGACCAAGTCCAATGAGAGTGTAACATTAGTCCAATAGAGCTAAGTGTAATTCTAACGAGGAAAATAGTGTAATTCTAACAACAAAAAGTGTAATTCTAACAACAAAAGTGTAATTTTAGCCGAAAAAAGTGTTATTCTAGCAAAAAAAAAGTATAATTTTAAAAGAAAAAAGTGTAATTCTAACAACAAAAAGTGTAATTTTAGCCGAAAAAAATGTTATTCTAGCAAAAAAAAAGTGTAATTTTACGAGGAGAAAAAAGTGTAATTCTAACAACTAAAAGTGTAATTTTAGGCGAAAAAAGTGTTATTCTAGCAAAAAAAAAGTATAATTTTAATGAGAAAAAGTATAATTTTAATGGAGGAAAGTGTGATTTTAACGAGAAAAGGTGTAATTCTAACAACAACAAAAAGTGTAATTTTAGCGAGAAAAAGTGTAATTTTAGTCGAAAAAAGTGTTATTCTAGCGAGAAAAAGTATAATTCTAAGAAAAAAGTGTAATTTTAATGAAGAAAAGTGTAATTTTAACAGAAAAAAATGTAATTCTAACAACAACAAAAAAGTGTAATTTTAACAGAAAAAAGTGCAATTTTAATGGAGAAAAGTGTAATTTTAACAAAAAAAAGGTATAATTTTAATGGAGAAAAGTGTAATTTTAACGGAAGAAAGTGTAATTTTAACAGAAAAAAGTGTAATTTCAATAGAAAAAAGTGTAATTTTAATAAAGAGTAATTGTAATTATTAGATCTAAGACTAAAAGAAAACGATTTAATATAACAACAATTGAAGAAAAAACCTAGATCTAAAATTTAAAAAATAATGAGAAGCCAACAATCACAACTAAAGTTAAAAAAAAAATAAAAAAATAAAAAAAACAAAAAAAAAACGAAACAATGAAAAAAAAAGCAAACACAAAACAAGTAAAGAAAAACAAAACAAGACACAACAATACTAAAATCATCGACTTTGTCTTTATTTGTTTTTCGAAACCTAGATCTAAAATTTTAAAAATATATCTAATGTCATACTAAAACCCGAAAAAAAATAAGACGATATTTTAAATACGAAATATGAAAAACAAAACCTAGTTCTAAAACATTACACATTTAACAAAGAAATGAGATCTAAATTCAAAAAAAGGGAGATCTTAAAAAAAAAATAAAAAAAAAATTAAAATTGAACATACACGTCTTTGTTAAAACATTACCCATTTAACAAAGAATTTAAACAAAATCGAAAAAAACAAAAGAAAAGAATGCATGTAACTAGAGATCTGAAAATCGAAAAAAACAATAATACAACACACCACACCACACCACACCACACCACACCAAATGAAAAAAAAAAAAAAAAAAAAAAAAAAAAAAAAAAAAATGGAACGAAAAAGGAGGAGAAGAAGGCCACCACGGCAGGGGAATGTGGTGGGGGTCGGGAGAGAGGAGAGGCGGTGGATGTCGGGAGGAGGAGAGGTGGTGGTGGGGATCGGGAGTGAGGGCGGCGTCAGAGTGGTGGGTCAGTGGGTCAGTGGGTGTGCGGGTAGGGTGGTGGGGATCGTGAGGGAGGTCGGCGGGTGGTGGTGGTGGGGCAGATGAGGTGGCGGTCTGAGAGAGGAATGAGAGGTAAGGAGAAAAGGTTGGTGGCAGACGTCGGGGTGGGGGAGGTGGGTGGTGTGGTGGTGGCGGTGGTGTGGCCAGTGGTGGGGTGGCACGGTGGAAGGTGGTGATGATGAGATTTTTGTTTTGGGTTTTTTTTTTGGTTTTGGAAGTGGGGAGCAGTGGGTTTTTTTTTTTGGAGGATTTTGATTTATTTGGGATTTTAGAGAGGGGGAGAGGATGATATTGTGAGGGATGAGTGAGAAGTGTGTGTGAAAAAAATGGTTATATAGTGTATTAATATTTAATTAAGGTGGATTAGTAAAGTAGAGAGGGGAAGTGTTTAATTAGACATTAATTTCCTCTTTTTTGCTTTCAATCTCAGCCCTTCAACTTCCTCATCCAATGGCCCTAAGGAGGACTTATGAACTCAAATGTAAGAGGTGGACTCTCTTGATCTTTACACTATATATATATATATATATATATATATATATATATATATATATATATATATATATATATATATATATATATATATATATATATACTTCATCTCTTTAAGTGAAATTACATATCTTTTGTGTATATCTTGGTATTGATTTTTTTTATGGTTTTTTTAACATTTATATTAGTTAATTAAGTCTAACCTCTTTATTTTCTTGTGTTTTATAGGATTCAATGTCATGATCTTCTTTGATGTGAACGCTTTATTGTTATGTTGTAAGTTACTACTTTCGCCTATTGTTTTATTTTTTCATTTTTTTATTTGTTTAACCCTTTAATTTCATATATGTATAGTTTCTATTCTTACCAGCTTTGAGTTCAACATGACAAAAAAACCTTATATTTCACCTCATTCAAAAAAAAATTTAAAAATTAAAAAATATAAGTTGCAAACTCAACAAAAAAAAAAAAAAAAAAATTGATGCAAACCTTTTAACTCTCTCCCATAACTTTGGTTATCAATTTACCCTATTTATTTAACTTTATTATCTTCTTAATGATGATCTTTTTGCTTTTCCCTCACTATTATATAACAATAATCATAATTTCCATGTTATTCAAAATATTGGTATGTAAAGTACAATATTATAAAAAGGCAAGATTAAATATTTCACTAAGTCATCTCACTAAGCCATGTGTCATAAAAAAAAATTATTTTTTTTATTATCATGTGTCACATGCTTATTAGTAAAAAAAAAAAAATTAAAAAATATAAAGTCTCAAACATACAAAATAAATTAAAAAAAATTGATTCAAACTTTTTATCTCCCCCTCATAACTTTAGTCATCAATTTACCCTATTTATTTAACTTTATTACTTTTATTTAATGATGATATTTTTGCTTTTCCCTCACCATTATATAACAATCAAAATTTCCATTTTATTCGAAAAATTGGTATGTAAAGTTTACATAGATAACTAGAATATTTTTTTACTTTTTTTCTTTATTGTATATTGAATTAATTAGAATCTTATTTTTTATTATTTTTGTGTTTTCAAATTGCAGGATGATGATACATACTCACATAATTTAAAAATATTACCTTAAACAACTTTTTATTAGTTGAATATGTAACTCTTTTCACTATAAAGTTTCATGCAGCGGCCCTAAAACCCCATCTATAATCTATACAATCTAATTAAAGGGGTATTTAAAATGACAAATTTAAATGTAACATGGAAATTTTAACGTGACGTGGATTATCAATTTATAGTTACATGACATTGATTTCATTCACTCATCTATAAATAAATCTATACAATCTATAAAATATAATTAAAAGGCTACCCTAAAATGACAAATAAACGCCACCTAAACAAAACCACGTAGGATCCAAAAAGCCACCTAGATTAAAATTTAATGTGACGTGGCATATTTAAATGTGATGTTGCATATTTTTAATGTGACATGGCGAATTAATGTGACATGGATTATCAATTTATTATTACATGACATTAATTTAAATCATTTGTCTATAAATTAGTTTAATTCACTTATATCTATAATATTAAAGGATATTATCATTATTCTTAAATTAATTTTGTATAGTAAATATATTGTCTTCCAAAATTTATATAACCCTTACAAATTTACATCAAATTTCATAATTTATAATTAATATTGACATTTTAATTAAAATTTTTGTAATAAAACATGTAAATAAATTTCATAATTTATAATTAAAATTGAAATTGAAATTTTAACTGGAATTTTTGTAATAAAACATGTTAAGGAATTAATTAAACCTCTTCATATTACTAAACACTCACCATTATTAACATTTTCCTATTTAATTCATTGTTTCTAAATTTTTTGTAATAAAACCTGTTAATAAATTAATTAAACCTCTTCATATTACTGAAAATCCACCATTATTAACATTTTCCTATTTAATTTTTTTTAATTAAACATGGTAATAAATTGATTAAAACTCTTCATAATACTTAACACACACCAAATTAATTAAAAGTTTTTCCTATTTAATTAATTTTTTTTAACATAATATGTTAATAATTTTATTAAAACTCCTTATATTACTCAACACCCATAATTTTCATTAACATTTTGTCCTATTTAATTAATCTCTTGAGGTCCTCAGTAATCAAGTATCGAATTTAATAATACCACAAAGTAAATTAAAATATGGAAATTTATGATTGTGTAATGACTATAAAACCTACAATACCTATAATAGTTTCTATTCACTTTATTTATTTAAAATATGCCCATTTGTCATGAATTTCTAAGTTGTGGATTATATTTTATCATTTAATTTATTTATTTGATTATATTGATTACATTGAGTATATTGAGTATTATTGTCGAATATTATTGTTGATTGTTGTTGTTGTTGTTGTTGTTGTTGTTGTTGTTGTTGTTGTTGTTGTTGTTGTTGTTGTTGTTGTTGTTGTTGTTGTTGTTGTTGTTGTTGTTGTTGTGTCCCATAAAGTATATTTTAATTTGTTATGTTGTTGGTTTTATGAATCATTTGCTTTATATTTGAATTCATGTTTTCCAGTTGGTTTACTTTAAGTGACTTACATGTGACATTGTTTTGATTCGTTTGTCAAGTTTTTGCCAGGTTGATGTTTTATCTTTTGGTCAATGTATTTTTTATATAACTTTAAAGCACCATGAAACGTATGTGAATGCAGATAAGGCAAACCATCACGTGGGTAATCTGAAGAGGGAAGAAATACAAAAGGCACGAAACTGAGGTAAAATTAAAGGTAAAAAAACTTAAGGTATAAATTGATAAGTAATTGATGATTGTTGATCTCAAAATAGAAGTCTTATAATATTTCTTTTAATTTGTTATTAAACGTATATTGTGGTGTAATTTTACTATTATACTTTCCTGATCAACCTATTTGAATTTGTATTTTTGTATTCACAAGTATAATCGTCTCTAACATATATTTTTCTTTTTCATTTTATATGAACTATTATCAAGGCATGTAATAAAAGGAAGCGAAAGTGAACCTTCGGGTAAATATTAAATAGTGTGATTTCTAAGTTCTACTTCGCATGTTTTTAAGTTTATGTGTTTTTTTTTGTCAAAACAGGAATAATACATAAAACTTACTCTCATAATTTCCTTAAAAAAACTACTCTCATAATTAATGGTAAATAAATAAATACAAATAATTGAATGAAAAATCTTTAAAATTTCACAATTTACTTTTTTGAACCATCATGACAATTACTAACCATTTTAGTTATGTCATTTCCTCTTCCAATTTAAGTCTTCTCCAACTCCCACCTTTTGATTATTTTTCTATAAAATTTACTTTACTTTTTTAAATGGTTTATGCTTTTTTAACCGTTATAAGATGATCGTTGATCTCAAATGGAGATCTTATAATATTTCTTCAAATTTGTTATTAAGCGTATATTGTTGTGTAATTTTACTATTTGAATTTGTATTTTTGTATTCATAAGTAGAATCATCTCTAACATATATTTTTTCTTTTCATTTCATATGAACTATTATCAAGGCATGTATTAAAAGGAAGTGTACTAAAAGGAAGCGAAAGTGAACCTTCAGATAAATATTAAATAGTATGGTTTCTAAATTCTAATCCGTATATTTTTAAGTTTATGTGTTTTTTTTTTTCAAAACCGGAATAGATTATTTTATAGTCTAGTCAACCGTTTAACTTATGGCTCGTTGAACCCACCATCAATCGACTGCACAATATAATAGCCGGAGTTATCAGCTCACATTGGCGATTACGGACCAAAACAAATATAATGTAATTCAGTTCACTTTGTGGCGTTCAATGTTGTCAGTACAATCCACATGAAAAAACAAAATATTATATATATAAAACGATGAAGTTATAAATAATATATGAAAAAGATAATGTATCAAATCCATAATCAAGTACTACAACTCTGGAACATGTTTAATTCCCATGGAATTAACATGCCCTACATGCTTATCATAATTCAACGGTTTGGTGAGAGGATCCGCGATGTTATCATCCGTCGCAATCTTGTCGATCACTATCTCTTCTTGCTCCACGTAATCTCGGATCAGGTGAGCCTTCCGAAGTACATGTCTAGATTTGTTGCTAGACTTTGGCTCCTTAGCTTGGAAGATGGCACCTCTATTGTCACAATAGATGGTGATCGGGTCATTCGAACTAGGAACTACCGAAAGCCCTTGTAAGAATTGACGCATCCATATCGCTTCCTTTGCTGCCTCCGAAGCGGCATAGTACTCGAATTCAGTAGTAGAATCTGCTACAACACTCTACTTGGAACTCTTCCAGCTGACCGCAGCACCATTAAGAGTGAAGACGAACCCGGACTGAGATTTTGAATCATCTCGATCCGTTTGGAAGCTAGCATCTGCGTAACCGGTTGCGCATAGCTTAGTATCGCCTCCATAAGTCAATACCCAATCCTTAGTCCTCCGTAGGTACTTGAGGATATTTTTGACTATTATCCGAGTGTGTTTCACACGGAATCTTTTCTTTTGGTACCGACTCGTCATACTCAATGCATATGCCACGCCGGGCGTGTGCATATCATGGCATACATGATCGATCCTATTGCAGATGTATAAGGAACACGACTCATGCGCTCAATCCCTTCGGGCGTCGTGGGTGATCGAGACTTGCTCAACCGCATCCCGGTCGTCATAGGAAGGTTCCCCTTCTTGAAGTTGGTCATGCTGAACCTCTCAAGAACCTTATCCAAATAAGACTCCTGACTAAGTGATAACGTCCGTCGTGATCTATCTCAGTAGATACGGATTCCCAAAATACGTTGTGCCTCACCCAGATCTTTCATCTGGAAATGGTTCTTCAACCATTCTTTAACCGAAGATAGGAGAGGAATGTCATTCCCAATCAAGAGTATGTCATCGACATACAATATCAAGAACACAATCTTGCTCCCACTCGACTTGATATATAAGCATGGTTCTTCGACCGATCGAGTGAAACCATACTCTTTTATCACTTGGTCGAAACGATGATTCCAACTCCGAGAAGCTTGCTTAAGTCCATAAATAGAACGCTTAAGCTTGCATACCTTCTTAGGATGTTTAGGATCTATGAAACCTTCGGGTTGCACCATGTACAACTCTTCCTCCAAAAACCGTTTAAGAAGGCGGTTTTCACATCCATTTGCCAAATCTCATAATCATGAAATGCGGCAATCGCTAAGATTATCCGAATGGAACGTAGCATGACTACAGGTGCAAAAATCTCATCATAATGCAATCCTTGCACTTGAGTGAAACCTTTTGCCACAAGTCATGCCTTATAGATATCTGGTTACGCGTCGTCTTAACGCTTTATTTTGTAAAGCCATTTGCCTTTGTAGAGGTTTTACCTTATTAGGTAAATCAACTAGATCCCATACATTATTCTCATACATGGAGTCCATCTCGGATTGCATGGCTTCGAGCCATAGCTTTGAGTCGGAACAGGCCATAGCACCTTTATAGGTTGCGGGTTCATTACTTTCTAGAAGTAAAACATCATTCTCCTCGACCATACCAATGTATCTGTCCGGAGGATGAGAGTCTCTACCCGACCTCCTAGGTTCCTCAGGAATATTAATCGTATCATCAGTTGGAGGTACAGCTTCCTCCATCTGTTCCTCGGTTGTTAGTTCTGGAATCTCCGACAGCTCGAAGGTTCTATTACTCGACTTGTTCTCAAGAAATTATTTCTCTAAGAACGTCACACTAGCAGCAACAAAAACTCGATGTTCGGTTGGCGAATAGAAGTAATGACCAAATGTTCCTTTTGGATAACCTATAAAGTATGTCTTGACCGATCGCGGGCCGAGCTTATCCTCGTGTCTCCACTTGACATAAGCCTCGCAGCCCCAAACCCGAATAAAAGACAAGTTAGGTACCGTTCCCTTCCACATTTCATATGGAGTCTTGTCATGACTTTAGACGGACTTGATTTAAGTATAAGAGCGGGTGACAAAGAGCATAACCCCATAATGATTCGGGCACTCTTTGTGTGACTCATCATGGATCGAACCATATCAAGTAAGGTTCGATTTCTCTGTTCGGACACACCATTTAATTGAGGTGTTCCAGGTGGAGTTAAGCGAGAGCGATTCCACGAGTCTTTTAGGTGTTGATCAAACTCATTTGAAAGATATTCGCCACCCCGATCTGAACGGAGTGCTTTAATCTTTCTACCCAGTTGGTTTTGTACCCTATTCTGGTATTCCTTGAATTTCTCAAAGGACTCACTTTTATGCTTCATTAAGTAGACATATCCGTATCTACTCAAATCGTCCGTGAAAGTGATAAAATGTTTATAGCCATCTCTAGCGGTAATTGATATAGGTCCACATACGTCCGTATGTATGAGTCCTAATAGGTCACTAGCGCGCATTCCAACACCTTTGAAGGAAATTCGAGTCATCTTGCCAATGAGACATGATTCACACGTGCCATATGCAGAAAATCCGAATGAGGGAATAGTCCCATTATCGACAAGTTTCTTTACGCGTTTCTCATTTATGTGTCCCATTCGACAATGCCATAGATAGGTTTGATCTTTGTCACCAACCTTTAATTTCTTATTATTCATGTGTAATACTTCCGTGGTTTGATCTAAGATATAAATTCCATTCATGGAAACTGCTTTGCCATAAATCATTTCATTAAAAGAGAAAATACAACTATTATCCTTTATTGAAAATGTAAAACCGTCTTTAGCAAGTACGGAAACAGAAATAATATTCTTAGATAAACTGGGTACATAGTAACAGTTATTTAAAGATAACTCAAAACCACTAGGGAGTTGGATGACATATGTTTCCTTCGAGGCGTGACAACTCGTGCTCCATTTCGACTCGCAGTCCACATCACCTTTTTCGAGAGGTATGATGTTCTTTAGGCCCCGCAAATGATTACCTGAGATGAGAACCACAACCAGTATCTAGTACCCAAGTTCGAAACTTGCATGGTTAATCTCAATCATATGAATATAAGATGACATACCAACAGGAACGACGCGGCCTGCCTTGATGTCTTCACGGTAGACGGGACAGTTCCTCCTCCAATGTCCAGTCTTGTGACAATGGTGGCACTCTATGTCACCGCCCTTGCTCTTTGTCTTGCCCTGTGAGCCACTAGTCTCACCAGGCGCACTCTTACCGTTTCCTGGCTTCATGTAGTAGTTCGCCCTGAAAAGGGCAAAACCATCATGAAGAGAATGAAGCATTCGGTCAATGACAATGCTCTCACTGATTTTACAATCAAGTGCCTCCAGCTTCTCGACATTCTCAATCATGTGAAGAATGTGTGGGCTAACCGGTTGGCCCTTCTGGAGTTTCGCATCAAAGAAGCGACAGGTATGCTCATAAGTAACGATTCTCGGTGCTTTTGAGAACTCGTTAGTGAGCGTGGTGAAAATCTTGTTTGCACCTTGAGCAATGAAGCGTCTCTGCAAATTGGTTTCCATTGCAAAGATGAGTACGTTCTTTATCGCACCCGCTTCCATAACGAAATCACTATAAGTGAGTGACTCGTTGGCTCCTGCATTTGGGCCTGGGTTGACCGATATTGGCTCTGTGACACCCTTAAAAAAAACGGTAATTAAACGCGTAAATTCTACAGAAAAACTGACAGGATATGTTTGTAATTGGTTCAACTAGACAAAACCTGTAATTTTTAAAACTTTCCTAAACCATTCACAAACATTTCCAACATTCCCAAGAGGAGGGTGCCAAAACCTGCAATGCTAACGAACTAATTTACATGCCATAGCTAACGATAAGAAAATATAATGATACAACCCAAAGAAAAAGAGGGAGACATATGTCCCTTCAAAATATATACAAAACCAAAAGTTAAAAGGTTTACTACAAAAATAGCCAAACGAGGTCCAAGGTTCTCTTGCTCACTAGCTCGTCCGTGAACCCCAACTAAGCATCAAGTACCTGTCAATCGCATTTTATACAAACACGAAAGCCACAATTCAGTGGGGAGTAACTTCGAGTCCTCCCAGCCACGAAATGTCATTTTTAATGTAACATGTAGTGTAACATGTAAACAATATGATAAACAATTTAATTATCAAGTATTCTAACCTATGACCCCTAAACTGACCAAATTAAACTATCATGTGAAACATATAACAAATAGTAATCCAAACTTTATCAATTGTAACCGGCTTACATCTCACCTATTACAATTCATAAAATCACCATACAAGAAAGGGCAATATATCAAAGACATGCATAAGTTCTTAGTACGGTCAATAGTCACTCTGTAACTCGAGTCTATACCACGAGGTAGGGAAGGTAATCGAACCGGTATCTTGGCTCAGAGGTTCTATCAAAACATGGCCAAGACACAACACAACCCTAGCCTAAAATCTGCGCAGACCTAGACATACGGATACACACCACTGCACCCAAGACCCACAATTTTTCTAAAACAAAGTGAGTACCCTAAGGAGTCCACCAAAGGGTTGGCTAGTACTTAAGCTGAGCACTTACTATCAAAACAAGTAACGAGGTCATGCCCCAACTTGGATATAAACCCACCAAGTCAGGAACACAAAGGCTATTAAGCAGTGAACATATACTCGTCAGAGACTATAAAGACCTATCTATGACAAACACAACAACCTGCAAGAAGTATTCAATACCAATTCTAGCAATATTAACAATATTAAAGGCTTTAGGGGAATCTAGGGCCGTTTCTACAATATAAGAAACTATTAAATTCAACCAACTATACATGTGAACTAAAAACTTGATAAATGGCCTAAAACAAGAAAAGGGCCGATTATCCAATTCATATAAAATTTCATCCAACCGAATTTTTACCCGCAACCCCAGCCCTGCGATAGGTACGGGTTAAATTGCGGCTGACCAATCACTCAATTAACTGACATCGAATCAGTCAAAGGGACTAAGGCTCAGTTTTCGGCACAATCATCAAAACATTACAACTATCGCTATAAAATTCATTTTGAGCCTAATCATTACAATTTCATTTTATAATCTACCCTAACATGTGCAACTATCAATATGAGCATAGTTCTACCAACCTCATTATCTTTACTACTAACATTATTCATTTCAAAGGTTTAACCATATGATTCTTATTCTAACTATAACATTAATGAACCTAAAATGATGAACAAAGCATGAAAAACCGCGAAACAAGCAACGGGGGCTGACCGGGCCAGCCGTGGGCTGCCGTGGGCGCACGGGGCGCAGGGCTGCCAGCCTGCTGGCCGCCACCCCCACACCTCCATTTCTCCATTTTTGTTCAGTATAACACCGTCTGAAACATAATTAATCCTTCCCATACTAAGATGTTAACTTAAACTAACCAAAAGACATGAATTAGCCATACATGCAACCATATTATCATGTGGAATTAACTACTTAAATAAAAATCACAAAAACATACAAAAACAACAAAGAATGTGACGATTATTCGTCGAGTAACTCGAAATATGTTACCTTAAGCTAGAAAATGAGCAATTAGCACCTTGAAAACCAACCCTAATCTGCCGACTAACCACTATCTTCGACAATATACGAGTCCCCAAACTCGTCCTCTAAATCTTCACCTAAATAATCAATAAAAACACAATAATAATTACAAATACCGAAATTATGCCAAAATCGTCTTAAAACAACTTCAAGAAAACTGAAATTAAAATATACCAGGAGGTAGATCTCGAAGAGAGGATTCCGGAAATATAAATTTTGTGAAAATCCGACAAGAACTGAGGAAGTTATGGTGAAATTTGCTTGGGATTTTGTATAAAAATGGTGTATTTAGTTTTGGAACAATTTAGAACATAAAGGAAGATGGGTTTGGTAAGAAAATCAGAAAAAAGAAAGGAAGGGGGAAGGGTGCCGCGGGAAAGGGAGAGGAAAGGAGGAAGGTGCGGGTTTTAGTCGGGATTTTACGAGTCGGTTTTGGCTCGTTTCGATAATAATTAGAACCGCTTGTCAAATGTAAATTCCGACAAGACCAAAGTTCTTAAACACGAGATTACAAGAAAATTGAATACTCATACGACCCATTTCCAAAACCGTTTGCCCAATTTTCAATAGAGTTGTCATCTTTCCCCGAAATGCCCTTATTTTGAAATAGAAGTTTTTACACGGTTAAAACTATTTTTAAACATTTCGAAACTATCAAAATAAATAATTTTCTTCAAAATATAATAAAATTATATTTCTTTGAATTATTATTACTTCAAATACATTAATATTAAATTTTACTTGATTAATAATTACTTTCGCAAAATAATAACGGCCCGAAATTACGGGGCGTTACAATCACCCCTCCTTTTAAAAGTTTCGCCCTCGAAACTTAGAAGGAGAAATTATAGTATACAACATCTTAATAATATAGTTATAAGAAAATATAGGTATCTTTTCAATGAAACGGTGATACTCTTGTTGATCAGACAAGAACATCCACATTCATATCAAGATATAAAAATATTTCTACACCAATAAATGAGAAAACCCATTATTGGGACGTCTCCAATAACAAGATTTAACATTCACTAATGTTAAAACCATTGAAAATCATAAAAGCATTTTCAAACTTTTAATTTAAAGTTCTATAATAAGAATAATATCTTTACTAATTATGATTAAACACGGCTTAGTAACGCGGAAAAAGAGTAAGAAAGGGAATACCTTACGAAAATAATTCAGGATATTTAGCTAACATAGAAGCTTCAGTCTCCCAAGTCTCTTCTTCGACATTTCCACAACGCCAAAGAACACGGACTAGAGGTACAACTTTGCTCCTAAGTTGCTTGTTGGCTTTTTCAAGAATCCGAATTGGCCTTTCTTCAACCACCAAGTTAGGCTCCAATTCAAGAATCTCTTCTTGGATGATATGGCTAGGGTCACTAAATCAGGTCCTAACATTGGAACATTTTGGGTTTGATCCCAACAGACTGGAGTACGACATTTTCTACCATACAGAGCTTCATATGGTGCCATTTTAATGGAGGCTTGATAACTGTTGTTGTAAGAGAATTCAACCAGAGGTAAACATTTCTCCCATGAAGTTTGGAAATCTAAAGCACAGGCACGAAGAAGATCCTCTAAAGTTTGAATTGTTCTCTCAGTTTGACCATCAGTGGCGGCGTGAAAAGCAGTGCTCATCAATAGTTTACTACCCAAGGCCTCTTGTAATGCAGTCCAGAACCGAGAACAAAATCGAGGGTCTCGATCTGAAACTATAACTTTAGGAACCCCATGATAGCGCACTACTTCATTCACATAGGCACCAGCTAGAACTTCTAATCTCCAGGTCTCTTTGATAGGAATAAACCGAGCACATTTAGTCAATCGGTCCACAATCACCCAAACAGCGTTCTTTCCCGAGGAAGTCCTGGGTAAAGCCATCACAAAATCCATGGAAATAGACTCCCATTTCCAAAGAGGAACATCCAAGGGTTGAAGCAAACCCCCGGGCTTTTGATGCTCTATCTTTACTTTCTGGCAGGTGAGGCATTTACTGACATACTCCTTAACTTCAATCTTCATCCTAGGCCACCAGAATTGCAATCTCAAATCTTTGTACATTTTGGTAGCTCCCGGATGAACGGAGTAAGGAGAGAGGTGTGCTTCATCAAGAACTCTTTTTCTCAAATCGGCTGCACTCGGAACATAGATTCTACCATGATAACGAAGATACCCATCATCATCAATCTTACAATCCTTAGCTTGCCCAAGTTGAATTTTAGCTCGAATGGATTTGAAAGTAGGATCATCGGAAAGACAAGCACGGATCTCACGGTAGAAGTCAGGTTCGGCTGACATGGCATCAAGATGATGAGAGCCCCTTTTTACAAGGCTTACTCCTAATTTTTGAAGTTCTAAAGCAAGTTCAGGAGGTAATTCCTGAAAAGAATTCAAAGAATGACAGGATTTTTACGCTAAGAGCATCAGCCACCACATTAGCTTTTCCTTCGTGATAAATTAGATCGGCATCATAGTCATTCACCAATTCTAACCATCTTCTTTGTCTCATGTTCAGCTCTTTTTGGGTAAAGAGATATTTCAGGCTTTTGTGGTCGGTGTAGATGTTGCAATGGACTCCAATGAGGTAGTGTCTCCAAATCTTCAAAGCATGCACCACCGCAGCTAATTCAAGATCATGAGTCGGGTAGTTAACTTCATGAACTCTAAGCTGTCGAGAGGCATACGCAATGACTTTCCCTTTTTGCATCAAGACACAACCTATACCATGCTTAGAAGCATCACAGTATACATCAAAGTCCACTCCTTCTTCAGGTAAGGTCAACACCGGAGCGGTAGTCAACCTCTTTTTCAATTCCTGGAAGGCATTTTCACACTCCTCAGACCACACAAATTTAGACTCTTTCTTCAAAGAATCGAGTCATCGGCCTAGCAATCTTTGAAAAATCTTTCACAAACCGCCGATAGTAACCCGCCAAGCCAAGGAAACTACGGATTTCAGAAACATTGGTTGGACTTTTCCAATCAACAACGGCTTCAATTTTGGCAGGATCTACCATAACGCCCTCTTTTGAAATGACGTGCCCAAGGAAGGTCACTTTAGGTAACCAAAATTCACATTTGGAGAATTTAGCATACCATTTTTCACGGCGCAGAATCTCCAAAATAGCACGAAGGTGTTGGATATGTTCTTCTTCAGATTTAGAATAGATCAAGATGTCATCAATGAACACTACAACGCATTTGTCGAGGTGTTCTCTGAAAGTACGGTACATCTGATCCATGAATACTGCTGGAGCATTGGTCAATCCGAATGGCATCACCGTAAACTCGAAATGACCATATCTCGTACTGAAGGCGGTTTTAAGAATATCAGCTTCTCGGACTGGAATTTGATGATAGCCCGAACGAAGATCAATTTTAGAAAAAGTAGAAGCACCACGGAGTTGGTCAAAAAGATCATCAATTCTAGGAAAAGGATATTTATTCTTGATAGTAACCCGGTTAAGCTCACGATAATCTATGCATAATCGCATAGATCCATCCTTCTTTCTTACAAAGAGAACAGGAGCACCCCAAGGTGAAGAGCTAGGTCGGATAAAACCTTTGACAATCAAATCATCCAGCTGAGTCTTCAGCTCTTTCATTTCAGACGGTGCCAGCCTATAAGGAGCTTTAGCAATAGGGCCGGTACCAGGAATGAGATCGATAGTAAATTCAACTTCCCTTTCAGGAGGACTTCCCGGTAGCTCATCAGGAAAAACATCGGGAAATTCACATACTACAGGAATGTTCTCTTTAGGAGGTAGAGAGGAAGAATCAGAAGGAGTCACCATACACAAAAAGGCTTGATGACCCTTTTTCATCGCATTGACAAACTTCATAGCAGAAATTAATTTAGTACCGGTTTGTCTTTTAACCATTTGGTAAGACACACGGTGACCTGAAGGGCTTGTAAGAATTATTTTCTGATCTCGACATTCAAATCGAGCATGATAAGTATGTAACCAATCCATGCCCAAAATGACATCAAATTCTTCAAGCGGAAATTGGAAAAGATTTGCTGGAAATATAGATCCCGCAATAGAAATAGGGACTTCAGGATAAATTTTAGAACAGGAAAAGACATCACCAGAGGGTAAGGATATAGATGTGCTTTCTTCTTGTGATGATTCAAGTGATAATTTATCGGAGAGTTTCATTGAAATAAAAGATAAAGAGGCACCCGTATCAAATAGTACCAAACAAGGAACATCAAAAATAGAAAATGTACCAGTAATGATATCAGGATGTGCCTCAGCTTCTGCTCGGCTCATGACAAAAATCCGACCCTTCGGCCTCACTGGGGCGGCAGGAGTAGTAGGAGCCGTCACCTTCTTCTCCGGGCAAACATTAGCCTTGTGGCCCGGTTTGTTGCATGAAAAGCATATGATAGGATCAACAAAGCACTTACCAGGGTGTGCTGGTTTCTTGCAGTTATAGCACACTCGGTCTTTAGTACCTTTATTGTCATTAGGAGCTGAAGATTGACCACCCCGGTTAACTTGCACATTAGAAACAAATCTCCTCTTGTTTGAGTCAGAGGGAGAAGAGATGAACCTGGGTGAAGGAGTATAAGGCCTAGAAGATGGATATAAAGGCCTCTTGCCAAGATTAGAACTAGTTGCACGAGCTTCATTTTCAATCTCTTTCAATGAATTCTCAGCCCACAAAGCATCGTTGTAAATTGAAACAAAGCTAGTGGAGTCTCGGCGGACCATGCTTTTGATCTTAGGAGAGAGCTTTTCAAGATAAAAGAAGGCTTTTTCGTTGTCATCCTTCACCAATCTAGTTGCATAATGAGCCAACTCGTTGAATTTATCGGTGAAGGCCTGAACAGGAAGGCTTCCTTGCTTTAATTCCATGAACCCCTTCAACTTCTGCTGCCTAAGTTCTTGCGGATAGAATCGGGCCTCCACTAATTCCTTGAAACGTTCCCAGTCAAATCCTGGTTCAGATGAAACGGTAGGCCCAGTCATGGACCACCATCGATCTGCTTCTCGTACTAGGAAGTGAGATGCCAGCTTCACTTTATGTTCCTCCTTAACATCATACAACGTAAAGCTTTTCTCCAACTCCGAAACCACCACCTGTAAGAGCGTTTTGGATCAATCTCTCCACCATAAGTGGGAGTGTTGATTCGGGTTAATTGGTTAGCCACCCAAGTATAGGTGCCTGGAGTACCCTCAGCAGGCGGGGGAGGAGGAGCTTGTTGATTCTGCTGATTTTGTTGGTTTTGAAGAATTTGAGTAAGAACTAGTAAAAGAGCATCATCAATTCTCCTTGGCGGAGCCATCTTACAAAAGAGAAAATTAATTAGTACCTATCAATTAGCAATCACAAACAGACTACCACATAAAATCCTAAATCTACCCATCCTACCCATCTCTCAAGTTCATTATTTAAAGGTCAAGTGATTTTAAGTGGGGTGCACAAACGTGCGTCGGGAGCAACAAGCTCTGATACCAACTGTGACACCCTTAAAAAAAACGGTAATTAAACGCGTAAATTCTACAGAAAAACTGACAGGATATGTTTGTAATTGGTTCAACTAGACAAAACCTGTAATTTTTAAAACTTTCCTAAACCATTCACAAACATTCCAACATTCCCAAGAGGAGGGTGCCAAAACCTGCAATGCTAACGAACTAATTTACATGCCATAGCTAACGATAAGAAAATATAATGATACAACCCAAAGAAAAAGAGGGAGACATATGTCCCTTCAAAATATATACAAAACCAAAAGGTAAAAGGTTTACTACAAAAATAGCCAAACTAGGTCCAAGGTTCTCTTGCTCACTAGCTCGTCCGTGAACCCCAACTAAGCATCAAGTACCAGTCAATCGCATTTTATACAAACACGAAAGCCACAATTCAGTGGGGAGTAACTTCGAGTCCTCCCAGCCACGAAATGTCATTTTTAATGTAACATGTAGTGTAACATGTAAACAATATGATAAACAATTTAATTATCAAGTATTCTAACCTATGACCCCTAAACTGACCAAATTAAACTATCATGTGAAACATATAACAAATAGTAATCCAAACTTTATCAATTGTAACCGGCTTACATCTCACCTATTACAATTCATAAAATCACCATACAAGAAAGGGCAATATATCAAAGACAGGCATAAGTTCTTAGTACGGTC
Organism: Silene latifolia; assembly: GCF_048544455.1. NCBI lineage: Eukaryota > Viridiplantae > Streptophyta > Magnoliopsida > Caryophyllales > Caryophyllaceae > Silene > Silene latifolia. The sequence goes on along the minus strand of NC_133530.1, from coordinate 23,505,198 downwards.
AATAGTCACTCAGAACTCGAGTCTATACCACGAGGTAGGGAAGGTAATCGAACCGGTATCTTGGCTCGGAGGTTCTATCAAAACATGGCCAAGACACAACACAACCCTAGCCTAAAATCTGCTTGAGACCTAGACATGCGGATACACACCACCGCACCCAAGACCCACAATTTTTCTAAAACAAAGTGAGTACCCTAAGGAGTCCACCAAAGGGTTGGCTAGTACTTAAGCTGACCACTTACTATCAAAACAAGTAACGAGGTCATGCCCCAACTTGGATATAAACCCACCAAGTCAGGAACACAAAGGCTATTAAGCAGTGAACATATACTCGTCAGAGACTATAAAGACCTATCTATGACAAACACAACAACCTGCAAGAAGTATTCAATACCAATTCTAGCAATATTAACAATATTAAAGGCTTCAGGGAATCTAGGGCCGTTTCTAAAATATAAGAAACTATTAAATTCAACCAACTATACATGTGAACTAAAAACTTGATAAATGGCCTAAAACAAGAAAAAGGCCGATTATCCAATTCATATAAAATTTCATCCAACCGAATTTTTACCCGCAACCCTGACCACCGCGACAGTACGGGTTTAATTTGTGGCTGACCAATCACTCAATTAACTGACATCGAATCAGTCAAAGGGACTAAGGCTCAGTTTTCGGCACAATCATCAAAACATTACAACTATCGCTATAAAATTCATTTTGAGCCTAATCATTACAATTTCATTTTATAATCTACCCTAACATGTGCAACTATCAATATGAGCATAGTTCTACCAACCTCATTATCTTTACTACTAACATTATTCATTTCAAAGGTTTAACCATATGATTCTTATTCTAACTATAACATTAATGAACCTAAAATGATGAACAAAGCATGAAAAACCGCGAAACAAGCAACGGGCTGACCCGGGCCAGCCGTGGGCCTGCACGGGCCTGCTGGCCGCCACCCCCACACCTCCATTTCTCCATTTTTGTTCAGTATAACACCGTCTGAAACATAATTAATCCTTCCCATACTAAGATGTTAACTTAAACTAACCAAAAGACATGAATTAGCCATGCATGCAACCATATTATCATGTGGAATTAACTACTTAAATAAAAATCACAAAAACAAACAAAAACAACAAAGAATGTGACGATTATTCGTCGAGTAACTCGAAATATGTTACCTTAAGCTAGAAAATGAGCAATTAGCACCTTGAAAACCAACCCTAATCTGCCGACTAACCACTATATTCGACAATATACGAGTCCCCAAACTCGTCCTCTAAATCTTCACCTAAATAATCAATAAAAACACAATAATAAGTACAAATACCGAAATTATGCCAAAATCGTCTTAAAACAACTTCAAGAAAACTGAAATTAAAATATACCAAGAGGTAGATCTCGAAGAGAGGATTCCGGAAATATAAATTTTGTGAAAATCCGACAAGAACTGAGGAAGTTATGGTGAAATTTGCTTGGGATTTTGTATAAAAATGGTGTATTTGGTTTTGGAACAATTTAGAACATAAAGGAAGATGGGTTTGGTAAGAAAATCAGAAAAAAGAAAGGAAGGGGGAAGGGTGACGCGGGAAAGGGAGAGGAAAGGAGGAAGGTGCGGGTTTTAGTCGGGATTTTACGAGTCGGTTTTGGCTCGTTTCGATAATAATTAGAACCGCTTGTCAAATGTAAATTCCGACAAGACCAAAGTTCTTAAACACGAGATTACAAGAAAATTGAATACTCATACGACCCATTTCCAAAACCGTTTGCCCAATTTTCAATAGAGTTGTCATCTTTCCCCGAAATGCCCTTATTTCGAAATAGAAGTTTTTACACGGTTAAAACTATTTTTAAACATTTCGAAACTATCAAAATAAATACTTTTCTTCAAAATATAATAAAATTATATTTCTTTGAATTATTATTACTTCAAATACATTAATATTAAATTTTACTTGATTAATAATTACTTTCGCAAAATAATAACGGCCCGAAATTACGGGGCGTTACAGGCTCAGTTAAAAACCTGAGCTTACCGTCAGCAATGGCAGCATTTCGTAGTGCCGCCTCCCAGTCTGCAAAGTTGGACCCATCATTCTTCAGTCGCGTGGACTGATTCATTTGGTCCATGAATACTTTTAGCCAGGATGAACGATCTAGTATGGCACTAGGCATTGGGATTGCGTTATTTCCAGCCATTTGTTGTAACAGGATTATTGATAATAAGCGTGTTCTACATTGCGAAAGAAGAATAAAATAATAAGCATGCATCGTTTTTATTTTAAGTCTAATGAACTAATGTCATAACGCTAAGACTCAAAAACATTTATACAATTGACCTCCCTCAAGAATTATATAAATGACCCCAAGACTCAATTCTCTGTAAATTGATAAGCTAACCTGTTAGCTAATTCTACCGTTAGAATTCTTGGTCGATAAATTTTTGTAAATACTATCTTTAGTCCATCATAATCACGAGAAACTCTTCGGACTACAATGTTGAGGTAAACTAAGTCAACACAACTACTTACCCAACGTAGATGGGGTCATATTAGGCCTACCGACGAAGAAGGGACTCATAGATGTTTGCCCTTATAAAGACTAATCTCAATTTCCGTTTTAGAGGTAGATCCCATCAACTTTTTAATTCATTTTAAGTGAACTATAATCTAGCATGCGAGAATGATTTAAACTAAAGTGATGGCTTATAGACTGTGACATCTGCATGTCCATGAAAACTAACATACAACTATATGAGTCAATTTTCATGCATTTTAGTAATAGGTGGTTTGGTTTTAGGCGGAATATGATACAATTACTAGCATGTGAATGAAAAGCAATAAAATGAAAAACGTAAAAAAAAACAGTAAAAGTCCTAGTGTGGCCTATCCTATCAAAATGAACAATAAATACAAGTTTGGAATCCATCCTTGGACCCGAGAAGCTTGTCTTGATGTTCCATCTTGATCCATGTAGCGGGAGTGAGCTTGAATCTTCATCTTTAGTCTTCTTTGAAATTACAATAAATAAAATTACATAATTGACCTATTAATTACATCTATAAAATCTTATTAAAAGACTAGCCTCAAAAGGCCACACAAACAATGCCACGCAGAATAAGGAAAAGCCACGTATGCATTTGCAATGCCACATTTTAATCCGCGTGTCACTCTAATCTATAAAATTTTATTAAAAGGCTACTTGAAACACCTATTAAATGTCTTATAGACATCGACTAAAAGCCACCTAGGATTATAAATGTCACGTAGACATCGACTGAAAGCCACCTAGCAATAAATTATTTTTTAATCCACTCTTTTTTACTTCTTTAAAAAAAAAAAGAAAAAAAATCGGATTAGTAATCCTCTGTTCTTTTACTCCACCCACATATGTATCAACTACATATACAATTTTCAAAATATCATCTTCCCCAATTTTTTTGGCAAAATGCCTTTGGATTGCTAATGTCCGCGTTGAAATATATTTTTATCTATACAATATAGTTAAATGACTAGCTAAATCATCTATAAAATACCATTAAAAGACTAACTTGAGTATTATTTAATTGCCATGTGACAACTCTCAAAAACCTCCTAATATGCTATAATATTTCATGTCTAATTAAGTTATAATAATAATAATAATAATAATAATAATAATAATAATAATAATAATAATAATAATAATAATAATAATAATAATAATAATAATAATAATAATAATAATAATAATAATAATAATAATAACACATTCAAGATGTTTTATTATGCATTTACTCCACTTTTGTCTTTCCTCTTCTCCCATTCATTGTAAGTTCGTAACCTAATTTCAACATTTCATCTTACTCTTGAATTCTTAATCTTAATGAATGTTATAGAATTTTTTATATATATATATATATATATATATATATATATATATATATATATATATATATATATATATATATATATATATAGAGAGAGAGAGAGAGAGAGAGAGAGAGAGAGATTGGATTTGGTGTTTTTGGTTCTTATGGTGAGTTGTGAGTTGGGGTAATCTCAGCCACTAGATTATATTAGAGATGGGTGGTCAAGATCTAATCTTACTTGTCATATAAAATCATTGTCATTTACTTACTTTCTCTTTTTTTCTTTTTCTAATGTTACTTTTTTTTTACTTTAATTTTTTTTACTTTTTTTTTTTACCTCGTGTTATTATGCTTTTTTTTTACCACTTTGATTTTTGTTTTCTCTTATGTTTTTCTTTAATTTACTCATTATGTTACCTTTTTTTCTTTTTCTTTTTGTACCGGATTTTTTTTTACTTGAAATTTTTTTTACTCTTATTTTTTTTACCTCGTGTTATTATGCTATTATTGTGCTTTTTTTTACCTGGATTTTTTTTACGACTTTGATTTTTCTCTCTCTTTTTTTTTTTACCACATGTTATTGTGCTGTTATTGTTATTCCGCTGTTATTGTGATGTTATTCTGCTGTTACTTTGATTTTTTTACGACTTTGATTTTTTTCTCTTTTTTTTTTTACCACGTGTTATTGTGCTGTTATTGTGCTGTTATTGTTATTCCGCTGTTATTGTGATGTTATTTTGCTGTTACTTTGATTTTTTTTACGACTTTGATTTTTTTTCTTTTTTTTACCACGTGTTATTGTGCTGTTATTCTACTGTTATTCTGCTGTTATTGTGATGTTATTCCGGTGTCACTTTGATTGTTTTACTACTTTAATTTTTTACTACTTGATGTTTTTACTCTTTTTTTTACCGCGTGTTATTGTGTTGTTATTATGGTGTTATTGTGATGTTATTCCGGTGTCACTTTGATTTTTTTTTACGACTTTGATTTTTTTTACTCTTTTTTTAATCACGTGTTATTATGCTGTTATTCTGGTGTTATTGTGATGTTATTCCGGTGTCAGTTTGATTTTTTTTACTACTTTGATTTTCTTTACTTTTTTTTACACGAGAATAACAATACCAGCAGAATAACAGCATAATAACACGTGATAAAAAAATAAATTAATGGTTTGCGACCTAGATGATTTATTCATTAATAAATCACATATTAACGGGAAGCTTCACCAACTCCATTGCCAAATCTGCAATCCCTGTACAGCAACATCAACATGGCCAACAACTCTCATTATTATTAAATTTAGTCAACATTTTAATAGCCCACATCAATTAATAATCTTAAACAACTTTAGAAGCTACAAGAATAATTGTCTACCTCTTCAGTTAAAGAAAGAACATATCCAATAATCCAAACAACAGCACCATCGGGTGCAATCCATGGCTTTATTCACCAGTCCTCAATCAATCCGACCATCGTGCTACAACTCTGTCACGCATACATCACGGCGGCCTCCTCTAATCCTCTTCGCTTAAGTAAACAAGCAAAGATCAAGAATAGAAAGACGATCTACAAAAATGGCGAAAACACAAGCATAAAGCAGACGATCGACTGAGTCGGAGATGTAAGCTGGTACGAGCAACCCAAATTCGATCTCCGACGCGCAGCTAGTTACGACGAGCAACCTGCTAATGTCCTCTCCTCAGTCTCTCCACCGCAACCCCCCAACACGTCGAAGGCTTTGGCGACGACGACCTCAACGGACTCGACGACTCGCCTTCGATCTGACTCACCGATACACCTTCCTTAACTCAGTTCGATTCTCCATCCTCCACCCTCCATCTCACCATCTCCGTCGTCCATCTCCCTTTGCCTCTTTCGCGCCTTCATTCGGGATGAAGACAGTTTTCAATTTCCGATTTTTTTGGGTTGATTTAGAGATTTGAATGAATGATTATTTGATCCGACGCCTAACTCGAAATCGAATTTTTTACAATTGGAATTCATATCAACAATTATTTAATAAACGAGAATGCAGTTTATATGATTTGGAATTCATATCAACAATTTGAATGAATGATTTGGAGATTTCGATGAACGCTTGTTTGATCTGATGCCTAAGTCCAAATCAAATTTGTTATATTTGGAATTCATATTGATTGGATTTTATATTTAATAAAAAAGAATGTTGTTGATAAGATATTGAAGTGTAGAATTCGATGATGGTAATTTATGGAGAGAGAGAGAGGGGTTGAAGATGATTTTTCAATGGGTTTTGACAGGGAGTATTGTTTGTTTTTAATTTGTCCGTGGGGTCGTGTTTGATTTTTAATTTTATCTCAGCCCTTGATTTTCTTTGATCTAGTGGCTGAGATTTTCCCAACTCACAACTCACCGTAAGAACCCAACTCACGAGATCCCGCCTCTATATATATATATATATAGAGGTAGGATCTGGTGAGAACGACCATTCAGTGAGAACGGTGAGAACGAACTAACTGTACCAATTTATTGAAAACTCACGAATTGTACTGCCCCATAATCAAACTTACATTCTCTCCCCTCATCCTTATCCTTTTATAATTTTCCACTCCCTCATCGTTATTAACGATCACCACCACTGATATCTCACATTCCGGCCACACAACAACCACCAGAGGACGCACTTATGCGCCCCTTCGACGACAACGGTGGCGACCTCGTGCACCCTCTTCAAATCTGGAAGTGTCGGAGTATCTTATAAGGACATCCCATCATATCACCAGCCCGAGGCCAACTCAAGAACCATCGTACCGGCGACACCTACCTCTCCTCCCAATCGTTGATTTCCCATCTATTGCAATGCATCTACACAATTATTTTATGTATCTAACCATTGTTTTAATGTATCTAACATAGATACACAAAATTAATTACTAGGTACATAAAAGTTGGTTTGAGATACATCAATATAGAACCTAGGTACACTAATTTCGTGTAACTCAAATTGATTGGTGAAGATGTCGGTGAAAGGTTACAACAACCACCTCAACGCAACAGACGACTCCAGTGAGATTTCATTAACCTCGGACGATGGTGATAGCCCGACCTTGGTCGACACTACAGCCACTTCGACCATCTTCATCGGTATTGCAAATATGGATATGAAAATTGAACCAGTAATTAAAGTAAGAAAGGGATACCAGAGAGAGTTGAACTTCATTTATCCGCGGTATATTCTTGATGGTGGTCGTCTATGGTGGCGCGAAGGTGCAATTGGTCGGTGCTACAATCGTCGGTATGCGTATTCGATGGGGAGTTATTGAAGATGTAAAAAAACGACCCAAGTTGACAACAACACAAAGAGTTCGATGGAAATAGGGATGAAGAAAGGGAGATAAAGAGAAGTTAGGGTCGTCGTATTCTCGGTGGTCGGCGAACAAGGCGGCAGTGGCGGCTGCGCAAAAGTTCGCTGGTAGATGAGCGTCGAATTGAATGGACCGAGACGATGTTCACTGGAAATGCGTCGGTGGCGTTGTGCTCCGACGAGGTGAACCTATGCTCCGACGAGGTAGTCGACGGTGATCGATAAAGACGAGGGAGGTGATGGATTAAATTGAAATGTTTGGGGAAATCGGACTGAGTCAGGAGGAGTTTGGTATTGTAATTAATTTTTTTTTTATTATTGCCTTTTACAATTTTAATTATATATGGTCGTTTTCACCGTTCTCACCGGATCCTAAATCTATCTATCTAAATATATATATATATATATATATATATATATATATATATATATATATATATATATATATATATATATATATATATATATATATATATATATAGCAAAGTTCTTCTAAGTCCCTTTTTTTTTTGAGTCCATAAGTCCCTCCCACAACCCTTGGATCATGCATGGTGGAAGGTTGAGATTGAAAGCAAAAAACACACTTAACACTAATTAATTCACTTCTCTCTCTAGTTTTAATAATACATTCACTAATTCATTATCATACACAATTAACACCATATTTTGTCTTATACTTCAAAGTTTATGAAAATTTTGTTAACATTTTTCTGTTTCGGTTTTTTTCGTTTTTTTTTTTCGAGACAAGTTTTCGATTTGTTTTTCGTTTTTTTCGTTTTTTTTTTTCGAGACAAGTTTTCGACATTTTAGGATTTTACGAGTGTAATTCTAACAGTAAAAAGTGTAATTTTAAGGAATATTTTCGAGAATTTAGCGTTTTACAAGTTTAACTTCAATCTTTTCCGAGTGATTTTAACGAATAATATTTTGAATTTTTGTCATTTTATCACAAGTTATTGTAATTTAGCATTTTACGAGTGTTATTTTAATGACAAAAAGTGTTATTTTAGTCCAGGTAAGTGTAATTTCAGTCCAATGAGATTGTTATTTTTAGTCAAGGAGAATGTAATTTTAGTCCAGAGAAGTGTAATTTTAGTCCAGAAAAGTATAATTTCAGTCCACTGAGAATGTAATTTTAGTCCATTGAGAATGTAATATTAGTCCAATGAGAATATGAGAATATGACCAAGTCCAATGAGAGTGTAACATTAGTCCAATAGAGCTAAGTGTAATTCTAACAGAAAATAGTGTAATTCTAACAACAAAAAGTGTAATTCTAACAGAAAATAGTGTAATTCTAACAACAAAAAGTGTAATTCTAACAACAAAAAGTGTAATTTTAGCCGAAAAAAGTGTTATTCTAGCAAAAAAAAAAGTATAATTTTAACAGAAAAAAGTGTAATTCTAACAACAAAAAGTGTAATTTTAGCCGAAAAAAAATGTTATTCTAGCAAAAAAAAAGTGTAATTTTAACAGAAAAAGGTGTAATTCTAACAACTAAAAGTGTAATTTTAGGCGAAAAAAGTGTTATTCTAGCAAAAAAAAAGTATAATTTTAACAGAAAAAAGAGTAATTTTAATGGAGGAAAGTGTGATTTTAACAGACAAAGGTGTAATTCTAACAACAACAAAAAGTGTAATTTTAGCAGAAAAAGTGTAATTTTAGTCGAAAAAAGTGTTATTCTAGTAGAAAAAAGTATAATTCTAACAGAAAAAAGTGTAATTTTAATGAAGAAAAGTGTAATTTTAACAGAAAAAAATGTAATTCTAACAAAAACAAAAAAGTGTAATTTTAACAGAAAAAAGTGCAATTTTAATGGAGAAAAGTGTAATTTTAACAAAAAAAAGGTATAATTTTAATGGAGAAAAGTGTAATTTTAACGGAAGAAAGTGTAATTTTAACAGAAAAAAGTTTAATTTTAATAGAAAAAAGTGTAATTTTAATAAAGAGTAATTGTAATTATTAGATCTAAGACTAAAAGAAAACGATTTAATATAACAACAATTGAAGAAAAAACCTAGATCTAAAATTTAAAAAATAATGAGAAGCCAACAATCACAACTAAAGTTAAAAAAAAAAAAAAAAAAAAAAAACGAAACAATGAAAAAAAAAGCAAACACAAAACAAGTAAAGAAAAACAAAACAAGACACAACAATACTAAAATCATCGACTTTGTTTTTATTTGTTTTTCGAAACCTAGATCTAAAATTTCAAAAATATATCTAATGTCATACTAAAACCCGAAAAAAAAATAAGACGATATTTTAAATACGAAATATGAAAAACAAAACCTAGTTATAAAACATTACACATTTAACAAAGAAATGAGATCTAAATTCAAAAAAAGGGAGATCTTAAAAAAAAATAAAAAAATAAAATAAAATTGAACATACACGTCTTTGTTAAAACATTACCCATTTAACAAAGAATTTAAACAAAATCGAAAAAAACAAAAGAAAAGAATGCATGTAACTATAGATCTGAAAATCGAAAAAAACAATAATACAACACACCACACCACACCACACCAAATGAAAAAAAAAAAGAAAAAAAAAATAAAAAAATAAAAAAAAATAAAGACGCAGATCTGGAACGAAAAAGGAGGAGAAGAAGGCCACCACGGCAGGGGAATGTGGTGGGGGTCGGGAGAGAGGAGAGGCGGTGGATGTCGGGAGGAGGAGAGGTGGTGGTGGGGATCGGGAGGGAGGGCGGCGTCAGAGTGGTGGGTCAGTGGGTCAGTGGGTGTGCGGGTAGGGTGGTGGGGATCGTGAGGGAGGTCGGCGGGTGGTGGTGGTGGGGCAGATGAGGTGGCGGTCTGAGAGAGGAATGAGAGGTAAGGAGAAAAGGTTGGTGGCAGACGTCGGGGTGGGGGAGGTGCGTGGTGTGGTGGTGGCGGTGGTGTGGCCAGTGGTGGGGTGGCACGGTGGAAGGTGGTGATGATGAGATTTTTGTTTTGGGTTTTTTTTGGTTTTGGAAGTGGGGAGCAGTGGGTTTTTTTTTGGAGGATTTTGATTTATTTGGGATTTTAGAGAGGGGGAGAGGATGATATTGTGAGGGATGAGTGAGAAGTGTGTGTGAAAAAAATGGTTATATAGTTTATTAATATTTAATTAAGGTGGATTAGTAAAGTAGAGAGGGGAAGTGTTTAATTAGACATTAATTTCCTCTTTTTTGCTTTCAATCTCAGCCCTTCAACTTCCTCATCCAATGGCCCTAAGGAGGACTTATGAACTCAAATGTAAGAGGTGGACTCTCTTGATCTTTACACTATATATATATATATATATATATACTTCATCTCTTTAAGTGAAATTACATATCTTTTGTGTATATCTTGGTATTGATTTTTTTTATGGTTTTTTTTAACATTTCTATTAGTTAATTAAGTCTAAACTCTTTATTTTGTTGTGTTTTATAGGATTCAATGTCATGATCTTCTTTGATGTGAACGCTTTATTGTTATGTTGTAAGTTACTACTTTCGCCTATTGTTTTATTTTTTCATTTTTTTATTTGTTTAACCCTTTAATTTCATATATGTATAGTTTCTATTCTTACCAGCTTTGAGTTCAACATGACAAAAAAACCTTATATTTCACCTCATTCAAAAAAAAATTTAAAAATTAAAAAATATAAGTTGCAAACACAACAACAAAAAAAAAAAAAAATGATGCAAACCTTTTAACTCTCTCCCATAACTTTGGTTATCAATTTACCCTATTTATTTAACTTTATTATCTTCTTAATGATGATCTTTTTGCTTTTCCCTCACTATTATATAACAATAATCATAATTTCCATGTTATTCAAAATATTGGTATGTAAAGTACAATATTATAAAAAGGCAAGATTAAATATTTCACTAAGTCATCTCACTAAGCCATGTGTCATAAAAAAAAATTATTTTTTTTATTATCATGTGTCACATGCTTATTAGTAAAAAAAAAAAATTAAAAAATATAAAGTCTCAAACATACAAAATAAATTAAAAAAAATTGATTCAAACTTTTTATCTCCCCCTCATAACTTTAGTCATCAATTTACCCTATTTATTTAACTTTATTACTTTTATTTAATGATGATATTTTTGCTTTTCCCTCACCATTATATAACAATCAAAATTTCCATTTTATTCGAAAAATTGGTATGTAAAGTTTACATAGATAACTAGAATATTTTTTTACTTTTTTTCTTTATTGTATATTGAATTAATTAGAATCTTATTTTTTATTATTTTTGTGTTTTCAAATTGCAGGATGATGATACATACTCACATAATTTAAAAATATTACCTTAAGCAACTTTTTATTAGTTGAATATGCAACTCTTTTCACTATAAAGTTTCATGCAGCGGCCCTAAAACTCCATCTATAATCTATACAATCTAATTAAAGGGGTATTTAAAATGACAAATCTAAATGTAACATGGAAATTTTAATGTGACGTGGATTATCAATTTATAGTTTCATGACATTGATTTCATTCACTCATCTATAAATAAATCTATACAATCTATAAAATATAATTAAAAGGCTACCCTAAAATGACAAACAAACGCCACCTAAACAAAACCACGTAGGATCCAAAAAGCCACCTAGATTAAAATTTAATGTGACGTGGCATATTTAAATGTGATGTTGCATATTTTTAATGTGACATGGCGAATTAATGTGACATGGATTATCAATTTATTATTACATGACATTAATTTAAATCATTTGTCTATAAATTAGTTTAATTCACTTATATCTATAATATTAAAGGATATTATCATTATTCTTAAATTAATTTTGTATATTAAATATATTGTCTTCCAAAATTTATATAACCCTTACAAATTTACATCAAATTTCATAATTTATAATTAATATTGACATTTTAATTGAAATTTTTGTAATAAAACATGTAAATAAATTTCATAATTTATAATTAAAATTGAAATTGAAATTTTAACTGGAATTTTTGTAATAAAACATGTTAAGGAATTAATTAAACCTCTTCATATTACTAAACACTCACCATTATTAACATTTTCCTATTTAATTCATTGTTTCTAAATTTTTTGTAATAAAACCTGTTAATAAATTAATTAAACCTCTTCATATTACTGAAAATCCACCATTATTAACATTTTCCTATTTAATTTTTTTTAATTAAACATGGTAATAAATTGATTAAAACTCTTCATAATACTTAACACACACCAAATTAATTAAAAGTTTTTCCTATTTAATTAATTTTTTTAACATAATATGTTAATAATTTTATTAAAACTCCTTATATTACTCAACACCCATAATTTTCATTAACATTTTGTCCTATTTAATTAATCTCTTGAGGTCCTCAGTAATCAAGTATCGAATTTAATAATACCACAAAGTAAATTAAAATATGGAAATTTATGATTGTGTAATGACTATAAAACCTACAATACCTATAATAGTTTCTATTCACTTTATTTATTTAAAATATGCCCATTTGTCATGAATTTCTAAGTTGTGGATTATATTTTATCGTTTAATTTATTTATTTGATTATATTGATTACATTGAGTATATTGAGTATTATTGTCGAATATTATTGTTGTTGTTGTTGTTGTTGTTGTTGTTGTTGTTGTTGTTGTTGTTGTTGTTGTTGTTGTTGTTGTTGTTGTTGTTGTTGTTGTTGTTGTTGTTGTTGTTGTTGTTGTTGTTGTTGTTGTTGTTGTTGTTGTTGTTGTTGTTGTTGTTGTTGTTGTTTGTTGTTGTTGTTGTTGTTGTTGTTGTTGTTGTTGTTGTTGTTGTTGTTGTTGTTGTTGTTGTTGTTGTTGTTGTTGTTGTTGTTGTTGTTGTTGTTGTTGTTGTTGTTGTTGTTGTTGTTGTTGTTGTTGTTGTTGTTGTTGTTGTTGTTGTTGTTGTTGTTGTTGTTGTTGTTGTTGTTGTTGTTGTTGTTGTTGTTGTTGTTGTTGTTGTTGTTGTTGTTGTTGTTGTTGTTGTTGTTGTTGTTGTTGTTGTTGTTGTTGTTGTTGTTGTTGTTGTTGTTGTTGTTGTTGTTGTTGTTGTTGTTGTTGTTGTTGTTGTTGTTGTTGTTGTTGTGTCCCATAAAGTATATTTTAATTTGTTATGTTGTTGGTTTTATGAATCATTTGCTTTATATTTGAATTCATGTTTTCCAGTTGGTTTAATTTAAGTGACTTACATGTGACATTGTTTTGATTCGTTTGTCAAGTTTTTGCCAGGTTGATGTTTTATCTTTTGGTCAATGTATTTTTTATATAACTTTAAAGCACCATGAAACGTATGTGAATGCAGATAAGGCAAACCATCACGTGGGTAATCTGAAGAGGGAAGAAATACAAAAGGCACGAAACTGAGGTAAAATTAAAGGTAAAAAAACGTAAGGTATAAACTGATAAGTAATTGATGATTGTTGATCTCAAAATAGAAGTCTTATAATATTTCTTTTATTTTGTTATTAAACGTATATTGTGGTGTAATTTTACTATTATACTTTCCTGATCAACCTATTTGAATTTTTATTTTTGTATTCACAAGTATAATCGTCTCTAACATATATTTTTCTTTTTCATTTTATATGAACTATTATCAAGGCATGTAATAAAAGGAAGCGAAAGTGAACCTTCGGGTAAATATTAAATAGTGTGATTTCTAAGTTCTACTTCGCATGTTTTTAAGTTTATGTGTTTTTTTTGTCAAAACAGGAATAATACATAAAACTTACTCTCATAATTTCCTTAAAAAAACTACTCTCATAATTAATGGTAAATAAATAAATACAAATAATTGAATGAAAAATCTTTAAAATTTCACAATTTACTTTTTTGAACCATCATGACAATTACTAACCATTTTAGTTATGTCATTTCCTCTTCCAATTTAAGTCTTCTCCAACTCCCACCTTTTGATTATTTTTCTATAAAATTTACTTTACTTTTTTAAATGGTTTATGCTTTTTTAACCGTTATAAGATGATCGTTGATATCAAATGGAGATCTTATAATATTTATTCAAATTTGTTATTAAGCGTATATTGTTGTGTAATTTTACTATTTGAATTTGTATTTTTGTATTCATAAGTAGAATCATCTCTAACATATATTTTTTCTTTTCATTTCATATGAACTATTATCAAGGCATGTATTAAAAGGAAGTGTACTAAAAGGAAGCGAAAGTGAACCTTCAGATAAATATTAAATAGCATGGTTTCTAAATTCTAATCCGTATATTTTTAAGTTTATGTGTTTTTTTTTCAAAACCGGAATAGATTATTTTATAGTCTTTAATACTATTTTTATTTTTATATAGGATCGTGGACATAAGTATAACAAGAGATGGATTAAATTCTTGAAATAGTAATAAGGAACTTAAAAAATTTTATGAACCTTTTGGAATTCGGATTTAGGGAATATAGCTTTTTAGATTATTGAGCAATTGAAATGAAAATTTAATTCGTAATGCATGGAGTAGATACCGACCATACCATCGAATTGTATCTAATATTTTTCTATCGATATAATAAATGTTTTTCGGATGTAAATAATATTTGAAGCATGCAAGTGGTGATAAGACTTCAAAGATATTTCTATGGGAGGGTTGATGGAGAGGTCTGTAAATAATTTGGAGATGACTATACTGGGGTATTGAGTTTACAACCTTACTAGGTTTGGTACCCGGCTTCGCCCGGCTACCTCTATTTTCCATTAAATTTTATTTTCAATGAAATAAACTATGTTGGAGTTGTCTAACTCACACGTTTACTATTTTTAATATATTTTTGTACGGCATATCTTGTAATTATGATGAAATGTAAAATTTATTTTCAAATTATGAGACACGCTCACTACCCCGCTATTAATATTATTACTTTCACGACATTCTTTCTTAATATCATTACGTTCACTACTCCCGTGGTTACTATTGTTTCTTTTACTAATTCCTCTATTTTTTCCTGCTAAATTCATTATTCCCGTTAATTTTATCCGGCCTATATTTAAATAAATAAAATATTTTCTTGAGTCGATTGGTTATTTAATTGTTCATACTTTTTCTCATTGTTACCACTGTTACTTTCACTACATTCATAGTTACTTTCACTACTCCCACTATCATTATTATAATTGTTACTACTCCCACATTAATACCGTTAATTTTATTAATCTCGTTACTGTTACTATTACTTTTACTACATTTAATTTAATGTATAATTCTATGATGATACTAATTAATTCCATAAGTCGGGCATGTTAATTTTAAGGAAAATCACTATATTCTTGTGTTTTCTAAATTTAATTACTTTGATTTAATGTAATTTCCATAAATATTCTTCATCAAGGCATCTTTATATTATACTTTTAACCAAAACTATATAATATTTACATTTAGATCCCTTTATCAGGTCCATCACACGGTGCTATCGATTTAAAACTATATAGTATAATTAATTTGTATAGATTTCTTTAATTACATTGAAGTCCCTTGGTTTCTGGAATTAATATATAGTATTGATAAGGCGTCATTGAAGATTTTTCCATGCGGAATTTATTATATACAGATGGTTTCAACTTTTAATATTTAAAAAAAACTCACTTTATTATATTGCGGAGTAAAACACACGTATAAATATAATGAGTCGTCTTTGTCATTGATCCGTTGTCAAGTTTCTCAAAATTAGTAGCTACCACATTGTCACTTGCAGGATTCGATTTTAAAAAATAAACCAAAGTTGTCAAAGAAATAAGATATTAACTAACCAATTTCTATGTATTTCAAGACTGTATATTTTTAAATGGATCAACAACTAATTGCTCGAATAAATATTAACAATACGATAAAAATATCAAAACTAAAACAGATAAACCCGTGAATTTCACGGGTCACAAACCTAGTTCTAATTTCAAAACCCAAAACTAAAATAAAGGAGATTCGAGATCTCATAATTACATAAAAATCATGTTTCCTTCATTACGAAAACATAATTGACTAAGGCCACACTAAGTATTACAAATTACAACCGATTGCAAAATTAAATACGTAAATAAAAATCATTCATTCGATTCATTCAACATAATTAAAAGCATCAACTAAAATAAATTAAACATACATAATACAATTCATTAATTATGTTGATTAATTTATCCAAACCACCTATTTAAATTAAATTAAGTGACAATTCCGCAATTTAATCACATTAATTTCATTTCAATCCATATTAAACTTGTCATATGAATTCTATCCGTCAAAATTTTAAACCGCTTTAAAATAACTCGGTATCATTAAATTGTGAACCGATTCACAATAACTAATTGGCCAAAATTAAAAAAAAAAAACAAAAACCAATTACAAATTGGTTCGGCTGAAAAAAAATAAAATAATTTTTTTTTTTATATAATTGACAGCCATTACACGGCTGAAAAAAACAGCCCCTTCCCCTTTATTTTTTTATTCGGCAATTTGAAAAGAGGAAAAAAACTTTCCATAATTTTTCTTTTAGGGAAAAACAAAACTTTCCTTCTTTTCTTTTTCTGATTCGGTAAAAAAAAACCTAAAATCGTTTTTTTTTTCACGGAAACCAAAATTTTTTTTTTTTTTTTGAGCCGTCAAAAATTTCCTTTTGCGGCATAAAGCCCTAAAACAAAATTGATGAAGAACAAAGTTTACAGTTGCTAATAGAACATGGTTTAGCAAATGAATTAACAAGCATGATTAATCTTATATGCTAAAACTATATAGCAAAAACAAGTTCTTGTATCAATGACATGATGATACTATATCTATTCTAACTTAATCAGCATTAAATCAAAATTTGTCAATTCTTCATATGACAATTTTAACCGATTAAAACAATAATATGATCAAAAGAAATTGGATATAAATCATCAAACAAAAGAAAAAAACAAAAAAAAAAAACAGTTCAAAAGAAAAAAAGTCTCGGCCAAAAAAAAATTTAACCCAAAAAAACGGAACCCTAATTTTTATACTCGAAAATTAGGTTGTAGTTTACATACAATTTTATGAAAATCATCAAAATTAAAATCGTGGCCTTGTGCTCTGATACCACTTGTGGGAAATAATCTGTATACTTCCCTTAATTTAGAAGGATTATAACGATTTAACAAAGATGATCTAAGGTCATAAAATAAAATACATAAACAAAAGTAAAAGATTCAGAAATAACCTTCGGTCCTAGCAAATATGGCCTAAGAACAATATCAAAATTGATATTCGCCTATTAGTTGCACCCAAGACGATCTAAGATATGCCCTTTGATTATGCTAGAAATCAATCTAAAATTTTCTGTAAAATTTTACTGTCTTTGTGTTCTTGTGATGAGGAAGAGGAGGCAAGGTCAGGAAAAAGCATTAGGGTAGAAATAATTCTCTCCCTTTCTTTTATATAGACTGAATTACCAAATTAATTAGGAAAGATATTACTCCCCTAATTTCCGGCCAATGTTGACCGAAATAAGGAATAAAATTTCCTTATTTTTGGTCTTTTCAAAAATATATAATATGTGTTGAATTGTCATCTAGTGAGGATCGAACCCATGACCTCTTGGTATGTGTACCCTCACTATTACCACTATGACACATTCAACTTGTTGATATTAAATACAACTGATTATATTTAATTACGAATTAACAGATTAATTCGTCCAAACTAACCTCATATATATTTAATTAAATATAACTTATTATATTTAATTTACGAATTGACAGGTAATTCGTCTCAACTTAATATTATTTAATTTTCATTAAATAATTATCTCATCAACACATTGACTAACTTTTTAGTCATTTTGGGCATCAATGTAATTATATTTCTATAACCACATTTCTCAAACACGTCCTATAGGTGTGACCTTTAGGGACCAGTTGATCACCGCCATCTGTATGATAATAACGTCAAACTTTCTAGCAAGCCAATCGTTATTAGGTAAACGTTAATCAACTGATTAAATATACGAAGTATACCCTTGTGAACCTGTAAGAGATTTACAAATGTTATCACACTAATTTGTGGAGGACACCAGCTCCAACAATAACCACCTATAATCTTAACACTCGCCATGCATAAATCTAAGGCTCTCTTACTTAAACAATTCTCATACTTCAATTCACTCGTCACGCCACCTAACCTATACCTCAAAATCTTTAGCTTAATCAAAACTTCAATTGTTCCCTATTACTGCCAAAACGAGATAATCCTCTATACCTGCACCTATCTCCATACTCATAACTCACGATCCACAATTATTACATACACTCACACTAGATCCTCAAGTTCTTTTCTTTCATCACCGCAAAACTCATACACAACTTAACATGACACTAATACCCAACACCCTACACTCACTGTCTCAACGAACGATTATGAACCACCTGCAGCTTTCAGATCATTACCACACATGTTCTACGACTCACTTGCCATGACTATGTGCACCAATGCCTCATCTACAACAAGATCAAAAATACTGCAACAACTTTATTGTCCTTTGATGCGAGGAAGAAGGATAAGGTTGGGGTACGGAGTGACAGTACAGGTACAGTTCCAGTTGCTCGAGATGGGAGAGGTCGATCGTTTAACAGGGAGGATGGATCGAAGCATGGCAAGTCTCGGTCCAGGAACGCTTCTAGGAATAATGATGTGAAGTGTTTCAAGTGTGGTGACCTTGGGCATATTAGGCAGTTCTGTCCTAAGAAATGCGGGAATGAAGAAAATTAAACAAGGGCGACACCAACTTGGTTGCCCGTGAAGGAAGTAGTGGTTGTTTCCTTACCGATGGTAATGACATATTTGCGGTCACGGATGTGAATGACGTGTGTTCCAAGGAAGAATGGATATTAGATTCTGGTTGTGTCAACCACATTTGCTGTAATACTCCGTATTTATAAGTCTCTGGGTACTCTATCGAGTAGGCCTTACTCTGTCGAGTAAGGGAGAGTTGCGTTTTAAAATAGTTTCTGACCTGTTGGGTACTCGATCGAGTAACGTAGATACTCGATCGAGTAAGGGGGCACTCGATCGAGTACCTTAGCTACTCGATCGAGTAGCCGGTTTACGGGGAATGATTTGACGGGTTTTGCTAATAACGCGAGTTTGATATAAAAGGTTTCCGTCATTTTATTTCGTCATTTCTTTTAACCTTTCTAAACCCTTCAAAAGAAAAGGAGTTACGTAGTTCTCTCCCGTCGCGTTGTTGGCAAATCCTCAAGGCTAGGAGTGTCGGATCATCTTGTTCTTTGCATCATAGTGATCCTTGCGTCGAGGGTAAGACCTGTATACCATTTTTATAGTATTCCATTAAGTTTCGTTAAACCCTAATTTTGGGAATTGGGGGTTCTGTTGTGTTATATGCATGGTAGTGATTATGTGTTTGTATGTTAGGAGGAGGATTCGTAGAGGAAGCTTTTTGATACCAGCTGTGAGATCGTCTGATTGTTGTGCTTTCCAGGTAGGGTTTCCCTACTCAGTATTACCTACATAATGTGTGGTGATTGTGCTGTAATTAGTGTGATTGCTTGGTTCAGACGATTGTTGATATTGTGATTGTGATTGTTTGTCTGTGGTTCTCGAGATGCGTTCTCGGCTGAGTGGAGTCACTTGCGGGAGTGGTTTCACGCCCTAGTTTCGCCCTTCGTGGAACCCGCCACGGAAGGGGATGTGCACATTAATGGGACAGGGTTATCGCTCGGTATGATGAGCGGGGCTTAGGTGGGAACGGCTGCGGTCCCCCACTGGCGTGGGCGATCCGGTGGACGATCGGTGACGGAGATGGAGTGGAGTGCACGATTGTGTATGATTGCTTGAGTTTGTGTTGGTTGATCGTTGATTATATAACTTGTGTAAATAGTACTCGACCCGGTTTAAATGTTTTAAAACTCGTGGTGATCCATTCGGGGTGGTGAGCGAGTTATTGAGCGGTATGGTGATGCGTATGGGATAATCGGGAGGAGTCACCACGATGCGATTTAGAAGTCTTCCATTTGTGTTTGATAGTTTTATAGTCTTTTGATAGTAGATAGTTTTGGAGAACTTGTATCTCTTTATCAGTTTGGTTTGGCATGTAATCACATTAAACGTTAATTACTATTTAAATATGTTTCTTTATTGTCTTATGATAATCATTGCCTCGGGTAACCGAGATGGTAGCATTTCCATGCCTTAAGTGGTCCTGGTAAGGCACTTGGAGTATGGGGGTGTTACAAAATGGTATCAGAGCGACGATCCTGAAACCTGTAACCAATGAATTCAATGAACCTAGGGAGTCTAATTAAAATGAACCCGGGGTAAAAGTTGTAGGAGCTAATGCAAAGGCTTGGGAGACGTCCTAAAGTCGCGAACTCGCCCTACAATTTTAAACCGGTCACCATGGGATATGAGTCGGGATCGCTATGTGTTTACTAATGCTATATTGCGTGTGTTGGATGGATGAGTGTTATATAGTTGAATGGATGTGTGGTGGAAAAGATGAAGGTAATTTTTTTCTATGATAACATGAATTGTGATGGGAATTACTACTGGTTACTATTGTGTATATGCATATGATTGCATGCATATGATCGGATGAATAAGTTGTATGAATACGGGTATGAATGTGATCTATGATTTGGTTGAAAAGATGAGTTAAGGAATTGCATGAGAATATGAAATTCATGTGGAGAACATGTTTATGTTATGGAAGTGGATTTTCTACTTTTTCTATGTTAGTAACATGTGAATAGGGGGATTTTATGTCGTATATTATATTATTGTTGTACATAAAGGTATAGAATAAAAGGATGTGGGTAAATCATGATTGACAAGTTAAATAATCTATGTGCATGATGAATGTTGTTGTTTTGCTTTTGGAGATAGTAACATGTGATTAGGAATACTGGTTTTGTGAGTATTGAGTTGTTTTTGTTTACCATTGTTGTCGTTTAAGTTGTTTGAAAGAGAAAATCGAATAGTTATGTCGTCTGATTACAGCAAAGTTGTCTTTAAACTGTTATAACTTGAGATGCATAAATGATTTTAATGTGATTCCAATTGGAGGTGATAGCTTGTTCTTTTATGATTCTAACGATAGGTCACACGCCCAAAACGACCAAGAAATGAGTGAGTTATGACTGTTTTATGAAAACTGGACAGTGCTGAGAAATGCGTAGGTACTCGATCGAGCAGCCTTGGTACTCGATCGAGTAGGGGGGAACTCGATCGAGTACGACAGTTACTCGATCGAGTAGCCCTGGTGATTTATTTTTCGTGCTTCTGACCTTCACCTACTCGATCGAGTAAGTCCCTTACTCGATCGAGTGTCCTGTACTCGATCTAGTGACCCCTATTTCGGGTCATATGCTTATCTTTTGAATTCGTTGCATATTATGTTTAATTCAAAGATGTTATTTTACTTATTTATGCATTGTTTTACATGTATGTTGGTCTTGATACGTAAGTTACCCAATCTTATGGTGAAGTGAGTGGCTTTTTGTGGGGAGTAGGAGTTCGGTGGGAGGACATAAGTTATATGTGTTGTGATAGATAGTGGAAAAAGAAAAGGAAGATTGGTATGGATTATTGAGACATAGAGCATGTTTTGTGAGATGAGATGAGCGATATGTTTGTATGTTGAGTAATGTAAAAGTAAATGAATGTGGGCAAGAGTGATGTAAGTTTAAGGAACGTGAGAATGAAAAGATTGAAAGTAAGGATGTGGATAGTGGCAGCTTGAGATGTGTAAAGAATTATGGAGGGAGATGGTTAGGAGTCTTGTGGGTCAAGAATATATGTACTGAAAGTTCGTTTTAAAGGGGTTGAGAAGAGCGGTATATAGTGAACTTTGTGGAGACATGTTGCGAGGTGGGTTTGTAGACAGTGAATGAGTTTGAAAGATTTGGTTTATTCAGAGGTGGAACTACATGTGATTTTTTTGGGCATTTAACGGTATGAAATAAATTTGGATTTCTAGAGATGTACGAAGCAGATGCAATTGTTTGTACAGTGAACGTTGATTTGATGGATAGATTAGTAGTAAGTGTGAGTGATAGCGTAGTAAGAGAAGATCCATGGTAACAAAGAGTGAGATGATATCGATATGAAATAATGAGATTCGAGTTTTGGAGCGATGAGAGGGTAATTGGAGCACTAAAGGGTTAGGTAGAAGTAGTAAGGAGTTGAGACATTAAATGGAATTGTTGAGTATAAAGAGAAAAGAAGGATAAAAGTAAGCTGAAAAAAAAAAAATGTTCACCGGAAGTATGTGATATAAAAGTAAGGAATCATCGGGATGTATGATACTACCAGGAGTAAGTGAGTTAACGGTCATACAGAAGTTTCAAGACAACATGGTTAGTCATGAGTTTTGAGGAATTAAGGGAGTAAGAGGGTGATTTAGTATCTGCACTCTATGAGATTTTGGTGGAGAGTTAGATGACGATACAGTTCGGGATAGTATTAGAAAGAATGTTAAGGTAAATTTTGTTGGTGGATTTGATGTTCGTTATTTGGAATGTTAACCAAAGATAGGAAAGAAACCGTGATGTTTAGCGATGAGTGTAAGAGGTTTGATGTCCGGACAGCGGTAGTGTTATGGTTTGTGACTAGTGGTTAAGGGTGATGGTATATTAGAAAGGTAGCAATTCTAAAGAGGTTAATTCTGTAGAGACCAGATTGATATGTATGGTTGTGAGAGGGTATAAGATCTGGTTAGATGAGGCGGATGCTAATAGTTGAATAGTAATGGTATGATTATATTGGGCAGGAAGTGATGGTTGTGCGAATGGGGGAATATGTTATGAGGGGCATATGAGTTAAACTCGGGCGACAGGTAACCTATGTTGAGTGGTAACTTACGTGATCAGGACTGACCATTTGGATGTGATTATGGGTCTATGTTATATATAAATGTTTGTGTGAGGTTCTGACCTCACAAGAAGTGGTATGATGTAATAATTATAAAGTTGTTATCTAAATGTTCTGTAATACATGTTGGATACGATAGCGTAATGGAATGATGTTTAAAAAGGTAATAATTTGACTGTTTTGGCATGACTAGTTATGCTTGTATATATTCGCGATACATATTAATCTATGATATGGTAAGGGGATGATATTCATGAGTTATCTGTTTAATTCATATAATATGTTGCTTTGTGATTTGGTAAAGTGGATTTGAGTAAGTTTTTCTTGTCCGAGAAGTTATGTTGAGACAATGCTTATAAAATTGTGTAAGTTGTGATGACTATCGATGTGGTTGTGGTGCCTCGGGTGGTGATCCGGGCACGGTATTTAGTGTTGTGATGCGGGTATTTTCGCACTGCGGTGTGGCTGTTGGTGGCGGTGTTGCGATGCCGTCACCGGTTATGGTGGAGTAGGCGGGATGATTATGATTCGAGTTTCGAAAGTATATACCAGTTATACATAGATTGTTGTTTTATTTTTTTGTTGTTTCCAGTGAGTTTCAGTTTGGACAGATAGACCGTCGTTTTGTTTGTTTATGTTTCTTATCAGTTAAGTTTTGGAATGAGGGTAGAGTATGATATGAAATAGAGTCGTATATGTTTTCGTTGTTGTCATGGTATAGTGATGTTCTATTGATGGGACACGGTTGTGAGAGGTTGTTACAGTAATTTTGATCTTGTTCTAGATAAGGCTTTAGTAGACATGGTAATGACAAGTGATTCGTAGAACATGTGTGGTAATGATCTGAAAGTTGCAGGTGGTTCATTAACTTTTGTTGGGACAGTGAGGGTAGGGTGTTTGGTTTTACTGTCATGTTAAGTCATGTATGAGTTTTGCAGTGATGAAAGAAAAGAACTTGAGGATCTGGAATGAGTGTACGTAACAAGTGTGGATCGTGAGTTATGCTTTTGATGATGGGAGTTTTATATAGTTTATATAGAGAGGTATGTCATGTTGCGGTAATGTGGAAAAGTTGAAGTTTTGGGTTAAGCTAAAGATTTTAAGGTATAGGTTAGGTGGTGTGACGAGTGAATTGAAGTATGAGAATTGTTTAAGTAAGAGAGCCTTGGATACATGCATGGCGAGTGTTTAGAGTATAGGTGGTTATCTATGACATGTGATGATGATGAGAATAATGAGAAGATATAACTAAGGATATAGTATTAGTAGGTTACGAGGACGTAACATTTATCTTAAGAGGAGTAGGATGCGATAAAAGAGATTTTGATGGTTGTACATATGGTAGTATGTTTGGAAGTGGAGTGTTGGTGTAGCATAACGGACTGTTTCATTAAAGGTCATGGCCGTGCTTGTAACAGCTAGTGTTGACAGTTGGATGATGAGGTTATGAGTGTGAGTAAACTTCGAGGACGAAGTTCCTTTTAAGGGTGGTAGAATGTAACATTCCGTTTGATGTCTATGAGTGTCTTGATTTTGGATTTGATAGTGGATGATATTATGGAGCTAGCAGCGTTAGAGGATGGTAGTTGGTTATGTATGGAGTTGGTGTCGTGAGAGATATATATGTGGTGGATACGATATCGTGAGTCATGTTAGGTAAGTAAACATAGTTGGTGGAGTGGGTGTTAAAAGTTCATGTTTTATGTTTGGTCGAGTTCTTGAGTTCTTAGTTATGTTGTTGTGTCTTGGTCGAGTTAGTATGATTGTTTTTATGTATGGGTTGAACTTCGGGGACGAAGTTCTTTTTAAGGAGGGAAGACTGTAATACTCCGTATTTATAAGTCTCTGGGTACTCTATCGAGTAGGCCTTACTCTGTCGAGTAAGGGAGAGTTGCGTTTTAAAATAGTTTCTGACCTGTTGGGTACTCGATCGAGTAACGTAGATACTCGATCGAGTAAGGGGGCACTCGATCGAGTACCTTAGCTACTCGATCGAGTAGCCGGTTTACGGGGAATGATTTGACGGGTTTTGCTAATAACGCGAGTTTGATATAAAAGGTTTCCGTCAGTTTATTTCGTCATTTCTTTTAACCTTTCTAAACCCTTCAAAAGAAAAGGAGTTACGTAGTTCTCTCCCGTCGCGTTGTTGGCAAATCCCCAAGGCTAGGAGTGTCGGATCATCTTGTTCTTTGCATCATAGTGATCCTTGCGTCGAGGGTAAGACCTGTATACCATTTTTATAGTATTCCATTAAGTTTCGTTAAACCCTAATTTTGGGAATTGGGGGTTCTGTTGTGTTATATGCATGGTAGTGATTATGTGTTTGTATGTTAGGAGGAGGATTCGTAGAGGAAGCTTTTTGATACCAGCTGTGAGATCGTCTGATTGTTGTGCTTTCCAGGTAGGGTTTCCCTACTCAGTATTACCTACATAATGTGTGGTGATTGTGTTGTAATTAGTGTGATTGCTTGGTTCAGACGATTGTTGATATTGTGATTGTGATTGTTTGTCTGTGGTTCTCGAGATGCGTTCTCGGCTGAGTGGAGTCACTTGCGGGAGTGGCTTCACGCCCTAGTTTCGCCCTTCGTGGAACCCGCCACGGAAGGGGATGTGCACATTAATGGGACAGGGTTATCGCTCGGTATGATGAGCGGGGCTTAGGTGGGAACGGCTGCGGTCCCCCACTGGCAGGGCTTGTAACAACCCGGATTATAAAACAAAGGAAAAACTTATATAAAGAGAATATCAGAGTACGATACTGATAAAAGGGTCAAGGTGGCGGAAACACCTGACCAATCCGGTTCGCTACTAAAATCCAAACAAACTAATACATTGTTCAAGGTTCTTAAAACTTAAAAGCAACTCCTATTTATTATTAAGCTCGCTTCGCACATCCCCAAGCAAGCATCAACCAAACAGCATCAAACTGAACAACCTGAGAAGGGGGTGTCGACAATCAGTCGGGAGTAACTAGATGCTCTCCCAGTCATGTTTACAACAATTGAATATAATCAACAATCATCAATAAATGAAATGTAAAACCAGTAAACATGTGAGATCATCTATACTCATGAAAACCCAACAAAGCTTACCGTGACTTATCAATCTTAGACGGAATCACGCAAACCTAAACCATATGCAAGAACTAGACCATGTACCCTAATAACCATTGTAGGACACGACCCCTAACGACTTAAGGCACAATGCTAGCATCAAAGCATAGCGAATACGGTAACACACAATCCACAGCAACAGAAGGCACAAAGCTAGCAACAAAGCATAGCGAATAGAGCGAACGCCCATTAGAGCGTATCACCACTGCCTCTAACTTGTCAGAGCGTATCACCACTGCCTCTGACTGACAGAGCGTATCACCACTGCCTCCATCGGTGTGGAGCGTATCACCACTGCCTCCACGGTACTATGTATAGCGTATCACCACTGCCTATATGCCTAAGACCCGGCCAGACCTCTCGATGCAATAACTGTACACCGAACGACACTCGGGACCCAGAACGTATAATTAACGAATCTGGCCACCCCCGAACATAGACCAAAATAAATCCCGCATCAACGGGTGGCGTTAGTTCATTCCGATAGTATATAACTGATACTACCGTCATCTATTCAAACCAGCCAACAAACAAAGGCACAATATAACTGACTGTACTAACATGCGTGAACAACATCACGACTCAACCCATAGGATAGTATAACTGACCATCCTACTTATCATATGAATAAGAGTAACCAAATACATATGCAACAATTATATAATAACAACTGAACATCACATAACAAGTGAAACAAGTATAAACAACCCATGTTATAGTAACTCCAACTATAACTTTAGTATTTAATCATTTAATGTTATAGTAACCTAACCATAACATGAACTCTGGATGCGAGGCTATAGTAACCTCGACTATAACTTCAACATATACGACTGGAAGTTACACTTACCTCAACTATAACCTTGACACGAAACACAAAGTTATACTAGTTCCAACCATAACCTTGAGCCATAAATCTCAGGATATATTAGTTCCAGCTATAACCTTATCTCGTACTTCAATGTTATAGTTGCCTCAGCCATAACTAGAGTAACTACCCAAAGTTGTATTAACTTTAGCTATAACACTTGAATCATCATCAATGTTATACTAGCTTTAGCTATAACTTTGGGGAGCACCCTTGGCCGTTTATCATGCCGCCACTAGGGTTTGATTCGGAAACCCTAATTACGCTCATGACACCCATAATAAACACATAAACAACATACGACATATAATTAATACATTAAAACATATACAAACGCGTGAAAACATAATTAACATGATAATAAACAATCAAACATGTACTAATCATACAAAACATTCATTAAATCATATTAATTACATCAATTGTCATAAACACAATTAAAAGAAAACACCTAGTTACCTTATTAAGCAAATAAACCGTAGAGATCGTCTTCAACGATATAAACGTCTTCTCCAGGAGCAACTTCCACGCCTTTATGAATCATCCACGTGCCAAAGATAACGAATCTAATAAATATACTAACTATATGTATAAACTATAAAAACTATAAAACTATGCGAAAACGTAAAACTTACGAAGAAGATAGATAAATCCAAGAAGTAGGATCGATCTAAGCAC
The DNA here is from genome assembly GCF_048544455.1 of Silene latifolia. Taxonomy (NCBI): domain Eukaryota; kingdom Viridiplantae; phylum Streptophyta; class Magnoliopsida; order Caryophyllales; family Caryophyllaceae; genus Silene; species Silene latifolia. Next base: position 23,477,489 of record NC_133530.1, on the reverse strand, counting down.
GAAAGAACGATGAAGAACGAAGAAGAAAAGAGGATAGCACGAAACCCTAGGCAGGGTGGCGCGCGGCACAAGGAGGAAGAGAGAAGGAGAGAATTAGGTTTAGGGTTTTGTGAGATTATGAGAAAAGAAGAGCAAGGGTTTGGTTTCCCTTCATATATATAGAGAAGCTCATGGGTTTATTCTAGGTTTAGGCCCAAAACTCACCCATCAACACTAAGATTCACGTGAGACCCAAGGAGGAAACGGATCTTCTCCGTTTTTCGAGCCCAACGAGCCCAAAAGACGACCAACGGATATTTTCCCGAAAATAAAATATAAAATATGGGAAAATAAAATTATAGAATTATATTATGGAAATTAGGGGTGTTACAATCCAACCCCCTAAAAAGAAGTTTCGTCCTCGAAACTCGATAAGAGAACTACCTCACTCGAAAAGATGTGGATGCTTCTCTCGCATAGACGCTTCGGTTTCCCAAGTCTCTTGCTCGAACTTCTGACTCCTCCACAAAACTCGAACCAAAGGTACAACCTTATTCCTTAACCTCTTCTCCTGACGTTCCAAAATGCGAACAGGACGTTCCTCATAAGTCAGGTTAGGCTCAACCTCGATAACATCAGCCTGTAGAACATGAGAAGGATCACTGCGATAACGATGCAACTGCGACACATGGAACACATCATGAACCTTCGACAAGTTCGGAGGTAAAGCCAACCTATAGGCTACCTCGCCAACTCTCTCGAGCACCTCATACGGTCCAATATACTTAGGACTAAGCTTGCCCTTAAGCCCAAACCCCTTAACACCTTTCATCGGCGAAACCTTAAGAAAAACCTTATCGCCAACCTCAAACTCAATCGGCCTACGCCGCGAGTCTGCATACGTCTTCTGTCGATCCTGGGCTGCCTTAAGCTTCTCGCGGATCAACCTCACTTGCTCAATCAATTCCTGAACCAACTCTGGACCAAGAACGACAGCCTCACTAGAATCGTCCCAACACAAAGGACTACGACACTTCCTTCCATAAAGTGCCTCAAACGGAGCCATCTGAATACTAGCTTGATAACTGTTGTTATAGGAGAACTCCACAGCGGTAAACTCTTCTCCCAACTAACATGAAACTCCAAAGCACAAGCTCGCAACATATCCTCAAGCGTCTGAATCGTACGCTCAGTCTGCCCATCGGTTGTGGCGTGAAAAGCCGTACTCATCTTAAGCTCACTACCCAAAGCCAACTGAAGCTTCTTCCAAAACTGAGAACAAAACCTCGGATCACGGTCAGAGATGATATCCTTAGGAACCCCATGAAGACGAATGATCTCTCGTTGATAAGCATTCGCTAGTTCCTCGAGACTCCAAGTCTCCCTCATCGGATTCATTCCTCTCGGCGACCTCGACAAACCCATAACGAAGTCCATCGAAATCGAATCCCATTTCCATGTGGGAATCTCCAAAGGTTGTAGTAGACCACCAGGTCTCTGATGTTCGAACTTAACCTTCTGACAAACCAAGCAACGGCTCACAAACTCGGTGATCTCTTTCTTCATACCCGGCCACCAAAACTTTAGCTTCAGATCCTTATAGATCTTATCACCACCAGGATGAACCGAATAGGGAGTACTATGAGCCTCTTTGAGAATCTTACATTTTAAGACCTCACAGCTAGGCACACACCAACAACCATGGAATCGTAGACCATCATCAGGCCCAACGTCGAAGTCTTTGGCGCGCCCTTCGCTTATAGCAACTCGAACTCCTTCTAAGTATTCATCCTCTCTTTGCTTAACTCGGATCTCATGGAGGATCTCGGGTTCAGCAACCATCGCATTCAAATCTAAAGTACCAGGAAGAACTACCTCAAGGCTCATCTTCTGGAACTCTCGACTTAAGTCATCAGGTAACACAGATCTCATAGCGTGACACACCTTACGACTCAAAGCGTCGGCAACCACGTTTGCCTTACCCTCATGATACTGTAGCTCAATCTTGTAGTCGTTAAGAAGCTCCAACCAACGTCTCTGCCTCATGTTAAGATCTCTCTGAGTGAAGATATACTTCAAGCTCTTATGATCCGTATAAAAGTTGCAAGAGACTCCATACAAGTAGTGTCGCCACAGCTTAAGTGCAAACACCACTGCTGCTAACTCAAGATCGTGAGTCGGATAGTTCGTCTCGTGAACTTTCAACTGTCGGGAAGCATAAGCCACAACCTTACCCTTCTGCATCAAGACACAACCCAACCCAAACTTCGACGCATCACAAAAGACATCGAACTCAACGCCCTCTTCTGGTAGAGTCAACACAGGAGCGGTAGTCAACCTCGTCTTCAACTCCTGAAAAGCAGCTTCACAAGCCTCAGTCCAAATGAACTTGGATTCCTTCTTCATTAACTGAGTCATCGGTCTTGCGATCTTAGAGAAATCATGTACAAACCGACGATAATACCCAGCTAATCCAAGAAAACTCCGAACCTCGTTCACATTCCTTGGACTTTCCCAATCGACCACGGCTCGAATCTTCGACGGATCAACCATAACTCCATCGCCAGATATCACATGACCCAAGAAGGTAACTTCCTTTAACCAAAACTCGCACTTCGAGAACTTAGCATACCACCTCTGCTTACGCAGAGTCTTCAAGATAACACGAAGGTGATTCTCGTGTTCAGCCTCATCTCTCGAGTAGATCAGTATGTCGTCTATGAACACCACGACACACTTATCCAAATACTCGCTGAAAGTGCGGTTCATCTGATCCATGAAAACGGCAGGTGCATTCGTCAACCCAAATGGCATCACCACGAACTCATAGTGGCCATACCTCGAACGAAAGGCAGTCTTAGGAATATCCTCATTCCTAACTGGAATCTGATGGTAACCAGACCTCAGGTCGATCTTCGAGAACACACTCGCGCCACGGAGCTGATCAAACAGATCCTCGATCCTCGGCAAAGGATACTTATTCTTGATAGTAACCTTGTTCAGCTCACGGTAGTCAATGCACAACCGCATACTACCATCTTTCTTCTTGACGAACAAAACAGGAGCACCCCACGGCGAAGCACTCGGTCGGATAAAACCCTTATCGATCATCTCCTCAAGTTGTTTCTTAAGTTCTTGTAACTCAGCTGGTGCCATACGATAAGGAGCCTTCGAAATGGGACCAGTTCCAGGTAGCAACTCAATCGAGAACTCTACATCTCGCTCAGGAGGAATACCAGGTAGATCCTCAGGAAAAACATCGGGAAACTCCTTAACCACAGGGATCTCCTCTAACTTTGACTCAACTGAATAGTTAATGTCATGGGTGTTGTGGTGGTAAAAATCAAAATGTCAAATGGGGTGGTGCAGACTTTGGACAAGGTTGCCTATGTTCCAAAATTACGGCAGAATTTAATTTCACTTAGTCAATTGGACTCCGAAGGTTATGGGTATAAAACTCATAAGGGAGTTTTGAAAGTGACTAAGGGTTCTATGGTCCTCATGAAGGGGGAGCTACGTCGTGGTTTATACTGTCTGGATGCATATGCAGAAAAAACCTCAAAGGATAGCTGGAAACGGAAAAGTCGTGCACGTGTTTCGTTTGCAGAAGAAGCAACGAGGGTAGATTGTTTCCAGGTTGCAGACGGGCGCAAAGGTAAAATTCCTACTGGTAGAAAGGTGGAGAGCAAGAGGTTTCTTTCTAGAGTCAAGTAATGTCATTGACTGAGTTTAGGCTGTACACGGTGCATTGGCTGTGATATTGAGTTAGGAGTGGAGACCGGATACTAACTCGGGTGTGCAGCTGGTAATTTCAAAAGGCCTGGTTGAAATCCTCGGTGGTTGTCTCTTGTGTTGAAGGGGGAGATTTGTTGGGTAACACCCAATTGTCCAACACAAGTTTTGTTCAATGTTACAAGATGTTACATGTACATACATTACAAAGTTACAATGTACATGGTGGAGTTCAATGAATTATATTTGATTCATTATATTAGCTATGAACAAGGGAGACTAATGTCTTTATGAAGATGTTAGTACATGGAATTTGTTCCATAGGCTAGCTTTCCTATATAAAGGATGGTTTTCATTTGGAAAACAACACAACAATATTTTACAACAAATATCAAACAAGGTGACTTAGCTTGGTAGAAAATAGTAAGTCGGGTTTGAGGGTGAGAGGCAATATAACGGGTGTTATAATACAATAATTTAGGAGGTTACTCTAGGGGCGATATTAGTGGCATTGACTAATAGTAATGGAGGGCTAGAGATTGTTATCTTATATTATTGTGGATTTCGAACTCGTATTAATACGGGACGGTTACGTTGTACTGGTACTATATTATTATAGTGGATTCTAGTCGATTTGGCTAGTGGGTTTTACTTCCGGTTTGGAAGGTTTTGCCCTGGGTTTGACCCTAAAATATTGTCTCATCGTAATATTTCTTACATTTATTTACTTTTACGGTTTACTTGTCGATTGGTTGCTTCCGTTGCGCGTGGGAAATTGACGTTAATTTCCCAACAATATGTAACACACCATGTTAACCGCAGAAGTTTTTCAGGTGGGAGGGATACTTATCTATTGATAAATTTTAGCGGGTGTTAGGTGAATTGTATGATTTGTATCTGTTAAGGATTGTGGATGGTGAAATTGGTGACCCCTAAGCTGAGGAGAATTCTAATCACATTAATAATTAATACAATTGGTCTCCCTTGTGACGGGTTACCATTTGTGACGGATATTTTGTGAGATAAAATGGTAACAAAATGGGTTAGTGGAGAAAGGGGACCACATAAATAGTGTTGCAGAGAGAGAAAAAGTGGGTACATTGTGAGGTAAAATGGTATCCGTCTTCAGCTTGTGACGGATATGTCATGTCTTCAATGAGAATTTGTGTAATTAATAACTTAGACGTGAGAATCGGTGACTATAAATATGCACAAATTGCATATGAATAACCTAATCACATTAATAACTCACCAATTCTCAATAATCATCTAGAAAATTCTCGAATCTCATCGCAATACAACGTTGACTTCTAACTTGAAGGGCGGACATTATTTTTTAGGGTAATGTACTGAGTTGTATTTAAACATTAAATACCTTCTAATTGGATATTAAGTTAGGAATTAAGAACTAAATTACACATTAACCAATACATTTAATTCATATATCAAGAATTTATTTCCTCTTTTGGTTTCTTAAATACAACCCAGTGGATTGTATTTATCATTACCCTATTTTTTATAGTGTCTAGACTTTATATCATTAACATATACAAATCTCTATATTAAAAAGCAGATGAATTAGCGGTCTTACGATATAATACTCTTTACAAAGTAAGAATTATTTATTTGTCACAAGTGAAAATAAAAATACCTTACACGAAGACCATAAATATGGGTGCAAAGCGAATCAACATGATATTTGAATTGAAGTGCATTTGAAGAATTTGAGGTCAACTATACGAAATTCTTCCTTTAATATATCATAATCAAATACACTCCCTCCATATCACACCAATTGTAACATTGATTTTTTCACATTTATCGAGACACATTTTACAATGTGAATATCTTTAGTTACACATTATTAAAAATTATAAAAATTTGATATTCCTATAGCATTCATGACGATAAATTAAACAAGATCTCACATGACTATATTTTCTCTTATAGATTAAGAATAATATCGAAGATTCCTTACGATTATGAATAGTGGCAAGATTCTCAATGTTACCATTGGTCTGGTATGGAGGGAGTAAGATTTTTTTTGTAACGGTTTTGCCTAAGTACTCCCTCCATTTTTTAATATATGTCGTTTTAGATAAATCAACTTTTTTTAGTTTATATGTCGTTTAAGAGCTTGTTTTCCTTTTCCAATGCACTTTTGCGTTTTCCATACACATTCACTTCTTTCTTATGCATTTAATTAATTAGTTGTGAAGAGAATTAACCAATAAGAGGTAGTGTTTAGGATAATAAAATTTTATTTTCAAGATTTCTAAGGTTATTAATTATACATAATCAATGCTTTTAGTTTTCATAAATTATTCTTAATTCATGTGCAAAAATCTAAAACGACATATATAAAAAAAATGGAGGGAGTACATAGTAAGAAGTCATTTAAAGAAATATATTTAAGATTCAATCCTGAGAAATAGAAAGATATACTCATTCTTAAATTACCATTTTTGAGAAGTAATCTTAAATATACTGCCTCATATGGCTTATCATCAATTATTATGCATTTTTAGGACACACATTAGAAAAATCGTTTTTGTAATTACTCACAATATGTTTCTATTATTATTACAAATATATACAGTATAAAAATCATATCAGATTACGAACACAGTGAGTCTTGCTTACAACCAATACCAATACCAAAACCTACATGCAAAATACTAATAGTGAGCTATTTTATTTTATTTTAATTATTTTTTAGTGTAAACCAAATAAATTATAAACAGTTTAAGAAAAACAGTCACATTTATAAATTTCTATAAGTATACTCAAAATGAAAGATCTCAGATCTCATTTTTTCGATATAAAAACCGAGTTGGTCCCTTTCATTTAGTCATACATTTTAAAGAAAAACAATGAAGTCTCCACAATTTTTCCTATCTGGGATGATAGCTCTTTTTCTTGTTGTTGGTACGTGTATCTTCACTAATTATTTCACATTTGATTTGATTTGATTTTATTTTGTTACGATGTTCTGTCTTAGCTTCACGTAATTCACTGTTAAATTAAACAGGGATTGCCAATGCTGGAGACCCTGGACCGAAACCCGGTTACGCACTTGATTGTGTTCCTCTAGGACATCAATGTGACCCGAATGGGTGCCGGGAATCGTGCGCTCAACGATATCCCGACTTTATCGAAAGTTATTGTGAGTTGCCCACAGAATGTTGTTGTTGGATAAAGCAAATTTCGAAGGCATAATAAAGATTGTATTGTGATTTGTGACATGAAATTATATATACGAAATAAGTACATTTTATGTTACTAATAAGCCTAGGTTATATAAGAATGGTCAGATTGTGCACAAATAATGAGAATAAAATATTTTGGATGATATTGTATGAGTTATACATTCTTGAATTCACTTTGTTCCTCATATATTTGTAGATTTTGAATGTAAAGATATGAAACTCAAATGTTCCAATTATTTATTTATGTTTTATATTGTTTATAAGGAGTATTTTAATTAAAGGTAAACAAATGATTAAAATAGAAATAACATTTACATGATGTCGAGTTGGACTATCATCCCCCTTAAACTAAAAGAATAAGAGATTATCAAGTTTTCCCGCCTAAATGAGTTGGTCTATATTGAGCTTTGGGCTTCATTATATCCTATCTTTGACTAGGCATACTGATTTATTTCATACAATAAATAATTCTATGACATTTAAAAAGGGGATAATATTTTTTCAACTTGCATTCCCCTTTATTTACTACTAACAGAATAAAAAATTTCAATAGTTTTCCCTCCAAAAAGAAGTTGGCTAAATAAGGAAACAAAACTCTATTTTTATTAAATTATTATCTTTTAGTTAAGATATAATCTTTAATCATTATGAAAAAATTTAATTAAATTATAATCTTTTAATTTAAAAATAAAACAAAACTGGTATAAATCTAAAATTCGTATATGAAAAACCGAAAAATTTGATATTATTAGTTTCGCATAATTTTTTTTACCAAGTACGAGTATTTAGTTCATATAAAAAAAATTATGAACTTATATTATTAATTTCTTGACAAAAAAAAACTTTAAAATTATTTGAGATAATTTAAAAATTGAAATCATTAGTTTTGTGATGAAAAATTTCATTAAAATATACATTTCATGAATTTACTTAATTCTTTTAATTAATTTTCCATTTTAATTTTTTATCCTCACATTAAAATATGAAAAATTAATAATACGTCAATTTTAAATCTTAAATAATACATTATAAAATAAGTAAAAATCTATGAATACCGCGCATGTATGCGCGGGATCCATACTAGTGACACTATTAGAAGAAAACAATCACAATACTACCATGAAATTTCAATCTTTCTACAACTAGGAATTAGACTATACTCGGTATTATATACTGGGAGCATACTCCAACAATTATAGAGAATATTATTACGAGATCAATGAGTGATTGATTGTAAATAAGGAACGATCTTTATGTTAGTTAGACATGGCAAGCTGGTCAATTAGGTCGGCCAATCGGATTCTAGTTGTTCGGGTTTGCAATTAGGTTGGGGACGAGTGCCCGAGTCAAGTTAATTTGGGTTCGACCATTTTCGGTTGGATTGATTAAAGCACCTATTATTTTTGGTGTAAACCATTCAACTTAGTCCAAATTCTAGTCGGATAGGATCACCAAGACGGTAAAATTCTTCCTTGTTTGTGTTAAGTCTACCGCTTACAACTCCATATATTGACATATTGTAGATCTTTTATTTACCCTGCCCTACTACACTTTCGAAATGTCGAGTTTGCATAATTTTTTTGTTGCTCAATCATTTATAGATAATCAATTATAGGCAATTTTAATGGAGCTGAATTAAACTGAACTGAATTGAAGTAACAGATTTGTGAAGAGATAAACTGAATGAAGCTGAACTTAATTAAACTAAACTAAAGAGTAAATTATCAATTACACCCACGTCAAATGCACTTTTTTACATTTACTCCCACGTCAATTTTTTTTTTTTTAAATTACACCCAGATTAATATATCAGGTTATAAATTGCACCCAACCCCATTTTCCGGCGAAAAAAATATGAAATGACAATTTTGCCCCCGAGTCTATTAGTCTGATTTTGTGTGACTTTTGAGTTACTTCCCCTATTTCCTCCTCTCAACCTAATTTTCCCTCTAAGCCAGGGCGGGTCCCACCTTTGAGCTTCATCTTTCTCCTCCATTACAACTTCATCTTCCTCCTCCATTACAACAATAACCATAAAGCCTTCCCCGGTTTCAATCATTTTTTCCTCACCAAATAAATAAAAAATCCAAACACCTATACTCCATACACAAATTAAACCAATAAGCATTGATCCAACCTTAATTAATATCTCCTCCAATTTACTTCTAATTATTTCCCCTTATTGAAAGTACCCTTCTTTCCATTAAGGCCCTATTCTTTTGGACTTAAAGTCACTTAATTTCAGTTCACTTCAGATCATATAAGTTCAGTTCAGTTCAGTTCAGTTCAATTCAGATCCTATAAGTTCAGTTCAGTTCAGATACTATAAGTTCAGTTCAGTTTAGATCCAATAAGTTCAGTTCAGATCCTATAAGTTCAGTTCAGATTCTATAAACTCAGTTCAGAAAAATTCAGATCCTATAAATTTAGTTCAGAAAAGCTATATACGGAGTATTATTTTTAAAGACCGATACAAAAACATTTGACATTAATTATTCGATACATACATTATTATTTAAAAAAAATCACTCCTCTCATTAATAATTTCAGCGTCACAATAGATTTGGGCATGTTTGATAAAAAACGGAATAAGGCCATGTATTAGGTACGAAACAACATAGTCAAAAATATTTGGCGAGGCAATAGATCAGTTGTTGAGAGTGATAGTGAAGATGAAAGTGATGAGGATTATGATAATATGGAAATAAATGGTTAGAAAAAAAGATATAATATATGATTTATTTGTTATCGTAATGTAATCGTAGTATAATGTATGAACAAGTAATAATAATAATAATATATGATTTTTATTATTTTACCTTGTGTTTTAGACTATATTTTTTTTTTTATCAATGTTCTCTCTTGGCAAGTAATAATAATAATAATAATAATAATAATAATAATAATAATAATAATAATAATAATAATAATAATAATAATAATAATAATAATAATAATAATAATAATAATAATAATAATAATAATAATAATAATAATAATAATAGTTAAATTAAATAAAATAAAATAAAATAAAATAAAGTTAAATTCGGCTCTTATAAGTTCAGTTCAGAAAAGTTCAGATCTTATAAGTTCAGATCCTATAAGTTCAGTTCAGATCCTATAAGTTCAGTTCAGTTCAGATCCTATAAGTTCGATTCGATTCGATTCGAGATCCTATAAGTTCGATTCGATTCAGATCGATTCATTTTGATCAAGAGAACAGGGCCTAATTCCCGTCTTTATTGAATCTGCACACCAAAAAACTATAAAAATCAAAACTATCCTCCACTTTGTAGATTTGTAATCAATGGCAAGAATGGGTAATGGCTATACTTTATTTTGTAGATTTTTTTTTTTTGTAGAACATGAGAATAATAATTGAAATTAATGGCAATCGTAAAAATCAAACTCCATTTTGTAGAACATGTGATTTAGAGGTATTTATTTGGCAAATGTATTGGTTTTTAATAATTTGGCTATATATGTGTGTTTGGACTTGTAGATGTTCAATGTGATTTAGTAATCAATGGCGCATGAAAAAAGATGGGTACTGGATTTAATCGAAATCACCAGCTCTGATAAAGATCGTTAATGGTGTTTTTGAGAGGTAAAGTAGAGTAAAGGAGAAGAAGGTGGGTTTACTTAGTTTGGAGTATGAAAAAAAAAAATTATAAGAGAGGTAACCTATTTAATAAAAGAACAAGGGCAAAATCGTCATAAATTTAATGTTTTAAACAAAAAAAATTTGAAATTTGACGGAAATGTGGTCGGAATCCGATATTGGGTGCAATTTATAAACTGAGCTATTAACTTGGGTGTAATTTATTAAAAAAATTTGACGTGGGAGTAAATGTAAAAAAGTGCATTTGACGTGGGTGTAATTGATAATTTACTCAAAACTAAATTTAAATGAACTGAAATTAAGTGCAAAAGAATCAATCAATCAATCAATCAATCAATCAATATATATAACTAAAGGAGGCTTTTTTTTTCTAATTATACTATTAGCATTAGAATTAGGAGATAGTTAATTATTTACAATTTTTCTATTATACTTAAGAATATAATTTTCCTATTAGAAATGAGAATTAATTAATTATTTTAGAATTTTCCTATTAGAAATAGGAAATAAATTAACAATTTATTAAGGCTTATGTTTCCTAATTATACTATTAGAATTAGGAGATAATAATTATTTAAAATTTTCTATTATAATTAGGAATATGATTTTCCTATTAGAAATGAGAATTAATTAATTTTACAATTTTATTATTTGAAACAAAAAATAAATTAATTATCTACAATTTATTAAAATTAAAAAATTATTCATTAATATTTATCCACTTTTTATTGAATTAGAAGGCCAAAAAAACACTGATATATTTATAATATCCAATTTTATAACAAATTTCGATAAAAAAAATGAGGTATTATGAGGCTAAAAGGCTCTAGGCCGAACTAAGTTGTGACAAGTATGAATGCATAATACGTACTACATGGAATTTACTCATGTAAAGAGTAAAATGAACGCTGAAATATGCTCCTACGTCTGCTAATGTCATATTTAGTTATACATAATACGAAGTTTATTTTTCAAATGTCATATGTATTTCTCCTACTAATTTTAAAGTTATTTCTCTCACAATACACTTCAACTTCTATCGATAATTTTTTATTATATTATTTACATTCATTTATCATTTTTTTGCAAGAAGATATACCTCTTTTTTATTCATCCACAAGGGGAAAAAGAGGATAAAAACTTACAATACTAACCACTAGGGGAAAGGAAAACAGATTAGGTATGCAACCTAGCCTCAAAGAGAGGGGAACTAGTATTCATACAATTTTGAAGCCTGGACCTAATAACAAATTTGATATGGCCAATAATAAGCTCAGCAGCAGTATCCTTGCCAAGGAAAATCCGTTTGTTTCTCTCTTGCCATATATAGTATACAAAGAAATAGACTATCTGACCCTTCCTCCATTCATGCTTCCAATGCCTACGCCCTTTAGAATTAGCAATCCAATGAAGTTCAGTACTCAGATCATTACTCCTCCCTGCAATGTGCATCCAATTAAGTAAACCAGTCCACAGCTCCTGAGAATAAGAGCATCTGAAGAAAAGATGCCTATGAGTTTCAGCATGAGCCCTGCATAACACACACCTATTGACAATGGAAATCCCCCTAGTGCAGAGAAGGTCCACAGTTGGAAGGCTTTTAGTGGCAGCAAGACTAGCAGTAACCCAGTGCTTAGGAATGACAGATCTTCCTTGAAGAGCCTTAGTCCAACAACTAGCATTTCCTTTAGTTCTAAACCAGTCATAAGCCAGGTGGACCTGGAATTTCCCTTTCCTGACCCAGCTCTGAACCAGGGAAGCGCCAGCCTCAGGAGTGCCCACATTGGCAAGGATTGCATCCTTAACCTTAATAATGCTGCACAAACTTTCAGAGAATCTATCTTTCAGAGACATTTGCCAGATGGAAACAATAGGGAAAACATAAGCTCGATGCCAAGCGCCGAGATCCCTCCATCATTACCCAGGCAATGACCAAATCCATTTAGCTAGTAATGCTCTATTCCAGGAAAGCAACTCCTTAATATTGAAACCCCCTTCCTGAGAAGGTCTACAAATATGTTGCCAAGACTTAAAGACCATCCTGTTACTCCCATTCCCAGTGTTCCAGAAATAGTCCTTACAAATCTTGTTGATTTTCTTCATAATGCTCTTAGGAAGTAAGGCACTAGAGCACCAAAAGTTAGCAATGCCAAAAATAACAGAATTCAGGATTTGGATTCTGCCAGCATAGGATAAGAAGTTATTGGACCAATGAAGTAGAGCATTCTGAAGCTTAGTAAGCAGTGTACCATAAACTTCAGTGCTATTCTTAGCAGAGTTGAGGGGCACTCCTAAATATCGAAAGGGGAAAGCCCCTTCAGTAAACCCAGTACTCTGAAGGATCTGAGTTTTGACAGTGTCAGAAACACCACCAAAAACTATATTAATCAAAATTTAAATATAAGATATTCACAAATTATTGATAAGTAAAAAGTTCGATATCTATTTTTCAAGGAGTATTAAAAGATAAAGAAAGTTGCTGCTAATTTGCAAATCGAAATATCATATTATGACAAATGAGTAAATGTTTTGAAAAACTTTATTGTGCGATTGTTTTACAATTTAAAGTAAAAATGGTACCACGAGTAATAAAATAGATTTGAATGAGGGTTGAGGTAAATTAGATACACTTATTATAGAAATAGTATAAGGTTATGATTCAAATTATCAGATACATGAAAAAAAAAAGTCATGAAAAAAACATAAAAGGGTAAGTGTAGTCTTTCCCTAATATAGTGAAGACCGTTTCTCTCAAACTTTTCTTCTGACAAATTTACATGCATAAAAAAACGGTATTATTCAATTATATGGAGCAAACTAATTATTGTTGACGCTATATTTTTTTTTTTTTTTTTTTAAATTGAGCACATAATTAGTATAATTTAGGGAGAGATACAAATTGGGAAGGGTGAGACATATTCGTCATACATAATACAATGCTTTAACCACCTTTAGGCAAAAATATAAAAATAAATGAAAAATTAAACCTAAAAGGCGGTCACGTACTTGCCAACTCTTCTATACTTCTCTACACTACTACAAATACAGGCAACCACAACGGCCCTTTAACAACGCTTATTCACGAAAATCATCAAAACACGTTGTAGAATTTATTTCGCGAATTTTACCAAACTTAATTACAACGGTTATGTGTTGTTAGCCGTTGTTATTTGTTTTAACAACGGGTCATACTTAAACAACCGTTGTTAATGAAAAAACTAATAACAACGGTTAAATTTTAACCGTTGTTAATGGTTTGGCGCCAAATTAGTGAAAAGTAATCACAACGGTTATATTAGAACCCGTTTTTAATACTTTTTAACAACGGTTGTAATCTCAATAACCGTTGTTATTAATATTATGAAAATCTTAAGAACAACATATTGCTTTATTCTGCTATACGCTACAAACACAAACACAAGCTAATACTGCTACTATATCATCCTCCATTCCTCCCTGATCGTCTCTCTGTCTTCATCTCCGTCACTGTTGTCACGTCTTCTCTCCCTCATCGCGCGTGTTTATCAATCAGGTATATATATGTTTCTTAGCAACGCTTATTATAACTAGATATAGGATTTTTTGGGTTATTATCTAATTTGTTGATAATTTAGCTTAATTGCTTTCCTGAATTTCGTTTATTTGTTTGCCTATTATTGTATTTTTTGAATTAGTTGCCTATTATTACGAATGTAGAATAATGACTCGAACTTGGATGATTGATGCAAATATGAGTGACCGCACCTACAAGGATGGTTTAGTTGAATTTTATGAATTCGTTTCGAACAATTTGAATGGTTCTTCTAGTATTGCATGTCCTTGTGAAAGATGTGGTAATATTAGCTATATGGCTTTTCCTGACGTTAAAATACACCTAGAAAAGTGGAGATTTAGTCGATCCTATACACTTTGGATTTTTCATGGGGAATCATTAGAGGAAGAGAATAACTCTGAAGAAGATGATGTTGATGTACACGAAAAGGCTAACCGATGATCCCGAGTTTGCCGAGTTTTTGAGTTGGAAGAGTTGGAAGTAGAGAAGTTGAATGTTGGGTCTATAGATAATGAAGAGAATGATGATGAGTCCATTGCTTTTGAAGATGTAGGTGATGACACTAGTAATTGGGATGACCTTAACAACATGTATGAGAAGTTGTGTGAGTCCGAAGCACCTCTGTATCCTGGTTGTAAGTTCACAAAAATGTCAGCTGTGGTGAAGTTGTATAATATCAAGGGGCAAATGGGGTGAGTGACACGTGTTTCACTAGTTTTTAGCCTTGATAAAGGAGTTGCTTCCAGATGGTAATGTTCTACCCGTTAAGACATATGAGGCGAAAAAACTAATAAGAGGAGTGGGTATGAAATATGAGAAAATACATGCATGTCCAAATGATTGCATATTGTATCGGAAATTATATCAAAACTTAACCAATTGCCCTAAATGTTTGGAGTGGCGTTATAAGGATAAGGAAGGGATCCCGGCTAAGGTGTTGTGGTATTTTCCATTGATACCAAGAGTCATAAGGATTTATGCGAATCCCGATGATGCAAAAATGTTAACTTGGCATGAAACAGGAAGAATAAATGATGGAAAGCTAAGACACCCGGCAGATGATGGTAAGCAATGGAAATCGTTCGACGCTAAGTATCCCGAGTTCGGAAATGAACCTAGAAACTTACGTCTAGCGCTGTCCACTGATGGAATGAACCCACACGGAAACATGAGTAGCCAAGATAGTACTTGGCCGTAGTGTTGGCTATTTATAACTTACCTCCATATGTGTGCATGAAAAGAAAGTATTTGATGTTGTCGTTGTTAATTTCCGGCCCTAAACAACCTGGAAATGATATAGATGTATATTTGGAACCTCTTCTAGATGATTTGCGATTGTTGTGGGATAGTGGGATAGAAGTATTTGATGCATATAAGAACGAAACTTTCAATTTGAGAGCGATGTTATTGTGTACAATAACCGACTATCCGGCTTATGGCGACCTTTCTCGGGCACACAGTTCATGGGAAAGAGGCTTGTCCATTGTGTGGGGAGGATATCGAGTCCGAATACTTGAAGTCTTCTCGTAAGTATGTGTATATGGGAAATAGGAGGTTCTTGTCTCATGACCATTGTTATCGCAAGATGCAGAAAGCATTCAATGGAAGACAAGAACTTCGTCAACCTCCTAGAATTTTGAGTGGGCATGAAGTTTATCGGAAAGTAAAGCATATTGAGATAGATTATGGGAAGAAGAGCGGCTCTAAATTGTCTACTCGTGGGTATAAGAAAAGATCCATATTTTTTGATAAACTTCCATATTGGCCGACTGGAGGTCGTGCATTGCCTCGATTTCATGCACATTGAGAAAATGTCTACGTGATAATATTATCAATACCCTTCTGAATGTTCCTGGTAAAACAAAGGATAACGCCGCACCTAGGGAAGATATGAAAATGATGGGTATTAGGCTAGAGTTGGCACCACAGAAGAGAGGTAATCGTACATTTTTACCGCCAGCATCTTTTACCCTTTCACGGAATGAGAGAAAAGAGTTATGTGCATGCTTGAATGGAATTAAAGTGCCACATGGTTATTCGTCGAACATCAAAAGCCTAGTGTCGATGCAAGACCTAAAACTCACCGGGTTAAAGTCACATGATTGTCACACTTTGATGCAACAATTACTACCGGTGGCTATTCGTTCCATTTTACCTGAAAAAGGTAAGATATGCTATAACTAGATTCTGTCTCTTCTTCCAGTCCATATGCGAGAAAGTCATCGATCCCGATGACGCGGATTCATTGCAGGACCTCGTTGTAACCTCTCTTTGTCAGTTGGAAATGTATTTTCCACCCTCTTTCTTCACTATCATGATTCATCTGACCATTCACTTGGTTAGGGAGATTTTGTACCTTGGGCCCGTGTACTTGAGATACCAGTATCCTTTCGAAAGATTGATGAAAGTCTACAAGGACTATACATCTAATCGGTATCGTCCGGAAGGTTGTATTACTGAACGCGCTATTTTAGACGAAGCTCTTTCATATTGTTACGCTCATCTCTCCCCTGAGGAGTTGATTGGCGTTCCTAAGAATCGTCATAGTGACTGGATGACCGGAAAAGGTATTAGGGGTCGGGTTGAAAAAATTGTGACACGTGAAATGTTGCATTTAGCACACATGTATGTGCTAAACAACGAAGATGAGGTGCAACCTTATATTCAACAACACAAAGATGAGCTCAAATACGATCACCAAAACAAGACCGAGAAGTGGATTGCGAACGAGCATACGAAGACGTTTCCAGTGTGGTTTAGGAATATTGTCTTACAAAGTGTCTTGATCAAACCGGTGATGACATCTCTCCTAGGTTACTACGTCTTGGTTTAGGTCCAAATGCCAGGGTCACCTTTTACAATAATTTTGCCATTAATGGATATACTTTTTACACCCGCGAGCAAGATGAGGTGAGCACAATGCAAAATAGTGGTGTGAGTTCTGAATTTGAGGCAATGCACTTTGCTACTTCAAAAGATAAAAAGCCTATTTGGGGAAAATGCCTTTATTATGGTGTTATTCAAGAAATATTGGTACTAGATTACATTGATTTCACAATGCCTTTGTTTCGATGTAACTGGGTTGATAACAACATCCATTGTGTCCGAAAGGATAAGATGGGATTTACGTTGGTCAATATGGGTAAGGTTGGCAATAATAAGGATGATCCTTTCATAATGGCATCCCAAGCTAAACAAGTGTTCTATGTCACCGATCCTATGGATAAGAAGTGGTCCGTTGTCTTGTCTATAAGGAAAAGAAGGAGTAGTCCATCCGATAATGATGATGATGATCGGGATGTCGTTTTTGAGGGAATGGATCAGTCTACCACCGTATCTTATTTCGACGATGTTGACACTGATCATGAGGACACCGAAAGCATCTATATGCGTGATGACCATGGTGAAGGTATTTGGGTTAACGAAGAAACTATGACATCCAAGAAACGCCCCGATCCCGAGATAGTTCATCGGACACATACAAAGATATGCATGCATGCTTTGGTGTAAGTTGTCTTATTTTCTTGATCTTATTATTAGATGTGGATCTTTGGTGTTGAAATTCTTTGAATAATGTATTGTTACAGTTTGGACCGTAATGGAATTACTGATAATTTTTTAAAAAAAAAAGAGGTTCAACAATAACAACGGTTATATTTAAATTACCCGTTGTTAATATTTTCAACAACGGGTGTAGTACCTCTACCCGTTGTCAATTATTTTTTTGACGTATTTCATTTTGGCGCAAATTTGGTGAAAATATATTACAACGGGTATATGTTACCCGTTGTAATAAACTTTTGACAACGGTTGACTTTTATTGACCCGTTGTTATTAACATATAACAACGGTTCTTATTTGAGCACCCGTTGTTAATAGTTTGTCTTAATAAAAAACTAATATAGAAACCCATCCAAAGATGCCATACACAAACTAACACACACAACATTATTACTCCAACCGTTGGTATCCTGTGTTAATCCTTCTCTCTTCCTCGCTTTTTACATTCTCGTCGCCTTGATTCCGAAACCCAGAATCCGTTGCCTTCCCTTATCATCCTGCTCGTTCTCTTTATCATCATCATCAACAGGTATGTTCACTTTAATTTTGTGTTTCGTCATTAGGGTTTTAAGACGATCATCTTGTTTCTTTTTTCATGCATTTGTTTGTTTTTCGTCTTCTTTGTTATCTTTATCATCCCGCATCATCTACTTTACTCCTCTTATCGGGGTTTAGGATTTTAGAAGCTCAATCTGTTGTTTTAAGTTTTCATTCCTATTAGGGTTTAGGGTTTTAGATAATACTCTGCATGTACGTTGTTAAGTTGTTCATATCCAGCTATATCATTCATATTTGGTTTTTAGGATTATCATGGGTGAAAAACGTAAAAGAAGTCAAAAGAATAATGAGCCTGGTGATAATAAGCCTGGTGAGAGGGATGCTACGAAGTGCAAGAAAGTCCTTACTGACTATAGCCGCTAAACAGTAGTTCGAAATAACATGGAGTGAGAAGGGTTTCCTCTTTGGTCCAAATGCGGGTCTTTTCTCAGTTGGATTGGTGCTTGCACAAGACAGTTTGTGCCTATCCATTTAGAGGATGTTAAAAGTTTGAATCCAAAATTGGCGGAGTTATACTTGGCTCGTATAAAGGAAGGCTTTATTATACCCGATGAAAGTCATGATGAGTATTTAATGCATAAGGCGGTGATGTCCACAGCGGTGGAAGTGTGGCGTTGCTAGGGATTGGTTGTATGTGGACAAGGCAACGGGGAGATGCGTAAGAGCCCACCGGAAAACAAGTGTCCCACCATCAAGCAGGAAGAATGGGATCTTTTCAAAAAGATGAGAACTACTGAGAAGTTTCAGGTTAAATATCCTCGCCTTTTAACGATTTACCTATCATTTTTTTAATTAATGAGTCCTTTATATAATCTTTTTATTATCTCATCTACTTGCGCTTTTATATAATTATTTGAAGGCCGTTAGCAAAAGAAATCGTGCTAACATTTCATGCAAGAAGGGGAAATTCTATGGTTCTCGAGGCGGTTCTGAGAAAGATAGAAGAGGACCTCGTAAGTAGCATGCATTATTGCCATGTGAGACTTTATTTTTTTAATCACACTTGGACTTGCATTGATACACATTTACGTGTATAAATGTTACCATGTTAATGTGTAGGTGGCAAAGGGAGTGAAAGAGGTGGATCGGCATGTAACTTATAAACATGGGCACACGCCTAAAGGATCTCGGTCGTCGCATGACAAATACGATGTGGAAGTTTTGGCCAACATAGTAAGCATTATTTTATTAAGACGAGTTCATTACTAACTTTATTATTTTAGTCACAAATATAATTTGAAGTTTATTTAATATATTATAGGATAACGTATTGAAAGAGGTAGAAGAAGGGAAATTCACTCCCAATGGTCGTAATGACGTTCTTGCTAGAGCGATCGGCCGACCAGAACATCCAGGTCGTTTGAGGGGCGTCCGTTACGAGGTTGGAGTAACGAAATATTATGGGAAAAGCGCCCGGATAAAGAAGAAAAGGAAGACTAAGTCCGAGAACGCCGACATGGTAACATTTATTCTATTATTTTCATTTAAGTTCAATTCACATGTTATTGTTGGGATAAAAATTGCGGACACATTACATTCTTGGCAAGCGACTTGATTAATGGCATCCGTACTACTAAAGTGAATCTTTGGAGGTAAGCTTTCGAAGAAGAAGTGAAGATGATGGAGGATGTCATTTCTAAAGGGGGTAATAATAAGGTACAACAGATTGGTGAAGAGGCCGCTACTACCTTGGCAATACATGAGAAGGAAGTATCGGTCAACGAGATTCAGAAAGATCGGGTACCTAATAATGCTTCTGAAGTTGTAACAACTAAAGCCGATCAGGTACCTAATATACTTCCTTATTTTTCTTTTTTTTTTTTTTTTTTGGGTAAGATCAGGGGGTGTGTTCACCGCCAACTTCGACATGGTGCCATTGAATTGGTTAATTTTATTAGGTAAATAATGGGTCTGAAAAGGAGATGCAACTTGATGAGAAGACGGTGATGGAAAATAAAGATACATCCCCTTCAAGTCGGTTCCTGTTTTCGATAAGGTATGCATGAAGTGTTTAATTAGTTAAATTTATATGAATCTTTGAAGTTTGTGCAAAAATCGGCCGAGACGAAAGCGTTTTTGCAAAATCTTTGAATCTTTGAAGCGTTTTTGCAAAGATATATATAATAATGTATATGTATGTGTATATTCTTCAGGCCGTAAACAATAGGCGAGTTATTCTTTCGACCCTAATAGAATCGAAAAGCCACATGTGCGTGTTGGCGGGGGTCTCGTAGAAAACAAATCTGCAGCAATGAAATCGTAGTTATTCATGGCGAAAAACTTTTGCCGAATCATACAATAGTAGAGATAACTACAGTCTTTCCAGGCCATGAAAACTTTCCACTTTCTGTCCCGATTCGTGACGACATTACCATTCTCGGGAGATGCGCTTGGAAGTTTCATCCAATGGCCTAATACTCACATCTACTTGGCGAAGATGTCTCCGCCTCGCCCGAGCAATGGAAAGCGATTGGGGTTAGAAGAAATACCTTTATATATATATATATGTGTTACATTTTTAATTGTTGAATGTTTTTATATGTTAAATTTATATGTTATTTTTTTTTGTAGGGAACAAAAAAGGCGGCTTTGGCGGATAAGCCTAAGTCCACAGACATGCCAACAACCTCGACTTCACAACAACTTGATGAGGTATGTATTTAATTAACTTCTCCATTTTTTTAAAAATTAACCTCGCCCCTTTATTTATATTTTTCTGTATTTATAAAAAGCATGGTAATTTTGTGTAGGGGACAAAAAAGACCGATAAGCCTAAATCCCCGATCTTACGCTACTACTACCTCATCATTGAAAGAGCAGTTGACGAGGTATTTAATTAAGTACGCTTTTATTTTTATTACTCCAACTAGGATATGTTACCTTTGGATTTTTTATTATTTTAATTATCTATACTACATGTGTAGGCTGGTGGTAGTAGCACCACATCAAAGACTCATTCTTTCCGGTAGTGAAAGTTAGGAGTATAAACTCCACAAAATATAAAGGGAAGGATTACATGCAAAAAGTAAGAACGGGGACGATGATGAGACTGTATGAGGAGGTTGGCCATCGCATAGCCTCCGAGCAATCGATAATTATTCCGCTCGAGGAGGATATTCTAGGGGTGAGCGCCAAGCATGCATATCATGGGATCTGCTAGCCGTATGGGCTGGACTAGACCAGATTGATATAGCACACATATTTGTTTGGATGAAGTAAGTTTCTTAATAAATAATTTCATAGTCTAATATTCGACTACTAGTATAGGTAGATAGTGTTTTAAATACCGGAATTAATACCGTAATAATGTAGGATATTGCAAACCGAGAGTGATCCCGAGAAGAATATTCCATCCGATCAATACGGATTCATGTGCCCCTATGTTTTATCTTTATTTATTCCGGATTTCTCGTTCGAACAACGGGTAGATTATATTGCTCAGCAATTGGCGACAACCAAGAAGCTGATTTTTGGCGTTTATAATGAAAAAGGGTAATAAACAAATTAATATTACGTTTCCCCCTACAATTGCATTTTCATAACTAATATATGTACTTGTTAATAATGATGATGTCTCTTGATGTAGGACTCATTGGGTGCTAGCAGCCATCATGCCGACAAAGAAAAAGTTTTACGGTTGGACTCTTTACATCATCAACCAAGCGAGACTTTTAAGCACTTGATTAAAATGTAAGTTTATAATACTGATTTATTTATAATAACATTTTCAATTTTTATTTATAGAAAAAAGCTCGTTCATATTTTTGCCCCTAAAAGAAAAGAGCAAACGAGGAGGATCAACCCACGAACGATTCTGATGTTGGCCCTGATTTTTTTACGATAACAGGGGTACGTGCTCAAATACAATAACATTAAGTGCAAAATCTGTGTTTAATACTAATACAATACCTAAAGTTCAAGATTCTGATGTGAGCCTTCTCTCGTCTGTTTTTTTTTATGTAATAATAGGCCCTCGCCCAAACCGGATAGCATATAATGTGGATACTACGCTTGTCGGTTCATGTTGGAGATTATTAGGCGAAGATATCTCGTTATTCCAGAAAGGGTTAGTAATAATTTAAACATGTGTTTATTACTTTTTTTAAATTAGAGCTAATGTTGTCTTGCAATTTCTTTGCTATATATACCATGATGTTGCTAATGTTGTCTTGCTTGCTGCTATATATACCATAATGTATTCTCTTTTTTTTCCGCAGATATAATAATCAACCAGTCACAACAGATTGAGCAATACTCAAGTATAGATATAGACGAGGTAAGAGACATGTGGGGCAACTACGTCTTAGAATATATATAGATAGAAATGCATGATACTATACTCACAGTTTAGATCAACTTATTAGTAATTTTTTTGTTGAAGTTAGGGAATGATTAATTAGTTCATGTAAATTCAACTCCTTGTAATTATATATATATGATCTTTCATTGTTGTATGTGGTTGAATTGAATCTATTGAGTTCGATGAACCCACTATGATTTATCTTTGTCTTTGGTATATAGTCTTGCTGATATATGCGAGGTTTTGAATGGCATGAAACAAATTTAATTTTTGAGAACATTAGGTGTACGTAATAAAAACGGTTACTAAAAAAAAAACCGTTGTGAATACCTTTCACAACGGTTAATAAAAATAACACCGTTGTGAATGACATTTACAAATACCCGCAAGATAATATTCAACAACAGGTTTTAATCAAAGAACCGTTGTTAAAAGTATTCACAATTTTGGAGGTAAAATTACAACAACGGGTATTAAACAAAGAACCGTTGTTACTAACAATTTCAACAACGGGTATTTAACATAAACCCGTTGTCAAAAGACTTCATAATTTTGGAGGGAAAGTTACAACAACGGTTATACATACGACAACCGTTGTTATATTATTCCCTCCAAAATTTTGAAACACTTTCCACAACGGAGAACACCCAACAACAACGGCTTTTAACCGTGGTGAATACTTTAGACAACGGTTTCACTAAATAAGCAAACCGTTGTAAATACCTTCTACAACGGCCGCTTTAACAACGTCCGCTTTTTTATTTTACAACGGTTTTTACCCGTTGTTATAGGCTGTATCTGTAGTAGTGCTACCGTCTTAATATTCTCATGAAGTTTATGACATTTATTTCATATTAATAAAAAAAATGATTATACAGCTTCGTACAATGTGTGATTTATAGCTTTTAGCTAACTTATTTGAATTTGCTTAAATTTATATATTTTAAGTGAAGAATATTAATTATAAATATGATATAGATAAAGTTTCATCTTTAATTTCCTCAGAGATAAAAAAAAATTCAATTTTTATTGTCTTATAATATACTCCGTACTAATTATAGATCATAATGTAAAACAGTAAATTACACCACAATCTACTATTTCAATATATCGATGATCAACACTCAAAACAACACATTTTTTATTTAAATAGTGCAAAAACTCTCAAAATGCTAAAAAAAATGTTCAATTTGTCGTTATCAAACAAAACCTAAGTTTCTGCATTTTTTTTTATGCTCAACTTAAGCTTTACGGGATGTAAAAATGATGAAGTTCATAAAGTAGCGATTAGGTTTCTGTTAGTTAGATGGACTTTTCAAGAGAGAGATGAAAGCTTTGCATGTTAGACCGTTTTATGTGTGAATCGAAGGGATTAAGTAGTGGGCTAAAGGTTGTTTCGAGTGGGAATGAGGTTCATTGCTACGAGTTGGTTGACTAAAGTTTTTCCTTACTAGATCTAGAAAGGGGATAATAATTACGAGATAATAAAATTTGAATAAAAAAAGACAATAAAAATGAGATGGAGATAGTAAGATTTAATTATGCAATATGAAATAAATAACAAAGTTCGTGTATATATACAATATTCAAACTTATTCAGTTTACAAACATAGTACCTAAACAATTTGTTTGAGTATCTGGAATTGAGGTAGGGGAGAGGACGAGAAAACGACTAGGAAGAGAAAAGGAGAGAGATAAGAGTGAAGATTGCTTCTTAAACTTTTCTTTATTGAAGGAGAAATAAATTGTTTTTGATAAGGGAGACGATGATCCATATTTTCATGGAGGTGAATATGATTTATGACTTCTTAGATGTAAAACGTGGTAGAAAGGTAGTGATAGTGGTAGTGGTAGTGGATTGAAGGTTGTTTCAAGTACTAAGAACTAATCACAGTGACTGATGTTTTATTTTGCGCGTAAATTAGTGGGGTGGAGGGAGGGTGCATTTGTGGAGGGTGGTGGTGAGTTCAACGAGGATAGTGATAATAAATAAGGTTATTTATCCGCAAAATATCGCTTGCATTAAAACATATAGGTAACATGAATAATAACAATAAACCTCAAAAGATCATACCGATAAATTTAATCTTAACTCCATCAATCCAAATTAAATTAATTATTAATTCTAAACATATTTTCTAGAGCAAGGGTTAGTTTCCATTGGATTGTGAATTTTTCTAGAAGTAAGGGTTTAGTTTTTCACTTGGTTGGATAAATTTGAGAGAAATTTCGAAGACAAAGATTGATCTTTCAAGGGATGAGATCAGATTGTTTTAGATCACGTGTGTGAATAGGGAAGAAAAAGAGGGGTCTGCGTGAATGTTTTTGTTTCAAATGAGAAGATGGGGGAAAAACTATTGTTATAGGGGGGTGTCATAAGCAGACCCAGGCATGTAGTATTGCGTTGGAATTTGGTTCACATTCACTACAACAGATAAGGTAATTGGCGACCATATAAGGCGACTGATAACAGTCGCCATTAAGAATAAAGCGACTAAGGCCCGTCGCCCGCACTTCGTAGCTAGGTTTGGTCGCTTTTTTGGCGAGCCTTAAATCGCCAATTTTGGCGACTGAATTTTTTTAAAGCGGGCGACCGAAATTCGTCGCCAAAATTGGCGACTGTCATTAGTCGCCTTTTTAGCGACTGTCATTAGTCGCCTTTTTACAATCCATGTCATCTCCATATATTCAGAATTGGCGACTGTTTTTGGTCGCCATTTTGGCGACTGTTTTTGGTCGCCATTTTTGGCGACTGATTTCCGTCGCCAAATGCACTATTTCCCGTCGCCAATGTCCCTAAAATTAATTCATGATCAGAGACTTAGCGACGGTTTCCCGTCGCCAAATGCCCAGTATCCGTCGCCAAATTTACATTTTTTTTAGCCTAAAAATCGTTTTTGACCTAGCCAAATACGTAAAAACCTGCAAATAAACCAACACTTCCAGCAGAGAACACATGGGAAGCCAACACAACCAAACTTGATAAAGAAAATCATGTTCCATACACACAACTACGAGTTCTACGAGTTTTGGTCATCTAACATTATCCGGGAATAACATGTTCTCTAAAAAACTACATAACAGGGAAACTTGCTCCCGCTCCACTACCACCTCCAAAATTAGGATCTCTAGGATCCTTTGGTTGCGGCGCCACCAGTGTTGCAATTGGCGAAGAAGGAGTTCATCCGTTCCATTTCCTCCTTCATCCTCCGAATTTCAGCATCTCTCTCGGCATCCCGCCTCTCCCTCTCGGCATCCTGCCTCTCCCTGGCGGCTAATTGAGCTTGGAGCACACTCACGACACTTGGGGTATAAGGTTGTTGTTGGGAGGAAATTGACCCTCTTCTTCTTGTAGGAGGGTAGAAAATCTCCTTTGCCGACCCGGCTCCATACACATCTCCTCTTTGGAACCCCTCAACAAGATCAAACCATAGCTCATTGTCATCAATTTCCGGGTTGTTCTTCCTACGGACAAGGAATTGTTCCTAAAAAATTGATAAAACATTAATGGTTAGAGGTTACTTATCTAAAAATTGATAAAACATATACTTTAAAAAGCTAAGAAATTTTTATTTTTTGACACTTACATATAACTGTTGATCTTTTTCCTTCGCGAAGATCAACTTGCCCTTGCTTGTCTTCTTTGCGTGAGTGTCAACAAAGAGATCAACAATCGTGGGTACCTTACCCTTATTCTTCTTGGTCTTCCGGAAAAAAAACAAGGAAATTGTTACTCAAACATGATAATTAATGAGACTAATTAAATTAGAAGACTATTAAATTAAAAGCTAAGACAAATAACTTACATCTAACACCACACGATCATGAAAAGATTGAGACCCTCCATAATGAGTAGGCTCAACTTCCGCGTCCTTATCTCCTCCTTTCCTGTTGATCTTGTTCAGGGCCGATGCTTCCTTGAACTCAGGACTGTTCCGGTACTTGGTATATTCCTCATATGACGAACCTGTAATCAATAAAATAACAATTATTAATTAATATATTTTCAAAATATGTAATGAATTTTAACTAATTACGGGTATTAAAAGAAACTAAATACCTTTCATGAAAGATGGCGCCTTCTTCCTCTTAGACACCTTATACATGTTGTCCCTTAGCCTCTTCTTGCCAATGTCATTATACCTTTGCCAAACTAGGCGCTCAAGGTCGGTTGGCCAATAGAACACACGCTACAAAAAGTAAACACATAGATGAGAAACAAATTAATAATAAGGTAAAAAGAATAAATAAATTATATTTAATAATATATATTTTATAAATAGATACCCGGAAGTTGTTGAACCACATCTCCTTATCTTCATCACTAGCGTTACTCCAACAAGTAACGCCGTGTGTCATGTTCTCTTGGGTGCTATTAGTCACACCACGAACAACTGTTTGACTTCTAAACCTGAAATCAAACATGTTAAAAACATAATTATATAGGAATAAAAAATAATGTATAATTAACATATGTCTAAAAAAAGTCATTTATTACTAAATAAAAAAATTACAAAATAGAATGAATAAAAAATTACCATAGACCATTCGGATCAAGGATCATCCTGCCGTCAGTATGTCGGGGTACACCAACCTCCTCCTCCTCACTCACCTCCGTAGTAGAACGGTCAACGTCCTCCTCCTGCTCTCGGGAGCTACTACCTCCCTCACTATAGCCTCCGCGCTGCCTACCTCCTCCACGAGCCATGTGTACTACAATTGATTAAAAAGTGTTAGCAAATATTACAGGATAATTATTATAAGATACAAAAAAATAAAACCTAATAAACAGGTATAAAAGAAAAAATAAAACGCTAATAATTGTTTCCAAATTTTGATATGTATACTTTCAATACCTTCTCTTACTCATCATCATCATCATCCTCATCTTCTTCTTCTTCTTCTTCTTCTTCTTCTTCTTCTTCTTCTTCTTCTTCTTCCTCCTCCTCTTCTTCTTCTTCTTCCCCCTCTTCTATCTCATCCCTCTCCTTATCATTCTCTTCTTCTTCCTCTTCTAACTCCTCCTCCGCTTCTATCTCATTTGCATAAATAATTTCATCATGATCAATCGGGGACAAAACTGTTTTCGATACAACCTCTTCGTGGAAAAAAGATGTATCAACTTACGATCGTGCCTTTGTTTTAAAAACGGCCCACCATTGCTTTTGTTGTCTATCATTACTTGTGCTCGGAAGAGATGCAAAATAAACTTGATGAGCTTGTTGTGCAAGTATAAATGGGTCATATTGAGAGTAGGTTCGAGTATGATTCACTTCCACGAGTTTGTAACGATCATGGACTCTCGTTCCGGCTACGGAATTATCCCTCCATTTAATCTTGAATAAGACGGTTTTATAACTCCGATCCCGGCCATTGTAGCACAACTCAAAGATATCCTCTAATATGCCATAATATTCATTGCCATCAAGAGAAGAAATAGTAACGCCGTAGTTGCATTTAGCCTTACTTTTGCCATAGTCAAATGTTTGAAACTTAAACCCATTAATTGAATATCGATTCCACGTCACAACCTTTCGAGAAGGACCCAAAGCCAAGCTTCTTATCACATCATCTTGAATATTTAGCTTACATACATGCTTCCGAAACCAGGCTGGAAATTGATCCTCATGCTTATGCCAAACATCCTCTCTGTTCACATTAGGGTGTTCTTTAATGAAATCTGTCACAAATTGAGCTTCATATGGCTCCAAAACCTCACAATTAGATAGCACATAAAGGTGGGCACGGTTATACTCCTTGTCATCCAGAAATCTTGTTCCCCCAGCTGATGAACACCCTATTTCATCCTGCATTTGGAAACACTTGGGTATACTTGTGTCTAGTTCATCCCCGTCACTCGGATGACACATCTTTCCTGGTGTACGAGGATTTTCTTTGTGCCATCTCATTTGGTTGGCAAGATTTTTCGTGGCATACATTCTTTGAAGTCTAGGAGCTAATGGAAAATAAATTAATGTGTTTTCTGATATTGGTTTCTTTCTCTTTCCACTCCTTTTATTACCCTTCTTCCCCTTCAAAACAATATTTCCTTCACTTGTCTCATATCTATCCCTTTGACATTTCTTACATTTGTCAAGCAAAGCATCATCTTTCCAAAAAAGCATACATCCTTTAGGACATGCATCAATCTTTTCATGTGGAAGTTGAAGACCTTTGACCACTTTCTTGGTATTATAGAAATTTCGGGTCATAACATTATTATCGGGTATAACATCCTCAACCAACGTAGCAATACTATCAACGGCTTTAAATGGCATATTATACTCACATTTTAAAGAAACTATCCTGGATGCAACTTGTAACAATGTCATTCTACTCCCCTCATATAAGGTTTTTTCGGAAGCACTTAGCATGTCAAAAAAGGCTTTTGCTCTTGGGTTTGGTTGTTCTTCATCAATCATTGGTACACGGTCGTCATTAATGAAATCATTAGACCGAAAGGCATCAAGTACCATTTCTCTATATGGGTTCTCATTTTGTTGGATTTGAGGCTCTTCGGGATAATATTTTTCTCCATGGGAGATCCAATTGTAGTAGTTTGGAAAAAAACCATTTGTAACAAGATGCTCTTCTACTTCAATGTCAAATAAATATTTTAAGTTTTTACATTTAGTACAAGGACACCTAAATTTATGTTGTTCCAAATCATATGAATCTTGACATCTAGCAAATTCAATAAATCCACGAACTCCCTTTACAAATCTAGCGATTGGACGTTTCTTCTTATCTACTCTTTCTTCGTACATCCGCTACGTTGGATCTCTTCATTTTAATCTATAAGCAATATATAGCAAACTAACCATTTTAAATAATAATATTTAATTTCAACAAAAAAAGCAATGGTTATCTCATCCTCCATTTTATGCTAATTTCAAGATTTCAATTGGGTCCTTATCACTCCAACCTAAACCCATCAATGTACGTTTCAAGTCACTAGCAAACACACATTTGTGAATTATTAATGAGAAAAAAATCGGCAGCGACAATTCCCTTAGTTCTCCAAATACACAATGTGGAAAAGATACATATTCCACATATGTATTCAGAGAACATTGGAGAAAATTGCAACCAAATTCTTTTCTCATTAATAAAATCACAACTATGTGTTTACTACCTAAGTGACTTGAACGTACAAAGACGATCCCAAAATGGGGACTATTCAAGAATTGCTCCTAATGAGTAATTCTTGAACGAGTACTAGGTCATTATATATTAAACAAGTTGTCAAAATTATAAGGCAAATTTATACAATCCCTTAATCAAATGACATTACTAATTTAACAAAATTATAAGGCAAATTTATACAATCCCCTAATCAAATGACATTACTAATTTAACAAATTTATACATCATGCTCATTCTAACTTAATTTGGTTAATTATAAGGCAAATTTATACAATCCTAACATTATACTACCTTCATAAAACTATACTACCTTCAACAATACTACTTCAATATTACTAAAACTAAGTTACTACCTTCAATAATACTAATATTATCAAGATAACCTTCAATTACATCCCCTAATCAAATCACATTACTAATTTAACAAAAACCCCAATTTCTAACCCTAACTCAAATTAATTAACAAAAATGCTAATTAAATTACAACTACATACATTAATAAGCATCACTAATGTATAAATTACAACTAGATACTAAATAAGCATCACAACTTAAACAAAATATGAAGGATTGAAGTAATTAAATCGATTTGAGTCGAAAACAAACCTTTATTAAAAACAAAGGGTCGGTAGTGATGTGGTGATGTAGTGTGCGGATGGCGGCGGCGAGTGGTGGCGTCCGGTGGTCGTTGTAGTTGGTGGTGGCGTCGGGTCGTCGGGTTTCTTGACGATTTTTTTTTTTTTTTAAGTTGATGATAGAATGAATGAAGGGGACGGGGTGAAAAGCGGCAAAAAAAAAAATATACTGAGAGGATTAGCGACCGTTTTTGGTCGCCAATTTGGCGACGGAAATGGTCACCAAATTTTGGCGTTTTGATGTCGCCAAATTGATAATATTCGTCAGCCCTTGGATTTCATACGGATTTTTGGATAAAAAGGTATAGTCGCCAAATTGGCGACGGGTAGTGGTCGCCCGAGTTTTTTTTTCTGTCGCCAAATTGGCGACTGTAGCATGTCTGTCGCCTTTGTCTTGTTTTCTTGTAGTGATTCAAAGGTACGTCTATAGTTTGACCGAGAGATATAACATTTAACTACCTGTAAATGTTTTTACGTAAATACCATTTGACCCAACAATGACTAAATTATGGTTGTTATTCTAAATAAGGATATTTGTTGCATTATTGAGTTGATTATGCAAAGTAGATATTATTGTTTTCCTTGACCAATTGAAAAAAAACAAGTATTAATGAACAAAATCTAAAAACTCTCAGTCCCAAGTATCATATATATAAACTTCATATTGGTTTTATTTTCCTAAAAAAATAACAACATTGTCGAGAGTAAGAGTTAGTTTCTATTGGATGGTGGATTTTTCTAGAAGTAGGGGTTTAGTTTAGTTTTTCACTTGATTGGATAAATATGAGATAAGTTTCGGAGATAATGATCGATCTTTTAAGGGATAAAATTGTTTTAGATCATGTGTGTGAATAGGGAATAAAAATCGGGGTCTGTGTGAAATATTTTGTTTCAAATGAGAAGATGGGGGCCAAGACTATTGCTATAGAGAGGAGGGGTCATAAGCAGCCCTAGACATGTAGTATTGCGTCGGAATTTGGTTCACATTCAAACGTACTTCTATACTTTGACCGGGAGATATAACATTCTAACTACCTCTAAATGTTTTTACATAATTACAATTTGATCCAGCAATGATTAAATTATGGTTGTTATTCGAAAGAAGGAGATTTGTTGCATCATTAACTTGATTATGCAAAGTAGATATTATTGTTTTCCTTGACCAATTGAAAAACAAACAGGTATTAATGAACAACTTTTAAAACTATCAGTCCAAGTATCATATATAAAAACTTCATATTGGTTTAATTTTCCTAAAAAAAATATTTTATTAATCAAACACTCTTTTATTCTTATTTCAATATTATGTTAACGGGAATTATTTGTTGGTCACGCAAAGATACATAAAATCTTAGAACATTAACATGTCTTATATGTACATATTCCATTTTATTATGAAATTTATCACATATTATTTTAATATCCGTGCAACGCACGGGCAAAAAAACTAGTAAAACTTAAATTTATACTTACAAAATTACACAAAAATCGAATTTCCAATGCGGTTATCCAACATCCAAAACCGAATTTCCAATAGTAGGTAGAAATGTAGAATGCCCTCCTTGTTTTTGTTTTACAAGTCAAACAAGTTGTCAATCCAAAATCCACCCATATACTATATAAATCATCAAGAATTTATGTCATGTAACATAATTTTCTGTCTCCCATAACATTCAGGAGACATATAAACAACCAAACAAAACTATATAATATACAATAATTATTTCATTATTTGGACCGACCAACAACAAATCTCTACCTTTTTCCCAATTTATTCCCCCAATAATAATCATCCAAATCATCATCTTCATCATCAATTAATCAGAACTATTAATCAACAATTAATTGATTAGTTTTATTGATTTTGATAACATAAAGATGATGGCCGAGTTAATGGCAGGGTGGTGGGATGAAATCAATGAGTCAACTCGGTGGCAAGATGATATCTTCTTTACCCTTTCTGCTGCTTATGCTCTTGTTTCTCTTATTGCCCTTGTAATTTTCTTCTCTTTTTCAACTTGTTTTTTTTTTTACTGTTTGCTTTGGTTTATTTTACTGTGTTTTTTTTGTTGGTAATTTTGCTGATGTTATTTGGGTTATTATTTGGTAATTGGTGTATATAAAGTTTCAATCTTTTTGGGTTTTTACTGTTTTGCTTTTGGTTGATTTTACTGTTATTTTTGTTGGTAAATTTGGTCAAGTTTTTTGTGTTTGTATTTGGTAATTGTTGAAGATAAAGGTTGAATCTTTTTGGGGTTTGTTGCTTGCTTGATTTACTTTGTAAGATGATAAAAGTTGACTTCTTTTTTTGTTTGGGAATATTAGGTATTGGTTTTGTTGTAATTTGTGATTTTATAATTGAGGGAAAGCGAGAAACTCTGTCTCAATCGTTTGTTTATCTTTGATTAGAATACCCGTTAAAATGAATATAAAAGGTAAACAAATTGAGGCGGAGAAAGTAGATTATGCAGTTGAATGGATTTGTTAACTGTTGCAAGGCCTACAAGGAAATAAGGGATTATGCAGGAATATTATAATCGTTTTGTGTGGATCATGTCAAAGGTAAACGAATGTTTGGGACGGAGAGGGAATAGTATAACTATCTCCGAAGTTGGAGCTGTCAAGTTCAGTGAATTGTTTCTTTCAATTATAAAGTTGGTTGTTTTGGGTGTTGCTGGTGGAACTGGTATAAACTGTTTTTTGATGCTTATTGCAGTTGTTGCATTTACTGATTGTAAAAGCATGGCTGCCTAGTTCAGTATGAATACACAATACATAAAACCCAATACCCGATGCATACGTAAATGTGTTGATATCTGTAGAGTAATTTTGAGCATATAAGTTATGATACGAATACGGCCAAACTGATTTTGTGATTTGTAAGGGTTTTGTGTATCCTGCAACCAAAGATAAAGTTTTGATCTTTTGAGGATCTCATATACTTATGGGTGTTATCAAAGTTTGATTTTACTTTGAGTTCCTAAATGAAGTCTTGAACTTATCATCTGAGTCGAATTTTTAGTCGTTCTTAAGCTAATTTGATAGAAGGTTCTACACTTCTACTCCGTACTGTTTATGAATCTTGGGTTTGATATAGTTCTCTTATGGCAGGTTCAACTTTTAAGGATTCAACGGAGAGTGCCTGAAAACGGTTGGACAACACAGAAGGTTTTCCATCTTATGAATGTTATTGTTAATGGAGGTGACTGAGACTGCCTTCTTGATTGGTTATCTCCTTTTCTTGCTTATTTTTGCTTACCTTGTTTCTAAGACTGGGGCTTTGTATATTCTGCAGTGCGTGCTGCGATTTTTGGCTTTCACATGCTTGTATTCGTTTTAAAGCCCAGGGTAAGTTGCATTGCTTGATTTATTTAGTTTCAAGATGCTTCACTTCCAATCGAGCTTTCATCGTATACTCTTAACTGCATCTAGTTTCATGTACATATTATAAAACTGGTCGGTCTCTTCCAATAGCAAGAAAGGGTATTCGGCAATGTATCAGAAAAAAGAAAAAAAATAAGGACTTTAGAACAAGTAGAACTAATAAGTTACTAGCTTGTGACTTTATAAGTGTGTGAAGCTCAATCCGGTGTTTTAGACTGCTCGCCTTCGTCAATCTTGCCGATAATAGTTGTTAGGAAAGTAAGTAAACCATAAGATTCGACTTATAGACTTTAGATTCTCTGGTATTGGTGTTATCTTTACTCTAGAGCCTTTATGCTAGAAAAAGGCACACCGTGCGTCTCATATTCATCATAACTAAACTTACTGTGTAATCCTTATGTTATTTGCTTTTGGTCTTATAATTACTTAATTTTCAACTTGATGCCAACTTTTTCATACTGCACTGATTTTTATGGGCGGTATTCTTAAATCTGATGTAATGCTTGAAACAGGTGTTAACGTTGATTTTACTGGACCTCCCTGGATTGCTATTCTTTACAACCTACACACTATTAGTTCTCTTCTGGGCTGAGATATATTATCAGGTACAAAGTGGAACTCCGGATCTCTTAAACTCTTGAAGATCAAGGCATTAGCTTGGTTGAAAGAAATTTCCACACTCGTGTTTATATATGTTCTTGAAGTTTCGTCTCACTTTATTAGTTTTTGTGTTTAGGACTTTAGGTTATAAATTCTGCCAAACGTGACTTCCTAACAGTTACACCTTTCTTCTAACTTAAATTTGTAACTTCAGACTACTCTTCTGTCGTGATATGAATGTTTGAGATCAAATATTTAGGTTACATGGAGTCGAAAGCAGTTTGTTAGTTATTTTACGTGATCTTGAATTTTACATATGACTAATACCGTCTGAATGTAATTGATGAGCAGGCTAAAAGTCTTCCGACCGACAGGCTCAGGGCTTGGTATCTTTCAGTTAATTGTGTTATATATGTCATTCAGGTCAGATCTTTTTTCCCTTTAGCATCTCTTTCTTTACTTGGTGACGTGTCTCATCAGTGCCCAAAGTTGATCCACGTTATATTTGCACGTGCATAACCAATCCAAGATTATTAATGTTCATCGCTGTAATAATAAGGTGCCTGGACTGCCTACTCATATCTCAAACAAAAGAATCCGTCTGAATTTGCATTGCACATTTGCACCTACAACTACCACATCTCTCCGTGGCTTGATTCTTGTTTAACGTAGACCATCGCCTGTAAGGTGGTAAGGGTTTGCCTGTGATATAGGTAAATGTTCCGAGTAATAGAGCTTAATCAGTGTGAGAAGAAAATGTAGAAAAGTAGAGGTAGCAACGGTGGAAATGGGAAAATGAAGGTAATAGTTACCTCATAAAGGGAAGTAATCATTATCAAGAAAGTCCGCGAAAAATGATCGTTTATGACTTAAGATGTGGAATAAAGGCACTTCTTAAAATTATGCTTCTACGATTTCTCTTTTATTATCATTGTGGATAGAAAAGAAAACAACTTGAAAGCATACTTTTGACTTTGCATCTCAAATCTTGTAGCTGTGATTAGCTTGCTCGCTTATGGGATGTCACGTATGTGATTATTTTGTAGTATTAAGTTATGGGTCTGAAAAATGAAAATAAGTCGGTGGCTCTTTGTACTGATTAATCTGAGCAGATCAAAAAAATTCTGCTCATTAATTTCTTAATATGCCAGAAAGGTGATACGTTAAATACACATTCTTTCTTTTGTAATGCAATGTGCTAAGAAAATCTAGCATGACAGGTTTTCATCTGGATATACCTTTGGACGAATGCGAACAGTTTCGTTGAATCTATCAGCCAAGTATTTATTGCAGGTTAGTTACCAAGTTGTTTTAGAAAAGGCCACCTTTCCAGTCTAACTTTCTCCATAAAAGCTTTCGGAAATCGGATTACATCATACCATTTTTTCCCTTTTGCAGTGGTATCTTTTACTGCAGCACTTGGATTCCTGCTATACGGCGGAGGGTAAGTCATTTTGGAAGAAATCCTAACAGTGCTGAAGTGTATATCTAGATTCTAGAAAGTGATCATATTAAATGTTTAATTGCAGGTTATTTTTTATGCTGCGACGCTTCCCTATTGAATCAAAGGGACGAAGAAAGAAACTTCATGAGGTTTGTCTCTTTGATTCTTTCGTATGACAACCTTTAACATAACGTTCACAAAATAACTGTTCCCAGAATCCTAAGAAATTGATGCTTGCTTGGTAACTATGAGCTGCGATCCTTATTGGCAGCTGTGCGTGGTCTTGGCAGTTGAAAGATTTATGTTTGTATTGTTGTCGACAAGGAACTTGGGGTAGCCGGGTAACCCTTTAGCTATCTGGCCAAGTGGCCATTCTACTAAGTCTACTGGCGATGCTAGATTTTCAGTGTCACTATTTTAAATGAACGTTTCGTTCTGATTTTAGCTAAACCAAACCATAGCTGTCACATCTTCTTGGATAGCTCATCGGCGTCCCTAACCTTTTCCGCTGAAATTTCTCCCTCCAATGTTTGTTATTGTCTCCATTAATGCGTTTGTGTCATATTTGTCAATATTTGTGCCACATGTTTCCATATGACGGTCATAAAACCATTGAAAAACATCGCCTAGTAGAAAAGTATCCGTTAGGCAATTGATGTGCGATAGGTAGAGAGTCGTAGCTCTTAAATTAGAGCTTGGGTCATTGGTTGCCTTAAAAAGGAGTTAAGTTTAGAGATGCCACATATAATGCTAATATTTGCTCCTAATTTACTGCAGGTTGGGTGGGTTACAGCGATATGTTTCACTTGTTTTCTCATTCGTTGCTTCATGGTAAGTGCCTCCTTCTGAGAACTCGTTCCAGCTCTGCACTGACTTTATTCGTCAATTTATTTTCCCGACTTTCAATGTTCTGTGGCCACATTTTATTATCAAGACTTTCGTTGTCGTTTCATCATCATCCTATATTCTTTAGTTTCACACATGGTATTAAATCTGTGCCATGACTCCGTGAGACCGCATGCACAATATTTTCTATTAATGCTTACAGTTCCCATGAGGTTTATGTTGATTTTACCGTCAGCTGCTTATTGCTAACTCCCAAAATGTGTCGACAGGTTGCAGTATCTGCCTTCGATGCTAACTTATCTCTTAAAGTTTTGAACCACCCAATTTTGGATTTTATTTATTACTCGGTAATCTTTTCAAAACCTTCCCCTACAATTTTAGTTTTCTATTTTTTCCATTTATTGGTTATAACTCTGATTTCCTGTGCCCTGTGTGATGGAACACCAGTTAGTTGAGATACTTCCCTCGGCGCTTGTCCTATTTATTCTCCGAAAGCTGCCTCCAAAACAAGTATCATCATCTAAGTTGCCTGCGTACCATCCAATTCGTTGAGTGCAAGCTCCTATTATCACGAGTAGTTTCTCTGTCCAGTCCGAGCTTCATCCCAGAGTTCAGGAAGCAAAGCAAAGATCGACAACAAAGTGTCTGTCTTCCCTTTCGAGAATCTACTTCCTCTCCGGTTCCTAATGTACGCATGTCGCCTCTTTTTTGCTAGTAGGTGTTTTGATGATTGGTTGTTTGATTGTACTCGACATATCAAAGGCGCGCCTAACTGTAAAAATGCTTAGGTCAATTTTATACAGAAACTCGATTTATACACTTGGTTGTCAATTATCATTTAAATCTCGGGAGTACATGATCGATTTATTTGAAAACATGAAAGGCAAGATTGATTGATATTCTTCCATAATTATTTGTGGCACGTAACATCTTTTAATACGATGTTTTTTTCATGCACATTTAGTCGCATAACGCTGAAACATAGACGTCATGGAAGTATATGTTACGTATGTGTTTACGTTTTTCCTAGCATGTCTCCATGACTCTATAGTTAAGATTGATGTATTGTGACAATAAGTCCGCTTCGAATCCCCGTCGCCTTAATGCTGACGGACACTCCATTTAACTGATGTCGGAGACTAAGACTGTAAGAGTGCAAGACTAATATGACCAACGAGACATCAAACAAAAGTTCGGATTATTTTTCTCATTACCAAAATAATGCTCGGATCTGTAATTAATTTATTGAAAAAACCATAATGTTAAGTTCGATAATATTCATTTTTATTGGTATTTAGTTAATGTAAACAAAGCGACGACATTTTTATTCATTGTTAGGCCTAGGCAGCTCTGGGGATGCTGGCTCTTTGTTGCTTAGCCTAGGGGGCGCGGGCTCTCTGTTTTTGAGCTGCGGTGGCTCTGGAGTTGGAACTGGAGCTGTTGTCGACTCTTCATAGCATGGCATTGATGGCTCTGGAGCTGGAGCTGGAGCCGGATCTGGATCCGTCAAATTTATATCGATAGGGGGTTCTAACTCATAGTCGTAGTCGCTAGGCATCGATGGCTCCGGGGCTGGAGCTGGAGACGCCGTACAAAATGAATACTTCAAAACTGACATGGGACACTTCCTTATGGCTGTAGTATAACCTGGTATATTAAACGAAAATGATTATTTCCGGCAGAAAAAAAAAAAGAAAAAAAAAGTGAAGATGATCTTATTACCCGAATGACCAATTCTGGTTTAATACCGTCTTAACTTATGACAACTCACACACCAGATTAAAATAAAAGTGGAAATGAAAGGAAACTGTGAAATATTTCAAGTTAAGACGATTTTAAACAAGACGTATCATACCTGAATAATTAAGGACGAGAAGGAGCATGAGAGTTCCAAATGACATTGTCTTCATTGTATCCATGTAAACTACTAGGCTTGTTATATTTTCAGAAGTAGGCATTGTATGAAACTATGAATGCATCTATTTATAAGTTGATTTTAGTTCATTTTTAGGTTGATTTTTGAATCAACTTCTTAATTTTGTGGGTCATTTTTGTGTAGATTTGTTTTATAATTAATGCCTTAATTTCCAGTCTAACTTTCTGGTCTTTCTCCATGAAACCATTCGGCCCAGGTATAGCTTCGTCTCTCCGTCATAGTATCATACCATTTTTTTCCCCTTTTGCAGTGGTAATCTTTATTGCAGCACTTGGATTTCCTGCTATACAGCGGACTCTAAGTCATTTTAGAAGACAATTCTGGGCGACCATTTCCAGTTGCCAATATTGTTTTGGCGACTGTTTTCAGTCGACATATTTAGTCGCCCGAATATTATATTCTTGTAGTATAAGTGTATTATCTAGAAATGATCATATATATTATACGAGTATGTTCTAATTGCAGGTTATTTTTTTTATGCTGGGGCGCTTCCCTATTGATTCGAAGGGGCGAAGAAACAAACTTCATGAGGATTAATGGTTCATCTCTGACTCTTTCGTATGACAACTTTTAACCGAGCATTCACAAAATTACAGCTCTTAGAATCCCAAGAAATTGATGCATACTTGTGTTAGAGTCGATCTTGATTTCCAACCATCAGCTTAAGCTTTTGGTTGAGATGGTTTCTTAATATGGTATCAAGCCAATGTGACCAAAAGGGTCACGGGTTCGAATACCACCCTCAATTCAAAAGTGGATTAGCACCAGGTTTGTATCGGGTCGACATGATACTTGGGGTAATTTAGCTATTTGGATAGTCACTACGATGTTTTCCAGTCCAAAGTCCAAACCCGATTTGCAAAGGCCATTTTGTTATGCTCCTTTCGAAAACCATATTACTCCGTAGTTTTAGATTTTTATATTTTAACTGGTTTCATAGTAATTAAATCAGCGGGGATAGCTCAGTTGGGAGAGCGTCAGACTGAAGATCTGAAGGTCACGTGTTCGATCCACGTTCACCGCAATTTTTAGCTTTTATTATAATATGTATATTTCCTAAATTATATTCAAGTGATATTTCTAATTTTTATGTCAAACTTTTACATTTCATTTGGCAAAAAAATATCGTTAAAAAAATTATGAAAATAATATAATTAGCTTTGTGGTAAAAAATGCTATCATTAGAGTATAGATTTCATATTATTCGCACATATTAAAGATGGTGTACTTATTAATATGTAAAATTGTGTACTTTTTAGTATGTTTTGTCCCACATTGGAAAATAAGTAGGTGTGGTGAATATACTACATATAAATAGTAGAATTGTCCCACATCGAAAGATTAGTATAAGGTAGTGTGATCCTATGATTATAAATAGGAGACATATTTGGAATTTATGTATCAACCCAAATTTTAATGAGTCTCATAAATATTGTTTTAAAGAGCTCTCTTAAGATTTTCTATTATTATCTCTACGATATGATATAAAAATTAAAGTGGAGATTGATGATAACTACTCGGGAAAGAGTTAAGAACATGAACAAGAGAAGCAAAAATCACTTAATATTGGTGTCACATAGGCAACCTATAATGAATAACATTACAACATACACAAAGTTAAAGCGCAATACAAAACAAAGAGTTTTACTAATGGTTGTCTCCTAACACAATACAAAACTAAAGATTTTACTAATGGCTGTCTCTTGAATGCACTAATAGAGCGTTAATGTGTCGTTATATGTACGGTATAGATATCTTTATCTAATGATCGTCGATCGAGACAAATAATACGTATACAATAATGATTTTTTTAAGAAGAGACCTTTACTTCTTGGTATGTTATATCTTTCACATTGAAAAATAATGTAGGCATGATGAACATACTACGTCTAAATAATTAAATTATGTATCTCACATCGAAAAAATAATATATAAAAGATATGTACTTTTTAGTAGGGTGAAATTTAAATAGGAGACATTCTTGAAACTTAGGTATTAACACAAAAAATTTATATATAAAAGATATGCACTTTTTAGTATGTTATATATGTAACACCCCCATACTCCAAGTGCCTTACCAGGACCACTCAGGTATGGAGACATCACCATCTCGGTTGCCCGAGGTATGATAATCAAATAGACAAAATAGAAACAACATTTATTATAATAGTTTAATGAAAGAATACAATCCTCGAAACCAAACTGAAAGTGCAATACATTATTCAAACTGTCTGTTCTCAACTGAAATGTAAATAAAGACTAAACTACAGCGGAAGACTCTATCGTCATGTCGTGGCCATCCCCAGCTATCCAGTACCATCTCTATACCTGCTCAATATCTCGCTCACCATCCCGAATGGATCCCCGCAGTTTTACAAAACAACACCGGGTCGTACTAATCACACAATCAATATACATAACAACAAAGAAGACAAATAGACATGCCACGAACCGCCACACACACACGCACACACCAACCAACCGTCTCAATCCGATCGTCCACTTTGGACCAGCCCGCGCCAGTGGGGGACCGCAGCCGTTCCCACCTAAGCCCCGCTCATCGTACGAGCGATAACCCTGTATCATTAATGTGCACATCCCCTTTCGTGGCGGGTTCCACGAAGGGCGAAACTAGGGCGTGAGATCACTCCCGCAAGTGACCTCACTCAGCCGAGAACGCATCTCGAGAACCATCACAACCAATCACCAACACAATCACAATCACAATCACAATCAAACAGCTAACTACAGCACATCACCAATATCCCATTATGGGACTAATACCGAGTAGGAAATCCTACCTGGAAAGCAAACACGCAGACGATCTAAACAGCTGTCTCAAAACGGCTCCTCTACGAACTCTCCTCCTATCATACATAACACATAAAGACCGCCATTCAATCCCTACTCATAAAATCCCCAATTGCTAAATTAGGGTTTGACCAAAACTAGCAAAACATTATAAAAATTATGCTAGAAGCTTACCCTCGACGCAAGGAATCCAACAACACGAAAAACAACGAGAATCGACCGTCGAACTCGGAATCGTTAAGGATGCGATTAGGAAGAAGAACTGCTGCTTTCTCTCTTAAACAAGTTTTAGGTTTTGGTAAAAGTGTTTTAAAACAAAGACGAATTGGTTTAAATACCCTAATCGCATAATTAACAAAACCCGCGAAAACTCCCCCGTAAAACCGGGCGCTCGATCGAGTACCCAAGGTACTCGATCGAGTACCCCCCTACTCGATCGAGTGCCCGAGCTACTCGATCGAGTGCCCAACAGTCGAAACTATTTTATTCGCAACATACCCTTACTCGACAGAGTAAGGGCTACTCGATAGAGTACCCCAAGACATATAAATACGGAGTATTACGGTCTTCCCTCCTTAAAAGGAACTTCGTCCCCGAAGTTCAAACCACAACAAAAACAAAGGTACTCCCTCAACATTCCCGACTCAACCATCAAACAAAAGCATGATACAAACCCAAGCCAAACATCCCGACACAACATATAAAAGGTGTATAGAACTCCTAAAAACTCTCGCGATCATCTCCTACCCCCCTAAAAGAAACAAGGTTACGTCCCCGTAACCATACATACCTGATCAAAAAGGAAAGGGTAGCGCTCTTTCATTATGTCCTCGGCCTCCCATGTAGCTTCCTCGGTCTCGTGGTTAGACCACAGGATCTTAAGCAAAACTGTCTCACCACTCCTAGTCTTTCTAACTTTTCGGTCTAGGATCTGCTTAGGTACCTCAAGATATGATAAAGACTCATCCAGCTCTAAGCTCTCTGCCTCTAACACATGTGACGGGTCACTCACATACTTCCGCAGCTGCGATACATGAAACACATTATGCACTCTCTCTAACGCAGCAGGTAAAGCCAGACGATAAGCAACCTCTCCAACTCGCTCTAAGATCTCATACGGCCCTATAAACTTCTGACTTAGCTTGCCTTTCTTCCCAAATCTCATAACTCCGCGCATAGGAGACACTTTCAGAAGAACCTTGTCCCCAACCTGAAACTCGATGTCCCGACGATGTAGATCTGCATAACTCTTCGGCGATCTGGGCTGCTCTCATCCGTTCTCGATCATCTTAATCTGTTCTACCATCTCATGTACCATCTCTGGTCCTAAAACCTTTGCCTCAAAGCACTATCGTCCCAACAGATCGGACTCCTACATCTCCTCCCATACAACGCCTCAAACGGTGCCATACCTATCTTGGTGTGATAATGTTGTTGTAAGAAAACTCTATCAAGTCCAACCTCTGCTCCCGGCTACCACCAAAATCCATCACACAAGCTCTCAACATGTCCTCCAAAGTCTTGATTGTTCTCTCGTCGCCCATCTGTCGCAGGATGAAATCTTTGTACTCATCTTCAAAGTGTTCCCAACGACTCCTGCAACTCCTTCCAAAACCTCGATATAAACCTCGCATCTCTGTCGGACACTATGTCCTTAGGGACTCCATGTAACTTAAGACGTTCTTTCGATAGGCCATAGCCAATTGTGCCTTAGTCCATGTATCTTTCATTGGAACAAAGTGAGCTGACTTGGTCAACCGATCCACTATTACCCAAATCATATTGTTACCTTGTTGACTCTTAGGTAAACCCACAATGAAATCCATGGAAATGGATTCCCACTTCCACTCAGGCACCTCCAAAGACTGAACCTTACCTTGTGGTCTTCTCTGTTCCCCTTTAACCCTTTGGCATGTCAAACAACGGGACACAAACTCAGCTGTCTCTTTCTTCATCCCAGGCCACCAAAACGTTTTCTTCAAATCCTTGTAAAGCTTGTCTCCACCCGGATGAACTGAATATGGTGTGCAATGCGCTTCTGACATGATTGTCTTTTTCAACTCCTCATCATTAGGCACACACCACCTACCATCAAACCTCAAACTACCATCTGTATGAATGGAAAATCGGGACACTGTCCCTTTTTCTACTCCAGCTCTCCACTCAACTATCTTAGGATCCAAAGCCTGTTTACCTCGAATATCGTCATAAAACTCCATGTGCACTGTCATATCTCCCATAGCATCTCCTTTCTGCATCATATGAATCCCAAAGCTCGCTACCTCATCCCTCAGCCTCATCAAAGATAGAGCTGTACACAAGGAATGTACACTCTTCCTACTCAAAGCATCAGCAACAACATTGGCCTTTCCTTCATGGTAGATGATTTCCATGTCGTAGTCGCCAATCAACTCCATCCACCTCCTCTGTCTCATGTTCAACTCCTTCTGCGTGAAGATGTACTTGAGACTCTTGTGATCCGAAAATACCTTAAAGATTGCCCCATACAGGTAATGTCTCCAAATCTTGAGAGCAAACACCACCGCACCCAACTCCAGGTCATGAGTAGGGTAGTTCTCCTCATAAGGCTTCAACTGCCTAGAAGCATAGGCAATCACTTTACCATTCTGCATCAACACACATCCCAACCCATTCTTCGAGGCATCTGTATAAACCTCAAAATTCTCGCTTCCTTCAGTAATGCTAAGACAGAGCGTGGTCAAACGCTCCTTTAATGTTTGGAACGCCGTCTCACAACCCTCATCCCAACGAAACCTGTTCTCTTTCCTCATCAACGCTGTCATCGGTCTAGCTATCTTGGAGAAATCTTTCACGAACCGCTTTGTAGTATCCGGCTAAACCCAAGAAACTTCTAACCTCCGCAACATTCTTTGGTGCTTCCCATTTTGTCACTGCCTCAATCTTCGCCGGATCCACAGCTACTCCATCTTTAGAAATTACATGCCCTAGAAAAGCAACTTTCTCCAACCAAAACTCACACTTAGACAGCTTAGCATACAACTCATGATCTCTCAAGGTCTGCAACACGATCCTCAGATGCTCCTCATGCTCCTCCTTAGTCTTAGAGTAGACTAAGATATCATCTATAAACACCACTACGAATCGATCCAAGAAGCGTCTCAAGATCCTATTCATCAAGTCCATAAACACTGCCGGCGCATTAGACAACCCAAACGGCATCACCACATACTCATAATGGCCATACCTCGACGTGAAAGCTGTCTTCGGTATGTCCACGTCTCTAATCTTCACCTGATGGTACCCCGACCTCA
Source organism: Silene latifolia (assembly GCF_048544455.1). Taxonomy (NCBI): domain Eukaryota; kingdom Viridiplantae; phylum Streptophyta; class Magnoliopsida; order Caryophyllales; family Caryophyllaceae; genus Silene; species Silene latifolia. The sequence goes on along the minus strand of NC_133530.1, from coordinate 23,432,880 downwards.
AATCGATCTTAGAAAAGACCGTTGCACCACTCAACCGATCAAACAGGTCATCTATCCTTGGCAAAGGATACTTGTTCTTTATCGTCACACGGTTCAACTCCCGATAATCTATGCACAGCCTCATACTCCCATCTTTCTTCTTTACGAACAGAACTGGTGCTCCCCAAGGCGATACACTCGGTCTAATGTACCCCTTTTCTATCAAGTCATCCAACTGCTTCCTAAGTTCCTCCATTTCCTTAGGACCCATACGGTACGGTGCCTTAGAGATTGGCCCCGTCCCTGGCTTCAACTCAACGGTGAAATCTATCTCCCTCTTCGGTGGCAACCCGGAATCTCCTCGGAAAAACATCGCAAACTCTCCCACCACCTTTGGTATCTCGTCAACTGCTAGGGCTCTCTATCCGGTCATCTCTCACATGGCACAAAATCAGAGGACATCCCTTCCTCAGATACGACTTCAAGGTGACAGCTGCAATCAACTTAACTTTGGGTTTGACTAGAAACCCACGATAAGACACACTTACACCCTTAGGACCTCTTAGGGACACTTTCTTTTGATGACAGTCTATCTTAGCCTTATACCTTCCTAACCAATCCATCCCAACTATCATCTCAAAACCATTAAAAGGAAACTCTAGCAAGTCTACAGGGAAATCGGCTTGCCCAACTATTAAAGATACATCTCTAAACAACCTCCCACACGATACAGACTCACCCGAAGGTATGAATACTTGCTCTTTAACAGACTCATATGCTCTCAAACCCAACTGCTTTACATGACTCGAAGACACAAACGATTGAGAAGCCCCCGAATCAAACAAAACAAACGTAGGAATACCATTAACAAGGAATGTCTGGGGTGATAACGTGCGCATCCTCCTCAGCTGCCTTCTTCTCCATCATGAACAACTTGCCACTGGTCTTCTGCCCACCTCCCTGGACAGTACTAGCTGATGCGGTCGGCTTAGCACCCGACCCTTGGTTGTTGTTGTTGTTCATCGGTGTCTTCTGATAAGAATTACCGCCGTTGCGGTTGCCTCCACTCTGGTAGCTCTGACTTCCCCGGTTTGGCCATGATCCCGCCGGTCTGTTGCTCGCAAAGCTCTGCGCAGGTCTCTGGAAAGATCCGGTGCACTCGTGCACTCATGTCTCTTGTGGCCTACGCCACCACAACTAAAGCGAGTCACTCCCCCTGTTGCTCACACTCCCACGACCTCTCCCAAAGGAAGCTCCAAAGACTAAACCCGGATCCAGAAGAAAACCCCTTAGGACCGATTGTGGTTGCCTTTCTTGTAATTAGATTGGCCACCACCCTCGCTCTCCGACTTCCTCTTCTCACCACCAGACCTCTCCTGAGCCATCTCCACTAGTCTCTCAGCTCTCCCAGCCCTCTCATATGCCTCCTTCACATCAGTGAGGACTCCCACGGGTAACTTATCCATAATCTTCGTGGTTAGTCCACTCTCAAACCTCAAAGCCAAATTCTCGTCACTCAAACCCATGTCCTCAGCATATCTAGATTTCTCATTGAACTGCCTCGTAGTACTCACCACGGACATCTCGAAGTCATCTTAAACTTGTCGAACTCCTCCCTCAACTTACTCCTCACATGTTCTAGTACGAACTCCTTCCTCGCGACCCTACGAAACTCCTCCCAAGGTATAGCGGGTAATCCTTGGTTGGTATACAACTCCTTAGCACTCACCTTCACCGAATCCCACCACTTGCCACCATTTGCCTCCCTCGGATAAAATGCAGCCCGATCCACTCTCATCTCATCCAGGACAATGGACTAAGTCCAAAGTATGTTTTCCATCTCCTCACCCAACTATCGAGAAGGTTAGGCTCCTCAACTCCCTTGTACTCTTTTGGGTTGAACCTTGCAATATAAAGGCTGACTTTAGCATGGTCAACTTCCTTCTCCTTTTCCTTATTCTTGTCCTCGTTCACTTTCTTGGGGTCTCGATGAAGAGCGTCCTGGTGCTCTAACATCTTAACGATGTCATCCATAGTCATAAGCTCTGCTCTAGCGTACAAGGCATTTTTCTTGGGCGGCATCTTGAAACTATACGTATACAAGAAAGGGTAAACATGAACATGCGTACTAAACTTCAAAACACGAAAACTCGCTGCCCAGAACCTACTCGATCGAGTATCCAAACCCACTCGATCGAGTGACGGGTTACTCGATCGAGTGCCCCTATGTACTCGATCGAGTACCCAAACTCCAGAACCAAACAGACCTTCTGATCTCTAACCCACTCGATCGAGTATCTAGGCTACTCGATCGAGTGACCCCCTACTCGATCGAGTACCCCTAGTTACTCGATCGAGTGCCCCAAAACGCGATTCTGGACTCAATTTCGCCAAAAACCTATCCGATCGAGTCAGTCTTACTCGATCAAGTACCACTAATACGTAAAGGCTACCCGCATATTACGTCACATACTAGCATTGCTAACTTTATAAAAACCGCATGATATCATAATCAATATGCTACGCATCTATTCTACTTATCAATAAAATCAAATCATCATGTTATTAGAGCCACATCATAAATCATTCAACATGTTATCATCTCATTAACATGTTTCAACATATAATCATTTTCTTTCACATGCTCAACCTCCTATTTTCAACACCAAACAATCAACATACTTCATCACCTTGTTGCACAAGTTACTAAGCACACACATGACTCAACACACATTTCCCCCATGTGACCGGTTCAAAGTTTGTAGGGCGACCCCAGCGACTTTAGGACGTCTCCCAAGCCTTTGCACTAGCTCCTACAACTTTTACCCCGGGTTCATTTTAATTGACTCCCTATGTTCATTAAGTTCATTGGTTACGGGTTTCGGGATCGTCGCTCGATACCATTTGTAACACCCCATACTCAAGTGCCTTACCAGGACCACTCGGGTATGGAGACATCACCATCTCGGTTGCCCGAGGTATGATAATCAAATAGACAAAATAGAAACAACATTTATTATAATAGTTTAATGAAAGAATACAATCCTCGAAACCAAATCGAAAGTGCAATACATTATTCAAACATGTCATTCTCAATCGAAATGTAAATAAAGACTAAACTACAGCGGAAGACTCTATCGTCATGTCGTGGCCATCCCCGGACTATCCAGTACCATCTCTATACCGCTCAATATCGCTCACCATCCCGAATGGATCCCCGCAGTTTTACAAAACAACACCGGTCGTACTAATCACACAATCAATATACATAACAACAAGAAGACAAATAGACAATTTGAACGCCACACACACACGCACACACCAACCAACCGTCTCAATCACCGATCGTCCACTGGACCGGACCACCGCCGATGGGGGACCGCAGCCTGCCGTTCCCACCTAAGCCCCGCTCATCGTACGAGCGATAACCTTGTATCATTAATGTGCACATCCCCTTTCGTGGCGGGTTCCACGAAGGGCGAAACTAGGGCGTGAGATCACTCCCGCAAGTGACCTCACTCAGCCGAGAACGCATCTCGAGAACCATCACAACCAATCACCAACACAATCACAATCACAATCACAATCAAACAGCTAACTACAGCACATCACCAATATCCCATTATGGGACTAATACCGAGTAGGAAATCCTACCTGGAAAGCAAACACGCAGACGATCTAAACAATTTGTCTCAAAACGGCTCCTCTACGAACTCTCCTCCTATCATACATAACACATAAAGACCGCCATTCAATCCCTACTCATAAAATCCCCAATTGCTAAATTAGGGTTTGACCAAAACTAGCAAAACATTATAAAAATTATGCTAGAAGCTTACCCTCGACGCAAGGAATCCAACAACACGAAAAACAACGAGAATCGACCGTCTGAACTCCGGGAATCGTTAAGGATGCGATTAGGAAGAAGAACTGCTGCTTTCTCTCTTAAACAAGTTTTAGGTTTTGGTAAAAGTGTTTTAAAACAAAGACGAATTGGTTTAAATACCCTAATCGCATAATTAACAAAACCCGCGAAAACTCCCCCGTAAAACCGGGCGCTCGATCGAGTACCCAAGGTACTCGATCGAGTACCCCCCTACTCGATCGAGTGCCCGAGCTACTCGATCGAGTGCCCAACAGGTCAGAAACTATTTTATTCTGCAACATACCCTTACTCGACAGAGTAAGGGCTACTCGATAGAGTACCCCCAAGACCATAAATACGGAGTATTACAATATATCCCACATTGAAAAATGAGGTAGGTGTGGTGAATATATTATGTATAATTAATAGAATTGTCTCATATATATACATTTTCTATATTATATTAAAGTGATGTTTATAATTTTGATATAAAAACTTTATATTTCATTTGACAAAAAAATATCGTATGAAAATTAAATAATTAGATGGTGTCAAACAAATGCTATCATTAGAGTGTATATTCTATTGTATTTTCTCATTATTAAATCGAGTTGATGTCAAAGTAGGTGCGAAAAAAAATGGTGTACTTAGTATGTTATTTGTCCTACATTGAAAGTAATGTAAGTGTGGTGAATATACTATGTATATATATTAGAATTGTCTCACATCGGAAGATTACCATAAGGCAGGGTGATCTTATGATTATAAATAGAAGTTATAACCCAAAATCTTTTGACTCGATCTGTTAAGTATTGTCTTGGAGAGCTCTTAAAAGTTTATATCATTATTTTCTACCTATAGGTTTTATATGTCCCACATTGAAAAATAATGTAGGTGTGGTAAATATACTACGTTTAAATAATATAATTAGAATTGTATTAAAAAAAATTCTATTATTAGAGTATCATTTGCATAGATTTTAATTATGATAAAAAAAATAGAAAACAAACGTATGAATATTAATAGATAATATAGTATTTGCTAATTATTAAATCGCGTTGGATGTCGAATTAGGTTCAAAAAATATGGTGTACTTTTAAATATGTTATTCGTCTCACATTGAAAAATAATGTAGATGTGATAAATATATACTATGTATAAATAGTTGAATTGTCCCACGTCAGAAGGTTATCATAAGGTGAGGTGATCCCATGATTATAAATAAGATTTATCCTTCGAACTTAGGTATCACCCCAAATATATTGAATCTCTCAAAGTATAGTTATTATATAAGAGACTTTAAACATAATCTTGAATTAAATGTTAAATTTTTAAAGTTGTAACATCTTTTTAGGTGAGAGAAAGAGCGATAAAATGGTAAATATTATAACGGAAATTTTTCATTATACCCTCGAATTTTGGTAGATTACACATAATACCCATAATTTTAAGTTTCTACATATAATACTGATGGGGCATATTCTGCACCGCTGACCAAGTCAACACACTGAGCAAGGTCAAAGATATCCACAGCAATTCAACGACTTAGATCGCCTAGCCGATGCAGCCCATCGGCCCGCTATCAGGGTCTCGGCATGGCAACCCGCCAGCCGAGGCACATGTCCGCGTACTCACATCCAAGACCCTCTGCCGGCCTGCCGTAGGTTCATCGGCCGAGGGTAGAACGGTCTTTCCACCTAATAAGCCACTTGGCCACTTGGCCACTACGTGCCAAAAGGTGAAAGCCTATAAATACTCCTCAACCTTCATTGAGGAAAGGATCCCACAACTTAACCTAAAATACACTATTCATCTGGTAATATCTCCCTTATCTCTCTACAATATATTCCTAGCCAATTAGTATACAACTTATACCTCTAAGCTCACTGACTTGGGCGTCGGAGTGGGTACGCTTGGCACAAAGCCAAGCCCTCAGTTCGTTCATTGTTGCAGGAAAGGCCGAGAGAGGCGATAGGAGCGAGGAGGGTTCAACCCAAGACATCATTCTACAAGCCACGGGTGGTAACAATACTTGCTCTGGAATTACACCCGGAACAATTGGCGCGCCTCGTGGGGAAAGACACTAGAAGCTAGTCACATTCATTCCCAAAAAAAAAAAAAAAAAAAAAAACCCACCCAAAAAGCTAAGAAAATGTCTAAACAACAAGATGCGGTCGAATCACGCTTAAACCGCATTTTACCAAGATGATACTTTCAACAATTCTGGAGTCATACAGCCCTCCACCGGTGGAGTAATCCAACCGGAGTTCGGGATGCCATCAATACCCGACACGCCGCTGCCAGCCAACCAGGTCACCATCATGGGACGTGTGGTTGACATAGCCAGGTTGAAAATGCTCCTAGACCTAATTAGTAACACGCCTGCTCACACTGTCACGCCGACAGGAGCAGCGGAAACTGTCCGGGAGACCAGGGCCCAAAACGTGACTCCGAGAAACTTGAACGGAGCACTAGGAGAAGCTGACCCAGCCAAGTCGCCGGGGGAGCCCAAAGTGGGCGCGGTAGACCTAAGTCCTTCCCGCACTCGTGGGAGGACAGCGTCCCCGCCGCACGAACGAGGCTCACCCCGAAGGAGCCAGAGGAGTCCGACTCAGCAGAGTTGGAGAAGAAGTCCGAGCCGAAGAAGGAGCCCCTCCCGCTACGGGGGGAAGAGCCAGGTTAGGGACGCAAGGAGCCGATCGCCGCGTGTCGTTCGGCACATGGTCAAGCAGCCCCTTAACGCCTACGTCCTAGAAGTCCCGGTGCCAAATAAACTCAAGTTGCCACCCCTGTCATACAAGGGGGATGGTGATCCAGTCGACCACGCTGAGGCCTTCGAGTCTTACATGTCGGTATGGGAGCAGCCCGATGAGGTCTGGTGCCGAATTTTCCCAACAACTTTGCATGGGATGGCTCAGAGCTGGTACAAAGGGCTTCCTGATGGCTCGGTGTACTACTACGCCGACCTGAAGGGCGCTTTCCTAGCCCAGTACTCCTGCAATAGGAGAAGAGCCGTAGAGACATCTGACCTCCTGACCATCGACAAGAGGGGGCGAGTCTCTCCGAGCTACGTGAAGAGGTTCGATGGAAAGGTCCAGCAGATTCGAGAAATTAATCCCGAGCCGGCGGCCTTCAGATCGATGAAGGGCCTCCCAAGGGGGCCTTAAAAACGAGCTCATCAAGAGCGGAGGCCTGGGGCCGGACGCCGCTAGAAAGTTGGCCGACCAAGCCATCAAGGTAGAAGACTATCACAAGACACGGGAAGATCCCCATGGCCGAGCAATCGGGAAAGAAGGGTCACAGGCGGGGACGATCGGGGACGAAGGACGCCGCGACAACTTGGGCTCGCGGTCCGACAAGAGACGCCGTGAGAATAACGAGATCACGGTCGGACAGATCCGACCGGAAGCAAGACTCGGCGGCGCGGGTGGAATTCAGAACGTACCACCGAGGCGGTATAGTGAAAAACCCCTCTCGTCGTATCGCCGCCGAAGTCTTCGCCCGAGCAAAAACGAGGGCCGAAGTGGGAAAGACCTCCCAAGCCAAAAAGCGACGGTGACACGAGCCAATCTTCGTGAGTACCACGGCCACACCGGCCATTTAACCAACGACCGCCGCCATCCGAAGAATGCCATAGAGGAGGCGATCCGAAAGGGAAGCCTCGGCAAAGTACGTTGCAAAAGGCCAAAAGACCGACGCTAGTTCAGATAGGAAGTCCGTCTTCGAGCGGATAGGCGTGATTCATGTTGTCATCGGGGGCAACGAAAACGGAGGGTCCGCTCATGGGCACAAGCGGCACCTAAACGAGCTATATCAGGCCATCAACTTTGTGCCCAACTCAAGGATCCCCTCTGCAAACATCCCCGATATAACTATCGGAAGAAAGGACTACGAAGGGGTCATCGCCCCTCACAGCGACCCGCTTGTAGTCAATTTGGACATATCCAACCACCTGGTCAAGAGGTGCCTGATCGACACAGGTGCATACACGAACATCATGTTTAGAGAGTGCTTTCTCGGCCTCGGCCTGAAGATCAAGGACTTAAGCCCCTGCACCAACCCCCTATACAGCTTCTCTGGGGCCGGGCTGGTACCGCTGGGATCAATTAAACTCCCGGTGACGTTCGGCGAGAAGAACGCGGCTAAAAACATCCTAGCTGAGTTCGTCGTCATTGACGGCTCGTCCGCCTACAACGTTCTCATAGGCCGAGTCACCCTGAGCGAGGCTGACGCAGTGATGTCCATCCGGGCCCTAACGCTGATGTATGTCTCGGACCGGGGGGAAGCTCATAAGCTTGTCTCCAAAGACGAGAAGGATGAGGTGGTCAACGTCCAGATAGCTGCCCGAGGCTGCAACATGCAATCCCTCAAAGAGGCGAAGAAGTCCGAAAAAGGAAAAAGCCCGTCCTTACAGCAGGGGGGCGACCTCATGGATACGACTAGTGGTGATTTGGGGACGTACTGTGATGGGCCGTTAGGGCATTGGTAGTCTTGTAAAATTTTATGTAGCTACGGAGGTGTCCAAGATGGCTGTGGACACCCCAACGCATGTTTTTACCTAGTGAAAAACCATCCACGCCTTCCATCAAAGCAAAGTTCTTCCCATCAGTTATTTATCAAGAGACAGACGCCGGCTCACACTGTCATACCGACAAGAGCGGCATTCTCTGTCAAAAGCCTAGCGCCGTCGCAGTCACCCCAAGTAGTAGACGCCACGACAGTCACCCCAAGAGGTTTGATGCCGTCGCAGTCACTCCAAGTGGTAGACGCCACGTAACACGCTACCAAGAAATGACGCGGCTCACTTTGTCATACCGACAAGAGCGGCATTCTCTGTCAAGAAATTAGCGCCGTCGATCACCCCAAGTAGTAGACGCCACTAGCCACCCCAAGAGGTTTGATGCCGTCGCAGATCACTCCAAGTGGTAGACGCCACGTAACACGCTATCAAGAAAAGACGCCGGCACACCTGTCATACCGACAAGAGCGGCATTCTCTGTCAAGAAATTAGCGCGTCGTCGCATCACCCCAAGTAGTAGACGCACTAGCGATCACCCCAAGAGGTTTGATGCCGTCGCAGTCACTCCAAGTGGTAGACGCCACGTAACACGCTATCAAGAAACAGACGCCGGCTCACACTGTCACACCGACAAGAGCGGCATTCTCTGTCAAAAGCCTAGCGCCGTCGCAGTCACCCCAAGTTGTAGACGCCACGGCAGCCACCCCAAGAGGTTTGATGCCGTCGCAGTCACTCCAAGTGGTAGACGCCACGTAACACGCTACCAAGAAATGTACGCCGCTCACACTTTGTCACACCGACAAGAGCGGCATTCTCTCGTCAAAAGCCGAGCGCGTCGCAGTCACCCAAGTAGTAGACGCCACGGCGATCAGCCCCCAAGAGGTTTGATGCCGTCGCATCACTCCAAGTGGTAGACGCCACGTAACACGCTATCGAGAAACAGACGCGAAGCTCACACCGTCATACCATACCGACAAGAGCGGCATTTCTGTCAAGAAACCGATCTTGCCGGCTCACACTGTCGATCCGACAAGAGCGGCAATCACCCTCGTAAGGCGGATACCATGACAGTAACGACCATCGCACACTACACTCGCAAAAACAGACGAAGGGTCTTGGAAGCGTTGAAACACAGTTGAGATACGCACTCTAAAACGGCCACGGCCAAGCCGAGGCGGAAACAAAAGGGGCGCTCAATTAGGAATACAGGAAGACAATTCTGACAAAGATGGGATAAAGACCTCGGCCAAGCCGAAGGCGAAAGAAACGAACCATTATTAGAAGATAAGTTAAAAATTACAAGTGAAAAGAATATGGACGATGGCCGTCCCCATAGGGATAAGCCGAAACACAACCTACCGAGGTTGTACAAAAAGAAGACAAAAACTACTATTATGTTCACGTACAAAGAGATAACGGGAGGAAGGGCTGAGTAACTGGTCCCCGGACAGCCGAAGCAGATCTGCTGTAAACTTGTTCTCACCAGGCAACACATGGTAACATATGAGGAGCTGAAACAGATCTGCTGTAAACTTGTTCTCATCAAGCCGCATCTTCCTCGGCGGGCAACCCAGCAGCTTTTCTAGCAGCCTCAGCCTTGGCCTCGGCATCCTCAGCTGCCCTCATCCTTTCGGCTTCTTCCTTAGCCACCCGAGCCCTCTCAGCAAGAGCTGCTTTCTCCGCGGCCGCCTCCCTCTCCATCTTTGCCTTCACCGCCTCCTTGGCCTCCTCCACCGCGGCTTTCTCCTTAGCCTCGAGCTTGTCATCAAGCAACGCGTCGAACCCCGCCCCACGGGAAGGAACCATCAAGAGGGAAAAGCTCCCGATAACTTCCCTAAAAGCATCTTCGGCCAAATCCGGAACTTGGCGCACGGATTTGGGAAGCATGTCGGTTTGCGGCATCTCGATGTCCGCCTCCTTCGCTTGACGACGACATCTCCGCCCCGAACCACCTCGCCTTTGAGCCTTAAACAGTCCCGGGACTCGTTCCTCCGCTTAAGGTAGAGGTCGGCGCGCCCCGAGCGAGCTCACACTTCCTCGCGATTCGCGGCTTCGCCGGCCCGCGGCCTCGGCTTTAGCCCTCTCAGAAGGACCTCCTTTTCGGCGCCCTCCTAAGTTTTCTCTCGGCCAAGAGCGCTTTCTCAGCCTCTACCCTGAGCCTCTGTTCATTAAGGAGACCCAACTTCGCCGCTGCGCCACACCTTAGAGGAATTACGCTCGTGGACAGCCCGAGCCACGGCCTTCTCTTGCTCCCTGAGACGAGCAGCGGTAGCCACGTTCCACCTCGCCAGCTCCCTAATAAGCTTCGTGCCCTCCTCTATAAGCTCGAAGACGGAAGCCTTCTGGGATGAAGGGACGGTGGTGGCAATTTGGCCACTAGCTGCGGGCCGGGAGACGAAAGCCTTCGGGATGAAAGGTTGACGGTGGTGCCTTGATCACCAACCCTGTGCGAGAGGACCCCACCGCCCGCCGCCTAACGTGAGCAATAGCCGATTGCGGCCGATCTGCAGAATTCAATTAAAATATCGTATCAACACCGACTTATCGAAACACCTAATGGTTCGGCTAAATTCAGGCCACAAGCCAGATAGGTACCATGTTTGGCCTTCTTGACCGGAGAAGGCACTTCCTTGCCAGCGGTAGAAGTTGTCCCTTTCCTCTTGCGGATAAGGGGAGATCCCTCTGCGTCAGAATCCCCCTCATCAGGAATCTCAACAATCTCCATCTTCTTAAGGGAGGGGATGGGAGTTGAAACCGGTGTCGACGCCGTTGCCACCAAGGGCCTTGTTTTCCGCGTCCGACGTACCACGCCGCTCACAACCCTCGCCTGCGCCTCCTCTTTGCTCAAGACCTTTAGCCATTTGTTCCATAAGATCATTCGGCGACACCTGCGGATCATCGGTGAAGCCTTGGGATGCAGGTTAGCGACGGTTTTATCTTTGTGCAGCCCCATTCTCCGAAGAAGATCCTCAGATAGGTCCGGTCCAAAGTGGTCTACAAAGGAAACAAAGCAAGAGTCAAGAAGAAGAAATGAATCGAGATTCGAAAATAAAGAAACATCAAGAGCGGCGGTGGGCCTCACACCGACCCCACTCACCCCGTGCTAGGGCCGGTATGAGGCCGACATAGCAAAGCGGCTCATCCTGAAGAATGATCTGCGTCGGGGGAATCCATCTTTTCGGCACCCCGCCCTTGTCCACCTCAAAGAGCCTCATGGCCAGCTTCTCATCCTCCTTCAGAAGGACCCTGCTAGCATCCATTTTAAGACGCTTCCGAGTGACCCATCTGTCATGCTCCGCCCTAGTCTCACACCGCAAATTAACTCGATCTTTGGAAGGAACGGGGCGCGGATAGTCATTCGGCACTTTAACATACACCCACCGACCCCCGCCAGCCCTTGCAAGAAGAGAGTTTGTCAACAGAGACGTAACCCCGCTTTCGGTTTGTACGCTGTACCATCCAACGCGGCCAGGGAGTGACGGTTTGAGATGATGAAGACGGCGGAATAAATCCACCGTCGGAGCCTCCCCCTTAAAAAGACAAAGCCAGACGAAACCAATTATGGTCCTCATAGCCAGCGGGTGCAGTTGGGCAACAGCAACGTTCATGGCTCTAATTATGGCCACAACGTACCCATTCAGCGGGAAACCGGAGCCCGTACTCCAAATGCCGCAGGTACACGCCAGTATGGCCCGGCGGAGGGCAGCATACAGCCTGACCCTCCCCAGGGATAACAATTTCGTATCCCCTACCAAAGAAAAAATGATCCTCGAAAAGTTTCCCGCCGGAACAACGGGCAAGCTTACGGGACCAAGCAGAATCAAGGCGGATCTTACAGACATAGCCGTGATCCATGACGTACCGTCTCCCCTCACTAGGACGAGACCTTTCCATATCATCACCAAAATCATCACCAAGATCACCAAAAGAGTCAGAATCCTCCCATTCCTCCAGAATTTGAGGATCAACTTCTTGAGAGAAGGAGACCTAGGACCCCCGACGCGGGTTTACTAGGCCCAAAGACATCGTGAGAAGACATGGTTCACAACAAATTATTAGCAAGGAAAATAAAGAGTGCTTGTTTACCTTAAAGAAAATCACTCGCCGGATCAAATACTCCGAAGATTAAGAAGAAGAAAACCCTTGAAAGTTTGGAGAGATGAAGATTTCAGAGAAAAATTTTCGAAAATAAAATGGAGGCCAAAATCACGGAATAACTACCCTATTTATAGAGAAAAGCCCATGAAGAGGGACCAATCAGGGCACAGCCCATGAAGCGTCAACCAATCAGCGAACACACACGCGTCAAGCATGCAACCGCGGAATGTCAATCGTCGCAACAGTTGAATGTCAATCAATGCAACAGTGACCAAACGTCTTCAACACGCCTATTCACATCTCTTCGATTTGTTCATCTCCCTCAAACAAATTTCTAGGTATCTAGTCTCCGCCGGCTTCCGACACAAACCAAGCCGGAGGAGGCACGGCCGGGGCGATCAAATTCAATAAGCACTCTCGGCCCTGGTCTCGGCCGGCGTCTTGTTCCTTTCCACATCGGTTACCCTTCACGCACCCATGTGGAGGGGGGATAGGGTATATGGTACGGAATAACAGGTGCCACGCCGATACACAAGAAGACGCCGTCTGAGAAAAATTTGCGAAATTTACTTAGTGCGAGAATATATGCTCAAGATACATCGGAGCCCATACCACGGCATAGACTACGCTGGGGCAAATTGATGGGGCATATTCTCGCACCGTGACCAAGTCAACACACCGAGCAAGGTCAAAGATATCCACAGCAAGTCAACGACTTAGATCGCCTAGCCGATGCGACCCATCGGCCCGCTTATCAGGGTCTCGGCATGGCAACCCGCCAGCCGAGGCACATGTCCGCGTACTCACATCCAAGACCCTCTGCCGGCCTGCCGTAGGTTCATCGGCCGAGGGTAGAACGGTCTTTCCACCTAATAAGCCACTTGGCCACTTGGCCACTACGTGCCAAAAGGTGAAAGCCTATAAATACTCCTCAACCTTCATTGAGGAAAGGATCCCACAACTTAACCTAAAATACACTATTCATCTGGTAATATCTCCCTTATCTCTCTACAATATATTCCTAGCCAATTAGTATACAACTTATACCTCTAAGCTCACTGACTTGGGCGTCGGAGTGGGTACGCTTGGCACAAAGCCAAGCCCTCAGTTCGTTCATTGTTGCAGGAAAGGCCGAGAGAGGCGATAGGAGCGAGGAGGGTTCAACCCAAGACATCATTCTACAAGCCACGGGTGGTAACAATACTTGCTCTGGAATTACACCCGGAACAAATACCCTTGTGTTTAATTTTTTCATAATGCCGTTACTACTATGAGTAACTAGATGAGTAACTGAGCATACTATGATATTTGTGTTTTATTATTTAGGTATTAGATGTTAGTTTATTAAATAAAATATGGAATTAGGAATTAGATGATGAAGTATTTGTGTAATAGATAACAAAAGAAAAAGGAGTCACAAGTCATAGGAGTAATGACGAAAGTTGTCAAATGGTATTCTGGGAAAGAAAAAGGTGAACACAGGGGTACCATTTGTAGAAACTTAAAATTAGGGGTACTATGTGTAATCTATCAAAGTTCAAGGTTATCATGAGAAATTTCCAATATTATAATGATATAGTTAATTAAATTTTCATTTAAAAGAGAGAGATATCCGTACCAATAAAACAATAAAGGGGATATTATTCTTTAATTGTTATTTTATTGTCATGCAATCAAACTTAACGTTCATTTAACAGCATTTACATTAGGGGGTACCATAGGCAAAAAAAATGAAACTTTAAGGGTACCATAGGCAGATTCTTAAAAGTAGGGGTAACATGGAAAATCTGACAAAATTAAGGGGTACCACGGGACATTTCCGTATATCAATTATGAAAAAAAAAATGAAGAAAAACAACGTACAAATATTAATGGAGAGTACTTGATCATATTATTAAATTTAAATATAACTATTATATATAATGAGTAGCAATTGTCTGTATTCGGTATTCGTGATCTGGTTGGATGTCGAACTAAGTACAAAAAAGATGGTCTAATTCTGAGTATGTTATTTGTCCCACATTGAAAAACACTGGAGGTTTGATGAATATATACTACACATACATAGTAGAATTGTCCCACATCAGAAACATAATCCAAGTTTGGTGAATATATTACTTATAAATAGTAGAATTGTCCCACATCGAAAAATTAGTATAAGGTGGGGTGATTATATGATAATAAATAAGAACTAACCCACATATATATTAATCTTTTATTTATTTTTGAAAGAGTTATTTTAATAATATGCAAAAAAATCATTAGACATAGAATGTAAACATTAAACTCTTATAACATTTTTTTTCATTATAAATAAGTTAATTACCCCGTTGCAACGCACGGGCATTCAAACTAGTATGTAATATAATAGAGTACTTCGTACTAAATTGTCCGTGTGAATATGTTTTCAACTGATTTAGATATTGTAAGTTGTTACGATTTCATGTTTCCTATATATTACGTACTTGTTTCCGTTTTTTCCTAGCATGTTTTCATGACTCTATAGTTAAGACTGATGTATCGTGACAATAACACACTCCATTAACGAGACATCAAACAAAGTTGTTAGGATTATATTTCTCATTACTAAAATAATTAATTAATTTTTATTGAAAAAACCATAATGGTACGTTCGATAATATGAATGTTTATTTGTAATTTAGTTAATACAAACAAAGCAACGGCATTTTTATGCATTGTTAGGCCTAGGCAACTCTGGGGGCGCGGGCTCTCCATCACTAGGAATCGATGGCCCTGGAGCTGGAACTGGGGCCGCCGTCGGCTCTTTGCCGCTAGGCTTTGATGGCTCTGGAGCTGGGCCTAGAGGCGTTATCGGCTCTATGTCGATAACGATCACTACCTCCGGAGCTGGAGCTGGAGCCGTTGTCGGTTCTTTGCCGCTAGGCTTTGATGGCTCTGGAGCCGGAACTGGCTCTAGGCCGGTAGGCGGCGGAATTATTATTGGCTGTTCATCTTCGCTAGGCATCGAAGCTGGAGATGGATTACAAAATGAATACTTGGAAAGAGACATGGGACACTTCCTTATGGCTGTAGTATAACCTGGTATATCAATCGAGTTAAGCATCTAATAAAGTTTTAACTATGTAAATAGCCAAATGAGTATCTATTTTATAAAGGGTGATCATAACGTCACTCAAAAATATACTGTATTGCTCATTTTTATACATGATTTAGATAAACCATCTCTCACAAAACAAATGTCATAAACGGCTTTACGATTTGGCGTTATCATTAGAAACTTGAACAATCCAAATAATAAAATAAATGTGATCTTATTATCTGAATTCTGAATCATCAGTTCTTATTTAACTTACATATAACCGATTAAAATATAGGTGTAAATAAAAGGAGGTTGTGAGAGGTCTTAAGTTAAGACGGTTTCAAACAAGACATATCGTACCTGAATAATTAAGGAGTAGAAGGAGCATAAGAGTTCCAAATGACATTGTCTTCATTGTAGAAATGTAAACTACTTGGCTAGTTAAATGTTTGCACAATTAGGACTAGAAGTACTAATACAATAGTGCTTCTATGTTAATGTATTTGAGTAGACTGGTTTGGGAATGCATCTATTTATAGGGATGTCCTACAATGTCTTTCATTAATGCAGTCTACATTTGAATGGACTGCTTCCTTCTTTGGTTCATTTTAAGGTAGATTTTGGGGTTATTTTTCGGCACAAAATCTCATTGAAGACGGCACATATCCGTCACTCCGGAGTGACGGATACCATTTCCTCTCACAAATGACCCAAATAGAGGAGAGAGGGAAGCACATGGGGTGCCCCCACCTTGTCCCCCCTATCCGTTTTATGAGTGACATTACCCGTCACTTGCTCCGACCCGTCTTCAGCAAGACTAATTGATTTTTCGGGTAGATTTGCTTTGTAGTTAATGCCTTAATTTTTTAGGTCATTTTCAAGATGATTTTGTTATCAGTTTCATTCAAATTGTTTTCTTGCATTCATACTAACATTAACATACACTTGTCTTAAAGTCAAATAAGCCTTTTAGGAAACGGTTTTGAGAAACTTTACAATTTGAAGTATAAATGGCGCTAAAGTAATAAATTGGTTAAATGAGTATGTATAATATAAATAATGAGAAATGATAAATACAGCTCTAAGAACTGTATTTAAAGAGCTAAAAATAAAAAATAAAAAATTAATACTTAATATTGTTATTAATTGCATTAATGTTTGCGCAAGTGTGTTATAAATTTCTATAATAATACCAAATTTAAAAGGTTAAAATTTTTAAGTACAACCCTAACATTATCGGTAAATGATGAAAATAGTTACTCCCTCTGTCCCGGTCGTTTGTTGCCCTTTTCCATATTAGAGTGTCTCAGTCATTTATTGTCCTTTCTATTTTAGGAATGAAGTTCATAATCAATTTGATCATTCACACTCAATTTGTTCCACTTGTCATTTAGTAATTGACTCATTCCTCTTTCCTTGGTATTTGTGCCAAAACCAAAGGACAACAATTGAGCGGGACGGAGGGAGTACATTCTAAGGATAAAAATGATATATAATTTCACAATGAAATAAAATACACTCCTTATTTATATCTTTTCCATATGCTTTATTAAGATACTGCGGGCCAACTTGATCCGACACGACCCAACTCTCACCATTGGGGCATTTTTTCCTAACCCTCCCAGGCCGTGCACCAGACAAAACCAGCCCGTCTCCCTACCCTGGTCGGATCAGTGTCAGATTTCCAGCCCAGCCTGCGAGCTTGGTAAAAATCCAATAAATAACTAATAAACTCTATGTGGGACGGGTCCGGTCCGGTCCGGTCCAGACAATAGGGAGCCCAACACATGACTCCTCTTCTCAGTGCCTTGCACGAGCCACAAACTCGCAGCACACCCCGCCCTTTCGTTAGTGTCGTGTTTGGCCCACAAACTCCTAACCCGTTCCAACCCTAGCCCGATTCGACTTAGTTAGACCTGGTAAAATGGACCTGAACTGAATGACTTGGCCCGAAGAACCCAACCCGACGCCTGAACCGATGAACTGAACTTAACCCGAACTCGAATTGACGGGATCCTTTATGATCCAACTTGAATGATGATTGGCTTATTGCTGGAAATTGACCATTGTTTTCTAAATAGCTTGATAGCAACTGACTCGAGAATGACCCGACCCCCAACCCAAATCTTGTTAAACCCGAAAATGACCGGGCCCAAACCCAATCCGATTGACCCGTTTATCAAGTCTAGGCTCACTGGCCGGCTCTAAAGATGTCATTAACATATATTCAACAACATATAGAAGTGAGATGGAACTTGAAGTATTACCACAAAATTTAAAACCTGTTTCAAGTTTATCTAAACTTGTGTGAAAACTTAAAAGCACACCTAAATATAGAGTCTGAATCCTCTCCATCTATATTTCTCTCTCTTATACTCTCGATTACATAATCAATTATCAGAATTTATCTTTAGAAAAAACTATTCCGTTTCGTTTTTCTCCCTTACATAATTTATTCCGAATTGTTAATGCATTAGCGAACCATCCAAATTATTGATTCAGTAACAATTAACGAACTGCCCAATCTTAATCTTATCATGTATCCCTCAAGCTCGAACACAAAATCTCACAATTCATACATTACAATTTACATTACATCAAGACATTCAAGAGTCTTATAATCTCGATCATACAATCATACCCATTCAATCTCCGATTAAGAGTAGAATCCCGATTCCGAATACTAGTCAAGACTCGGAGTCACGACGTCTAATCTGTGAATGAATCCTAAATCGCCAACAATGCAACAGAAACGTGCATCTACGAACTTAATTTCCGACCTTAAAACACCAACAACAAAACACAAATAAGCAAAGCAACCAAACCCCACCACTTTACTTCCATTAACACACAACTTCAACATCACAACTCCATAACAACAATGGCAAAAATTCGAAAAAACCCAATAATCATAATCACAATCTTCATAATAATAATTATTTCAATAATTTCTATAAATTATGGAGTTTCAATCAAAACCCCATTTCATCCAAGAGACATTCTTCCAATTTTACCCAGACAAATATCATTACCAATTGTTAGAAGATTGAATAGTGCAGTTGACCTTCTTCCTAAGTTTGTGGGTGCTGCTAATTCTTATCAAAATAATAGTTTGGATTGGAAAGGTGCTTGCTTTTACCAGAATTCAGCTTGGATTGAGTTTCATAATAATACTGGCAGTCAATTTGGTGGTGGTACTCTTCATATTAAGGTCTTTTTTATTTTGTTTTTTGTGTTTGTTTATTTTATTTTGATTAATTGTTAGTTTTTGTGATGAAATTGATTTTTCTCAGTAAATTTGTGGGTAGTTTTGATAAATATTTCATCTTGTTGTAGAAATTTGAGAGATTTTGTTGTGTTAATCCAATTTATTGTTGATTTTGTGATGAACTAGAGAAATTTGATGGGGTTTTGATGTTTTTTAATGTGTTTTGACAAATTTTTGTGTTTTAATTTGTGGGTAGGTTTTAGTTTTGGGTTTAATTTATAAAGATTACATCTTGTTGAAGAAATTTGTGGATTTTAGGCTGTGTTATTGCAATTTATTGTTGATTAAGTGTTGGTTTTTGTGATGAATTGGAGGAATTTTATGGGGTTTTGATGTTTTTTGAATGTTTTTTTTAGCAATTTTATGGGTTTTAGTTTGTGGATAGCTCTCAGTTTTGAGTTTAGATGAGAAAGATTGGATATTGTTGAAGAAAGGTGTTAAATTTTGTTGGATATCCTGTATGTAGACTGAGCAATTTGTGCAATTTGCTGGTAGTTGATCAATAGTAAATCGGCAAATCCCGATTCTGAATGTAACTAATCTTTGGATAGTTTGGGGATAACAAAATGGAGGAAGCAAAGAAGGTAGTTGATGAATATACAAGGAACCTATGTCAATTTTGGGGGTAAATGTTCTATCCACTATAGAGACGGATTCAACTGGTTTTCAATGACGAATTAAACATTGGACAAAGTGGCACTATATTTGCATTGATAATCAAGGGAAACTGATTAGGAAGTTGTATATTTAGATATTGTTCGAAGGAGATACCAGCTTTAAGTTTTTGAGGAAATTCGAATACCAATTAGTCTTGTTTGAGAACGTGATATGAATACAGGCTATAGCTAGTCATTTCCCCAATACGAAATGAGTAATAACATGAATTGGGACTACCTGTCTCATCTTATATGAGGGAAGGAAAATGAAAACTCTATTCCTCTCATATCTCCTTTCTGTAGCCTCATAATTAAGGGAAAAAGGTTGAAAGATCATGGGAAGAGTACGAAAAGTGAACTATACATCTATACCCAACCAAACTGCAGAAGAAACATGATGATAAACTCCCTTTTTCATTTTCTTAGGGGGAAATTATCATTCTTTTTCATGCGATTATGGTACTGCTGCTATTGTAATCAATGCAATGTTGATCTGCTCTTTAGTCTGTTGACCTATGCTCAACCTTTGAATACTTGCCATCATCTTTCATTTTGCTTGCGCACCGCTTATCTGAGACAGCCAAGCTATAAGCTTACTTAGCTTCTTCTGGTTCTATCAGCTTAAGTTGATGTCCATCAAGAAAACAAAAAAAGCTTAAATTAATGCCTGTTCCTTTCATTGTTGATCATTTTAAAACTTGGGATGATCTGTATGCTATTCTCCAGGCGATTGATCACTTGTTTGACGGTGGTCTTTGTTTCTAATCAGGTTAGCAAAGCCCACAGCTACACCTGTATGGATATATATGTCTTTGCAACACCTTATCGAGCAACATGGGACTATTATTTCCTTTCAAGAGAACACACATTGAACTTCGATGAGTGGACTGGGAAAGAAGAATACGAATATGTTAGTTGATCTTTTACTAATTACTACTGTATGGTCACTGTTATCAACTAGCAACACAATAACACATTTATTTATCTTTCTTTCAGGTGAAACATCACGGAGTTTCAATCTTCCTTATGCAAGCTGGAATGTTGGGGACTCTACAAGCATTATGGGAGGTATTTCCATTATTTACCAACACTGGTTGGGGGGAGAACTCTAACCTTGCATTTCTTAAGAAGCACATGGGAGCTTCATTTGATAAACGTCCACAGCCGTGGGCTACTAATATTACTGTCGATGAAATCCACTCTGGAGATTTCCTCGCTGTATCCAAAATTCGTGGACGGTGGGGTGGATTTGAGACCTTGGAGAAGTGGGTCACTGGATCTTATGCTGGACATAGCGCGGTGTGCTTGAGGGATTATGATGGGAAGCTCTGGGTTGCTGAATCTGGGCATGAAAATGACAAGGTTTGTTGCATGCTCAAGTATATTTCTTGTGATAGTGGGTATATTTATCATTGAACATTGTAGTTATCGTTTCTTTAGTGTAATTTTATCTTAATAATTGTGTAATGAGTATGCATGGCGTAGACCTGTATGTGAAGGGTAAAATATATTATGTTTTTCTGTCTTTTCGTAGTCTTGTAATGGAAGTTGAGTTCGGAGGATAGAGAGCTAAGTGCATTTAATTTTAGTAAGTTTGACCGATTCTCTTGAAATTCTTGGTACAGGGAGAAGATGTTGTAGCTTTGGTTTCGTGGGAGGAATGGTGGGAATTTGAAACGACTAAAGATGACTCCAATCCCCACATCGCATTATTGCCCTTACATCCCGATTTGCGAGCCAAGTTCAATATAAGTGCTGCATGGGAGTATGCTCGAAGCATTGATGGATTACCATATGGATATCATAACCTAATATTCAGCTGGATAGACACTGTCCAAAATAATTATCCTCCTCCATTGGATGGAAATTTGGTATGAATTCTTTTCTTAGCGTTTATCAACATCTCACCTTGTTATAGTAACGTATAACGAGTTTTTCGTGGTTAGATTTACATTTGATGGTACTATGTGGGGGTGTAGTCCTTTGAGAAAACGTCTGAGTTCCATCTAATTCTGCTTTGCTATGAAATAAGAAGCAAGTGGATTTACTATTTGATGTGATTCAAAAACATATGATGAAAAAACTGGCGCTTAAAGATATCACATTCACTGACCAAAAGTCCAAAACCGTGCATAGTTTAAGGTTTGGGATTCTACCAATTTAAATTGAAACGTCTTTTCATCAGAAAACTACATAATTTGATCAGGTCAATAAGTCAGTCTAATAAGGCAAAACTTCTCCATGAATAGTACCCGGACGGCTATTACCTTGTCAAACTTCTATAATGTTCTTTTTCTTTATTTTTTAATGGAGTTAATTGACGGCTGTTATGAGTTATGACTGGTATTGTAGCAACATTTTCTTAGGATGAAAGGTTATCCCCTTTTTCAACCGCTTAACTCCAACCAAAAATCGTGACACCTTATTCCATTCAGCTGTTTTTTTTTTTTAGGTTTAATTGAATTTGATATGCTCTTTTTCATCTTTCTTATTATGTGTCCACATCATATTAATCTAGGTCATGTGCTTCAATAAGAATACAAGTGAAGCATTTGTTACCAGTTACTTGTTTGCGTAAGACTGTCCTTTTTATGGTGAACCTTTTGATGAAACAGAACGAACAAAGGTGGTTGTCAGAATTTGGGCTGTTATGTGACCTAATATTCTTAAAACTGTTCTCATTTAAATATCTACCTGTGAGATGTCTCATTGAGACGTGTTTGTTTTACTTATTTGCATTACAAAACATGTATAGTACTTATGTTAGGATGTATGTATGTGCTAGTTACTACTCCTCTCACATTGAAAAATTGAACTGGCTGGCTCTCGTATACATGTCTAGTGGGGCTACCCCCTTTGCAAATTAGTTTTTTTTTTTTTGGATAAAATCACACTCGGCCTTATAAACGTGACTCGTGCTCTTTAATGTGTCTCCTCTATTAGCCTATGTTAACTGTATAATTATCTTCTCATTTGCACGTATCATTTGGTTGCAATTCGTCTAGTTTGGGAGCGTCGGGAAAAAAAGGCTCGACAGCCTTAAGATTCTACCTTCTGTTAAGAAAATAAGAACGCTTGGCATTAATATGTTAGCAGCCTAAGAAAATTGTATAGAAAACGGTGTACAATACAAGTAATATGAAGTGTCAGGAGAATTTCTAAGAATGACCTCAGATTTGTGGGAAGATGATCATTGGCCTGAATTACTACATTCATAAAGTTGGTTTTGGGTTTATGGTCCTTGTGCTTCGTGACATCTTTAGATCTTTTTAATGCGTTGAACAGTTTCGAGTTGGCAAGGGTCTCTCTGTCGGCTTTCGGCATATGTTGCTTAATTGGTGGACTTAAGAGGTCTATAAAAACATAAAGCGAAACTAGCCATTTGCCATTTATGATTAAAGTAATGGACTTAAATGTAAATAAATTTAATTGTTTATTTATTTTTTCGGTTCCAGGTTGCTTCTGTTATGACTATATGGAACCAGATGCAACCTGCTTATGCAGCAAACTTGTGGAAAGAAGCATTAAACAAACGGCTTGGTACTTCGGTAAGGGCTACTTGACCTTTATTATGGACTCAGCTCTCATGATCAATTTGAAATCAAGCTTTCTCCATGTAGCTCTACTACCAATCAAGTTGCAGACCGATAGATTTTGCTTTTAAATAATTAATTTAATTATCCTAAATAAAGAGCAAAATGCTTTAAAAAAACAATATTTCCATTGTCTGCTGTCTGAGGACCCAAATGTTATAAGCCAGATCAACCAATTCCCATCCCTCCCGATTCCGAAAGGGTAGAATATCTCAGAGAGAGAGGAGTATGCATGGTTGAATGATTCGAAAATATTTTGTTTCTGAAACAGAAGCATTCGGCAAACCCAGAATATCTAATTTAGCAATGCTACTAGTTCAACTGATCTTATCTATTTGTCTTGTGATGCTCCCGAATGTCAACGCAGGATCTCGATCTCCCTGAAGTTCTCATTGAAGTTGCAAAACGCGGTTCTTCATTTGATGAGTTGCTTACAGTACCGGAAGAAGATGATTGGGTATATGAAGACGGAGCCTCAGTATCATGTATTGCATATGTGCTTCAAATATACAAGGCAGCCGGACTGTTTAAACCATTTTCTGATTCCATTCAAGCAACTGAGTTCACTGTAAGTCATCTGTTTCGAGATTTTCTCACTGATTTTCCGAATTCAATTGTCCGCCTTTGTGATAGTGTTAATAGAACTACTGTAAAACTCGTGAAACAAATATACAAAATCCTGGTTAAAGTTCGGTGTAGTTTCAATATTTTGAAAAGGGAGATTAAACTTTGATTCATGATTGCAGATAAAGGATGCATATTCACTAAACTTCTTCGAAACCGACTCAAGGCGCTTGCCAAGTTGGTGCAACGATGGTGATGAAGTGAAGATGCCATTTTGCCAAATCCTGGGGAAGTATAGAATGGAATTACCTGGATACAATACCGTTAACCCATACCCGCATATGAATGAAAACTGCCCGTCTCTTCCACCGAAATACTACAGACCTAAAACCTGTTGATTTTCAGTTTCAGATTGATGTACAGTAGTTATGTAGCATTTCATGTTGTTCCTGTACATACTTAACTGAGCAATAGCCTAACAGATCCCCTACTTATTTGCTGATATATGCTGTAAACTCGGTGTATACACCCCGTAATAGAGTGGGTTGTTTGTCATGTAGACGAGATAATTGTAATTTTCGTCAATTTGTTAGCCTTAATGTAATTTAATTTGTAGCTTAGTATTAATTTTCAGCAGAATGTTTATTTTATGGTACTACTAGGTCATGAAGAGACTGTATGTACACTTAACAATAGTGTCAATATTACATGTTTCGTCCTCGATCTCCAATTTCAACATCATTTCCAGTCTCAATCCCTCAATTTCGTCACATATTATATTGCAACATTCAGCATTTTTAAACTATGGTATGGAATCGCCCTTTTTTTTGCCGCCTTCATTTTATTTCATTGTTGTTAATCGGATTCAATCAAACTTACTGTCTGGTACGCCATTTTAATCGATTCAAGTTTACAGCTGTTCTAAAATTTGATGATTTTTAGCTAACATTTTAGTTAGCCTTGTTCAAAGACTGATATTGCTGAGTGATCGTGGTGTCTGAAAATCAGTGACGGAATAAAGGGAGCAATTAGCAGTCTAGCAGTAGTAACCTCCGACAATGAAGTTTTATAAACAAATTTAGTTGAATTATCGATTTTTCATCTGAGGAAAGGTTTACTGATGTTGTGATTGTGATATCTTCTTCTGAGGGGTCTGGGGCTGAAGTGGCTAGGAGTGAAGGGGTTAGGGAGAATACTACTGCTGCTGTTTTGACTGAGAAAGAGATGGAGGAATTTGGTGAGCATGGGTTTGAGGGCGCAAGGCCTATTTCTTTGAGGTCTGTGGGTATTGAGAAGAAGGAAAAAGAGCTGCAAGCTGGGTCCTCTACTCTGCAACCTCTTGAACAGGTCTTTAAGGAGGTTGGGGATAGGACTGCTGTTCAGCTGGAATTGGGAGAAGGAAGCAGGAAAGGGAAGGCTAAGCTGTTCGATGTCCCTGCTGTTGGTAACAAAGCTAAACTCATGGCGGAGATTTCATCAGGAAACATTTCTGATGGATTCATGGGGTTGGCGGATGCTTATCATTTATCAGATTTACAACAGACTCATGGGGAGGAAATAAGGATGGCAAGGAAACGGAAGTGCAGTACTGATGTTGTTGAGTACATTGTACTGAAAGCAGCGAAAGAGTCATTTGGAAAATGCAAAGGAGTATTTGAGGCGACTTGCCAAGAGAAGCTGTGATGGGGATGGTATTCTGGCTGGTAGGGAGGTAGGTATGAACTATGGTTTTAGAGTGAGTGTACCGGAGGTGGTTATGATTGATTCAAGTGACTCTTCTTCTTATTCTGTTAATGGAGGCCCTGGAGTTCTTACTGCTACTGCTGATTCTGGGTTTTTTTTGATGCTGATGGCGTTGTGGAGGTTGGGCCTACACAACCTCCTCCGTCACCATGATGGGCCTTGTGTGGAATTGTAGGGGTCTAAATAACACGCTCGCCCCTACAATTCCGAAGATAAGAGAGTTATTAGATAGTAAGTATTATGATTTCCTTTTTCTTATCGAGACCAAATGTAATGCAAATAAAGTATTCCCTATGTTTAGATCATTAGGTTTTGTGAAGCATTTTGGGGTTGATGCCGTTGGTGCCTCCGGTGGTCTATGGGTGGGGTGGAAAAGGGAAGCAAAGATGACTCTTGTAAGGGCATGTAATAACTTTATTGTGCTTTTGGTCAAGAAATATGATGGTCTCTTTTGGTATCTTGTGTAGGGAAATATCCGTAAAATTCCCTTATAATTAAGGATTATAACGCAAATTTAACATGTGAATATGGTCATAAACGAAAATACAATAGAAACGATAAAGGTATAAGAATCAACCTCGGGTCCTTGTGAATGCGGCCTAAGAACAGAAATCAAAGTAGATTTCCTCCTAATCGTTGCACCCAAGACCGTCTGAGACTATGCCCCTTGTGCTAGAAAGTATTCTCTAATTGCCTTGCAATATTGAGAGAATTGTTGTGAGTTTTTGCTAGATGTGAGATCTAGGTTTCAGAGGAAATTTTTCCAAAACCCTAGTTTATGTTTCAAATGAATCAGTTAGGGCAAAAGGAGAGAGGCTCTCTCCTTTTGTCTTGTTCGGCCAAACCGAGAGCCCAGGGGAGGGAGTGGGCTTTCACTTCCTCCTTATTTTAACTCGTAGTCCAACTCGAAATTACTAAAATGTATATGACGGGTTTTCAATTATAAATCGTCATTGGTTATCGGTTATTAACGTATCAACTGGTAACATGACTCAGTTAATATATTAATATACACGTCCGACAAAGACAATATTGTATAATTAAATAAATTCAATATACATTAATTAAATATAAATCGTTTATATTCAATTTACGAATTAATTGCTTAATTCATATTAGCCATTATTATTTAATCCGTATTAAATAATTATCTCAACATCGCGTTTGACTAATTACTAGTCAATAACTCCGACTAACTGTTTAGTCAACTTAGGCATCAACATGACTGTATTTTCATACCGTCACATCTCTCAAACGTATCCTATAGGTGTGACTTTTAGGGACCAGTTGATCACCGCCATCTGTATGACAATAACGTCAAACTTATCTAGCAAGCCAACCGTTATTGATAAACGTGGACCAACTGATTATAATACAAAAGTATACCCTTTGATCCTTTTAGAGATTTATAAGTCCTTGCACTAACTGTAGAGGACACCAGCCCCAACATCTTGTGCTCTTTTATGGTGCTCCGGAGTTAAATTTACGTTCTTCTGTTTTAAATGAATTGGATGCATGGATTGAGTCTTGTACGCACCCGTATCTTATTATTGGAGATTTTAATTAAGTGGATTGTTTTTTGGATAAATGGAGTTGTAGTCAAAATCCTATTAGGGGAGCAAATGAGTTTGTAAGTTGGAAAATTAGGAATGAATTAATTGATATACCGTTCAAGGGGCCGAGATACACATGGTGTAATAATCGAAAGGGTGCTCAAAGGATATATGAGAGGCTTGATAAGGCTTTAGGCTCTAAGGATTGACTTATTCATTTCCCAAACACGGGTATTAAACACTATCCCGTGCAATTATCGGATCATGCTCCCATTGAGCTTGATTTACAGCTTACTGAGAGTGGAGGAAAAAGACCGTATAAAATGGATGCTTGGGTGTTAGATCACGAGGAATGTTTGAATAGGATACGTGTTGCCTGGAACCAAGTGGTGGTTGGATCGCCGGCTTTTATAGTAGTCCGAAAGCTTGCTAGGGTACGAACTACGGCAAAGAAGTGGGCCTTGGATAAAAAGGGTGAGTGGAGGAAGGTATGGGATGATTTTGATAAAAAGTTGGAGGACGGCATGAACTTGGATGTTTCAGGTGGTGGGGAGGAGTTGTATATGCAAGCAAATGAGGAAGTTAAGGCTTTCGCTAAGGCAAATGCGATCTTTTGGAAACAACGTGCTAAGATGCGGTGGATCGTGGATGGTGATACATGTACAAAGTTCTTCTTCAACTGGGTCAAGGGGAGGAAAGGGAGGAATTATATACATGGTCTTAAAGGTGAGGATGGTGTGTGGATTTATGATCACAATCTTGTAAGTTCCGAATTCCAAAAGAACTTTAAGGCTTTGTACGAGGCTTGTGATGGTAATCCAGTGGGGGAGGAATGGCGACCAATGGCTTCATTTGAACGGATCCTTTCTCCGGTTAAAAGGTTTATCTCGAATGATGATACGGACCATCTTCTCAAGCCTTTTACAGCTAAAGAGGTGCGGGGCGCGGTTTTCCAGATGGGAGCGTATAAATCCCCAGGGCCGGATGGTATTCTGGCGTGTTTTTATCAGAAATGTTGGCCTTTGGTGAAGAAGGAGGTAACTAAGGCTGTGCTATCTATTTTGAATTCTGGGAGGGTCCTACGAGAACTGAATAGAACCTTTATCACCCTTATTCCTAAAACTGATAGCCCGGAAGGTGTCTCGGATTACAGGCCCATAAGCCTTTGTAATGTCCTCATGCGCATTGTGTCCAAATGTATCACTAATAGAGTGGCAAGGGTTATGGGATCTCTGGTGAGTGAATCACAAAATGCTTTCATTCCTGGCGGGTATATCAGTGATAATATTTTACTTGCTCATGAGACTATTCATCGTATACTGAGCCATAAAAAAGGAAAACATGGTCGGTGTGCTTTTAAGGCGGACATGAGTAAAGCTTATGATAGAATTAAATGGGATTTTTTGGAGGCAGTTCTCATGAGGTTTGGCTTTCCACCAAAATTAGTACTACTGATTATGAATTGTGTTACGACGGTTTCTTATGAGGTCCTTTTTAATGGTGCTCCGCTGCCTCGTTTTCAACCGCATTGTGGTTTGCGTCAAGGTGATCCTTTATCTCCGTACCTTTTCATTCTTTGTATGGAGGTACTTGGAGGGCAGATCGAGTATGCGAAAGAGGTGGGTCTTTTGAAAGGGATAACACTGTGTCGGCAGGAGGAACCGATCTCACATTTATTCTTTGCGGATGACTCTGTTTTTTTCTTTCAAGATAAGGGCCAAGCGGCGGCTAGTTTAAAAAGGATCTTGGATGAGTATTGTGATGCATCAGGGCAAAAGTTGAATTTGGATAAATATGGTATTCTCTTTAGTCCGAGTACAACATTAGTAAAGGTACAAGAGACTATGAGTTTTCTTCGGGTACGATCTTCAAAAGGTATTGGAAAATATTTGGGGATTCCTGCGGAATTTCAGGAATCTAAGAAGGGGATTTTTTATTCTCTCCTGGATTATGTCACTAAACGCATCTCTTCATGGAATGGAATATTCTTATCGGCAGCTGGTAGGCTTACCTTAATTTCTTCAGTCCTATCAAATCTTTCTAATTACTTTCTATCGGTTTTCAAAATTCCGGTAAGTGTGTCAGCAAAGCTAAATTCTCTGTTGGCACAATTTTGGTGGGTGAGTGTAAAGCTGGGAAAAAGCTTCATTGGTGCAGTAAGAATTTTCTAAGTCTTCCGAAGAGTTCGGGGGGTTTGGGTATTAGAAATGTTGGATGTCTCAATAAGGCACTGCTTGCTAAACATGGTTGGAGACTTGTCTCGAGGGATGATTCTTACTTTAGTAGGATTTTCCGTCGAAAGATTTTTGGAACGAATACTTTCGTGGATGGACTCCGTCCTAAAAATGGGTCGGGTTGTTCATGGGGGATTAAAAGTATTACGTATGGCCTAGAGCTGGTTCTAGATAACATTGGTTGGAAGCCAGGTTTGGAGTCTAGTCTTAACGCGTGGAATTCAAAGTGGGTCAATGCAAAGACGCCGGAACCGAAGGATCGTTTGCTTGATTCGGCCTTTCTTTTTCTAGGAAGCCTTCAAGTACGGGAGCTATGGAATCGAGACTTGACGTGGAATACTTCTCTAGTGCGTGCCTTTTTTAAGGAAAAGGATGCGGATTGGATAATAGCATCTCCCATATGTAAGTCTAGAAAGTATGATGAAGTCTTTTGGCCCCTAACTAGTGATGGAAATTATTCGGTGAAGAGTGGGTACGGCATTGCCTTCATGGAGTTTTTTGAACAACATGGCACTTTAAAAGATAAATCAAGGATCACCATGTCAGGGAGGGGTTTTTGTAAATCTCGCCTTTGGAGCTTACCTGGGCCGAATGCATGGAAGGTTTTGATCTGGAAGATCATTACTAACACCTTGCCTGTAGGGTTTGAGTTTTATAAACGATCGATTGAAGGGAGTCATACATGTCGGATGTGCATGGGGGATCAACAATACAGCGAGACAATCGAGCATATCTTTAGGGATTGTCCTTTAGCTTCCAGAGTTTGGGCAGGCACGGCCCTCGGGATTCGGGTCGAAGGCACTGCGATGAT
This sequence comes from Silene latifolia, assembly GCF_048544455.1. Taxonomy (NCBI): domain Eukaryota; kingdom Viridiplantae; phylum Streptophyta; class Magnoliopsida; order Caryophyllales; family Caryophyllaceae; genus Silene; species Silene latifolia. The sequence goes on along the minus strand of NC_133530.1, from coordinate 23,402,936 downwards.
CCCGCTTGGTGATTGGGTCATAAACTGGATCCGGTTTTTAGGTAATTTGGAAGAGGGTGACAGTCGAACTTTAGTCTTCATGGCAACCTTATGGGGCCTCTGGACTACTCGCAATAATGCGGTCTTTAGAGGAGATCAGGTTATGCCGTGCGTACTTCTCCAATCAATCGCTAGCAATGTTGAGGTATATCTACAATCTAAACTGAATGAGAAGGAGTACAATGAGAAGATGCAAGGACGTGTGATACATTCGTTAAGAACTGATGATATACAGAATATTAAGGATGGTCACCCAGTTTATATGGTTGGTAGACGGGGTCATTGTAGAGGTATTCGGATAAAGGTTGATGCTGGATGGTTGAAGACCTTGGACGCGGCAATAGGGTGGGTGGCGTATGATAGTGATGGGATAATCATTGAGACCGGAAGTAGGAAGACTAAGGCCGAATCAGCTCTGCAAGCAGAGGCGTTAGGTATCTCTGAAGTTCTTCAATGGGCCGTCGGTAAGGGATTTCTTCACCTTGAGGTAGTGTCGGATTGTCTACCCTTAATTTGTCAGCTTGCAGGTTTTGCTGGAGTTCATCATGGCATCAAAGACATGCTACAGGACTTCAAGGATTTTTATGCGTCTTTTCATTGTCTAAGTTTTGCTTACATTACTAGAAATCTTAACGTTGTAGCACATGGTCTCGCCTCTCGGGCCATGCGATTGTAAAACTCTTTATTTACGGTTGCCCAAAAAAAAAAAAAAAAAAAAGACCTTATTTCATTAGTAGTTAACCTCCCTGAAAATTATCGCCTGCCAAATTGACAAATCCTGGTTTGCGGATGATGATGTTGTTGGATGTAATGTATAGGCTGCCGTAGTTATTTATGCTGTAGGAATGCTTGTCTAGATTGCGGATCCTGAGGAAGCTTGGTTAGATGGCCATGTAGCAGCAGTTAATGGAGATGAACTCGCTGTAAAGTGTAAAAATGGAAAGACAGTATGCTTGCGGTGTAGGGTGGTAAACTAAAAACATAGTCTATTTAAAAACCAAAAAGCTTCATATATGTACACAAATAGATAACAGAGCGAGTAGCGGAGTACCAATTATCCGTGCATAAAAAAAGTTAAATAAAACCATTGTAGAAGATACATCAGTCTCCTCTCATATTATGCACTTCATATGACAGTCTCCTAGATTGACAATGAAACCGGAACTGGGATCGAAACAAGACAATAGTAGAGTGCATTTGTTATCCAGGGCAAGCAATAATGAGAGATACCATGCATGTAAGTATGTAACTATGTAAGCCATTAAAGATGAACATCGCCGCAATCCTCCATGTTAAGTCATTCTTCAATAAAAGGTACGTAGAACATTCTGTAGGCCTCTATGACTTCAAGATACCACATCGCCTCTCTATCTGGAAACGCTGAAAGATCTACTAGCTTGTGAATCTGGACCCAATCAAATTACTTATCAGTTAGGAGTATAAACCAGCATAGAATATAACTCAAATGGCAGGCAATTCAACTCCCGTGTATTCTATCAGCATTTGATATTGCATTTGCCAACGATGTCTTAGCATAATAGTTAAGGATGATATATTGGCTACAGAAAAATCTCGAATTTAAATTCTCCTTCTCTTTTAATTGTACCAGCTTTTGCGTCTCATATTGTACCAAAAAGTACGAACATTGATATTGTAAACAAAGATTACTTTCCAAAATGAAGAGATTTTCGAGAAAGTAATGAGCCATACTCCGACTTTACCATCTATTCTAAGCATCACCAAACCTCTATTCAACAACGTTACTTGAGTAACTCAAAAACACTAAACACTGTGATCATATTCATCGGCTTATTCAGCCACCCTAAAAGAGAAATGAGTTGTTTCCGTGTCTAGCGTAAAGGTTAGTCATTCCTTGCAACCTAGAAAGAACGTTGCATTGATCTTCTAAAACGACTTATCTCACCATTTCAAAAGATGAAGGAAGGTGGAATTCATTGGCTATCAGTCTACATTATGTTCATATACTCCCTTTGTCTCCGTCATTTGTTTACCTTTTATATTTTCTTGGTCGAGTATTTTAATCAAAGGTAAACAAATGATTGGGATGGAAAGAGTACAATTTATTACATACACAAATGCTTCCTCTCGATGAAATTTGCCACTGTTCGGGGTGGTAGACAATAAACGAAATAACACAAGCAAAATTAATTCTCAGAGGAATTAAATCAAACATGTGGTGAGCATTGTCCAACTGAGGAAAAAAACCGTCACGTACCCGAATCAAGGGGAGTTCATGTTTATCAGAGCGATCGACATAAGTCCCAACCACCATCACATACATTCCTACACAATCAAACAAAATCAATCAATTACTTAAATCACATTCATAAAATTGCCGAATTGGAAACAAAATCAAAGTGCAGCAGAATACGGAGTACCATTTTGCCAGTTAGCTTGGGAGAATTGGTTATTAATGGAAACTAATTCAACGATACCGGTGCCATCATCAAGAAGAAACCGAGGAGGCGAATTTGTAGCGTTATTGATGTCGTTAGAGACGAGAAGGCCCTGTAACCAAGCGCGTTGGAAAAGGACACCGCCGTTGCCAAGGGTGAAAGACGATGCCGGTGAATGGTGGGGTATGGCTTCTTTTAGTTGCGCCACCGTCAGCTTCAACGCCGCTAATTTGAAATCCATTTTTTTAAAATTATTCTCTCTTGTTCCCTCCACCCCGTTTTATAGATGGCCGTTTGAAAGGGGGAGTATAATTTGCCTAATTTGAATTTTCGAGGTGGAATTGGCGCCATTTTCATTTTTCATCAAGTTAGACATGACAAAAGCAACCGATCCGAGACCCGAACTACATTATGTGAATATGATTCGAAATTCGAATTGACCCGACTCGAACATGACCCGAGCTTTCTAGACCTGTAACTGACTCGACCTGAAAATGACCTGATCCGAGACTTACAACCTCGAAAATTACCCGACAAAACATAACTCTAGTTGCACTGAAAAGACTTGAATTGATTTTTTTCTCTCTAATTCATTGACCCGAAAATGACTCGATCCGAAATAGCCCGACCCGCTTGCCCCGAAAATGACCCAGCCAATATATTGAAACAGACCTGAAACCCGAAATAACCAGACCCGATCCGAAAACAACGAGAGACTCGACCAGAACCCGACCCGATTAATCTGTTTGCCATGTCTAGATACCACCCAGTCCTACGCGTATAGAGACCTAGTAAACGGGTCGACCAGGTCGGGTTTCGGGTTTGAAATCATTTGAGTCAGGTCGGGCCGAGCCGGGTCATTTTAGGTTCATGTCATTTAAAAGTGCCTATTTTTCGCCGTGGTTACTGTTTTACCAAGTGTCCTGAGCTATTGTAATTAAGCCTTGCGCCGAGAAAATGAGGATGAGTCTTTTTCAGGTCAAAGTAAGCGGAGAATACATCTTTGCAAATGTATACAGTGGACAATTCAATTAAATTTACCACTGCATTTCTAATTTTCTATGAAAATTTATCCACAATGTTTTCTTGGTACCGTAATACAGTACAAGAAAGAGAGCTAATTTTTTTCCCCTAAAAAACCCGCCGTCCAGTGTAGTGTAGGACCGTAGGGGTGGTGACACTGGTGAGATGACAGTAAGTTTGTGATTTCAGTAATAGACAAGCATAACACGGCCGTCAGTAGATTTTCTGTGTGAAATGTCTTCGAATTCATCATTCAGTTTTGGCAGGGAAATGGTTGCCTCCGGTAGCTACCTTGTATACGTAAAAAGCCGTCATCAAAGCGCTGCCCAAAAACATGAAAGAGTGATCAATCAGAAGCTACTAGGAAATGTAAAACACTTTCTTTCGAATAATGGAATGCAAAACATTGATTACACTACAACTACTAGATGTAATCCTGTTGGCGATTTAGGATGTACGCAAGAAGCCAAGAACGCAAGAAGCAACCTAAATAACTAATTGCATCGTAGAAAATATTTTGGATGTTGCCCGAACAACTGATGCAATATGCTAAGCAGTGCTGTAATCCATGCATTTTTACCAAAAAAATTGAACTGTTCCTAGAAAACGGCAATTAGAAGAACAGAGGAAGTTGGTGGCTATTAAAGGACTCGTAAATAAAGCATTCGTAACAAAACGGTCTAAAGCTCAACAAGAACATTACTCCCAACACCTCAAGGCTCCACTGCAGGATAAACGGGTACTGATATACCGATATACACAGTTTACGCCTATTTTAACAGCACATGGAGGCTGTTTCAAGTAGCCCGAAATGAAAACTGCTACATATGTCAAAAATAAAAATTAAAGTAAAAATACAATTAAAGAAAATACGATTAATGACAACCCAAATCTGTTCTGTTTTTTTTTTTTTACTAATTTTGAGATATATATAAAATAATATAGTATACTTCACATTAAAATAAGTGCAAGCTGTGCAACCAATTTGTTAAGCCAACACAGACGACACCTTAAATATGCAATTTCAAATGAATCTATTTCTCATGACACTCTTCTGATAACTTGAGGCCATATTATTTACTGTAGTTACTTAAATGCGTGAGAATCATGCACAAGATCCTTCCGAACAGAGTAATAAAGGTACCTGATCCCAGCAACAATCCCAGCAGGCATGACCATTGAGGTTTCCATATACCGCTGTCCCATGATATATGTGAGCCCAGTTGCAGTCACTGCCAAGGAAGATGGAATAGCTCAGACTATAGATTTTACAAATGCGTGCGTGCAAGTTATGCAGGAAACTTATGATCGACAGGGAGATGTACGAGTTTATTTGCATGTAGTTAAGGTTATACGTAATTCTTTCAAAGATGATAATAGATAAGGATCACGAATTTACAACTTCTGAGAGAAGACTTCTGGTAAACAGCCAAAACAAGCATTAGCTACAATGATCTCTTGAAAAAATATCAGATTACGGATGTAGCTATACAGCTAAAAGGACTACGGATATAGCTATGCCGATTAAGGATATAGAGACTCTAATTCAAGGCATACAGCTAGAGATGTTTAAGAGACCACTGACAGGGCATCACGATATAGCTATACAGGTAAGCAGAAAACACGCAGACATGTATGAACTCTTTTCTCTTCCGCAACATGTTGGCATCACAATATCACCATACAGCTAAAGAAAGATTTTTGCAATTGACGACAAGTCACAAGAAACTCGGGAAAATGTCCAAAACAGTTAAGCTAGAGAAGTAGACAGTAGTCTAGTAGTGGGAAAACTCCAAAATTTCAAGAATTTGTATCTTTTGGGGGCGCAAGTGCTGAAGTGCAACCCGATCACAGCTTTAGTTTTACAGAAAAGTATCTGGAAATCATATCACCAGTGTCTTTCGTAAGCTAGCTTTAATTTATTGACAACTTAACTAGCTCTCAGAAATGAAACAAAACAATTACATGATCCTCCTAAACAATCCAACCTCCGCCACTGCCAGTCTGCCATTGTCAACATTTTCTCATGGCAAAAACACAGTACAATTGACCACACTTCATTGTATCAGGCAAAGACCAACATTTTAAGATCGGCGGATCATTTTCCACATCTCATCTCTAACCATAAGAACAATCAGGGATCTGCAGACTGCAGCAACCTAAAGTATATCATACATTCAAATTATTGTCGGAAATTGACCACATTTGTGTCAAGATGTTTTCTTGCGAATCTTTTGACATTTTAAGATACTAGTTAATTCCCCACATTTCATCTCTAACCATAAGCAGCATGGTTTTGCAGCAACTTAAAGCGATTCACACATTCCAATTACAGTTGGAAGTTATCTTACGAATCTTTCCACATACATTCCACTTCTAGTCGTAATAAGTAGGGACAAGAGTAAGATTGCGTACATTCCGACATTCCAAATTCCATCATTCACACAATCCATATAATTGCAATGTCATCATATAAATGATATGATCACACTCATTTAATAGGGACAAGATTGCGTACATTCGACCCGTTCCAAAAGTCTATCATTCACACAATCCATATTATTGCACCGGTATAGACAAGATTAAATACCAAACAGTAAGTTTACCTATGTTCATAAATTCACCACCATAAATAAACACACCTATTTTTACACAAATACATGACATACCCAAATACAGAAAAGATTAGATCTTTGCCCATCAAACAACGCAAACTATCCTATAAGATCGTCCTACAAACCCGTACAATGGTCCTACAGAATAATTTATAATCAATCAATATCATAAAAAGCTAAAATAATAATTTATAATCAATCAATGTCATACCCGTTTCAAGAATCAAAGCAAAGTATGAATTTTTCTTCTTTTTAAAAGATCCAAGACTTAGATACCCAGCTAAAATGAGCAACAAACCAGCACCTGAACCACCAATTAAAGAGACCAAACTACCCTTGTTACCATATCCAATTAAACCACCTACAATTAGAACAAATCCATACGGCATTGTGAAACAAAAATCATGCATTTTTAATTTTTATGAATTGGGTATTTGAGAATTATGAATATTTGATTAGATCAAATGTTTTTTTTTTGTTTAATTAAAGATGCATTTTTTTTTTCTTTTTGTGTGTTTGGGTACTGGCGTGTGGCTGCCTTGGGTTGGGTTGGGTGTGATTCGGGTTGGTGGTTGGTCAATTAAATAATAGGGTTGGAAATTTGTAATGAAAATATTTAGCGTTATGGTGCGGGGTAAGATCGAAAAATAAAAACTTTGTAGTTATTAAGAAGGACGTTTTTTAAGAGAGGATTTGCACTGCATTGGAAGTAGCCTGTGGCGGAACCATGATTTAACGTTAGGGAGGACGATAATTCTTACGGGGATTTACTACTAATATAAAAGGGTAAATAGAAAATACTGCTGAAATTTGACCTAAAAGTTTCAATATTTTCAATTTAGCGGAGACAATCGACCCTCCTAGGCCTGTTTCCCTATTTAGCGGAGACAATCGACTCTTAGTGACAATTTTATCGTCTTCGTATTCCAAAAGACAACCACCCAAATATTTGTGCATCAAAAATTATAGAGTAGTAACAAACACAGAACCGCCATTAGAAGTGGTGGTTCTCACTTTAAACATACTTTGACTATACGTACAATCATACGAAGGAAGCGATCCTACGTGAACACCATAAGTCCATAATACTAATATTTTATTTTAATTTATTTAGGGATAATAAAGTATCAAGAAAATAATAAATACAATCTCCGATTTCCTAATACGAGACAGTTTCGATTTATGGAATTCTTACCAAATCTAATGTACCTATATATACAACTCTGAGGAGACAAGTTTATGTGATTTTACAAAGTCTAGTTGTTTTAGAAACCATCAATGGAGGAAATTCATGCGGATTGGTTTAGCACGTTACCAAGATTTATAATGGAGGAAAATCAGGACGACAAATACGAGCTGCCACCGTTAGCAGAAGTACCATGGCTAATGGCGACCCACGAGAATCAGAAGTTTAATAAACTTGAGAAACAAACCTTCCGAACCAACGCTAATTCGTACATTAAGACAATCCCTGAATTAGACCAAAACATTATTCTTGTCGCGTCTCAAGGCTGGTTGATATTAAGAGACCGCGAAGATTGCAACATCTATTCTCTTTGGAACCCTGTTACCTCCCAATTTTTACGTCTACCTGAATTATCACCACCAGCCCCTGATGATATAAATTTCTCACTCTGTCTTTTGACGGAGTCCCTTGACCTTGATAATAATCCCGAGACATGTAAGCTTGTGTTGTTTTTCGAGGAGGGGCTAATGTTCTCATGCAGGCCTACGACGAGCCTTAATTGTTGTTGGGTCAAGCAAAGTTTTGAGCTTGATGGTACTAGCACAGTTGAAATAACCGAAGCTTGTGCATTTGAAGGAGTTATTTATGGCTACGCCTACGGTCGCATCAAAAATCCAGTTGGTATTAAAAGATATGTACATACATTTGTGCGTATCAATATTACCGAGGACAGTTCGAGTCCAATCACATTAGAGCCGATGGGTATAGATTTTCCGGACACGAAAATCAACTGCCACGACTATGGAAGCTGGAACCGTATGGTTGAATGTTGTGGTGTATTTTACTTTATACATATGATGTATCGGGATATTGATGACGATAAGACCTTGGATATCATTAAGGTCTTAGTTTGGAGACTAGATTTCTCCCAGATGGAGTGGATTAGAGTCGAGTCTTTGAGCAATCGTGCATTTTTATTAGACAGTTGTAGTTGCACCTGGTGTTGGGCAGACTCTAGATCATCGTCATCATCGTCAGGTGGTTTCATTGAAGAGAATCGTATATACATCGCTCTAGCGAACGATCAAAGAGTATATTCATACAATCTTGAAGATGATAGTTACACTTCTTTATTGCCTCATTCCACTTCCCTCCAGTATTTTTCCGGTCCTGATTGGTTTATGCCCTCGAATCCCCAAAGGTAAGACCTTTTCACTTCGCCTACTAATCTACTCCTTATGATTTAACTAAGATGAACCCAACAAAAATGACTCGCTGACTAAATTGAACTGAACTAAACCGTAAAAAAAAAACACCCAACAGTATTCTACTTAACAAGTTAACCACACATCTCAAATTACTAACTTAACCCTACACTAACCAATAAATGTTAGGGTTATTTCATAACAATAATCCATCCTATTGGTGGTCAGCAATAATCACTCCATCCTATCAATAATCTCAATTAAATCCAACCTAAACACCATATCTTCTAATAACGAACCAGTTGATATTTTATGATGTTTATGTGTATCAAATAAACCAAGTTCTCGATTCATAACTTGAAAATATTATACATAAACTTCACATATACCAGCTAGGTTGTCCAAAAACTATAAAATATTCCAACATAAACTTCAAAAAATATCAGCTGGTTCGTTATTAGAAGGTATGGTGCTTAGGTTGGATTTAATTGAGATTATTGATAGGATGGAGTGATTATTGCAGACCACCAATAGGATGGATTATTGTTATGAAATAATGTTAACTCTAATTTGCCACGTGTCGCGATATTATTGGTTGTGTATGATTTTTCCATACACCTTGTAGCCTTTTTGTTCACGTACTGCCTCATGTTGTTTATGTACTGAATCTAAATAAATCGAGGAAGTATTTAGTACTCCGTATTTACTTACCTTACGGTTATCAAATAATTATACATGGCGTTTTTGTTTACATTGAGCTTGGCAGATTCTTACCAGGATGCGACGGGAATAAACTGATGGATAAAGAAACAGAGAACATTCAGAAAATAAATCAAGAGTTTGAGTTTCAAGAAGAGGTGGAAGATACCCAGGAGTTGTCATCGGAAAAGCGCTCAACTTCCTCTCGACATCATACAATCAATTGCAAAGCGTATGCTTTTGTCCGATTACATGAATCTTCGTGTTACTTGTAAGAGTCTTCACCAGGCAAACCCTCTGCCGCAATGTCGAGCGAATGGTCAGTACCCTCTATTAATGATCTATAAGGATTTCAGCAAAACATATGAACTGTTGGATCCGTTTGAGAACGGTTCAAGCACTATTTCGGCATTGAAAGACTCTGCTGAGATTATCTCAAACTTTGACCATTTCAAGGATGGTTGGCTGCTGTTAAGCTCGGGCGAGTACCTGGAGTACTTGAATCCTTTCACGAAGGAAACGGGGAAGTACCCTCCTTGTAAAGTCACGTTTACGAGATTTGGATTTTCAACTTGTCCTACATCTTCCGATTGTTTTGTGTTGGAATGTTTGGGTACGAAAACATGGCAAAAATTGGTGGTTTGATCTTTGCAATCGGAGAGTGGGAGTATTATGATGCGGAAAACTCTGACACGGATATCCAATTTGTTCCTACTTTAAAAATCGGGCCCAAGTATCATAACAACGCGTTCTATTCTCTCGCGAGGGATGGTTGCCTCGGGGAATTAAAATTTGTAGAAGGAGAAATTAGTTGGAAAGTTTATAAACATCCATTTGATGAGGAAACATCATCGCTCAACTCGTCCTATTTAGTCGAGGTTGATGGGGAACTTGTTTCGGTTTTTATTGGTGGACACGGGAGTTGGGTTAAAGTGTTCAAATTCAACATTTCAGACAAATGTTGGATAAAATTAGATACCTTGGGAGAGCACACCTTGTTCGTTAGTCCAGCATCGTCTTTTTCAATTAAGACAGACAAAAGCGAGATGAGAAACAGAATATATTTGCCACGGCGAAAGGAGAATAAGATCGTCTTCTATTCACTCGATACAGGCAAGTATCACACTTCGACTAGTGCTAATTCTCTGGACGATTTCTATGGCACAAAGGCGCAATCGTTTTGTTGTTGGGTTAATATCAGTTTGTGATTGATTGTTTACAAATTTCCGTCCTTTCTAGTTGTGATCATTCCGAGATGAGCTTTATTTAGAACATTGTTTATGATTGCTAGTTGTTTATTGACTAATGTTTTTGAATAACGGTTTTTCTAACGTATAACCTAAGGGTACACATTACTAAACTGAATATGAAAAGATTCACTACATATTCTCATGATAAAAGCAAATCGCTTTGTGGTTATGTTAAGACCTCCATTCCAAGCTGTTAGATTATAGGAGTTAGTTAGTTAGTTAGTTAGGAGTTTGTTACAGTACAAGACAAAATAATAGTTTGTTATGTAGTGTAACAAACTACTAACTAGTAACTAACTCCTATGTTGTTAGATTATAGGAGTTAGTTAGTTAGGAGTTTGTTACACTACAAGACAAAATAGTAGTTTGTTATGTAGTTGGTTAGAAGTTGTTATTCCAACTATGAGTTGGTTTACTAAGAGTACTATAAATACTCTTATTATTGTACATGTATTCATAAGTCAAGTTAATCAAAATAATAAGATGAGTTTTACATTCAACATATTTTACACAAACAACTCGAAGGGCGTGCACACGTGTCAACCTTTGGCAAATCCAAAAAATGCTTCAATTGCGAGGTGGAATTAGCTTGGTAAACATATCAATGGGATATAATCAGTTGTCCCAAACCTTTTTCACGATAATTCGCTTCTCATTACATCGAAATGATACCTTACAATCTTACATCGATGTGTTTGATTCTCACATGATGTAATTATCTCCACCTACAAATCTACAATTACGATGACTCATCGTAGGCCTGCAAGAAAATACTAGGTCTCATCTAAAAAGAATACCAGCACACGTATATGTTGCGGGATTAACCATGGCCCATGGTCTTTCTGTTAATCGTGGCAGCTCGTATAAACTTTGAGGTAATAAACTCGGGAAAAATAGGTATATCACTACATCCGATATATGTTTATATTTTTCTAGTTTACATGATGATTTTAAGTCGTACTAGTTTCCAAATTATTTAAGGTTGTACCCTCTATTGTTATTATAGTTCTACACTTGTACTTATTCTTTTTTAAAAGTTTGAAAAATCTTGTGTAAATATAAAGGAAAAGATATGAATTCCTTGCATAGTTGCATGTAAAACAACACTAAAACCGACTCAAACAAACTACTTCCTCCTTGCTGTCATTTGTTTACCTATTTCATTTTGAGATCTTCGTCAATTGTTTAACTTTCTATTCTAGGAATGTCTTTAAAAAGCAATTTAATCCTCCATTCTAAGTTTAGTTCACTCGTTATCTAATAATTGTTCATCCTCTTTCATTGGTCTTTGTGTCAAAACCAATTGGTAGATTATACAACCAATTATATACATCTGGTTGTATAGATTTAGAGCTTTATAATAAAGGATTTGAGCTTGTATGTACATTTTACGAGCTTTATTGGAAAGAATCTGAGCGCCTTTATAAAAAATTTAAACTTAATGTATTAAAATAAAACTCAAAAATAATACATATAAGCTCAATTAGATTTTAATTTGGACACCTACAAAATTAAGATGTAACTCAAAAAATTTAAAAGCTCGAAAAGATTGCATATAAGCTCAACTAGATTTATCTTGTATGTACCATGCTTATATATATCTGGATGTGTAGTCTTATTTGTGTGGCAAAATCAAAGGAAAACAAATGACCGAAATTGACAGGACCGAGTGAGTATTTCGGTAAATATACTAGAAAAGATACATATTATTTGTGTTTTCAAATCCAATTTCCATCCGTTGAGAACCAAAGCCTTCATTAAAACAACATTATCCTTGAATACTTGACTAAATCCAGCAACACAATGATTGCGCCTTCATGCCATAGAAATTGTCCACAAAATTAGCACCTTCCGAAGTGTGATATTTGCAAGTGTCGAGCGAATAGAAGACAACCTCATTATCCTTACGCAATGGCAAATATATTCTACGGAGTATATATTTTCCATCCCACCCTTTTCCGACTTTAATGGAAAACGACGATGCAAGACTAACGAACAAGATATGCTGTCCCAAGGTATCTAGTCCTATCCAACAATGATCCGACTTGTTGAATTTAAACACTTTAACCCAGCTTCCGGCTTCCCCAATAAAGACCGAAACAAGTACGTTCTCCGTCAAGCTCAACTAGATAGCTTATTACGTGATAGATATTAATCTCTTTGATGCTACCATTCGACACCATCTTAGTTATGTTCGGTAGAGGTTGATGCCTGCTATATGGCGGCTGACTGGGGATGGTCGTAGCATTAGAGTGTGGAGGGACACGTGGTTTGTGGAAACTCTATCTCGTTAAGTGTTGTCGTTGCAACTTGGGAATATCCCACCAAATGGTAAGGTGTATATTTGGAGGGTTCTTAATTGTTGGGATAATGTTATTAACCGTGTAAAGGTTGCGGATATTGAAGATAATATTGTAAATACCAAGTCAACGTAATATCCTAACTATAACAACAAATATGTGTATCTTTTATCTTAGTCTCTGTATCAATTAACTATGTTTGACAGCCTTGCAATCTCAATATATTAGGAGTAAATCACGGCTAATTAGGTTTATTTATAGGATAGTTTGATTCCTTACTTGTGTATATAAAGGCTTGTACTCTTATCATTATAATCATACAATTACACATTACATATTATAACTCTTATATGGTATCAGAGCCATTGATGTGCTGTATTCGAATGGTTTGACGTTGGACTTGTTCTTTGACAAAGTGGAAAGCCAATGTTAAATGCTTCATATGTGAGTGAAAAATGAGATTGGCAGAGTAGTGTGTGGCACGTAGGTGCCGATATAGGTCGAATATTAAGTTCTTGGAGTAGCGAGGTCAGCCAAAGAACTTCAGCGGTGGTGTCAGCGATAGCTCGAAATTCTGCTTCGGTAGAGGAGTGAGATAAGGCTTTTTGTTTCTTTGAGGCCCAAGAGAGCGGGTTGTTGCCAAGATAAACAATGAAACCTTTTGTTGATAGATAATCATCGGTATCCCCGCCTAAATCCGCGTCACAGAAAGCATATAGACATGGTGGAGAATTTTTGTTTAGATGGACACCATAGTTGATGGTGGCATGGAGGTAACAAAGCACACGTTTGAGGGCTGCCCAATGAGTAGCCGTTGGGTGATGTAGGTATTGTGCAAGTTTGTTAACTGGGTATGCGATATCGGGTCGAGTGAGTGAGAGGTATTGAAGACTATCGACGATTGCACGATAATCAGTTTGATTATCGATGGGTATAGTGGGTTGATTAGTGAGCAGTGGATAAGAGAGCATAGGGGTTGACATTGGGTTGCATGCATATATTTGTGGAGTAGGTCGGAAACGTATTTGGTTTGGTTGAGGTGAAGACCGTGGACAGTCGGTGTGACCTCAATGCCAAGGAAGTAGGAGAGTGGTCCTAAATCTTTGAGGGAGAACTTTCGTGATATATGGGTAATGAATTGGCTGGGTAATGTGGGTAGGGTCGGGGTCGGTAACGATGATATTGTCAACATAAACTATGACAAATAATTTAATGGAAGTATGCTTGTAAATAAATAGAGAAGGGTCAGAGAGTGAGGTGACAAAACCATAGGTAAGGAGGTAGGTGCGAAGTTTGGTGTACCAGGCTCTCGATGCTTGTTTGAGGCCATAGATGGCCTTATCAAGTTTGCAGACAAAGTCGGGTTTTTCTTGATCAACGAAGCCAGGAGTTTGGCTCATGAAGACCGTATCTGTTAGTGTACCCTGCAAAAAAAAGTGTTTTTAAAATCAATTTGTCGAAGACTCCAGTTATTGGTTACGGCAAGAGTGAGCAGAAGTCGAATAATGGTTGGCTTTACGACCGGACTTAAGGTCTCAGAATAGTCGATACCGGGCCTTTGGTGAAAGCCTTTGGCGACTAAACGAGCTTTATGTTGTTTCAAACTACCATCCGGGTTGTATTTGACGCGATATACCCATTTTCACCCCCACAATGTTTTGGGCTTGGTTGTGGGGAACAAGACACCAGATGTTGTTTTGAAGGAGAGCACTATGTTCAGCCTCCATTGCTTCACGCCAGTGCGGATCAATAAAGGCTTGTTTGGTTGTGTTGGGGGTGGTATAAGAGGTGGGTAGAACTGCAAGATCAGCATATCTTGGGCTGAGTTTGCGGATATTGTTACAAAGCCGAGTGATGACGCTAGGTGAAGGGGAAGGTGGTGGTGGCGGTGGGGGCGTGGGCGTGGGAGTTCGAGGTTGAGTGATAGGGGTGGTATCGACGGTGATAGGGGATTGGCTCGAGTGAGGGGAGATGAGGGTGGCAGGGGTATTCGGGTTTGGGTTAGGGGACAGTGGCGAGTGAGGGGAGATGGGTTTGGTAGGGGTAGTCGGGTTGGGTGTGGGAGACTGTGGTGAGGATGGTGATGGAGGTTCGTTAGTGGAGGGAGGGTTGGTATTGTCAGTCGTGGGTTGGAGAAGAAGAGGGAGGCTGATGGTGCACCAATTGTCAAGAGATGTAATTGGGAAGGGAGATGTGTTGGTGACGAGAGAAGGGTAGGGAAATTCAGTCTCAACAAAGCGAACATGCCTAGATACATATATGCGGTTGGAGACGGGTTGTAGGAATTGATAGGCGCTTTGGGTTGTTGAGTAACCGAGAAACACACAAGGAGCGCATTTGGGATCGAATTTGTTGTTGTTATAGGGACGGAGCCACAGGAAACAAAGACAGCCGAAAGGGCGAAGTTTTAAGTAGTTTGGTGATTGACGAAGGAGGCAGTGATAAGGCGAGATGTTTTTGAGTGTGGGCGTGGGTAGTCTATTAATTAAATAGACGGCGGTATAAAAGGCGTATGGCCAAAACGTGTGTGGTATTTTGGCGTGATTGAGAAGCGTGAGTCCGGTCTTAACAATGTGACGATGACGCCGTTCAGTGAACCCGTTATGTTCGGGTGTGTGAGGTGGTGATGTGAGATGGTTAATTCCATCATCGAGTAGAGAATGATTTAATTTCTTGAATTCACCGCCATTATTCGAGTAGAATTATTTATTGCTTTTTGAAAATACTTTTCAATTAAAGCTTTAAATCGAAGAAAGGTTGGAGTTGTGTCAGATTTATTTTTGAGTGGATAAATCCAAATATAGTGGGTGAAATGGTCAATGAAAATGATGTAATACTTATAGTTTTCATGAGACAGTAGGGGTGCGGTCCAAACATCAGAAAAAATGATGTCGAGGGGAGCTGTTGATTTTAGAGACGAGACTGGGAAAGGTAATTTGTGGCTCTTATTAATCAGGCACGAGTTACAATGCAAAATAGGGAAATTGCGAAATTGAAATTGACGATTAATAAATTGTAAGGTAACATTGGACGGATGTCCTAAATGATGGTGCCAGAGGAGAGAACTTTGAGGTTGAGCCGTATGTGCTTGAGGTTTGAAGAGGCGCCATTCATACGTCCCTTTATGGTATTGGTCGTGAAGAAGTACTTGCCCCGTCGAGATTGCCTTAAAACAAAAATAAATGGGTGAGAAAATTGCTAAAATGATTGTCTTGACAAAATTGCAAGACAGAAAATAAATTATGAGAAATAGATGAACTAATAAGACATTGTTAAAGCAAAGAGTAGAGATAGAGGTAGGGATTGTGAATGAACCAAGATGTGTAATCGGTAGTGATGTGCCATCTCCAATTACGAGATCACCAGGGCCATTGTAGGGTTGGTGAAGAGAGAGCATATTGAGGTCGTTGGTGACATGGTAGGAAGCACCACTGTCGATGGTCCATGAAGAAGGAGGAGTGGGGCTGACGGTGGCAGTGTGGGCTTGAGGTTTGGTAAGTTGGTGGTTTTGGGAGGAGGGAAGACGACATGGGGGTATGCTTGTCTACAAACGGAACATTCCCCGGTTACATGTCCCTGCTCATGACAAAAATGGCATTTTCCTTTCAAGGGTTTGGGTTGAGCGGGGATGCGGTGGTGTTGTGGTTTTGATACGTGCGGTGATTGTTGTGGTTGGTGTAGGTGGTGAAAGAGGGGTTGTAGTGGTGAGTGGCAGCGATTGCGGATGGGGTAAAGGTTGTAGGGGTGGGTTTGTGCTTGACAGTGAGTTAATGTTGGATAAGTTTCTCGTGGAAGGCTTCAAAGGAGATGGGTGTGTCACGTGCCCGGACAACATCGATGACGGGTTTATAAAGGTCATAATCGAGACCAGTTATAATCTTGGCCGTGATATCCTCATTGTCCATTGGTTTTCCGAGTTGGGCTAGCTGATCGGTGCACGATTTTATGGCTAGCAAGTAGTCGGATATGGTGGATGTGCCAAGGGAGAGGTTGTTGAGCGATCCTTTATTTGAAGGATGTGTCCTTATGAGGTATTGGCGTAGGTGTGAGCGAGGATATCCCACGCTTCTTAGGATGACGAATTTTTTGTCATTCCTAGAGCTAATAGTATGACTGTGAGTGCTCATGGGGTTTAAACAACTATGAGAAAAACGAGAAGTGCGCCTGGCATAGTTGAATCAAAAGCCATGGAGTTAGGACTGACGATGGCTATTTAACGAATGGAGAATATTGAAGTGGAGACAAATTGCATAGAACTTGCTAAAATGATCGGGAAAATAGTTTTTTTCCATCTACGTATAATTATTTTCTGATAGGTCAATCAATTTCTAATGCTGCTAAATGTAGATACCTCGTTTCTACACCTTCCGCCAAACACAGAGTGATGATTGGGCCGCATGTTTAATCACGCGAAGCGATTTATAACATTTTATAATTTCGCCGACAACTGATAGCTCAAACAATTGAGTCAACCTCATAGTCGTCATCTACGCGCCGATATGGTCGTTTGACAGTAATTAAAGTACATTTGGAGTCCGGGTCAAAAACCGTTTCCATTTTCTAAAACCGTCTTAAAGCCGAGTTGGAATGTTCTAGAATATTCTAGAGTTTTATTCCTAAATTTTATCTTTTATGATTAAATCTTGAAAAATATCTTCTTTACGGAATAAGGAAGCATACATCTTCCCTAATTTCTAAATTTAACCGCGGAAATCTTTCTTGCTGAGGAGGAAACCACCCGAGAGAAAACGCAGCAGGAGCTGCGCATCTTGGAAAGGTCGTAGTTCCTACTGCGCCTCTTCCTGGGATGATTTTTCCCCAGTTTCCCAAATATTTACAGATTTCTTTCCTAATCTGACTTTTACCTAAATTCCTCTTCGTGATTAGTATAAATAGAGGCCTCCGCCTCACATATTACTCACGCGAGTGTCCGCCCTTCTCTTCTCCATTTGTATTCTAAGACCGCGCTCTTACTTATCGACGCCTACGTGCTTGCTCTACGCGACCACGTAAGCTCATATCCTTCCGAGTACGAGTCACGTTGCATAGACCGGCCAATTTGACCAACTCAACCTAATCAATCTAATAAACTTGTTTTCTAAATCTTTTTTTAAGGACACTTTCGTTCATACATCGAGTCGAGCAATGACACGGATTGTCAACTTAGTTAATCTCGCTTCGTTAAACATGTAAGTCTGAGGGTGTAAATCCCAATTTTGTTGATTTTATTTCCTGTATACAACATAAGTAAGGATTTATATCATAAGTATGCTAAAATCATCTTTAAAATTGTTTTTCTAAAACCTTTTGACGGAAATAGCACAGGTCTACGTGAGGAAGAATCTGTTGTGTAAGCCACAGGGACAGACACAAATTTGACAGACCCTGACAACAGACAATGAACAATCTCAGGGAATGCAATGAACTTGAGAAATTTGGTAAAAATAGTAAATGACCTTAACAATTCATGAAATTTGGTGATAATTCAGTTAAGGAAATATACTAAAGCTGCACCAAAAATCAGGATTTTTCAAGCAATCTAAGTATTTTAAATAAAATGAAAACCAGACTGAATAAGACTCCAACTCAGACAGTTTTCTCAGCAAACTTGTGTGGTTCTTTTGATTGAAATTTTGGACTGACAAAGTGATATAATTATCAAATTCATCCTCAAGTAAGCACAAAAGGTTAACTTAATAATTTGGGAGGATTAAGACAGAATTATTCAAGCAAGCACATAATTAATTCAATCTCAACCAGACAATGCCAAGCAAGCACAGACCTGTCTTAAGTAACACCACAGATCCTTAATCAATACCTAAGCAAGCACAAGGTATTATTAACTCTGACTTACAACTAAGACTCATGAAAGTTAATAATATTTGTAAATTTTGAGAGAAATCTTAAGGTTTTTCATTAATCAAAGTCTAAGTAAAATAGACTGAGGAAGGGTCCTTATATAGGCCTTTCCTGTGAAGTCTTAATACAGAAGAAACCCTAGATATCTCCATCTAAGGGTCAGGATTAGTTTTAGAAATCTAACAAGAACATTGGAAATATATTACAATGGATAGAAAAGGAATTAAAAGGAAGCTGAGTAAAAACAAAAGTGTTGCAGGCATGATAGTGACAGGTTGATCATAGACTTTTGTATCTTCTTGGCTGGTTGTGTGGATTCAAATGGCCTTGGTTCAGGCACCAACTGTTGCTCTAGGTGTTATTTGAAGAATGCTGAAATAAGCCAAGAGTTTTGTTGAGAGTTTTTCTCTTGTTTGGCCAAAAATGACAATTCTACTTTATCTGATTTACCCTTCCTGCAACTGGCTCCTCAGTTTGATTTTTTGTGAAATGTCTTGGGAAACAAGCCTGGCTCCCTAGGGTTGATCTGATCTTAGTTGAATAAATATTCAGCTGGCCAAGGTGGCAGCTGGTGGTTAGCCTGAATCGTATACTTGTGAATTGAGGAAATTGGATTTACAGTTGATGTTGCCTGAGTATTGTAGTTGTGACTGTTGTTGGTCTGGACATGGTCTACTAGGGCTTATGTGGTCTGGATTGTGCTTGGTATTCCTCGTATGGTAAGGGCATGACTGAGTTGTCCTTGGCCTTCCATCAAAAAATCATTAGCCTGGTTAATATCTCCTGGTGCAGAATCGCATCAACTGATGCACCTTCTAGAAAGGCCGCAGCATCTGTTGCGTCTCTTCCAGAGGCTGCCTTCAGCCGATGCACTTCTTCTTCTTCCTCGGGTTTTTGCTTCTTTCGCCTTTTATTTTCTTTATTCGTTTTTCTTCTTTTTATTTCGTTTAATAGTTTTCAAATTAGTTTTTTATAATTCTTTTTCGACCTTTTCTCGACTTAAATCTTTCATAATTCAATATTTGCGGGTTTACGTCATCTTATTCAAACCCGGATTTTAAAGTTTCGATTCTCCCATATCGAGTCCTTAGAATTCGTCTTTTTGTATGTAATTTTCTTTATTTTTCAAGTTTCGTTTTCCAAGTTTCGTTTTCCTTCGTTATAAGGTGTAAAGTTTCGATCTTTATAAACCCAACATCGTTTAATTATAATTATGTAAACCGCCATAATAATTTATTTAAACTTGTTCTTTAATTCGACTTGCGACGATATTAGTGTATATAATCTGACTAAATCACTTCTATTCGGGTTGTATATCATTAATCGACATAAATTGACCAACGAATCATAACTAACCCGCGGGTCTGACTTTCACAGTAGGTTTCTTTTTAGGTTTCGAATCAACTACTATTCATATTATCATTTATAATTTGACATATTTTCATATTCTTAATTTCTTTTTCTTCTTTTATTTATTTTACTTTCTTTCTTTGTAAACCTTTTCTTTTGAGGATATTTATGACGTAAATTCAAGTTAATCAATTGTAATTTATTTATTATAATTTATCTATTGTATTTTTGTATTTTCGTATTGTTCTTGTATGATTTACTTACTTGGCATATTCACATGTAATTCAATCTAATTTCCACTTCAACCCAATAAATTGTTAAATTGCTTGTTCACCGACATAGTCTAATCTCACATGTTAGGATTAATCTGTGGATGTTGCATTACATGCATACAACTGATGACATATCAAGTATAAACAACTTCCTTATCATTAGTAGAGGCCGCTATCGAGGCGGGCGGGATTAGATGTTCAAATAAAAAACTTCGTAATATGTATCCTCATCCCTTACTCAAGATTACTTTGAACATTCGTGTTCATTGTCATCACGAGAGTCATTGTAGACATAGAATGCTAAGGGTAACAAATTTCTTAGTGTTCATGTCATTACTTTGTGTGTTGACATGACATGAAGTATTCAAACGGTTCCAATTTTCCATAAAAATTGGTGGCGACTCCACAAATGCAGGCTTATCAAACCTTTCACCGGTTTCAATGCCTTACAAATCGGTAACGGCCCATGACGTGCTTTGCCCTAATTCGCAAGGGTTCCATGGGAGAAGTGTTGCCACCTCGAAACCAATGCGCGGGATGCTGCGCGACGCGGGTGGCTTGGTCCACACTAAAGTTTTGATGTTATTTCTTTTAATTTTATTATGAGGGACGATAGTCGAGTGGCACATAAAATGGCACATGTTTTATCATTGAGTTACTTTACCCAAGAAAGTGTTGAGGTATTTGGTCCGCGATACCTTAGAAGGCCAAACGAAGAAGACGTAAAAAAGAAAAACGCGGCTTACTGACGGCCCTACCGACGGAAAAAAGAGGCCTTCAGAAAACACGGGTTACTGACGGATGTGTGACGGAAATTCCGTCAGTAAAGTTTCCTGACGGATATCCCGTCAGTATCTATTGGCGCGTTGACCAAGTCAAAGGCGCCAAAAGAACGTGACGGAAATTCCGTCGGTAATCTTTTATCGACGGAAAATCCGTCAATGCTTTTTTGCGCGTTAAATTGGATGACAATTTGAAATCACTTTACCCTACTGACGGAATATCCGTCAGTTTTTTCAAAAAACTGACGGAAAATCCGTCACTTGGTCAATTATTAGTGGGTGGTAGTGTGTGACAGGCTGTCACAATAATTGACCTAGTGACGGATATTCCGTCAGTTTTTTGAAAAAACTGACGGATATTCCGTCAGGAATTTTACTTTAACTGACGTGTACAGTCCTTGCATTATTTTTCTGATAAAGTGAGCAGTGACGGATTTTCCGTCAGTTGAATAATAATACTGACGGAATTTCCGTCAGGATTTCTATTTAACTGACGGAATTTCCGTCAGTGGTTTCTATTAACTGCAGCACGCGCAAATTTCCTCCTTCACTTTACTAAAATTCCCCCAAATCAATTAAAATCGCCTCAACCCCTTACCTCCATAAAACCCGACACCACCACCACCCTCCTCCACTTCCGGCGCCACCACCACCACCACCAACACCACCACGCCGTCGCCATCACTATAAGGTAATTAACTTTATCTTTTTTTTCTATTTTCTTTATCTTTTTCCTTCTCCTTCATCCTTTTCCTTCTCCTTTTCTTATTTATCTTTTTTTTTTGTTAATAGTAGGCCGCCGCCGTCGGCCGCCCCGCCGCCACCGCCGCCGCCCCGCCGCCGCCGCCAGCCGCCGCCACCACCACTGCACTTCCTTTTTCATTTTTTTGGTCAAGTTAATTAGGTATTACTCCTTTTAATTAGTTTAATTAATTTAGATTATTAGTTATTGTTTTAATCCGTCGAGGTTTCTCTCGACGGATATTAAAATCGAATTGTGAAAAACTCGACGGATATTACTCTTTTTAATTTTTTAATTAGTTTAATTAATTTAGATTATTAGTTATTGTTTTAATTGTTGTTGAAAAAGGGTTGGTGTTGATGCATGTTGACTTAGGATAGAAGCCAATGTTGTGACGGATGTATGTTGTTAATGTATGTTGTTAATTTAGATTATTAGTTATAATTTTTTTTTATTTAATGTATGCATGTTGAGTTAAGATAGATATTTAATTTTATTATTAAAAATTAGATTATTGTTAAATGTTAATTAGAATAGATATGAATTAGACTAGATATGTAAAATGAAAAGTAAATCATGTTAGTTTTTGTTAATTGAAAAAGTAGTCATTGTTGTATGTTTTGTTTTTAATATTGTTAAAATTATTGTTCATATTGACCTAGTATCCGTTCAAAAATTACTCACTAGGAGTAATTTTTGAATAGTCCCCGTTTTTTGGGATTTGTCTTTGTACGTTTTAAGTCACTTAGGTAGTAAACATGTGCTTGTGATTTGTTAATGAGAAAAGAGTTTGGTGACAATTCCTTTAATGTTCTCTAAATACATATGTAGAGTAATTATTTATTCTATATTGTGTATTTGGAGAACGGATGGGAATTTCTGCCGAATTTTTTCTCTCATTAATAAATCACAAGTACATGTTTGCTAGTGACTTAAAACGTACATTGATGGGTTTAGGTTGGAGTGATAAGGACCCAATTCAAAGAAATACAATATTTATATTGGTTAAAATGTTAAATTATTGTTTATTATGCTTGATTTTGATTATTGTTAGGTTATTATCTTTTTTAATGATATATATAAATGTGTAGATATATAATAACATGAAAAGATTAGAACGGCAGTGGATGTATGAAAGATTAGACGAAAAAAAGAAACCCAAGAAAGCATATGCAGAGGGGGTGAAAGAGTTTATTAAATTCGCGGAGGGAAGTAGTGAGTACAAGAATTTAGGTGAAATGAGGTGTCCGTGTAAGAAATGCAAAAACCTAGGTTTTAAAAGGAAAGCAGATGTTCAAATTCATCTTTGGTCGTATGGTTTCGCCGATAATTATTATGTATGGACGTATCACGGTGAGAAACTACCTAGTACAAATGCTAGTGAGAATCCTTACCGTGAGTTCGTGGAAAATGCATTGCGTGATACTGTTGACCAAATTTTGGAGGATCGACTTAATCTCGATGACCTTGACGATGAAGAAGTGCGTTATGAAACCCCGAACCCCAAGTTTCTTCGTTCTTTAAAATGTTAGAGCAAGCCGAACAGCCGGTGTTTAAGGGAAGTGATATGAGTTTGTTGCAAGCAGCTGCTAGGTTGTTATCAATCAAATGTGAGAACAACATATCTCTTAGATGCGCTAATAGTTTTGTGTCGTTCGTTGGTGACATAATTCCAAAGGAAAATCAAATGGCGCGCAATTTTTATGAGATTAAAAAAGTTCTGAAGGGACTCCAACTTCCCCATGAAAAGATTGATGCATGTATCAATGGATGCATGCTTTTTTGGGAGGAAAATTCTAATCTTGAAGAATGTACAAAGTGTCGTGCATCTCGGTATAAAGGTAAAAAGAATTCAAGTGGGAGGCGAATTCCATGTAAACCAATAACTTATTTCTCGCTTGCGCCAAGGTTACAACGACTATATGCAACCAAGCACATAGCAGGTGAGATGAGTTGGCACTACAAAAACTCTCGATTAAGAGAAAGGGGGACAATGGCACATCCAAGTGATGGAGAAGCGTGGAAGCATTTCGATAGAGAGCATCCAGATTTTGCAAGTGAACCCGGAAATGTTAGGCTAGGTTTGTGTACGGATGGATTTCAACCTTTTGGGCAGTTTGGGACGAAATACTCTTGTTGGCCCGTGATTGTGACTCCGTACAACTTACCTCCTTGGTTATGCATGAAGAGACAATTTCTGTTCTTATCTGTGCTAGTTCCCGGTCCTAAGAATCCGAAAACAAATTTAGATGTTTTCCTCCAACCGTTGATCAAAGAGTTGAAACAACTTTGGGAAACCGGCGTGGACACCTATGATGTCTCTAAGAAACAAAATTTTCAATTAAAGGTTGCATTAATGTGGACGATCAACGATTTTAGGCATATGGCATGCTTTCGGTTGGTCCACAAGTGGATATCGTGCCTGTCCTTATTGTCCTGAAAATGATCATAGATCTTTTTGGCTTAAAAATAGCAAAAAGGTTTGTTGGTTTGATTGTCACCGTGAGTTCTTAACACCTGATCATCCTTTCCGCGACAATTGTAAGCATTTTCTTAAAAACAGAAAAACTGAGAATCGCATAGCCGCATCGAAACTAACGGGTGATGAAGTGTGGGAATCCGTAAAAGACTTGCCTAAAATAGTTGATGCTTCTGATAAAGAATTGAAAAGATTGAAAGATCAGAATGAAGGTTGGTGGAAACAAAGCATATTCTGGGAACTTCCCTATTGGAAAACGTTCGATTCGACACAACTTGGATGTTATGCACATTGAGAAAATTTTTTTGAACAACTTATCAACACCATCATGGATGTACCAGGTAAAACTAAATTTGACACTAAGGGTAAAGAAGACTTTAATGAACTTTGCTATAAACGGAACACATCATCTAGGTTTGTTTTATCAAACGCGGAGAAAAAGGCTCTATGTGGACTCGGGTTGCTAACTTAAAATTCCCGGATGGTTATGCTTGATTTGAGTCGGTGTGTTGACCATAAAAAGATGGTGTTACATTCCATGAAAAGTCATGATTGTCATGTCTTTATGGAACGACTACTCCCGGTTGCCTTGAAAGAGTTGCTCCCGACAGGTCCTTGGAATGCAATAACTGAGATAAGCCAATTTTTAGAGACTTGTGTACTTCTACGATTAGAGTTGATTCTATGGAACGTCTAGAGTCAAACATTGCGGAGATAATATGCAAGTTAGAGAAGATATTTCCCCGTCTTTTTTCAATTCCATGGAGCATTTGCCTCTTCACCTACCTTATGAAGCAAAAGTTGGAGGACTGTCCAATATCGATGGATGTATCCATTTGAGAGATTTCTTAATCATATAAAAAAAAGATTGGCAACAAAGCTCGGGTGGAGGGTTCAATATGCAACGCTTTTTTGTTAGAGGAAATTTCAAATTTCTGTTCTTTTTATTTCGAAGATCACATTGACACAAAAGCAAAAGACTTAGATGTTGGTGTAAATTCCGATGACCAGTTGAAATCTAAGTTACCTGAGTTATTCAATGATGACATGGGAACTACAACCGGAAAATGTATACAGAGGTACTTAATTGAGAAAGAGTATGAAGAAGCTCATTTTTATGTGCTAAGGAACTGTGGAGATTTTTTAGATACTTATGAAAAGTAAGTTAATACTTCATCATTACTCAATTGTTTTTTAATTATCAAATTAGATCGAATTTATAGGTAATTAATACATAACTAAAACATGCTTTCCCTACTTATAGGGAATTTGAGGCACATATCAAAATCAATTTTCCTGATGTCACATCCTCTGATGATGTTTGGGCATCACATGAGAAAAGTTTTCCGAAATGGTTCGAAATCAAGTAAGTGATGATACATTTTCTTTGAAATTGAACTATACATTTAGATTTCTTATTAGATATTGAAAAAAATATAACAACTTAATTAACATTTTTTTATTCATAGGTTCATAGATTGAAGGATCATCTAATAATAGCTTTAGCATTGGGTCCTAGTAACATGGTGAAGTCTTGGAGACGGTATTCCATCAACGGCTATAAGTTTCGAGCTTATAAGGAGGGAGTTAATGTTTCGAAGTCTACGTTAAGCAATGGGGTTTCGTGAATTCAAGCGAAGGGTTGGACTACTATGGAACCCTAAATGAAGTAATTGAGCTTTCTTATTATGCGGAGCAAAGAGTTTATAGGGTTATATTGTTTAAATGTGATTGGCTTGATAATTCCCCACAAGGACTTAGTATCCATAAGGTTTATGGACTTGTAGATGTAAACGAGAAAAAGAAACTTCGTGGACATAACCCATTTGTGGCAGCTTTTCAAGTCGATCAAGTTTGTTATGCTCCTTATCCAACCATTAAGAAAGGTAATCAAGGTATTCGGTGGTCCGCGATTTTTAAAACCAAGGCAAGATCACAAGTTGATGCTCCTATTGAAGAAAGTGTCTTTCAAGAAGATGTGGTTGTGAATGATCACTCAATTTCACCGATTTTGTTGGAAGATACAGATGATGAAGATGTATACGAAGTGACAGTGGAAAGAGGTCAAGGGGAATATGACAGAGACGTCGAAGAAGAAGGGGATGAAGATGAAGTTGAAGAACTCATTAGATACGAAAATGAGGAATCAGAGGAAGAAGTGGGAGTGCTTTTTCGGATGATGAACCTGTTTTGATTTGTAGTGATAGTGATAGTGAGGAGGACTAGTTGTAATTGTACAATTATTAAACATTCAATAAAATATGCCCTCCGTTTTTTATTACTTGTCGTTCTAAGCTATTTGGTTTTTTGTTTTATACATGTCGTTTTAGCTTAACATCAATAGTGTGTTTCAATTTTCAAGATTTGGTTATAAGAAACCTCTCAATTCACCCAATAAAATGCATTAAAGAAGAGGCAAGTGGTAATTAGTTCACAGTTTTCCATAGTGTTTTTTTCAATTGTTTATATATACTAACGATTTGAATTGTTAACATGCAGTGATTATGCCGAACATTTTTCGCCGTATGATTGGTAGCAATAGTAAGGCAAACGCATCTCAACGGAATCGGGAGGACGAAGAGGTTGAGGATGAGGAAAATCCTGAATTTCCATCAACTAGACAGGAGAACATGCAGGTGATTCTCTCAGAGGCCCGTGCTCGGCCAGATCATTATTGGTAAGTTTATGTTAATTTTTCTTAAGTTTAAAAAAACTTTAACATTTACAGTTTTAATTTCAAATATTTATGTGTTTTTCAGGTGGGATGACGAAGCAATCAAGAAATATGTTACTTGGTCATTCACCTGTAACACAGGAGATGAGTACTTCACTAGGTGGGGTGAAGCGAGTAACGCACAGCGTCAGAAGATGTGGAATTACTTTGCGGTAATTATGTTTTTCAATAATAATTTTAATAATTTTCTTAAGTTTATAAGAATTTTCCAAAGTTTTATATAACTAATTTCACACTTGTTTTTTGAAACAGACTCATGTCAGATCCATCGATCCTGGGTATGATCCTATTCCTGAGTGGCAGGCGAGGGTAACGAGGCGGATTACCACTCTTATCAATGGAATAAAATATAACAAGAAACCGCCAAAGTGGGTGCCTGTTTCTTGGTTGGAGAACCTTAGGAATAGGCCAAATGATGCTACTTTTGCCAAACATTCGAAAATCAACACGGCAAATAGGAAGTCGGGTGGGAAAGATGGGAAAGCATTGGGCACCCACACTCTTGGTCGGAAGAGTTGCTCCGATGCTTTCAAGGAATTGGTAAGTATTGTTTATATTGCTTTTAAAAAGTGGTTAATATATATGATTGACAAAAATATACTTGATTTTACTTGTTTCCATAATAATTTCGTGGTCAAGAGGCCACCCCCACAAGATGTTCATGAAGACGAAGAAAAATAAGAAGGGCGAGTGGGTTAACCCTCGAGCGGCTGATGTTGAGGTAAATTCTTGAATTTAATTTAATATTTATTTTTATTACAAAGAACGATAATCTCTTTCTTATAAAGATAGGTATATATATATCATTTCTGACGATTTTCTATTTTTTCAGCGTGATTTCCAAGAGGAGATGAGGCACCATTGCCCACCGGTCTCCGACGAGATTCGGCCTACTACAAGGTCTGTAGGAGGATTTGACGAGAAGAACGGATGTTTGGGACGGGGAGATACAGGGGCCCAAATATGGTATGATCTTCCTCCTAACAAAGCTGGCCGACGGTCTTTATCTTATGCTCCTAGCATGATTTCTGACTTTCCACCCAAATGAATGATGAGCGATCCGCTCGAGTTGCTCTTGAAAGACAGGTTCGTGAACAGGCTGAAGAAATGGCGGCAATGAGAAAGGCTTGGGCTGATTTGCAAGCATCTCAACCCCCAAACACGTGTTCACAATTTACTCCACATAGACGGGATGACTTTGGGGGTGGTGATGACGGGTTTGGAGGTATTGGTGGTAGTTTTATTGACCCTATAAACACTTAGAGCCTTTAAGTTAGAGCCTTTAGGTTAGAGCCTTTAGGTTAGAACTTTAGTTTAGTTAGTATTGTCGTCTAGTAAGTATGAAAGACATGGTAAAACAATTCTCTGTTTAATTTGTAAGACAATGTACAAATTTGACTATGTTTTTATGTAAAACAATTTGCGTCCCCTTCTCTTTTGTTGTGTATTGATTCCCGCATTAGCGGTCGACGTGAAAATGGATTCCCGCTTGGCGGTCGACGATTGGATGTGTTTTGCAGGTTTTGTTTATATTGGAAACGATGCAAATAGGCATCGTGGGGGCGCAGTCGTATTTGAAACGATGCAAAAACGATCGTGGTGGGCAAAGCAGTCTTTGTTTCATTTCTGGTCTCGTTATTTAATACTACGACGGAAATTCCGTCAAGTAATATTAAAATACCGACGGAATTTCCACATCCGCATTTCCCTCCCCATTTTCCAGATTTAACTAGAAGCTGCCACGTGTCCCACAAACTGACGGAAATTCCGTCAGTAAACCAAAAAAACTGACGGAAATTCCGTCACTACCATCTGTTAATGTGATTTCAGAAACCTACTTGGAATGCCACGTGTCAGCAATAACTGACGTAATTTCCGTCAGTAATGCTAAACACTGACGGAATTTCCGTCACTATTGACCTATAAAAAAGGACGGATTTTCCGTCACATATCCGTCGATTTTGAAGATCGACGGAAATTCCGTCAAGATGTATTTTCTCGACGAAATAAGTGACCCCGAGTTTTAATTTCCGTCAGGAAAGGGAAATACCGACGGAAAAGCCGTCAGTATGGGCTTTATTTTTCCGTCAGTTTCCCGCGTTTTTCTTGTAGTGTGGTTACTGACGGAATTTCCGTCAGGAAAGGGAAATACCGACGGAAAAGCCGTCAGTATGGGCTTTATTTTTCCGTCAGTTTCCCGCGTTTTTCTTGTAGTGATCATGGAGAGCATGAATGCTTGGCAGTCCTAATTGTATGCATTGACAATGGAGAGCATGTCCTGTTGCATGGGATGAGAAATACACACAAGAAGTGATCATGGAGTTCCAACGATTATGCTTGAAGCCGTTGCTTCTCAAGATTTATGGATTTGGTATGAATTTTTTTGGTGTCGCTCGTTCAAATAATGATATTAACGTTCTCCGTCAATCCCCGTTGTCCAATGATGTTGTTCAAGGGTTTGCACCCGAGGTTCGCTTTGAGGTTAATGGCGCATAATTATTGTGTTTACCTTGATTGCTTCAACATTCCTTGTAATATTTATCTTTTGACTTTCTTTGGGGGGCAGAGTTTCGATCAGAACTAGGGTACAAGGTGAAAATAGTGTCTCTATGGTTGTGTAGACCCTACAGATCCTCACATATTGTGTGATAAAGTTTCACATTATGTCACTCAAACAAGGGTAGATGCTGGATACAACATACAAGAATGTATCAAAATATCACATTGCCTTGATCCAACTTTTATAGACATGGGATTTTGTCCTAAGATGGGGGATAGGGGTAGAAGGATAGGTTTCATAACAAAAATTTGATTATCAACTTAACTGAAAAGTGAAAATATTTTGGGAGTGAAATAGAGAGAGAAAGAGGGCGTTTCCTCTACTTCTATCAGCCTCTTATGTTTGTCTCTGAGTCAATTGTTTCCGTTTGAATGCTGGTCCTTCCCATTAAGGTGGGGCATTTGGTTGGGGATCTAAAAAAAAGGGAAAGGGAATCCTATCCTTTTATTTCCTTTGTTGTTGTTTGTTTGATTGATTAATTTCTACATTCCCATACCCCAAATCCCTCTACTTTCATTCCAGTGATCCCCCCTCCTCCTCCCCATCCCCATCCCTTAAGGTATGAGATTCCCTTTCTCTAACCTGCACCCACACTCGACTTGACTACCACTATAAAACCCACCACCACCGCCAACCACCAACTTCGTCACTTATTCCTCCACCAGCTTGACGCCTCCCTGCCATAACCGCCTTACTATCGGCGTTCTCTCTCCCTTTTGCTGACGACTTCCGACCACACACAACTCCCAACATCAGACAAACACCACACTTTATCATGAGTCACCAATGTGAATAATATACCAGCCAACTAAGCACATAATACATATGCATCAAAAGGGCTCCAATATAACTACAGCCACCAAGTAAAGCAGCCTATTTAAATTGGCAAGAATTTTTATCCTGCAAATCAAGGATAGAGAAAAATGTGCAACGTATATAATGCTTTTGTTTTGAATACCGATCTTTGATGTTTATTAGTAACTGCCATCAAAATCACTTAAAGTTTGGGGGTTTTAGGGTTGGGAAATGGTAGTCGACGGTGACCAGATGATCCCGTCGACGATAAGAGGCATCGGAGATACTTGCCGGCGATTTCAGAGCGATGAAATTGTCATTGTAGGCGCTGGCTGTGGGTGTTGGTGTGTTTGAATGGTGGATAAGGTGATTGTTTGGTTTCTACATTGGATTATCATACCCCATGTGTTTGTGGTTTATACTATGGGTTATCTTTCTCTTTCCCCATTGCGAACCAAATGCCCCCTAGATAGTTTACTTTTTCTTTTTTAACATGTTTTTTGGCTGTAGATTCGTAGCCACTTACATAATAGTTGAATATAAAACCGACCCAAGAGAATCATATTTAAATTAATATTAATTTAGGCCGAGACTCAGGGAGTAAGCATGGTACCTTTAGAGACGCAATAACAGAAAAGGCATTGGTTACGAACCTGTATTTCTTATACGGATTTCCTTTGTGTTGAACTTTATGTTTCACATTTTTGTGATCATGTAATTGAAAGATCATAGATCCATATTAGACTCTCTAATAAAATTAATTTATCTTCATAAATTGTTATTTAGATGATCTATGTAATATGCATGCTAATATAAAAGCATAATAAGAAAGTATAAGGAAAAACAATTTCCTTACATTGATTTTGTGGTAATAAAGGGCACAAACTAGTTCACCTTACTAGCTTGTTCTTGAGCTTAAACCAAATGGAAGATCCTCCTTGCAAATCTTCAAAAAGAAGATCTCCTTCTTGTTGCACCCAAGAACTTACCCAAAAACCTTACTAATATTAACTAGATATTAAGTAAAATTACCCTTGATAATATGTACCAACTTTGTTCATATGCAAAAAGCACTAATGAATTTGTCTTACAAAATGAACAAGTATTTGGAGTAAATATAGAGGAAGTGGCGTGGAGGAGTAATGGAAATAGTGGAGTAATTAATGTACCACTAATAAGTGCACAAAGCACCATAAAATTAGTGCACAAACATCACCATCACATAATGCACAATGCACCATCTTAATGCATAATATGTTTGTGTTTTGTACGTACACACAACCACATACAATTTACACGGTCCATATTACCCATATATGGGTCCATTTTGGTTCTTATATTTGTCACACAAATACGTGTAAATTTTATTTAAACATCGTTTTATGTTTAAATGCTTCCCAATTAATATTGTCAAATAAACACTCCGTAAATATATGTGTACCGCTACAAATATATTTTACGTACCAATACTAATCTCATTAGTCAATTAGTACCTATCTTAAAAATTAACTGCTTAATTATTAATTCACGTCTCATATAATTTATTATTCAATTATCGCATAATTAAATAATAATTTCCGCACCTCGAGTTCACAACTCAATATCTCTCTATATCGACTAACTTTTCAGTCTATTTATCAAGGGACTAAATACATTGTATCTCATACAATTAATTAGTAGTCAATTGGGTTCCGTTCCTTTAGGTGTGACCGAAAGGGGTCAGTTGATCACCGCCGTCTCACGACAATAACGTCAAACTCTAGTCAGCCAACCGTTATCGATTTTACGTTAATCAACTGACGAGGATCAAATAATTAAATATCTGATGATATTCCATTAATGAGATTTATTATGTTAACGCACTATTGTGGAGGACACTAACTCCAACAGTAATTACTTCTATGTAGACATTTTCTTTGGGCACAAGTTGCATTTCCAGTCTTTAGGTGGAGATGGTGTCCATGTTGATGTTTTTCCTTTGCCGTTCTTGTTTCCTCCTTTCGCCATCTAACACACAAATTGAATTCAATTATTCAACAATCAACCAGTAATCAAATCAATGAAATCAAATTGAAGATTATCCCCTCAAAAAAAAAAACAAATTGAGGATTAGGATGTAATTTTCGCCTAAATCAAATTAATCAAGTGAATTCCTGCGCAAAAAGAAAAACAAGTCAATCAAATTAGTACTTCATCTCTTCTTAAATAATTGACGTTTTCAATTTACGAGTTGAGTCTTTTAATTCAATTTATACAAAAATATATTGGTCGAAAAATTATAAAAATTACACCATAAAATTCCTTACGAATATAGTTTTAATATGAATATACATTTCAATATATTTAGTCATATATTTTGAGAGATATTGAAGAGATAAGTGAATATCTCGAAAAGTGTGAATGACAATTAAAAAAAAAAAACAAAGGGAGTATCAATCAACAAATTAATCAAGTGTAGATGTACAGTCTCATCAATGAACAGTAAAATCCGTCTTTTTTGAACAAATTGATTGAATTACCTTTTCAATTTTTCCCCCAATTTTGATCTTCTTCCAGGTTTTGACTGACCCTACGTTGTTTATGGTCAACTTTTATGAGGGTCGCATATTTTTTTTTTTTAAAGAAAGATAGACAAATAATAAGCAAGCCCATCATGACCACTTCCAGTCAACGTAAGTAATAATACATTTATATCAAAATGTAGGTTTATATTAAAATGTAGGTTTTTAAACGATAAAAAATTGCAAGATAACTACGTTATTTTTATGTTATCTATATTGCCACAATACATATACCAGTCAACCCAATTTATTAAAATTTTGCCACGATTTATCAGTATTTGTCATAGTTATTGTTAGATTTATTTATATTTTTGTATGACTATTGTTATTATTATTGTTGTCTTTTTAATTTTATTTTTTGGGTAGTTTTAATGTTTGGATAAGACCCTAATCACAGATCACAAAATAATATATATGCAAATTTGTCAAGTAGCAAGATAAAAACATGGTTAACCGGCCTTAATCCAGGTCGTCAATAAAATTATTACGAATATATTCATAACTTAAACTCGTAACCGAATGTAAATATTTATTGTTTATCAAGCCTTGACCTACTCTATCTTAAAAAAAAAAATTATACTACCATTTTAAAGAATAAAAATACAAAAAATATTGGCAAATAGCCGTATGGCGGTCATGATAAAGGGTAATATAAGGTAACTTGACTGCGGCTAACTGGTAAGTTGGTCCGTGAAACATCTCATGATAAAAACTACAAGTTAGTAATTCTGAACATAGCATTTGTGACCTCAAAACAAACTCTACTGAATTCTAGAATAAGCAAGTTCTTTTGTATAAACAAATCAGCATACGAGACACAACTTCTGTAATTAAAATAAAATTTTACCTAAGACAGGAAAGGTGGACCTTATCTCTATTGGACAGATAATTTCGCTGCAACAACCTGGTAAAATATGACAGTTGTGATTCATCCATTCGCGGAACACGAGCTATTTCCTTATATTCATGATACCTATGCTGAGAGTTCTACTGGGTGGATTAAGCTCCATTAATGGCTTAACATTGTATGTTACTTACATTGATCTATTGAACAACATCAGAAAGATGAAAGATGAACAAAATTGAAAATTCTGGTACTAAAAATTAAAAATTCAATTGTGTACCTGAAAGCTGCTATGTGTACCTTCTTGTGAGCATCCAATTTCGCAGCAACATCTTGGTGGTTGGATGCCGTAAATGTTGATTTGCAGAAGCTGCAGCTGCGGTTTGAGTTCCAGGCATCTGTCAGAAATAAATTTAATCAATTAGATCTCAAATTACAAAACTCTTGACCAAAAAAATATTTACAAAATCAATGTTAAAATAAAATCAATGATAAAAGAAAACTTTGTTAATTGGAAATGGAGATGAATCGAGGTTGTATTAATCTTGTCTTGAAAATTGTGGGAGAGTGAGTAATAACCTAGTGAAGAAAGAGGGGGTATTTGTAGGATAATTGATTAATTGGCGCCCAATTTTTTTTATTTTTTTAATATTGGTTACTTAGTCATAAACCCGTGTAATATCTGTACGGTTTGTTCTTTAAAATTTCATTATTGTTCAATTATAAAAATAATGTTTTAAGCCATATTTACAATTATTGGTTTGAGTTATTTTTCATTCGTAACTAGTGAGTTTGAAGGTAAAAAACTTACCCGTATACATATAATTAAATCTGCTTGCCCTTAACCGTTAAGGTAAATTAGTAATCCGTTTACTAATCATAATGGTTAGTTTTTTTTTTTTTTAATATGATCCCCGTCCAATTAACGACGCTAAAAAATTGTACTCATCACATTTATTATGAACCCCCTTTGTAATATTACTAGGTAGTATCCCGCGCTTCGCACGA
Organism: Silene latifolia; assembly: GCF_048544455.1. Taxonomy (NCBI): domain Eukaryota; kingdom Viridiplantae; phylum Streptophyta; class Magnoliopsida; order Caryophyllales; family Caryophyllaceae; genus Silene; species Silene latifolia. The sequence goes on along the minus strand of NC_133530.1, from coordinate 23,368,216 downwards.
TCCGTTTTAAAATTTTATTATTATAATTAAATAAAAATAATATAATTCATATATGACCTTTAGTATTTTTACTAGGTTTAATTTCAATGTTTTAAAATAAAATACATACAATTTTAATTAAAACTAGTAAGTGATAATTAATCATGCATGATCAACGTTTTATAAATAAATTTGTGACTGGTCAAATATCATATTAATTAAAATAAAAATTATTCGAAACGATCAACATTGAGTTATCAAATTATATCATTTAACGATACATTATATTCCGAATCAGTTAATATTTGTTCAAAATGATGTGAATATAATTTTATGTAATTTATAATTTTTTATGTATAACATGTGATATTTAAGTATCAAAGATATAGCATCCAAACTCAACTTATTCAAATATTTTGATTGTATGTTGCAAGTGTTATGTGTCAAACATATTTATAACAAATTTGCACATTTTGTTTTTTTAAACAACAATCAATTATATTATTTTTCTACAATGATGTTTAATAGTTTACCTATAAATAAAATAAGTTGAACTTTCTCAAATATTATATTTTGAGGTTTAAGTACAAAGTATTTAAAAGATAACTTATAAAATATTTAAGAGAAAATTGTTGATTACATCCTTTTAAAAATCACTTTTTGAAAATTACAGCCTTATATAATTTTTTTTGTAAATTACATCCAAAATATTACTTTTCTTCTAAAATTGCACCAACTTGAGGATTTCGGTGAATTTTGATGATGTTTTGATGTTGTTTGGGGTGATTAATTGGTTTGTGTTAAGGAGAGGTAAGAAATCTGAGTAAGTAGGCTCTCAAATAATAAAGGGTATATCGGTAAAACATCATCAAAATTCACCGGAATCCTCAAGTTGGTGCAATTTTAGAAGAAAAGTAATATTTTGGATGTAATTTACAAAAAAAATTATATAAGGCTGTAATTTTCAAAAAGTGATTTTTAAAAGGCTGTAATCAACAATTTTCTCAATATTTAACTAAAAGTTATATTTAGTTAGTCATATATAATCAATATTTTATTCTTAATGCATACATATTTAATTGAAAATAGTAAAGAAAAATATAACATGTTTTCTACTTTTTATAGTGTTGGAACGAAATAAATTATATTGCGAGAAATTGAATATATGAGATTTTGATAGAGTTAAATAATGTGATAATGAGCATGTATGTACACAGTAACACACTACAAGAAACAACTCCTTTACCGTTCGTTTTGAACGGTCGGAAAAGCTCTAAATCAGTCGGTAAATAGCATTACTAACCGACTTATGGGTATTTATGACCGATAAATATCGGTTGGTAAATATGGACGGTAAATTTAATTTACCGACCGACGTAGAGTGGTCGGTAAATTAATATAATTACCTACCGATTTGGCGGTAGGTAAATACCAAATCGGTCAGAATATAAAGCAGTTGACCAGTCAACGAGATTGGTAGTATCGGTCGGTAAATAGCATATTGGTCGGTAAAGGAATAAAGTTACCCACCGAAAAATGGTTGGTAATATGTACCATCGGTTGGAAAATAATAGATTTACCCACCGACTAGCGGTCGGTAAATTTATTGCGTCGGTTGGTAAATATTTATGTGCGGTCGGTAATCGTATATATTCGGTCGGTAATTTTTGTGGAATGTGAGTTTGGGCAGAATGTTTTAGGACGGTAAATTAATGATATCGGTCGCAAATGTCATTTTTGGTCGCTAATTTATATTAGATTTGTGTATATATTTGCTCATTTAGCCATCCCCTTTTGCCATAATTTGTTCCTATAATTTTCTACAACTCAGGGCACACATTTTTTCCCAACAAACAAACGCGCTTCAAATTAACAAAGTCTTCTACATTCATCGCCAAATTGTCTCAAAATCATACCGAGTTACACAACGAAGTCTTCTATACACCACTACATTGTCTTATACATACCAAGTTTAGCTAAACCACATTCAAATGAAACAAGTCTAGACTTACTTAACTAACTTGAAATCCTACACTGACTCCTCCAATTCCGCCTCCGCCAGAATTATTATCGTTTGGATTATGGGGAGTGTTGAAAGAGTTAGTATTGTAATGGTATTGAGTTTGTGAATGAAACATTTTAGTCAAGGTTTTAATTTGTCGTCTTATTTCCTCTTGACTTCGCAAAGTTTCTTCTTGACTTCTCAATTGTTGTTGCTTCAATTCTTTTTGACTTTTCAAGTGTTGTTGCTTCAATTCTTCTTGATTTTTCAAGATTAGCTCTTCTCTTTGAATTGCTTCCTCTCTAAACTTCCTAAACTCCTCGGCCTCTCTTTTACGTGCCTCCATTGCTTGAATTAGAATACCGAGAAGATAAGTTTGGGAGGCGGAAGACTTACCTCTTCTAGAAGTAGATGGGGTTTGAGTGTAATACATTGGGGAGGCCGTTCCCAAACCAAAAACTTCACCCTTTACGAATCCGTTATTCAAATCAAACCAAATGGCATTAGGATCTACCGACTCTCCTTTACTTTTATGGTCACGTACCCTTGTTAAATAATCTTCCTACATTATCCCAAAAAAGAACAAGTTAAAATAATAACATAGCTAATAGCTATCCTCACATTTTATGTTAATAAGCCTTGTAGTTGCTTGTAACACTGACATATCTCTCCCCTTATACAAAGGCATCTCCGCTGCCTCTAACATGTCAAAAAAACTCTTCAATTGAGGGTGTGGAGTTTCTTCTTCACCGATAGGAGGTTCCTCCAAAAGGTCTAACGTAGTGCCTCCTAAACCATCTATTACCATGTCTCGATATGATCCGCCAAGGGAAGCGTAGGTGTTTGATTCATTGTTGGGTATTGTAAAATAAAAAGGCTCACCATGACACCCATTCATAATAGTTCCCCGTGAAAGCGTTCCTAAAAAGATGTTCGTGCACCACAAACTTGACACATGGACATCTAATGAGTTGTGAATGACTAAATTCATCTTGGGTTTTAACATATGCTATAAAACTATTCACCCCCAACTACATATTCATACTTAACCATCTTTCTATCATCCACCATTTCATACATCCATTATCGTTCCACCCTTTTCATTATTGTTCTATATAAAAAGAGAAATACAACTTAGGATAAAAAAAAAGACATAAATGAACTCATTAGCAATAAGAAAAATAACTTCCTTATAATTATACTTAAGTAAGCTAACTACTTAAGTCAATCAAACATTAATTAACTAAGTAAATCGCAACATTAATTAAACTAATTTAAACAAATTTAAGCATAATTACTCTCATAAACATCATAATATCAAATTTCTAACATCCCAACTAAACAACATAAAATTAAAAACTCCAATTTCACACAAACTTAAACATTTCTACATTTAAATTCAATAGGTAGAACAAACATATCATAAAGAAGTAATAATCACTATATAATCCGACGTATAATGAGTAGCTTATTTTTCTTACTTAAGCATTCTTTGCTAAAAAGCAGTAGTGAAACCAATTCTTGTTTATTACTCGCTATTATGAACCAACAAGAGAAGAGAAAACTATGTCCAAAAGAGTAAATTGGTTCATTATCAAACGAAAAGCAAATTGGTTCTGTGAACACAACCAAACAAGAAAAGCAACAGATCCATTTTTACAAAAATCAAAATTTTTATTGGTCAGTGATTTAGAGGTTGGTGTAGTGAATTATTTTCGCGTAAGTCCCACACTTCACAACAACAATTATAATGTAGGGTAGCACAATTGAATCAACTAGAAAACTGAACGAAACAAAGGGTAAGGCAATAATCAACTACAAATCCAAATATACAAAAACATCAGATTTCAATCACTACCCAATGTTGTTTTGCTTGCAAGGAATCCGGATCTTTTCCAGTATATTTTACACGAGGTTTTCCCTAACTCAAATCAACTTCAGTCTTGTTGCAAAATCGTTCATTGCTGCTTATTCGCGGTCGTCACTGCATAAATAACCTATGCTTCCTTTTCACAAGTCAAATGCAGCGGCTTCTCATATTATGACTGCGGCCTTGTTCAACTCATCTCAGCCGAAACACGACCTAAGTAAAGTGGGGAACACAACAGTTCTCTGGTACAACAACATAAGAGCCTTAATCACAAAATGGTTTGTTACCGGTTAACATGAATCATCCTGTGAAACCGTCCCCTCAAATACCATAATACCATGTTTACCCCCTCATTTCTTCCTGATTTATATCAGTCAGGCCCTCATTTCTTCCTGATATATATCAGTCAGGGGTGTCTTAAAGTAAATGAAGGTCCGGTACACCATCAAAAGATGAGGCCCTAAATATGAATGTATAAGTGTTTTACACATCGAGTTTTGTATTGATTTTCATCGGTAAAGTTTATAAATTCAGTGGCCAAAACTGGAGGCCCGATTCCGCCGCCCGTGGTCGCCCAGGGTATTAGAGGCCCCTGATGTCAGTAACACCTTTCATACCAAATTTCCAACATTGTTAATAGCAGTCAAAACTGTTGGATTATTGTGATCCAAAATATTACTCAAATTATTGTTTCCTATTATCTATATCTATCTATATCTATCTATCTATATCTATCTATACTTAAATTATAAAACAAGAACCACTCCATACTAATTTTCCCGCTCAACTAAAAACACTAGTCAACCCTATTTTTAAAAGAAAAATCTCCATCCAACTTTTTAGTCGTCGCCTTCCTCGTGTATGATGTATCCAGCTAAACCAAATTTCTACCATTGACGGTGATCATTCAACAATCTTCTATCCTTCTCAAAGTTACATCCAAGTGTAATTATCTATCGAAGAAGATGGATTATTAATTGATGTTGATAAATTCGGTTCTGATTAATTGTTTTGCCCAAAATTAAAGGTAAAGTTGCTCTATTTCCTGTAAATTCACTACTTACCCTTTAAATTCGTTAAACTATAATCGCTTACAAAACTGAGTATATTAATCTTAATTACATTCTAATTTTTGGATTTGGATGTAGGTTTGATTATTTAGTCCCATGATGATAGCATAATTGAGGCTATGATTTTGATTGAGATTACATAAGGTTAGTTAGCCTTCGAAGTTATCTGATTTTATCGCATATTCAAGGAATGATTTTGAATACGGTTCTCCGACATTTTATCATTTTAATGTTTCCTAAGTTTTTCGAAATTTAATTTTACAAAATATATCTACAGATAGTCTGCCATTTCAATTCTCACCTTTTAGAAAAGTTTAATGCGAAAATGAACAAATTACACAACAGAGTTAATCTGTGGAATTTGGCAAATCTAAGGTCTGATAGTAATATAGATATCCTTACTAACTTTTGTACAACTTTGTAGTATAGATATCCTTACTAACCTTTGTGTTTTATACCATTGTAGATTTATTGGGATTTCGGTTCTTAAAATAGTGATTAGATTTGGGAATTGGTATGTAAGTATCCAACATTAATTTTCTGATGCATCTTTTATGATTAGATTTCACCAAATTATACACCGTTTTATGAAACACGTTAGCTCATGGATGAAAAAGTTTCCGCCTAATAGATCCGTTTTAACGTTGAAACGGCCAAATATCATCCCACTTGAGCATATAGGACAAATGTTTTACCATAATAATACTACTTCCTAAACAATACAGTGAACTCAAGAGTCAAACTTTCATACTTCTGTCTCTCCTAATTTTCCACTCCAAACACCAAATTAGAGCATCTCCAATGGTTACTTAAAAGGACTTGCTTGCAAATAAAAAAGATTTCAAGCTACTTGCTTAACCATTGGAGCACTCTACATAAACTAGCTTAAATTGAGCTAGTAGCTCCATGGAGCTAGTAGCTCAAATGGTCCTACAAGAAGAATGTAGCCAATAGAAAAATAGAGGGTGTGTTAAGTGAGTTCAATTTTAAGCTACTAGTAAATTAGCTTAACCATTGGAGCAAATTGTAGCTTGAAATTGTTGTGGCTTAAAAAGTTGATGTGGCAAAGGTAAGCTAGTAGCAACTAGTTTACCATTGTGGATGCTCTTATACACCGTTTTATGAAACACGTTAGCTCTTGCATTTATAATTTACACATATTCCGTAGTCTTTAGCTTTATGGTAGTCTTTAGCTTTATGGAGTTTGGACGGAGGGAGTATTCTATTTCTATTTTTTTTACCCTAGCCTATGTAACTTTCGCTCTTAATTTGGATTATAAGATTTAATTAACTATATTCCTTGGTAATAATGCTTGATCTTCTTTAATGAGTAGCTCTGCAATCGAACATCCTGTTTATGCATCTCTATAGTATGATAATTTTGTTGCAATCGTCATGTTCTATGTATTATTCTTTATCTTTGTAGGAGAAGTGTTCAATTCTCCAGTACTCTCCTTAGGACTTACTTTTGCACTCAACTATTATATACATGGACGTCTTTAAAAAGATTGGCAATATTAACTGGGTTATGTGTGGATTATTAAGGGAAAGTTTTGTTCAATTTAAGTTTTATATATCTGCAAATTCTATTAGACTTTATACTTTTAAAAGTTTTTTGGGAATATCTTTATTTTGATCATGCAAAAATGCAGATTTTGTGACACCATATGCGAATTTCACATAGTGACTTAATTAACATTTTACAGATTTTGTTGTCGAATTTTTCCTAATGTTTGTTGCTACACATTTTTAGTAAGACATTATTTCAAGAGCTTATTTTTATTAAGAGAATTAAACACTTCATGTCTCAATTTTGCAGCTTGCGCTTATTTCTTTTGCAATTATACACTCGGTTCATAGTTTACGCCATGGAAATGTGCAAGATTTCCTTCTTTTATGATTTTGTAGAACATTCAATACTAATGCCAGATTGCTAGCTATACACAACATTACAACAATGGTGGGACAATTTCATGCGCATCCTGTTTAAGTTGATTCATCAATACTCTCAGGCCCAGAGGTCAAGGATGAGTTTGAGTTAAGTTAATATTAGTCCAGAGTTCTTTTTGGCCTATTCCATGTAATTTAATGATTATATTTGGGTGTCATTGGATGTTGCCTTATTGTGTAAAATATCCTTAATAGCATAATTTATCAACTGTAATGAAGAAAATTGCCGCTTGTGCAGCGCTTAGAGAACTACTCTTAGTCTCTTACCGTTCAAATCATGTTTACTTTTATATTTTTATGGGGGTGTTTTAATCTAATATGAAACAAATGATTGGAACACAGTACAATGAGTATTTTCTTAATCCATACAAGCTTCTTGAACAAGCACCATATATAGCAGTCTAAACTCTTTTTTTATCTGCGCACAGACTTCGCCGCTATTAATAGTTAAGTATAACAAGTATAGATCCCGCGCAAATGCGCGGTTTTTTAGATAGGATTATTAAAGAATTTAATAATTATACTATTGATATTTAACTCCATTTGAAATTTAATTATAAAATTATTATTAATAATTTTGTATTAAGAGCTAGAAAAGAGATTGTTCAACACTTTTTACTCCGTATAAGATTGTCGGTGTACTATAATTATTTTATTAACTTTGTTTTAATAAAACGTTGTTTTTAATTATATCACTATATCCTGAAGGCGTTATATAAACAATTAAAAAAAAAGTAATCAAAATTTAAGTTTTCATATAGTATGGAGTAAAGATGGATATTAAGTTAAAGTGTAAAAAAATATATCATAAGTAAAAAATATTTATATCACATTGTACATATAATTAGTGCAATTTCATGTATGTAACAAAATAAGAATATCCGTTAATATGTATATGCAAATTAAAAGAATATTAACCTTTTTTTAAATGGTATATAGAAATTATTTATTGTATGAAATTAAGCAGCATGGTCCAGTTATAGATATGACATTATGAAGCCCATTTATAACTTAAGTCGAAATTAATCAAGAGGACCCAATTGTAGATATGATGTTATGAAGTCCATTTATAGCCTAATTCATTTAGGCGGGAAAACTTTAGAGATTTCTTATTCTTTTAGTTTAAGGGGGATTAAACATTTGCACATTTGCACATTCCTGTCTACCATTTGACATTCAATTTAGTTATTCTGGTTTGAATAATCCTTTACTTTTTATTGAGTTTGTGTAAATTTACATTTGTTGCATTGTCAATAGATGCTGCAATATAGTTTTGATAAATTTTAGTTGGGCATTGATAAACACAAGATCTCACGTTGGTATTATAAAGCAGGCAAATGTAATATACTTCGTAGTACTTAATAGTCGTATTTTACATTGATAGTTGAGGTTTTTGTAATTGCTGTAAATCGTCGGCTAAAACATGCTTTTGTCTTATTTTTTGCTTGAAGTTTCTCATCTGGTGGCGTTTTATGTACACAACTATCCATGAGATGTTTGTATTTGGATTAAGATATACAGTAAACGATTTGTAGGTGAAGATTCAAATTGAAATGGTTCGCGAAATAAACTGAATTGTAGTATTTTACATGTACCGTCATTGACATCTAGGGAATACAATATTTCATTGTTCCATACATACTAATATCTAAGTCCTTGAACTTTCTCAAGAATAATTTTGAAACTAAATTAAAATACTGTTTTATATATACCCGTGCTACTTTGCACGGGTTTTAAACTACTTAAAAGTATAATAGAAAAACCACTAGATATTCTATTGTACACGTGTCGCATTACTGTGCAACGATTTCCCACCTAACACTATTTTCTTAACTCTAACCCTAATTCTAATACTGCAACCTTTCTTAAATCCGTCTCTGACTTCCTCTTCGCATTATTGTGCAACGATTATCCTCAACTGCTCAGCCGTTCACTTCTCTTCATATTCGGTTTCTCCATCATCTACACCCTTCATGTTCTACATGATTTATATCGGTTGAGGAAGCAATTTGCAACAGTTTATCATGTTTCTATAGATCACAATTTACAATCAAACAGGTAATTAATTAGCATCATGTTATCTTTTATAGTTAAGAGTTTCATCGGGCAAGGTAGATAATTCGTTACTGTGTGTAAACCAAACTAAGCAAATTATTCCATGCACTCATTTTTTTTCATCATTAGGGTAAATATTGAATTACTCTATATAGAAATCGGACAAGATGGAAGATTCGTCATCAAAGAGTGACTTTGCCTCAAGCTACTCATTATCGGCTCATCATGATCATCAATTACTCATTTACCCTGTAGTTGTATATTCACAGGTAACTATTTTTTTTAATTATTTGCTCTACTATTTTCTCATCTATTTCTATTCATTTACTTGAATACACTTTTATATTTTATACACGCCAACAAAATGAAAACTTGTGTTGTGGTGCAGCCCTGACACCCACTATTACTTTGCTTGAATACTCCCTCTGTCTTATTTGTTGTCCTTTCTCATTTTGGGTGTCTCGGTAAATTGTTGTACTTTCTATTTTAATAATGAACATGAAGAGCAATTTGATCATTCACACTCAATTTATTACACTTGTCATTTAGTAATTGGTCCGCTCCTATTTCCTTGGTCTTTATACCAAAAGGAATGGACTACAATTGACGGGACCGGAGGGAGTGCATTTTTGTGCATTCTAATTGTTTGATAAATTAACAGAATAAGAATGAACTCCAATTTGAAGACTTTGGCTCCTAACTGATGGAAGACGATGTTCTTGAGGCTGGGCTTCGAACCTTCTACGGCATTTGGTAAATTCAACATCCCATACTGTTTTTTAATGGTTATTTAATTGATTTTAGACTGTAATTTCACAGTTTGAAATATTGATCCATATCCGACTATCTTCTATGTTTGATAGTGTGTAGACTTAATATCATTTACAATATTGTAATGGATGCTGAGGCTTGCTTGTGACAAATTAGTTTTAATATTTGTTGATTTTCATGCAATTCGCTTGCTTGTGACTTGATTTCATTTGCAATATTTCGTCATGTTGTTATACGACCTACATTAGCTATACTCTTTCAAACAAACAAGGGGTTTTTAAAACCGGTTTGTCTTACATAGCAACTAACCAAATAATAAAGCACTTGATTTAGCTTTAGGTCCATAATCCATATCAAATAAATAAATCAGAGGCTTTAGAGAAGTTGATAAAAATTCGCAAGATCAGTGAACTATTACTGTATATTCATCTATATCCTCAAGATCAATGAGGCTTTAGAGAAGTTGATAAATTGTTTTTAACGGATCTGCGAGGTCAAATTGTTGCACTGAAGACACATTGGTTATGCTCTATATTCATTTATTGTCTTTCAAGATAGTAAGTTTTTGATGTCGAGCTACTTATTTCTGAGTCGAGATGACCAAATTTCAATCAAATGTAGCCATCTATAAGGAAATATGAGATCAAGCCTGAGCAACAAATCTTCCAACAAATGGGGGTCACTTGATTTTCAGCTTATGTGTTCTTACTTGCGATCATTTTTATAGCTTTTCATATTTTAGTCCATAGGAGTTAGTGTTTTTGTTATGCCTGTTCTATTCAGTAGGTGAATTTTACCAATTGAGGTGTAAATAAAACTCCCACTACCATCTTATGTAGAGTTCATTAGCTGATATCCTCATTAAATTCACATTCTAATAATGTACCAATTCAATAACTGATATCTTCTACTTTTCCGAGTTTATAAACTCCATCTAATTCTCAAGTCGAATAACAGTCCGGTTTCTAGGTATGATACAACAGGGTATTATGTTAGGTTAACCTTCCGAATTCTAATCGTCATTAAATTTTCCATTTCAAATTTGCTTGCATCGTGGTTTTATTTCCCACATTTGTGTTCAAATTTGATTACACCAAAATCCAGTTTTCATGTTTTACTTACTGTGTTGGAGGACCTCAGAATGAAATTTTACTGGCACGATGGTCGTTTTAATAGTAGGGTCATCTAATTATTACCTTATATGCTGAATTTTAATTGCTGAATGGACCTCAAAATGCTGAATACTCCTTCTCTATCACTCAGTTATTGGTATATATGATGGTCTTTTAAACAAGTACTCCGTATTTAGTACGTTGTATTATGTTATTTTTGTGCATCGAGTACTCCTAAATGTTTTCACATTGTTAAAAATAATGTAATTTTATCTTAGTATATAAATTAGCACAAACTGCTTTCCTTCTTACCATTAATTTTGATAGAACATGTTTATGGCGTACTAAGCAATCTTTGTTAAAATGTTCAGGGCTTTGTTTACACCAACCCCTCCCTCCTATAGGGCTTTGTTTATTCTCTTTTATGAAAAACACTGATGAGTATTATAAGGTTGAAATTTTTGTCTTTATTGAGTTTATATTTTCTTTATCTGACTTACATTTCTTTTAGAAGGTTTTCTTGCAATTCTAGCTTTCTTAGGATCATTGTTCTTAAAGTTTGGGTGCTCTTTTGACGATGATTAGATTAGATTTCTGTATGTGTAAAAGATTATGATACTCTGTTAAATTTAGATGTAGTGTCTGATTCATATTCTTCATATAACTCTGCAGAGCAATTCAGCAATTCAAAATGTTTGTGATACAAGTACTTACTAATCAATTCAAACCTAAACTTCAGAGTTTTCAAAGGAACGCCAAACACTCGTGAGGTAATTGAGTAACCCTACATTCCTACTTGAGTGAGTTGAGTCTATGCCAAAGTTGACATACGGAGTATATAGAAGTAATAGAGCCGTGGAGTATTTACTTAACCGCGTTTGGTACATAAGCTCACTCAATCTTACATAATTCTTTATGCTTGATTGTCAGGTCTCGGAGAGTGAGCAGGGCTGGCGGCTTCGACAAATTGAGAAGACTCTTAGTCTAAAGCTTAAATTAATCCATCACGTTTTACATTGTTAATTTTGTGTTATTTTATGACAACCTTAGCTTAATAAGTACCAATGTTTATCAATTTTAACCAAAATAATTGCATGTTGTTCAAGTGTCATCTACTATTTTTTCTTTTTGCACGAATTATAATATAAGACGACACGTGTGATGGTCCATTTTTATAAAATATTATTCATTCATTGCTAATAAATGGTTATCTTTTTTTCATTGACATCACAAGATTCATTATTTTCATATATATATTCGGTACACACTCTTATATAAGTGGTTAAAACTTCTTTAGAATAATTTTGAGACCAAAATCTAAATACTATTTTATATATACCCGTGCAATTTTGCACGGGTTTTAAACTAGTTAAGTTATTACTCCCTCCTATTCATTTTAGAGTAAATTATCAATTACACCCACGTCAAATACACATTTTTACATTAACTCCCACGTCAAATTTTTTTTTTAAATTACACCCACGTTAATGGCTCAGGTTAAAAATTGCACCCCATCCCATTTTCAGGTGAAAAACTGTGTAAAATGACATATTTGCCCCCGCGTGTTTCTAATTGTGAATCAACCTGTTATCTCTTCATTCACTTCCCCCCTTTCACTGTTAACCCTAATTTCATCCAAAATATTTCCCCAAAATCGTCCCCTTTCAAATTCCCCCAATTAAATCTTAATTATTAGTATATTGATCATCCGTCACCATCAATCACGTTAGTAATCATCTGCGACTTTATCCTAATTTTTTATCCTAATTTGCGACTTTATCTTTGCATTTCTGGGTTTGAATTGTACTCTTGTTTCTTTATGCATTTCTGGGTTTGGTTTGTATTTCTGGGTTTTTTTCTTTGTTTTTTACCCTAATTTCTTGGTTTATAATTGATGGGCATTCTGAGGAATTGATGTAACAGAAGCCGCCCTTGAATCATTTGGACCTTCAGAGGGGGAAAGTGAAGTTGTACTGCGTGACAACAATGCGCAAAAGGAGACGTCTTTCTGATTTTCTTGGTTTTCAATTTCTTGATTAATTTTGGTCATTGATGGCTATTAAATTAGGTTATTTCATTTACGTTCGTATGTTTGGTCTGTTGCAGGAATGGTTGCCGATAAACGGGAGGAACTGAAACAGCTCATTAAATACAAATTAATAAAATTCAACACATTGAACAAAAACAAAACAATGGGGAATGAATTACCTTGAGGATTAGTAACACAATGAAGGAAATCAAATTAGGGGAAATATAAGAGAGAAGGATGAAGAAGGGAAGGGAATGAGAGAGTAAACATCAAACACACACAAGGTTAATAAAGAAAGGCAGAAGGGCAAAATCGTCCTAAAAATATGTTTTATCCCAGAAATTTTGAAAATTGACGGAAATTTGGCCGGATTCCGATATTGGGTGCAATTTGTAAACTGAGCAATTAACTTGGGTGTAATTTAATAAAAAAATTTGACGTGGGAGTTAATGTAAAAATGTGTATTTGACGTGGGTGTAATTGATAATTTACTCTTCATTTTAACTCTCCCCTTTTAAAAGGACACGCAAATTAAGGGTATGATTACTTTATTGTAAAGTATTGTGGTGGTGTAAGGTAATTGGAGAGAGGGAAGGTATTATTGTGGGGTAAGATGATTAAAATAAGTATTGTTGTGGGGTAAGGTGATTAAAATAAGATAAAGTATGAGTATTGTGGGGTATTGTTGTGGGGTAAGGTGATTAAAATAAGTATAAAACTTTATTAAATAAGGAAAGGGGGAGAGTTATATGAATAGATGAAAAAGAAAAGGGGGGAGAGTTAAAATGAATAAGAGAAAGTATTTTGATACCTAATATTTAGGTTAGTTAGGTCTAATGATTTGAGATCATGGGATGATGCGTGTCGTCTATGATCCCACTTCTTCCTATAGTTGTAGAATTTAGTTGAGTGTAAGCCTATTTAACGGCTCTAGGTATATTTTGTTTATTTGAGTAAGTTAACGAGAACTTATTCCATATATTTCACTCTCTTCTCATTTTTAGTCTATCAAAAACCTCGAATTCTCTGGTATTTATAAAATCCTAGCAAGAACCCTCAATTTCCAAACCATTTAAGAACTCATACCCTATTTTATATTTAAAGCCTCTTTCAATTCGGGTAAAAACTCGAGGATAGATGACCATCTTGACCTGTAGAGGTACTCCGCGAAAACCCTGACTCGCAACACTTGCCATGGATCATTAATAAGTAGAACAGATAATTCACTTTACATCTAATTAAATCATAAGTACGACAGATAACTCACTTTACATCTAATTATTTTTAATTTAATTTCTTAAATCATCATTATGCGATCATCTCGTTGTTACCGGCATTCTCTCGCTTTTCGATTAATCGCTAAGTTCTTTGATCATCATTTTATAATAGTTGAAGTTGTCAAATATTACTTCAATTGTGTAATTAGTTGATTGTGAAATGATTAATTGATCTATGACCTAGATTTGATTTGTAGTGGTTTAGATGTAAAGGTATATTAATTCTTTCGTCGAGTGAGAATTGTGGTTAGATTAGCATTTTAACTGTCGCAATTGTAAAATGTTATTTCGATTGTTTAATTAGTTGATTTTGTATGGTATAATATGGGATAGCTTCAGTTTTGGGCACACATTAGGAAATCTCATATAATATATCTACACTAATCTATATATAGAATCAAAAAAAAAAAACTGAAATTAAAAAGCAGACAAAATAATTTGTGTGCTTTTCACAAATACGAGCTGCCATCATTAGTAGAAGGACCATGGCTAATTGCGACACACAAGAATCTGAGGTCTAATAAACTCGAGAAACAAACATTCCGTACAAACAGTAATTCCTACATCAAGACAATCCCTGAATTAAACAAAAACATTATTGTCGTTGCGTCTCAAGGCTGGTTGATCTTGAGAGACCGCAAAGATTACAACATCTATTCTATTTGGAACCCTGTTACCTCCCAGTTTTTACGTCTCCCGAAGTTGTTATCAGCCCCTGAACTAGAAGATGATAATCAACCCTCAGTGTGCCTCTTGACGGAGTCCCTTGACCTTGATAATTGAAGAGTCACGGACGAGGGCACTTAAGAGGGGGATGGGGTGAATTAGGTGTCTATTTAAAAATTTAAGCTTAATGAAAGCTTTTTAAAACTCTTAAACACTTTAAATAATGCTTAGATGAAAGGAGGAGCGGATACTTAGAACGAGAGAGTTATAAGTATTCAACAACGATTCAGCAAGCATAAGTTACAGTGTACTCAACAGTTGATTCTGTAGATAAAAACGTGAGTAGAGTGTGCAGCGGAAATAAAACGAAATAGACACGACTAACGATGTTTTTAAAACTGGTTCAGTCACTACTCCGCGACCTACGTCCAACGCTATTTTATTAAACGTCTCAGAAGTAAACTCATACAAACTAAGACCACCCCGAATAATAAAAAACTCCCCAACCTACTCCGGTTGCTAATGCTTAAAAGCTACTCCGCTTCCAAGACTTTTGTTTTGGGCTACTCCGCCGAAAGACTCCTTGCTTAAAGCTACTCCGCCATAAGACTTTTGCTTTGGGCTACTCCGCCGAAAGACTTCATGCTCAAAAGCTACTCCGCTTCGAAGACTTCGTGCTTAAGGATAACTCTATCCTAAGACTTTGGTTCTACCCGTTTGTTACTGTAACACCCCGGTTTATGAAAGAGCCTTTAGCAAGACATTCCCTAATAAACCGGACTGTTACCATCTCGGTTTCCCGAGGTAGTGAATAGCAAATTAAACTCCAAGGCACAATTATATAATTACTTTAACTTAATTATTACAAAACCTCTTTTACGTCAAATTACAAAGAACTAACATAAATAAAAGTGAAGGTCTTCTAGATGATGATCTAGCTACTAAGTCTTCTGATCCAGTGTCTCACGCCCATCCAGCTCCCGTTCTATCTCTTAACCTGTCAAGTCTGCTCGCCAATATTTGGGTCGTCACAGGTGTTCACGAATACACAGGGTCAACCACGAGGTTGAGTAGGGAAAACAATGAAACAATAAAATATGATATGCATGCTCCTCCGTCACCTCCATCTCCATCTCAACTCATATCTCATATCTCATAACCCGGAACGCCCAGCCATACCGATCCCCGGTAGACTATATATATCGACCGTAGTCGATCTGCCAGCTCGCAGTTGAGGACACCAGGGCAAGTCCTGCAGAACCCGCCTGGGCCTTATCACAACATCGTCATCATCATCACACCACATCACCACAACATCCTCCATCTCCAATGCATATGAATGCTCAAAAGAAATTAATGCAACACAATATATATATAAATCACTGAACTGATAAATTATAAAATCATGCCGGTTACCCGATGTTGTGATATCATACTCAATACGATCAATTCAGTCAATCACTTTCCCGTATATAAATCATAACGTAAATCAACAACCAGGAATCAAGTCAACACAATTCAACAACAACGATAATAGGACAAGTGTATTTCCCTACCTCAAAGTGCAAAGCAAATCCAATTAAGCGATTCAAGCGATCCAGAAAATAAAGCAACGAATCTGATTATCGATCCTTCACGAATCCGTCACCTAAAACAATTATAATATTTATAATTACTAACTACTAAATATAGAAATCTCCCAAAATAGAAGCTTTCCCGAAATACAATCCCGACACCAAACTTATGCCCAACTGATAACTAAAATAACCCGATTAGTATTTGCCCCAACTTCCCAAAATAGAAAGTTACTAAAGTAGAATTTCTTAGAATGGAAACTTTCCCGATATAGTAGCTTTTTCATTTTAACAAACCCGTCTCTAATTAATTAATTATTATTAATTATTATTTTATTTTAAATAACTCGAAACTAAAACCAAAATGATAATTAAAGGATTAACGAATTATGCGATTTAAGAAAAACCCGAATCAGCATTTGAACAACTCAACACCCGACTCCAAACTCGTCTTTAATTATTTTAATCAACTCGGGAATTAAATTAATTAATTAATAATACGACCGATTAACGAATTATAACGATTAAACTAATAAAAAACCCGTTTCAAAACAAACACAACCCGTCCACAACCACCGTCCCTTCACTCGCATCCCCACGCTCCCACGCGCCACCTCTCCACCGTGACAACCACCAGGCATGCTGCCCACTTCGACCCCACCACCAACAACCACCACCAGCTTGGTCGACTGCCGCCGGCGAGTCGAACCAGGGCTGGCATTTGGCCTGGTTCACCGCCAAGCCTCACCAACCGCCCACTGTCCTTGACTCACCACCACCGCAACACTCACCAAACCCCTGTCAAACCACCACGGCTCTGCTCGCCGTCAGCCCACGCACCCAGAAACAGTGGCACCACCGTCTCGACCTCCCCCTAGTCCACGGTGGCGCCACCCCAACCTAGCCATCTAAACTCGCCTGAAACTGCATTTAAACTCGTTTGCTACTCCCCCGTCGCTGCCGCCGCCTTTATCGTTACTATAACCACCCAAAACCACCATGACACCACCACTACACTCGTCACTCACCACCCATTACCATTACCCCGACACCAACCACCCTCATCCCCTCCCTAAGACACGCAAATGTGACCACCAACACACGACAGAAATGCGAAAACGAGAGGAAAGGAGTTGCTCTTACCTTTTTCCTGCCACCTCTACCGCCACCAGGGCCACCCACGGTTGTCGACAAACACCCTAAGGTCTTCCTTGCTGCGCCGCCAACACCCACGCTCTCTCTCTCTCTCTCTCTCTCTCTCTCTCTCGTTTTACGTGAGGGTTGAGATTGAAGCTGATGAAGTGAGGGAGGCGGGTTGAGGGAGGCGGGTTGAGGGAGTAGGGTTGATAGAGATTAGGGTACTATTAGGTTTAGGGTTTAGGGTTAGGGTTAAATGGGCTGGACAGATTATTGGGCCAACTCAAATGGGTTAGCTCACCTTTCGAATTCTATATAAAACCCGTTTCAATTAACTTGCGATAGCTTAACGTAATTATCGACTCAACAATTAACCCGATATAATTAGTAATATAAAATGTATAATAATTAATATATAATAATATCCGTTTAATTGATTATATAAAATACGGGGTATTACAGTTACAAGACCACTTATCCCAATGTTATTCACTCAATTGAACGGAGGAGATAAAGTTTAAGTACAAAACACAGGATCCTTGAACACAACTAAAACGACTAGGTGCAACAACAAACTCAAGTAAAAGACTCAAAGGATAAATAAACAAACTTGCAAAATATTCAAAGATTTGAAAATGATAAACGGTTTTGCAAAGTTAATTTACTCGATTGAAAGCTTAAGTCTTTTTCAGTTTAAAACTCGTTTGTTGCACACTTGTAAAAATGAATTAAGCAAGCTATTTATAATGTTCAAGTAGTATACTTTACATTAAAATATCTTACACTCATAAGCACAAGTGATTAAAATAATGTAAGTAGTTTGCTTGGGCAACATGCAAAGCCAACCGAAATCTTCACCAAGAAACCGAGTATTCTTCCTCAAGAAATCGGTGCCTAAGATTGCAAGAAATCAGGTTGTGCACACATACAAAAATAGGATGGGTTTTTCAACAAGAAACAAGCATAAATGGTTGTGTTTATGGGAACCATAAACATTTCCATAAATGTAAAAGCAAACAACCCATTTATAGTAAGTGTCTTATTGTGCAAGCAAACTCCTTAGCAAGTCATTGAAAGCTCTATATTCTTTAAAAGACTTCAAAATAATTTCAGAAAACATTTGTGAACATTGAAAGCACTTTAACAAAGATTCAAATATTTTCGAAATATTTCTTTCAAAGACGAGCCTTAATTAACTGTTGACTCAACTGTTGTTTTTGCACCTAAACGTAAATTCGTGTTAAATGATCACCTTACAACACATGACATTAGCACTAATGACAATCTTCATCTTTGATCTTCATGATGACATTCTTGATAACCTTGAATTGACAATTGGAGTTTCATGCTACATAGTTAAACTTAAGAGGCACACAATTAAATAACAAATGAGATTAATTTGTCTTAAGGCATCATCAACACTATCTTAATCAAATTGGGTTTCTTCAATTTCCCCCTTTGATGATGGCAAGACAAATAAAATTCAGTGTGCAATTGTAACACTACGGATTTTTATAAGCTAAGTACTCGACCGAGTAGTTCCTACTCGGCCGAGTAATGTCAAAAGTGTATTCTGCTGGGCTTCTGCCGAGGAATACTCGGCCGAGTATGATGAATACTCGACCGAGTAGAGGATACTCGGCCGAGTATGCTCTATACTTGACCGAGTATTCCGGTCCGTCGAGTATTATTTCCGCGGCTTTATTTGGGAATGGTTAGGGCGTTATATATTACGATAAACAGTTTCTAATTACAATTTACAAAACCTAAAACATCCTACGACGCTCTCATCATCTCTGAATCTCTCCTTTGGGTGATCATAGCAATTGTATTCTTTCCTTTGATTCATCTTCGGTAAGTCCCCATCCTTATATTCAATGATTGATATTTAGGGTTTGTCTTTGATCATGAATTAGGGGAAATAGGGTTTTGCAGTTAGTGATTGGAATTATGTGATTGTTGTTGTAGGTGACGATGTGGTAATTGTTATGCATTTGTATGATTGATTGCAAAGATAGCGGATTGCGAAAAGGTAGGGTTTCTCCTACTCAAGATCTTGTTAATTGATTGAGATTGCATATGTTTTATAATTGTTGTTATCTGCTGATCATCGGAGGTTGGGTGTTGTGGTGACGGTATTGGTGTGGTTGTGCCGTGACGATGGTGGTGTTGTGACAGCTGTGATGCTGTGTGTGTGATTGTGGTGGAGTCACTTGCGGGAGTGGCTTCACACCCTAGTTCGCCCTCCGTGGAACCCGTCACGGGGGGATGTGCACATTATGGGACGGGGATTGTTAGTCGCTCGTTGATGAGCCTGGACTAGGTGGGGATGGGTGCGGTCACCCATGGCGGCGAGGATTACATTGCGATGGGTAATCTGGCGGGGCTACACACTTCGGTGTGTAGTCGGTTCTTGTGTGAGATCGATGATCACCTGGTTGTATTGTTGTTGTCTTATATTGATTGTAGTATCGACCCCGTGTTGTTGTTTTGTAAAACTGCGGTGATCCATTCGGGGATGGTGAGCAGATTGTGACAGATGTAATGCGAGATGTTTAGCTATGGGACGGTCATGGGGAGTCATCACGTCAAGTCTAGCTTCCGTTGTTATGAGTTTAGATGTCTTGGATGTCTTTTGTATTGAGACCTTGTACATTTAGTTTGAGTTGGTCTGAGATAATGTAATCTTTAACTTTTATACTTTAATAAATGTTGTTTGGAATTTGTAACTTTGATATACTAACCTCGGGAAACCGAGATGGTAACAGCCTTTCATGCTAGGGTAGTCCTTGGTAAGGTACCTTGGTATGAGGGGGTGTTACAAAGTGGTATCAGAGCCGAAGATTCTGGCACCTAAAACTAATGAACCCAATGAACTTAGGGAGTCTAAATAAAATGAACCCGGGGAGAGTTGTTTGGAGCTACCGCAAAGACTTGGGAGACGTCCCGAAGTCGCATTAAGGCCCTTACGTTCTCAAGCCGGTCACATGAGGGGAAACTGTTGTATGTTTGAGTCATGTGTGTTTGATATTTATAGTTTGAATCTTGTGCATGGTTGGGTGAAATGATGAAAGAAGTGGAATGTGATAGTTGTTGAAAGATGCATCGAGGATTGTTGATGTTAAACTTTGAGCATGAATATGTTGGTATGTTAAGTGTTGGAACATGGTAAAATATGAAAGGTGAATTGTGAATTTGTATCTGATTGATATTGAGCATGAAGAATGTGATCATGTTACCTGTTTAATTCAATATTTAGCATGAAGTATGGTAGTGGTACATGTGCATATGAACATGATGATGTTAATGCTTGATTGTTGATAGTAGCATATGGTTACGGGCAAGTGTCTATATACATGAACGTCGTGTCTAATTTTCATGTGGGTATGATAAGAGTTCTCTTGTGTACTGGTTTCTTGAAGTATTGAGTTGTTGTTGTTGCCTTATGCATGTTCAAATTATTTTGGTTTAGGAAATTTGATTTGTATGATGATCGATTATGTAAGGGTTGTCTTAAAACTGTCATAAGTTGAGTTATAGACATGATATTGCTGTAATTCCAATTGGAGGTGATAGCTTGTCTTCTTACGATTCTAACGATAGGTCACACGCCCAAAACGACCAAGTAACGAGTGAGATACGACTGTTTTACGAAAACTGGACGGTGCTGAGAACTGCGCCGATACTCGACCGAGTAGTCCCTACTCGGCCGAGTATCTTTTATACTCGACCGAGTATTCCATATTCGGCCGAGTAATTCCTCTGTGATAATACTGTTTAGCGTCTGGAGTCGTGAACTCGGCCGAGTAGTCTCATACTCGACCGAGTAAGGTCTACTCGGCCGAGTATTCCCAATACTCGACCGAGTAATCCTTCTGCGACAATTGAGTTTGCTTCTGGAGTCGAAAACTCGACCGAGTAATATAGTTACTCGACCGAGCACAGTACTCGACCTAGTATGTTATGTACTCGGCCGAGTACCTCATTGGGCGGCCACTTTGAGTCGGTGGCTATGTTCTTACTTTTGTTTTGAGTTGGTGGTTATGTTCTTACTTTTGTTTTGAGCCGGTGGCTATGTTTTTACATTGTTTTGAGTCGTAGGGTATATACACATACATGTTTTGAGTCTTAACGCCTTCTTTTATATGTGAGACGGTTTTGATACGTAAGTTACCGGAAGTTATGACATGGAGAATGATGGCTTATGAGGGACATGTGTTGGGTAAGGAAGACATGTGTTAATGTGGTTGTGAAGGATAGTGGAAAAAGAAAAGGGAAGAATGATGAGCTAATCGAGGTAAAGAGCATGTTTTGTGAGATATGATGAGTGATATAGTCGTGTATTGAGTAGTATAAAAGTAAGTGTATATGGGCAAGGGTGATGTAAGTGTAAAGAAGCATGAGAATGAAAGATTGAGATAAGGGATACGAATAGTGGCATATTTAGATGTGTAAGGATTTATGGAGGAAGACAGTTAGTATAGAGTTGCTTAAGGATATATGTAATGGAAGGTTGTTGTAAGAAGATAGGAAAGAAAGGTATATAGTGAACTTAAAGAAAGTTATGTCGCGATGTGGATTTGTAGATAGTGGCTAAGTTTGGGAAGTTGGAATATCAAGGGGTGAGCCTAGTGTGTAATTCTTTGGACAAACGGTATGAAGTGAATTTTGGTTTCTAGAGATGCGAAAGGGAGATACGACTAATTGAAGAGTAACTGTTAGTGCGTGGACTTGATGGTGACAAGGGTGAGTGTGAAGCAAGATGAGAGATGATAAATGATAAGAAGGATGATAAGATATTGATATGAATTAAGGGAATTAGAGTTGTGGAGCTATGGAAAATAAACAAATGACTAAAGAGTTAGGTAGAAAGAGAAAGGAGATGACTTATTAATTGACATTATTGAGTAAAAGGAGGGAAAGAGGGATGGAAGTAAGTTGAGAGAACGTTGATCGGAGTTAAGGAGCATGAAGGTAGGAAATTATGAAATGTACGATATCCCCACTAGAGGGTGTGAGTTAATGGTTATATAGGAGAGCAGGACGACGTGTTTGCCGTGAGTTTCGAGGTATTAAGGGAATAAGGAGCTTGTAGAGTGTTTGCACGATCTGAGATTTTGGTGGAGAGTTAGGTAACGATATGATAAAGGATAGAATTGGGAATAATGTTGAGGTAAATCTTGTTGATGGATTGGATGTTCGTTATTTGGGATGATAACCAAAGAGAGAAAACGGATTGTGATATTAAGAAGTGATAGTAAGAGAGTAGTCACATGAAGGATGTTGGTGCCATAGTATTGTCACTAGTGGTTGAGGATGATGTTGCTTTAGGGAAACTAGTTGTTCTAATGAGGTTGATTTTGTAGAGACCAGATAGATATGTAAGGTTGTGAGAGAGTATAAGATGTGGTTATATGAGGCGGTTGTTAGTAGTTGAGTATTAATGGTATGGTTACATTTGGCAGGGGGTAATGGTTATGCGAATGGGAGAATATGTTATGAGGGGTGTACGAGTTAAGCTCGGGTGAGAGGTAACTTTTAACAGGTGGTAACTTACGTGATCAGGATTAACTAGTTGGATGTGATTGTGGGTCTATGATATGTGTAAATGTTTGTGTGAGGTTCTGACCTCACAAGAAGTGGTATGGTGTGATAATTATAAAGTTGTTATATGAATGTGTTGTAATTTATGTTGGGTATGGTATACTAATGGAATGATGTTCAAAAGGTAATAATTTGATTGATCTGGCATGGATAGTTAAAATTTTATGTGTATTGATGATACATGTTTACTCCGTGAAATGGTAAGGATAATGTTCATGAGATTCTTGTCAGTTTATTCCGTATAATATGTTGTGTTATAATCTAGTAAAACGGTTTTGAATGAGTTTTCTTGTTCGAAATGTCATACTGAGTCAGTGTTTATGGGAATTATATGTGATTGTGATGATTATCGATGTGGTTGTTGTGCCTCGAGTGGTGGTCCGGGCATGGTACTTTATGTTGTGATGCGGGCATTTTCGCACTGCGGTGCGGCTGTTGGTGGCGGTGTTGCGATGCCGTCACCGGTTATGGTGGAGTAGGTGAGATGATTATGATATGAGTTTTCGAAAGTGCATACCAGTTAAACATAGATTGTTGTTTTGTTTGCTGCTGTTCCTTGTGAGTTTTGGTTGAACCTGTAGACTGTGGTTTTGTTTGTTGATGTTTCTTACCAGTTTCAGTTTGGGAATGAGGGTAGAGTATGATATGAAAAAGAGTTGTATATGTTTTCGTTGTTGTCATGGTATAGTGATATTCTGTTGATGGGACACAGTTGTGTTAGGTTGTTACAGTAATTTTGATCTTGTTCTAGATAAGGCTTTGGTAGACATGGTAATGGCAAGCGATTCGTGGAACATGTGTGGTAATGATCTGATATATGCAGGTGGTTCATAATCCTTTGTTGAGACAACGAGTGTAGGGTGTTGGGTAATTAGTGTCGTGTTAAGTTATGTATGAGTCTTGCGGTAATGAAAGAAAGGAACTTGAGGATCTAGTGTGAGTGTACGTAACAAGTATGGGTCGTAAGTTATGCTTTTGGCGATAAGAGTTTTAAAGAGTTTATATAGAGAGGTATGTCGTGTTGCGGTAATGTTGAAGAGTTAGAGTGTTTGTTATGATCAGGATTGTGTGGTATTGGTTAGATGGAGTGCAGAATGAGTTGAGGTATGAGAACTGTTTAAGTAAGAGAGCCTTGGATATAGGAATAGTAAGTGTTTAGATTATAGGCGGGTATCTTTCACATGCGGTGGTGATGAAGATAATGAGAGGTATAGCTAAGGATCTAGTATTAGTGAGTTACGAGGACGTAACATGTGTCTTAAGAGGAGTAGGATGCGGCAAAGAGCGGTTGAGGGTTGTACATGTCGTAATATTATTGGACGTAGAGTGTTGGTGTAACATAAGGAATGGATGGGTACATATAGTGTTTGATAATGTTAAAAGACCATGGCTGTGCTTGTATTAGTTCGATGTTTATGAGTTCGAGAGTTTTGGCAGTTGGATGATGATGTTGATGAGTGTGAGTAAACTTCGAGGACGAAGTTTCTTTTAAGAGTGGTAGAATGTAACATTCCGTTTTGATGGTTGATCTTCTTTTGTGGATTGTCTTGGTATTGAGTTGCTAGTGAGGGTTATCGAGGTGAGACAGAGTTGGCGACATTATATTGTGGCTTTTCGGTAATGTTATGGAGTCAGTATTGGGAGCCTATGCTATGGTTGAGACGATATCGTGAGCCATGTTGTGGAAGGAAGAGTGGTTTGTGGAGTTAGTGTTAGATGTCCATGTTTTATAGGTTGGGTTGGAACTTCGGGGACGAAGTTCTTTTTAAGGGGGGAAGATTGTAACACTACGGATTTTTATAAGCTAAGTACTCGACCGAGTAGTTCCTACTCGGCCGAGTAATGTCAAAAGTGTATTCTGCTGGGCTTCTGCCGAGGAATACTCGGCCGAGTATGATGAATACTCGACCGAGTAGAGGATACTCGGCCGAGTATGCTCTATACTCGACCGAGTATTCCGGTCCGTCGAGTATTATTTCCGCGGCTTTATTTGGGAATGGTTAGGGCGTTATATATTACGATAAACAGTTTCTAATTACAATTTACAAAACCTAAAACATCCTACGACGCTCTCATCATCTCTGAATCTCTCCTTTGGGTGATCATAGCAATTGTATTCTTTCCTTTGATTCATCTTCGGTAAGTCCCCATCCTTATATTCAATGATTGATATTTAGGGTTTGTCTTTGATCATGAATTGGGGGAAATAGGGTTTTGCAGTTAGTGATTGGAATTATGTGATTGTTGTTGTAGGTGACGATGTGGTAATTGTTATGCATTTGTATGATTGATTGCAGCATAGCGGATTGCGAAAAGGTAGGGTTTCTCCTACTCAGTACTGTTAATTGATTGAGATTGCATATGTTTTATAATTGTTGTTATCTGCTGATCATCGGAGGTTGGGTGTTGTGGTGACGGTATTGGTGTGGTTGTGCCGTGACGATGGTGGTGTTGTGACAGCTGTGATGCTGTGTGTGTGATTGTGGTGGAGTCACTTGCGGGAGTGGCTTCACACCCTAGTTCGCCCTCCGTGGAACCCGTCACGGGAGGAGATGTGCACATTATGGGACAGGGATTGTTAGTCGCTCGTTGATGAGCTGGACTAGGTGGGGATGGGCTGCGGTCACCCACTGGCGGCGAGGATTACCTGTTGCGATGGGTAATCTGGCAGGGCTACACACTTCGGTGTGTAGTCGGTTACTGTGTGAGATCGATGATCAGCTGGTTGTATTGTTGTTGTCTTATATTGATTGAGTAGTACTGACCCCGTGTTGTTGTTTTGTAAAACCTGCGGTGATCCATTCGGGGATGGTGAGCAGATTGTGACAGGTAATGCAGATGTTTAGCTATGGGACAGTCATAGGGAGTCATCACGTCAAGTCTAGCTTCCGTTGTTATGAGTTTAGATGTCTTGGATGTCTTTTGTATTGAGACCTTGTACATTTAGTTTGAGTTGGTCTGAGATAATGTAATCTTTAACTTTTATACTTTAATAAATGTTGTTTGGAATTTGTAACTTTGATATACTAACCTCGGGAAACCGAGATGGTAACAGCCTTTCATGCTAGGGTAGTCCTTGGTAAGGTACCTTGGTATGAGGGGGTGTTACAGCAATTCCCCCTTAATCCATGGTCAAGGTTAACAAGTCAAAACATGATCAAAATAAGATGCATAAATACATGGTCATTGAAAATTAGTCAAATTTTTCGTTAGCCTAGGTAGAACATATTATCGTCAAGCAAACATAGATACGGTGTACGCAAGCCTAAGAGTCATTGAATCACCACCTGCAATTTTAAACAACTTCCCCCTCTTGACATCATCAAGTAGGAAGAACACAAGTCTAAATAAGGATTAGAGTTATACAAAACAAATTGTTCAACAATTAACAACATAACCAATATTAGTAAAATAAATCACAAACACAAAGCCAAGGTAAAAAGGGATAGAAAGGCTTTTGTTTTGATTAGGCATTAGGCATGGTTATGGCAAAAGGCTTGGTACGACATACGGCATAGGCTAGGTACGGTTATGAGCAAGAGATCAATCATCAACTTCATCGGTATCCTTGTAATACCCCAAATATTTAAAGTAATTTGAAATACCATTTAATTACATTTTTTTTTTAATTTTTAATTACAATTTTTATTGTTGATTTTTAGCAAAGGGGAGAAGTTTTCGGATTGCTTTCTTTATGAAATAGAGTCGGGTCAAGTCATTTGACAAAAACCCTACACGTAAACAAAATTCCACCGCTAAAGAAGTTTAAGAAATTAAAATACATAGGGCGTGGCCCTTTATCAGCCTCCCTTAGATCCAATTATCTTGGATTTCTCTCAAATCTTGTTCCCTGCCATTCTTATTGTAGAATCCTTGTGATATTAATCATCTAGATCATCAAAGATCAAAATTTATCAATCACAATCAAACTATGACATCTTGTTGCTGGACATCATGCCGTGTTTTCTTCCGTCAGTTTTATCACTATTTCAATGATGTTGATAATCTTTCCACAGCGTCTTTGTACCACTTTTGAGGTAACACGATTCTACCGCCCCTATTATTAGTATTATTGTTCAGGAATGAAAGAATATGTGTTGATTTGATAAAAAGTAATTGTGGCTGGTGGTTTAAATGAATGCTAATTTGTATTCCTATTATATATAGAAATTACTAGTACTATATCTCATTTTTCTTGCTTTTGAGATGGGTTTGGCTAGATTTTAATGGTATATGAGTTGAATTGATTGGTTGTGACTCAAGGATTATATGTTTTCATGGCAAAGATGAGAAGCTTGGGTTGACTATTAGACAAACATGTAAGTTATGGCGTCACAAATTTATGGTGATGTAATACGATTCCTCTTTAAGCCTATAGCCTTGAGGTTAGAGTATGGATAAATAAGACTTGTTTATTACTCCATTTTATATGAAACTTGTCCTTTGCTTTGAGGCTAAATATATGACCTTAAGATTGAGTTTAGTCTCCTTGTATTGTGTTTAAATTGCCGTTCCCTTTGACCAGATTTTGTGGGATAGTAGCTTAGACTCTTGTACTCTAAGTGTTTGAGCATGGTTCATTATGGAGCCTTTGACAATATGACAACTCAGCTTTCTTTCGGAATTTACCATTTATAATTCAAAGTCGTAAGACTAGAAGAATATAATTTGGCTCATAACCCGCAGTGGCGAGCTGGGCATATACCAAAAATGCCTTTAGTGAGGATTATAATTTGGCTCACAACCCGCAGTGGCGAGCTTAGAAAATTATAGTGTGGCTCACAACCCGCAGTGGCGAGCCGGGCAAACATATGAGGTAGGGTGAATCCTACCTCAGCCATTAGACACTCTTGTAAGGCGCAGTCCTAACATAATTGTATACGTTGGTTTATAATGATTGTTCCGTTTGGTAGTTTGTATTATATATAGCATGTACTAGTAGTATACTCCCTCCTATTCACTATATTCTTCCCCTTTCCTTTTTGCACAAGAAATAAGAAACTGAATTTGGACCACACAAAACACACTACCCCACATGCAATTTAATTTGGACCACACAAATCAACCCAAAAAAGGAAATAGGGAAGAAAACCCGAATAATCCGAATAAGGAAATAGGGAAGAATATAGTGAATAGGAGGGAGTATTTAATTTTAGTAGATTTGATTGTGAGATTGGTAGATGGTAAAGCATGGTTGCATATATGTTGGATTAAGTATCATAGTGATAGAAAAATCAATACTTTGCTTATGGGTTTGTGTTAAGTAGTGATCAGACACTTGTGAAATTCAGAGTATGAAGTTGACTAGCATTTTTGCTAGTTTACGTTAGTGTATTGAGAATATTACTTTTATCATGGTTTATCGAGGAATAGTCTATATATACATATTAGTAGTTATTTTATCTTCTCTGTCATGTAGATTAATGGCAAGATGGGTTAGTGTCTATCATTATTGTTGAGGTTTTAGAGTATGTTTATGGATGCCGTATCGTGGTGAATTATACGGAGTATATTAGTTTGGATGTACTGGATTCAGAGGCAATTACCAAGTTGATTAAGAGAATTACTTAATTAGTCGATGGGATTGTTGGGTGGCAAACAACAATAAAGGACATAAGTCATTACATTGGTATCTACTTAATTAAGGTTAGCACGCTGGAACAATATTTGTTATCAAGATTTATTATTTGGACCTTGTGAGTCCAGACATTGATTTCCTTGGAATTAAAATTGGTTTTTTACGTATCGTGTTTGAGTTGTTGATTTCTTTGACCTTGACATGTGGGTGAGTAGCTAGAAGTTTTACTCTGAGTGTTGAGCAGTTCTTTAAAAGAATATTTGATAATATCGATATTGAAATTGAGATGGAAATTGGTTACTAGTGTTGAGTTATGAGTTATGGGGCCTTTGAGCCGAGTTATCTTTACGGTCCAACGTGACCATGGTTGTTGAGTTATTTGAGTTTGAATCGATATTAAGATTGAAATATTGTTTAGCGGTTTTGTCCGCCAGTTCACTCACTCCTTGTCCTGGTCTTAGGGTTGACGATTAGAATGCAGTACTGGTTACTTTGGAGTACTATATTATGAGACCGAGTAATGAGTGAGATGGAGTAATGAGTTGAGATTGAGTTAATTATTGGGATGAGAGTGTCTATTATATTATGCAGTAAGTTTAAGTTTGAGTTTAGTTATCGGGGAGTGTTTTTATTATTCTCTCTGTTTATTTTTATTTTTACGTGTCTGTGTTTCCACGCCATGACTAAAAACTATTATACTCATATTGAGGTATTATCTGTTACACAGCTTTCCGGCTGACGTGTTTTCTCCCTTCTGGGCTACTCGTCATGGAGGTAGTCCTCTGTCTTCTGGTTTTGCTTTCAGGTCTTTCGCTGCTGTTCAAAAAGGATTTTATTTCAAGACAAGATTTTATTTAAAGTGTTTGTAAAAGTTTATGTTCATTTTGTATATTTTGGTTTAGGAGACATTTTGTAAGAAAACTTTGTATATTAATTGTAATATCTCTGTATTTCGGCGAGTTTTATATGTAAAAGTTAATTTTAATTTAGCCGAGAAAATGAGGGGTGTTACAATCCTCTTCTCCAACCAACCCGTGAACCATCTCCATAAGCTCTTCATTTTGACCCTTAACCTCCTTGAGTTCCTTATGCAAACCCGACACTTCCAAACGAAGACCCGAAATCTCACTCATTTGAGCATGTTGGAGATCCAACAAGGCTTTAACATCCTTAGTGAGACGTGTCATAAAAGACGATTGCATAGAGGAGGAGGAGACATCCGTAGCCTTCATACCCGACCAAATACGAGCAAGTTTATCACCATCAATTTTCAAGTACATTTGTGATAAAACTCCCGAGGTCATAGTGTCACACATGTGATCCACACCGAAACTAGTCGAGTCCACAATATCCAATTTCTCGAAAATGACCGATAACCACATCCCATATGCTAACACGGTGGAACTATCAACCTTACGCTTCTCTACTAACTTAGCAAGATGATCAATGTGAAAGAACATCAAAGCGGGTAGGTTAATTTGAAGGTGTTTAGCAAGATAATAAATCAACCACATGTCTAGCACACCACACACACCACGGCTCTCATTACATGGAATCAAGGTTCGATAAATGAAATTGAAAAAGAACCGGTGGTTTATTTTGATTTCTCTCGGTTTTAGTGTGATAGGAGACGTAGCTTTGGGACTTAGAAACTTTGTAACGGTCAAGGAACTTATACCATCAATAGTCGGCCAACCACCCTTAAGAAATGAGGACAACCCAGTTGTAGGAATACCGAGTAAATTTCCAACAATTTCAACATTGAGACACAAGGGTTTGTTATTGATAACGGCGGTAAGATTACCCGATTGGACATCGACTTTGACCGTAGTATAAAATTGAACAATCTCTGCTAAATAAACTCGGTTATAGAGATTAAGAAGACTCTCCCACTTTTGTGCGTGAATTGCATCTTTAAAGAATTTAAAAGCGGGGGACGAATCATACCATTCGAGTTCATAGCGACGGCCCGACTTAAAGTTTCCTTGGATGACATGCTTGCAACAATCAAATATATCCTTTGGAAAGTGATACCCATGAAGAATCTCGAGTGCCTTGGACTTGTTCTCATCAAGAGGTTGCTCAATAGCAATCATAGCACTATTTGATTCATAGACTTCCTTTGCCATTTCCTCCACTTTCCTTTTCCTTGAGATAACCCGAGTGGACACTCTCCTTGCTTTGCCTTTCGGTTTGGGAACGGTTTCCTCCTTGAATAACTCGTCATCATTAAAGAGGGCATTCAATTTCTCCGTGTCAATTTCCGTTTCCACAACCGTTGCCTCACTCACGGTTTTGCCTTTCCTTTTTCTCCTTTTATTACCAACCATATCCTTCAACATTTCATCACTACCAACACTTCCCTTCGATTTCGATTTCGATTTCCCATTACTCTTCTCACCGGATTCCTCAACAACATTCTCAACACTCTTTTCTTTTCCTCACTTTTTTCAATTGATTTTTCAACACTATTTTCCTTTTGTTTTTCAATGTTTTCCTCATTCTCCTCTTCACTTTCATTTTTCTTTTCCTCACTGTTTTTCTCTCCTTCCTTCTCGGCATCCTCATCAACAATCTCCTCATCTTTTTCACTTTCCTTACCAACACCAACATCAACTTCCTCAACTTCTTGAATGATTGGATTTCCATCATCATCAACTTCACCAACAACTCGTGAGCTTCCTTCTTCACCCTCGGTTTCGGTTGCATGCGGCATATTCAAATTGAATTTTTGATTGAACACCCGACTTGAGAATCTCCTAGCCTCGGCAGGTGTTTTAGGACGATTAGCAACTGATTTCTTTCTTGTCATAGGGGTATTAGACACAAAAACTCTAGGTTTCTTTGGTGGTTTTTTATTTTTGGCAGTTTTTGATCCAAAACATTCGATTTGTGGTTCAACCGATGGTATTTTCGGTTTGTAGGAGTCTCGGATTTCCTTCAAGGTTTTCTTAGTTGATTTTGGAGGCATAATTCTTATAGTGAAAGTAAAAGTGACAGTTGGTAGAGGGATGTGTAGGACGGTTTTGGAGAATATTTGGGGAAGATGTAATTTTTTGAATATTTTGAAAGTGATTAAGGAGGTCATCATTTAAGAGTTGAAAAATTGTACATGTAGTAAATGAGGTGAATAGTGTTTTAGGCTTTTTTATTTGATTAGTTGAGAGGAAGGTGGGTGTAGCCGGTTAGGTGGGGTTTAGGCGGCTAGGATATGGGTAATGGGAAAAGGAGATTTGATGGTTAGATGATGGTTGAGTGGCTCCATGTGAACAATATCTTTACCATTGGATTTACATGCAAATTAATCATCTAATTCATTGAGTAATACTAACACATAATCACTTATAAAAACAAATGTAACATCTACTCTAGTCAATCATTGAGGGCAAGTCGTCATAAAATTTTACGCGGAATCCAACAAACCAATTTCCAACCAAAGTTTTACGAATTGTTCTCTTTCAAGCGGTTTTGTAAAAATGTCGGCTATTTGATCTTCCGTTCTACAAAATTTAAGACGAATTTGACCTTTTTCCACATGATCACGTAAAAAATGATGTCTTATGTCAATATGCTTAGTCCTTGAGTGTTGTATAGGGTTTTTTGAAATGTTAATGGCACTAGTATTATCACAAAAGATAGGAGTTGAATCAAAGATAATACCATAGTCCCTTAGTTGTTGTCGAACCCAAAGAACTTGCGCGCAACACAATGCGGCACTTACGTACTCGCTTTCAGCGGTGTAAAGAGCAACGGTGTTTTGTTTCTTTGACGCCCATGAGATCAAACACGGACCTAAGAAAGTAGCCATCCCGGATGTACTCTTTCGATCAACAACGCTTCCGGCATGATCTGCATCCGAGTATCCTAAAAGCTCAAAAGGACAATGTGAGGGATACCAAAGATACAAATTAGACGTTCCAACTAAATACCTAAGAATACGTTTTACGGCAATGAAATGCGATTCTCTAGGACTAGCTTGGAAACGAGCACATAGACATACACTATATAAAATATCCGGTCGACTAGCGGTCAAATAAAGTAATGAACCGATCATAACTCGATACATCGTTTCATCAACTTTCTTACCATTCTCATCTTTGTCAAGCTTTGTGGACGAAACCATAGGTGTAGAGAAAGGTTTAGAATTAGTCATATCGAACTTACATAGCATCTCCTTTATGTACTTTTGTTGATGAATCATCACACCATCTTGAGTTTGCTTGATTTGAAGCCCAAAGAAGAAACCTAGTTCTCCCATTATACTCATCTCAAACTCAGATTTCATTAGTTCCGAAAAGTACAAATAAAGGAGTTCATTCGTTGCACCAAATATTATGTCATCGACATAAATCTGTACAATCAACAGTTCACCACACTATGACTTTATGAACAATGTCTTATCAACCGATCCACGTAAAAAACCATTTTCCAAAAGAAATTTTGACAAGCGATCATACCAAGCTCTTGAAGCCTGTTTTAAACCATAAAGCGCCTTGTCCAATTTAAAAACATGGTTTGGAAATTCATTGTTCATAAAACCCGGTGGTTGCTCCACAAAGACCTCTTCTTCTAAATAACCATTTAGAAAAGCTGTTTTGACATCCATTTGAAACAGTTTGATGCCTTTGTGAGCTGCAAAAGTTATGAGCATACGTATGGCTTCAAGCCTAGCTACTGGTGCGAAGGTTTCATTATAATCAATGCCTTCTTGTTGTTTAAATCCTTGCACCACTAGTCTAGCTTTATTCCTTACGATATTGCCCGAATCATATAGCTTATTGCGAAAGACCCATTTGGTACCAATCACGGTACAACCAGTAGGTCTAGGGACAAGATGCCATACCTCATTCCTTCTGAATTGATTTAGTTCCTCTTGCATTTCCATCACCCAACTCGGATCTTCAAGAGCCATGGTGATGTTCGTCGGTTCAATTTGTGAGAGGAACGCATGAGATGCAAAGAAATCATTGAGGGATGATCTTGTTTTCCTTCCCGAATTCAAGTCACTGGTCAAGTTAGAAAGGGGGTGAGATTTTTGGTGTTTCCACTTCTTTGGTACGATTAAGGATGATGAGGCTTCTTGGGGTTCGACTCAACAGATTCGCTCAACTGCTGTTGGTTCTGGTTCATTTTGTGTTTGAGGGTTTGTTTCTGTTTGTTCATTTTGTTCAAGTGTACCCTCATTCCCCCTGGATGTCGTAGCCTCATTTTGTGGTTCAAGTGGTTCTGTTCCTCCTGTCTCTTGGCCAGTTCCTTCAATCAACAGTTGATCCGACTGTTGATTCTGCTCCTCTTGTTCGTTCTCCTCGTGTACATCATCCATGTCATGTCGGATCATTCCAAGCTCATAGTCCTCATCATCTTCATCATCCTCTTCCTGTGTATTAGAATGAAAAAGACTAGACTCATCAAATATGACATGCACACTTTCTTCCATTTTCATGGTTCGTTTATTATACACTTTATAAGCCTTGCTACGATCCGAATAACCGACAAATACGGCCTCATCACTACGAGCATCAAATTTACCCAAATTATCCTTTCCATTGTTGTGAACAAAACATTTGCTTCCAAAGCATTTCAAATAGGATAAATTAGGTTTTCTTCCTTTAAGCAACTCGTAGGGTGTTTTGTTAAGCATTTTTCGGATCATAACACGGTTATAAATGTGACATGATGTGTTGACGGCTTCGGCCCAAAAATTCTTTGGCAACTTACTAGTAATGAGCATAGTCCTAGCCATGTTTTCAAGTGTACGGTTCATACGCTCTACAACCCCGTTTTGTTGAGGTGTAGCACGCGCGGAAAAGTTATGGCTAATACCGTGCTCATCACAATAAGTAATAAATGAGGAATTTTCAAATTCGATTCCATGGTCGGATGTCAAAGATATGAGCTTTTTATCAAACTTGTTTTGGACCTTTTTCAACCAAATTAAAAATTCATCAAATATTTCATCTTTATAACTCATGTAGAGAAGCCAAACAAATCGTGAAAAATCGTCAACAATCACACATAAGAAACGACTACCTCCTTTACTTCTAACACGCATTGGACCACATAAATCAATATGAAGTAACTCAAGAGGTTTAGATGTACTAACGAACTTTTTGGATTTAAAGGAGCTTCTTACTTGCTTCCCCTTAGCACAATCATCACACAAGCTATTAAAATCAAATTTCATATTAGGAATGCCGTCGACTAAGTCAAGTCGCTTAAGGGTGTTCAATGTTCTAGCATTTACGTGACCTAATCTCTTATGCCAAAGCCATGGGTCGTTCTTTTTCAAAGCACTCATATAAGACATGGTACGACTAGACAATGCAAAAAGATTAGTCAAGTAAACATCTTTAACACGTTTTCCTTCTAGAACAACTTCCCTTGTATTACCATCTAAGACACGATATTCACTGGCACAAAATTCAACGATATTACCATTATCACACATTTGAGATATTCTAAGGAGATTATGCTTCAAACCTTTGACAAACAACACTTTGTCGACACATTGTGACGATGACTTACCAACCTTCCCGATTGAAATAATTTCACCTTTCTTATTGTCACCAAACGTCACGGTGCCACCATTGTAGGCTTCTAGTGAGAGAAATTGGTTTCTAGTTCCTGTCATATGACATGAACATCCACTGTCCAAGTACCAATTGCTGCTGCCTCTCACTAATGCCTATAAGAAATCAAGAGGTTAGTTTAGGAATCCAAACGAATTTGGATCCTTTTTTGTGAGTTCCATTGTTAATCAAATATTTGCGAACCCACTCCTTTTTCGCAACCTTGATGTTCTTATTTAAGTCGTTTAGTCGGTTAGGACAACCATTAAAGTCATGACCAATCTTACCACAAAAGTTGCAAATAATATACTCAGGAAGGCCTGCATATTTTGTCCTTCGAAAATCAGTCTTGCTTGGTTCCTGGTTTTAAAGTTCAGATTCATCAATCTGTTACTTTGGAAACCAAGTCCAGCTTTCTCTTCAGATTTTTGGGACTGATTTATGAGGGAGTCTAAAATGTTTTGGCTACCTTCCCATTTCCTATAAAACTCTTTAGCATCATGCAACTCTTTGGTCAATGTTTCAATTTTAGCAAGATGGTCAAGATTTAGTTTGCCTACTTTATCGAAAGCGGATTTAGCATGACTACATTCATCACTAAGCAACATAGCAATTTCTTCAAGTTGCTTATTATCATGTCGACACGAGGTAAGGTCAGCTAGTAGTGAGTCTCGTTTTTTAATCAAAATATCAACTTGAATAATTAAAGACTCGTTTTCTTTTTCAACATCAGAAACAACAGTTGAGGCAACTGTTGATTTTGACGAGCTAACAATATTCGTGAGAACAAGGTTTTCTTTCCTCAATTTTTTAATTTCTTTTCTGAGTGATGGAATGATGTTACTTTCTTTTATCTCGTCTAGACACTCTCTAAGACCAACATTTTCTTCAGCAATTTCCTCAATTTGAGTTTGCAAGTCATAGAGTTTATCGATTTTAGCAAGACTCTTATCAAGTACATCATCAAACATCAAACAAAGCTTATCCTTAGAAAGAGTTCTCACCTTGTTCTTGAGATTCATTACCTCGGTGTCGGAGTCATCACTGGAGTCGTCGGAGTGCGCCATAAGACAGAGTGCGGATTCTTTCTTTGAAGACTTGGGTCCGTCAAGATCAAGACGAGTTGTCATACAAACTTTGGCATCTAATTCTTCCTCAAGGACTTCATCCTCATCGGAATCAGATACACCCCATATTGCAGATATGACTTTATGCTTAAAATCTTTCTTTGCAAAATCTCGTTTTTCTCTAGATTTGAACTCATTCCACTTGGGGCAATATTTGATAAGGTGACCTTTCTCACAACATTTGAAACAAGCCACCGTGGAATAAGATTTCTTCTTTTGAAAACTTTTTTTGTTAGTATTGTTGAACTTCTTAGGATTGTGACTATTGATCATATCCGCCATGTTACGTGAGTACATGGCTTGCTCGTCATCTCCATCATCTTCCTCATCACTTGAGGTTGATTTGAGAGCGAAACCTCTAGCTTTGGAACTTTCACCCGAGCGCTTTGCGAGATTTAACTCGTGTGCCATGAGTGAACCCATTAGCTCATTGAGGGACAATTTGGACAGATCTTTAGCCTCCTCTATAGCCGTCACCTTCGGTTGCCATTTATCACTTAGGCTACGAAGGATCTTTCGGACTATATCCTCGGATTCAAACTCTCTAGCTAGACCTTTAAGTTCGTTAACAATACTAGAAAAGCGAGAAGAAAGACCATTGATTGACTCATCTTTCATCATATTGAACATTTCATATTGTTGCATGAGAAGGTCAATACGATGCTTCTTGACTTGGGACGTTCCTTCATAAGCAAGATTTAACTTGTCCCAAATCTCTTTAGCCGAGGTACATCCGGAGATGCGATTGATATCTTGTTCACCGATGCCATATTGAAGAATGGACATGGCTTTAGAATTTTTCTCGACTTTACGATAGTCAGCCTCGACATAACTTTCCTCACTTTTTACGGCACTGTTCCCATCAGAGTCAGTAACCGTTATAGCAAGGGGACCCTTTTGAATAATGACGCAACACTCATAATCCGTACTTTTGACATAGCGTTCCATACGGTGCTTCCACCAGGAGTAGTTATCCCCTTTGAATATAGGGTACTTAGTATGTTTTCCGTCCATGACTATAGGATCAACTCACTGGTAGTTAACCAGTTATCAAGAGCACAAGGCTCTGATACCAATTGAAGAGTCACGGACGAGGGCACCTAAGAGGGGGAGAGGGTGAATTAGGTGTCTATTTAAAAATTTAAGCTTAATGAAAGCTTTTTAAAACTCTTAAACACTTTAAACAATGCTTAAATGAAAGGAGGAGTCGATACTTAGAACTAGAGAGTTAGAAGTATTCAACAACGATTCAAAGCGAAGTTCTGAGTGTACTCAACAGTTGATTCTGTAGATAAAAACGTGAGTAGAGTGTGAAGCGGAAATAAAATGAAATAGACACGACTAACGATGTTTTTAAAACTGGTTCGGTCACTACTCCGCGACCTACGTCCAGCGCTATTTTATTAAACGTCTCAGAAGTAAACTCATACAAACTAAGACCACCCCGAATAATAAAACAACTCCCCAACCTACTCCGGTTTCTAATGCTTAAAAGCTACTCCGCTTCCAAGACTTTTGCTTTGGGCTACTCCGCCGAAAGACTCCTTGCTTAAAGCTACTTCGCAATAAGACTTTTGCTTTGGGCTACTCCGCCGAAAGACTTCATGCTCAAAAGCTACTCCGTTTCGAAGACTTCGTGCTTAAGGATAACTCTATCCTAAGACTTTGGTTCTACCCGTTTGTTACAAGACCACTTATCCCAATATTGTTCACTCAATTGAACGGAGGAGATAAAGTTTAAGTACAAAATACGGGATCCTTGAACACAACTAAAACGACTAGGTGCAACAACAAACTCAAGTAAAAGACTCAAAAGATAAATAAACAAACTTGCAAAATATTCAAAGATTTGAAAATGATAAACGGTTTTGCAAAGTTAATTTACTCGATTGAAAGCTTAAGTCTTTTTCAGTTTAAAACTCGTTTGTTGCACACTTGTAAAAATGAATTAAGCAAGCTATTTATAATGTTCAAGTAGTATACTTTACATTAAAATATCTTACACTCATAAGCACAAGTGATTAAAATAATGTAAGTATTTTGCTTGGGCAACATGCAAAGCCAACCGAAATCTTCACCAAGAAACCGAGTATTCTTCCTCAAGAAATCGGTGCCTAAGATTGCAAGAAATCAGGTTGTGCACACATACAAAAATAGGCTGGGTTTTTCAACAAGAAACAAACATAAATGGTTGTGTTTATGGGAACCATAAACATTTCCATAAATGTAAAAGCAAACAATCCATTTATAGTAAGTGTCTTATTGTGCAAGCAAACTCCTTAGCAAGTCATTGAAAGCTCTATATTCTTTAAAAGACTTCAAAATAATTTCAGAAAACATTTGTGAACATTGAAAGCACTTTAACAAAGATTCAAATATTTTCGAAATATTTCTTTCAAAGACGAGCCTTAATTAACTGTTGACTCAACTGTTGTTTTTGCACCTAAACGTAAATTCGTGTTAAACGATCACCTTACAACACATGACATTAGCACTAATGACAATCTTCATCTTTGATCTTCATGATGACATTCTTGATAACCTTGAATTGACAATTGGAGTTTCATGCTACATGGTTAAACTTAAAAGGCACACAATTAAATAACAAATGAGATTAATTTGTCTTAAGGCATCATCAACACTATCTTAATCAAATTGGGTTTCTTCAATAATAATTCCGAAACATGTATGTTTGTGTTATTTTACGGGCTAGTGATCTCGTACAGGCCTACAATGAACCATAATTGTAGTTGGGTCAAGCAAAGTCTTGAGCTTGATGGTATTAGCAATATTTAAATAAGGGTTGCTTGTGCATTTGGAGGGATTATATATGGTTACGCTTACGGTAAAATAAAAGATCCAGTTGATGATCGAGCATTTGCACATACATTTGTGCGTATAAATGTTTATTAGGACCGACTTATATTACGGCCCATATAGCTTATGTAATCCAAGTGACTCTTGTATTAATACGTTAAGCACAGTAATGAGAAGTAACACAAATCAGTTACACAAAACACATATCTTAACATGGTATCCGAGCCTGGTGACCAAAAGGTCACGGGTTCGAATCCCACCCCCTCTATTCTAAAGTGGATAATCAGAACAGGCCAGGGAATCCCGCCTGCACCCACACTTCAAGCCCAAAAAGAAAAAAAAAGGGTCTTCGTGTGAGGGGGAGTGTTAGAGTATAAAACGAATGAAGGAACTTCAACCATCAGCTTAAGCTTTTGGTTGAGATGGTTTCTTGACATGGTATCAGGATTAGGTTACGTAATTCCGAAACCCTAAAAAAACAAAACCAAAATCACGCACGGCGAAGATCATCTCAGCTGCTTCCATGGCTGGTGATGACGTCGCACCTCCGCCCAAAATAGACCCTCTCTCACCTTTCTCCCTTGCTAATCAAGAAGGACCAGGCCAATCGATCACTCATGTCAAACTCCGGAGCGACAATTATGATGAATGGAGTCGTTCAATGCGTCGATCTCTGAAATCGAGACGCAAATTCGGATTTTGTGACAGGTCGATTAAGAAGCCAACGGATGATTTTATGCTCGGGCAATAGGAGGTCGTACACTGTACCGTGGTTCAGTGGATCTTAAATTCGATCGATCCTTCGATACTCGATAGTGTGTCCGACCCTGAAGATGCTCGGGTATTATGGTTGGAATTAGCCGATCAATATGCTGTTGTTGACGGCGCCAAGATTCATAATTTGAAAACCCAACTTCATGAGTGCCGTCAAACGAAAGGTATGTCGGTTACTACATATTATGGCAATTTGAAAACATTATGGGATGCTTTAGTTGCACAGGAACCGCCTTTCTCTTGTAATACGGCGGGATGTGACTGTGGTGTCACGAAGGCTGCTCTTGCTAGGCAGGACACGGAGCGGCTTCACCAGTTCCTTATGGGTCTTGATAAATCTCTTTATGGCTCTATTCGTAACCATCAATTAGCACTTGATCCTCTTCTGTCTCTCAGTCGGGTATACCACGCGGTTCTCCAGGAAGAACGCCTGCTTGCTGCCCCTATAGCGACACCAGAGGTGTCTGATGTGATGGCTTTTTCTGTCCGTGGTTCGCCTTCTGCTAATGCGCCTGCCACGGATTGGCGTGTGCTTCGTGATGCCGAAAGACAAGAATGGCAGAAGTTGAAATGTTCTTTTTGCAATTCACCAGGACATGAGGTGACTAATTGTTTTATTAAATCACAAAAGTTTCCGGAATGGTGGGGTGATCGTCCCCGTACTTTGGAGGAATTGAAAGCTAAACGCGCGACTCGAACCCCTGCACGCGTGAATTTTCTAGGTGGTGGTAGCTCTTCTTCTACCTCGTCTCAATATCGTCTTAGTGGTATGTCTCCTCATTGGATTATTGATACAGGAGCCTCACATCACGTAACCGGAGATGAAACATGGTTGGCTGACCCACATCCTATTCCTCCTTATCCGGTTACGCTTCCCAATGGAATAGTGTCTCGGCTAACTTAGCCGGCACGGTTCGACTAAATGAGTTTCTTATTTTACGGAATGTATTATATGTTCCTACTTTGACTTGCAATCTCTTGTCGGTCTCTCAATTAGTTGCTGCTACTGATTGTGTCATAAGTTTACTAACTCATCTTGTCATATTCAGGACCGTTCTTTGAGGATGAGGATTGGAGTCGGTGAGCAACGGGACGGATTGTATTTGCTTCGTGCGGTGGTCAAACCTACAGTTCATCGGGTGATCGCTGATTCTCTTGAGTTGTGGCATCGACGTCTTGGGCATCCGTCTCAGAAAATAGTTAAACTTTTACCTTGTGTTAGTAATTTCCGTTCCAATTCCAACATTATTTGTGATTTTTGCCATGAAGCAAAACATAGTCGAACCAGTTTTGATTTGAATGATAAGAAGGCGTCTATGATTTTTGAATTAATCCATTGTGATTTATGGGGTCCTTATCGATCACCGTCTTCGTGTGGTGCCAAATATTTCTTAACTATTGTCGATGATTATTCTAGGACTGTTTGGGTTTACTTGCTCCTTGATAAAAAGGAGGTTATTGATATGTTCTTACATTTTTTTGCGATGATTAAAACCCAATTTGGGGCAATAGTGAAGCAAGTCCAATCGGATAATGGAACTGAATTTTTTCACATGGCTGGTTTTTTTCGGGAAAATGTTTCTATTTCGCACATCATGTGTCGGTACACCTCAACAAAACGGGCGTGTCGAAAGGAAACATAGACATATTTTGAATGTCGCCCGAGCTTTGATGTTTCAAGCTCACCTTCCAATTAGTTTTTGGGGTGAATGTATTTTGACTGCGGCTTATTTGATTAATCGCATTCCTTCTCCTTTATTACAAAATAAAACCCCATATGAGTTGTGGTATGGCTCCGCTCCTAATTACACTCATATTCGTACATTTGGGTGTTTGTGTTTCGCTCATAATTTAAATACTAAAGGAGATAATTCGCTAAACGAAGCCGCAAATGTTTATTTCTTGGCTACCCTCATAATAAAAAAGGTTGGAAGGTTCTTGATCTTACTACTCGGAAGATTTTTGTCAGTCGGGATGTGTATTTTTATGAGCACGGTTTTCCCTATTTTCCGGAAGTGCTATCTATGAACACAACCCGTGACCCTCCTAATCCGGCTGACCCAGACTCGCCTCCTGTTTCGACATTTGAACCCGACAGCCCCACTGATTCGGACAGCCCCCCTGATTCGGACCATGATGTTGCTGATGTTTCCTCAGACGTTACTGGTGACGTCTCTAGTCCCTCGGGCTTTGACACCGAGACTTCTGGGTCAGACACCGAGGCTTCCGGTTCCTCTGCTTCGTCTAGTTCGCCTGATATGGGTCGAGGGAAACGGCCGAAATTCCCTTCTACTCGTCTTAAGGGCTATGTTGTTGGGACCACCGCAAGCACATCTTCCGATTCCGACTCCTCTCCCGACTCTCCTCACTCCTCAGGTACTCCCTATGCTTTAGTTAATTATTTGTCTAATAAGCATTTTTCGCCAAAACACCAAGCTTTTATTGCAGCGATTACCATGGGGGTTGAGCCTCCTAATTTCCGGGCTGCTCTCTCTGACCCGGCTTGGTGTAAAACCATGAAAGATGAAATCACGGCTCTTGAAAATAATGCTACTTGGGAGTTATCTGATCTACCGACTGGTAATAAAGCACTTGGCTGTCGCTGGGTTTACAAGATTAAATATAACTCAGTGTTGAGCGCTACAAAGCACGGTTGGTTATCTTTGGCAATCATCAGGTTGAAGGTATTGATTATGGTGAAACTTTCGCGCCTGTGATTAAAATGGTTACTGTGCGTTCCTTTTTAGCTGTTGCGGCCGTCAAAAACTGGGAACTGCATCAAATGGATGTCCATAATGCTTTCTTGCACGGTGACCTTGACGAGGAAGTATATATGAAATTACCCCCGGGTTTCAGCAATGGACATGAGGGTAAGGTTTGCCGTCTACGTAAGTCTCTCTATGGGCTTAAGCAGGCTCCCCGGTGTTGGTTCGCTAAGTTGGCCGCTGCTTTGCGTGGTTATGGCTTTCGCCAATCTTATTCTGATTATTCTCTCTTCAGCTACACACACAACGAGGTATGTCTTCACGTCCTGGTTTATGTAGATGATCTCGTTGTTGCTGGCAATGATTCGGCTTCGATTACAGCCTTTAAATGCTACCTTGGTAAATGCTTTAACATGAAAGACTTGGGCAAGTTAAAGTATTTTCTCGGGATTGAAGTGGCTCGAAATTCAGAAGGTATCTTCTTGAATCAGCGTAAATATGCTCTCGACATTATTTCTGAAACTGGCTTGTTAGGTGCTAAACCCGTGGCTACCCCTATCGAACAAAACCATACTTTAGGGGATGCTAAGGGCGATTTTTTGGCTGACATTGAAGCCTATCGAAGACTTGTTGGTCGTTTGGTCTATCTAGCGGTCACACGGCCTGATCTTTCTTATGTAGTCCATGTTTTGTCTCGTTTTTTGAGTGCTCCTCGCAAAGACCACAAGGACGCTGCTCTCCGCGTTGTCCGGTATCTCAAGGGCAGTCCGGGTCAAGGGATAATGCTACGGGCGGACAGTGATCTCTTGGTTAGTGGGTGGTGTGACTCGGATTGGGGCCGCTGCCTTACTACGCGCCGCTCTGTGTCGGGCTGGGTTGTTTTCCTAGGTTAGTCCCCTATTTCTTGGAAAACAAAACAGCAGCACACGGTTTCATTGTCGTCTGCGGAAGCCGAATATCGTGCTATGGCCAATATCTTATGCGAATTGAAGTGGGTAAAGGGCTTGTTGACAAGTCTTGGAATTTCTTTTTCTTGTCCTATTAATGTTTACTCTGACAGTACGTCCGCCATCCAGCTTGCCGAGAACCTGGTTTTTCATGAGCGTACGAAGCACATTGAGATCGACTGCCATTTCATTCGTGATGCCATTTGTGATAAACTTATTACTCCTATTCATGTTTCCACTGATGTTCAATTAGCTGATATTTTTACGAAGCCTTTAGCTGCTTCTCAGTTTCTGTTTCTTCTCCGCAAACTGGGCATTCTAGACTTTCATGCTCCAGTTTGAGGGGGGTATTAGGGCCGGCTTATATTACGGCACATCTAGCTTATGTAATCCAAGTGACTCTTGTATTAATACGTTAAGCACAGTAATGAGAAGTAACACAAATCAGTTACACAAAACACATCTTAACAATGTTACCCAGGACGGTTCGAGTTCAATCAAGTTAGAGTTCATGACTGAATATTTTCCGCACTCTAAAATCAATTTCCAGGAATATTCAGCGAAAAACCATTTGGTTGAATCTTGTGGTATCTTGTATTTTATACATGTCATGTTTCGGGGTTTTGATAATGAATACATGGATATCATTAAGGTCTTAGTTTGGAGACTAGATTTCTCCCAGATGGAGTGGATTAGAGTCGAGTCTCTGGGCAATCGTGCATTTTTAATAGACGGTAGTAGTTGCACCTGGTGTTGGGCAGGCTCTAGATCATCGTCAGGTGGTTTCATTGAAGAGAATTATATATACTACGCTAAGGCAAACAAGCAAAAAGTATATTCATACAATCTACAAGATG
Source organism: Silene latifolia (assembly GCF_048544455.1). NCBI lineage: Eukaryota > Viridiplantae > Streptophyta > Magnoliopsida > Caryophyllales > Caryophyllaceae > Silene > Silene latifolia. Next base: position 23,323,746 of record NC_133530.1, on the reverse strand, counting down.
ATAGTTACACTCTTTTATTGCCTCATTCCACTCCTCTTCGGTATTTTGAGTTTTGACGGTCCTATCTGGTTTATGCCCTCGAATCCCCAAAGGTATGATCTTTTCTGTTCACCTTACCTTATTTTATTTAGTACAGAGTACTTCGTATTTACTTACCTTTCAAATACTCAAATATGCACGACTCTTTGATTTACTTTGAAATTGGCAGATGTTTACCAAACTATGAAGGGAATCAACAGAATTATACAGAAACAAAGAACATTCAAAAAATAAATCAAGAGTTTCAAGAACAAATGGAAGATAATACCCTCGAGTTGTCATCGGGAACACGGCTTTCTGAACTTCCTCTTGATATCTTACAATCAATTGCAAAGCCTCTGATTTTATTCGATTACATGAATCTTCGCGTTACTTGTAAAAGTCTTCACCAGGCAAACCCACCAGCGCAATGGCGAGCTAATGGTCAGTACCCTCTATTGATGTTCTTTAAGGATTTCAGCAAAACATATGAATTATTGGATCCGTTTGAGAACGTTTCACGCACTATTCCGGCATTGAATGAATCATCTGAGATTATCTCAAACTTAGAGAGTTGCAAGGATGGTTGGCTACTCTTGAGTTCGGGAGAGTACCTCGAGTACTTGAATCCGTTCAAAAACGAGACCGGGAAGTACCCTCTTTGTCCAGTAAGATGTTCAAGTTTTGGGGTTTCAACTAATCCTACCTCTTCTCATTGTTTGACCGTTGGAATTTCTATGCATGCCATGGAAATCCTTCTTTTTGATGCTGAAATTGGAGAGTGGGAGTATCTTGAAACGGAATTAAACCTTGACAGGGATATGAAATTTATTTTTAATAATAAATTCGGTCCCAAGTATCATAAAAATGCGTTCTATTTTGCTGGTACCGATGGCTCCATTGCGGAATTAAATTTTGTACATGAAGAAATAAGTTGGGAAGTTTACGATTATCCATTTGATGAGGAAACCTCGTTCGAATCCTCATATTTTGTTGAGCTTGAGGGGAACTAATTTCAGTTTTTATCGGAGAAAATGGAAGTTGGGTCAAAGTGTTTAAATTCGACACTGATAGCAAATGTTGGCTGAAGTTAGATACCTTGGGAGAGCATGCCTTGTTCGTTAGTCCTGCATCGTCCTTTTCAATTAAGACGGAGAAAAGCGAAATGAGAAATAGAATATATCTGCTACGGTGTAAAGAGAATGAGGTTGCAAGTATCACATTCCGAGAGGTGCTAATTCTATGGACGATTTCGATGGCATGAAGACGCAATCATTCTGTTGTTGGGTTAGTATCAGTTTGTGATTGTTTAGATTTTCACTTTTTTAGTAGTGATAATTGAGGTTACAAATTGTGGACCATTTCGTGTTGGGCCATGTTAGACTATTCTTAGTGGCTTAAATTTAAGATGAGTTTTATTTAGAATGTTGTTTATGTTCGCAGTTGTTTATTGATTAATTAATTTTAAAGGGATGGTCTCTTATTAGGTTATTGAGAAACTAGTTTAGACCCCGTGCATTATATGCACGGTACTTATAATTTAATATTTTTATAAAATTATTTATATAATATTGATACCATATAGTTATTTACATTTTTTATCATTGTATTTTGCTTTGATAAATAAAGGTAGAACTGAAAATTAGTTAAGGGAATTAAATAATTAGTTGAAATATATTTTAATGAAAATATTTTTATAGTGTAAAGTTAATGAGTTTCAATTTATATTTTTTTTTCAATTTTTTTTGTTAGGAAAGTATTAACAACGATTTCTAGTTTTTGTTTTATACAGAATATAGGTCAACTCATCATCTAATAATAGGATTAATAAAAGATTTAGCAATTTATAATTTTATATCAATTTTATTTTGTTTTAATTAAAATATCATAATTTAGAGTTTAGTGAAAATAATATAATTTGATGAAAAGATTAATTTTAATGAAAGTATAATGGATGAATTAAATTGTAATTGTTTGCTTCCTTATTTAGTGAATGCACATAATTATCTTTAGTTTCCTTTTTTGAGAATATGCTTTTTAGCGGGAAAATGGTAGAAATCACCTATTCATTTAGTATATAGGGGATTACTTTGTCATACCTATTTATGTATTTTTTGGTACCTCTTTTTCAAATTAATTGTGGCTTAAAGTGACACTTTTATTTAGGAGTATATGTTTTCATGACAATATACGCTATGTAGCTATTATATCATATATTCTAATCATTCTTATTTTTATTAGCAAATTATAGTATATGTACCAATTTACTACTTTTTGTACCATTTTTGCATCAGTTTGTAATTGGTCTCAATAAGTTTATTTAGATACAGCCTCTAAAAATCTTAAAATAATATAAATTTATGTCAAATTGTATTATCATGTCAACAGAAGATTACGCTCATTTTATATGTTACGAAATGAGTAACAAATTGCCAACTTAATTAGCACGATGCAATGTAAATTTTCGGCAATATATAAGGTCAGAAGATGTTGAAAAATTGGGAGGGGAGGACTACAAATGTACAATGGAATAACCTAAAAAAAGGAGTCGGACTTGTGTCACGCTGGTGAACATGTTGAAAACGAGGAGTCTCCCGTCAAATTACTTTGGTAACATAGGAGGGGTGATACTCAACTTAGCTACTTGTTTTAATTTCGTTGATTTCCGTTTTGTTAGAAGGGACGGTAATAGAGCAGCTCACTGTATGGCTCATCTCCTTCCCATTTTCTTTTCGACTAGGTTTTGGGTGGGGATGGTGTCGGAATCTCTATCGTCTGTGGTTGTATCTGACTTTCTCTTGGAACTGGTTGATGAATAAATAAAGTCACGGCAGTTTTTCCTTCAAAAAAAATGGAGAGACAAGTTTTTTTAACGGTCTAGATTGCATCTTGTCAATATTGAACGGTTTCACATTTATGCATAAAAATAAAAGAGTTAAGAGTGTGTAAAAGAAAAATATTGCTAAATGAGTTTGTGAGAGGAAATGGAGAGAAAGAAATGAAGAGGGTCTCAATTGAAAAAAAAGGTTGCTAGATTGTGAACACTTTGCGCTTTTCCAAAGGGTTTTTTTTGTTGAAAACTACCTTATATTTAGGGATTTTTGTAAAAACACTACCTTATATTATTTTTCTTGTTTTAGACTACCTTTGTTTTCTCATTTTTTTGTCAAAAACTACCTAGGCTGAAAATATGGCGACTTTTGGTCGATTTTGCGATATTAATCAATCTAACATGACTTTGTTAACTTTAAACAACAATGATCAAATGCATCGAAACACAATTTAACTTGAGATAAGCAAAAGATATGGATTTCACATTTAAAGAATAACTACAAACATCTACTAAAAAGTTAAGCGTAATTACATCGTGACTTCACAAAACCGGCTAAAATAAGACTAAAGCATAAAAGAGTCATATGAGATAGGGTTAAAGTTGGAAAACAGACCAAATACGTCTAGACTTTTAGCGTAGGTAGTTATTGACCAAAAATAAAGAAAACATTGGACCCTGGACGAGTAGTCGAAGTTGCTTGGGGCTATTGGCAGGCCTGGGACAGAGCGCAAGGGACGGATAAGAAGCAGCGCAGGAGGACTGAGGGGGAAAGGGCACGGTGGGAGCCACCTCGAGAGGGCTTAATCAAGGTCAATGTCGATGCTGCGATGATGGGGGAGTTTGGATGTGGGATGGGAATGATAATCCGTGACCACAATGGACAAGTTCTGAGAGCCGGAGTGCAACAAACCAGGGAAAAATGGGAGGCGGACATAGCCGAAGCTAGAGCTATGGAGTTTGGACTAAGAACGGCGCAACAAATGGGGATAGCCAACATTGTTGCGGAGTCGGATTGTGTAACGCTAGTAATTAGTAAACATGTTGAAAACGAGGAGTCTGCCGTCAAATTACTTTGGTAACATAGGAGGGGTGATACTCAATTTAGCTACTTGTTTTAATTCCGTTAATTTCCGTTTTGTTAGAAGGGACGGTAATAGAGCAGCTCACTGTATGGCTCATCTCCTTCCCATTTCCTTTTCGACTAGGTTTTGGGTGGGGATGGTGCCGGACTCTCTATCATCTGTGATTGTATGATTGTATCTGACATTGGTTCGGAGCCGGTTGATGAATAAATAAAGTCACGACAGTTTTTCCCTCAATAAAAAAAAAATAAAGAAAACAAAGGTACTTGAAAACAAAAATAATAATAATATAAGTTAATATTTTTACAAATACCCCTAAATATAAGGTAGTTTTTGACAAAAAAAACTCTTTTCCAAATAAAGAATTGCAACGCTTTGGAATATAAGGTTACAACTTACAATTGGGCCTAATTTAAGTAGTCTATTCTATAAAATTACTACACGTATGTTGGGCTAAAATATGGGGTCTAATTTTATAAATTGAGACCGTTACTCTCTTATAAGACCGTTCTATAGCATATGACGGATCCAATAAGAAGAATTAGCCCAATAAGAGATTAAAAAAAAATAAGAGGGCTGATTTATATCGACGACGTTTTAGTAAATATCGACGACGTTTTTCATAAAAAAGACGATGACTGCCCTTTTGACTTTCTCTCTCTAAAAAAATCTCTCAAACTCAACTAAATTAAAAACAAAAAACAACAACAATTAACAATTAACAATATGTCGGATCTCGATTCAACGGTACGTAAACAACTTAATCAATTCAATATTTGCTTAATTTTCAATTTTTTTTTGCGCATCGTTCATTCTATTCGATAGTTGAATTACTTGACGTATTAACTTAGTAGTAGCGAATTTTTGAATTTTTTGCGTAATTCTGAAAATTGTCCCCCGAAAGATGAACCATGGCCAAAAGTTGGAAACCAACGTTCAGACCATGGTCCAAACGGTGGAAATCAACGTTTGCCATGGACCAAACCATGGATTTCCACGTTTGCCATGGTCCAAACGTTGGATTTCCACGTTTGGCCACGGAGATTTTTTTTTTTTTTAAAAAAAAAAAAAAAAAAAATTTGAAAAAAAAAAAAAAAATTCTCAGTGACCAAACGTGGGATTCCAACGTTTGGACCACGGCCAATGTTGGTTTCCAACGTTTGGACCACGGCCAACGTTGGTTTCCCACGTTCGGACCATGGCAAACGTTGGTTTTCAACGTTTGGTCCATGGTCGATTGTTGAATCTCAACATTTAGTCCATGAACTAGTTCATTTTTTTTTAAAAAAAAACCGTGTTTAATACGTTTATTTGCCGAATTTTTGAATTTATTTAAGTTTTTTAGTCGATGTGCGTTAATTTCTAACATCTTTTAATTGGTTTAATGCAATGAGAGATCGAAATGTAGTTGATTTTTAGTAGAATTTGAGAGAAAATTGTTTAGAGAGAGAAAATAGTGTAATTATGCAAAGGGCATTATCGTCTTTTGGAATGAAAACGTCGACGATATTTACAAATCAGGAAAAATAATAATAATAAAAAAAAAAAACCTTGGTTGGCAGTTAAGAAAACGGGGGTGTAAAATTACTGCATTACACAAGTAGCACAACTAGTACCATGCAATTGTTCATGATATTATTCTTCATACAATAGGTCTTGGTATAGACGGGTGGGGCGAACAGACGGGTAAAGACCTCTAATAAAATGGGTAGAGGGGACAAGGTGGGGCACCCCATGTGCTTCCCACTTTATGATAAATGGGTATTTTGTGAGGGGAAATGGTATCCGTCTATACGTATAGACGGATAGTGTCCGTCTATAATGAGAATTTGTGTTCTTCATAATTCATAATTACTTGACGTCATTAATATTAAAAGTAAAACTTCATAATTTAACTTTATAAATATTAGACATTAGATTAAAATGTTTACAGTAGTTTTTAAGTTAAAAGTCCAAAATTTATAAATAAAAAGATGAGTTATCTAAAATTAAAGGTAATATGTTTATCACAAATTCTTGTTTGTGACGGCACATATCCGTCACTCTTGAGTGACGGATACCATTTTACCTCACAAAGTACCCACTTTTTCTCTCTCTGCAACACTATTCATGTGGTCCCCTTTCTCCACTAACCCATTTTGTTACCATTTTATCTCACAAAATATCCGCCCCAAATGGTAACCCGTCACAAGGGAGACCAATTGTATGTTTATCTTTAAAAATTTAAATTTAAATTATTTGTCTAGCTCTTTAATTTTAAAAGTTGGGTTTTTTTTCTTAAAATACAATTTTTCAAATACAAAATATTAAGTTTTCTACTTTTCATTATATTTAATGGTGGAATTTCAAACTAAGCCAACCAATAGTTTCATTCCTAAAATTTTAAGTTTTCAACTTAAAACATAAAAAGACTCATAACTACTACGGAGTAGTTTTTAAACAAAATGTCAAGTTCTCAAATTAAAATTCATAAACTTTTAATAACTAAAAACTCATAATTTTAAGTTATTCAAAATTAGATCTCTATGATACTTGGAACTTTTTAAGGAAAAATCATAACTTATTTCTAACCTAAAAGTGAATTAAGGTTATAACTTATTTCTAACCTAAAAGCATAATAGCTGAATTAAACACTAATATTTCTAAAAGAAATTATAATTAAGACGATATAGGCGTTCACCTTTGTTGCCAAACGCCAAGTCACCAAGTATTAGTGTATCACTTAAACCAAACGCGGGATTCGAGCCCACATCTTGTGCCTCTGCACATGTTCTTCCATTTGAGCTAGTCGGCTTTTGACAAAAATACAGCTTAAAACCCGAGTTTTTAAGTTATAATCACAAATTATCTCCGTAAAATTAAAAGCTTTAATATAAAATACAAACCGCAATGCTTTAGTTAAGACCACAAATTAGACTCGATAAAATTCATAAATCTGAAAAAGTTGACAAATTGAATGACATAAACAGTATAAAAAACAAATGTTGTAGAACATCTAAGGAACATGAAACAAAATGCAATAATAATGATCGAGATGCAATAATACTGATCGAAATTAAACAATAAATTAACTAAAGTAGTTAAGAGAAACAAAATTACTTACTTTATTCTATTAGTTTCACCCAAGCCACGTATCATGAAATGAAACCCGGGGTAAAAAGACCCCTTACGAGAATTATATGTTGAGAAATGACATGGAGAAGTGTACGCCAAGGAAAAATAAAATAAAAAATAATCCCGAGACATGTAAGCTTGTGTTGTTTTTCGAGGAGGGGCTAATGTTCTCATGCAGGCCTACGACGAGCCTTAATTGTTGTTGGGTCAAGCAAAGTTTTGAGCTTGATGGTACTAGCACAGTTGAAATAACCGAAGCTTGTGCATTTGAAGGGGTTATTTATGGCTACGCCTTTGGTCGCATAAAAAATCCAGTTGGTATTAAAAGATATGTACATACATTTGTGCGTATCAATATTACCGAGGACAGTTCGAGTCCAATCACATTAGAGCCGATGGGTATAGATTTTCCGGACAGTAAAATCAACTGCCACGACTATGGAAGGTGGAACCGTATGGTTGAATGTTGTGGTGTATTTTACTTTATACATATGATGTATCGGGATATTGATGACGATAAGACCTTGGATATCATTAAGGTCTTAGTTTGGAGACTTGATTTCTCCCAGATGGAGTGGATTAGAGTCGAGTCTTTGAACAATCGTGCATTTTTATTAGACAGTTGTAGTTGCACCTGGTGTTGGGCAGACTCTAGATCATCGTCATCATCGTCAGGTGGTTTCATTGAAGAGAATCGTATATACATCGCTCTAGCGAACGATCAAAGAGTATATTCATACAATCTTGAAGATGATAGTTACACTTCTTTATTGCCTCATTCCACTTCTCTCCAGTATTTTTCCGGTCCTGATTGGTTTATGCCCTCGAATCCCCAAAGGTAAGACCTTTTCACTTCGCCTACTAATCTACTCCTTATGATTTAACTAAGATGAACCCAACAAAAATGACTCGCTGACTAAATTGAACTGAACTAAACCGTAAAAAAAACACCCAACAGTATTCTACTTAACAAGTTAACCACACATCTCAAATAATTAATTATACATGGCGTTTTTGTTAACATTGAGCTTGGCAGATTATTACCAGGATGCGACGGGAATAAACTGATGGATAAAGAAACAGAGAACATTCAGAAAATAAATCAAGAGTTTGAGTTTCAAGAAGAGGTGGAAGATACCCAGGAATTGTCATCGGGAAAACTGCTTTCTGAACTTCCTCTCGACATCATACAATCAATTGCAAAGCGTATGCTTTTGTCCGATTACATGAATCTTCGTGTTACTTGTAAGAGTCTTCACCAGGCAAACCCTCTGCCGCAATGTCGAGCTAATGGTCAGTACCCTCTATTAATGATCTATAAGGATTTCAGCAAAACATAAGAACTGTTGGATCCGTTTGAGAACGGTTCAAGCACTATTCCGGCATTGAATGACTCCGCTGAGATTATCTCAAACTTTGACCATTTCAAGGATGGTTGGCTTCTGTTAAGCTCGGGCGAGTACCTGGAGTACTTGAATCCTTTCACGAAGGAAACGGGGAAGTACCCTCCTTGTGAAGTCACGTTTACGAGATTTGGATTTTCAACTTGTCCTACATCTTCCGATTGTTTGACAGTTGGAATGTTTGGGTACGAAAACATGGCAACAATTGCCTGGTTTGATGCTGCAGTCGGAGAGTGGGAGTATTATGATGCGGAAAACTCTGGCACGGATATCCAATTTGTTCCTACTTTAAAAACCGGCCCCAAGTATCATAACAACGCGTTCTATTCTCTCGCGAGGGATGGTTGCCTCGGGGAATTAAAATTTGTAGAAGGAGAAATTAGTTGGAAAGTTTACAAACATCCATCTGATGAGGAAACATCGCTCAACTCGTCCTATTTAGTTGAAGTTGATGGAGAACTTGTTTCGGTTTTTATCGTGGATACGGAAGTTGGGTTAATGTGTTCAAATTCAACATTTCAGACAAATGTTGGATAAAATTAGATACCTTGGGAGAGCACACCTTGTTCGTTAGTCCAGCATCGTCCTTTTCAATTAAGACAGATAAAAGCGAGATGAGAAACAGAATATATTTGCCACGGCGAAAGGAGAATAAGATTGTCTTCTATTCACTCGATACAGGCAAGTATCACACTTCGACTAGTGCTAATTCTCCGGGCGATTTCTATGGCACAAAGGCGCAATCGTTTTGTTGTTGGGTTAATATCAGTTTGTTATTGATTGTTTACAAATTTCCGTCCTTTCTAGTTGTGATCATTCCGAGATGAGCTTTATTTAGAACGACTAATGTTTTTGAATAACGGTTTTTCTAACGTATACCCTAAGAGTACACATTACTAGGTTGAATATGAAAAGATTCACAACATATTCTCATGATAAAAGCAAACCGCTTTGTAGTTCTGTTAAGACCTCCATTCCAAACAACTCGAAGAGCGTGCACACGTGTCAACCTTTGTCAAATCCAAAAAATGCTTCAATTTGCAAGGTGGAATTTGTTGGAATAAAATCGTAACAACGGATGAACGACAGAGTAAAACAGAAACAAAAACAGGGAGAGAACTTATCGAAACAGAATAGCAGTGCCGTGGTAATGAAGCCACTGGCTTGAAAACAATATCGGCACGACTTTGGTGGTTATCGCCTACACGCCGTATGTTTCCCAAGGTTAAGACGGCAGCTTTCGTACTTGACCACTAAAGCAAGAAAGCCTTGGAACAAACAAATACCGTACCCGGAAAAACTCAGAAGCAACAGAAGGAGAGCATATTTGAGAAGAGAGAAGGAGAAGATATTATGTTGTGTGTATTCTGTGAAGTGAACAGCTTTATTTATAGGGGAAAATAGAGCTGTTACACAGACAAAATCACAGTAATTAAGGGACGGTCAAACGTAATTAAGGGATTAATTTCGCTCCCTTAATCTCTGCAATTAATAGTCATAAAATATTTTGACTGTCACAAATACACTGAACCTGGACAAAGACCAAAAACACACAGCCCAAAAAGAGAATAAAAGAGGGCCTTTGGCCCGCCCCGCAGGGGCTCTACCCAAACCCGAACCCGAGCCCGAGCCGGGCCGGGCCGGCGCGCGTGTGTATTTGGATCAGACTCACAGGCCCAACACTCTCAACAAAAGCCTCCTTGGTCCAACTCTTATCCACTTGGGGAGAGAGTAGATATATAAATATCACAAAACTACTACTCCCCACCGATGTCGGAGGAAGGCAAAACTCCTTTTGAGTTTTTGGCTTTACTTGAAGCCATTACTACCAACAATCCCCCACTAATGGCGAAGAGAAAGCTAAAGAGATATTCCGGGTAAGGAAGGATTGGATACTTAAACGTTCAATGTCTTTCGACTTGAATTGACGTATTAGTGAAATAAGGCAACAACTTACTTTCAACAAGTGAATATCTTTCGATTTGAATTCCTCGTCGGACTTCGGTCGTTGAATTCCTCACAACACATATCATACCTTCAAAATCTGTTTTATTCCGCGATTTCTAAGTGCAACGCTTTTAAAGTCATGCGTTTACCTTGGTTTAGGTGAGTGCTCTAGCGAGAATTTACATATTCACACATAGATGGTGGCTGGGCCATCACACCCCCAAAGGTAGCTCAAGTGCTTCTCAGTAGCACTTCTCACAAGAGCTATTAAGGACAAAAGTCCAACCTCAAATAAAAAACACAATCCATCAAGTGCGTCTCAAAAGCACCACCAGAATTGGATATGGATATCAAATGCCATAGGAATGAGCTATAGAGTCCATCAAGTATCACACTCAAACTTGATTCAAGGACTTAAGCCCCATTCCCCTCGACATATCAAGGACTACTCTCCTTGTTAACCCCTTAGTAAGGGGATCAGCAAGATTGCGTTCGGATTTCACATAGTCCAAAGCAATCACCCTATTTTTCTGGAGTTGTTTTACCACACCGTGCCTGATCCGAATATGTCATTTCTTACCATTGTAGACATTATTCTTAGCAACACCGATAGCTGCTTTACAATCACAGAGAAGGGAGGCGGTGCAACTGTCCCCCCACAAAGGCATGTCTGCTAGTAAATTCCTCAACTAATCTGCTTCTTGACCTGCCAACTCAAGAGCAATGAACTCAGATTCCATGGTGGAGCTAGCTATACAAGTCTGTTTTGCAGGCTTCCACGATATAGCTCCTCCACCCAAGGTGAACACATAACCACTAGTGGAATGAATTTCATCATTACCTGCAACCCAATTTGCATCACAGTATCCTTCTAACACAGCAGGAAATTTACCATAATGCAAACACAAATCAATTGTTCCTTTTAGGTATTTAAGTAAACGACGAAGTGCATTCCAATGCTCGGCACTGAGGTTATGTGTATATCGACTCAGCCTACTAATAGCATAAGCAATGTCTGGTCGAGTACAGTTCATGAGGAACATCACACTTCCTATAATTCTAGCATATTCTTCTTGTGAGACACTATCACCCAAGTTCTTACACAAAGATATACTAGCATCATAAGGAGTTCTAGCAGGTGTAATATCAAAACTATTAAATTTCTTCAACACTTTTTCAACATAATATGATTGACTAAGGGATATACCACTCGGGGTTTTCATAACTCTAACTCCAAGGATAACATCAGCTTCTCCTAAGTGTTTCATCTCAAAACATGATGACAAAAATTGTTTGGTTTTATTTACAACAAATAAATTATTACCAAGAATTAACATGTCATCAACATATAAGCATATAATCACACAATCTGATCCAAACATTTTAGAATAAACACACGAATCAGAATTGTTAGTTATATAGCCATCTTCAACTAAAGTGTTGTGAAATTTCTCATACCACTGTTTAGGTGCTTGTTTAAAACCATATAGTGATTTTCTCAGTTTACACACTTTACTCTCTTGACCCTTTACCACAAACCCCTCGGGTTGCAACATATAGACTCTTTATTTAGGTCACCATTCAAAAAAGCAGTTTTTACATCCATCTGATGTACCACAAGATCATGAATAGCAGCCAAAGCAATAAGAGTTCTAATGGTGGAAATTTTAGTCACAGGTGAGTAAGTATCAAAATAGTCAATGTCTTTCTTTTGTGTAAACCCCCTCACCACAAGTCTGGCCTTGAACCTTTCTATTGTTCCATCAGGTCTCATTTTCTTTTTAAAGATCCATTTGCTACTAATGGGTTTACTACCTTTAGGCAAATCAGTTAACTCCCAAGTCTGATTAGAAACAATAGAATCTAGTTCATTTTTAATAGCTTCTTTCCAAAAGACAACATCTATAGATCTCATACCCTCATCATATGTTTTTGGATCATCTTCTATTAAAAAAGCAGAAACAAGCTCATCAAAAGCACAAATATCAACTGCGAATTCAGATAAGTGAAATCTGATAGCATCAGTTCTGACGAAATCACTCCCGTAGCTCTTTTCAATTCTGGGCCTTTTGCTCCTTCTTGGTTCAACTGCATGATCCACAGAAGTACTAGTACTCGCATGCATAGAACTGTCAGTAGGGTTAACAGGCACAGTAGAAATAACAGGGGCATCAGGTAGTGATACAGTTTCCTTCTTCAAAGGAAACACCTGCTCAAAAAACTCAGCATCTCTAGCCTCAGATATAGACCTGTCACTTAAAGACATGAACCTATAAGCAGAACTGTTTTGAGCATAACCAATGAAAACGCAGTCAAGTCTTCGGTTCAATGGTTGGCCTTCTAAAGCTAGGTAAGCCTACTTTAGCCAAACACCCCCACACTTTAAGGTAACTTAAGTTAGGAGCATAACCTTTCCACATCTCATAGGGTGTCTTGTCTAGTTTCTTATGAGGTACCCTGTTAAGAATATGACAAGCTGAAAGCACCGCTTCCCCCCACATATCATCAGAAAGGCCAGAACTTAAAAGCATAGCATTCATCATTTCTTTCAAAGTTCTATTTTTACGTTCAGCTACACCATTCGATTGAGGTAAGTATGGTGAGCTCTTTTCATGTATTAAACCATTTTTCTCACAAAAATCTACTAAATAACCAGAGCCATACTCTCCTCCTCGATCGGACCTGACTCTTTTAATCTTCCTATCAAGCTGATTTTCTACCTCAGTTTTGAACTTTATAAACATGTCCTCAGCTTCACTTTTATTTCTAAGCAAATATACTTTGGTGTATCTAGAAAAATCATCAATAAAAGTGATATAATAATGTTTACCACCTCTGCTCATGGTGTTTTTGAAGTCAGCTAGGTCGGTGTGAATTAACTCAAGAAGACTCGTTTGTCTAGTTGTAACAGGCCTATTAGGTTTCTTAGAAAATTTGGCCTCGACACAACTAGGACATTTCTTATGAGTTTCTAAAGATAACGAAGGAATAAACGACATAGATTTGAGCCTTTTAATCGAATCAACATTCACATGACCTAATCTACCATGCCAAACATCAATAGACTCAGCAATATAAGCAGAAGTAGAAGCATTATTATTAATGATAGGAGAATCAACATTCAAAACAAATAAACCCCCACAGAGATAACCCTTGCCCACAAAATCCCCATTGCGCGACTTTACAACCTTGTCAGCCTAAAAAACAAGTTTCACACCAGCTTTGTTTAGCAAGGCACCAGACACGAGGTTTCGACGCAAAGTAGGAACATACAAAACATTATTTAAAGCAAGAGTTTTCCCTGAGGTTAGTTTGAGAAAGATCGGCCTTTGCGGTGATAAGCAGAGAAGAAGAGTTACCCATGTAGACACATTCACCATCAAAGCAACATCTTGAATTCAAAGAAAGAGATCCTTGTTAGCACAAAGATGCCTTGAAGCCCCTGTATCCAGAATCCAATCACTAGCATTTGCAACAAGATTAGCCTCAACCACTACAAAGAAGCAATAATATCATCCTTTTCAAAGCAACATTAGCTTCAAAGAACAACTTTCTTTTGAGGACACCGATAAGCTTTGTGACCCGTTTTCCCACAAACATAGCATACCGATTTGGTTTGAATCTTTGAGGCGGGTTTGGTGAATTTCCTTTACCAACTTTCTTAGCATTTCGACCCTTGGATTGACCCGACCAGCTTTAGCCTTTCCCTTACCCTTGAACCTATCTTCTTTTGAAGACCCACCAGTTTCAACAAGATTGGCTTTGACAGTAGTAAGAGACAATTGGACTGACTTATCTTTCAGACGATTAGCTTCTTCAGTCCTCATGTGGCCTACCAGCTCTTGAAGGGACAAATCCTTCTTCTTATGTTTCAAATGATTCCTATATTCATTCCAGGAAGGGGGAAATTTTTCTAGCAAAACATTGGCCAAAAATATTTCATCTAGTTTCATTTTCTCATTAGTGACATCAGCACACAAGTTCTCATAAACATGAACTTGCTCCATAATTGGTTTGTCATCTACCATTTGAAACCCAAGCCACTGCCCGACAACATATTTTTTCTTACCCGCGTCGTCAGCCCCATATTTTTTCTCTAACAACTCCCAAATGGTTTTAGCAGATTTATGAACCGAAAATAAATCAAAGAGGGTATTCGACATATGAGTAAGGAGATGGAACTTAGAAGTTTTGTTATCCTTATCATGTTTCTTAATAGACTCCTCATTCGACTTAACAACAACAGACGAAGGTGGGGTAGATTCTACACTAGCAGCGGTTACAGCAGCAGGAGGGTCAGAAAATAAAACATAGTCGATTTCTAATTGTTCAAAATACATAAGCAGTTTCTGTGACCATCTTTTGTAGTTCATACCGTCTAAGGTTCCAATTTCGACAATTCAGACAGGATTTTGTTTGAGACGACAACCATTGCTACGACAGAAATTATATTGTTTTCAAATTGTTGGAATAAAATTGTAACAACGGATGAACGACAGAGTAAAACAGAAACAAAAACAGGGAGAGAACTTATCGAAACAGAATAGCACACTACTACAGATACAACCTATAACAACGGGTAAAAACCGTTGTAAAATAAAAAAGCGGACGTTGTTAATGCGGCCGTTGTAGAAGGTATTTACAACGGTTTGCTTATTTAGTGAAACCGTTGTCTAAAGTATTCACCACGGTTAAAAGCCGTTGTTGTTGGGTGTTCTCCGTTGTGGAAAGTGTTTCAAAATTTTGGAGGGAATAATATAACAACGGTTGTCGTATGTATAACCGTTGTTGTAACTTTCCCTCCAAAATTATGAAGTCTTTTGACAACGGGTTTATGTTACATACCCGTTGTTGAAATTGTTAGTAACAACGGTTCTTTGTTTAATACCCGTTGTTGTAATTTTACCTCCAAAATTGTGAATACTTTTAACAACGGTTCTTTGATTAAAACCTGTTGTTGAATATTATGCACGGGTATTTGTAAATGTCATTCACAACGGTGTTAGTTTTATTAACCGTTGTGAAAGGTATTCACAACGGTTTTTTTTTAGTAACCGTTTTTATTACGTACACCTAATGTTCTGAAAAATTAAATTTGTTTCATGCCATTCAAAACCTGCGTATATATCAAAGAAAGACCATATACCAAAGACCAAAGATAAATCATAGTTGGGTTCATCGAACTCAATAGATTCAATTCAACCACATACAACAATGACATCATATATATATATATATACATAATTACAAGGAGTTGAATTTACATGAACTAATTAATCATTCCCTAACTTCAACAAAAAAATTACTAATAAGTTGATCTAAACTGTGAGTATAGTATCATGCATTTCTATCTATATATATTCTAAGACGTAGTTGCCCCACATGTCTCTTACCTCGTCTATATCTATACTTGAGTATTGCTCAATCTGTTGTTTGGTTGATTACATCGGAAAAAACAAAGAGAATACATTATGGTATATATAGCTAAAGCAAGACAACATTAGCAACATCATGGTATATATAGCAACAATTGCAAGACAACATTAGCTCTAATTTAAAAAAAGTAATAAACACATGTTTAAATTATTACTAACCCTTTCTGGAATAACGAGATATCTTCGCCTAATAATCTCCAACATGAACCGACAAGCGTAGTATCCACATTGTATGCTATCTGGCTGGCGAGGGCCTATTATTACATAAAAACAAACAGACGAGAGAAGGCTCACATCAGAATCTTGAACTTTAGGTATTGTATTAGTATTAAACACAGATTTTGCACTTAATGTTATTGTATTTGAGCACGTACCCCTGTTATCGTAAAAAAATCGGGGCCAACATCGGAGAATCGTTCGTGGGTTGATCCTCCTCGTTTGCTCTTTTCTTCTTAAAGGCCCTTTTTTAAAAAATAAAAAAGGAGGCAGAAACTAATTTTTTTAGGGGCAAAAATATGAACGAGCTTTTTTCTATAAATAAAAATTGAAAATGTTATTATAAATAAATCAGTATTATAAACTTACATTTTAATCAAGTGCTTAAAAGTCTCGCTTGGTTGATGATGTAAAGAGTCCAACCGTAAAACTTTTTCTTTGTCGGCATGATGGTGCTAGCACCCAATGAGTCCTACATCAAGAGACATCATCATTATTAACAAGTACATATATTAGTTATGAAAATGCAATTGTAGGGGGAAACGTAATATTAATTTGTTTATTACCCTTTTTCATTATAAATGCCAAAAATCAGCTTCTTGGTTGTCGCCAATTCTTTGAGCAATATAATCTACCCGTTGTTCGAACGTGAAATCCGGAATAAATAAAGATAAAACAAAGGGGCACATGAATCCGTATTGATCAGATGGAATATTCTTCTCGGGGATCACTCTGGTTTGCAATATCCTACATTATTACGGTATTAATTCCGGTATTTAAAACACTATCTACCTAGTAGTGTGAATATTAGACTATGAAATTATTTATTAAGAAACTTACTTCATCCAAACAAATATGTGTTGGACATCAATCTGGTCTAGTCCAGCCCATACGGCTAGCAGATCCCATGATATGGATGCATGGCGCTCGGCCCCCTAGAATATCCTCCTCGAGCGGAATAATTATCGTTGCTCGGAGGCTATGCGATGGCTTGACCTCCTCATACAGTCTCATCATCGTCCCCGTTCTTACTTTTTGCATGTAATCCTTCCCTTTATATTTTGTGGAGTTTATACTCCTAACTTTCACTACGGGAAATAATGAGTCTTTGATGTGGTGCTACTACCAATGACCTACACATGTAGTATAGATAATTAAAATAATAAAAAATCCAAAGGTAACATATCCTAGTTGGAGTAATAAAAATAAAAGCGTACTTAATTAAATACCTCGTCAACTTGCTCTTTCAATGATGAGGTAGTAGTAGCGTGTAAGACTGGGACTTAGGCTTATCGGTCTTTTTGTCCCCTACACAAAATTACCATGCTTTTTATAAATACAGACAAAATATAAATAAAGGGGCGAGGTTAATTTTTAAAAAAATGGAGAAGTTAATTAAATACATACCTCATCAAGTTGTTGTGAAGTCGAGGTTGTTGGCATGTCTGTGGACTTAGGCTTATCCGCCAAAGCCGCCTTTTTGTTCCCTACAAAAAAAAAAAATAACATATAAATTTAACATATAAAAACATTCAACAATTAAAAATGTAACACATATATATATATATAAAGGTATTTCTTCTAACCCCAATCGCTTTCATTTGCTTTCGGGCGGAGGCGGCGGAGATATCTTCGCCAAGTAGATGTGAGTATCAGGCCATTGGATGAAACTTCCAAGCGCATCTCCCAGAATGGTAATGTCGTCTTAATGGGACAGCGGTGGAAATTTTTCATAGCCTGGATTGATTTGTAGTTATCTCTACTATTCTATGATTCGGCAAAAGTTTTTCGCCATGAACTACGGTTTCGCTGCGCCGCAGTTTGTTTTCTACGAGACCCCGCCAACACGCACGGTGGCTTTTCGATTCTATTAGGGTCAGCAAGAATAATCGGCCTATTGTTTACGGCCTGAAGAATATACACATACATATACATTATTATATATATCTTTGCAAAAACGCTTCAAAGATTCAAAAGATTTTGCAAAAACGCTTTCTCGTCTCAGCCGATTTTTGCACAAACTTCAAGCATTCATATAAATTTAACTAATTAAACACTTCATGCATACCTTATGAAAACAGGAACTGACTTGAAGGGGATGTATCTTGTTTTCCATCAGCCTAGTCTTCTCATCAAGTTGCATCTCCTTTTCGGACCCATTATTTACCTAATAAAATTAACCAATTCAATGGCACCATGTCGAAGTTGGCGGTGAACACACCCCCGATCTTACCCAAAAAAAAAAAAAACAAAAGAAAAATAAGGAAGTATTAGGTACCTGATCGGCTTTAGTTGTTACAACTTGAGAAGCATTATTAGGTACCGATCTTTCTGAATCTCGTTGACCGATACTTCCTTCTCATGTATTGCCAAGGTAGTAGCGGCCTCTTCACCAATCTGTTGTACCTTATTATTACCCCCTTTAGAAATGACATCCTCCATCATCTTCACTTCTTCTTCTGAAAGCTTACCTCCAAAGATTCAGCTTTAGTAGTACGGATGCCATTAATCAAGTCGCTTGCCAAGAATGTAATGTGTCAGCAATTTTTATCCCAACAATAACATGTGAATTGAACTTAAATGAAAATAATAGAATAAATGTTACCATGTCGGCGTTCTCGAGACTTAGTCTTCCTTTTCTTCTTTATCCGGCGTTTTCCCATAATATTTCGTTACTAACCCGTAACGGACGCCCCTCAAACGACACGGATGTTCGGTCGGCCGATCGCTCTAGCAAGAACGTCATTACGACCACGGGGAGTGAATTTCCCTTCTTCTACCTCTTTCACTACTTTATCCTATAATATATTAAATAAACTTCAAATTATATTTGTGACTAAAATAATAAAGTTAGTAATGAACTCGTCTGAATAAAATAATGCTTACTATGTTGGCCAAAACTTTCCGATCATATTTGTCGCGACGCACGGGATCCTTTAGGCGTGTGCCCTTCTTTATAAGTTACATGCCGATCCACCTCTTTTACTCCCTTTGCCACCTACACATTAACATGGTAACATTTATACACGTAAATGTGTATCAATGCAAGTCCAAGTGTGATTAAAAAAATAAAGTCTAACAGGGCAATAATGCATGCTACTTACGAGGTCCTCTTCTATCTTTTCAGAATCGCCTCGAGAACCATAGAATTTCCCCTTCTTGCATGAAATGTTAGCACGATTTCTTCTGCTAACGGCCTTCAAATAATTATATAAAAGCGCAAGTAGATGAGATAATAAAAAGATTATATAAAGGACTCATTAATTAAAAAAATGATAGGTAAATCGTTAAAAGGAGAGGATATTTAACCCGAAACTTCTCGTAGTTCTCATCTTTTGAAAAGATCCCATTCTTCCCGCTTGATGGTGGGACACTTGTTTTCCGGTGGGCTCTTACGCATCTCCCCGTTGCCTTGTCCACATACAACCAATCCCTAGCAACGCCACACTTCCACGGCCTGTGGACATCACCGCCTTATGCATTAAATACTCATCATGACTTTCATCGGGTATAATAAAGCCTTCCTTTATACGAGCCAAGTATAACTCCGCCAATTTTGGATTCAAACTTTTAACATCCTCTAAATAGATAGGCACAAACTGTCTTGTGCAAGCACCAATCCAACTGGAGAAAAGACCCGCATTTGGACCAAGAGGGAAACCCTTCTCACTCCATGTTATTTCGAACTACATTTTAGCGGCTATAGTCTGCAAGGACTTTCTTGCACTTCGTAGCACCCCTCTCACCAGGCTTATTATCACCAGGCTCATTATTCTTTTGACTTCTTTTACGTTTTTCACCCATGATAATCCTAAAAACCAAATATGAATGATATAGCTGGATATGAACAACTTAACAACGTACATGCAGAGTATTATCTAAAACCCTAAACCCTAATAGGAATGAAAACTTAAAACAACAGATTGAGCTTCTAAAATCCTAAACCATGATAAGAGGAGTAAAGTAGATGATGCGGGATGATAAAGATAACAAAGAAGACGAAAAACAAACAAATGCATGAAAAAAGAAACAAGATGATCGTCTTAAAACCCTAATGACGAAACACAAAATTAAAGTGAACATACCTGTTGATGATGATGATAAAGAGAACGAGCAGGATGATAAGGGAAGGCAACGGAATGCGGGTTTTGAAAGCGGGGCGACGAGAATGTAAAAAGCGAGGAAGAGAGAAGGATTAACACAGGATACCAACGGTTGGAGTAATAATGTTGTGTGTGTTAGTTTGTATATGGCATCTTTGGATGGGTTTCTATATTAGTTTTTTATTAAGACTATTAACAACGGGTGCTCAAAGAAGAACCGTTGTTATATGTTAATAACAACGGGTCAATAAAAGTCAACCGTTGTCAAAAGTTTATTACAACGGGTAACATATACCCGTTGTAATATATTTTCACCAAATTTGCGCCAAAATGAAATACGTCAAAAAAATAATTGACAACGGGTAGAGGTACTACACCCGTTGTTGAAAGTATTAACAACGGGTAATTTAAATATAACCGTTGTTATTGTTGAACCTCTTTTTTTAAAAAATTATCTTGTAATTCCTTTACAGTCCAAACCAGTAACAATACATTATTCAAACAATTTCAACACCAAGCATCCACATCTAATAATAAGATCAAGAAAATAAGACAACTTACACCCAAGATGCATGCATATCTTGTATGTGTCCGATGAACTATCTCGGGATCGGGGACGTTTCTTGGATGTCATAGTTTCTTCGTTAACCCAAATACCTTCACCATGGTCATCACGCATATAGATGCTTTCGGTGTCCTCATGATCAGTGTCAACATCGTCGAAATAAGATACTGATGGTAGACTGATCCATTCCCTCAAAAACGACTTCTGATCATCATCATCATTATCGGATGGACTACTCCTTCTTTTCCTTATAGACAGTACAACTGACCACTTCTTATCCATAGGATCGGTGACATAGAACACTTGTTTAGCTTGGGATGCCATTATGAAAGGATCATCCTTATTATTGCCAACCTTACCCAGATTGACCAACGTAAATCCCATCTTATCCTTTCGGACACAATGGATGTTGTTATCAACCTTGATTACATCGAAACAAAGGCATTGTGAAATCAATGTAATCTAGTACCAATATTTCTTGAATAACACCTTAATAAAGGCATTTTCCCCAAATAGGCTTTTTATCTTTTGAAGTAGCAAAGTGCATTGCCTCAAATTTAGAACTCACACCACTATTTTGCATTGTGCTCACCTCATCTTGCTCGCGGGTGTAAAAAGTATATCCATTAATGGCAAAACTGTTGTAAAAGGTGACCCTGGCATTTGGACCTAAACCAAGACGTAGTAACCTAGGAGAGATGTCATCACCAGTTTGATCGATAATGTAAGACAATATTCCTAAACCACTCGGGAAACGTCTTCGTATGCTCGTTCGCAATCCACTTCTCGGTCTTGTTTTGGTGATCGTATTTGAGCTCATCTTTGTGTTGTTGAATATAAGGTTGCACCTCATCTTCGTTGTTTAGCACATACATGTGTGCTAAATGCAACATTTCACGTGTCACAATTTTTTCAACCCGGCCCCTAATACCTTTTCCGGTCATCCAGTCACTATGACGATTCTTAGGAACGCCAATCAACTCCTCAGGGGAGAGATGAGCGTAACAATATGAAAGAGCTTCGTCTAAAATAGCGCGTTCAGCAATACAACCTTCCGGACGATACCGATTAGATGTATAGTCCTTGTAGACTTTCATCAATCTTTCGAAAGGATCCTGGTATCTCAAGTACACGGGCCCAAGGTACAAAATCTCCCTAACCAAGTGAATGGTCAGATGAATCATGATAGTGAAGAAAGAGGGTGGAAAATACATTTCCAACCATGACAAAGAGAGGTTACAACGAGGTCCTGCAATGAATCCGCGTCATCGGGATCGATGACTTTCTCGCATATGGACTGGAAGAAGAGACAGAATCTAGTTATAGCATATCTTACCTTTTCGGGTAAAATGGAACGAATAGCCACAGGTAGTAATTGTTGCATCAAAGTGTGACAATCATGTGACTTTAACCCGGTGAGTTTTAGGTCTTGCATCGACACTAGGCTTTTGATGTTCGACGAATAACCATGTGGCACTTTAATTCCATTCAAGCATGCACAGAACTCTTTTCTCTCATTCCGTGAAAGGGTAAAAGTTGCTGGCGGTAAAAATGTACGATTACCTCTCTTCTGTGGTGCCAACTCTAGCCTAATACCCATCATTTTCATATCTTCCCTAGCTGCGGCGTTATCCTTTGTTTTACCAGGAACATTGAGAAGGGTATTGATAATATTATCACAGACATTTTTCTCAATGTGCATGAAATCGAGGCAATGCGACCTCCAGTCAGGCCAATATGGAAGTTTATCAAAAAATATGGATCTTTTCTTATACCCACGAGTAGAAAATTTAGAGCCGCTCTTCTTCCCATAATCTATCTCAATATGCTTTACTTTTTGATAAACTTCATGCCCACTCAAAATTCTAGGAGGTTGACGAAGTTCTTGTCTTCCATTGAATGCTTTCTGCATCTTGCGATAACAATGGTCATGAGACAAGAACCTCCTATTTCCCATATACACATACTTACGAGAAGACTTCAAGTATTCAGACTCGATATCCTCCCCACACAATGGACAAGCCTCTTTCCCATGAACTGTGTGCCCAGAAAGGTCGCCATAAGTCGGATAGTCAGTTATTGTACACAATAACATCGCTCTCAAATTGAAAGTTTCGTTCTTATATGCATCAAATACTTCTATCCCACTATCCCACAACAATCGCAAATCATCTAGAAGAGGTTCCAAATATACATCTATATCATTTCCAGGTTGTTTAGGGCCGGAAATTAACAACGACAACATCAAATACTTTCTTTTCATGCACACATATGGAGGTAAGTTATAAATAGCCAACACTACGGCCAAGTACTATGTTGGCTACTCATGTTTCCGTGTGGGTTCATTCCATCAGTGGACGGCGCTAGACGTAAGTTTCTAGGTTCATTGCCGAACTCGGGATACTTAGCGTCGAACGATTTCCATTGCTTACCATCTGCCGGGTGTCTTAGCTTTCCATCATTTATTCTTCTGGTTTCATGCCAAGTTAACATTTTTGCATCATCGGGATTCGCATAAATCCTTATGACTCTTGGTATCAATGGAAAATACCACAACACCTTAGCGGGGATCCCTTCCTTATCCTTATAACGCCACTCCAAACATTTAGGGCAATTGGTTAAGTTTTGATATAATTTCCGATACAATATGCAATCATTTGGACATGCATGTATTTTCTCATATTTCATACCCACTCCTCTTATTAGTTTTTTCGCCTCATATGTCTTAACGGGTAGAACATTACCATCAGAAAGCAACTCCTTTATTAAGGCTAAAAAACTAGTGAAACACGTGTCACTCACCCCATTTGCCCCCTTGATATTATACAACTTCACCACAAACGACATTTTTGTGAACTTACAACCAGGATAAAGAGGTGCTTCAGACTCACACAACTTCTCATACATGTTGTTAAGGTCATCCCAATTACTAGTGTCATCACCTACATCTTCAAAAGCAATGGACTCATCATCATTCTCTTCATTATCTATAGACCCAACATTCAACTTCTCTACTTCCAACTCTTCCAACTCAAAAACTCGGCAAACTCAGGATCATCAGTTAGCCTTTCGTGTACATCAACATCATCTTCTTCAGAGTTATTCTCTTCCTCTAATGATTCCCCATGAAAAATCCAAAGTGTATAGGATCGACTAAATCTCCACTTTTCTAGGTGTATTTTAACGTCCAGAAAAGCCATATAGCTAATATTACCACATCTTTCACAAGGACATGCAATACTAGAAGAACCATTCAAATTGTTCGAAACGAATTCATAAAATTCAGCTAAACCATCCTTGTAGGTGCGGTCACTCATATTTGCATCAATCATCCAAGTTCGAGTCATTATTCTACATTCGTAATAATAGGCAACTAATTGAGAAAATACAATAATAAGCAAACAAATAAACGAAATTCAGGAAAGCAATTAAGCTAAATTATCAACAAATTAGATAATAACCCAAAAATCCTATATCTAGTTATAATAAGCGTTGCTAAGAAACATATATATACCGGATTGATAAACACGCGCGATGAGGGAGAGAAGACGTGACAACAATGACGGAGATGAAGACAGAGAGACGATCAGGGAGGAATGGAGGATGATATAGTAGCAGTATTAGCTTGTGTTTGTGTTTGTAGCGTATAGCAGAATAAAGCAATATGTTGTTCTTAAGATTTTCATAATATTAATAACAACGGTTATTGAGATTACAACCGTTGTTAAAAAGTATTAAAAACGGGTTCTAATATAACCGTTGTGATTACTTTTCACTGATTTGGCGCCAAACCATTAACAACGGTTAAAATTTAACCGTTGTTATTAGTTTTTTCATTAACAACGGTTGTTTAAGTATGACCCGTTGTTAAAACAAATAACAACGGCTAACAACACATAACCGTTGTAATTAAGTTTGGTAAAATTCGCGGAATAAATTCTACAACGTGTTTTGATGATTTTCGTGAATAAGCGTTGTTAAAGGGCCGTTGTGGTTGCCTGTATTTGTAGTAGTGGCAGTGCCGTGGTAATGAAGCCACTGACTTGAAAACAATATCGGCACGACTTCGGTTGTAATACCTCGTATTTTAATGATAAGTTATGAGAATAGTTTATGTAATTTGATAATTAATTAAAGGCATTTCTAATAATGAATTACAAATAAGACGAGAATTAAATAATAAAATAAGTAAAACAAGTCGGGAATTGAGCTTAGCTAATAATTGAGTATAATCGGGATTTGCATCGGAAAATAATTATAATATAATATGGAAACGTAGTAATTATATTATTACTAATAATAATTTATGACAATAATAAATTAGTAAAGATAAAATAAGGGAATCCTACCTATGATATATGTAATAATAATAATAATAATATAATTGTGATAATGATAATTATAATAATAGTAATTCCTATATTAATTGGAATAGGTAAATTATATAGTTTCCTACTCGCATTCTCTATAATCCTACCCTATAAATACTATATTAAATCTGAGAAATAAATCACAAATTAAGAGGAGGAGCTTTTGGAGACGGAATTAGCAAGCGATAATTAATAGGTAACAATTTCTAATCTTATTTTATTTTCTTATACAGCTGATTGTTAGACGATCTTAAGACACTTAGAAACTAACCCAAACCTTGACGGAATGAGACCAAACTTTGGGAGGTGGTTCGTGGGGTTGCAAGGGTTGGAAGGGTGTAGTGGTGGTGTCATGGATGGCCTAGGGTGGCGGTGGCAGGCGGCTAAAGGTGGCTGGTCAGGGGGTGTTGCGGGTTAGGTCGTGGGTATTTGTAGTGGGTAATTGAACCCTCTAATGGTCGAGTCTTGACCTGGGCATGGTAGGGTTGTGATGGGGGGAGGTAGTCGACCACCTTGGTGGTGTCTTGGTGGCCGGAGATGGTGTTTTGCGGCGGTGGTGGCTGGAAAACGTGAGAACAGGGGAGGGGTTTTAAGGGGATTGTTGGTGTCGTTCTAGGTGGTTGTGAGCTGCCGTGAGTGGTCGGAGTCAGTGGTGGGACCACCGTGGGTCAAGGGAGACCACGGTGGTGGCCACTGGTGGTCGTAGGGTGGTGAGAGGAGGTGAATAAGGGTGTAGTGTTGATTGTGTCGAGTTTTGAAGGGGGTACATTAGGGGGCGGGGTGTCCGGGGAAATTTCTTTGGTGGCGGTTTGGGTGGTGATATTGGTCTCTGGTGTTCGTCGTGGTGTGGACTAGGAGGTGGCAGGTTTGGTCGGGGCTGATGGTGGTCAAGGAAGTCGTGAAAGACGGGTTTAGGAAGGGTAGTGAACAACGGTTTCGACGCGATTGTATATGGTTTGTGTTGTGGGTTTTCACGGGGATTCATGGGATTTGGGTTTTTGGTTTATTTAGTTTTAAGACGGGTTAACCCGGGTATTAATAAGTAATCGGGTTTTGACTTTAATAAATGGGTTTTTGAATTATATTATACGAGATTATAATTGACGTAATTAATTAATTTATAATAAATGAATCGAGTTTTAATAATCGTAAACCTTTAATAATTATAATAAATAAATTGGTTTGAATAATTTGTATACTAAACGGAATAAATAAATGAATAATTGAATTGAATTATAATATTTTGATTAGGTGACGGTTGTGAAGAATTATAATCGAATCGGATTGCTTTATTTATTGGATTGCTTGAGCTGCGTAATTGGAATTGCTTGCCAGGTAGGGATAAATCCTACTCAACTTTTACTCGAGAATGTTTGTTGGATGATTTATATTAAAGTGAATTGATCAAATGAGAATTGTGTTGGTTGATATCATTGAAATTGTTGGAGGGGAGAAGTATATTGTAAATGTTGGTTGGATTAGTTATGATGGGGCTCTTTTGTTATTGCATCGGTTATTCGATTTTAATCGCGAGACATCCCTTCGTGGTGATGTAGATTATTATTGCGGTTATATTGGCGACGCGTCATGGTAAGAGCCTTCGGGTGACGTATTTGATTTATTATTCGGCGGACGATATTTTATCGTATTTACTCGAGCGCAGCCCCAGTTGGTCGCAGGCCATCTGGTGGATATTTAATCAACTATATGTTGAGGCGGACATTACCTTTGGTAATGTAGTTTGTGATTACTCACCTTCGGGTTGAGGCTGCCCCACCAGGGGATTGGCGGGATGATTAGTGTAACGAGTAGTAAATGAAAGGAGCACGTTGTCGGGGGGTTGTGCAATGAAAAAGGAAATTGGATTGTTTATTGTATGTTCTTGTTGTTTAGTTTTATTCCTACTCAACCTCGTGGTTATTTGTGTATTCGTGAACACTGCGGTGAACCGTTTTATGGGGAGCAGATTTGTGCCAGTACCAAAGATTAGTGACTCGGGAGCATTGGGATGGGAGCTTGACATGGACCGTAGTTGAAGTCTAGATCACATAGAATAATTACATCACTTTATTTATTTCCGTTGCGAGTTGTATTGTATTTCATATTAAGTTAGTTGGTTAAATTGTAATAAACATGTATTCACTAAAGTTTTAATTTAAAGTACTTTGGTATTGTTGTACTTTGTTATTCACTACCTCGGGAAACCGAGATGGTAACAGTCCTATTTATTTGGGAATGTCTAGCTAAAAGCTCCCGACTAAATGGGGGTGTTACATCGGTGGTTATCGCCTACACGCCGTATGTTTCCCAAGGTTAAGACTGCAGCTTTCGTACTTGACCACTAAAGCAAGAAAGCCTTGGAACAAACAGATACCGTACCCGGAAAAACTCAGAAGCAACAGAAGGAGAGCATATTTGAGAAGAGAGAAGGAGAAGAGATTATGTTGTGTGTATTATGTGAAGTGAACAGCTCTATTTATAGGGGAAAATAGAGCTGTTACACAGACAAAATCACAGTAATTAAGGGACGGTCAAACGTAATTAAGGGATTAATTACGCTCCCTTAATCTCTGCAATTAATAGTCATAAAATATTTTGACTGTCACAAATACACTGAACCTGGACAAAGACCAAAAACAGACAGCCCAAAAAGTAGGGATGGCAATTATCACCAAAACCGAACCGAACCCGAATCGAACCGAAGGAAAAAATTCGATCCAAACCCACTCTTTAAAAACCCATTATCGATCCACTATTTAAAAACCCATATCCATATCCAATATTGGAAAACCCGAACCAAATCCAAACCCGATCCATTCATACCCGAACCCGATCCAAGTGGATATTATTGAAAACTTAGGCTTTATTAACCTTGAAATTTAAATTTTCTTATATAAGATTAAATTTTTATGTAGTCAAATCAAGTTTCGTATTGGGTTTTGGATTATACAGTGGATCGGTTATGGATTTGGAGCGGGTATGGATTTGGAGCGGGTATAATGGATCGGGTATGGATTTTAAAATTTTGGATATGGATCGGGTATGGATATGGATCTGGGATCCAATAAGTAAGTGGATCGGGTTTGGATCTTGCAAAACCCGATCCAACCCGACCCATTGCCATCCCTACCAAAAAGAGAATAAAAGAGGGCCTTTGGCCCGCCCCGCGAGGGCTCTCCCCGAACCGGAGCCCAAGCCGGCGCGCGTGTGTGTTTGGATCAGACTCACAGGCCCAACACTCTCAACAAAATCCTCCTTGGTCCAACTCTTATCCACTTGGGGAGAGAGTAGATATATAAATATCACAAAACTACTACTCCCCACCAATGTGGGAGGAAGGCAAAACTCCTTTTGAGTTTTTGGCTTTACTTGAAGCCATTACTACCAACAGAATTAGCTTGGTAAACATATCAATGGAATAATCAGTTGTCCCAAACCTTTTTCACGATAATTCGCTTCTCACTACATCGAAATGATACCTTACATTCTTACATAGATGTGTTTGATTCTCTCATGATGTAATTATCCCCACCTACAAAATCTACAATTACGACTCATCGTAGGCCTACAAGAAAATACTAGGGAAAAATACGCTCGTATAAACTTTGAGGTAATAAACTCGGGAAAAATAGAAGAAATCGTCCATAGAATTAGCAC
The DNA here is from genome assembly GCF_048544455.1 of Silene latifolia. NCBI lineage: Eukaryota > Viridiplantae > Streptophyta > Magnoliopsida > Caryophyllales > Caryophyllaceae > Silene > Silene latifolia. Next base: position 23,295,003 of record NC_133530.1, on the reverse strand, counting down.
TTCCGAAGTGTGATATTTGCAAGTGTCGAGCGAATAGAAGACAACCTCATTATCCTTACGCAATGGCAAATATATTCTATTTTCCATCCCACCCTTTTCCGACTTAATGGAAAACGACGATGCAGGACTAACGAACAAGATATGGTGTCCAAAGGTATCTAGTCCCATCCAACAATGATCCGACTTGTTGAATTTAAGCACTTTAACCCAGCTTCCGGCTTCCTCAATAAAGACCGAAACAAGTACGTTCTCTGTCAAGCTCAACTAGATAGCTTATTACGTGATAGATATTAATCTCTTTGATGCTACCATTCGACACCATCTTAGTTATGTTCGGTAGAGGTTGATGCCTGCTATGTGGCGGCTGACTGGGGATGGTCGTAGCATTAGACTGTGGAGGGATACGCGGTTCGTGGAAACTCTATCTCGTTAAGTGTAGTCGTTGCAACTTGGGAATATCCCACCAAATGGTAAGGTGTATATTTGGAGGGTTCTTAATTGTTGGGATAATGTTATTAACCGTGTAAAGGTTGCGGATATTGAAGATAATATTGTAAATACCAAGTCAACGTAATATCCTAACTATAACAACAAATATGTGTATCTTTTATCTTATTCTCTGTATCAATTAGCTATGTTCAGCCTTGCAATCTCAATATATTAGGAGTAAATCACGGCTAATTAGGTTTATTTATAGGATAGTTTGATTCCTTACTTGTGTATATAAAGGCTTGTACTCTTTATCATTATAATCATACAATTACACATTACATATTATAACTCTTATATGGTATCAGAGCCATTGATGTGCTGTATTCGAATGGTTTGACGTTGGACCTGTTCTTTGACAAAGTGGAAAGCCAATGCTAAATGCTTCATATGTGAGTGAAAAATGAGATTGGCAGAGTAGTGTGTGGCACTTAGATTATCGCAATAAATTGTAGGTGCCGATATAGGTCGAATATTAAGTTATTGGAGTAGCGAGGTCAACCAAAGATCAGAACTTCAGTGGTGGTGTCAGCGATAGCTCGAAATTCTGCTTCGGTAGAGGAGCGAGATAAGGCTTTTTGTTTCTTTGAGGCCCAAGAGAGCGGGTTGTTGCCAAGATAAACAATGAATCCTTTTTTTGATACATAATCATCGGTATCCCAACCTAAATCTGTGTCACAGAAAGCATGAAGACATGGTGAGGAGTTTTTGTTTAGGCGGACACCATAGTTGATGGTGGCATGGAGGTAACAAAGCACATATTTGAGGGTTGCCCAATGAGTAGTTGTGGGGTGATGTAGGTATTGTGCAAGTTTGTTAACGGGGTATGCGATATCGGGTCGAGTGAGTGAGAGGTATTGAAGACTACCGACGATTGCACGATAATCAGTTTGATTTTCTATGGATGTAGTGGGTTGATGAGTGAGCAGTGGATAAAAGAGCATATGGGTTGACATTGGGTTGCATTCTTGCATGTTATATTTGTGGAGTAGGTCGGAAACGTATTTGGTTTGGTTGAGGTGAAGACCGTGGACAGTCGGTGTGACCTCAATGCCAAGAAAGTAGGAGAGTGGTCCTAAATCTTTGAGGGAGAACTTTCATGATATATGGGTAATGAATTGGGTAATGTGGGTAGGGTCAGGGCCGATGACGATGATATCGTCAACATAAACTGGGACAAATAATTTAATGGAAGTTTGCTTGTAAATAAATAGAGAAGGGTCAGAGAGTGAGGTGAAAAAACTGTAGGTAAGAAGGTAGGTGCGAAGTTCGGTGTACCAGGCTCTCGGTACTTGTTTAAGGCCATAGATGACCTTATCAAGTTTGCAGACGAAATCGGGTTTTTCGGGATCAACGAAGCCGGGAGATTGGCTCATGAAGAGCGTATCTGTTAGTGTACCTTTGCCAAGGAGGGAGTGAGAACTTTGAAGTGTATACAGATGCTTCAAAGAATGGTTTGGGATGTGTGTTGATGCAGAACGGTAAAGTCATTGCCTATGCTTCTAGGCAATTGAAGCCTTATGAGGAGAATTATCCTACACACGATCTGGAGTTGGGTGCAGTTGTGTTTGCCCTCAAGATTTGGAGACATTACCTATATGGGGCGACCTTTAAGGTATTTTCAGATCACAAGAGTCTCAAGTACATCTTCACTCAAAAGGAGTTTAACATGAGACAGAGGAGGTAGATGGAGTTGATTGGCGATTATGACATGGATGTTATCTACCATGAAGGAAAGGCCAATGTAGTTGCAGATGCTTTGAGTAGGAAGAGTGTACATTCTTTGGGCATAACTTTAACATTGATGAGATTGAGAGATGAGGTTGGGAGGTTTGGGATACATATGATCCAGAAAGGGGATGCCATGGGAGATTTGACAGTGCAGCCCGATCTTTATGATGATATTCGCGGTCAACAGGAGTTGGATCCCAAGATGGTGGAGTGGAGAGCTGGAGTAGAGAAAGGGACAATGTCTAGATTCTCTATTCATACAGATGGTAGTTTGAGGTTTGATGGGAGGTGGTGTGTTCCAAATGATGAGGAGCTGAAAAAGACAATCATGACAGAGGCACATTGTACACCATATTTGGTACATCCAGGGGGTGACAAGCTGTACAAGGATTTAAAGAAGACTTTCTGGTGGCCTGGGATGAAGAAAGAAACAGCTGAGTTTGTGGCCCGTTGTTTGACATTTCAGAGAGTTAAAGGGGAGCAGCGGCGACCACAAGGTAAGATTCAGTCTTTAGAGGTACCTGAGTGGAAGTGGGAGTCCATTTCTATGGATTTTATCGTGGGTTTGCCAAAACGTTAGTAGGTTAACAACATTATATGGGTTATAGTGGATCGACTGACCAAGTCAGCTCATTTTGGGCCAATGAAAGATACATGGACTAAGGTACAATTAGCTATGGCTTATCGGAAGAATGTGTTGAGATTGCATGGGGTGCCTAAAGACATAGTATCTGACAGAGATTCGAGGTTTATCTCAAGGTTTTGGAGAGAGTTGCAGGAGTCCTTGGGAACGACATTGAAGATGAGTAAAGCATTTCATCCTGCGGCAGATGGTCAGACTGAAAGGACAATCAAGACTCTTGAGGATATGTTACGAGCTTGTGTGATGGATTTTGGTGGTAGCTGGGAACAAAGGTTAGATTTGATTGAGTTTTCTTACAACAACAGCTATCACACCAGTATTGGCATGACGCCATTTGAGGCCTTATATGGGAGGAGATGTAGGAGTTCGATTTGTTGGGCCGACAGTGCCGAGGCAGTGGTTTTAGGACCAGAGATGGTACATGAGATGGTTAGGCAGATTAAGCTGATCAGGGAAAGGATGAGAGCGGCTCAGGATAGACAAAAGAGTTATGCAGATCTACATCGCCGGGATATAGAGTTTCAGGTTGGGGACAAGGTTCTTCTGAAAGTGTCTCCTATGCGTGGCATCATGAGATTTGGGAAGAAAGGCAAGCTGAGTCAGAAGTTCATAGGACCATATGAGATCTTAGACCGGGTTGGAGAGGTTGCTTATCGTTTGGCCTTACCGTCTGCTTTGGATAGGGTACACAATGTGTTTCATGTATCTCAGCTGCATAAGTATGTGAGTGATCCGTCACATGTGTTAGAGGCGGAGAACATAGAGCTAGATGAGTCTTTGTCTTATCTTGAGGTGCCTAAACAGATTCTTGACCAAAAGGTTAGGAAGACTAGACATGGTGAGACGGTCTTACTTAAGATTCTTTGGTCTAATCATGAGGTTGAGGAAGCTACATGAGAGGCCGAGGAAGCCATGAGAGAGCGCTATCCGTTCCTTTTTGATCAGGCATGTATGGTTACAGGGACGTAACCTTGTTTTTTTTAGGGGAGTAAGAGATGATCGCGAAGAGTTTTTGCATCTTTTTGTGTTGCTTTTGATATAGTTAGTAGTTGTTTGAGTCGGGTTGAGTTGGTTGGTAGTATGTGTCGGAGTTTTTATGTTGTGTTTTGTCTTGGTTTTTGTGTCGGGAGTGTGGTAGTATGTTTTTATTTTGTTGTGGTTTGAACTTCGGGGACGAAGTTCTTTTCAAGGAGGGAAGACTGTAACACTACGGTTTTATGAGTCTCTGGGTACTCTATCGAGTGGGCCTTACTCTGTCGAGTAAGGGTGTTTTGATTTACGAAACAGTATTCTGCCTGTAGGGTACTCGATCGAGTAGCCTTGGTACTCGATCGAGTAAGTGGCACTCGATCGAGTACGTTAGTTACTCGATCGAGTAAGTCGGTTAACGGGTAATATTTTGACGGGTTTTGTTAATAGTGCGGATTAGTACTTATATTACATCGTCTTCTTCCCTAAACACTTTTTATAAACCTAATTCACTCAAGAGATTTCAAACTACGTTGTTCTCTTCATCCGCATTATTGACAAATCCCGGCGCTTGAGAGGTCGGATTTCATTGTTCTTTGTGTCTTTGTGATCCTTGTGTCAAGGGTAAGTCTTACATACCAATTTTATAGCATTTGGTTAGGATTGTTTAAACCTTAATTTAAGGGATTAGGGGTTTTATGATTAGTTGTGTATGTAGTAATTGTATGATTATGTGATAGGAGGAGGATTCGTAGAGGAGAGGTTTTGAGACAGCTGCAAAGATCGTCTGCTGTGTGTGTTTGCATTCCAGGTAGGGTTTCCCTACTTAGTATTAGTCACATGATGTGGATTGGTGATTTGATTATGATTGTTGATAAGTATAATGTTGGTATTGTGACGGTTGTTCGATTTTATCATTATTGATTGTTGTTGATTGTATCTGTCTGTGATCTTCGGGGTGCGTCCCTGGCTGAGTGGAGTCACTTCCAGGAGTGGCTTCACGCCCACGATTCGCCTTCTGTGGAACCCGCCACAGAAAGGATGTGCACATTAATGGACTTGGGTTTATCGCTCGATGGAGATGAGTGGGGCTTAGGTGGGAACGGCTGCGGTCCCCCACTGGCGGTGTGGAGTACCTTTTGCGATGGGCACTCTGGCAGGGCTACACGCTTTAGTGTGTAGTCAGTGATGAGGAGTTGATTATGGAGTTTGGGATGATGTGACGGTTGAGCTGTTTGATACTTGTCTTATTGTGATTGTATTGTGTGATTAGTACTGACTCCGTCTTTGTTTTGTAAAACTGTGGTGATCCATTCGGGGATGGTGAGCAGTTGTTGAGCAGGTTTGATTAGAGGCATATGGCCTAGCTGGGATGGGTCACCACGAGCTGATTAGAGTCTTCCGCTGTCATTCTTTAGTACTTTTGAGACATTTGGTTTAAGAAAACATGTACCGTATTTTTATCAGTTTGAATTTGGATTTGTAATCACTTAAACTTTATTACTATTTAAATTAGGTTTCGTTATTATCATTTGATTATCATTGTCTCGGGAAACCGAGATGGTGACGTTCTTATACCTGAGTGGTCCTGGTAAGGCACTTGGAGTATGGGGCTGTCACAGATAGGTCAATTAATTTCTAATGCTGCTAAATGTAGATACCTTATTTATACACCTTCCGCCAAACACCCAGTGATGATTGGGCCGCATGTTTAATCACGCGAAGCGATTTATGACATTTTTTAATTTCGCCGACAACTGATAGCTCAAACAATTGAGTCAACCTCATAGTCGTCATCTACGTTCCGATATGGTCGTTTTGACAGTAATTAGAGTACATTTGAAGTCTGGGTCAAAAACCGTTTCCATTTTCTAAAACTGTCTTAAAGCCGAGTCGGAATGTTCTAGAATATTCTAGAGTTTTATTCCTAAATTTTATCTTTTATGATTAAATCTCGAAAAATATCTTCTTTACGGAATAAGGAAGCATACATCTTCCCTAATTCCTAAATTTAATCGCGGAAATCTTTCTTGCTGAGGAGGAAACCACCTGAGAGAAAACGCAGCAGGAGCTGCGCCTCTTGGAAAGGTCGCAGTTCATAGTGCGCCTCTTCCTGGGCTGATTTTTCCCCAACTTCCCAAATATTTACGGATTTCTTTCCTAATCCGACTTTTACCTAAATTCCTCTTCGTGATTAGTATAAATAGAGGCTTCCGCCTCACATATTACTCACGCGAGTGTCCGCCCTTCTCTTCTCCCTTTGCATTCTAAGACCACGCTCTTACTTATCGACGCCTGCGTGCTTACTCTACGCGACCACGTAAGCTCAGATTCTTCTGAGTACGAGTCACGTTGCATAGACCGACCAATTTGACCAACTCCACCTAATCAATCTAATCAACTTGTTTTCTACATCTTTTTTAAAGACACTTTCGTTCATACATCGAGTCGAGCAATGACACGGATTGTCAACTTAGTTAATCTCGCTTCGTTAAACATGTAAGTCTGAGGGTGTAAATCCCAATTTTGTTGATTTTATTTTCTGTATACAACATATGTAAGGATTTATATTATAAGTATGCTCAAATCATCTTTAAAATTGTTTTTCTAAAACCTTTTGACTAAAAAAAAGATAGTTACGTGAGGAAGAATTTCTTTGTGTAAGCCACTGAGGGACAGACACAAATTTGTGAGACCACGACAAATGAGACAATGAATAATCTCAGGGAATGCAATGAATTTGAGAAATTTGGTAAAAATAGTAAATGACCTTAACAATTCATGAAATTTAGTGATAATTCAGTTGAGGAAATAAACTAAAACTATACCAAAAATTAGGATTTTTCAAGCACTCTAGGTATTTAAAATAAAATGAAAACCAGACTAAATAAGACTTCAACTCAGACAGTTTTCTCAGCAAACACTACTACAGATACAGGCTATAACAACGGTTAAAAACCGTTGTTATATAAAATAGAGGACGTTGTTAAAGCGTCCGTTGTAAAAGGTTTTAACAACGGTTGGTTTTCTTAAGCAACCCGTTGTTAAAACTATTAACAACGGTTTTAAGTATGAAAACCCGTTGTGGAAAGTGTGACTCAATTTTGGTGGGAAAGTTATAACAACGGTTACTTTACAAAGAACCGTTGTTATAACTAAAGACAACGGGTTGTTTCTACATAACCGTTGTTGTTTGTTTTTACAAAATAAAAAAAAATTAAATATTATTAGATGCATGCATAATTACGGGGCCCGTTATAATTCCGATGCATGCATTATTACTGCCATCCCTGCATATGAATGGACAATATATGGAATGAGAAGGGTTTACATAAGATTTGAAGCAGGGAGATATGATGATTATGGCACAACTTCCTAAACATGCATATATTATATTAATTAAAAAACAACTCAAAGGACACATTACTTAGTATAAATACATACATTATCTCAACCACCATTCCATTATCTCACTATCTTCATACCCTAACTGCTAAAACAATCTCCAAACCCTAATTAAGCTTTCAAACAACTCCAAAGTTCATCAACAAAATGAACGATTACATCCTTAAAACTCTTACTATGACCGAGAACAACAACATCTTCATCCGCCGGTTGCTCCACATCGAGGACAGTTTTAGGAGCTATCTTGTGGATGCTCAAACCGCACTCAAGGACGCCAAAAGAAATGGCTTGACAGAAGCAGATTTTTTGCAAACTATATGACGATATAGAAAGCTGAACGAAACCTCCAAATAGCTAAGGAGGAGAGGAGGGATATCATAGAAGAGAATAAGACTCTCTATGAAAATATAAGAATTGCATTTTTAGAAATGTAATTCTTTTTTTTAATTTATGTATTTATATATATATATATATATATATATATATATATATATATATATATATATATATATATATATATATATATATATATATATATTAATGAATTATTAATTAAGTTTATCATGCATTCCTCTCTATCATCTTGCTTCTTCTTTGTTTTATTTTATTTAATTTGTTTTACGAGCTAATTAAGCGAATAACAACATAATAATGATCGATAAAAACCCATCATACATGCAAATGAAATAATTAAAAAAATAAAATAATGACGATGAAAGACGATGAAACCAACAATGATGGCGAGATTTACCTGATAATTAGAGAAAGTAAGAGACGATGAAACCAACAGTGACGGCGAGATGATAAAGCGACGATGAGAAAGAGAGAAAGAGACGATGAGAAAGTGTGTTTGCTGTGTTTGTGTTTGTGTTTGTCTGTGTTTGTGTTAGGTTATGTATGTGTTTTGTGGCTGTAGCTGATCTGATCTGTGTTTGTGTGGTTTATAGTATGGAAAGTATTGACAACGGTTGTTAAACAACAACCGTTGTTAAATAAGTTTTAACAACGGTTGTAAAACAACAACCGTTGTTAAATAAGTTTTAACAACGGGTTTAAAAATACCCGTTGTGATTACTTTTCACTAACTTTGCGCCAATTTTGCGCCAAATTATTAACAACGGTTGTGCAAATTTGACCCATTGTTAAAACTTATAAGAACGGTTATATAACCATACCCGTTGTAATTAAGTTTAGTAAAAATCGCGCCATACATTCTACAACGTCTATTGTGATTTTCGTGCATAAACGTTGTTAAAGGGGCGTTGTAGTTGCCTGGATTTGTAGTAGTGAAACCTGTGTGGTTCTTTTGATTGAAATTTTTGGACTGACAAAATGATATAATTATCAAATTCACCCTCAAGTAAGCACAAACGGTTAACTTAATAATTTGGGAGGATTAAGACTTAATTATTAAAGCAAGCACAAAATTAATTCAATCTCGACTAGACAATGCCAAGCAAGCACAGGCTTGTCTTAAGTAATACCACAGATCCTTAATCAATACCTAAGCAAGCACAAGGTATTATTAACTCTGACTTACAACTAAGACTTAGCAAAGTTAATAAGATTTGCAAATTTTGAGAGAAATCTCAAGGTTTTTCATTAATCAAAGTCTAAGTAAAACAGACTGAGGAAGGGTTCTTATATAGGCCTTTCCTGTGAAGTCTTAACGCAGAAGAAACCCTACATATCTCCATTTAAGGGTCAGGATTAGTTTTAGGAATCTAACAAGAACATTGGAAATATATTACAACCAATACAAAATGAATTAAAAGGAAGCTGAGTAAAAACTAGGGGTGTTCAGAATAAACCGAACCGCAATAACCTAACCGCAAAACCGAAAAACCGCCATTTTTAAGGTTCGATTAACCGAACCGTTTCGACAAAGCGGTTCGTTGAACCGAACCGTTAACTTTATTATGGAAAAGGTTCGGTTAAGGTTCGCAATTTTAGATAACTGGTTAACCGCGAACCGAACCGTTTCACAAAAAAGTAAGCAAAAAATTAAAAATTATATAAAAGACTGTTCTTTCGTTTAATTTTCTTAGTGTATCCAAATTTAAAATTTCTTAAATTGATTAATGTTAAAGTTTAGCTTATAAACTTTATTGTTGGGTATAATATATAATGAAAATTTAATTAAACTATTAGGAAAAATTAGCGAAAGCTGAAAAAAAGTAATATAGAACGATTACCGGTTAACCGGTAACCGAACCGCTAATAACCGTTTAAAGTGGTTAACCGAACCGTTTATAACCGTTTCTAACGGTGCGGTTTAGGTTTGGAGTTTTGCCGAACCGAACCGTGTGCGAACCGAATTAAATTAGAAGTTCGGTGAACCGAACCGCGAATGAACACCCCTAGTAAAAACAAAAGTGTTACAGGCATGATAGTGACAGGTTGATCATAGACTGTTGTATCTTCTTGGCTGGTTGTGTGGAGTCAAATGGCCTTGGTTCAGGCACCAACTGTTGCTCTTGGTGTTTTCTGAAGAATGCTGAAATAGGCTAAGAGTCCTTTGTTGAGAGTTTTTCCCTTGTTTGGCCAAAAATGGCAACTCTACTTTATCTGATTTACCCTTCCCGCAACTGGCTCCTCAGTTTGACTTTATGTGAAATTCCTTGGGAAACAAGCCTGGCTCCCTAGAGTTGATCTGATCTTAGTTGAATAAAGATTCAGCTGGCCAAGGTGGCAGCTGGTAGTTAGCCTGAATCGTGTACTTGTGAACTGATGAAATTGGATTGTGATTGATGTTGCTGAGAGTATTGTTCTTTGTGGATGTTGTTGGTCTGGACATGGTCTACCAGGGCTTCTGTGGTCTGGATTGTGCTTGGTATTCCTGGTAAGGTAAGGGCATGACCAGGTTGTCCTTGGCCTTCCTTCAAAAAATCATTAGCTGGTTAATAGCTCCTGCTGCAGAATCGCATCAACTAGGGGTGGGCATCGGTCCAAAATCGGACCGGAACCGGAATCGACAAAATTCATGGACCGAGACCGGACCGGATTACAAAAATTCCAGACGGGGACCGGACCGGAAAAATTCCGGTGCATGACCGGACCGGAATTACCTACTTTTTCAAATTCCGGTCCATTGGACCAGATCAGACCGGAATAAAAATACAATTTTAAGAAAAAAATGCAAACAACAATAATTCCGGGCATTTCGGTCCAAACCGGTCCGGACCGGAAACCAGAATCTTGTAAAATGGTGGACCGGAGACCGGACCGGACTTTTTAATTCCGGTTCCGGTCCACTAGATTCCGGTCCGGACCGGTCCATTTTTTCGGTCCGGACCGGATTAAGCCAACTCCTAGCATCAACTGACGCGCCTTCTAGAAATGCCGCAACATCTGCTGTGTCTCTTCCAGAGGCTGGCTTCAGCCGCTGCACTTCTTCTTCTTCCTCGGATTTTTGCTTCTTTCGCCTTTAATTTTCTTTATTCGTTTTTCTTCTTTTTATTTCGTTTAATAATTTTCAAATTAGTTTTTTATAATTCTTTTTCGACCTTTTCTCGACTTAAATCCCTTATAATTCGATATTTGCGGGTTTTCGTCATCTTATTCAAACATGGATTTTAAAGTTTCGATTCTCCCATATCGAGTCCTTAGAATTCGTCTTTTTGTACGAAGTTTTATTTATTTTTCAGGTTTCGTTTCCTTATTTTCGTTTCCTTCATTATAAAGTGTAAAATTTTGATCTTTATAAACCCAACATCATTTAATTATAATTATTTAAACCACCGTAATAATTTATTTAAACTTGTTCTTTAATCCGACTTGCGACGATATTAGTGTATATAATCTGACTAAATCACTTCTATTCGGGTTGTATATCAGTAATCGACATAAATTGACCAACGAATCATAACTAACCCGCGGGGTCTGACTTTCACATTAGGTTTCTTTTTAGGTTTCGAATCAACTACTATTCATATTATCATTTATAAATTGACATATTTTCATATTCTTAATTTCTTTGTCTTCTTTTATTTAGTTTAATTTCTTTTACTTTCTTGCTTTTCAAACCTTTTCCTTTGAGCATATTTATGACGTAAATTCAAGTTAATCAATTGTAATTTATTTATTATAATTTATCTATTGTATTTTTGTATTTTCGTATTGTTCTTGTATGATTTACTTACTTGGCATATTCACATGTAATTCAATCTAATTTCCACTTCAACCCAATAAATTGTTAAATTGCTTGTTCACCGACATAGTCTAATCTCACATGTTAGGATTAATCTGTGGATGTTGCATTACATGCATACAACTGATGACATATCAAGTATAAACAACTTCCTTATCATTAATAGAGGCCGCTATCGAGGCGGACGAGATTAAGTGTTCAAATAAAAAACTTCCTAATATGTACCCTCACCCCTACTCAAGATCTCTTTGAACATTCATGTTCATTTTCATCGCGAGAATCATTCTAGACATAGAATGCTAAGGGTTACGAATTTCTTAGTGTTCATGTCATTACTTTGTGTGTTGACATGACATGAAGTATTCGAACGGTTTCAATTTTCCATAAAAATTGGTGGCGACTCCACAAATGCAGGCTTGTCAAACCTTTCACCGGTTTCAATACCTTACAAATCGGTAACTGCCCATGACGTGCTTTGCCCTAATTCGCAAGGGTTCCGTGGGAGAAGTGTCGCCGCCTCGAAACCAATGCGCGGGTGGCTTGGTCCACACTAAAGTTTTGATGTTATTTCTTTTAATTTTATTACGAGGGATAGTAGTTGAGTGGCACATAATGGCGTGTCTTTTATCGTTGAGTTACTTTACCCAAAAAAGTGTTGAGGTATTTGGTCCGCGATACCTTAGAAAGCCAAACGAAGAAGACGTAGAGAGCTTACTCCAAATGCACTCAAGCCGCCATGACTTCCCATGAATGCTTGGCAGTCTTAATTGTATGCATTGGCAATGGAGAGCATGTCCTGTTGCATGGCATGAGAAATGCACACAAGAGGTGATCATGGAGTTCCAACGATTATGCTTGAAGCCGTTGCTTCTCAAGATTTATGGATTTGGTATGAATTTTTTGGTGTCGCTCGTTCAAATAATGATATTAACGTTCTCCGTCAATCCCCATTATCCAATGATGTTGTTCAAGGGTATCCTCCTGCCCAAATACATTTCCGACTAATGAACCGAGACCACTCCATGTCTCTTGCTAGATTATGGCGAATTTTTGGTTTAACAAATTCCCCAAACCACAAGCCAGCCGAGAACATGCACCTTTCTAGAGTTTGGAAGGCTATCTCGGGGTTAGATGATCGAAATGGCGTGAAAAGACCGGAAATTGCTTGCCATAATGCCCCTATGAGAATATGGTACCGATTTATGAAGTGTACGGTTTTCGCAACCGATAAACCGTGGGTGTTCCGTGTTATTGAGCTAGAAATTTTGGGCTCTTACTTGCTCACGACCCCAACCCTCTATGGGATAAATGTGGGTCATCATTTGGCCCTTCACTAGAGGAAACTTGCAAAATCTCCGGGGCAAAAAGTTCCCCTTCATGTGGGTGGCCTCATCACCCGAATTGCCAAATGTCTTGACAACCCGGTGGATTTTTCCATCTTGCGTTGGATTCGTGGGGAAACCTACATCACGAAAGATTGGTTGATGAAAAAACTTGAGTGGATAAAAAACAATCCTTTCGACGGGAGACTATTGGCAAGTTCAAAAAAAAAAAATTCGTTCGGATTCCCAATGCATCCAAATTTAAAACTAAACCTGGTGAAGACTCGTACCTCCTTGAAATTGAGGTGGAGGCCGACGAAACCCAACCTCCCTTGGTTCAAACAATTGTCTACGGGAGGGATAACCGGACGGAGACCCATGTAGTCTCCAATAGTACTCCATGTCCAACCCATCCTTCCGACCACCACCCTTCCAACCTCAACCATGGGGTGGCAACTTTGGTGATGGCTCCTCTAGCCAACATCCTCCTCCACCGGCCCCACTCCACGCAGAGTTGATCACTTTCGTGAATGATATGTGGTTAGGTATGCAAACCGTCGCTAGTGAGAGGCGCGGTATCGAACAACGGTCCAGACCGGATATACCATGACCACTCGCTGAGTCAATTTCCGGTCTACGATGACTACATGAGGAGGAACTACGAGCACCCATCCCACCTCCACCCGTCATATTACCTCGAGCCGGATGGTGGGTATCATAGCAAAGGGACGTTTGTTATGCCGACCTCAATCTTCGGACGGATTACTTCGCCGCCCCGGTTTTTCCCCCTTCCGCTTCCCAAGGGGAGGGGCATGATACACAATGGTTTGGAGACGTGCCCTCCATTTTTGGGCAACCCGAGGTTGGGGGTAGTTCGGGAGCGGGAACAAAGGTCTACATCGACCCTACCGCAGAATTTGGCGACCCTTCCGCCCCTATGAATACTGATGATTTCCTTAGGGAGTCCGAGTTCGGCACCGGAGAAGAGGATGATGATGATGAGGACAACGAGTACTAGGAGTCCTAGTCTATGGCCTACTTTTGCTCCCTTTCAAATCCAAAGCCAAGTATGATCTCCTAAATCCAAACCTTTTCATTCATATTTCCATTTTGTATGCATTTAGTTAGTTGTATGATATGTAGAATAGAATCATGTAGTGGCATTCATTTAAGTTTGCATTAGATTTCAATTTGCAATATATTGTCACACATAAAAATTACATTCACTTAGCATAGCTTGCATTGTTATTTCCATATTACATGTAGCCTAGTTCATGCATTGCATCCCCATTTAAAAAACACAAAAAAAAATCGAAAAATTGAAATTCACAAAAACACACATTTCAGTTTCCGAATCTCTTCCATACACTATGTACATAGATAAGTGTGGGGAGAAGATTCCATATATTCAAAAAATCCAAAAACATGTCTTTTATTTTCAAAAAATCAACAAAATCCAAAAACAAGTTCTTTTTCATTACTTTTGCCTCCCACCCACACTTCCCCCCGTCACCGGGTATTGTATATAGAAAGTGTGGGTAGGAAGCAAAAAAAAAACATGTTATTTAATTTTGAGAAAATCCCAAAATGCAAAAACAAGTCCTTTATTTTGAAACAAATTAACAAAAATACAAAAAAAATAATTTATAGATTTGTTACCCTTGTATCAAAACGGCGCCAAAAACTTGATGTGAATTTTATTTGTAATTCCTTGCAAGTGTACGAGGTCATTGTATTTACGAGGGTCGAGCCCAAGGGACGGTATTATGGCTCTACGATTAGGTATTTAACTACTAATTTGGTTCAAATAAAATAAATTTGGGGAGGTTGATTAACTAAAGGGGACTACTAAAACAACGAAAATTGTATGAATGCTTAAGATGGTGAATAACAGTAATTAAGAAACTAGGATATTGAGTTCACTCATATGGTTAAGAGAAGACATGCATGGGATGATAAATTCGAAAGTAAAAGCATAGAAAAGACTCTATCTCTCGATAAGAGACTAATATCCCAAGTTAAGATTAATTAAGTCCTCACCTAATCAACTCAACTACAATTTTATCATGCTAATCCTAATTACTAGCCAAGTTCTCACTCAACAAGCAAAAATAGATAGTGAAAACACTTAAACCCTCATTCAAGCATTAACACAAACACCTAGCATGCATAATAAAATTGAGATGCTTAAACTCAAGAATTGTAATCATTCTATGCTATAATCTACCCTCATGAATCCATATGAGATCCCCCTCCATCCTAGTAGGGTACTACTCACACATAGCTATGATAACAAACACAAAAGATGGATGCTTTGACATGTAACAAACAAGAAGAGACATAATATGAAGATAAATTAATTAAATAAACTTGAATATGTAAACAATTGAAAGATAAGCAACAATAAGGAAGAGATTATACCAATAATGAAGTCAAAGTTGCAACCTTTGATTAAATGGAAGAATAATCTTCACCAATCTCCAATTAACAACTCAATACTAAATGTAAACAATCCAACAATACTATTTCTAAGCTAAAATAACAAATAATTAATGATTGATTGAAGAAAGATTAAAGTTTTGATTAAGGGTTTGCATAAGATTAAGGTAGCAATTTCAAATCTAGGGTATATGTTTACAATTGATTAGGGAGGGGGTATTTATACTATTTCCTTAGATTAGAGAAAACGAGGAAATAAAGCCCAAAACCGCAGCTGTCGTCCTGTGCCGGCTACACCAACCGATAGCGTCATCTTCAAAATATGGCAGAAATTAGACCTGGGGATCTCTCTGCCGGTGGATCGGCTGCCGACCTGCCGGCAGAGAGTACTCCTTCTTGGATTTATCCTTCATTTATTCAAAAGGGGAAGCGTGTGCCGGTTGACCGGCTGCCGGCTACCTCCACCGGCATCGAGCTCTCACAAATTTGGCTTCAAAATTCTTCTCAAATTTTTCTAAGTGTTGGAACGTATTCCCTGTCGGTGGGCCGGCTGCCGGTCTACCGGCAGGGAACTCTTCTTCAGCTTTCTTCCTTTCTCTTCTCACCAGGTAGTGTTCCCTGCCGGTGGACCGGCTGCGGCAGAGGACACTAATTCATCATTTCACCCTCTCTTCTTCATGCTTGATTATCGAACCGCCTCGAATCCTGCGAGAGGGGCACAAAATCATAGATACGGGTATCGGACACAAAATGCAAGGTAAGACGCACAAAACCGACTCGATAGAAGTCGGAATGCATGGAAGAAGAAGGAAAATTTGGTGCAAATAGATCATATATCATCTCCCGAGGTTCGCTTTGAGGTTAATGGCGCATAATTATTGTGTTTACCTTGATTGCTTCAACATTCTTTGTAATATTTATCTTTTGTTTGTCTTTGGGGGGCAGAGTTTCGATCAGAACTAGGGTACAAGTAGGGATGGCAGTCCCACCCTTACCCTGTGGATATTCATCCACCCGAAATTAAATGGGCGGGATATGGTTGACGAATTTTTTTCGAATTTAGGGTAGGATATGGATATGGATGAATTTAGGGTGGGATATGGATTATCGTCTCTCACATGCTTAACCACCCTGTGGATATCCGAAATTAATAAATATAATTAATTTTTTATTAAGTTAATAATTGTTTAGGTGATTAATGATTTTCCTTCAAAAGTATATTTTTTTTATAAGAAATTTTACATATTTTTAATATTATACTGTTATTTAGGAAAAGTAAAACTTGTGTTTATATGGATATTGTTATTTTCACTAATCAAAGTAACTTACTTTTGTTAGTTTAATCAATAATATAATGTGTTGGTGGTTTCTTTTTAGTTGGCGTGGCGTATTTGTATGGTCACTTGCTTTGCAAAGACACTTTGTTGTTGGATATATACTGGGTTGCTATTTACTAACACATATTGTTACTTGAATTATGTATGCCTTTTAATTTTATCACCACAATTTTTTTACGATATGTTATCTTAAAATTTTATAGGCTGTGAAAATATCCAACGGGTACCCGCTTCACCCGGTGGATATGGATATGAATGGATGAAAAAATATTAAATGGATGAGGGTGGGATATGGATGACCATAAATTAAATGGATATGGATATGGATATGGCTCCACCCTATCCATATCCCACCCATTGTCATCCCTAGGTACAAGGTGAAAATAGTGTCTCTATGGTTGTGTAGACCCTACAGACCCTCACATATTATGTGATAAAGTTTCACATTATGTCATTCAAACTAGGGTAGATGCTGGATACAACATACAAGAATGTATCAAAATATCACATTGCCTTGATCCATCTTATAGACATGCGATTTTGTCCTAAGATGGGATAGGGGTAGAACGATACGTTTCATAACACAAATTTGATTATCAACTTAACTGAAAACTGAAAATATTTTAGGAGTGAAATAGAGAGAGAAAGAGGGTGTTTCCTGTACTTCTATCAGCCTCTTATGTTTGTCTCTGAGTCAATTGTTTTCGTTTGAATGCAAGCCCATCAAGACCATTTTCCAAAACGGGTTTTTGTACTTAAAACCGTTGTTAATAGTTTTAACAACGGGTTCCTTAAGAAAACCAACCGTTTTTAAAACCTTTTACAACGGACGCTTTAACAACGTCCGCTTTTTATATAACAACGGTTTTTAACCGTTGTTATAGCCTGTATCTGTAGTAGTGTATAGGTTTTTAAACGATCAAAAATTGCAAGATAACTATGTTATTTTTATGTTATCTATATTGCCACAATACATGTACCAGTCAACCCAATTTATTAAAATTTTGCCACGATTTATTAGTATTTGTCATAGTTATTGTTAGATTTATTTGTATTTTTGCATGACTATTGTTATTATTATTGTTGTCTTTTTAATTTTATTTTTTGGGTAGTTTTAATGTTTGGATAAGACTCCTAATCACAGATCATAAAATAATATATATGCAAATTTGTCAAGTAGCAAGATAAAAACATGGTTAACCGGCCTTAACCCGGGTCGTCAATAAAATTATTACGAATACATTCATAACTTAAATTCGTAACTGAATGTAAATATTTACTGTTTATCAAACCATGACTTACTCTATCTTAAAAAAAATTATAATACCATATTAAAGAATAAAAATACAAAAATATTTTGGCAAATAGCACATGCCGTGTGACGGTCATGATAAATGGTAATACTAGGTAACTTGGCTGCGGCTGACTGGTAAGTTGGTCCGTGAAATGTGTCATGGCAAAAGCTACAAGTTAGTAATTCTGAACAAAGCATTGTGACCTCAAAACAAACTCTACTGAATTATAGAGTAAGCAAGTTCTTTTGTATAAACAAATCATCATACGAGACATAACTTCTGTAATTAAAATAAAATTTTACCTAAGACAGGAAAGGTGGACCTTATCTCTGTTGGACAAATAATTTCGCTTTAA
The DNA here is from genome assembly GCF_048544455.1 of Silene latifolia. Classification (NCBI taxonomy): domain Eukaryota; kingdom Viridiplantae; phylum Streptophyta; class Magnoliopsida; order Caryophyllales; family Caryophyllaceae; genus Silene; species Silene latifolia. The sequence continues at coordinate 23,276,868 of NC_133530.1, read as the reverse complement.
CAACCTGGTAAAATACGACAGCTGTGATTCATCCATTCGCGGAACACGGCCTATTTCCTTCTGTTCGCGATACCATGTAGTTCGTATACCTAAAAGCTGTCAGGTGTACCTTGTTGTGAGCATCCAATTTCGCAGTAACATCTTGGTAGTTGGATGCCGTAAATGTTGAATTGCAGAAGCTCCAGCTGCGGTTTGAGTTCCAGGCATCTGTCAGAAATAAATTTAATCAATTAGATCTCAAATTACAAAACCATTGACCAAAAAAATATTTACAAAATGAATGATAAAAGCAAACTTTGTTAATTGGAAATGGAGATGAATCGAGGTTGTATTAATCTTGTCTTGAAAATTGTGGGAGAGTGAGTAATAACCTAGTGAAAAAAGAGGGGATATTTGTAGGATAATTGATTAATTGGTGCCCAATTTTTTTTTTTTTTTTTAAATATTGGTTACTTAGTCATAAACCCGTGTAATATCTGTACGGTTTGTTCTTTTAAATTTCATTATTGTTCAATATTATAAAAATAATGTTTTAAGCCATATTTACAATTATTGGTTTGAGTTATTTTTCATTTGTAATTAGTGAGTTTGAAGGTAAAAAACTTAACCGTATACATATAAGTAAATCTGCTTGCCCTTAACCGTTAAGGTAAACTAGTATTCCATTTACTAATCATAATGGCTAATTTTTTTAATATGATCCCCGTCCAATTAACGATGCTAAAAAATTGTACTCATCGAACCCCCTTTGTTATATTACTAGGTAGTATCCCGCGCTTCGCACGACCCGTTTTAAAATTTAATTATTATAATTAAAGAAAAATAATATAATTCATATATGACCTCTAATATTTTTACTTATAAACAAAAATAAATTATCTTTTCTCAAATTAATTTTTTGTAGGTTTAATTTCAATGTTTTAAAATAAAATACATACAATTTTAATTAAAACTAATAAGTGATAATTAATCATGCATGATCAACGTTTTATAAATAAATGTGTGACTGATCAAATATCATATTAATTAAAATAAAAATTATTCGAAACGATCAACATTGAGTTATCTAATTATATCATTTAACGATACATTATGTTCCGAATCGGTTAATATTTGTTCAAAATGATGTGAATATAATTTTATGTAATTTATAATTTTTTATGTATAACGTACATGTGATATTTAAGTATCAAAGATATAACATCCAAACTCAACTTATTCAAATATTTTGATTATATGTTGCAAGTGTTATGTGTCAAACATATTTATAACAAATTTGCACATTTTATTTTTTTAAACAACAATCAATTATATTATTTTTCTACAATGATGTTTAATAGTTTACCTGTAAATAAAATCTCTTGAACTTTCTCAAATATTATATTTTGAGGTTTAAGTACAAAGTATTTAAAAGATAACTTATAAAATATTTAACTAAAAGTAATATTTAGTTAGTCATATATAATCAATATTTTATTCTTAATGCATACATATTTAATGGAAAATATTAAAGAAAAATATAACATGTTTTCTACTTTTTATAGTGTTGGAACGAAACAAATTATATTGCGAGAAATTGAATATATGTGATTTTGATAGAGTTAAATAATGTGATAAGGAGCATGTATGTACACAGTAACACACTACAAGAAACAGCTCCTTTACCGTTCATTTTGAACGGTCGGAAAGGCTCTAAATAGGTCGGTAAATAGCATTACTAACCGACTTATGGGTATTTACGACTGACAAATATCGGTCGGTAAATATGGACGGTAAATTTAATTTACCGACCGACATAGAGTGGTCGGTAAATTAATATAATTACCTACCGATTTGGCGGTAGGTAAATACCAAATCGGTCGGAATATAAAGCAGTTGACCAGTCAACGAGATTGGTAGTATCGGTCAGTAAATAGCATATCGGTCGGTAAAGGAATAAAGTTACCCACCGAAAAACGGTTGGTAATATGTACCATCGGTTGGAAAATAATAGATTTAACCAACGACTATCGGTCGGTAAATTTATTGCGTCGGTTGGTAAATATTTATGTGCTGTCTGTAATCGTATATATTCGGTCGGTAATTTTTGTGGTTTGTGAATTTGGGCAGAATGTTTTCGGACGGCAAATTAATGATATCGGTCGCAAATGTCATTTTCGGTCGCTAATTTATAGTAGATTTGTGTATATATTTTCTCATTTAGCCATCCCCTTTACCAAAGTTGGCTGGTGTGAGTGGTAAGGGCTCTCATCTCTTAAACAAGTGGTCAGGGGTTCGATTCCTGACTCTTGCGAATGAAAAAGCCAAACTTGGGAGGGGTCAACCCATTAAATTGTCTTCAGTACCCCGAAGGAGATTGCCCCAGCTGTAGGCAGGGGATACTCCTGGTCAACACCAAAAAAAAAAAAAAAAAAAAAAAAAAATTAGCCATCCCCTTTTGCCATGATTTGTTCCTGCAATTTTCTACAACTCAGAGCACACATTTTTTCCTAACAAACAAACGCGCTTCAAATTAACAAAGTCTTTTACATTCATTGCCAAATTGTCTCAAATTCATACCGAGTTACACAACTAAGTCTTCTATACACCACTACATTGTCTTATACATACCAAGTTTAGCTAAACCACATTCAAATGAAACAAGTCTAGACTTACTTAACTAACTTGAAATCCTACACCGGCTCCTCCAATTCCGCCTCCGCCAGAATTATTATCGTTTAGATTATGCGGAGTGTTGAAAGACTTAGTATTGCAATGGTATTGAGTTTGTGAATGAAACATTTTAGTCAAGGTTTCAATTTGTCGTCTCATTTACTCTTGACTTCGCAAAGTTTCTTCTTGACTTCTCAATTGTTGTTGCTTCAATTCTTCTTGACTTTTCAAGTGTTGTTGCTTCATTTCTTCTTGATTTTTCAAGATTAGCTCTTCTCTTTGAATTTCTTCCTCTTTAACTTCCTAAACTCCTCGACCTCTCTTTCACGTGCCTCTATTGCTTGAGTTAGACTACCGGGAAGATAAGTTTGGGAGGCGTAAGACTTACCTCTTCCAGAAGTAGATGGGGTTTGAGTGTAATACATTGGGGCGGCCGTTCCCAAACCAAAAACTTCACCATTTACGAATCCGTTATTCAAATCAAACCAAATGGCATTACGATCTACCGGTTCTCCTTTACTTTCATGCACGTACCCTTATTAAATAATCTTCCTACATTATCCCAAAAAAGAACAAGTTAAAATAATAACATAGCTAATAGTTATCCTCACATTTTATGTTAATAAGCCTTGCAGTTGCTTGCAACACTGACATATCTCTCCCCTTATACAAAGGCATCTCCGCTGCCTTTAACATATAAAAAAAACTCTTCAATTGAGGGTGTGAAGTTTCTTCTTCACCGATAAGAGGTTCCTCCAAAAGGTTTAACGTCGTGTCTCCTAAACCATCTATTACCATGTCTCGATATGATCCGCCAATGGAAGCGTGGGTGTTTGGTTCATTGTTGGGTATTGTAAAAGAAAAAGGCTCACCATGACACACCCATTCATAATAGTTCCCCGTGCAACCGTTCCTAATAAGATGTTCGTGCAGCACAAATTCACTCAAGTATTTCATATTTTTGCACTTGACACATGGACATCTAATGAGTTCTAAATGACTAAATTCATCTTGGGTTTTAACATATTCTAGAAAACTATTCACCGCAACTACATATTCATACTTAACCATCTTTCTATCATCCACCCTTTCATGCATCCATTCTCGTTCCACCCTCTTCATTATTGTTCTATATAAAAAGAGAAATACAACTAAGGATAAAAAAAAGACATGAATGAACTCATTAGCAATAAGAAAAATAACTTACCTTATAATTATACTTAAGTAAGCTAACTACTTAAGTCAATCAAACATTAATTAACTAAGTAAATCACAACATTAAATTAACTAATTTTAACAATTTTAAGCATAATTACTCTCATAAACATCACAATATCAAATTTCTAACATCCCCAACTAAACAACATAAAATTAAAAACTCCAATTTCACACAAACTTAAACATTTCTACATTTAAATTCAATAGGTAGAACAAACATATCAAAAAGAAGTAATAATCACTATATAATCCGACTTATAATGAGCAACTTATTTTTCTTACTTAAGCATTATTTGCTAAAAAGCAGCAGTGAAACCAATTCTTGTTTATTACTCGCTGTTATGAACCAACAAGAGAAGAGAAAACTATGTCCAAAAGAGTAAATGGGTTCATTATCAAACGAAAAGTAAATCGGTTATGTGAACACAACCAAACAAGAAAAGCAACGGATCCATTTTTACAAAAATCAAAATTTTTATTGGTCGGTGATTTAGAGGCTGGTGTAGTGAGTTATTTTCGTGTAAGTCCCACAATTCACAACATCAATTATAATGTAGGGTAGCACAATTGTATCAACTAGAAAACTGAACGAAACAAAGGGTAAGGCAATAATCAACTACAAATCCAAATATACAAAAACATCAGATTTCAATCACTACCCAATTTTTTTTTGCTTGCAAGGAATCCGTATCTTTTCCAGTATATTTTACACGAGGTTTTCCCTAACCCAAATCGACTTCAGTCTTGTTGCAAAATAAATAACCTATGCTTCCTTTTCACAAGTCAAATGCAGCGGCTTCTCATACTATGACTACGGCCTTGTTCAACTCAGCTCAGTCGAAACACGGCCTAGGTAAAGTCGGAAACACAACAGTTCTCCGGTACAACAACATAAGAGCCTTGGTTTGTGACCGGTTAACATGAATCATCATGTGAAACCGTACCCTCAAGTACCATAATACTATGTTTACCCCTCATTTCTTCCTGGTATATGTCAGTCATGGGCGTCTTAAAGTAAAAGAAGGTCCGGTGAACCATAAAAAAATGAGGCCCTAAATATGAATGTATAAGTGTTTTACACGTCGAGGTTTGTATTGAATTTTATCAGTAAATTCAGTGGCAAAACTGGAGGCCCGATTCCACCGCCCGTGGTCGCCTGGGGTATTAGACGCCCTGATGTCAGTAACACCTTTCATACCAAATTTTCAACATTGTTAATAGCAGTCAAAACTGTTGGATTATTGTGATCCAAAATATTACTCAAATTATTGTTTCCTATTATTAAGTTATTATTATGATACCTAATATTTAGGTTAATTAGGTCTAATGATTTGAGATCATGGGATGATGTGGGATCTTATTCCTATAGTTTGTAGAATTTAGTTGAGTGTAAGCCTATTTAAGGGCTCTATGTATATTTGGTTTATTTGAGTTAGTTTACGGAGATAGTGTTTCAAAATGAGGAATGCAGACAATTGTATCTTGGGAATGTGTAATAAGTCTCCTGAGTATCTCACGCTAAATAGTAGCTTGAGAATGTTGCCCGAGTTAAGTCATTTGTTGATACTTCATTGATCCATTGCAATCGGAGATCTGAGCGATTTGTGGCCCAATGTTAAAACTTTGTTCGAATAATGGCTCCCGTTCTAGAAGGCTTACGGGTATGATTTTGGAAACTTAATTTCATGCATCAAGTAGTGAAATGGGTATTTTTCCTAGTGACTGGTATGATTTTGAAAACTTTTCATGCATCATGTGGAGCGGGTATGGATTATAAGTATTTTTCCCGTAGGTACGTGTACGGAAGCCTCAATTTACAGCTGCCCCGGCTGCCCGACTGTTATATCTCGTCCCGCTGCACAATAACTTGCCTAATACAATCCGCACATGGTGAACGCCTCAATTTGCAATTCTGCACCATACTCAACCGCTCTCTAACTTCCTTGACCCCTGATCACTGAACAGTCATGGAAGTTAATGTTAGACGATATTAGGGTATATTAATTCTTTGTTCGAATTTGTTGATGAAATCGAAGTGCATTGTGCTTTTATTATTGGTGGAGTTTTAGTATTCTAGCAAAGTGAGATTGAAACGTTTGCCGGGTATATATAAATTCTTTTCATGTGCGGCAAATTTTCTAAAATAGGTGATTTTCACCAATTATTTAACGAAATGGGTCGAATCTCAAATTAATTACCCAAAATGGGTCCACGTCATACCCGAAGCTAGGTTTATATCTAAGTCGCAATCTCGGCCAGCGACCAAGCTCAAAGTCGCCATCCCCCTTGGCGTTTTGGTCTCATGGTCCTTCTCCTTCGAAACTTCCTTCTTTGTGAAAATATGACTTCGACACAAGTCGCCACTCGCCATGGCAACTTGAGCCCTCACACTAGCTTCGTCAATACCAAGCCTACGTAGACCATTTTTGACAATTAATTTGTGTTGGGAAATTAGCGTCAATATCCCACACGCAACGAAGCAACCAATCGACAAGTAAACCGCAAAAGTAAATAAAAGTAAGCAATAATAAGATGAGAAGGTATTTTAGGGTCAAACCCAGGGCAAAACCTTCCAAACCGGAAGTAAAACCCACTAGCCAAATCGACTAGAATCCACTATAATAATATAGTACCAGTACAACGTAACCGTCCCGAGTTAATACCAATTCGAAACCCACAATAATATAAGATAACAACCTCTAGCCCTCCAGTAATATTAGTCAATGCCACTAATATAACCCCTAGAGTAACCTCCTACATTATTGTATAAAAACACCCGTTGTACTCCACCTCACTCTCAAACCCCGACTTTTTAGTCACTTTGTTTGATTACATTTTGTGAGATATATTTTCCAAAGGAATTGCATCCTTTATATAGCATGTGAAAGTGACATTATAACTTAATACCATAATGTCACTTCACGTTATCACAACAAATGAATTAATAATAATTCATATGTTTTCACGTAATTGTGAAACAAACATGAATCCACATTTATTTCCACCTAATGTTACATGTTACCATCAATACATGTAACACTTAGATAATTATAACCTTCTTTGTGTTGGATAAGTTGCATTGACGCAACAAATCTCCCCCTCCAACAAAAGAGATCACCACCGAGGAATTAGCCATTGGCCTTATAAAATTACCAGCTGCACACCCGAGTTAGTATCCGGTCCTCACCCCTAACTCAATATCAATGCACCGTGTACAGCCTAAACTTAGTCAATGACGTTACTTGACTCCGGAGAGAAACCTCTTTCTCTCTCCACCTTTCTACTAGCAGGAATTTTACCTTTGCGCCCGTCTGTAACCTAAAAACAATTTACCTTCGTCGCCTTTTCCGCAAACAAAACACGTGCACGACTTTTCCGTTTCCAGCCATCCTGCGAGGTTTTCATTGCATATGCATCCAGACGGTATAAACCACGATGTAGCTCCCCCTTAATGAGGACCATAGAACCCTTAGTCACTTTCATTACTCCTCCATGAGCTTTACACCCATAACCCTCAGAGTCTAGTTGACTAAGTGAAATTAAATTATGCCGCAACTTTGGAACATAGGCAACCTTGTCCAAAGTGTGCACCACCCCATTCGACAATTTTATTTTTACCACCCCAACACCCATGACATTAACTGTTGAGTTATGAGCCAAACTCAACTTCCTAGCCATGCCTTCTTGGAGCTCATCAAAATTATCTTTCTGGGTGCAAACATGGTTGACACAACCAGAATCTAATATCCGTTCTTCCTTGGAAGATACGTCATTCACATCCGTGACCGCAAATATGTCACTATCATCGGTAAGGAAACAACCTCTACTTCCTTCACCGGCAACCAAGTTGGTGTCGCCCTTATATTCTTCATTCCCGCATTTCTTAGGACAAAACCGCCTAATATGCCCAAGGTCACCACACTTGAAAGACTTCACATCATTATTCCTAGAAGCGTTCCTGGACCGAGACCTGCCATGCTTCGATCCATCCTCCCTGTTAAACGATCCACCTCTCCCATCCCGAGCAACTACAACTGTACCCGTACTGTCACTCCGTACCCCAACCTTGTCCTTCTTCCTCGCATCAAAGGACAAAAAGCTGTTTGTGCTTGCTCCACCGTGATGGTGTCTTTACCGCACAAAATAGTATCCACATAAGTCTCATATGTGTCCGGGAGAGAATTAAGGAGTAATAACGCCTTATCTTCTTCCTCAAGTTTTACTTCGATCTTCTTTAACTTGTCTAACAGCCAATTGAATAAATTCACATGTCCAATTAAATTATCATCCTCAACCGATATAACCGCCGCTTCAAAAGCAACTTATTGGTCAAACTCTTCGCCATGTAGAGCTTCTCCAACTTTTCCCATATAAATGATGGAGAGTCGTCATCAAGAACACAATTGATGACAGAATCCGAGATGCACAAACTAATAGTACTTGCACACTTAGTGCAAACCTCTTCCCAGTCGGCATCACTCATCTTCTCCAGCTTACCGTCAACTCTTTTCAAGGCTCTAGCCAAGCCAAGATGAACCAGGAGATCCTTCATCCTTCTTTGCCAAAGGGTGAAACTACTTTTACCATCAAATTTTGGAACTGCAAATTAAGTCCCTATATTTGACATCCTTGCCAATTCAACCATCCACCAGACCGAGCCTAGTGGCTCTGATGCCACTGTTGGGAAATTAGTGCCAATCTCCCACGTGCAACGGAAGCAACCAATCGACAAGTAAACCGCAAAAGTAAACAAAAGTAAGCAATAATAAGATGAGATGGTATTTTAGAGTCAAACCCAGGGCAAAACCTTCCAAACCGGAAATAAAACTCACTAGCCAAATCGACTAGAATCCACTATAATAATATAGTACCAGTACAACGTAACCGTCCCGAATTAATACCAATTCGAAACCCACAATAATATAACATAACAACCTCTAGCCCTCTAGTAATATTAGTCAATGCCACTAATATAACCCCTAGAGTAACCTCCTAAATTATTGTATAAAAACACCCGTTGTACTCCACCTCACTCTCAAACCCCGACTTTTTAGTCACTTTGTTTGATTATATTTTGTGAGATATATTTTCCAAAGAAATTGCATCATTTATATAGCATGTGAAAGTGACATTATAACTTAATACCATAATGTCACTTCACGTTATCACAACAAATGAATTAATAATAATTCATATGTTTTCACGTAATTGTGAAACAAACATGAATCCACATTTATTTCCACCTAATGTTACATGTTACCATCAATACATGTAACACTTAGATAATTATAACCTTCTTTGTGTTGGATAAGTTGCATTGACGCAACAATTTGAAAATCGACCCATTTTGATAATTAATTGGGGAAAATCGCCTATTTTGGAAAATCACTCAAGTTCTTGTCTAATAAACTTGAGAAGCAAACATTCCGAATGATAAAATGTGTATATCATGGAAGCCATGGATGAACTCTTAACAAACTCTCAAGCTTAACAAAAATTGATGAGTAAAATTGATTGAAGAAGAAGAGTAAATAATTGTGAATTTGTATTAATGAAAACTGATAACTTACATCGGTACAAGTTCTAGTATTTATACTAATCATCTATACTCTGAACAACTAAGAAGAATCTAGATATTTTGGTTGACTGAGTTGACTAAATTCTGTTATAATAACAGAATTTTGTTATGCTGACTGTACAATGAGTCAGCTTGTAACAGACTCCTAACAAACTCCTAGAAGCTTCGACTGGAACCAGGTAGGTAAGCTTGATGGCGATCGTATGATGTAACTCGAGAATGATGATCTTTTTGATGTGTGTCTGACATTTCCAGTAGTCTGACTCTTTCCAAATAGCCCCCCTTCAAGTTGGACTTGGAGGGGATGTGACAAGTCCTAACTTGGAGGAAAGATAAGCATGTTGATGTTCTCCAAGTGCCTTAGTCATTATGTCAGCAATTTGATCTGCCGTGCCAATATGCTTGGTTTGAATTAATCCTTCGGCTATTCGTTCTCTGATGTAGTGGCAGTCTAGACGCAAATGTTTTGTTCGCTCATGGAAGACAGGGTTAGCTGCAATTTGTTGTGCTGCCTTGTTATCACAATGAAGAGTAATAGGAAGTCGGACAATAACTTCAAGATCATGCAACAAGGCTTCAATCCAAACTATCTCACTTGAGGTTTGGCTCATACTCCTATACTAAACCTCACGAGGACTTACTAACAAGTGTTTTGCTTTTTAGTTTTCCAAGATATTAAGGAGTTCCCAAGAAAGACACAAAACCCTGTTAAAGATCTTCCAAGAAACACGCAAGTTCCCAGTCTGCATCACAATAGCTGTTGAGGACAAAATCATTATTGGCTGCATAGAATAGTCCTAAGTCAATTGTGTGTTTGAGGTATCTTACTAAGTGTATGCTGCCAGCATATGGGGCAACCTGGGAGTACTCGGGAATTGGCTTAGCTGTTGCACGGAATACAATATGTCTGGCCTGGTTAAGTTCAAATAGAGGAGCCTCCCAATGAGTCTTCTATAATCCTCAGGGTCTCCAAGTAGATCTCCTTCATTAGGTGATAACTTCAGTCCTCATGGAAGAGGAAAGGGTGATGGGTTACAGTTAACCATGTTAGTGTCTTTGAGGATGTCTGAAATGTATTTTCTTTGGTTGAGAATGATTCCTGAGTTGGATCTGGCTACTTCAATACCCAAGAAATATCTTACCTGACCCAAATCTTTGATTGTGAATGCTTGATCAAGAGAGGCTTTGATTCTACCAATTTCTTGTGCATCATTTCCTATGACCAAGAGGTCATCCACATAAACAAGAATGGTAGTATAGGATGTATCATAAATGTTCTTAGTGAATAGAGAATAGTCTTCCTTTGATTGAGTATAACCAGAATGTGTAAGAAACTTGGTTAACTCCAAATTCCATTGCCTGGATGCTTGCTTAAGCCCATATAGAGATCTCTTAAGCAAACATACCTCCCCTGGTTTCCCTTTATGATATCCTAAAGGCAAATCCATGTAAACCTCTTCATCAAGAAATCCATGAAGAAAGACATTATTAATGTCAAGTTGATGAAGTGTCCATCCTTTAGCAGCAGCAAGAGCTATTAGAGTACGAACTGTAGTGAACTTGGCTACTGGACTAAAGTTGTGTTTGTAGTCTTTTCCCTCAATTTGATTATATCCGTTGGCCACAAGTCTGGCTTTGTACCTTTCAACAGACCCATCAGGTTGGAATTTAACCTTATAAACCCATTTAGTCCCAATGGTCTTCTTTCCTGCAGGAAGAGATGTTAACACCCAAGTGTGATTATCCTCTAATGCCTGTAATTCCTTGGCCATTGCTTCAACCCATTTGGGATCATCTTTAGCCTGTGTGTAACAAGATGGCTCATAAACGCTAAGGGTGGCATTTAAAGAAGCTACATATTCTGATGAATATGCTCCCAAGTCCGACTGTTGCAAGACAGAAAAGGAATGTGATACTGAACTGTCTGAAGCTGAAGAAGGAGTAGTCTTGGGAAAATGGAGCAGGGATGCAGGCATCCCTTTGCAATCAAACTCATTTAATCTAGGTGGATGCTGTTTGGGTCTTACTGACTTTCTGATGAGAGGAGAAATAATGTGAGACTTATCAAGATGTTGAGATGAAGAAGATGAAGTAACTGGTGAATAAGTAGAAGTGAGAGAGATTTTGTGATGATGAGAAATGATTAGTATTTGTACTATGTGTGGGAGTATTATTTGTTGAAGTAATGATTGTTTCCAGATTATTATTATTAGGAGAATTTGTAGTACTATTTTGGGATGTAATGGGAATATTATCAGGTGTTTTATTATTATTTGGATTAGTATTTGAAGTATTAGAATTAGTATGTGTAGTATTTAAACATGATTGAGGAACAAAATGGGTTGAAGAATCCAAAGGTGAAGTATGGAAGGAATCAGGTATAGGTAAATGAGGCAAGACCTTTGCTGGTGAAGCTTGAACATGTTCAGCATAAGGAAATGTCTGTTCATCAAACAAAACATCCCTGCTGAGTATAATCTTCTGTGTGTGTAAATCAAACAACTTGTAACCTTTTTGTCCAAAAAGATAACCCAAAAAGACGCATTTCTTGGCCTGTGGTTCAAATTTATCAGGCAAATGTTGTGCAGCATAACATAAGCAGCCTATAACTCTTAGATGATCATACTTTGCTGGTTTGTTGAATAAAACTTCAGTAGGAATCTTCAAGGAAAGAACAGAAGAAGGCATGAGATTAATCAGATGGGTTGCAGCTAGAATTAATTCTCCCCAAAATCTTTTTGGTAAATGACCCTGAAACCTGATAGCCCTAGCAGTCTCTAGGAGGTGACAATGCTTTCTTTCGACCCTCCCATTTTGTTGAGGATTACCAGGCAAACTCCTCTGATGAACTATCCCATGCTTAGCAAACAACTGACTACAATCTTTCTGAAATATTTCAGCACCATTGCCACTCCTGATAACTCTAATAGTGGACTGAAGTTGTGTACTAACATAAGCCAAAAAATTGACCAAGGTTTGATGAACCTCAGTTTTGTCCTTAAGTAATGTAGTCCATGTCACCCTACTGTGATCTTCCACAATAGTTAGAAAATAAGAGGCACCTGTGAGAGACTTAGTTCTATATGGACCCCATAGGTGTATATGGACCAAGTCAAAAGCCTTGGATGTATGAGAAGTACTGACAGGATAAAGAAATTTATGGTGTTTAGCAAGAATACATGCTTCACACTGAAAATTGTCAGTTTTATTCATTCCAGAGTACATAGGTACATGCTTGAGTCTAGATATAGAGGTATGACCTAGTCTTGCATGAGCTAGTCTCATATTATTGACAGAAAAAGGAGAAACAGCCATAGCTGTATAACTAAGTACATTGGAATTGGAAACTATTTGAGTGACATGACTCTTATTATTATGCATCTTGAAAAGATAAGCGCCTCCAAACTTCTTGCCCTGACAAATCACTTGCTCGGTGATAGGGTCCTGGAAATACCAGCTAGAGTTAGTAAATCTAGCATGTAAACCAGTGTCATGTAAAATCCGTCCAATGGATAACAAGTTATGAGTAAAGCCAGGAATGTAAAGCACATCAGTTATGAGGATCTTATCAATAAGCCAGATATCACCCACAACTTTGACCTCCTTGACAGTCCCATCAGGTAGGCCTACTCTAATAGGGTGAGGTAAATCCTTTGTGGTCACAAATAAGGTAGCATTATAGGTAATATGATTGGACACACCAGAATCCACAATCCAGTAATCAGCAGAATTGGTATGTAACACAGAATTGGCAGTGTCAAACACAGTGAAAGTAAGTAATGTACCTGCAAAGTTCACAGATTGTGAGCTTTGTGCAGATTGAGGGGACTGTCTGTTGGCCAGGCCTGGAATGTCCCCAATTTTAACCAACTTGACAAATTCCTTGAACATTGCCTGAACCAGACCAGGACTAAGATCAGCATCTCTGTCTTGAGCATCATCAAGAGGATCATCTGCTAACTCCTCTGCATTGGCAGCAATATGCTTGGTGTCAGGTCCTCTGTAGCCTCTTTCACCAGGTGCAGGATAACCATGGAGTTTGTAGCAGCGATTCCTGAGATGTCCTTCTTTATTGCAATAAGAACATATGAGCTTTGGCCTTTTAAATTCACCAGAATTATAATCCTTGCCAGGCTCAGGCCTATGATAAGCATTCTGGTGAACACCTGTACCAGGAGCACTATAATCCTTGGTGTAACCACTAGTAGAACCTCCTCCATTAGGATAAGATTTCTTGTATCCATGAGGTACACCAGAATTAGGAAAAGTCTTCTAAAAATTTCCACCAGCAGATGAACTGCTACCAAAGTCTTTAGCAGTTTTATTATAATAAGGCTTATGAACAGCCATAGCCATATCATCCTGTAAAACACCTTTGCCTTTATCACCACTGCTGATACTTTTTTGCATCTCTATCTGTTGTATACGAAAAAAACGCCTGATTGACAGTAGGAAGAGGATCACAAGCTAATATTTGACTTCTGACAGTCTCATATTTGCTGTCTAATCCCATAAGGAAGTCAATCAGCTTATGTCTATTATCTCTTTCAAGCATCTTCTTGAGTAAAGTACAGGAACACTTGCTTAAAGCTCCACACTCACATTCAGGAATTCCATCAAGACTGTGTAAATCTTCCCAAACTGACTTGAGCCTACCAAAGTAATCAACAACTGATTGATTATAAGACTGAATAGTCTGCATAACATCCTTTCTCAACTGATACAAGAAAGGTGCATTAGCTTGACAGTAACGTTCTTTGATTTCCTCCCATAATTGCTTAGATGTAGTGACATACATCAAGCTATCAGAAATTTCAGGAATCAAAGAATGTAGTATCCAACATAGAACATTATAATCCACGCGTATCCAATCCTGATAAGTAGCTGCAGTTTCAGCTGGTTTAGGATAGTTTCCATTGATAAATCCAAGTTTATTTTTGGAAATCAACGCCATTTTGACAGCGCGTGACCATTTCACATAATGCTTTTCATCAAACGGTGCTGAAACAAGATGTAGACCAGAAATATCTCCAGGTGCAAGATATAGAGGATCCTGCATACCGATCACATCAGTGCCTACACCAGAAGCAGCAGAAGTAGGAATATCATCTGAATTCACCATTGTTGGGAGAGAAAAGCTTGATTTTGAAGAATATAAAAGAAGAAGGGACGTATTTTGTGATTATGAAGGAAAAACTTGAAGAAAAATATTAGAAAAATTGAAATGTGATTAATTTGTGAGTATTTTTGCGGAAAACGTGTAAAAGGATATGCAGAAACTACGCAGGATTACTCCCTTGTAGCTCTGATACCATGATAAAATGTGTATATCATGGAAGCCATGGATGAACTCTTAACAAACTCTCAAGCTTAACAAATATTGATGAGTAAAATTGATTGAAGAAGAAGAGTAAATAATTGTGAATTTGTATTAATGAAAACTAATAACTTACATCTGTACAAGTTCTAGTATTTATACTAATCATCTATACTCTGAACTACTAAGAAGAATCTAGATATTTTGGTTGACTGAGTTGACTGAATTCTGTTATAATAACAGAATTCTGTTATGCTGACTGTACAGTGAGTCAGCTTGTAACAGACTCCTAACAAACTCCTAGAAGCTTCGACTGGAACCAGGTAGGTCAGCTTGATGGCAGATCAGTATGATGTAATCTGAGAATGATGATGCTGCTGATGTGTGTCTGACATTTCCAGTAGTCTGACTCTTTCCCAATACCGAACCAACACAAACTCTTGCTAGAAGACAATCCCAGAATTGCACCTGAATATTATTGTGGCTGCTCATCAAGGCTGGTTGATCTTGAGAGAGCGCAAAAATTACACCATTTATTCCTATGGAACCCTGTCACCTCGCAGTTTTTACCTCTTCCTAAATTATTATTTGCCCCTGAACTAGAGGACGATGTAGTGCCTTCAATTTGCCTCTTGACGGAGTGCTTGCACTTGGGACAATTCTTATGAAAGGAAGTTTGTGCGTATCAATTTTGCTCGGGACACTTCAAACTCAATCACCTTGAATCCTATGATTATAGATCATCCATCCAGCCGCAAATATCAATTTCCAGTCTCCTCGACAAGATATATATATGGTTGAATCTGATAGATGAACCATCTCAACCAAAACCTTAATGCTTAATGCTTACGGCAGACATGAGAAACATGGATATCATTAAGGTCTGGGTTTGGAGACTAGATTTCTTACAGATCCAGTGGATAAAAGTCACGTCTTTGAGAAATCGTGCATTTTTACTAGGCAGTCACTGTTGCACCTGGTGTTGGGCAATTGAATTGTTCATGGTTCGTACGGATAACAGTGGAACATATGAATTGTTTGA
Source organism: Silene latifolia (assembly GCF_048544455.1). Classification (NCBI taxonomy): domain Eukaryota; kingdom Viridiplantae; phylum Streptophyta; class Magnoliopsida; order Caryophyllales; family Caryophyllaceae; genus Silene; species Silene latifolia. The sequence continues at coordinate 23,261,061 of NC_133530.1, read as the reverse complement.
TCCATTTGAGAACGTCTCACGCACTGTGTTTAACCTTTATGAAATCTTCCGAGGTTCTCTCATACTTCGAGTATTACAAGGATGGTTGGCTACTCTCAAGGTCCGAGGGAGACACTCTACAGTACGTGAATCCTTTCAAATGTGAGACCGGGATGTATCCTCTTTGTGAAATGGATTGTGCAACTTTTGGATTTTTAACTTGTCCTAATTCTTTCGTTGTTTTAATGTTGTTTTGCTTTCAAGAAATCTGTATCTTTTTAAAAGAATTTGTGAAGAAGAAACAAAATAAAACATTATGACAATCTTTGAGGGCATTTGTTAAAATCGGGATGAAGTTGCATTTGTGAGAGAGCTGCGATACTGTTTTTTGTGGCAGAGGACTCTATATATGGTTTTAAGACTTCACTATGATACGGAGAAGGTCAGCTTTGTTCACCTTGGCAGGTAAACGAATGCGTTTCGCAACAAATTGCCAAATCCTGGGAAAATATGGAATGGAATTGCCTCGAAGCCCCAAAGAAAGGTGAAATCAATATCGAGGCTTTGGCGTTTGGATAATTGCAAGAAAGGTGAAATCAATATCGAGGCTTCTCCTATGGGGCCATGATGTCACCTGATCATGGGTCGGGTAAGGCGGGATTGACTCATTAGATATGGTTGGTTGGAGCTTGCCCGAGACTGGGAATCCTAGTATCAATAGGGGGATGAAGGGTTGCATTGAGTGGCTTGTGGAGCGTAAAAGAAGAATAAACTCCTTGAAGTGAGGATGGAGAGCCAAAAGATCCAACTCCGGCAAGTTGCAGAAAATACAAGTACAAGGGAACAAGATGAAAGCTCATGTAAGTACAGTTCCAAAATTGACAGTATATTACCACTTCATTCGAATAAGAAGGAAGTTTATGATGAGCATAGTTACTTAGCATTGTGGTGTTTACAGTTCGGATTAGAAAATAAAATGTCGTCAAAAATAGCGTTTTTAAGAGCCAACCACCCCTTTCAATAACTCTATTTGCTTTAAATAAACAAATTGTTTGCTGTAGTTTTTGAAAACTGAGTCTGATCTAAAACCCAAATAGGACTGAGTGCTTTGAAAGCCACGAACCGGCCTTCCCAATGGCGGGTCTATCGTGTTCATACCCGATAGCTTCAGTTTATGATCTTATTAACCAAAAAAAAAAAAAAAAAAAAAAAAAAAAAAAAAATCTCTCTAGTTTCCTAATACGAGATAGCTTCAGTTTATGGAAATACTTGCCAAATCTCACGTGTATAATATGGGTTTTCCTAATACGAGATAGCTTCAGTTTAGGGCACACGTTTGGAAATCTCATATAATATATCTACACTCATCTATATACATATAGAACCAAAATAAGAAACAGAAAATTTATAAAGCAGACAAAATAATTTGTGTGCTTTTCACAACTATAGTAGTTTTAGAATTTAGAATATTGTGAAAGATCATCAATGGAGGAAATTCATGAAGACGACGCTTATGAGCTTCCAAGAATTATAATGGAAGAAAATCAAGACGACAAATACGAGCTGCCATCATTATCAGCAGGACCATGGCTAATTGTGACACACAAGAATCTGAGGTCTAATAAACTCGAGAAACAAACATTCCGTACAAACAGTAATTCGTACATCAAGACAATCCCTGAATTAAACAAAAACATTATTGTCGTTGCGTCTCAAGGCTGGTTGATCTTGAGAGACCGCAAAGATTGCAACATCTATTCTATTTGGAACCCTGTTACCTCCCAGTTTTTACGTCTCCCGAAGTTGTTGCCAGCCCCTGAACTAGAAGATGATAATCAACCCTCAGTTTGCCTCTTGACGGAGTCCCTTGACCTTGATAATAATTCCGAAACATGTATGCTTGTGTTATTTTACGATGAGGGGCTAGTGATCTGGTGCAGGCCTACAATGAACCATACTTGTAGTTGGGTCAAGCAAAGTCTTGAGCTTGATGGTACTAGTAGTGTTGAAATAAGGGTTGCTTGTGCATTTGGAGGGGTTATATATGGTTACGCTTACGGTGAAATAAAAGATCCAGTTGATGATCGAGCATTTGCACATACATTTGTGCGTATAAATGTTACCCGGGACGGTTCGAGTTCAATCAAGTTAGAGCTTATGACTGAATATTTTCCGCACTCTAAAATCAATTTCCAGGAATATTCAGCGAAAAACCATTTGGTTGAATCTTGTGGTATCTTGTATTTTATACATGTCATGTTTCGGGGTTTTGATAATGAATACATGGATATCATTAAGGTCTTAGTTTGGAGACTAGATTTCTCCCAGATGGAGTGGATTAGAGTCGAGTCTCTGGGAAATCGTGCATTTTTAATAGACGGTAGTAGTTGCACCTGGTGTTGGGCAGGCTCTAGATCATGGTCAGGTGGTTTCATTGAAGAGAATTATATATACTACGCTAAGGCAAACAAGCAAAAAGTATATTCATACAATCTACAAGATGATAGTTACACTCTTTTATTGCCTCATTCCACTCCTCTTCGGTATTTTGACGGTCCTATCTGGTTTATGCCCTCGAATCCCCAAAGGTATGATCTTTTCTGTTCACCTTACCTTATTTTATTTAGTACAGAGGACTTCGTATTTACTTACCTTTCAAATACTCAAATATGCACGACTCTTTGATTTACTTTGAAATTGGCAGATGTTTACCAAACTATGAAGGGAATCAACAGAATTATACAGAAACAAAGAACATTCAAAAAATAAATCAAGAGTTTCAAGAACAAGTGGAAGATAATACCCTCGAGTTGTCATCGGGAACACGGCTTTCTGAACTTCCTCTTGATATTTTACAATCAATTGCAAATCATCTGATTTTGTTCGATTACATGAATCTTCGCGTTACTTGTAAAAGTCTTCACCAGGCAAACCCTCCAGCGCAATGGCGAGCTAATGGTCAGTACCCTCTATTGATGTTCTTTAAGGATTTCAGCAAAACATATGAACTATTGGATCCGTTTGAGAACGTTTCACGCACTATTCCGGCATTGAATGAATCATCTGAGATTATCTCAAACTTAGAGAGTTGCAAGGATGGTTGGCTACTCTTGAGTTCGGGAGAGTACCTCGAGTACTTGAATCCGTTCAAAAACGAGACCGGGAAGTACCCTCTTTGTCCAGTAAGATGTTCAAGTTTTGGGGTTTCAACTAATCCTACCTCTTCTAATTGTTTGACCGTTGGAATTTCTATGCATGCCATGGAAATCCTCGTTTTTGATGCTGAAATTGGAGAGTGGGAGTATCTTGAAACGGAATTAAACCTTGAGAGGGATATGCAATTTATTTTTAATAATAAATTCGGTCCCAAGTATCATAAAAATGCGTTCTATTTTGCTGGTACCGATGGCTCCATTGCGGAATTAAATTTTGTACATGAAGAAATAAGTTGGGAAGTTTACGATTATCCATTTGATGAGGAAACCTCGTTCGAATCCTCATATTTTGTTGAGCTTGAGGGGGAACTAATTTCAGTTTTTATCGGAGAAAATGGAAGTTGGGTCAAAGTGTTTAAATTCGACACTGATAGCAAATGTTGGCTGAAGTTAGATACCTTGGGAGAGCACGCATTGTTCGTTAGTCCTGCATCGTCCTTTTCAATTAAGACGGAGAAAAGCGAAATGAGAAATAGAATATATCTGCCACGGTGTAAAGAGAATGAGGTTGTCTTCTATTCATTCGAAACAGGCAAGTATCACACTCCGAGAGGTGCTAATTCTATGGACGATTTCGATGGCACGAAGACGCAATCATTCTGTTGTTGGGTTAGTATCAGTTTGTGATTGTTTAGATTTTCACCTAATTGTGGACCATTTCGTGTTGGGCCATGTTAGACTATTCTTAGTGGCTTAAATTTATAAGATGAGCTTTATTTAGAATGTTGTTTATGCTAGCAGTCGTTTATTGATTAATTAATTTCAAAGCGATGTCTCTTATTAAATTATTGAGAAATTACTTTGGTATACCTATTTATGTATTTTTTGGTACCTCTTTTTCAAACTAATTGTGACTTAAAATGACACTTTTATTTAGGAGTATATGTTTTCATGACAATATACGCTATGTAGCTATTATATCATATATTCTAATCATTCTTATTTGTATTAGTACCTCAAATTATAGTATATGTACCAATTTACTACTTTTTGTACCATTTTTCCATCAGTTTGTAATTGGTCTCAATAAGTTTATTTAGATACAGTCTCTAAAAATCTTAAAATAATATAAATTTATGTCAAACTGTATTATCATGTCAACAGAAGATTACGCTCATTTTATATGTTACGAAATGAGTAACAAATTGCCAACTTAATTAGCACGATGCAATGTAAATTTTCGGCAATATATAAGGTCAGAAGATGTTGAAAAATTGGGAGGGGAGGACTACAAATGTACAATGGAATAACCAAAAGAACAGGAGTCGGACTGTGTCACGCTGGTGAACATGTTGAAAACGAGGAGTCTGCCGTCAAATTACTTTGGTAACATAGGAGGGGTGATACTCAACTTAGCTACTTGTTTTAATTCCGTTGATTTCCGTTTTGTTAGAAGGGACGGTAATAGAGCAGTTCAATGTATGGCTCATCTCCTTCCCATTTCCTTTTCGACTAGGTTTTGGGTGGGGATGGTGCCGGACTCTCTATCGTTTGTGGTTGTATCTGACTTTCTCTCGGAGCCGGTTGATGAATAAATAAAGTCACGACAGTTTTTCTTTCAAAAAAAAGTGGAGAGACAAGTTTTTTTAACGGTCTACATTGCATCTTGTCAATATTAAACGGTTACACATTTATGCATAGAAATAAAAGACTTAAGAGTATGTAAAAGAAAAATATTATTAAATGAGTTTGTGAGAGGAAATGGAGAGAAAGAAATGAAGAGGATCTCAATTGAAAAAAAGGGTTGCTAGATTGTGAACACTTTACGCTTTTAAAAAGGGTTTTTTATCGAAAATTATCTTATATTTAGGGGGTTTTGTAAAAACACTACCTTTATTTTCTCATTTTTTTGGTCGAAAACTACCTAAGCTGAAAATATGGCGACCTTTGGTCAATTTTGCGATATTAATCAATCTAACATGACTTTGTTAACTTTTAACAACAATGATCAAATGCATCGAAACACAATTTAACTTGAGATAAGCAAAAGATATGGATTTAACATTTAAACAATAACACTACAAACATCTACTAAAAAGTTAAGCGTAATTACATCATGACTTCCCAAAATCGGCTAAAATAAGACTAAAGCATAAAAGAGTCATATGAGATAGGTTAAAGCTGGAAAACAGACCAAATACGTCTAGACTTTTAACGTAGGTAGTTATTGACCAAAAATAAAGAAAACAAAGGTAGTTGAAAAAAAAAATATAAGGTAATATTTTTACAAATACCCCTAAATATAAGGTAGTTTTTGACAAAAAAAACTCTTTTCCAAATAAAAAAATCTCATTGAAGACGGGCGATATCCGTCACAAGCTTGTGACGGATACCGTTTCCTCTCACAAATGACCCATGAGAGGTGAGAGGGGAAGCACATAGAGGGTGTCCCACCTTGTCCCTCTTCCTTTTTGTGAGAGATCTTCGAACCATGACGGAATTAGCCGTCACAAGCAAGACGCTTTGCCAAATAATAAGGTTACAATTGGGCCTAATTTAAGTAGTCTATTCTATAAAATTACTACACGTATGTTTGGCTAAAATATGGGGTCTAACTTTATAAATTGAGACAGCTATTCTTTCATAGGACCGTGACCGTCCTATAGCATAAGACGGATCCAATAAGAAGAATTAGCCCAATAAGTGATTAAAAAAAAAAAACCTTGGTTGGCAGTTAAGAAAACGTGGGAGTAAAATGTGGTCGGTGTCTCGCCTTTCTCTCCGTGAAACATTACTGCATTACACAAGTAGTACCATGCAATTGTTTATGAGATCATTCTTCATAATCTTATCTTTATAAATACAGAAACATTTAAAGCATCCATATTCATCCACGTCATCAAATGCAGTTGGTTTTTATTTTCTTTTTTCTTTTTTTTATAAAACAATAAATGTGGGACCCGCAGCAAAGAATCTGGAATTAATTTCTTGAAAACCACCATGTTTGTACGTACATGTTTACGTTTATGCTTTGTACATAAATATAAATTATTACGGAGTAATAAATAATGTATAATCTCCTAATTTATCTTATGATCTTATATTATTACATTTCCTAAAATATTACCAATATAATCTGAACAAAGTATAAGAACAAAAAAGAAAAAAAATATTATAAAAAATCGTTTTATTTTTGCTTGATAAAATCGGTAGAAAACATAAAAATAAAATAAAATAGCATTCCTTGCCAAAAAAATCGTAAAAATAAATAAAAAATAAGACCATATATTTAAAAATTGTAGAAAAAAAAACAAAATAAGACCACAAAATTTACATCGTCTTTAACTTTAATGGTAGATTTGCAAACAATAAATTAAATGGTAGATCTGCAAATTCTTGGAAAAAATAATAATTATAATGATATTAAAATATTAATAATCGAAATATATGCAAAAAAATTAAATAAAAAGTGAAAAATTATTAAAATCGAAAAAAGTCAAACAAAGCTCATTTCTTGGGAAAAAAAGTCTCATAAAATACATTTTAAGACGCCAAAAAAAAGTGAAAAAGTACTTCAAAAACAACAATCATTAAATGTAAAAAAAAAATTAATAATACTGAAAGACATCATAATTATTGAAGATTGGTGTAAAAATAACTAAAAAATTATATAAAAAACCCAAAATATCATGTAAAATACTACATGCAAAAAAAAATAAGGATTAAAAAAACCAATACTCGGAAATACTAAAGCTCGGTCTTCGTTCAGATATTATACAATACTAAAATCTCGATCACAATTTCATATTGTTCTTCAATATTTATTTATCATGTAATTCCACGTGCATCCAAAACCGGTGATAACATTAAAATTTGATTAAAAATTTTTTATGAAAAATTGATCAAAACATTGAGAGGGAGTATATATAGTTATAGCTTTTAAATTGAATGATAAGATTAGAACTTTGCAGATTTCTAAATAAAACGGGTGACGTAATCAACGAGATGAGGGGGAATAAAATTAATGAGGGAGAAAGTAAATGAAAATATGAGATGAAATTGATTATTGAGAGGGGGGAGCGGCGAAAAGACTAAGAGAGTGAAAGTGTTACATTTAGGGCGATTAGTGAATGAGGGAGTGTATATATATATATATATATGTGTGTGTGTGTGTGTGTGTGTGTGTGTGTGTGTGTGTGTGTGTGTGTGTGTGTGTGTGTGTGTGTGTGTGTGTGTGTGTGTGTGTGCGCGCGCAAAAAGTTAGGGTTTATAATATAGATCTTTATGAGATGAATGAGTCGACTCAAATATTATCTTATAATATATGGACCGTAAATATATGAGTTGACCCAAATATATGTGGGCTCTTTTAGTGAGTGAAAGAATTACACAAATTTCTCACTTAAAACTGTTAATATTCTTTTTAATCTTAAGACAAGTCAAGTATAGTTAGAATAAAACAAAAGTAGAGTGCATAAGGATTAACATTAGATTTGTCTTATATACACAAGTGAGATGGTATTTGACCCATTTTTTTTTTGGTAGAATGTGAAATTCTCATTAAGCTCATCAAGACAATTACATGGATACAAACAAAATAGGACCAAATAAATTAAAGGCCCTAAAACACATACAGCTACCTCATTACACAACAGTCATTAACAAGCAATCAATCCTCTATCACTTAACCAAACTCGGCTTCTCATAGTAACCTTAGGTTCAACAAGCTTGCAAAGGCGAAACTTAATCATATTCTGAATTTGACGAAGGATCCTGGCAGGTCGAGGAATCATACTTTCATGTTTAGCAGTGTTCCTGCTCATCCAAATAAGGTACACCAAGCAAGCAAAACTGGCCATCAGCACTTGTTTCTGCAGTAAGCTCTAAAAACGTCTGCGTAGAATGCATTCCAGAGAATGAAATGACCATGTCACACCCAGCCATTGCCTAACCAACTCCAAGCAATGAGTACTGAAGTGACAATCAAAGAAGAGGTGAGATTGTGTCTCCTGAGCAGCTGCCTGGATCATGCAAAGATACTCCATCAGAAATAACCCCAAACTTCAGCAATCTAGTCTTAGTGAGCAATCTGTTCTGAGCAAATAACCAGGTTATGAAGTTAACCTTAGGGAGACACACTCTGTTCCAAACAAGAGGCACCTAACTGGTCTTATCCCTGGTACCTATAAAAAAATCATAGGTCTTCTGTGTGGAGTAGGGTGAGAGGAGCCAAACCTGGTAGTCCTAACAAGACTTCAGCTTGTCTTTCACTTTGCAAATTTGGCGCCAAACCCAACTAGAATTGATGTTAGGGGAGTAAGCCCACCAATCCTGTTTCTTAATGTATAAGTGATGAATCCACTTCACCCAAAGACTATCCTTCTTATTAGCAACCCACCAAGTGTATTTACCAATGCTTGCAATGTTCCAAACATGACTATTGTTTATCCCCAGGCCTCCATTGATTTTGGGTTGACAGCAACTGTCCCAGGATACAACAGGGACTCTATGGTACCCATCTTTGCCAGAGCACAAGTAGTTCCTGCAGATGCTGTCAACTTTATGAATGAAACCTTTAGGTAGCAGATAGATTCTAGCCCAATAACAGTGGAGTTGAGTCAAAACAGTCTTCACTAATGTTAATCTACCTGCATAACTCAGCTGTTTTGCACCCCAATTGTGAATCCTTAGCACCATTTTATCCACCAGTTTGTTGCACTGATGGTTAGTAAGCCTCTTGTAAGAAATGTCCACACCCAAATATCTGAAAGGGAAGCTGCCCTTTTTGAAACCAGAAATGCCAAGTATTTGTGCTTCAACATCAGCAGTCATGCCATTCATATAAATATCTGATTTCATCTTGTTGATGGTAAGACCAGATGCAATAGAGAAAGTGTGAAGAGCTCTCATTAGAATCCTGACTGAATGTGTGTCACCTCTACTGAAGAGCAATAAGTCATCAGTAAAAGCTAAATGACAAAGACCAAGTCCTCTACACATAGGGTGGAATCTAAAGTCAGGTCTAAGAGTCACCACATTAAGGATCCTGGTAAGATACTCAAGGCAAATAGTGAAGAGGAAGGGGGATAGTGGGTCCCCTTGCCTAAGCCCCCTGCCTCCTTTGAAATACCCAAAATAGGAGCCATTGAGAGCCAATGTATAAGAAGGAGTGGTCACACACTGCATGATCCAAGTGACCATCTGATCAGGAACCTTTAGAGCAACAAGCATATCCTCCACAAAGCTTCATTCAATGGAGTCATATGCCTTCTTAAGGTCAATCTTCATCATAATTCTTGGAGAACAAATCCTCCTATTGTAAAGTCTCATCAAATCCTGACAAATGAGGACATTATCCACAATTTCATGAATGAAGGCACTTTGATTAGGGCTTATGATGTCAGGGAGTATCTTAGCCAATCTAGCACAAATAACTTTAGAAATGCACTTGAACAAGACATTGGAGCAAGCAATGGGCCGATAATCCATGACAGTCTCAAGGACATCCTTCTTAGGGATAAGTGTCACCACTGTAGCATTCATCTGTTTCAACAATTTACCAGTGGCAAAAAATTCCTGCACAACCTGAATCACATCAGTTCCAACAATGTCATAAGCATCCTTGAAGAAGCCTGAAGTGTACCCATTAGGCCCAGGAGCCTTGTCAATAGGAATAGAAAAAAGTGCAGCCCTTATTTCATCTCCAATAACCCTCTGAGTTAAGCTAGCAGCTTGAACTTCATTAATACAGGTACCTCTCCTCACAACCCCAAGATTAACCCTGACAACAGCCTTAGAGCTTCCTAGCAGATCAGTGTAGTAGGCTAGGAAGGCATTCTCAATGGCTTGATTATCAGAGCAAGTGACACCATGGTGATCTTTGATGGTCAACACCTTATTTTGAGCTCTCCTAGCTTTGATGGAACTGTGAAAGTAATGGGAGTTCTCATCATTGCACTTCATCCAAAGAATTTTGGCCTTCTGGTTAAGAAACATATTCCTGGCCTTATCCAGATCTTTGAAAGAAGCAGATGCAGCTCTTTCCTCAGCTTGAAGGCTAACATTCCAAGGATCCTGGTGAAGTTTCTTTTGAAGATCTTCAAGTACCAACTGGGCTACCTTAGTGGTATTAAGGATGTCCCCAAAACCCTCTCTATTCAGCTGCCTGAGAGGGTGTTTGAGCAGTTTGAGTTTCTTGGCCACTTGAAACATTTTACACCCCTTAATCTGTTGATTCTAAGATGCAATAACAGTAGCTTTGAATCTACCATCTTGCCCCCACATATTGAAGTATTTAAAACAGTAATTAGACCTGGCAGTGTCCTCCCTGAGACTAATAATGCAAGGGCTATGATCATAGAGCCCCTTAGGGAGGAATGAGGCAATCCCTGAAGGCCCATTAGTCAACCATTGATCATTAGCAAGGACCCTATCAATTCTGCTAAACACCCTATGATTCTCCTCCTGCTTGTTGTTCCAGGTGAAATATGCACCTTGAGTGACCAGATCATATAAACCACAGAAATCAACACAATTTTGAAAATCTTGAGTCTCAGCAAGAGTAACATCAGACCCAAGTCGTTCCCCAGCATAAAGCACATTATTAAAATCACCCATAATGAGTCAAGGACCAGTAACACTAGCTTTGCAAAGGTACAGAGATTGTCATAGCCCTGCTCACTCACTGTCCTTATTAAACCCATAGACAAAAGAACAGGTCCATGAGAAACCAGTCAGTAAGTGAACAACAGCCACATGAATCCCTTGCATATCCTTCATCAAGAGATTAACATGAAAGAGCATAGGGTCCCAAAGGATCCAGATCCTACCCCCCTCATGAAGATCATTATTATTTAAGAAATGCCATATATCCCCTAAGCTATCTTGCACTTTATTAATATTGATAGTCTTCACTTTTGTTTCCACAAGACCAAATAAGCCTACTTTATTAATGTGCAAGAGACGTCTAACATCTCTTTGCTTATTCTTTTTATTTAGGCCACGAACATTCCAAAATCCAATGCTAACCATTGATGTGTGCTGAGGAGAGCCCCTTGCCCATGCTATTCAACAAATTCTTCCTGATGGAATAGCTTAGGACATCAACAAAAGTGGGACCTGCAAGGCTCCCTTCACCTCTCTTGGAGAACTTGTTTAGGATTCTGGCAGGGGTCAGGGAATTAAGTACAGAGCCCTGATATGGCATTGGTGTAACAACCACATTAGGCTGTAGCACTGGTAGAGGTGCAACATCTCTGTTACTTGTTTCATTCTGACCACCTGCAGCAGGACCAGAGGGTTTAGCAGGAATAGCAGTTTTGGGTTTCCATACCTGCTGAACCTTTTTTGGCTGCTTCACTACTGGTTTCTTCTTACACAAGCTAGTTTCATGCCCTATGCCATGTGTGACGATCCGCACACTTGAACCCTTAGATTTATTTATGCTTATGTAATTTCATTTCCCTTGTACATTTGTAGTAAGTATTTTCTTAGTAGTTTTAGAATAGGTTTCCATAAATAGGTATATCGCTATTCTGAACTAAACTTGTAAAATCAATGTTTCCTGCTACCAGGATGTAAATATCAAATTTCCCTCTTTAGGGAGTACTAGTGAATGAAAATCTACTTCCTACCTTGTGCCTTCGTATTGCTTGTTGTTGCTTTGTTGTGAGCGACTCTTAGCCTTCACTTTACTAACAAGCCGTGTTTGTGGGATCGACACTAGGATCCCGACTCACACCCCCGAGACCCGAGTATCGTGCTAGTGGGCGATCCCTCACTAGTACGAAGATCCTTGTCGCTTGCATCTTGCCTTGAGACGGGCAAAGGTGCGCGCCACGGTCCAGCAAAAGTAGCGGACCGTGACATTTGGTATCAGAGCCAGGTTTTCGGACGGGTTTCTGCTCGCCGCATTTGTTCATCGAGATCGAGAAAATGGGCGAAACAATCGAGGACCGAGTGGATGCCTTAGAGGACGCAATCGACGTCAACCTTCCCAAACTCGAGGACATCGTTATGCGGATGGCCGCGAGCCTCGAGGAGTTGCAAAAGACGGTTTGTGACCTTGAGACGAAGGTGGACGGGATGGACACCCGCATCCAAGCGATCAATGGTGCGATCCCCGACGATCGGGAGGAAGAGATCAATCATCTGCATCGAAAGGTCGAGATGTTAGAGAACACGTGTGCCACGCTCGTGAAAGCGGTGGCCAATGACGGGAAATCTGTGGGGAGCCATAAGGTGAAGGCACCTCCACCTCGTGCCTACGATGGGGCGAGGGATTCGAAAGCGGTCGATAACTTTATCTTCGATAACTTTATCTTCGATATGGAGCAATACTTCCGAGTAAGTGGGCTCGACGAAGACGCTGAAGTTGTCACTGCAAGCATGTATCTAGTCGACGATGCCAAGATGTGGTGGAGGGCTAGGTACAAGGAAATCGATGCGGGCACGATTACGGTGACATCGTGGGCCGACTTCAAGAGGATCTTGAAGGATCACTTCTACCCCGAGAACACGGAGTTTTTTGCTCGGAAGAAGTTGAAGGAAATCAAGCACACCAAATCAATCCGAGAATATGTGAGGGAATTCTCTGCATGCATGCTCGAGATTACCGAAATGTCTGAGACGGATAGGACATTCGAATTCATTGATGGGTTGAAGAGGTGGGCACAACAAGAGGTCATGAGGCAGAATCCCAAAACTCTGTCTTCGGCCATATCGGCTGCGGAGCGCCTGCTCGACTTTCACGGGGAGCGAGAGGCACCAAGAGTTGTGGCACCAACGGGAAATACTGGTGTGTCACAAAGTGGGTACAATGGACAAAGGCCACAAAACAGCGCCATTTCAGTTGGGAACAGTCGGTTCCGCCCACAAGGAAGTCAAGCCCAATCGGCGAGTACTACAAAATCGCCCTCAAGCTCGTCTTCGAAGGCGGGAAACTCTACTGCTTCTACAACGAAGAGACCGTTCGCGTGTTTTGTGTGCAAGGGTCCTCACAAGATGGCCGATTGTCCGAACAAAGCGGAGTTCAATGCCATGTTCAAGAAGATGCCGAAAGGGGCTCAAGAACGTCTTGATGGGGCGTTGGCCGACTATCACCAAGAGTGTAATGAAGATTCGAGTGATGGGGAAGACCAACCACGGATGGGCTCACTTCAAAGGATCAGTGCGATGGGGAAGTACGAAGATTCCTCCACCAAGAAATCCAACGGGCTCATGTACGTGGACTTGATGGTGAATGGGAAGCAAGCACGAGCCTTGATCGACTCGGGCGCCTCCCACAACTTTGTTACAAAAGAGGAAGCTGATCGGTTGGGGCTAGTTCTGCGGGATGCTGACAGCTGCCTAAAGCCGGACAATGGAAAAGTGAGACGCGTCCAAGGAGTGGCTAAGAAGGTCGCGGTCCAAGTGGGTGAGTGGGCAGGGGAGCTCGACTTCACCACCGTTCCGCTGGATGACTTCAAGTTAGTACTCGGGATGCAATTCTTTCAGAAAGCATTGGTGGTATTGAAACCGAGTGACGGATCGATGCTACTAATGGGGTCTATCGTAGTGAAGACGGTAGACAGCGACGAAAACAAGGGGCAGCATCGAATTTCGGCTATGAGGGTGATACCGACGCCGAAACAAGGGATGCGACCTTGGAGAATGCCTAAAGGTTCGGTGGAGCCGAGGGCGAACAAGACCCAGGCCAACTACGATGCTAAGTGGTCTGGGGGACGAAAGAAGAGTCTACCACCTCACCGAGGGGTAGACAATGAGGGCCGAGATGCCCAAAGAAATAGGCCTCGTACCATCAGGGGGCCGCGTCGATGTGCTGAATCGACGTCCTGGTTTGCGGGTCAGTCGACCCAAGATAAAAGGCCTCGTACCATCAGGGGGGCCGCGCCGAAATGCTGATTCGGCGTCCTGGAGATCTCACATTCCCTTGAATGCAGGTGCTGAAGTGACGAGAGACAAGATAAAGGTCCGCTGGAGCCAGTACTTGGAGAAAGCCGGAGAGAGATCTTTTCAAGCAGCAGCAAAGTGGACTTTCCCGAGAGGCAAGGAGCACGTGGTGGACTTGGAGAACATGATGTTCGGCAGCTTCTATGTCAAGGAACTCCAGCCTATCCTTGAGGGGACGAAGAGGCCAGTCATTGTTTGGGACGAAGCGCACATTCAAGCCGAGTTGTACAAGCCAATCCCCAACACTGCATGGACAGTCAGAGCTCACCGAGGATGTCTCATTGAAGCATCATTCAAGATTTTTTGTGTTGCCGAGGGCGGCAACAGATTAGGTGGGGGAGAGTGTGACGATTCGCACACTTGAACCCTTAGATTTATTTATGCTTATGTAATTTCATTTCCCTTGTACATTTGTAGTAAGTATTTTCTTAGTAGTTTTAGAATAGGTTTCCATAAATAGGTATATCGCTATTCTGAACTAAACTTGTAAAATCAATGTTTCCTGCTACCAGGATGTAAATATCAAATTTTCCTCTTTAGGGAGTACTAGTGAATGAAAATCTACTTCCTACCTTGTGCCTTCGTATTGCTTGTTGTTGCTTTGTTGTGAACGACTCTTAGCCTTCACTTTACTAACAAGCCGTGTTTGTGGGATCGACACTAGGATCCCGACTCACACCCCGAGACCCGAGTATCGTGCTAGTGGGCGATCCCTCACTAGTACGAAGATCCTTGTCGCTTGCATCTTGCCTTGAGACGGGCAAAGGTGCGCGCCACGGTCCGGCAAAAGTAGCGGACCGTGACACCATGCCAGGGGTCCAATCCTTGACAATAAAGGGTTTATTATCAAAGAAAAAAGGTTCAGATTGAAGAGCACGCTGTTTATCCTCCTTGTTCTTAAAGCGAATCAAACAAACACCATTAGGTTGAAAGGAAACAGTTGAAATCGATAAATCCTTCCAAATACGCCTAACAAACCCTCCTAAAACTTGACTCGGTGGATTAGCACCAAGGACAAAACAAGAAATCACAGTCGACCAGTATTCTAACTCAGGGTTGACATCTGACGCGTCAATCTTCAGAGAAGGAGTCTTACCAGTCACTGCAACTTTCCCTTTCCGACGATTACTAACCACCGTCCAGTCCTCCTCATCAGTGGATTTGTCCTCATTAATGGAGCTCAACTCTTTATCAAGGTTAAAAGCACGTAATTCAGCTGATTTCGAACATTCCGTCTCAGTTAATTGCGAATTAATTTAACAATTAGTTGTAATATTTGCCGTAATAATACTATTTTTTGAAGTATTTTTGATATTAGCAGATGAAGTATTATTTTTAGATGCTTTTGTGGTACTACTCGGGGACGAAGCTCTCCTTGTTCTCGCCATTGCAGAAGAAACGCAGAAAGCTTGCTAGAATCGCTTTATCTCTCTATAACCGCTTTAATTAAACATAAAATCCCAATAATAATAATAATAATAATTTTTTTAATAATTAAAAAGATGTATCCATTTTAAGGGAGACTTACTAAAAGGATTATATCTTTTTATTTGGTTCGGATAAATTTTATACTCATTAACTCGATTTGTGATGATTTTGTTTTATTTGGTTGGTATTTAGTAGATACGGTACTGGTATTTGGGCTGATTTATTTACGAGGCTAGACCATTAACTCGGTTTACAAATTGAGACTTCATTTTCGTTAATTTAATCTTTTATCCCTCACAAAGAATAAAAGAGACAAACAAACGATTAGGACAAATGGAGTAATATACTACGCATATTATAATTCAAATTTATTATCGAAATAAGCAACAAGGAAAACGTATTTAAAAATAAATATTTGAGTATTTGTAATATATTTAGACGGCTAATATTCACTATAACAAACTCTTGAATACCTATTTATTTAATTGAACAATTGAACAATTAATCATGTGCAATTATATTTGCACAACTTTGAAACTTTAACACGATATATCGTTTTTCTTTAATGTCATTCAAATTTTAATAAAAAAAAAATTACAGCTAACTATAAAAGAATCGACTACCATATATTCAATAACATATTTAAAAAAGCAACCCGTGCATTTCGTGCACGGGATTAAAACTAGTTCATAACTAGTTTAGATCCCGTGCACTATATGCACGGTATATATAGAGTTTACCATTTTAGCGCATTATTTTTGAAATTTAAATTAACTATTCTTTTTTTTTTTTTACGTTTCTCATCATTACATTTTGATTTCAAAATTCAAAATCAAAATCGTATCAAGCACGAAATGAGTATTTCAATGAAAGTTTTTCTTTTACCGAGAGATTAATAGTGTAATTTTATAAAATTTTACTGATAATATATTTTTAGCCGCAACTTTTATCATAAGAAATCAATAAATTTTATCGTATGATTCTTTAAACAAAAAAAATGAATTCCTTTTTATATCATAAAAAGACTGCAGATAAATTTGTATAAAATGTTAAATACTAAATGACATAAATATATAAATCTAAAAGATTATGTATATTATAACTCACCATACTTATAGAATATTCTAAAAAAAACTAAACCTTATTTTAGGAAATATTTTTAGGCGGGAAAATTTAGAGTTTCACCTATTCATTTAGTAAATAGAAGATTACTTGACGTCATTAATATTAAAAGTAAAACTTCATAATTTAACTTTATAAATATTAGACATTAGATTAAAATGTTTACAGTAGTTTTTAAGTTAAAAGTCCAAAATTTACAAATAAAAAGATGAGTTATCTAAAATTAAAGGTAATATGTTTATCTTTAAAAATTTAAATTTTAATTATTTGTCTAGCTCTTTAATTTTAAAAGTTGGGTTTTCTTCTTAAAATAGATTTTTTCAAATACAAAATATTAAGTTTTCTACTTTCCATTATATTTAATGGTGGAATTTCAAACTAAGCCAACCAACAGTTTTATTCCTAAAATTTCAAGTTCTCAACTTAAAATATAAAAAGACTCATAACTACGACTTTTTAAACTAAAATGTCAAGTTCTCAAATTAAAATTCATAAACTTTTAATAACTAAAAACTCATAATTTTAAGTTATTCAAAATTAGATCTCTATGATACTTGGAACTTTTTAGGCAAAAATCAAGGGTATTTAACACAAAAGTGAATTAAGCTTATAACTTATTTCTAACCTAAAAGCATAATAGCTGAATTAAACACTAATATTTCTAAAAGAAATTATAATTAAGACGATGTAGGCGTTCATCGTTGTTGCCAAACGCCAAGTCACCAAGTATTAGTGTATCACTCAAACCAACGCGGGATTCGAGCCCACATTTTTTGCCTCTGCACATGCTCTTCCATTTGAGCTAGTCGGCTTTTGACAAAAATACAGCTTAAAACCCGAGTTTTTAAGTTATAATCACAAATTATCTCCGTAAAATTAAAAGCTTTAATATAAAATCCAAACCGCAATGTTTTAGTTAAGACCTCAAATTAGACTCGATAAAATTCATAAATCTGAAAAGGTTGACAAATTGAATGACATAAACAGTATAAAAAAAATGTTGTAGAACATCCAAGGAACATGAAACAAAATGCAATAATAATGATCGAGATGCAATAATACTGATCGAAATTAGAGCATACACATTGAAGAGAAGGTTATCTTCCTCTCTTTTATTTTTTCCTAATTTTTTCATTAGGCACAATGTTTTTTATTTTTTTAGTCCCACTTTCTAATTTCTTCATCTTCTTCCTCTATTTTTACCCCCGGGTTTCATTGCATGATACATGGCTTGGGTGAAACTAAATATGTAAAAATGAAAGAGAGGAAGATAACCTCCTCTTTGATGTAGAGATGAAGGAGAACTAAATATGTAAAAATGAAAGTGTTGGGTGGTATTTAAGCATTAAATACCTTTTAATTTGGGTATTAATTTAGGAATTAAGAAATAAATTACACATTAACCAATGCAATTAATGCATATATTAAGAATTTATTTTCTCTTTTGATTTCTTAAATACAACCCACTTGATTGTATTTATCATTACCCTTATTTTATTTGCGTTGTCAAAAATACAATTAGAGATTGGGCTGGGCTCCAATTAGAAAAGTCTTATCACATAAGACCGCCTTATAGAACAAATTGTGAAATTAGAATATTTGTAAAACACAATTTATAGGTACATGATAAAGACACAAAAGTCAGTAGTGCAAGAGGTCAATCCCCATAATTAGTTAGCCATGACCTTCTTGAACCTTTCCTATTTCGTGCCCCATGAAGTAGTCTTCATTTTTGTCCCAAAACCATTCCCATTTCGCAACCCAAACTAAGCAGCCCAAAACAGCCCCTTACCCGCATGCATACAATGATACAAGCTTAAACCGACCCATTTTCTACCCTGCCCACCTCAGACACATCACTAGAAAGCCTATAGTCCCACCTTTTCAACGAGTCCTGTAGCACCTTGCAACTGTTTTGTCATAATCGAAAATCACTTTGTTTAGTGCACCTTTTTTCAAGTTCGTGTATTCTGGGATACAAACAAGTATAAGAAATGCACGAGAAAATATTTGATTTTTTATTCGGAATATGTTGTAGAAACGAGTATATATCCATCTGTTACATATTTAATTGCAACAACGTAAACATTATTTTGATCAATTAAATAACATCATAAATAAAAAATAAAATATAAATTAATATATTGTATAATACGGAGCACATATCTATATCTATATCTATATTTATATAATAATATAAAAATGGTAGATTGGAGTGCTCTTTGATGAACAAGAAAATGTACTCTAATGTGAAGCCACGTGGAACGAGATGACATACTTCATGTTCTATGCAATATATGACATAATAAACCGTAAATCCATTCAAGACCATCGAAAAAAACGCTCACTAGCATCTAATAAAGGAATAAATAAATGCAACAACTCAAAAGCTTGACCATTAAGCTCATAACTAGTGTAACACCCCTGAAAATTCACGGGATTGTTTTTAATTTTCTAAACACAATTTATTTAATAAAAATGCGAAAGGAATGTTAGACGATATATTTATTATTTTCTCCAATTCACCATTTTCTTCCCATTTTCTTTTTGCACAAGGAATAAAAAATTGAATTTGAACCACACAAAATACATTGTCTCACATGTTATTTAATTTGGACCACACAAATCAACCAAAAAAAAAACAAAATAGGGAATAAAATCTGAATAATCCGTTTACGGAAATAGGGAAGAAAATAGTAGATTGGAGGGAGTATTATTTCAACCTATCTTCATTCATTCTATGAAAAAAACTCTTAACTTTTCTTTACTTAACCTTTATATTTTGCAGATACTAGGATACGTTTAAAATGAGAATTAAGAAGTTTTACTTATTTGTTGAGATACTTCATTTTAGTTTTTCACTTTTATTTTCTCAAATATCCCAACATTTTTAAAAGTGACCCATTTTGAAAAATGACCCATCCTCCGAGGAGTAAATGAATTTGAACTACTTAGGTCCATTAAAAAAGACCTCATTTTAAAAACATTACGCAATTCATCTAAAATTCTCTATAGAAGTAAGACCTCAGGTAAAGTTAGAAAGATAACGAAATAGCTCTATCAAAATGTTATTACCTTGCTACACATTGCTTACCAAAATGTTGTCCACGCGGATTTAAGAATCCCTAAACCCGATAACGATTGCTCAGTATACCTTTGAATTAAGGGTGCACAACATAATTGTATACCGTATCAAAGCTGTCTTAACATATTTTGCAAATTTTAAAACTGTATATTCGATACGATTTTAAAAATCATATAAAATATACACTTTGCTCAACCATACTTTGAAACCGAGAGAAAAAACAATTCCCTCTATGTACTTTCAAATTTGTGGCACATAAAATTTTATTAATTACGGTAAAATTTTTGTTAAGATAAATATTATCTTTAATTATGATAAAGTATACTCCCTTAAATTTCCTAATATCTTCCTTTTTTTTGGCACAAAAAATAAGAAAGGGAAAGAAAGAGGAATAAAGTATTTGGTAAATATTGTAAATTGTAAAGTTTATGGAAGAGAGAAAATAATAAAGAATTAATAATGAACTTGGGTGAAATTCCAGGAGACCCAGGTTTAAGCCTCACCAAGAGCAAAATCTTGTGGAACATTCTTGGCCCGAGTCCATGCCTAATAGACTTCGAGCCTGTCACCCTCGGGTGACTTACCTGGTATACGTGGTTTGCAGGCTATTACGTATACCCGAGGGTTTATCCAGTGCGCGCCGAAGGTAGCGGCTGCGGGTTCCCTCGTTACCAAAAAAAATAAAATAATGAATAAAGTAGTGGGAGTTGTTGATTATTAGGAGAAAGAAAATAATAAAAAAATAAATAAAACTTACCCAAAAAAAAAGAAGAAGGAAAATAATCAAACTTGTGTAAAAAAAGATAGAGGGAAGATAATAGGAAATTAAAGGGAGTAATTATTAGTTATAATTTTTTTAATACTTTTATAAAATAAAATTCCTAATTTTTTCCCTCTAATCTTTCATCTTTCCCTTCTAACCTCCTGAATTCAAATATTAGATTTTTACATATGTCAAAATTTAAATAGTCCTGAATTCAAATATTAGATTTTTACATATGTCAAAATTTAAATAGTAGTGTATAGGAGATCACAAAATCTCATTGAAGACGGCACGTATCCGTCACTTTGTCCCCACCTTGTCCCCCCTATTCGTTTTGTGAGTGGCATTACCCGTCACTTGGTCCGACCCGTCTTCAACAAGACTAACTGATAGGAGATTCATATACTAAAGCCCTGTTATTTGGACTTAATTTTAGCTATTAAAAGTGAAGTTAAGTTCAGGTCGATTAAGTTTAGTTTAGTTAAGTTCCGTTCAATTTTATTATTATTTCAGATCAATTCAATTCATGTCCATTAATTCACTTATGACAATTTCTATTCAAAAGATCAGGACATAAGTATAACCATATTATATTTCCATTAGCTAGGGCGTTCATTATCCGTATCTGATCCGAAATCATTGGAATAATTTCCCTTAAAAAAATTAGTGCAACAACTCTTGTATCGGATCACCAATAGTAGCGAAAAAGAAAAAAAGCCGAAGCTAATTTTTTTTATTTTATTTATGTTTTAATTTTATTTTGATAACCAATGATACGAATACTATTATCAATCAGTCTCATTGTAGACGGACACTATCCGTTTAAAGTTATAGACGGATAGTGACACTTTCACAAAATGCAAGTGGGAGAGTAATTGGGGGTATTAATTTCCCATCCACTTAGACTATTCACTCTCATTTTGTGAGAGACACTATCAATCTACAACTTTATACGGATAATGTCCGTTTAAAGTGAAAATTTGTGTACTATTATATACCACGTATGTAAGCTATCAATATAAAATATTAAATTATAAAAAAAAAAACTTGTGAAATTAGTGACTTTATGCAAGAGTTGTCGAGTTAATACTTAACTAGTTTAGATCCCGCGCAATAAATGCGCGGTATTTATAGAATTTTTATTTTAATATTACTTAATTAAGTTATACCCCGTGCATTAAATACACGGCTTATAATTTTTTTTTACTAAATTAGATATATGATAGTGGTATCTCATTAGTTGTTCATTTTTCTCATCATTATTGCATTTTGCTTTGAGAAATAAAAAATTGAAACTGAAAATTAATTAAAAGAATTGAGTAGCATGTTAAAATGTATTTTTGTAAATAATATCTTTTTTATAACGCAAAGTTAATGATTCCAATTTATAAATTTTCTCATTTTTTTGTCTTGAAAGTAATTAAAACGGTTTAATTTTGTTTCATACATAGTATATGAGTCAAATCATTTTCAAATAATAAAATCAGTAAAATATTTAATAAATCAAAAAATATTTTAATTAAAATATTTTAATTAAAAGATTATAGATTAGAGTTTAGTCAAAAAATATAATTTGATGAAAAGATTAATTTTAATGAAAAGATAATATGTTAATGAAATAAATTATTATGATTATTAGTTACCTTACTTAGTTAATGTACACATAAGTGGTATTAGTTACTTTATTTAGAAAGATGCTTTTTGGAAGGAAAATTTGTGAGGTTGTCTATTCATTTAGTAAATAGGGGATTTTATTTTGCTAACCGATGACGATGATCATGTGACGAATACTACTATCACAAATTCTCGACTATTCCAATTTCTAAATACCCGCCTCTCGCGCCCAAAGACCCACCATTCAAAATACATACCCATTATACTCTTTATAAAATACTCTTTTGGAAATGTTGAAATTCTCTTTATTAATTTTCAAATAAATCTACTGTTGTGCACATTTCTAAATTTTTGAATTCAAAAAACGCAATTTCTGGTAAAAGACAAAAACTTTGGTAATTTAAAGATGGGATACAAATCTGTGATGCTATAGAATGATTTTTTTTATACAAAAGACCGTCTTTTTATAAAATTTGTTATTTTTAAAATTATTTTCACAAAACCTATATTATAAGATTTGATATTCCTAAATTACACATTATAATACTTTTATTTCAGTTGAATTATTTTGTAATTTTTTATTTTTTTAGTAGAATGAGTTGTGATTTCTGGAAGTGAAGAAGGATGAAGTGAGAAGAGTATATTAAGGAGATTATAATTGGTGGGAGGAGAAATTATCACAGCTTTTGTTTTGTAGAGATAATAATTTGCTTTGCTCAATATGCCTAATCTTGGGAATAGGAGCGTCCCTTTAATAAATTGTTCAACACGCCTGTTTTTATGTGAAAATTGAAAATGGAATGATGCGTTTTTTATGGAAAATTGGAGCAATAATTTAACACGGTTTTTATGTGAAAATTGAAATATGAGTGGTGATTTTAAATGGTTGACATGTCAGCTGACATGGCAATGTGGTTACTTTTGATTGACTGAGAAAAACTGAAATTGTGAGAGTAAAGGAGAGGCCTTGTAGAATACTTTTCTGAAATATGGTTGCGCCACGTCAGCGGTTTTACAAGATTCTTTTATATATATAATGATGATGATGATGGTGTATATGTTATTTAAATGATCTTTTCTCCTTCCTGTAACTGTCTAGACTATTGATAACTCCGGAATCCGAAGAGATAGCGATCTTGAGGAGCACCCACTTATTTAAGCCGTATTATTCATCCCTTCCATCGTTAGTTGGTTTACATTTTTCTAATTCACCAAAATAAATTGCATAAGTTTTATTTGTTATAGAGATTGAGTGTACTCATTTTATTTGTTATTAAGTGAAGTTTTGCTTCCCTTTTATCATTTATTTGCCTCTTTATGACTATCGTTTGTTATTACTCCGTATTTGTTATTGAACAGATTTTTAAATTTAATAATTCACTTCCAAGACGCTGCTCAGAAAACAAAGGTTTACAACGAGGAGGATGTGTAAATTTACGAAAAGTAAAGCCAAGGTAATTGTTATAGCGTTGATGTTGTCTATAATACATTGTACAATAATCATTGTGGCCTTTGCCGTTCATTTACATGGCCTAAAGTTTTGTCCTTTTTGTAAACTGAGTTGATTTTTTGCAACGCCGGAGCTGACCTGAACAAAAGGCTTAGGTTTAATTGTACATACATTGTACAATAATCATTGTGACCTTAACAAAAGGCTCAGGTTTAATTGTTACAGAGTATTTTGTGGGTGGCAGTGTGGCACAAACTGAACAGTTTTTTGCATGCATTATGCATTGACTGGGTGAAAGAATGAACAGGCTTACTTTCACACTTCATGCAAGATGGATATGTATACTTCATACTTTCCTCTATTCCATTTCACACATTTTGCAACGCCGAAGCTGACAGTGGGGTGGACATAGCCTTTTATATAGTTATATTTATGCCTATGGGGCTATGGGCTATAGCTACACTAATATATGTACAAAATGTCAAAATGTAATGTAATACGGAGTATGAAACTCTCCACTTGATTGACTTGAGTTATTTTTAAGCATATACTTTCTCCATTTTACTTTTATTGTCCTATTTTTTTTATTATGGAAAGATTTAAAAAATATGTGTAAACTTACTATACTCCTTTAATTATGAAAAATGAGGACTATGTCATTTTAGTAGAGGGTTGGCAGTTAAAAAACTGGTATTAATAGTGGTAATTCATCCATAAAAACTAATTAATATGTCCAATAATGTTGACATTCACGCGTCGGTCAGTGATCTTTAATTTCGTAAAAAATATTATATTATGAAGGGATTGTTTGCTAATCTAAACAATTTATATCAAAGATTTTCGAAAAAAATAGTTTAAAATCTTTAAATTTTCGAATGTTTGAGAACTTAAATGACATGACATTGAAGTTTTGAGAAAAAAGGGCAAACAGAGAAACAAAGAAGACTACTGAAAAAAAAAAAAGAATGGAGGTAGTCGTAACCTATAATAGCAGGTCAACAAGTTATAAATTATAAGACGACAATAAACATAGTACTTCACTTTTACAATGATGGTAACAACAAAAATGGCAAAATTAGAAATTAACAACCACTACTACAAATACAGGCAACCACAACGGCCCTTTAACAACGCTTATTCACGAAAATCATCAAAACACGTTGTAGAATTGATTCCGCGAATTTTACCAAACTTAATTACAACGGTTATGTGTTGTTAACCGTTGTTATTGGTTTTAACAACGGGTCATACTTAAACAACCGTTGTTAATGAAAAAACTAATAACAACGGTTAAATTTTAACCGTTGTTAATGGTTTGGCGCCAAATTAGTGAAAAGTAATCACAACGGTTATATTAGAACCCGTTTTCAATACCTTTTAACAACGGTTGTAGACTCAATAACCGTTGTTATTAATCTTATGAAAATCTTAAGAACAACATATTGCTTTATTCTGCTATACGCTACAAACACAAACACAAGCTAATACTGCTACTATATCATCCTCCATTCCTCCCTGATCGTCTCTCTGTCTTCATCTCCGTCACTGTTGTCACGTCTTCTCTCCCTCATCGTGTTTATCAATCATGTATATATATGTTTCTTAGCAACGCTTATAACTAGATATAGGATTTTTTGGGTTATTATCTAATTTGTTGATAATTTAGCTTAATTGTTTTCCTGAATTTCGTTTATTTGTTTGCCTATTATTGTATTTTCTGAATTAGTTGCCTATTATTACGAATGTAGAATAATGACTCGAACTTGGATGATTGATGCAAATATGAGTGACCGCACCTACAAGGATGGTTTAGCTGAATTTTATGAATTCGTTTCGAACAATTTGAAAGGTTCTTCTAGTATTGCATGTCCTTGTGAAAGATGTGGTAATATTAGCTATATGGCTTTTCCGAACGTTAAAATACACCTAGAAAAGTGGAGATTTAGTCGATCCTATACACTTTGGATTTTTCATGGGGAATCATTAGAGGAAGAGAATAACTCTGAAGAAGATGATGTTGAGGTACACGAAAGGCTAACTGATGATCCTGAGTTTGCCGAGTTTTTTGAGTTGGAAGAGTTGGAAGTAGAGAAGTTGAATGTTGGGTCTATAGATAATGAAGAGAATGATGATGAGTCCATTGCTTTTGAAGATGTAGGTGATGACACTAGTAATTGGGATGACCTTAACAACATGTATGAGAAGTTGTGTGAGTCTGAAGCACCTCTCTATCCTGGTTGTAAGTTCACAAAAATGTCAATTTGTGGTGAAGTTGTCTAATATCAAGGGGGCAAATGGGGTGAGTGACACGTGTTTCACTACTTTTTTAGCCTTGATAAAGGAGTTGCTTCCTGATGGTAATGTTCTACCTGTTAAGACATATGAGGCGAAAAAACTAATAAGAGGAGTGGGTATGAAATATGAGAAAATACATGCATGTCTAAATGATTGCATATTGTATCGGAAATTATATCAAAACTTAACCAATTGCCCTAAATGTTTGGAGTGGCGTTATAAGGATAAGGAAGGGATCCCGGCTAAGGTGTTGTGGTATTTTCCATTGATACCAAGAGTCATAAGGATTTATGCGAATCCCGATGATGCAAAAATGTTAACTTGGCATGAAACAGGAAGAATAAATGATGGAAAGCTAAGACACCCGGCAGATGGTAAGCAATGGAAATCGTTCGACGCTAAGTATCCCGAGTTCGGCAATGAACCTAGAAACTTACGTCTAGCGCTGTCCACTGATGGAATGAACCCACACGGAAACATGAGTAGCCAACATAGTACTTGGCCAGTAGTGTTGGCTATTTATAACTTACCTCCATATGTGTGCATGAAAAGAAAGTATTTGATGTTGTCGTTGTTAATTTCCGGCCCTAAACAACCTGCAAATGATATAGATGTATATTTGGAACCTCTTCTAGATGATTTGCGATTGTTGTGGGATAGTGGGATAGAAGTATTTGATGCATATAAGAACGAAACTTTCAATTTGAGAGCGATGTTATTGTGTACAATAACTGACTATCCGGCTTATGGCGACCTTTCTGGGCACACAGTGTGGGGTAATATCCGTATAATACCCTTAAATCATAGGATTATAACGTAAATTTAATATGCAATTTATTGTCATAAACAAAAAAAACAACAATGAAACGATAAAGATTAAGAATCAACCTCGGGTCCTTTGTAGTGCGGCGTAAAGAACAGAAATCAACAGAGATTTCCTCCTAATCGTTGCACCCAAGACCGTCTGAGACTATGCCCTTGTGCTAGAATTACTCTCTAATTGACTTGCAATATTGAGAGGGTTGTTATGTGAGTTTTTCCGATGTGAGATCTGAATTTTGAGAGGCAATGTTCTCAAAACCCTAATTATTTTTGCAAAATTACAATTAGCCTACAAAAAGAGAGAGAGCTCCCTTTTTGTTCATTTGGTTCGGCCAAAAACCGAGTGAGAGGGGAAGCCTTGGGCTTTTTCATTTCCTCTTCATTTTAACTCGTGGTCCGACTCCAAATTACTAAATGTATATGACGCGGTCTTATTATAAATTGTCATCGGTTGTCGGTATTTTAAAACATCGTCTAGTAACAAGTATTAGCCGATATATTAATACATGTCCGACAAAAACAATATTGTATAATTAATTCAATATACATTAATTAAATATAACCGTTTATATTTAATTTACGAATTAACTGTTTAATTCGCCTTAGCCCATTTAATTTAATCCGTATTAAATAAAATATCTCAACATCGCATTTTGACTAATTACTAGTCAAATAACTCGGACTAACTGCTTAGTCAATTTTGGCATCTACATGACTGTATTTTCATACCGTCACATCTCTCAAACATATCCTATAGGTGTGACTTTTAGGGACCAGTTGATCACCGCCATCTGTATGACAATAACGTCAAACTTATCTAGCAAGCCAACCGTTATTGATAAACGTGGACCAACTGATTATAATACAAAAGTATACCCTTTGATCCTTTTAGAGATTTATAAGTCCTTGCACTGACTGTAAAGGACACCAGCCCCAACAAGCTCCCACTTGTCCGTACAAGTGTATGTGCAATGACGTTATCCGCACTAACTGGAGGACACAAGCTCCAACAAACTCCCACTTGTCCGTACAAGTGTATGTGCGATAACCGATTCTCATATTCATTTAAAATTTCTCCCACTCAATGTAAAACAATTTGCAGATCCGGATCCGCAAAGGTCGTATTTTACAATCGATCCGTATCTAGAGTGGTTTCCCAGGAGAGTAACTCAACCGATAAAACGAATCAGATTCGAGCATGGCCATGCATTTCGATTCTGACTCCTCGAGTGGCCCCGAGAAATATCGAGTGCTGATAAAGGCTGAATATTTCCTTCAACTCGACTCCTTCCGATCTAAGCACAGCATGAAATGACCCAGAAAAAAGCTACTTGGCCCCCTGTTACGGATGACCGTGAGAAAGAAACCAAAGTCACCCAAAATCTGCCTTAGTCTCAAGAGACAGTCGATAGTCAAAAGAATCGACTCTTAGGATCACCATGGAGGTCCTATCCACGACCGGGCACCGAATGTTATAAAACATTTAGGACTCCACGTCGATGTCACAATTGTGTCCTACGAGATATCCGTAGAACTCGCCTTTGTGATTGGTCAGTCAACCGTTTGACTTATGGCTCGTTGAACCCACCATCAACCAACATCACAAAATAATTGCCAGAGTTATCAGCTCATGTGGGCAATTAAGGACCAAAAATATAATGTTTGTTTAGTTCACTTTGTGGTGTTCAAAATTGTCGTACAAATTCCACATGAAAAACAAAATATATAAATATCAAAACGATGATGTTGTATAGAGTACAAAAGAGAATGAATCTAATCCATAAAAGAGTACTACAACTTAGGAACACGTTTAATTCCCATGGAATTAACGTGCCCTTCATGCTTATCTTGTCGTAATGGTTTAGTGAGAGGATCTGCTATATTATCATCTGTAGCAATCTTTTCTATCACTACTTCCTTTTGCTCCACGTAATCTCGGATTAGATGAGCTTTCCGTTGTACATGTCTAGACTTGTTGCTAGATTTTGGCTCCTTAGCTTGGAAGATGGCACCTCTATTGTCGCAATAGATGGTGATCGGGTCATTCGAACTAGGCACTACAGATAGTCCTTGTAAGAATTGACGCATCCATATCGCTTCCTTTGCAGCTTCAGACGCGGCATAGTACTCGGACTCGATCGTAGAATCTGCTTTGTAACACTTTGTTTGGAACTCTTCCAGCTGATGCAGCGCCATTAAGAGTAAAAACGAATCCAGACGAGATTTCGAGTCATCTCGATCCGTTTGGAAGCTAGCATCTGCGAATAGGTTCGCATAGCTTTTGTTCGCCTCCATAAGTCAATGCCCAATCTTTAGTCCTCCGTAGGTACTTAAGAATGTTCTTGACAGCCATCCAATGTGATTCACCTGGATCTTTGTTGGAATCGACTTGTCATACTCAATGCATATGCCACGTCCGGACGTGTGCATATCATGGCATACATGATTGATCCTATAGCCAAGGCATAAGGAATCCGTCTCATGCGCTCTTTCTCTTCCGGTGTCTCTGGTGCCTGAGACTTGCTCAAGTGCACCCCTGGAGCCATAGGAAGAAACTCCTTTTTGGAGTTAGTCATGCTGAATCTCTCTAGGATTTTGTCTATGTAAGACTCCTGACTGAGAGATAACATCCGTCGTGATCTATCTCGATAGATACGGATGCCCAGAATTCTTTGTGCCTCACCCAGATCTTTCATCTGGAAATGGTTTTTCAACCATACTTTCACCGAAGTTAAGAGAGGTATGTCATTCCCAATCAGGAGTATGTCATCGACATACAATATTAGGAAGACAATCTTGCTCCCACTCGACTTGATATAAAGACATGGTTCCTCGACCGATCGAGTAAATCCATTTTCTTTAATCAGTTGGTCGAAGCGATGATTCCAACTCCGAGATGCTTGCTTAAGTTCATAAATGGAACGTTTAAGCTTGCATACTTTCTTAGGATGTTCTGGATCGATGAAACCTTCGGGTTGTACCATGTACAACTCTTCCTCCAAATAACCGTTTAAGAAGGCGGTTTTCACATCCATCTGCCAAATTTCATAGTCATGAAAAGCGGCGATCGCTAAGATAATCCGAATGGAATGCAACATGACTACGGGTGCAAAAATTTCATCGTAGTGCAAACCTGGCACTTGGGTGAAACCTTTAGCAACTAGTCGTGCTTTATAGATATCTTGTTGACCTTCCACAGAATGCTTTATCTTGTAAAGCCATTTGCATTGAAGGGGACGAACCTTAGCAGGTAAGTCAACAAGATCCCATACGTTGTTCTCATACATGGAGTCCATCTCGGATTGCATGGCCTCAAGCCATAGCTTTGAGTCAGAACTGGTCATGGCACCTTTATAGGTTGCGGGTTCACTACTCGTTAAGAGTAGAATGTCATCTATGTCATGTTCCTCGACCATACCAATGTATCTGTCCGGAGGAATAGAGACTCTTCCCGACCTCCTAGGTTCCTCAGGAATATTCACCGCAGCCGGGATTGAAGAAATTGGTTCCTCTAATGGTTGCTCGGTGTTTAGTTCTGGAATCTCCGACAGGTCGAAGGTTCTATCACTCTTTGCATTCTCGAGAAATTCCTTCTCTAAGAATGTCGCACTAGCCGCAACAAAAACACGTTGTTCGGTTGGCGAATAGAAGTAATGACCAAGTGTTCCTTTAGGATAACCTATAAAGTATGTCTTGACCGATCGCGGGCGAGCTTATCCTCGTGTCTCCACTTGACATAAGCCTCGCAGCCCCAAACCCGTATAAAGGACAAGTTAGGGACCGTTCCTTTCCATAGTTCATATGGAGTCTTGTCAACATGACTTTAGACGGACTTTGTTAAGTATTAGAGAGCAGACAGAAGAGCATAGCCCCATAATGAGTCGGGCAACACGGTGTGACTCATCATGGATCGAACCATATCAAGTAGAGTTCGATTTCTCCGTTCGGACACACCATTCAATTGAGGTGTTCCAGGTGGAGTTAAGCGTAAAGGCAATCCCACGTCTTTGAGGTGTTGATCAAACTCGTGAGAAAGATACTCGCCACCACGATCTGAACGTAGTGTTTTAATCTTTCTACCCAATAGGTTATGTACCCTATTCTGGTATTCTTTGAATTTCTCAAAGGATTCACTTTTATGCTTCATTAAGTAGACATAGCCATATCTACTTAAATCGTCCGTGAAAGTGATGAAATACCTATAGCCTTCTCGTGCGGTGATTGACATAGGTCCACATACATCCGTGTGTATAAGTCCTAATAGGTCAGCAGCGCGCATTCCAACACCTTTGAAGGAAATCCGAGTCATCTTACCGATGAGACATGATTCACACGTGCCAAATGATTGAAAATCAAAGGCCGAGATAGCTCCATTTTTGATGAGCTGTTTTACGCGTTTCTCATTAATGTGTCCCATACGGCAGTGCCATAGATACGTTTGATCTTTGTCACCAACCTTTAACTTTTTATTCATTACGTGTAATATTTCGGTGGTCTGATCTAAAACATAAATTCCGTTCATGGAGACTGCCTTGCCATAAATCATATCGTGTAATGAGAAAATGCAAGAATTATTCTCTATTACAAATGAAAAACCAAGTTTGTCAAGTGCAGAAACTGAAATAATGTTTTTCGAAAGACTGGGTACATAATAGAAGTTATATAAAAATAACTCAAATCCGCTAGGAAGCTGGATCACGTATGTTCCCCTCGAGACGGCAGCCACTCGTGCTCCATTCCCGACACGCAGGTCCACCTCACCCTTTACGAGGGGTTCGATGTTTCGGAGCCCCTGCACATGATTACACAGATGAGAACCACAACCAGTATCTAGTACCCAAGTTCCGTAACTTGCGTGGTTAATCTCAATCATATGAATAAAAGTAGAAGAAGAAGACATACCAACAGGTTTAACGCGACCTGCTTTTATGTCCTCATGATAAACAGGACATGTGCGCCTCCAATGCCCAGTCTTGTGGCAGTGATGGCATTCCATGTTTTCGGTTTTGCTCTTTGTCGCGCCTGATGAGTTACTTGCCTCACCAGGCCCACTCTTACCTGACCCTGACTTCTTGAACTTCGGTTTACCTACTGCTAGGTCTGCCTGAGCTTTGCCCTTACCCTTGCCCTTGTTTGTCACAACGAGAACATCTTGTTTCATGCTCCCACTGAACTTCATGTCCTTCTCGGTCTGTACGAGAAGGGAGTGCAGTTCATAGGGACTTTTCTTCAAATCATTCATATAGTAATTGGCTCTAAAGAGCGCAAAACCATCGTGGAGTGAATGAAGTATGCGGTCTATCACAATGTTCTCGCTGATTTTACAATCAAGCGCCTCCAGTCTCTCGACATTCTCAATCATGCTGAGAATGTGCGGGCTAACCGGTTGTCCCTTCTGGAGTCTCGCATCAAAGAAGCGAGTGGTATGCTCATAGGTCACGATTCTCGGTGCTTTCGAGAATTCCTTAGTGAGCGTGGTGAAAATCTTGTTTGCACCTTGGCTTATGAAGCGTTTCTGCAAATTGGATTCCATTGCAAAAATGAGTACGTTTTTAATCGCACCCGCTTCCATGACGAAGTCGCTATACGTGGAGACCTCGTTAACTCGAGCCGTGGGGCCTGGGGCTGGCGGGAGGGGCTCGATCGATCTGGAGCTTCCGTCGGCGGTGGCGCATTCCGTAATGCCGCCTCCCATTCCGCGAAGTTTGATCCATCATTCTTCAGTCTAGTGGACTGATTCATCTGATTCATGAAGATCCGAAGCCAGAACTCACGGTCCAATGTGGCACTTGGCATTGGGTCATCGAGGATGCCAGCCATTATGTTATTAGCAGTTTTAAAAAACGTGATCTACGCTGAAAAAGAAAGAAAACAAAAACGAAATAAGCAACTCTTCGAGGTGATTTAAGTCTATTTAAAATTCATTTTAATCGTGTAGACTCATTGCACTTGCATAATTGATCTCCCTCAAGAATAATACAAGTGATCCCAAGACTCAATTTCCGTAAATTGATAAGCCAACTGTTTAGCTAGTTCTTCCGTAAGAACTCTTGGTCGATAGATTTCCGTAAATCCTATCTATAGTCCACCATAATCACAGGATCGTACGAGTGACCATAGTGTTGAGATAAAATAGGTCAATCGGTTCCAACTTACCCGACGTAGAAGGGGTCATATTATGCCTACCGACGAAGAAGGGATTCATTGGAGTTTGACCTATAAAGACTGTTCTCAATTTTCGTTTATACGAGGAAGATCCCATCAACTTAGTATTAATTCATTTTAAGTGAACGAATATCTAGCATTACGTGAATGAATCAACTTAGGTGATGGCTTAATATGATCGTGTGACATAAGAATGTCATAGAAAACTAACGCGTGACCTCTATATGAGTCAGTTTTCATGCAATTATTAGGTGGTTTGGTTTTTAGGCGGAATATGATGCAATCTATCATTACGAAAAATAAATGAAAGAATGCAAAACGTAAATAAAAATTCCTAGTGTGGCCTATCCTAGTAAAAAGAACATAATACAACTTTGGAATCCACCGTTGGACCCGAGAAGCTTGTCTTGATGTTCCATCTTTTTCATGTAGCGGGAGTGAGCATCCGGTCTCTATCTTTGGTCTTCTCAAAATTACAATTAAAATTTACAAAATATAAACCTATTTACATTCTAAATAAAAACTGTAATAAAGAAAAACAAAATGGAGATACGAGATCTCAAAATACAACCAAGACCGTGTTCCATCATTACGGTAACACGTTCTACTAAGGCCACACTAAGTTACAACCGTTTGTAAAAAGAATAAATAAATACGTAATTAAAAGCATTCAAGGCATTCAACAATAACGATAAAAAATGCATCAACTAAAAATTAAATTTATTCGTGACATAATTCCGTAATTATGTTAAAATTAATCCAAACCACCAAAGATAATTAAAATTATGTGATAAAACCGCTTCTATCAGTTTAATTTTAATTCATCATAATCCGTTACTTTAAATGCTTTAAAATAACTAAATGGTACATTGGTGAACCGTTTCACTATTAAGCGAATGCATAAAATCCGTATTATGCACATGATATGGCCAAAAAACCGAAATTTTTTTTTTATTTTTATTTTAGCTGCTAATGCCGTGAGCAGCAAAAAGGACAAAAAAAAAAAAATTTCTTTCTTCTCACGGTTTGGCCGAGAGCAACCAATTTTTTTTTTTTTTTTTTTTTTTTTTTTTTTTTTATGAAAGATGCTCAAACCGTGAGCAAAAGGGGCGAAAAAAAAAAATTTTGCAGCTGCTCAAACCGTGAGCAACAACATCCAACACCAAATCGATTTGACAAAACCCAATTGCAATTTGAACATAATCCGGATTAAAACAAAATTACAATTGACATGATCTTAACATATTGTAATGAATATCGATTACAAGAACAATATGCAAAGAACAAATCGAAAACAAAAGATCGTCACATGGCACGTTTTCCAATGCACAACAACAACCGTGTAAAAAAAAACAACCCAGCCGTGACAAAAAAAAAAATTTTTGCCGAGACCAAAAACAGCCACACGGTTTTCAATTTTGTGCAAAAAATTATCGATTCAAAATCGTTTGATGAAAATCACATAGAAAAATTTACGTGGTCTCGCTCTGATACCACTTGTGGGGTAATATCCGTATAATACCCTTAAATCATAGGATTATAACGTAAATTTAATATGCAATTTATTGTCATAAACAAAAAAAACAACAATGAAACGATAAAGATTAAGAATCAACCTCGGGTCCTTTGTAGTGCGGCGTAAAGAACAGAAATCAACAGAGATTTCCTCCTAATCGTTGCACCCAAGACCGTCTGAGACTATGCCCTTGTGCTAGAATTACTCTCTAATTGACTTGCAATATTGAGAGAGTTGTTATGTG
Source organism: Silene latifolia (assembly GCF_048544455.1). NCBI lineage: Eukaryota > Viridiplantae > Streptophyta > Magnoliopsida > Caryophyllales > Caryophyllaceae > Silene > Silene latifolia. The sequence goes on along the minus strand of NC_133530.1, from coordinate 23,226,473 downwards.
AGTTTTTCCGATGTGAGATCTGAATTTTGAGAGGCAATGTTCTCAAAACCCTAATTATTTTTGCAAAATTACAATTAGCCTACAAAAAGAGAGAGAGCTCCCTTTTTGTTCATTTGGTTCGGCCAAAAACCGAGTGAGAGGGGAAGCCTTGGGCTTTTTCATTTCCTCTTCATTTTAACTCGTGGTCCGACTCCAAATTACTAAATGTATATGACGCGGTCTTATTATAAATTGTCATCGGTTGTCGGTATTTTAAAACATCGTCTAGTAACAAGTATTAGCCGATATATTAATACATGTCCGACAAAAACAATATTGTATAATTAATTCAATATACATTAATTAAATATAACCGTTTATATTTAATTTACGAATTAACTGTTTAATTCGCCTTAACCCATTTAATTTAATCCGTATTAAATAAAATATCTCAACATCGCATTTTGACTAATTACTAGTCAAATAACTCGGACTAACTGCTTAGTCAATTTTGGCATCTACATGACTGTATTTTCATACCGTCACATCTCTCAAACGTATCCTATAGGTGTGACTTTTAGGGACCAGTTGATCACCGCCATCTGTATGACAATAACGTCAAACTTATCTAGCAAGCCAACCGTTATTGATAAACGTGGACCAACTGATTATAATACAAAAGTATACCCTTTGATCCTTTTAGAGATTTATAAGTCCTTGCACTGACTGTAAAGGACACCAGCCCCAACAAGCTCCCACTTGTCCGTACAAGTGTATGTGCAATGACGTTATCCGCACTAACTGGAGGACACAAGCTCCAACACACAGTTCATGGGAAAGAGGCTTGTCCATTGTGTGGGGAGGATATCGAGTCTGAATACTTGAAGTCTTCTCGTAAGTATGTGTATATGGGAAATAGGAGGTTCTTGTATCATGAGCATTGTTATCGCAAGATGCAGAAAGCATTCAATGGAAGACAAGAACTTCGTCAACCTCCTAGAATTTTGAGTGGGCATGAAGTTTATCAGAAAGTAAAGCATATTGAGATAGATTATGAGAAGAAGAGCGGCTCTAAATTGTCTACTCGTGGGTATAAGAAAAAATCCATATTTTTTGATAAACTTCCATATTGGCACGACACGGAGGTCGTGCATTGCCTCGATTTCATGCACATTGAGAAAAATGTCCGTGATAATATTATCAATATCCTTTGAATGTTCCTGGTAAAACAAAGGATAACGCCAGCTTTGACTAGGGAAGATATGAAAATTATGGGTATTAGGCTAGAGTTGGCACCACAGAAGAGAGGTAATCGTACATTTTTACCGCCACACTTTTACCCTTTCACGGAATGAGAGAAAAGAGTTCTGTGCATGCTTGAATGGAATTAAAGTGCCACATGGTTATTCGTCGAACATCAAAAGCCTAGTGTCGATGCAAGACCTAAAACTCACCGGGTTAAAGTCACATGATTGTCACACTTTGATGCAACAATTACTACTTGTGGCTATTCGTTCCATTTTACCTGAAAAGGTAAGATATGCTATAACTAGATTCTGTCTCTTCTTCCAGTCCATATGCGAGAAAGTCATCGATCCCGATGACGCGGATTCATTGCAGGACCTCGTTGTAACCTCTCTTTGTCAGTTGGAAATGTATTTTCCACCCTCTTTCTTCACTATCATGATTCATCTGACCATTCACTTGGTTAGGGAGATTTTGTACCTTGGGCCGTGTACTTGAGATACCAGTATCCTTTCGAAAGATTGATGAAAGTCTACAAGGACTATACATCTAATCGGTATCGTCCGGAAGGTTGTATTGCTGAACGCGCTATTTTAGACGAAGCTCTTTCATATTGTTACGCTCATCTCTCCCCTGAGGAGTTGATTGGCGTTCCTAAGAATCGTCATAGTGACTGGATGACCGGAAAAGGTATTAGGGGCCGGGTTGAAAAAATTGTGACACGTGAAATGTTGCATTTAGCACACATGTATGTGCTAAACAACGAAGATGAGGTGCAACCTTATATTCAACAACACAAAGATGAGCTCAAATACGATCACCAAAACAAGACCGAGAAGTGGATTGCGAACGAGGATACGAAGACGTTTCCAGAGTGGTTTAGGAATATTGTCTTACGATTGTCTTGATCAAACTGGTGATGACATCTCTCCTAGGTTACTATGTCTTGGTTTAGGTCCAAATGCCAGGGTCACCTTTTACAACAGTTTTGCCATTAATGGATATACTTTTTACACCCGCAAGCAAGATGAGTTGAGCACAATGCAAAATAGTGGTGTGAGTTCTGAATTTGAGGCAATGCACTTTGCTACTTCAAAAGATAAAAAGCCTATTTGGGGAAAATGCCTTTATTATGGTGTTATTCAAGAAATATTGGTACTAGATTACATTGATTTCACAATGCCTTTGTTTCGATGTAACTGGGTTGATAACAACATCCATTGTGTCCGAATGGATAAGATGGGATTTACGTTGGTCAATCTGGGTAAGGTTGGCAATAATAAGGATGATCCTTTCATAATGACATCCCAAGCTAAACAAGTGTTCTATGTCACCGATCCTATGGATAAGAAGTGCATTGTTGTACTTGTCTATAAGGAGTAGAAGGAGTAGTCCATCCGATAATGGTGATGATGATCGGGATGTCGTTTTTGAGGGAATGGATCAGTCTACCACTGTATCTTATTTCGACGATGTTGACACTGATCATGAGGACACTGAAAGCATCTATATGCGTGATGACCATGGTGAAGGTATTTGGGTTAACGAAGAAACTATGACATCCAAGAAACGTCCCCGATCCTGAGATAGTTCATCGAGGACACGGTGATATGGACGACCAACATTTTGAGTCATTTTCGGACCAATAATTTGATGGTTTAATTTATTGGTAAATCAATAATGGTCATTATATTGTTAAATAAAAATTCCCAAATTTGCATGGCATGGTAAATCCTGTAGCTTAGATATGCAGTGTTACAGGTTTGGACTGTAATGGAATTACAGTAATTTAAAAAAAAAAAAGGTTCAACAATAACAACGGTTATATTTAAATTACCCGTTGTTAATACTTTCAACAACGGGTGTAGTACCTCTACCCGTTGTCAATGATTTTTTGACATATTTCATTTTGGCGCAAATTTGGTGAAAATATATTACAACGGGTATATTTTAACCGTTGTAATAAACTTTTGACAACGGTTGACTTTTATTGACCCGTTGTTATTAACATATAACAACGGTTCTTCTTTGAGCACCCGTTGTCAATAGTTTGTCTTAATAAAAAACTAATTTAGAAACCCATACAGCATGCCATACACAAACACACACAACATTATTAGTTCAACCGTTGGTATCTGAGTTAATTCTTCTCTCTTCCTCGCTTTTTACATTCTCGTCGCCGCCGTCGCCTTGATTTCGACGCCTTGATTCCGTTGCCTTCCCTTATCATTCTCGCTCGTTCTCTTTATCATCATCATCAACAGGTATGTTCACTTTAATTTTGTGTTTCGTCATTAGGGTTTTAAGACGATCATCTTGTTTCTTTTTCATGCATCTGTTTTTCGTCTTCTTTGTTATCTTTATCATCCCGCATCATCTACTTCACTCCTCTTATTAGGGTTTAGGATTTTAGAAGCTCAATCTGTTGTTTTAAATTTTCATTCCTATTAGGGTTTAGGGTTTTAGATAATACTGTGCATGTACGTTGTTAAGTTGTTCATTTCCGGCTATATCATTCATATTTGGGTTTTAGGATTATCATGGGTGAAAAACGTAAAAGAAGTCAAAAGAATAATGAGCCTGGTGATAATAAGCCTGGTGAGAGGGGTGCTACGAAGTGCAGAAAGTCCTTGCGGCTATAGCCGCTAAACGGCCGTTCCAAATAACATGGAGTGAGATGGGTTTCCCTCTTTGGTCCAAATGCGGGTCTTTTCTCCAGTTGGATTGGTACTTGCACAAGAGAGTTTGTGCCTATCCATTTAGATGATTTTAGAAATTTGAATCCAAAATTGGCGGAGTTATACTTGGCTCGTGTAAAGGAAGGCTTTATTATACCCGATAAAAGCCATGATGAGTATTTAATGCATAATGCAGCGGATGTCCACAGCGGTGGAGGTGTGGCGTTGCTAGGGATTGGTTGTATGTGGACAAGGCAACGGGGAGATGCGTAAGAGCCCACCGGAAAACAAGTGTCCCACCATCAGTCAGGAACAATGGGATCTTTTCAAAAAGATGAGAACTACTGAGAAGTTTCGGGTTAAATATCCTCGCCTTTTAACGATTTACCTATCATTTTTTTAATTAATGAGTCCTTTATATAATCTTTTTATTATCTCATCTACTTGCGCTTTTATATAATTATTTGAAGGCCGTTAGCGGAAGAAATCGTGCTAACATTTCATGCAAGAAGGGGAAATGGTATGGTTCTCGGCGGTTCTGAAAGATAGAAAAGAACCTCGTAAGTAGCATGCATTATTCCCCTGTGAGACTTTATTTTTTAATCACACTTGGACTTGCATTGATACACATTTACGTGTATAAATGTTACCATGTTAATGTGTAGGTGGCAAAGGGAGTGAAAGAGGTGGATCGGCATGTAACTTATAAAGAAGGGCACACGCCTAAAGGATCCCGATCGTCGCGTGACAAATATGATGAGGAAGTTTTGGCCAACATAGTAAGCATTATTTTATTAAGGCGAGTTCATTACTAACTTTATTATTTTAGTCACAAATATAATTTGAAGTTTATTTAATATATTATAGGACAACGTATTGAAAGAGGTAGAAGAAGGGAAATTCACTCCCGGTGGTCGTAATGACGTTCTTGCTAGAGCGATCGGCCGACCCGAACATCCAGGTCGTTTTGGGCGTCCGTTACAGGTTGGAGTAACGAAATATTATGGGAAAACTGCCCAGATAAAGAAGAAAAGGAAGACTAAGTCTGAGAAGGCTGACATGGTAACATTTATTCTATTATTTTCATTTAAGTTCAATTCACATGTTATTGTTGGGATAAAAATTGTTGACACATTACATTCTTGGCAAGCGACTTGATTAATGGCATCCGTACTACTAAAAGTGAATCTTGGAGGTAAGCTTTCCGAAGAAGAAGTGAAGATGATGGAGGATGTCATTTCTAAAGGGGGTAATAATAAGGTACAACAGATTCGTCAAGAGGCCGCTACTACCTTGGCAATACATGAGAAGGAAGTATCGGTCAACGAGATTCAGAAAGATCAGGTACCTAATAATGCTTCAGAAGTTGTAACAACTAAAGCCGATCAGGTACCTAATACTTCCTTATTTTTCTTTTTTTTTTTTTGGGTAAGATCAGGGGGTGTGTTCACTGCCAACTCTAATGCTATAACCCGACATGGTGCCATTGAATTGGTTAATTTTATTAGGTAAATAATGGGTCGAAAAGGAGATGCAACTTGAGAAGACGGTGATGGAAAACAAAGCATACATCCTCTTCAAGTCGGTTCCTGTTTTGAGTAAGGTATGAATGAAGTGTTTAATTAGTTAAATTTATATGAATTCTGAAGTTTGTGCAAAAATCGGCCCGAGAGAAAGCGTTTTTGCAAAAATTTTTGAATCTTTGAAGCGTTTTGCAAAGATATAATAATGTATGTGTATATTCTTCAGGCCGTAAACAAGAGGCCGATTATTCTTCGACCCTAATAGAACCGAAAAGCCACATGTGCGTGTTGGCTGGGGTCTCGTAGAAATGCACACCAAATCTGCAGCAATGAAAGCGTAGTTCATGGCGAAAAACTTTTTTGCGAATCATACCAAAGTAGAGATAACTACAGTCTTACCAGGCCATGAAAACTTGCAACTGCTGTCCCGGTTCGTGACGACATTACCATTCTCCGGGAGATGCGCTTGGAAGTTTCATCCAATGGCCTGAAACTCACATCTACTTGACGAAGATATCTCCGCCTCAAAGGCGGAAAGCAGTTGGGGTTAGAAGAAATACCTTTATATATATGTTATATTTTTAATTGTTGAATGTTTTTATATGATAAATTTATATGTTATTTTTTTTTGTAGGGAACAAAAAAGACGGCTTTGGCGGATAAGCCTAAGTCCACAGACATGCCAACGACCTCGTCGAGACAACAACTTGATGAGGTATTTAATTAACTTCTCCATTTTTTTAAAAATTAACCTCGCTCCCTTTATTTATATTTTGTCTGTATTTATAAAAAACATGGTAATTTTGTGTAGGGGACAAAAAAGACTGATAAGCCTAAGTCCCAGTCTTACTCGCTACTACTACCTCATCATTGAAAGAGCAGTTGACGAGGTATTTAATTAAGTACGCTTTTATTTTTATTACTCCAACTAGGATATGTTACCTTTGGATTTTTTATTATTTTAATTATCTACTACATGTGTAGGTTGGTGGTAGTAGCACAAAATCAAAGACTCATTCTTTCCGGACACGAAAGTTAGGAGTTTAAACTCCACACAATATAAAGGGAAGGATTACATGCAAAAAGTAAGAACGGTGACGATGATGAGACTGCATGAGGAGGCTGGCCATCGCATAGCCACCGAGCAAGTGATAGTTATTCCGCTCGAGGAGGATATTCTAGGGGCTAAGCGCCAAACGCTTATATCATGGGATCTGCTAGCCGTATGGGCTGGCCTAGACCAGATTGATATAGCACACATATTTGTTTGGATGAAGTAAGTTTCTTAATAAATAATTTCATAGTCTAATATTCTGACTACTAGATAGTGTTTTAAATACCGGAATTAATACCGTAATAATGTAGGATATTGAAATTGAGAGTGATCCCCGAGAAGAATATTCCATCTGATCAATACGGATTCCTGTGCCCCTATGTTTTATCTTTATTTATTCCGGATTTCTCGTTCGAACAACGGGTAGATTATATTGCTCAGCAATTGGCGACAACCAAGAAGCTGATTTTTGGCGCTTATAATGAAAAAGGGTAATAAACAAATTAATATTACGTTTCCCCCTACAATTGCATTTTCATAACTAATATATGTACTTGTTAATAATGATGATGTCTCTTGATGTAGGACTCATTGGGTGCTAGCGGCCATCATGCCGACAAGGAATAAAGTTTTACGGTTGGACTCTTTACATCATCAACCAAGCGAGACTTTTAAGCACTTGATTAATATGTAAGTTTATAATACTGATTTATTTATAATAACATTTTCAATTTTTATTTATAGAAAAAAGCTCTTTCATATTTTTGCCCCTAAAAAAATTAGTTTCTGCCTCCTTTTTTATTTTTTAAAAAAAGGGTCTTAAAGAAGAAAAGAGCAAACGAGCGGGGATCAACCCACGAAAGATTCGATGTTGGCCCCGATTTTATTACGATAACAGTGGGTACGTGCTCAAATACAATAACATTAAGTGCAAAATCTGTGTTTAATACTAATACAATACCTAAAGTTCAAGATTCAGATGTGAGCCTTCTCTCGTCTGTTTTTTTTATGTAATAATAGGCCCCTCGCCAGCCAGATAGCATACAATGTGGATACTACGCTTGTCGGTTCATGTTGGAGATTATTAGGCGAAGATATCTCATTATTCCAGAAAAGGTTAGTAATAATTTAAACATGTGTTTATTATTTTTTTTTAAATTAGAGCTAATGTTGTCTTGCTTTGTCGCTATATATACCATGATGTTGCTAATGTTGTCTTGCTTGTTGCTATATATACCATAATGTCTTCTCTTTGTTTTTCCTTGCAGTATGCAATCAACCCGTCAATGATTGAGCAAGTACTCAAGTATAGATATAGACGAGGTAAGAGACATGTGGGGCAACTACGTCTTAGAATATAGAAATGCATGATACTCAGAGTTTAGATCAACTTATTAGTAAATTTTTTGTTGAAGTTAGGGAATGATTAGTTCATGTAAATTCAACTCCTTGTAAGTATATATATATATGATGCATTTCTTTGTTGTCGTTGAATTGAATCTATTGAGTTCGATGAACCGGTATTATTTATCTTTGTGTCTTTGGTATATGGTTTCTTTGACATATGCGGGTTTTTGAATGGCATGAAACAAATTTAATTTTTAAAAACATTAGGAGTTAAGTAATAAAACGGTTACTAAAAAAACCGTTGTGAATACCTTTCACAACGGTTAATAAAAATAACACCGTTGTGAATGACATTCACAAATACCCGCGCATAATATTCAACAACAGGTTTTAATCGAAGAACCGTTGTTAAAAGTCTTCACAATTTTGGAGGTAAAATTACAACAACGGGTATTAAACTAAGAACCGTTGTTACTAACAATTTCAACAACGGGTATGTACCATAAACCCGTTGTCAAAAGACTTCACAATTTTGGAGGGAAAGTTACAACAACGGTTATACATACGACAACCGTTGTTATATTATTCCCTCCAAAATTTTGAAACACTTTCCACATCGGAGAACACCCAACAACAACGGCTTTTAACCGTGGTGAATACTTTAGACAACGGTTTCATTAAATAACCAAACCGTTGTAAATACCTTCTACAACGGCCGCTTTAACAACGTCCGCCTTTTGTTTTTACAACGGTTTTTACCCGTTGTTATAGGCTGTATCTGTAGTAGTGAACTTCTAAAATGTCAGTGCAAGCTTTTACCTCAAGAGTAACATTGGGGGTTACTTATTCAAATTCGACAAAAATCACATCTTCTGAATTCTTATACAATTTGATAATATCCCGTGTTTATCGCAGTCTATTTGTAAATTTTATTATTATAATTGAAAAAAAATTATAAGTTATATATGACATTTAAGATTTTAATGATAAATAAATTAACCTTTCTCAAATATTATTAACTTGGTTGTTAATTTGACAACCTCGATTAGAATGTATATACGGATGATTTCAACTTTTAACACTTTAATAACTACTGTAATTTTATATGTTACGTATGCCTGTTTGTCAAGTTTCTCAAAACTGATAGCCACGTTAACACTTGAACGATTTGTTTTCAACATCCCGTGAAATTCACGGATAACAAAACTAGTTAAAACAATAATAATCCCTTCAGAAGTTCCTCTTCTCGTATTTGGCTTCATGTCAAATTTATAAGAGTTTGACCATATGTATTAAATACTCTGTAATACATTAATGTATGTTACCGTGAAAAGATATCTACGATTAAAATAAGTCAACGAAAGAGTAAAAGGTTAGTGAAGCTTACTGCAAGATAAAAGGAACATGAATAAAATAAGAAGAAGAACGTAAGAGTTCTTTCCAACCATGTGATAGATTTTTGAAGAACTTTTAGACGGTTCGAGTTCAATTACTTGATTATTGTACGAAATTATGAGTACAACCCTTTTTAATATATACTCGACTTATCAAAGAAATCTGTTAAGAGACAATGAAAGGGAAGTTGTGTATATTATTGATCATATGAAGCGTTTATATAGGTACAACCATGGGCCAATATTAGGAAAGCTATATAACTAATACTAATAGGAATATTATTCCTTAACACCTCCCTCAAGCTGGAGCATGGAGATCAAGAATGCTCAGCTTGGAGAGAAGATAAGAAAATGGTTGCACACCCAAAGCTTTGGTGAAAATATCAGCAAGCTGCTCGTTCGTCGAGATATGAACCGGAGCAATCAAACCTTCTGTAATCGCATCACGATCAAAATGACAGTCAATCTCAATGTGCTTAGTCCGTTCATGAAAGACCGGATTCTGAGTAAGATGGATCGCAGACTGACTATCACAAAATAGATTCATAGGCAAAGGAAAAGGGACCTCCAAGAAAGATAACAATCCTATCAACCACTTCAACTCACTGGACAACCGCCATGGACCGATATTCCGCCTCACCAAGAGAGCGAGACAGTCGACTGTTTCTTCGTCTTCCAGGAAATAGGGGAGCCCCCAAGAGTAATGAACCATCCACTAGTGGATCGACGGGACAAAGGGCATCCTGCGTAATTAGAATCACACCACCCAGAGATAGCAAAATCACTGGCAGAACGCAACAAAATACCTTGGCCGGGGCTACCCTTCAAGTATCGTACCACACGCTAGGCTGCGTCATGATGCTCTTGCCGTGGTTCTTTAAGGAAACGAGAAAGTATGTGTACCGCATAAGACAAGTCGGGACGAGTAACTGCAAGATAAACAAGCCGACCAACGAAACGGCGATAGGACTCGATGTTTTCGAGAACCGGACCACACGCTAAACCCAGCTGATGATTTTGCTCCAATGGCGTGGCAGCTGGCTTAGCACTAAGCAGTCCCGTTTCAGAAATAATGTCCAATGCATATTTCCGTTGACTCAAATAAATTCCTTCTGCACTGCGCGCTACTTCAAGTCCAAGAAAATACTTGAGAGTGCCCAAATCTTTCATGTGAAAACAGTTCCCCAAATAGTCTTTAAAGGCAAAGATAGCGGAAGCATCATTTCCCGCAATAACAAGATCATCAACATAGACAAGAACAAATAATCGTACCTTATCTTGCGAGAAAGAAAACAAGAAATAATCGGAATAAGATTGTCGAAAACCATAGTGTCGAAGGGCCGTGGCTAATTTAGCAAACCAGCAGCGCGGTGCCTGTTTCAAGCCATATAATGATTTCTTTAGGCGACAAACCATGCCCTCTCGTCCACGACCGAAGCCATGTGGAAGACGCATGTATACTTCCTCATCCAAATCCCCATGCAAAAAAGCATTGTGAACGTCCATTTGATGCAATTCCCAGTTATTTACAGCTACAACGGAGAGAAAAGCACGTATAGTAACCATCTTAACAACCGGCGCAAAAGTTTCACCATAATCCAATCCTTCAGTCTGGTGGTTGCCAAACACAACCAAACGAGCTTTATATCGCTCAATGGTACCGTCGGAATTTTATTTAATTTTGTACACCCAACGGCAGCCCAGGGCCTTTTTGTCAGCTGTAAGAGTCGTGAGCTCCCACGTTTCATTGCATTCAAGAGCATCAATTTTATCTTTCATAACAACACACCACTTCTCATCTCCTATTGCTTCCTTAGAGGAAGGAGGTTCAACATTTTCAGTAATGGCTGCAAGAAAAACTCGATGTTTTTCCGAAAAAGAATGAGAATCAATATAATTTGCTAAGGAATAAGGTGTACCTGAAGACGACGAATCCGGACTTGATGAGCGCGAGGAATCAGAAGTGCGTGCGGTGCCAAGGACATAACCACTCAAACGGGAATTTGGGAATTTCTGGCGTCGACTCTGACCCATTTCATCAGTACCCTTATCAGCAGCCGTGGAGGAAGGACCCGTGGACTCACCCGTGGGCTCTGTCACACCCGTGGACCCCCCCTGCCCGTGGCTCAATCAGTCATGCCTGGGTCCGAGGACTCGCCCTGTCCCGTGGGCCCCTCTGACCAATAGGACCCCCCTTGCACCTGAACCTGTGTCATCAACCGTACCATTAAACGGGGTGTCGAAGGCGAGCTCATCATCACGGGAGGAGGCAGTTAACGCAGTATAAGGAAACACGTCCTCGTGAAAAACAACGTCACGAGAAACAAAGTAGGAACCAGTTTCAACATCGTATAATTTCCAACCCTTTTTATTATGGGGGTAACCTACGAAAATACACTTCCGTCCCCGTTTTTCAAACTTGTCTCCACGGGTATTCTGATTATGGGCAAAACATAGGCAGTCAAAGACACGCAAATTCGTATATAATGGAGCCTTACCATAAAGACACTCATAGGGAGTCTTATTGTCAAGCAAGGGAGAAGGAGTGCGATTTATCAAATGAATAGCAGCAAGAATACATTCCCTCCAAAATGTCTTGGGTAAATTGGCCTGGACAAGAAGAGCCCGACCAACATTTAAAATATGTCGATGCTTGCGCTCGACACGACCATTTTGTTGAGGCGTGCCAACACAAGAGGTTTGAAAATGTATCCCATTTTTAGAAAATAGCCAGCCATACATTTAAATTCATTCCCATGATCGCTTTGAACCGATTTGACAGAAGTAGAAAATTGATTATCAACCATAGCCAAAAAATTCAAAAACATATCTGTAACCTCTGTTTTATCAACCAATAAATATACCCAAGTTGCCCGGGAAAAATCATCAACAATCGTACGGAAATATTTTGCACCACAAGAAGAGACAATACGGTAGGGTCCCAAAAGGTCACAATGAATTAATTCAAACATTGCAGAAGCATGTTTATCATTCAAAGTAAAACTATTGCGATGCTGTTTTGCAAAATGGCAAGTCTCGCAAACAAAAGGCTTACTAAAATGAAGACTATTAGTAAAAGAAATAGCTTTAAAAGCTTTATTCGACGGATGATCCAACCGTTGATGCCAGAGAGAAGCAGAGCCCGTACTCACGGAATTCACCACTTCGTCCTTAGCATGCGCACTTATCCAATAGAGACCATCTCGCAGCTCACCTACTCCAATCGTCGTCTTCGTATAAGAGACCTGAATAAGACAAGAATCCTTAGCAAAGACAAACAAAAAATCAGCAGTAGCCGTAAGTTGTGAGACGGAAATAAGGTTACAAGTCAAACTGGGAAAATATAAAACATCATGGAGAGTCAACGACTCATTTATGTAGACCGAGCCCATAAGCGTCGAGGCAACCTGTTGGCCATTTGGAAGACCAACCGGCCGAGAGGCAATGGTACATGGTGTCACTAAACACGACAAGTTTCCCGTTACGTGATTAAATGCACCCCAAAATCCAGAAAAACATACCACTTAAGCGATCCGAGACAGACGTGGTGTTAGTCGAGACACCCGAGTGAACAAGATGAGCCTGCATCGAGGGATTCACACCAGACGAGGTCCCATCAGAGGACCCAGCAGACCCAGCGGAACCCGAGCCCTGTCCAGAACCTGAACCAGCCGTCCCAGACCCAGAACCACGAGCAGAACCACGTGCCTTTCTGCGAGCATGTCGAAGATCAGCTAAAGAACGCGGCCTATCGCCCCACCAATCAGGAAAATTTTGAGATTTGATATAGCAGTTGTTTATGGTATGACCATGTGTTTCACAGAAATTGCAATAAAACCGGCTACGCTCACCACGTTCTTGATCACGCAGAGCCTAGCCCTCCAATCGATAGTCGAGTTCGGTGTGGCAAAAGCAACGACATCCGAGGCATCAATAGAGGGAGCAGGGGAAGCGCGTAATCTTTCCTCCTGTAATACCACCTGATAGGCCCGACTAAGGGAGGGAAGAGGGTCAAGTTGGAGCTGGTGCGAGCGCACACTAGAATACAAAGACGGGTCGAGACCAATTAAAAACTGATGCAAGAGTTCGTTGTCCGTTCGCTTGATAGCATCCGTACCGATATTACAGGAACAATTTCCGCACTTACAAGCAAAAGGAGGTTCATGGACGATAAGGGCATCCCATAATGATTTCAAATTACCAAACCTTTGCCTTGTCGACAGTCACGTAACTGAGTCTTGAGGCCGTGTATTTTCGACCCATCAACAACATAAAATTGCGCTTCCAATTCTGCCCAAAGGACAGACGCATCTTCAGCATAAGAAATTGCATGGAGCAAGGAGGGATCAATGGTATTCCGAATCCATTGAATAATCGTGCAGTGAACGACCTCCCAATTATCAAGATCAAATTTTGTAGTCGGATTTTTAATTGAGCCATCAACAAAGCCAAACTTCCGTCGAGACTTCAAGGACATGCGTATGGAATTTCGCCAATCGTCGTAATTATCGCGACGAAGAGTAACATGAGAAATTTTAGCACCCGGAATGTCGTGAGATCCGAGGTAGTAGGGATTAGAGAAATCGAGCTTCGGTGGCTCAATGTCGTCACCGGTCATAGTGGCGGCTATGATGATCTTCGTTTTAGGGTTTGTGTGTTTTTTTTTTAGGGTTGTGAGAGAACCTGAGAACCTGATACCATGTTAAGAGACAATGAAAGGGAAGTTGTGTATATTATTGATTATGAGAAGCGTTTATATAGGTACAACCATGGGCCAATATTAGGAAAGCTATATAACTAATACTAATAGGAATATTATTCCTTAACAAAATCAGTGATTATGTTCCAATTTCGCATTTGGAAATATTTTTACAAATCTGTAATTATGAGTTCTCGATTTTGTACAAGTACATTTCATCTTTTGATTATGTTTCATTTTCGCATTTGGAAATGTTTTTCATTGATTTTGTGAACGATAATAGATAATGACACTTAAAACAGGATATCGAAAATTTGTGAAATGTTATCGTGTTCGTATATTGAGTGTCTAAGGAGTCACAAAAACTCCGGAGAGACGGTCTCTCAATAACGTTATTGAGATACCTCTCATATGATGGGTGAGGGCCTACTGGATTTCTTTTTTCCCTATTATGTCTCCACTAAATTTGTGAGAGACAGTCTCTTATGAGACCTACTGCTATGAACTATGAGCTGTCGAAATGCCAATTTTGTTGTATTGTATTACAACGAACGCAAGTTTGAATGTTTTCAAAAAACTATATGAATTTTAAAGTACAACTTACAAGTTTGAATGTTTTCAAAAAAAAAAAATTACAATTCGATTTTATCATTTTATAAATTTAATCGAAAATTATATGAATTTTAGATGGTGTTTGGCCCCATTTTTCAAGTGTTTTTCCAACTGAAAAAATAGAAACTGGGTCAAACACTACTTTTTAGGAAACTATTAACAATTTTTATTAAACAGAAATTGTAAAATTGACCCCTAGAAACAGAAGTAGCAAATTGCTACTTCTGTTTCTATTTTCACGCTACTCTTGTGCTCTTTGAGCGCCAAACCCAAAAAAAAATACCGCCAGATATCAATTCCCAGAATTGTTTTGCCTGTTATAAAAATTAAAATTTTTCTTATTCTTCTCAACACACATCAATACCTCTTCTCTAATCCCTGACATTCGTACAAGTACCAGGTACTTGTTCTCCTTCCTCTTTTATATTGGTTTATTACTATGTTTATAATCATCCTTCTTTTACAATGATTTTTTTTCATAGTTGATTTTGTTTATGTTAATGAGATTATCAAGAGGATGTAAATTGATTATTTAATTTTAGTGGAACTTGAGTTTTACAGTTCAGAATATGTGAAAATTGTTACAACGAATTAGGAATTTAAGATTAAAAGTAGATATATGGTGTGGATTGGTATTGAATTAATAAGTATTGCTTGAAAATTAAGCTTTGGTTTGGATATGAGTAAAGGGGGTGGGATTCCTTGATAGCATGAAATGAAAAAAAATATACAGGGACATGATTTGGTTTGAACCAGAGAAATAGAGAGATAGTAAGATGGGATATATTAACAATGAACTTTAGTCGATTGATGATATCATTCTACTTCTTTTTCTTATGGTAACTATAAAATTCACTAGGAAGATATAGTTAGAGAGTCTGTCAAGATAATTTAAACCGGAATATAAAAAGCGTTATGATATAGTCTTAAGTTAAGACGACCTTAAAAAGAGTTTATAGTTAGTCTTGTTTAAGATCGTCTTAACTTAAGGCCTCTCACAAACTCTTTAAATTTTCACCTTTATTTTACTCGGATGTAATAGCACATCGTCTTAAGTTAACACGGTCTTAAACAAGTATAAATAGGAAATTTAATGGCAAGAACATTGATGAATTCTTGTGCATCCTATTGATGTTAATTTTTTTTTCAATAGACGAAACGAAATGCATCGAAGATTTGCTTCAACTCCTTATTCAACAGAGAACAACAACACTGACCCTAACGTCAGAGTTACTCCTAGAGCACCCTCATCTATGGTAAGCCTCTTCAAATTGTAGTTACCATTTTATTTTACCAAGTGTGGTTGAATTAATTTCTTGCTTCTTATTTGAAATTTACATTTTAGGGAAAACAACCTGTTGATTATGGCGTTCATGATTTTTCAACATCTCAATCAATGACTGGATTATTAAATTCTTGCATGAATGATCAGGTTTGTGATTTGTGTAGCTTTAAACTATAGTCTGTTATCTTTGTATTTATGACTTAAATATGATTGTGAGCTTGAATTGCTAGATTTATCATCCAAAGATGATGAAAAGTCAACATCGAGTACGACCTACCGATCCTTCAAATTTTGTTCCGAAAAAAGAGAAGGCAAATTGGGATCGAGTAACAACAAAGATATTTTGTGAAATATGCGCTGAAGAAGTTCATGTTGGAAATAGGCCTAATACACACTTTAATAGAGTAGGATGGGAAAATGTGGTGAGAAAATTTCAACTTAGAACTAGGCGAAGGTACGACAAAGCACAACTTAAGAATAAATGGGAATCTTAAAAAACTTATTATAAGACATGGAAGCAATTAATTGGCCCCGAGACTGGTCTAGGATGGGATCACGAAAAAGGAACCATTGATGCTGATGATACATGGTGGGATGAAAAGGAAAAGGTTAGTTACAACATTTAAGTACTATGAATATAATATTCAATATCATGTCGTAATACAATATTATAAACTTAGAGGGTTTATTCTAAAAAAATTGCAGGTTAATCCTGAAGTAGCTAATTTTCGACATGGTGGTGTAGAGAATTTGAAAGAAATGGAAATAATGTTTTCTAAAACATTTGCAACTGGCAATGATTCTTTCAATCCATATATTGTGAATCAGTCCGACTTTGATGAAGGATATGATGCACCTAATGAAGAATTTAATGATGATTTGGTTGATGAGACAAATGTTGATTTGGAAAACATTGAGGTAGATATTGATTTGACTTCAAAAAAAGAGCAACTAAATGAAAAGAAAAGAAAGGAAAAGACACCGAATGAGGGGAAAGGTAGTATATCAAAGGGCAAGAAATCAAAAGTAAGTACAGCCTTGTTTATGCAAAGTCAGCTGGACAGAATATGTAATGTGATGGAGAGTACAATTACAAATACCAAAACGAGTGATCAATCTGGATATAGTATCACCGAGTGCATAGCTGTGTTAAAAAACATTACAGCAATAGAGCCTAAAAGTGAGCTATTTATGCGGGGTACACGTTTATTTGTTAAACGTGAGTATAGAGAAATATTTATTGCACTGGAAGAAGATGATATTCGAGTTAATTGGCTGGAAGAGGAGCTCAAAAGAGAGAAAAGCCACACGTCTCGATGCTAAATTTCATTTGTATTTGCTATCATGTTAGTCATTTTAGTTATATTACTCTTAAGTTGTTTAATTTGAAGTCATTTTAGCTATGGTAGTCTTAAGTTGTTTAATTTGGTTAGGTGGTTAATGATATTTAAATAAGTATGGCATTTCTTATGTAGCAACTTAATTTGGCTGCGATGTTTATGAAATTTAAACAAGTATGACATTTTTTTAAAATTTTAATCGTATGATACATTTTATTTTATATACTTTGCCTTTTTATAGTATGTTGAAGGTCTTAATGTTGATGATGTAAATGACGGTGGAATGAATGAGATGGATATTCATGATATTGAAGAAAACCTCGATTCGGATTCAATGAGTGAGAATGAGACAGAAAATAAAGATCCGGAAATGGACATGGAAGTGTTGCTTCAACAACAAACCTATGAAAAACTGAGGTTGTATGTGCTTCTCGCCTTTGGATTGATAGTGTGCACAGAGTATTATGATAAATTTCTTTCAAAGCAAAAGGTGAGAACATCAATTTGTTTAGGATGGCAATTTGTGATTGAAGTGCTTAATACACCTGATGAAAGTTACAGGACATTTAGGATGGAATCACATGTCTTTATAAAATTAGCCAATTTATTAGTGGCTAATTACGGGTTACATCCAACTAGAGAGATGCGTGCAGAAGAGGCACTTGCAATATTTCTGGTTATTTGCGCACATAATCATTCCAATCGTACTTTTCAAACTAGGTTTAAGCATTCAGGAGAAACAATTAGCAGGAAATTTAACGAGGTTCTAACATCTCTGGTGGCTTTTTCTAGAGACATCATAAGACCCCCAGATCATCTTTTTAAAGAAGTTCCTAGTAAGATTCGAGAAGATTACAAATTTTGGCCTCATTTTGAAGGGTGTATAGGTGCTATAGATGGTACTCACGTTCGTGCAGTAATTATTCCTAAGGAGGACGAGATCCCTTATATCGGTAGAAAAAATTACGCAACGCAAAATGTCATGGCATTTTGCAATTTTGACATGCTATTCACTTTCGTTGAAGCTGGATGGGAAGGGTCCGCTCATGATTCTCGCATTCTCACTACAACACAGAAAAAGTTACAAGGGAAAAATATATTCCCACACCCCCCACAAGGTACGTAAAAATACTGTATTTTTCATGTAACTATATATATATTTTTTTTTTACTTTTTTAATTCTTAAACTAACATTTTCTTTTTCAGGCAAATATTATCTGGTTGATGCAGGTTATTCGAATAAGAAAGGTTATTTGGCACCTTTTAAAGGAAAACATATACGCTATCATCTTCCTGATTTTAGGCGTTCAACTCAGCCCCCAACGGGATTCTTCGAAGTATTTAATTATGCACACGCTTCTCTTAGAAACGTCATAGAGAGATCGTTTGGGGTTTGGAAAAATAGATGGAGAATATTGTTTAACATCCCTAGTTATAAATTTTCTACACAATGTAAAGTAGTTGTTGTAACTATGGCGCTGCACAATTATATCAGAAAAAATGCACTTAAGGATGAAGAGTTTGACAAGTGTGATGAAGACCCAGACTATATGCCTAATGTAGAAGATGAAGATGATGTAGATGGGGGCACTCATGGAGATTATCAATCGAATTACAATAGTGGAGATGCAGATGATAATGATGATGACAATGACATGGCTATTATTCGTAATAACATTGCTAGTTCTCTTATGAGTAGATCATCAATTTGATATTTTATTTGCGATTGTTAGTTTTGCGTGAGACAGTTGTATGTATGCTACTAGGATCATGATAATGACCGCTCTTTGGGCGTCTAATAGTCTTCTTATTACACTACCTCTAGCTGTAGTATGATGCTCAAATAATGCATACATAGAAATAATATTGTTTTATTGGTGTTAGTATACTTGTGTATTGTGAAATTGAAGAAAAGAATATTTGCCATCTGATCTTCTTCAGTTGTGACTGTACAGTAGAAAAATTATTAGGGATGTCATTGGAGGATGGTTCAGCATCAATCAAGCCAAAGCAAACATTGTAACTTGATTTTGAATTGCAGAAAAACCAGATTGAAGAAAAGAGTGCTTTGGTTCAAAACCAATTCCTCGATGACACCCGCTATTTCTTTCATTCAGCTCGCTCATAGGATAAAGAGGTATCTGGGCTTTAACCGAATCCTCTGAATAACAACATACAATTGAAATTGAAATTTAAGAGATTGATTAAGTTAACACCATCATTGAACAAATTTAAGTAGGTTACGAAGCATTTTCGCGGTTGTTGCTATCAAACTAGAGTATGAATTTGCTGCTTAAACAATCAAATGACACAGTAAATAGAGTTCAAATCATATAATGCAGAAAAAGGGAAGGAATACATACAAATTACGGGTAGTGTAAGTAAATGTTAGCTTTGGCTAGATTCATTAAAACTAATATGCTGTTGAAAGGGAATAATATCATCAGGCCCTCTCCTCCATAGCTTTATGCCCATAATATAGCACATTTGTAATCAAAGGAACAAGAGTAAACTGGAATTTAAGATTGATAATCCGTATAGAGTAATTGAGCAGATCAAAATCACTTTTCTAATCAGTTTCAATCAACTTATTCATCGACCAACAAGTAATAATAGAGATGAAGAATAGCTAACCGGAATTAGAGGCGAGCTAAGATGAAAGGGACATGAAACTGTTGACCGGATCTGAACAAAAATTAGCGAACCCGTGATATCCTTGTATCCATCGTCACTTCCGTTCAGGTCCTCTCCTCCATAGCTTCATGCGTGGAAATGGAGAATGAGAAAAGGGAGGTAGCAGGTAGGTGAAGATGAAGGGAATAAGATGAATAAAGAGAACAAGGGAGGTAGCAGGTAGGTGAAGATGAAGGGATAGACGATTAGTGGTAATTGTGTGGTGTGAGGTCTTCTTAGCTGGAAGCATGAATGTAGTAGTGTCTATTAGTGAATGTCCTAAAGCCTGGAGTTGCTCTTTTGTACTGTATATTTTTATTACATTTTTATATATATAAAAAAAAAAAAAAACTGATAAAAACTAGTTAGGCCAAACATGACAAAACTAGTAAAATCGGTTTTTCAAAAACTTTGGCCAAACAAGACCAATTTTATCAAGAAATAGCTTTTATAAAAACTCCTTTACAAAAGCAAAAATTCTTTTTCATAAACAAGGCCAAACATGCTCTTAGTTGCTTTTGGGCCACTTTAGACAATTATTTTTTTTAAGCGAAGATCAAGCCAGCAGGGGCCAGCCATTGTCTTGGGTCAACGTCGGGGCCCGAGGGGGCCTGGCCCCTGCCCAGTAATACCAAGTTCCGCCACTGCTCCATTCCAAACAACTCGAAGGGCGTGCACACGTGTCAACCTTTGGCAAATCCAAAAAAATGCTTCAATTTGCGAGGTGGAATTAGCTTGGTAAACATATCAATGGGATAATCAGTTGTCCCAAGCCTTTTTCACGATAATTCGCTTCTCATTACATCGAAATGATACCTTACAATCTTACATCGATGTGTTTGATTCTCACATGATGTAATTATCCCCACCTACAAATCTACAATTACGACTCATTGTAGGCCTGCAAGAATATACTAGGTCCCATCTAAAAAGAATACAAGCACATCGAATATGTTATGGGATTAACCTTGGCCTATAGTCTTTTTGTTAATCGTGGCAGAAGTGGCAGCTCATATAAACTTTGAGGTAATAAACTCAGGAAATATATATATATATGCTCAAAAATAAATAAAATATATGTTCATATTTCTCTAATCTACTGGATGATTTTAAGTCGTACAGTACTAGTTTCCAAATGATTTAAGGTTGTATGCTCGATTTAAGGTTGTACGCTCTATTGGTTATTAAAGTTCTACACTTGTACTTTTTTTTATTTTTTTATTTTTTTTATTTTTAATTTTGAAAAATCTCGTGTAAATATAAGGGATATAAATTCCTTGCATAGTTGCATGTAAATTAAAGGAAAATGAAACCGACTCAAACAAACTACTCCCTCTTTCACGGTCATTTGTTTACCTATTATATTTTGAGATCTCTGTTAATTATTTAACTTTCTATTTTAGGAATGTCTTCAAAGAGCAATTTGATTCTTCATACTCAATTTAGTTCACTTGTTATCTAATAATTACCCACCCTCTTTCCTTGGTATTTGTGGAATTGGTTGTATAGATTTGGAGCTTTATAATAAAGGATTTGAGCTTGTATGTACATTTAAGAGCTTTATTGGAAAGAATCAGAACGCCTATATAAAAATTTTAAACTCAATATATTATAATAAAACTAAAAAGTAATATACATATAAGCTCAATTAGATTTTAATTTTCACGCCTCCAAAATTTTAATGTAACTCAAAAATTTTAAAAATTCGAAAAGATTGTGTATATATAAGCTCAATTACATTTATCTTCGATATTCTATGTTCATTTACATCTGGATGTATAGTCTTATTTGTGTGGCAAAATCAAAAGAAAACAAATGACCGAAATCGACGGGACGGAGGGAGTACTTGGGTAAATATACTAGAAAAGATAGATTATTTGTGTTTTCAAATCCAATTTCCATCCGTTGAGAACCAAAGCCTCCATTAAAACAACATTATCCTTGAATACTTGACTAAATCCAGCAACATGATGATTGCGCCTTCATGCCATACAGTGGCGGAGCTAGGATTTGAACTTAGGGGGGCCGAAAAATTTTAGGGGGGGGACGAACTACTAATTTCATAAGGCATCCCTGAAAAAATTTCGAAAAATTTAACTAAAAATTTCAAAAATTTCATCCGCCAGGGGGGCGGCCGCCCCTGCTAGCCCCCCCTAGCTCCACCACTGATGCCATAGAAATCGTCCATAGAATTAGCACCTTCCGAAGTGTGATATTTGTAAGTGTCGAGCGAATAGAAGACAACCTCATTATCCTTACGCAATGGCAAATATATTCTATTTTCCATCCCACCCTTTTCCGACTTAATGGAAAACGACGATGCAGGACTAACAAACAAGATATGCTGTCCCAAGGTATCTAGTCCCATCCAACAATGATCCGACTTGTTGAATTTAAACACTTTAACCCAGCTTCCGGCTTCCCCAATAAAGACCGAAACAAGTTCTCCGTCAAGCTCAACTAGATAGCTTATTACGTGATAGATATTAATCTCTTTGATGCTACCATTCGACACCATCTTAGCTATGTTCGGTAGAGGTTGATGTCTGCAATGTGGATTCTTAAGGAGGGCTTCCGATGGCTGATTGGGGATGGTCTTAGCATTAGAGTGTGGAGGGACACGTGGTTCGTGGACAGTGGCGAAACCAGGATTTGAACTTAGGGAAGGCGAAAAATTTGAAGGGGGCGAACGACTAATTTCATAAGATACATTCGAAAAAAATCAGAAATTTAACTAAAATTTTGAAAATTTTATCCGCCAGGGGGCGACCGCCTCTGTTAGCCCTCCCTAGCTCCACCACTGTTCGTGGAAACTCTATCCCGTTAAGTGTTGTCGTTGCAACTTGGGAATATCCCACCAAATGGTAAGGTGTATATTTGAAGGGTTCTTAATTGTTGGGATAATGTTATTAAGCGTGTAAAGGTTGCGGACCCAAGTTGCCAACGATATTTAAGGTTAATGTTGGCGCGCCTTCTTTGGGTTCCGGTGACAGTGCTCTTTGCTTTGTCATTCCTGGAGCTAATAGTATGATTGTGAGAGCACGCGGGGTTTAAACAACTATGAGAAAACCGAGAAGTGCGCCTGGCATAGTTGAATCAAAAGCCATGGAGTTGGGACTCACGATGGGTATTTAACGAATGAAGAATATTGAAGTGGAGACAAATTGCATAGAACTTGCTAAAATGATAGAGAAAATAGTTTTTCCATCTACGAGTAATTATTTTCTGATAGGTCAATCAATTTATAATGTTGCTAAATGTAGATATCTCGTTTTTACACCTTCCGCCAAACATCCAGTGATGATTGGGCCGCATGTTTAATCACGCGAAGCGATTTATGGCATTTCGTAATTTCGTCGACAACTGATAGCTCAAACAATTGAGCCAACCTCATAGTCGCCATCTGCGCGTCGATATGGTTGTTTTGACAGTAATTAGAGTACATTTGGAGTCCGAGTAAAAAACCGTTTCCATTTTCTAAAACCGTCTTAAAGCCGAGTCGGAATGTTCTAGAATATTCTAGAGTTTTATTCCTAAATTTTATCTTTTATGATTAAATCTCGAAAAATATCTTCTTTACGGAATAAGGAAGCATACATCTTCCCTAATTCCTAAATTTAACCGCGGAAATCTTTCTTGCTGAGGAGGAAACCACCCGAGAGAAAACGCAGCAGGAGCTGCGCCTCTTGGAAAGGTCGCAGTTCCTACTGCGCCTCTTCCTGGGCTGATTTTTCCCCGGTTTCCCAAATATTTACGGATTTATTTCCTAATCCGACTTTTACCTAAATTCCTCTTCGTGATTAGTATAAATAGAGGTCTCCGCCTCACATATTACTCACGCGAGTGTCCGCCCTTCTCTTCTCATTTTGCATTCTAAGACCGCGCTCTTACTTATCGATGCCTACGTGCTTGCTCTACGCGACCACATAAGCTCATATCCTTCTGAGTACCAGTCATGTTGCATAGACGACCAATTTGACCAGCTCCACCTAATCAATCTAATCAACTTGTTTTCTAAATCTTTTTTACGGACACTTTCGTTCTACATCGAGTCGAGCAATGACACGGATTTTCAACTTAGTTAATCTCGCTTCGTTAAACATGTAAGTCTGAGAGTGTAAATCCTAATTTTGTTGATTTTATTTTCTGTATATACAACATATGTAAGGATTTATATCATTAGTATGCTCAAACCATCTTTAAAATTGTTTTTCTAAAACCTTTTGACGGAAACAGCACAGGTCTGACGTGAGGAAGAATCTGCTGTGTAAGCCACATGGACAGACACAAATTTGACAGGCCCTGACAACAGACAATGAACAATCTCAGGGAATGCAATGAACTTGAGAAATTTTGGTAAAAATAGTAAATGACCTTAACAATTCATGAAATTTGATGATAATTCAGTTAAGGAAATAAACTAAAACTGTACCAAAAATTAGGATTTTTCAAGCACTCTAGGTATTTTAAATAAAATGAAAACCAGACTGAATTAGACTCCAACTGAGACAGTTTTCTCAGCAAACCTGTCTGGTTCTTTTGATTGAAAATTTTGGACTAACAAAGGGATATAATTATCAAATTCACCCTCAAGCAAGCACAGAAGGTTAACTTAATAATTTGGGAGGATTAAGACTGAATTAGTCAAGTAAGCACAGAATTAATTCAATCTCAACCAGACAATGCACTTAAAACAGCTCAAGCAAGCACAAACCTGTCTTAAGTAACACCACAGATCCTTAATCAATACCTAGGCAAGCACAAGGTATTATTAAGTCCGACTTACAACTAAGACTCAGCAAAGTTAATAAGATTTGCAAATTTTGAGAGAAATCTCAAGGTTTTTCATTAATAAAAGTCTAAGTAAAACAGAGTGAGGAAGGGTCCTTATATAGGCCTTTCCTGTGAAGTCTTAGCACAAAAGAAACCTTAGATATCTCCATCTAAGGGTCAGGATTAGTTTTAGGAAGCAAACAAGAACAATGGAAATATATTACAACGGATACAAAAGGAATTAAAAAGAAACTGGGTAAAAACAGGTGTTGCAGGCATGATAGTGACAGGTTGATCATAGACCGCTGTATCTTCTTGGCTGGTTGTGTGGAGTCAAATGGCCTTGGTTCAGGCACCAACTGTTGCTCTAGGTGTTATCTGAAAAATGTTGAAACAAGCCAAGAGTCCTTTGTTGAGAGTTTTTCCCTTGTTTGGCCAAAAATGGCAATTCAACTTTATCTGATTTACCCTTCCTGCAACTGGCTCCTCAGTTTGATTTTCCGTGAAATGCCTTGGGAAACAAGCCTGGCTACCTAGGGTTGATTTGATCTTAGTTCAATAAAGATTCAGCTGGCCAAGGTGGCAGCTGGTGGTTAGCCTGAATCGTGTACTTGTGAACTGATGAACTTGGATTGACAGTTGATGTTGCCTGAGTATATATTGTTGATGTGACTGTTGTTGGTCTGGACATGGTTTGTTGGGGCTTCCGTGGTCTGGATTGTGCCTGGTATTCCTGGTAAGGTAGGGGCATGACTGGGTTGTCCCTGGCCTTCATTCAAAATATCATTAGCCTGGTTAATAGCTCCTGTTGTAGAATCGCATCAACTGATGCGCCTTCTAGAAAGGCCGCAGCATCTGCTGCGTCTCTTCCAGAGGCTGCCTTCAGCCGCTGCACTTCTTCTTCTTCCTTGGGTTTTTTCTTCTTTCGCCTTTTATTTTCTTTATTCATCTTTCTTCTTTTTATTTCGTCTAATAGTTTTCAAATTAGTTTTTTATAATTCTTTTTCGACCTTTTCTCGACTTAAATCCCTTATAATTCAATATTTGCGGGGTTTCGTCATCTTATTCAAACCCGGATTTTAAAGTTTCGATTCTCCCATATCGAGTCCTCAGAATTCGTCTTTTTGTACGTAGTTTTCTTTATTTTTCCAGTTTCGTTTCCCTATTTTCGTTTTCGTTCGTTTTAAGGTGTAAAGTTTCGATCTTTATAAACCCGACATCGTTTAATTATAATTATGTAAACCACCGTAATAATTTATTTAAACTTGTTTTTTAATCCGACTTGCGACGATATTAGTGTATATAATCTGACTAAATCACTTATATTCGGGTTGTATATCAGTAATCGACATAAATTGACCAACGAATCATAACTAACCCGCGGGTCTGACTTTCACAGTAGGTTTCTTTTTTAGGTTTCGAATCAACTACTATTCATATTATCATTTATAATTTGACATATTTTCATATTCTTAATTTTTTTTCTTCTTTTATTTATTTTAATTTCTTTTACTTTCTTTGTTTTCAAACCTTTTCTTTTGAGCATATTTGACACGTCTGTCGCGTACCTGTCAAAAATAAAACCTAACGGTCTCAACTAAATATGTAGTAGAGGCAGTCGAGTATCGAATCCACAGGGAGGAATGTAACTACAGCTATCTATTTCTAATTCTAAGGTAACAATTGGGTTTGATTAATTTTTGGTTCTAAACTACGGAGTAAAAGGAAGAGAAATAAGGGCAGAGCAAATAAAGGCAAGAAAATGATTTTAAACTATCAAATAGAGAGGGACATGTCGGGAATTCGGTTCACTACGGTAGTACAACAACTCGGCGATAAATGACTCGGATTTAACTAATGTGAGACGGATATTAGAAGGTCCTTTCGGTCCACTTCCCACCCTAAAATACCACTAACTTAACTTTCGTCCTCATTAGGGTAGTCTACTGTTTATAGCAGGCCTAATTAATCCAATCTTTCGATCCAGGGTTAATTGTAGCCAGGTTAATGGGTGACATAGAAGCGTGCACTCAACTAGGTCGAGAATTACAATTATATTGCTATAGTGACAGAGTCTCTTATGTCAATTCGTCTAATTCATCTACTACGTCGTCATTATTCTACCATGAGATCCCCTAATCCCAACATGAAGGGATTTAGCTACTCATATTCGTAATAAAACTAACAGCATGTAAATTTCAATGAGATGACATAATAAAATGATAATAAAAATTGCTAATAGAAATTAGGCGAAAGAGACAATAACATAAAACAAGAATTAAACAACAAAGGAAGGTTAATTATTATTAAAAGGGAAGGAGGATTACAATCCAGCAATTTCCGGCGTAAAGAACGAAATCCGA
The DNA here is from genome assembly GCF_048544455.1 of Silene latifolia. Classification (NCBI taxonomy): domain Eukaryota; kingdom Viridiplantae; phylum Streptophyta; class Magnoliopsida; order Caryophyllales; family Caryophyllaceae; genus Silene; species Silene latifolia. The sequence continues at coordinate 23,199,508 of NC_133530.1, read as the reverse complement.
GCAAAGAAAATCCAACGTCGAAAGTAACAGTCTAATGTAGAAGAGAGTAAAAACTAGATAAAAAGAATCTTTGGATGAAAAGAGAATAAAAAGATAAAAGATGACTAATAACCTAGTTAAACATAGGTTAAATAGCCAAAAGCCTAAGTGTTTATGCGGAATATACTAAAACACGGACTAATTAAAGCCCACAGACGAAATCCTCTCGATCGAGTAGGCAAAACCACTCGATCGACCAACGGCTCAGCAGAAACTCCTCGATCGACCTTCAGGGAACTCGATCGAGGACCAGATCAAATGCGACTTACTCGATCGAGAAAGGAACAGCTCGATCGAGTCTTGGGAAGCTTAGGGACCTCTCGATCGAGCTATAAACTGCTCGATAGACCACCAATCAACTCGATAGACCACTTGAGTCTTCAATTCAGCTCACGTCTTCACCCAAATGCTTCGTAATGCGTGCAACGACACTTCAAGTGCAGCATCTCACTCCGGGACAATCCCGTCTCCTCTAAATGCATGCAAAAAGGACAGAAAAGAGCATGGTTCCGCTACTTTCGCGATCATTCCTACAAAAAGGACCAAATACACCAAAGTAGCCAATTCGGGGCAAAATACTATAAAAATAGCATAGAAATGCATAGAAATACGTGCTGAAATAGGCCAAAAAGACTATACATTAGGCACGTATCAAATCTCCCCAAACCAAACCTTTACTCGCCCTCGAGTAAACTCAAAACTAAACTAATGGAACGGAAATGATAACTCAGAGCTAGCTTAACTTGTCTACTTGAACCACTTTAATGCAAAGAAATCAACGATTAAAGCTAGGCGGTCAATACGCAAACGAATTATAAGCTGTTCAGAAATAAAGCTGACCTATCGACCTTGCAAGACCAACAAAACCGGACTCTCACGTGGTCACTCTTCTCTCATGAAGCAAAGGGCAAATGTTATATGTAAAAGAGAGAAGAAAGACAGTCACTCGCCTAACTGCGACCTACATAGCATGCATGCAACAAAGATGAAAGACAATTCAAGTACTGATGCACAAATTCCAACCAACAATGTCCGTCACAGCCGAGGGTATGCAAATAATATGGGAATAGTGAGGTTCAGGTGAGAAAAGGGCAAAACAAGTTATGGGAATGTGGAGGTAAAAGCGTCAAGCTAGTTCCTAACAGGACCATAATAAACCATCCGGATCTCAAACTGACTGAAAGACTAAGTACGGGTGCCCTCTACTTGGCACAAAACTCACTATACTCAAACACAATCTCCTCAAAAAAAAAAATTGGAATAAGAGCGGAGGAGTCAGACGGTCACAAAGTTCCCTTTTTTAAACACATCGTCTGAAACAACTGACTGAAACAACCAACCCTCTTGTCGATTGTACATCTTCGAACATCTTCTCAACTCTGACAAGAGGGGACAACTTTTTTTTACACAATTTTTCTCTTTTTCTTTGGTTTCACGTGAATCTCATTTTTTTTCATTTTCTTTTCTTTTTTTTTCTTTTTTTTTCTTTCTTACTTCACGTTTCTCTTTTTTTTTTTTCTTTTCAATACCTCTTTTTTTTTTTTTTCTTTCTTTCCTCCTTCCTTAATACAACACCAACTCCAACAAGAGAGACAGGCCAAACTGCAATGGAAAACATACCACAAAAGGACAACTAACTAGCTTGACTGGGCAGGCTTAGTTTGGAGTGTAGCTAATGGGTCAAAAAGGCAAGTTTTGGCTAAAGTGGAGCTAAATGGGTGAAGATATATAAAGAAGGGGAATTGCAAGACCCTCCCTGCATGTGACACCAACCTCAGACCCGAATATGTGCATTTGACGAGAAATTGAATGTCATAAATGTGCAAATGAGACGAACATGCTATGCAAGGAGTACTACTCTCAAAATTCCTAATGAACTGGTCATGAATGTCACCAGTTATGGCTCTAAAACTCAGAATTTTTAAGTAGTTTGCCAATTTATCAGGTCAAGTCTAAACAGTCAGCTATTATTTGAACATAAATTCGTAGACTATGCGTATGACAAAGCTAAAAACCATCAATAAAGTGCAAGGCTCAAGTAATATGACAAGCTATAGTGCAATTTCATCACGGGAATCTACCGTTCCGACTCAACCTAAATGCAAAAATAAACGTGAAATTTTTTGAATTTTTAACATTTTCTAATTTTTTTTGTATTTTTGATTGTTATGAAAATAAACAACAAATGCAAACTGAAAAATTAAACGTGAATGCAAAACAAATGCAGATGCAGACTCAAAAGGATGCAATTAGACCTGGCAAAATCAACCCGACCCGGTTGACCCGACCCGAAAAGGATGACCCGAGACCCGAAATTGACCCGAATTGCTGAACCCGAATGACACCCGAAACCCGAAGTGACCCGACCCGACCCAAAAATGACCCGAGCTTTCTTGGACCCGTAACAGACCCGACCCGAAATGACCAATCCGAAACCACTCAACCCGAAAATGACCCGACAAAATATAACTTTAATTGACCCTAATAGACTTGAAATGCCTCTCTTCTCTTAATCTTTGACCCGAAAATGGCCTGATTCGAATTAACCCGACCCGCTTGACTCGAAACACACCCGACCAACAAACCCGAAATAGACCCATAACCCGAAATGAACTGACCCGATCCGAACTAACCCGAAAATTTGAGAAACCCGAAATGACCCGACCCAAACTGGCCCGACCCGAACCCGACCCGGTTGACCCGTTTGCCAGGTCTAGATGCAATACCCTCCCCAAACCAAAACGGACAACGCCCTCGTTGTCCTCCAGCATACACCAGCAGAAAAATGGGGAATGGGAGTATACAACCAATAAAATAAAAATAAAGGAGACGAAAATAAAAGAGTAAGAAGACATACAAAACACGAACTTCCCCAAACCAGCCAGAAAACTGGGGAAGTGAGTAGACCAGTAGCTACTCGTCGTCGGCACCGCCGTCTCTCAGGTACTCCGACTCAACAAAACAGTCTCCCCAAACCAGCAACAACCAAGGGGGAGACTCAGTCGTCATCTCCATCCTGATCCTCCGGACCGGGTACGAACGGAGGGTCACTCTCCTCCTCTGTGGCCTTCCTCGATCGAGTGGCCAGCAGACTCGATCGACCCAATTACCATTCGATCGAGTACAAAAAGTACTCGATCGAGGGCTTCTTCTCGTTGACTCTTGGATTTCCGTCTTTTCTTCCTTGAATTGCGTGCATCTTCCCCAAACCTGCATAAAGCATATCCAAACACATCCCAAAAACACCAAATATGTAGCAACACAGTCTATAGTCTTATTCTACGCTAAAAAGAATGTCTAACTAATTGTCCTAATAAAAACGTAATAAAATCAATTCAAAGGAAATTCAAAACTTGTCTATTACACTTTGTTACACGGGGCATTTCCCCGTTTAATTCCCATTAGCCTTCAGTAGCCCCTTGGTGGGCTTCTGACTGGAGGACGTCACTTCAGCGATACTGACCGTCCTCTTTGATTTCCATGAGCTTGAATTACTGTTTGCAAGAGGAGGAGGAACATAGTTCAAATCTATGTAGGTTCGAACTGTCCTTGTTCTCGTCGCTCTGTCAGCTTCCTTAGCCTTCTTGGCTCCAGTTTGATTGACAATAGTTCCACCCTGTCCTTTGACTGCTCCTTTCTTGCCTTCATCTGTACCTGCAGCAAGGACAACAGACGAATTTTCCTCCTTGTTGCTCTCAATCTGAGGCGGAGGGTCAGCAATAATAGCAATATTCTCCAGACTTTCATCCGGAGTGTCAATAATAGGGTCAACAGAAGAGAGGGCATTGCAGGGCTGAGCTTGCATGGGAGCCCTCCGGAATTGGGACTGACGAAAAGTCAGCTCCTCATCCCCTACCTGGAAGGTCAAAGTCTTCCCCCCGACATCTATCACTGCACGGGCAGTGGACAAAAATGGTCTCCCTAAAATGATAGGGGTGTGCACATCTTCGGGGATGTCTAGGACGACAAAATCGACGGGAATAAAGAACTTCCCGATCCGAACAGGTACGTCTTCCGCTACACCTAGTGGCCGTGATAAACTACGGTCGGCCATCTGGACAGTCATATTGGTGCAACTCAGCTTTGTCACACCAAGTCTCTTAGCTAGAGACAAAGGTAGAACACTTACACTAGCGCCTAAATCGCATAGTGCATTATCAATCAATTGCATTCCTATGTGACAAGGGATCGAAAAGCTACCCGGGTCTGATTGCTTAAGAGGTAGCTTATTTTGAGATAGGGGTGACCCCACCTCCGTCAAAGCTACGGTCTCATTATCATTTATATTCCTCTTACGACCTAAAATCTCCTTCATAAATCGTAAATAAGAAGGTACCTTAGTAAGCAATTCAGTGAACGGCACGGAAACCTCCAAACTCTTCAAAAGCTCAACAAATTTCTTTGAATCGTTGATTAATCTTGGTGTTCTGCAGCCGCCTTGGGAAGGGAACCGTAATTGGAATTTCAAGTCCCTTGTTCCTCGCTTCCAAAGTATCTTCCGGAGCGAGCTCAGTATTCTTCGGACGCTTCTTACCTCTAGAACGAGGCCTTTCTGGTAATTCCTCGCTTAAACGAGCACTAGCAGGCTCTCGAATAAGCTTCCTGTCATCAATGTTGCTCGATCGAGCAGTGTGGTCACTCGATCGAGCTCCTTCTTTAGCAACTTCAGTCGATCGAGCAACAGTCCCACTCGATCGACCATCTTCGACTTCGATTCACTCGATCGAGTAGGAAGACTACTCGATCGACCAGATTCTTCACCATTTCCACTCGATCGAACACCTGATTTCAGTCGATCGAGTAACTGTTGTGTCGTGAGTCCCTTCTTCTTAACAGAACACTGTTCATCATCATTTGCAGCTATACCCAGGTCTGATTTCTTCATTTCTGGTCCCTCATAAGAAAGACCGCTTCTAAACTCTATCAAATGCACCGTCTCATTTGGGTTCTTGTCATTTTGAGTTGGCAAATGACCGGGCTTCCTCGAGGATTGATTCGCGGCGAGTTGGGCAACTTGAGTCTCAAGTGCCTTTATGGTCGCGTCTCTCTGTTGATCACTTGTGCTTCTTTGTTGATCGCTCGCATGAAGCTGCTTTGTAATGGCTTGCATCATAGACTTTAACTCGCCCATTTCACTCACCCCACTTGAAGATGAACCGTGGTTAGGAGGGTTGAAAGACGGAGGCTTCTGATAGCCTTGTTGCTTCTGATGTGGAGGGATATATGGTTGTTGCGACTGATTTGGAGGGGCGGTGGGATTGAGTACGTTGTTCTGATTACTCCACCTCAAATTGGGGTGGATATTCGGCTCGTAATGAGCGTTGTTTTGCCTGTAGTGTTGAAAGGCAGCACATTGCTCATAAGGACTAGGACAATAATCAGCGACATGTCCATCTACCCCACATCTCGTACAGACGAAAGGACCGTCTGTCATGGCATTAACCTGGTACATCCCTGGCTTTAGAGCTCCCCCTAGTTCGTACTTGTCGAACCTAGCAGTAAGGGCCTCTAACGCAGCCACTGAAGAGGACTCAGCAGCTCTTCTTTGGTTTCCTCTTGAATTCCCGTATTCAGCCCGGTGAGTGGCTAAATCATCTATGATTTTCCATCCTTTCGTCGGCCCCAAGTTGTCAGAAAATCGACCGTTGGCTGCCGCATCTAATATAGCCCTCTGATCATCATATAAACCATTGTAAAAATGGTTGCACAGACTCCATTTTTTGAAACCGTGATGCGGTATGGTCCGCACCAATTTCTTAAATCGCAGCCATGCCTCGTGGAAGTTCTCGTCGGGCCCCTGTTTGAAACTGGTTATCTGAGCTCTGATGGCTATGGTTCTCGAAGCAGAGAAATACTTCTTATAAAACGCCAATGCTAGCGAATTCCAATCTGTTATGCCGTGAGCAGCTTTGTCTAAATCCTGTACCACTCCCTCGCAGCATCGCGGAGTGAGAAGATAAACATAGTTTCTTTGATCGATCACTGTCACGCCGGGGAGGAGGTATGGAGCAGCGTAATCAATGAAAGTCTCCATATGTTGAGCTGCATCTTCCTTCGCAGCTCCCCCGAACTGATTTTTCTCGACCATGCTAATGTAAGAAGGCTTAGGCTCGAACTTCCTAGCATCTCCAGGCAGTTCGAACCCTTTATAAAGATTGTCAGCGGTGGGCTCGGAGTGACTAGCAATGGTAGCTTCCTCGGCCATTTCGGGAAATTCTGGGGAAGTGATAGACTCAAGTGATGAATTGGAAGCGGAGAAGACGGTGGATTGTCTTGAAAAGCTCGTTCTCGTAAAAGTTACCACGAGAACCGGGCCCTTCCTCGGCCTGTTGCTCTTGAAATAGTCTCCTTTTTACGCGCAGAGATCTCTCAATCTCGGGATCAAAAGGTAGTAGTGGACCACCCTGCGACCTGCGCATAAGACGAAACTAAAGACAAGATATGAGAATAGTTTAAGGAACGATGTTCCTTAAACTAAAAGGAGAATTAAAAATAAAACAGCTAGTAATTGGAACAATTGCCTCCCGGCAAGAACTGGCGCCAAAATTTGACACGTCTGTCGCGTGCACTGTCAAAAATAAAACCTAACGGTCTCAACTAAATATGTAGTAGAGGCGGTCGAGTATCGAATCCACGAGGAGGAATGTAACTACAGCTATCTATTTCTAATTCTAAGGTAACAATTGGGTTTGATTAATTTTTGGTTCTAAACTACGGAGTAAAAGGAAGAGAAATAAGAAGAAAGCAAAGAAGGCAAGAAAATGATTTTAAACTATCAAATAGAGAGGGACATGTCGGGAATTCGGTTCACTACGGTAGTACAACAACTCGGCGAAGAAATGACTGGATTTAACTAATGTGAGACGGATATTAGAAGGTCCTTTCGGTCCACTTCCCACCCTAAAATACCACTAACTTAACTTTCGTCCTCATTAGGGTAGTCTACTGTTTATAGCAGGCCTAATTAATCCAATCTTTCGATCCAGGGTTAATTGTAGCCAGGTTAATGGGTGACATAGAAGCGTGCACTCAACTAGGTCGAGAATTACAATTATATTGCTATAGTGACAGAGTCTCTTATGTCAATTCGTCTAATTCATCTACTACGTCGTCATTATTCTACCGCAGATCCCCTAATCCCAACATGAAGGGATTTAGCTACTCATATTCGTAATAAAACTAACAGCATGTAAATTTCCAGCAGATGACATAATAAAATGATAATAAAAATTGCTAATAGAAATTAGGGCAGAAAGAGACAATAACATAAAACAAGAATTAAACAACAAAGGAAGGTTAATTATTATTAAAAGGGAAGGAGGATTACAATCCAGCAATTTCCGGCGTAAAGAACGAAATCCGAGCAAAGAAAATCCAACGTCGAAAGTAACAGTCTAATGTAGAAGAGAGTAAAAACTAGATAAAAAGAATACTGGATGAAAAGAGAATAAAAAGATAAAAGATGACTAATAACCTAGTTAAACATAGGTTAAATAGCCAAAAAGCCTAAGTGTTTATGCGGAATATACTAAAACACGGACTAATTAAAGCCCACAGACGAAATCCTCTCGATCGAGTAGGCAAAACCACTCGATCGACCAACGGCTCAGCAGAAACTCCTCGATCGACCTTCAGGGAACTCGATCGAGGACCAGATCAAATGCAGCTTACTCGATCGAGAAAGGAACAGCTCGATCGAGTCTTGGGAAGCTTAGGGACCTCTCGATCGAGCTATAAACTGCTCGATAGACCACCAATCAACTCGATAGACCACTTGAGTCTTCAATTCAGCTCACGTCTTCACCCAAATGCTTCGTAATGCGTGCAACGACACTTCAAGTGCAGCATCTCACTCCGGGACAATCCCGTCTCCTCTAAATGCATGCAAAAAGGACAGAAAAGAGCATGGTTCCGCTACTTTCGCGATCATTCCTACAAAAAGGACCAAATACACCAAAGTAGCCAATTCGGGGCAAAATACTATAAAAATAGCATAGAAATGCATAGAAATACGTGCTGAAATAGGCCAAAAAGACTATACATTAGGCACGTATCAATATTTATGACGTAAATTCAAGTTAATCAATAATAATTTATTTATTATAATTTATCTATTATATTTTTGTATTTTCGTATTGTTCTTGTATGATTTACTTACTTGGCATATTAACATATAATTCAATCTAATTTCCACTTCAACCCAATAAATTGTTAAATTGCTTGTTCACCGACATAGTCTTATCTCACATGTTAGGATTAATCTGTGGATGTTGCATTACATGCATACAACTGATGACATATAAAGTATAAACAACTTCCTTATCATTAGTAGAGGCCGCTATCGAGGCGGGCGGGATTAGGTGTTCAAATAAAAAACTTCCTAATATGTACCCTTACTCAAGATCTCTTTGAACATTCGTGTTCATTGTCATCGCGAGAGTCATTCTAGACATAGAATGCTAAGGGTAACAAATTTCTTAGTGTTCATGTCATTACTTTGTGTCTTGACATGGCATGAAGTATTCGAACGGTTCCAATTTTCCTTAAAAATTGGTGGCGACTCCACAAATGTAAGCTTGTCAAACCTTTCACCGGTTTCAATGCCTTACAAATCGGTAATGGCCCATGACGTGCTTTGGCTTAATTCACCAGGGTTCCGTGGGAGAAGTGTCGCCGCCTCGAAAACAATGCGCGGTATGCTGCGCGACGCAGGTGGATTGGTCCACACTAAAGTTTTGATGTTATTTCTTTTAATTTTATTACGAGGGACGGCAGTCGAGTGACACATAAAATGGCGCATCTTTTATTATTGAGTTACTTTACCCGAGAAAGTGTTGAGGTATTTGGTCCGCGGTACCTTAGAAGGCCAAACGAAGAAGACGTAGAGAGCTTACTCCAAATGCACTTAAGCCGCCACGACTTCCCATGAATGCTTGGCAGTCTTGATTGTATACATTGGAAATGAAGAGCATGTCCTGTTGCATGGCATGGGAAATACACACAAGAGGTGATGATGGAGTTTCGACAATTATGCTTGAAGTCATTGCTTCTCAAGATTTATGGATTTTGTATGAATTTTTTGGTGTCGCTCGTTCAAATAATGATATTAATGTTTCCGTCAATCCCCATTGTCCGATGACGTTGTTCAAGGGAGTGCGCCCGAGGTTCGCTTTGAGGTTAATGGCGCATAATTATTGTGTTTACCTTGATTGCTTCAAAATTCTTTGTAATATTTATCTTTTGTCTGTCTTTGGGGGGCAGAGTTTCGATCAGAACTAAGGTACAAGGTGAAAATAGTGTCTCTATGGTTGTGTAGACCTTGCAGACCCTCACATATTGTGTGATAAAGTTTCACATTATGTCACTGTAATACTCCGTATTTTATATCGCTATTTGAGTCGAGTTAATTGTTTAGTCGTATTGATATCGTAAGATCGAGTTATTCGTAAACTTGTTGAGACGGGTTTAACTGAACGAAGTCACGTTAGCTAGTCCTTTTACCAACCACGCTGACCATGACACTTACCCATTTACCCAGGCACGTTTACCCATGACCCATTTACCATCTAACCTAACTTTAACCTAATTTTACCCTAACACTACAAAACTCTACTCCCTCACCCGCCTCCCTCTTTTCAGCGGCACAAATCTCAACCGTCACGCAAATTGAGAGAGAGAGAGAGAGTGAGTGTGGGTGTTGACGGCGCATAAAGGAAGGCTTTAGGGTGGTTGTCGACGTCCGTAGGCGACCTTGGTGGCGGTTGTGGTGGCAGAAAAGGTATGAGTTCAACTCTCCCCTTCTGTTTTCGTTTTGTCTGTCGGGTTTTGGTTGTTGTTGTGTGTCTTAGGGAGGCGATGCTGGTGGTTGTTGACGGGGTAAGGGAGTCGTGTGGTATGTGTCGAGTGTGGTGGTGGTTGTTAGGGAGGCTATAGGCGGTGGTAGTGGCGATGAGAGGCGTTGTCGACAGGGGCAATCAAACGGGTTTATATACGGGTTTTCAGGCGGGTTTAGATGGTTAGGTTTGGGGTGGCTCTACAGTGGACACGGGGGAGGTCGAAACGGCGGCGCCACGGCGTCTGGGTGCGTCGTCTGACGGCGAGCAGGGCTTTGGTGGGTTGGCAGGGGAGAGGTGATGGCTGCGGTGGTGGTAAGTCGAGAACAGGGGGCGATTGGTGAGGCACGGTGGTGAACCAGGTCAAACGACGGCCCTGGTTTGACTCGCCGGCAGCAGTCGACCCTGTTAGGGGCGGTTGTTGGTGGTTGGGTCAAGTTGGGGGTTTGGGCTGGTGGCTGACACGGGCTAGTGGCGGCGCGTGGGAGCGTGGGAGTGCGTGTGAAGGGGACGGTGGTGATGACGGGTTGTTTTGGTTTCGAAACGGTTTTGTCGTAGATTTAATCTTTATAATTCGCTAATTTGTCGTATTCTTAGTTAGTTAATTTAATTCTCGAGTTATTTAAAATAATTAGAAACAGGTTTTGAGTCGGGATTGTTAAATGGAAAAGCTGCTATATCGGGAAAGTTTCCATTTAAGGAAACTTTCCATTTTAAGAAGTTTCTATTTTAGTAACCATCTATTTTGGGAACGGGAATAGTTAAGTAATCATTTATCATTTATTTATCTTTCAGAGGGCGAATTGTTGTGGAATATTACCGAGCACCCGACTATTTGATCAGCTAATGATCTTGAGGTAGGGAAATACACCTGACTTATTATCGTTGTTGTTGAATTGTGTTGACTTGTTTGTGTTTCATATGACCAAACTGTGAATGTTGACTTGATTCGTGGTTGTTGATTTACGTTATGATTCATATATTGGAATGTGGTTGACTGAATTGATCGTGTTGAGTATGTTATTACAACATTTGGTAGCTGGCATGATTTCATTCATTGATATACATATTGTGTTGCATTGATTACTGTTGAGCATTTCACGTGCATTGGAGTTGGAGGATGGTGTGGTAGTGACGATGTTGAGATACGACGTGATGTTGTGATAAGGCCAGGGCTGGTTCTGCAGACTAGCCCTGGTGTCCTCAGCTGTTGAGCTGGTATATCGACGACGGTCGATTGTTGTGCCTACCGGGGATCGGTATGGCCGGGCGTTCCGGGTTATGAGATATGAGTTGAGATGGAGGTGGAGGTGACGGAGGAGCATGCATATCATATTTTGTTGTTTCATTGTATTCCCTACTCAACCTCGTGGTTGACCCTGTGTATTCGTGAAACACCGTGATGATCCAAATATTGGTGAGCGGTCTTGTGGGTTTATGAGATAGGATGGGAGCTTGATGGGCGTAAGATACTGGATCAGAAGGCTTAGTGGCTAGATCATTATTAGAAGACTTTCACTTTCACTTATGTTAGTTCTTTGTAATTTGATGTAAAAGAGGTTTTTTAATAATAAGGTAAAGTAATTATATATTTGCCTTGGAGTTTAATTTATTATTCACTACCTCAGGAAACCGAGATGGTAACAGTCCGGTTTATTAGGGAATGTCTTGCTAAAGGCTCCTTCATAAATCGGGGTGTTACAAAGTGGTATCAGAGCGAACGATCTTCAAGCCTAAACCAATGAACCCAATGAACGTAGGATGTGTCTAAATAAAATGAACTTCTAGGAATAAACTGTTAGGAGATCACAGCGCGGTTAAGAAGGCGCCCTTAATACGTGCTCTTTTGCCCTCTCAGTTTTGAACCAGGTAACCCGAGATAAATTGAGTGAATGGGGTAGTTAGAAGGAAAACCTTGGATACAATCGAGTTGATGTATACCTTGAGACCATATATTCTAACCATTCTGCAGGGCAACGTTACGGTAAGTATTTTGTATGAATGATGACGTGATCATATGATGTTGTGAAGATGAGAAATAAATTTTCGTGTTCAGGTTGATAATCAATGAAGTGTTGGATTGTGGTAATCGTGAGCGTGAAAATAATTGCGAATTGATGATATTTATCTGGATGGATGTTGAATGACGTGTTGATAGTGCTATTATGTCTAGCGATATGCGGTTATGTGATCCCGAAGCCATGCTAGTATAGTATTGTGATAGTAATCAGAAACACTATTGAATTGCATGTTTCTAGTCATAGCAATCATGATTTAGATGTAAGGAGTAGATCGAGATGCGAAGGGATTCTATGGGATAGATGTTTACGTAAGTACAAAGTGTGAGATTTAAGTTGGGATAGGTTAGTATACATAGTATGTACGTAAGAGCTTGTAACATAGTAAAGAATGACCTAGTGCTGAAACTTGTTTTGTGTGATTTTACTCTTTAATTGACCTTACTGCCATTTCTTTTCTGTTATTGCCTATGGATGAAAATTTTATGAGAGTTAGCCTCGTGAGTTAGTGTTCATTTGGCGTTGGTTTCATGCTTATAAGATATACGGATTAGGAGTAATAAATATTTTAGTGGGCTGTGGTCAGGAAGTTCCTGTGCAGTGATGTTTTGACCAACGATTTTGTAAAAATCCTCATTTAAATTGTATTAATAATTTTTGCATAATTCCAACTCCATCGATCAGAAGATTCGCATATGTTTTCCAATTGATAAGCCACGAAAATTCTTGATGCGTCTATATTAAATGGTAAGTTTTGCAAACTGACCCAAGTTTCGGACCAATTGCTGTCACATACTTGTTTGGACCAACTGAGTTGTAAAATTCTTTAAAAATGGAATTCTTGTGCTTTAGACCTAATTCTTCTTCCCCTGTGTTTTTAACTCTCCGTATTTTATAAAAGTAATATGAATCAAGTTTTAATCGAACGGTTATTTGTTCGTGGTCTTTGGAAGTTACAACGTGAATCATGACTTGTAAAATGTGCGTTCTATGTTGAGTTTTCATACAATAGTTTGGTTATTTCATGAGCCTTATTAATGTGACCTTATAATGTTTTATATGATGATAGTAGCACACATGTTCAGTAGTTATGTATCTTAACAAGTGATAGAATTAAAGTTTAGTTGATAACATTGTTGGCAGGATAGTATGAGTGAAATTGAATAGCTTAATTTGACTCTTAATCGAGGGTGAAATATTTTATACGAGTCCAGTTGTTTGCATAGTTTATATATGTTTGGCATGTTGTAATATCTCTGGTGTGTTCATCATATTTGTATGGTGGTCGGATATATATAAATATAAAACTATATTGTCATATCTTGGTAAAGTTGGTGGCGTTAAGTGTTAACTTGATTGTTCTAATATACTCGCATGAATATTTATAATAATTATGTTTAAATGTTTACACATGGATGGTAGTAATGATTTATGTTAAACTGTCCACACATGTAGTATGCCATTTGAGTTCTAATGTCTTTCATGTGAGTTTGTGTGCCCATAGTTATATTTATTACCTTCATCGCATTAAATTATTTCAGTTGAACCTAAACCTATGACATGATAATAAACAGTGTTGTTATTCCTTATTGGATATGCTCGTTATTATATTGTCATAAAATGCTAAAGTGATTCTTGCAATTGTATGGGCGTGATATAAAGGAAACTGTCTGATGTAGCACGACATTTGACATATCTATATTCTCGAGTCGTTGCTATCAATTATATTCTAATGAAGATTGCTTATGATACCTATGTTGGCAATTATAATGGGATAACCCTTTGATGATTCACATGATACGCGTTGGTTTAAATGATAGTCGTTATAGTTACATTTAATTGAGCCTACGAGTTGCCTAATTATTCAAATCGTGCAAATCAGAGAAGTTGTTCAAGTTGCTAATCTTTATCATAGATAATGTTCTACAAAGTATATGATGACAAATGTATATGTTTAAGCAATTACGCGATATCTTTTGTTTTGCTGAAAATGAGTTATACTAAGTTGTTGGACACAATTGAACGATATGGTTGCTAAAATGTTAAACACATGTATGATATGGAAGTAATGTTATTGTTGTCATGGATCATATGTTGTTACTTTTATTGGGAAATATGTTTTCAGAATTTATATCATGCAAACTGACTAATTCGTGTTGCATGTCTGATGAGTCAAATGGTTTTGATTACATGTTATGTTTTCTATGGTTTCAAAGTGTTGAAGTAGTGCATATGCACCGCATGTTTTAATACTCCTGGTGATTGTTAGTAGTAGGGCGGAATGAACGCGCATATGGATCAATTGTTCGGAAATAGTAATAATTTTGGCTTGGGAGAGGAATTTGGTGGGGTCGATGTTAAATTGTATGCTGGTATACGTATATCCTTATGGTTGATCTTGCTAAGGTTGTTGTTCTCTGGTAGATAATGCGAACTGTGATAATCTTGAGTTGACCAAAACCCTGGTACTACAATGACTACTCGAAAACTTGTTATATAACTTTCGCACACTTAAACCTCGTGAATGAATCCTTTATCTTAACACCCTTCTATGGTAGCACCCTTGTGTCCTAATTTGTTTAGCTTTCCACTCTGTAGGATGGATCCCTACAATGTACACCCGCGAGACTGCTACATGTCACTTGATGCAGACTTCAATGAGCATTGTGAGAAACTTTGTGCTTCCATGGACAAGTATGGCCATAATGGACACCCTGAGTACTTAACTAATACTCAGTTAAGAGCGTATACCCTTATCGATTCTATCCCTGACTCTGGCATATTAAAGGACAGCAAACACTTCTATATGAGAGAGTTGTCCACCCATTGCATGAGGTTATACCGTGACCCCAATTACTGCGACGGGGCCAGTTACCCGCCCGAGCATACCTTTGACTTTATATCAGGCGACCTGAGGTACGAATTTTATGCTAATGTACCTGATGCCGAAAGTACGACTGAACTACCCAAACCAGACATTGGGGAGGAGGTGAACCAAGAAGGGAATGACATAGAAGTCACAGGGGATGGAATGCGGACTGGCGAGCTTGACGATGATAACGAGCGCACCTATAGTAAATACTTTCCTAGAAAGGGCCCAAGAGTTATAAACCGGGATAGATGGGAGAAGAAAGGAACGCCTGAGTCTAAGTCACCAGAGTCAGTTTAAGCTCGATCTAAGGACTGTTATGTTAGAACTAGTAACACCATAATCGGTTTGTTATGAAACCGTGTAAACCTTTGACTCTTTTCTTGTTGTTCTTTTAGTTTGATGTTGTGTTTTAAGTTAGGAATGCGCTAAGTAATAAGTGTTACTTGTTGACAATCAGCTAACTCCATAATAAAACCTTGTTTTCGACCTTAATGTTAATGCGAAATTTCTTACCATGTGTTCTCTCCGTTACATGTTGTTGACAGTGATTTTGTTGCATACGTATGTGAAAGTTGAAAAGAGGTTACGAGGACGTAACCATGTTTTTAGTTGGGTAGGATTGTAAAATCTTAATGTTATGTTGCACTTGTTTATAGATTGTGGTTTTGATCAAGTTGTAGATTGTGGTTTTGATCAAGTTGATGTTTTGTTGTGTGGTACCTATGCAAATGAGTTCTCTATGTTGTGTTCTTATTTCTGTTAGTTGGTTGATGTGTAAGAGAAGCGTGTAGTTAAACTGCTGGTATGGTGCTTTGATAGTTTGAGGTGAACGACGGTAGTAGGATGATGGAATGATTCGTGGTGATATGTTTGCATGAAGTAAGTTCCGGGACGTAACTTTCTTTTTAGGAGGGTAGAATGTAACATTTTGTTTTATGGGCCTAAGTTCATGAGTTCTTATAAAAAAAAAAAAAAAAAAAAATCTGTTTTGGTACCCACGGTGATGCTTGGAGGTTTGATAGATGAGCGAACTTCGGGACGAAGTTCATTTTAAGGGGGGAGACTGTAATACTCCGTATTTTATATCGCTATTTGAGTCGAGTTAATTGTTTAGTCGTATTGATATCGTAAGATCGAGTTATTCGTAAACTTGTTGAGACGGGTTTAACTGAACGAAGTCACGTTAGCTAGTCCTTTTACCAACCACGCTGACCATGACACTTACCCATTTACCCAGGCACGTTTACCCATGACCCATTTACCATCTAACCTAACTTTAACCTAATTTTACCCTAACATTACAAAACTCTACTCCCTCACCCGCCTCCCTCTTTTCAGCGGCACAAATCTCAACCGTCACGCAAATCGAGAGAGAGAGAGAGAGTGAGTGTGGGTGTTGACGGCGTAGCAAGGAAGGCTTTAGGGTGGTTTTCGACGTCCGTAGGCGACCTTGGTGGCGGTTGTGGTGGCAGAAAAGGTATGAGTGCAACTCTCCCCTTCTGTTTTCGTTTTGTCTGTCGGGTTTTGGTTGTTGTTGTGTGTCTTAGGGAGGCAATGCTGGTGGTTGTTGACGGGGTAAGGGAGTCGTGTGGTATGTGTCGAGTGTGGTGGTGGTTGTTAGGGAGGCTATAGGCGGTGGTAGTGGCGGTGAGAGGCGTTGTCGACAGGGGCAATCAAACGGGTTTATATACGGGTTTTCAGGCGGGTTTAGACGGTTAGGTTTGGGGTGGCTCTACAGTGGACACGGGGGAGGTCGAAACGGCGGCGCCACGGCGTCTGGGTGCGTCGTCTGACGGCGAGCAGGGCTGTGGTGGGTTGGCAGGGGAGAGGTGATGGCTGCGGTGGTGGTAAGTCGAGAACAGGGGGCGATTGGTGAGGCACGGTGGTGAACCAGGTCAAACGACGGCCCTGGTTTGACTCGCCGGCAGCAGTCGACCCTGTTGGGGGCGGTTGTTGGTGGTTGGGTCAAGTTGGGGGTTTGGGCTGGTGGCTGACACGGGCTAGTGGCGGCGCGTGGGAGCGTGGGAGTGCGTGTGAAGGGGACGGTGGTGATGACGGTTGTTTTGGTTTCGAAACGGTTTTGTCGTAGATTTAATCTTTATAATTCGCTAATTTGTCGTATTCTTAGTTAGTTAATTTAATTCTCGAGTTATTTAAAATAATTAGAAACGGGTTTTGAGTCGGGATTGTTAAATGGAAAAGCTGCTATATCGGGAAAGTTTCCATTTAAGGAAACTTTCCATTTTAAGAAGTTTCTATTTTAGTAACCATCTATTTTGGGAACGGGAATAGTTAAGTAATCATTTATCATTTATTTATCTTTCAGAGGGCGAATTGTTGTGGAATATTACTGAGCACCCGACTATTTGATCATGATCGAGGTAGGGAAATACACCTGACTTATTATCGTTGTTGTTGAATTGTGTTGACTTGTTTGTGTTTCATATGACCAAACTGTGAATGTTGACTTGATTCGTGGTTGTTGATTTACGTTATGATTCATATATTGGAATGTGGTTGACTGAATTGATCGTGTTGAGTATGTTATCACAACATTTGGTAGCTGGCATGATTTCATTCATTGATATACATATTGTGTTGCATTGATTACTGTTGAGCATTTCACGTGCATTGGAGTTGGAGGATGGTGTGGTAGTGACGATGTTGAGATACGACGTGATGTTGTGATAAGGCCCAGGCTGGTTCTGCAGGACTAGCCCTGGTGTCCTCAGCTGTTGAGCTGGTATATCGACGACGGTCGATTGTTGTGCCTACCGGGGATCGGTATAGCCGGGCGTTCCGGGTTATGAGATATGAGTTGAGATGGAGGTGGAGGTGACGGAGGAGCATGCATATCATATTTTGTTGTTTCATTGTATTCCCTACTCAACCTCGTGGTTGACCCTGTGTATTCGTGAACACCTGTGATGATCCAAATATTGGTGAGCAGTCTTGACAGGTTTATGAGATAGGATGGGAGCTTGATGGGCGTAAGATACTGGATCAGAAGGCTTAGTGGCTAGATCATTATTAGAAGACTTTCACTTTTATTTATGTTAGTTCTTTGTAATTTGATGTAAAAGAGGTTTTGTAATAATAAGGTTAAAGTAATTATATATTTGCCTTAGAGTTTAATTTGTTATTCACTACCTCGGAAAACCGAGATGGTAACAGTCCGGTTTATTAGGGAATGTTTTGCTAAAGGTTCCTTCATAAATCAGGGTGTTACAGTCACTCAAACTAGGGTAGATGCTGGATACACCATATAAGAATGTATCAAAATATCACATTGCCTTGATCCAACTTTTATAGACATGGGATTTTGTCCTAAAATGGGGATAGGGGTAGAAGGATACGTTTCATAAGACAAATTTGATTATCAACTTAACTGAAAACTGAAAATATTTTGGGAGTGAAATAGAGAGAGAAAGAGGGCGTTTCCTCTACTTCTATCATGCCTCCTATGTTTGTCTTTGAGTCAATTGTTTTCGTTTGAATGCTGGTCCTTCCCATTAAGGTGGGGCGTTTGGTTGGGGATCTAAAAGAAAGGGAAAGGGAATCCTACCCTTTTATTTTCTTTGTTGTTGTTGTTGTTGTTGTTGTTGTTGTTGTTGTTGTTGTTGTTGTTGTTGTTGTTGTTGTTGTTGTTGTTGTTGTTGTTGTTGTTGTTGTTGTTGTTGTTGTTGTTGTTGTTGTTGTTGTTGTTGTTGTTGTTGTTGTTGTTGTTGTTGTTTGTTTGTTTGTTTGTTTGACCAATTTCTACATTCCCATACCCCAAATCCCTCTACTTTTATTCCAGTGATCCCCTCTCCCCCTCCCCCATCCCTTAAGGTATGGGATTCCTTTTCCCTAACCCACACCTACACTTGACTTGACTACCACCATAAAACCCACCACCACCGCCAACCACCAATTTCGTCACTTATTCCTTCACCAACTTGACGCCTCCCCGCCACAACCGCCCTACTGTCGGCGTTCTATCTCCCCTTTGCTGACGACTTCCGACCACACACCACTCCCACCAGGGGTATCTCAAAACATCAGACAAACACCACACTTTATCATGAGTCACCAGTGTGAATATTATACCAGTCAACTAAGCACATAATACCTATGCATCAAAAGAGCTCCAATCTAACTACAGCCACCAAGTAAAGCAGCCTATTTAAATTGGCAAGAATTTTTATACTGCAAAATATGGATAGAGAAAAATGTGCAACGTGTATAATGCTTTTGTTTTGAATACTGATCTTTGATGTTTATTAGTAACTACCATCAAAATCACTTAAAGTTTGGGGGTTTTAGGGTGGGGCAGTGGTGGTCGACGGTGAGCAGAGGAGCCCGTCGGCGATAAGAGGGCATCGGAAATACTTGACGACGACTTCAGGGCGATGCAGTTGTCATTGTAGGCGCTGGTTGTGGGTGTTGGTGTGTTTCAATGGTGGAGAAGGTGATTATTTGGTTTCTACATTAAGTTATCATTCCCCATGTGTTTGTGGTTTATACCGTGGGTTACCTTTCCCTTTCCCCATTGCGAACCAAATGCCCCCTAGGTAGTTTACGTTTTCTTTTTTAACATGTTTTTTGGCTGTAGATTTGTAGCCACTTACATAATGGTTGAATATAAAACCTACCCAAGAGGAGCATATTTAAATTAATACTCCCTCTTATTCATTCATTTTGTCCCCCTTCTATTTTGCACAAGAATTAAGAAAATGATTTTGTACCACACAAAACACTCTATTCCACTCTACCCCACATGTAATTAAATTTAGACCACACAAAAGTTACCAAAAAAGGAAAGAGGGACAAAAATCCGACTAGCTTCGATAAGGAAAGAGGGACAAAATGAATGAATGGGAGGGAGTATTAATTTAGGCTGAGACTCAGGGAGTGGGCATGGTACTCTTAGAGACGGAATAACAGAAAAAGCATTGGCTACGAATCTGTATTTCATATAGGGCTTTCCTTTGTGTTGAACTTTATGTTCCGCATTTTTGTGATCATGTAATAACTTCTATGTAGACATTTTCTTTGGGCAGAAGTCGCATTTCCAGTCTTTAAGTGGAAATGGTGTCCATGTTGATGTTTTTCCTTTGCCGTTCTTGTTTCCTCCTTTCACCATCTAACACACAAATCGAATTCAATTATTCAACAATCAATCAACAATCAAATCAATGAAATCAAATTGAGGATTATCCCCTCAAAAAAAAAAACAAGATGAGGATTAGGATGTAATTTTCGCCCAAATCAAATTAATCAAGTGAATTCCTGCGCAAAAAGAAAAACAAGTCAATCAAATCAGTATCAATCAACAAATTAATTAAGTGTAGACCTGTAGTCTCATCAATCAACAGTAAAATCTGTCTTTTTTGAACAAATTGATTGAATTACCTTTTCAATTTTCCCCCCAATTTTGATCTTCTTCCAGGTTTTGACGGGCTCTACGTTGTTTATGGTCAACTTTTATGATGGTCGCATTGTTTTTTTTTTTTTTTTTTTTTTTTTTTTTTTTTTTAAAGAAAGATAGACAAATGATAAGCAAGCCCATCAGGACTACTTTCTAGTCAACGTAAGCAATAATACATTTAGGGCAATGCTAAATCAAACACATGATTTTACTGTACCCAACACATTTTTTCCTCTTATTCCGTCTATACCCCTCTCTCTTTTCATCCCAAATAGATCAAAAAGCACAAAAAAAAACCAAAAAGAAAAATCCACTATCCATGAAATCTGCTCCGATATGCTACGACTCAATTCAATCAGCAAAGATTCAATTCAATATTTGTGCCGGATCCTACCTAAAATCAAAAGAACTACGCTCACAGTGATATTTAATTTGTTATCTTGTGGTACCATTTGTTTTAGATCTACGATATTGATTGAATACTTCAAACTTTAATGTACAGTTTCAATTAATCTTCAAACGCAAGAACCCTTTTTTAGAAAAGAGAACAAATTAATTAAATCAATTAAAATACAACGGGTATCTATTAAATTGTTGATAAGACGGAGAAATTACTTGCGAGGGTGAATTGATCTAATAATTGTCGAATTATTAACGAATTGATTAGGTTTTGAGAGAGAAAGAGGTAGAAAAGTTTTTCTTAAGATGAAGGGTAATTAGGGAATAATAGAGCAAAGTGTGTGGGATATAGTAAAATCATGTGCGGGATTTAGCAATTGCGAAAATGTATGTTATCTATATTGCCACAATACATATACTAGTCAACCCAATTTATTAAAATTTTGCCACGATTTATTAGTATTTGTCATAGTTATTGTTAGATTTATTTGTATTTTGGCATGACTATTGTTATTATTATTGTTGTTGTCTTTTTAATTTTATTTTTTGGATAATTTTAATGTTGGAATAAGACCCTAATCACATATCAGAAAATAATATATATGCAAATTTGTCAAGTAGCAAGATAAAAACATGGTTAACCAGCCTTAACCCAGGTCGTCAATAAAATTATCACGAATACATTCATAACTTACACTCGTGACCGAATGTAAATATTTACTGTTTATCAAGCCTAGACCTACGCTATCTTAAAAAAAATTATAATATCATTTTAAAGAATAAAAATACAAAAATTGTTTTGGCAAATAGCACATGCCATGTGGCGGTCATGATAAAGGGTAATACAAATTAACTTGGCTGCGGCTGACTGGTAAGTTGGTCCGTGAAACGTGTCATGGCAAAAAGCTAAAAGTTAGTAATTCTGAACATAGCATTTGTGACCTCAAAACAAACTCTACTGAATTATAGACTAAGCAAGTTCTTTTGTATAAACAAATCATCATACGAGACAAAACTTCTGTAATTAAAAAAATTTCTTACCTAAGACAGGAAACGTGGACCTTATCTCTGTTGGACAGATAATTTCGCTGCAATAACCTGGTAAAATATGACAACTGTGATTCATCCATTTGCGGAACACGACCTATTTCCTTCTATTTGCGATACCTATGCTGACAGTTCTACTAGGTGGATTAGGCTCCATTGATTGCTTAACATTGTATGTTACTTACATTGATTTAATGATCAAAATCAGAAAGATGCAACAAAGTGTATTATAAACCCTAAACCCTAAAACATAAAAAAAATTGAAAATTCCGGTGAAAGATGAACAAAATTGAAAATTATGAAAAATTCAATTGTGTACCTGAAAGCTGCCAGATGTACCTTCCTGTGAGCATCTAATTTTACAGCAACATCTTGGTAGTTGGATGCCGTAAATGTTGATTTGCAGAAGCTGCAGTTGCGGTTTGAGTTCCAGGCATCTGTAGAAATAAATTTAATCAATTAGATCTCAAATTACAAAATCCTTGACCAAAAAAATATTTACAAAATCAATGATAAAAGCAAATTTTGTTAATTGGAAATGGAGATGAATCGAGGTTGTACTAATCTTGTCTTGAAAATTGTGGAGAGTGGGTAATAACCTAGTGAAGAAAGAGGGGGTATTTCATATTTGTAGGATAATTGATTAATTGGTGCCCATTTTTTTTTTTTTTTTTTTTTTTTAAATATTGGTTAGACCATCTACAACAACAAAAACATCTATGTTTATAAATGATATTTTTAGACTCATCATCCCACAACAACAATAACATTTTATCACAAGATGACTTTTTGTCTAACTCATCCAAAGTTGATGAGTTTGACAATGAGTTTGGCATACAATTTTGGATTTTTTTGGTAGTATTTTATTCTCTTTGGTAAGCCCAATTCAATGGTTATTGGGTGAAATTTTTGAGAAAAACTTATTGTTATTATATAAAGTTTTTGGAAAAAAAAAAATCATTTCAGGATAAAATGTGGTGGATGGCTTGGGGACCCACAAAAAACAATAAAAATTATTTGTTGTTGCGGATGCTCTTACTTAGTCTTAAACCAGTGTAATATCTGTACGTTTTGTTCTTTTAATTTTCGTTATTGTTCAATATTATAAAAATAATGTTTTAAGCCATATTTACAATTATTGGTTTGAGTTATTTTTCATTTGTAATTAGTGAGTTTGAAGGTAAAAACTTACCCGTGTATATATATATATCTATATATCTATATCTATATATATATATATATATATATATATATATATATATATATATATATATATAGGGTCGGGATCCGGTGAGAACCACTAGTATAATGAGAACCATGAGAACCACTATTGTATCTAATAATATACGGAGGACTGTGTACAGTGATAAAAATAGAATTTGAGAAAATCAAACGTCATTCCCCCAAAAGCTTCCAATCTCTGTCATTTTCATATTTTTCGTTCTCTCTCATCTTTCTTTCTCTCTCTCTTCGACTGTCAACATCGTCAACGATGCTATATGTTTCTTCCTCTACGATCGATCGTCACATACTGAACCATCAATCTCTGCAACCATCTTTCTATTCGACGCTGCTTTAATCAATGGAACCTGTTTATTCGAGGTAAAATTCCGAAATTGCTGATTATTTTTTGTTAAATTAGGGTTTATATTTTGATCTTTATGTAATTTTTTAATTCGTCGATTAAATTAGTTAAATTTAGGGTTTGATTATCGTGTTAGATTGTTCGTGAAATTAGGTTTTGATTAATTTTTTGATTCGTCGATTACCTTTAGAAATTGATGAATTATGCTTGTGAAGTTATGGTTTCGTGAATTACATTGGGGAAATTGAGAAATTAGGGTTGCAAAAATTCAGAAATTACCTAAAATCATTGAAAATTGATAGTCTTTATAATCGTCAAATCAATAGTTAGGTGCATGTAATTTCTGTTTATGTGCATTAAAATTGTTGTTATGCGCATCAAAATTTGGGTTTTTTCTATCTAATAATTTTCTGATATGGTTTTATTGTTAGTTATTTAATTTTTGACGTTTCTTGTTGCAACAATGACATTGTTAGTTCAATGGTATCACATAGTTCTTCAAATGTCGTTTGATTTTTTCAAAAGTAAAGTCGTCCGTAAGCTCTTAGCCGCTAGGCAGTGTCTATGGTATCACATAGTTCAATAGATATCTCCTCTATTCTCATGTACTATTTGCATTATGGATCACCCGCTAACTATTAGGAAATCTCCTCATTCTTACGGCCAAAATCAGATTCCGCCCCATATGGATGGCAGTATTCTTTCTTTTTTAACCTGTAGTCTGAGGAGTACGAGTTACTAACTGTTAGGAGGACCCCAATAAGGTTTAGTTTGTATTAATCAGTTTTTTGTAACAACTATTTTAGTGAATGCTATAAAACAATTCAATTCATTCATATTCGTCTTTAATATTTGTCGCTGTTATTGTTTTAGTAGAATAATTGTTTTGGACAGTGGATACTGCTGCAAAAGTACCTGGTAAACTGATCAGTCACTAATAATGCTAGTCCTGGATCAGTTATATATCTCGTCTTTTGAATGATTTAATTAGCCGTGCAATTGAGAGGTTGACATACAATGATACAAAGATGACGATTGGCATGTAATGGTGCTAAATCATACTACCAGCTATGCCAACTTGTATTGATAGGCTCTAGTTGGATAATTTTGATATCAATGTATCATTACTTCTGAAGTTTGTTCATGAGCCAACATGTGTTTTGTTAGCCTTTCGGTTGATGTATGCTGAGTATAAGACTACTTATTATAGTCATAGATAGTCTTTCATTTTAATCTGTTAAAGTATGCTGTTCCAAATGCTTTCCTCAATGGATGACTTCAATATATATCCTTCTCATGGATACATTAAGTGTTAGTTATTTTAGACAAATGATTATTTTGTATCTTTTTGTTGCGTTTGTCTTTTTTAATGACAGGAACCATGAGGAGATCCCATGGGGCCAGGATCAGAGCCGATTTTGTTGGTGAGTCCTTTGGTATTTTTATCGACAAGGCTGCTGCTCACATGAAGTTACTTAATTTGATACCATCAGTCATGGTTGTGCTTATGAAGTTATCTATCTATCAAGCTGTGAAATGATCCAACGGAAAATAAAAATATCCATGTCAAAATCAACAAAGTTGTTATCCTGAATACTTTTGTTCCAGAATATTGTAAAACAGGCTCTTAATATCTGTTACTTTGAACTTTTGATTGCCATCTTGCCTCTTGAGCTCATGTTGTACACTTGAACTTCCCTGACTTCAAACAGATTTAAATCATTCGAAATTTGATGTCCTCCTAACTTTCTGATAGTAGTATACTTGCTTTGCTGTCAAGAATGCATACATCATTTGGTGGCACATCATAATTGCCATCAGTGGTACTGCCAAATTCCACAAAAATTATTTATCATCTTTGCAGTTTAATTTGAATATTGATGTTTGTCATACAGATCCTTTGGCGTAAAAGAGAAAAAGGGTCCATCAATAACACAGATGAGAAATTGCTTCCGCCTGACATACCTGGTACATGGAAAGCAATGGAGGGTCTTTATGATTCTGGCAAGGTTCGAGCTATTGGAGTCAGCAATTTCTCAACGAAGAAACGGCAAGACCTTTTGGAAGTGGCGCGTGTTCCCCCTTCTGTAAACCAGGTTGAATGCCATCCAATGTGGCAGCAGGAGAAGCTGCACAAATTTTGTCAATCAAAAGGCATTCATTTATCAGTAAGAATAGGCGTCTGCCACTGATATTTATCCTGCAGATACGTCACTGCTGAAGATTTTTGTCAATCAATAGGCATTCCTTTTCACTTTTGAGAGCCAATTAGCTCAAACGGGAGAGCATTGTGCAGTGCACAAGATGTGGGTTCAATTCCCACATTGGCTAGCAAATACCGGTGTTTCTTTTACATTCTTTTACATTGTAATTGCCAAGGACTGGTAGTTTCTATGCATAAGCCTAAAATGCCTTGAAAAGGCCGATAAATATATTAAATCTCCTTCACAGACATTTTCCTTGTTTCATGCACATAGAACTTTATTTCATGCACATAGAACCTTATTTCGTGCACATATAATCAAAATTAATATCCTTACCCAACAGTAATTAGTAATATAATATAACCAACTGGTGCAACTGAAGAACTTTTTAATGCACATAGAACCTTATTTCATGCATATAGAACCTTATTTCATACATTTATAATCTTATTTCATACCCATTAAAATTAATGTCCCTAACCAATTGTAATTAGTATCATAGTAAGAACTTTTTCATGCACATAGAACCTTATTTCATGCACATATAATGAAAATTAATGTCCTTTACCAACAATAATTAGTAACATAATATAACCAACTAGTGCACCTGAAGAATTTTTTAATGCACATAAAACCTTATTTCATGCATATAGAACCTTATTTCATGCACTTATAATCTTATTTCACGGCCATGTAAAATTAATGTCCTTAACCAACAGTAATTAGTATCATAATAAGAACTTTTTCATGCACATAGAACCTTATTTCATGCACATATAACACTTATTTCATGCATGTACACCGATGCCTATCCTAAAATCACGGGATTTTTTATTTATTAGGTTATATGGGATTCGAACCCATACCTTTGTGCAAAATAAGCACATCGCTCTACCATTGAGCTAATAAGCTTTACAATAAGCTATAAATAAGTTAAGTAGTCAAGTAACCATATCACTATATCAGTATGATGAAAAGACATCAGAGTATCATATATTTCTACACAAACAAAATGATAATAATACACAAATAAAGTTTCCTCCACTTATTTTCCTTGAGTGAGAATGTACACAAGGTATAGCTATCCCTACAAAAGCAGTATCCTTAGTTGTGCAGTTGTGTATGTGTGGCCTGCATCAACCGATGTGTCGAAAAAAACATTCTTCATGTCAAGAATATAGTTATGATACGTCTAAAACCTCAAATTCTTGCACCTGACCCATGAAAGATACACATCTTATCTTTTTATGTCTAATCATGTTCTAATATTAAAGACACAAGAAAGTGAGAAACTGCTAATAACTATGAAGAATACAGACATTCAACAACTCTCAAGTCGTTGTCTTCTTGTCCAAGAAAACCACAAACTCAACTCTCAAGCATTAGTCCAGGGAATGCCCCACTCCGAATCTCACTAAATAAGAACTGCAATTCATTGCTTGGACTGGGCAACAATGCGGCAGTACCACCATCAAACTCGGGCTCGATCCGAATGTACGTATGTGACGACACCAGCAAAACTCCTGGCAAGCTTATGATTCCTACCAAAGGCTACACAATGGCTCAAAACTTTGAAAAGAAGGATCGTTCATGGTAAAGCCATGAACCTACTATTTTGTTTCCTTTGTTCATCTCTACCTCGCATAAATAGCATCTATTTTGTTCTATATATGTGTCCGTGACTTCGACATTCCACGGATCTATCAATTCAAGTTGAGGACATCACCTTTAATGTACACAAGGTATAGCTATCCCTGCATTCACTTAACATAAGAAAATTTGGCAGTTCAAAATTTTACATTCAAATTTCATTATTCTTCAAAACTGTGATAATAGAAGAGTAAACTAATTAAACTAGTTAATTCTCGCCTTGTCTTCTAAGATATTTCCCGCAAAGCTAAGAATATTAACATAACCAAATACTACTGTTTAAAACTCGAAAGCTCGAAAACACAGTTATAATTCCCACGCCATTACTTCTCTTAATTTCAATTTATATTTCAACTTAAAAATGCTCAACTAACTCGTTTTTTTACCAAATTAACAATCGGGAACTAATTCAATCAACCCAGAAACCCTAATTATAATCAAGATTTGATCCCAATTGACTTTCAACTACTATACACATTAAAACAAATCAAAAGTAATAATGAGAATTAAAACAAGTAAAGAAAAGAAATTTACAAGAATCTTTAGGAGCTGAATCAAAAGGAGGATCATTTTAAGAGCGCTTCCGAGAGGAACAATTGGAGTATCGGAAATACTAGGGTTAACTTCATGGATTCTTTGATTTCTCTGACTTTTTGTTCTTCTTGTTGAGGAGGAGGAGGAGGGTGGTGGTATGAAGGAGGGGGTAAGTCGCCAAAAATGTTGTCCGCCATTAATGTCGTCGCGAGCTCGATGAACATTGATAATCAAAGAGAGAGAGAGAGAAAAGGAGTGAGAAAGAGATTTTGCAAAATGACGGAGTAAGAAGGGTGCGGGATTGGAAATTTTGTATTATTAATTAGTAATGTTAATATTAGTAGTATTATTAGTGGTTCTCATGGTTCTCATCATCCTAGTGGTTCTCATATGATCCCGAATATATATATATATATATATATATATATATATATATATATATATATATATATATATATATATATATATATATATATATATATATATATATATATATATATATATATATATATATATATATATAGAGGTGGGATCTGGTGAGAACGATCACTCGGTGAGAACGGTGAGAACGCATTAGATATATTGAAATATATATACCAAGTACTTTTTTTTTTTACCAAATCTGAGATACACTTTAGACTATTGTAAGTACGCTTTTTACCCGAATTTGTAGATACACTTTTTAAGAATGTAGATACACTTTTCCTATTTTAGATACATTTTTGTAAAAAAATTATAGATACAATTTTTTCTATCCTAGGTACACTTTTTACGTAAATTCTATATACACTTTTTACGTAAATTCTATATACACTTTTTAAAGATATATATACACTTTTTTTTTGTCCTAGGTACACTTAATACTAGATATATTTAATACATCTGATATTTTAATTAACTTATCTAATTGACTAATAGTAGTATCTTTATCTTGTACACAGCAACTTCATATTTATCTCATACCCATCAGCCCTCCAATTTTCATTTATCTAAGATTCCAAGCAAGTACTGTAATCAGCTGTTATTCATCGACGATGAGCAATTCCATTACAGAATCGTCACTATTTTTGTAATTTGGTTTTGCAACCTAGCTAAAAGGCAAGAAGTGAGGAGATATAAAATAGGGGGATAAAGTGCATGGAAGACCGATAGACATAGACCCACCGGAGCACGCCGTCGCTAATCTTTCCCGACATTAACTTGCCAACAAACATAGTGAATCACGAACCACCATGAATCTCTCCACAAAACTCGCAAATTTGACCACAAAGTGTGCCATCATAAGAAGCCGAGCCAAAATCAAATTGAGTCGACTCAAGTAATCGAAACCGCCACAACTCAAGCTCAAACTCAATAAACGACACATTGGCAACCGAGCTCGATCGAACAACGATTTTCGTAACACCAGGATGAATCTCCACCGTATTCACCACCGCATGGGGCTCATATCGGTGTCGGCAATCGTGAACCTGAAGAACCCGACTGTCTCCTCGACTGCCACGTCAGCGTCGGCATGGAAAAGAAATTGATGATCGGAATTCAGTTGATTTTGTGGAATTGAAGTGCGATGGAATTATAATTGTAGTTTAGCCTATATTAATCGATTAATTAACAATTAGCTATCATAATAGGTGTAGTTATAACTGGAATTTGATGAATATATTAATTGATGATTCTAATTTTTTTTTTTTTTGCAGTGGTGGACGTTTGATGATGAGGATTGAGGAACATGATAAAGGTTTTAAGTTGTTGAAGAGTGGAGAGAGAAATAAGACGGCTAAATGTAATAAATTGAGAAGATTTACATATGATAATGTTTATGGTAGGCGTGAGTCCCGCGTGACAGGTTGTTAGTGGTCGTTCTCACCGTTCTCACCGAGTGTTCGTTCTCATGGGATCTATATATATATATATATATATATATATATATATATATATATATATATATATATATATATATATATATATAATTAAATCTGCTTGCCCTTAACCGTTAAGGTAAACTAGTATTCCGTTTACTAATCATAATGGCTAATTTTTTTTAATATGATCCCCGTCCAATTGACGATGCTAAAAAATTGTACTCATCACATTTATTATGAACCCCCTTTGTTATATTACTAGGTAGTATCCCGCGCTTCGCACGACCCATTTTAAAATTTTATTATTATAATTAAAGAAAAATAATATAATTCATATATGACCTTTAATATTTTTACTTATAAACAAAAATAAATTAATTTTTCTAAAATTAATTTTTTGTAGGTTTAATTTCAATGTTTTAAAATAAAATACATATAATTTTAATTAAAACTAATAAGTGATAATTAATGATGCATGATCAACGTTTTATAAGTAATTTGTGTCTGATCAAATATCATATTAATTAAAATAAAAATTCTTCGAAACGATCAACATTGAGTTCTCAAATTATATCATTTAACGTTACATTATGTTCCGAATCAGTTAATATTTGTTCAAAATGATGTGAATATAATTTTATATAATTTATAATTTTTTATGTATAACATGTGATATTTATGTATCTAACATATAGCGTCCAAACTCTACTTATTCAAATATTTTGATTGTATGTTGCAAGTGTTACGTGTCAAACATATCTATAACAAATTTGCACCTTTTGTTTTTTTAAACAACAATCAATTATATTATTTTTCTACAATGATGTTTAATAGTTTACCTGTAAATAAAATAAGTTGAACTTTCTCAAATATTATATTTTGAGGTTTATAAGTACAAAGTATTTAAAAGATAACTTATAAAATATTTAACTAAAAGTAATATTTAGTTAGTCATAATTAATATTTTATACTTAATGCATACATATTTAATTGAAAATATTAAAGAAAAATATAACATGTTTTCTACTTTTTATAGTGTTGGAATGAAACAAATTATATTGCGAGAAATTGAATATATGAGATTTTGATAGAGTTAAATAATGTGATAAGGAGCATATATGTACACAATAACACATTGATCGTGAGTACATTTGAATAATCAAAACAAAAGTAATGATAGACTTATGCATTCATATTTGGGGCCTCTTTAGTAATGATAGACTTATGCATTCACGATCAATGTGTTACTTTTGTTTAATTACAAAATATTTAAAAGATAACTTATAAAATATTTAACTAAAAGTAATATTTAGTTGGTCATAATCAATATTTTATACTTAATGCATACATATTTAATTGAAAAAATTAAAGAATAATATAAAATGTTTTGATTATTCAAATGCACTCACGATCAATGTATTATTGTGTAGATACATAAGTCTATCATTACTTTTGTTTTGATTATTCAAATGCTCTTTAGTTTTTGCTTGTTATATTAAAATATTAAAGAAAAATCAAAACCTCGTGTAAAATAATCTTTAGTTTTTCCGGTATATTTAGTGTGTGTTTGGCCTAGTTTGTAAAAGTGTTTTTGGACTCAAAAACATCCAAAACACTTTTTGACCAAACAGATCATTTTCTAAAAGTTAAACAAAAAATTCTCAAAAGCTCAAAATCCATATTTTTGTTCATAGAAATAGAAGCGGCAATCTGTTGCTTCTACTTTTGAAAAACACTTTAAAAAAATTAACCTTGATAAACAAAAACTCATTTTTGAGAATCGAGGCCAAACATGCTCTTAGTTATTTACCGGAGTAGCTTGTTTGGGTCGGTTTTAATGTTGTTTTGCTTGCAAGGAATCCGTATCTTTTCCAGTATATTTTACACGAGGTTTTCCCTAACCCAAATCGACTTCGGTCTTGTTGCAAAATCGTTCATTGCTGCTTATTCGCGGTCGTCACTGTATAAATAACCTATGCTTCCTTTTCACAAGTCAAATGCAGCGGCTTCTCATATAATGACTACGGCCTTGTTCAACTCAGCTCAGCCAAAACACGGCCTAAGTAAAGTCGAGAACACAACAGTTCTCTGGTACAACAACATAAGAGCCTTAATCGCAAAATGGTTTGTGACCGGCTTACATGAATCATCCTGTGAAACCGTCCCCTCAAGTATCATAATACCATGTTTACTCCTCATTTCATCCTGATATATGTCAGTAAACACCTTTCATGTCAAATTTCCAACATTGTTAATCACAGTTAAAATCTCGAATCCTCTGGTATTTATAAAATCCTAGCAAGAACCCTCAATTTCCAAACCATTTAGAACCCATACCCTATTTTACTATTTAAAGCCTCTTTCGGGTAAAAACTCGAGGATAGATGACCATCTTGACCTGTAGGGCTGTAGGGGTACTTCCCGAAAACCCTGACTCGCAACATTTGCCATGAACCGTGCTTCTTCACTTCACCAAAAATTAAATCATTAGTAGAATAGATAATTCACTTTACAGCTAATTATTTTCAATTGGGTGAATGTGCTTGAAAAGGTACAACGGAAGTTTTGATTGCTGGTATTTCTGTTTTACCGTGTTTATGTACTGTAACGGTCTTAAAGAGCATTCTTCAATTCCAGCCTTGGGTTAGTACGTACCTACATGTTTCAGTACCTCTTCTTTTCTATATTTGTTTTAACAAATAGCAGAGTCCCTCTCAGTCGTCTAGTAAGTATTTTTTAAAGGACGATCTTAATTTGACGCGCAAAGGGGGTCTGCACTCTGACTAACTATTTGGTATATTATTTATGACCGAGTCTAGATCGTGTACCAAGCACCTCCGAAAGTTACAGTACCCTTATTCCTGGCATATACTCTACACCAACTCTATTTGGTATATATTATTCCTGTGTGAATACTTATTTATTATTAGTAGGGCTCCACGACGCACGAATTGATTCACATCCTCAGCTAAAAGTTGTAGGAGAAATGTTTGTTTACACAACAATGTATTCACTTAGGACATCGTACCGTTTGCTGGCCACATGGTGTGATCGTTGGTCAACCATCCCAAGGACAGTTAATTTATAAGAGGTTCTAAGAGTAATTGGTGATATTATAGGCACAAAGGCATTAAAGAAGAATACATACTAAAGATCTTACAGAGCAAAGAGAGTAATAGTAAAAGGGAGAGATTAAACACGAAAATGGCAGAGAGTATCCTATTCAACATTGTTGAGAAGATATTGGTATCTTTGAGCCAACATGCTTTTCAAGGTGTTGTATCTTGTTGGGGTGCAAAGCAGGACTTAGAGAAGCTTGAAGATACTCTAAGGTTCATTCGAGCTCGTGTTCATAATGCTGAAAGGCGTCATGAAGAGGATAGCAGTCAAGTGATCAAAGATTGGGTTGGAGGCTAAGGCATGTGCTTTATCGTGCTGATGATTTGTTTGATGAGGTCCGCACCATTAGCCGTCGTCAGCAGCGAGCATATAAAAGCAAGTTGGCCCACAAGGTACGTAATGTATTCTCAAATTCAAACCCTTTTGGCTTCAATAGAAAAATAGCTCAAGAAATCAAGTCCATTAGGGAAGAACTTGACCGCCTTAAGTCGGAAATGGATGGCTTGAACTTAGAGTATATCTTGCAGATGAAGAGCCAATTAGCCGTTTGGTAGTTGAAAGGGAAACTATCTCTTTTGTTCAAGCAGACATTGTTATTGGTAGGGATGGTGATAAAAATAACATCCTTGATATGCTTTTTGATCCCAAGCACGCGGAAGATGGTGTTTCTGTGATACCTATTGTGGGCTTTGGCGGATTAGGGAAAACTACTCTTGCGCAATTGGTTTTAATGATGAAAGGGTTAAAAAAGAGTTTGATACTACAAAATGGGCTTGTGTGCCTGAAATAAATGATCAGAAAAAAGTTCAAGGCGAAATTTCGAAAGCCTTGATTGATGAGAGTTATCATGATCTTTCAAGGGAGCAAATTCAGTCAAAAATTAGAATAGCAGTTAAAGATAAGAAGTTTCTGCTTGTGCTGGATGATATATGGGATGATAGTCCAGATAGGTGGGAGATTCTCTTCGGCTTGTTGCAATGTGGTAATCGCGGAAGTAAAATAATTGTAACTACGCGATCTGATGTGGTTGCAGCTATTGTAGGCATAATTCCCAAAGCCTACAAACTGGGACTTCTAACAAAAGAGGAGTCTTGGACTCTGTTCAAAATGTTGGCATTTAAACATGGCCAAGAGGAGAGCTGTCCTACTTTGGCTCAAATTGGTAAAGAGATAGTGGGAAATTGCGGAAATGTTCCGTTGGCTATCAGGGTTGTTGGAAGCCTTCTATACTCAAAACCCACCGAGAAAGAGTGGGAACTATTTAGAGATGCTCAACACTCGAGAAGGCAAAGGTTATAGATCTTGACAATATCATGCTTGTGTTAAAGTTGAGTTATGATTACTTACCATCAGTGTTGAAACGGTGCTTTGCCTATTGTTCATTGTTCCCAAAGACTACAGGTTTAACAGTAATGAACTTGTTCGTTTGTGGATGGCCCAAGGATATATTGAGATGGAGGATGTTGGGGATCAGTACTTTCTTGAGTTGGTAAGAAGGAATCTTTTTCAAGATGTTGAGAAATATGATATCCGTGAAGTTATACGCTGTAAAATGCATGACTTGGTGCATGATTTGGCTCAACTTGTAGCTGGTGATGAGAGCAGTGTTATCGACGGGTTCACTAATAGACTTGTGCATGTCAATTTTGATGATAATGCACACTATGGCCCAAAATCCTTGCTCGTTGCAAAAAGTTTACGATCTTTACTTTTGGGAAATGATAATTCACCAGAATCATTAAAAGAGGTTTTGAGGTTCAGATCATTGCGTGCTCTGAAGTTCTCCAAGATTAAGGTAGTGCCAGATTCAATAAATAGGTTGACACATTTAAGGTATCTTAATCTCTCAGAGAGCCTGATTGAATCCCTTCCTACTGGTATAACTAGGCTAGATAACCTGAAAACTCTAAACTTAGACTATTGTAGTGAGCTTAAAGAATTGCCTACAGGTTTTACTAAATTGGTGAACCTCAGGCACCTTGGAATTCAGGCATGCGCTTTTACTGAAATGCCTCCGCATTTCGGCAGACTGAAGTCTCTTAGAGAGTTAACTAGATTTATTGTGGGACAGAACAACGGTTTAGACACACTGGGTGACTTAAATCTCAGGGGTAGATTAGAAATTGAATTCCGCAGATGGCGCACAAACACTGTGCTTGAAGCCCAGGTTATCAATTTAAAAGAAAAGAAACAATTGACCTCACTCTCATTCTGCTTTGAGTACGAAGGCGACCAACCAGCAGTTGCAACTAAAGATGAGTTGTTGTTGTTGGAGTCCTTGCATCTACCACCAACTCTTAAATATGAGTTACCTAAACTTGTTGAAATTCGAATCAGAGCGTGTGATAGTTGTCAAGCCTTACCACTCTTCAGCCGACTTCCTCTTCTCAAGTTTCTTTATTTTGAAGAGCTTGAAGCCTTGGAATATATAGAAGTTGACGACGTTATGATTAGCAATGAAGCATTTTTTCCCGTCTTGGAGACTTTATGGCTACATAATATGCAAGAACTAAAGAGGTGGTCAAAAGTGGAAGAAGAAGCCAGTCTTCACCTAGGGCAGTGTTATATCTTTCCTCGGCTTAGAACACTTTGGATAACAAGGTGCCGCAAGTTGATGACATTACCCTTTATGCCACAGCTTGAGTCATTTTCTGTTCGTGATATCCATGAGGAGTTACTGAAATCCATTCTAACATCATCGTCCTCGACTTCATCACCTCCCACATTATGATATTTGACCATGGATTCCTTTAAACCAATAATAAGCTTAAATCTGAGATACAATTCTGACGGGATTAAATGCCTCTCTGCACTTAAAAATTTGACAATACGTCGGTGCAAAGATTTGGATGCATGGAATGAGATTGATGGCATAAGTGCATGGGAAGGCTTGAAGAGTCTCCGTACCTTGGAATTATCATTCATTGATAAACTGGAAGTACTCCCTGGTGGGATTGGTTGCTTAAGTACGCTTGAGCATCTAATTATTAGATCTCTCCCAGATTTGACGGTGCTTGCCCAGCAAAACGGCGGCCTTTCTCAGCTTCAGAGCCTTGGGATTTTTCACTGTCCGAAATTGACAACACTTCTGGGGACAGTGCATGGCCTAAAATCTCTACAAAAGCTTGTGATACATGGTTGCCCTGACTTGGAGAAAAGATGTAAGGAGCCCGATGGCGAAGATTGGCCACTAATTCAACACATTCCCACCATTTCCTTTGATCCCTGGGCATAGCCTCTACATCCTCCAGGTATGCATCTCTATTTATCGCTTTTAATTGGAAATCTGTGAGCTATTTGCTTGTAAGCGTATTGACTCTAGTTGGGGATATTGGGCAATGTAATTTATTTCTTGAATTCTTATACAGAGATGAAAATGAAAGGTATTTTTAAATCAAAAGGAATAGATGTAACAACTTATTCTGCACTCCTTATGTTTTCTTACGTAATAATGTATGTATCAAATATCTTGGACATCAATTCTGCCTGTTTCTTTAATCTTATGGCTGCACAACATGAATTTTAGGAACATTGGTGATCTAGATATTCAGTTTTTGCTGGTATCTCGGACAATGGTGTATTTCTGTATAAAATTTTCTCCATTTGTTATGCGGAATGAGTGAATGACAACGATCTTTGTAGAAAACAAGCAATTGTATTTGTTCCACTTGATACATGTTTATTAATAATGAGTGCACCATGTAGGTTGAGAAAGACTTTGAGAAGCGTATAGGCACACAGGAAAGGTGCGTAGCATGGAAACAACATCCAAACATGATCCAAAATATGTATATTTTCAACTGGTCCACCTTAGTGAGATCAACCAAAAATACACAGAGTGAAACCTTAAACCGAAAACCTTATTTCTGCAGAACTTCATAACCGTAAACTTTAATGTGTCTAGCATGACAAACTCCCACTTAAACTGAATTTCCTTAAAACCGAAACACCCATTTGAGCAATTAGCTCAAGAAAGACCGTGGGTGGTAATTCCTTAGTAAGCGGATCCACAAAATGGAGTTTGTATCAACATGTATAATCGACACCTTTTCACTCTGAATTGTTTCTTAAACAGTACATCACTTGTAATGTTATTAGAAACTATAATAACTGCACATTTGTCATAAATCACTTTAGTGGTCTTTCAATACCGTAGCGAATTTGCAGCTTTAAGACAAATGTTTATAACCAACTAGGAGTCGAAGTACCAAATGATCTCAACTGAATCAACCTCCTATAAATAATGTTTTGTTCCAAATATAAATAAAAAACCATATTTGGCTGCCCTTAGTGGATCCAAGATCCTATTCCGTATTGCCTTAATATCTGTCCAACAACCATGTACGCAATATCCAAACGCATACAAGCTAAATATATACCATAATACTTAAACACATTAAATATTTTCTGAGACACATGAATTTAAGCATTAATGATTTTTTCTGAATATTTTCCTTAGGGCATTTGTGACACCCTCATTCATTGCGGAAAAGTAAACACGTAATTCTAGAATAAAACTGCATGGATATGTTTGTAATAGGTTCATTTGGGTAAAAACCTGTAATTTTTAAAACCTGAACCTATTATAAAGATATCCAAATTGAAAGGTGTCAAAACATACAAGGTCTAAATAGAAGTTTCATAACGTAACCATCGCTAAAGTCGCGAATAACAAAGTTATACAACCAAATGTAAAGAGGGAGACATATGTCCCTAAAATGTATGTGACATAAAAACTCGTATAAGAGTCTCTACAAATAAAACCAAATCTAAGTAAGTCCCAAGGTTACTTTGCTCGCTAGCTCGTCCGTGAACCCCATATAAGCATCACCATACCTGTCGATCGCATTTTATACAAATACGAAAGCCACAGTCAGTGGGGAGTAACTCCGAGTTCTGTCAGCCACGAAATGTCATAATTAATATAACATATAAACATAAGAATATGAATATGAACAACACATAGCCTTAGCATATAGATGCTAGACAATCGTGCTTATCATGTGAACAACAATATAACAACACATAGTCCTAGCATGTGAATACTAGACCGACTCATACTACACTATCATGTGAATCACATAACATCCAGGAATCCAAACTCTATCAACCATAGCCGACTTGCATCTCACCTTCTATGATTCATAGAATCATCAAACAAGAAAGGACAATATATCTAGAGACAGACATAAGTCCTTAGGACGGTCAATAGTCACTCTGTAACTCGATTCTATACCACGAGGTAAGGTAAACACCCTAGTCCTAAACCTGCGCAGACCTAGCGACATGCGGAAAACTACCGCATCCAAGACCCATGATATCAACACATGAGTACCCCTAAGGAGTCCACCAAAGGGTTGGCTAGTACTTAAGCTGACCACATACTTCTAAGAGTACGTTAGGAGGTCATGCCCTAACTAGGATATAAACCCACCAAGCTAAGACACAAAGGCTATTAAGCCGCAAACATACACTCGTCAAAGACTATAATGGTCTATCTATGACGAAGGCCGAAATACTCACCTAGGACCTAGTCCCAGCTTGAATACTTTAGCCCACGCCACACAAGACAAGTAGGACACCCAATTAACCATAAGAAGGGCAAAGAGTCCAAACTTGCACACACAAATGATCATACACACCCTAGCATATGAAAGGCTACGCAAGAGCATATTCAGCTGACAATCCAACAATATCTCCAATATCGATAATAATCCAAATTCCAGCTAACCAACAGTACCATAATCCATGAGAACAAGCTAAAATGGCAAAGAGGCAACAAGACTCAAGCATAAGGCATCCAAAGCATCCAACAACCAACAAGTGAAATGATAATCACAAATATCAAGGCATCAACATAAAGAAAACATTCCAACTTACAAAATAACTAATTCCACAAAATTCTCGCATAATAAAATAGCATAAATAACCGTCTCATACAAGGGTAAACTTTTCTATAAATTTTTAATCGATAAAACGACGCCATTTACTCATACGGACTCCGAATTGAGTGATTCAAGTGGCTAAACCACCTAATTTTTTCGATGCCGTTCAATCTGTCATATTTTTGGAAACATTTGAAACCGTCTCGGTCCGGTACTGACGCGTTCCAGGCAAAACACGGACTTGTCACAACACATAATTTCTCATCCAAATTTGTTCCAAACAATAATATACAAATGGGTAACATAAATTAAACATAAGCATACTCATCTTACTCCATTCATTCATTTATCAACAAGATCGTCTCAAACAACAACAAACAACAACAAACAACAAATACAACTACTAATGTGACATTAATTCGTCGAGTGACTCGAAATAGTTACCTTAAGCTAGAAAAAGAGAACAATAACACTTGAGAAAGAGCCCTAGAAACCAAAATCACTCATCATCTTCTACAATATATGAGTCACCTAACTCATCTTCAAATTCTTCACCTATAAGAACAACAAAAACACAATTATTAAGCTTAAATTCGAAACCTTAAAAGATGAGCTTTAAAACAAAATTGAGGAAAATGAAAATAAAGCTTACTAGTATATGAGGATTGAAGAGAGGATTCCAAATATATAATTTTTATGAGATTTGGTGGAGAAATGAAGAAGTTATGGTGGATTTAGGGTTTGGTAAGGATGATTTTTGAGATGAACTTGGTGTTTGAAAGAAGGAAGTGATAGAATGAGAATTGAGGAAATGAAAGATGAAGAGGAGACCCATGGAGGATGGAGGGTGCACGGTTTGGGGTAGGGTGTTTGGGTAAGTTTCAATTGTTTACGTTTTGGTTCGTTTCGACGGAAATTACAAAAATTCGTCGAACGCGATTTCCGAGAATATTAAAGTTATTAAACACGATTTTACTAAAAGATTAAGTACTCATATGCCCAATATCCAAACTCGTTTACCCAACGACCGTAAGAAATGGGAAAATCCCAATATTACGACTTTTATCAAAAATCTATTTTATCAAAGTAAAAGGTTTAAATATAGTTTAAATCACTTTTAAACATTTCTAAACTATCAAAAATAATTACATTTCTTCAAAATAAAATAAGATTATATTTTATCAAATAAATTTTATTTCAAATAAATTAATATTAAATTAAAATAGATTAAAATATTTCTTTTAAAATAGAGTAAATTATAAATTACTCCCTTTTAAGTTGCACTTTTCTAAACTTACTCCCTTATATGTTTCTTTTTTTTAAATTACTCCCTTAAGTTGACCTCAGACCAAAAGTTGCTACCATTTACCAACTCCGGTGAGTATTTCTGTTTCTTTTTTAGTTTTCCCTCCATATCGCTAAATTTATGACGAAAATACCCCTCACCCATCTGCCCTCTTTATCTCCCAACTACCCCACCAGCCGCCACCCCCTCCTTCCTCTCTAACACCCCACCACCCGCCGTTCTCCTTCCTCACGAGAACCCCGTCATCCACCCTTATTTCTCCTTTCTCGCCCCATTTGAGTTATTTTGCCCAAAATGACCACCTTTATTGAGCGACGTCGCCGGCGACTCAACCATGAAAAATGTCGACATACCAGTTTCGGGGTCTAATTTTGCCGACAACGTCACCAGAGACATTTAGCCTATTGAATTTGTCGGTGTGTTAGGTGGGAAAGGGAGTGAGGTGTTGCTTCTTGTCGGCAAATTTAAATGAGTATGGTGACATGTGCGGTGGGCCATTGTCGTACATCAGGTAGTGGGAGGGAGGTTGTTTGGGTGACGGTGGTGCGGTGGCCGGCGGCAGAAGGGTGGATCTAGGAGATGAGGATGTAAGAGATGAAGAGAGTGATTTTTCTCGAAGGGCAATTCGCCCATTTACTTAATTGTTTCACCTGAGAACTAATTTGGTAGCAATTTTTGGCCTGAGATCAACTTAAGGGAGTAATTTAAAAAAAAGAAACATATAAGGGAGTAAGTTTAGAAAAGTGCAACTTAAAAGGGAGTAATTTATAATTTACTCTTTAAAATTTAATAAAGGTCTTCAAATTTACGGGGTGTTACACATTTGAGACTAATTTGTCTCCTTTACTGAAAGGGTATTAACTAGAGATATTTACTTACTCCCACTGAATCTTGAGTATCTACAATCATCTACAAAAACATCTAAAACAAATAAGATGACAGCAAGGCAGATTTGTAATCTTTATGATGGAAAACCTTACTTGAGCTTTATTGGATGAATTACCTTATTGCAGAAATTCTACTTTAAATCTATTGAATCAAAGTTCTAGTTACTGCACTGAATAGTTTCATCAATGTCACCATCCCCTATTTACTAAAAGAATAGGCGAAACTCCAAATTTTCCCACCTAAACATATTTCCTAAAATAAAGTTTAGTTATTTTTAGCATATGCTATAAGTATGGTGGGCTATAATACACATATATATTTTTTCAGATTTATATATTTATGTCATTTAGTATTTTACATACTACACAAAATTATCTCCAATCTTTTTATGATATAAAAAGGAATTCTTTTTTTTTTTGTTTAAAGCATCATACGAAAAAAATTCATTGATTTTCTATGATAAAAAGTTGCGGCTGAAAATATATTATCGTAAAATTTTATAAAATAACACCATTAATCTCTCGGTAATAAGAAAAACTTTCATTGAAATACTCATTTCATGATTAATACGATTTTGACTTTGATTTTTCAGATCAAAACATAACGATGAGAAACGTAAAAAAAAAAAAGATTAGTTAATTTAAATTTCATAAATATAATATACTAAAAAAAGTAAAACTCTATATATACCGTGCATACATTGCACAGGAGTTAAACTAGTTGCAAAACAAACCTTTAACATTCATCCAATATAACCAAAAAACCGAATATGCCCAAAAGTCCTTATAGTCAACACCAACACGATGATCTTGATTGTCACATTACCTTTTACACCCTCCTTGGTAACAAATGAATATTTGAAACCAATATATTTCACAACTTTAGGTAATGGAACAAAGTCCAAATACATCATCCATCAAATGACTTATTTTCTTTGTGGCACCAATCCACTTATATGAGTTAGGACCTTCAATGGTTTGCTAGATGGTGACTGGATCACATTCTAACCTTTCATTATCTAACTCTTACTGTAACACCCCCATACTCCAAGTGCCTTACCAGGACCACTTAGGTATAAGGATGCTACCATCTCGGTTGCCCGAGGTAATGATGATCATAAGACAATAACGAAACAGAGTTTAAATAGTATAACTTTAGTGAAAGGTTACAAACCAAAACCAAATACCAAAATACGAATACAAGTTCTCAAACCAACTGTCTAAACAACTAAATGAAATGTTTATTAAACTACTATGCTACAGCGGAAGACTTCTATCATCAGGCGGTGGCACATCCCAGCTATCCCATGTAACTCAACTCATACCTGCTCAATGACTGCTCACCATCCCCGAATGGATCACCACAGGTTTTACAAAACAACAACACGAGGTCAGTACTAATCACACAATATATATATATAAACCAACAATACGGTAAACAAGCAGCTCACACGGTCACACACACACACAATCACACCACTCCTATCAATCTCCGTCACCGACTGTCCACTGGACCAGCCCTGCCAGTGGGGGACCGCAGCCGTACCCACCAAATCCCCGCTCATCATACCGAGCGATAACCCTGTCCATTAATGTGCACATCTCCTCCCGTGGCGGGTTCCACGGAGGGCGAAACTAGGGCGTGAAGCCACTCCCGCAAATGACTCCACTCAGCCGAGAACGCATCTCGAGAACCAGAGACAAACAATCACAACCAACAACCGTCACAATACGAATACGATAATATTCAACAACCACAACACATCAACAACACATTATGGGACTAATACTGAGTAGGGAAACCCTACCTGGAAAGCAACACAATCAGACGGCCTCACAGCTGATATCAAAAGGCTTCTTCTACAAATCCTCCTCCTAACATACAAACATATAATCACTACCAATCACGAAATACAATAAAACCCCCAAATCCCAATGTTAGGGATTAACCAACTTTAATGAAATACTATAAAAACGGTACGTAGATCTTACCCTCGACGCAAGGATCACAAAGGTATAAAGAAAGGTAAAATCCGACCTTCCAAGCTCCGGGATTTGCTAACAATGCGATTGATGCGAAGAACGTAGTTTGATTTCTCTGTTGACAGTAATTAGGTTTTAAAAGTGTTTAAAGAATAGTGACGGAAGTAATTATATACTTAATCGCATTATTAACAAAACCCGACAAATCATCACCCCGTAAACCGGCTACTCGATCGAGTATCTGAGGTACTCGATCGAGTGCCCCCTTACTCGATCGAGTATCTACGTGTAGATACCCGTATCCGTCGATATTGGAATTTATAGAGAACCCGACAAACACCCGATGATGATAGGACACATGTATTCTTTAGTTGTCATTGTCATTATTTGGAGCTCGTTTTACGATGTAGAATGGGCGTCGTCGATGAAGTATTTTATTATTTTAAATGATATTTAAGTTAATGTTTTTTTAAGTGAATTCATTTTATTAATTTAAATGATATTTAAATTAAAGCCTTTTTTAAGGTAATTTCAATTTATTTTATTTTATTTTGAATTTATTTTCTTGAGTTTATTTTATTAAAAATAAAATAAATATTTGATTTGAAAAATCATTTTATGAGTATATTTGATTTGAAAAATCATTTATTTTAATGTGTTAATTGATTTGAAAAATCGATTTTAAAAGCGAAGAACTCGTTTTTAACCACGCGTTTTGGAGCGCGATTTTAGCTCGGTTTTTGAGCCCGTTTCCTTTACGAGTTGGCACGAATATCGAGTACACTAACCAACCTAAGCCTCTACCCATCCACCCCAGCTCGAACCCCCATAACCACGGCCCAAATCATGCCCCAAATCACCCCCAACAGCCCGCGCAAAACACGAAACAGCCCCCCCTGTTTTGCAGCTCAATCCCGAGCCCAAAACCCGCTCCAAATACCACCAAAACCCGTGCCCATTAACCCTAACCCATACCCTAATATCCTACCCATATTACCTTACCTTAATAACCAAGAAAAACCTCCAAACGAACCCTAGAAAACCCCCCAAAAGCTGCTGGACAG
Organism: Silene latifolia; assembly: GCF_048544455.1. Classification (NCBI taxonomy): domain Eukaryota; kingdom Viridiplantae; phylum Streptophyta; class Magnoliopsida; order Caryophyllales; family Caryophyllaceae; genus Silene; species Silene latifolia. The sequence continues at coordinate 23,155,810 of NC_133530.1, read as the reverse complement.
CAGCTATGTTCAGCCGAGCCCGTCTGCCTCTCCTCCCTTTTACCCTATTTTAACTCCTTATAAATACCACCCCTTCACCATACTTTCATTCCTCTAAGTTCTCCATACATCCTACCTTCACTCACAAGCTTTAAACCTCAGAAACAAACCCTAATTGCCTCTCAAAAACCCTCCACAAAACCGACATCCAAACTGAAACAGTTTGTGTGTCCTCTTCGAAAAACAATTCGTTCCTCCTTCAAACCTCCATAAAAACTCGAGTTTCTTATTCCTAATTAACCATATAACATCCATCTACACATTATACAAAGATTTACGAGCCAAATTGCCCTTGAGAGTACACGAAATCCCTCGAAAAACAGAGTGTTATACACTGTTTTTTGCGGTTTGTTCTGTCTGTCCAGTTCTGTTTGTGCTCGTTTTTCGTGCCCAATACCTCAAAACGAGCAGGGGTTGCTTTAAGATCTATGTTCTCCTCTCTTTCTAGTTTTCAAAACATCTTTTAAATCGAATTTTCATCGTGAAACGAGGGAGAAATCGCTGTTAGAAAGTTGCTGTCCAGATTCGATAAAAACGCGTGTTTGCTTTGTTTCTTCGTCGACGACGGCCTCTCGAGATAAAATCTACCATCGATTACGACCCCAGACGGTGTCAACGATACATTTAGGTTGAGGGTGCATCAAATCCTCCTCTTTCTCTTTTTTTATTTCGTTTTTATGTTTGTTTTTCTTATAGTTTGTTTTGTTTGTTTATCGCTTTTTATTTATCGTTTAAATTAACTATGAAACTAGTTTAGTCCGAGTATGAGTTAAAGTACCACCATGAACACCCGCGTTGACTTGAGATGGGAAAAGAAACTGCTACATCAGTCGGTCGTACACCCCCGTCTCATTTACATATCCTCGTGTTCAAGGTAGGGCATAAATAAAACAATTTTCTAACTTCGCTCTTCGTTTTTGACCCTTTGTTTGTCTCGGCCAATTCGACCCACCTTAGGACCCGTTGCATGTTAGTATGACTTCTGATTGTTAACATATAACTTATTTAGATGTCATTAGATCAATTTAATAACCTAATTAGACACGATAGGTGGCTTCGACATAAGCTTTAAAATCAACTAACAATTCTGTAATTCAATCGAATGCATCTCTCTTCCACATAATTTCTCTCTAGTATGAGAGTGCGTGATTAGCACCTTCTTATTGACACTCGATGAGTTAAATTAATTAGCGAATTTGACCTAACTTGACCCCTTTTAGGCCGTGTAGAATGCCCCTTTGCGCGACATCATCTCAACCGATCAACGTCGTTTTCAACTTGTTTTCTAATTTGTTTTGAGTTCGTTTCGCAATCATTTGATCTAACTAATGAACCTGACCTAGGACCTAGGGTAGCCGTGTTTGGTTTGGCCGTGATTTGGCCGTGTCTTTTGGTCCTTACGGTTTCGTCCGTTTTATGGATCGCTTGTTCTTTATCGCTTTATAACTTGTAATTTATCGTTTGTTCATCGAGTTGTAATTTTCAAGTTAGTTTCCTTTTATCGAGTCAAAACCTCTTTCAAAAACCTTAGTTTTGTTTGGTTAGATGGTTGTGTCCCAATGCATGTAAGAGCGTAGTAAATCGCATGTTGTTTAAAGCAACATGGCCCGGTTTATGCTAATGCATGCTTTGGTGCGTAGCCCTATGTCTAATTCGATGAGATTAAGTGAAGCACACATCACGAGGAGTGACCCAAGGCCGTGAGTCATGTAAGCCGTGGGCCACCCCTCTTGTGCGCGGTTTCCTAGGCCGATTGGCCGTGTAATGTGTCGTGTACGGTTCTGTATGTAGCAATTGTATTTAGATCGAGTTGTATCTTTAATTTATTGTTGTGTCGGCATGAAATGCCTGGTTTGTAATAGGTAGATCCCAACGGCTCCCCCATTCCCTCTAAGCCTTGTTTGCTTTCGTTTATATGTTGCTTAGATCAATCAACCCACATGCTAAATTACAACTTTGACAAAGTTAGTTTAGTTGCATCTAAATCGACATAGAAACTTCACATGTTAGGGTTAAAACAATGTTTGCATTTCATATATCGTAGTAGCTATGACCTTGTTTGAAATCCATACTTGACTTAGTAGAGGCCGTTATTGACGGGCGGGGTTGGGTGTCCTTATGGGCTTCCTAACACGTACCCTCACCCCTTACTCAAGATCTATGGTTTGTGGATCCGTCTAAATACCATTGGATTACGAGAGTCATTCAAATCGAGTGATATAGGGTACAAGTCTTTATCTTTAATCACTCGTAGTCGATTGGCTTTATGCTTTTCAATGAAAGGTGTAAAGTTGACTTGAACGGTTCCAAGTTCCCAAAAAACTTGGTGGCGACTCTATTATGTCTTAATTCGATTCGAAAGAACCTCGAGTCGATTATGCCTAGTGTGGATCCCGCGGGGACGCATTCCCGAGGGCCTTGTCCACTGATTTGGCGACTCCATTGGGGAAAAGAGGACTAGTTACACTTTGTTTCTAGGGTCTTTTCCTCCGAGGTGAAACTTGAAAAGAAAGTGTTGGAAAGTAAAACATTACTCATAATGCTACGATTCATGCATAAACCCTTAAGGACTTGCCCGGGCCGTCCCAGCGTTTCTTCGTGATGCGTGGGGGGCGACGTCCCACTATGCTAGGAAGCTGCACATTGCTCGCTTCTACTTCACCTCGCGTGGTTCTTGATGGTGGGGACGATCTTCTAGGTACTCTACCTTAAGACACCTTGCTCTATAAGACCGCACAAGGATGGAGGGCATAGACCTTCTTGTAGAAGACTTGCCGAGACTTAGAGATGTCTAGGAGCATACATCCTTGTAACATGAGAATGACAATGTGCAAATTGTTTTCCCGAGTCTTTTCGAAATTTCCCATGTCCTTTTCAAAACCGAACTTTTGAACAACTTACTTTCAAAATAGCATGGTTTTAAAAACGCGGAATGCTGCCCAAATAGGACTAGAATTTTCGGCCCAAAATGAGCTTTTATAGCCGGCATGCTGCCCATTTCAAATCTCATTTTCAAATCAATCTTTCGTTTTTTTTTCAAAACCAATCCAAAATGCCTCTCGAACCTCAACCAAGCATGAAATGCGTCGAGTCGTGTCCAGGTCATGGCCGTGTTAGGCCGGGTGTGTTTCGTTCTAAGAGTCTAGAACACGACCTTGTTGGGTCACCCAAGCTCACCTCTTGGGCCTTGAGTCATGTTGGTCGACCTTTTGGTCTAGGATAGTCCACAAAAACGCCCAAGCTAGGCCATTTAGGGTGTTTCACCCGAACCTATGGGCTATGTTAGTCCAATCACGGGTTTGGCCACACCGAGTCCGGTTTATAACCGATTTATGACAGTTTGAGTCGTGTCGTTTTGTCGAGTCCAAATGAACCAAGGTCTAAATCCTACCGTGAGTCGAACCTTTGGTTAGTCAGTCTCAAGTCGAGTCTTTGTTTGAGTCAAGTTGGGGTCGTGTCCTTAAGTGTGCAGGGGCTCTTACTTTAAATATTGACTCGGTTCGGGGTTTTCTTGTAGAAAGGCCGCCCAAAACCCGACGTCAAGCAATGGAAGATGCTGTCAACAAGCTCACTGAGGCCGTGAACCTCATGATGACCCGAATGGATGCAATCGAATCTAAGCGGGTGAAGATTCCCTCTATCTACCCCACCTCGATCGATCCGGAGAAACGGTTCAAGTTCATTGAAGACCGTCTCGAAACTCTCCTGTGGGAAGAACATCCACTATGAGAATGCTAGGGCCTATGCCCCGATTCGGATAAGTTGCCCACGAACATGGTACTCACCGACATCCCAAAGTTCAAGGGCACCAAGATCCATCCACCATGTTAAGGCCTATAAAGGGTACTTAGCACGAAGGGAGTACTGCCGACATGCTCTCTCGAAATTTTTGCCCAATCTCCGGATGAACACCGAAGGCGTGGTTCTATAATCTTGACCTTAAGAACTTCCCCACTTTCGAAGATATTACAGTGGAGTTCTGCAAGCACTATGCTGATAATGTCGAGATTCAAACCAACATAAGAACATTGGAGGTGATGACACAGAAAGAAAAAGAAGGCTTTACTGAATTCCTTGCAAGATGGCGCGCTGAAAGCGTGAAATTAGCCAAGAAGCCTGACGAAATTGAAATGGTAGATAAGTTCGTAAAGAATCTACGACCTATTTACCGCAATGCTCTGAAATACCAGAATTTTGGCTCTTTCAAAGAATTGATAAGAATCGGGATAAAGGTAGAAGATGATGTCATAAGGGCAGAGGCTGAAAAGCCGAAAGGGTACCAAGGGGCCTCATCGTCTAAGGGCAAGGCCCCAACAATGGCCCATATTGATGAAGCCATCAATCTCTTAGAAGGGCAATCGAAGAAGTCGCAGCGCCAAACACCTAGGGCATTCACCGATATCGGATGCATACGCTCTCCAAAGGCTCATAGCCCAAGGAAAGCTGAAGCCTATTGGTCCAACTCCGGACCCTTCCGCTGATCAACAAGGTAAATGGTATAAACCAAATGCCTACTGTACCTTTCATCAAGGGAAAGGCCATGATACTGAAAGGTGCTATCGACTGAAGCACGAAATCCAAGACATGATTGAGAATGGAACACTCCCGATCCCGACTGTTAAACCCAATAACATCACCCATCCATTTGGCGATCACTCTAACTTTGTTTCTGTCGAAGACAATGTCGATTATTCCCATCTTATCCGCCCATGTCACTTGAAAGGGGTGTTTATCGGGAAGATATTTGTGGATTGCTTTGAATTCTTGCCAAACCCGAAGAATGAAATTCAAGTCGGGAGTCTTGCTCCAGAATGTACTCCTCTCGTTAACGAAGTTAATAAAGGACAATTCGATTCACCGACCTTCATCATTGGCGTAGATCCTCAGAGGACTACCTTGGGATGGAGGCAGACCATCAAAGGGATCAAGGACTAGAACCGAGCATCTAAGCTGACAGCTGAACAAGGGAAAGCTCAAGACCAGATTTGAAAAATTATGAGTCGGGATCTGTTTTCTTTTCTTAGTCGAGTCGAGTCTAGGACTTTCTTTTCTTGAAGTTGAGTCGTTTGTTCCGCGATGACCTAGGGTGTGTCCTAGGAATCGTTTCTTCGAGTCTGTTAAACATTTCTCATTCCAATAAAAAAGTTGCAGTTTCGTTTACAAATATGTCTTGTTTCCAATCCTCAATCATTCCGAAACATGATAAAATGCACAACACACTCAAAGAGATCCCTGGGGTAGAAATATGTCCCGTTTCAAAATGTAAGGTACACTAGGATCCCGTGTTTGATTCCTTTACCTATTCCATGTCTGGCGGTAGAAAACCTCCATCAAAACCAGGCTTATGACAGGCTTTTAGATGATTCTAGGATGAATCCGGACTAGCTCTTTGTTTCCCATATCGATGACGGAAGGTAAGCCTTTTCCCCAACAAAATCATCCCATCTCGAAGAGAGAAGATATCAACCCGTTCTAACAAGGAATTGTTAGTTCCTACCCAAATTAGTTGGCGAAGCCCAGTTTTCAAGGTGTATCCATTTATGACTAAGAAAATGAATAGAGGATCATTTTCAAAGACAAGAAAAAGAGAAAAATTGGAAAAATGAAAAAAAAGCAGAAGAAAAAAAATGAAAAAAGATGAAAGAAAAAGAAAAAAAGAAAAAAGATGTTGAAGTTATTGCGGAATGCTTTTTGGTTGAATGTCAAAGTTACGGAAGCCAGAATTCAAGTCAAGTACCCATAGTTGAGGTTCAATGGGCGAAGCCCAAAAGCGTAAGTAGTGGCCTCTTTACCCTCTAAGTCCTTCCCGAGGCATTTACGAGGGAATAGTTAGGGATTCTGAGAATCAGTCTGCTTGTCTTAGTACACCCAAGCCTTTAGGATCCAGACATGGAAATTTGAACCCACATCGATTCCCAACCCATTTGTACTCGGGTCTCATCAAACCTGAGACACCATTTCCAACCACGTTATAAGCCATAGCTCTTGGCCTTAGCACCACAAAGCGAACCTTCAGAATGATGGTTTACCTTACGAACCTATTTTTACCAAGCTCCACATCCCAAAGAATCAAAACCTTTTGTACCAACCCTAGACACGGGATACAACGGTACCTTACAGGCTAGAATGGGATACGACATGATACCTTAGGTGAAACCTTTGAGTGTGTACACACAATCAAAACGCCATGTTTATGCACCATGATCGAACTACGTCGGATTTGATTTCGCTCCACGCGAATACGTAGGCAGTCCTTCTGAATAAGGGATTCAATCCACCCATCAACCAAGTTGTCATCTTGTCGGTTTCTTACGGGTCTTAACCAAGTCCAAATGAAGCCACCTTTGTTTGAGTCGGTCTTAGCACTCGATGTAGGCTAGGATAAGGATATAGGTTCAGATGAATAGTATCAAGTCTCGGAATGAGCTTTATCTAACGATGTAGGCAAAGATGCTAAGTCAGATAGATGTGGGTTTGTGTTAGGAACATAAAATATGAAAAACCCGCTGAAAAGAAAGAAGGCGTGGAAGAAAAATAGTAAAAGCCCGCTGAAAAGAAAGAAGGCGGTGGCAAGAAATGACGAATACTCGCTGAAAAGAAAGGAGGCGAGGAAAAGAGTGACAGAATGTTCCCAACATGAGTGATGTGTGATGTCTAAGTGTTCTCATAAAATCAGTCTGTGTTTAGTGTCTGGGCGAAGCCAACGTTGTTGCTCCGTGAGTTTAATCCACCTTGTCAATGCCAAGTGATCTTGATTCCCGTGTGCCCTCGGGAGCACGCCCATGCCATACGAAATCTTCGTCCCAAGTCCGACGACCTTGTGATTCCCGTTTGCCATCTTTTGGCGCCAGAATGGCCAATTTACATTTCTACCCCCAACAAGTCAATAATTGAATTTAAACTCGTGCACACTTACGGTTTTATTTTCCTTTTTTGTTTTACGGTAGCGGGCTACGCCCACATTTGTTTACGGGTCATACAGAGTGTCTGAGTCGTATTTCCTGCTCACCCGTCAAGGTTCAATTTCAAAATGCCAAAGATTTCAGAATTCCGAAATTTCAAAAAACTTTTTGCGAATTATGGATAGATGATCCAAGTAGTGGAATCTTTTCGGGTCGATGACCCCAATCTTTCGAAATTCAAAATTTCAAATTCAATTTTTGAAGGGTCGATGGCCCAACATTCCAAGTGATGTCAATTTCAAACTTCGGGTCGAGGGCCCAATTATTCAAATTTTCAAATTCAATTTTCGGGTCGATGACCCAATCTTTTAAATGATCCAATTTCAAGGTCGATGATCCAAATATGCTTATGTGATAATTATTGCTCGTACATTTTTTGTGCTTCAAATATAGCAGGATATGCTTCAACTGGGGGCTCTAAAGTCTTCGACTTTAGAGCCATCACAAACTGGGGGCTCTGAAGCCGTTGGCTTCAGAGACCATTATCAAGATGAAAAGGATGACATCCACTCAGAATTCAATTCAATACAAGAGTATGAAATGGAAGAATTTCGTAGCTGAAAGCAAATGATGAAAGCAGCGGCAACCTCCTTGGAAAGTCCCGTCCCATTTGGGCACCTGCCAGCAGATGATAAGCTTTGGGCAAGTGTCAACAGATGATGAATTTGGACAAATGCCAGCAGATGATAAACTTTGGGCATGTGTCAGCAGTTGCCGAACTACGACGCGGGTTTGATTCCGTCAGAAATGGATACGTAGGCGCCTAAGGATAAGGCTCAATCCACCATATATGCAATTTATGGGTCGATGACCAACGATGATAATTCGACGCAACATGAAGCAAGAGTTAATCCCCAACGAAGTTTCAGGTATGATCTCTTCTTATGGCTGGCGAGCTTACATACGCAAGTCTAATGGACTATAAACGACCCGCAGAATCCTCAGGTCGAGAGGGACCTGGGGTATACTTTGACTTTCGCCCTGTCCAAGCCTCAGTCAAAGTGGGGGCTCTGTAGATACCCGTATCCGTCGATATTGGAATTTATAGAGAACCCGACAAACACCCGATGATGATAGGACACATGTATTCTTTAGTTGTCATTGTCATTATTTGGAGCTCGTTTTACGATGTAGAATGGGCGTCGTCGATGAAGTATTTTATTATTTTAAATGATATTTAAATTAATGTTTTTTTAAGTGAATTCATTTTATTAATTTAAATGATATTTAAATTAAAGCCTTTTTTAAGGTAATTTCAATTTATTTTATTTTATTTTGAATTTATTTTCTTGAGTTTATTTTATTGAAAATAAAATAAATATTTGATTTGAAAAATCATTTTATGAGTATATTTGATTTGAAAAATCATTTATTTTAATGTGTTAATTGATTTGAAAAATCGATTTTAAAAGCGAAGAACTCGTTTTTAACCACGCGTTTTGGAGCGCGATTTTAGCTCGGTTTTTGAGCCCGTTTCCTTTACGAGTTGGCACGAATATCGAGTACACTAACCAACCTAAGCCTCTACCCATCCACCCCAGCTCGAACCCCCATAACCACGGCCCAAATCATGCCCCAAATCACCCCCAACAGCCCGCGCAAAACACGAAACAGCCCCCCTGTTTTGCAGCTCAATCCCGAGCCCAAAACCCGCTCCAAATACCACCAAAACCCGTGCCCATTAACCCTAACCCATACCCTAATATCCTACCCATATTACCTTACCTTAATCACCAAGAAAAACCCCCAAACGAACCCTAGAAAACCCCCCAAAAGCTGCTGGACAGCAGCTATGTTCAGCCGAGCCCGTCCGCCTCTCCTCCCTGTTACCCTATTTTAACTCCTTATAAATACCACCCCTTCACCATACTTTCATTCCTCTAAGTTCTCCATACATCCTACCTTCACTCACAAGCTTTAAACCTCAGAAACAAACCCTAATTGTCTCTCAAAAACCCTCCACAAAACCGACATCCAAACTGAAACAGTTTGTGTGTCCTCTTCGAAAAACAATTCGTTCCTCCTTCAAACCTCCATAAAAACTCGAGTTTCTTGTTCCTAATTAACCATATAACATCCATCTACACATTATACAAAGATTTACGAGCCAAATTTCCCTTGAGAGTACACGAAATCCCTCGAAAAACAGAGTGTTATACACTCTGTTTTCGCGGTTTGTTCCTGTCTGTCCAGTTCTGTTTGTGCTCGTTTTTCGTGCCCAATACCTCAAAACGAGCAGGGGTTGCTTTAAGATCTCTGTTCTCCTCTCTTTCTAGTTTTCAAAACATCTTTTAAATCGAATTTTCATCGTGAAACGAGGGAGAAATCGCTGTTTGAAAGTTGCTGTCCAGATTCGATAAAAACGCGTGTTTGCTTTGTTTCTTCGTCGACGACGGCCTCTCGAGATAAAATCTACCATCGATTACGACCCCAGACGGTGTCAACGATACATGTAGGTTGAGGGTGCATCAAATCCTCCTATTTCTCTTTTTTTATTTCGTTTTTATGTTTGTTTTTCTTATAGTTTGTTTTGTTTGTTTATCGCTTTTTATTTATCGTTTAAATTAACTATGAAACTAGTTTAGTCCGAGTATGAGTTAAAGTACCACCATGAACACCCGCGTTGACTTGAGATGGGAAAAGAAACTGCTACATCAGTCGGTCGTACACCCCCGTCTCATTTACATATCCTCGTGTTCAAGGTAGGGCATAAATAAAACGAATTTCTAACTTCGCTCCTCGTTTTTGACCCTTTGTTTGTCTCGGCCAATTCGACCCACCTTAGGACCCGTTGCATGTTAGTATGACTTCTGATTGTTAACATATAACTTATTTAGATGTCATTAGATCAATTTAATAACCTAATTAGACACGATAGGTGGCTTCGACATAAGCTTTAAAATCAACTAACAATTCTGTAATTCAATCGAATGCATCTCTCTTCCACATAATTTCTCGCTAGTATGAGAGTGCGTGATTAGCACCTTCTTATTGACACTCGATGAGTTAAATTAATTAGCGAATTTGACCTAACTTGACCCCTTTTAGGCCGTGTAGAATGCCCCTTTGTGCGACATCATCTCAACCGATCAACGTCGTTTTCAACTTGTTTTCTAATTTGTTTCGAGTTCGTTTCGCAATCGTTTGATCTAACTAATGGACCTGACCTAGGACCTAGGGTAGCCGTGTTTGGTTTGGCCGTGATTTGGCCGTGTCTTTTGGTCCTTCTGGTTTCGTCCGTTTTATGGATCGCTTGTTCTTTATCGCTTTATAACTTGTAATTTATCGTTTGTTCATCGAGTTGTAATTTTCAAGTTAGTTTCCCTTTATCGAGTCAAAACCTCTTTCAAAAACCTTAGTTTTGTTTGGTTAGATGGTTGTGTCCCAATGCATGTAAGAGCGTAGTAAATCGCATGTTGTTTAAAGCAACATGGCCCGGTTTATGCTAATGCATGCTTTGGTGCGTAGACCTATGTCTAATTCGATGAGATTAAGTGAAGCACACATCACGAGGAGTGACCCAAGGCCGTGAGTCATGTAAGCCGTGGGCCACCCCTCTTGTGCGCGGTTTCCTAGGCCGATTGGCCGTGTAATGTGTCGTGTACGGTTCTGTATGTAGCAATTGTATTTAGATCGAGTTGTATCTTTAATTTATTGGTGTGTCGGCATGAAATGCCTGGTTTGTAATAGGTAGATCCCAACGGCTCCCCCATTCCCCCTAAGCCTTGTTTGCTTTCGTTTATATGTTGCTTAGATCAATCAACCCACATGCTAAATTACAACTTTGACAAAGTTAGTTTAGTTGCATCTAAATCGACATAGAAACTTCACATGTTAGGGTTAAAACAATGTTTGCATTTCATATATCGTAGTAGCTATGACCTTGTTTGAAATCCATACTTGACTTAGTAGAGGCCGTTATTGACGGGCGGGGTTGGGTGTCCTTATGGGCTTCCTAACACGTACCCTCACCCTTACTCAAGATCTATGGTTTGTGGATCCGTCTAAATACCATTGGATTACGAGAGTCATTCAAATCGAGTGATATAGGGTACAAGTCTTTATCTTTAATCACTCATAGTCGATTGGCTTTATGCTTTTCGATGAAAGGTGTAAAGTTGACTTGAACGGTTCCAAGTTCCCAAAAAACTTGGTGGCGACTCTATTATGTCTTAATTCGATTCGAAAGAACCTCGAGTCGATTATGCCTAGTGTGGATCCCGCGGACGCAGTTCCCGAGGGCCTTGTCCACACTACGTTACTCGATCGAGTACCCAACAGGTCAGAAACTATTTTAAAACACAACTCACTTTTACTCGACAGAGTAAGGCCTACTCGATAGAGTACCCAGAGACTCATAAAACCGTAGTATTACACTTACTGCAACTTGTTAGTCCGTCATTACATTGTTATTCCCTTTTAACCATATAGAAAAATAATGTAATTATCTGTAATTGCATCTAAACCTTCTTAAGTGGATGTTTTAATGAATTGGTTCTTGAGATATTTGAGTTTGTTCTACCGAATTGATCTTATGATCCTGTATAGAGAGACTTAACAATTTCAATTACCTTTTCTCCCACTCAAACTCAATATCTTCAACGAACCCCATAATTTTCGTCTTACATAACTTGATTGTGGGATCATTACTTTATTACCCTTAAGTCTTAAGTACTATCCAGCAAAATAGTCATTGACTGTCCTTAAGTGCAACTATTAACCTTATGACTTTTAAACCTCAAGTTTAATTAGTTGGACATACTAGATGTGTAAATTGCACTATGATTAAATAGTCAATGCTATATACTGTTAAAACTTTATCCAAAGATAGCTGCAAACTTAAGAACTTATAACTAGAATCATATGGAAAAGAGTATGAATAATCACACTCCTTACCAGGCCTTGGGATCTTGTTTGCATACATACTACATCATCCATATTAAGAATCCTCATATGGTGTAATAATATCAAATACAAGATCAAACTACTCTAGAAATTCTTTAAAATAACATTGACGTTGTTATCCTTAATAGTCATTTCCCAAAGTATTAAAACTTATGATAAAAATGACATAACTTAATCCTTTACTGAGCAAATATATCTCAGACAAACATCACTAAAACGTCAAGAACTTAAAACTTCTCACAAATGAGATTTAGATATCCATGCCTAAATTCCGTCTACAAATTAACATAATAATTAAGGGTTGTACTTTTTCACATACGGATTTTACTCTTTCACATACGCTTTTTACGAATTTACCCTTGTCATTTTTTCATCCCTCCCACGATTGAGTTTCTTTCTCCTCCCTTCACCTTCTTTCCCTTCACCTACCTCTGGCTAGCACTTAGTCCAACCTTACTCCGGTCGAGTTGTGGTCCGGACGCCTATGCTCCGGCCAAACTACCCTTAGCTGCCCTCTCCTTTCCCAACCTTCTCAACCTGTCCGACCACCCTGCTCCCCATGTCCGACCACCCCGCTATCGCCGTACCCGACCCTCCCTTACCCAGATCTTCCTTCCCCAACTCCCCACCACCATTATTATTATTATTATTATTATTATTATTATTATTATTATTATTATTATTATTGAACCCGTCCAAATCTTCGTTCCATAGTATTGGTGATTTGCTGCACTATAATACGTACTATGAAACTTGTCTAAAACAGAATGTGAGTATGCAGTTTGCTATGTTTGATTCCACTTTGCTCTCTACACTTTGCTCTTTTGATTATCTAACGCAGCTTCGATGTTCTCCATTATTCTCAGAGCAATTAATTTATGATTTATTGTTCAAATTCTTAGATCTGAGCGATTAGATTCGCTTTTAGGAAAAGTAATATGAATTAATTTGTTTAGATTTAGGAAAAGAGTATGATATGGAAAATTTATGAAAAAGTGTATGTGAAAGAGTAAAATCCGTATGTGAAAAAGTAACTCCGATAATTAAAACCATTAATACTTGTAGTGTGGAATTGTTCACTTATCTATATATGTTAATAATAAGACACCTAAAATCATTTGATATCTAATCTCCCTTAATTTGTCTTTATCCCCTTAAATATGAAAGAAGTAAAGGGGCCAACAATTTCATTTTGACACAAAACCTTAATATTCCTTATAATGTGTCATACCAAAAAGAAATTGTCACTTCTGACTTATTCTTTATATCCAGTGAACTTTAATGCAAGTTGATACCGTCATCAGGTACCAAAAATAAAATACATAGTTACACTAACAGAAACTAGCAGTAAGTAGGGTCGATCTCCACAAGGAGGCGGTCACTATCTACTTGTTAATTCGGTCTGTCTAAGGTTACAAGATGGGGGTTTTGAATGGATAAACTAAACTAAACAAGATTAAGGGGAGAGAATTAATGATAAGAGAAATTCATAATAAAGAGAGAAAACTAGGATGTCGGGTTATCAACGAACGTCAGTAAATTACAGCTAAGGTCACAGATTAGTCGATGTGTCGGTCTAAGGGGCAACGAATATCTCCTTCCGGTCTCAATTCGCCCTGAAATACTATTAGTTTAGCTTCCGCCTTCACTAAAGCATCCTATTGTTCATTGCAGGTCTCACCCCTTCCAACCTTCCGGTCTAGGTCAAGGCTTACCAAGGTTAAAAAGGCTAAATGCATCGATTCAAATAGCTAGATACAATTAAAGCAGCGATTAACAACATAGACATAACAACAACGACAAATCTATGAACTAATTAGCAATTAACATTAATTCATCGACTCCTCTAAATCCTAGCTGAGGAATTAGCTAGGCATAAATAAAGAAAGAACAAAAACAAAGGAAAGAATAATAATAAGCATTAAATAAAAAGAGTGAAAGGGAAGAGTAAATTACAGAATAAGATCCGGAAAATAGAGAAGAACAAAGTAGCAGCAGTAACAGAAAAAAAAGTATTGCAAAAGTGATGTCTAAGGTGTACTGTCGTCTTCTATTTATATGAAAGACAATTTTATTTGACCTAGAAACAAAATAAAGCTAAAAAGCCCGAGCCCAATAAGAAACCACTCGATCGAGTGATTTGAAACCACTCGAACGAGCAAAATTAAGCTCAAACCACTCGACTGAGTGAAATAAATACTCGATCGAGTAAACCCTAAAATGCAACTCCTCGATCGAGTAGAAAAAGGAGTCGATCGAACATAATTGTACTCGATCGAGTACTTTCCAGCGCACAATTCCTGCTTCGCGCACTAAATTTCAAACAGCTGCCATATATTCGTTACTTGGGCAAACAGGGCGATTCCAGTGGCGTTGGAAAGCTAAGAGGACAAGCTTTCATCTCCAATTGGAATCACCTAAATATATATTGTAGAACTATAGATATGGCTCTTTAAAGTAGGCACAAGCAATTTGAAGTTCTTCCTTTGCTCGCCTAGCTAACTTACTTCTCTGCGCATCTCAAAATAGTAGTCGTAAGGCTCCGACTCAACTCATCTTCTAAATGCATGCATAAGGACATGTTTTAGGCTTGATTATGCTCCTTTACGGTTCATTCCTGTAAATAATACAAGAGAAACCAAAATAGACAATTCGGGGGATATTTGTAGCTAAACACTACACAAAATGCATTGAAATGCATACAAATAAAGTACAAAATACCTATATAAAATGCACGCATCACAAGTTTACTTGAAAGAGATTCCAATCTAAACTATATAAAGTTATCAAAAATGATAAGTTCACAATTATTTGAATTAGGAAAACACAAAATTAATTATTTCTCAATAGACAAGAAACCAAAATTGTCCATACAGAAAATAACCCTTTCCACCTAAAGGTGGTACCAAAAGTATTTTCCACATACAAATAAAAGAATAAGTCATTAATGATAACTAAATTAGTTGACTGTCTCAAACTCAGATGATGACTTGCCCCAAATAGATGAATCTTTCATCATCACTTGGCTTGTCACATCTTGTTATAGTAGTGTCAATATCGTTATGTGGATGAAAAAACCAAATACACCCACCAACCATGATTGGATATAAAAATTAACCTTAGACAAACTGAATGAAAAATTTAACTTTACCGACACGCCAAGCGTTAAAACTGGTACTAGATTTTTCTTATGTGTCCAAACTCTTAACAAACTAACGACTAAAAAAGTCTAACCTTGTGTTTGTTGTTATTTCTTTGAGTTTGACTTTTGCAGCTTCTTAATTAACTGAAGTAACTTAACTGAATTAACTGAAACAATGCCCTTAAATATTTCCCTAAATTCGAATAATGACTAAACTCATGCATTTTGAATGTAATACTTCTCAAACTTACATACCTTAGTCCTTACGATAACTTTGACCTTATGAGAAGCAGAATTATACATTATTTTTTTTTTTTGAGAAAGAATTATACATTCTTAAAGCAAGGTAAGATCAAAACAACCAGAGATAAAATTCACATTCTCTTACCATTCATTTAATAAATAGTTTCATCCGAATTGAGAATGTAACTGAAATGACAGATATAATAACCATAAATGTCAAACTGAATGAACAAAACAACTGTAACACCGCCGTACACCAGGATGCCTTACCAAGGACCATTCCAGCATACGAAAGTATTACCATCTCGGTTACCCGAGGTAGTAGATCAAATAGACAATAAAAGAACATTTATGAAACATTACCGTACTCCTTACAACTCGGTACAAATCTAATTACATGTGATGATAATGACTATTATAACACGTGATTCTGCACTTCTAAACCGGTAGCGTGATGACTCGATTCCTCCAAGCCCAACAGCCACAAACCAACAGTACCTGCTAAGCCAACTGCTCACCATCCCCGAATGGATCACAACAGATACCACAAAACAACAACATCGGGGTCAGTACTGTCTAATCAATAAGATAACAAGACAAACAACTAGCTGATCATCCACCATCACCGAACCCCAGAATCACACACCATAACCGACTACACACCAAGGCAGAGTATTGATAATACTCGGCCGAGTAGCCTCTGCTAGGTCGAGTAACCACTCCTATATAGTACCTATTCCAATCATAGTCTCTCACCTATTCTTCCCTAAGGTCTTTCTTGGTCAACAAGGTCGGTCAACAGAGTCCTTAAATATCCTGGGTATTACAGTCTTCCCCCCTTAAAAAGAACTTCGTCCCCGAAGTTCAACCCACACGACTCCAACATCGAGGTCACGCATTACGAACACGATCCACATACATGAAGACATACAAACTTTGGCCATCATTTATACCACCATTACATCACACTATTCAGACAAACGTCCATACGACCACAAAATTATACCTCCATGTATTACCGACCAACAACTATCACTTACAAAACATACAACAAAATAATCCTATCATAGATTCACAGCAAAATATGTTCCTATCTCATACCACATATGTTTCATTATACACCATCTTGTTAAAATCAACTCAAACGACCGGCAAAAATACACATCCTGCTGTCTTACAGAACTGCACTATAACCACTAACGATCATACAAAGTTGTTCAAACGCTCGTTCATATAACTTAAAATACCACCCAAGTACCAAAACACTGTAACATGAATACAATTTCAATAACGTAGACATAATTTCATCATTTGCTTTTGCGACATTACTCTTCCCCTCTTAAATGAAGTTCGTCCCCGAAGTTCACCACTAAACTACTTACCCGATCCAAATTGACACATATATCATTCTACTGACATTACTCGCAAACTGCAACCAACATTGATTCATGCTGACGGAACCTAAGCTATGACATTACACAACTACAACTCATTGCAACAGAATCTGACGAAAATTAGGTAATATATATCTCGCGTTGTTATTACTGAATAATAGTAACTTTATCAATTATCTGTTATGTAGTCACGTAATTCATGTTACAAAATTATAGCCATTAAGTTTCACTCATCCAATTTGACCTGTTATAACTATAATCAATCACAGAAACCATATGGAGGTATAGGCGCCAAGCTAGTACCTATACAAAACCATATAACAACATCCATTTCCAACTCAATTATGAATTAAGCACACATGCCCTTTATTTGGCACAAAACTCACCAAACCGAACTGAAAATACTCCTCAATAAATGTAAATAAAGCATAGGAGCGAAACCGTCTCATCAAACAACATCTTTTTTTTTCTTTTTCTTTTTCACGTTTTTTTTCTTTTTTTTTCATCCTCCTTTTCTTCATTAAATACCAACTCCAAGTTAATGGATACAAGCCAAATTTGTCACAATAAATTATATACCGCAAAACAATCTAAACTAGCTTGACAAGGCAGGCTAAATTTGGAATGTAGCTAAGGGTCAACAGGCAAATTTGGCTAATGTGGAGTTTATGGGTAAAAATGAAAGAAAGGGAAATTGTAAGCACCTCCTTGCATGTGACACCAACCACTAACCCGAATGTATGTAGGCAAAAAGCAATTGAATTTCATATACGTGCAAATTGGTAATACATGTTATGCAAGGAGTACTACTCTCAATCCTACATGAAACTTGTCATAAATGACACCAGTTTATTAAGCTCTAAAACCTCAGAATTTATAGGTAGGTTGCCAAAATTTTCAGGTCAAGTCTATTCGTTCAGCTAAATTTTAATATTAACTCGTAGATATGCAAAAAGACATTGCTAAAAAGAATAATAGTTCAAGTGGTGTTAGTCCAGTGGTAGCTGGGTTAAACCTTGAAGCTTGCAAAAATGCAGGAGTTGAGAGGTTCCAAGTTCGACTACCAGCTGGGGCGATGATTACTTGGCCACTGCAGCCCTCGAAGGGGGTGGCTTACATGGTCCATGTGGTGGTGCGGGAATGCATGGGCCCGGGGGGACTCAACCTCCTCGTCATAAAAAAAAAAAGAATAATAGTCTATGCAAGGCTTAAGCAAAAAGACAATTGCAGTGCAATATCATCACTGAAATCTACCGTTCCGACTCAACCTATATGCGAAAATAAACGTGAAAATTTTGAATTTTTGAATTTTTGAATTTTGATTTTTTTTGAATTTAATGGAAATAACAATGCAATGCATACAGAAATTAAACGTGATAACAGAAATGCAATAAAAACAACATGCAGACACATATATGGATGCATAACCTCCCGAAACCAAACTGTACAATGCTCTCATTGTACCAAAACATGGATAGGAAACGTAAACTAAAAGAGGAAGAGTGTAGATGCGGAAAGCTTACAAGATAGCGCGAAAAAGGGACCTCCCCAAACCAGCCAGCAATGTGGAAGGTCGCAAACAGCTGCAGGACATCGTCACAGGAAGCCAATCCAACAAAGGGCATCTTACACAGCTCGATCGAGGAAGAATAATGGTCGATCGAGTGGTTTCTCCTTGGCAGGTACTCGATCGAGTAGAATAAATTCTCGATCGAGTGATTTCAGCAGAAAAAGTTCTCGATCGAGTACAAAAAATACTCGATCGAGTCATCCTCAGTGGATTCCTGCAAAGACGCATCAAAACAGCCCGCAAAACTAACAAAACAAGCATAACTGATATAGTCTATGGTATGAAAACCAAATATTACAACGCAAAACTGAAATGAAAAGCAATGTTTGAAAAACAACTAAAAATAGAATCTCCGGGTTGCCTCCCGGGTAGCGCTAGTTTCAGTCAGGTCCCAGCTCGACCTTCTTTTCTTCGGGCCTCTCTAATTTAGCCTGGTCAAAACAGCTCAAAGTGCGCAACAACCGATCAAATAGCTGCGCTGTGCTACACAAAACTATAAGTAGCACCGTAGTAGAACAGAAGCATAGGAAAATAAAATGTATAAATGTTTAAGCCTAACAAATTTCCTATGACAGCTCCTAAATTTATCCACAAAATAAAGGAGCTCGGGAGCAATTAATAATAATCTAAGGTACCGTTTTAGATTAAGAAATTTACGATGACAAGTATGGTGAAAAACTGTTAAATTACTTATCCAACTGGGAGGGGGTAGAGCATAGGAAGAAGAAAAAATAGGAGTCATATGAGATAGCGTACTATTAATACTAACAACAACGAAATTATCGCTAACTACCTCAGGTGGGTTGCTCTCAATGTCAGAATCACTGACAAAAGAATGTATTACCTCATCCGTGCTAGGAGCAATTACCAACTCAGCTGTCTTCTCGACATCCTCCTCTGTGGATACCGTCCCGTAAATCGCAGCCTCAAGTGCATCCAACTCGGCTTTGAAAAGGAGAGATTCACCGTAACAATTATCATCATCAAAATCGTCATCTAGAACGAACCCAAGTGACGTTGCATTGCTCTCTCTGGCCAAATCAGTCGATCGAGTAGAATTATTACTCGATCGAAGGCTTTCTTCCTGATTTTCACTCGATCGAGCATATTGAACTGTTCGATCGAACGTTTTCTCTGATAATCCACTCGATCGAGCACTATTACTAGCTCAATCGAGTGATCTTTGCAGTGCATCACAGAAATCTTCATAACTCGCTTCATTTTCGGATAGATCTTCGTAATCCGAGTCATCCAAATCATTAATAGCGTCAGGCAACTCGGGTCCTTCATGGGAAAGACCACTCTCAGTGAAGTATACCTTCTCTGGTTGCCTACTATTCGACTCAGCAGCTAGCTGAGCTATTTGAGACTTCAGCTCAATTAGTTGAGCTTCTTTACGTCTATCATCTTCTTGCACTCGGAATGCAAGTGCCTTCATCAAAGATTTCAGCTCTGCAATCTCTTCTTTCTGTCTATCAGGAGGAGGAGCTTGTTGTTGCGGTGGCCAGATAAATGGAGGCTGTTGGTAGCCTCGTTGATATGGTAGATGTGGCAGCACAACTACAGCGGAATGGCTAGCTTGTCTACGGTGCTTGAATGCATAGACCTCATTGTTCTCTGCCATGCACATGGCTGCATTGTGCTCAGCAGCACCACATCTCCCGCAGTAAATCACCTGCTGCGCCATATAATGGAACATAGGTGACGGGTCAAAGGTACTCAAGCCTTCCCTTTGACGATCTTTTACCTAGAACTGTATAGGTAGGACCTGTAGGGCCTATCAAAGCAACACTAAAGAAAAGATTAGAACGGCCTCAACTACCCTTGAGGCTAAAGACAAACAAAATAAAACAAACAGATAAAGTAGTTGCCTCCCTGGCAATGACGCCAAAATTTGATACCGTCGTCAGGTACCAAAAATAAAATACCTAGTTACACTAACAGAAGCTAGCAGTAAGTAGGGCCGATCTCCACAGGGAGGCGGTCACTATCTACTTTTTAATTCGGTCTGTCTAAGGTCACAAGATGGGGGTTTTGAATGGATAAACTAAACTAAACAAGATTAAGGGGAGAGAATTAATGATAAGAGAAATTAATAAGAAAGAGAGAAAACTAGGATGTCGGGTTATCAACGAACGTCAATTAATTACAGCTAAGGTCACAGATTAGTCGATGTGTCGGTCTAAGGGGCAACGAATATCTCCTTTCGGTCTCAATTCGCCTTAAAATACTATTAGTTTAGCTTCCGCCCTCACTAAAGCATCCTATTGTTCACTGCGGGTCTCACCCCTTCCAACCTTCCGGTCTAGGTCAAGGCTTACCAAGGTTAAAAAGGCTAAATGCATCGATTCAAATAGCTAGATACAATTAAAGCCGCGATTAACAACATAGACATAACAACAACGACAAATCTATGAACTAATTAGCAATTAACATTAATTCATCGACTCCCCTAAATCCTAGCTGAGGAATTAGCTAGGCATAAATAAAGAAAGAACAAGAACAAAGGAAAGAATAATAATAAGCATTAAATAAAGAGAGTGAAAGGGAAGAGTAAATTACAGAATAAGATTCGGAAAATAGAGAAGAACAAAGTAGCAGCAGTAACAGGGAAAAAAGTATTGCAAAAGTGATGTCTAAGGTGTACTGTCGTCTTCCTATTTATAGGAAAGACAATTTTATTTGACCTAGAAACAAAATAAGGCTAAAAAGCCCGAGCGCAATAAGAAACCACTCGATCGAGTGATTTGAATCCACTCGATGGAGCAAAATTAAGCTCAAACCACTCGATCGAGTGAAATAAATACTCGATCGAGTAAACCCTAAAATACAACTACTCGATCGAGTAGAAAATGGAGTCGATCGAACATAATTGTACTCGATCGAGTACTTTCCAGCGCACAATTCCTGCTTCGCGCACTGAACTTCAAACGGCTGCCATTTTTTTGTTATAGGAAAGACAATTTTATTTGATCTAGAAACAAAATAAAGCTAAAAAGCCCGAGCGCAATAAGAAACCACTCGATCGAGTGATTTGAAACCACTCGATGGAGCAAAATTATGCTCAAACGACTCGATCGAGTGAAATAAATACTCGATTGAGTAAACCCTAAAATGCAACTACTCGATCGAGCAGAAAAAGGAGTCGATCGAACATAATTGTACTCGATCGAGTACTTTCCATTAACACAATTCGCTTCATGACCTTTGAACTTCAAACGGCTGCCATTTGTTTGTTACTTGGGCAAACAGGGTGATTCCGGTGGCGTTGGAAAGCTAAGAGGACAAGCTTTCATATTCAATTGGATTCACCTAAAAATATGTTTTAAAACTCGAGACATGGCTCTTTAAAGTAGGCACTAGCAATTTGAAGTTCTTCCTTTGCTCGCCTAGCTAACTTACTTCTCTGAGCATCTCAAAATAGTAGTCGTAAGGCTCCGACTCAACTCATCTTCTAAATGCATGCATAAGGACATGTTTTAGGCTTGATTATGCTCCTTTACGGTTCATTCCTGTAAATAATACAAGAGAAACCAAAATAGACAATTCGGGGGATATTTGTAGCTAAACACTACACAAAATGCATTGAAATGCATACAAATAAAGTACAAAATACCTATATAAAATGCACGCATCACAAGTTTACTTAAAAGAGATTCCAATCTAAACTATATAAAGTTATCAAAAATGATAGGTTCACAATTATTTGAATTAGGAAAACACAAAATTAATTATTTCTCAATAGACAAGAAACCAAAATTTTCCATACAGATGTGGACAATGGGCCACGGGGCCGCTTGGAAAACAAGCGTTTGCATTTGTGGAGTCGCCACCAATTTATTACGGAAAATTGGAAACCGTTCGAATACCTCATGTCATGTCAAGACACAAAGTAGTGACATGGACACCAAGAACTCGTTACCCTTAGCATTAAGAATGTCTAGAATGACTCTCGTGGATGCCAATGAACACGGATGTTCACAGAGATCTGGAGTAAGGGGTGAGGGTACGTATTAGGAAGCTCTTTTGATCGAACACCTAATCCCGCCCGCCTCGATAGCAGCCTCTACTAATGATTAGGGAAAATCGTCTATACTTGATATATTGTCAATTATATGCATGCAATGCAACATCCATTATTTTAATCCTAACATGTGAGAATTAATACTAAGTCGGTAAACACGTAATTTAATATACAATTAGGTCGAGTTGGGATTTTGAATGATTGCATGTGAGAGCATGTAAATAAATCATACAAATGCGATAAATAATGCAATAATAGAAAATTACAATAATTACATGGATTAGGTCGATTTATGTCGAAAATACTTTAAAACGGATAATTTGGGAAAGAAAGAATAAAAGAATTAACGAACAGATTATTAGGCGATAATACGAATGACAATTAATTGAATACGTAAACTAATTAAACTAGGTCAAGGCAGAACGGAAGTTCAGAGATAGAAATCAACCTGGAACAGGCGCAGCAGAGCTGCGTCCTTTGGAAGAGGCGCAGCAGTTGCTGCGTCTGTTCCAAGGCTGAGTTCTGGCTGTGAAGCCGGAACTGCAAATTGTTAATATTCGTGGGTGAATTTAATGGTTGATTACGATATTTGACTCGGATGAAAATGATTTAATGCATTAATTACATGTGAATGAGTCATAAAAACGATAAAACATGGATGAGACGAATGTAAACGAATTAATTACATGAATGAAAGATTGATTAGTGACACGAGTGAACTAAACAAATTAATTAGGTTAGATATGTCGAATTAATGAAGAACTAATGACGGATAAACAGATGGAAATATATCAAAGATCGAATTCCAGAAACTCGATATGAAAGAATCGAATTTCTACAACCCGTATTGATTTTAATGACGAAAACCCGTAAATATTGGATTATAAGGGATTTAAGTCGGAATTTAATGATGAATTAATACTAACAGTGATTAACAATATGTTAAACTATCATGTGAACGAAACTAGAGCAAACAATGACGAAAGAAAACAAAAAGACGAAACTAATAGAGGACGAAGGAAGAAGAAAGGAAGCAGGAACTGCGGCAGCCTCACGAAGAGGCGCAGCAGGTGCTGCGTCCCTTCGAAGAGGCGCAACAGTTGCTGCGTCCTTTCTCGACGTTTGTCTTCTGATAATCCGTAAAAAGGGTTTTAAATATGGTTTTAGAAATCAGTTTTAGAAGTACTTTTGACATAAATCTTACATGATGATTACAAAAAGTAAATAACAATAAATAAAAGAGAGATTTACACCCTCAGACTTACATGTTTGACGAAACGAGATGAACTAAGTTTATGTTTTAGGGATGCTCGACTCGAATGTAACGAAAGTGCCCTCGTAAGAGGAAAACGATTATGGTGGAGTTGGTCAAATTGGTCGGTCATGCAAAACGAGGCTGGTGCTCAGAAGGATCCGAGCTTACGTGGTCGAAAGTTCAAGCATGTAGACGCCAAAAAGTAAGAACGTGGACTTAGAATGTAAAGGGAGAAGAGAAGGGCGGACACTCGCGTGAGAAATATGAGGAGCGAAGGCTCCTATTTATAAAAATCACGTGAAGGAATTAGGGTTTTCGGAGAAAGTTTGGAAGTGAATCTCGAAAAGATAAGAAAAGATACGAAAAATACGCCGAAAAGGACTTGGGAAGAGGCGCAGGATGCACTGCGTCTCTTGCAAGAGGCGCAGCATGCACTGCGTCTCTTGCAAGAGGCGCAGCACCTGCTGTCTCTGTTCCCAAGTGGTTTCCTCCCGCGGAAGAAAGATTTCCGTGTTTGGTTTATGGAATAACGGATTAATCTCATTTTCCTTAATATTTTGTATGAATATTAAGGTAAATTCTTTACCAAAGATTAAAAGATTGCGAAATATGGAATAGAAATATCCGGAACATTTAAGAACATTCTGACTCGGGATTTAGCGGTTATCAGAAAATGAAGACGGTTTTAGGCCCGGACTCCAAATGTACTCTAATTGCTGTCAAAACGCCCGTATCGACGCGTAGATGACAATTAAGAGGTAGACATAAATGTTTGAGCAATCACCTGACAATAAACTTATGAACTGTCATAAATCGTTCCGCGTACCAAACATGCGGCCCAATCATCACCGGGTGGTTTGCGGGAGGTGTAGAAATGAGGTATCTACAGAGCCCCCACTTTGACTGAGGCTTGGACAAGGTGAAAGTCAAAGTATAGCCATCAGGTCAATCGAAGATTACAACCTGACAACTATGGCGACGCGAGGCGGTTCTAGGGGTCTGAACCAAGCACCTGTCGTCGGGAACATTTTAGAGTCTGTCGACTATCGGGGAGGGTCGTTTAAAGTCCATTAGACTACGTAAGGAGGCTCGCCAGCCATAAGAAGAGACCATACCTGAGATACTCCTGGGTGAAACGGGACTGAAGACGCTTCGGCAAAACTCTTTGGTCTGAGGATAACTTGGTGTCTGAAGGCATTAGGTCACAGGGATTCTGAAGAAACTTCTTAATACTTATGAAGGTGCATAGGAGCTAAAGTTAAGCATAGGAGCTAAAGGGGTAAGCATGAGAGCTAAAGGGTAAGCGTGAGAGCTAAAGGGTATATAAGGATTGTGCTAGGGTGTGGGACCCTAAAGGAAAGCATCGATGGGAAGGAGGTCAAATATAAGTTCAACCTAAGAGGTAGATGAGGCTCGAGTGTAAGAACTCTGCCGGTCTGGGAACTTCTGGAGAACGACACCTTTATCGCACTTCACGGGGAAACAAGAAATATTGTGAGTAGCAGGACACAAGCGGGAACTGCTGGGAGAAATCTGCTTGGGTCGCCTTCAAACAAACTTCAGAAGAACTCGAGAAGGACGATTGTATGTCGTGAACTCTCGTTGGGGAAATCCTATCGGGAATCTATCTCCATGTCTCGAGAGGGATTGTCTATCCGCTTACTCTCGTTGGGGGAATATAATGAAGGCGTGTCGAAACACCTGTCAGAGAATACTTGCTCGTTGTGACAAGCGAGGACTTGGAGGCAATAAATAATGCACGGTAGTCTGTAGTTGGCTTAGAAATGCGGGTCTGAGCGAAGAATAATCGTCAAACAGACCAGAAGAGATAAAATGGCATCGGGGAAGAGGCGCACCAAAGCTGGGCCCACAAATAACGAACTCATAACGAACTTTTGAAAACTCGCATGGAGGGAGGTTTAGGAAGAGGCGCAGCAAGAGCTGCGTCTCTTGGAAGAGGTGCAGCACCTGCTGCGTCTATTCCTGGGGGTGTCTTTTCTGCGTAAAAGCGCGATGAAACAGGGGGTTTCATTTCATTATTTCGAAACACAAATCGTCAATTTCTCTCTCAAATCTCAACCATTTCCGTCAAAATTTGATCCAAAAGCTTACATTTGCCATGACTAATCAAGGTATGTATATCATTCTTGCATTAATCTTCTATAATAGACGAATTGGATCGACCAAATTTAGGGTATTCAACCCTAAAATGTCGAAAATTTGGGGCTTTCCCCCAAATGATCTTGCCTTGTAAAATTGACCTTGTAAATGGCTAATTGGTAGTATAAGGATCATAACCATGTATTTGTTTCGAATTTTTGTTGAGTTTTGGGCATTTGAGCGAAATTGTGACGGTTTCACAGCTAAACCGTAAATTGCTTCGAACATAGCCTTAGGAAAGCCCGTTTGCGATGAAACTTGATATTTGGAATCCTTGGATGATGGGTAAACTTCCTACCATCTTGGAATTTTGGTTTGTACGGCTTTTTCAGGACACTTTTCTAGGGCATAATCGTTGTTATAACGAGATGCTGTCGAAATTTCAACTCGAACCCATAACTAGGCTTCAACTTAGGCTTGACTTAACCCAAATTACCACATAAGTGATCGGGTTTGTGAGAATATGGCCAAAGATGGCGAGAAAAGAGCGATTTCGGAGCTTCTAAAACTCGAAAACCTCTTTAAACAAGGTTTGTTGTCACTTGACGCGGCCTAAAATTACTTTAACGTTGCAGGTGACGAGGCTTCTACTTCTGGGAGAGCTCCCATGGACATAGACACAGCCGTCGACGCTTCTCGTGCTCTCGAGGAGGCTTTCACTGCTGTTGGGCAGCTGCTAAGGTTGCTAAGGACGAGGTCCTCGAGGAGGAGGAGGAGGAGGAGGAGGAGGAGGTCCCGAGGCGGGCCAACATTAGGCGAGGTGGTCATCAGCTGAGGGGAGCCCCTGCGTGGGCTGAGACCTGGGACAGCAGACACTTGCTTTGGGCTGTGGAGGGTCACCTGTCCTATAGGACGGTGAAGAACTTGGTAATCTTGAATTCATCACTCATCACTCATCTTCTTTTATTTAGTTTATTCATTCCTTTTCCAATTTCATTTGAGCTAAAGATAGCTTTTGTTTCAAATCAACATAGGAGGTCGGGAACATCCGGTCGTTCTCGGGCTACACGATGATGATGGCGTGCTACGAGAGGCTGTTGGCGGAGGAGAGAGCCATGATTGAGCAGGGAGCATTTGGCGCTCTAGTGCGGGCTTGGAGGGACATCACGACGAGGAAGCTGCGGGCTAACCTTAGCCTAGTCCGCGCTTTCTTGGACCGATTTTGGGACACGACTTCCACTTTTCACATGCCTTTTGGTGAGGTGGGAGTCACGTTGGAGGACTACGGCATGATTTCTGGTCTGTCGTGTGGGACCGAGGTGGTGGAGTGGCCGGAGACTGCCATGAGGGTGGACTCGGCCGAGGCTAGGAGGTTGATCGATTGGAACTTGGCGCCGAAGGCTGCTGCAGTGCCTGGTTTGGTGCCTAGTTCTTACGTTTGAGACTACTTTGCGGGGAAGACCCCGGCATCGGTGGTGATTGACGGGAGGGAGACGGCTCCTCCTCTCTATACAGCTGAGCAGAGGGCCCGCTTGTGGCTCTGGTGGTTCTTGTCTTCGATTTACCTCGGAGATAAGGGAGAGAGGCTGTCGACGAAGCTTCTTCCCTTTCTTCCTGACCTGAGCTCCCTAGGACGTTGGGACTGGATCACTGCTGGTTTTGCGGTCTTCATCCGCTTCATGAGGGCCATGGTTCATCCGGAGTTGATGGAGAAGGGGACTTCTCCTGGTGCTGTCGGCCCTGGACTTCTGTTAGAGGTATGAACCTTCATTTAGACTAAAATCACATCTTTCCTTATTGAATTACGAAAGATCGTTATTGACTATCTTGCTTCACAGGCGTGGGTGTACTCCTACTTTCCGAGCCTCTCGCCCAAGAGGACGGAGCCGCTGGAGAAGGCTTATCCCGTTGTTAGGGATTGGGTGATGTGTCACACGAGGAGCAAGCGTTCCTCTCACGGTGTCTACCGGCGGGACGTGAACGCTCTTCAGCTGGACAGCGTGAGCATCTCACTTATATTCGTTTCGCTTCTTTATTACTTTTTAATCGATCAAAAGAATGATTTCTTGCTTGTCTTTTCCCAGTGGGTGCCCAGGCCTTGGGCGGAGTACGCCGACGTTACTACTTTCGTGGCTGAGGTCCTTCGACCTAGGAGCTCGAGCCGGCTGCTGTTGAGGATGTCGATGGGTCTTGTGTGGTACTTGGGCGAGCGCTTGGATCGTCAGTGCTCTCGGGACGTCTTGACGGTTCCCATCGATCCTCCTAGGACGATGTTCAGGGAGCCTTCTGAGGCTGAGACGGAGGCTGACTTGGCAGGCGTTGGTGGCGACGCCCTTCTGCTTTCGGATGAGGACTACTCGGCGTTTCTCTACGGGAGGTTGGCGTATTGGCCGGTTGTGGTAAGTGTTTTGCCCTCTTTCATTTTTGATTGTTTGAGTATATGATGAAGGATCATCGGTTAACGGAAATTATCTGACTTTGCAGGAGGTCGAGGCGGCGGGCATCGAGCCCCCAGACTACCCCGAGACCCTTGAGTACACTGACACGACGGGGATGACGACGATCTCCGAGCTACGTGACTTTGACGTGGCAGTGAGAGATGCTGGCCTGGACGATTGGCAGCATCTGATCCGGAGGGTGAGTCTTCTAGTCTATGTAATTTTCGTGTAAGAATACATTCTCTCGAGTTTGCTCAATTGCTAAACATTTTCCTTTTGAAATGCAGGTCGCGCCATCCCGGTTCGTGGCGTTATGGAGGGTAGCCATCCGGCTGCGAGCTACTGTCGTCGAGGCACTTGTCGGCGGTCGAGGTCGTCAGGTATGAACCTTTCGTTTACTTCATTTTTGAAATTTCTAATTTTCTTATGATTGCTTGCAATGATTGACATGAGCCAATTGATGTGCTTGCAGAGGGAGCGCGAGCTGGAGCGAGAGCTGGCTCAGTCTCGGGAGGAGACGGCTCGCCTGCTGAGGGAGCTCGAGGTTCGTGACGCCGAGGTTGCTGCTCTCGAGGCGAGAGTTGCTGAGTTAGGCGGCGACCGACAGTAGTTTTGTTTGTTGTTGGCTGTTGTTGGCTGTATCTTGCACATTTGTACATTTTAGGACATTTTAGACATTTTTGGATTTTGTTTGGGGCTCAAGCCCCCAGTTTGTTGTACATATTCCTCTTTTGGTTGTATATACGATGGCCTGAGTGCCTTTGCTGCTGGGTTATGTGGTTTATTCCTGCAGGTTAGCTTTGAACAGGTTTGGTAGATGACGGTTTACGCCGTCATGCTGCCGAAATTTACAAAGAAATTCACGTAAAACATACATTTGTATATGGCCTAAATTAGCGCAAAACGAAAGACTCAAAAGTGCAAAAATGCAAAAATTTGCCGGAAATGACGGGACGGTAGGGAGGGTTGCCCCCAAAAAAATGAAAAAAATAGAAACCTATAAGTTAGAAATGTAATGCAGGAGGGGAGTGGAATGATTTCCCAAATAAAAAAAAATATTTAAGTTTGAAATAAATTACATTAAATTGGAGAAATGATTCCCCGAAAAAGGAAAAATAGAAATAGAAAGACATATATATGTGTGCTAAAAATGACAAAAATGCTGATATTTCCTCGAAATGCGTGCCCGTGGAATTAGGAAACACGAATTATGGTAACTTGACGTATTTACCAAAATAATAACCCGTATGAATAGGAAATTATTCGCTAAGGAAATTAGGAAAGATCCAACGCGGAAAAATCACAGAAACGTTGCTGAGGAAGAGGCGCAGCAGGAGCTGCGTCCTTTCGAAGAGGCGCAGCAGGTGCTGCGCCTGTTTCCCGGTGTATCCGTCCTGACGGATTTTAGGAAACAGATTTTAGTATAAATAGAAGCGGCGATGGAGGTTTTATTCACACAATTCTTCCGTCTCTTCCTTCGTCTTATTACATAGAACTCTCAAGATAATCATTCATCATGAATACTTTAGAGATTCATCTAAAAGAGTGGACAAATGAGTTCTCTAGTATGGAGAAGTATGACATGGGTGCTTATAACTTTGGAGCACTTTTGAGCTTGAAATTGATCAAGGTGGTCAAACCATTCCTAGATGCTTGTCTTGATTATTGGGACCCGAACCATCACGTTTTTGCTTTCCCTGGAGGTGACATGTGCCCATTTCCTGAAGAAATTACTGCGGTCGGTGGGTGCTGCCCAAAATACTTGCCCGCTATTCCCTCTACTTTACAAGGGTATAAGAAAAAATTTAGAGACTTGCTTGGGTTGGCAAGAATTGAGGTTGACCGTCTAGTTACCTCGAAAGGAGTGCGAATGTTGTATTTTATCGACCGATTCATTAACAAGGCCGGACCCACCATTTCTTATGTTGCTAGGCGAAGGGCATTCGGATTTTGCTTATTACATGTATATGTCCTTCAAGGGCATGTCGATGAGGATTTGAGAGGTGAACCTCATCTCCTGAGCCTAATTGAGCAAATGGAGCTGCGCAGGAACCCAGTCTGTTTATGTTTAGGAGAGATCCTATTGGGTTTGGATAACAGGAAAGCCAATCGTGACCTACCTTATTTGGGAAGTCCCATTATCTTGCAGGTAAAAGAATTAAAGAATTTCTTCTCTTGTTTTCTTTTTTTTTTTCTTTTTTTTTTCACACCTGCTTTTTGGTGGGTTTGGCTTATGGAGCGTCTTCGATTGATCGAGCCCCCATTTTATGTTCCTGCCTATCATGCTCGCTCAATTGCTATGAGGACTAGGCTCTACATGGTGGACTTCACTCGAGTTTGCAATTATTGGGAAAACAAATTGAAGAGTGATGATGGCCCCTTGATTAGATGGATCGTACCATGGTGGCATATCAAATCTGTCACTGGAGTATCTTCCTTGGATCCTACCCGATCTGTGCGCATTCCTGGCTTGGAATTTATGGTATGCATCTTCCCGGAGAGGCTGATGAGACAAAGTTGGATCAAGGCATAATCCCGAAGCTTGACGACTTTGTACCGATCGCCGTGGGCGCTTCCTACTGAGAGTCAAAGGGAGTGGGCCATTAAATGGGCTCAAAGAAACGCATGGCTCTTGAACTCTTCTGTTAGTGCTTTATGGGTGTCGGATTCCTATCTGCGGTGGAGGAAAGCTACTACTCCGGAGGAGCGCGAGAGACTGAGGAAGCGCGAGCCTGTTGACTACAAGGTGCGCGAGGTGGAAAAGGAGAAAGAGAAGCATCTGACTGAGGGAGAGGATGAAGCCGGGTTTCGAGTTGTTCATCCTTCGAAGAAACCAAACACCTCTCCTGCTGTGAGCAAAGTAATTGACAAGAATGGGAAGGTTAGACCGCGAGAAAGACCGTTGGTGATCAGGTTTGAAGTGGCGCAAGAGCGTCCGGCTCGAGGTCGTGACAAAAAATATGACAAAAATGACAAGGGCAAAGGGAAAATGGAGGAATAGCCCAAGTCTTTATTATTATTATTGTAATAAGAAGGTGGGGTTTTTAGAATCTTAGCCTATTTTATTTTTTTCTTTAGCATTATTATTATGTAACGTACTATTATTATGAATGAAATAAAGGAGGTTAAATGGTTATGAAACCGTTGTGATTTTTTATTTATTATTCTTGTCGAATTCCAAATGCGACTGCAAATGTCCTTCTATTCACATTTTAAAATTAATGGGTTGTATCCCGCGAAGGATTGCCTACGTATTCATTAAAGAATGAAATCAAACCCTTGCGCGTAGTTCGAGTAAATGTAAAAGAATAATTGTTCTAAGCAAGAGCTTGTAATGAACTTAGAAAATAAGCATGAGCTTTACTTACTCTTAAGTTGCAATTTAGTTTATTTGATGATATGAGGATGACAAATTGTCAAAATGCAAGAGTATGGTGACATTAGTTTTTTCAGCTTTGCCAGGGGACGCTTATTTAGTGTCACAAGAGCGACACATAAGGTTACGCGAGGCGCGTTTTTGTACCTATTCTAGGCATAATACCGCTTTAGTTGGTCAAGGTTTGTCGGGTTGGCAAATTTGTTCCCATATAGGTCTGTGATTCTAACCACACCCCCTGGAAGTATGGATTTGACTAGAAATGGCCCAGCCCAATTAGGCTTGAATTTTACTAGCGGGTCGACAGGTAAAAGATCTCTAACCGATTTGAGTACTAAGTCTCCTTCCTTGATGTTTCTTGGCTTGACCCTTTTGTTGAAGGCTCATTTGATACGTGCTTGATATGTTTGTACATTATGTAATGCTCGTAGCCTACGTTCATCCAGGAGGATGAGTTCTTCATATCTATCCCTCTTCCAATCGGCTTCTGGGATTTGACTTTCGAGTAAGATAAGCAAGGATGGTATTTCTAACTCGATTGGCTGTACAGCTTCCATGCCATAGGTCAAATAGAAAAGGGTGGCCCCAGTGGGCGTCCTAACAGATGTACGATATCCCCATAAAGCAAAGGGTATCTTGCTTGGCCAATCTCTATAGTTGTCAATCATTTTCTTGAGAATTGTGACCACGTTCTTGTTTGCCGCCTCTACCGTGCCATTGGTTTGTGGTCTATATGGCGAGGAGTGGTGATGCCTAATTTTGTACTTGGCTAGCAATTGCTCAGTCTCAGCTTGGAAGTGTGATCCATTATCACTAATGATCTCATGTGGGCAACCGTATCAACAGATGATATTGTTTTGTATGAACTTCGCTACATTTTTGGCCGTGAGACTAGTGTAGGAAGCCGCTTCAACCCATTTGGTGAAATAGTCAATCGCCACTATGATGAATTAGTGGCCTCCTGTTCCGGCTGGAGTTATCTTCCCAATTATATCAATTTCCCAGGCAGAAAATGGCCAAGGAGATGTCATCGTATAGAGCAATGAAGGAGGGACATGCTGTACATTCCCGAAGATTCGGCAGTTGTGGCAATGTCTTATGTATTTGATGCAATCGGATTCCATTGTGGTCCAATAATACCCTAAACGTGTGATTTTCTTTTCCATGATGGCCCCACTCATGTGAGGACCGCATTCTCCATCATGGACTTCTTCCATCACTTTCCGCGCATGTGAATGATCAAGGCAACGTAGGATTACACCAAGAGGTGTTCTTTTGTATAACTCTCCTTGCATGAGGACGTATTGGGAAGCTAAAAGGCGTATAGCGCGTTGTCCTCTTTTGTCCATATCCGGCGGGTAGGTACCGTTGAGCTTGAAATTTACGATTGCTTGGAACCAAGGTTCCTCTGTGATTTCCTCTTCATCGGTAATTTGGTGGACGTAAGCTGGCTCTGATCGCCGTTCGATACATAAAGGCATTTCCACCATGTCATCTGGCATATTAATCAAAGATGCAAGTTTTGCAAGAGCATCTGCAAATTGATTTTCTTCTTGAGGTAGGTGTAGATAGGTCACGTGATCAAAGAATTGGGCCACTTGGTCTATTCTGGCTTGATAAGGTGCTAAGCTTTCGCTTCGGATTTTCCAAGATCCCGTAACTTGAATGATGATCAGGGACGAATCCCCATGTACTCGAATATTTTTAATGCCTAAGCTCACTGCCGCTTGCAGTCCAATGAGACAGGCTTCGTATTCTGCAGCATTATTTGTCACCTCGAAGTCAAGCTTGACAGAGATCGGTGTATGCTCGCCTTCAGGAGAAATGAGCAACACTCCTATTCCAAATCCTCTTAAGTTTGATTCTCCATCAAAGTAAAGGTTCCAGGAGTCTACATCGGTTTGGAGTATATCTTCGTCTGGAAATGACCAAGTATCTATTGTTTGTGCATCATCGATAGGATTTTATGCAAAGAATTCGGCAACGGCGCGCCCTTTCATAACTTTCAAAGGCACGTATTTGAGATCAAACTCTGAGAGCATCAAAGTCCATCTTGATAGACGTCCGTTGAGGACGGGTTTCTCGAAGAGGTATTTGACAGGGTCCATTTTGGAGTATATTTTGACGGAGTAGCTAAGCATGTAATGACGTAGCTTCTTCGTTGCCCACACAAGAGCGAGGCATGTCTTTTTGAGTTGTGAATATTTGCACTCGTACTCCAAGAACTTCTTACTAAGGTAGTAGATAGCCCTTTCTTCTTTTCCTATGGTTTGAGCTAGCATGGCGCCCATGGCTATTTCGGTTACTGTGAGAAATAAACCAAGAGGTTGATCTCGTTGAGGTGGCATGAGCACTGGTGGTTTAGCTAATATCTCCTTGATTCGGTCGAATGCCTTTTGACAGTCATCATCCCACATGGTGTGATCTGTTTTCTTGAGCTTTTTGAAGATGGGTTCACAGATCATGGTAAGTTACGATATGAATCGACTTATATATTGCACTTTTCCCAGGAATCCTCTGATTTCTTTCTCCGTTTGAGGTTGTGGCATTTCGATAAGAGCTTTGATCTTGGAAGGGTCTATTTCTATACCTCGTTGGCTAACGACGTATCCCAGGAGTTTGCCAGATGTTACTCCGAATGCGCACTTCTGAGGATTGAGCCTCATGTTGTATTTCGTAGCCTTGAGAAGAATTTGCGAAGGTTCGCAATATGCCCCTCTCTATCCGTGGACTTGACAATCATGTCGTCTACGTATACCTCGACTTCTTTATGCATCATGTCATGTAGAAGTGTAGTTGCGGTGCGTTGATATGTAGCTCTGGCGTTGATTAATCCAAACGGCATGACCGTGCAGCAATAGGTTCCCCATTGAGTGACAAAGGCGGCCTTATGCATGTCTTCCATTGCCATCTCGATTTGGTTTTAACCTGCGTACCCATCCATGAAGGATAGTAACGCGTGATCTGCGGTATTGTCCACCAATATGTCGATATGTGGTAGAAGAAAGTCATCTTTAGGACTTGTTTTGTTTAAGTCTCTAAAATCAACACAAACACGGATTCTTCCATCCTTTTTGGGTACGGGTACTATGTTGGCTACCCAGTCAGAGTACTCGGAAACTTTGATGAACCCGGCTTTGAATTTCTTATCAACTTCTTCCTTAATCTTGAGAGCCCATTCTGTCCTCATTCGACGAAGCTTCTGTTTGACGGGCTTGAAACCTGGCTTAATTGAGATTCTATGTTCGGCGATATCTCTGTCGATCCATGGCATGACTTTGTAGGACCAAGCGAAAACGTACTTGAACTCGTTTAGGAGGTCTATGAAACTGGCCCTTTCGGCACGGTTCAGGGTTGTCTCTATCCTAAGTTCTTGAGGTTCTAGTTCAGTTCCTACATTGATGGGTTCGGTGTTCTCTATTACTGGTCCCCCTTCCCCCTCTTGTAGTATTTCCTTGGCTATGTAGGGAGGTATTTCGATTGAGTCTGGGTCTGGGTCATTATCAGTATCATCGTAAACAGAATTGCATTCAAGATAACACAAAGAGTAAGCAGAAACCGATTTATTCATATTAAAGTTTGGGAAAAGTTAAAACAAAGAAGTCATCTGATCTGTAGTCAGTGGCGGTAAAGGGACAGTTGTTGGTACATTTCCCGAACTACCGTTACTATTTGAGGCTAAGCTAGGAGAGGCAAAGGGAATGGGGATGACGACAGGAGGAGACTTCCTAGTAACTTCTCTAGACTCCGACTCTGACTCCGACTCCGACTCTGACTCGAATTCATCGTGTTCTGGTTCTCCTTTGAACATCTCTCCTTCTCCAGTGGTGAGCTTGAAGAGTCTTCCTTGATTGTTCGTCCACTTGATTGATTTTCTTCATCCTTTCTGCTGATTAGTGTTGATTTCTGTGATTAACGGGGTAGGGTTGAAGTGATCATCTTGAAGTATCAAAGTAATGATCTCATCCTGCGCGGCTCTAACAAATCAATCTTTTCCAAATAGTAGACTAACAGCTTGTTCTTCTAAGCAAGGTGCTTGACGAGCCTTGACGGTAGGAACCGTTTCTGGAGGAATGAAGTAGCAATCGTGAAAGATCTCGATTCCGGCTAGCTTCCTTCCGAGGTAGTGCCAAGGTTCAGGAAATCCGTGAAAGAGTTCATGACCTCCTTCCCTAACGAAGTATCCATTTAGGGTAGGGAGAATGGTCGCATTTGGACTCCTACGTGCTTAGGGCTTTGAACTTGAGCGAGTATCTTGAGAACTTCCTCTTTAGTGGGTTTGTATCCTAGTCCAAGTGGTATTCTTTTTGAGTTGCCTTCCTTATAGGGTGCGAAGGTGTTTCTTCGGGCAGGGTTCAAAGACATTACCGGGAAGTATCCCTGGGTTTGAGTATGTGGTTGACCACCAAGTTGGAGTAGGGATCGTAGTATAGGGGTGCCAACTCACTTTCTATGACACTTACGCTTTGTAAGCTCCCAAGTTCATATACTGGATCTGCAAGGACTTGATTATTTGACTTCTTTTCGATTATTGCTTTGATGGGTGACGAAGTGATCGTCACCACTTTGCCATTTAGTGGAATTTTGATCTTTTGGTGGAGAGTGGATGTTACTGCTTTGGAAGCGTGAATCCAAGGTCTTCCCAGAAGTATGTTGAAGGAAGCTTCAATGTCCACTATTTGGAAGTTAACCTTTCGCTCAATTGGCCCTGTGGCTATGGTTAGGTTAACGAGTCCTACTACCTTTCATCGTGTACCATCATATGCGCGAACACCTTGATTGGTAGGGGTCCAATCCGACTCTTTCATGCCTAGTTTGTATGCTGTTTTCAAGGGTATGACGTTGACCGCAGAGCCATCATCCACAAAGGTCATTGGTACATTCTTCTTTAGGTAAACGACAGTGATATAAAGAGCCAAGTTGTGACTAGCGCCACAGGGTGGCAAATCTTCATCTGAGAAAGTAATAGGATTACTTAGCTTTGGTGATTCTTGGAAGACCAAGTTGACTACATCGTCGGGTGTGGAGTTATGCGCTACGTTTAGTTTGGCCAAAGCTTGCAGTAAAGCTTGGCAATATGGGAATGAGCTTGCTACTAGTTGCCAGATTGAAAGATCAGCCTTTGTCTTATGTAATTGCTTTAGCAAATGGTCAGTAGAGTCATCTTCATTATCATTTGGTGTGATAACGTTGGTTGGACCATTTTGAGTAGTACTTTGATATAGACGCCCCGAATGAGTTAGGTGGTCCACCTCTTGGTCTTCACCATTTTGGACTATTTCCTTGACTAGGGAGTGTTCAATGAGATATTCGTCCTCATCATCATCGGCCCATACTCCATTGACTGTAGCTAGTTCTCTTATTCTCATGATCTCGTCCTCTAATTGTGTAATTTGGTTGATTAGTTTATCAACCACGGCGACTACTTCTTGCATAGTAGCATTTTGGGAGAAAATTAGTGGCGCATGTTGTTTAGGCGTTGCATTGGGGTCATGTGAAGTTGTCACCATATTTTCCAATTCCAAAACTTGCCTATCCACACTTCTTGCCCAAGTGATGAAGTCGGTAATGGTAGGGGAAATGATAGAGTAGAACCCTTCATTCTCGATCGCGTGGATCTCATCTTCTACTAGAGAAATGAGGTGTGAACAATCTAAGGTAGATCCTTCACTTGTGATCACTAGAATTCCAAGAGGATTCTGAGTGTTGTTGGCTTTACCTCCCGGCGGTATTGGTAGTCGACCATCCTCAATAATTTCTTGGAGCGCATTTTTCAATTTGTAGCATTTTTCTGTGTCATGTCCCTTACCCCTATGATATTCGCAGTACGAATTCTCGTCCCAGAACTTGGATTTCTTTTCTGGTTCGGGTGTAGGGCCTATGGGTTGGAGTTTACCTTGTTTCATCAATCTTTTTAGAGCATTGGAGTAAGTGTCCCCAAGATTTGTAAATTTCCTCGGTGGGGTACTCTTCTTGGATGGCTCGAGGAGGTTAACTTCATCGGTCTTGCTAGTGGAGCCGTAAGAACGACTTGTTGAGCCTTGATATCCTCGACCTACCGTTTTGGACTAGAGCCCTTTACGGATGTCATCTTCGGTCCTCGTTCCTAGTATGGTTAAATCTTTGAAAGTTTTGATGTTTTGGTATACCTCAAATGACTCGCATAGATGGGTTTTAGGTTGTCCACAAATTTCTCCACAAGGGTAGCTTCGTCTGGGCGTTCAACTAGTTGGGTACTAGTCTTCCTCCACCTACTTAGGAAGTCGGTGAAACCTTCTTTGTCATTTTGGGTAAGAACCTCTAAAGTGCGCATGTTGACTTGGATCTCAGCATTATCCGCATATTGCTTAGCAAACTCGATCGCGGCATCTTCCCAAGTAGCGATCTTCTTATGTTCTAGAGAGTAGAACCATTGCTTTGGGATGGTGTCAAGAGATGAAGGAAAGATCCTTAAGAACATCTCGGGTTTGATGCCTTTGATAGACATATAGTCCTTGAAAGCACGGATGTGATTCAAGGGATTTTCGTGCCCCTTGAATCTAGGGATATCCGTCATGTTGAGGTTGGTTGGTAACTTGGAACTCACGGCTCATACTTACGGTTATTTTCCCTATAAATGTCATCCCCTTTAAGATACATCAACTGTTCCTCCAAGTATTGGAGTCTTTTTTCAGCTGCAATCACACCCATGGGAGGGTTTTCTTCCCTGAAGTCATTCACGAAGTCATCAACGATTTCACTTTCTCGAGGAGGAATCCTCGTTTCCACGGTATATATTCGGCCCTCAATGGTGTCAAGGTGATCATACACTTGGTCTTGAGTAACTTGGAGACGAGCTAGCGCGGTTAGGATTTGATCATTACTATCTTGGAGTTGATTGAAGTTTACGTCGCTTGTTTCAGGCATCTTGGAAACTGGATAAGAGATCGATGATGAATCAAAACACGATCGACCACTCTCGCACACTTACTTGAAAATAAATGTTTTGACTCATGAAGTGGGAGTGTGCCACTTGTGTCAAGTGAATTTTGAAAAGATGACAAAGTTTGAAAATGTATGTCCTAGTCAACTATAGTGTAGTTGTAGGAGTGGACTTGAAGTGAGGTTTTGAAATGGGCTTGGGCCAAGAATTTTGACTCGATAATTGGACAGAGTTTTGGCTCGTTTTGCGCTAATGTTAGGCCTAATTTTTTCGAAATTTTACATGTTAAAGAAGGATTTTGAATTTTAAAAAAATCGTCATGGTTTCGTTTAGAAATGGTGATCACGTAAGGTACAAACATTTATACAGGCATTATAACGGGATGCTGAGTGCATTTAAAAGGGTTTTGGTTTAAAGGGTGGGTTGCCATACCGAACAATCAAACCCGAAGTCTGTGGAGAGGCTCATACCAAACAAGAGTAAGGCCGATTCCTAGTCCATTTCCTCAAGTAGTGAAAATCCTTGATAC
This sequence comes from Silene latifolia, assembly GCF_048544455.1. NCBI lineage: Eukaryota > Viridiplantae > Streptophyta > Magnoliopsida > Caryophyllales > Caryophyllaceae > Silene > Silene latifolia. The sequence continues at coordinate 23,116,911 of NC_133530.1, read as the reverse complement.
AAACAAGAGTAAGCATCATGGTATGGATGACGTCAATCGTTATTCATCCTTAGGCCCAAATAAGAATTAGGACCGTCTAGACGGGACGATTGGTCAAATGGGTTGGGTTGGGCCTAGGAAGGTGTTGAGTTTATGGATTCGAGTACCTAAGAGGGGGAGGGGGTGAATTAGGTACTATTTAAAAATTTAAACTTCTACTTTATTGAATTAAAGAGAGTTGTAAGAGAGAAAGAGATGGGAGAATACATTGAGTAATATGACAAGATTAAACGAGTGATATAATGAGTGTTTGCTGAAGTATGAAAGTAACAACTGTTCTGACTGTAGCTATTTGTCTCAGTTTATGAAGTACAGACTGCAGACCAAATGTGACAGTATGAGGAATTGTTACTTCGAAAGTTAAGCAAAGCAAAACAAACAAAATAAAAGAGCAGCAGAATAAAATAAAAGATCAAACGCGAGATTTTGAATTGGTTCGGCAAATACTCAAGTGCCTACGTCCAATCTACTTTTTATTGATTTCTTTTAGTGATCTACTCTGACTACTAAAAGACCCGTACAATAAAAGACAACAACCTACTCCGGTTGTGATACAAGTCCAAGAACTACTCCGTTCTTAGAACAAGACAAATCGCAACCTACTCCGGTTGCCAAAGAGTTGAAGACTACTCCGTCCTAAACTCTACTCACACACTTAGAATGTTATAAGGATCAAGTTTCCACTAACTTATTCTTAACAAAGAATTGAGGTGGACAACTTTTACAAGATCAACAATTCATAAGCAAGAGAGTTTAGTATGTTAAAGTAACAGTAGCCATGATTGTAAAACTTGAAGACTTTTAACAGTTTTGCAAAATAAACACAGTTTTTAAGCTTTGAAAAACGATTTGCAAACTTGATCTAAATCTCAGAAAAAGTCTTGGGATTTTAGAGAGGAAATGGCACGCCTTTTATAGAGAGGATGAGCAAGGGAGTTGCTAGGGTTTTGAGGGTCAAAGACCTCACATGTGATGAGTCTCAACAACTTCCCAAACTTACACCAAAGAAGGTTCTTATTCAAAGGCAAAAGAGAGAAAGAGTGTTTGAAAATTATCCATAAGAGCTCATGCAAATTCAGAAAACAAAGAAGGAAAAACAAGTCACATGATGACAAGTTTACACAAATATGGCGAAAAGCATTTCTTGTTTTATGAAAGACCAAAGGGTCAAATTTGCATAAAGAGGAAATATTTTGAAAATGATAATTATCCAAACCACTTTTTCTAGAGAGTCAAGTCCTTATAAAAATCTGAAGGTTATCTTTCAAAAATGAGAGACACGAAAAAGGCTTTTGAAAGATAAGAAAGAATTCAAGTTGTTACGAATTGAGGCAACAGTCCAGGCTGCTGTTACTTGTGAAAGTAACAGTCGTCTTGACTGTTTCTATTACTCTAAAATACTTTACTTTCTAACTTGTACATTAGATGACACCTAAGACTCAATACAATGGGATGATCAACAACTCAACACTTCTTAATCCAAGCTTGATTTAATCATTAATCCTGAAAAGGTAAACTAAGATAACACACATCAAATGGGCATGTTATCATCAATCAAAGGAACCCAACAGAAGGCCGAATAAAATGATCTAGGAAGACCGAGTTATGAAAACCGACAATTGTCTTGTACAAACAATTCCCTAACCTTGTTCAAGTTTCACCCTTTTGGCTACACGTAAGTGTATTATCCCCAACGGAGTCGCCAAACTGTGGACAATGGGCCACGGGGGCGCTTGTGAAACAAGCGTTTGCATTTGTGGAGTCGCCACCAATTTATTGTGGAAAATTGGAAACCGTTCGAATACCTCATGTCATGTCAAGACACAAAGTAGTGACATGAACACCAATAACTCGTTACCCTTAGCATTCTATGTCTAGAATGACTCTCGTGGATGCCAATGAACACGGATGTTCACAGAGATCTGGAGTAAGGGGTGAGGGTACGTATTAGGAAGCTCTTTTGATCGAACACCTAATCCCGCCCGCCTCAATAGCGGCCTCTACTAATGATTATGGAAAATCGTCTATACTTGATATATTGTCGATTATATGCATGCAATGCAACATCCATTGTTTTAATCCTAACATGTGAGAATTAATAATAAGTCGGTAAACACGTAATTTAATATACAATTAGGTCGAGTTGGGATTTAGAATGATTGCATGTGAGAGCATGTAAATAAATCATACAAATGCGATAAATAATGCAATAATAGAAAATTACAATAATTACATTGGATTAGGTCGATTTATGTCGAAAATACTTTAAAACAGATAATTTGGGAAAGAAAGAATAAAATAATTGACGAACAGATTATTAGGCGATAATACGAATGACAATTAAATGAATACGTAAACTAATTAAACTAGGTCAAGGCAGAACGGAAGTTCAGAGACAGAAATCAACCTGGAACAGGCGCAGAAGAGTTGCGTCCTTTGGAAGAGGCGCGGCAGTTGCTGCGTCTGTTCCAAGGTTGAGTTATGGCTGTGAAGTCGGAACTGCAAATTGTTAATATTCGTGGGTGAATTTAATGGTTGATTACGATATTTGACTCGAATGAAAAAGATTTAATGCATTAATTACATGTGAATGAGTCATAAAAACGATAAAACATGGATGAGACGAATGTAAACGAATTAATTACATGAATGAAAGATTGATTAGTGACACGAGTGAACTAAACAAATTAATAGGTTAGATATGTCGAATTAATGAAGAACTAATGACGGATAAACAGATGGAAATATATCAAAGATCGAATTCCAGAAACTCGATATGGAAGAATCGAATTTCTACAACCCGTATTGATTTTAATGACGAAAACCCGCAAATATTGGATTATAAGGGATTTAAGTCGGAATTTAATGATGAATTACATACTAACAGTGATTAACAATATGTTAAACTATCATGTGAACGAAACTAGAGCAAACAATGACGAAAGAAAACAAAAAAGATGAAACTAACAGAGGACGAAGGAAGAAGAAAGGGAGCAGGAAATGCGGCAGCGTCACGAAGAGGCGCAGCAGGTGCTGCGTCCCTTCGAAGAGGCGCAGCAGTTGCTGCGTCCTTTCTCGACGTCTGTCTTCTGATAATTCGTAAAAAGGGTTTTAAACATGGTTTTAGAAATCGGTTTTAGAAGTACTTTCGACATAAATCTTACATGATGATTACAAAAAAGTAAATAACAATAAATAAAAGAGAGATTTACACCCTCAGACTTACATGTTTGACGAAACGAGATGAACTAAGTTTATGTTTTAGTGATGCTCGACTCGAATGTAACGAAAGTGCCCTCGTAAGAGGAAAACGATTAAGATTAATTAAGGTTGATTATGGTGGAGTTGGTCAAATTGGTCGGTCATGCAAAACGAGGCTGGTACTCAGAAGGATCCGAGCTTACGTGGTCGAAAGTTCAAGCATGTAGACGCCAAAAAGTAAGAACGTGGACTTAGAATGCAAAGGGAGAAGAGAAGGGCGGACACTCGCGTGAGAAATATGAGGAGTGAAGGCTCCTATTTATACTAATCACGTGAAGGAATTAGGGTTTTCGGAGAAACTTTGGAAGTGAATCTCGAAAAGATATGAAAAGATACGAAAAATACGCAGAAAAGGACTTAGGAAGAGGCGCAGCATGCAATGCGTCTCTTGGAAGAGGCGCATCACCTGCTGCGTCTGTTCCCAAGTGGTTTCCTCCTGCGGAAGAAAGATTTCCCTGTTTGGTTTATGGAATAACGGATTAATCTCATTTTCCTTAATATTTTGTATGAATATTACGGGAAATTCTTTCCCAAATATTAAAAGATTGTGAAATATGAAATAGAAATATCCGGAACATTCCAGAACATTCTGACTCGGTATTTAGCGGTTATCAGAAAATGAAGACGGTTTTAAGCCCGGACTCCAAATGTACTCTAATTACTGTCAAAACGACCGTATCGACGCGTAGATGACAATTAAGAGGTAGACATAAATATTTGAGCAATCACCTGACAATAAACTTATGAACTGTCACAAATCGTTCCGCGTACCAAACATGCGGCCCAATCATCACCGGGTGGTTTGCGGGAGGTGCAGAAATGAGGCATCTACAACAGAAAATAACCCTTTTCCACCTAAAGGCGGTACCGAAAGTATTTTCCACATACAAATAAAAGAATAAGTCATTAATGATAACTAAATTAGTTGACTGTCTCAAACTCAGATGATGACTTGCCCCAAATAGATGAATCCTTCATCATCACTTGGCTTGTCACATCTTCTTATACTTGTGACAATATCGTTATGTGGATGAAAAAACCAAATACACCCACCAACCATGATTGGATATAAAAATTAACCTTAGACAAACCGAATGAGAAATTTAACTTTACCGACACGCCAAGCGTTAAAACTGGTACTTGATTTTTCTTATGTGTCCAAACTCTTAACAAACTAACGACTAAAAAAGTCTAACCTTGTGTTTGTTGTTATTTCTTTGAGTTTGACTTTTGCAACTTCTTAATTAACTGAATTAACTGAAACAATGCCCTTAAATATTTCCCTAAATTCGAATAATGACTAAACTCATGCATTTTGAATGTAATACTTCTCAAACTTACATACCTTAGTCCTTACGATAACTTTTACCTTATGAGAAGCAGAATTATACATTCTTTTTTTTTTTTTTGAGAAAGAATTATACATTCTTAAAGCAAGTTAAGATAAAAACAACCAGAGATAAAATTCACATTCTCTTACCATTCATTTAATAAATAGTTTCATTCGAATTGAGAATGTAACTGAAATGACAGATATAATAACCATAAATGTCAAACTGAATGAACAAAACAACTCTAACACCCCCGTACATCAGGATGCCTTACCAAGGACCATTCCAGCATACGAAAGTGTTACCATCTCGGTTACCCGAGGTAGTAGATCAAATAGACAATAAAAGAACATTTATGAAACATTACTGTACTCCTTACAACTCGGTACAAATCTAATTACATGTGATGATAATGACTACTATAACACGTGATTCTGCACTTCTAAACCGGTAGCGGGATGACTCGATCCCTCCAAGCCCTGCAGCCATAAACCAACAGTACCAGCTAAGCCAACTGCTCACTATCCCCGAATGGATCACAGCAGATACCAAAAAACAACAACGGGGTCAGTACTGTCTAATCAATAAGATAACAAGACAAACAACTAGGTGATCATCCACCATCACCAAACCCCAGAATCACACACCATAACCGACTACACACCGAGGTGTGCAGCCCTGCCAGATTACCCATCGTAACAGGTAATCCTCGCCGCCAGTGGGGGACCGCAGCCACTCCCCACCTAACCCCGCTCATCAACGAGCGATATCCATGTCCCTTAATGTGCACATCCCCTCCCGTGACGGGTTCCACGGAGGGCGAACTAGGATGTGAAGCCACTCCCGCAAGTGACTCCACCACAATCAACACAACATCTCAACGCCATAGTATCACAGCTGTCACACCACCACAACCGTCACAACACAACCACATCACCACCGTCACCGCAACACCCATACTTTAATGATCAACAGATTACAACAATTACAATACAATCACAATCTTAAATCAATTAACAGTAACTGAATAGGGAAACCCCACCTCATTGCCAATCATGAAAAGCATCCACATATAGCCAAACAAGACTCCGACATGCATCCTACAACGATAACCATCTCCTATTATACAACTATCCTCAATAACCTACTAAAAGAGACAAAAGCAGAGACATACCTAATAACGCGAATTGACGGTGACACGGACGATGACCACACACACATCCTTCCTACGCAAATCCCGACCTTCCCATGGTTGAGGTCTAGGCTATAAACATGAGAGTGTATGGAGGTAGGGGTGATAGGAGAGAGTGGTAGGTTAGGATTTGAGAAAGAGGAACTGTCAAGAAAATGAGAAATGAAATGAGTCTCGCGAACTTGCATTTTATATTAACGCGTCAACAGCAGCCATACTCGGTCGAGTACTGGCATACTCGGCCGAGTAGGCTATACTCGGTCGAGTATAGATAATACTCGACCGAGTAGCCTCTACTAGGTCTAGTAACCACTCCTATATAGTACCTATTCCAATCATAGTCTCTCACCTATTCTTCCCTAACGTCTTTCTTGGTCAACAAGGTCGGTCAACAGAGTCCTTAAATATCATGGGTATTACAGTCTTCCCCCCTTAAAAAGAACTTCGTCCCCGAAGTTCAGCCCACACGACTCCAACAGCGATGTCACGCATTACGAACACGATCCACATACATGAAGACATACAAACTTTGGCCATCATTTATACCACCATTACATTAAATTATTCAGACAAACGTCCATACGACCACAAAACTATACCTCCATGTATTACCGACCAACAACTATCACTTACAAAACATACAGCAAAATAATCCTCTCATAGATTCACAGCAAAATATGTTCCTATCTCATACCACATATGTTTCATTATACACCATCTTGTTAAAAACAACTCAATCGACCGGCAAAAATACATATCCCGCTGTCTTACAGAACTGCACTATAACCACTAACGATCATACAAAGTTGTTCAAACGCTCGTTCATATAACTTAAAATACCACCCAAGTACCAAAACACTGTAACATAAATACAATTTCAATAACGTAGACATAATTTCATCATTTGCTTTTGCGACATTACTCTTCCCCTCTTAAAGGAACTTCGTCCCCGAAGTTCACCACTAAACTACTTCCCCGATCCAAATTGACACATATATCATTCTACTGACATTACTCGCAAACTGCAATTAACATTGATTCATGCTGACGGAACCTAAGCTATGACATTACACAACTACAACTCATAGCAACAGAATCTGACGAAAATTAGGTAATATCGATCTCGCGATGTTATTACTGAATAATAGTAACTTTATCAATTATCTGTTATGTAGTCACGTAATTCATGTTACAAAATTATAGCCATTAAGTTTCACTCATCCAATTTGACCTATTATAACTATAATCAATCACAGAAACCACGGAAGATTGCGTTAGATGACTCAACATATATATGTATAGGACTCGTGACAGTTACAATACTCTCTTGTCATTATATAATCATGACCCACACAACTTATATATGTACACCCAATTGCAGCACTTTGAACAATGTAAAAAAAAAACATTCATGTTAGCCATGACAAGGTGACAACACATTCATATTTTGACGTGTTATCCAAGCACATACATCCATATAACATGGTCGCACTTCATACGGGGACAATCGGTTATGCTAAGCGACACTATTAGGCACCCACAAGCTTTGACATATAAATATCCGTAGTAAATCTAATGATCTTAAAATATGAAACACAAGAACTTCCTGTAACAGTAATAATCGGCCGAGTGTGAGTGGCTACTCGGTCGAGTAAGCTCTACTCGGTCGAGTATAATAGCATACTCGGCCGAGTAAGCTCTACTCGGTCGAGTTTTTACAGGCAGAGAGCTTTTCCAGCCATAAAACACACCCCTCCACGAATTCACCTGCAATAGAGACGAATACCACACTACAATGCATATCCAAGTCAAGCAAGTCACCTCATAGTATGCTACATAAGTAACGGCCTTATAGCTGAGTACAGTCATCCAAAAGTAAAAGATAAATCCGAAAGATAAGTATCCAATACAAATGAAACAAATCCAAGAAATACAACAAAAGGATCAAAAGCCAGGGCCCTCCTTCATGTTCTCATCACCACCTGCATCAGAAGTACCTGCTCCCGAGCTACCTGCTCCCTGAAAACCCGCTGCTGTTGAGTAGTCCCCTCCTAGCTGGCTGCCGTAGTTGGCTCCCCACGAACCCGCAAGGTAGCCAAACTCAGTCTCCTCATGTGGCCTCCAAAAACCGGGATCAACTCCGTAGCTGTGGAAGACTCCCGTGTTCACTCCAGGTCCTCTCCACCAAACAGGTTGTGCTAGCTGTGCCCCTATGCCCTGATTAAGGGCCATCTCGTGCATGTTACGGAGTACCAAGGTGGTGGAGATCCACTCAGTCAAATCACTCACCTGCATCCTAGGGTCATGCACGGTGGGATAGGGCGAGTACTGGTGAGGGTAGAAGTCAGGGGCGGAGTAGGAGGGCTCAGTCACGACCGGGTCTGCCCTAGACTGCCTGACCCTACGACGCTCACGAGGTGGGGGAGGTGCCTGCTGTCCCTCTGGCACTATGGTAGGCTCAGGTAAGTCCAGGAGAATGGTGGGATCAATCAGATAGGTCTGAGGCTCAGGTCTAGGTACACTGCAAGGCTCCCACTCAGCTAAGTGGTCGACAACAGGGAGACGGGCAGGGTCGGGAAGTACCATACACATGGATCCTCTCACTCTCCAGGCATATGACCAATCAGCCATCTTCCTCAACCATCTGTTCTGACACCAATACTGAGCGTTTATGGTAGGAACGGTCTCAACATACTCATCCCCCGATGGAGGTGGGGCCTCAAAATCAGTCAGACGCTGAGCTAGGCGGGTCACTATGGCCCCGCAAGCCACGTGTCTATTCGGGGACTGTGCCATGCGCTCAAGACTGGAGCACACTACCCCCGGAGCACTATAATAGAACGGTTCCCTACGGTGCAGGTTAAGGTAAGACATAAGTAACATGACCTCATGCGAATTAAGCTTGATCACGTCATCCCTCGCATACAGCAAACAAGTCATCATCCTCAAGAACATGCGAAGAGTCACGTGTTGTATATCATTGATCAACATGGCACTGGTACTAGGGGCAGGTCGGCCAGTCAAGTACGGAAGGTAGAAGGGTGCACCACTGTTCTTAGCTACATCACTCAGGTATCCCATCCCCTCAGCCTCTAAACCCAAATGGCCCGCAAACTCATCCAAAGTCAGCTCGTGATCCTCATTCATGAGGCGGAAGGAGACAGTCTTTCCCTTCGCATCGTACTCGTAAGAGCTCAAGAATTCCAAAGTCATTTGGGGGTTGGACTTCTTCCTCAAATGGTATAACCCCTCCATTCCCAAAATCTCAAAGATATGAGATATGTCTCCCTTAATACCCAAGGTCTCTAGAATATCGGGGTTTATACAACGGGTGGGTCGAATAGGGCGACTCATAAGAGCTAGGAAAGCCTTGCGCTGCTTAAAATCAGAGATAATTACCGATGGATATGCCTCCACCGGTGGAACCAAGGGCTCATTGCTAGACTGACCCGTCTCGAATTGGGCATTAGGACGGGTCCTCTTGTTTGTTAAACCTCTGGTTTTCACCATACTGCAAAAGACAAGTTTTAACAAGGGTACTTGACACACCAAAATTTTTGCAAAAGATGGACTGTCTTTCAATTGTATATAATTTTGAGACGAACGTTAAGACAAATTTTCTGATCAAAACACCAAGTATTTTACTCAAAACATCATTACCAACATCAAGAAGCTTAAAACAGTATGATAATCAAACAAAGAATGAAATTTTTGTGGGGTAATATCCGTATAAGACCCTTTAAATTTAGGACTATAACGTAAATTTAACATGTGAAATATGGTCATAAACGAAATACAACAATGAAACGATAAAGATAAAGAATCAACCTCGGATCCTTTGATGCACGGCGTAAAGAACAGAAATCAACAGAGATTCCCTCCTAATTGTTGCACCCAAGACCGTCCGAGAAATGCCCTTGTGCTAGAACGTGTTCTCCGATTGCCTTGCAATATTGGGAGAACTTGATGTGAGTTTTTCTCGAGATGTGAGATCTCGGTTTGTAGAAAGCTTAATCTCCAAAACCCTAATTTCTGTGTAAATGAAATTGTCTAGGTCAAAAGGAGAGGGAGTCTCTCCTTTTGTTTGGTTCGGCCAGCCGTGGGTTTGCATGGGGAAGTGGGCTTCCACTTCCTCTTAATTTTAACTCATGGTACGACCTGAAATGCGCTAAATGTATATGACACGGTTTCATCATAAATTGTCATCGGTTATCGGATATTAAAGCATCAACTAATTATAACACGGATCAGTTGAATCATTAATACGTGTCCGACAAAGACAATATTGTATAATTATATTCAATATACATTAATCAAATATAAATCGTTTATATTTAATTTTACGAATTAATCGCTTAATTCGCCTTAGCCATTATTATTTAATCCGTATTAAATAACATATCTCAACATCACATTTTGACTAAATATTAGTCAAATAACTCGACTAATGGTTAGTCAAAATTGGCATCTACATGATTGTATTTTCATACTGTCACGTCTCTCAAACGTATCCTATAGGTGTGACTTTTAGGGACCAGTTGATCACCGCCATCAGTATGACAATAACGTCAAACTTATCTAGCAAGCCAACCGTTATTGATAAACGTGGATCAACGGATAATAATACCAAAAGTATGCCCTTTGATCCTTTTAGAGGTTTATAAGTCCTTGCACTAATTGTTAAGGACACCAACCCCAACAAGCTCCCACTTGTCCGTACAAGTGTATGTGCAATGACGTTATCCGCACTAACCGGAGGACACAAGCTCCAACAAACTCCCACTTGTCCGTACAAGTGTATGTGCGATAACCGATTCTCATATTCATTTAAAATTTCTCCCACTCAATGTAAAACAATTTGCGGATCCGGATCCGCAAAGGTCGTATTTTACAATCGATCTGTATCTAGAGTGGTTTCCCGACTAGAGAGTAACTTAACCGATAAAACGAATCCGTATCCGAGCATGGCCATGCATTTCGATTCTGACTCCTCGAGTGGCCCCGAGAAATATGAGAGTACACGATAAAGGCTGAATATTTCCTTCAACTCGACTCCTTCCGATCTAAGCACGGCATGAAATGACCCAGAAAAAATCTACTTGGCCCCCTGTTACGGATGACCGTGAGAAAGAAACCAAAGTCACCCAAAATCTGCCTTAGTCTCAAGAGACAGTCGATAGTCAAAAGAATCGACTCTTAGGATCACCATGGAAGTCCTATCCACGACCGGGCACCGAATGTTATAAAACATTTAGGACTCCACGTCGATGTCACAATTGTGTCCTACGAAATATCCGTATAAATCGCCTCTGTGATTGGTCAGTCAACTGGTTGACTTATGGCTCGTTGAACCCACCATCAACCAACGTCACAAAATAATTGCCAGAGTTATCAGCTCATGTGGGCAATTAAGGACTGAAAAATATAATGTTCGTTCAGTTCACTTTGTGGTGTTCAAAAATTGTCGTACAATTCCACATGAAAAAAAACAAAATATGTATAAAATATCAAAACGATGATGTCGTATAGAGTACAAAAGGGAATGAATCTAATCCATAAAAGAGTACTACAACTTAGGAACACGTTTAATTCCCATGGAATTAACATGCCCTTCATGCTTATCTTGTCGTAATGCTTTAGTGAGAGGATCTGCTATGTTATCATCGGTAGCAATCTTGTCTATCACTACTTCCTTTTGCTCCACGTAATCTCGGATTAGATGAGCTTTCCGTTGTACATGTCTAGACTTGTTGCTAGACTTTGGCTCCTTAGCTTGGAAGATGGCACCACTATTGTCGCAATAGATGGTGATCGGGTCATTCGAACTAGGCACTACAGATAGTCCATGTAAGAATTGACGCATCCATATCGCTTCCTTTGTAGCTTCAGACGCGGCATAGTACTCGGACTCGGTCGTAGAATCTCTTTATGTGAGTTTGTTTCGAACTCTTCCGGTGATCTGTTAGCGCCATTAAGAGTAAAAACGAATCCGCATCGAGATTTCGAGTCATCACGATCCGTTTGGAAGCTAGCATCTGCGCAGAATCGGTTGCGCATAGCTTTTGTTCGCCTCCATAAGTCAATGCCCAATCTTTAGTCCTCCGTAGGTACTTAAGAATGTTCTTGACAATGACTAACCAATGTGATTCACCTGGATCTTTGTTGGAATCGACTTGTCATACTCAATGCATATGCCACGCCCGGACGTGTGCATATCATGGCATACATGATTGATCCTATAGCCGAAGCATAAGGAATCCGTGTCATGCGCTCTTTCTCTTCCGGTGTCTCCGGTGCACGAGATTTGCTCAAATGCACCCCGGAGCCATAGGAAGAAACCCCTTCTTGGAGTTAGTCATCTTTGAATCTCTCTAGGACTTTGTCTATGTAAGACTCCTGACTGAGAGATAACATCCGTCGTGATCTATCTCGATAGATACGGATGCCTATAATTCTTTGCGCCTCTCCCAGATCTTTCATCTGGAAATGGTTTTTCAACCATACTTTCACCGAAGTTAAGAGAGGTATGTCATTCCCAATCAGGAGTATGTCGTCAACAGACAATATTAGGAAAACAATCTTGCTCCCACTTGACTTGATATATAAACATGGTTCCTCGACCGATCGAGTAAATCCATTTTCTTTAATCACTTGGTCGAAGCGATGATTCCAACTCCGAGATGCTTGCTTAAGTCCATAAATGGAACGCTTAAGTTTGCATACTTTCTTAGGATGTTGTGGATCGATGAAACCTTCGGGTTGTACCATGTACAACTCTTCCTCCAAAAAGTCGTTTAAGAAGGCGGTTTTCACATCCATTTGCCAAATTTCATAGTCATGAAAAGCGGCGATCGCTAAGATGATCCGAATGGAACGCAGCATGACTACGGGTGCAAAAATTTCATCGTAGTGCAAACCTGGCACTTGGGTGAAACCTTTAGCAACTAGTCGTGCTTTATAGATATCTTGTTGACCTTCCACATAATGCTTTATCTTGTAAAGCCATTTGCATTGAAGGGGACGAACCTTAGCAGGTAAGTCAACAAGATCCCATACGTTGTTCTCATACATAGAGTCCATCTCGGATTGCATGGCCTCAAGCCATAGCTTTGAGTCGGAACTAGTCATGGCACCTTTATAGGTTGCGGGTTCACTACTCGTTAAGAGTAGAACGTCATCTATGTCATGTTCCTCGACCATACCAATGTATCATGCGGAGGAATAGAGACCCTTCCCGACCTCCTAGGTTCCTCAGGAATATTCACCGCAGCCGGGATTGAAGGAATAGGTTCCTCCAATGGTTGCTCGGTATTTGGTTCTGGAATCTCCGACAGGTCGAAGGTTCTATCACTCTTTGCATTCTCGAGAAATTCCTTCTCTAAGAATGTCGCACTAGCCGCAACAAAAACACGTTGTTCGATTGGCGAATAGAAGTAATGACCAAGTGTTCCTTTAGGATAACCTATAAAGTATGTCTTGACCGATCGCGGGCCGAGCTTATCTTCAGGTCTCCACTTGACATAAGCCTCGCAGCCCCAAACCCGTATAAAGGACAAGTTAGGGACCGTTCCTTTCCATAGTTCATATGGAGTCTTGTCATGACTTTAGACGGACTTGATTAAGTATTAGAGCGGCCGACAAAAGAGCATAACCCCACAATGAGTCGGGCAACACGGTGTGACTCATCATGGATCGAACCATATCAAGTAGTGTTCGATTTCTCCGTTCGGACACACCATTCAATTGAGGTGTTCGGTGGAGTTAACTGTAGGGCAATCCCACAGTCTTTAAGGTGTTGATCAAACTCGTGAGAAAGATACTCGCCACCACGATCTGAACGCAGTGTTTTAATCTTCCTACCTAATAGGTTCTGCACCCTATTCTGGTATTCCTTGAATTTCTCAAAGGATTCACTTTTGTGCTTCATTAAGTAGACATATCCATATCTACTTAAATCATCCGTGAAAGTGATGAAATACCTATAGCCTTCTCGTGCGGTTATTGACATAGGTCCACATACATCCGTGTGTATGAGTCCTAATAGGTCAGCAGCGCGCATTCCAACACCTTTGAAGGAAATTTGAGTCATCTTACCGATGAGACATGATTCACACGTGCCAAATGATTGAAAATCAAAGGCCGAGATAGCTCCATGTTTAATGAGCTGTTTTACGCGTTTCTCATTAATGTGTCCCATACGGCGATTGCCATAGATACGTCGATCTTTGTCACCAACCTTTAACCTTTTATTCATTACGTGTAATATTTCGGTTGTCTGATCTAAAACATAAATTCCATTCATGGAGACTGCCTTGCCATAAATCATATCGTGTAATGAGAAAATGCAAGTATTATTCTCTATTACAAATGAAAAACCAAGTTTGTCAAGTGCGTAAATGAAATAATGTTTTTGGAAAGACTGGGTACATAATAGCAATCATATAATGATAACTCAAATCCGCTAGGAAGCTGGATCACATATGTTCCCTTCGAGACGGCAGCCACTCTTGCTCCATTCCCGACACGCAGGTCAACCTCACCCTTTACGAGAGGCTCGAGATTTCGGAGGCCCTGCACATGATTACACAGATGAGAACCACAACCAGTATCAAGTACCCAAGTTCCGTAACTTGCGTGGTTAATCTCAATCATATGAATAAAAGTAGAAGAAGAAGACATACCAACGGGTTTAACGCGACTGCTTTTATGTCCTCATGATAAACAGGACATGTGCGCCTCCAATGCCCGATCTTGTGGCGGTGATGGCATTCCATGTTTTCGGTTTTGCTCTTTGTCGCGCCCGATGAGATGCTCGACTCACCAGGTCCACTCTTACCGAACCCGACTTCTTGAACTTCGCCTTACCTCTCGCTAGGTTTGCCCGAGCTTTGCCCTTACCCTTTCCCTTGTTTGTCACAACGAGAACATCCTGTTTCATGCTCCCACTGAACTTCATGTCCTTCTCGGTCCGTACGAGGAGGAGTGCGATTCATGGGGAGTTTTCTTCAAATCATTCATATAGTAATTCGCTCTAAATTGCGAATAACCATCGTGGAGTGAGTGAAGTATGCGGTCGATCACAATGTTCTCGTTGATCTTACAATCAAAGGTCTCACTTTTCGACATTCTCAATCATGCCGAGAATGTGTGGGCTAACTGGTTGGCCCTTTCGGAGTCTCGCATCAAAGAAGCGAGTGGTATGCTCATAGGTCACGATTCTCGGTGCTTTCGAGAATTCCTTGGTGAGCGTGGTGAAAATCTTGTTCGCACCATGGGCTATGAAGCGTTTCTGCAAATTGGGTTCCATTGCAAAAATGAGTACGTTTTTAATCGCACCCGCTTCCATACAGAAATCATTAAACTTGGTGATTTTTGACTCTAGCCGTGGGACCTGGGTTTGCCGGGATGGGCTCCAATAGATATTTGAGCTTCCGTCGGCGCCGGCGAGCATTCCGTAATGCCGCCTCCCGGTCCGCGAAGTTTGATCCATCATTCTTGATCGAGTAGACCGATTCATCGATTCATGAAGATCCGAAGCCGGGACTCACGGTCCAATGTGGCACTTGGCATTGGGTTATCGTAGAACCAGACCATTTGATATTAGCGAGTTTAAAAGTTCGTGATCTACACTGAAAAAGAAAGAAAAACAAAACCGAAATAAGCAACTCATCGAGGTGATTTAAGTCTATTTAAAATTCGTTTTAACGTGTAGACTCTCGCACTTGCATAATTGATCTCCCTCAAGAATGATACAAGTGATTCCAAGACTCAATTTCGTAAACCGATACCCATTTGTTTAGCTAATTCTTTCGTAAGAACTCTTGGTCGATAGATTTCTGTAAATCCTATCTATAGTCCACCATAATCACAGGATCGTACGAGTGATCATAGTGTTGAGATAAAATAGGTCAATCGGTTCCAACTTACCCGACGTAGAAGGGGTCATATTATGCCTACCGACGAAGAAGGGACTCATTGGAGTTTGACCTATAAAGACCGTTCTCAATTTTTGATTATACGAGGAAGATCCCATCAACTAAATTATAATTCATATTAAGTGAACGAATAACTAGCGTCTGCGTGAATGAATTAATTTAGGTGATGGCTTAGCATGGATCGTGTGACATGAGAATGTCAAAGAAAACTAACTCGTGACCTCTATATGTGTCAGTTTTCATGTAATAATTAGGTGGTTTGGTTTTTAGGCGGAAAATGATGCATACTATCGTTACGATAAAATAAAAAATTGAATGCAATACGTAAATAAAAATTTCCTAGTGTGGCCTATCCTAGTAAAATAAAACATAAAACAACTTTGGAATCCACCGTTGGACCCGACAAGCTTGTCTTGATGTTCCATCTTGATCCATGTAGCGGGAGTGAGCATCCGATCTTCATCTTTGGTCTTCTCAAAAATTACAATTTAAAATTACAAATATAAACCTATTTACATTCTAATTAAAACTGTAATTACAAGTGAAAAATCCAAAACGGAGATACGAGATCTCAAAATACAACCAAGACCGTGTTCCATCATTACGGTAACACGTTCTACTAAGGCCACACTAAGTTACAACTGTTTGCAAAATAAATAAATAAATACGTAATAAAAAGCATTCAAAAACATTCATAATTAACGATAAATAAAATGCATCAACTAAAAACAAATTCATTCGTGACATAATTCCGTAATTATGTGAAATTTATCCAAACCACCTTTTAATGATTAAAATTCATGTGATAAAACCGCTTCTATCAATTTAATTTTAATCTAATACAAATCCGTTACTTTAAATACGCTTTAAAATAACTTAATGGTACGTGTGTGAACCGTTTCACAATCATAGCGAGTGTACAATATCCGTATAAAGTACAAATTAAGGCCAAAAGAAAATTTAAAGCAAAAGGAAAAATTTTCAAAGTGCCAAAAGCGAAATCCCTCGATCCAGGGACATAAGTGCTCGATCGAGGAACAAGAGGGCTCGATCGAATGAGGCTGCCATTCGATCGAGGGGCTTGCTAATCAGGAAGTACTCGATCGACGATCTTGGAGGTCGATCGAGAGCTTTTTATCAAGCAAATCTCGCTCGATCGAGTACGAGGACTTCTCGATCGAGCGGTGGGTTTTAACGGGGTCGATCGAGTGCGCAAGGACTCGATCGAACAAAAACAAGACAGAAAAAGCTCTCGATCGAGTAGAAATCCATTCGATCGAGACCAAACAAGTTCTGAAAACTTAAAACCCTCGTGAAAACAGTTTGTGAACACAAAACCAAATTCAATTTTGATCAAAAACGCATAAAATCAATTTTATAATTTGACAAAACTTGACATATTATTATAATCTCCGTATAAAATAACAATATGTAAAAGAACAAAACGGAAAAAGTGAATCAACCGTGTAAAACATGTCACGGTTTCAACAAAAACGCAACATCCGTGTATACAAGGCACGGATTTCGAGAAAATAACTACCGTTTCAAAATCGTTTTATGAAAAATCACAATGAAAATTTACGTGGCCTCGCTCTGATACCACTTGTGGGGTAATATCCGTATAAGACCCTTTAAATTTAGGACTATAATATAAATTTAACATGTGAAATATGGTCATAAACGAAATACAACAATGAAACGATAAAGATAAAGAATCAACCTCGGGTCCTTTGATGCACGGCGTAAAGAACAGAAATCAACAGAGATTCCCTCCTAATTGTTGCACCCAAGACCGTCCGAGAAATGCCCTTGTGCTAGAACGTGTTCTCCGATTGCCTTGCAATATTGGGAGAACTTGATGTGAGTTTTTCTCGAGATGTGAGATCTCGGTTTCAGAGAAAGCTTAATCTCCAAAACCCTAATTTCTGTGTAAATGAAATTGTCTAGGTCAAAAGGAGAGGGAGTCTCTCCTTTTGTTTGGTTCGGCCAGCCGTGGGTTTGCATGGGGAAGTGGGCTTCCACTTCCTCTTAATTTTAACTCATGGTACGACCTGAAATGCGCTAAATGTATATGACACGGTTTCATCATAAATTGTCATCGGTTATCGGATATTAAAGCATCAACTAATTATAACACGGATCAGTTGAATCATTAATACGTGTCCGACAAAGACAATATTGTATAATTATATTCAATATACATTAATCAAATATAAATCGTTTATATTTAATTTTACGAATTAACTGCTTAATTCGCCTTAGCCATTATTATTTAAACTGTATTAAATAACATATCTCAACATCACATTTTGACTAAATATTAGTCAAATAACTCAGACTAACTGGTTAGTCAAAATTGGCATCTACATGACTGTATTTTCATACTGTCACGTCTCTCAAACGTATCCTATAGGTGTGACTTTTAGGGACCAGTTGATCACCGCCATCTGTATGACAATAACGTCAAACTTATCTAGCAAGCCAACTGTTATTGATAAACGTGGATCAACTGATAATAATACCAAAAGTATGCCCTTTGATCCTTTTACAGGTTTATAAATCCTTGCACTAACTGTTAAGGACACCAACCCCAACAATTTTTCGATTTTAGCTAACCCTGAAATTAAAAATTCAATTTAAACAATGAAATTGCTCTAGTAACGGTATAAACGATGTTTATATGAAATTACATCCAAAGAATCACAAGAAAAAGGCTTGACTTCAGTTACTCATGATGAAAATTCGATATATTGGCAAAATCATACCATAACTTTGATAAATAAGGAGGAAATTGAGTTAAAACCTTACCTTGAATAGGTTTTTGAGAAGCAAGAACAATTAACCACCAAAAAATCACCCAAGAGCTTGAGAGATAAGAAGTATGGAGTGTTAGAGGGAAGAAGAAGAAGAAGAGGTGGGAGGCGGAAATAATAAAAGAATGAGCCAAAATAGGGTTTTTGTATAACCCGGATGAGTCCCGATAAAGCAGTACTCGATCGAGTATTAGGTTTACTCGACCGAGTGTCGAATACTCGGTCGAGTTTTCAAGAACAGTAGCGATTTTAAATCTGCCAAAAATGAGCACTCGGTCGAGCACAGCCATACTCGGTCGAGTGTGGCCTACTTGGTCGAGTATGCGTCTCTACTAGGTCGAGTGTCAGAAAACAGGAATCAAATCTCGAATTTTAATGCACCTACAAGTAGCATAGTTCGGAGTTCCGTGCAATCGGCTTGTCACTGTTAGAGCTTACTTCTACCACATAAACATGCATCAACACGAATTATGCATATCCATTACCGATTCAATCAATATTTCCACCTATATTCCTTACTTCATTATTACGACAATTACAACATAGACGTACACATATATCAATTAGTTGCTTTTTCCTGCGCAGATTAATCTATACCACCACAATTCTACACATTCCACAATTCATTTTCTGCTCCTACTAAGCAAAACATTCATAACTTTTCAGCAAATCCATTTATCAATCCAAGACTTCTCCACTACCATAGACTCTACATGCTAGACTCACATTATTCTATCTACAGATGCACGCAACAACAATTGTTATGCAACGACTCCTACTAGCTACCCTTTTCCTGTGACTGGCTTAAGTACGATGGGGCCATGATTTTGAAATGAGGGCGCCTTCTCACCCAAAATCTAGCATCGGCCGGGGCTCCCAACGCACATACACCAGGTTCATTTTAGTTTGACACCCTATATTCATTGGAATCATTGGTTCAGGTTCCAAAATCGTCGGCTCTGATACCACTTTGTAACACCCCCGTACACCAGGATGCCTTACCAAGGACCATTCCAGCATACGAAAGTGTTACCATCTCGGTTACCCGAGGTAGTAGATCAAATAGATAATAAAAGAACATTTATAAAACATTACCGTACTCCTTACAACTCGGTACAAATCTAATTACATGTGATGATAATGACTACTATAACATGTGATTCTGCACTTCTAAACCGGTAGCGTGATGACTCGATCCCTCCAAGCCCAGCAGCCACAAACCAACAGTACCTGCTAAGCCAACTACTAACCATCCCCGAATGGATCGCAGCAGATACCACAAAACAACAACAACGGGGTCAGTATTGTCTAATCAATAAGATAACAAGACAAACAACTAGCTGATCATCCACCATCACCGAACCCCAGAATCACACACCATAACCGACTACACACCGAGGTGTGCAGCCCTGCCAGATTACCCATCGCAACAGGTAATCCTCGCCGCCAGTGGGGGACCACAGCCAATCCCCACTCATCAACGAGTGATATCCTTGTCCCTTAATGTGCACATCCTCTCCCGTGACGGGTTCTATGGAGGGCGAACTAGGGTGTGAAGCCACTCCCGCAAGTGACTCCACCACAATCAACACATACATCTCAACACCATAGCATCACAGCTGTCACACCACCACAACCGTCACAACACAACCACATCACCACCGTCACCGCAACACCCATACTCCAATGATCAGCAGATAACAACAATTACAATACAATCACAATCTTAAATCAATTAACAGTAACTGAGTAGGGAAACCCTACCTCATTGCCAATCATGAAAATCATCCACATATAGCCAAGCAAGACTCCGACATGCATCCTACAACGATAACCATCTCCTATTATACAACTATCCTCAATAACCTACTAAAAGAGACACAAGGCAGAGACATACATAATAACGTGAATCGACGGTGACACGGACGATGACCGCACACACATCCTTCCTAAGCAAAACCCGACCTTCCCATGGTTGAGGTGTAGGCTATAAACATGAGAGTGTATGGAGGTATGGGTGATAGGAGAGAGTGGTAGGTTAGGGTTTGAGAAAGAGGAACTGTCGAGAAAATGAGAAATGAAATGAGTCTCGCGAACTTGCATTTCAACAGCAGCCATACTCGGTCGAGTACTGGCATACTCGGCCGAGTAGGCTCTACTCGGTCGAGTATAGATAATACTCGACCGAGTAGCCTCTGCTAGGTCGATAACCACTCCTATATAGTACCTATTCCAATCATAGTCTCTCACCTATTCTTCCCTAAGGTCTTTCTTGGTCAACAGGGTCGGTCAGCAGAGTCCTTAAATATCCTGGGTATTACAACAACATCTTTATATTTTGAATAAATTCAAACAATTAAAGTGTCTTTCCGAAATTAATATTTAGTTATTAGATGTAAATATTAACTAGTTAAAGACATTACTCTTTAGTAATTGTAATCAAATATTGACGATAAACTCACGTCGAACACTAAGCCTTCCTTTGGGCCGACTTAATAATCACATGAAAATCCGAATAATCGTCACATATTTATTATATAATTCTGCCAAATAATGGCCTTCCTTTGGGCTGACCATTATTCGCATGAATTACACACACTAAACTGAAAATTTGAATTTATTCACCCTAACAAACTGTATGGGCATAATCCTTATTAGTGTCATAAACATAATGACATTCCCTTAACTTGATTTTTAGATTCAAATATTGGCATCCCCATCAACACAAGACACCTAGCACAACATTAAGTTTAGTCTTTGGATATAAAGTTAACTTGTAAGTGGTCATCTTGGTGTAGTGATCAAGTGTTAACAATAAATTCATGTCAAACATTAAGCCTTCCTTTGGGCCGACTTAATATTCACATTGAAACTTTACAATTGTTACATACTTACCACCACAAGTATGACTAAATTTCGGCCAAATAATAGCCTTCCTTTGGGCCGACCATTATCTGCATGAAACTCAATCACACACTGTAGTCATAATATTCTAAATCATTCAACTTACACAATAGAGGTTACTTTGGCAACTTATTGTGTCGATCAAACAACCTAAAATAGTAGACCCGTTATTATAAATCCGATTGGCCAATTATTAAATCTGAAAATACAAGTACTTAAACCTTTAGTGATAATATACAAAACTATATCAAAATAGTTCCTTAGTCATATAAGTCTGTAAAATTGATAGACCATACAAATATATATCCTTATTTTCACTTGTCCAAGTCCTAAATATCCCTTTATAAAATTATGGACACATAATTATACCATATTCATAAACCAAAGAAACCAAAAGTTCTATATCCATAATTAAACATTGAACCCAAATTTTCCTAACTAAACAAGGAGTAACATGGTGGCTGCAATGCCTGCAAACTCACTATTTTTTACGCAAAACATCTTAATTGAATACATATAGAGTCGTACATAATAACCAAATTACGGTCATCACTAAAAAATTTCCAAATTAACAACTGGTTTCCCACGGTTCCGGCCAAGAGCTTCTCTTCAATAATTAACATCATTCAAGAGGTTAGCATTTATCAATATGATGATTTCTGTAACGGTGCTTTGCATGATATGGTTGCACGACCAACTAATTGAATTGGGAACCCCAAAAATCTTTACAATTTTACCCACAAAAATTTCAAGTCAAACACTGACACCGTATTGTTACCTTATTAACCACCGTCATCGTGCAATCATAATAACCCTTAAGACTCCATATTCATGTCAATAACGTATTCCAGAATTCACAAAAACAAATTCCTCAATTCACAAAAACATGTGCAATATCGTAGCCCACAAACTTAATCGATCAATTCGGTTCGCATGAACAACCTAATATTAATGATTTTGAACCAAACATAAGTGTAATATGATTATTTAATATGGGCATATACCACAGCGCACACAATCAAACCAGAAATATCCACCAATTTCAATTATACAGGTATGCATGTAGATTAATCAATCAACACACCATATAATCAATAAACACGAATACCTTATGATTTTATTCCCAAATAATTTAATAGGAAGGCGGCTCCGATATTAGTTGTTAGAATTAATCCGAATAGAGACCATAAACTTCATACTAAATTACTCGGTATAAACTATAGAGCGGAAGCGTACCTGATTACATGACGAAAGGTTAAAATGAACCGCCTGAAGGGACGGTCTTCAGGATACGGTTTTCTAGTAGACACACATACCGACATGATCTCTCTACTTATGGAATGCGAGAGATTAGGTTATTGTGTGCTACCAGGGACCATAACCCAGGTGACTTATATATAGTCTCCTTAATCTAATGCGCCCATTATGCATTAGTAACCTAATGAGTATCTACACAATTAAGATATCCGACCCATACTTTATAAGACGTGATTAATATGTCCGTATTATATTATCCGGATAGATCACTATATTGGGCTAAACTTAAAAAAATAGCAAACAAATACAATTTGTATAATAGTGTGTCCACATACATAGTATTGGACCCAATATTCTTACATCTACTACTAATATAAAAGATTCAATAGATAATACTGCTGAAAATTTGAACTAAAAGTTTCAATATTACTAATATAAAAGAGTAAATAGAAAATACTGCTGAAAATTTGAACTAAAAGTTTCAATATTATCAATTTAGCGGAGACAATCGACCCTCCTAGGTCTGTTTCCCTATTTAGCGGATACAATCAACTCTTAGTGACAATTTTATCGTCTTCGTGTCTTAGTGACAACCACCCAAATATTTGTGCATCAAAAATTATAGAGTAGTAACAAACACAGAACCCCCATTAGAAGTGGTGGTTCGCACTTTAAACATACTTTGACTATACGTAGAATCAATACAAAGGAAGCGATCCTACGTGATCACCATAAGTCCATAATACTAATATTTTAATTTATTTACATGAATAATAAATACAATCGTCGATTTCCCTAATACAAGACAGTTTCGATTTAGGGAATTCTTACCAAATCTAACGTACCTATATATACAACTCTGAGGAGACAAGTTTATGTGATTTTACAAAGTCTAGTTGTTTTAGAAACCATCAATGGAGGAAATTCATGAAGACATTCATGAGCGGCCACCAGTAGCGGATTGGTTTAGCACGTTACCAAGATTTATATGTTGGAATATGTGTCCTCCGACAATAATGCGATCATAACTGTCGATCATGATGATCACATGTTTAAGTCTCATTTTAAGAATACAATTGGGAAGTAATTTTTTTTTTATTGTCAACTGGTCCACACATATCGGTAATGATTGGCTGACTAGAGTTTGATATTACTGTCGTGCGACGGTGGTGATCAGTTGATCCCCTTAGGTCATACCTAAAGGGTAACACTCTTAATTGATTATTTAATTGATCGTATGACGATACGGGTTAATTAAATTACTTAAAATTGACGGACGATTTTGGAAGTAATATTTACGTATCTCATTATAATTTGATTAAATAAGATACGGTCTAAGTGATCGAATTGTTTTATTAATTAGATGAAATTATTGTTTAAGGAAACAATTGCATTTGAATGAATTATTTATTATAAATACAAGATGTTGTGATTTATAATTGGTAAATTATTTTGGTACAAGTAATTATGAATTACTAAGTCGATTTTGTACATGACGTATTTTTATTAATGCGTTGATTTTTAATATGTTAAAAATACATAACAATTTTACATGACATATGACATGTGACAAATTGACAAATTGACAAAGATAAAATGGAGTCCATTTTATCTTATATGGACCGAATTAGTGGGGTGTATTAGGATAAATATTATGTTGATTAATTAAGTGAAAAACATAATCATTGTTCCTAAACCTAGCCATGCATACCTAGTGCCTCTTGTGAAGAACACCTTACTCATGCATTGGCCATCACCTCCCCTCCCCCTACCCGATTTTTCCATAGAGAAAACCATGGGTTTTTCTCTATAATTTACCTAATACACTACTTTATTAGTTAGTGCATTATTCATTCATTCATATATCAAAAATTAGAGTTTTTAGAGAGATAAAAATTCTTCTTCCTTCTCCTTCTCTTAACCGAAATTAAGAGACCAAAATAAATATTTTTGGGTCAATTTTATTTAAGTTAATATTGTTCTAGTATCAATAATATTAATTTTATTAAGTGGTTACCTTGGGTATTATTCCTTGGGAGGGATTCTATACTTGAATCCTTTTGTTCATCCATTTTGGAGTGCTCAAGAACAAGTGAGTAGGAGAACTCACTTGTGCCCAATAATCCGAATTTTTAATGTGAGGAAAACGATTTCTTCTCTTTAGTTATTTATTGTTTGCATGCATAAGATCAATGTTTAATTTTATGACTAAATTAATTCATCACATATATGAATATGTTAAGTTATGAGATATAGATTTCTAACAAGTGGTATCAGAGCCTTAGGTTGTTTGCATGCAAATCGGTTATAGTTTTTCCGAGTTATACGATTAACATATAAAACTTATAAATTTGTGCTTATTATGATATATCACGAAATCAATTATGCATGTTAAAGTTTCTGATCCTAAAATGTACTTAGGATATTTTGGTTAATTTATGGATTTTTTTTGTTCATTTTATATAATAATGGCATTAAATATGTGATTTTATGATAAAAATGTCATATTCGGACTAAAATTAGCTAAACTTCGAATTTTCCAGTGGTTTTTGGATATGTATTCACATATATTATTTTTAGATGACCTGTAAATTTTGAAAAGTTTTGGAGTTCTTATGCTCGAAATATGGATTTTTCATGATAAAAATCGAATTTAAATGAAAAATAGGTTAATATGAGATAAATTTCGAATCTGGTCATAGAAATTTAGTATGTTGTCACATGAAATTTTACAATATGTGTGTAAAATAATAGGCTATAATGAAGTCTATATGCATGATTTATGAATTTTTGTTGAAAAATAGCATAAATAGTGACTTTAATTAGTAAATAATTGCTAAAACATACTTCATGACTAAGGAAAAACTTCACATGTTGCTTTTTATTACCTATTTCAGATCTAAAATTGAAAATTTGATAAATATAATTTTTCTCATATTTTTATGATAATATTTGATAAATCCGGTAAATCGCAACATAGTTTTTCCTTGATAATTTTCGAAATTTTTAACCTATGTTTTTGAACATTATGAGTGTCATGGTATTTTTCCAGAATGTTCTTGAGTTTAAAATTTTGAATTTTGAATTTATTTGAAATTTTTGTGATTTATTTGGAGTTTAAAAGGTTGAATCACGCAAATCCGTAAAAACCGTTTAATATACGATATTGGCTCCTTAAAGGCGATTTAGCATAAAATTGGGCATGTTCATACATATTATAATGCTACATTTTATTTATGATTGTCATAATTTTATTTTATGTAATTTTTGAATTATGTAATTTTTACTTAGTATGGCCTTAGTTTTTAATTGGTATTACCCGAAATGTATGGGAATATCGATTCGGTTGTAATTTATTGTGATCTCGTATCACCGTTTTGTAATTTAATAGATTTATTTTATTTTAATTACAAATTTATAATAGGAAATTATGTAATTTGTTATGTAATTTATTTATTCCGGAGATCCTTGAAGACGGTGTCACTCAAGAAGGCGATACATTAAAGACGGTGTTACCTCGAGATGCGTGCCAAAACCGAAGTTCAAGGGACCAATGGAGTTGGTTTCCGAATATGTAATAGTTAATTAGATTTTCTATTTTAGGAAGACCATACTAGGATTTTATTTATGTTTTGCATTTTATTCATATGTATGATTTTTCCATACATATGTGTAGCCTTTTTGTTCACGTACTGCCTCGTGTTGTTTATGTACTGAATCTAAATAAATCGAGGAAGTATTTAGTACCCCGTATTTATTTACTTACCTTACGGCTTTTGCTGTGATCGGTTGTTCATTATCAAATAATTATACATGGCGTTTTTGTTTACATTGAGCTTGGCAGATTCTTACCAGGATGCGACGGGAATAAACTAATCGATAAAGAAACAGAGAACATTCAAAAAATAAATCAAGAGTTTGAGTTTCAAGAACAGGTGGAAGATACCCAGGAGTTGTCATCGGGAAAACTGCTTTCTGAACTTTCTCTCGACATAATACAATCAATTGCAAAGCGTATGCTTTTGTCCGATTACCTGAATCTTCGTGTTACTTGTAAGAGTCTTCACTAGACAAACCCTCTGCCGCAATGTCGAGCTAATGGTCAGTACCCTCTATTAATGATCTTTAAGGATTTCAGCAAAACATATGAACTGTTGGATCCGTTTGAGAACGTTTCAAGCACTATTTCGGCATTGAATGACTCCGCTGAGATTATCTCAAATTTTGACCATTTCAAGGATGGTTGGCTGCTGTTAAGCTCGGGCGAGTACCTGGAGTACTTGAATCCTTTCACGAAGGAAACGGGGAAGTACCCTCCCTGTGAAGTCACGTTTACGAGATTTGGATTATCAACTTGTCCTACATCTTCCGATTGTTTGACAGTTGGAATGTTTGGGTACAAAAACATGGCAACAATTGGCTGGTTTGATGCTGCAGTCGGAGAGTGGGAGTATTATGATGCGGAAAACTCTGACACGGATATCCAATTTGTTCCTACTTTAAAAATCGGGCCCAAGTATCATAACAACGCGTTCTATTCTCTCGCGAGGGATGGTTGCCTCGGGGAATTAAAATTTGCAGAAGGAGAAATTAGTTGGAAAGTTTACAAACATCCATTTTATGAGGAAACATCATCGCTCAATTCGTCCTATTTAGTCGAGGTTGATGGGGAACTTGTTTCAGTTTTTATTGGTGGACACGGAAGTTGGGTTAATGTGTTCAAATTCAACATTTCAGATAAATGTTGGATAAAATTAGATACCTTGGGAGAGCACACCTTGTTCGTTAGTCCAGCATCGTCTTTTTCAATTAAGACAGACAAAAGCGAGATGAGAAACAGAATATATTTACCACGGCGAAAGGAGAATAAGATTGTCTTCCATTCACGCGATACAGGCAAGTATCACACTTCGACTAGTGCTAATTCTCTTGACGATTTCTATGGCACAAAGGCGCAATCGTTTTGTTGTTGGGTTTATATCAGTTTGTGATTGTTTACAATTTCCGTCCTTTTTAATTGTGATCATTCCGAGATGAGCTTTATTTAGAACATCATTATATATATAAAAAAATCTTGTAAAACCGCTAATGTGGCGCAATCTCCTTTGAGAATTAAGGTAATGCAGCCCTCACATTCAACCTCACAAAATCAGTTTTGTTTGAGCCAATCACGGTTTTGCAATATGTCCACATCAGCACAAACAAAAAAAATCCAATTAAATCTGATTTAACGTACCCTTTGTCATTCTCAATACTTAGAGAATGACAATGAACAATTTTCCAGAAAAGCATGCTTTACAATTCCAAAAAAAAAAAAAAAAAAAAAAAAAAAAAAAAAAACTCCCAAACTTTCGTCTTCCACCCACTATCTCACCATCATTATCTCAACTAATCAATTCTTTCCCAAAAACAATCCATGATTCCATGAATACCACCAAGAGTAATTCAAACAATTATTATACCCAACCTGCGGAAATACAGAAACTTGCAAAGAAATGAATAAATCATTTCCAAGAACAACATTAAAGAAGAACCCAGAAAACCTATCATAGCATCATTCATAACACCGATCGATTCAAATAACAACACAAATAAAAGCAACTAATAACTTTGAATTACCAAAAAAAATGAAAAAATTAAAATAATTTTTTTTTTTTAAAAAAGAAAGAAACATTGAGTTTGAGATTGTGATGATGCTATTCATATTTGTAATGGAGTTTTTGGTCAGAATCATCAATAAATTCTTAGTTGCGAGGGAGAAGGGTGGTTGTTGGCAGTACAAGGTGGCGAGGATTTGGGCGGCTAGAGGAGCGTCTGAGGTTGAAGGTGGTGGCGGAGGGGGTGGTCCGTTGGTGGCATGGGAATGTGTGGCGGATACCCAGCAGGTTCGACCAGCGGCGTGTAGTGGAGGGACGGGAGGAGCGGTGGTATTTGTTTGTGTTGATTGTTGTTAGATCTTGAGAAGCGACTAATTGGCTTTGTCACTCAATGAATCTGTGAATCGACTCTCTGCGGCAGCGAATCTGCGACTCGACTCTTTAAGGCGGTTTTCTTCAGTTAGGTAAATCTATACTGTGTAATTTCCTTTACAGTTTGAGGATTTAACTATTACAGATTGAATTTGTTTAGTAATTATTGTTTCCTAATTTTTTTTACTCCCTCCAATTTGTTTGCTAATTATTGTTTGATTATCTTCAATACATAATTAATTAATTAATTTCTTCGCATCGGTCTACTGCAAAGTTCATTTCAGTATTTTTCAAGATTTTTTAAAGTTTGTTGTTATTTGATTGTTTGGTAAATGCCAAAAGGTGATTGGTGATACTTCATACTTCGACTGTCATATAAACTGCGACTACATTATTTTGTGTGCTATAAATTTTGCTTAAGAAAGTATTTCTTCAGAATTATCAGTTCAATGATATCGCGACTACATTATTTTGTGTGCTATCAGTTCAATGATATTGTGCTATAAATTTTGCTTAAGAAAGTGCTCTCCTTTTACGAACTTTTGAATCCAGAAATTAGGTGTCTTCCTGTTAGTATCTTCCAAATTGTATACCACACATTCTCATTATAGGCGGACACTATCCGTCTTTAGCAAGACTAGCTGATTGTATACATCGGAGCAATCATTCTCTTCCAAATTAGCAGTAAAGATAGCTTTATGCCAACCCCTTTGCTATTAAACAAACTATCGTGCACTGTTTTATTCCTGCATCTTCCATCCACCTTTTCATCTTCTTTCCCTTGGCATTTGCTACACCATTAAATTACTATCCATCAACTAATTAAGGTGTCTTCATGTGTGTAAGATATAAATTGCCCTACTTGAGTTTCTGTGTCATACAACTAATTTATATTAGTATGCTTTCCTGACATGATAATTTATTTTTTCTGAAGTATAGTGAGGTTTCCTATCTTTGCAGGCGAAGGAAGCTCGAAAGAAAGCATTAGAAGAGATGAGTGCAGAAACAAAACCGAAATTTGAGAACCAATATAACATCTTTCATGTTATATTGTTGGCATTATGAAATGATTTTACTGGATATTATTATCGGTGAAGGAGATAAAAGGTAGTGGCGTGTTCATGAGGTCGTCTAGGCTTTTCACGGGTCTTACAACCCTCTTTTTCTCCCTTTTACGGCCATATGCCAATCTATTTTTTAATGTATAGTTTCAACTTATTCAGCATATTCTTGATTAGCATATTTTTTTTGGTACATATCACCTATTATGTATTTTGATTTATTTTTTCACAGAGGTTTAACACAAAGTATTACTTATCTCAGGTATGACCAGTGTGCAGAATGCAGTGCTCCTGAACCGGATTGGGCATCTCTAAAATTTGGCATTTTGATGTGAATTGAATGCTCTGGCACCCATCGAAACCTTGGTGTACTTATTGCAAAGACAAAGGTACTTACAATGTATAGTTCAAGTCTAATGTATTGCTAGCACTATGTGAAATGGAGAGCTCACTGACTTTAGTTAGACATTCACTTCAAAACTGACGACCTGTGCGCTGAGTATATACCACTTCAAAAATCCTACTTAATATAATGATTTTTTTCCACAGAGGTTTAACACAGTTATACTATTGAATTTCAGGCAATGGTAGATTTGTGATTTGGGATGGTCCGGATAGTTACACGCAAAGTTGCACCTCACTTATGGTTATCGTTTTTAATTTCAATTTCGCACATCGTATTTTATTAACTTACTCCACAATCAATGAAGGCTTCAAGTCCAACTATATACGTCCACCCTTGGTTGGAACTTGAAAGCCGCTCAAGCAAGCAGTCCCTATCTGTTTGGTAATTCCATGACACCCTTCTCTACATTCTCATTATGATTTTGGTTATTCAATGTCACGAAATAATTTTGATTACCATGTGTCAAAGCTGTGTGGTGGTGCATTATAGGTGTATATAGACGTGTAATTATGACCCTATAATGATATCGAATTTCTATAGAGTAAAATCGTATAAAAATATATATTTATATACGTGATTTAGTTTGATGAGTCTAAATTTGAATCTGAAATTGCTGGGGCTAAGCTTTCAAGTTTCTGATCTGACTAAGATTTGAACGGTCCTCGCCTATGATTAGTATGGGACTGCATTAGTCTAAGACTCTTAAGTTATACTGAGATTTTTGCACAATTGTGTTTTCTTTGTTTATTTTAAAAGACTGTTAATTTTGTTGTTAGCTTAATGTCGCTCACATGCCAATTCTAATAGTTTGAACATTTTACTTCAGTTATTAAAATATAGAATACGGAAAGTGTTTCACTATTACAATTTCAGTTTTATCGAGTGTTGGAGTGATTTGTTACTCTGTATTAAATTAATATTTTTTGAGAACTTTTTAGCTCACTCTCTTTTAGTTGAAATTCAGAAAGGAAATGGTTTGTTAATGATATTAGGAAGTCACTCTATATTGACTTCTATAATTCTCCTGTAAATTGAAAGATGATAATGTGAGTAAAAAATTTAGTACTCCATAATAACTGAGTTAAAAGTCTGTGTTCCCATGAGAAAAGCTCATCAGCCTTTATGATGCTTGATTTGTCTATGTAGTTCTTTGAGAAAATCAATATTCATGTGAGAAAAATCTTACTCATGTTGTAATTAGTTTTTATGTGACGGCACAGAAAATTCATATTTTCATGTTTACTTAACCTTTGCAGTGTTGGATGTCAATCCATGGAGGGACGCTTCAAAACCAGTGTATGTCCTCCTCAATAGGATAATCAACTATGCACTATGAAAACTCAGATGAATGGCAGGTTTGACTGAAGCTTTTTGTAATTTTTATCTCGATGCCTGAGATTACATATTAGTTTATGTGCTAATGTTTGGACTTCTTTTTACAGTGAAGTTGAAAAAGAGCTTGGGTGGTGGTTCTCAAAGGGACGAAAACGAGGTTCGGTCTTTAGAAATCAGCCTAAGCAATCTCAAAGTGGCAAAAAGTTTCAATTGGTCGTCAAGGATGTCAGGGTGGAAATACTTGTGAGTGATTTCTCCCTTTTATTCTCTTAAACAGAAACTCACTTCAGACTGTAGTATACATACAATGGACAAATTTCGCATTATCATTAACAAATGAGTTAATGGGTTGATTGTACGCAATCTACGCATACATTGCTATGTCAAAGGAAGCAAATGAAGAATGTTCATAGCAGAATCATCACAGTTTTTAGTGGGTTAATGGGTATATAGTTGTCCTTTAGTTAACGTGATGGGCTCATATTAGATATTGATATGAACGTTTCCTGTTCATTTATGAAATTCATAAGGACTGAAATCAGCTGAAGTACTCAATCTATGTGCAGATTTTTGATCTTTGTGGAAATCTAAGAACTTTATTTGTTCTTTTCCGTAGAGGCATGGCGCTTGAAGACTGACACATTCTTTGTAGATTGTAGCAAAAACAAGGCCAATGTTCCACAGCCATAGAGCATTGTATAGACTATATATTTACAGAAAAATCAAAATTCAAGTATATAAATATAGTGACATGACATAATATATTGAATGAATATTCTACTTCCCACCTTCAACAAATTGGTAACATACTCCACTTCGGCTCTTCCTAATTGTCAATTATTTGTGTGAATGCCTCGGCATTTCCGAAAGAACATTCTACTTATGACACTAGACTATTTCATTGATATTGAAGATAGCTTGCAAATGTTATGCACAAAGTGTTTTTACATCTATGCTCATATGCTATGTTGCCCATAACCAAATAGCTTTGTTGATGCGATGAAATAAATATAAGTAAATCTTTAGTACATCTGTCTCACAGATTTAGCAAATAAATTTAATATATAAAAATTTAAGACAATCTCGTGATTTTTCACGGGTGTTACACTAGTTGTTTATGATTGCTAGTTGTTTATTGACTAATGTTTTTGAATAACGATTTTTCTAACGTGTACTCTAAGGTACACATTATTAGGCCGAATATGAAAAGATTCACAACATATTTTCATGATAAAAGCAAACCACTTTGTGGTTCTGTTAAGACCTCCATTCCAACAGCTCGAAGGGCGTGCACGCGTGTCACCTTTGGCAAATCCAAAAAAAGTTTTAATCTGCGAGGTAGCACGACCATTTAATCAGTTGTCCAAAACCTTTTTCACGATAATTTACTTATCACTACATCGAAATGATGCCTTGCATCTAGATAGCACGACCACTCCTCCTAACTAGTTGTCCCGTGTCCGATGCCGTGTCAGGACACTCGGACACCCGACACTCGTCGGACACATGCCTAAACATGTTATAGTTTAGACGAGGAATAAAATGTCAAAAGAGATTGATTAGAAGATGAGTTCGGGTGAGAGATGAGAATTAGTTATAGTCAATGTCAAATTTGACCCTCAAATATATAAATTTAATATCAAATACATTACAAAACTAAAATCATACCGTATTTATAACCATAAAATATATATTTTATTAAATTTAACAAGCGTGTCCCGTGTGCTAAATTTCATGGGATGCCGTATCATGTGTCCGTTTTGGTGCTACCCAGCCTTACATCGATGTGTTTGATTCTCTCATGATGTAATTATCCCCACCTACAAGTCTACAATTGCGACTCATCGTAGGTCTGCAAGAAAATACCAGGCCCCATCTAAAAAGAACACAAGCACACTATGGAACAAGGTTCTATACTAAGGAAGAAGACGAAGCTCCTCAGTGCACCTGATTGTTGATAGTAGTAGGTTTTAGATAGCCATTGTACAGCTGGCATAGTTGACTGAGTGTAACTAACTTTGACTGGGTTTGTTACAACTTAGTTTTGTATATAAGTGTAAATTGTAACAGAATTTGTTATACAATCAATCACAATTTTAATTTACCTTTCTCTCTCATAATTCTCTCACTAAATTTATCTAGATATTTTCATACTCAAAGCTTCATAATCTTCATCAATGGCGACTGCTAGCTTCATTAATGGCGGTCTATTAGCTTACTCTGTCCATTTTCACATGGTATCAGAGTAGGAATAGCCTGCCTCTGCTTACTTTTCATTTACTTCCGCAAATTACTCTGATTTCACATTTTTTTCGAGTGTTTTTCTTATTCGTTTTTAATCGAATCAATTTCATTTCATTTTTCCTTCTTTTGTTCATCAAATTCGCGATATTTTACTCTTTCAATCAAATATGACGAATGATTCTGCAACTTCTGATGCTTCGTAGAGCAATCCTCATGATGATCCTATGTTCTTATCAAATTCTGATTCACCTGCAATGGAGTTAGGCAATACGAAGTTTTCTGGTACAAATTTCTTGTCTTGGAGCAGGTGTGTTGTTATGGCGTTAGGAACCGAAAATAAACAAGGTTTCTTGACTGGCGCTGTGGCTATGCCTGCATTGACCTCTCCAAAGTATTCTCAGTGGATTAGGTGTGATTACATGGTCCGCTACTGGTTATTGAACTCCATTGATCAAGATCTTAAGGAGAATTTCATCACTTGTAAGTCTGCTAAGAGTTTGTGGACTGATCTTTGCGAGAGGTATGGACAATCAAATGCACCTTTGCTTTTCCAATTAAAGAAACAATTGAGGAATATTTCACAAGGAAATGATTCAGTTGTTGAATATTTTACTAAATTGAAACGTCACTAGGATGACATTGATGAGTTAGAAGCAACATCTGAATGTGACTGTGGTGCTATGGCACAATGTTCGTGTAATTTGTATAAGAAAATGCTTGATTTGTCCGTGAGAGAGAAGGTTCTTAACTTTCTCATGGGATTAAGTGATGCATATGAACATCCTAGGTCAAATATTCTTGCTATGGATCCTTTACCACCTCTTAACAAGGTTTATTCAATCATACAACAAATAGAGAGTTAAAAATTTATTTCTCACATAGTCAGTCCTTCACAAGATGTCAGTGCATTAAATGCTTCTAGAGCTGCTGGCCAAGGTAAAGGTCCTTGGAATGTATGGAAAAGAGATGATAAGAAGGAAGAAAATAAGCCTAAGGTTGATGATATATGGTGTTATCACTGTAACAAGAAAGGTCATCTTCCTGAGTCTTGCTTTATTAAGTTTCCTGAGTTGAAGGCTAAGTTTTTAGCTAGGTTTTCTGGTAATGCTGCTGGTGGACCTATGTTTAACCAGCCTACTCAAGCTTTCCAGTATCCTGCTGCTCCTTCTACTTCACAGTATGGTGCTCAGTATGCTCCACCGCACAGTTAAAATCAAAATCAGCAAATTTTTGTGGCTGCTGCACAGCATCACCAGGGTTCTCAGTCTGGTTTTCTACAGCAGCATGCTTCTCAGCAGGTCACACCAGTACAGTTTGATCCTGCCATGCTGACTGCTCTTTATAATTACATGATGCAAATACAATAGGCCAAGAATGATTCACCTGTTGATTTCTCGGATGCTTCAGTGAATTTTACAGGTATCACTCTTGCTAATCAAAAGGCTTGTGATACTTGTAAAGATGCTTGGATTATTGACTCAGGTGCAACTGACCACATGACTGGTCATAAGCACTATTTTGATTGTTTGCAATTACTTAGAAAGACAATTCTAATAGGCTTACCAGATGGTTCATCTCAGTTAGTCACATATGGAGGTCATATTACACTAGAGTCTGGTATTAGATTGCATAATGTCTTATATGTTCCTGCATTCAAGCATAATTTGCTTTCAGTAGGAAAATTGTTGTCTACTACTCAATTGCTAATTCGGTTCTTTGTGGATAAATGTGTGATCCAGGACCCTGCTTCTATCATTCCAGTTGGTGTTGGTCTACAAGAAAGAGGCTTATACAAGCTCAAGCATAGAGTTCCAAGGCACTCAATTGCTCCTAATAAAGTAGGGACTGCTGCTAGTTGTTCCTGTTCTAGTTTTGATAACTGTAATAAAATAAAGATGTAGCTCTTTTACATGCCAGACTAGGGCACACTTCATTGTCTAAAATGCAACACATTGATGTTGTTCCTTGTAAAGACATGAAGCACTATGATTGTGAGACTTGCTTAGAAGCTAAGATTCATAGATTACCTTTTGATAGGAGTATTCATAGAGCAGCCTGTAAGTTTGCTGTTATTATGTTGACCTTTGGGGTCCTTATAAGATTTCTTCTGTCACTGGTGCACATTATTTTTTTTACTGTTGTAGATGATTATTCTAGAGTAACTTGGACTTTTTTACTGAAGTTTAAGACTCAAGTAGCATCTATTTTGGATAATTTCCTAGCTCGGGTAGAGAATTTTTATAATTCCTCTGTAAAATTAATAGGAAGTGATAATGGCACTGAGATCATCCATGATACTTGCTTAGGACTCCTGGCTAAAAGGGGTATATTGCATAAAAAGTAGGTGCCAGGGGTACCTCAGCAAAATGGTAGAGTTGAAAGGAAACATAGGCATTTGATTGAAGCTGCTAGGGCTATGATATTGCATGCTAGGTTGCCTAAAAGATTTTGGGGAGAAAGTGTTTTGACTGCTACCTACATTATCAATAAACTTCCTTTTCCAGTGTTGGGTTGGAAGACTCCTTATGAGGTTCTTTTTAGCAAAATGCCTACTTATGAGGAGCTTAGAACTTTTGGATGTCTATGCTATGCTCCCATTAATTCCTTGACTAAGGACAAATTTGCCTCCAAAGGGAGGAGGTGTATGTTCATTGGGTATCCTTTTGGGCAAAAGGCATACAAGCTTTTTGACCTTGATAACAAGAAAATATTTGTAAGTAGAGATGTCATTTTTCTGGAACATAAATTTCCTTTTCATAATCAAAATGAAGATTCTAGTACAGATCCTTACACTTTTCCTGCTCATTCTATTGATGATGATGAGCCAAACTTCATTTCTTCTCCTATTTTGAATTCTCATACAGACATAATATTGTAGATACTTCATTTCTGCACCTTCCGCAAACCACCCGGTGATGATTGGGCCGCATGTTTGGTATACGGAACGATTTGTGACAGTTCGTAAGTTCATCGTCAAGTGATCGCTCAAACACTTGTGTCTACCTCTTAATTGTCATCTACATGCCGATACGGTCGTTTTGGGAGTAATTAGAGTACATTTGGAGTCCGGGTAAAAAAACCGTCTTCATTTTCTAATAACCGAGTCAGAATGTTCTGAAATATTCCGGATATTTCTATTCCATATTTTCCAATCTTTTGATCTTTGGTAAAATATCTCCCGTAATATTCACACAAAATATTTAGGAAACGAGATTAATCCGCTATTCCATAATAGAAACGCGGAAATCTTTCTTCCGCAGGAGGAAACCACTGAGAAGGACGCAGCAACTGCTGCGCCTCTTCCAAGGGACGCAGTGCCTGCTGCGCCTCTTCCTCACTCCTTTTCTGCGTATTTTTCATATCTTTTCGAGATTCACTTCCAAAGTTTCTCCGAAAACCCTAGTTCTTTCGTGTGATTAGTATAAATAGAGACCTTCGGTCTCTCATATTTCTCACGCGAGTGTCCGCCCTTCTCTTCTCCCTTTGCATTCTAGACCACGTTCTTACTTTTTGGCGCCTACGTGCTTGAACTTTCGACCACGTAAGCTCGGATCTTTCTGAGTATCAGCCTCGTTTTGCATGGCCGACCAATTTGACCAACTCCACATCAATCAACTTTAATCAATCTTATTCGTTTTCCTCCTAGAGGGCACTTTCTTCGTACATTCGAGTCAAGCATCACTAAACGTTAACTTAGTTCATCTCGTTTCGTCAAATATGTAAGTCTGAGGGTGTAAATCCTTCCTTTATTTATTGTTCTTTATTATCGTAATTAATATTGTAAGATTTATGTCGAAAGTATTTTTAAAACCGATTTGTAAAACCTTATTTTAAAACCCTTTTTACGGATTATCTGAAGACAACCGTCGAGAAAGGACGTAGAAACTGCTGCGCCTCTTCGAAAGGACGCAGCACCTGCTGCGCCTCTTCGTGAGGCTGCCGCATTTCCTTCTTCCTTTCTTCTTCCTTCGTCTTTTGTTCGTCCTTTTGTTTTTCGCTTTGTTATCAATTGTTCATTGTTTCATTAACATAACAATTTGAATATGATAATTTTGACCTGTAATTCATTAATCATCATTAATTAATTCATCTTTTAAAATCCCGACTTAAATCCCTTATAATCCACATTTGCCGGTTTTTGTCATTAAGTCAATTCGGGTTTTAGAGATTCGATTTACCCATATTGAATCTCTGGAATTCATCTTTGATATACTTGTATCTGTTATTTACCGTCACCATCATTAATTCATCATTAATAACTTATTTAACCTAATTAATTAATTTGTTTGGTTTGTTTAATTCTTTAAT
Source organism: Silene latifolia (assembly GCF_048544455.1). Lineage (NCBI taxonomy): Eukaryota > Viridiplantae > Streptophyta > Magnoliopsida > Caryophyllales > Caryophyllaceae > Silene > Silene latifolia. The sequence continues at coordinate 23,078,856 of NC_133530.1, read as the reverse complement.
TAGTCTCATCTTGTAAATAATTCGTTCTAATCAGTTTCATTCATGTTTTATCGTTTTCATGACCTCATTCACATGTAAATAATATGTTAATCACTTTCATCCGTGTCAAATACCATTAATCGACCATTAAATTCATCAATGAACATTAACGAGATGCGGTTCCGGCTTCACAGCCAGAACTCAACCCAGAATGACGCAGCGATCGTTGCGCCTCCTCTTCAGGACGCAGCATGACTGCTGCGCCTGTTCCCGGTTGATTTTTGTCTCTGAATTCCCGTTTCTGCCTTGACCTAGTTTATTAGTTTACGTATTTAATTAAATATTAATCGTATTATCACCTAATAATCTGTTTGTTTGTTCATTTATTCTTTCTTTTCCCAAAATTGTCCGTTTTAAATGTATTTTCGACATAAATCAACTAATCCAATGTAATTATTGTAATTTTCTTTATTGTATTTATTATTGTATTTCTTTTATCGTATTTCTTGTATGCTCTCACATGTAATCAACATTAAATTTCTACTTCGACCTAATTGTATGATAAATTACGTGATAACCGACTTAGTTAATTCTCACATGCTAGGATTAATTTATTGGATGTTGCATTGCATGCATATAATCGACAACATATCGAGTATAGACAATTTCCCTAATAATTAGTAGAGGCCGCTATCGAGGCGGGCGGGATTAGGTGTTCGATCAAAAGAGCTTCCTAATACGTACCCTCACCCCTTACTCCAGATCTCTGTGAACATCCGTGTTCATTGGCATCCACAAGAGTCATTCTAGACATAGAATGCTAAGGGTAACGAGTGCTTAGTGTTCATGTCATTACTTTGTGTCTTGACATGACACGAGGTAATCGAACGGTTTCCAATTTTCCACAATAAATTGGTGGCGACTCCACAAATGAAAAACAAACAAAGAGGAAAAGCTTGCTTCGCTTTTCGCCCCCGTGGGCCCGCGTCCACAGTTTGGCGACTCCGCTAGGGATAATACACTTACGTGTAGCCAAAAGGGTGAAACTTGAACAAGGTTAGGGAATAGTTTGTACAAGACAATTGTCGGTCTTCATAACTCGATCTTCCTAGACCGTTTCATTTGGCCTTCCTAGGCCCAACCCAACCCATTCGACCAATCATCCCGTCTAAACGGTCCTAATTCTTATTTGGGCCTAAGGATGGATAGCGATTGACGTCATCCATACCATGGTACTTACTCTTGTTTGTATCAAGGACTTTCACTACTTGAGGAAATGGACTAGGACCAACATTTTTCAAACTTTGTCATTTCCTCAAAACTCACTGACACAAGTGGCACACTCCCACTTCACAAGTCAAAACATTTCTTTTCAAGTAAGTGCACTAAAATGGTCGATCGTGTTTTGATTCGTCGTCAATCTCTTATCCAGTTTCCAAGATGCCTGAAGCAAGCGACGTGAGCCACAACCAACCCCAAAATGGTAATGATCAAATCCTAGCCGCACTAGCTCGTCTCCAAGTCACTCAAGACCAGGTGTATGATCGCCTTGACACAATCGAGGGCTTAATATACGCCGTGGAAACGAGGATGCCTCCTCGAGAAAGTGAAGTGTCTGATGAATTTGTGAATAACTTCGGGGACGAAAACCCTCCCATAGGTATGACTACAGCTGAGAAACGACTCAAATACTTGGAGGAACAATTGATGTATCTCAAAGGAGATGACATTTATAGGGAAAATAATCGCAAATATGAAGCCGTGAGTTCCAAGTTGCCAACCAACTTCAACATGACGGATATCCCTAAATTCAAGGGGCATGAAAACCCTTTGAACCATATCCGTGCTTTCAAGGATTACATGTCTATCAGAGGCATTAAACCCGAGATGTTCTTAAGGATCTTTCCTTCATCTCTTGACACCATCCCAAAACAATGGTTCTATTCTCTAGAGCACAAGAAAATTGTCACTTGGGATGATGCCGCAATTGAGTTCGCTAAGCAATATGCGGATAATGCCGAAATCCAAGTCAACATGCGCACTTTAGAGGTTCTTACCCAAAATGACAAATAAGGTTTCACCGACTTCCTAAGTAGGTGGAGGAAGACTAGTACTCAACTTGTTGAACGTCCAGATGAAGCTACCCTCGTGGAGAAATTCATGGACAACCTAAAGCCCATTTATGCAAGTCATTTGAGGTACCAAAACATCAAGACCTTCAAAGACTTAACCGTACTAGGAATAAGGATCGAAGATGACATTCGTAAAGGGCTCCTGTCCAAAACGGTAGGTCATGGATATCAAGGCTCAACAAGTCGTTCTTACGGCTATACTAGCAAAACTAATGAAGTTAACCTTCTCGAGCCATCTAAGAAGAGTACCCCGCCAAGGAAATTCACAAATATTGGGACACATATTCCAATGCTCCAAAAAGGTTGATGAAACTGGGTAAACTTCAACCCATAGGCCCTACACCCGAACCAGAAAAGAAATCCAAGTTCTGGGATGAGAATTCGTACTGCGAATACCATAGAGGTAAGGGACATGATACAGAGAAATGCTACAAACTGAAAAATGTACTTCAAGACATGATTGAAGACGGTCGCCTACCAATACCGCCTGGAGGTAAGCCTAACAACACTCAGAATCCTCTTGGAATTCTAGTGATTACAAAGGAAGAATCTACCATAGATTGTTCACACCTCATTTCTCCAGTCGAAGATGAAATTCATGCAATAGAGAATGAAGGGAACTACTCTACCATTTCCCCAACCATCACCGATTTCATTGCATGGGCAAAAAGTGTGAATAGGCAAGTCATGGAACTAGAGAGTGTAGTGGCAGCCCTACGTGATCCCAACGCAACACCTAAAGAACGTGCACCACTAGTCTTCTCTCAAAACACTACGATGCAAGAAGTAGTAGCCACGGTTGATGAACTAGTCAACCAAATTATCCAATTGGAGGCCGAAATCATAAGAATGAGGGAACTTGCTACTGTCAATGGAATATGGGCCGAGGATGATGAAGATGAGTATCTCACTGAACACTACCTAGTCAAAATCAGTGAGCAAATAGTCTAAAATTGTGAAGATCAAGATGTAGACCACCTTACTCGTTCGGGGCGCCCATACCAAAACACTTCTCAAAATGGTCCCATAACGAATGGTCCAACCAATGTGGTCACACCAAATGATAATGAATATGACTCTACCGACCATTTGCTAAAGCAACTATAGAAGACAAAGGCTGATCTTTCAGTCTGGCAACTAGTGGCAAGCTCATTCCCACATCGCCAAGCTTTACTGCAAGCCTTGGCCAAACTAAATGTGGCACATAACTCCACACCCGATGACGTAGTCAACTTGGTCTTCCAAGAATCACCAAAGCTAAGTAATCCTATTACTTTCTCGGATGAAGATTTGCCACCCTTTGGTGCTAGTCATAACTTGGCTCTTTATATCACTGTCATTTGCTTAAAGAAGAATGTGCCAATGACTTTGATTGATGATGGCTCCGCAGTTAATGTCATACCCTTGAAAACGGCATATAAATTGGGCATGAAAGAGTCGAACTGGACCCCTACCAACCAAGGTGTTCGCGCATATGATGGTACACGACGAAAGGTAGTAGGACTTGTTAACCTAACCATAGCCACAGGGCCGATTGAGCGAAAGGTTAACTTCTAAATAGTGGACATTGAAGCATCCTTTAACATACTTCTGGGAAGACCTTGGATTCACGCTTCCGAAGCGGAAACATCCACCCTCCACCAGAAAATCAAAATCCCACTAAATGGTAAAGTGATGACGATCACTTCGTCACCCATCAAGACAATAATCGAAAAGAAGTCAAGTAATCAAGTCCTTGCGGATCCAGTATATGAACTTGGGGGCTTCCATAGCATAAATGTCATAGAAAGTGAGTTGGCACCATTATACTTCAATCCCTACTCTAATTTAGTGGTCAACCACATGCTCAAATCCCAGGGATACTTCCCGGGAATGCCTTTGAATCCTATCCGAAGGAACACCTTTGCACCCTACAAAGAAGGCAATTCACAAAGAATACCCCTTGGACTAGGATACAAACTCACTAAAGAGGAAGTTCTCGAGATGCTCGCTCAAGTTCAAAACCGTAAGAATGTGGGAATCCAAATGCGACCCTACCTCCCTATCCTAAATTGATACTTCATTAGGGAAGGAAGTCAAGATATCTTTCACGGATTTCCCGAACCTTGGCACTATGTCAAAAGAAAGCTAGCCAGAATCGAGATCTTTCACGATTGCTACTTCATTCCTCCAGAAACGGTTCCTACCGTCAAGACTCGTCAAGCACCTTGCTTAGACGAACAAGCTGTTAGTCTACAATTTGGAGAAGATCGATTTGTTAGAGCCGCCCAGGATGAGATCATTACCATGATACTTCAAGACGATCACTTCAACCCTACCGCGTTAATCACATAAACCAACACCAATCAGCAGAAAGGATGGAGAAAGTCGATCAAGTGGACAAACAATCAAGGAAGGCTCTTCAAGCTCACCACTGGAGAAGGAGAGATGTTCAAAGGAGAACCAGAAGACGATGAATTCGAGTTAGAGTCAGAGTCGGAGTCAGAGCCGGAGTCTAGAGAAGTTCCTAGAGAGTCTCCTCCTGTCGTCATTCCCATTCCCCCTGTTTCTCCTAGCTTAGCATCAAGTAGTAACAGTAGTTCGGAAAATGTCCCAACGGCTGTCCCTTTACCGCCACTGACTACAGATCAGATGACTTCTTTGTTTCAACTTTTCTCAAACTTTAATATAAATAAATAAGGTTCTGCTTACTCTTCGTGTTATTTTGAATGCAATTTTGTTTACGATGATACTGAGGATGACCCAGACCCAGACTCGATCGAGATACCTCCCTACATAGCCAAAGAAATACTACAAGAGGGGGAAGGGGGACCAGTAATAGAAAACACTGAACCCATCAACGTAGGAACCGAACTTGAACCCCAAGAACTTAGGATAGGGACGACCTTGAGCTCTGCCGAAAGGGCCAGTTTCATAGACCTCCTACACGAGTTCAAAGACGTTTTTGCTTGGTCCTATAAAGACATGCCAGGGATCGACAGGGACATCGCAAAGCATAGAATCCCAATCAAACCGGGTTTCAAACCCGTGAAACAGAAGCTTCGTCGAATGAGGACAGAATGGGCTCTTAAGATCAAAGAAGAAGTCGATAAACAGTTCAAAGCCGGCTTCATCAAAGTTTCCGAGTACCCAGACTGGGTAGCTAACATAGTACCCGTACCCAAAAAGGATGGGAGAATCCGTGTTTGTGTTGATTTTAGAAACTTAAACAAAGCAAGTTCTAAGGATGACTTTCCTCTACCACATATCGACATATTGGTGGACAATACAGCAGATCACGTGTTACTATCCTTCATGGATGGATACGTAGGATATAACCAGATCAAGATGGCCATAGAAGATATGCATAAGACCGCCTTCGTCACTCAATGGGGAACCTATTGCTACACGGTTATGCCGTTTGGGTTAATTAACGCTGGAGCTACATACCAACGCACCGCAACTACGCTCTTACATGACATGATGCATAAATAAGTTGAGGTAAACGTAGATGACATGATTATAAAGTCCAAGGATAGAGAGGGGCACATTGCGAACCTTCGCAAATTCTTCTCAAGGCTACGGAAGTACAACATGAGGCTCAATCCTCAGAAATGTGCATTCAGAGTAACATCTGGTGAACTTCTGGATACGTTGTTAGCCAACGAGGAATAGAAATAGACCCTTCTAAGATCAAAGCTCTAATCGAAATGCCGCAACCTCAAACGGAGAAAGAAGTTAGAGGATTCCTAGGCAAGGTGCAATACATAAGTCGATTCATATCGAAACTCACCATGATCTGTGAACCTATCTTAAAGAAGTTAAAGAAAACAGATCACACCATGTGGGATGATGACTGTCAGAAGGCATTCGACCGAATCAAGGAGATACTAGCCAAAGCACAAGTGCTCATGCCACCTCAACGAGATCAACCCCTTGGTTTATATCTCACGGTAACTGAAACGGCCATGGGCGCCATGCTAGCTCAAACCGTAGGAAAGGAAGAAAGAGCTATCTACTACCTTAGTAAGAAGTTCTTGGAGTACGAGTGCAAATACACACCACTCGAGAAGACATGCCTCGCTCTTGTGTGGGAAACAAAGAAGCTACGCCATTACATGCTTAGCTACTCCGTCAAAATATACTCCAAAATGGATCCTGTCAAATACCTCTTCGAAAAACTCGTTCTCAATGGACGCTTAGCAAGATGGACTTTGATGCTCTCAGAGTTCAATCTCAAGTATGTACCTCTGAAAGTTATAAAGGGGCGCGCCGTTGCCGAATTCTTCGCGGAAAATCCCATTAATGATACACAAACGATAGACACCTGGTCGTTTCCGGACGAGGATATACTCCAAACCGATGTAGACTCATGGGACCTTTATTTTGATGGAGCATCGAACTTAAGAGGATTTAGAATAGGAGTGTTGCTCATTTCTCCTGAAGGCGAGCATACACCAATCTCTGTCAAACTCGACTTCGAGGTGACAAATAACACTGTAGAATACGAGGCTTGTCTCATTGGATTATAAGCAGTAGTAGGTTTAGGCATCAATAATCTTAGAGTGCATGGGGATTCATCTTTGATCATCAACCAAATTACGGGATTTTGGAAATTCCAAAGTGAAAGCTTAGCACTTTATCAAGCCAGAATAAACCAAATTGCCCAATTCTTCGATCAAGTAACCTACCTACACTTACTTCGAGAGGAGAATAAATTTGCAGATGCTCTTGCAAAACTTGCATCTTTGATTAATATGCCGGATAACATGGTAGAAATGCCTTTATGCATCGAACGACGGTCAGAGCCAGCTTATGTGCACCAAATCACCAATAAAGAGGAAATCACAGAGAAACCTTGGTTCCAAGCGATCCTAAACTTCAAACTCAATGACACCTATCCACCGGATATGGACAAAAGGGGACAACACGCTATACGCTTACTAGCTTCCCAATACGTTCTCATGCAAGGAGAGTTATATAAAAGAACACCTCTTGATGTAATCCTACGCTGTCTTGATCATTCACATGCACGGAAAGTGATGGAAGAAGTCCATGATGGAGAATGTGGCCCTCACATGAGTGGACCCATGATGGCAAAGAAAATCACACGTTCGGGGTATTATTGGACCACAATGGAATCCGATTGCATCAAATATGTAAGACATTGCCACAATTGCCAAATCTTCGGGAATGTGCAACATGTCCCTCCTTCATTGCTTTACACCATGACATCTCCCTGGCCATTTTCTGCTTGGGGAATTGACATCATCTGCAAGATCACTCCAGCCGGAACAGGAGGTCATTGTTTCATCCTAGTAGCAATCGATTATTTCACCAAGTGGGTAGAAGCGGCTTCTTACACCAGTCTTATAGCCAAGAACGTGGCAAAGTTCATATAAATCAACATCATTTGTCGATACGGTTGCCCACAAGAGATCATCAGTGACAATGGATCACATTTCCAAGCTGAGGCTGAGCAATTGCTAGCCAAGTACAAAATCAAGCATCACCATTCCTCGCCATATAAACCACAAACTAATGGCGCGGTAGAGGCGGCAAACAAAAACGTTGTCACAATTCTAAAGAAAATGATTGACAACTATCGAGATTGGTCAAGCAAGATACCTTTTGCTTTATGGGGATACCGTACATCTGTTAGGAGGCCCACTAGGGCCACCCCATTCTATTTGACCTACGGCATGGAAGCTGTACAACCAGTCGAGCTAGAAATACCATCCTTGTGTATTTTACTCGAAAGTCAAATCCCAGAAGCCGATTGGAAGAGGGATAGATACGAAGAACTCATCCTCCTGGATGAACGAAGATTGCGTGCATTACATAATGTGCAAACATATCAGGCACGTATCAAACGAGCCTTCAACAAAAGGGTTAAGCCAAGGAACATCAAAGAAGGAGACTTGGTCCTCAAATCAATTAGAGCTCTTTTACCTGTCGATCCACGAGGAAAATTCAAACCCAATTGGGCCGGGCCATTTCTAGTCAAGTCCATACTTCCAGGGGGTGCGGTTAGGATCACAGACTTAGATGGGAATAAATTCGCCAACCCGACAAACCTCGACCAACTGAAACGTTACTATGCCTAGAATAGGTGCAAAAAACGCGCCTCGCGCAACCCCACGAATCGCTACTGTGGCACGAAATAAATGGCCCCTGGCCAAGCTGAAATAAGCTAATGTCATCTTGCTCTTGCATTTTTACAATTTGTCATCCTCATATCATCAAAAGAACTAAAATGCATTTTAGGAGTAAGTGAAAGCTCATGCTTATTTTCTAAGTTCATTACAAGCTCTTGCTTAGAACAATTATTCTTTTACATTTACTTGAACTACGCGCAAGGGTTTGATTTCACTTTTTAAATGAATACGTAGGCGATCCTTCACAGGATACAACCCATTAATTATTTTAAAGATAAATAGAAGGACATTTGCAAATGCATTTGGAATTCGACAAGAATAATGATAGAAAATCGCAACGGTTTCATAACCAATCAACCTCTTTTATTCCATGCCTTTTAAATAATAATATGCCACATAATATAAAAAATAAAAATAGGCTAGGATTCTAAAAACCCCACCCACTTGTTACAATAATAATAATAATAAATAATAATAAAAGACTTAGGCTATTCTTCCATTTTCCCTTTGCCTTTGTCATTTTTATCATATTTCTTGTCCCGAACTCGAGCCGGACGTTCTTGCGCCACTTTAGACCTAATCACCAACGGTCTCTCTCGTGGTCTAGCCTTGCCATTCTTGTCAACCACCATCTCGATGACGGGAGAAGTCTTCGGTTTCTTCGAAGGATGAACAACTCGAAACCCGGCTTCTTCCTCTCCCTCAGTCAGATGCTTCTCTTTCTCTACATCACGAACCTTGTAGTCAACAGGCTCGCATTTCCTCAATCTCTCGCGCTCCTCCGGAGTAGTAACTTTCCTCCACCGCAGATAGGAATCCGACACCCATAGAGCACTAACAGAAGAGTTCAAGAACCACATATTTCTTTGAGCCCATTTGATGACCCATTCTCTTCGACTCTCAGTAGTAAGCGCCACGGCAGTCTGCGGGATAGTGTCAAGCTTCAAAATCATTTGCTTTAATCTGACCTGCCTCATCAACCTCTCCGGGAAGATGTATATCATAAACTCCAAGCCAGGAATGCGCACAGACCGGGTAGGATCCAAGGATGATACTCCAGTGACAGATTTAAGATGCCTCCATGGTACGATCCATCTAATCAAGGGACCATCGTCACTCTTCAATTTGTTTTCCCAATAGTTGCAGACTCGAGTGAAGTCCACCATGTAGAGTCTGGTCCTCATCGCGATTGAGCGAGCATGATAACCAGGAACATTAACTGGGGGCTCGACCAATCGAAGACGCTCCATAAGCCAGACCTACCAAAAGCAGGTATTAGAAACAAAACAAAAAACAAAAAAAAAGGATTTTTTTATTCTTTTACCTGCAAAATAATGGGACTTCCTAGATAAGGAAGGTCACGGTTGGCTTTCTTGTTATCTAACCCCAACAGGATCTCTCCTAGACACAGGCAAGCTGGGCTCCTGCGCAGCTCCATTTGCTCAATCAGGCTCAAATAACGAGGATCACCTCTCAAATCCTCATCAACATGCCCCTGAAGGACATATACATGTAGTAGGCAAAACATTCGCACTCCCTTTGAGTTCACAAGACGGTCCACCTCAACTCTTGTCAACCCAAGCAAATCCCTAAACTTGTTCTTATATCCTTGAGAAGTAGAGGGAATAGCAGGCAAATGTTCCGGGTCCCAACCACCAATCGCAGCAATTTCTTCAGGAAATGGGCAAATGTCGCCTCCGGGGAAGGTAAATACGTGATAATTCGGGTCCCAATAATCAAGACAAGCATCTAGGAACGGTTGGACCACCTTGATCAAATTCAAGCTCAAAAGTGATCCAAAATTATAAGCACCCATGTCGTGTTTCTCCACATTGGAAAACTCATTTGTCCACTCCTTTAGACGAATTTCGAGAGTATTCATGATGTATGCTTATTTTGAGAGCTTTATATAATAGGACGAAAGAAAGACGGAAGAATTATGTGAATAAAACCTCCCTCGACGTCTCTATTTATACTAAAAGTTGTTTCCTAAAATCCGTCAGGACGGATACACTGGGGAACAGGCGCAGCACTTGCTGTGCCTCTTCAAAGGGACGCAGCTCCTATTGCGCCTCTTCCTCAGCCTTCTTTCTGTGTTTCTCCGCGTTGGATCTTTCCTAATTCCTCAAATAATAATTTCCTATTCATACGGGTTATTATTTTGGTAAATCCGTCAAATTGCCATGTTTCGTGTTTCCTAATTCCACGGGCATGCATTTCAAGGCGATATCGACATTTTCGTCATCTTAGCACGCTTATCCATTTCCTTTTTTTAATTTTATTTTGGGGAATCATTTCACCAATTTAATTTATTCATTTTCAAACTTATACATTTCTTTTTAATTTTATTTTTGGGGGGAATCATTTCACTCCTGTTCCACATTACATTTCAAACTTATATGTTTCTATTTTTTCGTTTTTTAAGGGGGTAGCCCTCCCTACCGTCCAGTCATTTCCGGCAAATTTTTTGCATTTTTTGTTTTGTGCTAATTTAGGCCATGTGTACAAATGTATGTTCTATGTGATTTCTGTGTAAATTTCGGCAGCATGATGGCATAAACCGTCATCTACCAAACATGTTCAAAACTAACCTGCAGATACAAACAAAGCAACCCAGCAGCAAAGGCACTCAGGCCATCATATATACAACCAAGAGGGGATATGTACACCAGACTAGGGGCTCGAGCCCCAAACAAAATCCGAATGTCCAAAATGTAGGTCCTAAAAATGTACAAAATGTGCAAAGTACAACCAAAAACACACAAAAACAACAAGCAAACTACTGCTGGTCGCCGCCTAGCTCAGCAACTCTCGCCTCGAGAGCAGCAATCTCGGCATCACGGACCTCGAGCTCCCTCAGCAGGCGAGCTGTCTCCTCCCGAGACTGGGCTAGCTCTCGCTCCAGGTCGCTCTCCCCTGCAAACGCAAGAACTGGCTCATGTCAATCATTTCAAACACAAGGAAAGTTAGAAAATTCAAAAATGAAGTAAACGGAAGGTTCATACCTGACGTCCTCGGCCGCCAATAAGTGCCTCGATGGCAGTAGCCCGCAGCCGGTTGGCTACCCTCCACAAAGCCACGAACCGGGATGGCGCAACCTGCATTTCAAAAGAAGAGATTCTTAACGATTGGACAAACTCAAGCAAATTTGTTCTTACACAAAAATATACAAGTTAGGAGACTCACCCTCCGAATCAGATGCTGCCACTCGTCCAAGCCAGCATCCGTCACAGCCACGCCAAAGTCGCGCAGCTCGGAGATTGTCGTCATCCCCGTCGCGTCAGTGTACTCAAGGGTCTCGGGGTACTCTGAGGGCGATGCCCACCGCCTCGACCTCCTGCAAAGTCAAATGATTTCCATTAACCGATGATCATTCATCGTGTTCTCAAAATGATCAAAAGTAAGAGTAACACACTTACCACGACCGGCCAGTACGCCAACCTTCCGTAAAGGAACGCCGAGTAGTCCTCACCAGGAAGAAGGAGGGCGTCACCACCAACGCCTGCCAGGTCAGCTTCCCTCTCAGCCTCAGAAGGCTCCCTGAACATCGTCCGAGGAGGATCGGTGGGAACCGTCAAGACATCCCGAGAGCACTGACGAGCCAAACGCTCGCCCAAGTACCATACATGACCCATCGACGTCCTAAGCAGCAACCGGCTCGAGCTCCTAGGTCGAAGGACCTCAGCCACAAAAGGAGGAGCGCCAGTGTAGTCCACCCAAGGCCTGGGCACCCATAGGAAAATCAAACGAAGGGTCATTCTTATGATTACTTCTAAAAAGTAAAGAAGAAAGACAAACAACGCAAGGTGAAATACTCAAGCCATCCAACTGAAGAGCGTTCACCTCCTGTCGACAGATGTCGTGAAAGGAACGCCGGCTCCTCGTACAGCACATCACCCAATCCCTCACAACGGGATAGGCTCTCTCCACCGGCTCCGTCCTCTTGGGTGCGAGGCTCGGAAAGTAGGAGTACACCCACGCCTGTAAAACGAGATAGTCAACAACGATCTTTCGTGATTCGATAAGAAAAGGAAATGATCTTTCATGAAGTGAAATGAAGGTTCATACCTCCAACAACAGTCCAGGGCCAACAGCGGCAGGAGAAGTCCCCTTCTACATCAACTCCGGACGAACCATGGCCCTCATAAAGCGAATGAGGATTGCAAAACAAGCAGTGACCCAGTCCCAACCGCCTAGGTCGCTCAGGTCAGAAAGAAAGGGAAGGAGCTTCGACGATAGCCTCTCTCCCTTGTCTCCGAGGTAGATCGAAGACAGGAACCACCAGAGCCAAAAGCGGACTCTCTCGCTTTCGCAGATACGGGGGAGGAGGAGTCGTCTCCTCCCTCGATCACCACCGATGTCGTGGTCTTCCCGTAAAATAGTCCGGACGTAAGAACTAGGCACCAACCCGGGTACGTGACCTTCGGCATCAAGTTCCAGCCGATCAATCTTCTAGCCTCAGCCGAGTCTACCCTCATGGCTGTCTCCGGCCACTCCATCACCTCAGTCCCACACGGCAAACAAGAAATCATGCCGTAATCCTCCAACGTAACCCCCACCTCACCAAAAGGCATGTGAAATGTGGAGGTCGTGTCCCAAAATCGATCCAAGAAAGCTCGGACCAGGCTGAGGTTAGCCCGAAGCTTGCTCCTTGTGATATCCCTCCAAGCCTGCACCAAAGCACCGAACGCTCCCCGCTCGACGATGGCTCGCTCCTCAGCCGACAGCCTCTCGTAGCACCCCATCGCCGTCGTGTAGCCCGAGAACGATCTGATATTCCCGGTGTTGGGGCTGGTGTCCTCTACAGTTAGTGCAATAACATTTAAATCTCTAAAAGGATCAAAGGGTATACTTTTGTATTATTATCAGTTGGTCCACGTTTATCAATAACGGTTGGCTTGCTAGATAAGTTTGACGTTATTGTCATACAGATGGCGGTGATCAACTGGTCCCTAATGTGGGGTAATATCCGTATAATACCCTTTAATTATAGGATTATAACGCAAATTTTATATGCAATTTATAGTCATAAACGAAAAACACAATGAAACGATAAAGATTAAGTAATAACCTCCGGTCCTAGTGCAATTCGGCAATGAGAGATCAAAGTAGATCTCCTCCTAAACGATGCACCCAAGATTGTCCGAGAAATGCCCTTGTGCTAGAAGGAATCCTCTAATTGCCTTGCAATATCGAGAGGATTGTTTTGTGAGGTTTTGTTGGATGAGAGATCCGAATTTTGAGAGGCACTTTTTCTCAAAACCCTAAAAATGTTTTGCAAATGAATTAGGTTACAAGTGAGGAGAGGCTCTCCTATTTGTCTCCTCTCATTCGGCCAAAACCGTGTGGACTAAGAGGAAATGGGCTTCCATTTTCTCCTTATTTTTAACTCGTGGTCCGAGGCTAAAATGTATACAACGCGGTGTTTATTATAGACTGTCATCGGTTATCGGATATTAAATCATCAACTAATAACACGGATTAGTTGAATTATTAATACATGTCCGACAAAGACAATATTGTATAATTATATTCAATATACATTTAATTAAATATAAAACGCTTATATTCAATTTTACGAATTAACCGCTTAATTCGTCTTAGCCATTATTATTTAATCCGTATTAAATAAAATATCTCAACATCACATTTTGACTAATTATTAGTCAAATAACTCGCATTTCAACTAACTGGTTAGTCAAATTTGGCATCTACATGATCTGTATTTTCATACCGTCACATCTCTCAAACGTATCCTATAGGTGTGACTTTTAGGGACCAGTTGATCACCGCCATCCGTATGACAATAACGTCAAACTTATCTAGCAAGCCAACCGTTATTGATAAACGTGGACCAACCGATTATAATACAAAAGTATACCCTTTGATCCTTTTAGAGATTTATAAGTCCTTGCACTAATTGTTAAGGACACCAGCCCCAACAAGCTCCCACTTGTCCGTACAAGTGTATGTGCAATGACGTTATCCGCACTAACCGGAGGACACGGCTCCAACAAACTCCCACTTGTCCGTACAAGTGTATGTGCGATAACCGATTCTCATATTCATTTAAAATTTCTCCCACTCAATGTAAAACAATTTGCAGATCCGGATCCACAAAGGTCGTATTTTACAATCGATCCGTATCAAGAGTGGTTTCCCCGACTAGAGAGTAACTTAACCGATAAAACGAATCCGTATCCGAGCATGGCCATGCATTTCGATTCTGACTCCTCGAGTGGCCCCGAGAAATATCGAGTACTGATAAAGGCTGAATATTTCCTTCAACTCGAACTCCTTCCGATCTAAGCACAGCATGAAATGACCCAGAAAAAATCTACTTGGCCCCCTGTTACGGATGACCGTGAGAAAGAAACCAAAGTCACCCAAAATCTGCCTTAGTCTCAAGAGACAGTCGATAGTCAAAAGAATCGACTCTTAGGATCACCATGGAAGTCCTATCCACGACCGGGCACCGAATGTTATAAAACATTTAGGACTCCACGTCGATGTCACAATTGTGTCCTACGAAATATCCGTATAAATCGCCTCTCGTGATTGGTCGGTCAACCGGTTGACTTATGGCTCGTTGAACCCACCATCAACCAACGTCACAAAATAATTGCCGAGTTATCAGCTCATGTGGGCAATTAAGGACTCAAAAATATAATGTTCGTTCAGTTCACTTTGTGGTGTTCAAAAATTGTCGTACAATTCCACATGAAAAAACAAAATATATAAATATCAAAACGATGATGTCGTATAGAGTACAAAAGGGAATGAATCTAATCCATAAAAGAGTACTACAACTTAGGAACACGTTTAATTCCCATGGAATTAACGTGCCCTTCATGCTTATCTTGTCGTAATGCTTTAGTGAGAGGATCGGCTATGTTATCATCTGTAGCAATCTTTTCTATCACTACTTCCTTTTGCTCCACGTAATCTCGGATTAGATGAGCTTTCCGTTGTACATGTCTAGACTTGTTGCTAGACTTTGGCTCCTTAGCTTGGAAGATGGCACCACTATTGTCGCAATAGATGGTGATCGGGTCATTCGAACTAGGCACTACGATAGCCCATGTAAGAATTGACGCATCCATATCGCTTCCTTTGTAGCTTCAGACGCGGCATAGTACTCGGACTCGTCGTAGAATCTCTGTAAAGTTTGTTTGGAACTCTTCGGATGATGCAGCGCCATTAAGAGTAAAAACGAATCCGCATCGAGATTTCGAGTCATCACGATCCGTTTGGAAGCTAGCATCTGCGAACCGGTTGCGCATAGCTTTTGAGGGCCTCCATAAGTCAATGCCCAATCTTTAGTCCTCCGTAGGTACTTAAGAATGTTCTTGATGACCAGCCAATGTGGTTCACCTGGATCTTTGTTGGAATCAACTTGTCATACTCAATGCATATGCCACGTCCGGACGTGTGCATATCATGGCATACATGATTGATCCTATAGCCGAAGCATAGGGAATCCGTGCCATGCGCTCTTTCTCTTCCGGTGTCTCTGGTGCCTGAGACTTGCTCAAATGCACCCCGGGAGCCATAGGAAG
The DNA here is from genome assembly GCF_048544455.1 of Silene latifolia. NCBI lineage: Eukaryota > Viridiplantae > Streptophyta > Magnoliopsida > Caryophyllales > Caryophyllaceae > Silene > Silene latifolia. Next base: position 23,063,049 of record NC_133530.1, on the reverse strand, counting down.
GAACCCCTTCTTGGAGTTAGTCATCTTTGAATCTCTCTAGGATTTTGTCTATGTAAGACTCGATCGAGAGATAACATCCGTCGTGATCTATCTCGATAGATACGGATGCCTAGAATTCTTTGTGCCTCTCCCGGATCTTTCATCTGGAAATGGTTTTTCAACCATACTTTCACCGAAGTTAAGAGAGGTATGTCATTCCCAATCAGGAGTATGTCATCGACATACAATATTAGGAAGACAATCTTGCTCCCACTCGACTTGATATAAAGACATGGTTCCTCGACCGATCGAGTAAATCCATTTTCTTTAATCACTTGGTCGAAGCGATGATTCCAACTCCTTGATGCTTGCTTAAGTCCATAAATGGAACGCTTAAGCTTGCACACTTTCTTAGGATGTTCGGATCGATGAAACCTTCGGGTTGTACCATGTACAACTCTTCCTCCAAAAAGCCGTTTAAGAAGGCGGTTTTCACATCCATTTGCCAAATTTCATAGTCATGAAAAGCGGCAATCGCTAAGATAATCCGAATGGAACGCAAAGATGACTACGGGTTCGAAGATTTCATCGTAGTGCAAACCTGGCACTTGGGTGAAACCTTTAGCAACTAGTCGTGCTTTATAGATATCTTGTTGACCTTCCACGAAATGCTTTATCTTGTAAAGCCATTTGCATTGAAGGGGACGAACCTTAGCGGGTAAGTCAACAAGATCCCATACGTTGTTCTCATACATAGAGTCCATCTCGGATTGCATGGCCTCAAGCCATAGCTTTGAGTCGGAACTAGTCATGGCACCTTTATAGGTTGCGGGTTCACTACTCGTTAAGAGTAGAACGTCATCTATGTCATGTTCCTCGACCATACCAATGTATCGGTCCGGAGGAATAGAGACTCTTCCCGACCTCCTAGGTTCCTCAGAATGTTAACATGGTAGGGATTGAAGGAATAGGTTCCTTCAATGGTTGCTCGGTACTTGGTTCTGGAATCTCCGACAGTTCGAAGGTTCTATCACTCTTTGCATTCTCGAGAAATTCCTTCTCTAAGAATGTCGCACTAGCCGCAACAAAAACACGTTGTTCGGTTGGCGAATAAAAGTAATGACCAAGCGTTCCTTTAGGATAACCTATAAAGTACGTCTTGACTGATCGCGGGCCGAGCTTATCCTCGTGTCTCCACTTGACATAAGCCTCGCAGCCCCAAACCCGTATAAAGGACAAGTTAGGGACCGTTCCCTTCCATAGTTCATGTGGAGTCTTGTCATGACTTTAGACGGACTTGTTAAGTATTAGAGCAGCGGTGACAAAAGAGCATAACCCCACAATGAGTCGAGGCAACACGGTGTGACTCATCATGGATCGAACCATATCAAGTAGTGTTCGATTTCTCCGTTCGGACACACCATTCAATTGAGGTGTTCCGGTGGAGTTAAGCGTAGGGCAATCCCACGATCCTTTAGGTGTTGATCAAACTCGTGAGAAAGATACTCGCCACCACGATCTGAACGTAGTGTTTTAATCTTTCTACCCAATAGGTTCTGTACCCTATTTTGGTATTCCTTGAATTTCTCAAAGGATTCACTTTTGTGCTTCATTAAGTAGACATAGCCATATCTACTTAAATCATCCGTAAAAGTGATGAAATACCTATAGCCTTCTCGTGCGGTGATTGACATAGGACCACATACATCCGTGTGTATGAGCCCTAATAGGTCAGCAGCGCGCATTCCAACACCTTTGAAGGAAATCCGAGTCATCTTACCGATGAGACATGATTCACACGTGCCAAATGATTGAAAATCAAAGGCCGAGATAGCTCCATTCTTGATGAGCTGTTTAACGCGTTTCTCATTAATGTGTTCCATACGACAGTGCCATAGATACGTTTGATCTTTGTCATCAACCTTTAACTTTTTATTCATTACGTGTAATATTTCGGTTGTCTGATCTAAAACATAAATTCCGTTCATGGAGACTGCCTTGCCATAAATCATAGAGCAAAACATGGCTGCCGCACCAAATTTTTAAGAAAAAAATCATCGTTTCTAAATCCGTTTCATGAAAAACACATAGAAAATTTACGTGACCTCGCTCTGATACCACTTGTGGGGTAATATCCGTATAATACCCTTTAATTATAGGATTATAACGCAAATTTTATATGCAATTTATAGTCATAAACGAAAAACACAATGAAACGATAAAGATTAAGTAATAACCTCCGGTCCTAGTGCAATTCGGCAATGAGAGATCAAAGTAGATCTCCTCCTAAACGATGCACCCAAGATTGTCCGAGAAATGCCCTTGTGCTAGAAGGAATCCTCTAATTGCCTTGCAATATCGAGAGGATTGTTTTGTGAGGTTTTGTTGGATGAGAGATCCGAATTTTGAGAGGCACTTTTTCTCAAAACCCTAAAAATGTTTTGCAAATGAATTAGGTTACAAGTGAGGAGAGGCTCTCCTATTTGTCTCCTCTCATTCGGCCAAAACCGTGTGGACTAGGAGGAAATGGGCTTCCATTTTCTCCTTATTTTTAACTCGTGGTCCGAGGCTAAAATGTATACAACGCGGTGTTTATTATAGACTGTCATCGGTTATCGGATATTAAATCATCAACTAATAACACGGATTAGTTGAATTATTAATACATGTCCGACAAAGACAATATTGTATAATTATATTCAATATACATTTAATTAAATATAAAACGCTTATATTCAATTTTACGAATTAACCGCTTAATTCGTCTTAGCCATTATTATTTAATCCGTATTAAATAAAATATCTCAACATCACATTTTGACTAATTATTAGTCAAATAACTCAGACTAACTGGTTAGTCAAATTTGGCATCTACATGACTGTATTTTCATACCGTCACATCTCTCAAACGTATCTTATAGGTGTGACTTTTAGGGACCAGTTGATCACCGCCATCTGTATGACAATAACGTCAAACTTATCTAGCAAGCCAACCGTTATTGATAAACGTGGACCAACTGATTATGATACAAAAGTATACCCTTTGATCCTTTTAGAGATTTATAAGTCCTTGCACTAACTGTTAAGGACACCAGCCCCAACACCTAAAAGTCACACCTATAGGATACGTTTGAGAGATGTGACGGTATGAAAATACAGTCATGTTGATGCCTAATATGACTAAGCAGTTAGTCGGAGTTATTGACTAATAATTAGTCAAGCGCGATGTTGAGATAATTATTTAATACGGATTAAATAATAATGGCTAAAGTGAATTAAGCAGTTAATTCATAAATTGAATATAAACGATTATATTTAATTAATGTATATTGAATTAATTAATTATACAATATTGTCTTTGTCGGACAAGTATTAATATATCGACTGAGTCATGTTACTAGTTGATATTTTAATAACCGATAACCGATGACGATTTATAATAAAATCGCGTCATATACATTTTAGCATTTTGAGTCGGACCACGAGTTAAAAATAAGGAGAAAGTGAAAGCCCACTCTCTCCCATATACTCGGTTTGGCCGAATGAACAAAAGGAGAGGACTCTCTCCTTTTGACCTAAGCTTTTGTCATTTGCACAAAAATTAGGGTTTCGGGGCAATTTTCCCTGAAATTCTAGATCTCTCATCGAAAACCTCACAAAAACTCTCTCAATATTGCAAGGCAATTAGAGAGTACTTTCTAGCACAAGGGGCATAGTCTCAGACGGTCTTGGGTGTAACGATTAGGAGGAAATCTACTTTGATTTCTGTTCTTAGGCCGAATTCACAAAGGACCCGAGGTTGATTCTATTCTCTTATCGTTTTTCTCTTGTTTTTCGTTTATGACAATAATCACATGTTAAAGATACGTTATAGTCCTAAAATTTAAGGGAATTTTATGGATATTTCCCTACAAGTGGTATCAGAGCGAGGCCACGTAAATTTTTCATTGTGATTTTCATTAAACGATTTGAAACGATGTTGTTTTGTCTAGAAAACCGTGCGGCCATTTTTTTTTTCGCGGCCTGTTTTCTGTTTTTTTTTGTCACGGCTGTTTGTTTTTTTTTTGGAAAACCGTGACAGCCTTGAAAAACGTGCCTTTTGGCTTACGTCTGATCAGACGGTTGATTGTTTTGTTTTGTTTTCGATTTGATTTTGCATATTGTTATTATAAACGATTATTATTGCAATATGTTAATGTTTTATCAATTGTAGATTCATTTCTATACGGATTAGGTTTAATTTGCAATTGGTTTTATCAAATCGACTTTTGTTTGGGACTGTTGTAGCTCTCGGTATTGCTGCTGGAAAATAAAAAAAAAAAAAAAAATTGATGTTTTTTTGTCACGGTCCAGCCGTGAAAAAGAAAAAAAAATTCGTGTTCAATTTTTTTTTCGGCCATAACTTGTGCATAATACAGATTTTGTGCATTCGCTTGATAGTGAAACGGTTCACTCACGTACCATTTAGTTATTCTAAAGTGATTTAAAGTAACGGATTGTAATGGATTAAAATTAAGTTGATTAAAGCGGTTTTGTCACATAGTTTTAATCGTTAAAAGGTGGTTTGGATAAATTTAACATAATTACGGAATTATGTCACGAATAAATTTTATTTTAGTTGATGCAATTTTATTTATTTATTTATCGTTATATTTGAATGCCTTGAATATTTTTTTTACGTATTTAATTTTACAAACGGTTGTAACTTAGTGTGGCCTTAGTAGAACGTGTTACCGTAATGATGGAACACGGTCTTGGTTGTATTTTGAGATCTCGCATCTCCGTTTTGTTTTTCTTTGTAATTACAGTTTTAATTTAGAATGTAAATAGGTTTATATTTTGTAAATTTTTAAATTGTAATTTTGAGAAGACCAAAGATGGAGATCGGATGCTCACTCCCGCTGCATGGACAAAGATGGAACATCAAGACAAGCTTCTCGGGTCCAACGGTGGATTCTAAAATTGTATTATGTTCTTTTTACTAGGATAGGCCACACTAGGAATTTTATTTACGTATTGCTTTTTATTTATGTTTTCATCGTAACGATAGTTTGCATCATATTCCGCCTAAAACCAAACCACCTAATAATTGCATGAAAACTAACTCATATAGAGGTCACGCGTTAGTTTTCTATGATATACAGATATCACACGTTTTTATAAGCCATCACCTAAATTAATTCATTCACGCAATGCTAGTTTTTCGTTCACTTAAAATGAATTAAAACTAAGTTGATGGGATCTTCCTCGTATAACCAAAAATTGAGAGAAGTCTTTATAGGTCAAACTCCAATGAATCCCTTCTTCGTCGGTAGGCATAATATGACCCCTTCTACGTCGGGTAAGTTGGAACTGATTGACCTATTTTATCTCAACACTATGGTCACTAAACGATCCCGTGATTATGGTGGACTATAGATAGGATTTACGGAAATCTATCGACCAAGAGTTCTAACGGTAGAACTAGCTAAACAGTTGGCTTATCAATTTACGGAAATTGAGTCTTGGGATCACTTGTATTATTCTTGAGGGAGATCAATTATGCAAGTGCAATGAGTCTACACATTAAAATGAATTTTAAATAGACTTAAATCACCTCGATGAGTTGCTTATTTCGTTTTGTTTTTCCTTTCTTTTTCAGTGTAGATCACGATCACTTAAATCGCTAATAACAAAATGGTCTGGCCGTGTCGACGACCCAATGCCAAGTGCCACATTGGACCGTGAGTCCTAGCTTCGGATCTTCATGAATCGGATGAATCGGTCTACTCGATCAAGAATGATGGATCAAACTTCGCGGGATCGGGATGCGGCATTACGGAATACCGCGCCGCTGGCGACGGAAGCTCAAATATCGACAAATCCCATCCCGTCAAACCCAGGCCCCACTTACCGAGCTAACGAGATCGCCAAGTATAACGATTTCGTCATGGAAGCGGGTGCGATTAAAAACGTACTCATTTTTGCAATGGAATCAAATTTGCAGAAACGCTTCATAGCCCAAGGTGCAAACAAGATTTTCACCACGCTCACTAGAGAATTCTCGAAAGCACCGAGAATCGTGACCTATAAGCATACCACTCGCTTCTTTGAGGCGAAACTCCAGAAGGGCCAACCGGTTAGCCCACACATTCTCAGCATGATTGAGAATGTCGAGAAACTGGAGGCGCTTGATTGTAAAATCAGCGAGAACATCGTGATTGACCGCATGCTTCATTCACTCCACGATGGTTTTGCGCTCTTTAGAGCGAATTACTATATGAATGATTTGACGAAAAGTCCTCATGAACTACACTCCCTACCGCATGCACCGAGAAGGATATGAAGTTTAGTGGGAGCTTGAAATAGGATGTTCTCGTTGTGTCAAACAAGGGCAAGGGTAAGGGCAAAGCTCAGGCAGACCTAGCGGTAGGTAAACCGAAGTTTAAGAAGTCGGGATCAGGTAAGAGTGGGCCTGGTGAGTCGAGCACCTCATCAGGCGCGACAAAGAGCAAGACTGGTAACATGGAATGCCATCATTGCCACAAGATCGGGCATTGAGGCGTACATGTATCCGTATACCATGAGGACATAAAGGCAGGTCGCGTTAATCCTGTTGGTATGTCTTCTTCTTCTTCTTCTTTTATTCATATGATTGAGATTAACCACGCAAGTTACGGAACTTGGGTACTAGATACTGGTTGTGGTTCTCATCTGTGTAATCATGTGCAGGGCCTCCGAAACATCGAACCCCTCGTAAAGGGTGAGGTGGACCTGCGTGTCGGGAATGGAGCACGAGTGGCTGCCGTCTCGAGGGGAACATACGTGATCCACTTCCCCGGATTTGAGTTATTTTTATATAATCGCTATTATGTACCCAGTCTTTCTAAAAACATTATTTCAGTTTCTGCACTTGACAAACTTGGTTTTTCATTTGTAATAGAGAATAATACTTGCATTTTCTCATTACACGATATGAATTATGGCAAGGCAGTCTCCATGAATGGAATTTATGTTTTAGATCAGACCACCGAAATATTGCACGTAATGAATAAGAAGTTAAAGGTTGGTGACAAAGATCAAACGTATCTATGGCACTGCCGTATGGGACACATTAATGAGAAACGCGTAAAACAGCTCATAAAGAATGGAGCTATCTCGGCCTTTGATTTTCAATCATTTGGCACGTGTGAATCATATCTCATTGGTAAGATGACTCGAATTTCCTTCAAATGTGTTGGAATGCGCGCTGCTGACCTATTAGGACTCATACATACGGATGTGTGTGGACCTATGTCAATCACCGCACGAGAAGGTTATAGGTATTTCATCACTTTCACGGACGATTTAAGTAGATATGGCTATGTCTACTTAATGAAGCACAAAAGTGAGTCCTTTGAGAAATTCAAAGAATACCAGAATCGGGTACAGAACCAACTGGGTAGAAAGATTAAAACACTACGATCAGACCGTGGTGGCGAGTATCTTTCTCACGAGTTTGATCAACACCTTAAGGACTGTGGGATTGCCTTACAGTTAACTCCACCTGGAACACCTCAGTTGAATGGTGTGTCCGAACGGAGAAATCGAACATTACTAGATATGGTTCGATCCATGATGAGTCACGCCGTATTGCCTGATTCATTATGGGGTTATGCTCTTCTGTCAACTGCTCTAATACTTAACCGAAGTCCGTCTAAAGCTGTTGACAAGACTCCATATGAACTATGGAAGGAACGGTCCCTAACTTGTCCTTTATACGGGTTTGGGGCTGCGAGGCTTATGTCAAGTGGAGACACGAGGATAAGCTCGGCCCGCGATCGGTCAAGACATACTTTATAGGTTATCCTAAAGGAACACTTGGTCATTACTTTTATTCGCCAACCGAACAACGTGTATTTGTTGCGGCTAGTGCGACATTCTTAGAGAAGGAATTTCTCGAGAATGCGAAGAGTAATAGAACCTTCGAGCTGTCGGAGATTCCAGAACCAAATACCGAGCAACCATTGGAGGAACCAGTTTCTTCAATCCCGGCTGCGGTGAATATTCCTAAGGAACCTAGGAGGTCGGGAAGAGTCTCTATTCCTCCGGACAGATACATTGGTATGGTCGAGGAACATGACATAGATGACATTCTACTCTTAACGATTAGTGAACCCGCAACCTATAAAGGTGCCATGACTAGTTCCGACTCAAAGCTATGGCTTGAGGCCATGCAATCCGAGATAGACTCCATGTATGAGAACAACGTATGGGATCTTGTTGACTTACCTGCTAAGGTTCGTCCCCTTCAATGCAAATGGCTTTACAAGATAAAGCATTCTGTGGAAGGTCAACAAGATATCTATAAAGCACGACTATTTGCTAAAGGTTTCACCCAAGTGCCAGATCTGCACTACGATAAAATTTTTGCACCCGTAGTCATGCTGCGTTCCATTCGGATTATCTTAGCGATTGCCGCTTTTCATGACTATGAAATTTGGCAGATGGATGTGAAAACCGCCTTCTTGAACGGTTATTTGGAGGAAGAGTTGTACATGGTACAACCCGAAGGTTTCATCGATCCTGAACATCCTAAGAAAGTGTGCAAGCTTAAGCGTTCCATTTATGGACTTAAGCAAGCTTCTCGGAGTTGGAATCATCGTTTCGACCAAGTGATAAAAGAAAATGGATTTACTCGATCGGTCGAGGAACCATGTCTATATATCAAGTCGAGTGGGAGCAAGATTGTCTTCCTAGTATTGTATGTCGATGACATACTCCTGATTGGGAATGACATACCTCTCTTAACTTCGGTAAAAGTATGGTTAAAGAACCATTTCCAGATGAAAGATCTGGGTGAGGCACAAAGAATTTTGGGCATCCGTATCTATCGAGATAGATCACGTCGGATGTTATCTCTCGATCGGGAGTCTTATATAGACAAGATACAAGAGAGATTCAAAGATGACTAACTCCAAAGGGGTTTCTTCCTATGGCTCCGGGGTGCATTTGAGCAAGTCTCGGGCACCAGAGACACCGGAAGAGAAAGAGCGCATGACACGGATTCCTTATGCCTCGGCAATAGGATCAATCATGTATGCTATGATATGCACACGCCCGGACGTGGCATATGCATTGAGTATGACAAGTCGATTCCAACAGCATCCAGGTGAATCACATTGGATGGCTGTCAAGAACATTCTTAAGTACCTACGGAGGACTAAAGATTGGGCATTGACTTATGGAGGCGATCAAAAGCTATGCGCAACCGATTCGCAGATGCTTTAGCTTCCAAACGGATCGAGATGACTCGAAATCTCGATCTGGATTCGTTTTTACTCGAATGGCGCCGATCGGTGGAAGAGTTCCAAACAAAGTGTTACAAAGCAGATTCTACGATCGAGTCCGAGTACTATGCCGCGTCCGAAGCGCAAAGGAAGCGATATAGATGCGTCAATTCTTACAAGGACTATCTGTAGTGCCTAGTTCGAATGACCCGATCACCATCTATTGCGACAATAGAGGTGCCATCTTCCAAGCTAAGGAGCCTAAGTCTAGCAACAAGTCTAGACATGTACAACGGAAAGCTCATCTAATCCGAGATTACGTGGAGCAAAAGGAGGTAGTGATAGAAAAGATTGCTACAGATGATAATATAGAAGATCCTCTCACTAAACCATTACGACAAGATAAGCATGAAGGGCATGTTAATTCCATGGGAATTAAACGTGTTCCTGAGTTGTAGTACTCTTTTATGGATTAGATTCATTCTCTTTTGTACTCTATACGACATCATCGTTTTGATATTTATATATTTTGTTTTTCATGTGGATTTGTACGACAATTTTTGAACACCACAAAGTGAACTGAACAAACATTATATTTTTGGTCCTTAATTGCCCACGTGAGCTGATAACTCTGGCAATTATTTTGTGACGTTGGTTGATGGTGGGTTCAACGAGCCATAAGTCAAACGGTTGACTGACCAATCACAGAGGCGAGTTATACGGATATCTCGTAGGACACAATTGTGACAACGACGTGGAGTCCTAAATGTTTTATAACATTCGGTGCCAGGTCGTGGATAGGACCTCCATGGTGATCCTAAGAGTCGATTCTTTTGACTATCGACTGTCTCTTGAGACTAAGGCAGATTTTGGGTGACTTTGGTTTCTTTCTCACGGTCATCCGTAACAGGGGGCCAAGTAGATTTTTTCGGGTCATTTCATCGTGCTTAGATCGGCAGGAGTCGAGTTGAAGGAAATATTCAGCCTTTATCCGGTACTCGATATTTCTCAGGGCCACTCGAGGAGCTGTAACTGAAATGCATGGCCATGCTCGAATACAAATTCGTTTTATCAGTTGAGTTACTCTCTAGTCGGGGAAACCACTCTTGATACAGATCGATTGTAAAATACGACCTTTGCGGATCCGGATCTGCAAATTGTTTTACATTGAGTGGGAGAAATTTTAAATGAATATGAGAATCGGTTATCGCACATACACTTGTACGGACAAGTGGGAGTTTGTTGGAGCCATGTCCTCCAGTTAGTGCGGATAACGTTATTGCACGTACACTTGTACGGACAAGTGGGAGCTTGTTGGGGCTGGTGTCCTCTACAGTTAGTGCAATAACATTTAAATCTCTAAAAGGATCAAAGGGTATACTTTTGTATTATTATCAGTTGGTCCACGTTTATCAATAACGGTTGGCTTGCTAGATAAGTTTGACGTTATTGTCATACAGATGGCGGTGATCAACTGGTCCCTAAAAGTCACACCTATGGGATACGTTTGAGAGATGTGACGGTATGAAAATACAGTCATGTTGATGCCTAATATGACTAAGCAGTTAGTCGGAGTTATTGACTAATAATTAGTCAAGCGCGATGTTGAGATAATTATTTAATACGGATTAAATAATAATGGCTAAAGTGAATTAAGCAGTTAATTCATAAGTTGAATATAAACGATTATATTTAATTAATGTATATTGAATTAATTAATTATACAATATTGTCTTTGTCGGACAAGTATTAATATATCGACTGAGTCATGTTACTAGTTGATATTTTAATAACCGATAACCGATGACGATTTATAATAAAATCGCGTCATATACATTTTAGCATTTTGAGTCGGACCACGAGTTAAAAATAAGGAGAAAGTGAAAGCCCACTCTCTCCCATATACTCGGTTTGGCCGAATGAACAAAAGGAGAGGACTCTCTCCTTTTGACCTAAGCTTTTGTCATTTGCACAAAAATTAGGGTTTCAGGGCAATTTTCCCTGAAATTCTAGATCTCTCATCGAAAACCTCACAAAAACTCTCTCAATATTGCAAGGCAATTAGAGAGTACTTTCTAGCACAAGGGGCATAGTCTCAGACGGTCTTGGGTGCAACGATTAGGAGGAAATCTACTTTGATTTCTGTTCTTAGGCCGAATTCACAAAGGACCCGAGGTTGATTCTATTCTCTTATCGTTTTTCTCTTGTTTTTCGTTTATGACAATAATCACATGTTAAAGATACGTTATAGTCCTAAAATTTAAGGGAATTTTACGGATATTTCCCTACACCCGGCCTCTTATTTTTTATTCGAAACAAGAGCTATCTTTAAGCTTGAATGAAGAAGAAAAGGAATAACAAAAAGAAATGAAAGAAGATGAATGAAGAGTGATGAGTTCGAGTTACCACGCTCTTCACCATCCTGTAGGACAGGTGACCCTCTACAGCCCAAAGTAGGTGCCTGCTGTCCCAAGTCTCAGCCCACGCAGGTGCTCTCCTCAGCTGGCGACCACCCCGTCCAACGTTAGCCCGTCTCGGGGCCTCCTCCTCCTCCTCAAGAACCTCCTCCTCAAGGACCTCGTCCTCAGCGGCCATCACCGCGGCAGTAAAAGCCTGCTCTAACGCCTCCTCAAGCGAACGAGAAGGGTCAAGAGTTGTGTCCACGTCCATGGGAGCTCTACCTGATGTAGAAGCCTCATCACCTGCAAAATTAAAGTGAATTTAGGCCGCGTCAAGTGACGACAAGCCTTAATTAGGGGATTTTCGAGTTTTCAAAGCTCCGAAATCGCTCTTTTCTCGCCATCTTTGGCCATTTTCCCACAAACCCGACCACTCATGTGGTAATTTGGCTCAAGTCAAGCCTAAGTTGAAGCCTAGTCATGGATTCGAGTCGGAAATTCAACAGCATTTCGTTATAACGGCAATTATGTCCTAGAAAAGTGTCCTGAAAAAGCCGTCACAAATCAAAATTCCGAGATGATAGGAAGTTTACCCATCATACAAGGATTCCAAATATCAAGTTTCGTCACAAATGGGTAATCCTAAGGCTATTTTCGAAGCGATTTATGGTTTAGCTGTGAGACCGTCTCAATTTCACTCAAATGCTCAAAACTCAACGAAAATTTGAAACAAATACATGGTTATGATCCTTATACTACCAATTAGCCATTTACAAGGTCAATCTTGCAAGGAAAAATCATTCGGGAGAAAAGCCCCAAATTTTCGACATATTAGGGTTGAAAACCCTAATTTGTCTGTCCAATTTGATCAATTATAGAAGATTAATGCAAAAAAATACACATACCTCGATTAGTCATGGAAAATGCAAGCTTTTGATCAAATTTTGATGAGAAATGGTTGGAATTTGAGAGAGAAATTAGGATTTTGTGTTTCGAAATAATGAAACAAAACCCCTGTTTCATCGGGTTTTTACACAGGAATGCCACGCTTAGGAAAAGTCGCAGCAAGTGCTGCGCCTCTTTCAAGTGACACAGCTCTTGCTGCGCCTCTTCCTCAGTTTCCCTCCATATGAATTTTCGAAGATTCGTTATAAGTTCGTTATTTTGTGGGCCCATCTTTGGTGCGCCTCTTCCTTGATGTCATATCACATATTTGGTCCGTTTGACATTTATTCTTCGCCCGGACCCGTATTTCCAAGCCAACTGCAAACTGTCGCCATATTTTTACCAAAACCTTGCTTGTCACAACGAGCGAATATTCTCTGACAGGTGTTTCAACACACCTTTATTATGTTCCCCCAGCGAGAGTTCACGACAGCCAATCGTCCCTCTCGAGACATGGAGATCAGTTCCCGATTATGTTCCCCCAGCGATAGTTCACGGAAAGGCAATCGTCGCTCTCGAGACATGGAGATCAACATCGACCCCAAGCTCTTCCGAAGTTTGTTTGAAGCCGACCCAAGCAGATTTCTCCCAGCAGTTCCTGACTACGTCCTGCTGCCTCCTCCCAATATCGCGTTTTGTTTTCCCTAGACTTTCGCCATAGTCGTCAGGTTGTAATCTTCGATTGCCTGATGGCTATAATTTGACTTTCGCCTTGTCCAAGCCTCAGTCAAAGTGGGGGCTCTATAGATACCTCATTTCTGCACCTTCCGCAAACCACCCGGTGATGAGTGGGCCTCATGTTTGGTATACGGAACGATTTGTGATAGTTCGTTAGTTTATTGTCAAGTGATCGCTCAAACACTTGTGTCTACCTCTTAATTGTCATCTACGTGCCGATACGGTCGTTTTGGCAGTAATTAGTGTACATTTGGAGTCCGGGTCAAAAAACCGTCTTCATTTTCTAATAACCGAGTCAGAATGTTCTGGAATATTCCGGATATTTCTATTCCATATTTTCCAATCTTTTGATCTTTGGTAAAATATCTCCCGTAATATTCACACAAAATATTAAGGAAACGAGATTAATCCGCTATTCCATAATAGAAACGCGGAAATCTTTCTTCCGCAGGAGGAAACCACTGAGGAAAGGACGCAGCAAGTGTTGCGCCTCTTCCAAGGGATGCAGTGCCTGCTGCGCCTCTTCCTCAGTCCTTTTCTGCGTATTTTTCATATCTTTTCGAGATTCACTTCCAAAGTTTCTCCGAAAACCCTAGTTCTTTCGTGTGATTAGTATAAATAGAGACCTTCGGTCTCTCATATTTCTCACGCGAGTGTCCGCCCTTCTCTTCTCCCTTTGCATTCTAGACCACGTTCTTACTTTTTGGCGCCTACGTGCTTGAACTTTCGACCACGTAAGCTCGGATCTTTCTGAGTACCAGCCTCGTTTTGCATGACCGACCAATTTGACCAACTCCACATCAATCGACTTTAATCAATCTTATTCGTTTTCCTCCTAGAGGGCACTTTCGTCGTACATTCGAGTCGAGCGTCACTAAACGTTAACTTAGTTCATCTCGTTTCGTCAAACATATAAGTCTGAGGGTGTAAATCCTTCCTTTATTTATTGTTATTTATTATCGTAATTAATATTGTAAGATTTATGTCGAAAGTATTCTTAAAACCGATTTGTAAAACCTTATTTTAAAACCCTTTTTACGGATTATCAGAAGACAACCGTCGAGAAAGGACGCAGCAACTTCTGCGCCTCTTCGAAGGGACGCAACACCTGCTGCGCGTCTTCGTGAGGCTGCCGCAGTTCCTGCTTCCTTTCTTCTTCCTTCGTTTTTTGTTCGTCCTTTTGTTTTTCGCTTTGTTATCAATTGTTCATTGTTTCATTAACATAACAATTTGAATATGATAATTTTGACCTGTAATTCATTAATCATCATTAATTAATTCATCTTTCAAAATCCCGACTTAAATCCCTTATAATCCATATTTGCGGGTTTTCGTCATTAAGTCAATTCGGGTTATAGAGATTCGATTTACCCATATTGAATCTCTGGAATTCATCTTTGATATACTTGTATCTGTTATTGATCGTCACCATAATTAATTCATCATTAATAACTTGTTTAACCTAATTAATTTGTTTGGTTTGTTTAATTCTTTAATTAGTCTCATCTTGTAAATAATTCGTTCTAATCAGTTTCATTCATGTTTTATCGTTTTCATGACCTTATTCACATGTAAATAATATGTTATTCACTTTCATCCGAGTCAAATACCATTAATCGACCATTAAATTCACCAATGAACATTAACGAGATGCGGTTCCGGCTTCCCAACCAGAACTCAACCCAGGAACAGACACAGCGACTGTTGCGCCTCTTCCAAGGGACGCAACTCTGATGCGCCTATTCCCGGTTGATTTCTGTCTCTGAATTCCCGTTTCTGCCTTGACCTAGTTTATTAGTTTACGTATTTAATTTACTATTAATCGTATTATCACCTAATAATCTGTTTGATTGTTCATTTATTCTTTCTTTTCCCAAAATTGTCCGTTTTAAATGTATTTTCGACATAAATCAACTAATCCAATGTAATTATTGTAATTTTCTTTATTGTATTTATTATTGTATTTCTTTTATCGTATTGCTTGTATACTCTCACATGTAATCAACATTAAATTCCTACTTCGACCTAATTGTATGATAAATTACGTGATAACCGACTTAGTTAATTCTCACATGCTAGGATTAATTTATTTGATGTTGTATTGCATGCATATAATCGACAACATATCGAGTATAGACAATTTCCCTAATCATTAGTAGAGGCCGCTATCGAGGCGGGCGGGATTAGTGTTCGATCAAAAGAGCTTCCTAATACGTACCCTCACCCCTTAGTCCAGATCTCTGTGAACATCCGTGTTCATTGGCATCCACGAGAGTCATTCTAGACATAGAATGATAAGGGTAACGAGTGCTTAGTGTTCATGTCATTATTTTGTGTCTTGACATGACACAAGGTATTCGAACGGTTTCCAATTTTCCACAATAAATTGGTGGCGACTCCACAACTGCAAAACAAACAAAGAGGAAAAGCTTGCTTCGCTTTTCGCCCCCGTGGGCCCGCGTCCACAAATATCAAATAATACACATAGTATTTCACCTACTCTTAATAATAATTCAACCAATTTTAATGAAAATACAAATAATACAACTCTTTGTACTAATACACTGGTTAGCACTCATACATCTGCTGCACCATCTAGACAGTCTACAAGGCCTAAGACTCTTTCTTCCAGATTACAAGGGTTTGTAGTACTTCCAAAGATACAGAGCATTATACAAAAGGATTCTGTTAATACCAGCAATAATCAGTCTGATCGGGCAGCTTCCTTGAATGCTGTCATTCAGACATTTTGTAGATACCTCATTTCTGCACCTCCCGCAAACCACCCGGTGATGATTGGGCCGCATGTTTGGTACACGGAACGATTTGTGACAGTTCCTAAGATTATCGTCAAGTGATCGCTCAAATATTAATGTTTACCTCTTAGTTGTCATCTACGTGCGATACGTCGTTTTGACAAGAATGGTGGAGTACATTCGAGTCGGGCCTAAAACCGTCTCCATTTTTCGATAACCGTTAAATCCCGAGTCAGAATGTTCTGGAATGTTCCGGATATTTCTATTCCATATTTCATAAATTTTATCTTTTAGTAAGCAATTTCCCGTAATATTCACATAAGATATTAAGGGAAACCGAATTATTTCCGTCCTACCATAACTCAAACACGGAAATCTTTCTTTTGCAGGAGGAAACCACTTGGGAACAGACGCAGCAGGTGCTGCGCCTCTTCCAAGAGACGAGGCTGCCGCGCCTCTTCCCGTGTCCTTTTCGCGTATTTCTCGTATCTTTTTCATATCTTTCCGAGATTCACTTCCAAAGAGTCTCCGAAACCCTAATTTCTCCACGTGATTAGTATAAATAGGAGCCTTCGCTCCTCATATTTCTCACGCGAGTGTCCGCCCTTCTCTTCTCCCTTTGCATTCTAGACTTTTGTTCTTACTTTTTGGCGCCTACGTGCTTGAACATTCGACCACGTAAGCTCGGATCCTTCCGGGTACCAGCCTCGTTTGCATGACCGACCAATTTGACCAACACCACATCAATCAAATTAATTAATTTAATCGTTTTCCTCTTACGAGGGCACTTTCTTTGCATTCGCATCGAGCATCACTAATCGATATCTTAGTCCTTCTCGTTTCGTCAACATGTAAGTCTGAGGGTGTATAACCTTCCTTTATTTATTGTATTTACTTTTTGTATCATCAATTGTAAGGTTTATGTCGAAAATATCATTAAAACCGATTTCTAAAACCGTGTTTAAAACGCTTTTTTACGGATTCCCAGTAGATAACTGTCGAGAAAGGACGCAGCAACTGCTGCGCCTCTTCGAAGGAGCGCAGTTCCTGCTGCGCCTCTTCGTGAGGCTGCCGCAGTTCCTGCTTCCTTTCTTCTTTGTTCGTCCTCTGTTATTCGTCAAGTTTCCTTTATTTGTTTCGTTTGTTTGTTAATTATTCATCATGATAGCATATAATTCGCATATATATTATTTATCATCATTAACATGTTTTAATCATCATAAATCCGACTTAAATCCCGAGTAATCCAATATTTGCGGGTTTCGTCATTAAATTCAATCCCGAGTTATAGAGATTCGATTTGTTCAATATTGGGTTTCTGAAATTCGTCTTTGATATAGTTTTTATCTGTCTTTGTTGTAATCATCACATATTCGTCATTGATCCATCGTATTTAACCTAATTAATTGATTTAATTTGTTCACTCATTAATATTTTTCACTTCTATCATTAATCCATCTTATGTTTATTCATTTGCATCCGTTTCATCCATGTTTTATTGTTTTATGACCCTTTATTCACATGTAAATAACCCATTAATCACTTCCATCCGAGTAAATAATTTTAATCAATCATTAAATTTACCAATGAGTATTAACAACACGCAATTCCGGCTTCACAGCCAGAATTCAGGTCAGGAACAGACGCAGCAACTGCTGTGCCTATTCCGAAGGACGCAGCTCTGCCGCGCCTGTTCCAGGTTGGATTCTGTCCCTGAACTCCGTTTCTGCTTGACCTAGTTTAATTAGTCTACGTATAATTAACTATTATTCGTATTATCACCTTCTGATTTGTTTCGTTATTTCTTTCTTTTATTCGTTTTCCCAAATTATCCGTTTTAAAGGTATTTTCGACATAAATCACCTAATCCATTGTAATTATTGTAATTTTTATTATTTTAATTTATAATTATTGTATTTCTTTTATCTTTTGTATGTTTTCACATGTAATTGAACATTAAATCCTACTTCGACCCAATTGTATGCTAAATTACGTGTCAACCGACTTAGTCTAATTCTCACATGCTAGGATTAAAACATGTATGTTGCATTGCATGCATATAGCCGACGATATATCAAGTACGAATAACTTCACTAATCATTAGTAGAGGCCGCTATCGAGGCGGGCGGGATTAGGTGTTCGATCAAAAGAGCTTCCTAATGCGTACCCTCACCCCTTACTTCAGATATCTGTGAACACCCGTGTTCATTGGCATCCGCGAGAGTCATTCTAGACATAGAATGCTAAGGGTAACGATTGCTTAGTGTTCATGTCTCTACTTTGTATCTTGACATGACGCGAGGTATTCGAACGGTTCCAATTTCCCATAAAAATTGGTGGCGACTCCATACAAAAATGCAAACGCTTGTTTCACTTTTCCTCCCAAGCGCCCCCGTGGGCACGCCCCGCATGTCCACAGTTTGGCGACTCCGCTGGGTATAATACACTTACGTGTAGCAAGGGTAAAACTTGAACAAGGTTAGGGAATAGTTTGTACAAGACAATTGTCGGTTTTCATAACTCGGTCTTCCTAGACCGTTTTATTCGGCCTTCCTAGGCCCAACCCAAACCATTCGACCAATCGTCCCATCTAAACGGTCCTAATTCTTATTTGGGCCTAAGGATGGATAGCGATTGACGTCATCCTTACCATGATGCTTACTCTTGTTTGTATCAAGGGCCTTCACTACTTGAGGAAATGGACTAGGAATCGGCCTTACTCTTGTTTGGTACGAGCCTCTCCACAGACTTCGGGTTTGATGGTTCGGTATGGCAACCCACCCTTTAAACCAAAACCCTTTTAAATGCACTCAGCATCCCGTTATAATGCTTGTATAAATGTGTGTACCTTACGTGATCACCACTTCTAAACAAAACCATGACGATTTTTCAAAAATCAAAACCCATTTTCAAACAAAATTTCGAAATAGGCCTTCAATTAGCGCAAAATCCGGTCAAAACTCTGTCCGTTTGTCGTGTCAAAATTTGGGCCACAAGCCCATTTCAAAACCTCACTTCGAGTCCACTCCTACAACTACACTATAGTTGACTAGGACATACATTTTCAAAAACCTTGCCTTTTTTCAAAGCTCACTCCACACAAGTGGCATACACCCACTTCACGAGTCAAAACATTTCTTTTAGCAAGTGTGTTAGAATGGTCGATCGTGTTTTGATTCGTCGGCGATCTCTTTTCCAGTTTTCAAGATGCCTGGATCCAGCGAAACAAACCTCCACCAACTTCAAGATGGTAATGATCGAATCCTAGCCGCGCTAGCCCAAATTCAAGCAACCCAAGGCCAAGTCTATGACCGCCTTGAGCTCATCGAGGGCCGTATCTATGCCGTAGAGGGAAGGTTGCCTCCTCATGAAAATGAAGTACTAAGTGACTCCGATAAAGAATCCAAAGATGAAAATCCTCTCATGGGAATGACTGTAGCTGAGAAAAGACTCCAATACTTAGAGGAGCAATTGATGTACCTTAAGGGGGATGACATTTATAGGGAAAATAATCGCAAGTATGAGGCCGTCAATTCCAAATTGCCAACTAACTTCAATATGACGGATATCCCTAAGTTCAAGGGACACGAGAACCCTCTGAACCACATCCGTGCCTTCAAGGATTACATGTCTATCAAAGGCATCAAACCCGAGATGTTCTTAAGGATCTTTCCTTCATCTCTTGACACCATCCCAAAGCAATGGTTCTACTCCTTGGATCACAAGAAGGTCGCTACCTGGGAAGACGCCGCAATCGAGTTCTCTAAACAATATGCGGATAATGCCGAAATCCAAGTAAACATGCATACTCTAGAGGTTCTTACCCAAAATGACAAAGAAGGATTCACCGACTTCCTAAGTAGGTGGAGGAAGACTAATACCCAACTAGTTGAACGCCCGGATGAGGCTACCCTTGTAGAGAAGTTCGTGGACAATCTCAAACCCATCTATGCCAATCATTTGAGATACCAAAACATCAAAACTTTCAAGGACTTAACCGTACTAGGGACAAGGATTGAAGATGACATCCGTAAAGGACTCTTGTCCAAAACGGTAGGTCGAGGATATCAAGGTTCCACAAGTCGTTCATACGGCTCAACTAGCAAGACCGATGAAGTTAACCTTCTTCAGCCATCCAAGAAAAGTACCCCACCAAGGAAATTCACAAATCTTGGGGACACTTACTCCAACGCTCTGAAAAGGTTAATGAAGCAAGGTAAACTCCAACCCATCGGACCTACTCCCGAACCCGAAAGGAAGTCCAAGTTCTGGGACGAGAATTCGTACTGTGAATACCATAGGGGCAAGGGGCACAACACCGAAAAATGCTACAAGTTGAAAAACGTGCTTCAAGACATGATTGAAGATGGTCGATTACCAATACCACCGGGAGGTAAACTCAACAACACTCAAAATCCTCTTGGAGTTCTAGCTAGTGATCACAAGTGATGAATCTACCTTAGATTGCTCACACCTCATTTCTCCAATCGAAAATGAAATTTATGCAATCGAGAATGAAGGACTCTACTCTACTATCTCCCCTACCATTTCCGACTTCATCACATGGGCAATGAGTGTGGATAGACAAGTTTGGGAATTAGAAAATATGGTGACAACTCTACATGATCCCAACGCAACACCCGAAGAACATGTGCCACTAATCTTCTCTCAAAACGCTACTATGCAAGAAGTAGTCACCTTAGTTGATAAACTAGTCGACCAAATTATACGACTGGAAGGTGACATCATGAGAATGAGGGAACTAACTGCAATCAATGGAGTTTGGGCCGACGATGATGAGGACGAGTACCTCATTGAGAACTCCCTAGTCAAAGAAATAATCCAAAATGGTGAAGACCAAGATGTGGATCACCTAACTCATTCGGGTCGTCCATATCAAAACACTACTCAAAATGGTCCAACCAACGTCATCACACCAAATGACAACGAATATGACTCCACTTATCATTTGCTCAAGCAATTACAGAAGACAAAGGCTGATCTTTCAGTCTGGCAATTAGTAGCAAGCTCATTCCCACATCGCCAAGCTTTGCTGCAAGCTTTGGCCAAACTAAATGTAGCACATAACTCCACTCCCGAAGATGTAGTCAACTTGGTCTTCCAAGAATCACCGAAGCTAAATAATCCTATTATTTTCTCGGACGAAGATTTGCCACTTTTTGGTGCTAGTCACAACCTTGCTCTATACATCACTGTCATTTGTCTAAAGAAGAATGTGCCAATGACCTTGGTGGACGATGGCTCTGCAGTCAACGTCATACCCCTCAAAACGGCATACAAATTAGGCATGAAAGAGCCGGATTGGACCCCTACCAATCAAGGTGTGCGTGCATATGACGGTACACGATGAAAGGTGGTAGGACTTGTTAACCTGACCATAGCCACAGGGCCAATCGAACGAAAGGTTAACTTCCAAATAATAGACATCGAAGCTTCATTCAACATACTTCTGGGAAGGCCCTGGATTCACGCCTCCAAAGCGGTAACATCCACCCTTCATCAAAAGATCAAGATCCCACTAAATGGGAAAGTAGTGACGATCACTTCGTCACCCATCAAGGCAATAATCAAAAAACAGTCGAACAATCAAGTCCTTGCGGATCCCGTATACGAACTTGGGGGCTTCCAAAGTGTAAGCGTCATAGAAAGCGAATTGGCACCCTTATACTATGATCCCTACTCCAACTTGGTGGTCAACCACATGCTCAAAACCCAGGGATACTTCCCTGGAATGCCTTTAAACCCTACTCGAAGAAACACCTTCGCACCATACAAGGAAGGCAACTCAAAGAGGATACCACTTGGACTAGGGTACAAACCCACGAAAGAGGAGGTTCTCGAAATGCTTGCCCAAGTCTAAAACCGTAAGCACGTAGGAGGCCAAATGCGACCTTATCTCCCTACTTTAAATGGGTACTTTGTTCAAGAAGGAAGTCTAGAACTCTTTCACGGATTTCCCGAGCCTTGGCATTATCTCGAGAGGAAGCTAGCCGGAATCGAGATCTTTCACGATTGCTACTTTATCCCTCCAGAAACGGTTCCTACCGTCAAAACCCGTCAAGCACCTTGCTTAGACGAACAAGCTGTTAGCCTACTGTTTGGAGAGGATCGATTCGTTAGGGCCGCGCAGGACGAGATCATTACCATGATACTTCAAGACGATCGCTTCAACCCCACCGCGTTAATCACAGAAACCAACGCAAGACAGCGGAAAGGATGGAGAAAATCAATCAAATGGACCAACAATCAAGGAAGACTCTTCAAGCTCACCACTGGAGAAGGAGAGATGTTCAAAGGAGAACCAGAAGACGATGAGTTCGAGTCGGAGTCGGAGTCAGAGTCGGAGTCTAGAGAAGTCATTAGAGAGTCTACTCCTGTCGTCACCCCCACTCCCTTTGTTTCTCCTAGCTTAGCCTCGAGTAGTCACAGTAGTTCGGGGAATGCCCCAACCACTGTCCCTTTGCCGCCACTGAACATGGATCAATTGACTTCTTTGTTTCAACTTTACTCAAATTTTAATATGAATAAATCAGGTTCTGCTTACTCTTTGTGTTATCTTGAGTGCAATTCTGTTTATGATGATACTGAGGATGGCCAAGACCCAGACTTGATCGAAATACCTCCCTACATAGCCAAAGAGATACTACAGGAAGGGGAAGGGGGACCAGTAATAGAAGACACCGAACCCATCAATGTAGGAACCGAACTAGAACCCCAAGAACTTAGGATAGGGACTACCTTGAGCTCTACCAAAAGGGCCGATTTCATAGACCTCCTAAATGAATTCAAGGACGTTTTCGCTTGGTCCTACAAAGACATGCCCGGGATCGACAGGGATATCGCCGAACATAGGATTCCGATTAAACCAGGTTTCAAACCTGTAAAACAGAAGCTTCGACGAATGAGAACAGAGTGGGCTCTAAAGATTAAGGAAGAAGTTGACAAGCAATTCAAAGCCGGGTTCATCAAAGTTTCCGAGTATTCTGACTGGGTAGCCAACATAGTACATGTACCCAAAAAGGATGGGAGAATCCGTGTTTGTGTTGACTTTAGGGACTTAAACAAAGCAAGTCCAAAAGATGACTTCCCTCTACCTCACATCGACATATTGGTGGACAACACTGCTGACCACGCGTTACTATCCTTCATAGATGGATATGCGGGTTATAATCAAATCAAAATGGCCATGGAAGATATGCATAAGACCGCATTTGTCACCCAATGGGGAACCTATTGCTATACGGTAATGCCGTTTGGATTGATCAACGTCGGAGCTACATATCAACGCACCGCAACTACACTCCTACATGACATGATGCATAAAGAAGTTGAGGTATACGTAGATGACATGATTGTCAAATCCAAGGAAAGAGAGGGACATATTGCGAACCTTCGCAAGTTCTTCGCAAGGCTACGAAAGTACAACATGAGGCTCAATCCTCAGAAGTGCACATTCGGGGTAACATCTGGCAAACTCCTGGGATACGTTGTTAGCCAACGTGGTATAGAAATAGATCCTTCCAAAATCAAAGCTCTGATCGAAATGCCACAACCACAAACAGAAAAAGAAGTCAGGGGATTCCTGGGAAAGGTGCAGTATATAAGTCGATTCATATCGAAACTTACCATGATTTGTGAGCCTATCTTCAAGAAACTCAAGAAAACAGACCACACCATGTGGGACGACGATTGTCAAAAGGCATTCGACCGAATCAAAGAGATATTGGCTAAACCACCAGTGCTCATGCCACCTCAACGAGATCAACCTCTTGGTTTATATCTCACAAGAAGAAAAACGACCATGGGTGCCATGCTAGCTCAAACTGTAGGAAGTGAAGAAAGAGCTATCTACTACCTTAGTAAGAAGTTCTTGGAGTACGAGTGCAAATACTCACAACTCGAAAAGACATGCCTCGCTCTTGTGTGGGCAACAAAGAAGCTACGCCACTACATGCTTAGCTACTCCGTCAAAATATACTCCAAAGTGGATCCAGTCAAATACCTCTTCGAGAAACCCGTCCTCAACGGACGCCTAGCAAGATGGACCCTAATGCTCTCAGAATTCGACCTCAAATACGTGCCACTGAAGGCTATCAAAGGCCGCGCCGTCGCCGAATTTTTCGCAGAAAATCCCATCAATGACGCGCAAACAATAGACACTTGGTCATTTCCAGACGAGGATATACTCCAAACTGATGTAGACTCCGGGGACCTGTACTTTGATGGAGCATCAAACTTGAGAGGATTTGGAATAGGAGTGTTGCTCATTTCTCCTGAAGGCGAGCATACACCAATTGTTGTCAAACTCGACTTCGAGGTGACAAACAATCTTTGCGATCATCGAAGCTTGTCTCATTGGACTACAGGCGGCAGTGAGCTTAGGCATTAAAAACCTCCGAGTACACGGGGATTCATCACTGATCATCAACCCAGTTACAGGATCTTGGAAAATCCGAAGCGAAAGCCTCGCACCTTATCAGGCTAGAATAGACCAAGTCGCCCAATTCTTTGATCACGTAACCTACCTACACCTACCTCGGGAAGAAAATCAATTTGCAGACGCTCTTGCGAAACTTGCATCTTTGATTAATATGCCGGATCACATGGTGGAAATGCCTTTGTGCATCGAACGACGGTCAGAGCCGGCTTATGTCCACCAAATCACCGATGAAGAAGAGATCACGCAGGAACCCTGGTTCCAAGCAATCCCGAATGTTAAGCTCAATGGTACCTATCCACCCGATATGGACAAGAGGGGACAACGTGCTATACGCCTACTAGCTTCCCAATACATTCACATGCAAGGAGAATTATACAAAAGAACACCTCTTGGTGTAGTCCTACTTTGCCTTGATCATTCACAGGCACGAAAGGTGATGGAAGAAGTCCACGACGGAGAATGCGGTCCTCACATGAGTGGGCCCATGATGGCAAATAAAATCACACGTCTGGGGTATTATTGGACCACGATGGAATCCGATTGCATCAAGTACGTAAGACATTGCCACAATTGCCAAATCTTCGGGAATGTGCAACATGTCCCTCCTTCATTACTCTATACAATGACATCCCCTTGGCCATTTTCTGCATGGGGAATTGACATAATCGGGAAGATAACCCCAGCCGGAACAGGAGGTCACTGTTTCATTCTAGTAGCAATTGACTATTTCACCAAATGGGTAGAAGCGGCTTCCTACACTAGTCTTACAGCTAAAAATGTGGCAAAGTTCATACAAAACAACATCATTTGTCGATATGGTTGCCCACATGAAATCATTAGCGATAACGGATCACATTTCCAAGCTGAGACCGATCAATTGCTAGCCAAATACAAGATTAAGCATCACCACTCTTCGCCATATAGGCCACAGACTAACGGCGCGGTAGAGGCGGCAAACAAGAATGTTGTCACGATTCTCAAGAAAATGATTGACAACTATAGAGATTGGCCAAGCAAGATACCCTTTGCTTTGTGGGGGTATCGTACATCTGTTAGGACGCCCACTGGGGCTACTCCTTTCTATTTGACCTACGGCATGGAAGTTGTACAACCAGTCGAGCTAGAAATACCATCCTTGCGTATTTTACTCGAAAGTCAAATCCCGGAAGCCGATTGGAAGAGGGATAGAACTCATCCTCCTGGATGAACGTAGACTACGCGCCTTGCATAATGTCCAAACATATCAAGCACGTATCAAACGAGCTTTCAACAAAAGGGTTAGGCCAAGAAACATCAAAGAGGGAGACTTAGTGCTTAAATCGGTTAGAGCTCTTTTACCTGTTGACCCACGGGGAAAATTCAAACCTAATTGGGCCGGACCATTTCTAGTCAAATCCATACTCCCAGGGGGTGCTGATACCCGTCGTTGTGAGTACCAAAGATATAATTTATAATATCCTATTAAGACTAACCTAGGCTAGTGGTAACAGGGTCGAACCACAAGGAGGCAGTTGTAAATTTTAGTTGATTTATGTTCAGTCTGAGGTAACTATTGTGGGGGTTGAATTGAATTGGTCTGACTAAAAGTGAACAAAGATAATAAACTAAATAAACGATTTAAACAGATAAAAGAAGGGTACTAGGATGGTCGGTTCATTATAGCGGCGGCAACAAACTAAGTCGGTCTGAATCAAACACAGGTAAGGCGGGAGATAAAGAGGTCCTCTCGGTCCACTCTTAACAAATAGCATCTTTCGATCTCGCTATAGGTCCCTAATGTCACTAATACTAACTTTCGTCCTGAAAAGTGACTAACGGTCTAAACTATACCTATCTTTCGATCTTAGCACAGTTTAGTCGATTTAATTGATGGTCAAATAACTTTCCTTATCTTTCGATCTAATGGGTCGGTCACAAAATAGGTATCTAACTGGTCGCATGCATTCGATTCGTTAAACACAAGATTAAATTCAATTAAAACGAAGGAAAACCCTACGAGGTCGGGTCGATCGATCGTCAATGTCGATCGATCGACCAACACGCGAGACAAATCGTGTCTAATCTAATGCCGCCTTTGCCATAAATCGCCTACATCCTAGCACTATAGAATTAGCTACTCATGATGAAAGTGATAACAACAATAAAACTAATAACGATTACTGAATTCATGCTTAAAGTAAATAACAAACAGCGATAATACGATAATTGGCTTTCGGGATACTAACTAGCAAATCTATACTAATGATGAAAGTAAAACAATAAACTGGAATTAGGGCAGAAGGAATACCGAGATTTCAGAGGAAAGATTAAGAACAAGAACAGAAATCCAATGCTAAAACGATGTTCCAAACCCTAATTACCCGAATGAATAAAACTGAAAGTTACTGTATGAAACTTAGATAAAAACTCGGATCCAAACTTCGATCCTAAACTGAATGTTTTATGTTACGTTATATAGCAAATAACGTAACATCTTATTTCCTAAACCTAGCATCATGGGCTTGCGCTTTCTCGGTCTTCTAATTCAAATGCGGAATAGCAATCTGGTCGATCGACCGATAAGGTGGTCGATCGATCGCTCCTCAAGAAAAAAGAGTTTCGGAACCGAACATTGGTCGATCGACCGAGGGAGATGGTCGATCGACTAATGGAGCTGCTACTCGACTTCTTGAAACTCGTGGACTTGTCTTTTGGGCCTTGGATCGCGCACCAAGCTCGTTCCTTAAGTGATTCTTTTACGTCATTTGCAATGCAGTTTACTCGGGGACGGATTTGGCTTGATTTCCCGTTGAATTCTTCACATTTCTGCAATAATGTACAAAATACGGAAGTAGACGGAAATAGGGAGAAATGTAGCATAAACTACAAGAATGAGCTCTGAAATGCGTGTAAAATGGGATGTAAAACATCATATAAATAACACGCATCAAACTTCCCCAAACCAAACCCTTGCTTGTCCCCAAGCAAGAACTAGACTCGATCTAATGACCTAATGGAACGAGTTAAATCTCAGAGCGAAATGCAAACTGTTAAGCCTAAACCAATTTAATGCACAACCAACAATCAACTAGTAACGTGAATCATGCAAACGAGTTATGAGGTCGTTAGAGATCACGAATCGTCAATCGTAGAGACTTATCAAATTGGACTCTCGCGGGTCGCTCAAATCACTCAATAAGCACAGGTGATATAAATGTAAGATAGAAGGAATTAATTTTGTAGTGACTCTCACCTAACTACGACCTATGAAAACATGCCAGCAATAAAATATGAAAATGACCTCTACAACCGTACATACGCATTCCAACCAAACAGATGACCAATGACACATGCCGAGGTATATATGGGATATGTGAGGTATGGGTAAGAAGAGGCAAAACATTTTATGGTAAAGTGGAGGTACAGGTGATCAAGCTAGTACCAAAACGGAACCAAGTGGCAACATCCAGCTTCTTGCTCATAATCAAGCGAAACGGTGCTATAGCAAGCACAAAACTCACAATCTCCAAACCATCAAATCAATAAACTCCCCATAGGATATCAATGAAACATGGGAGCAAAAATCGCCAAAAGATAAGGATTAAATTATGCGAATTGACTTCTTCCTCGAATCTCAGTCGATCGACCATATTTGGCAGTCGATCGACTGCTTAAACAGTACAGAACCTCTTTTTTCATTTCTTTTTCGAATCATTTTTTTCTTTCATTTTTTCTTTCTTTTTCTTTTGTTTCTTTCTTTCCTTTTTCATTTTCCAATCATCATCTCAACAGAGCATATGCCACCAAAAACGAGTAACAACCCCAAAAACACAGACTACTAGCTTGACAAGGGACAGGCTAAATGTAGGACGTAGTAATGGGACAAAAAGGCTGTTTTTGGCAGTGTGAAGCTTATGGGTAAAATGAGAAAAGGCAACCTCTACCACATGTGTCAACAAACCACAAACCGAATGCATACGGGTATTAAGTAGATCAAATTCATATTCATGCAAATTAAGGAAACATGTCTCATAAGGAGTACTACTCACATTCCTAATTAAACCGGTCATGAATGTCACCAGTTTTAGGCTCTAATTCTCATAAATATGATGTAGTTTGCCAAAAATCAAAGTCAAGTCTCAAGTTCAGCAAGAATGTAACGAAAACTCGTAGATATGCATTTACGATTCTACTAATAACATGTTAATCTAGCAAGGCTCAGGCAAAACAGGTGCAAATGCAAAAATCATCATAGAAATACTACCATTCCGACTCGACCTATATGCTAAAAATAAACGTGCATTTTATGGAATTTTTTTGAAATTTTTCAATTTTTTTGAATTTTTCTGTATATATAAGAGAAATGAAATAAACAATGCAAAACAAAATTGAACGTGAATGCAAGCAAATGATATGCGACGCAAAACCCTTCCCCAAACCAAATCGCACAATGTCCCCATTGTGCAAAATCATGTAATGAAGGAAAGAGAAATGGGAATTTGCGAGAAAATAAACAAGCAAGACACAAAGGAAAGATATGGAACTCACAAGACTTTAAGCGCAGCAAAGGAAACCTCCCCAAACCAGCGTGAGCTAGGAGGTTTCAGTGAGCTATGATGCTACCAATAAGAGTGCACGAAAGACAGAAAATACCACGCATAAGACTGATAAAACAATTTTTGAAGCGGTAAAATTGTGCACAAATGAGAAAATAGAAGAGATAAATAATTTGACGGAAAATAAAGTGGAGTAGAAAACTCCCTTAAGTCCGCAAATCGACCAAACACAGCAGGGGAGAGGTCGTGAACAGGTACAGCACAGGCAGCGGTCGATCGACCACTGAGATCAGTCGATCGACCAGATGGGCGTGAACAGTAGCCCCTGTAACCTGCAAATCAGTCGATCGACCATGTAGGTCAGTCGATCGACTGAAAATACTGCTGCAACCTCCAATTTCTTCGTATTAGCTCAACAATTTGAGCTAACAAGCTCTAAATACCTGCAAGTACCCAATAACACGCGCCCAAAATTGCGCAAAACCCAGAATAAAGTCTAGAGTACTTAAAAATCCTAAGCAAACAAAATAAAAGCGAAGTTTTCGCGCACACAAAAAACAATAAAAATGTCTTAACAAAGCAAATAAAATGAAGTTTATAACGAGATCGATCAACTAATAGTTGATCAAGAAGGACCACGGTATGGCCCACTTCGTTGGCTTCTGGCTACTAGAGGTAGCCTCAATGGTGCTCATCTCATCAGCTGCACCCTTCTTAGCTTCGACAGTCGGAGGACTCAACGGATCAGCTTTGTCAGCTCCCCAATCAAGGATTTCCTTGGGTTCAACGGAATCCAAGTCAGACCGTCTCACCTTGGTTGGCTTATCTTCCACTTCCTCATCAGTCCCATAGCTTAGGCATCCAAGGCCTCCTCTTTGAATGATCGGCTTCTTTGGTGGCACAACTTGTAGCACTTCCTTCCCAAACCAGCTCCGCATTATCTAAAACAATGATTCTTCCTCCTTCTTGCTCCCAATGGGGCGGAGGGGTTAACACAGAAGTAGTGATAGGGACGGGCAATTCGGGAAGCACAAAGTACGATTTCTTTTCGAGAGACCGTATTACAAGTAATGGCCACATGGGATCCTTCTTTTTTTTTAGCGAGGTTGGGCAAAAATGATAGAATGTTTCCCAACTTTGAAGGTCAAAGTTCCGGAGCCTACGTCAATAATCGCACCAAGTAGTGTGCGAAACGGCCTACCTAGGATGATCGGTATATGGGCATCCTCAGGCATGTCCAGGACAACAAAGTCAACAGGGAAGAAAAACTTCCCTATTTGGACGGGTATGTCCTCTAGGACTCCTATAGGCTCGACCGCAGATCGGTCAGCCATCTGAACTGTCATGTCTGTGATAGAAAACCGGGTCAACTTAAGCCTCCTAGCTAAACTCAAGGGCATGACGCTTATGCTGGCCCCTAGGTCACACAATGCCTTCTCAATTGAGAAGGTACCTATTTTGCAAGGAACAGAAAAGCTACCCGGGTCCTCTAACTTATGGGGCGCCGTGTGAGACAGATAGGAGCAAGACTCCTTGGTGAGTGCGACAGTGTGCACTGTTTCAAGTGACCGCTTTTTGGACAACAGTTGTTTCATAAATTTAGTATAAGCGGGCACTTGGTTAACTAACTCAAGGAAGGGGACTTGTACATTCAGACTACGGATAACTTTGTCAAATTTACTGAAAGATACCTGTTCCTTCGTCGGCACGAGTCTCTCCGGATATGGGGCTGTGAGGAGTACCTTATCCCTCTCCTCCAATTCACGCGCGCCGGCGCCCTTGGACTTAGGCTGAAAGTCCGTCACCTTCTCTTTGTTGAAGCTAGACCCCTCCTCAGACCTTCTCAAATGAGAACCATTAACCGTCATTGGGTCGAACTTGGGACCGGGATCGACCCATCAGACTCGGGTCTTGTCCTAAAATCTTCGGGACCGTGGTACCCCGAAACAAGTGGTCTCGTAGGTTATTTGGCATTAAAGGACGAAATTCTTCAAGATCGCAGCCGATCTCGGTCGATCGACCACTCTCCTCGTCGATCGATCGAGATGTACTGATTCCATAAGCTCTGTAACCCGTGCTTGATCGATCGACTAGGTATATCGATCGATCGACCAAATACCGCGACGTCTTTTCCTTTGATTTTTCGTTGAAGCTTTCTCTTGACTTGTTTCCGCTCATCTTTTTCAACAGCGTCCTCGACCATGGCAGGACCATCAAGGGTGGACCCGCTCCTCAAAGTGATGGCATTTAGGGTCTCCTTTTGTTCCGGTTGAGTAGGTAAGTGTCCGGGAGCTCGAGTGTTACTTTTGCTAGCCAGTTGAGCTATTTGGCTCTCTAGTAGCTTCATCCCGGCCTCTCTTGCTTGGGACTCCTTCAAAGAATGATTCTTAAGCTCGGGAAAATTCAGAATTCTGCGATTGTTGTGGCACATAAGGAGGTTTCTGATATTGTTGTTGCTTTTGATGAGGGGGTATATAGGGTTGTTGCTGCGGCGGAGCTTGAGTTGGGTTAAGGACATTTTGGCTCCTCCAACTCAAGTTTGGATGGGTGTTCGGCTCATAGTAGGTGTTGGTCTGCCTATAGTGTTGAAAGGCAGCACAAGATTCAAAGGGACTAGGGCAGTTTTTCGAGACATGGCCCTCACCTCCACACCTTTTCACGAGACGAAGGGATCGTCGACACAAAGATTGACTTGGTACATCCCACCTTTGGAAGCTCCTCCTAGCTCATACTTGTCAAATCTCGCGGTAAGAGCCTCAAGCGCAGCGACAGAGGAGGATTCAGCAGCTCTCTCCGGTTCCCTCTAGAATTCCCATACTCGGCCTTGTGGGTAGCTAGATCGTCAATGATCTTCCACCCCTTGGTTGCTCCCAAATTTTCAACAAATCTCCCATTGGTCGGCAGATCCAAAATGGCCCTCGATCGTCGTACAACCCATTGTAGAAATGATTGCACAAACTCCATTTTTCGAACCCATGGTGCGGTATGGTTCGCACCAACTTCTTAAATCGGACCCATGCTTCGTGGAAATTCTCATCCGGCCCTTGTTTAAAGCCCGTGATTTGAGCTCTACTAGCGATCGTCCTTGAAGCAGAGAAGTACTTCTTGTAGAACGCCAATGCCAATGTATTCCAATCAATGATCCCTTGAACAGCTCGGTCCAGATCTCTATACCACTCCCTTGCAGCATCACGAAGGGAGAAGATGAACATGGTCTCCTTGATCTGATCTTGGGTCACGCCAGCTGGTGGGGGTATGGAACAGCAGTAGTCAATAAAGGTCTCCATATGCTTAGCTGCATCTTCATTTGCAGCTCCCCAAATGGTTTCTCTCAACCATAGTGATGTGGCGGGCTTTGGTTCGAACTTCCTGGCATCACTGGTAGCTCGAACCCCTTATATAAGTTATCGGCTGTCGGCTCAGAATAACTAGCTATACTTGCTTCCTCGGCCATGACTGGAATTTCCGGAGAAGTAACTGTCTCGGCTGAAGAAGTGGAAACGGGCGAAGATGGTGGATTATCTTCGAACAGTTCGTTCTCGTGATAGCTTGACAGAGTACTCAGCTCTTCCTCTGTCGGTAGTATCCTTTGTGTTCGTCTCAACTCGCGCAAGGATCTTTCAAGCTCAGGGTTCAACGGTACTAATTCTCCACCCTGTGACCTGCGCATAAGAAGAAACTACAAAAAGAATATAAGAAAAGTTTAAGGAACGGATGTCCCTTAAACTAAGAAAGACTAAAAATAAAAACAACTAAAATTAGGACTATTGCCTCCCCGGCAACGGCGCCAAAATTTGATACCCGTCGTTGTGAGTACCAAAGATAAAATTTATAATCTCCTATTAAGACTAACCTAGGCTAGTGGTAATGTGGTCGAACCACAAGGAGGCGGTTGTAAATTTTAGTTGATTTATGTTGATCGAGGTAACTATTGTGGGGGTTGAATTGAATTGGTCTACAGCTAAAAGTGAACAAAGATAATAAACTAAATAAACGATTTAAACAGATAAAAGAAGGGTACTAGGATGGTCGGTTCATTATAGCTTCGGCGGCAGCAAACTAAGTCGGTCTGAATCAAACACAGGTAAGGCGGGAGATAAAGAGGTCCTCTCGGTCCACTCTTAACAAATAGCATCTTTCGATCTCGCTATAGGTCCCTAATGTCACTAATACTAACTTTCGTCCTAAAAAGTGACTAACGGTCTAAACTATACCTATCTTTCGATCTTGCACAGTTTAGTCGATTTAATTGATGGTCAAATAACTTTCCCTATCTTTCGATCTAACGGGTCGGTCACAAAATAGGTATCTAACTGGTCGCATGCATTCGATTCGTTAAACACAAGATTAAATTCAATTAAAACGAAGGAAAACCCTACGAGGTCAGTCGATCGACTGTCAATGTCAGTCGATCGACCAACACGCGAGACAGTCCGTGTCTAATCTAATGCCGCCTTTGCCATAAATCGCCTACATCCTAGCACTATAGAATTAGCTACTCATGATGAAAGTGATAAAAACAATAAAACTAATAACGATTCATGAATTCATGCTTAAAGTAAATAAACAAAAGCGATAATACGATAATTGGCTTTCGGGATACTAACTAGCAAATCTATACTAATGATGAAAGTAAAACAATAAACTGGAATTAGGGCAGAAGGAATACCGAGATTTCAGAGGAAAGATTAAGAACAAGAACAGAAATCCAATGCTAAAACGATGTTCCAAACCCTAATTACCCGAATGAATAAAACTGAAAGTTACTGTATGAAACTTAGATAAAAACTCGGATCCAAACTTCGATCCTAAACTGAATGTTTTATGTTACGTTATATAGCAAATAACGTAACATCTTATTTCCTAAACCTAGCATCATGGGCTTGCGCTTTCTCGGTCTTCTAATTCTCGCCGGAATAGCAATCGGTCGATCGATCGATAAGGTGGTCGATCGATCGCTCCTCAAAGAAACAAGAGCTTCGGAACCCGAACATTGGTCGATCGACTGAGGGAGATGGTCGATCGACTAATGGAGCTGCTACTCGACTTCTTGAAACTCGTGGACTTGTCTTTTGGGCCTTGGATCGCGCACCAAGCTCGTTCCTTAAGTGATTCCTTTACGTCATTTGCAATGCAGTTTACTCGGGGACGGATTTGGCTTGATTTCCCGTTGAATTCTTCACATTTCTGCAATAATGTACAAAATACGGAAGTAGACGGAAATAGGGAGAAATGTAGCATAAACTACAAGAATGAGCTCTGAAATGCGTGTAAAATGGGATGTAAAACATCATATAAATAACACGCATCAGGTGCGGTTAGAATCACAGACCTAGATGGGAATGAGTTTTCAAACCCAACAAACCTCGACCAACTAAAACGGTACTATGCCTAGAATAAGAACGAAAACGCGCCTCGCGTAACCCCACGTGTCGCTCTTGTGGCACCAAATAAACGGCCCCTTGCCAAGCTGAAATAAGCTAATGTCGCTATGCTCTTGAATTTTGACAAGTTCGTCATCCTCGTATCATCAAAATAAACTAATATGCACCTTCAGAGTAAGCAAAAGCTCATGCTTATTTTCTAAGTTCATTACAAGCTCTTGCTTAGAACAATTATTCTTTTACATTTACTCGAACTACGCGCAAGGGTTTGATTTCATTTTTCTAAGTGAATACGTAGGCAATCCTTCACAGGATTCAACCCATTATATCTAAAATGTAAATAGAAGGACATTTGCATTGCATTTGAAATTCGACAAGAATAATAAAAAGAAAATCACAACGGTTTCATAACCATTTAACCTTTTTTATTTCATTCATTTGCTAATAATAATAGTAAGCTACATAATAAAAAATAGAATAGGCTAGGATTATAAAAACCCCACCTTTTTATTACAACAATAAATAATAATAATAATAATAATAATAATAATAATAATAATAATAATAATAATAATAATAATAATAATAATAATAATAATAATAATAATAATAATAATAATAATAATAATAATAATAATAATAATAATAATAATAATAATCAAATAATAAATAAAGACTCGGGCTATTCCTCCATCTTCCCCTTGCCCTTGTCGTTCTTGTCATATTTCTTGTCACGGCCTCGAGCCGAGCGCTCTTGCGCCACTTCAGACCTAATCACCAACGGTCTTTCTCGAGGCCTAGCTTTTCCATTCTTGCCAATCACCATTTCCGCAACAGGAGTAGTCTTTGATTTCTTCGAAGGATGAACAACTTGAAATCCGACTTCTTCTTCTCCCTCGGTCAGATGCTTCTCTTTCTCTTTCTCTACCTCGCGCACCTTGCAGTCAACGGACTCGCGCTTCCTCAATCTCTCGCGCTCTTCCGGAGTAGTAGCCTTTCTCCATCTCAGATAAGAATCCGACACCCACAAGGCATTGGCAGAGAAATTCAAGAACCACATGTTTCTTTGGGCCCATTTAATGGCCCACTCTCTTCGGCTCTCTGTAGTAAGCGCCATGGCAGTCTGCGGGATGGTATCAAGCCTCGGGATCGTCTGTTTCAGCCCAACTTGTCTCATCAACCTTTCCGGGAAGATGCACACCATAAACTCCAATCCAGGAATGCGCACGGACCTAGTGGGATCCAAAGAAGACACTCGGTGACGGAGTTTGAGGTGCCACCACGCAGACGAACCACCTAATCAACGAGCCATCATCGCTCTTCAGCTTATTCTTCCAGTAATCACAGACCCGAGTGAAGTCCACCATGTACAACCTTGTCCTCATCGCAATCGAGCGGGCATGATAGGAAAGCACATGAACTGGGGGCTCGATCAATCGGAGCCGTTCCATAAGCCAAACCTACCAAAAGCAGGTATTAAAAAAAAAAAAAAAAAAAAAAAAAAAAAAAAACACGAAAAAAAAGAAAAAAAAAAAAGAAGAGAGTCTTTTACCTGCAAAATGACGGGACTTCCCAAATACGGTAGATCACGGTTGGATTTCCTATTGTCCAAGCCCAAAATAATCTCTCCTAAGCATAAGCAAGCTGGGCTCCTGCGCAACTCCATTTGCTCAACAAGGCCCAGGAGACGGGGATCACCTCTCAAGTCGTCATCAACATGCCCTTGGAAGACATACACATGCAACAAGCAAAAGCCAAATGCCCTCCGCCTAGCAACATGAGAAACGGTGGGATCGGCCCTATTGATGAATCGATCTATGAAGTCCAGCATCCTAACACCCTTCGAGGTAACTAGCCGGTCCACCTCAAGTCTAGTCAATCCAAGCAAGTCTCTAAATTTGCTATTATACCCTTGCGAAGTAGAAGGGATGGCAGGCAAGTGTTCAGGATCCCATCCACCGATAGCAGCAATTTCTTCAGGAAATAGGCAAATATCACCTCCAGGGAACGCAAAAACGTGGTAGTTCGGGTCCCAATAGTCAAGGCAAGCATCCAAGAACGGTTTCACAACCTTGATGAGTTTTAAACTCAACAGTGACCCAAAATTATAAGCACCCATATCATGTTTCTCCATATTCGAAAATTCGTTGGTCCATTCCTTCAAGCGGATCTCCAAAGTATTCATGATGAGAAATTTATTTTGAGAATTTTATGTAAATAGACGAAGAAGAGACGGAAGATTTGTGTGAATAAAAGCTCCATCGACGTTTCTATTTATACTAATTTCTGTTTCCAAAAATCCGTCAGAACAGAATACCTTGGGAACAGGCGCAGCACCTGCTGCGTCTCTTCAAAGGAACGCAGCTCATGCTGCGCCTCTTCCTCAGCTTCACTTCTGTGATTTTCCGCGTTGGATCTTTCCTAATTCCATGACGAATAATTTCGTATTCCTACGGGTTATTATTTTGGTAAATACAAGGAGATTACCATGTTTCAGGTTTCCTAAATTCGCGGGCGCGCATTTCGAGGCGACATCGACATTTTTGCCATTTTATAACACTTGTATATTTTCACTTTCATTTTAACTCATCATTTTAGAGAATAGTTTTCGTTTTATATTTCTCATTTATTTCAGAAAATTAATTTTCAATTTATCGAAATTCAACATTTATATTAATTTCAATTTCTTAATTTCATTTCTACATTTCTAACTTATAGATTTCTATTTTTTTTCTTTTTTAGGGGGTAACCCTCCCTACCGTCCGGTCATTTCCGGCAAAATTTTTGCAGTTTTTGCATTCTTCTGAGTCGCTCGTTTTGCGCTAATTAAGGTCATATGTATATACAAATGTATGTTTTGCGTGATTTCTATGTAAATTTCGGCAGCATGACGGCGTAAACCGTCATCTACCAAACCTGTTCGAAACTAACCTGCAGATACAAGCAACACAACCCAGTAGCAAAGGCACTCACGCCGTCGTATATACACCAAACGAAGGAAATGTACAACAAACTGGGGGCTCGAGCCCCAAACAAAGTCCAAAAATGTCTAAATCAGTGTCCAAATGTACAAATGTACAAAATACGGCAAAAGCTACACAAAACTACTGTTGGACGCCCTCCAACTCTGCAACTCTCGCCGCAAGAACGACAATCTCGGCGTCCCGAACCTCGAGCTCCCTCAACAAGCGAGCTGTCTCCTCCCGAGACTGGGTCAACTCTCGCTCCAGCTCGCGGTCACCCTGTAAACAACACAATTGGCTCATGTCAATTGATTCAAGCAAAATCGGAAAATTAAAAAAATCAAAAATGAAGTAGGCGCAAGATTCATACCTGACGACCTCGACCGCCGACAAGTGCCTCGACGGCAGTAGCCCGCAGCCGGTTGGCCACCCTCCACAATGCCACAAACCGAGACGGCGCAACCTGCATTCGCAAAAAAAAAAAAAAAAAAAAAAAAAAAAAGAGAGAAATTCTCAACAATTGAACAAACTCAATCAAATGTGTTCCTACACAAAAGTTATACAAGTTAGAGGCTCACCCTCCGAATCAGATGCTGCCAGTCGTCCAGGCCAGCATCCGTCATAGCTACGTCGAAGTCACGCAGCTCGGAGATCGTCGTCCTCCCGGTCGCGTCAGTGTACTCGAGGGTCACGGGGTACTCTGGGGGCTCGATGCCCGCCGCCTCGACCTCCTGCAAAGACAAATGGTTCTCATTAATCGATGATCTTTCATCATGATTCTCAAATTCAAATCAAGAGGAAGAATAAAAGATACTCACCACTACCGGCCAGTACGCCAACCTCCCGTAAAGGAACGCCGAGTAGTCCTCGCCAGGAAGAAGAAGGGCGTCACCACTGGCACCAGCCAAGTCCGCCTCCCTCTCAGCCTCAGAAGGCTCCATGAACATCGTCCTGGGAGGATCGACGGGAACCGTCAACACGTCCCGAGAGCACTGACGAGCTAAGCGCTCGCCCAAGTACCACACAGGACCCATCGACGTCCTCAACAGCAGTCGGCTCGAGCTCCTAGGTTGAAGGACCTCAGCCACGAAAGGAGGCGCTCCAGCGTACTCCGCCCAAGGTCTGGGCACCCACTGTGACAACATAAACAAGGATCATTCCTATGATCAATTAAAAGCAAATATAAGAAGCGAGTGAATATAAGTAAGATACTCACGCTGTCCAGCTAAAGAGCGTTCACGTCCCGCCGGTAGACGTTGTGAGAAGAACGCTTGCTCTTCGTCCGGCACATCACCCAATCCCTCACCATGGGATAGGCCCTCTCCAGCGGCTCCATCCTCTTGGGCGCGAGGCTCGGGAAGTAGGAATACACCCACGCCTGTAAAGAAAAGTAATCAATGACGATCTTTCGTGATTTGATAAAGAAAGGAATTAACTTTGGTCTAAAGGAAGGTTCATACCTCCAGCAGTAGTCCAGGCTCGACAGCACCAGGAGAAGTCCCCTTCTCCATCAACTCCGGACGAACCATGGCCCTCATGAAGCGGATGAGGACCGCAAAACCAGTAGTGACCCAGTCCCAACGCCCTAGGGAGCTCAGGTCAGGAAGGAAGGGAAGAAGCTTCGTCGACAGCCTCTCGCCCTTGTCTCCGAGGTAAATCGAAGACAGAAACCACCAGAACCACAAACGAGCCCTCTGCTCAGCTGTACAGGGAGGAGGAGCCGTCTCCCTCCCGTCGATCGTAACCAGCGCCGGGGTCTTTCCCGCAAAGTAGTCTCGAGCGTAGGAGCTGGGCACCAAACCCGGCACTGCAACAGCCTTCGGCGACAAGTTCCAGCCGATCAATCTTCTCGCCTCGGCCGAGTCCACCCTCATGGCAGTCTCCGGTCACTCCACCTCCTCGGTCCCGCACGGCAGACCAGAAATCATGCCGTAGTCCTCCAGAGTGACTCCCACCTCACCGAAAGGCATGTGGAACGTGGAAGTCGTGTCCCAGAATCGGTCCAAGAAAGCGCTGACCAAGCTAAGGTTAGCCCGCAGCTTCCTCTTCGCGATATCCCTCCAGACCTGAACCAAAGGACCGAACGCTCCACGCTCTATCATGGCCCGCTCCTCCGCCGACAGCCGGTCGTAGTGCTCCATCGCTGTCGTGTAACCCGAGAACGACCTAATGTTCCCGGCCTCCTATTGTGATTTGAAACAAAAGCTATCTTTAGTTTTGAATAAAATTTGAACAAATGAATGAAAGAGGATGAGTAATGAGTAGTGAATTCCTATTTACCAAACTCTTCAACGTCCTGTAGGACAGGTGACCCTCTGCAGCCCACAGCAGGTGCCTGCTCTCCCAAGTCTCAGCCCACGAAGGAGCTCCTCTCAGCTGACGGCCTCCTCGTCCGACGTTGGCCCGTCTCGGGGCCTCCTCCTCCTCAACAGACCTCCTCCTCATGGACCTCGTCCCCAGCAGCCATCACCGCGGCGATGAAGGCCTGCTCCAAAGCCTCCTCGACAGTAGCAGCGTCTATCTCCATGGGATCTCTCCCAGAAGTAGAAGCCTCATCACCTGCAACATTAAAGCAAATTTAGGCCGCGTCACGTGACGACGAGCCTTGGTTAAGGGATTTCCCAACCTTCCAAAGCCCTGAAATCGCTCTTTTCTTGCCATCCTTGGCCATATTCCCACCGACCCAATCACTCATGTGGTAATTTGGGTCAAGTCAAGCCTAATTTGAAGCCTAGTTCCAGGTTCAAGTCGAAATTTCGGCAGCATTTCGTTATAACGGCGATTATGCCCTAGAAAAGTGCCCTGAAAAAGCCATCACAAACCAAAATTCCGAGATGGTAGAAAGTTTACCCATTATTCAAGGATCCCAAATATCAAGTTTCATCGCAAACGGGCAATCTTAAGGCTATTTTCGAAGCAATTTACGGTTTAGCTGTGAAACCGTCTCAAATTCCACTCAAAGGCTCAAAACTCAACAAAAATTCGAGACAAAGACATGGTTATGTTCCTAATATTACCCATTATCCATTTCTAATGTCAATTTGACAAGGCAAATGCGTTTGGGGGAAAAGCCCCAAAATTTCGATCAAATGGGTCATAAACCCTAATTTTTTCGGCTCAAAATTGAGTGAATATAGACGATTAATGCAAGAATGAGACACATACCTCGATTAGTCATGATTAATGCAAGCTTTTGGATCAAACCTTGGCGGAAATGGTGAAGATTTGAGAGAGAAATTGCGTGATTTGTGTTTCGAAATAATGAACATAAAACTTCTGATTATCGCGTTTTTACGCAGAAGTGACACTTTGGGGAATAGACGCAGCAGGCGTTGCGCCTCTTCCAAGAGACACAGCTCTTGCTGCGCCTCTTCCTTGTGTTCCCTCCATACGGATTTTCAAAAATTCGTTATGAATTCGTTATTTGTGGGCCCATCTTTGGTGCGCCTCTTCCCCGATGGTATTTTATTCTTTTGGTCCGTTTGGCGATTTTATTTCGTTCCGGCCCGCGTAGTCCAACCCAGCAGCAAACCGTCGCGCGTTATTCCTTCCAAAGACCTTTTGCTTGTCGCAACGAGCATATATTCCTTCACAGAATTCGACACACCTTCATTATGTCTCCAGCGAGAGTAAGCGGATATACTTTCCCTCTCATGACAAGAAGAATAATTCCCAATCATGTCTCCAGCGAGAGTAAGCGGGCGTACTGTCCCTCTCAAGACATGAAGATTGACATCTGCTACCTAAGCAGATTTCCCCTCAGCCAGATTCCCTTTGTGTCCCCGCTACTCGCAATTGTTTCTCGAAGACTACCCAAGCAGTTTTCTCTCAGCAGTTCCCGCCTGTGTCCTGCTACTCGCAATATTTCGTGTTTCCCCGCGGAGTTCGACAAGGTGTCGTTCTCCAGAGGTTCCCAAACCAATAGAGTTCCTATACCCAAGCTTTAGTTACCCTTAAGTTGAACTTATATTTGGCCTCCTTCCCGTCAATGCTTTCCTTTAGGGCCCCATACCCTAGCACAATCCTTACATAACTTTTAGGTCTTAACCTTAGCTCCTATGCTTACCCTTAGCTCCTATGCACCCCCGGAAGCATCTCGAGAAGAAGTCTCAGGTATGATCTCTCCTTATGGCTGGCGAGCCTCCTTACGTAGTCTAATAACTTTAAACGACCCTCCCCGATAGTCGACAGACTCTAAAATGTTCCCGACGACAGGTCCTTGGTTCGAGACCCTTGAGCGCCTCGCGTCGCCATAGTCTTCGAGGTTGTAATCTTCGATTGACCTGATGGCTATACTTTGACTTTCGCCTTGTCCAAGCCTCAGTCAAAGTGGGGGCTCTGTAGATACCTCATTTCTGCACCTCCCGCAAACCACCCGGTGATGATTGGGCCGCATGTTTGGTCTACGGAACGATTTGTGACAGTTCGTAAGATTATCGTCAAGTGATCGCTCAAATATTAATGTTTACCTCTTAGTTGTCATCTATGTGCCGGTACGGTCGTTTTGACAGTAATTAGAGTATATTCGGAGTCCGGGCCTAAAACCGTCTCCATTTTCTGATAACCGTTAAATCCCAAGTCAGAATGTTCTGGAATGTTCCGGATATTTCTATTCCATATTTCATAAATTTTATCTTTTAGTAAGCAATTTCCCGTAATATTCACATAAGATATTAAGGGAAACCGAATTATTTCCGTTCTACCATAACTCAAACACGGAAATCTTTCTTTCGCAGAAGGAAACCACTTGGGAACAGACGCAGCAGGTGCTGCGCCTCTTCCAAGAGACGCAGTGGCTGCTGCGCCTCTTCCCAGGTCCTTTTCTGCGTATTTCTCGTATCTTTTTCATATCTTTCCGAGATTTACTTCCAAAGAGTCTCCGAAATCCTAATTCTTCCACGTGATTAATATAAATAGGAGCCTTCGCTCCTCATATTTCTCACGCGAGTGTCCGCTCTTCTCTTCTCCCTTTGCATTCTAGACTTTTATTCTTACTTGTTGGCGCCTACGTGCTTGAACATTCGACCACGTAAGCTCGGATCCTTCCGGGTACCAGCCTCATTTGCATGACCGACCAATTTGACCAACTCCACATCAATCAACTTAATTAATTTAATCGTTTTACTCTTACGAGGGCACTTTCTTTGCATTCGCGTCGAGCATCACTAATCGATATCTTAGTCCTTCTCGTTTCGTCAACATGTAAGTCTGAGGGTGTATAACCTTCCTTTATTTATTGTATTTACTTTTTGTATCATCAATTGTAAGGTTTATGTCGAAAATATCATTAAAACCGATTTCTAAAACCGTGTTTAAAACTCTTTTTTACGGATTTCCAGTACATAACCGTCGAGAAAGGACGCAAGAATCGCCGCGCTCTCTTCGTGAGGCCGCCATGATTCTCGCTTCCTTTCTTCTTCGTTCGTCCTCTGTTATTCGTCAAGTTTCCTTTATTTGTTTCGTTTGTTTGTTAATTCTTCATCATGATAGCATATAATTCGCATGTATATTATTTATCATCATTAACATGTTTTAATCATCATAAATCCGACTTAAATCCCGAGTAATCCAATATTTGCGGTTTTTCGTCATTAAATTCAATCCCGAGTTATAGAGATTCGATTTGTTCAATATTGGGTTTCTGGAATTCGTCTTTGATATAGTTTTTATCTGTCTTTGTTGTAATCATCATATATTCGTCATTGATCCATCGTATTTAACCTAATTAATTGATTTAATTTGTTCACTCATTAATATTTTTCACTTCTATCATTAATCCATCTTATGTTTATTCATTTGCATCCGTTTCATCCATGTTTTATTGTTTTATGACCCTTTATTCACATGTAAATAACCCATTAATCACTTCCATCCGAGTAAATAATTTTAATCAATCATTAAATTTACCAATGAGTATTAACAACACGCAATTCCGGCTTCACAGCCAGAATTCAGGTCAGGAACAGACGCAGCAACTGCTGCGCCTATTCCGAAGGACGCAGCTCTGTTGCGCCTGTTCCAGGTTGGATTATGTCCCTGAACTCCGTTTCTGCTTGACCTAGTTTAATTAGTCTACGTATAATTAACTATTATTCGTATTATCACCTTCTGATTTGTTTCGTTATTTCTTTCTTTTATTCGTTTTCCCAAATTATCCGTTTTAAAGGTATTTTCGACATAAATCACCTAATCCATTGTAATTATTGTAATTTTCATTATTTTAATTTATAATTATTGTATTTCTTTTATCTTTTGTATGTTTTCACATGTAATTGAACATTAAATCCTACTTCGACCCAATTGTATGCTAAATTACGTGTCAACCGACTTAGTCTAATTCTCACATGCTAGGATTAAAACTTGGATGTTGCATTGCATGCATATAGCCGACGATATATCAAGTACGAATAACTTCCCTAATCATTAGTAGAGGCCGCTATCGAGGCGGGCGGGATTAGGTGTTCGATCAAAAGAGCTTCCTAATACGTACCCTCACCCCTTACTCCAGATATCTGTGAACACCCGTGTTCATTGGCATCCGCGAGAGTCATTCTAGACATAGAATGCTAAGGGTAACGATTGCTTAGTGTTCATGTCTCTACTTTGTGTCTTGACATGACGCGAGGTATTCGAACGGTTCCAATTTCCCATAAAAATTGGTGGCGACTCCATACAAAAATGCAAACGCTTGTTTCTCTTTTCCTCCCAAGCGCCCCCGTGGGCACGCCCCGCATGTCCACACATTTGAGCCTTCTTCTTATGGTCAAGCAAAGGGAGATCTCAACTGGGTGTTAGCTATGTCAAAGGAACTCCAAGCATTGGAAGCTAATGGAACTTGGGAGCTTGTTCCTCTGCCTGCTGGTTTCAGAGACATAGGCTCAACGTGGGTATACAAGGTCAAATTTAGACCTGATGGCAGTGTAGAAAGACACAAAGCAAGGCTTGTGGCTAAGGGATATAGTCAAGTAGAAGGCAAAGATTACAAACACACCTTTTTCTCCTGTTGCTAAGTTTGTGACAGTGAGGATTGTCTTGGTTGTGGAAGCTACTAGACAGTGGAAAATCCATCAACTAGACATTAATAATGCATTTCTCCATGGCTTCTTAGATGAAGAAGTGTACATGATGCCACCAGAAGGGTATGATAAAGCA
This sequence comes from Silene latifolia, assembly GCF_048544455.1. Taxonomy (NCBI): domain Eukaryota; kingdom Viridiplantae; phylum Streptophyta; class Magnoliopsida; order Caryophyllales; family Caryophyllaceae; genus Silene; species Silene latifolia. Next base: position 23,018,549 of record NC_133530.1, on the reverse strand, counting down.
TTGCCAGGGCAAGTGTGCAAACTGAAGAGATCATTGTATGGCCTTAAACAAGCATCTAGGCAGTGGAACATTGAACTCACAAAACTCCTTCTGTCTCATCAGTTTGTTCAATCTAAAAGCGATTACTCTTTGTTCATGAGAAAAGAGAATAATCTGGTAACTATAGTACTAGTATATGTAGATGATCTTCTCATTACTGGTAATCACAGCAACTTTATAACTACTCTCAAGCAATCCCTGGGTCAGGCATTCACCATTAAAGATCTTGGATTCATCAGATACTTTCTGGGACTTGAAGTTCTGCAATCTTCAGAGGGCATACTGCTGAACCAAAGAAAGTATGTTCTGGACATCCTCAAAGATACAGGGTTGCAAGATGCAAAACCTGCTGAATTTCCTTTACCAAGAGGCCTGCATTTAACTACTGATGAAGGTGTTCCTCTTCCTGATCCAGAAATATATAGAAGACTGGTTGGCAGGTTGTTGTATCTTAATCTCACTAGGCCTGACTTATCATATGATATACAACACCTTAGCCAATTTTTGAGTGTACCTAGAGAACCTCACTTTCAAGCTGCACTTCATGTAGTAAGATACCTTAAAGGTACTGTTGAGGCTACACTCTTTTATCCTGCAAACAACACTCTTAATTTAAGGGCATTCTGTGATGCAGATTAGGGAACTTGCAAGTTCAGTTGTAGGTCCTTAACTGATCATTGTGTATTCTTAGGTGCTTCACTTATCTCATGGAAAACAAAAAAAACAAAAAACTGTTTCAAAAAGCTCTGCAGAGTCAGGATATAAAGCAATGTCTTACATCGCTTCGAAATTGTATGGGTACAAGGTTTGCTTTGCAGGATTTTGGTGTTCTTTGTTCCTCTTCCCATTGACTTAATTGTGACAATAAAGTCAAGCCAAAGACATTGCACAGAAACCCGGTGTTTCACGAGCGTACCAAGCATATCAATATAGATTGCCATTATATACGAGAAAGAATTCAAGAGGGTTTGATCTGTATTAATCATGTCAAGTCTAGTCTTCAGCTAGCTGATCTTATGACAAAGCCCTTAGGATCTCAACAGCATCACTTTCTATCCTCCAAGTTGGGATTGCAATTCACTCCCTTTCATGTGCATCCAACTTGAGGAGGGGCTATGGAACCAGGTGCTATACTAAGGAAGAAGACGAAGCTCCTCACTGCACCTGATTGTTGATAGTAGTAGGTTCTAGATAGTCATTGTATAGCTGGCATAGTTGACTGAGTGTAACTAACTTTGACTGAGTTTGTTACAACTTAGTTTTGTATATAAGTGTAAATTGTAACAGAATTTGTTAAGTTAATACAATCAATCACAATTTTAATTTACCTTTCTCTCTCATAATTTTCTCACTAAATTTACCTAGATATTTTCATACTCAAAGCTTCATAATCTTCATCAATAGCGACTGCTAGCTTCATTAATGGCGGTCTATTAGCTTACTCTGTCCATTTTCACACACACATATACTCATATATGTTGTAGGATTAACCATGGCTGATGGCCCATGGCCCATGGTCCTTTTGTTAATCGTGGCAGCTCATATGAACTTTGAGGTAATAAACTTTGGAAAAATCAGTCCATCTCATTGAAAACGGTTACTATCTGTCACAAGCTGAAGACGGATAGTGGCCCTCTCACAAAATGCAAGTGGGAAGGTAAGTGGGGTATCCATTTCCCCCTACTTGCACTATCTATTTGCATTTTGTAAGAGGAACACTATCCGTCTTCAACTTATGACGAATAGTATCCGTCTTCAATGAGAATTTGTGTGGAAAAATACATATATGTTCAAAAATAAATAAGGTACATTCAAAGTATGTTCATATTTCTCTAGTCTACTTGATGATTTTAAGCTGTACTAGTTTCCAAATTATTTAAGGTTGTACGCTCTATTGTTAAGATAGTTCTACACTTGTACTTTTTTTTAAAGTTTGAAAAATCTCGTGTAAATATAATGGAAAAGATATGAATTCCTTGCATAGTTGCCTGTAAATTGAAACAACACTAAAACCGACTCAAACAAACTACTTCCATCCTTTTCGGTCATTTGTTTACATATTCCATTTTGAAATCTCTGTCAATTGTTTAACATTCTATTTTATGAATGTCTTTAAAAAGTAATTTGATCATCCATACTCAATTTGGTTCACTTGTTATCTAATAATTGTTCATCCTCTTTCCTTGGTCTTTGTGACAAAACCAATTGGTAGATTATACAACCAGTTGTATACATTTGGTTGTATAGATTTAGAGCTTTATAATAAAGGATTTGAGCTTTTATGTACAATTTACGAGCTTTATTGGAAATCATCTGAGCGCCTTCATAAAAAATTTAAACTCAATATATCAATCAATCAATCAATCAATCAATCAATCAATAACATATATTAATTCCAAAAACAAAGGGACTTCAATGTAATTAAAGAAATTTATACAGATTAATTATACCATATAGTTTTAAATCGATAGCACCGTGTGATGGACCCCATAAAGGGACATCAATGTAAATATTATATAGTTTTGGTTAAAAGTATAATATAAAGATGCCTTGATAAAGAATACTTATGGAAAGTACATTAAATTAAAGTAATTAATTTTAGAAAACACAATAATATAGTGATTTTTCTTAAAATTAACATGCCCCGCTTATGGAATTAATTAGTATCATCATAGAATTATAAATTAAATTAAATGTAGTAAAAGTAATAGTAGCAGCAACGGGATTAATAAAATAACGGTATTATAAATGTGAGAGTAGTGACAGTTATAATAATGAGAGTGGGAGTAGTGAATGTAACAACGAATGTAGTGAAAGTAACATGGGTAACAATGAAAAAAAATATGAACAATTAAATAACGAATCGACTCAAGGAACCATTTTATTTATTTAAATATAAGTCGGATAAAATTAACGGGAATAATGAATTTAACAGAAAAAAATAGAGGAAATAGTAAAAGAAACAATATAGTTTATCTCAATGAAAATAAAATTTAACGGTAAAAAGAGGTAGCCTGGGCGAAGCCGGCACCAAACCTAGTTTTAATAAAACTCAAAAGTAATACATATATAAGCTCAATTAGATTTTAATTTTGACACCTACAAAATTAAAATGTAACTCAAAAATTTTAAAAGCTCGAAAAGATTGCATATAAGCTCAATTAGATTTGTTTTGGATGTACCATGCTCATATACATTTGGATGTATACTCCTATTTGTGTGGCAAAACCAAAGGAAAACAAATGACCGAAATCGGCGGGACGGAAAGAGTACTTTTGGGCGTTATGTAAGTGGCTACGAATCTATCCTAGATAGTTTACATTTTCATTTTTAACATGTTTTTGGGCTGTAGATTCGTAGCCAATTACATAATGTTTGAATATAAAACCGACTCAATAATAGCATATTTTAACTAATCTTTAGACCGGGACTCGGAGAGTGAGCTTGATACTTTTAGAAACGAAATAACATAAAAGATATTGGTTATGAAACCCTATTTCTTATAGAGCTTTTCTTTTTGTTAACCTTTATGTTCCGCATTTTTGTGATCATGTAATTCCTTATGTGTAGACATTTCCTTAGGCATTTCGCATTTCCAGTCTTTAGGTGGAGATGATGTCCATGTTGATGTTTTTTCCGCATTTTTGTGATCATGTAATTCCTTATGTGTAGACATTTCCTTAGGCATTTCGCATTTCCAGTCTTTAGGTGGAGATGATGTCCATGTTGATGTTTTTTCTTTGTTGTTCTTATTTCCTCCTTTCACCATCTAATACATAAATCAAATCCAATTATTCAACAATCAACCAGCAATCAAATCAAATTGAAGATTATCCCCTCAAAAAAAAAACAAGTTGAGGATTACAATGTAATTTTGGATGTACCATGCTCATATACATTTGGATGTATAGTCCTATTTGTGTGGCAAAACCAAATTAAAGGAAAACAAATGACCAAAATCAGCGGGACGGAAGGAGTACTTTTGGTCGTGTATATCCATACTCAATTTGTCCAGCACGGCCCATTGCCATCTATAATTAAGACTGGTTAACCATGATTTTATCTTGATACTTGACAAATTTGCATATATATATTATTCAGTGATCAGTGATTAGGGTCTTAACCCAACATTAAAACTACCCAAAAAAATAAAATTAAAAAGACAACAATAATAACAATAGTCATGCAAAAATGCAAAATAAATCTAACAATAACTATGACAAATACTAATAAGTCGTGGCAAAATTTTAATAAATTGTGTTGACTGGTATATATATTGTGGCAATATAGATAACATAAAAATAACGTAGGTATCTTGGAATTTTTTATTGTTTAAAAACCTACATTTTGATATAAATGTATTATTGTTTGTGTTGTTGGAACATTAGATGTCAATCTACCAATTGTTCATTATTGTAGATCTAATTGTTTAATATACCCAAGTCAAATTTACAAGAACATGTCCATTATTGATATCCATGTGTCTAATCAAATTTATAAGAACATGTCCATTATTCTTTGTATTTGAATATATAAATTAGTGACATAAACACTAATTATTACATTGAGTTCCAGATCTTAAGATTAATTTCATATTTGCTTTTTTAGATGTCAGAAACCGTGAAATATGGCATCTGCAAGGAAAAGATTCATGCCCTGATCTACAAAGTGTTTTACTCAAGTTCCAAGTCCGCATCAGCCAGAACATGGCGGTTGTGGTGGTCGGAGGAGTGATAATAGGGTTTGTTCAAACGGAAATGCGAATTAGGCAAGACACTAATTTCAAGGCTGTGAAAAATAACTACTGAATTGTATTGTTGTATTGCAGGTTATACCTAAACAGGCTGCGAGTTTCGTCATTGTGCTTTTGAAGATTGAGAGCAGCCTCTTGGAAATTAGGGGCATGAAATGTTGTGTTGCAAGTGGAACAGGTGACAAATTGGGCTGCTTCTTGCTTCACCATCTATAATAAGAAATTGATCAATTTAGCAACATAACTGACCAAAAAGGATGCTCACAAGTACCACGTCATTAGTAAACATCAATCTCAACAGATTAATCATACTTAATTAATTAATTAAGACATTGATCAATTAGCAACCTAATTGAGTAAAAAGGATGGTCAAGTAGTACGTAACGTCGATCACAATCATTGTCATTAGTAACATCAATCTCAACAACCAGTCTATCATTAAATTAAATAATCATCCCCTATTTACTAAATGAATAGGTGATTCTACGTTTTTTCCCGCCTAAAATATTAACTTTTAATTGGGCTTTTAATTTTTGCATTCTACTATGGGCCAAGTCTAACGTAAAAAATGATTGCCAAAAAAGAAAATATAACGTCCTTCTATTCAAAATATGTGATATATTAACAAGGCTAAATTTGTGATAATAAAGGAAGATTTAGGAGGGAGGAATATTTACTAAATGTTTACTAAATGAATAGATCCGTCTAAGCATGAGTATGTAGACATAATGAACTTCCAAAAATTATTGTCTTATATCACGTGATCTAAACTAGGAAATAAGGCAATAATTTATAGACGTAGCTATCGCATTCAAGATTAGTAAATATTAATCAAGCTCTTAGCAAATTTACTGATAAGATTACTTAAAATCCCCTTATTATCTACTAAAAGAATAGGTGGAACTCTAAATTTTCCCGCCTAAAATTTTAAAATCTAAAATTGGGTTATTATTATAGTCTATTCTATATAGGTGTATCTTGAACTATAAATGGATATAATCTTTTAATTGGATATATTCATAAATTTAAATGCTCACAATCTGCAAGATTTGCCTCCACGGGTTTTATAATAAAAAATTCATTGATTTTCTATGAAAATATAAGAAATTGCGGATCAAAATTACAAAATAAATAAAATGTTTTAAAATAAAATGATTATGAAAAATGATCTCATTAAAATAGACATTTCTAACCCTACTCAATTCTCTAGATTACTTTTTCAATATTGAGTTTTTTTTTTCAAATAAAAATGTACAGATAACGGACGCATAAAAAATTAATGAATTGTCAAATTATAAACTAAAAAGTAATAAATTGCACGAGGCCGATACTAATAATACATTAAAATGTGAAACCTCTATATATACCGCGCATTGCGCGGGATATAAACTAGTAATTAATTAAGCCATTAATTATTATTAGTTGAATATTTTAATAAATCATCATTATCAAATCAATCATTCAATTCAAAATATCAGAGTATCAGATCCTATTATTAATTTAAATAATCTTACAGCTGAATATTTTAATAGATCGTCACTGTCAAATCATTTAATTCAAAGCAGAATATCAGATCTGGGTATTTCATACCTTGTTAACTGCGGCGCCTTTGATTGTTGGGTTTCTGCTTTTAGAAAAAGTGTAATGGATATAAAGTTCTTCCTTTCCTTTGCCACATCATATTTTGACAATCTCGATAATCTCAAATTTTTTGTCACAATGGGAAAATTTTTAAATAAAATTCTTCTTTAATCTATAACTAAATTGATAATGTAATTAACTGGTTAATTTTTCATTGGAATTCACAATCTTTTCTTGTTTTTTGAAAGAACTTGGGTTTTGTTTTCAAACCAAGTTTGTTAATTTGAGAATAAACTTTTGTTTGCAATGGGACAAACTTCATTTTAGAGTTTGATTTTAACAAACCCATTAAAAAAAACTCTCCATTGTTATTGCTCACAAATACTACTATACAACCAGTTGTATAATAAACATTGTACAATCATATACATATATTAATCCGAGCTTATGTGTAACTTTTCTGAGTTTTATAAGAGCTGTTTTTTATGTTTAAGTGTGTGAGTTCAAAAACTTTACAACATAACTCAGATTTTTTTAAATAAAACTCGTTTTAATACACAGTTTGAATTATACACCGTACAACTACATACAACTGATTGTATAATCTACTAATTGTTATTTCTCTTAGGTTTCAACACACTCCAAAATATTTCACTTTTATAGATCCAACAGTCACACCCCCTTTTTACATGTTATACACCTAACTTTTTCGTTTCTTTTCTTATTTTATTTTTATTTCCCCCTTTATTTTTCTAAAACATTTCTCGCAAATTTAAATATCGAATTTTTGGAATTAATACCCGCGATGATTTTAATGTTTATTTATTTTGTTCGTGTAATTAAAATCATTTTAGCATCAAAATATTCGGATCCTGTAAGTTCAGTTCAGATCCTATAAGTTCAATTCAGTTTAGATCCAATAAGTTCAGTTCAAATCTTACAAGTTCAGAAAATTTTAATTCGGATCCTATAAGTTCAGTTCAGATCCGTTTAAGTGCAAAAGAACAGAGCCTAACCGGTCTTTTTTAAGACGATAATACAGGTAGATGGAATAAGAGTTTGTCATTCTCTACCCGCTCTCTAGGCAATCTGCTTTTCATCTCATGCATTTATTTAAACTGTTTTGTTATTTAAGACAGATATATACATCTTAAACAATAATTTGTAATTAAATATATAATGTTTGGTGATTTTTCCAAGTTCCAATCATAGCCCATCATGTCACAAAGTGAACCCATTATTTACAAACTTATTTACTTACTTTAAGATAACAAGTAGTAAAAATAGAGATGGCTAACCAATTTACTCCTTCCCGTCCACTTCAAAGATAACATGGAACCACTTTTTCTCTCACAAAAAATAGGTTTAGTTACCTTTGGAGTGGATGAGAGGGAGTAAAATGGTTTACCTTTCTTCTAGGAGTTTTAGGTGATTAATTTCTACACCACTTCAATCCTATTAACTTTTTACCATCATTGGTTCAATGTACTTAATTACCTAGCAGCTATTTACATTATTTTTTTTTTTTTTTTTTTGAGAAAAAACACCCGAATGTGTTACTTTAATAAGGAACAATCAAACATAACAGCATTGTTTGCGACCGGTGGGAGATTATCCAACCAAGTCATCTTACCAAGAACACGGGGCCTAATATGCGCTAAAGCATGCGCCACACAATTGTTAATCCTACTTGTATGCGAGAAAATAACAGAAACAAAACTATGACAAATCTAAATAATATCATCTACAATTAACGAAAAAATGCTCCTTACTTGACGCTTCTCCTTTACCGCATCCACAACCTGGAGACAGTCACTTTCGATTACCACATGTCGATGACCCCTTGCTAGCGCTTCCTGTAAACCATCCAACATTGCAACCGCCTCAGCTATCACCGGCTCCCATTGTTGTTTTCGTCCTATGGCAATTCCCCACAACACCGACCCATCCCCACCCCGACAAACAACACCCGTGTCAGACCCCTCCCCCTCAACCACTCCCGCATCCACATTCAGCTTTACGTAGCCACTCGGTGCCGATTGCCACCCCTCACTCCCACCTTGTGCCTCCATACGTCCTCCCCCCTTCCCCCTGACATAACTCCCCCCATCCATCATCGTCATCTCGCTTAGCACATCCATGGCTCTCGTAACAACCGAGTCTGGGGCAGCCTCAATGCCATCGAACACCACCTTATTCCTATGCTCCCATATTGCCCAACAACCTACCATAAATTTGCCATACTCCGCACGCCCTAGCTCCTTCCACCGGGACTACACCCAACCCCTCACCTCTCCTACGTCTCTATGCTCCTCGCTCTCCATTCCTAAGCCTTCCCACATCCATTGAGCGACCCTGCAATCTTGAAAAAGATGCAAACTCGATTCATTGTAAGCAAAACAAAAAGGACAGACAGACGACTCACCTCCAACTCGGGCTGCAATGATCACTTTGGTTGCTAAAGCTTCGCCACACAGCTGCCAGAAGAAGAGTTTAACACGGGGCCAAACCGGAACTTTCCACAATCTGCTCCACAACTATTTCCCGCGCTCCCCATCCGACTGTTCAGCTATGTCGAGGCCGTCCCCAGCAAGCAACTTATAGGCCGTCTTCACCGTATACATCCCATCACGCTCAGGCCCCCAATACCACGTATCCTGCGGGTTATTTGGGCTAATTCGAAAATTAGATATGCGGTCACATTCGAACGGTAACATGGGCTGCCCAATCTTCTCTTCGTCCCAACCATTCGCACTTCCATTCAACAAATCAGAAACCCGCATTGTCTCATTTCCTTGAATACATGGCGAGATTACCTTGCCCGTCTGAGTCCCCGGAATCCAAGCATGCTTCCATATAAATGTCGACTGCCCATTACCAATCCGCCTTCTAAGCCCTCTCTCCAAAATCGTTCGTGCCTCCACCAATCCTCTCCAAGTGTAGCTTGGGTCCCCCCCTCCCCCCATTCCAGCTTCCATGAACTTGTTATTCGGGTAGTATTTGGCCTTCATAATACGTGCCCAAAGGCTGTCCGGGCAGATAGTTAACCTCCAAGCTTGCTTACCAAGTAGAGCTAGGTTGAAACATCGAAAATCACGGAACCCCATTCCACCTTCCCCCTTCGGTTTGCACAAATTTTTCCAGGCGACCCAAGCCATTCCTTTTCGCCCTTCTTCATGCCCCCACCAAAAGCGAGAAACCATCGACCTCAACTCATCACAAAAATTGGACGGGATTTTGAACACACTCATCACATAGGTAGGAAGCGAATTGGCAACTGTCTTTATAAGAACTTCCTTACCAGCCCTAGACAATAATTTCCCGCACCAACCGTGAAGTCGCTTGCTCAATTTATCACGGATAATATCTGTAAGAGGCTTCTTTGACCGCCCAAGAACAGTGGGTAGTCCGAGATACTTCTCCTGCTCAGCCACTTCCACCACCCCGAGCCTACCCGCCACCATAGCTCTACGTTCCTCCGTGACACCTTTGCTGAAGGAGACCGTTGTCTTATCCAAGCTAACCAGCTGACCTGAGGCCGCCTTATATCATCGAAGAATATCATTAATAACATTAGCTTCTGATAGGGTAGCCTTCATGAAAAAAATACTATCATCCGCAAAAAGAAGATGGGAAATAGTTGGTGCTTGAGCTGAGACCTTAATACCGTGTAACGAGTTCGCTTCAACCGCCCTTCGCAGCATATTCGACATTGCTTCAGCACACAAAATAAAAAGGTACGAAGATAACGGGTCACCTTGTCTCAGACCTCGGGTTGGCCGAAATTCTTCAGTTGGTTCACCATTGATAAGGACCGAAAAGGCAATAGTAGATACACAGTCCATAACCCGATCAACCCAAGGCCTATCAAACCCCATAGTAGCAAGCACACATCTCAAAAACTCCCACTCTACCCTATCATACGCCTTAGCCATATCTAATTTGATTGTCATGTACCCCTCCCCATGTCTACAATTTTTCATATAGTGGAAGAGCTCAAAAGCAATTAAAATGTTATCCGTGATCAACCGACCCGGTGTGAATGCACTTTGGTTCTCCGAAACAATTTCCCCAAGGAAAATCTTTAACCTGTTAGCCAAAACCTTCGAAACTAGCTTATACACCACATTGCATAAACTAATAGGCCTGAAATCCTGGATTTTATCGGGTGTTTTTTTTTTAAGGATTAGGACAATATTGGTTTTATTTACCTCCATAGCCGATGCTTCACCTCTCAGAATTCGAAGGGTCGAGCTCACCACCTCCGGGCCAATAAGGTGCCAGTATGTTTGGAAGAACAGCCTATTCATTCCATCCGGTCCAGGTGCCTTGAATGGGTGCATTTGGTTCAAAGCATCAACAATCTCTTCCTCCCCGTACTCTGCTCTCAAAACCATATTCATTCTATCATTCACTCGGCCTTCCAAACCCGTCACCACATCATCGAAGTTAGCTGGTTGCATCGTGGTAAAAAGCTCCTAGAAATAGGCCACGGCAACCGCAGCTACAGCCTCGTCCCCACTTCGCACAATCCCCGCATCATCCTTCAATTTTGAGATATGGTTTTTACTCCTCCGATCAGTAGCTTTATTATGGAAAAAGGTGGTATTTCGGTCCCCATCTCGAAGCCATAGAGCTCTCGATCGTTGGCGCCAATATTTTTCTTCTTGTCTACTAAGGTCCGCAAGTTCAGCAATCAATTTCCGTCGTCGCTTCACCTCAGTCTCATCCCGGCTACCCTCGTTCAATCGTGCCAATTGCCTTCGTTTTCGATCCATGGCCAACCCAATCTTACCTATATTAACCTTCTTCCATTTTTGCAGCTCCTTCGCACAAGCCTTCAATGATTCCACCAGATTTCCCCGTCCCATCTCCACCCCTCTACCCACGGCATCCTCACACCCCTCTTCTCCCACCCAAATCTGCTCAAACCGAAGCCGTCTTCTTCCATTTCCCTTGACATCTCTCCTATCACAATACAATTTTATAGGAGCATGGTCAGACCACTCCCGATCGAGGTGAAACAATCTCGCATAAGAAAACATATCAAGCCACGAACTAGTGCACATCGCTCTATCAAGCATACATTGTCTATTCGCTTCCCTCGCTTGTCCATTATCCCAAGTAAATTGATACCCTTCCCACGAAACATCCCTATGCTCACAATCATCCACAGCCGACTGAAAGTTATTCATCTTCCATTGAGCTCGGCTCCCGCCCTTCATCTCCGTAGAGTAAAGAATCTCATTAAAATCTCCAATGCATATCCATGGCAACGAGGATTGCCTACTCAAGACCCGTAACAGTTCCCAAGATAAGTGACGATCTGCTACAGCTGGCCACCCATAAAAGCCTGTAACTCTCCACTCTCGATTATCTTCTTTAATTGTAAAATCCATATGGTGGACAGAAGCGGAAACAAAATTACAATCAATATCTTTCTTCCATAAAAAAGCAAGACCCCCCGACCTCCCCATGCAATCAACTTCTATCCCATAATACCCATCAAGTCCCTCCCGTATCCTCCTCATATCACAACCACAAAGTTTCGTCTCGCATAAAAACAGCATGGCCGGGGCTTCTCTCCGTACTAAAGTACGGAGGGCTCGAGCACTGTCGGGGCTGCCCAATCCCCGGCAGTTAAGGCTTAGGAGATTCATTTTGCCGGACAGGGTTGAGTGCCCTCAACCTCCGCCTCAGGTAATAAGACGCCCCCATCAGTAGTTACTTTGACCTTCTTCGACTCCCCATGCATCCTTACATCATCCCTAGTTCGCTTCCCTAGTTCTAGCAGCCTCAAGTCACTACCTTCAAAATTACCATTACGCACTAACCTCGTCTAGCTCTTCTTCGTCGTGCCCCCCCCCCCCTTATCATTACCATCACGAGTAACCCGTGAACTATCGCTCTCAACCTCCATATACCCATCCTGCTGCTCAGACCCCCTATTGCTCCCCATACTCATCAGCTCCCTCCATCGTCCCCCCCTCCCCAACGACAGTCCCTCCATCATGATCCAAGCCCTCTCCCTCACTCTGTGTATCAGCTAACACCCTCGCCACACCCCTCCCATCTTGTAAACTCCTCTCCCGTTGCTCCCCATCTTCCACTTCATGCCCATGTTGCTGATTAGGCTCCCTCTTCTCGGATTTTTTTTATTTCAATTCCAAAGCAATTGACTGCAGCTTTTCGATCATCTTACCAATATCTGTCTCTTCATCCTCTTTATCGGTTGTTTCAAACACTGCTGACAAGTCCCTTCTGGCTTTGCTCGAATTCGGTCCCTCCTTCACCGTTTTGGTAACCTTCCATGGCGAGGCTCGTAGCCATTCTCCGAACTCCAACTCGTCCTCCTCATAGGGCCCCTCCTCACAGTCTTTCTCTCTATGTCCAATAACTCCACATCCATAACAAAAGAGCGGAAGTCGTTCGTACTTTACATCGAACTGTACAACATGACCTTGCTTCATTCTGATGGGGATGCATTTCTTCAATGGCTGTCTAACATCATGAAGAACCCGAATTCGTACTGCCCTATCTAATTCGTTATTCGGACCCACCTCCATATCAACAAACTTCCCTAAATTCTCCCATATTTTCATAGCATTTGCCCTACTCGATATACCATGGATAGGGAGATCATAAACCCTCGACCATATGGGAAATCGAAATAGAGGAACATCCGTAAGTTTACCTGAGGCATTCGGTTCATTGAAGCACCACACAAATTTTTCGAAGTGCCACGGTTGACCCTCCAAAACCCTAGCTTTATCCCGTTCCGAGCCAAACTTGAAGACGAAAGTTTTCTCCTTAGCATCAACTACATTCCCTGCTATTGGTTTCACCGGGTTCCAAATCTTCACCATGGTATCGATGGCTGCCCTAACGTTCATCGCCCTTCCTGCCCAAAGTTTACCCACAAGCATAGCACAGGGTTTCGTTCCCCTCCCATCTGATTCTTCTTCCCACTCAAAAGCAGCATCAATTCCATCCTCCACCTCTTCAACCGGTTGTTTCCCGTTCCGTTGTAACCCCCGTGTATCGCCCATCCTCTGACCCTGCTTAAAAAAAGCAAAAACAAACAAAGAAAACAAACAGAAAGCTAATCTCACGATCAAAACCATGAGAGAAACCTCGAGTTCAAGGAGAGCCCTAAGAGAATTAGACGGAAACCCTAGGAGGCTCTAGACATTTTACTCCACATTGGTATTATTATACTAGTTACATTATTTATTTAACCATTATTATCCTTGAGAATATTTTCTTTTAGTTTTCTTTCTTTCCCTTGTTTAGGCGTTAATTATTTCTTTGAAATATTTCGTTAGTTGGACCATACCTCTAAGTTGGCAGATATTCCTATTAAGGACGGACAAAGGTAAATCAACTTTCTAAGGAGGGTGAAAAGTTGAAGATACATAATTTTACGCGAATGTGGTAATTAGCCTCCATAACTTTAGTCAATTGTAAAATTAGGCTCCATAACTTACAAATGTAGTAATTAGGCCCCATAACTTTAACAAAAAGTGAAGTTTAACTCAATTTCTCTTTTCAACTTAAATCATATCACTAATAATAATTTCTTATTATGGTTCAACCACTAATAATAATTTCTTTCTGTTCGATCTTAACATAAGAATAAGATTGTATGATTCTGGAACATTTGAGGTACTTGTGACATTATTGACGGAAATATCGAAATATTCAAGTAATGTTGTTGAATTTATCAGTATTAATGTATTATTATTGTAATTTCGATGAAATAAAATTAAAATTCATATAGTTTTCGATTAAATTTATAAAATGATAAAATCGGATTGTAATTTTTTCGTTTGGGAATATTCAAACTTGTAAGTTGTACTTCAAATATTTTCTCGTACTTTTCATACACTTGTTTGTATCCCAGAATACACGAAATTGAAAATAAAGTGATTTTCGATTATGACAAAACAGTTGCAAGGGTGCTACTGTACTCGTTGGAAAGGTGGGACTGTAGGCTTTCTAGGGATGGTGATTGGTGACATTGTTGACGGAAATATCGAAATGGGAAAGGTTCTAGAAGGTCATGGCTAACTAATTATTTGTTTCCCCTTGTTTTCCTATGTTACTTTGGTAATTCGGAAATTTTGATTTTCGATTACCGCTCTCATCCGTGAGGATGTTATGGGTCAATTTCAATTGACCTAGTTTTCTTTCCTTTAAAAAATAAAAAATTAATTATGGGGATTGACCTCTTGCACTACTGACTAAGTGACCGTCAATGTAACTCTCCTATAAGACCGTCTTATAGCATATGACGGACTCAATAGGATAAATTAGCCGAACAACCAATTATCATAAAGCCACATCTAAGGACTCTCTCAATTCTATCGATGAATAGACCAAAGCTACCATCACCTACTCGGCTACACACGATCCGTCAATCCCCACTCCCACCGACCACCCCTTCAGCAACGACCGACCCAACCAGCGACTCTGATCACTCCACCATGCTCAATTAGTTCTCCTTCACCAACCGACTAACTCAGGTAGAAAAAGAACGTCGAGTTACCGTAAAAAAAGCAATTTATTTGTCTTAGAAGAATTCATAAAGAAAAGTAATATGGATAGCGACGTCTTAAATGGGAATTGTGTTGAAAGAATAATCATTCTAAATAATCAAATTCTAAATTAGTTTGACCCAAAACACTTGAATTTAGCGTCCTCCGTTACTTAAAGTTTTAGGTCCGTTTTTCTGTTCACATAACTTACTTTTTTAATCTTCGGTCCGATTAAGTACGATACTATCTTGTCCAATTTCGGACTGATGCTCACATCTACCTTAGACTTTGCTTATTCAACCTTGCTATATGGACTTTTACATAAGAAAAACTTTAATTAGGTAAAATGTTTTGAATATGGGTAAAGATTAAAGTACAAGTTCAGTATTTAAATGATTTTTTTTCCAAAATGGAGTTTTCTAACAAACAAATTAGCGAAATGGGTTGTTTTTCAAAGTATTTTCCGAAAATGGGTCCACGTAGGATCGGATTTGGCGAAGCTAGGTTAAGAATTCAAGTCGCTTCGTCGGTGAGCGATTTTACGTGAAGTCGCTCAGCCACTGAGCGACCCTAGCAAGCGACAAAAAAAATCAAAAATGGAGATAGCTGGAATCAAACATCAGACGTTTCGCTCAAGTAAGGGATGTTATGTATACTACCAATCTACCAATGATACACGGGTATTTCAATGCTAACTTGTAGCACTTAAATACATAACTACCATAACTATTTGTCCCTGCGTTATTTTTTTTTTTTTTTTGAGACAAACGTCCCTGCGTTATTTGCATTAAATATTTAACTTCAATGTCTAAAGATATCACAATGATTACCTTTGCCTAGTGGTTAATTCATGAATTGTGTCGTGTGGGTAAGAAGTCTGATGTTTGACTCACGCTAGCAAACATTATTTGTTCTTTTTACTAGTTTAGATCCCGTGCAATGAATGCGCGGTATTTATAGAATTTTTTTATTTTTTTTATTATTTAATTAGGTTAGACTTTGTGCATTAAATGCACATCTTATAAAGTTTTTTTTTATTCATACTAAATTAGATATATAATAGTGTTATCTCATTATTTGTTCATTTTTTCTCATCCTTGCATTTTGCTTTGAGAGATAAAAAGTTTAAACTGAAAATTAATTAGAAGAATTGAGTAGCATGTTGAAATGTAATTTTGTAAATAATATTTTTTTGTACCGCAAAGTTAATGATTCCAATTTTTAATTTTTCTCATTTTTTGTCTCGAAAGTAATTAACACAGTTTATAATTTTGTTATTTACATAGTATGAGTCAAGTCATTCTCAAATAATAAAATTATTAAAATATTTAGTAAACCATAGTTTGATACAATTTTTTTTATTAAAATATTTTAATTAAAAGATTAGAGTTTAGTAAAAAAAAATATAACTTGATGAAATATTTATTTTAATGAAAAGATAATAAGTTAATGAAATAAATTATTATAATTATTAGTTACCTTATTTAGTTAATGTATACATAATTGTTATTAACTACCTTATTTAGAAAGATGCTTTTTGGAGGAAAAATTTGTGAGATGGCCTATTCATTTAGTAAATAGGGGATTGCAAAAGTATTTTAATAAGGGAGAAATCGCCGGGCCCCTAAGCGATTAGGGCTCAAGTCGCTGGGCCTCTAAGCGACTTGGGCTAGGATCAAAGGTCCTTAAAAGCAATTGTAATTTCATGCCAACCAAGATATAATCGCTTAGCGGGAAAGCGATTTGAATACAACTCTAGTTTCGGGTATGACTTGGACCAATTTTGGATAATAACTTTCAACAAAACCCTTTTTTGTTAATTTCTTCAATTTTAAGCCCTATTTTTGAAAAAAATTCGGATTTCTTATGACTTTTTCGCTTAAGTGTGATTAACGCCCCTAGTTAGGTCAATTGTGAGTTTAAACACTTTAAGTTTAGATGCAGTAAATACAAAATACGCACCACAACTTTGACTAAAATGAAATATTTCAACTAAAATTGCACCAAAAAATCCCCTATTTACTAAAAGAACTAGTTTGAAAGCCCGTACTTTGTACGGGTTAATGACTTTGATTATTTTAATACTAAGTTATAGAACATTATCGAGTAGGTGTTTCGAAGTTCAAATCCGAGTATCACATAATTCTAAGAAAAATGAAACATCATAATCCTTTATGGTCTCTTGATAAGCACTTGATTATAAGCATTAAGTAGCCTCTAAAGCTTTGTTATCTCGAATTTTAGCAAAATTTATTAAATACTAATCATCATAAATGTAAGCCAATCGGCGCGCTTTGATAGTCCTTATGAGCCCTTATGATTAATATAAAGATAGGTGTTTCGAAGTTCAAATCCGGGTGTCACATAATTCTAAAAAAAAAAAAGAAATATCTTAATCATTTATGGTCTCTTGATACGTACTTTATTCTAAACATTAAGTAGTGCCTCTAAAGCTTTGTTATCTCGAATTCTAGCAAAATTTATTAAGTACTAATCATCATAAGTGTAAGCCAATGGGGGCGCTTTGATAACCCTTATAATTTATACAAAGACAGGTGTGAAATTAATGAATAGTTTACATTTACTATATTTTGGTATGGAGAATAAAGCAAATATAAACTACTGGACGGAGGGAGTATGTATTTTGTTTGAACCATATACCTATAACCTTCAAATATGGACAATTTACTTACACATGTCATTCTTATAAGTTAGTCATTTCAAATTTTTTTGTTCAATTAATAAGACCGTCTTACATAATAATAATAATTAATCTTCTAATTACTGATACATAGATTTCATTTTTATGTTCTTTCTTTTACAAAGCACATGTAATGTAAACTCATATGATCATATTATTGCTATTATTCTACCGTAAAGGCGTAAAGGATAAATCCGTCTATGTTTTTTGCCACTATAAGCAAACATACAATTTAGCGACAACAAAATTACAGTTTGTTAAATTTTGATTTTAACCGTTAATAATAGAAACTTCTAAGAGCTCTCTTTCACAATAGTTAAGTGACTCAAAAGATTTTGGGTTGATTCCCAAGTTTCAAGGATGGCTTCTATTTATATCATAAGATCACCCTACCTTTTGCATGTTAATCTTTCAATGTGGGACAAATCTACTATTTATACGTAGTATATTCACAGCACCTCAATTATTTTTCAACGTGGGACAAATAACATACTAATAAATACACCACATTTTTCACACCTAGCTCGACATCCAACCCGAATCCCGATATACAGACAATTGCTACTCATTATATCTAATAGTAGTTATATTTAATATTTAATAATATGAGCAACTACTATATGTTAATATTCGTACATTCAACATCCAATCCAATTAATAATGAGCAAATACTAACAAACTAATCTTATCTAGAGTCTAAAGTTTTTCGCACATATATAGGTAACATTTGTGCAATTTTATCTTATTGCTGACAAACTAATCTTATCTAAAATCCAAAAATTTTCTTACGTATAAAATTAACATTTTTTTCGGATAAATATTAAGTACTCCGTAGTTTTTAAGGTAGGACTCTCTAGATGAAAAAAATGTTAAAACTTGAAAAATTAACATTATGTAACGTTACTTTTAAAGTCTCTTATATAATAAAAATACTAAATCAAATAACTTACTTAAAAATTCAGCTTAAAAAATTAAAAAAATAAATAACTTATTGCTAAAATACTAAATTTGAGTAGAAAAAGAGATGATATAACAATATATAATTATATAATTGTGAAACCACCAAAATCAAAAGAATAATACAAATAAATTTCACTATTGTGGAAGTAATAATAAAAACTCTTATAAGAGCTATCTAAGATAATATTTAAGAGACTCAAAAAATTTTGGGTAGATATTTAAGTTCCAAGGATAATTCGTATTTATAATCATAGGATCACCACACATTATGTTAATCTTTCGATGTGTGATAATTCTACTATTTATAATAAAGGATCAGCACACCTTATGTTAATCTTTCGATGTGGGACAATTCTACTATTTATAATAGGATGACCACACCTTATGGTAATTTTTCGATGTGGTCACAATTCTACTATTTATACGTAGTATGTTCACCACATCATCATTCTCATTAAATTGAATTAATCAATATTAATCGCTTTTAAGACTTATTAATTATGGAGAGAGTAGGTCTCCAGAGAGACGGTCTCTTAATAAGCTTTATTGAGAGACCATTGTACAATTTTAAGAAAAAGTGGTACTAAATTTAATAAAATAGGTACAAATCATGATTAATGATAAAATGGGTACATTTATTATGTAAATTGGTATGAAATTGCTATGTTACGATCAACAACAAAAGGGGTACGAAATACAAATAAAAGGGTACGAAAGATTGGTCTCTCAATAACTTAGTGAGAGAACGTCTCTCCCAAGTTTTATTCTTATGGAGATCATGCATACTTATTGTTACATTTGTTAGTTAGTCTTATCGGTGTTCGATTGTTAGATTAAAGTATAATATAATTAGATAATTGAATCAAGAAAATCAAGGTCACTTGAGTATAATATAATTAGATAATTGAATCAAGAAAATCAAGGTCACTTGTATCAATTTAACTGTTAGAGCACAACAACTGTAACATATAAGAGCACTTTAAGACAATACTTAAGAGAATCAAAAGATTTTGGGTTGATATTTAAGTTCAAAGGATGACTCATATATATAATCATAGGATCATCACACCTTATGTTAATCTTTCGATGTAGGATAATTATATTTTTTATAATTGGATGGCCCCACCTTATGGTAATTTTCTAATGTGGGACGATTCTACTATTTATATGTAGTATGTTTATCACACATACATTATTTTTCAATGCGTGACATATAACATACTAAGAAGCACGTCTTCTTTTTCTCACCTAGTTCGACATCCTATACTGTCTATTAATAATCCTAATTTTTTTTATCTTTTTGTTTTGTGCAAATGATATGAAATTCATACTCTAATAATTTCATTTTTTTTATCCCAAATCTAATTATATAATTTTTTACGATAGTTTTTTATCAAATGAGATGTAAAATGTTTTTATATAAAAATTATAAACATGACTTGGATATATAATATAGGAAATATATATTATAATAATTAAAAAATATCCAATTTATTTTTTATATCATATTCTGGAGATATGATACAAACTTTTAAGAGCTCTTTAAGACAATACTTAAAAGACTCAAAAGATTTGGGTTAATACCCAAGTTTCAAGGATGCCTCATATTTATAATCATAGGATTAACTCATTTTGTTAATCTTTCGATGTGGGACAATTCTATTTTTTACTAGTTTGAATGCCCGTACTTCGTACGGGTTAATGACCTTGATTATTTTAAAACTAAGTTATAGAACATTATCAAATATGTGTTTTGAAGTTCAAATCCGGGTGTCACATAATTCTAAAAAAAAAATGAAATCTTAATACACATCATATTCTATAAGTATGGTGGGCTATAATACACATCATCTTTCATATTTATATATGTCATTTAGTATTTTACATTCTACACAAAATTATCTTCAATTTTTTTATGATATAAAAACGAATTCTTTTTTTTTTTTGTTTAAAGAATAATACGAACAAAAATTCATTGATTTTCTATGATAAAAAGTTGCGGTTAAAAATATATTATCAGTAAAATTTTATAAAATAACACCATTAATCTCTCGGTAATAGGAAAAACTTTCATTTAAATATTTATTTCATGGTTAATACGATTTTGACTTTGATTTTTCAGATCAAAATATAACGATTAGAAACGAAAAAAAGGATTAGTTAATTTAAATTTCATAAATATAGCACATAAAAAAAAGTAAGACCTCTATATATACCGTGCATACATTGCATGAGAGCTAAACTAGTTAAATTCAATTAATTAGCACACAATAAAACTTTTTATAAATTTAAAATTTAGTGAGGGACGGTCAGTTCAAAGTAATTGGACAATAAACTACCGGAAATTAAAAACAATGTTTTAAATAAGGGGGCGTTTGTTCCGCGCGTGGGTATGTGTTTGGAATCAGGAATCAGACCTAAGTGGTATGGGGTTGGAACTTCATTCCTCATTCCTGGTGTTTGTTTCAATTCCGAGTGGTATGGGTTTGAAACACAATTAAAGTTAAAATATATAAAATATAATTTTTTAAATAACAATTTTTAATGTCATAAAATCAAAATCATGAAAATGATAATTAATCAAATAATTATATGAAATTCATTTATAATGTTGTCGTAATTTTTATTTTCACTTTTTTGTTTGTTTAATTTGATATCCATGGGTATCAATCTCATACCCACCCCCTCTTTGGATATGAGAAACTCATACCTCATGGATTTGAGGTATGGGTATAAAACTCATGTGTTTGTCAAACAAACACTTGGTATGGGTTTGGCTCATTCCAAACTCATACATCATACCTTTTGAATTTAAACCAAACACCCCCTTAGCTATCTTATAAAATTTAAGCCATAATTACTAAAAAATGTCCGAGGTTGTATAACATTAAATGGTCCAACCGTCCAAGTAGAGGAATGATCCATAATTTGTTACACCAATTATCACTACTAAAAAAAGGATTATAATTTAAACCATCACAATTCCAAACTCATACTAGCCCAACAACATAATGATTGCGCCTTCGTGCCATCGAAATTGTCCATAGAATTAGCACCTCTCGGAGTGTGATACTTGCCCGTTTCGAATGAATAGAAGACAACCTCATTCTCTTTACGCCGTGGCAAATATATTCTATTTCTCATCTCGCTTTTTTTCGTCTTAACTGAAAAAGACGGTGTGGAACAAACAAAAAAGGTGTGCCCTCCGTCCCAAGTTATCTAATTTCATCCAACATTTGCCTACAATGTCAAATTTAAACACCTTGACCCAATTTCCATTTTCTCCGATAAAAACCGAAACTAGTTCCCCATCGTACTCAACTAAATAAGAGGATTCGAACGTGGTTTTCTCATCAAAAGGATAATCGTAAACTTCCCAACTTATTTCTCAGTGTACAAATTTTAATTCCGCAATGGAGTCATCAGTCCCGGGAAAATAGAACGCATTTTTATGATACGTGGGACCGGATTTAAAAGCTTAGTTTTCTACAAAATGCAATGAATACGAGCAAATACAACTAGAACACGGAAGTAACTCATTATATCACTAACATTAGTGCAAATGACATGTAAAATAGAGCTAAAATAGGGGGTTAAAATGTATATAAAATGGACTTATCATAGAGTAGGTCAAGACCGATCATTGATAAACAGTAAATATTTACTTTCGGTCATAAGAATAAGTTATTAATATATTCGAAATAATTTTATTGACGACTTAGGTTAAGGTTGGTTAACCATGCTTTTATCTTGCTACTTCACAAATTTGCATATATATTATTTTGTGATTTGTGATTAGGTCTTATCCTAACATTAAAACTACCGAAAGAATAAAATTAAAAAGATAACAATAGTAATAGCAATAGCCATGTCAAAATACAAATAAATCTAACAATAACTATGGCAAATACTAATAAATCGTGGCAAAAGTTTAATAAATTGTGTTGAATGGTATATGTATTGTGGCAATATAGATAACATAAAAATAACGTAGGCATCTTGCGATTTTTGATCGTACAACACGATACCATCAAACAAACACCGTCACTCCAAACCACCATCTACAGCACGACCATCTTCACTCCATATCCCAAGAAAATTTCTCCATCATTTCATCATCCTTCATCACTAAATATCAACCAAATCTTAAACACCACAATTTGGAATTTATTCATTGTTGGTGTGATTCAAATACTTATCTTCTCTTTTACATGATTCATACTTGTAATTGTTATGTAAAATCAGTGGAATTACGACAGTTAATTCATTATTCATTCGTATATGTGACATGGATATGCGTTTCTTACTAATATCCTATCATTTGTGTTTTTGTTTGTAGATAATGATGACATTGAAGTCTACCTGAAAACGGTGTTATGCACTTGGCTTATGTAGGCTTGAAGGTCGAGTATATCATTGTTTGTAGATAATGTTCACTAATATAGACGCCGTGCAATACATGCACGATATTTATAAAGCTTTATTCTAAAAACCGCTCACACATATGTACGTAAAGTCTAAAAGTCTGCTCAAAACAGCATAAAAAACAACATAAAAGTTTGCTAGCTCTGGGTAACTAGCTCAACCACTGCTCAGCTCAACGGCCGTAACGGCGGCGTCCGGCGGCGGGCCTGTATAAGGAAAAAAAAAGAGGCGAGGCTAATGTCATTTATATAATAAATAAAATAAGTCTATAAAATATTATTAAAAGGCTAGCCTAAAAATGTTATGTAGACAATGCCGCATTGGATGAAAAAAAGACACGTGAACAATAACAATGTGAATTTGCAAACTAATATGACATGGTAGCAATTTATTATTATATTACATTAATTTAATTCACTTATTTCCTTTTAAATCCATCCATACAATATAATTAAAAGGCTACTTAAAACATTTAATTTTAATTCACATGGCATTTTTATAGATGTTAATACTAATTCATATATATTAATTACTTAATTACTTATTTTTATACAATATTATAAAAAGGCAAAACTATGTATTAAAAAGTTAGTTATTTCCAAAATTGTCAAATGCTTATAAGTACCAAAAAAATTTAAAACAAATCGTAGTTATAATCATTAAAAAACTAATATAAACTCTTTATTTTCCTCTCATAATTTGGTTATTAATCTACCTATTTATTTAACTTTAATTCCATAAGATAATTAAAAAGCAAACGATACTATTTACCATTATTATTCTGCATGTCATATTTTAATTTAGGAAGATAATTTCTAAACCAATCTCATGCAAAGTAGAATGTGTAAAATAATAATAATAATAATAATAATAATAATAATAATAATAATAATAATAATAATAATAATAATAATAATAATAATAATAATAATAATAATAATAATAATAATAATAATAATAATAATAATAATAATAATAATAATAATAATAATAATAATAATAATAATAATAATAATAATAATAATAATAATAATAATAATAATAATAATAATAATAATAATAATAATAATAATAATAATAATAATAATAATAATAATAATAATAATAATAATAATAATAATAATAATAATAATAATAATAATAATAATAATAATAATAATAATAATAATAATAATAATAATAATAATAATAATAATAATAATAATAATAATAATAATAATAATAATAATAATAATAATAATAATAATAATAATAATAATAATAATAATAATAATAATAATAATAATAATAATAATAATAATAATAATAATAATAATAATAATAATAATAATAATAATAATAATAATAATAATAATAATAATAATAATAATAATAATAATAATGCAAACCTTTCACATTCCATTTCTTCTTACACCATATTTATGTCTATATTAGACTTCATAATACTAAGAAAACTCTATAACTCTATAATCTAAATAAAAAAAATCTATAATCTATAAATCTAATTAAAAGGCAAGCCAAACTATATACCATAATCTATATGTCATATTTAATTACATACGATAATATCTTAAACCACTCTTGTATAAAGTAGATTTTGTAAATATATATATATATATATATATATATATATATATATATATATATATATATATATAATTATTAGTAATCAATCAAGCCTTATACATTTCATTTCTCCTTACTCCTTATTTATGTTTATATTAAATTTCATAATAATGAAAAAAATGATGCTCAAAACTCGAAAGTCATGAACCTTGATTCATATTTATACTTATATTAAATTTGATAATAATGAAAAAATGATGCTCAAAAGTCATAAACGCATCTCAAATGTTTATATATTTTGTCGGAAGGCAAAATTTATAAACCAAAATTTTCAAATCCCTATTGTTAGTAGAACTAAATGTGTCACTAATCTTCCTATGATTCTATTCAAATTAAGGTAAATGTATTAAGATTTTAGATTATTAACTAATTTATTTCTTTTTTAGTGCAAGTTCCATTTGTATGAAGTTTTGATCATATTTTTCAACTTCATCGTATGTATTTGTTTTGTTCTCATTTAGGTCTACCAAGATTTGTGTTGTTGACCTATTTAAAGGTTAACATACTTACATCTCTAAGACTGCATTCTCATTCCCTCTTTCTTTCTCTATTTAAGAGGAAGTTTAAGTTAATAACGATAATATTGTATAAAACAAATTTCACTGTTTTGTTGGTTAATTCGCAATAATTACCGAGTTATTTTTTTATAGGGTGATTTATTGGAGAAAGAAGACTATATGGAGCAGTAAAATATTAAAGAATTATATATTAAAAACTAAGTGTAAGATTGACGACATCAACGTGAATGAGTAATAGTTTTTTAGTTTTTTTTCAACTGTATTTTTTTTTATTTTGGTATTTGTTTTTTTTTTTTTCATCATTTTACCTTTGAAAAAATAGCACTTTTTAATTTATCGACTTTGATCTTTATGTTAACATGTCAATGCCCGTATTTTTAGTACACAATCTATCATGAATTATTCATGAGGTAATCTTACTATGTGATTTGATATTTTATAAAGTCTCAATTACTAGAAATACTAAAAATAAAATATCCCGTGAAATTCATTGGCCACAAACTAGTTCAAACTAAATGTGCTATAAATCTGATATGTAAAACAAGATTATTAATTAGTTTACTAGCTAATTCAATTAATCAATTGTTCTGAAAATCATCGCCTACCCAACTTATAAATTAGTCTCCTCCCCCACAAAGACTAGGTTTAACCATTGTCTTGCCCTCTCTGTTCACGCCTATGTTACCCAATTACCCGTCCAGAAGGATAACCATTTCTAAACTATGCAGTAATATGACCTAAAAATAGTCCGTTAATCCTCATTTATTAAACAAAAAGTACACTAATATTTAATAAAATATATATTTAAACCATTAATCATCATTTATTAAACAAAAAGTATATTAATATTTTATAAAATATATATTTAAACCATTAATCATCATTTATTAAACAAAAAGTATATTAATATTTTATAAAATATATATTTAAACCATTAATCATCATTTATTAAACAAAAAGTACTAAAAATATATCAACTATATAACATTTTTTTAAATAAAAATTTTTTTAAAGTGCATGGGCCGGCCCACGGACAAGGCATGAAAAGCCATGGGCCAGGCACGGCCCGAGCACGAAAATAACCATGCCTTGAGCGGGCCGCGGCGTAGGTTTATATCAGTAGGTCTGACACGGCACAACCCGAGTAGCCCAATATCCGTGACTGGGCCGGGCCAATTTTAAAGGAAGGCGCGACGGGCCGGCCCAGCACGATCCATTGCCTACTCTAGCTAGGATAGTCTATTTCATGCATGAGGATGTGGGCCATGGGTGAGTCGATTCAGGTTTAGAAAATGGGTCCGTTTGAGCTTGTATGCATGCGGGTGAGGGGCTGTTTTGGGCTGCTTAGTTTGGGTTACGAAATGGTAATGGTTTTGGGACAAAAATAAAGACTACTTCATGGGGCACGAAATGGGAAAGGTTCTAGAAGGTCATGGCTAACTTATTATGGGGATTGACCTCTTGCACTACTTACTAGACCTGATATTACGGGTCACTCGGATTGGGTACGGGTCATGTCAGATTGGGTCGGGTTATTTTGGGTCTATCACACATTTCGGATCGAATCGAGTCGGGTCAATTTCGGGTTTCAGGTCAATTTCGGGTGGCCAGTTGTCGGGTCATTTCGGGTCGGGTCAATTTCGGGTATGGGCCATTTTGGGTCGGGTTGTTTTTGAGTTAATGGCTAAACCCTTAGTACTATTTTGATTAAGAAATATTATTTTACAATTTTAACTATTTATTAGGATTGTTGTAACAATGAAACTTTATTTTGATGTGTAATATTAATATGATTTTGTACTAGTTATTCCGGTCATTTTGGGTTACTTCAACTCATTTGAGATCGGGTCAATTATGAGTCGGGTCTTTTCGGATTGGGTCACCTTGAGTCGGGTCAACAGTGGGTCAGACAGTGTTCGGGCCGGGTCGGGTCAATTCGGATTTCAGGTCGTATTCAGGTCAAACAAGTTGCGTCATTTTCGTGCCTCGGGTCACCCTTTTCGGGTCGAGTCATTTGGATCTGACCCATTTTGTCAGCTCTCCAAGTTTGCGGGTCGAGTTATTTGGATCTGACCCATTTTGTCAACTCTCCAAGTTTGAGATAATCTCAGATGATTCATTCAATGCCGGAATAGTGCGTGAAACGTTCTCAAACGGATCCAATAGCTCATATGTTTTGCTGAAATCCTTAAAGAACATCAACAGAGGGTACTGACCATTAGCTCGCCATGCGCTGGAGGGTTTGCCTGGTGAAGACTTTTACAAGTAACGCGAAGATTCATGTAATCGAACAAAATCAGATGCTTCACAATTGATTGTAAGATATCAGGAGGAAGTTCAGAAAGCAGTGTTCCCGATGACAACTCGAGGGTATTAATGTATTATCTTCCACTTGTTCTTGAAACTCTTGATTTATTTTTTGAATGTTCTTTGTTTCAGAAAACAGTAAGCATAGCGAAAAATACACATTTTTGAAACACCAAGTACTTAACAGTATGTGCATCAAATGAGCCAGTAGATTCCAAGAGAGGTCATTTTTTGCAGTTCATTACTTCTTTCAAAATTACAGCACCGTCTTGCGCACTCTAAAACGCAAGGCCTCTAAATGATTTTGCCAACTGAGTTATCTCGCTTTGGGAGCATTAACAAAGAACATCCAAGACTAAGTGATACAATTCTGATGGCACTACTAATTAAATTAATTTAATGCACTGCCAGGGATCGAACACGGGTTCGAATTAGTGGTAGCTGATGCAATTAGGAGTAGTTAGGATGGAATAAAACTAATTAAAAGATTAGATTTCATTAGTTAGATTATTATCTTTTAGTTGTCAGATTAATTTATTGTTTTCTATTTCATTTAGGAGTCTTTTACTGTTACCAAATTAGGGCTATTTAAGCTAGAGTTGTACGTTATTCTAATTCTTTGAAAGTTAATAAAAATTCCAGAAAAACGATCAAGGTTGATCAGAAAATTCAGATTTGAGAAAGTACTTCAAATCTTTGATTTATTAAATAGGTCTTTAACTTAAGACCCCATTGTTCGAGATATAGGTCTATTTCGAGCAAATATCCCATTGACTCGAAGTCTAATCTGACTTTTAGTTAAATATCTCTACGGAATCAACTTGTCCCTCGATTATACGAGTCACGAGTTCGATCCCTAGCACAAAAGTCGTCTTTTTATTTTATTCGCTTCCGCATTCGTATCATATGGTATCAGAGCTTCGGCTCTTGATTTCCTTAAATCTAGACGGTCCTAAGTGCGTCAAAGCCAACTTGTTAGTTGAATTTCTGATTGCGATTGGAGTTCAAGGGTTAAACTCGGGCAGGAAGTTTGAGGGTTAATCGGTTTTGATTACTCATCCTAGGAGCACGGTTATAGACCAAAAAAAAAAAGAAAAAAAAAATTACTATTCACGTGGTACTGTTCACCAGGGGGAAAGACATGTCGGGATTTTTCTCGTTTGAAAGCAGCTATGAGGAGAATGTTATGTTTGATCCGACATTGCCTCCTATTTTTGATGATTATATTGATGAGGCTTGTTGAGGAGGTTAATCTTTGAAGTTATTCTCGTGCAAGGAGGGTGGAGGGGTGGAAAGCACGGGTGGAGACGGCACAAGAGGGTTATAAATGATTACTATGGTTGCAAATTCATAGAGATTGAAGATGATGAGTTGAAGAGGAAATTAATGATTTGCCCAAATAACTTCCCGTTCTTCTTCATCAATTTTGCATCTGAATTTGCTAGGATTGTATTTGATCTAGGGGAATTCTAGGGTTCTAAGAATCGGGACGATTCTTTTGAAGAAAGGGAGTATGATACAATTCTGATGGCACTACTAATTAAATTAATTTAGTGCACTGCCAGGGATCGAACACGGGTTCGAATTAGTGGTAGCTGATGCAATTAGGAGTAGTTAGGATGGAATAAAACTAAGGGTTATTTAACATGAATAATCTAACCTATGTCCCTCCTTCTCATTTTAATCCATCCTATACTTTAACCCATATTAATCTGAACTATGCATTCATTTTTCTCATAATAGACCCGACCTTATTGTTTACTTGTTGTAAGGTAAATGTTAATTTTTAGTAGGTTACCTTCCTTATTTATCTAGGCCTCCATCTTCCTCCTTCACTATCTTCTTCCTTCTTCTTGCTACAAATTACCATTTTTTTGGGATTTTAATTACCTAAACTTAAAAGAGTGAAAATATAACATAAGCAGGGAAATCGCAAGACTAAAGACAAACTGTATAACCCGACGTGGAGGAATGAGAGGCGTCAGATTAGAGCAAACCCAGAAATAGAAGTAGCAAGGAGATAAATTAATATTGATTGATCTAACAAGAATACTATCATAAATATAAGCAGCAAGGAAACAACCATAATCATCTGGACAAATTAGATGATGCTCTCAATTAATTTGCGATGTCTTTAAATTAATTGTGTTTCTAAAGCTTTTAAATGGGTTTGCTCTTAATTGGTTGGGTTTGCTCTTTTCGCCTCGCATCTCGCGAATCGCAACAACCATCACCACGACTCCGCACTCATCTACCATCACCAGCGTTGCACCGTCCTCGATTCAATATTTGCTCTTATCTACTCATAATGGCCAAAATCAACTAAGTTGAGGAAGAAACGAAGCAAAGCAGAATTAGTAATCAATCGCCACCGCCGCCGCCATTGATGTGGACTTCAAAATTTGGGATTTTGAATTTGTTAAAGTTGATCAACATGGGATAGATTAGAATGATAAGATGTTAAAATAGGGGAAGGGTGTGTGAAAGTTTGTCACTAACCAGAGGGTGTAGGGTAGGTCGTCAGTGACTGACGACTATGCATTATTATGGAGAAGATCAAGGGAGGCGATGGTTGTGGCTGGTAGTGGAGTGGTTGGCTTGTGTGAAGGGGGAGGAAGAGTGGGTTTGTTCTGAGGGTTGGATGAGAGAGGGTGGGTCATTAAAATATAAGAAAAATGAGTGAAAAATTACAAAAGTAAAAGGGGTAACCTATTCAAGAGGTTGCCCTTCCAAAATTGCAAAATGAGAAACATGAGTGTATAGATAAGATTAATATGGGTTAAAGTATAGGAGGGATTAATATGGGAAGGAAGGACATAGGTTGGATTATTCTCATTAAATAACCCTAAAACTAATTAAAAGATTAGATTTCATTAGTTAGATTATTATCTTTTAGTTGTCAGATTAATTTATTGTTTTCTATTTCATTTAGGAGTCTTTTACTGTTACCAAATTAGGGCTATTTAAGCTAAAGTTGTACGCTATTCTAATTTTTTGAAAGTTAATAAAAATTTCAGAAAAACGATCAAGGTTGATCAGAAAATTCAGATTTGAGAAAGTACTTCAAATCTTTGATTTAAGTTAAATAGGTCTTTAACTTAAGACCCCATTGTTCGAGATATAGGTCTATTTCGAGCAAATATCCCATTGACTCGAAGTCTAATCTGACTTTTAGTCAAATATCTCTACGGAATCAACTTGTCCCTCGATTATACGAGTCACGAGTTCGATCCCTAGCACAAAAATCGTCTTTTTATTTTATTCGCTTCCGCATTCGTATCACTAAGTCTGCCCATTTCTTATTGATGTTTCTAAAGAATCTGTTATGACGCTTTATATGTTCTTGTACAAAGTGAATAAAAATGATGAAGACCATAATGTTTCTATAGATCGGTCACAAACTCAAAAACCATAATGTTTTGCATATAAATACCAAAATAAAGCATTCAGCTCAAAATTTTTACGGTAGCTGCAAATCATATTACATTAAGGCTAACAAATTGACGAACTTTCCAACAATAAGTCAATAAGTTTTTTTTTTTGAGAAACTCATACATTAAGGCTAACAAATTGACGAACTTTCCAACAATAAGTCAATAAGTTGGATTAACACCATAGAAACTCATACATTTCTACAAAAAGATGTGATTTTTATCAACTAAACATAAAAATTAATTGTCAACTACGGCCACACGCCACAACATCCAAAATTTCCCATAAAATTTCTTCAATTCATCACCAAAACTATCACCTAATCAACAATAATTTGGAATAACACAACAAAATCTCACATTTTTCTACATCATCATCAAAACCCTATAAAATTCCTTCCATTAATCAACAATCAAATAAACTTAAACACAAAAAATAAGACTAAAAAACCTATTCGGGTCAAGCAAGTGCCGCCCACCAGCCCGCGGCCCTTTATGCCAACTGTTGTAACGGAGGCGTCCCGTTATCCAAATAGTTAATTGATAAGGCGATAAGAACAATAAATAACGAATGTAAATAAAGTTGACACAAAGATTTACGTGGTTCACCAATAAAATAACTGGCTACGCCCGAGGAGATCAAATTTCACTATGTGGAGAAAATAGTACAACAGTAGACCGGTACACACACGCTCAATATGAGCCAAAAGTATACCCTATCCTACCAACAAATATAGTAGTCTCAAAGGAACAAAAGAGACTACCCCAATAAGACGAAGGACAAATAATCTTGAGGCCTACCAAGATCTGAACAAACTCCTCCGATCTTCAAAGACAGACGAACAACAATAATAGAGCCCGGAACAAACTGAGTTTTCTTCTTCAGAAGGAAACTCACAAATCGACCCTCTTTATTGTGTGCTCTCAAATCTCTCTCTTAATTAACCTAGAATAAAACTTGGGTCTTTATATATTTATTCCACCCAAGATAAAATATCTAGACTAATAAAAAAATATTAACTAAATAGAAATTATATAATAATTTCCTAAACAACCGAAAAACTCACGCCCAAAACTAATACAAACACTAAGTCTCCAAAACTTGGCAAGTGGGGGGACCCACTTAATTTCCAAAACAAGTCACGTGGAAACTAAGTCAAAAGAACATCAGACACAAGTCAGCTGTTCACGCGAATCGCCGAAGATACGTACGTGCATGCTTTCTTCGTCCCACCTGTAGCTTAATCGATCTTCGACACAAATTCAAGGCATAAATTCCTAACAAATCTCCACCTTGACTTGAATTACCCAAAAACGAACTAAACCAAAATGAGCCAAAACAAAACCAGCTTTAACAGAGTCGATCCTCAAGTCACTACCTGTCCCGATAGTCTCCACTGACTTGAACACAACTCACAAAATGGACAAACGAACCAAGTGTGCAACAAATGTGACCAATATACGAAGTACCCAATGTAGTAAGCTGAAAACTACCAATTGTACTAAGTACCCAACATATCTTCATACTAATAGGAAGGCCAAACGTAGCAAATTCCGAAGAGGGCAAAAGCTACCAAACGCCAACACAAATATATGAGATACCAAATGTCACTAAGATGGAACGGTGTACCAAAACAACGCACACAAGATCTCCAAAACAAAATCTCCTCCAAACTACATGGCTAAATGTACCGTCGTACCAAACTGTCCCAAAAGAAACATAAACACCACGAACAAAACAAACGTCTCACTTGAGTATACTAGGTGTCATGACCACCACAAAAATGTCTACACCAAGGCAACAAAACTCAAGTCGAAACCAAAACAAAAAACAATATTCTAAGCGAGCACAAATTACCTCCATCAAAGGTACAAATTGTTAGACAAGATAGTCCAACCCAAAAGCTCCAAAGAATAAACTCCCGTCGAAGTTCCAAATGACCTCTTACGAGATCCCAAACGGCTCTCTTTCAAGAGCCACAAACAGCTCCACCTGGAGCTCCAAACCGCCCCACTTCTTGGGGCGCAGACCGCCTCATTGAGGCGAAGAGACAAAAGTTGATAGCTTGTCTTGAAAACCTTGTAGCTTGACCTGTACTGGAATAGACTCCACCTTACTGTCAACACTACCATTCTCACTAAAGCTATCCAAACCCGAATTATCCAGAATATCACCAAGTGACCAAAATGACCCAAACTGGATGTGCTTCAAAGTATCATTCACATATCCAAGTTGCATATGCCCCAACTTAGACTCGAGAGAGACAGAAGAATGATTACCTGATGCTCCAACAGTCAGCACAGTGCCTTGAAGGACATAAACAGTTCCTTCCTTAACACCCCTCCAAGTAACAAAAGAACCCTTAGCAACGCACAACGATACACCATCACCTTGAAAACTGTAGCCCTGATCAACTAACATTCCAAGTGAAATAAGATTTCTCTTCAAACGTGGAACATGCCTAACACCTTCTAGAAAGATAACAACATCATCACATGTCCTAACCCGAACAGTACCAACTCCAAGCACCTCACATATAGACCCGTCACCCATGGCAACATTAACCCCATTTGAAGCTTCATAAGAAGTAAACCATTCCCTAAAAGGACACATATGATAAACGCATCCCGTATCCAAAATCCAACTATCCGAAGAACGTGGAACAACATCAACAACGAGAGCATAATCTTCCTCAGAGTCGTATTTAACAACCTTTTGTGCAACAGCAGAAACACCAGCTTCCTTCAACTTAGGACACTGATTTTTCCAATGACCGGGTTCCTTGCAGTAATTGCAGACATTCTTACGAGGACCCTTAGACTTGGCTTTACCCTTACTAGAACCCTCCGAATTCACAACAAGCCCTACAGGAGTACTGTCTACAACACCACCTGACGCTACTCGGCGCAAATCCCTAGTGCGAAGCGCTGACCTCACCTCCTCTAGGGTCAAAGAATCTTTACCAACAACAAAAGACTCCACAAAAGTCTCAAACGAATTTGGCAAAGAAACTGACAAAATTAAGGCGGCATCCTCATCATCTACCTTAACATCTAAATTACGTAATTCAAGTAAAATAGAGTTAAGACGGTCTAGATGGTCCTTGAGAGACGTACCTTCTTGCATACGAAGACCAAACAAACGCTGCTTAAGAAGCAACTTGTTGGTTAAAGTCTTTGTCATATACAAAGATTCCAACTTCAACCACAAACCTATAGCAGTTTCCTCATCGGCAACTTCAACCATAACGTGATCAGCTAAACATAACAGAATTAAAGAATGAGCCTTCTCCTCCAAGACTACATCTGCATCTGTCTTTGCTGTCTTTGCTGCATCAGATGAACTACCTGCTGAATTTGCCTTTGAGATAACAGACCAGACGCCTTGCTGTCTAAGCAAAGCTCTCATCTTTAACTGCCACAGCCCAAAACTATTTCTCCCAGTGAACTTTTCAACATTCAAAACATTCGTAGACGACATCTTTTCACTTGAAAATCAAGAAACCCAAATAACGCCTAAAAGACAATTACAGCGGAAGCAGATCCCAAATCAGAACTCTAGCTCTGGTGCCAATTGTTGTAACGGAGGCGTCCCGATACCCAAATAGTTAATTGATAAGGCGATAAGAACAATAAATAACGAATGTGTTGGGTTCCTTATGTTGATGATAACATGCCCATTTGATTTGTGTCTTCTTAGTTTACCTTTTCAGGATTAATGATGTAATCAAGCTTGGATTAAGAAGTGTTGAAGTTGTTAATCATCCATTGTATTAAGTCATGTGTCATCTAATGTACAAGTGAGAAAGTAGAGTATATTAGAGTAATAGAAACAGTCCAGACGACTGTTGCTTTTACAAGTAAACAGCTGCTTGGATTGTTGCCACAACTCGAGAAACTTGAAGTCCCTTTTTATCTTTCAAAAGCCTTTCACGTGACTCATATTTTTCAAAGATAAAAATCAGATTTTTATTAAGGAGATGGTCTTCATTAAAGAGTGGTTTGAATTATTAGTTTCAAAATGTTTCCTCTTTATGCAAATTCAACCCTTTGGTCCTTTAAGAAAACAAAGAATGCTTTTTGCCATTTTAGTGTCAACTTGTCATCATGTGACTTGTCTTTTCTCTCTTTGTTTTCTGAATTTGCAAGAGCTTTTAAGGTTATCTTTCAAACCATCTTTCTCTATTCTTGCCTTTGCAAAAGAGCCCTTTTTGGTGCAAGTTTTGGGTGGTTGCTATTGCCCTTCACATGTGAGGTCTTTGACCCTTCAAAACCCTAGCAACCCCTTCACTCACCTCCTCTATATAAACCGTGCATCACCTTCATAAATCCCCAAGACTTTTCTGAAATAATTCTTTCAACTTTGCAAATTGTTTTTAAAGCTTAAAAATTGTGTTTATTTGCAAAAACCTTTAAAAGTCTTCAAGTGTCTTCAAGTTACTACAGTCGTGGCTACTGTTGCTTTATAATACTAAACTCTCTTGCTTAAGAATTGTTGATCTTGTAAAAGTTGTCCATCTCTATTCTTTGCTAAGAATATGTTAGTGGAAACTTGATCCTATAACATTCTAAGTGTGTTAGTAGAGTTTAGGACGGAATAGTCTTTAACTCTTGACAACCGGAGTAGGTTGTGAGTTGTTGAGTTCTAGGACGGAGTAGTCCTTTAACTCTTGGCAATCGGAGTAGATTGCGAGTTAGCTTGTCATAAGAACGGAGTAGTTCTTGTACTAGCTTTGCAACCGGAGTAGGTTGGCGTCTTTTATTACAAGGGCTTTTTAGTTGTCGGAGTAGATCACTAAAGGAAAGTAATAAAAAGGTAGATTGGACGTAGGCACTTGAGTTTCTTGCCGAACCAATTCAAAAATCTCGTGTTCATTGTTTTTACTTTATTTCCATTTGCTTTTTACTTTGTTTGTTTGTTTTGTTTCGCTTAACCTTAGAAGTAATGAGTTCATCATCGTCGTATTTGGTCTGCAGTCATATTCCACAAACTGAGACAAATAGATACAGTCAGAACGATTGTTGTTTTCATACTTCAGCAAACATTCATCGTGATACTTTTTCAATCTTTCAATATTATTCAAAGTATCCTCTAATCTCTTTTGTTCACTTAACTTACTTTAATCCAATAAAGTTGAAGTTAAAATTTTTAAAAGAGTACCTAATTCACCCCCTCCCCCTCTTAGGTACTTGAATCCATAAACTCAACAATTGGTATCAGAGCCTCGTGCTCTTGATAGAGGCTAATCCCCTTAGAGTTTGATTCGTGGGTAATGGATTCCGAGAAACACTCCAAGATCCCGGTCTTTACCGGTTCGAATTTTGGATGGTGGAAACTCAAAATGGAACATTACATCAAAAGTATCGATTATCAATGTTGGAACATCATCCAAAATGGACCTCTTGCCATTGAGGAAACCGATATTCTTAACGGTTTCACCAAGACAAAAGAGGAAAGAAATTACAATGAGAACGACTTCAAGCTTGCCGAAAAGAATTCCAAAGCAATGTCGATTCTTCAACGTTGTGTTGGTGAGGGGGAAGTTAGTCGAATCTCCGGGTGTCCTACGGCAAAATCTATTTGGGATTCCCTTGTACTTGCTTATGAAGGGACGTCCCAAATAAGAAAACACCGTATTGACCTTCTCATGCAACAATATGAGATGTTTAGAATGTCAAAGGACGAGTCTTTAAATAGTTTTTCTTCTCGTTTTTCTTGTATTATTAATGAGCTTAATAGTCTAGGAAGGAATTTCGAGTCCGAGGACATCTGTAACACCCAGGATCTTTAGGAACGTTGTTGACCGACTTATTGACCAAGCAGACCGCAGGGATGGATAGCGTAGGATCAGACTGGTAATAATAGGAGATGTATAGGTTAGTTACTCGACCTAGCGGAGGCCACTCGGCCAAGTATCACCAATAAAATTTTGGGCATGGAGGGGTTGTATCACTTGAGAAAGAAATCATACCCTCACTTGACCCTAGAGTTTTTGAGTTCTTTTGTGTATGATAAGAAGGGAAAGACCGTCTCTTTTCGTCTCATGAATAGGGATCATGAGCTTACCCTGGATGAGTTGGCTGACCATTTAGGTTTAGAGGCTGAGGAGGATGACTACCTTAGTGACGTGGCCAAGAACAGTGGCGCACCTCAGTACCTACCTTATTTGGTCGCGAGACCCGCCCCTACCGTCGGTGCCATGCCGATTAATGATATTCAAAGACGTTTCCCTTCGTATGTTTCTAAGGATGTTGACCTGTCTACTTTACTCGAGAGAGGACGTGAGTAAACTCAACTCTCACGAGGTCATGCTTCTTGTGTCCTACCTTAACCTCCACCGCCGGAAACCGTTTTACTACAGTGCCCCTGGTATAGTGTGCTCTAGTCTGGAGCGCATGGCACAGTCTGAGACCCGATTTATTGCTTGCGGGGCCATAGTGACCCGCCTAGCTCAGCGACTGGCCGACTTTGAGGCCCCACCTCCTGAGGGGAATGAGTATGTTGAGGTTGTACCTACCATGGACGCCTTGATGATTGGCGTCAGAACCGATGGTTGAGGAAGATGGATGATGGGTCGTATGCTTGGAGGGTGAGAGGGACTATGTGGATGGTGCTTCCGGACCCAGCTCATCTCCCTGTTGTTGATCATTTGGCCGAGTGGGAGCCTTGTGGCATCCCTAGACCTGAGCCCCAGTCTTACCTGATTGACCCGCGGATCCTTCTGGACTTACCTGAGCCTGTCACCGTGCCTGAGGGGCGAAGCAGCACCTCCCCCACCTAGGGAGCGTCGTGGAGTTAGGCGCCTAGGGGAGACCCGGTTGTGTCCGAGCCCTCTTACTCTGTTCCCGACTCTTACCCTTACCACCCCTACCAGTTCTCGCCGTACCCTACGGTGCATGACCCTAGGATGCGACCCTCGCGAGCCGGGCCGAGCGGATCTCTTCTACTTTGGTGCTCCGCAACCTTCATGAGATGACCCTTAATCGGGCATCGGGACCGATTTGGCACACTTTGTTTGGTGGAGAGGACCGGGAGTGGATACGGGAGTGTTCCACGATTATGGGGTGGACCCGAGTTTCGGAGACCTCCGGAGGAGACCGAGTTTGGCTACCTCGCGGGACC
This sequence comes from Silene latifolia, assembly GCF_048544455.1. Classification (NCBI taxonomy): domain Eukaryota; kingdom Viridiplantae; phylum Streptophyta; class Magnoliopsida; order Caryophyllales; family Caryophyllaceae; genus Silene; species Silene latifolia. Next base: position 22,980,548 of record NC_133530.1, on the reverse strand, counting down.
GTGGGAGCCAACTCATTGTCACCGGGAGGGGACTACTCGGCAGCAGCAGGTTTTCCAGTGCGGGGAGTTCGGGTGCGGGTACCTCGGCGCGGTGGCGGTGATGACATGGAGGAGGGTCCTCGTTCGATCTTGGATGTTAGCGATTTAGTTGATTTCTTGGATGTTAGACTTATTTGGTGGTGATAGACTTGTTTTGTTGTGTCGGATTTATTATCTCTTCTTTAGATGTTGCTTTCGGTATTTGGTATTTTTCGTTGGATGATCGTATCGGCCATAAGGCCGTTAGTTAGCTAATTATCGTAGGCGAGATGTGTGGAATGTCGACTCTGGTTTGGGATTTGTTATGTTTACACGCTGCGGAAAGTATTGTGCGGGTTAATTATGAATACTCTATGTAAAATCGTTAAAACGCCCTATGGATATGAAAACTCGGCCGAGTATACGCCGTACTCGACCGAGTAGAGCTCACTCGGCCGAGTAAACAAATTCACTCGACCGAGTATTGCTCACTCGACCGAGTAGCCCTCATACTCGGCCGAATGTTGAGGTAACAGAAGGCACAGGTGAAGTTTATATGATAACTGTATAGTTATACCATGGATACGTGATTGAGAATGTTTTGTGTTACGACGTTGCTTGGTTGTCAGGAACTTGAGTGGTTTCAGGGAGGAAGACTCGAACCATTGAAATTATGTGAAAGGTGACACCTTACGCAACCAGCGTAGTGGTTGTAATAAGTTTTATATGGAGATATGTTTGGTTACAGTGATAATTACCTCAATGATTTTCGCGTCACACTGCCATTTCTCATTAATTATACGGACCGTGTCATACGTTATTAGGTTGCTGTAATGTTTTGGTCCTTATGAGTCACGAGTATGTAGTGTCATGATCTGGGGTATACTACAAGGGTCTATGAGTAATGTCATCGTCATGGGGTGCGCGTTAGCTTTAGTTAATAGTGAACTTCGGGGACGAAGTTCCTTTAAGAGGGGAAGAGTAATGTCGCAGAATTAAGTATTTAATTATGTAAGATGTGTGTTTAGTTATATCTATGATTTTGGAATCACATGTATGTAGTTAGCATTCGAAATTTATGTTCATGTTTCCTTGAAGCGATAGCTTATGTCGATGTTTCCTTGAAGCGATAGCTATGTGGTATTCGAGTAATATAAAGATTATACTATACACGGGGGTCTCAACTCAAGTGTTATGACAAGTATTTTATTTATGAAAAATGTATCTTAATTATGTATAAGTGGTTAATTTTATGAAATATTTAGAATCATGTGTATGCTAGGTATGCTCACATTCGGGATTACTGGTTTACAATTATGTTTTCTTTAAGCTGCATCTATGTTGTATTCAATTAATATGAAAAGTTTTATGGCGCAAGGGTATCAAGTAATATGAAGATTCGATTCAATTGATGATAAATGATATACGTATTCGGAATGTGGTGATGGTGTATTTATGTGCTTCGCAATGGTGTATCGCCTTGCATTCGTGTATTTAAATATAAACGTATGGAACGTGGTAGTACAAGTGTGTATGGTTTTCTTACATTGTGTAAAGTGTTGCAATTGCATATTTGTGTAGGTATAGGGCGAATTTTGTTTTGTGAATAGGTTCTTGTTTAGAAAGGTATTTGTGATAGATGATTGTTGTCGAGTAAGTTAGCTGATGGTAATGTATGGATATTGTGAGTTTGTGTACCTTTGTGAAGATGGTTAAGGTCACGGTATGTAATATTGCAGGGAGTGTCGTGCGGGCTGAACTTCGGGGACGAAGTTCTTTTAAGGGGGGAAGATTGTAACACCCAGGATCTTTAGGAACGTTGTTGACCGACTTATTGACCAAGCAGACCGCGAGGATGGATAGCGTAGGATCGGATTGGTAATAATAGGAGATGTATAGGTTAGTTACTCGACCTAGCGGAGGCCACTCGGCTGAGTATCACCAATACTCGACCGAGTGGAGTCTACTCGGCCGAGTGTTCTTATACTCGACCGAGTATGATTTCTTTGTCGACGCGTTATTATAAATGCGAGTTCGCGAGATTCATTTCTATTTTTCTCATTTCCTCGACAGTTTCTCTTTCTCTAACCCTAGACCATCACCCTACTCAATCACTCCATAGCCTCATATCTCTAAGGAGTTAGCCTAACCCCTACCATGGGAACGTCGGGATTCGCGGAGCGAGGAGATCGTGAATGGTGGTTGTCTATGTCGTCACCGATGTGCAAGGTTAGGTAAGTTCTTTGCCTTGTGTCCTTTTGTATGATTATTTGAGTATAGTTGTGTAATAGGATATGGTTACCATTGTTAGGGTGCTTAATGGAGTTGTGCGTGGCTATAGATGGAAGTCTTTCATGCTTTGTTATGAGGTAGGGTCTCCCTACTCAGTCTACTGTTAATTGAATTGAATTCTATGATTGTATTGTGAATCATGGCTATCCGCTGATCATCGGAGTATAGTGGTTGTGGTAGTGTTGACGTTGTCGTGTGACAGCTGTGATGTTGTGATTGAGATTGTGGTGGAGTCACTTGCGGGAGTGGCTTCACACCCTAGTTCGCCCTCCGTGGAACCCGCCACGGGAGGGATGTGCACATTAAGGGACGGGGGCGTTAGTCGCTCGTGAGGAGCTGGACTAGGTGGGGATGGGCTGCGGTCACCCACTGGCGGCGAGGATTACCTGTTGCGATGGGTAATCTGGCAGGACTACACACTCCGTGTGTAGTCGGTGTGTATACGAGGTGGTGAGTTGGGATAGTGGATGATCAGCTATTTACTTTATTGTTTTACCTTATATTTGATTAGCCAGTACTGACCCCGTGTTGTTTTGTGGTATCTGCGGTGATCCATTCGGGGATGGTGAGCAGTTGGCTTAGCAGGTATTGTTGATTACTGCTGCTGGGATTGGAGGGATCGAGTCATCACGCTACTGGTCTAGAGATGTAGAATCACAAGTGTTGTAATTGAACTGTGTTCTAGGGAACTTGAATAGAATGGTATTGTAACAGATTCTCTATTGATATAATATTGTTCTTGTATTGTCTAATTTGATCTACCTCCTCGGGAAACCGAGATGGTGACACCGTCATATACTGGAATGGTCCTTGGTAAGGCGTTCTGGTGTACGGGGGTGTCACAACATCATTCGAAAAATCTTTCGTAGTCTAACTCCTAAATGGCAACCTAAAGTCACCGCCATAGAGGAAGCTAAAGACTTGTCAACCCTATCTCTTCATGAACTAATGGGATCACTAATGGCTCACGAGTTTAACCTCGATAAGCATTCTAGTGAGTCATCAAAGGGAAAGAGTCTCGCCCTCACATATTCTCCAAGTGATGAAGAAGATGAGGAGGAAGACGAGTTTGCTATGTTCACAAGGAACTTAGCCGGGTTGGTCAATGGACAAGGAAACAAAGGGTTCACTAATAATTACTCGAAAAAATGCTTTCCTAAGAGACGACCTACTTCCACCGTGGGATGCTTTAAATGTGGTGATAAAACTCATCAAATTAAAGAATGTCCCAAGTGGGAAGAAATCAAATCTAAGGAAAGAAGAGAAAAGGTTAAAAAGGACTATAAACATAGAGTCATGAGTGCTATATGGGGAATGTCCGACTCCGAGGAAGATGAGGAACTCATCGAGGAGGAACTTGAGGCTAAAATGTGTCTTGCAAATCATGATAAAGAAAAAGTCTCAAAAACCTCTAAATTTGAACACTTAAGATGCCTCATGGCTAACCCCGACGATTCCGACTCCGATTCCGACAACGAGGTAAATCATCTAAAGGCCAAGGCTAGAACTTACTCCAAAGAGAAAGTATGTAAGCTTCTTGATCAACTTTTTGATAAGTGTCGGTCTCAAACTAATAAGCTTGATATAATGCAAAATGAGATTGAGGAAATTGCTCAAGAGAACTTTAATCTGAAAAATGAACTAAAAGCAACAGATGCGTCGTCAACTGTCACATCCGAGGCATATAATGAAGTTAAAAGAGTCAACAAGTTAAACAAACATTTGACTAAAGAACTAGAGCGTCTTAGGTCGACACCCACGGACGTCTCTGACCTTGAAAATGTCAACACTACCTTGGTGATGCAAGTTTCCTCACTAACCAAGGAACGTGATGATCTTTTGAAGGACAAAGATGATCTTGAAAATGAGATCTATGACCTTGTAGTTGAAGTTGTAGACTTAAGAGAAACAGTGTCTAAGACTGTTGCTTCTGACCACGATTTAGACAAGTTTAAAAGAAAAAGTGAATGGTTGGAAAATGAAAAAGAGTGTCTTAAGAGTGAGGTTGTTTGTCTCAAAAATGAAATAGAAGATCTCCATGATAGGCTTACCTTCTTTCAAAAAGGTATGCCCGAATGTAGCACTTCTAGCTCTTCCCCTCACGATAGATCCGATGAAGGCGTTGATCTAAACAAAAGACTTGACAAGATGACATCTAAATATGAAGAGTCCAAAGAAAGAATCATATATCTCGTGTCTAAACTCAACAACCACACCCATGACTTCATTGTTGAGAAAAGATTGTCCATAGAAAGTATCAACAATGATGAACTCAAAAGAGAAAAAGAAAAGAATTTGCATCTCCTCTCTCGTGTCAACGACTTGACCAATGAACTTGTTAATGCTAAGAACATCACTGAAAAATGGGAAGGAAGTCAAACCGTGTTAAACTTCCTCACGAATCAAACCGAAAAATGTGAGAAATCTGCGGGTTTGGGGTTCAAATGGAAGTCGGCCAGTGTTGTTGCATCCAGAAGCCTAAAAATGATTTTAGAGGAAGGAAGTATGTAGGTCTTCCCGAATACATCATTTGCAATTATTGTGGTGACAATGGTCATGTTTTTAATGGATGTACAAAACGATTTGATGACATTGATAAGAACACCAAAACATTAAAAGAAATGAACATTAAGAAAGACACCACAAGTTATATTGATCACAAAAAGGGACCCAAATTCATTTGGGTTCCTAAACTCAAAAACTAATCTTGTGTAGGGCTTGGTGAGAGGCGGCCGCAATTGGTACTTGGATAGTGGATGCTCTCGTCACATGACGGGTGATTGAAGCCAATTCCTCTCACTTAAAGCGTATGATGGTGGCACGGTAAGGTTTGGTGACAACAAGAAAGGTGAAGTAATTGGTATTGGAAAAGTTGGTAAGTCATCCTTACTTTGTGTCGACAATGTGCGGCTTGTCAAAGGTTTGAAGCATAATCTCCTTAGCATTTCTCAACTTTGTGATAAGGGTAATGTTGTTGAATTTCGTGCCAATATGTGTCGAATTTTTGATGCCACTACTAATGAACTAATACTCGAAGGAAGACGTGTCAAAGATGTTTACTTAACTAATTTGAACTCTCTATCCGGTCACACCATGTCTTGCATGAGTGTAATGAACAATGATCCTTGGTTATGGCATAAAAGATTTGGTCATGTTAGTACAAAAACTCTTAATACCCTTAAAAGACTTGACTTAGTTGAAGGCATTCCTAATATAAAGTTTGATTTTGATAAAGTTTGTGATGAATGTGCTAGAGGTAAACATGTTAAAAGTTCCTTTAAAACCAAAAGAATTATGAGTACATCTCAACCTTTGCAACTTTTACATATCGACTTATGTGGACCAATGAGAACTAGAAGTAGAGGTGGTAGTCGTTATGTGTGTGTCATTGTTGATGATTACTCTAGGTTTGTTTGGGCACTCTTCCTAAGCTCTAAGGATGAGACATTTGATGAGTTTCTAATTTGGTTAAGAAAAATTCAAAATAAACTTGGTTTAAAACTTGTTTCCATGAGAACCGATCACGGAACCGAATTCGAAAACTCATCATTTGGTGCTTATTGTGATGACAATGGTGTAGACCATAACTTCTCGGCTCCTAGAACCCCACAACAAAATGGTGTGGTTGAAAGGATGAATAGAACCCTTGAAGGAATGGCTAGAACAATGTTATTAACTAGTAAGTTGCCTAAGAACTTTTTAAGAAGCGGTAAATACCGCTTGCTACATTCATAATCGTGTCATGATAAGGAGTATATTAAATAAAACTCCCTATGAATCGTTACGTGGAAGAAAACCCAACATTTCATATTTTAGATGTTTTGGAAGCAAATGTTTTGTTCACAACAATGGTAAAAACAATTTGGGTAAGTTCGATCCACGTAGTGATGAAGGAATATTTATTGGGTACTCCGATCATAGCAAGGCCTATAAAGTTTACAATAAACGAACCTTGTTAATTGAAGAAAGCATCCATGTCATTTTTGATGAATCTAGTGTGCTTGGACAGGTACAAAACATGGATGATGATGATGAGGATGAGGATGATGAGTTTGAGATTGGTCTTGTTCGAAAGGACTTTGTATTCGAGGATGAAGAAGCTTCCAAAGACCTTTGAATTGCAACGGAACACACGTAGATCACCTTCAAAGGAGATCAGCAACTCGGGGGGAACACGTAGCAACTCTGCTCTGTTTCTTCTCTGGAAGCAACAGACCAACGATTGTTGCTTCTACCTCGAATGAAGAAAACCAAAACAGTGAGGATGAAGAACCTTCCAGGCCAATAGAAACGATCCGCTGGATCGATCTTTGTTGAGGGGGAACAAGAAACCATTGTTCCAAAGAAGTGGAAACATCAAAGCTCTCATCCACTCACTAATCTCACAAGTGATCTCAACTCGGGAATTCGAACAAGATCATCCCTCAACAATCTCGCTCATCTCAATGAGTATTGTGCCCACAATGCGTTCCTATCTCAAATTGAACCTTCAAATGTGATCGCCTTGATCGATGCAGATTGGTTGCTTGCTATGCAAGAAGAGCTCAATCAATTCAAAAGAAACGAGGTATGGCACTTAGTCCCTAGACCGCCTAATCGTACCGTCATTGGTACTAGGTGGGTCTTTCGCAACAAGCTTGATGACTCGGGAGAAATTGTAAGGAACAAGGCTAGACTAGTGGTGCAAGGTTATAACCAACAAGAGGGTATTGATTACGATGAAACCTATGCACCAGTAGCTAGACTTGAGGCCATACGATTGCTTATAGCTTTTGCGGCTCACAAAGGCATTAAACTCTTCCAAATGGATGTCAAAACCGCTTTCTTAAATGGATATTTGGAAGAAGATGTCTTTGTAGAGCAACCACCGGGTTTTGAGAACAATGATTTGCCTAACCATGTTTTCAAATTAGACAAAGCTCTTTATGGTTTAAAACAAGCACCAAGATGTTGGTATGATAGATTGTCTAAATTTCTTATTGAAAATGGTTTTAAAAGAGGCTCCGTTGACAAAACATTGTTCTTGAAGCAACGATCCGTGTGAACTGTTGGTTGTACAAGTATATGTTGATGACATTATATTTGGTGCAACAAATGAACTCCTTTACTTATATTTTTCGGAACTAATGAAATCGGAGTTTGAAATGAGCATGATGGGTGAGCTAGGATTCTTCCTTGGGCTCCAAATTAAGCAATCAAAGGATGGAATCATGATCCATCAACAAAAGTATATTAAGGAAATGCTTAAGAAATTTGGGATGACCAATGGTAAGCCTCATGATACACCTATGGTAGCCGGGTCCAAATTGGACAAAGATGAACTCGGTAAGAATGTTAGTGATAAGGTGTATAGAGGTATGATAGGCTCACTTCTTTACTTGACCGCAAGTCGTCCCGGCATTCTCTTTAGTGTTTGTTTATGTGCTAGGTTCCAAGCAAATCCGAAAGAATCACATTTCAAAGCCGTTAAACGAATTCTTCGGTATTTGATTAGAACACAAAATCTTTACCTATGGTACCCCTTATATTGTCCTTTTGATCTTATAGGCTTTTCGGATGCGGACTATGCGGGGTGCACGGTGGATAGAAAGAGTACCTCCGGAATTGCAACGTTCTTGGGTCCTTGCTTGACTTCTTGGGCCTCAAAGAAACAAAACACGGTAGCTCTTTCTACGGCCGAAAGTGAGTACGTTAGCGCGGCACATTGTTGTTCTCAACTCCTTTGGGTAAAACAACAACTCTTGGATTTTGGTATTATTTTTGACTCCATTCCTTTAATGTGTGATAATACGAGTGCAATAAATATTTCCAAAAATCCTATTCAACACTCTAAAACCAAACATATTGATATTCGTCACCATTTTATTCGTGATCATGTGGAAAAAGGACATATTAAACTCATCTTTTGCAAGACCGAAAATCAAATTGCCGATATTTTTACCAAGCCACTTGCAAGAGAACTTTTTGAGAAATTTAGACTAGAAATTGGGCTAATTAATAGCTTGTGATTGCTAGTGTGAGTTCTACAAATTTCCTTAATTGATTAAATTAAAATTGGATATATGTTATTAAGTGTTCTAAGTGCATTGACATCATGTTTAGACCAAAAATTGACACCGTATTTGTGAGTCGGTAATCACTCAACCTCATATCTAAATTTACGTTTATTATATGCTACCTTGCGTTTTTATTTCGAGTGATTAAATTTGTCTAGTTGGACCAACCACCTCACTTACCACATTTAATGGGCCATTAACTACCTCAACCCAAAACCTATGCCTAACCGTCCAAACATCCTAATCCACTAAACCTTTCATCTCCAAATCCACAAAACTCCCTCATCTCACCTACCTCTTAACCCACCATGGTCAAGACTTCATTCAACACACCTATACCCATGAAACCCACAAAGATGACCACACCACCTGTCACATCAAACCCACCGACATCAACAACTCCAAACATGCCTTCACCTAAAAACTCCTACGCCTTTCCTCCACAAACCTCAACCCAATTCCCTCATCTAACCCAGATCCACCAAACCCACAACCATCTCCGATTCCCACTGTTTCATCATCATCTGACGACATCCCCATCTCCACTATGGTTGGGCGTCGTACTCGAGGAGGTCGGAAAAAGGGTACCACTGTCTCAAGCTCCTCCACCGAGACCGTGACTGTGAATATCGATGAAATCGAAGAAACTCCAATTAATTTGAATGAGGATCCGACTAAGTCTACTGAGTTAGATCCGATTCCGGCAAAGAAAGCTAACAAAAGAAAGGAGAAAACTACTTCATCGTCGCAAAGGTCTATGTGAAACAAAGAACCAAACAACTACATGTTCTACATGTGCATCAAGAGATGATCGGGAAGTTGGTTAGAAAAACGGAGATAGATGAAATTGAAAATTGAAGTTGGTTGGAAAATTGGAGAATAAAAAAAAAAACAAAAAACAAAAAAAAAAAAACAAAAAAAAAAAACGGGAAGGCAATATGGGAAATGTCAAAGTGATTATTGGAAACGAGATAGATGAAATCGAAAACTGCGACGGTCTTGAGAAAAGAAGGAAAGCAAAAATTTGGAAGAAATTGAAAGGAAGTCACAGTGTATGCCACTGTTGCTATGCTCAAAGGTCAAGATCAAATTTGTCAAGAATTTTCATGAAATGAGAGCAACATATAAGAAGTTGATGTTCCCCCATCACATGTCGTGTACTAAGGAAAATATGAGAAGTTGATGCTCTTTCATCATATGTTGAGAAGGTATATCGATGCATACCTTGGTGGTCTCAATATAACAAAATCCAATGCAACTTGATTGAGATAGCGTGACTCGGCCCTTCATTGTCAAACCTCCACCTTTTTCAATCCTCTTCATTATCCTCAAAAATGATGACCAAACTTCCGCACCCTAAATTTGCCCATAATCAAACTTGTCTTTTGCCTTACATCTTTTGTCCCACCTTGTTTGTGCCCTTCTAAGACATTATTTTCTTTACTTGTTATGTTAATGCTTGGTGGTGTATTCTAAACTCTATTTAGCCATGTTGAACTATGGTTAACTTATGTTTAATCCGTATGTTTTTGTTGACCTTGTTACCTTGTCACGATTACATGTGTCTTTTTGTGTTTTCTTGTGAAATATCTGCACTCTAATGCTTTTGACATCCCTATCCGTTTGATGATGTCAAGAGGGGGAAAAGGTAAACTCATGCTCTTAATCTCTTTGCATATTGATTAACTAAATGTCTTGTCTAACCTTCTTAGTCGTCCCGATATATTGTCTCTTCTCTCATTTGATCTTGCTTGCTTAAAATCTTGAATCAAGGTGTTTACATTGCTTATACATTCGTTTGGGGCTTGTCATCATCAAAGGGGGAATTTGTTGGGTTCCTTATGTTGATGATAACATGCCCATTTGATTTGTGTCTTCTTAGTTTACCTTTTCAGGATTAATGATGTAATCAAGCTTGGATTAAGAAGTGTTGAAGTTGTTAATCATCCATTGTATTAAGTCATGTGTCATCTAATGTACAAGTGAGAAAGTAGAGTATATTAGAGTAATAGAAACAGTCCAGACGACTGTTGCTTTTACAAATGCATTTTGCTTGGATTGTTGCCACAACTCGAGAAACTTGAAGTCCCTTTTTATCTTTCAAGAGCCTTTCACGTGACTCATATTTTTCAAAGATAAAAATCAGATTTTTATTAAGGAGATGGTCTTCATTAAAGAGTGGTTTGAATTATTAGTTTCAAAATGTTTCCTCTTTATGCAAATTCAACCCTTTGGTCCTTTAAGAAAACAAAGAATGCTTTTTGCCATTTTAGTGTCAACTTGTCATCATGTGACTTGTCTTTTCTCTCTTTGTTTTCTGAATTTGCAAGAGCTTTTAAGGTTATCTTTCAAACCATCTTTCTCTATTCTTGCCTTTGCAAAAGAGCCCTTTTTGGTGCAAGTTTTGGGTGGTTGCTATTGCCCTTCACATGTGAGGTCTTTGACCCTTCAAAACCCTAGCAACCCCTTCACTCACCTCCTCTATATAAACCGTGCATCACCTTCATAAATCCCCAAGACTTTTCTGAAATAATTCTTTCAACTTTGCAAATTGTTTTTAAAGCTTAAAAATTGTGTTTATTTGCAAAAACCTTTAAAAGTCTTCAAGTGTCTTCAAGTTACTACAGTCGTGGCTACTGTTGCTTTATAATACTAAACTCTCTTGCTTAAGAATTGTTGATCTTGTAAAAGTTGTCCATCTCTATTCTTTGCTAAGAATATGTTAGTGGAAACTTGATCCTATAACATTCTAAGTGTGTTAGTAGAGTTTAGGACGGAGTAGTCTTTAACTCTTGACAACCGGAGTAGGTTGTGAGTTGTTGAGTTCTAGGACGGAGTAGTCCTTTAACTCTTGGCAATCGGAGTAGATTGCGAGTTAGCTTGTCATAAGAACGAAGTAGTTCTTGTACTAGCTTTGCAACCGGAGTAGGTTGGCGTCTTTTATTACAAGGGTTTTTAGTTGTCGGAGTAGATCACTAAAGGAAAGTAATAAAAAGGTAGATTGGACGTAGGCACTTGAGTTTCTTGCCGAACCAATTCAAAAATCTCGTGTTCATTGTTTTTACTTTATTTTATTTCCGCTTTTTACTTTGTTTGTTTGTTTTGTTTCGCTTAACCTTAGAAAAGTGATTCATCATATTGTCGCATTTGGTCTGTGAGTCATATTTCACAAACCGAGACAAATAGATACGATCGAAACGATTGTTGTTTTCATACTTCAGCAAACATTCATCGTGATACTTGTTCAATCTTTCAATATTATTCAAAGTATCCTCTAATCTCTTTTGTTCACTTAACTTACTTTAATCCAATAAAGTTGAAGTTAAAATTTTTAAAAGAGTACCTAATTCACCCCCTCCCCCTCTTAGGTACTTGAATCCATAAACTCAACAGAATGTAAATAAAGTTGACACAAAGATTTACGTGGTTCACCAGTAAAATAACTGGCTACGTCCACCCTGCGAGGAGATCAAATTTCACTATGTGGAGAAAATAGTACAACAGTAGACCGGTACACACGCGCTCAATATGAGCCAAAAGTAACCCTATTCTACCAACCAATATAGTAGTCTCAAAGGAACAAAAGAGACTACCCCAATAAGACGAAGGACAAATAATCTTGAGGCCTACCAAGATCTGAATAAACTCTTCCGATTTTCAAAGACAGACGAACAACAATAATAGAGCCCGGAACAAACTGAGTTTTCTTCTTCAGAAGGAAACTCACAAATCGACCCTCTTTATTGTGTGCTCTCAAATCTCTCTCTTAATTAACCTAGAATAAAACTTGAGTCTTTATATATTTATTCCACCCAAGATAAAATATCTAGACTAATAAAGAAATATTAACTAAATAGAAATTATATAATAATTTCCTAAACAACCGAAAAACTCACGCACAAAACTAATACAAACACTTAGTCTCCAAAACTTGGCAAGTGGGGGACCCACTTAATTTCCAAAACAAGTCACGTGGAAACTAAGTCAAAAGAACATCAGACACAAGTCAGCTGCTCACGCGAATCGCCGAAGATACGTACGTGCATGCTTTCTTCGTCCCACCTGTAGCTTAATCGGTCTTCGACACAAATTCAAGGCATAAATTCCTAACACCAATTCTTAAGTGGGAGTAGTGACTTGTGGAGTTATGCATAAGACTGTCTCATTTCAACAATTTTATTATAACTTTTGTGTCTTTATCATATATGTACAAGTTGTGTTTTACAAATATCTCAATTTATAAAATTAGATCCCATATTTTAGCCCAACATAGTAGTAGTTTTATAGAATAGACTACTTAAATTAGGCTCAATTGTAACCTTATATTCCAAAACGTTGCAACTTCTTTATTTGGAAAAGTGCAAAGTGTTCACAATCTAGCAACCCTTTTCTTAGGTTATTCCATTGTACATTTGTAATCCTCCCCTCCCAATTTTTCAACATCTTCTGACCTCATATATTGCCGAAAATTTACATTGCATTGTGCTAATTAAGTTGGCAATTTGTTACTCATTTTGTAACATATAAAATGAGCGTAATCTTCTGTAGACATGATAATACAGTTTGACATAAATTTATATTATTTTAAGATCTTTATAAATTTATTGAGACCAATTTCAAACTGATGGAAAAATGGTACAAAAATCAGTAAATTGGTACATATACTATAATTTGAGATACTAATAAAAATAAGAATGATTAGAATATATGATATAATAGCTACATAGCCTACATTGTCATGAAAACATATACTCCTAAATAAAAGAGTCATTTTAAGTCGCAATTAATTTGAAAAAGAGGTACAAAAAAAAATACATAAATAGGTATGACAAAGTAATTTCTTAACAAGATAGAGAGACCATCCCTTCAAAATTAACTAACCAATAAACGACTGCTAATCATAAACAACATCCTAAATAAAGCTCAACTTATAAATTTAAGCCACTAAGAATTGTCTAAGATGGTCCAACACAAAATGGTCCATAATTTGTAGCCACAATTATCACTACTAAAAAGGACGGAAGTCTAAACAATCACAAACTGATACTAACTCAACAACATAATGATTTGGCCTTCGTGCCATCGAAATCGTCCATAGAGTTAGCATCTCTCGGAGTGTGATACTTGCCTGTGTCGAGCGAATAAAAGACAACCTCATTCTCTTTATGCCGTGACAGATATATTCTATTTCTCATCTCACTCTTTTCTAACTTAATTGAAAAAGACGATGCAGGACTAACAAAAAAGGTGTGCTCTCCTAAGGTATCTAATTTCATCCAATCTTTGTTAACGTGTCAAATTTAAACACTTTGACCCAACTTTCATTTTCTCCGATAAACACCGAAATTAGTTCCCCTCAAGCTCAACAAAATATGAGGATTCGAACGAGGTTTTCTCATCAGATGGATAGTCGTGAACTTTCCAATTTATTTCTCCTGTACAAATTTTAATTCTCCAATGCAGCCATCAGTCCCGAGAAAATAGAACACATTTTTATGATACTTGAGACCGGATTTATTATTTTGGAGAATTTTGATATCCTTGTTAGAGTTAAATTCCGTTATATAATACGCCCACTCCCCAACTGCAGCATCAAAACAGCTGATTATCACCCGAGAGTAATCAGCAATTCCAACGGTCAAACAATCGAAAGAGGTAGGACAAGTTAAAAATCCAAAACTCACACATTTTACTTGACAAGAAGGGTACTTCCCTTTCTCGTTTTTGAAAGGATTTAAGTACTCTAGGTACAATCCCGAACTCAATAGGAACCAATCATCCTTGCAACTCAACGTTCTCAAACGGATCCAACAGTTGATATGTTTTGCTGAAATCCTTAAAGAACATCAACAGAGGGTACTGACCATTAGCTCGCCATTGCGCCGGAGGGTTTGCCTGGTGAAGACTTTTACAAGTAACGCGAAGATTCATGTAATCGAACAAACTCAGATGCTTTGCAATTGATTGTAAGATATCAAGAGGAAATTCAGAAAGCCGTGTTCCCGATGACAACTCGAGGGTATTATCTTCCACTTGTTCTTGAAACTCCTGATTTATTTTTTGAATGTTCTTCTTTGTTTTTGTATTGTTTTGTTGATTCCCTTCACATTTTGGTAAGAATCTGGGAATTTCAATGTAAACCAAAAGAGTCATGCATAATTATTTGATAGCACCAGACACACGGCGCAAGCAGTAAGCAGAAAGGTAACTAAATACGAAGTACTAAATAGAATAACGTAGTGAATAGAAAAGATCGTACCTTTGGGGATTCGAGGGCATAAACCAGATAGGACCGTCAAAATAACGAGAGGAGCGGAATGAGGCAATAAAAGTGTGTAACTATCATCTTGTAGATTGTATGAAGAGGAGCGGAATGAGGCAATAAAAGGAATTTTTTGGCAAATTGGTGTTTATTAGCAAAATAATTAGGGAGTTGGGGTTGGTTTGAAACTATTTTGACTTATGGTGTCAACGTCATCAGTTTTTATTTTTTTTTTCCAGTTTTTATGGTAAGACGCTAAGGAAAAAAAAAAGTGAATAGTAAAGCCGCTAAGAAACCTAGCGGCTTTACTATTCATCTTTTTTTTTTTTTCAAAAACCGTCACCTTCTAACACTGATGACAACCTATTCTAGAAATGAATAACCACTAAAGCCGCTAAGAAAGTTAGCGGCTTCCCTATTTCTCTATTTTTCATAAGCTTATGGCACGCGGAGGTTGATTATCATCTTCTAGTTCAGGGGCTGGTAATAACTTCGGGAGACGTAAAAACCGGGATGTAACCGGATTGCAAAGAGAGTAGATGTTTGCAATCTTTGCGGTCTCTTAAGACCAACCAGCCTTGAGACGCAACGACGATAATGTTTTTGTCTAATTCAGGGATTGTCTTGATGTAGGAATTACTGTTTGTTCGGAAAACCATGGTTCTTCTGCTAATGATGGTAGCTCATATTTGTCGTCTTGATTTTCTTCAATTATAAATCTTGGAAGTTCATATACGTCTCCATGAATTTCCTCCATTGACAATATTCTAAATTCTAAAACTACTATAGTTGTAAAAGCACACAAATTTTGTCGTCTGCTTTTTAATTTTCTGTATCTTATTTTGGTTCTATATATAGATTAGTGTAGATATATTATACGGGTTTTTCACGTTTCCACACAACAGTGTAGATATACTATACCCTTTTTCTAACATGTGCCCTAAACTGAAGCTATATCGTATTAGGAAAACCCAAATTATACACGTGAAATTTGGCAAGTATTTCCATAAACGGAAGCTCTCCCGTATTAGTAAACCAGACTCTCTTTTTTTTCTAATTTTTTTTTTTTGGTTAATAAGATCATAAACTGAAGCTATCTGGTATGAACATGATAGACCCGTCATTGGGAGGGCCGGTTCGAGGCTATCAAAACACTCAGTAGTCAGTCCTATTAGGGTTTTAGATCAGACTAAATTTTCAAAAACTATGCTCATCATAAACTTCCTTCTTATTTGATTGATCAACTCAAATGAATTTTACGTGGACGTCAAATGAGCAATGATCCATAAAATTTGGAACTGTACTTGAATGAAGTGGTAATATACTGTCAATTTCGGAACTGTTTCATGATTTTACTAGTACAAAGAGATATCTGCTATTCCGACAACACAGTTGAAGTTGCTTACATCTTATTTCACTTCAAATGTGTGTCGAGTCGAGGAGTAGATAACAAAATTTCTAGCAGCGAGTACATAAACAACAATTACCCTGTCGATATTGGCAAATCGCGATAATTACCCTTTTCTCGCTCAATTTCTTTATGAAGTGCTCGACTTTCTTCTTTGATGACCGTTTCTCTAGTCTCTACTTGTAACTTCTCTATACGTGCCTGAGCCTGCTCAAGTTCGGCTTCAAGATCAGAGATCATGGCGGCATTTCATGGGATGGTTTCAAGTCAATAGGATCCCACTTCGTAGTCCCCTCCATCGCAGAATTTGCATATTGGAAGGGAGACTGGCGCTAACATAGGAGAACATAAAAATGGAAAAGGGAGTTTTTGACAGACGGTCCCAACTCCCAATTCATGTTATATTACTCATTTCGTGATTGGGTAAATGACTAGCTGTATGTAGCCTCTATCATATCATATAACATTCTAAAACAAGACTAGCTGATACTCGAAGTTTATCAAAAATCAAAGCTGTTATGTCCTTCAAACAATATCTAAATAGTTGTTTGGGCTAAAAATCACACAATAGGAAAAGACCCGCTTAATAAATAATGGATCATAAAAGTAGGGATAAGAGAAGTGGAGCCCACAGTTGGAGTAAGCACAAGGAAGGAGGAATGGGCTGGCACACGCGTAAAAGAAGGCCGAAGCCCATTGAAGTAAGCTTCTGAGTTTAGGAAAGAGGAGTCAGAGAGAAGTTAGGGAGATCAGGGAGAATTGAGGGAGACGGCCAAACATGGAAAGAGTTATTATGGAAGTTATATTCCGTTTTCATAATCAAGGTAGGATACGTCTAGGGTTCTTACACTATAAATAGCCAAGAAAGCAATCAAAGAAGGACATTCACACATACAATCAACCATTCATCCAAGATCTCATACGCATACACAATACGTTGTGCTAGCTAGATTTACATTCCGTCTCAATTGTACTCGTCCTCCTATTCGAAGCTAGTGCAATATTTGTCAGGGTACCGTCCCTCCCGCGGTTGTTTCCACATTGGGTTTTCCGCGTCACAAATCTTACGTGTCGATCTACTTTACGCACTTTATTTCCTTATTTACGCATCAAATACAGACGATCAATCAAATAACCAACGAGTAAGACCGCATTGACCCATAACAACCAATTCGGTAGAAAATACCTAAACAGTTTGGCGTCCACCGTGGGGCATTGTGGTCGTCAATCGTTGATAATATAAGTACGCAATGGATAAGCAAGCATCGGAAGCCGTGTCAGGGAGCAGACAACCGTCGCCACCGCCAACCTCTACTCAAAATCCAGCATCGACAATGGCAACGCAGGCTCCCGGACATACCTCAAGAACCACACCAACGGCAAAAACCTCTTTGCCTCTTAAAACTCCTGCTGTCACAACCCAAGCTAGATCAGATAAAGGAGCAGCAAGCTCAGGCCTCACCCCGCCACCCAGTCCCACACAAATCTTGCTCACTGGCGTAGAGAACCTTCAGAAAGCCATGGAAAACATGAGAGAAGACGGAAGAAAGTCAAGTCAAGCAAGGAAGAAAGGCAGAGAGCTCTGGGCGTAGATAGATATCCTAAAACAGCAGTCCGTCACCCCAGCAAGCAGGGCAGGTGAGGGAAGATCTCCGCTAGTAGATCTGACACAGGTGGCATCAGGCAGTAGGAATTCACTTCCGCAGATGCCAGCTGAACTGGTAACAAGGTTGGATCTAGCTACAGTACCATCAGATGGAAGAATAACCCCACAAGGGCTGGGATACCTCACACCGGATAACTGGCCGTCAGTCAGCCGTGTGGAAGCACGAACAGGAGGCATCCCTGTCAGCAATTTCGCAATAATTGACCAGACACCTGGAGCAGGATCCGAGTGGAACCAGCAAGTGAACTGGTAGCAGGGAACGATCGTTACTTCAACCCCCTAGCTGCTGGAACACATCAGAACCTTCAAGAGTTTGGGTCGAGGGAAGATATTGAATCACAAGCGAAGCGGTGACGGCGGACCCAGGACTCAGCAAAGCATAACAAATCAGTAGTACTTGGAGTTAAGAGAGATGCTAAGCAGGGTCCCAGGACTGCCACCCCCACTCGAGAAAGCAGCACCTGGAAGTTATGCCGACTCGCCATTCGTGGATGCCATATCCATCACAGCCATGCCAAAGGGATTCAAAAATCCAAACATGCCACTCTTTGACGGCACAACAGATCCCTTTGACCATATAAGCCAGTACAAGCAGAAGATAATGACAGTGACAGCTGTAGGGCAAGTCAAGGAAGCTTGCATGTGTAAAGGATTTGGATCCACCTTAACGGCGCCGGCACTTCGATGGTTTGTAAGCCTACCAACAGGTCGATATCCACATTTGTTGAATTGGTAAACGCGTTCACCCAACAATTTGCAAGCAGCGGGAAGCCGCAAAAGCATGCAAGAGATCTATACAGAATCGTCCAGGGGGCAGGAGAAACCATTGGAGAATACAATACTAGATTCAACAATGAAAAGGTGGCAGTACGAGAATGTGATGTTTCGACAGCAGTAGAAGCCTTTATGAGGGGCCTCCACCATGATTCTGACCTATACAAGCAGCTGACTATGCATCCCTGCCACAGCTTCGAAGCAGTGCAAGAAAATGCAGCTGCCGCAATGAGACTAGAGGAAGACATCCTAGTCAGAGCAAGCTTACCTAATACACCAAGTGTTTCCAGTACCTCAGCCATAGAGAAATCAGGAAGAAAGCAAACTATCTGCAAAAAAGATGAGAGATATAGGCCATATGGAAGGGGAGTCAACAGAATCGAAGAAAATCAGCAACTCCCTACTCTGGCAGAATTAGGATTCACTACAGGTATCGGAGGAATCCTGAAGGCACACAGGGAGATGGAAGATGGAGTAAGGTGGCCCAAGCCACCAGTAGAAGGACAGGCATGGCGAAAAGATAGCAAAAAGAAGTGTGAATTCCATCGTGACATTGGGCACAACACTGAAGATTGCTACACACTACGAAGGGAGATCAAGCGCCTGTATGAGGAAGGGGAGCTGAGCCACCTATTACCATGTGGGGGCAAGCAGCGGGATAAGGTAGGCTCTACGAAGCCTGCAACCCCACCCACATGCACCAAAATCATAAACGTGATAACAGGCGGCTCAGACCTGAGTGGACTAACATACTCATCAGCTAAAAGGCATGCCACCGAGACCAAGGGAGATAGACCAACAAATTCTTGCAGAATTTCTCACATTGATTTGCCAGCTGTCACCTTTGATGAAGGAGATACGTATGACGAACGGGAATGTTAGAACACTTTTGGTTGATGATGTCAAGTTTCATTTGTTATCTAATTGTTTGCCTCTTAGTTAAATTGTTTAGCAAAATTGAAGCTATTAATGATCAATCAAAGAGTCCACAAGCTAATCAAAGTAACAAGATGATCAAGATGAAGGCAAGACAAGAAAGCACATTCCCTAGAATGAATGTTGTAAACGAGGTACTTAAACATATCCTCTTTATGCATAAGTGATTGCAAAACCATGCAACAGTTCTGATTTGTTGCACCAAGGTTTCGGTACTAACGTATGGAGAATTTTAGAAAAATTCACAAGTGTTTGAAATTCTTTATAAAGTCTTTCTATGTTCAATAGGAATATTATTTCAAAACTGAAGAACAAAAAGAACAAAAAGAATATGCTTGCACAATAATTTAAAGATGTCAATCCCATTTGTGCAAGTTGTTTTTCATGCTAAAAATAGATCTTATGCTTTTTTCTATTTGTGGCAAAATTGTGAGTTCCCATAAATTTTATGGAAAACACTCATTTGCCTCTGAAAATTACAGCCACCTTGAGCCTCACAAACCTGGTTGTTCTTTTATAATTTTAAATGAAAATGTATACTACAAACCTATGGATTTTAGATTAAAGAAGTGTTAAGATCCTTGTCTTACACACTTCCTTTCTCTATAAATAGCCACTTCATTTATCATTTATTCCAAGACTTTTCAGAACACTCATTGTAAAACATTTGCAAAATCATTTCAGCATTTTAAGCTTTGTTCTTCAAATATTTGCAAAACCGTTTTCTGTTTTCAAAAGTCTTCACTTGTTTTTCAAAGCTCTAAAATCTCCAAGTATCAGTTCGCTTAACTGTTGCATAAAGAATATGTTCAATGATTCTCGTGTTTAGGTCTTAATCGTAATCTTCATGTTCTTAAGTGAACCACTGAGATTATGACTCTGTCAACCGTTGAGATAGAAATTTGTTCTTAAGTGAATCATCCCCATTATATGTATTCCTCTATGTTAATTATGATTGGATACAATTTAATTCAGAGAGAAAATAGAAATAAAAGATTTAGATTTAACTAGGATATGAAAATTTGACTCTATTTTTATCCTTTTATACAAAGTAACCGATCCAGAAAAATTTCCCTGTGGATCCTCGACAAAAATATACTCCGTAATACGGAGTACCGAGTACTTCTTTATACACGAAAATATAAAATTTCCTCTGTTTTTTTTTTCCTTAAAATTGGACTAAAATACACCCAAAAAAATTTAGGTTCACAGTGTCCGAAAATCCTGAAAAGAGGCTTGCGGAAAATGGTGCATGGCGACAACTCTAAATTTGATGAAAAACAATATGGCGACAATATGTTTTCTGAGAAACCGCCTCTCACTTGATATTGATTTTACGTATACTTTCACAGTTTCACTTACCGTATGTAATTCTTAATCTAGTACTAAATATGTGTAATCTTTTCGAATCATCAATATGGTTTGTTTCTAATTCTATGCTTAAATATTAAAAGTAAATTTAGGAACTAAATCATTAAGATCCCATAATTTTTAGACAGTAATCACTTTTAATATCAAACTTACGTGCATGCATGCATATAATGCCAACTGCGTACGTATTTTCTTAGCTTTTTGGTCATTTTCCAACTTTCCAATAATCCAATGTAATTGAAGCTAATATTTTTACGACTTTAGAAAATAAAATAAAATTTAAATTTTATTAATTTCTTTATTAAGTAATATTCTTTTTAGTAAATATTTCTTTATTAGTTATAGATACTAAAAGAAAGTCAATATACTAAATATCATTCTTATTACACTTCAAAAAAAAAAAATATCATTCTCATTATGTAAATAGTTTTTTAGGAAATTATTACCGTACTTCGTAGATTGTGTAAATATTATTTAGATATTATTGTCTTTTCATATTGTCCATATTTTTGTAATTGCCTTATTCTACGTAGCTTTAAGCTATAAATACTTGTATCATCGCTTCATCAATGTATGCAAAATTAATTCTTTACATCAAAATAAAAAAAACAATGAAGCCTTCACAAATTCTTTTAGTTGGGTTGATTGCTCTTCTTTTTTCTGTTGGTGAGTGATTTCTTCACTTTTTATTTCTCCTTTTATTTTATTTCGACGTTATATTTTACTTTCTCGTCGATTAATGATAGTTATGTTATTATATACTCCGTAGTAGGGGTGTTCATTGGTCCGGGACCGGACCGGACCGAACCAAACTCTCTGGACCGAAGACCAAATAAGGGTTAAGAGGTGGACCGAGGAGCGGACCATATTAATATTGGTCCGGTCCGGTCTGGACCACAAAAACACGTGGGTCGGACTGGACCGGACCAAATGGACCAAAGTGGACCAAATATTATTGTCATTGACACGTTGTACCATATAAAACTAGAACTCGAGAAGTTCGTAATGATCAAAATAAATAACATTATTTTCTTACGAGATTTAACTACATAATTACACAACTTATAATACGTGTAAACAAAGTAGAAAATAAAATTAATAATATTACAAATTTAAAAATTCTTTCATTACATAACTTCGGTCCATGGTCCGGTCCGCGGTCCATTCGGGTTGGTCCAGGACCGGACCGAAGACCAAAGTAGGGTAAATTGGTGGACCATGGACCGGACCAAACAAAATTCGGTCCGGTCTGATCTTTGGTCCGGACCACTGAGTGAACAGCCCTACTCCGTAGTCAATTGTACAATTGACGAGAATAGCATTATCACAATAGAAATTTTTTGTGTGTGTAAGAAACCCATTTATTTATTGCTATTAATAAATAAGTTTTTTTTTTAATATAAATGGACCGTCTTTTATAAGCCCTAGTAAAAATATGGCTTGACAACTATTGAATATCTCCAAAGAACAACGGATGGTACAATTTTATTTTCCTAGTTCATTATATATGTATCTTTTTATCAACTTTTGCACTAATCTTATGTAAAATTTATTTTAAATCTAAGCAGGGATTGCGAATGCTAGAGTGATGCCAGATGCCGGATCATTTCATTGTGTTCCTCTAGGTCATCAATGTGCTAAAGAAGAGTGTCACGAAATTTGCTCCAAGACGTATCCACAAACCATCGAGAGTAGTTGTGGAGATTCCCACAGTTGCTGTTGTTTCCAAAATATATGAATTGGCTTTTGACCGCTGGAAATTATATTAGGAACCATTTTTTTTTTTATTGTTATATAATATATATATTCTCTCCGTCTCAATTATATCTAGTGATGGGCAAAGTGATTTTGATACAAGTTGTTCTAAGAGAATAGTAAGTTACAAGGATATAATATTGGAATAAATTACACCGAATTCTTTGTTTAATTTCCTTGGCGTTTCATGCTGCAATTCAACGATTAAGCTATCAATTGCATCTTTACCCTAGCCAAAGTACAGAAAATACATAAATCGATTACTCCGTAAATCGGGTGTTTTGCCAAAATAACCATTTGGTCTAAACTATTTACCAAATTAAGCTATTATTGTTTTTCCGTTTTGTAGAATTTTTTCATAATTTTTATATATTTGTATTATTTTTAGGGAATATAAATAAATTTGAAAAGAAAAAAATTATTTAGCTTTTGTTATGGCAACTTTATAACTTAGATGGTCATTTTGGTAATTAAATTTATAAAGTGGTTATTTTGGAAAATAGTTTAAGTTAAACAGCTATGCCTATTTTGGCAAAGGACCTCCGTAAATCACTATTGAGAGGGCGGGTATGTAGTTCAATTCACTTTGTTCCTCCCATTTACTATTTACGTAACCTTTAGGAAAATTAATTAAAAAACCGCACACATATAAGCGAGTTTACAAAAAACTGAAAACATAATTATCAATGAATGTTTCTTTGATTTTAAGAGTTCTCACTCCATTTACATAAACTACATACGAACTTACGAAGTATTCGTTCATACGGCTTGTACACAGAAACAATTGTAATTCGTAAGCCCTTCGAAGTTTGAAAGAAATCAAAGAAGTGCCTACAAATAATCTAGGCCGGCAAATTCAGAAAATTAGGATTCTATATTCTGATAAATAGATGTAAGAGCGGAATTCATAATTGTTATTGATAGTTCGTGCTTTCACAATTACAATCATACGTATAGTACTCGTAAGATCTCCTAATATAGGAAATCATAATGATACAACTTATTTTATTCTGATTACAGTATATTACGATACGATACCGTAATCTCCTCTAACACCCCCCTTCAAACTCATGGTAATTTGAAAAATTCCCATGAGTTTGCACACAAATAAGAAAAAAAAAAGGTAAACAAATACCAATATGCCCATTTTTCTACAACTTTCGATCTTTAAGAGGAACGCCATTCTTTTCGAATCGGTTTCGTCGGTGGGAACGTCGTCGCTTTTCGAACCTACCAAATCGTTGAAATTTCTTTGTCAAGAACTTCGCATTTTTGAGCTTGACAAATTTCGGTACGTAACTCGCCAGTCGATGCGTATAGGACTCGCCAGACCGAGTTTCGAGTAAATCGCCAATAATTATAACGTATCATATGACCAATCATCGTGTGATGAATGCAGTCTAGACGTCGAAATACCATCTCATCAGATGATAAAAGAGGCCATGAAAGCAACACCATTACGGTGTATATGAATCAAAATGATAGATTTGCTCAAATTGAAGCCATCGTTGGCCAATTCAAGTTGTTTAGCCACAACTATTCAATCTTTTTTTTTTTTAAATAAACGTAATATTGTATATCAAATTTTCACCAACACAAATTATTATATTTTCGTAAATTCCCGCCGGAGGGTACTATAATTTATTAGTCCCTCCGGCAGACGGCGGAATATTGTTTTAGGCCTCAAGAGCGTGAGACTCTGATACCATGATAAATAGATGTAAGAGCGGAATTCATAATTGTTATTGATAGTTCGTGCTTTCACAATTACAATCATACGTACTTATAGTACTCTAAGATCTCCTAATATAGGAAATCATAATGATACAACTTATTTTATTCTGATTACAATATATTACGATACGATACCGTAATCTCCTCTAACATATTCTCTATCATTTGGTTACATAAAAAACTTTGATTAACTATAACTCGAATTTATGAATTTTAAAAGGGACGATTAATTTTTGAATGTTGATTGAGAATCCTTGAGATGGTCTTCTACTTTGATATTCAACTCGGTTGTTTATACGAAACCCTTGATTTGAAAGCAAATAGCCACTTTCTAAACTCGTTGCGGTCAGTTAATAGAATGTGAATATACAAAAATTGGTGCTTGACAACAACTCGACCCCTTGATCAAAATTTATTAATCGATTAGGTGATGACATGCAAAAGATGAAGTGATCAACTTTTATTTCCGACCTCATTGCATTAAGTTAGAAGAATGTGATTATATGAGTCACAACTCACAGGGTACGAAAAATGATGATTGATAGCAACTCCACCCTTAATCACGTACTCTATCGATTGTTAGGCAATAATCATCTCCGTTACGTATCCCTCTCTATTACAGATTATTAGACAACATTTATTTTCGAGAAAATAAATTTAACTAGGATATGAAAAAATTACCGGTATGAATTTAAGATTAACAAAACCAACACGGGAGATGATTTCTGTTTCGAGGCTATATTAATGTAAGATAATCCGGTATATTGTTAGATATAGATAAAACATAGACGTTGAAGTATACTCCGTCTGTAAATATTTGTTATCTTTCCATTCATTGAGATTATCTTTCTTATTATAGACACTAAAATGTTCACATTTTCGATATAAAAAGCGAGTCGATACCTTCAATTAGTCATTCCGGAAAAAAAAAACAATGAAGTCTCCAAAACTTTTTCTAGTTGGAATGATAATTCTTCTTCTCTCTGTTGGTGAGTGATATTTTTAGATATATCATTGGTTATTTTCCATTTTTTTATTATTACAGGAGTAATATTTAGTTAAAGTTTCATGTGGTCGATGAAAGTTTTGTTTATATTGATTTTAAATTTCTTTTCTAAATTATGGATTATTCTTCAAAACATGGTATTATAAATGGTTTTTTTAACGTGTAAGCTAAATTCAATTAAAAATATCTTACTTATAGTACGTTAAACTCTATTTCGATAAACTCTCTTACGTATAATTAGAACATAAAATTTTATAAAACCACATTAGGAAAACAAAAAATTAAGAAAAGAAACCATTACGTCATCAAACCAAAAACTTAAGATTATTTTTGTTTAGGTAGCTTGGTCCCATTTTAATGTCAAACACTCTTTCTTTCTCGATGATCTTCAGCACTGGATCTTTGAGAATTGTACTGCACCCGGTACTTGGCCTACTCTCTTCTCCTTCATCGTGTGGCGTCTTTGGACAAGACGCTGTGATACCATGCTCTCTCTTACACCTTCTCCTCTTCTCCCCCCCTTTTGTAGTTCCATTTTATCCCAGGCAGCCTCTTGGAGTGCCGCCAACTCCGGATCCCCCTCTACCACACCTACTAGCCCTCCTATCTCTGCCTTTCGCTTTCCTTGTAGCCCCCCCCGCCGTAACATTGGTGTAAGATCAATGTAGATGCGGCCTTTTCCCCCTCCTCCTCGGTCTCTTGTTTTGGGTGTGTTGTTAGGGATCCTGTTGGTTCTTGGGTGCACGGGTGGTTCGGCCGGTGTTTTGCTACTACCCCTTTTATTAGTGAGGTCCTTGCTATTAGGGAAGGGATCCGTTTTGCGGTGTTGTCCATTGATAAATTTGTGATTGCTTCCGATTGTATTAATGCTGTCAATGCTATCTTGAGCCCGGTCTCTCCCTGCGGGCCCTTTGCTAACATTATCATTGAGTGTAGGGAACTATTACAGGGCTCACCAGGTCTGAAGCTTGTGTTTGAGAAGAGATCGGCTAACAAAGTTGCGGATGCCCTAGCCAAGTTCTCCGCGGCGGATGATAGTCCTTCTAGTGGTCGTTTTAGTTGGGATCATGCCCCTCCTTTTGTTACAAACTTATGTATGCTTGACTTTTTAGAGGCTTGTACGCCTCTTAATCCCGACCCCCCTCCTTGATGTACTTGAACTTTGGACTTCTTTTTTAATTTAATGCTCATTTTCGACCAAAAAAAAAAAAAAAAAAAGGTTAGGTTATTATTGAAAATGGTTTGATTTTTATAGAGTTAATCGTAAAAACACGATATCAAATGAGTACAATTTTATTTTCCTAGCTTATTTCATTTATATCCATTTATAATATATTTGTCTGTGGAACTTATGTAAATTTATCGTAAAATTAAGCAGGGATTGCAAATTCTGAAGTCAAGAACAATGAATCAAGTACATGTTACCCTTCTCATCATAAGTGTTTCAAGCCAGGGTGTATGCATCTCTGCGAGCACATGTACCGTCGTTATAATACGAGCCATAGTCATTGTTCATATGAGTACCCCAACCAATGTTGTTGTGTGGTAGACAAAACTCCTCAGACAACCGAGTAATTAATACTCCGATCCCTCTCATACAACATATTTTTTACGTTTTATCAAAATACTTTTACTATTAAAGAATAAAAACGTAAATAATCTGTTGAATGGACTTACCTGAGGGAGTATGAACTACTATGAAGTATCTGCTTGTGATGTGAAATATTAATATTTCTCTATATTCATATTTGAATAATGCTTGTATGTATGTACTCCGTAGCTTGGTGTAAGAGAATGTTAAGATTATGAGGATGAAATATGTTGGATATAATATTAAAAAGAAATTATACATTATTTCAATTTGCTTTATTTCTCGTATTTAATTACAAAGTATTTACGTAACTTGAAAATAAACAAAATAACGAAACTCTATAGAAACTAAATTGGAAAGGATTACATTAAGATATGTTAATAATAAAGATTTCCCACCGAAATAGAAATGGTTACGTGGATAATTAACGATTTCACTCTACAACGCTAAGATAATGGATGGTTTGACTAGACCAGTAGACCTGACAAAGTTATTAGAAGTATGATTGAATGAACATAATAGAGAGAGAGATGTTTATGAAAGAATAGAATTTATCATTCATCAAAAGTGAGATTGTAGATGTCGTACAAGATGTATTTATACACAATCATAAACCGACTTAAGCTAATCTATAACTAACTTTGATTAGTTATAACAAACTCCATATAACTAACTCTTAGTAGTTAGTTTATCTGTCTCATATTCCCCCCTCAAGCTTGAGTTTGGGGTGAAAACTAAACCGAGCTTGTTGGAAAGAAAATGATGTTGTGCAGATCCAAGTGCCTTGGTCATCAAATCAGCTAATTGAAGTCCAGTTCTGACATGCTTAGTTATAATAAAACCCTCTTGTTGCTTCTCTCGAACATAATGACAGTCAATGGACAGATGTTTGGTTCTTTCATGAAAGATAGGATTATGAGTGAGGTGTTCTGCAGCTTTATTATCACATAGTAATGGGACTGGTTTAGGAACAACAATATTCAAATCCTGTAGAATATTATCTAACTAAACTAGTTCAGAAGAGGTATAGGAGAGGCTTTGATACTCAGACTCTGTTGAACTCTTACTGACAGTGCGTTGCTTCTTAGTTTTCCAGGAGATCAGTGATGATGCAAGGAAGATACAATAACCACTGAGTGATTTGCAGGTGAATGCACATTTTCCCCAATCTGCATCACTATAGGCAGTGAGGGCAAGTTCAGATGTAGCACTGTAAAACAGTCCAGTATTAATGGTACCCTTTAAATATTTGAGTACATGAATAGCAGCTTGTAGGTGTGGTAACCTTGGTTGACTGATAAATTGACTCAGATGCTGTACAGAATATGACAAATCTGGGCGTGATGAATTAAGATATAACAGTCTACCTATCAATCTTCTGTAGACTTCAGGATTGTCCAGAATCTGACCCTCATCAGTGGACAGTTTTAGACCTCTTGGTAAGGGAAAACTTGCTGGTGTACAATCCTCCATCTTTATATATTAGAGTATGTCCAAGATATACTTCCTCTGATTGATCATAATGCCTGTGACATTGCGTGAAATTTCCAATCCCACGAAAAATCTCATGTTCCCCAAATCTTTTATAGAGAACTTGGCATCAAGGCCCTTCTTTATCCTTTCAATTTGAGCATCATTTGTACCAGTCAAGAGAATATCATCTACATAGACTAATGCAACCATAAAGGCTATAGTGACTGAATCATGTCTAGTAAATAAGGAATAATCATTTTTAGACTGCACAAACCCAATACTTCCCAAGTATAGTATTTGGTTAATTCTTTATTCCATTGTCTACTTGCTTCCTTTAAACCATATAATGATCTCAGCAATTTGCATACTTGACCAGGTTGAACTGTGTATCCTTGTGGAGGAGTCATATACACTTCTTCATCCAGAAAACCATGAAGAAAAGCATTATTAATATCTAATTGATGCAAATTCCAACCTCTTGCTGCTGCCAAAGCTATCAATGCCCTAACAGTGGTGAATTTTGCAACAGGTGAGAATGTGTCTTTGTAATCTTTGTCCTTCACTTGATTGTACCCCTTTGCCACTAAACGAGCCTTATATCTCTCAACACTACCATCTGCTTTATATTTTATTTTGAATATCCATTTGGAACCTATGGGTTTCTTATCCATGGGCAGCTGAACTAATTCCCATGTTTTGTTATCTTCCAAGGCTTTTATTTCCTTGTTCATAGCATCAACCCATTGTGGTTGAGTACTTGCTTGTTTAAAAGTGTATGGTTCTGACTCCTTAATGACATTGGTTAAGGAGGCAGCATATGCAGGAGAAAAATTAGCTAAACCTTGCAGAACTGCAACATGAGCAGATGATGCAGGAGCTGTACTTGGCAACTTCAGTGGACAATGATACTGTTGCAGAAGAACTGATGGCTGCCTAGGCCTTGTGGACCGTCTGGTGACAAGATCTGACTGGGAAGGCACTTGGACCAAACCTTCACTACTACTATTTGTATTTTGAGAAATATTATGTGGCATATTATCATTTTGAATAACATCTTTAGTGACTGGTGTGACAGTCTCTGGATTATCAGTGTGTACTTGCATTGTATTAGGACTAATGCTATTTGAAGGTATATTAGATTTTGGTATTAATACAGTAGATGTTGCTGGATTGACCAAGTGATCATCATTGTGAACAATCTTGTTTTCTTGTTTGAAAGGAAAAATTTCCTCTTTAAAAATCACATCTCTATTGACAAAAACTTTATGGGTGGCTAAGTCATATAGCTTATAGCCCTTTTGCTGATGAGGATTTCCTAAAAAAAATGCACTTTCTGGCCCTAATACCCAACTTATCAATGTAAGTGGGTGGCATTGTTGCATAACAACAACATCCAAAGATCCTTAAAGAATCATAAGGTGGTGCTTTGCCAAAAATCAAAGTAAAAGGTATTTGCCAACCAATAACTGATGAAGGCATCATGTTTATCAAATGAGTGGCAGTGAGTAAACAATCTCCCCAGAATTTGATGGGAAGTCCTTCCTGAATCCTAAGGGCCCTAGCAGTCTCTAGGAGGTGTCTGTGTTTACGTTCCACCCTCCCATTCTGCCGTGGTCTTCCTACTACACTAGTCTGGTGAACCAAACTCATATCTTTGAACAAATTACCACATACATGAAATACAAATTCTGATCCATTATCAGTTCTTTTGAGTTTCACCTTAGCAATAAACTGGGTTATAATATAAGCAAAGAAATCCTTGACTAGTTTATGAACTTGGTCCTTAGTTTTAAAAAGAATAGTCCAAGTGTTTCTTGAGAAATCATCAAGTATTGTTAAAAAATACTTAGCTCCAGTCATAGTAGGGGTCTTATATGGACCCCAAACATCGATATGCAATAATTCAAATACAGAAGCAGCTTTAGAAGTACTTTGTGGAAATGGCAATTGATGATGTTTAGACAAAATACAAGTTTCACAATGCTTAGTTTGTTTAACATGACTATGAGGAATACTTACAAATTTGAGCTTATCAAATCCTATATGACCTAATCTCTGATGCAACAAATCCAGAGAAATGGGAGTACTTTTATTTGCAGAACTGGAAAGTTTGCTAACTAATGAATTACATTTCAAAGCTTCTGAAACAAGTGAGACTACTTTATTAACTAAATCCTGTGTATGAAAGTTTTGAAATCTGTAGAGATCCCCTATCCTTCTGCCAGATGCAATGGTCAGTTTAGTTGAATGATCCTGAAATAGACAAGTTTTTGCAGAAAACACAGCAAACAGGTTGTTGTCATCAATTAATTTACTCACAGAAAGAAGATTCTGTTTAAAATCAGGAATCAACAACACATTTCTAAGCAGAATCTTGGCAGTTAAACAAACATCACCAATTTTAAAAACATGCTTAACAGTACCATCAGGAAGACCTATCAGTACTGGTTTACTGAGATTTCTAACATTATGCATTAGACGAATATTGAAAGACATATGATCTGAGGCCCCAGTATCAATAATCCAGTAATGCAGGCAGTAATTAAGATGAACAACATTGGCTAAAGAAGTAGGAATCATACCTGCAAAGTTGGATGAAGATAAAGATGGAACATTGTCTGTTAACCCTTTAATAACCTGATCAACAACAGATGTAACCAGGCCATCTATCATATTTGGATCAAAAGACTGAGAATGACTGGCACCAGAAGTCTGAACCAGAGGATGATCTTCTTCTGAATCATTGTTCTCAACAATATCAGCAGTGTTGGCACTCTTCTTGAAACCAGTTTTCCCACCAAAACGTTTAGATTTTGCCTTGACAGATGGTTTGGTACCCTTATCACCAGGAAAACCAATAATTTGATAACAACTAGTAATCTTATATCCTGGTTTCCCACACTTATCACAAGGGTTAGCCCAAAAACATTCATCCAAGTTATGATTGTTCATCTTACAGTGGCTACAATATTTCTTTTCTTTCTTGCCATTATTATTTGCATCAGCAGCCTTAAAAGAAGCACAAGCAGTTGCTTCATTCAAGACTTCAACAGACTCAACAACTTGCTTTTGCTTTTCAATCTTTTGTAACAAACCCAACGCCTTGTTGATAGTAGGTAAATGATCCATTGAAAGAATTTGTGTCACTACTACAAAAATTGAAGTAATGCAACATTTCATCTGCAACACTTTATTTTTTATGTTGCATTTTAGTTAATCATGTAACACTTTATTCAAAAATGTTGCTTTTTATCGATATAGAGCATCACTTTAAGAGAAGTGTTGCATTGTATTGCTATAAGTGCAATGTTTTGACACAAATGTTGCTTTGTCGCAACACTTTAAGCAGCGTTTATATTCTCCGTACGAAATTTCGTCATTTAGCGCTTAAACTAAATGTAAAATAAAAGTGTTCCGAGTGTAATTTCGGAGCAGTGTTTTGTGACCACGTAAGCTTGTGGAATGATGCCTTTGCTTGAATCTTCCTTTCGCTCTCTCCTGTAAAGATGAACAAACTGAGGGCTCGGCTTAGTACCGAGCGTACTCACTCCGACGCTCAAGTCAGTAAACTTAAAAGGGATTAAGTTGTATGTTACTTGGCAAAGTATATTGTAGAGAGATAAGGGAGTTTATACCAGATTAATAGTGAGTTTTTAGGATGAATTGTGGATCCTTTTCTCAATGAGAGAAGTGGAGTATTTATAGACTTTCACCTTTTGTCACGTAGTGGCCAAGTGGCAGAGCAGGTGGAAAGACTGTTCTACCCTCGGCCGAGGGACCCATGGCAGCCGGCCGCCTGGTTGACTCCATGCCGAGGGACCGGAGGTGAGTACGCGGATTTGTCTCCCGACTGGCTGGTTTGCCTAGCCGAGACCCAAGTGACAGGCCGACAGGCTGCGTCGGTTTGGCTGTCAGATATGTTGACTTGCTGTGGATATCTTTGACCTTGCTCAATATCTTGACTCGGTCAGCGGGTGCAGAATATGCCCCATCAATTTGCCCCCAGCGTAGTCTATGCCGTGGTATGGACCTTCGATGAGTGTTGAGCGTATTCTGCGCAAGTTGAGCTTCTTTCCCGGCTTCTTCTTCATCGGCTTGGTTCTGTTTAGGCCGTACCATATCCCCCCTCCACATGGATGTGTAATGGACATCAAATGTGGAAAAGAAAAAGGCGCTGGCCGAGACCAAGGTTGAGGGCCGTGTGCTTTTGATTGCCCCCGGCCGGTGCTGCCAAGCTTGGTTGATCAGCTGGCCGTTGGCAAGTAGATTCCAAGTAGCGTGTCAAAGAAGAGTGGTTACTGTGTGTCGATTGACATTCTGTCAAGGAGCGTGTTGAAGAAGATACGTCGATTGGCATTCTGTGGCTGCATGCTTGACACGTGGCTCGGTGTTGATTGATTGACGTTGCATGTGCTTTGCCCTGATTGGTCCGTTTCATGGGCTTTGCTCTATAAATAGAGCAGTTAGCCCCTGATTTTGGCCACCAAAAATTCATTTTCTCAAAAAAAATTTCTTCTCTCTAGCTTTCTCCGAAGAAACTTCTCTCTAGCCTTCAAAGCGTTACTCGGCGTAACACTTTTCCAAGGTAAACAAACAAATTTTTTCAACTTTTATTTGTTAAGTAATTGTTGTCATGTCTTCTTGATGTCGGACCAGTACCTCTCTGCGCGGGGGGCAATCGCATCCCGATGAGCGGAGGCTTTGGTTGTCACCCCGATAGGGTTTGGGGTCCTAAGTCTCCCTCTCCGATCGTGCTTGGACGAATAAGTTCTTGATTGTTCGGTCCGATCTTTTTGAAGACCATTACTCCTTGGCGGGGGTATAAAATTGTCATCCTCGAGGATGGTCGGGCGGTCTGTTGTCCTCCGACGACGTACGTATCGGCGTATACATCGACACACTGGAGTATGGGCTCCGGTTTCCTCCGAATGAATACGTTCTTGCTATAATCAAAGCTATGAACGTCGTCGTGGCACAACTGCATCCGTTGGCCATCAGGACGATTATTGGCTTCGTGTGGCTTTGTCTTTTAAAGGGGGAGGCCCCAACGGTTAACCTATTCCGCCGACTTCATCATCTTCGGCCGTCTACGCTCGGTGGCACGGGGTGGTACAGCG
Source organism: Silene latifolia (assembly GCF_048544455.1). Classification (NCBI taxonomy): domain Eukaryota; kingdom Viridiplantae; phylum Streptophyta; class Magnoliopsida; order Caryophyllales; family Caryophyllaceae; genus Silene; species Silene latifolia. The sequence continues at coordinate 22,947,089 of NC_133530.1, read as the reverse complement.
TGCACACGGAGCCGGGTTATGTTACCGTTTCGAAGATAACATCTTGCAAGGACTGGAAGGGGCGGTGGGTATACGTCGAGGTTCCGGAGGACTACTCGCTGCCCCGGTCCTTCCAAAGCCGCGTCAATTTGCGGTGTGAGAATAAGGGGGAGCATGATAGATATGTCTCCCGTAGTAAGCTTAAGATGGACGCCTCGAAGGTCTATCTTAATGAGGACGAAAAGCGGGCAATGCAGCTGTTTGAGGCTGAGAAGGATGGTACGCCGAAGGGATGGATGCCCCCGACGCAGATCGTTCTTCAGGATGAGCTGCTCTGCCACGTCGGCCTCATACCGCCTCTCAGCCAGGGTGAGTGGGGTCGGTGTGAGGCCCATCTTTGCTTTTTATGTTTCTGTATTTTGAATCTTGTTTTATTTCTTTTGCTTAACTCCTGCTTTGTTTCTTTTGCAGACCGATTTGGCCCGGAACTGTCTGCCTCCGTTCTCCAGAGGTTGGGACTTGACGAGAACGGGAGAGTTGTTGAGCTGCATCCTAAGGCCCAGCCACGTGATCGCAGACCGGCTCCTAACGAACTCATGGACCAGCAGTTGAAGGCACTGGATGTGACGGCGGCTCAGGCGCAGATTGCCAGTAACGTGCCGTGCCGCAAACCAAAGACAACGTCTACGGCGGCGACGGCGTCAACTCCGGCTCAGTCTTCAATCCCCGTGGTCCAAAAGCAGCAGGTGGTCATTGATGTTGAAGAGGAGGTCACTGTTGCGGAGGCTCCTCCTTCTTCCAATAAGAGAAAAGAGGCCGAGTCTGCCGCCGCTGCTGTTACCGCGGCCCGGAAAGAAAAGGGTCCTCCAACCAAGAAGGGTCAAGGCTGGTACGGATCTAACCTATGGCTCAGATTTAGCTGGATCATTAGGCATTCCTGATGACAGAATTTCCGACATGTCAATGAATGTTGACATGGATGCTCTGTCTGAATTTTTTGTAGATCAACCGCTGCCGGCTGCCGGTCCCACTGAACGGCAATTGGAGAAGCGGCTTGTGCAGACGGGCAATCAAAATGTCATCAACGACTCCTCATCCCTGAAGGTTTCCCCTGCTCAAATTGCGGCGGAGGGCACAAGGTTGTGCAAGAAGCTGGCGAAGTGGAATGAAATATCCGGCGCTCACATTATGGAGCAAGAAAAGCTCATGGCCGAGGCAGCTCCTGCGCTCAAACGGCTTAGGCTTGAGCTTGCTGCTTCTAAGGAAGAGGCCGAGAAGGCGAAGAAGGACTTCGACGCCACCAGGGAGAACTTCCTCACTCAGCGAAAGCTTAAGGAGGAAGCTGAGGAGCGGGTCCTAGCCGAGAGAGCCAAGGTTGAGGCTGCGTTGGCTGACGCCGCTAAGCTGCGGGAGGAGATAGAGAAGCTCCTGGGCGGTTATGATGTTATGGTTGAGCAGAGGGAAAAATGGAAGTCCCTGCATCTGACCGAGGCGAAGGAGCACAGGAACACAAAGGCTGTCCTTGCTCAGAGGGAGAAGGACATTAAGACGCTGCAAACCGTTATCATCCCTGAGATGTGTGCCCAGTACCGGGACCAGGCTGAAGAGGCCACCAGGGATGCAATTAAGAAGCTCGTTCCTGAAGGCTCCTTCCCGTGGCAAGAGTTTGACCGAACCCCACGGATGAGAAGGCCGATGCTGCGGAGAAGGCGGAGGCGACGAAGGCTGCTCAGGAAGCTGAGGCCAAGGCGGCCCATGCTGCAAAGGTGAAGGAGGCCAGGGAGGAAGCTGAGAGGGCAAAGGCAGGTGAAGCTGCCGAGTCGGCTTCTGGGTCGCCCACCGATAGTGATGCTGCTACTGCTGCCGGTGGCGAGCAGAAACAGGCATAGGGAGATGGGCGGTCGTCACCGGATTCACCCGGCCCTTCTGACAGCTTTAGCTGTTCGGGGGCCAACTATTGAGCCTTTCCTCCCTGCCATCCTTTTGGCGCTTAAAGCTTTATGTCTGTACCCTTTTGTTGTACTTTTTGTTTTTGTTAAACTTTTGGTAGGTTGTGTTTAGGCTATCCCGATGGGGACGGCCGTCGTCTTTGTTTCGCCTTCACCTGTAAACATTTTGTTCAATAAAGTTTGTTTATTTTGCCTTCGTCCAGTTGTCTTATTACGTTTCAACATATTGAGTGTTTTTTCGTTTTTACTTCCGGCTTGGCCGAGGCAGTTAGAAGGCGCATCTCAATTGTACTTAAACGTTTATTAACATGTTGGCATGTTGGTCGCTTCCTCCTCCACCCCCGGTCTTAGCCGAGGCGGACAGATTTGCGCTTCCCAACCGCCGTTGTGAACATGTTAGCGTATCGGTCGATGTGTCCTCTGCCGGGCCTTCGGTTGGCCGAGGCGGCTAGATTTGCGTCTCAACTGTACTTATACTTTCCTAAGCATGTTGGTCGCTTTCGCGAGTATCAACTGCGTTTGGCGTGACTGCCCGGCTTTGGCCGTGGCGTCCATTCGGGCATGACTATGGAGGGGATAAGTATTTTGATGGAAAACTTGGATTATTCTTCATAAGGTATAATCATGCGTTGGGGTGCCCACAACGGTCTCGGACACCTCCGCCGCTATACAAAATATTTCCTTAAGTTGTCCGTGTTCCAGTGGCTCATTAAAGGAACACCCTCCAATATCTGTCCCAGTATGTTCCGGCCTCATTTCTTCAACCACTTTGTAGAGTCCTTCCCAGTTGGCCGTCATTTTACCATGGACGTTTCCTTTGTTTGTGGCGGCCGACTTTCTTAGGACTAGATCTCCTACTCTTAAGTCCCTTTTGTGGACTCTGCGGTTGTATGCTCTTCTCATCCGGTTTTGATATATTGCCAAGTTTAGCCGTGCCGTGTCTCGGCTTTTTCGACCAGATCTAGGGAGACTCTCAGGCCTTCCTCATTTTTGACTGGGTCAAAAGTTTGCGTTCTGAATGTCGGCACCGTTGCTTCAATTGGCAGGACGGCCTCAGACCCATAGACTAGGTGGAATGGGCTGTACCCCGTTGCTTCTTTCTCCGTGGTTCGAAGTGACCACAGGACACCGGGTAGTTCATCAGCCCACCTTCCCTTTAGATCTTCAACCTTCTTTTTAGCCCGTTCAGGATTGTTTTATTAGCTGCTTCCGCCTGCCCGTTGCTCTGAGGGTGGCAGACGGAGGAGTATGCGAATTTGATTCCGAGCTCCTCCAACCAATTCATCACCATGTCACTCCAAAACTCTCGGTCGTGGTCAAACACCATGACTTGGGGTAGCCCAAAACGAGTTATGACGTTCTCCCAAATCACCTTTCTTACGGCCGCCGTGGTCTTGGCAAATCTGCGACAAGCCCTCGACCCATTTGGTGAAGTAATCAACGGCGACAATTAGGTACTTTCTTCCTCCGGAGGCCGTCGGAAATGGCCCTAATAAATCCATCCCCCACTGTGCAAATGGAAGGGGACTAAGCACCGGTTGCAGGTCTCGGGAAGGGGCATGTATCACCGGAGCATGCATCTGACAATTTTTACACTTCTTGGTCTTAGCTCTGGAATCCTCAAGCATGGTAGGCCAGAAGTAGCCGGCTCGGAGAGCTTTGTGGGCTAGCGTTCTTGCCCCCATGTGATGTCCACAGATGCCTTCGTGAATCTCTGTCAGTATAAGCTTCGCGTCGGCTGGGCCGACACATTTCAAAAGTGGTCTTATCACGGACCTTCTGTATAGCTCTCCTTCGAACAATGAGTACCTTGCGGCGATCCTTTTTATCTTCTGCGAGAGACTGCGGTCCTCCGGCAACTCATTTGTAAGTTTGAATTTCATTATTGGAGTCATCCACGTCGTCTCGGCTTCGATGTCGCCCACCATACCGACGGTCTCAGTGATGCTTTTAGCATTCCTGATATCCACCAGCACGGTTCGACTGACATTCTTGATGCTTGAACTGGCAAGTTTTGAGAGAGCGTCGGCTCGGTTGTTCTCAGACCTGGGAATGCACTGTATCTGGAAAGATTTCAATTTTGAGGTGTCAGCTTTTACCCTCTCCAGATACCTTATCATCCCATCGTCTCGAGTCTCATACTCTCCTCTGATTTGATTTGCCACTAAGAGTGAATCTGTCTTCAACACAACATGCTCCGCCCCGGCAGCTCTAGCTAACTCGACTCCAGTTATCACCGCCTCATATTCGGATTCGTTGTTTGAGGCCGATAAGGTAAACTTCAAGGCGTACTCAAACTCGTCCCCGTTAGGGCTGATGATAAGGATGCCGGCTCCTGAGCTGTTTGCCGTGGAGGACCCGTCGGTATATACTTCCCACACACCGGGATGTGAGTCTTCTTGGTATGTGCACTAGGCTAGGAAGTCTGCAAGTGCTTACCCCTTTATCGAAGGCCTCGGCTTGTACTGGATGCCGAAGCCGGATAGCTCCACTGCCCATTTGATAAGTCTGCCTGATTTTTCGAATTTTTCTAAGGCTTTCTCCAATGGCTGGTCGGTTAAGACCGTCACGGGATGTACGTCGAAGTAGGGTTTTAACTTCCTTGCGGAACAACGCATTTACGACGAAGGCCGCTTTTTCAATCGATGGGTAATTTCTTTCGGCGGGCGCGGTGTATGGTCGATAAAGTAGATTGGGTGTTTCTTGCTTGTTTTCTTCTCGACAATTACTAAGATCGACCGTGGCCGAGGTAACCGCTAGATATAGGTATAGCGTCTCCCCCAGCGTTGGCCTGGACAGGGTCGGGAGTTTTAGAAGGTGGGCTTTCAGTTGTTTGAAAGCCGCACTCTGTTCCTCCCCCCAGCAAAAGTCTTTGTTCCCCTTCAACACTTTAAAGAATGGGGTGCTCTTGTCGGCTGACCGAGAGATGAAACGAGCGAGAGCCGCCATTCTCCCTGGATCAAAGCATCATAACTTCTTTTCGATTCCTCGGCTCCGGCAGGTCTAGTATTGCTTTGATCTTCTCTGAATTGGCATCAATTCCCCTGGCACTGACAAGCACGCCGAGGAACTTGCCGGCCCGGACACCGAAGTTGCATTTCATTGGGTTAAGCTTCATCTTATATTTCCTTAGTGAACAAAATGTTTCGCTCAAGTCGGCCAAGTGCTCGCTGTCAGACTTGCTTTTTACAATAGCATCGTCGACGTAAGCCTCGATGTTTCGCCCTTTCTGATCTTGAAACACTTTGTCCACCAGCTTAGTGTAAGTTGCGCCAGCGTTTTTCAAACCGAACGGCATCATTTTATACATGTATGTGCCGTGTATGGTGATGAATGCGCACTTAGGCATGTCTTCCTCGGCCATGAATACCGATGGTATCGAGAAGGCGTCGAGCGTGCTCAAAGATAGTGTAGCCTGCCGTTGCGTCAATTAAACTATCTATTCGAGGCAAGGGATAGCAATCTTTAGGGCATGCTTTATTAAGATTTGTAAAATCAACACACATCCTCCACCCCCCTGATGACTTCTTCACCATTACAACATTCGCTAGCCACTCAGGGTAAGTACAAGGCATGATAAAGCCCGCCTCTAATAGTTTATCTACCTCGGCCTTGATGGCCTCATCCTTTTCGGCCGAGGAGTTCCTCATCTTTTGCTTGACAGGGCGAGTGGTGGAGAGTACGTTCAACTTGTGAACGATCACCTCCTGGCTCACGCCTGGCATCTCGGCGGCTGAGTACGCGAAGACGTCTTTGTTCTTCCTCAGTTGGTCCAGGAGATCGGCTCTGAATTTTGGCTCCAGGCCGACACCGACAGTTACGGTGCGCCCTGGGTCAATTTCCACTTCCTCGGTCTGGGCTCCTTCGACCATGCCGACGGTGTTGGTGCTCATCGGATCACCCTCCTGTTGTAAGGATGGGCCCTTCCCCTTCTCTGACTTCTTCGCCACTTTGAGGGATTGCATGTTGCACCCCCTGGCAGATACTTGGATATTGACCACTTCGTCTCTCTCGTCTTTTGAGACGAGCTTTGTGCTTCCCCCCGGTCCGAGACATACATCAATGTCAGGGCCCGGATGGACATTGCTGCATCGGCTTCACTCAAAGTGACTCGGCCGATGAGAACGTTGTAGGCAGACGAGCCGTCGATAACCACGAACTCGGATAGAACATTTTTAGCCGCATCGGCTTGGCCAAACATCACCGGCAGTTTGATTGACCCCAGGGGTACCAGGCCGGCCCCGGAGAAGTTGTACAACGGGTTAGTGCAGGGGCTCAGGTCTTCAATCTTCAGACCGAGATTGAGAAAGCATTCCCTGAACATGATGTTTGTGTAGGCGCCTGTATCAATTAGGCACCTCTTGACCAAGTGGTTGGCTATTTCTAGGTGGACTACGAGCGGGTCGCTGTGCGGGGCAACGACGCCTTCGTAGTCCTTCTTTCCGATGGTTATATCGGGGACGGTGGAAGCTGGGATCGCTGTGGTGGGCACAAAGTTAATGGCTTGGTAAAGCTCATTTAGGTGCCGTTTGTGCCCATTAGCTGACCCTCCGTTCTCGTTTCCTCCGATTACAACCTGGATCACTCCCATTTGCTGGAATACTGATTTTCTGTTCGCCCCGTCGGAGCTTGTTTCTGGGCCGCCTGCTACATACTTGCTGAGGGCCCCCTTTCGGATCAGCTCCTCGATGGCGTTCCTCAAATGCCGACAGTTGTCGGTCTTATGGCCGGTTTGGCCGTGGTAGTCACAAAATCGCTAAGGTCGCGTCCCCTTCGCCTTGGGGGCCTTGCCCATTTCTACCCCTCATTCTTGCTTAGGGAAAAGACCTCGGCGGTGATTTGACCGGGGGTGAGGCGATGTACCGCCGGGTGTATGGTCCCGAACTCCCCCCGGCGCCCGCCGAGTTCTGTCTCTTATTGAATCTCTCGGGCCGTGACCTATTAACGTCACGGCGTCCTTCGTCTACGTTGTCCCGGCGGCTCCTCCTTTCTGGGTGCCCAGTTTCACTGTGGCCTACCCAGGTCTTGTGATAGTCTTCCACCTTTATGGCTCGGTCGGCCATCTTTCTGGCGGAGTCGAGGTTGAGGTCCTTGCACTTGATGAGCTCGTTTTTGAACTCGCCTTTAGGGAGGCCTTTCATTAGTGCGAAGGCCGCCAGTTCGGTGTTCAGCTCTCGGATCTGCTGAACCTTAGCGTCGAATCTCTTGACGTAGCTCCGGAGGGACTCGTCCTCCCCCTGCCGGATAGTCAGGAGATTAGAGGTCTCCACGGCCCTTCGCTTGTTGCAAGCATACTGGGCTAGGAAATTATCCCTGAGGTCGGCATAACAGTACACCGAGCCATTAGGTAGCCCTTTGTACCAACTCTGTGCCATCCCATGCAGGGTTGTTGGGAAGACTCGGCACCACACCTCATCGGGTTGCTCCCATACCGACATGTAAGACTCGAAAGCCTCAGCGTGGTCGGTTGGATCGCTATCCCCTTTATATGATAGGGGCGGCAGCTTCAGTTTGGTCGGCACCGGGACATCGAGGACGTAGGCATTGAGGGGCTGTCTGACCACGTGCCGAATGACATGCGGCGATCGGCTCCTCGCATCCCTAGTCCGGCTTCTCTCCCCGTGGCGGGAAGGGCTTCTTATTATCCGACTCTGGTGAGTCGGGCTTCTTTCTTCGTTTCTTCGGGGGTGACCTCGTTGTTGCCGCGGCGACGCTGTCCTCCCGCGAGTGGGGGAAGGACTTTGGTCTGCCACTAGCACCACGGGCACCGCCGGCGTCCTTGCATGCCCAGCTCCTTGTATTGCTCCGGTCAAGTTGTTCGGAGTTACTTTGTGGGCCCTGGTCACCAGTGGAGGCGCTGCCGCCCCTGTAACCGTGACAGGGGTAACCGGCGTACCACCCATCAGGTCCAGCAATAGTTTCAGTTTGGCTGCATCGACCACATGTCCCATGTGGTGACTTGGCGTGGCGTGGCGGTGTTCCGGCTCTCCTGGCATCCCGTACTTCACCGGCTCAGTGACTCGGCCGGTGGGGGACTGCCCGATCCCAGAGTTAGGGAACGTGTCATCCTGGTAGAATTCGGTTTCATCAGTCACAATTATTTCTGGCTGTTTTGACATCTTCTTAGCTCTTCGAATGGTTTTTTTTTTGTTTTGGTTGTTTTTTGTTAGGTAGGTGACCAGCTTTTAGTATGGTTTCCTACATACGGCGCCAATTGTTCCGAGTGTAATTTCGGAGCAGTGTTTTGTGACCACGTAAGCTTGTGGAATGATGCCTTTGCTTGAATCTTCCTTTCGCTCTCTCCTGTAAAGATGAACAAGCGAGGGCTCGGCAGTACCAGAGCGTACTCACTCCGACGCTCAAGTCAGTAAACTTAAAAGGGATTAAGTTGTATGTTACTTGGCAAAGTATATTGTAGAGAGATAAGGGAGTTTATACCAGATTAATAGTGAGTTTTTAGGATGAATTGTGGATCCTTTTCTCAATGAGAGAAGTGGAGTATTTATAGACTTTCACCTTTTGTCACGTAGTGACCAAGTGGCCAAGTGGCAGAGCAGGTGGAAAGACTGTTCTACCCTCGGCCGAGGGACCCATGGCGGCCATTGCCGCAGTTGGTTGACTCCATCGAGGGGACGGAGGTGAGTACGCGGATTTGTCTCCGGTGCATTTGGTTTGCCTAGCCGAGACCAAATGACAGCCGACAATTTTCGTCGGTTAAGTATCGAGATATGTTGACTTGCTGTGGATATCTTTGACCTTGATCAATATGTTGACTCGGTCAGCGGGTGCAGAATATGCCCCATCAAAAAGTTAGGCGCCTATTTAGTGCTTATGCTAATTCTAAAAGTGAAGTTAGGCGCCATTCTTAATTTTTGGGAATATTAACCATCAAAAGCTTATTTAGAAATAATTAAAAATCCTTAATCCTTAACTACAACAGTGTGTAAACATCTTCTTTTGGTTCTCTTGTGAACAGTGATGCCTTATGAATAGTAAGGAATAGTGTTTTGTTGAATCTAAACCATTCATTCCCTTTGTTCCTTCCATCTAAGCCACGCATCTCACATACAATCCTACGGTGTTCTTTTGTTTTCCTCTCCCACTTCTCCCCTTCTGAGTTCTGATCATAATCTCACTTTCCCTATTTCCCTGTCTCTCAAGTCTCAACTACTTCTGCCTTCACGACCGAGACAACCCTGATGTTCTCTCCTATCTCCGCTGGGAAGACTCCTTTGTTGATTCCTTCATGTCCGGTATTATCATCATTTCCATTTCCATTTCCATTTCCATTTATATTCACAATTATATCAAATCCAACCAACTGAAATGATAAGGATTGATTTTTGGACACCCATGCTTGATTGATTAGTTGATTGTTCAAAGGAGCAGTTATACAAAGAAATTCGGGGATGAATCAAAGAAGATGGACAATCACATTGGCGGCGCTAAAGCAAAGGTCGTTATTTCATCTACTCATCTCCTCTTTTTTTTTTCATTTACTGATTTTGATCGTTTAATTACGGTTTTGATATGTTTTTCATTTGGGTTCATTTTTAAATAATGATGAGGTATTCTACAGGTTTAGCAATAATAATGGTGGTTTTTTTTCAATTCGGTAAATTGATTTTTTCAATTGGTTTTGTATTACGACTTCTTAGTCTATTGGGTTTTTGTGTGTTTTGGATAGATTCATCTTGGGCATGTTAACTAACTGTCCATTTTGTTTGTTCTCATTTGCAGATGTCGCACACTTCGTCACTCACAGTCTGTGGTGGCGGCGTCTTCTTTGGATCAGTCTTCTTCGCTACCACGTAGTGAGGTTCTCTATCTTGGTGAACTAAACTTCGATAGATAAGAAAGTTGTTGTCTGTCTTCTAACGATCTTAGGATGTATGTTATCTTATGAGCTCTCGTACGTACACAAATTGTTCTCCGTGTTCATGGGGTTTATGATTTTGGGGGAACTTAGTAATCTTGCTTCTACTGATTAACCCTTGTTTCGCAAGTTTCACGCTCTTTGATCTTGTTAATCAATTTCTAATTTTTTATCATTTGACCATCAATTGAATTACCTTACCTTGGTTCTCATTGCGTGTTTCGCCTACCTATGCCATTAGTGCCTTTTAGAAATCGAATGTTGTGAGTTCAAGACTTGTGATAATCTTTTCTGAATTACTGCATTTTGAACTTCCTTTTGATGGCTCTTGGAAGATTTATCTCGTGTCTGGTGGTGGATGGTTCCAATCTGTAAGAACTCTGAATTATTCTCTTGAAGCTCTTTAGTAAACAGAAGAAGTAGAGTTCATTAAGAGTGCCTCTGATTGTCATTAAAGGCTTGGTCTCTCTTTCTCGTTTGGTTAGATTTTGGGTTGGACACTCCTTCCAAAAGCTTTGTATTACATGAATAATTATTTTGTTTTTTGTTCAATGCCAGAATTTAAGAATAATGGATTATGAGGCATTGTTTGGTATGGAACAGAAGCAATTCAAATAGTGTAGTATGAGTACAAAAGAACTAGGATTTTTGTGTGACAATAATTCAGGAACTTGTTATTGCTATGGTTCTAAGTTTCTAATCTTTCCATTTTTTTTCGGTTCGAGGTGATTATGTGAAAGCAGACGAGTATTGTGGGAGAGATATACTTTCGAACCCGGGTGACCCAAATGTATTGCCCCTTTACGCGGATTTAATATGGTAAACTCAGAAAGATTCCTCTAGAGCTGAGAGTTACTTTGATCAGGCTGTCAAAGCTGCCCCTGATGACTGGTGAGATCTTTTACCTGTGTCATTTGTATAGTTTGTAAAGTTACGGTTTTTCCTTAGTTATGAGCTAGACATGGCAAAATTAACCGACCTTAGATGCGAGTTAGATTGGATAAATAAACCGACTTGACCCTTAGCTGAACTTAGGTTTGATATTAACCTTTTCTGAACTAAGTGGAAATTACTCGACTTAATAAGACTCATTTGAAATTTTATGTAAATTTACCTACTTTAAAAGGAACCTTAAAGAAACATTATAAGTTCTTATGTGCTACAGTCTTATGATAAAGTTATCACAAGTGTTCGCGATTGGCCCATATCTGGGGTAGTTATTTCTTCATCTAAGTTTTTAGCAAGTTAATGCGCATATGCACGAAGATTTCAGTTAAAGTGGGTTGGGTCTTACATTCACATTGTATTGATACGAGAATATGTTATGCAACTGTAGCACTTATTAGATAAACATAGCCTGAACTTGACTCAGAAACGAATCACACAACACCTGACTATCCGACCTCAATGACACTCGACACTCGGACAAGGATATATGACACTTATACGCCTCATTTAAAGCCAAAATATGCATATTTTCCATAAAAATATCCGTTTTTGACAAGGATATGTTGGTGCTTCCTTGGTCGTGTTGACTGTTGACAATAATTTGAGGTGTTTGAGGTTGATTTTATAGTCTATATTGGTTTAGATTATTGTGGTTTAAATGTTTTGTGCACTCATTACTGCGAGTCAGCACTTCTAAAGTGTATGCTTTTCAATGCCAAATCATAAACATCTGGCAGTCAAAGATGAAAGAGTCTAGAAGCGATTTGTTCCTTCGTAAATTTTGTTCCATTCCCCTAGCTAATCCCATTGTTCCTCCTTTTAGGCGTAAACCCAAACAAGACTAGAGAGTAAGAATGTGGAGGTTTATACACTTGGGATTAAGTTAGTTGCGCTTGTAATACAGCTATAATTGACAATCATCTAATTTAATCTCACAATGTTGTATCTTCCTGACGAGCATCTTAGTGTTAAGCTTGATAATTATTGGTTACTTGGAATTTTAACCCTTTCATTTATGTATAACCTATATAGGCATTTGATGGAGCTATTTCTGAGCTCGACACATTGGGCGAGGGGTCTTACAAATACCGCCAATTGACTATATATGTATCCTGCCATAGTTGGGTCTGAGGCAATTAATTAAATTTTCTACTGTTATGCAGCTAAGCGTTCATCAGGTTTAGTACATAGAGTTCAGGTCTGTGCATAGAATTAGGCATACAAAAAGGTAAGCTGATATAAGTTTCTTAGTTGTTTAATTTGATATACAACTCTATAATCTCCTTTGTTGCAATTGATTGACTATAAATTGATTTGTTGAATTTCTGTTGAACTTCATAGAGTTATCGGCAATCTATTCCTTGCGATGTGGTTGGGGAGTCAGGAGATGGGTGAGGTCATATGAGAAGAAGAACGACAAAAAAGAACACACACTGATGACTCTTGTAGACTTGGGGCGAGAGCTTTTTACTAGAACATTACCGCTTAGTCAGGTAAGTGTTCCTTTAAAATGCCCTTGATGTTTATGACGGTTGATAGCAGTGGTTAATGTAGATAGAGTAGTGAGTAGAGTAAGGAGTGAAAGGTAAAACAGAGAGTGTTACAATTCAATGGTGTTCAAGTCTGGTATGGAGTATTAATCCGTCCTTTGGTTACTCCACATTATATTTCCTAGTAAGGCACAATCAAAGCCTTTAAATATTCCGCGATCCTCAAATCTAATTGTGTTCCGTTTTTTACGTTACAGGTTGCATTTGAGGTATTACTATTTTGCTGTGGGTTGATTTTCTGTTCGGGTGGCAACATACATATGGTCCAAAGTACAACAATGAAGACTTTTAATATAATAATCGTTACTCATTTGTTCTATTTAAACATTTGCTACATTTTTTCTACTTAAACATTTCCGAAGTTCTACTTTTGATTCTTTTTGGAAATGTAATTGACATTTATTTTGAGACTGAATCTATTGCAATTTTGGAATGATTTGCAATTGAATGCACAATAAGTGAGAATTACAATTAAGTATTGTCTTTGGATAAAGTAGTGTTGCATTTGTTTATTACAAGTGTTGTTATTGGACGTAACTAGTGTTGCGTTTACAAAATAAAAATGTCGCATTTGTTTGTTATAAGTGTTGCTTTTCAACATGAAAAGTGTTCCTTTTCAACATGAAAATTATTGCATTAGTTCAGGAAGTGTTGCTATTTTTTCACAAGAAGTGTTGCATTAGCAAATAAAAATGTTGCCTTTGAAATTGAAAAAAGCGTTGCATAAACATAACATATGCAACACTTTATAAAAGTGTTGCTTTAGTTTGAAAAGTGTTGCATTAAGTGTTGCAATGAGCTAATGCAACAAGACTTTATGTAGCACTTCATTAAGTGTTGCATAAACTCTAAAGCAACATTTATACGACATTATGCAACAATAGCGAAGTGTTGCTACAGGATCACAATGTAGTAGTGTGTTCTTATATTGTCAAACCCATTGTTTAACCCCATCAGAAATTGTATCAACTTAGGGGTCGTTTGGTTGCCCACTAAATTACAGAGGAACTTTAATTCATGTGAATTACAAAATGGGTAGGTTGTTTGGTTACCCCAATTCACATGAATTGAAACTTCCCATGAATTCCAATTCCTCCATAATGGAGGAAATTGCTTACCTAGATCCCCCTAGGTAAGTGGGAATGCCTACATGAATTACAATGCCTACATGTAACCAAACAACATTTTCTAATTCACATGAATTCTAAAATCATGTGATATGACACTTCCTAGGCATTGTAAGTTCCCGTATGTAACCAAACGACTTCTTAGAGTTATTTTCACGAGCTACAATTCTTTTCATAAGAGTACAGGAACATAGAGCAATCTTACCACAAGAACATTGAGGAATTGTGTTAAGACTGTCTAACGTTTCCCAGTAATTCTTCAGCTTGCTGTAATACTCAACAAGGGATAAATTTGATTGACTGACAGCATCGAGATCCTTCTTGAGTTGATAAATTTCTACTGCATTGGCTTATCCATATCGTTCCAGCAACTCTCCCCAGAGCTCTTTGGCAGACTTCACATACTTAAGGTTATCACGAATTGGCTTATCCAGTGAATTTAATATCCACTTCATCACCATTAAGTCGCAACGAACCCACTGATGAAACTTTTTATCTGTCTTAGGCGGCTGAGCAAGAGAACCATCTATGAAACAATCTTTGTTCTTGGACGCAAGAGCCATTACAATGTCCTGTTTCCACCCCAGGAAGTCATTTCCATCAGTGGTGAAATCAAGTGTGAAAATGGCTGATCAGATGATGATAGATATAATGGATCATCATAATAGTCATAACCATGATTTTGTTCTTCAGAATTTTCAGGCATATTGTTGATGATAATGATTGAATCAAAATTTGATCAAGAAAGGATGATTTAATGTTGTATCTGAAAGATTATTGAATGAAACGGAAGCGTAAATCTTTGGTAAAAAAATTTGGATCGATTTATTTGGTAACTGATACCATATTAGAAGTATGATTGAATGAACATAATAGAGAGAGATGTTTATGAAAGAATAGAATTTATCGTTCATCAAAAGTGAGATTGTAGGTGTCGTACAAAGATGTATTTATACACAAGCATAAATCGACTTAAGCTAATCTATAACTAACTTTGATTAGTTATAACAAACTATAACAAACTCCATATAACTAACTCTTAGTAGTTAGTTTATCTGTCTCATAAAAGTTGTCCCAATCCCAGCCTCAAAAGTGACCTTGAAAAGGCGAAAAGTGATCCAAACTCGACCCAATAGACCAGAATTATCCCGACTCGAAATTAACCTGGCTTAATAGACCCCACAATGACCTAAGATAACTTATTTTATCATGGTCTGAATAACCTGACCTGCTAACTTAATTTCAGGCAAAATATTGACCAGAAATAATGACTCGACACAGAGTAACCCAACTCCAAAAAATGACTCGATCATTATTATCTTCACCCGAATGACGATAAATGAAGTGATCGACGTTTATTTCCCACCTCATTGAATTCAGTTACAAGAATGTGATGATTATGTGAGTCAAAACTCACGCGGTACGAAAAATGGTGCTTGACAAATGACAACAACTTCATCCTTGATGATAAGTAATTATCGATTGTTGGGTAATAAATCATCTCCATTGCGTATCCCTCTCTATTGTCGATCAATGAATAACATTAAACTCGAAAATATTTGACGATATAGATTTAACTAGGATATGAAAAAATTGCATTATAAATTTAAGATTAACAAAACGTATACGAAGCTTTTTTACCCTAAGAGCAAGTCCAATGGTTTGGTTTGAGGACTTGCTTACAATTTTGGAAAATTGCAAGCTAGTAGTCCAACCATTGGAGGCTTCCATGTAGACTAGCTTAGTTTGGGCTAGTAGCTTCATTAATTCTACTAAATTTAAAAAGGACCATAAGAATAAAGCACCAATAGGAAAATAGTGGTGACATAAACAAATAAGAAATATAATATGTGGCGTTCATCAAAGCTATTGGTATATTGGCTACACCATTGGAGTAATTTATATCTTAAAATTATTGTAGCTTAAAATCTAATGTGGCAAAGTTAGGCTAATAGATAATTGTTCAACCATTGAACTTGCTCTAATAAGTCTCTCATGTAACGGTTAATATTCATCACAAACTTGTAACGGGTCAAATATTACTCACATAGATAGATAATAGATACGGCAAAAATCCGAGTGTCTAGGGAGTTATAAATGACTTGTATTTATCTACCCATGTTGGTGATATTTGAGTCGTCACAAGCTTGTGACGATATTAACCGCCACAAATAAGAATGTGTTCATACCTGGCCAGTGGTGGAGCTAGGGGTGGCTAGCAGAGGTCACCGCCACGGGCGGACCCACACTAAGTTAAAACTATTATTTCTGGTCAATATTTTGCCTGAAATATCGATCTGCTACACCGTAACTTTTTCCAGGCAGCAATTAATATTCTCCTTCCCAAAACAATTAACCAACTTTCCTAAACTTATCTCTCTATATTCCTAAAAATTTGGCGAGAAATCATTAATCACGTCTTAAGTAACCATAATTACCAAAATTAATCTCAGCAACTTCCATTTTGACTCTTGATTACCAAATGAACAAAAACAATTACAATTTCAGTTTCAATTTTGGTACAGTGTCAAACTGTCAAGCATTAGAAATTTTACTCTAAAATTTCTCAATTTCAAATTCTTTCAAGTATCACAATGTCAAACAATGTCAAGTGTACTTGGTCACCGTACCGCCGTTTCATCAAACATCCCCTAATTCGCCGCTGAAAATCACCGCTCTGCCACAAACCCAACGCGTAATTTTACTTTTACTCCTTTTCTGTGTTTCCAGCAATTTCATTTGTATTGGTAGAATCCGATTGATTTTTTTACAGTTTAATAATAACTTTATTAAATAATACCGTATTCGGAAAACTTTGCAATCTAAGTATGACGAATAAATTTGTATATTAAAGTGGTCTTTGTTATGTATAGAAATTTTCCTTTGGTTGAATTCATTATTTGTGCTTTGTATTCTTACGGCAAAGCTAGTATTCTGTTTTTGTTTTGATTTTTTCTTTTTTAATAGTTTTAACTTTCATTAAATTAATTGTACATTATTTGATATTCAATTTTAGATTGTAGATAAAAATAAGAACAAGAGAGACGGAGCTTAATTGCATGAGCGATAATACTTGAATGATTATTTGGTTACTTTTGGGGAATGCAATGTATATATGAACATCACCAAAGATGAAATTGTGAAGCAATTTTTAGAGATGAGACTCGTCCAATAATATAGAGGTACTTTAGATTTTGTTGTTGTTGACATTTTTTAAATAATATTATCAACATTAGAATTTTGCTACACCAAATGAAAAATCCTGGGCCCGCCCCTGGTCACCGCCCCCGATGACTTTTGAAAATTTCGAAATTTTTTGAGGTCCCGTTATAGTATTACCCTTTGCCCCGCTAACTTAAAATCCTGGCTCCGCCACTGTAACTAGCTATGGCCGACGAGGAAGTGGACCGTGAATAAGAGAACAAGATAAATGTATGAAGAATTAGAGTGTTAAATCATGCAAATGGGCTTGGGTTGAGCCTTATCCGAATGGCGGAGAGACAGACCACTCAACAACACAATGAAGGTCCAATCTTAAAACCAATTGGCTATAGGAGGAGTAGTCCCCTTGGTTTTAAAGTGATGCAGTCTCTTTTTCTCCTTCAATGTGGGACACTCATATGTGGGTTAATATGAGATTCTTCAGGAAAAATGGAATGTTATAAACTGAAATTATATTTCATAAAGTTGTAAAATGAATACATACTTGTGTATTTATAGTAATGAGTAGTTAGTTGATTATAACAACCTTATTATAACTACTTTTAACTAACTCCCTTAATACACGGTAACACGGGTAGTAGCTCAAGTTAACTAACTACTCCCTCCAGACGATAATTTTTTCGCGTTTCTTTAATATATGTGAAGAGTATTTTATTGAAATGATAAAAACAAAAGACAAGAAGGAGTAGCTTATAACACTTCTTTGTGAAATCCTGTCACCTCTCAATTTCTACATCTCCCTTAATTAATACGAGCTTCTAAAATAGAAGACGAGAAATAACTAATAACGTTTTTGGTTCAAATGAGCACACTATATAGGTCGCAGATGAGAAGTGAACCCAATAGAAAATAAAATGTACTTCATTCGTTATCTTTCAATCCATTGAATAACTCCTACTCAATTTAACAAATCTTTGTTATCTTTCAATTCATTTCTATTATTATAATATAAGAATCAAATTCAACGAATTAATCACTGAGACTAAAAGGAACTCAATCACATTTTATTAGTTTCTTATTGTAGAAACTAAAATGTTCACATTTATGATATAAAAAGCGAGTCGATCCCTTTAATTTAGTCATTCCGGAAAAAAAACAATGAAGTCTCCAAAGCTTTTTCTAATTGGAATGATATTTCTTCTCCTCTCTATCGGTGAGTGATATCGTCACTACTTGTTACCGTTTCCCATTATTATGATATTTTTGTAACGGTTTTTGTAACATTTAAGAAAGTTTGTTGAGAATATATCATGAAAAATAGATGTATAAACTCACAATTTTCATAATTAGTGAAATATTTGAATTTTTTGGCAAATAGGTGTTGATTAGCAAAATAATTAGGGAGTTGGGGTTACTTTGAAACTATTTTGCTCAATGGTGTCCACGTCATGAGTTTTTTATTTTTTTTCCAGTTGGGGTTAATTTTTTTTTTATTATTTTTTTTTTAAAAAAAAAGTGAATAGTAAAGCCGCTAAGAAACCTAGCGGCTTCACTATTCATTTTTTTTTTCAAAAACCGTCACCTTCAAACACCGATGGCAGCCTATTCTAAAAGTGAACAACCACTGAAGCCGCTAAGAAAGTTAACGACTTCCCTATTTCTCTATTTTTCATAAACTTATGGCATCTATCATCTGAAAAATGACGAGGAGACAAAGTGCCCTTGCCCTAAGGGCACATGTTAGAAAAATCTGTTTGTCGAATTATTTAACATAAAGGCCGATATTTAGTGATCCGATCCTATTTTACAAAATAATCATAGGTACTCTGAACACGTAATCATCCTATTTACCAAATAATCATAATTCGCAAAAGCACGATTTCAATGGACTATACGATGTTTAGTTGACAATACAATTTCATTTTTATTTCCGAGCTTATTTCATTCATTCGTGTCCTTTTATATATATATATTTACACTAATTTTATATAGTTTTATAATAAAATTAAGCAGGGATTGCAAATGCTAGAGCGACGACCAATGATACGGTTACTTGTTTCCCAAGTAAAGGACAAAAATGTGAAATCACGAGATGCGGAGTAGCTTTGAGCAAGGGAAAGTCTTGAAGCGGAGTAGCTTCAAGCAATTGCAACCGGAGTAGGTTGACGAGTTATTTTCATTGTAAGGGGTTTAGTTAAGTTTGAGTAAATTTCTAAACAAGCAATAAAATAACGGTTGGACGTAGGCTTCGAAGTAGGAGCTGAACCAATTTTTAAAACATCGTCTTGTTTGTTTATTTACTTTTACATTCGTTTATCCTTTGCATTTTTATCTACCTATCTCGTTGCTAGTGTTGTGCAACAGTTCATCATATTGTTGCATAGACCTGCTGTACCGTTTGTGAACTTACAATCCATTAAGTTTCCCAAACTCGTACCTAATAGATCTTACTTGTGTTAGTCATTAACCAAGTAAACGAGAAAATTTTTAAAAGGTATACCTAATTCACCCCCTCCCCCTCTTAGGTGTTTATCGTTCTTAACTCTTCAATTGGTATCAGAGCCTCGTGCTCTTGATATTGGTTAAAACCAAAGAGTTGATCCTATAGTTATGGACGATTCAAAACATACTAAGTTTCCCATCTTTAAGGTGGAAAACTATGCTTGGTGGAAACACCGCATGGAGCACTATGTCAAAAGTGCGGACTACGAATGTTGGTTGATCATTCAAAAGGGTCCCCTCAAAATTGAGATGACTAATGCCGATGGCACTAAATCCCTCAAAAGTGAGGACAAATATGTTGAAGCCGATTATAGGAAAGTCGAGAAAAACTCTAAAGCCATGTCCATCCTTCAATATGGCATCGGTGAACAAGAGATTAACCGGATATCCGGATGTGACTCGGCAAAGGAAATTTGGGACACCCTTAATCTTGCTTATGAGGGAACGTCACAAGTCAAAAAGTACCGTGTTGATCTTCTCATGCAACAATATGAGATGTTCAACATGGGAAGAGATGAGTCAATTAATAGTTTGTCTTCACGCTTCTCTAGTATTGTTAATGACCTCAAGAGTCTAGGTAGAAACTTTGAATCCGAGGATTTAGTCCGTAAAATCCTTCGTAGCCTATCTGAAAAATGGCAACCGAAGGTTACGGCTATAGAGGAAGCTAAAGACCTTTTCTTGGTGTCCCTTGATGAACTTATGGGCTCACTCATGGCTCATGAGTTAACTCTAATGAAGCGCTCTAGTGAAAGCTCTAAATGGAAAGAACTCGCTCTCAATGCTCTCTCAAGTGATGAGGAGGATGAAGATGACGAGTTTGCAATGTTCACTAAAAACATTGTTGGCATGATTAATGATCGAAACTCACAAAGGTCAAACAACTATACTAGCAAAAGACGTTCTCCCAAAAGAAGATCTAGTTCCACTATGGGTTGCTTCAAATGCGGTGACAACGGTCACAAAATAAAAGAATGTCCTAAGTGGAATGACATCAAATCTAAAGAAAAGCGTGATTTTGCTAAAAGAGAATACAAGAATGAAGTAATGACAGCCATTTGGGGCATGTCCGATTCCGATGAGGACGATGTCCTTGAGGAAGAATTAGACGCCAAAATGTGCATCTCTTCTCAATCAATCAATGATGTTCCAAAGTCAACAAAGAAACAAAATGTCAAATGTCTTATGGCTCACTCCGTGAACTCGATTGATTAGACAATGAGGTAAATAAGCTCAAGAAAAAGGTTCGATCTTTCTCTAAAGACAAAGTTTGTCTCCTCTTAGACCAATTCATTGATAAGTGTCGTGTCCAAAACAATAAATTAGAAGCTATGCAAACTGAAATTGAAGACATAGCCGAAGAAAATGTTGGTTTGAAAGAACGTCTAAATGAGGTTGATCAACCTAGTACATCATTGAGTCTTGAAAAGGAGATTAAAAAGCTCCGAAAACAGAATTTGTTTCTTGCTAAAAGGGTTGATGAAATGCATGCAATAGAGCACTGCACTGTTGCATCTGTGTCTAACAAAGAAGATGAGTCCCTCGTTAAAACTGTGTCCTCACTAACAAAAGAACGTGACCAACTCTTGATTGATCTTGCAACATGCGAAATTCAAAAAGATGATCTTGTCAAAATTGCTGAAATGTTGAACGACGAGCCAAGTCATGTTAAAAGTGCTTTAGATCGAGTGCAAAAATCAAACGATGACCTTCTTGTTCAAATTGAAACTCTGAAAAAGGCTGAACAAATCCATGTAACAGATGATGCAACTGTTGCATCTGAGTCTAAAAGGGAAATTGAGACTCTCACAAAACATGTGTCCTTACTAACTAAGGAACGTGACTCTCTGCTAGCTGACCTCACTTTGTGTAAAAGAGATAACAAGCAACTTGAGCAAATTGGCTTATTGCTTAGTGATGAAGTAAGACATTCTAAACATGCCTTCGATAAAGTAGGTCAACTAAATCTTAATCATCTTGCTAAAATTGATACATTAACCAAAGAACTAGATGAGGCTAAGATGTTTTACCTAAAATGGGAAGGAAGTCAGAATGTTTTAAAATTTCCTCTAAAACAGTCCCAAGAGTATGAAAAGCTTGCAAAAAATGATGAACTTGGTTTCAAATGCAACAGTAGCACACACTGTTTCATCCGAAACCAAGACCCAAGCTAAACTGATTTTAGAAGACGAAAATACGTTGGACTTCCTGAATATGTTATTTGCAACTACTGTGGTAATACTGGTCATGAGCTTAACAATTGTGAAAAGAGAAAACGTGACCTAGAAAAGAACACTAAATTAGCTAAAAAGGTATGGATCAAGAAAGACTTGGTGAAACAAGCTAGTGTCAATAAGGGACCCAAACTTGTTTGGGTTCCCAAACTAACTGTTTGATCCTGTATAGGCATTAGTGGGAGGCAGCAGCAATTGGTACTTAGATAGTGCATGCTCCCGTCACATGACGGGAGAAGAAAACCAATTTCTCTTGCTAGAAGCCTACAAAGGTGGCATGGTGACTTTTGATGTCAACAAACGAGGTGAAATCATTGGTATTGAAAAAGTTGGTAAGACAAAGTCACTATGTGTCGAAAAAGTGTTGCTTGTCAAAGGTTTGAAACACAATCTTCTAAGCATTTCACAATTGTGTGATTAAGGTAACATTGATGAATTTCATGCTAGTGTATGTAGAATACTTGATGGTAAAACTATAGAGTTAATTCTTGAAGGTAAGCGTGTCAAAGATGCATGTGTACATGAGTAACATATGCTCATTGTCGGGTCAAACTTTATCATTTATGAGTTTTCACAAAAATGACCCTTGACTTTGGCATAAAAAGTTGGGTCATATTAATGCTAAAACCCTTAATACTCTCAAGAAACTTGACCTAGTAGATGACATGCCTAACATGAAATCTGAGTTTAAATCACTTTGTGATGATTGTGTTAAAGGTAAACAAGTTAAATGCTCCTTTAAATCCAAAAATTATGTTAGCACTTCTCGTGTCCTTGAACTTGTTCACATTGATTTATGTGGACCCATGCGTATTGTTACAAAGGGTGGAAGTTGCTATATTTGTGTGATTTTAGATGACTTTGCAAGATATGTTTGGCTACTTTTCTTAAGTTCCAAAGATAAGCATTTGATGAATTCTTAATTTGGGTTAAAATGGTTCAAAACAAATTTGGTCTAAAACATGCATCCTTAAGATCCGACCATGGAACCGAATTTGAGAATTCATCATTTGAGGACTATTTTAATGATCATGGTATTAGCCACAATTTTTCGGCCGCAAGAACCTCTCAACAAAATGGGATTGTGAAACGAATGAATCGAACTCTTGAAAATATGGCTAGGACTATGATCATTAGCTCTAAAGTACCAAGGAACCTTTTGGCGGCCGTAAACACATCTTGTTACATCTACAATCGTGTCATGATTAGGAAAATAATTAATAAAAAACCTCATGAATTACTACGAGGAAGAAAGCCTAACATTTCACATTGAAAATGCTTTGGTAGTAAATGCTTTGTTCACAACAATGGCAAAGACAACCTAGGTAAAATTGATGCTCGTAGTGATGAAGGAGTATTTGTTGGTTATTCTAGTCATAGTAAAGCTTACAAAGTTTACAACAAAAGGACTATGAAAATGGAATAAAGCGTTCATGTAATATTTGACGAATCTAGTCCTTTTATGTCTAATGAACATGCTGATGATGAAGAGAAGGATGATGATTTCGACATTGGTATGATTTGTCATGACTTGGACATGGTGGAAGAGGTTGAGGAAGTTGTGCAACAGTCAGAGCATCTATTGCATGAAGAAGCTGGCCAAAATTCAGGGAGAACTAACCCTTCCTCATCTTTAAATAGAGCTAACTCATCCAGGGGGAATGAGGATGGTAGTGAACCATTCACTACTCAAACATAAACTGATCCACAATCACCCTCATGAAATCACCCTCATGCAACAGTCACTGCAACTGTTGCATCAGAACCAAACGAAACAAATGAAGCCTCCAACACCATTGTTCCAAGAAAATGGAAACGCCAAAGCTCCTATCCTCCCACAAATCAGACTAGTGACCTTGAATCAGGAGTAAAAACCAGGTCATCCTCCAAAACTTTTGTGCCTACAATGTCTACCTCTCACAAATCGAACTTAGCCACATCACCATTACTCTTAATGACTCATGTTGGGTGACGACCATGCAAGAAGAGCTAGATCAATTCAAGAGAAATGAGGTATGACATCTTGTCTCTAGACCATCTAATCGTACTGTAATTAGTACTAGATGGGTCTTCCGCAATAAGCTTGATGATAGTGGAGAAATCGTAAGGAATAAAGCTAGACTAGTGGTGCAAGGTTATAACCAACAAGAGGGAATCGATTATGATGAAACCTTTGCATCGCTAGCTAAGCTTGAGGCCATACGAATACTCATAGCTTTTGCATCACATCATGGTATTAAACTTTTTCAAATGGATGTAAAAACCGCTTTCCTAAATGGTTATCTAAATGAAGAAGTTGTTGTTGAACAACCACCGGGCTTCATAGATAATGTTTTTCCTAACCACGTCTATAAACTTGATAAAGCATTTTATGGTTTAAAACAGGCTCCTAGAGCTTGGTATGATAGACTTTCAAAGTTTTTATTGGAAAATGGATTTAATCGTGGTTCGGTTGATAAAACATTATTTATCAAGTCACAGTGTGATGAACTGTTGCTTGTGCAAATGTATGTTGATGACATTATTTTTAATGCAACAAGTGAAGTTCTTTACAAATAATTTTCGGATCTAATAAACTCTGAATTTGAAATGAGTATGATGGGAGAACTAGGATTTTTCCTTGGTCTCCAAATCAAACAAAGTGAACAAGGCACCATGATCCATCAACAAAAGTATTTGAAGGAAATAAGTTTGGGTTGACTAATGCCAAACCCGTTGCTACACCAATGGTATCTAACATTAAACTTGATCAAGACCAAAATGGTAAGAGTGTTAGTGAAACGGTGTATCGAGGTATGATTGGTTCATTACTTTATTTAACCGCTAGTCGACCCGACATTCAATTTAGCGTATGTTTGTGTGCTTGTTTCCAATCAAATCCTAAGGAATCACACTTTAAAACCGTCAAAACGGATTTTTAAGTATTTGATTGGAACACAAGACTTGCATCTTTGGTATCCATCTCATTACGAACTTGATCTTGTAGGATTCTATGATGCGGATTACGCGGGCAACACGGTGGACAGAAAAAGCACATCCGGAATTGCTACATACATGAGCCCTTGTTTAACCACTTGGGCATCCAAGAAGCAAAACACGGTATCATTGTCCACGGCTGAAAGTGAATACAACAGTGCAACGCTCTGTTGCACACAAATCATTTGGGTTCGTCAACAATTGCACAACTATGGTATGATCTTCGAAACAACTCCGATATTTTGCGATAATACTAGTGCAATTAACATTTCAAAGAACCCAATACAACATTCACGTACTCATATTGAGATTAGGCATCATTTCTTACGGGATCAAGTCGAAAAAGGAACAATTAGTCTTAACTTTTGTAAAACAGAAAATCAAATTGCGGACATTTTTACAAAACCGTTGGAAAGAGAACAATTCGTAAAACTTCGGTTGGAAATTGGTTTGTTGGGTGATATGTGACTCTAATGAATTTATTTTTCCTTTATGATTGACTAGAAAAAGGGATGTACATGTCTAAAGTTTTAAAATGTCAAAATCTCCAACATGCAAAATGGACCGAGAATTTTAATTAAAATCTTGCACTTGCATGTGAATTATTTCATTGAGCCTCTCAACTTCACCTTATTTCAAATCAAGATAATCCCTCCATCTAGCCCACTTTTTGAGCATCAATTCTTCACTCTTACACTCAACTAGCGCTCATTACCCACATCCTCACTAAGCCAACCGACCTTCCTATTAACTCCTTCAACCCAGAATACATTGCCAAATTAAAAAAAAATGGCCACCCAATCCGCTGCATATATCGAAAAATCCGACAAAACCCAACCGTCTCCTACCAAGCAAGCTCGCAATCAGTCAAGTCCACTGTTGCATAAAAGAAAACCATGACATGCAAAGGGCGAGGTCGTGGTGGATTAAAGAGGAGTCCCCAAATTTCAATGATGTTGGACTCTAATGTCGATATTGATTCGGAGAAAGATAAGTTTACACTTAATGAATTGACAAGTGAAATCAACAAAGAGAAAGTGATCGTTGAAGATGTTTTTGAAGAAGTGGTTGTTGTCGAAAAAGGAAAAGAAAAGGAGAATGTTGATGATGTTGAGAAAGAAAAAGAAGCTGAAAGTATTGTTGAAAAGGAAGTTGATGTCGAAAAAGAAAAAGGAAAGGAGAAAGATGGAGCGAGTGAGTAAAAAAAAAAAAAAAAAAGGTGTTGAGAACGAAAAGGAAACCGAAGGTGGAAAAATGATGATGTTGCTGAAAATATGGATACTCCAATCGAAAAATCAGAAAAGGAGGTCATGCATGAAGATGAGTTCATCCTAAATGATGAACAAATTGATGAACCAAACAATTATGACAAGGTACTTGATGATGGTCTTCATCCCCTCTTTACCGAAAACCCCCAAATCCAAATCCAAAAGAAAAATCACTGAACTTTTTGGTGATGGTGATGAACCACTTGTTGAATCTCATCTCAAACCAAACACAAAACCCAAACCCATTGCCAAAAGAAAATGAGGATCAAATCCCAAAGCGGTCGTCTGGTGCAACAGTTGGATCAACTGTTGCAATGGGTTCGGTAAATGCGAAGTCAGACAAGCTTTTGACCATTGTGACTAGGCTTGCTGTCAATAATGAGACCCTTAAGAAGTAAGATTGTTCCGCTCAAAACCATCAATGAATATCTCATAGAGCGTGTCCAAATCCTTGGAAGAAATGTTCCCAATGATGATGAACGAACCATCTTTTGCCCAAATTGCCTTCCTAACCCTTTTGGCTCCTTGTCTTAATATCTCATGCAATCAGTGAACTGTTTTAAAGTTTTTCTCGGACAATTTGCTGGTGGTTAATCTTGTACTACTTGAACATGTTTTCATCCTTCTTTTGATGATGTCAAGAGGGGGAAGTATGTTAATTATGTGTTTATGTTCATTCAATGACTCTTAGGCTAACGTACACCGTGGAAATGTCTTAGCTAATGATTAGATGTTCTACTTAGGATAAGCATGTTGACCCTCATTCACCTTGATCATGTCATGTTTATTTGATGTCTTATTGAATATGGTTCAAAGACCGACTCACCATGGGCTTAGGGGGAACTTAACACATATTTAAAACTTGCCATCATCAAAGGGGGAATTTGTTAGAACACATTTGGTTGATGATGTCAAGTTTCATTTGTTATTTAATTGTTTGCCTCTTAGTTAAATTGTTTAGCAAAATTGAAGCTATTAATGATCAATCAAAGAGTCCACAAGCTAATCAAAGTAACAAGATGATCAAGATGAAGGCAAGACAAGAAAGCCCATTGCCTAGAATGAATGTTGTAAACGAGGTAGTTAAACATATCCTCTTTATGCATAAGTGATTGCAAAACCATGCAACAGTTCATGTGACTGTTGCACCAAGGTTTCTGATACTAACGTATGGAGAATTTTCCGAAAAATTCACAAGTGTTTGAAATTCTTTATAAAGTCTTTCTATGTTCAATAGGAATATTATTTCAAAACTGAAGAACAAAAAGAACAAACAGAATATGCTTGCACAATAATTTAAAGATGCCAATCCCATTTGTGCAAGTTGTTTTTCATGCTAAAAATAGGTCTTATGCTTTTTCTATTTGTGGCAAAATTGTGAGTTCCCATAAATTTTATGGAAAACACTCCTTTGCCTCTGAAAATTACAGCCACCTTGAGCCTCACAAACCTGGTTGTTCTTTTATAATTTTAAATGAAAATGTATACTACAAACCTATGGATTTTAGATTAAAAAAGTGTTAAGATCCTTCTCTTACACACTTCTTTTCTCTATAAATAGCCACTTCATTTATCATTTATTGCAAGACTTTTCAGAACACTCATTGTAAAACATTTGCAAAATCATTTCAGCATTTTAAGCTTTGTTCTTCAAATATTTGCAAAACCGTTTTCTGTTTTCAAAAGTTTTCACTTGTTTTTCAAAGCTCTAAAATCTCCAAGTATCAGTTCGCTTAACTGTTGCATAAAGAATATGTTCAATGATTCTCGTGTTTAGGTCTTAATTGTAATCTCCATTTTCTTAAGTGAACCACTAAGATTCTGACTCTGTAAACCGTTGAGATAGAACTTTAAGTCTTGAAGCGGAGTAGCTTTGAGCAAGGGAAAGTCTTGAAGCGAAGTAGCTTCAAGCAATTTCAACCGGAGTAGGTTGGCGAGTTATTTTCATTGTATGGGGTTTAGTTAAGTTTGAGTAAATTTCTAAACAAGCAATAAAATAACGGTTGGACGTAGGCTCCGGAGTAGGAGCTGAACCAATTTTTAAAACATCGTCTTGTTTGTTTATTTACTTTTACATTCGTTTATCCTTTGCATTTTTATCTACCTATTTCGTTGTCAGTGCTGTGCAACAGGTCATCATACTGTTGCATAGACCTGCTGTACCATTTGTGAACTTATAATCCATTAAGTTTCTCAAACTCGTACCTAATAGATCTTACTTGTGTTAGTCATTAACCAAGTAAACGAGAAAATTTTTAAAAGGTACACTTAATTCACCCCTCCCCCTCTTAGGTGTTTATCGTTCTTAATTCTTCATGGAACATCACGATGCACTCATTATCACCCTGTCAATGGCTAACTGCACAGCTAGAAAGGTCTTGGTAGATACAGGCAGCTCTGTCAATTTGATCATGCTAAAGACCATAGAAAACATGGGATTCAGCGAGAAGGATTTACAGAAGAAAACTATCCCGCTGGTAGGCTTCAGCGGAGAGACAGTCAACTCACTGGGCGAGATAGTCATCCCAACCTACGTGGAAAGAGTCAACAAGCAAATCAGGTACCTGGTCATAGACGGACCCTCCACCTACAATGTCATCCTGGGAAGGCCGTGGCTACACCAGATGAAAGCAGTCCCTTCAACGTACCATCAGTGTATAATGTTCCCCACACCATGGGGAGTAGAGACAATACGAGGAGATCAGGAGGAAGCTAGAGGCTGCTACAAGAAGGCACTAAAATGCACTGCCAGCCCTCCCGCATAGCAATTACAGAAGCAGCCTGTCCAGGACGAATACATTGAGCCCCCAGCGGAAGAACTAGATCAGATCAACCTGGACAAGCTGCACCCAGAAAGAACTGTGCTAATTGGAGCTGGATGCACAGGAAGCCTGAGGCAACAACTAATCAAATTTCTACAAGATAACATGGACTGCTTCGCATGGCCACACGACGACATGATAAGGATAGATCCGTCCATCATAACGCATAAGCTCAGTGTGGACCCAAAGTGTAAACCCATCCAGCAGAGAAGAAGGAAGTTCGCAGCAGAAAGGAATAAGGTAATCAATCAAGAGGTAGATAGTCTTCTGGCCGCAAAGAAAATAAGAGAAGTAAAGTATCCAGAGTGGTTGTCTAACGTGGTAGTGGTGCCTAAGAAGAATGAAAAGTGGAGAGTATGTGTGGACTTCACCGACCTCAACAAAGCATGCCCTAAATATCCCTTCCCACTGCCTCATATCGATGCAATGGTGGATGCGATAGCTGGACATGAGATGTTGACATTCCTAGATACATGGAGTGGATACAATCAAGATAAAATGGATCCTGCAGATCAGGAGAAGACGACATTCATGTCTGAAAGAGGAATATATTGTTACAATGTTATGCCCTTCGGCCTAAAAAATGCAGGCTCCACGTACTAGAGGCTGGTCAACCGCATGTTTAAGGAGCAGACAGGAAGAACTATGGAGGTATATATATTGATGATATGGTGGTGAAATCAGAAAAAGCCAAAGACCATATGCGGCACCTGGCAGAAACATTCAACACCCTGAGGGAGTACAAAATGAAGTTAAATCCCTCTAAGTGTACCTTCGGGGTATCCTCTGGCAAATTATTAGGCTACATTGTAACTCAAAGAGGGATAGAAGCCAGTATCGAGCAAATCAAAGCCGTTTTGCAATTGGAGTCACCTGAAAAACCTAAAGACGTTCAAAGATTAGCTGGTAAGGTAGCAGCCCTAAGCAGGTTCATCTCAAGGTCCTCAGATAAATGCAAACTATTCTACGACATACTAAGAAAGAGCCAGAAGTTCGAGTGGACCGCAGACCACGAGCAAGCATTCAGAGAGCTGAAACACTACCTCAACAGCCCACCACTACTGTCAAAGCTGGAACCAGGAGAGCCACTGTTCCTCTACCTAGCCGTCATAGAGGTGGCTGTAAGTGTCGTTCTAGTCATCAAGAAGGAGAAGGAACAGAAGCCAGTATACTACATAAACAAGTCTCTGCTGCCGGCAGAGACCAGGTACACATCTCTCGAAAAATTAGTACTAGCACTGGTAGTAGCATCTTACAAGTTGCGCCCCTATTTTGAATCCCACACCATACATGTCGTGACCAACTACCCGCTGAAATCCATCATGAGGAAACCTGAACTGTCAGGCAGAATGTCGAAGTGGTCTGTACACCTTAGTGGGTATGATATCCAGTATGACCCCAGAACAGCAATCAAATCGCAAGCACTAGCAGACTTTGTGTCAGACTTCAGCCCAGCCATCCAAAATCTAGCAGATGAGGAAATCCTTACCCTAGAGGGGAACAGGGAGGTAGAGGTCTGGCAGATGCATATCGACGGAGCCTCCAACCAAAGGGGGGCAGGTGTAGGATTGATCCTGCGGTCACCACAGGGAGATCTGATAGCACAAGCAGTAAGATGTGAATTCAAGGCAACCAATAATGAAACAGAATACGAGGCCTTGATATTAGGAATGCAGCTAGCTCTGGAATTAGGAGTCAAGCACCTGCACATATCCAGGGACTCTTTACTAATAGTCAACCACGCGAATGATGAGTTTATAGCCAGAGATTCAAAGATGATTGCATACTTGAAAGTAGCAAAGGAATTAAAACAGAAATTCAAAACTTGGAAGCTTAAGCAGATCCCCAGAGATCAGAATGTGAAAGCAGATGCCTTAGCAACTCTGGGGGCAACGTTCAAGCTGACAGAACCATCCAGCATTCCCATCGCACACATGCTGGAACCTTCTATCCAGAAGACAGACGAAATAGATAAAGGAGAGCTGCAGGATCAGCAGGACAAAATGGGAGTTCAGACAGCCACGGAGGCCGGGGAAGATTCTTAGACAGCCAACCAGCTATACAGGCAGGCGACTGGGATTGGCGCACACCCTACCTAGACTGGCTGCGTCATAATAAGCTGCCAGATGACAAGAAGGAAGTGAGGGCTTTCAGAGTAAAGGCCTCCAGGTTTATACTTATTGATGATACACTATTCAGGAAGTCACTGGCAGGTCCCTACTTACGATGCCTGGACAAGGAGGAGGCGCAGACTGTGTTACATGTCCTCCACAGTGGTGAATGTGGAAACCATGCAGGGGGCAGGAGTCTATCAAATAAAGCTCTCAGACAATGATACTTCTGGCTCATAATAAGGGAAG
Source organism: Silene latifolia (assembly GCF_048544455.1). Taxonomy (NCBI): domain Eukaryota; kingdom Viridiplantae; phylum Streptophyta; class Magnoliopsida; order Caryophyllales; family Caryophyllaceae; genus Silene; species Silene latifolia. The sequence goes on along the minus strand of NC_133530.1, from coordinate 22,916,336 downwards.
ATGCATCAGAATACGCGCGTAAATGTGACGCCTGCCAGCGCTCAGCACCAATGATCCATCAGCCAGCAGAGCCCTTGCATCCCATCATTTCCCCCTGACCGTTCATGACATGGGGCATGGACATAGTAGGCCCTCTACCAAGAGCTACAGGGAACAGAATATGGATGCTAGCAATGACAGATTACTTCTCCAAATGAATAGAGGCGGAAGCATTCACAGAAGTAAAGGACAAACAAGTCATCTCTTTCATAAAACGCAATATCATCTGCAGGTTTGGTATCCCATCAGAGATCATATGTGACAATGTCTCACAGTTCATCTCCAACGATGCTGAAGGATACTGTGCCAGATGGAACATCACCTTGAAAAAATCAGCACCCAGGACTCCAAAGTCTAACGGTCAAGCTGAGTCCAGCAATAAAATTATCATGGACAATCTGAGAAGGAGGTTACAGGAGTTAGGAGGAAAGTGGGCAGATGAATTGCCACTGGTGTTATGGTCAGATAGAACGACGCCAAAGATAGCAACAGGCCAAACACCCTTCAGCCTGGTGTTTGGCGCGGAAGCAGTCATTCCATCAGAGGTTCTGGTTTCCACTCACAGGTATGGATGTATGATAGGGGAACTGAACAATGCAGAGATGGTCAGAAGCCTGGACACAATAGACAAGCTGAGAGCAAATGCAAAAATACGCCTAGCTGCCTACAAGCAGTCAGTGGCCAGAAGTTACATCAAGAATGTGAAAGTCAGGCTCCTAGAGGTAGGGGGCCTGGTTCTCCGTGAAGTGTTTCAGAACACTAAAAATTGAAAGGCAGACAAATTCGCCTACAAATGGGAAGGACCATACCAGGTAGAAAGAGTTGTTGGTCATGGCGCATACAGACTGATGACTATGGACGGTCAAATCATACAACGCCCATGGAACATACTTCACCTGAAGAGATATTACTTTTAATAATAAGTAGATTTTAGCTTACAGGGTAATGTACTATGAAAAGCCAAATTATTTTAAAATAAAAGAAAGTCCGGTAGTAGGCATACTACCAATTTCATTCTCATTTTTGACGTCCCTGACTCTTTCAAATTTTAAACTGCTATTAGATGGTGTGGTCTGACAGCGTCCTGGGACCACAATTGCTTTGGTGCCCCATGAGATGGCGTTAGGTATTTCACATCATTTTAATAGGTTTTTCTGTTTTCAGGCTTCTCTAAGTGTATCACCCTAAATCCTAATGTCTATGGTACGTTGAAAGTGTATCTAGCAGGACTGTCAACTACCAACGCGGGGTGACAAGGCACATGGCACTCCAACATGCCTAACCTACTTTCTCCATCAGGAGCACCCTCACCAGGCGGACTGTGGAACATACGAAATGGAGCCTGGTTGACAGCTAAACACGCTTACCCAGCTACCCCTGATACCACCCCTTAGACGTAGCTCGCACTAATCTCAATTAATTAGGGCCTCAGCATGCATGCACGTACACAAATATGGAACGTAGGGATCTCTGAGCTACCAGAATCCTGCAGCGTCCCATCGGTCCTAGAACGACGAAAAACTTGTGTAAATTACGCCTCTGTTGGCTTTAAACGTGATGAACACACCTTGCGTCATGAACAAGGTTAAGTAGTCCGAAACAGCGGCATACGCCTAAATCAGTCATCAGACTGACACGATAGCTAGCTGAGTCTGGACCAGCCTCTTCAGGCTGACACGACTGGTCTAAATCAACCTCTTAGGTTGACACGGCCACCCCTCCTTATATTGCGGCATACGCCTAAATCAGTCAGCATACTGAAACGACAGCTAGCTGAGTCTAAAAGTCAGCCTCCTCAGGGTGACAGGACTCGCCTAAATCAGCCAGTATGCTGACACGGCAACCTCCTAAACTAAGGAAACCTAAGAGACAAGCACACAGGATGTAAGCTAAACTTGCCAAAAATTAAGGCAAAGGGCATTCCAAAAGCATGGCCAAAATACGGCCCCAGAGTTTAATCGCCACCTTGGCGAGCTACCAGAAAAGGTTCAAAAACTTACAAGTCTGCCACCACTGGGCCAGACTACCAAAAAGTTCATTGATTAAAAAAAAAAGAAAATTTCTTAAATATCGGTCACATTAATGACCTCCACATCTGGTATCTCCTCTGCCTGCTGACCTTCTGTTTCAGGTAACGGACCAGCTTGCACACCCTCAGCTGCCACAGCTTTCTGAGCTCCGTCAGCAGCATCCTGGGGCAACCCAGCATCTCCAGCAGCAGCCTGCTCAGCCAGCGCAAGAGAGTTCACCTCGCCAGCCTCAGGCATCAGCGCACTTAGATCAGGTTGAGCGGAGTAGAGCATCTCCAGCTGCTTCTCCTCATCTTCCTGTTATAAAGAGCAGACTGGAGGGTCTGGGGCTAGAAAAATTAAAAGTTAGCATGGAATTAGAGGTAAAAATTTAGAACAGGTGGAAGACGAAGATCACTTACCATGAAAGCGTTGTGCACATCATTCTCAGCCATTTCCTCTGGAGAAAATTTTGAGAATGCCTCTCTTAGAGGAGGAAAAAGCAGCTGGTCAATCTCTGGCCAGTATGACACCTTATCAACGTTCCCAAAGCCCTCTGGGAAGTGAGCAATGGTGCCTCCGCTAGCTGAGGCATGAGGACTGGTAGGAGGAGTAGGGGGATGGCGAGACAGCGGATCGACCTCCAAGGGTTCAAGCCTAGGAGAGCTGGAGTGAGTTGGAGGAGTCTGAAAAGAGGTAGAGGAGCACTCCTCTTGGAGGCAGATGCCACATCGGGCTGGCAGCGGATCTCTTTCTTTTTGCGCTTTGGAGGATGACTTCCAGGGGTTAAATTTGGAACCTGCAGGCAGACGGATTGTTAGATAGCAGGAATAACAGACAGGCATCATTTCAGACGCCAGGAAAGATGAGCTGTCAGCAAAGTTGCATGCAAACTGAAACGACTGTAGGAAGCTTACCGGAAGACATGCTATGAGCTGATTGAAGTGGGTTGGAGGAAGCAGCAAGCAAAAAACCCAAAAGCAGGTGAGGAAACTTTCTCTCGGATTCAGAAATGCAGAAAAACTTGTTGCGGGCAGGGATCTGGGCACCGATACGATTCAGTTAACAGAGACCTGCACGAGGGCAATGAAGTAAGTTAGTAAGCAGCAAGATAAACAAATCAGGTGACAAGGAGGTTACTTACTCGAAGTTATGACCCATTTCTCGAAGATGTAATCGGCAGGCGGCTGGATAGAAGCCTTCCTCACAAAGAAGAAGTCCTCGAACCATTTCTCATCTCGGGATTTGGACACATGCCTGAAGGAAGCCTCTCCAGAGCTCTGGAGTGAGAATTGGCCCCTACCCAGGGACCTGATATTGTACATATGGGCTAGATCACCCAGGGAGATGGAGTTGCCAGTATTTTGACAAGCGACCAAGGAGTAAAGAAGAACCCTCCAGACAGTGGCAGAAATTTGTGCCATAGCAAAGTTTTTTGTAAAGATGAAGTCTTGGACGAGTTTAGGAAAAGGGAAGCGAAGACCATATCTAAATGGGTATAAATAAAGGCAAACCCATCCTGAACGAAGGGCATCAACTTTTTGACCCGGTTCAGGGATGGCAATATCCACCCCGTCACCAAGACCAAGCAAGCCCTTGATCATAGGAATGTCAGCAGGGGTCAAGACAGAGTCGCAGTCATGGGGGTAAGTGAAGAGTCCCCGAGAAGGAAATACCGGGTCAGGGTTACGGTCGGAGGGTGTGGAAGCCGATGATGAGTGTCGGGTTTTTCCCATGGTGGAGAAAGAGAAAATGGGAACTAAGAAGAAAAGGAGGGAGAAATATCTGGTGGAAAGGACGGCGGAGAATGGAACAGTGGAGCCGACAAGGAAAGAGGGAAGAAAGGTTAGGGATTTGAGAGGAGAGAGAGAGTTTTTATGGGAAATGATTTTGGGATTAATGGAAGTAAAGGAAGGAGGTTGAGGTTATAAAGGAAGAGAGAGGGAGTAGGGTGCGATAAAAGAGGAGGTGGGCGGCAGCAATGATGAGAGTGCATGAAAAGGAGTGCAAATGACGGCTTAGGGTTCTAGCAGTCGACTACGTAAATTCCTTGTTCGACACCTCGAAGCGTACTTTACAAGAAATTTGGGACAAACTGTTTGGGCTAAAAATCACAAAATAGGAAAAAGCCCGCTTAATAAATAATGGATCATAAAAGAAGGGATAGGAGAAGGGGGCCCACAGTTGGAGTAAGCACAAGGAAGGAGGAATGGGCTGGCACACGCGTAAAAGAAGGCCGAAGCCCATTGAAGGAAGCTTCTGAGTTTAGGAAAGAGGAGTCAGGAAGAAGTTAGGGAGAAGTCAGGGAGAATTGAGAGAGACGGCCAAACATGGAAAGAGTTATTATGGAAGTTATATTCCCTTTTCATAATCAAGGTATGATACGTCTAGGGTTCTTACCCTATAATTAAATAGCCAAAGAAGAAATCAAAGAAGAACATGCACACATACATTCAACCATTCATCCAAGGTCTCATACGCATACACAATACGTTGTGCTAGCTAGATTTACATTCCGTCTCAATTGTACTCGTCCTCCTATTCGAAGCTAGTGCAATATTTGGCAGGGTACCGTCCCTCCCGCGGTTGTTCCCACATTGGGTTTTCCGCGTCACCAAATCTTACGTGTCGATCTACTTTACGCACTTTATTTCCTCATTTACGCATCAAATACAGACGATCAATCAAATAACTAATGAGTAAGACCGCATTGACCCATAACAACCAATTCGGTAGAAAATACCTAAACAATAGTAGATATACAACTTCCTAAGTCAGTTCCCCCTGATTATCAATGCAAATTTGGTACCGCTTTGTCCAATGTTCAATATTTGGCTGAGCATCAGTTGAACGATGAATATAGAAGATACAACCTTTGCCCAAAAATTGACAAAATTAACTTCTTTGCTTCCCTCATTTTGCTATCCCCTAAACTATCCACAGATTAATTAGTGACATTCAGAATCGGGATATGCCGATTTGCTATTGATTAACTACCAGCAAAATCACAAATTGCTCAGTGTCCATACACAGCATATCCAACAAAAGTTTGCATTAGCAATCGGAGTAGGTTGGGGAATTGTTTTATTATTCGGAGTGGTCTTAGTTTGTATGAGTTTACTTCTGAGACGTTTAATAAAATAGCGTTGGACGTAGGTCGCGGAGTAGTCACCGAACCAGTTTTAAAAACATCGTTTGTCGTGTCTATTTTGTTTTATTTCCGCTGCACACTCTACTCACGTTTTTATCTACATAATCAACTGTTGAGTACACTATAACTTCTGCTTGCTGAATCGTTGTTGATTACTTCTAACTCTCTAGTTTTAAGTATCGACTTCTCCTTTCATCTAAGCATTGTTTAATGCGTTTAAGAGTTTTAAAAGAAGCTTTTAATAAGCTTAAAATTTTAAATAGACTCCTAATTCACCCTCTCCTCCTCTTAGGTGCTCTCGCCCGTGACTCTTTATTACTCAATTCATTGTTCAACTACCGTCCTTAATCTCCCTATGCATGTAAATTTGCAAAAGAAGTTCGAAAATGAATATTGAAGAAAGTGTTCGAATTCGATTAATTTCTCATTTCTCACTTGTTAATTGTCGTTATTCATGATTGAAATTTTTTAATTCATGCAATGGAGTTAATTTGGAGATAAATAATAGTGGAAAGTTGATGAGATAGAATTTAAAGTTAATAATTTTAATAGACAAGGGGTAGAATTGGAAAGTCAAGGTCCTAATTCGGGTAATATTAGTAAAATATGGGCGACAAAAAGCAACTCCCAAAAATAAGTATAAAATCCTCAATCATTGCCAAAAATTAAGTATAACGTCAATCATTGCTATAATCCACCTATATACTAAGAGAATAAAATTTCTCTAAAGTTTTGCTTCCAAAATGCTCAAACTTATATATGAAAACAACTTAGATTTTCGTTTATTAAACTAATTTTCCTTTTAAAATAATCTTTTTATCATTAAACTTAAAAATATACTCCCTCCTATTCAGCCTATACTTCCACTTTCATTATAATACTCCTCACATATATTAGAGAAAGGGGAACTATAGGCTGAATAGGATTGACTAATATTTTAACAAAAAAAACAAAATTAGTATAAAAATATACCCTATATACACATAAATTGTATCTCTTATTATTAACTTCGGGACGAAAATAAAATATTAAAATGATTTAAGGTAGTTAAAATATCTTCATAAAAAACACACTTCATGGAATTACTCAATTCTCTTGATTAATTTTAAGATTAATTATTTTTTATAAAAATTTATGAGATATAATCTAAAATCTATAAGTAATACAGTAAAAATTAAAATGCCTATATTTACCGCGCATTTGCGCGGGATCTACACTAGTTGGTTATCAATTAATCTATCATACCTTTTCCTAAAAAAATTGTGCAAAAAGTCATGCAACAGTTGGACTTGATTGGAGGGAGCAGTATTTTCTACAATAAATATTTAGAATTTCACCTATTCTTTTAGTAGATAGAGGATCATACAATCTTTTATGTTATTGTAAAGAATTCAATTATAAATGGCAATTTAAATGTAGAAGGTATATTTACTATTTGATACTCTCTTCGTTTTAGTCATTTGTTTGCCTGTTCCATTTTTTTGTGTCTCCGTCAATTATTTGCCTTTCTATGTTACGAATGTCTTAAATGGACAATTGGAGCTTTTACAATTAATTTGATTTGATATGCTTGTCAACTACTTTAATTGGCCCATCCTCTTTCCTCGCCCTTATGCCAAAACCAAAGGTAAACAAATGATCGGAAAAGGAGTATCAAATTATTGTTTAAGTTAATCTTAGTTTTTACTAAAAAAAAAAAATTATTGCAATGAGGGTTATTGATTTTATAATGTTAGATGTAGGTAGTTGGGCGATGGCGGGTTGGCGGCGTGAGTGGGGGACGATATGGGGATAGGCAGCGCGCCAACGCATACTAGACATCATACTTGGTGGTCAATAGTAGGAGGGTAAGTTGGATAGCTTAGGTTGGTTACAATGGGGGATTGGAGGAAGGCGAGGTGAGGACTGTTTTAAGTTGGGTCATCAGCAGCAATAGTAGATAGAGGTTGCATGATGGGGAAATGAGAAAGGTATGGGTGTTAAGCGGTTTTGAATGATTAATTGCGATGCTGATAAGTGCCTATGGTAAAGGCGTGAGCATGAAGTACGAGGATAGATCGAGATAGGATCACCAACGAATGGCGGTAGTCGAAGGCGAGGCAGTGTGTGTGGCTGGAGGGGTAATGGTGATGGCGATAGGGAAAGTTCAAGAGATTGGTGGTGGGGAATCGTGAAGTTCCTAAATACAATAATATAAAAAGGGTACACTGAGCATCTAACTTGATGCCACGTGGCATTCCCTAAAGCTCATCCTAGAAACAACATCAAAGTGCATTACAAAAGAATGGCATACATTGCCATCCTTTGATACTCACGTTGTTGGGTTGTGCTCATTTTTAAAGTCTTGGACAATTGTTACAAATAAACTCTTCACATCTCTGTCATTAAACACCTTTAAAGTTTATAGATTACTACTACTAACTAGTGTAACACCCGTGAAAATTCACGGGGTTGTTTAAAATTTTTGAAAATTAGATTTTTTTGCTAAATTTGTAAATAAAATGTATCATGGACTCACGATTTATCTAATTATTATAAAATATAAATATATAATTTAGTACGTCTATATACATCTATATTTGAGAATAAATGCACTGTTGTTGCTTCTCTATAGTGAGTTTTAATGAGGATCTTAAGGTTGGTTTGAATCTACAATATTGATCAAATCAATTGCATTAAGATGAAACTTTTTTTTTTTTTGAAATAACACAGGGCGTCATATTTTTTTGTCAGGTTTTAGATAAGAAGTCCAAACCAAATCGAATATCATATTTTTATTAAAAAATATTTGGTCTTACTATACTTTCACTTTAACTTGATGATTCTCCATAAATTTTGATTCATGTTTTAAAGAGCTTGGTAATACGGTTTGGATCACGTATATTTCATCCGATATATTCGCATATCAAAATTCGGATAGTTAAAAAGTTGATTTGATAAAGTTTACTTCATGTAAATTTGATTTGTCCTCATCGTAAATTACTTCATTTGAATTTACTTAAACCCCCATTTTCTTCTGGTTATTATGGGCATACATTAGATCCGCTTAAACTTATTGTGGAATTAACAATTGACCTCAAGAAAATTTACAAATATTGCATACGGTGGAATGATTTTAATTTTTACAACACCCGTGAAAATTCACGGGGTTGTTTTTAATTTTTAAGAAATTAAATTTTTTTACTAAATTTTGTGAATGAATGTTACACAATGTATCTAATTATTATGTATAATTTTGGTGCCTTATTCCCATTCGGCATACATGTTAAACCTTTTAGTTGTTAATTTGTAAGAAATAAAATTGTGTTGAGTTGTCTAATTCATCCATAAGTTACTCATGTGAAAGAATTTGAGCTAGATTCATATGTACACTTGAACAAAATAATGCATTTAAGCTGATAAAATGAACAACTGAGAAGAAGATCAACCCCTAAAGAGGCAACAATTTGTGTATTAGCATTGGCAATAACAAATTCAGTTGGATAGAAGAATTAGCAAGCTAAAGTTTATATATCTACAACATTACTTATCTCTGCCTCCAATCTCTATCTACATCTTCGTTTGAGTCCTCATCTTACAACATGACATTTTAGCCGTGTTTTGGTGTCACAAACTTGGTTTCGCAAGAAAGCCTCAGCCACTTGTTTAGGGTGATCATCGTGACGGTCAAACTCATCCTTAGGTCAACGTCAACTTATCGATTTAAGAGCCGTCTCGTTGTCAAACTTTGCCAACCTATACACAAATAAGAAAATGTCAAACTTTGCCAACCTATACACAAATAAGAAAATATTGGGTTAGGACAACTGGAATAAGTTTGATTTAGATGCAAGTAATGTTAGGAAACTATATCTCATTGTACAACATATTCATATATGTTCAAATTTATTTAGTCATAAAATAAATTGTAGATCTTATGCATGCAAACATAAATAAAAGTAAAGAAGAAATCATGTTCCTTACTATGTGATTTCGGTTTTATGGGCACCAACAAGATCTCCTTCTTGTTAGTTCTTGAGCTTTCCAATAATGGATGAACAAGATTCAAGTTTAGAATCTCTCTCAAAAGCGTATACCCAAGGAAAACTCATAATAACTAATATTATTTTGTACTGGAAATAATACAAGTCTTACATAAAATTGACACAAAACAAATTTGTATTTCTCTTGAAAATTTCGGTCAAGAGGAATGATTTGTGAGGTTTATTTTTCTCTAAGATTCTTCACAAGATGGAGAATAAAATTTTCTTACTCTAGAAAATTATATGTGTAGTAATGAATGAATAATAGAGAAAAAACTCTATTGATGCACATCCAAGAAAACCGGTTGGGGGAGGGTTAATATTGGGGAGCCAATGCATGGTTTTGTTCTTCTCAAGGCAAGACTAGGCATGCATGGCTAGAGGTAGTCTTTTATCATTATGTTTTCCACTAAGATAAAAACACAATATATATACTTTAATCCCCAATATTTCGGTACATATGAGATAAAATGGGTAGTCCATTTTATTTTGTCATTTGTCAATTTTGTCACATGTAACATGTTACATGACATGTCACAATGTAATGTATTTTTAACATATTAAAAATCAACATACTCATAAAATATGTCATTTACAAAATTGACTAGTAATTCGTAATTACTTGTACTAAAACGGTTTATCAAATTATAAATTACAACGTCTTGTATAAATTATTCATTCAATTTCTATTCCAATTGTTTCGTAAACAATAATTTTATCCAAATAATAAAACAATTTAATTACTTAGACTGTATCTAATATAATCGAATTACAGTAAGACACGTTAATTTTACTCACAAGATCACCCGTCAATTTTAAGCAATTTAATTAACTCGTATCGGCATACTATTAATTAAATAATCAATTAAGAGTGTTTCCCTATAGGTATGACCTAAGGGGATCAACTGATCACCACCGTCGCACGACAGTAATGTCAAACTCTAGACAGCCAATCATTACCGATATGTGTGGACCAGTTGACTGTAAAAATATTACATCCCACATGTATTCTTAAAATGAGATTTAAATATGTGATCATCATGATCGACAGTTGTGATCGCATTATTGTCGGAGGACACTTATCCCAACAATCTCCCACTTGTCCTCGACAAGTGTGCGTCACCAATTCTCTTGTCCTATTACTATCTCCCACTCAATGCAAGGTGTCTTTCAGGTCGTACTTGCAAGTGATCACATCGAGAGTAGTTTCCTCGATCTGGAGAATAACTGATTGACCGGAATTATCTACCATAGATACTTTCCGAGCGTGACCACGCATTTCCAGTTCATTACTCCTCGAGTGGCCCTGAGATATTGTTACAACCCTGACAAGGGGGTGGACAATTTCTATCGCACTCATTCCCTTTGACTAGCCACAGCCATCATAACCCAAAATATGCCCATTTGACCGCATTTACGAAGGTCGTAGTAACACAAATCAAAGTTAATCTGAAACTGTGCCACCTTAGGCGAACAGTCTTTAGTCAAAAGAATCGACTCATTAGAATACTATAGTAGCTCTCGCCACGACCAGGCTATATAAATTTGCCAGAACTCTATAAGCGGTCACTGCCCGACAAAGTGTTCCTAACAGTCTGCCTATGTGATCGACTAGTCATCTCACATGACTCTATGGCACTTGAACTTGCCATCAATCGCATCACACTCTAGTCACTTCGAGACGTCACCTCATACAAGTGACTATGGACAAATGCCATGTTAATCCGGGTTCACTTTAACGGGGTTCAATATTGTCTCTACAACCCCTTTGGATGTAACAAGGTAATAAAAGAGTTTTAAAGTAAAAACTCGAACGACAAATGCGATTATCACATATGAATAGTCAATGCCTGATTATTATTTCATATTCTATAATCTAATTTGATCTTGTATGTAGTTGTTCATCTCAATCCAATTGAAATGACATATGACATGACTCGTCATGTTAAGCCTTTGAGAAGGCTTTGGTTAGTAGGTTTTATCAACTTCTTGTACCTAACTCAACCTTACTACATACTTGTTTTCCTTTGTAATGTATACATTTGCATTACAAAACTTTCTGAGTACGTGTCTAGATCCAATCAAGACATAGGCCCTCTAGCCTTAGAATAGCTCTCACTGTTTTCACAGTGTGCGGGACTCATCCTTCTTGCACATCTCATGATTGCAAGTGTACTCAATTTCCGTTGTAAATATTTCTCATTGTTCTTTATTGCCTAGAACGATTCTAGAAAATCTATTTCTTAGATAACATGGCCACAATGGTATCTTAACCATCCTAATGTATTTTGATTATGGTTTTGTCGGAAACCATGCGCAATGTCAATTGTCAATTGTCATTTGTGTAACACCCTTACACAAAATTGCATCAAAAACACTTTGCATTACATGCTTAATGCTTATGCAAGCACTTAAGGGTAATCTTTATGACTTACTTGGTAACTATTACTTAAATTCGATTTGAAACAATTCATCATACTCAAAGTATATGAAGTGTTATACATCATTTCCTAATTAATTGATTCAAAATGAAGCAAATAGAATCAATCAAATATGTTCAATTCGATTGAACTAGTCATGAACCTTATCAACATAAGACTCCTTATTTGACATTAATATCATGTAGATTTATCTCCATAAATCCGGATATTAAGATTTATTATTTTTCTCCTAGTCTTAAATAATTCCCAATAATCAATATGTCATCCACATATAAGACTAATTAAAATTTCCGTAACTCCCACTAAACTTTATGTATAAACACAACTTCTCGACCTATCGAGAAAAGTTTTATAACATGATCAAAACATTAATTCCAACTCATTAATGTCCTGCTTAAGACAATCTCTTAAGTTGTTCATTATCTTAGGATGGCAAGAATCTACAAAACTCAAGACATGTATTGAATACATTCCTTCTAATTGAAGAAGTGGGTTTTAGATTTACTCGCTATATGTATATCATCATAATGAAACACAATCCCTAAGAAGATCCAAATAGACTTAAGCATTTCAACTAGTGCAAAACCCTTTGCCACCAATCAAGCTTTGATATCTAACAATTCACTTGGAATTTATTTCGGATTTTCATGGCTCTAAGCCTTGTATTGAGTTGTGACTTAAACACTCTCATGTAAGTCATATGTTCATTACTTTCCAGACGTAATCAACTTGAATCAAACAATTTCTTTGTAAGTTGCAAGCTCTTTATGATGAAAAAGTAACACTAATTCATCATCTTCAACAAGTGATGACTTTAACCTCCTAGGTTTTGAAGAAACAACGTCTTATACAAAAAAACGTCTCATGTAGCCAAGAAGGACCAGTTTCTTGCGACAACATAACATTCTTTGTGGCTCTTGAATAATTTCTCCCACTCTGTCTTCTAGAAATAAACTTGTATTCTAGAAAGACAGCTTCACGAGCCACAAACCCGTTGTACTCGTGATTATAGTAAGGAAAAATGAGCATTTGTTTCTTTTGAAAACTTACAAACATGGTACCTCACCATTTCATATCTCATATGATTTGTTTTAGATTTAGTGGTAAATTAATTTAGACAAAATGATAAAATCCCCAAAAGGATCAAGTAACTGAAAGTAACTTGATTGAAGTCCAAACCATATCGAATAGCGTTTGATTTCTTTATCCAACCACACATTATCCCATAATGCGTGCTAAGAGAGATTAATTTGTGATATTATATCACATTTCATTTGGCTTATATCAAAGTATTCACTTTGATAATCTCATCACGACTAAATCGTGATTCCTTGAACTCTTTGAACTTCTTCAAAGATTTCTCTATTTACCTTATTAAGCGAACACATTAGCGTCAACTTAAATCGTTGGTAAAAGAAAATTATCAACCTATTTTGGATCAATGATTTACAACCTCGATCTCCTTTTCAACCAAAAGGCACGAGACATCTTGCTTTGAATACAAGATACGCATATACCATAAGATCTAATGGTTTCAAGAGTACTCGATAACTCTTTGTGTTCATCATTTCAGAATCTAAGGTTTAATCTTGGGTTACCAATTTGAGTCTTGCATCATCTTCATGATATATCATTCTAGTTTGGTTTAGAATATAATCACCTTGATAATGGGCTAGCCATACATCAAATCATGGTGTATAGGGTCACAAAAGTGAAACCTCTTTTGTATCTTAACAAGTTTACATTCTTATTTGGAGTTTATGCACTTAATAGTCACAATTAAGTACAACTTTAAACTCAAAAACTAGATTGAGTACACAATGATTCTATCTCTCAACATCATTGTTGCTAGTCGTCATATTCTAATCATCCTATGTGTCAAATACAATGATGAAAACCTCCACTGGTTTCTAATATTGACGAAGTAGTACTAGCAAAATTTATGTCAATCAAATAAACATTTAAAGAAGAAGGTCCCATTAGATGTCCCACAATTAACTTGTTGATTCTTCAATAATTTGGGGTAGTTTGCTTTCTAGCGTCCAACAATTAAGACAATGGAAACTTTATCGGTCGGGATTGATAGGTTTAGTATCGTTATTCTCAATAACTTTACTTTTAACATTACCTTGTATAAATTCCATTCTAATTTTACTTCTTTAAAGCTCACTCTTTTCTTAACGGTTTAAGAGAATGCTCCCACTCATTTCAATGAGTCTTTGCTAAGAGAAGCAAAATTGAAATTCATGAAGACTACTCTTCAATTTATTCGTTTAGTCTTAAAACTTTCATTGAAGTGGTTGCGGTATTTTGGTCAATTTTGATTTCCAACAAATCTAGTTACCAAAATGATTTAACGTTTCAAAGTACTTAACTCAATTAAGCATATGAGAAACAATTTATTGTAAGTAGATATGTTAGTTAAGAATCAAAAACCCTTTTGATCACGAATAACTTTTATCTATACTCTTCACAAGAGATCCTTGCAATGGATAATTTGAGGTTTTTTAGAAGAAAATTCATATTTGTCTTTAGTTACGATGTTTTAATGGAGATTTGATTTAAAATCGAAATGATATCGTATAAATTGAGGTAAAGAAATAGAACAGTATGATAACGGAATAGTGGAAACAAAACATTCATCGTTATAATAATACTTGTAAATAAATTAACAAGATATGAGCATTTATATAGTGACCTCTACCCAACTATGATAAATGATTCCAAGACCTAAATTCATATTAACTTGGGCACGGGGTAGCCGATGGAACCCTTATCAATATAACTCGGTGGATTAACTCTTTAATCGATTCTACTTTTAGAACTCTTGGTCGATAAAATTACTCTAATATTTATCTATAGCCCGGAACACATGCGACTACGGTCACGAATACTTCCGTTGAGGTCAATCCAAATTTCGAATAGATGTGTCCATGATCCAAATTCACATTAACTTGGGCACGAGGTAGCCGATGAAACCCTCATCAACATGAATTCGGTGGATAGACATTTATCACCCACTTCCCCTACGTAACAAGGTTTGTACCCCCCGGTGGCCTAGTGCACTCCCTAGCGAAATAGTTTTTCATGGTTTCTACTTTTTGGTAAGGCTATGTCTCAATTGTTTATTTTTAGCGAGAAGTCATGTCAATTTATTATCTATCACGTTTTAAGTGAACTAAAGCGGTGAACTACGATAATTCTAATTGACACGGTCGATAAACTCGATTTAAAATGATAATGCATGTTTTAGTTATGGCGATTTAGCGATGCATGCAACATATAAATAAAATGCAAAGCATAAATAAAATCCTATTATGGCCTTCCTAAAAATAGTAAATCTAATAAACTATTACAAATTCGGAAACCAACTCCATTGGTCCCTTGAACTTCGGTTTTGGCACGCATCTTGAGGTAACACCGTCTTTAATGGATCGCCTTCTTGAGTGACATCGTCTTCAAGGAACTCCGGAATAAATAAATTACACAACAAATTACATAATTTCCTATTATACATTTGTAATTAAAATAAAAATAAATCTATTAAATTACAAAACGGTGATACGAGATCACAATAAATTACAACCGAATCGATATTCCCATACATTTCGGGCAATACCAATTAAAACTAAGGCCATACTAAGCAAAATTACATAATTCAAAAATTACATAAAATAAAATTATGACAATCATAAATAAAATGCAGCATTATAATATGTATGAACATGTCCAATTTTATGCTAAATCGCCTTTAAGGAGCCAATATCGTATATTAATCGGTTTTTACGGATTTGCGTTATTTAACCTTTTAAAAAATCACAATAATTACTTAAAATCATATTTATGTACTAGTTAATTACCCTAACCATCTTAGGACTCAAAATTAGTCTCCACTAACATATTAACAAAAATTAACTTATATTTCTTAATATTGTTCATAAAAGGACTTAAAATTACAATATAATGCCATAAACTTCAAATAAATCATAAAAATTTCAAATAAATTCAAACTTCAAAATTTTAAACTCATGAACATTCTGTAAAAATACCATGACACTCATAATGTTCAAAAACTTAGGTTAAAAATTTCGAAATTTATCGAGAAAAACAATGTATCAGATTTATCAATTAAAACCATAAAAATATGAGAAAAATATTTTCATCAACTTTTCAATTTTAGATCTGAAATAAGAGATAAAATGCAACATGTGACATTTTTCTTTAGTCATGAAGTATGTTTTAGCAATTTATACTAATTAAAGTCACTATTCATGTGATTTTTCATCAAAAATTCATAAATCATGCATAAAGACTTCATTATAGCCAATTATTTTACATACATCTTGTAAAATTGCATGTGACAACATACTAAATTTCAATGACCAGATTCGAAATATTACTCATATTAACCTATTTTTCCATTTAAATTTGATTTTATCTTGAAAAAACCATATTTCGAGCATAAGAACTCATAAAATTATAAAACAATACAGGTCATCAAAATATAATATATGTGAAAACATATCCAAAAACCACTGGAAAAATCGAAGTTTAGCTAATTTTAGTCCAAAAATGACATTTTTATCATAAAAATCATATTTTAATGTCATTACTATATAAAATGAACAATAAAATCCATAAATAAACCAAAAAATCCTAAATACATTTTAGGACCAGAAACTTTAACATGCAAATAAAATTCGTGATATGTCATAATAAACACAAATTTATAAGTTTTATTTGTTAATCGTATAACTCGGAAAAACTATAACCGATTTGCATGCAAACAACCTAAGGCTCATGATACCGCTTGTTAGGAAACTATATCTCATTGTACAATATATTCATATATGTTCAAATTTATTTAGTCATAAAATAAATTGTAGATCTTATGCATGCAAACATAAATAGAAGTAAAGAAGAAATCATGTTCCTTACTATGTGATTTCGGTTTTATGGGCACGAACAAGATCTCCTTCTTGTTAGTTCTTGAGCTTTCCAATAAGGGATGAACAAGATTCAAGTTTAGAATCTCTCCCAAAAGCGTATACCCAAGGAAAACTCATAATAACTAATATTATTTTGTACTAGAAATAATACAAGTCTTACATAAAATTGACACAAAACAAATTTGTATTTCTCTTGAAAATTTCGGTCAAGAGGAATGATTTGTGAGGTTTATTTTTCTCTAAGATTCTTCACAAGATGGAGAATAAAATTTTCTTACTCTAGAAAATTATATGTGTAGTAATGAATGAATAATAGAGAAAAAACTCTATTGATGCACACCACGAAAACCGGTTGGGGGAGGGTTAATATTGGGGAGCCAATGCATGGTTTTGTTCTTCTCAAGGCAAGACTAGGCATGCATGGCTAGAGGTAGTCTTTTATCATTATGTTTTCCACTAAGATAAAAACACAATATATACTTTAATCCCCAATATTTCGGTACATATGAGATAAAATGGGTAGTCCATTTTATTTTGTCATTTGTCAATTTTGTCACATGTAACATGTTACATGACATGTCACAATGTAATGTATTTTTAACATATTAAAAATCAACATACTCATAAAATATGTCATTTACAAAATTGACTAGTAATTCGTAATTACTTGTACCAAAACGGTTTATCAAATTATAAATTACAACGTCTTGTATAAATTATTCATTCAATTTCTATTCCAATTGTTTCGTAAACAATAATTTTATCCAAATAATAAAACAATTTAATTACTTAGACCGTATCTAATATAATCGAATTACAGTAAGACACGTTAATTTTACTCACAAGATCACCCGTCAATTTTAAGCAATTTAATTAACTCGTATCGGCATACTATTAATTAAATAATCAATTAAGAGTGTTTCCCTATAGGTATGACCTAAGGGGATCAATCGATCACCACCGCCGCACAAGTAATGTCAAACTCTAGACAGCCAATCATTACCGATATGTGTGGACCAGTTGACTGTAAAAATATTACATTCCACATGTATTCTTAAAATGAGATTTAAACATGTGATCATCATGATCGGCAGTTGTGATCGCATTATTGTTGGAGGACACTTATCCGAACAAGTAATACGTGCTTTCTGAACCACCCCCCCCCCGCGCTTCTTGTAAGGAAAAACTCGAGCTGAGAAGCATTATACTTATGAACTCATCTTATTGTAAGAGAAAAAAACTCAATAACATGATCTTACTCTATTGGATTAACTTTTTGCAGCCAAAATTAACTTTCAGCAGATAAACAAATGATAAAAAGGGTTTGATAGCTACAACCCTTCTTCACCTTGACTTTTAAAAATTGACACAAAACACAACTGAAGGGTGCAGACTCAAGAAGCTGCAAAGGAGACCGTCATCATCGAATCCACTAATGCTCATCAATAAGACATTTCACCCTTTACCGACCACTGGAGCAAGCCCTAGACCACAGAACACCAAACCCTACTATGGACTCCTTAGAGTTGCAGTGATCTGACACAACTGACCGAGTGAGTCGTTGACTTCAAACCTGCGATCACCTGTACATAAAACTGTCGGAGATTCCAGAACCAAATACCGAGCAACCATTGGAGGAACCAATTCCTTCAATCCCGGCTGCGGTGAATATTCCTGAGGAACCTAGGAGGTCGGGAAGAGTCTCTATTCCTCCGGACAGATACATTGGTATGGTCGAGGAACATGACATAGATGACATTCTACTCTTAACGAGTAGTGAACCCGCAACCTATAAAGGTGCCATGACTAGTTCCGACTCAAAGCTATGGCTTGAGGCCATGAAATCCGAGGTGGACTCCATTTATGGACTTAAGCAAGCTTCTAGGAGTTGGAATCATCGTTTCGACCAAGTGATAAAAGACAATGGATTTACTCGATCAGTCGAGGAACCATGTCTATATATCAAGTCAAGTGGGAGAAAGATTGTCTTCCTAATATTGTATGTTGATGACATACTCCTGATTGGGAATGACATACCTCTCTTAACTTCGGTAAAAGTATGGTTGAAGAACCATTTCCAGATGAAAGATCTGGGTGAGGCACAAAGAATTTTGGGCATCCGTATCTATCGAGATAGATCACGTCGGATGTTATCTCTCTCGCCCAGAGTCTTACATAGACAAGATTCTAGAGAGATTCAGCATGACTAACTCCAAGAAGGGGTTTCTTCCTATGGCTCCAGGGGTGCATTTGAGCAAGTCTCGGCACCGAGACACCGGAAGAGAAAGAGCGCATGACACGGATTCCTTATGCCTCGGCTATAGGATCAATCATGTATGCCATGATATGCACACGCCCGACGTGGTATATGCATTGAGTATGACAAGTCGATTCCAACAAAGCATCCGGTGTATCACATTGGATGGTTGTCAAGAACATTCTTAAGTACCTACGGAGGACTAAAGATTGGGCATTGACTTATGGATCGAGATGACTCGAAATCTCAGTCTGGATTCGTTTTTACTCTTAATGGCGCTACAGTCAGCTGGAAGAGTTCCAAAAAAGTGTTACAGCAAATTCTACGACTGAGTCCGAGTACCATGTCGCGTCTAGACATGTACAACGGAAAGCTCATCTAATCCGAGATTACGTGGAGCAAAAGGAAGTAGTGATAGAAAAGATTGCTGCACATGATAATATAGCAGATCCTCTCACTAAACCATTACGACAAGATAAGCATGAAGGGCATGTTAATTCCATGAGAATTAAACGTGTTCCTGAGTTGTAGTACTCTTTTATGGATTAGATTCATTTTCTTGTGTACTCTATACGACATCATCGTTTTGATATTTATATATTTTGTTTTTCATGTGGAATTGTACGACAATTTTGAACACCACAAAGTGATCTGAACAAACATTATATTTTTAGTCCTTAATTGCCCACGTGAGCTGATAACTCAAGGTAATTATTTTGTGACGTTGGTTGATGGTGGGTTCAACGAGCCATAAGTCAACAGGTTGACTGACCAATCACAGAGGCGATTTATACGGATATCTCGTAGGACACAATTGTGACATCGACGTGGAGTCCTAAATGTTTTATAACATTCGGTGCCAGGTCGTGGATAGGACCTCCATGGTGATCCTAAGAGTCGATTCTTTTGACTATCGACTGTCTCTTGAGATTAAGGCAGATTTTGGGTGACTTTGGTTTCTTTCTCACGGTCATCCGTAACAGGGAGCCAAGTAGATTTTTTCTGGGTCATTTCATGCTGTGCTTAGTTCGGAAGGAGTTGAGTTGAAGGAAATATTCAGCCTTTATCAGGTACTCGATATTTCTCAGGGCCACTCGAGGAGCTGTAACTTTAATGCATGGCCATGCTCGAATACGAATTCGTTTTATCAGTTGAGTTACTCTCTAGTCGGGGAAACCACTCTTGATACAGATCGATTGTAAAATACGACCTTTGCGGATCCGGATCTGCAAATTGTTTTACATTGAGTGGGAGAAATTTTAAATGAATATGAGAATCGGTTATCGCACATACACTTGTACGGACAAGTGGGAGTTTGTTGAGCCGGTGTCCTCCAGTTCGTGCGGATAACGTTATTACACATACACTTGTACGGACAAGTGGGAGCTTGTTGGGGCTGGTGTCCTCTACAGTTAGTGTAATAACATTTAAATCTCTAAAAGGATCAAAGGGCATACTTTTGTATTATTATCAGTTGGTCCACGTTTATCAATAACGGGATGCTTGCTAGATAAGTTTGACGTTATTGTCATACAGATGGCGGTGATCAACTGGTCCCTAAAAGTCACACCTATAGGATACGTTTGAGAGATGTGACGGTATGAAAATACAGTCATGTTGATGCCTAAAATGACTAAGCAGTTAGTCGGAGTTATTGACTAGTAATTAGTCAAATGCGATGTTGAGATAATTATTTAATACGGATTAAATAATACGGGCTAAGGCGAATTAAGCGGTTAATTCGTAAATTGAATATAAACGATTTATATTTAATTAATGTATATTGAATTAATTTATTATACAATATCGTCTTTGTCGGACAAGTATTAATATATCGACTGAGTCATGTTATTAGTTGATATTTTAATAACCGATAACCGATGACGATTTATGATAAAATCCCGTCATATACATTTAGCGAAAATCGAGTCAAACCACGAGTTAAAATAAGGATAAAGTGGAAAGCCCACTTCCTCCCTAACCCACGGTTTGGTCGACCGAATGGAACAAAAAGGGGAGTCCCTCTCTTTTTGACCGAAGCATCATTTTGCAAGAAAATTAGGGTTTTGGAGAAGAATTTTCTCTGAAAATCTTAGATCTCTCTCATCAGAAAACTCACATAAACTCTCTCAATATTGCAAGTCAATTAGAGAGCACTTTCTAGCACAAGGGGCATAGTCTCAGACGGTCTTGGGTGCAACGATTAGGAGGAAATCTACTTTGATTTCTGTTCTTAGGCCGAATTCGCAAGGACCCGAGGTTGATTCTTTGTTCTTTATCGTTTCTATTGTAATTTCGTTTTATGACAATAATCGCATGTTAAATTTGCGTTATAATCCTTAAAATTTTAGGGAATTTTACGGATATTTCCTTACAAAAACCCCATCACACTGATTTTGATTTCTGCAACCCCCAACATCTTTTAAAGTCATGCATTCTATTATATATTCAGACCAAATTTGACATTGGCTGACCACTAAAATCACATGGTAAAAATATACTTAGGAAGACGGTAAAACGAAGTCAAGAAGAACAAACATTAAATCACCTTATTCATTTAATTGCTCAAAGAAAATTTATACCAAAACCACCAAATGAATGCAAACATTAAATCACTTTATTTAAATAGCCACATTAACAAATTTCAAAATAGGAGCACAACTTAGATCAACTAATGCAAATAAACACAGGTTATAAGTTCCGTCCTTTGAAACAAATGGTTTGCAAAGTGCTTTTAGTACAATTCACCAAAAGTATAAAACTAAACATTTCACATATACACAGGAATAACAACAACAAAAACTATATTCTTACTCGGGAAAGTTCAAATCCTTCCCTTCAAATCTAATTGTTCGGGAAATAACAGTGAAATAACCAATGAAAACGATTCAATATAATTACTTACTAAAAATGTTCGAACGTCACAGCCTCGGAGATGTAGCTTCAGAAAAATTAATGGTCACTCGTTGAGAAAAAGCCGCAGTACGATGAAGGTTCACCAACCAAAAATTGATACTGCTACAAAATGATACGGACTATTCAATATGCAGAGTTAATCTTTAAAATTGATACTGCTACCTCACAATCTCACACCGTCAACCACTTTAAGTCTCTAATACGAACTACTTCCATGCTGAAAGAAAATCACGCAAGATCAATTACAGAACATCGAGAAGATTAGAAATAAATAAATACACAGTGGCCTATCAAACTAAGCAGTTAAAATAATCAAGATTAATCATAGAAAACACAATTAATAAAAGAAAAATCACAATCAATTGAGTATGAGAAAGACAAATCGAAAAAATTAGCGGCGAATGATAGTGCCGTGAAGCAATAATCAAGATCAACAATTACAAGAAATTGATCGAAAATATTAGAAATAAATAAATACAGCAGTTAAAATCATCAAAGATTAATCAACAGAAAACATAATAGATTGCGTATAAGAAAGAAAAATCACAAAAATCACAATTAATTGGGTATGAGAAAGACAAATAAAAAAAATTCATAGTAAACACAATAAATAACACGATAAATTGTGCATAAGAAAGAAAAATCACAATCAATTGAGTATGAGAAAGACAAATCGAAAAATTCACAATCAATTCATAGTTTATAGATTACTACTACTAATTACTAATAGGATTTTAAAAAGAAATCTATTAATTAACAAATTAAAGAAACTATCCAACTCTTTATGCTTCTTTTAGTTTCCCAACGTATGCCTCGTAATATATATTATATAAGCTTCTTCATTGGTACCCAAATTTCATGTCTTCTCCCTCTAACAACGCCATTGGTAAGTTGCTTTTGCCGGATGTTTATTTGTCTTTTTTTTTTTATGAATTGTATACATATCATCCACATAATAATAATAATAATAATAATAATAATAATAATAATAATAATAATAATAATCGTGATAAAACACTAATAAACGTAACAATATTCGTGATAAAATACTAATAATCCGTGGCAAACGTGTAATAATAGTGGAAAATATACGTTAACTCTATTTTTTGGCACTTTCACATTAACATCCTCTAGCATGGCTAAACAACCATGTACCATTTCTATTGACAATGTCCTAGATAGTTTCTAAAGGGTCATGACTCCTATGGAATTCTAGATCTGCAATTAATTGTTTAATTATTGAAAGAAAAAACAAGAAAGAGGATTAAATGGGTCAAAATCAGCGACTAAACCCTAGAAATCTGTAATTCTTACCAACTAATTAATTAATTTAATGTAGATTTTGAATCAGCAATTCTTACCATATTAATGAACTAATTTAATGTAGATTTGGAATTAATAAACAAGATTAAATCGGGGAAAGTTTGGGAATTATATTAAAAATCAGAGAAATCAGAGAAATTAAATCTTCAAAGTTCGAAGCTTTCGAAAGTTTCGTAATTGGTAATTGGATCTGAATTCTGATTTTCGCTTAAAAATGTCGTGTGGGCCAGTCTTTGTGAGAGGGTGTACTTGTATTTATGTGGAGCCGTGTATGGTAGTTTTCCTATCTCTTAAAGCAGATATATCCGTTTTAGAATTATAGCAGGTCAAATACATGTTAATATGTTATTTGTACAAATAAAGAAAAGTTTTTTTTTACTAATATTTAGACATTTTGTTTTTTTTGTCTTATCTTTAAAAGTGATAGTTATTTGACCCGTTTAATCTTAAGACGAATAATGTCCATCTTAAATGAGAATTTGTGAATAATTTTAAACCCGTTTAAAAATTGAACGGGTTTGTTATTTTATATTTCATTATGATCAATTATATAAAAAAAAAATTGATTTAAGTTTTATAGAAACTCGTATTTACAATTATTGGTTTACGTTTGTAATTAGCAAGTTTGTAGGTGAAAGGCCCACTCGTATACTTATAACTAAATCCTCGTGCCTTTACCGTTTAGATATACTAATATTTGTATCTGGTTTACTATTCATATATAATGGCTATGGATAAAGCTAACAAGTTGTACCGTCAGACCTATTAATCACCCCTTTGTTATATTGCAAATTTTTATTT
This sequence comes from Silene latifolia, assembly GCF_048544455.1. Classification (NCBI taxonomy): domain Eukaryota; kingdom Viridiplantae; phylum Streptophyta; class Magnoliopsida; order Caryophyllales; family Caryophyllaceae; genus Silene; species Silene latifolia. The sequence goes on along the minus strand of NC_133530.1, from coordinate 22,892,428 downwards.
TAGATTTTTGCTTTTCCATCTGAAATAAGACAGATAAAATACTGTCATTTTTTAAGAAAATGTAACTATTTAATCCACAAAATGTTATGACTAAAGATGTCACTTTTTACTCTGAAAATGATGTGAATAATAATGGTTACGTGTTATCAGAAAATAATAATATTTTATTGTAAAATGACAATGTGTTACTCGTCTTATTTCAGACGGGAAACATGCGTTTAAAGCAAGACGCGCTGTTGTTATATTATAAGTTTGTCTTTTTAGTACAAATTTTCTTTGGCGTATTAAGTAAAAGAATATTAATTTAATTTGAGAAAGTGTTAAAAAAAACGCTAAAAATAATTTTTTGCTCGTATTCTAATCCAAATTCGACATGTGACCCAACTTATTTCACACAATCCGTATTGTCGATGACCTAGCCTACCCATCCCGTTTAACAGGAACGTATCATCCTATAATATATATGAATTCGTTTAATTCGTCATTTTAAAAGCAATGAGCTAATTTCGACAATGTGCCATGCATTATCATATTATATGTCTCAGTCGGACCGCAAAAATGGCCCAATCCAACATGTTAAAAAAATATATGGAGTAAAAATTCTAATCAATTAATTCATAAAGAAAAGCAATTTATTTGTGTTATAAGAATCCATAGATAAAATTAATATATTTGGCGTATATGGCTATATACATAAATAGTGAAGTCTTAAATTAGAATTGGGTTGAAACAGTAATCATTCTAAACAATATATTCTAAACTAGTTTGGCCCAAAACACTTGAGTTTAGCGTCGTCCATGAGTGAAAGTTCTAGGTGCGTTCATCAGTTCACATAACTTAAATTTTTAATATTTGGTCTGATTAAGTTCGATCCTATCTTATTCGATTTCTGACTGATGCTCCCATCTACCTCAGACTTTGCTTATTCACCATTGTCTATATGATCTTTACATATGAAAAACTTTAATTAGGTAAAATGTTTTGAATATATGTAAAGATTAAAGTACAAGATGAGTACTTAAATCGTGTATTATGGCCTTCACGCTTAAGTGGTGATTAACGTCTTTAGTTAGGTCAATTGTGAATTTAACCACTTTAAGTTTAAATGCAGTAAATATAAAATAGGCCCATAACTTTGGTTAAATTTGAATTTTTTTCAACTAAACTTGCACAAAAAAAAAAAAAAAATCTTTCATTTATACAAACACAAATTCTCATTTATGACGGGTATAAACACGTCACAAGCATGCAAGTGGGAGAGGTAAATGGGAGTGCCCCTTTGTATCACGTCAAAAGCTTATGACGTGTACGCACCCGAGTGACCCGACATAACTAAAACGGATTATTATAAAATAGGCCCTAAAACTTTGACTACAAGTTATTATAACTCTGATGTCTCTCTATCAACTACAACTGTACAAGTTGTGTTTTACAAACATCTCAATTGACAAAATTAGACCCCATTTTTTCACAAATTCTTATTTCATACCGTTATACTCCGTATCCGTCTGTCAGACGGATACCATTTCCTCTCACAAAAAACTCATTTAGGGTGTGAGTGGGAAAGCACATGAGGATGTCCCACCACCTATGTACTTCTCACTTATGAGATGTCTTATTGTGATTTGAAATAAGACGGTCTAAAATAAGACTGACCGCCATTTTTTAGCCAACGTATGAAGTAGCCCTATAAAATAGACTACACAAATTAAATTAGGCCCAATTGTAACTCGTAATATGTAGTAATAAAAATGAGCGTAACCTTCTGTAGACCGTCCTTAACATCATTTAGGATCGTCCTATAACATCATAGTTGATAGGGCTACATAATATATTTCGACGATTCTTATATAGGACCGTCCAAATAGAATATAAAATATTCCTTAGAATTATTTTTATTATCCTCCGTATATTTGTAACTATGCCTAGCTTTATTCTTGGGATTGAATTCCCCTAACTTAGGATAGTATTGATTTGGTCTCCCTATAATATTGGGTTGACTAAACTAACTATGGAAACTCTGTTTTCTATATATATGATGTACATTGTATATGCTAATCTCAGGGAAAATCATTTCTTATATGGTATCAGTTACCAATCCCGATCCTCTACACATCTTCCGCTTCTCTTTTCTGCGCCTCAATCTTTTTCTTTTGTGTCTTCTCTGTCGTCGTCTCAAGATGACAAACGACTCCAACCCTAAATCAACCTTTCATCCCGCTTACTCTGTTTCCAATATAAAAAATTATGTCCGTATCATACTCGAGGCCGAGAATGTTCATTATGCGTCATGGGCGGAGCTATTTCTCAACACCGCACGCGCGTTTGATGTTCTCGATCACGTAGCCCCTCCCAAGGATACCGAAGTTCAAAAGGATGGTCAGTGGGATCGTCTTGATGCAATCGTGAAACAATGGATTTATAGCACGATTTCACTTGACCTTCTTCACACCATCCTTGAACCCGGTCTCTCTGCTAAAGCTGCGTGGGATCGCCTCAAGGACATCTTTAATGACAACAAAAATTCTCGGGCCGTCTTCTTAGAACAACAATTCACCAGTACCCACATGGATAATTTCCCGAACGTGTCCGCCTATTACCAAAAACTCAAAATGATAGCCGATCAATTGGCTAATGTTGGCTCACCTGTTCCGGAGACCCGCTTAGTTCTCGAACTCGTCACACATCTCTCTGCTTCTTACAACAGTGTGGCGACGCTCATTCAACAAAGCGATCCGTTGCCCTTGTTTTACAAGGCGAGGTCCATGCTCACACTAGAGGAAAGCCGTATTGCCAAAGAGTCTCCTGACACTGCCCTACTGTCCTCTCAATCTTCCTCTGGCGACACCAATACTAAAGGCAACAATAAAAATGGCAATTCTAACTATAATGGTGGCGGCAATAACAACTACAAAGGCAAAGGAAACCGACACAACAATCGAGGTAATTATCGAGGTAAGAATTCTGGTGGTGTTTCTAATTATAATGGTGGTGGTAATAACAATAATGGTACAATAATCAAAATAATAAGAATACATACCGCGGTCATCAGTCCCATGGCAGTTCGTCACCGTGGACCTGGGTTCCCCTCTCACCCTGGCCGCAACAACCACCCCCTTGCCCGTACCTCACCACCGGCTGGTCAGCCCCTACTGCTATCCCCTCTGCAGGTTTTCTCGGACCTAGGCCACAGCAAGCCTTTATTGCACAGCCGTCATTCAATTCTCAGGCGCCTGGTGCTTTTGTTCCAACCGATATCGCCGCTGCGATGCAATCCCTAAACTTTCAGGGACCTGATGAAAATTATTACATGGATACCGGGGCCTCGTCACATATGCAGTCCTCTAATGGTACGCTCTCTTCCTATTCTCTTTTGAGCGATAATCGTCACATCGTCGTTGGCAATGGCAATCTTATTCCAATTTCAGGTCGTGGTCATGCTACCTTACCCTCCCCTTACCATAATTTAATCCTTAAAAACGTTTTACATGTGCCTAGCTTGATTAAGAATCTCGTTTCAGTTCAAAAATTTACAATTGATACCAATGTTTCGGTTACTTTTGACCCGTTTGGTTTTACTGTGAAGGATCTCAAGACGGGGATGCCGATAATGCGAAGTAATAGCACGGGAGACCTCTACCCTCTACTACCATCTCACCATTCCGTCACTGCCAACCACACGGGTCTACTAGCTGCGTCCTCTTCAACATGGCATGATCGCCTAGGACACCCCGGCCCGACTATCTTTAATTCTCTTTGTCATAATAAAAACATTTCTTGTCGTCCGATTAAGTTGTCGTCTATTTGTCATTCGTGTCAATTAGGTAAACATGTTAAACTTCCATTTTCCGATTCTATGTCAAACACTGTTAGTCCTTTTGATATTTTACATACCGATTTGTGGACATCACCCGTGCTTAGCTCGATGGGTCATCGGTATTATGTTTTATTTTTAGACGATTTTACCAATTTCCTTTGGATTTTTCCTATCAAACAAAAATCACAGGTTCACTCTATTTTCTCTACTCTTTATAACACGATAAAAACACAATTTCATTACTCCATTAAAACTGTCCAATGCGATAACGGTAAAGAATTTGACAATAATTCATTTCACCAATTTTTTGCCAAATTCGGTCTCCTTTTTCGTTTCTCATGCCCTCACACATCTTCCCAAAACGGTAAAGCAGAACGAAAAATTCGCACCATCAATAACATAATGCGTACCCTCCTCCTTCACTCTCACATGCCATCCTCTCTTTGGCACCATGCCCTTGCCATGGCAACCTATCTTCATAATATCCTCCCAAGCAAAGCCAACAATCACGCCTCACCCACTTCGAGTCTATACTTTCGAGTCCCCTCATATGCACACCTACGAACATTTGGGTGTCTCTGTTATCCCCATATCCCTCCTTCAACAATTCATAAATTCGCTCCCCATGCTATTCCTTGCGTGTTTCTCGGCTATCCCGACAACCATAGGGGTTATAAGTGCTTGGATTTACAAACCCAGAAAATTATTATTGCCCGTCATGTGACATTTAATGAGACTATTTTCCCCTTTGCCACTAAACCCACACCACCAGTATCTACTCTCTCTGACCCGACACCCTATATACAACAACAACTCTGGCAACCCTCCTTGGACGCCTCTTCTCCTTTATCCACACAACCCGAGACCCCGCCCAGCTCACCCGTGCAGCCTCCCTCCTCAACAACTCACTCACCCGTGCAGCCTCCTCCCTCAACATCACCCTCGTCCCCTGCCCATCATGCCCGGACCAGCCAACAACAACCCGTCACACAAATACCCAACTTTTCACCTCAAATGACCACCCGAGCTAAACACGGTATCTTCAAACCCAAAACCCATTTCGACCTGTGCACTACATCACTCTCACCCGTTCCAAAATGCCCCATCACTGCCCTCCGTGACCCAAATTGGAATAGGGCCATGACTGACGAATACGATGCACTCATTAAGAATGGGACTTGGGAGTTAGTACCTCGGCCGGATAATGTCAATATTACTCGCTGCATATGGTTGTTTAAACATAAATTTAAGGCTAATGGTGAATTGGAGCGGTACAAAGCTCGTCTTGTTGTTAATGGCAGGTCTCAACAGGTCGGTGTTGATTGTGACGAAACTTTCTGTCCAGTGGTCAAACCCACTACGATACGTATTGTTCTTAGCCTCGCTGTGTCAAAGAAATGGCCCATTCACCAACTCGACGTGAAAAACGCTTTTCTACACGGTCATCTTGCTGAGACAGTTTATATGCATCAACCACCCGGTTTTCGAGACAAAGATCGCCTTAATCATGTGTGCCTTCTCAAGAAATCTCTTTACGGTCTCAAACAAGCTCCCCGAGCGTGGTACCATCGGTTTGCTACTTTTGTGTCTAAAATTGGATTCACCCAAAGTCGGTCCGATAATTCTCTATTCATCTACCAGAACGGTAATGACATCGCCTATCTCCTGCTATATGTGGATGACATAATATTATCAACCTCCAGTGATAAGCTCCGTCTCACTCTTATGGGTCATCTACATTCTGAGTTTGCTATGACCGACCTTGGACACTTGAATTTCTTTCTCGGTTTAGCTGCTGTTCGACATAAACATGGTCTATTCTTACACCAACAGAGGTACGCCGATGACATCATCCACCGGGCTAATATGAGTTCCTGTAAACCAGCCAATACACCAGTGAACACGAATTCCAAGCTGAGTGCCACGGCTGGTGCCCCCGTATCTGACCCCTCCCTGTTTCGAAGTCTCGCGGGTGCTCTCCAATACCTCACCTTTACGAGACCCGACATAGCCTATGCGGTTCAACAGGTCAGTTTACATATGCACGATCCCCGGGAAGCCCATTATGGTGCCTTGAAACGGATAATACGGTATATCAAAGTTACTTATCATTTTGGTTTACACATCACCGAGTCCACTAGTGCTAATCTTGTCACTTATACAGACGCCGACTGGGGTGGGTGTCCCGACAGTCGGAGGTCCACTTCCGGGTATTGTGTGTATTTGGGAGATAATTTAGTCTCATGGTCTTCAAAGCGACAAGCCATGGTATCCCGCTCTAGTGCCGAGGCTGAGTATCGTGGGGTCGCCAACGTCGTCGCTGAATCTTGCTTGGTTCGAAACCTTCAGCTCGAGTTACATTGCCCTCTGTGAAAGGCAACGTTCGTATATTGTGATAATGTATCTGCCATATATCTTTCCGGTAATCCGATTAACCACCAGCGCACCAAGCATATAGAACTTGACATCCACTTTGTGCGCGAGAAAGTTGCTCTCGGTGAAGTTATAGTCCGACATGTTCCATCTCGCTATCAATTTGCGGATATATTCACTAAGGGCCTACCTAAAATTCTTTTCGACGATTTTCGATCCAGCCTCAGCATCCGTCCTCCTCCCGCTTCGACTGCGGGGGTGTAATAGAATATAAAATATTCCTTAGAATTATTTTTATTATCCTCCGTATATTTGTAACTATGCCTAGCTTTATTCTTGGGATTGAATTCCCCTAACTTAGGATAGTATTGATTTGGTCTCCCTATAATATTGGGTTGACTAAACTAACTATGGAAACTCTGTTTCCTATATATATGATGTACATTGTATATGCTAATCTCAGGGAAAATCATTTCTTATACGTTCTATAACATCATTCATTGACGATCTTGATTCCGAATTCCCGAGCATGATTTCGTGGAGGCGGTGCAAGCAGAGGCGATTCTAGGATTCAATGGATGGGGGTGCGATTAAGGTGAGAAAATATATCACAAAACACTAGACCAACATAATTTATATGCTCCTTTACCAATCAAATTTGTATTTATTTTTGACAAAGGGGGTGCGGGTGAATCCCCTACACCCCCGTCATAACCGCCCCTAGGCGGTGGAGCCACAGGACTGTCTGTGCAAAGTTGGGGGTAACGTCGGGGAAACAAAAGGAATAAATAAGGAGAAATTCAGAGAACACTTACTTAATTATGAAACTTCCTGTTATATGCATTGAGTTTTTTGGTTAATGGAGTACTCTTATACTAAGAGACCATTCTATTAAACAATTTATAATTATAAATTGATAAAAAAATGGTACAACAACTATTAAAATGGGTAGATACACTACAAATTTAGGTACAAATTAAAATAATTAAAATATACTCCGTATAATCCTTCTCCTTTAAAATGTGAGAATTTCCCTTAAATTGGTCTTATGAATAGTGTTGCACAATGAATAGGGCTTAGTAATGAGTTAACTCTAAGATAAGGGCTTAAACTTTGCATATATTTTCCAATAAGGAGTTCAACTTTAAATTTTTCCAGTTTAGGGACTCTCATCCAATTGCCGTTACATCTCCGTCAAAAATCAATTAGGCAAGTACCTGTGGGTCCCATTAAAGTCAAAATGAGTTTACATTCTTGCAAAAGTTAATTTCTGAAGTCAAAATTTTAACAATTGGTCTCCCTTGTGACGGGTTACCATTTGTGGCGGATATTTTGTGAGATAAAATGGTAACAAAATGGGTTAGTGGAGAAAGGGGGCCACATGAATAGTGTTGCAGAGAGAGAAAAAGTGGGTACATTGTGAGGTAAAATGGTATCCGTCATAAGCTTGTGACGGATATGTCATGTCTTCAATGAGAATTTGTGAAATTTTAATGAATTGTGAATACCCAATACGGTTTTTCTAACCTATGTCCACTAAGTATAGGTTAAGAAATCCAAAAAGGAAAGTAATAAATGATATTTTTATGGGAAATTGTAATATCAATTACTTTTACTTTTATTTACAAGAAAATTCATTTATTTCTTTCTATTTTTGGTTTCTTATCCTATGCCTAGTGGGCATAGGTTAGAAAAATCCTACCCAATATCAAGTTATCAACCCATTATTTTTTTTTTGGGTACAAATAAGCGCACCGTACTATGTCGCCAATGAGAATTGAACCACGTTTCATGGTCGGGTAAAAAGAATTCTTACCACTTAAGCTAACTCTTATTCTTAGTTATCAACCCATTATCTAAAACGGTCACAATCCAAGTAACATTTAAAATTCTCAAGTCCGAACATGGTTATGTCAATATTCCTATTATCCAATCTCCATTCATCATTTATCATTCATGAATAATGACACATGAAATCGTAGGTTTTTCTTATGACGGATATACCCGTTTTAACAATAAAATAGGTCTAGTAGTATTACACCACTTATGCATATTAAACAAATTTGTTCGCTTTTTCCTTTACATTATGCTTTTATTTTATTCTAACTACCTGATTTGTCTTAAAATTAAACGGATAATACCGTTTTAAATGAGAATTTGCATACATGAAATAATTAACTGGATACACCTCTACTAATCTCCCACCAAACCTGATATAAATGGTGATAAGAGCAACACAAATTCGTGTTTAAGACGGATATACTCGTTTTAACGAACGCTTGTTCATCTAGCTATATGAGTAATATTTAGTCCTTTAGAGCATCTCCAACGGTCAACTACAATACATTGTAGTTTGGTTTGTCACATCGATTTTTAAAGCTAATCGGCTTTCTGGCAACGTACCGCTTCAATGGCAAACTACAGCATGTTGTAGCTTGTATGGGTCCCACGTACTTACTTTTATCCAATGAGAATTTACATTTTATTTTTTTTCCTAAATCAAGCATGTAGCTTGGTAGAGACGTAGAGCTACCATGCTTGCAAGCTACATCCCAATTTTTCATCTCCAATGGTAAGCTACATACTTATTATTTTATAAAAATTGCAAGCAAGTCCTTGTAGAAAACCATTGGAGATGCTCTTATAACACCGATTGATATAACCGTTCTAACATAGATCAACTGTATAAGCAAAAATACGATACTAGAATATGTAAAGAAGAAATATCGTTAACATATCCCCATCTTTTAAAAAACCTACAGGGGCTACAGCTTTATGCATTCAAGAAGCAAATTACTATTTTTGTTCATTTTTGTTTTAGCAGTGCATTGCTATTTAGATTAGATTTCATGTGAGCTGTTCACCTCTCACTCATCCTCTCATCTTATATTTGTTGCGATCTTCTTGTTGTTTCAATCTTATCCCGTCACCGCTCACTCACCCTCTCATATGATAACTTCTACGCTCACCTCTCATTCACCCTTCTTTCTAGATTCCGGCGTTCCTAGATCACTAGGCTGTTGATTTGTGCAGTTTGAAAACCGCTTTATCGCAACCCGGTGTAGTTTGCCCTATCTGGACATGTGACCAGCTCTGCAACTATGATGTTGAACCAGTGAGCCTCATAAACGCTGCTGCTACCTGATGCTCTACTGTTAAATGCCTGGTGGCAGTGGCGGAGCCAGGATTTGAACTTAGGGGGCGAACGACTAATTTCATAAGGCACCCTCGAAAAAATTTCGAAAAATTAAACCAAAAACTTCGAAAATTTCATCCGTCAGGGGGGCGACCGCCTCTGCTAGCCCCTCCTAGCTCCACCACTGCCTGGTGGTGACCCAGTCGCCGTAAGTGTATGGTGAGTTCATGTTCAGTCTTTTGTCGCTTTGATCATCTCTGCAAAAACAGAGTTGTTGGGCTTATTTTCTATCTTCATATTAACTTCATCACGAGGAAAGACAGTAAAGATCAAAGTAACTGTTGAATATCGATCGAGAGATTGCAGGACATGAAGATTTCATCGAAGCAGAGAATGCAGAAGCAATTATTACAAGAATTGAGCATAAATCTCGCAAGATCGACAATCTTCTCAAACAGTAATTCCTACCCTTTTTTCATTCTTCATTAATCTTCCTTTTTCATCATCAAATTTTCATCTCTGATTGTTTTACATTCTCATTTCTCTAATTTATCTCTCAATTTAATTACCTCAAGGTATAAACCTGTTCAAGCTCTTAAAACTGCTTCAGAAGGGTCTGCTACCATTACCGAAGACGACCGTTCCCCCGCACAACATTTCTCCACTGCCTTCGTTCTATACACCGCCATTCTGAGATCTTATGATTCTTACTAGCCAATTTCTATTCACCTTGGTGACCATTCTCGAAATCTATGATGATTGTTGTTGATTTACATTTCGACACGTATTATTGTTGTTGATTTACAGATCGATCCGAAATTAAAAAAGACTTTCCTTGGTGGCCATTCTTGAAGTCTTCGATTGTTGTTGTTGATGAGTTTCTCGAATTTCATTTCGTTGATCCCTTAACAAGTGATTTGTGCGGTTTGTTAACAACTGTAAACCGAGCGCCTAAATCATGCAGTTTTTCAGTTCTGATTGTGATGGTGGATTGGATTTAATTTTTGGTTGCTTTAACTGCCATTTCTGATTTTTGTTATTCCTTTCTCGAGTTTATGTAATTATGGAATTAATTTTGATGCTTAGTTTTAATAGTAACTAAGTAGCTGAATGTGATAGGTAGAGATAAGTTACGGTGCAAGGTAGCGGTTCTGTGTCATTTTCAATTTCATTTTAGAATCACATTTTGTTTTATCTTTTATTCCTCATCTTAATTTGGTTTTACCGCATATTGCTTTAATAGCTCTCGGGATGGATGGTTGAGACGTTAAAGGTGTTAAACGGCTGGAAAGGGAGCTCGAGATGCAAAGTATATGCGTGTGGTGGTGTTGGAGCCTGGTTATCAAAGCCGGCAGTGGTGAGTAGTTGGTTGTTTTCGGCGGCGTGGATGATGGTTATAGGAATTGATAATGGTGATCACCCACCTCACTTATTTTCCATTACTAATGAGAAATTTGTAGTTCTGCAATTGAATACCAAGTAAAGCTCCGACCATGACTGTCTAAGGAGATATGGTGGGTCTTTGTCTAAGGTTTAGATTTACGGTCCGGCTATCTCCAGGCTCCAATTAAATGGATTGCGAGATGGTAGGTAGTTAAGGAGATATAGTTGGGCTTCCGGTGGACAGAGAGTAGCAACGTGACCAATGCCTGAGTATTATACTGGCTGCTTTGACAGAGCCGGTGGTGGCGAGCGGTACTGGTGATGCAAGGTGGAACGTAATGGCGGAAGGCTGGAGGCTTAGTTTCAATCTCATGATTTTAATCTCATTAATTTAGTGGTGAGTATTATATGTTGAATTGTGCTAAGTTCTCATCCATGTTATAGTCATTTCACTATAAACTCCTCAAGATCACAAGCTAAAATATAGCATGTTGTATTATACTTTCTCTATTGGATTTGAATATCATTTGATTGTACGTTTCTTAAGTCTCCTCACATATCATGTTGTCTCTCCTATTGTTAATAAAATGTTGGACAGCTATAAGCTTACTAGCTTTGCATATGGTCAGGCGGGAAATAGGAAAAACCAGGATTATGGAGGCGGAACTAGGAAAAGGCAACTGGATTTGTTTTGCACATTTGTTGTGCCTGAGTGGAATGTCAAATTTAGTCAATGTTCCATAGAAATCGTTGTTTATCGGTGAATAATGAACAAAAGATGTGTGCATTTTTCTGCTCACTTGGCTCATTTTTTGCATATGATCTACTCATCTTTAGTAGTGACATGGGTTAATTTATACTTCCTCCCATCCACTCCAAAGGTAACATGGACTCACTTTTCCTCTCACAAAAAGTGGGTCCATGTTACCTTTGGAGTGGATGGGAGGAAGTAGATATGAAAACGACTGGAATCAAGAGGCCTTCTGGGATCGAATCGATGAGACTTCGGTTCATTACTGGTGTTGAATATTGCTACGCCGCCGCTTCGCTCTAACAATCTCAGTGCATCATCTTGAGAATTTTCTATGCACTTCCGTCTAATGAGGGGAGAATGTGCGGATGGACTGACGGCTCATGTTTCAGACAAAATTAGTAGTAAACTGGTATTTAAAAAGGATTATGTTAGGGAGAACGTTGACACTAACTGAATGATCGTATTTTTTTTAGATTATTTAGTCGAGGAAGAAGATATTCAATTTGCTGAGGAGAATGGTAGAAACTTATGTTTCAGTACTCTCTTTATAATTTGTTTGTTAATCCTAATTTAATCTGATTTTAAAGTGTTCGTGCTAAAAGGCAAATGTCCTACTCGAGCCTTTGAACCTTTTAAAGTAAAGCTAAAGGAAAACATACTAAGAAATGAAGTGAAAGACGATTAGTGACAAAGATGTAGATGACTAATTAACTATGAGGATGAATCTAATGGTGAGATTATCAGTCAGACTTACCAAAGTCCTAAGACTCTGTCAATCAGTTTTCCACTAACTTTTATTATTTATTTATTGTTCAGACTTACCTCGGACTTTATACATTATCAGTCAGACCCGCCTCAAACTCTAATTTTTCACTTTACTTGAAAAATGTGGGGTTTAAGAAAAAAAGAACAAAAAATAATATAACACTTGTCATTCTTTCATTGGATGTCTTCTTTTAATAGTGGGGCCGAGACTCATGTAGAGTCTTAAGTTGAGTCTTGAATTTCCAAGAATTAACTTAAGACTTTGTCAAGACTTTATTAAGACTAGGATAGATTATTGGTAGTCTTGAGTGAGTCTTGTCTTAAGACTCACCAAAGTCTTATCTCAAAACTACCAATAATTTTACCCTAATGAACATGTTTTATTATTTTATTTTGTTTTACTTGGTGGGCTGTAAGCCTGTAGCTTGTAAACCTTCTTGGGTCATTTATGGAATAATTTACCGGATTCGTTAATATCGACGACGTTTTAGTAAACGTCGACGACGTTTTTTAAAACAAAGACGCTCACTGCCCCTACTATCTCACTAACCCATTCTCCCTCATTTTCTATTCTCTCTACTCAAACTCAACCTTGAACTTCCACCAACACTCAACCACCACCACCTCCACCACGACACTGCCACCACCACCTCCACCACGACACTGCCACCACCACGCCGACCACCACGCCTCCACCTTGCGCCACCACGTTGCCGCCGACATCACCAACAAAGTAAGTGCCGTTTTTTTTTTATTTTGTTAAATTAGTTTAGAAATTGAAACTAATTGAATGAAACTTTGAAATTAAATAGTTTTCTTTCCTTTATTGTTATTGTTAATCTATTAAATTGATTGGATTTTGTTTTGTAATTGAATTAGTTAGTAAATTAGGTTATGTGTTAGGTTTTTATTAAAATTAATTGAATTAGTTTAGAAATTGTTAGTTTTTCTATTAAAATTCATGTTAATTAGTTGTTATTATGTAAATTTTGGTGTTGTTATATGTTGTTTGCGAAATATACTTCATTGGGAGTGATTTTTGAGTCGATTTTTATTGTTGTTAATCGGATTGGGAGTGAATATGTAGCGATTTGGGGTCGATACCACGGGCAAACGTGGGGATTTTTCGTGGGCTGTGGCTGAAACGTGGAAATTTCACGTTTGGCTGTGGCTGAACGTTGGGGTTGCACGTTTGGCTGCGGTCAAACGTTGATTTTTCACGTTTGGCCGTGGTCAAACATCCAATTCTATTGTTTGGCCGCGGTAAAAAAAAAAAAAATGTTTGGCCGCGGTTAAAAAAAAAAAAATGTTTGCCCGCGGTAAAAAAAAAAAAAAAATGTTTAGCCACCGTCAACTAAGGGATTTTTTTGTTCAACCGCGGTCAAAGAAGGGGTTTCTTTTGTTAGTCCGCGGTAAATTATTTTTTTTTAAAAAAAACCGTGTTTTATGCTATTATTTGCCGATTTTTGTTACTTTATATGATATTTAGTCGATTAACGTGTTTTCTAACAACTTCCAATTTCCTAATGCAGATGGCAGATCGAAATGAGAGAGGAAAGGCAATCATGAATGCTCCGGCTCCGCCTAACATACACGACCGTACCGCTGGGCGTTATGTTACGGGCTCGAAGCGTCGTTTGCGAGTTAAGCAGGCCCACAAGCAGCCACCCCCACTTCGAGAGACGTCTGGTATGGTTATGATGCCTACTCCCGGTCACGTCGTTAGCGAGTCGGAGGAGGCGAGGTCTCGGGAGGTTGCTGGTAGTTACCAGCATAAAAGAGATGACGAGCCGTCGGATGACGGTTCTGGGGAGGAGGAGGAGGACGCTTGAGAGTATGTGGTCCAACCGAACCCGGCACCGCCGAGAGTGTTGAGTCTGAAGTTGGGCCGGGATAGTAGAGGACGTTATTCGAGTGTTAGAGAGTCCTCTAGCACCGATAGGTCGAGGAGGCCGAGTAGGGATAGTTCTTGGGTCCTGAGAGAGCCCGTTCCTGGTGGTCCTAGGAACATTAGCACCCTACGGAGTTTTGGTGGTCACGTTGCGTTCAACAGTTGGTCGGACCCTAACCCGGAGAATATGAGGTCGTGGATCAAGCTCTACGAGAGGCCGAAAGCTGTGAGGGAGATTAGGAACATGGTTCTCACTGAGGGTGTTGCAGCTAGGGTACAGGCGAGCGGGCTTGGGGTTTTGAAGGAGTGTTTTACCACCGGTCTAGATGATAACCTCCTTAGTGCTTTTATCGAGAGGTGGCACCCGGATACTAACACTTTCCATATGCCTTTTGGAGAGATTAGTATCATGCTCCATGATGTCCAAAGATATTCTTGGGATACCCGTTAGTGGTGATCGGGTTATTGTGGCGGTTCGGTCGAGGATGATGACAGTGGTTTGCGGGGCAAGATTGCGAGGTTTTATGGAGTTCCTGAGTCCGATGTTGCACCACCGCTCTACAAGAATGGCGGTATACTAACATCGGAGTTGAGGCAGGTTGTTTACCTAGGGAACGAGCATGACTCGTTACGGGCTTACCTCTTGATGTTACTGGGTCATACTCTTTTCATGGATAAGAGTGGTGATAGGGTGTCCGCTCAGTTGTTGCCCTTGTTTGATAGTCTTGAGCGGGTTGGTTCATATGCTTGGGGTGCGGCTTGTTTGGCTTACTTGTACCGACAGCTAGGGATGGCATCGCGCCGAGATAGTGCGGGTGTTAGTGGGTGTCTACCGTTACTCCAGGCGTGGATATACGAGTACTTTCCCGTGTTCGACCCGGTCTTTGGATTCTTTTTGAGGACCGTCCTCTTGTTGAGGCTTGGGCCAACTTGCCTCGGAGTAAGGGCGAGTCTCGTACTTTTCAGTTGTATCGTCATAGTTTGGACGATCTTAGGGCAGAGCATGTCCGATGGTTGCCTTACGGGAACCGTCCTCAGGGAGCTTGCAGAGTATCGCTTTACTCGGGTTTTATCAGACATCTTGATATAGTAGAGCCGTCACCATTGGGATCGATGCATGCGTCAGTTTGGGTACCGTCAGGATGTCCCGGCCTCGATGCCTATTGCGGTGAAGGAGTCTCGGCCCGCGAACGGGACTTACAGGCTGGATTTCGGGCAAGAGCCCGATAGGACATGGATGTCCGAGATATCCATCACACACCTCCGACACCTGTCAAAGAAGGCATATATGCCTTTCGAGTGTACTAAGGGATACATGTCTTGGTATGTAGAGCATTCACACCCCTACTTTTATCCCCCCTCACACCGCGTCCATTTTCTACTGTCGAGTTTCATGAGGAGCCGGAAGTCGCCCTAGCTGTTAGTCGTAAGTTGAAGAATGTCTTCCAGCAAGATGATGCGGAGACCGAGAGAGAGACTCTAGAGGATTTGTTTGCGGGGATGCGTCCTTACTATGCAGACGCGTATGATGACTAGTTTCTTTTCATTTTCTTATGTTTTTCTATTTCGTTGGATTATGTATGTTTGGATGATGTTTGTATGGTTTTTTTAGTATCTTTGTATGGATAATTTTTATGTTTTATTTTTATTATTGTTTGGAGACGGTATTTAAGTAAATGCAACGATATTTAATTAAATGACTTTAAACATAATTTAATTAAAACATTCATTAATTGAAATACAAGGACATTACATAAAGCACTTAAAATATGATTAAAACATAAACCACTTAAAACATAAATTCAAAACTAACAACAACACCCCATTCCCTAAACCCTAAACCCTAAACCCTAAACCCCATACCCTAAACCCTAAACCCCATACCCTAAACCCTAAACCCTAAACCCTAAACCCCAAACCCCAAACCATAAACGATTATTACTTAAAACATAACATAATTAAATAACTATCGAACTTAATTATCTTCCGATGATGAAGACGACGATTCCTTATCTTCTTCATGGTCATGAACCTCAATTTCTTCAAGTTGGGTAGACATATATTCAAATCAACAAATCATTCAAGTAGAGATATAGAATTCCTTGTCCTAAGACTCTACCAAAGACATAAGTCTGATAGTCTTGGGTAATCGATCACGGTGAGAATGCGCTCAAAATATGTTAAGATGTCACTTTTTAACCTACGAAACTCCCACATCTTCTCGGTTAATGCTTCATCAGAGACAACCTCATCTGTAATTGCTGGAGTTAGCACATCTTCTCGGTTTCCTTGTAAAATTATACAAAGGCTACCAATTGGAGGCTCTTCAAGCATGTGCCATACTGATGGCACGGGAACCACCGATTCAAGACGCTCAATTAGAATTGGTAAATTTTGAACAATTAGGTCGATTCTTATTTGATAAACTCTGGTTTTTTGTGCATTTGTGAGATCCATTTTAGAATTGTATGTTGTGAATAGAATTGGATGTTGTGATTAGAATTGGATGTTGTGATTGAAATTGAAATAGAACGGCCTATTTATAAGCTAGTAATTGTAACGGCTATTTATTAATTGTAACGGCTATTTTTGAATTATAACGGTTATTTTGAATTATAACGGTAACATTTGAATTATAACGGTAACATTTGAATTATAACGGTAACATTTGAATTATAACGGTAACATTTGAATTATAACGGTTATTTTGAATTATAACGGTAACATTTAAATTATAACGGTTATTTTGAATACTCATCTATATTAACATATTTATCTTCTTCCAGTTTTCAATCATCCTCATCTTCTTCTACTTTTGACTTATATTTTCTTCCTTATCTATCCACTAATGTCGACATCATCCACAATGGGGAGAAATCACCCAATTGAAGGCCTTAACTTTAAGAATCAACGTTGCAATCTTTGCCGCAAAAACGCTATCATCATGATTTCCGGGTCAATAAGTAATCCAATGAAAGCGTACTTTAAGTGTTTAGTTTGCAATAATTTTGTGTCGTGGTTGACTGAAGATCATTTGACAATAACAAAAAGGTTGGAGATAGCATGTGAAGATGAAGGTGATGACGCATCAAGTGGAAAAGCCATGAAAGAGCAAGTGATATGTTTGAAAGAAGAAATTTCGAGTTTGTCAAAGATGATGAAGTTTTATTTCAAGTGTATCTTGTATTTGTTTGTGTTTCTTATGTTAGCCATTGTTATGAAGTAGTGAGTATTTGCAAAAATTTCCAAATTTGTATTAGTTGTCATGAATTCCAGAAATTTCAGAAATTAGTAATTGTTATGATTTTCATTAATATATTACATTACACAAGTGAACTTAATAGTTTTTTCAATGCGAACAACTACTAATCGAGATAATCTGTCGCACTATCGAGACCCGACTTCTACGACGTCTTTTCGGAGTTTCTAACATGAACGCTTGCCAAATCTCAATGTTATGTTGGTACAAAGTCTCTAGGTGAACGACATCGGGATCTCGGAAGGTCAACCAAGCGGGATCAAGTGGCGGCATAGGGAGACTCTCAAGGGGGGCGCTCGAATGCAACCGCATCCAATGGCTATGATGTAGGACAAACCACAAAATACCACACGGTAGTCGGCCTTCAACTCGGGTCTTCAATGGCATGATAGTTTTGCAACTTCCTTCCCAAACATTCTTCCCGTCTCGCAGTGTATGACCAATCACACATATCGTCCAGTTGAACATCGTTGCAAAAACTAGCAAATCGTCGCTACACATCCAATGGTCCTGCCCACAACCAATCTCTGAAAAAAACTCAACTCGTCGAATGCTAAATCTAACCCCGACATACCGCTGAGTGGTGATAGAAAACCTCCATATAACTCTGCGTAGATAGAGTCGGTCCTCATCTCCCTCGAACACCATTCCCGCATAACTATATAATCTGTCTCTCGGCCTCATTTGGCGTGTGATATTACCCGGAATCCACAATGACCGTCATCTCCAACATCCACCCAACCATCGAAGTGGCCCCACAAAACCTCAAGTATACCCCACCGTTTGACCCATGTTGATATAAAGCCAATGGTAAAGTTCATTCCCAAAGGAGCACCGGAGTTCCGATTGAAATCACCATTTCTTTGTTGAACCTCTCGCATTTGTTGAACAGTGAGTACTTGGTGTCCCGAACTTCCTTCTCGCGTGCTCAAAACCCGACTTGTTTCTAGTGGTTGAACCTCTTGGACGACCTTTCGCATGCTCATTAATAGGGGGTGGCAAAATCTCTTGGTCCTCCGGTCTTTGGAAATCACGCAACAAGTCTATGGCCGCCCTTAGTTTAACCGGGTCATCGTGCCTCATATCATTCGCTAATTCATCCCATAAATCACCGTCATTTCTCGGCATTTGTTGAGGAATATCATACACCAATGTCTTCCAAAAGACATGAATATCCTCGAGATGGACCCTCCTACCTTTTCCGTGCAAAGATACCAAATTGCATGCACAAGGTAATCCATGAGTCGTTCGCATCACGTGTCGGCATCGATCATTCAATCCGATACCCAAACCAAGGCCTCTAGTAAGTTCTTTCTCCATTAACTCTATGGCCTTAGTAGACACGTTTCCTTGCAATAAGGAGAAAGTACGAGATGTTCTCCAAGGTTTACTCATTTCATCTTCGAGTTCTTTCTTAATCTTCGAGTGTTGACTTTCAAGCATGCCGTGGATACGGGACCACATGGAGTCAAGTGTGAGATGCTTTGACTTCAACCAAGCCTTCAATAGAGAATGTGCTGACTCAACACGGGAAGTTGCCGTGTTACCAAAATGTAAGACCTCGTTTGTATAGCATAAAACGAACTTCCCTGCGTGTGGACCCCAAGTTGTCCGTACATAATCCACCATTTTTGGCCACTTACGTTGGAAACACTGCCACGCACGCTGAAACGATTCCTCAGAATCGAATTGATCACCTTAAACCAACCATCTTCATCATTTGAGATGACAAATTTCCTCATACTTTCAGTTTGGTATGTTGTCAAGGCTTTTGCATTGACGGCTTTGTTCACATGCCATCTACACAACAAATGCTCAGCCCGGGGAAATACTTGCTCAAGAGCGCTGATCAAACCCAATTCCCGGTCGGTGACAAATACAGCAGGGGACGCAACTCCGGTGGCATCTAAAATCGCAGCTAACTTTCTCAACAACCACTGGTAATTCACGTCAGACTCGGTAGGAATCATCGCACATGCAATTAAGAAGGACGATCCCGTGGGTGTCACACCAACCATCTCAATGAGTGGATTCTGGTAAATGTTGGTTTTATAAGTCGAATCCATGAGGACCACATAAGGATAAGCCCGGAACAACTTAATCGCTTCAGGATGAGCCATGAAAATGTGAGTCAACTCTTTTGACTCCTCGGAAGAAATCTCGTAGAAGTGGACGTATTTTCACGCCACCGCTAGAGCCAACATTTGCCGAGCGGTGTTTCTTTCACCCATTTCTTCTTTCTTAATTTTCCTTGTTTTATTATACAGTTGGGTGCTTGACGGTTGAGGTTTATCGGGGGATCTCAAATGAAGACCATTTTTAATATCCCTCGGTTGAACCCCGGCCAATGTTTGTTGCCTAACATATGCCTTCTCTTCCGCGTCCAATCCCGCAAAGTGTCGATCCCCATCCTTATAAACGGCTACGTTGTGGTTGTGTAGTCCACCACCCTCGGAGGTTACAATGTTCCACACCACCGTCTCTTTATCATTTTTAGATACGAAATTTTGAACGGCACGAATACGAAACTTGCATGAACACTTCTGCGACCTCCTTGGCTTTTCAAGATCGTCCGTTTCTTTTGGTTTACCATGTCTTTTACATCGAAAATAACTTGCCAACAACCCGTTCTTTTTCCTATTTTTAGCTCCATTATTAGCTTTAACCAAAGCAAACTCATTCTCGAATGCGATTTTCTGAGCCCAATTGAAAGCTTCGTCACGCGTTTCGAAATCTATAGTAGTCTCGAACAACGGGTTGTAATCAATTGGATTATCGCCAAAATCCTCCCACGATTCCTGTTACAAGCAATAACGACTATAGTAAGACAATAAAAAGGAATCATATACTACATAAATTGCGTAAAACGAAAGAAAAACATGTAAAAACGACTTATTCATGCCTAAAACACGAGACCCAACAAACGACCGCGGCCAAACATTACTTTCCATCGATCAACCGCGGACGAACAACGAAAACCAACTTCAATCCACGGCCAAACAATGAAAATCAACATTTTACCACGGCCAAACAACGAAATCCAACGTTTGACCACGGCTGAACATTGAATTCCAACGTTTGACCACGGCCAAACATCGAAATCCTACGTTTGACCATGGCCAAACGTTGAAATCAAACGTTGGACCATGGCCAAACGTTGGAAATCAATGTTTGGTCCGTGGCAAACGTTGGTTTCCAACGTTTGGACCGTGGTCCAACGTTGGTTTCAACTTTGGCCATGGTTCATCTTTCGGGGGACATTTTTCAGTTTACGCAACAAATTCAAACATTCGCTACTACTAAGTTAATACGTCAATTAATTCAACTATCGAATAGAATGAACGATGCGCAAAAAAAATTGATAAATTAAGCAAATGATTAAGTTCTTTACATACCGTTGAATCGAGGTCCGACATATTGTTAATTGTTGTTGTTGTTGTTTGTTTTGAATTTAGTTGAGTTTGAGAGAATTTTTTTTAGAGAGATAAAGTCATAAGGGCAGTCATCGTCTTTTTTATGAAAAACGTCGTCGATATTTACTAAAACGTCGTCGATATAAATCAGCCCCCATAATTTATGTAAGGGAGGAATGACGAGGTTACACGATTACAAGTTCAGAACATAATTATCTTATTGTTAATTTTCATATCCGAGTCTTGTTTTTCCGAAGTTAAATTACTCTCTGTCTCAGTCATTTGTTTATTTATTTCATTTTAGGATGTCTCAGTTTTTATTGTCATTTATTTATCTTTCTATATTAGAAAGGTTATATAGTTCACTTGTCATTTACTAAAAACAATCACAAATGGTTATGTCCTCTTTCATTGATTTTGTGCTAAAACCGAAGGTAAACAATTAACTGGAGACGAAAGGAGTATTTTATAATAATTTGCAGACGACAAGTCATTTGAATTATTGATAGAATGAAAAAGTTGCCCAACAAAACTACAAGCGTGAGTGCGTGACCAAATGTAATGTGTCATATAAGAGATTCAACATAAATAAATAGGTGTGACCACTTATTCACATTAATATAACCGGAGATGAACGATAATGTAACCCAATAGAATACCGCTTCCGTTAAGGCTAATTTCACAACAATAAAACCAAAATTAAAAAACATCAAAACAAGTTCCTAAATAGAACATCAAAATTAAACAAAATGCTTTTAAACCTGAAAACCGCATCTATTACTATTGGCACCATCATCACCCTCATGTATCATCCTCTAACATCTGGGTTCACCATATACAAATATTAAAATTTAAATTAAATAAGGAAGGCAGTGTGTTGCACCAAAATGGGTATTACTTACACAATTCAGTGCATTTACACAACTTGATATATGTTCGATCAATTGATTAACCCCGACGAGTAAACACAACAGAGCGGGGAATACAAAATAGACACACTTTCACTACTTACTTGCGCCACGAGATAAGCCCAATACTCACAGTCATGATCCAGGTACGCAAAACTTTAATCGCCTTACGATCGACTACTACACTATCCATACAATCCTGCAATCCATTCACTAAGGGATTACCATCAATCTAGGTCACTCACTCACCCTCTCATATGTAAATTGTTCATGAATCATGATCCTAACCGTCCAAAACATTTCTTATCCCAATCTCTACCGTACACTTCTATCCTTCACTCTTCTCAATCACACAAGTTATTCATGGCCCCAAATTCTTTCGATCCTTCACTCTAGAACCGTATAAAAACTTCACTCACCTTAGTAACCATTCTCGCAGTTTTCGGTTATTGTTGTCTATGGGTTTTGCGCTTTTCAGTCAGTGGCGTATCTAGGATTTAGATCATGGGGGTGCGGAAAGTTAATAACCAAAAGATGTCATGTGTAGATGAAATTTAACTCTCCGACAACGGTGCTCAATTTAGGCGTAAAATTTATATATATCTCATCGTTTTGAGCAATATTGTGTTCGATCCAAAACAAAGTTAACCGGAACTTAAATACCTATATATTTATTTTAAATACTTCATATAAAGTTATTAAGTTGACGAGTTGTAATTTATTCATATTATAGTAATATATACCCTCTTTTTGTTTTATAATATGTATACTAAAATGACTTATAAAATGAAATAAACGAAGCAGAACATAAACTTTGGAAGTATATATATAATTCTAAAACAACTCAATTCAAAGGATTCAACTAATAAATATGCTTAGTAAAAAACAAAGTATTTTATATGAATTTTTCAAGGTAATTAATGCATTTAATATGGTATAGAGTAGTTAACTAGTTATTGACGAAAACTAGTTGAGATCCCGTGCTAAACCACGGTATTTGCGAGGGTTAAATTAATTGAGCTTTAATTTTTACATAAATGGGTTGTAGTTATAATAGTATGTACGTTATTTAAAAATGCAAAATTTATTTATACATCAAAATTTATTTATACATCATAAGATATTGGAGATTTTATTTGTATTAATTATACTCTATAATATATACTATACTTTATACAAACACTATAATGTTTGGAGTTAGAACTTTTTTGTGTATAGAAATATAGGATACTGAATATTTTATTTGTGGGAAAGATTGCGCATATAGTTATGGAAATCTTTTAGTATTAAATAAGGTAATAATATTAATATAAAATATCAATGTTTGGAGCCCATCGAGTTTCTTGTTAAATTATACTTACACATTGAATTTTTCGTTGACCCACTAATGTATTGAATGCTAGTGAATTAAGATGACAAAAAAATAGGCTCACTTATAGGAGAATGCATTTAGGCGGGAAAAACATTGAGTTTTCTTATTCTTTTAGTTTAGTGGGGATTTGACACAACAAAAGGATTTAAATATGGCATGGTATTAATGACGCCAGTAATTGCAAAAGCAAAAAAACTTCCACTAAGAGAATTGAACCCAGGATCATTCAATCCAAATACAAGGGACTTACCACTAGAACCTTAACATTTCTTTGATTCATCACTGCACTTCACATTATTTATTTCTGAAACCAAAGGGGATGCAGTCGCACCCACTGCACCCCCTTTGGCGACGCCACTGTTTTCAGTAATTGTTAGGATCCTCGATCCCTTAACAAGTGATTTGTGCAATTTGTAAACCAATGCATGTAGCGGAAGCGTGCCTTTTAGCATTCGAAACAAAAAATCTAATATATAATAATTTAATTAAGTTGATTTTCAATAGGAAACGGAGTTTCACGCTCACCTATATCTGAGAGTCATAAAGCTATAAAAGTCTATACATCTCATACGAACGATAACATAACCCAGTTGAACACACACCCTCAACGAGTAATAAAAATTATACTATTGCGTTCATAATAACGGAGATAAACGACAATGACAAAGTAACGTAGTAGGATGCCGCGGCCGTTAGGCTGCGGACCACCAACTAGTATTCCAAAACGTTGCAATTCTTTATTTGGAAAGCGCAAAGTGTTCGCAATTTAACAACCCTTTTTTAGGTTATTCCATTGTACATTTGTAGTCCTCCCCTCCCAATTTTTCAACATCTTCTGACCTCATATATTGCCGAAAATTTACATTGCATCGTGCTAATTAAGTTGGCAATTTTTTACTCATTTCATAACATATAAAATAAGCGTAATCTTCTGTAGACATGATTATACAGTTTGACATAAATTTATATTACTTTAAGATTTTTAGAGACTGTTTCTAAATAAACTTATTGAGACCAATTACAAACTGATGGAAAAACGATACAAAAAGTAGTAAATTGGTACATATACTATAATTTGAGGTACTAATAAAAAAAAGAATGCTTAGAATATATGATATAATAGCTACATAGCCTACATTGTCATGAAAACATATCCTCCTAAATAAAAGAGTCATTTTAAGTCGCAATTAATTTGAAAAAAAGGTACCAAAAATTACATAAATAGGTATAGCAAAGTAATTTATCAATAACCTAGCGAGAGACCATCCTTTCAAAATTAATTAATCAATAAACAACTCTAATCATAAACAACATTCTAAATAAAACTCATCATATAAATTTAAGCCACTAAAAATAGTCTAAGATGGCCCAACACAAAATGGTCCATAATTTGTAACCTCAATTTTCACTACTAAAAAGGATGGAAATCTAAACAATCACAAATTGATACTAACCCAACAACAGAATGATTGCACCCTCGTGCCATCGAAATCGTCCATAGAGTTAGCACCTCTCGGAGTATGATACTTGCGTGTTTCGAGCGAATAGAAGACAACCTCATTCTCTTTACGTCGTGGCAGATATATTCTATTTCTCATCTCGCTTTTCTCCGTCTTAATTGAAAAGGACGATGCGGGACTAACGAACAAGGCGTGCTCTCCCAAGGTATCTAACTTCAGCCAACATTTGCTAACCGTGTCGAATTTAAACACTTTGACCCAACTTCCGTTTTCTCCGATAAACACTGAAATTAGTTCCCCTCAAGCTCAACAAAATATGAGGATTCGAACGAGGTTTCCTCATCAAATGGATAATTGTAAACTTCCCAAATTATTTCTTCGTGTACAAAATTTAATTCCGCAATGGAGCCCTCGGTACCAGCAAAATAGAACGCATTTTTATGATACTTAGGACCGGATTTATTATTTAAAATAAATTTCATATCCCTGTCAAGGTTTAATTCCGTTTCAAGATACTCCCACTCTCCAATTTCAGCATCAAAAACGAGGATTTCCATGGCATGCATAGACATTCCAACGGTCAAACAATTAGAAGAGGTAGGATTAGTTGAAACCCCAAAACTTAAACATCTTGCTGGACAAAGAGGGTACTTTTCGGTCTCGTTTTTGAACGGATTCAAGTACTCGAGGTACTCTCCCGAACTCAACAGCAGCCAACCATCCTTGCAACTCTCCAAGTTTGAGATAATCTCGGATGATTCATTCAATGCCGGAATAGTGCGTGAAACGTTCTCAAACGGATCCAACAGTTGATATGTTTTGCTGAAATCCTTAAAGAACATCAATAAAGGGTACTGACCATTAGCTCGCCATTGCGCTGGAGGGTTTGCCTGGTGAAGACTTTTACAAGTAACGCGAAGATTCATGTAATCGAACAAAATCAGATGCTTTGCAATTGATTGTAAGATATCAAGAGGAAGTTCAGAAAGTAGTGTTCCAGATGACAACTCGAGGGCATTATCTTCCACTTGTTCTTGAAACTCTTGATTTGTTTTTTGAATGTTCTTTGTTTTTGTATTGTTTAGTTGATTCCCTTCACAGTTTGGTAAGAATCTGCAAATTTCAAACTAGTGCATAATTGAGTATTTGAGAGCATCAGAAACATGGCGCAAAAAGTAAGGTAAGTAAATACAATTACGTAAGGTGTGTACAGAAAAGATCGTACCTTTGGGGATTCGAGGGCATAAACCAATTAGGACCGTCAAAATACTGAAGAGGAGCGGAATGAGGCAATAAAAGAGTGTAACTATCATCTTGTAGATTGTATGAATATACTTTTTGCTTGTTTGTCTTAGCGTAGTATATACAATTCTCTTCAATGAAACCAGCTGATGATGATCTAGTGCCCGCCCAACACCAGGTGCAACTACTATCGTCTATTAAGATTGCGCGATTCCTCAGAGACTCGACTCTGACCCACTCCATCTGGGAGAAATCTAGTCTCCAAACTAAGACCTTAATGATATCCATGTATACATCATTGGAACCCCGAAACATGACATGTATAAAATACAAGGTACCACAAGATTCAACCAAACGGTTTTCCTTTACGTAGTCCTGAAAATTGATTTTAGAGACCGGAAAATATTTAGTCATAAGCTCTAACTTGACTGAACTCGAACTGTCTAGCACGAATGTATCTGCATATGCTCGATCATCAACTGGATTTTTTATTTCACCGTAAGCATAACCATATATAACCCCTCCAAATGCACAAGCTACCGTTATTTCAACATTGCTAATACCATCAAGCTCAATACTTTGCTTGACCCAATTACCCTCATCGTAAAATAACACACGCATAAGGGTTCCAAATAGAATAGATGTTGCAATCTTTGCGGTCTCTCAAGATTAACCAGCCTAGAGACGCAACGACAATAATGTTTTTGTCTAATTCGGGGATTGTCTTGAGGTACGAATTGTCAATCATAACAAATCATCAGTCAATAATCCTCCAATCAATTCCAACGTGAATCAAGGAAATTGATTTAGTCAATTGTTATAGCCTTGAACAATGGCATCCAACAGCAAGAGACGAATCACTGATTTCATCCTCTAAGGTAGTGTTTCGAAACATTGATTTGTCGAAACTACTCATCTCAAATTTGAATTTTGACTTTAATATTATGTTTTGTACATTGGAAATTTCAATTCAACCATTTTCTTTGGAGGGCGAGAAGATTTCCGTTCAAAACTTTAATCATGTAGTTAAAATTAAAACTTGTAGTGTTCCACTGACTCAAGTTCGATTCTTCAGAAAATCTCATCTATAAAGCTCAAACAACCGTATCTGGGAAAATTTGGTGCTTTGCTGCACTCTTGTGGCTGTAATGCTAGAACGCAATGATAGGATTTTCATCTCTCTCAAATTTGCTGTAGTTCGGGTTGTCAATGCGGTTAAGTACCTAGTTTTGATCTTGTGTTTCCACTTTAAGGTAGACATGATGGTGGTATTCTTGTTAATTTGTACTAGCATTTGTTTTTTTTTTTTTTTGGTGCTAAGCATTTGTTGTTAATGTGTAGCTTTAATGGGTGTAGATGTGTGGGATGATTGTTCTTTTGAGTTATTTCATCGGGTTTTTTTGAAAAATCTCATCTTTTTGTATATTAAAAAAGTCAATTCTAATTTTTTGAGTTTTAGGATTCATCCATCGCTGTCTTTTTCGATGTGTAACTTCTAATTATTCTTTACTTTGTTGTATTGATGCTGTATTTTCCCCCAAAATCTCATCTTTTGGTAAATAAATGTCAAATTCTGAAGTATTGGGAATTGGGATCATCAAGTGTTGACGTGTTGTTGTATTGCTTTTTTTTTTCTTTGAAAAGATCTCATCTTTTGGTTGACGAAAGTCAAATTCTAATTTTTTTTTTTTTGAGAGAAAAGAACAATTCATTAATAGAACGGCATACGATACTTGGAAAGAATAATTATAATCGAAAACAAATCTAATGGAAAACAAAGAAAAATAATTTTCTTATAAACTAGGGATCTCAAAACAGCATCTGACAATTCGGCTCGTCCTATTATCGCTATATTTATGTAGCTTTTGAGGGGATCCTTCGTTTGATGTATGAGATAAAATTTACCTCTGACTGGTTTCAAAGATCGTTGACAAATTACTTTTACCCTTTGAAAGAACACGCTGCAAACCATCAACGAACTACTCTTGACTATATTACTGATGAAACTAATCCCGCGAATAATTGGAAAAACCCCGATATAAAGGACGGAAAAACGATTCTCACCAAAAGGGGGACTTTTATTGAATAGAAGATAAATATGCATACTATTGATTGAAATTTGAAACAATTTTGGGGCTTACCATCGATCGATTGATAATCGATGGAAGCCCCCTGTATAATATGATGGAGGCTAGGGTTTTTTTAGAGAGAGTTTTTTGAGAGAGAGAAAAAGATTTTTAAGTATGAAAGTCAAATTCTAATTTTGATTATTGAGATTCATCAATTGTTGTTTCTCTTATTAGGCATGCCCTGTCAAAGAAAGAGAGATTAACTGTATACAACCTCACCTTTTTTTTTTTTTTAAAACACAAAGAGTGGGAGTATACCTGACAAACAGATCGGGTCGTGTTGTGTTCGTGTCCGTGCCGTGCCAACTTTAAACGGGTCACAAACTACACCAACCCTAACCCGACCCAATTACATAAACGGGTCATTTATCTCAACTCTAACCCAACCTATTCAATTTTTCTATAACCAAACCCGACTTGTTTAACCCATTTATCTTTTAGCAGGTCATTTTTAACTCAATTAACACGTTTAACCCAATAAACTAATAACATAAACTAAGCTTTATAGCCCTATTATCCTAAAAATAACGAATGAAAATGCTTATTTTTAAGTTGTTTGATTGAGTTATTGATTCAACCCAAATATATTATGGCACTTTTAAGTAGATGGGTTATTCGTGTCGGGTTCGTGTCATTAGTACTCAAACCTAACCCGACCCATTAAGTTTCGTGTGATACCCTCATACTCCAAGTGCCTTACCAGGACCACTCAGGTATATGAACATCACCATCTCGGTTACCCGAGGCAATGATAATCATAAGATAATAAATAAACATACTTTAAAAGTAAATATATTTTAAGTGATTATATGTCCCACACATGCTCGATCGAGTACCCATCAGACAGACTACTGTTTCGTATAAAAACATACTTACTCGACAGAGTAAGCCCCACTCGATAGAGTACCCATAGACATAGAAAATCGTAGTATTACAGTCTTCCCTCCTTAAAAAGAACTTCGTCCCCGAAGTTCAACCCATACATAAAAAAACAAACCTACCTACTCGATTAAGACAGAACCACGCAACTAAAACTCAAAACAAAACCTCACCCTATAACACATGAACTCTTAACACCAACTCCACCAACTATGCCTACCTCCACAACATGTCTCACGATATCGTATCAAACTACATTATATCTCTCTCGATACTAACTCCATACACTACCAACTACCATCCACAAACGCTGCTAGCTCCGTAATATATCATCCACTAGCAAATCCAATATCAAGACACTCATAACATCAAACGGAATGTTGCATTCTACCACCCTTAAAAGGAACTTCGTCCTCGAAGTTTACTCACACTCATAACATCATCATCCAACTGTCAACACTATTGAAATATTCTCTCATTCCTAAACATCGAACTACAACAAGCACGGTCATGACCTTTAATAAAATCAAAACAAATATCCGTCCTTTATGCTACACCAACACTCTACTTCCAATTATACTACCATATGCACAACCATAAAAATCTCTTTTATCGCATCCTACTCTTGTTAAGATAAATGTTACGTCCTCGTAACTCACTAATCCTAAATCCTAGCTATATCTTCTCATTATCCCCATCACCACCGCATGTCAAAGATAACCAACTATAATTTGGACACTCGTCACACCACCTAACCTATACCTCAAAATCTTTAGCTTAACCAAAACTTCAATTGTTCCTTATTACTACCAAAACGACATAATCCTCTATACATGCACCTATCTCCATACTCATAACTCACGATCCACAATCATTACATACACTCACACTAGATCCTCAAGTTCTTTTCTTTCATTACCGCAAAACTCATACATAACTTAACATGACACTAATTCCCAACACCCTACACTCACTGTCTCAACGAAAGATTATGAACCACCTGCAGCTTTCAGATCATTACCACACTTGCCATGACTATGTGCACCTATGCCTCATCTACAACAAGATCAAATGTACTGCAACTTCTGACAACTGTGTCCCATCAACAGAATATCACTATACCATGACAACAACGAAAACATATACAACTCTCTTTCATATCATACTCTACCCTCATTCCCAAACTGGTAAGAAACATCATAACAAAAAAACAACAGTCTACATGTTCAACCAAAACTCACAAGAAACAGCAGCAAACAAAACAACAATCTATGTGTAACTGGTATGTACTTTCGAAAACTCGTATCATAATCATCTCGCCTTCTCCACCACGACCGGTGACGGCATCGCAACACCGCCACAAACAGCCGCATCGCGGCGCGAAAACACCCGTATCACAACACGAAGTACCGTGCCCGGATTACCACCCGAGGCACAACAACCACATCGATAGCCATCGCAACTTACACAATCCCATAAACACTGACTCGAAAATAACTTTTCGGACAAGAAAACTTACTCAAATCCACTTTACTAAATCACAACGCAACATCTTATATGAATAAACGGATAAGCACCTCATGACCATCATCCCTACCATTTCACGGAATACACATGTATTATAAATACACATACAATTATAACTAACCATGCCAGATCAATCGAACTATTACCATTTTTAAACATCATTCCATTATGTTACCGTATCCAACATATATTACAGAACATTCAGATAACAACTTTATGTCTATCACACCATACCACTTATCGTGAGGCCGGAACCTCACACAAACGTTTAGACACATCATAGACCCATAATCACATCCAACTGGTCAATCCTGATCACGTAAGTTACCATCTGACAAAGGTTACCTCTCGCCTGAGCTTAACTCGTATGCCCCTCATAACACATCTTTCCATTCGCATAACCAGCACCTTCTGCCATACATAACCATACAGCTAACACTCATTACGAGAAATCGCCTCCTAAAACTACGTCTTATACTTCCTCACAACCATACATAACAATTTGGTCTCTACAAAATCAACCTCTTTAGAATTGCCATCTTTTCTATTTATCATCACCCTTAACCACTAGTGACAACACCTCCACACTACCACCGTTCGTACATCAAACTTCTTACACTCATCTTTAAACATCGCAGTTTCTTTCCTATCTTTGATTATCATCCCAAATAACGAATATCAAATACATCAACAAAAATCATCTCAACACTATTTCCAATTCCATTCTTAATTGTATCGTCACCCGACTCACCACCAAGATCTCATATCGTGCAAACTCTCTACCCAACTTTTACTTTACTTAATTCCTCGAAACTCCTGACTAATCATGTTGTTCTTAAACTCCTATATAACCATTAACTCAAATCCTCATGATAGTATCATACATCTCGACGATTCCTTACTTTTATATCACATAACTCCGGTGAACATTTTCTTAGTTTTATTCCCCTCATTCTTTTCTTTTTACACTCGACAAAAACAATTAACCATTCAACTCCTTATTACCTCTTACCTAACTCTTTAATGCTTCGGTTACCTTCTCATTGCTCCAAAACTCACATCTCATTATTTCATATCGATATCATCTAACTCTTTCTTACCATAAATATTCTCTTATTATGCTATCACTCACCCTTGCCACCAATCCATCCATAGAATCAACATTTACTTGCTCAAACAATTGCATCTCCCTTTTTACATCTCTAGAAATCAAAATTCATTTTATACCGTTAATTGCCCAAGGAAATCACACGTTAGTTTCACCTCTTGATAACACAAATTACCAAACTCAGTCACTATCTGCAAATCCACGTCGCGACATGTCTCCATTAAGTTCACTATATACCACTCTTCTCAATCTCTATAAAACGACCTTTTATTATATATATTTTTAACCAACACAATTCCTAACCATCTCCCTCCATAATTCTTGACACATTTCAAGTTGCTACTATCCACATTCTTCCTTTCAATCTATTCATTCTCACGTACCTTAGACTCACATCATCCCTTGCCCATATTTACTTACTTTTACATTACTCAACACAAAATCATATCACTCATATCTTCTCACAAAACATGCTCCATGCCTTAATAAGCCTTACCAATCCTTCTTTGCTTTTTCCACTATCCATCACAACCACACATAACTCATGTCCTCCCACCGAATTCATACTCACCACAGGTGCCACTCACTACACCATAAGATTGGGTAACTTACGCATCAAGACCAACATTCATGTAAAACAATGCATAAAGAAGGAAAATAACACCTTTGAATTAAACATAATATGCAACGAAGTCAAAAGATAAGCATATGACCCAAAACAGGGGTCACTAGATCGAGTACAGGCCACTCGATCGAGTAAATGACTTACTCGATCGAGTAGGTGAAAGTCAGAGACACGTATAACAAATTACCAGGGCCACTCGATCGAGTACCAAGGTGCACTCGATCGAGTGAGGGCCACTCGATCGAGTACCCTACGCATTTCTCAGCACTGTCCAGTTTTCGTAAAACGGTCATAACTCACTCGTTTCTTGGTCGTTTTGGGCGTGTGACCTATCGTTAGAATCGTAAAAGAACAAGCTATCACCTCTAATTGGAATCGCATTAAAATCATTTATGCATCTCAAGTTATAACAGTTTAAAGACAACCTCTCTATAATTGAAAACACAACTACTTGATTTTACTTCCAAACAACTTAAATGACAACAAGGTAAACAAAAACAACTCGATGCTCATAAAACCAGTATCCCTAACCACATGTTACTATCTTCAAAAGCCAAGCAACAACATCCATTATGCACATGCATCATTCAATTTACCAAGCATGTATTACCTACATGTTTTTATTCTATAACTTTACGTAAAAAAAATCACAAATATATAACATCAAGTCTCCTATTCACATGTTACTAGCATAACAACATTATAAAATATTTTCCATCATACAACATGCTTTATCAAAAATCATATTATCATGCAACAATTATCATCCTTTTCCACCAATTTTTCATGCTCTTACTCAAACTTTCAGCTATATAAACTCGTACAACACCACCAACAACATAAATGTATACATAACTCTATGTATAACTCAAATCAAACAAATTTTTCTTTTCGTATTTCTATATTGTCATATCGTAAAACAACTTCTACACAACTATCATGCTTTCAATCAATAATGTATAACATCACCTCATTATCATCTTTCTCTACACATTCCCCATTCTCCACATACATACATCCACCAATTTATACCACACTTTGCTACAAAGATACACAATTATCAAGATAAACACATAGCGATCCCGGCTCATATCCCATGATGACCGGTTCAAAATTGTAGGGCGAGTTCGCGACTTTGGGACGTCTCCCAAGTCTTTGCATTAGCTCCTACAACTTCTACCCCGGGTTCATTTTAATTTGACTCGCTAGGTTCATTAGATTAATTGGTTACAGGTTTCAGGATCGTCGCTCTGATACCACTTTGTGACACCCCCATACTCCAAGTGCCTTACCAGGGCCACTTAAGGAATAATAATGTCACCATCTCGGTTACTCGAGGCAATGATAATCAAATGACAATGAAGAAATATAATTTAAATAACAATATAGTTAAAAGTGATTACATGATCAAAACCAAAACTGTTAAACTGAAATACAAGATTCTCAGACGGTCTACTGCTAAAACTATCAAAGCTATAAAACATCGTCTGACACAACGGAAGACTTCTAACTGCCATGTGATGACTCATCCCAGCTATCCCATACGCGTCATATCATACCTGCTCAATAACTGCTCACCACCCCCGAATGGATCACCACAGTTTTTAAAACATTTAAACGGGGTTAGTACTAATTACACGATACAAACCAACATGAAGCAAATACCAAGCAGCTCAATCAACACATCAATCCCCAGTCTCCATCATCAATCTCCACACAACTGACTACACACTAAAGTGTGTAGCCCTGCCAGAGTACCCATCGCAACAGGTACTTCACACCGCCAGTGTGGGACCGCAGTCGTTCCCACCTAAGCCCCGCTCATCTCATCGAGCGATAAACCCATGTTCCTTAATGTGCACATCCCTCCTGTGGCGGGTTCCACGGGAGGCGAATCAAAGGGGTGAAGCCACTCCCGCAAGTGACTCCACTCAGCCAGGGACGCACCCCGAAGAACACAGATATATAACAGTAATCACAATACAACCTCAGCAACCGTCTGAAACAATCAACAATATGAAATCACAACCGTCTGAATCAATCAACAATATGAAATCACAACCGTCTGAATCAATCAACAATCACTAACTACAGCACAATCACCATACACATCATGTAATTAATACTGAGTAGGGAAACCCTACTTGGAATAGCAGCCACAAGACCGTCACAGCAGCTAAACCATAATGTCCTTCTACGAATCCTCCTCCTATAACACATATTCACATAATTATCACTCAATCCATACAATATACCCAAAACCCCCAAATCTACCAAATTAGGGTTTTAACCAAACTTAAAGAAACAACATAAAAAACTATACAAGGATCTTACCCTCGACACGACGAACTCAACGGCGTAAAGAACACGGCGATCCGACCACCTTAGCCTTTGGGATTTGTTAATAACGTGACGAAAGCGAACTACGTAACTCTTTTCTCTTCTCTTAAAAGGTTTTAAGAAGTAAAACTGATTAAGAACAATGACGGAAGCCTTTTATATAAATCTCGTGTTATTAACAAAACCCGGCTAAAATAACCCGTAAAAGTAACTTACTCGATCGAGTAAGTAACTTACTCGATCGAGTGCCACACATGCTCGATCTAGTACCCATCAGACAGACTGCTGTTTCGTATAAAAACATACTTACTCGAAAGAGTAAGGCCCACTCGATAGAGTACCCATAGACAAAGAAAATCGTAGTATTACACAAACAACAGGGCCAGTACTAATTACACAATATAAACCAAAATAAAACAAATGCCAAACAGCTCAATCATCACATCAAACCCCAGTCTACATAATCAATCTCCACACAACTGACTACACACTAAAGTGTGTAGTCCTACTAGAGTACTCATCGCAATAGGTATTCACTGTGGGAAATAGTCTGTATACTTCCCTTAAACTAGAAGGATTATAACGAATTTTAACAATGATGATTAAAGGTCATAAACAAAATACATAAACAAAGTATAAAGATTTAGAATTAACCTTCGGTCCTAACAAATATGGCCTAAGAACAATATCAAAATTGATATTCGCCTATTAGTTGCACCCAAGACGATCTGAGATATGCCCTCTGATTATGTTAGAAATCGATCTAAAATTTTCTGTAAAATTTAGTTGTTTTTGTGTTTTGTGATGAGAGAGAAGAGGCAAGGTCAAGAAAAAGCATTAGAGTAGAAATAATTCTCTCCCTTTCTTTTTATACTGACCGAATTATTGAGTTAATTAGGAAAGAATAATACTTTCCTAATTTTCGGCCATCAGACCGAAATAAGGACTATCAGCTCCTTATATTTGGTCTTTCCAAAAATATATAATATCTGTTGAATTGTCATCTAGTGAGGATCGAACCCATGACCTCTTGGTATGTGTACCCTCACTATTACCACTATGACACATTCATCTTGTTGATATTAAATACAACTGATTATATTTAATTACGAATTAACAGATTATTTCGTCTAAGCTAACATTATATATATTTAATTAAATATAACTTATTATATTTAATTTACGAATTGACAGTTAATTCGTCTCAACTAATATTATTTAATTTTCATTAAATAATTATCTCATCAACACATTGACTAACTTTTTAGTCATTTTGGGCATCAATGTGATTATATTTCTATAACCACATTTCTCAAACACATCCTATAGGTGTGACCTTTAGGGACCAGTTGATCACCGTCATCTGTATGATAATAACGTCAAACTTTCTAGCAAGCCAACCGTTATTAGGTAAACGTTAATCAACTGATTAAATATACGAAGTATACCCTTGTGAGCCTGTAAGAGATTTACAAATGTTATCACACTAATTTGTGGAGGACACAAGCTCCAACAAACTCCCACTTGTCCTCACAAGTGTATGTGCGATAACCGATTCTCATATCCTAAAATTTCTCCCACTCAATGTAAAACAATTTGCAAATCCGAATTCACAAAGGTCGTATTTTACAAGCGATCAATATCAAGAGTGGTTTCCCCGACTAGAGAGTAACTTAACTGATAAACGAATCAACATTCGAGCATGGCCATGCATTTCAGTTACAACTCCTCGAGTGGCCCTGAGAAATAACTATACTTGATAAAGGTTGGATATTTTCCTCAACTCAAATCCTGCAGATGTAAGCACAGTATGAAATGACCCAGAAAAAAATATACTTAGCCCCAGTTACGGTAGACCGTGAGAAAGAAACCAAAGTCACCCAAAAACTGCCTTAATCTCAAGAGACAGTTGATAGTCAAAAGAATCGACTCTAGGAACACAATGGATGTCATATCCACGACCTGGCACCGAATGTTATTAAACATTTAGGACTCCATTACGTTATCACAAAAAGTTGTCCTACGAGGTATCGTGATAATCTCGCATCTGTGATCGATCAGTCAACCGTTTGACTTATGGCTCGTTGAACCCACCATCAATCGACTGCACAATATAATAGCCATAGTTATCAGCTCACATTGGCGATTACGGACCAAACAAATATAATATAATTCAGTTCACTTTGTGGCGTTCAATGTTGTCAGTATAATCCACATGAAAAACAAAATATTATATATATAAAACGATGAAGTTATAAATAGTATATGAAAAAGATAATGTATCAAATCCATAATCAAGTACTACAACTCAGGAACATGTTTAATTCCCATGGAATTAACATGCCCTACATGCTTATCATAATTCAACGGTTTGGTGAGAGGATCCGCGATGTTATCATCCGTCGCAATCTTGTCAATCACTATCTCTTCTTGCTCCACGTAATCACGGATCAGGTGAGCTTTCCGAAATACATGTCTAGATTTGTTGCTAGACTTTGGCTCCTTAGCCTGGAAGATGGCACCTCTATTGTCACAATAGATGGTGATCGGGTCATTCGAACTAGGAACTACCGAAAGCCTTTGTAAGAATTGACGCATCCATATCGCTTCCTTTCTTTTTGCCTCCGGCGACATAGTACTCGGATTCAGAGTAGAATCGCTACAACACTGTTTGGAACTCTTCCAGCTGACCGCAGCGCCATTAAGAGTGAAGACGAACCCGGACTGAGATTTTGAATCATCTCGATCCGTTTGGAAGCTAGCATCTGCGTAACCGGTTGCGCATGGCTTAGTATCGCCTCCATAAGTCAATACCTAATCCTTAGTCCTCCGTAGGTACTTGAGGATATTTTTAACTGCTATCCAGTGTGTTTCACCTGGAGTCTTTTGGTACCGACTCGTCATACTCAATGCATATGCCACGTCTGGACGTGTGCATATCATGGCATACATGATCGATCCTATTGCTGATGCATAAGGAACACGACTCATGCGCTCAATACCTTCAGGCGTCGTGGGTGACTGAGACTTGCTCAACTGCATCCCAGTCATCATAGGAAGGTTCCCCTTCTTGGAGTTGGTCATGCTGAACCTCTCAAGAACCTTATCCAAATAAGACTCCTGACTAAGTGATAACGTCCGTCGTGATCTATCTCGGTAGATACGGATTCCCAAAATACGCTGTGCCTCACCCAGATCTTTCATCTGAAAATGGTTTTTTAACCATTCTTTAACCGAAGAAAGGAGAGGAATGTCATTCCCAATCAAGAGTATGTCATCGACATACAATATTAAGAATACAATCTTGCTCCCACTCGACTTGATATATAAGCATGGTTCCTCGACCGATCGAGTGAAACCATACTCTTTTATCACTTGGTCGAAACGATGATTCCAACTCCGAGAAGCTTGCTTAAGTCCATAAATGGAACGCTTAAGCTTGCATACTTTCTTAGGATGCTCAGGATCTATGAAACCTTCGGGTTGCACCATGTACAACTCTTCCTCCAAATAACCATTTAAGAAGGCGGTTTTCACATCCATTTGCCAAATTTCATAATCATGAAATGCGGCAATCGCTAAGATTATCCGAATGGAACGTAGCATGACTACAGGTGCAAAAATCTCATCATAATGCAATCCTTGCACTTGAGTGAAACCTTTTGCCACAAGTCGTGTCTTATAGATATCTGGTTGCGCGTCTACAGAACGCTTTATTTTATAAAGCCATTTTCATTGTAGAGGTTTTACCTTATTAGGTAAATCAACTAGATCCCATACGTTATTCTTATACATGGAGTCCATCTCGGATTGCATGGCTTCGAGCCATAGCTTTGAGTCGGAACAGGCCATAGCACCTTTATAGGTTGCGGGTTCATTACTTTCTAGAAGTAAAACGTTATTCTCCTCGACCATACCAATGTATCTGTCCGGATGATGAGAGTCTCTACCCGACCTCCTAGGTTCCTCAGGAATATTAACCGTATCATCAGTTGGAGGTACAGCTTCCTCCATCTGTTCCTCGGTTGTTGGTTCTGGAATCTCCGACAGCTCGAAGGTTCTATTACTCGAATTGTTCTCGAGAAATTATTTCTCTAAGAACGTCGCAGTAGCCGCAACAAAAACTCAATGTTCGGTAGGCGAATAGAAGTAATGACCAAATGTTCCTTTTGGATAACCTATAAAGTATGTGTTGACCGATCGCGGGCCGAGCTTATCCTCGTGTCTCCACTTGACATAAGCCTCGCAGCCCCAAACCCGAATAAAGGACAAGTTGGCATCGTTCCCTTCCACATTTCATATGGAGTCTTGTCGACAGCTTTAGACGGACTTCGGTTAAGTATAAGAGCAGCTGACAAAAGAGCATAACCCCATAATGAATCAGGCACTACGGTGTGACTCATCATGGATCGAACCATATCTAGTAAGGTTCGATTTCTCCGTTCGGACACACCATTTAATTGAGGTGTTCCAGGTGGAGTTAACTGCAAAACGATTCCACAGTCTTTCAAGTGTTGATCAAACTCATTTGAAAGATATTCGCCACCACGATCTGAACGGAGTGCTTTAATCTTTCTACCCAGTTGGTTCTGTACCCTATTCTGGTATTCCTTGAATTTCTCAAAGGACTCACTTTTATGTTTCATTAAGTAGACATATCCGTATCTACTCAAATCGTCCGTGAAAGTGATAAAATATCTATAGCCATCTCTAGCGGTAATTGACATAGGTCCACATACGTCCGTATGTATGAGTCCTAATAGGTCACTAGCGCACATTCCAACACCTTTAAAGGAAATTCGAGTCATCTTGCCAATGAGACATGATTCACACGTGCCATATGCAGAAAATACGAATGAGGGAATAGTCCCATTATCGACGAGTTTCTTTACGCGTTTCTCATTTATGTGTCCCATTCGACAATGCCATAGATAGGTTTGATCTTTGTCACCAACCTTTAATTTCTTATTATTCATGTGTAATACTTCCGTGGTTTGATCTAAGATATAAATTTCATTCATGGAAACTGCTTTGCCATAAATCATTTCATTAAAAGAGAAAATACAACTATTATCCTTTATTGAAAATGTAAAACCGTCTTTAGCAAGTACGAAAACAGAAATAATATTCTTAGATAAACTGGGTACATAGAAACAGAAATAATATCGGCTCAAAAACGTGAGCAACAAAAGATCAAAACAAAACGATTTGTTAAAACCCAATTGCAATTTAATCTAATCCGTATAGAATTGAAATTACAATTGAAACAACTTTAACATATTGCAATAATTATCGATTAAAATTACAATATGCAAAGAACAAATGGAAAACAAAAGATCGACAATGCAACCGTGTAAACTGGACACGGTTCCCAAAGCAAAACAGGCCGTGGCACAAAAAAAATACCGAGACCTAAAGGCCACACGGTCTATCAAATTTTTTATACAAAAATTATCGATTTGATAAAAACCAATTGCGATATCACCTAATCCGTATAGAAATGAATTTGCAATTGATTGATCTTTAACATATTACAATGAATATCGATTACAAAATAATATGCAAAGATCAAAATCGAAAACAAAAAAAAAAAAAAAAAATAAATAAATAAATAGCCGAGCATAAAAAAAATTTCAGCCGTGTGGTTTTATGCAACAAAAAAATTATCGATCCATTTCGTTTGATGAAAATCACATAGAAAAAATTACGTGGCCTTGCTCTGATACCACTTGTAGGGTAATATCCGTATAAAACCCTTAAATTATAGGATTATAACGCAAATTTAATACGTGATTTATTGTCATAAACGAAAAACAATGAAAAATGATAAAGCACAAGAATTAACCTGCGGTCCTAGTGCAATTCGGCAATGAGAGATCAAAGTAGACCTCCTCCTAATTATTGCACCCAAGATCGTCTGAGAATATGCCCTTGTGCTAGAAATGTGTCCTCTAATTGCCTTGCAATATTGAGAGAACTTGATGTGAGTTTTCTTTTGATGTGAGATCTGAATTTTGAGAGGAAAAATGTCTCTCAAAACCCTAATTTTCTTTTGCAAATGACAATTAGGTTAACCAAGAGGAGAGGCTCTCCTTTTTGTTCTTCTAATTTCGGCCAAACCGAGTGGATTAGGAGGAAATGGGCTTTCATTTTCTCCTTATTTTAACTCGTGGTCCGATGCTAAAATGTATATGACGCGGTCTTTATTATAAATCGTCATCGGTTATCGGTTATTAAAGCATCAACTAATAATACGGATTAGTTGAAGCATTAATACATGTCCGACAAAGACGATATCGTATAAATAATTTATTCAATATACATTAATCAAATATAAATCGCTTTATATTTAATTTACGAATTAATTGCTTTATTCGCCTTAGCCGTTATTATTTAATCCGTATTAAATAAAATATCTCAACATCACATTTTGACTAATTATTAGTCAAATAACTCGGACTAACTGGTTAGTCAAATTTGGCATCAATATGACTGTATTTTCATACCGTCACATCTCTCAAACGTATCCTATAGGTGTGACTTTTAGGGACCGGTTGATCACCGCCATCTGTATGACAATAACGTCAAACTTATCTAGCAAGCCAACCGTTATTGATAAACGTGGACCAACTGATAATGATACAAAAGTATACCCTTTGATCCTTTTAGAGATTTATAAGTCCTTGCACTAACTGTAAAGGACACCAGCCCCAACATAGGGAGTTGGATTACATATGTTCCCTTCGAGGCAGCAGCAACTCGTGCTCCATTCCCGACTCGCAGGTCCACATCACCTTTTTCGAGAGGTGTGATGTTCTTTAGGCCCTGCAAATTATTATACAGATAAGAACCACAACCAGTATCTAGTACCCAAGTTCCGAAACTTGCATGGTTAATCTCAATCATATGAATATAAGATGACATACCAACAGGAACGACGCGGCCTGCCTTGATGTCCTCACGGTAGACGGGACAATTCCTCCTCCAATGTCCAGTCTTGTGATAATGGTGGCACTCTATGTCACCGCCCTTGCTCTTTGTCTTACCCTGTGAGCCACTAGTCTCACCAGGCGCACTCTTACCGTTTCCTGGCTTCTTGAACTTTGGCTTACCTACAGCTAGGTCGCCATGAGCCTTGCCCTTACCTTTACTCTTGTTGTGAATCGTGAGAACTTCCTGCTTCATGCTCCCACTCAATTTCATATCCTTCTCGGTCTGTACGAGAAGGGAGTGTAACTCATGAGGACTCTTTTTCAAGTCATTCATGTAGTAGTTCGCCCTGAAAAGGGCAAAACCATCGTGAAGAGAATGAAGCATTCGATCAATGACAATGCTCTCACTGATTCTACAATTCAGTGTCTCCAGCTTCTCGACATTCTCAATCATGTGAAGAATGTGTGGGCTAACTGGTTGGCCCTTCTGGAGTTTCGCATCAAAGAAGCGACAGGTATGCTCATATGTAACGATTCTCGGTGCTTTTGAGAACTCGTTAGTGAGCGTAGTGAAAATCTTGTTTGCACTTTGGGCAATGAAGCGTCTCTGCAAATTGGTTTCCATTGCAAAGATGAGTACGTTCTTTATCGCACCCGCTTCCATAACGAAGTCACTATAAGCGAGTGACTCGTTGACTCCTGCATTTGGGCCTGGGTTGACCTATATTGGCTCAGTTAAATACCTGAGCTTACCATCAGCAATGGCAGCATTCCGTAGTGCCGCCTCCCAGTCCGCAAAGTTGGACCCATCATTCTTCAGTCGCGTGGACTGATTCATTTGGTCCATGAACACTTTTAGCCAGGATGAACGATCTAGTGTGGCACTAGGCATTGGGATTGCGTTATTTCCAGCCATTTGTTGTAACAGTATTATTGATAATAAACGTGTTCTACACTGCGAAAGAAGAATAAAATAATAAGCATGTGCATCGTTTTAATTTTAAGTCTAATGAACTAATGTCATAACGCGAAGACTCGAAAAAAAAAACATTTATACAATTGACCTCCCTCAAGAATTATATAAATGACTCCAAGACTCAATTCTCTGTAAATTGATAAGCTAACCTTTTAGCTAATTCTACCGTTAGAATTCTTGGTCGATAAATTTCTGTAAATTCTATCTTTAGTCCATCACAATCACGAGAAACTCTTCGGACTATGATGTTGAGGTAAACTAAGTCAACACAACTACTTACCCAACGTAGAAGGGGTCATATTAGGCCTACCGACGAAGAAGGGATTCATAGATGTTTGCCCTTATAAAGACTAATCTCAATTTCCGTTTTAGAGGAAGATCCCATCAACTTTATTTTAATTCATTTTAAGTGAACTATAATCTAGCATGCGAGAATGATTAAACTAAGGTGATGGCTTAAAGACTGTGACATCTGCATGTCCATGAAAACTAACATACAACCTATATGAGTCAATTTACATGCATTTTAGTAGTAGGTGGTTTGGTTTTAGGCGGAATATGATGCATAAACTAACATGTGAATGAAAAGCAATAAGAATGAAAAAACGTAAAAACAGTAAAAGTCCTAGTGTGGCCTATCCTATCAAAATGAACAATAATTACAAGTTTGGAATCCATCCTGGGACCCGAGAAGCTTGTCTTGATGTTCCATCTTGATCCAGGTAGCGGGAGTGAGCTTCAATCTCCATCTTTAGTCTTCTTTGAAATTACAATAAATAAAATTACATAATTGACCTATTAATTACATTCTAATTTCAAAAACCCAAAACTAAAATAAAGGAGATTCGAGATCTCATAATTACATAAGAAATCATGTTTCCTTCATTACGAAAACATAATTTGACTAAGGCCACACTAAGTATTAAAAATTACAACCGATTGCAAAATAAATACGTAAATAAAATTCATTCATCTGATTCATTCAACAAAATTAAAAGCATCAACTAAAATAAATTAAACATACATAACACAATACATTAATTATGTTGATTAATTTATCCAAACCACCTATTTAATTTAAATTAAGTGACAATTCCGCAATTTAATCACATTAATTTCATACTTAATCCATATTAAACTTGTAATATGAATTCTATCCGGCTAAATTTTAAACCGCTTTAAAATAACTCGGTATCTTTAAATTGTGAACCGATTCACAATAACTAATTGGCCAAAATAAAATAAAATAAAAAAACAAAAACCAATTAAAATTGGTCTCGGCTGAAAATTAACAAAAAAAATTTTTTTTTTTATTATTTCAGCTCCTAAAGGCCGAAAAAAAAAAAAAAAAAAAAAAAAAACCTTCCCTTTTTTTTTATGTGGCAAATTAGGAAAAAAAAAAACTTACCATATTTTTATACTTGGCAATATGGCAAAAAAAACAAGAAAACAAAACTTTCCTTTTTTTTTCTTTTCTTTTTCTCGGTTTACCAAAAACAAAAACAAAAATTGTTTACCTTTACTATTAGAACATGATTAGCATGTGAAATAATATACATGATTAATTTATATGCCAAAAACTATATAGCAAAAACAATCTTTTTATCATAAACATGACGATTCCATTTAATTTTAACTTAATCTGCATTAAATCAAAAAATACAAATTCTTCATATGATAATTTTAACTGATTATAAACTATAATATGAAAAATAAAATGGAAAAATATCATCAAACTGAAAGAAAAAAAAAAACGGCAGAAAACGGCACAAAAAAAAATTCCGAATCACAAAAATTCGAAACCCTAAATTTTTTTTCTCGAAAATCCTATTGTTCACATACAAATTTATGAAAATCGTCAAGATTAAAATCGTGGCCTAGTGCTCTGATACCACTTGTGGGAAATAGTCTGTATACTTCCCTTAAACTAGAAGGATTATAACGAATTTTAACAATGATGATTAAAGGTCATAAACAAAATACATAAACAAAGTATAAGGATTTAGAATTAACCTTCGGTTCTAGCAAATATGGCCTAAGAACAATATCAAAATTGATATTCGCCTATTAGTTGCACCCAAGACGATCTGAGATATGCTCTCTGATTATGCTAGAAATCGATCTAAAATTTTCTGTAAAATTTAGTTGTTTTTGTGTTTTGTGATGAGAGAGAGGAGGCAAGGTCAAGAAAAAGCATTAGGGTAGAAATCATTCTCTCCCTTTCTTTTTATACTGACCGAATTATCGAGTTAATTAGGAAAGAATAATACTTTCCTAATTTTCGGCCATCAGACCGAAATAAGGACTATCAGCTCCTTATTTTTGGTCTTTCCAAAAATATATAATAT
This sequence comes from Silene latifolia, assembly GCF_048544455.1. NCBI lineage: Eukaryota > Viridiplantae > Streptophyta > Magnoliopsida > Caryophyllales > Caryophyllaceae > Silene > Silene latifolia. The sequence continues at coordinate 22,847,791 of NC_133530.1, read as the reverse complement.
GTGTTGAATTGTCATCTAGTGAGATCGAACCCATGACCTCTTGGTATGTGTACCCTCACTATTACCACTATGACACATTCATCTTGTTGATATTAAATACAACTGATTATATTTAATTACGAATTAACAGATTAATTCGTCTAAGCTAACATTATATATATTTAATTAAATATAACTTATTATATTTAATTTACGAATTGACAGTTAGTTCGTCTCAACTAATATTATTTAATTTTCATTAAATAATTATCTCATCAACACATTGACTAACTTTTTAGTCATTTTGGGCATCAATGTGATTATATTTCTATAACCACATTTCTCAAACACATCCTATAGGTGTGACCTTTAGGGACCAGTTGATCACCGCCATCTGTATGATAATAACGTCAAACTTTCTAGCAAGCCAACCGTTATTAGGTAAACGTTAATCAACTGATTAAATATACGAAGTATACCCTTATGAACCTGTAAGAGATTTACAAATGTTATCACACTAATTTGTGGAGGACACAAGCTCCAACATTCACACCGCCAGTGGGGGACCGTAGCCGTACCCACCAAATCCCCGCTCATCAACCATTGAGCGAATAACCCAAGTTTCCTTAATGTGCACATCCCTCCTGTGGCGGGTTCCACAGGAGGCAAACCAAGGGCGTGAAGCCACTCCCGCAAGTGACTCCACTCAGCCAGGGACGCGCCCCGAATATCACAGACAGAGATACAATACAATCAACAATATAACCAACAATATAATCCACAACCGTCACAACCACCAACAATATACTTTATCAACAATCACAATGAAACCACCACACACATCATGTAATTAATATTGAGTAAGGAAATCCTGCCTGGAATGCAATCACAGAATCAGACGATCTAGCAACTGTCTTAAAACCTCTCCTCTACGAACCCTCCTCCTATACATACATTCATATAATTACTACCATAACCATACAATCAGAAAAACCCCCAAATCACCCAATTAGGGTTTAACCAATATTAACAAAACAATATAAAAGTTACATGCAAAGCTTACCCTTGACGCAGGGATCACAAAGGTATAAAGAATGACGAAATCCGACACTTCTAGCTCCGGGAATTGCTAATAATGCGGCGAGGATGATTCAACGTAACTCCAAATCTTCTCTTGAAAGTTTTTAGGTTGTAAAAGTGTTTTGAGAAAAGTGACGAAAGCATTTTATACCATTCCCGCATTATTAACAAAACCCGTCAAATATCACCCGTAAAACCACTTACTCGATCGAGTAAGTCACGTACTCGATCGAGTGCCAAGCCTACTCGATCGAGTACCCTACAGACAGACTACTGTTTCGCATAAAAACATACTTACTCGAGAGAGTAAGCCCCACTCGATAGAGTACCCACAGACTCATACAATCGTAGTATTACATTTCGTGTCGTGTCCGTGTCAACCCAATTATTTAAATGGGTCACAACGTCTTAACCCTAACCCGCTAACTTCATATCGGGTTCGTGTTGTGTTTTCGGGTCGTGTCGATAATTGCCACCTCTAAGTGAGAGCTTGATTCAGAAGATCCATTATAATATTGGTGCTAACACTCTCTGAAATTGATAGCAATTTAGCAACTTATATTAATATGCTAACACGGTTTTAAGGTTGAAAGTTGTAATGTATGGGTCTCTATTTTGCATGTCTTGTGTGATGATCCGCACACTTCGAACCCTTAGATTTATTTATGCTTATGTAATTTCATTTTCCTTATATATTTTTAGTAAATACTTTCTTAGTTTAGCATAGTTAGCATAGCTTTTCTTTCCATAAATAGGTATATCGCTATTCTACACTTTCAATGTCTCCTGCTACCAGGATGTAAATATCAAATTTCCTTCTTTAGGGAGTACTAGCACTACTACAAATACAGGCAACCACAACGGCCCTTTAACAACGCTTATTCACGAAAATCATCAAAACACGTTGTAGAATTGATTCCGCGAATTTTACCAAACTTAATTACAACGGTTATGTGTTGTTAACCGTTGTTATTGGTTTTAACAACGGGTCATACTTAAACAACCGTTGTTAATGAAAAAACTAATAACAACGGTTAAATTTTAACCGTTGTTAATGGTTTGGCGCCAAATTAGTGAAAAGTAATCACAACGGTTATATTAGAACCCGTTTTCAATACTTTTTAACAATGGTTGTAGACTCAATAACCGTTGTTATTAATATTATGAAAATCTTAAGAACAACATATTGCTTTATTCTGCTATACGCTACAAACACAAACACAAGCTAATACTGCTACTATATCATCCTCCATTCCTCCCTGATCGTCTCTCTGTCTTCATCTCCGTCACTGTTGTCACGTCTTCTCTCCCTCATCGTGTTTATCAATCAGGTATATATATGTTTCTTAGCAATAACGCTTATAGATATAGGATTTTTTGGGTTATTATCTAATTTGTTGATAATTTAGCTTAATTGCTTTCCTGAATTTCGTTTATTTGTTTGCCTATTATTGTATTTTCTGAATTAGTTGCCTATTATTACGAATGTAGAATAATGACTCGAACTTGGATGATTGATGCAAATATGAGTGACCGCACCTACAAGGATGGTTTAGCTGAATTTTATGAATTCGTTTCGAACAATTTGAAAGGTTCTTCTAGTATTGCATGTCCTTGTGAAAGATGTGGTAATATTAGATATATGGCTTTTCCGGACGTTAAAATACACCTAGAAAAGTGGAGATTTAGTCGATCCTATACACTTTGGATTTTTCATGGAGAATCATTAGAGGAAGAGAATAACTCTGAAGAAGATGATGTTGAGGTACACGAAAGGCTAACTGATGATCCTGAGTTTGCCGAGTTTTTTGAGTTGGAAGAGTTGGAAGTAGAGAAGTTGAATGTTGCGTCTATAAATAATGAAGAGAATGATGATGAGTCGATTGCTTTTGAAGATGTAGGTGATGACACTAGTAATTGGGATGACCTTAACAACATGTATGAGAAGTTCTGTGAGTCTGAAGCACCTCTGTATCCTGGTTGTAAGTTCACAAAAATGTCGGCTGTGGTGAAGTTGTATAATATCAAGGGGGCAAATGGGGTGAGTGACACGTGTTTCACTAGTTTTTTAGCCTTGATAAAGGAGTTGCTTCCTGATGGTAATGTTCTACCTGTTAAGACATATGAGGCGAAAAAACTAATAAGAGGAGTGGGTATGAAATATGAGAAAATACATGCATGTCCAAATGATTGCATATTGTATCGGAAATTATATCAAAACTTAACCAATTGCCCTAAATGTTTGGAGTGGCGTTATAAGGATAAGAAAGGGATCCCGGCTAAGGTGTTGTGGTATTTTCCATTGATACCAAGAGTCATAAGGATTTATGCGAATCCCGATGATGCAAAAATGTTAACTTGGCATGAAACAGGAAGAATCAATGATGGAAAGCTAAGACACCCGGCAGATGGTAAGCAATGGAAATCGTTCGACGCTAAGTATCCCGAGTTCGGCAATGAACCTAGAAACTTACGTCTAGCACTGTCCACTGATGGAATGAACCCACACGGAAACATGAGTAGCCAACATAGTACTTGGCCAGTAGTGTTGGCTATTTATAACTTACACTAGTAGAAAAAACCCCTATCGTGTCGCCATTATCGTGGCGGTTCTAATAGAAAACGACATTTAAAGCCAAAAAAATTGGCGGGAGCAAATACAAGAGGTCTATCATGACGGTTTTAATAAAGAACCGTCACAATAGAATAAATTATTTGTGGCGGTTCGAAGTAAAAACCGCCACCATAGATCATTTGTGACGGTTATATGCACAACTGACATTAAAAATGCCACTAAAAATAATGATAAATAGCAACGGTTGTTCACTAAAAACCACCACCATAACGATTTATGACGGTTTTAATTACAACCGACATATTTCGGTCGACATAAGAAAATAGAATTTTGTATCACGTAAACCATAAACTTCTAAAATTACTTCAATTCCCCGTCTCGTCACATACATCTCATAGCCTTAGCGTTCTCCTTCGTCACTGCCAACGCTTTTCCATGGCACTCAATGCTCTCCCTCGATTCAGCGCCTCTAGGTACAACTTACGATCTAGGGTTTTGATTTTTGTAAATAATTAGCATAAAATTGATTTTAATTCTGTTAACAGTTTGCCCAGACTGCGCATGCCCAGACACTGGTCTTAGCCGGACCTCTGCTTCACCGCCGACTTCTCCTCCCTGTCATTTCTCCTTGAGAATTGGGTATGATTCTTTCTTACTCAGCTTCTTTTTCTATTGTTTCTCTTGCAATTGGATTTAAATAGTTATCCTGATATGATCCATTTAATGTTTATATCGCCAATTGATTATCCTTACTCGATGCATATACTCCTCACTCGCCCCAGTTCTTCATTTCATTATCCGAATTTTTTTGGATTTTGACCGTTTTGATTGATTTTAATCTGCAATTAGGGTTAGTTCAGATATTGATTTTGGATGAATGATGACTTAATCTAGCAAATTTAATCATCTGCTGAAATTATGGGTATCAATCTGCTGAAATTATAATGAATGATGAATTAATCTGCTGAAATTATGGGTATCAATTGTTCTGGAAATCAATACCATGCGCTGTGTGCACAATCCCAAATTCGCACCTTTTTGAGGAGGAACCCCCCCCATTACATTCCGACCTTTTGAACCAAACGACCCCTTATTGGAGCCAATTGCAATTATGTTTAGACATCAACATGGTTGGGATCCTTTGATTTCTAGTCATACTTGTATAGAGTGTTACTGTGCTTTATTGATTTATTTGGAAAACATAAACAAGCTTGATTCTAATATGCTGCTTGTAAACTTGAGCTAATGCTTGATGTTTCTGGGTTTCTTCTATCGTTTGTTTTTGACTCTTAATCACCCCTTTGATGTTTCTGAATTTCTACTAAAGCTAGTAGACCATAAATCAAAGAGACGAAGAGCTCACTTAGCTAAGCAAGGAGGACAGCGCGCTTTAGCTTTTGCCATCTGTTATCAACTATGTTCTGCCTGTTTGCTTTTACTGGATACCAACTCAATGAATGCTCTACCCCTCGTGTCTAAGGTAAACTCTGGAATAAGCACCAAAATTGACATCATTCACAACAGATAATCTTTAGTATCTTCTACAATATTGGGCTCTCAAAGTATGTATTCCTCATTTTATAATAGGGTTAAAGCTACGACTTTCTCAAACAAGCCTTAGGGGCGACGAAACTCAAGTAATGTCAAGCAAAAATAAATGAGGCGAGATGGAGCACGTACTCGATGTTTAAGGTTTGATTTCAATTTATTTTCTGGTTTCTTTGAATTTTTCTAGCTTCATCTACTTTACTTTAATCTTTCTGTACCAGCATCCAGGAACAGCTACAGTCACAGACATTGAGACGTTGGATAGGCTCAGAACATTTAATTAGAAGAAACTTGGTGAGTTTAAATTTTCTCTCATATGATCTGCTTGATTATTTAACTTAAGCTACAGATAATTTTCTCTACTAGAGAACTCTCATAAGAAACTCTTGTGGCCTTTGTAATTGCAGGAGGAAAGCATCACAGGTTTAAGCGAGGGTACAAGAACGTAGTCAATAAAGTTATTCACCCGGTATGATTCATTTTCACTTTTCAGAGATACAAGTTTGCTTGAGTAAAAATAATTGTATTCTCGCCGGTGTTATATTTTAGCTTCAGTTTCTCTTTGAACTGCTTCTATTAGGGGCACCTCAAACTTAAGTGACATCTCTTCATTTACGATCTGCATCAATGTGAAGCTTTAAACTTTTGTATTAACACTCTCAGGAAATTGATAATTTATTGATATAATACTAAGGAGGATTGGAGAAGAATCACATGTGGCTATTGTGACCAGTGTAATTGTGTGTTACATTGTTATCCCATGCTATTTCCCATAAATTTTTACTTCTATCACATGGGATAATACAAAGGTGGTATAATGAGTCGAAGCATTGTGTTTGCTGCCATTATTGTTATTATTGGTAGACTTTTCTCTCTTGAATAGGATGGGAATTGCATCCTTTTATATGCCTTAGTAGTTGAATAATACTATCTGAAATGAACTTGATGCTATTAGATACTCTTCTTGACATATTACTCCAAGAGATATATTACAGCTCTATTTGTTCTCATTATGTTTCTCTATTGCTTTTTATTTGTTTGCAGTCCCAGATGAAGCTAAGCTATGACGTATCTCAAGTCATAATGTCATATTCACAAAAAGAGATCGCTAGATTACTGACTTATGGGAGAACAATGTTTTGAATGTTTAGTCATGCAATGTACTCCGTATACGATTCTGTGAAGGATGGTTAAGCTGTAATTAAAAATGTTTTGCAAGCAGAGCTACATTGTCAAATATATGTACGATACTTTTGTTGGCTATTGATTTTGAATGCGATTCTGCTAAGAGGGAACAATATATGGTTTCGTCATCTACCATTATGAAGGATAATCTTGATTAGCTACTGAAGTTGATCCTTTTAGGGACCTTAACACTAAAACTGAGAAAAACCTTGGTGATTGGTTTGCGGAAGGTTGGTTTTCCCGTTTTTGTATCTGTCTCGTGCTGTAAAATCTTGTCAGCTTTTTTCCTTTATTTACAGGTACGCCTCGGTCGGTCAGCTCAGCTTTAATTTCTTTGTGCTCTCGACGCCTCGGTCGTAACTACAACATCAAATTAAAGGTACGCCCTAATTTTATTGCAATCGTTATCATTTAGCAAGTTATTGATTGTTTAAACTATCAATTGTTTCGCAATTGACTTAGCATGTTGTAAGATCTTTGCTCTTTTCATTGTTTTCGAATCATATTTCACAATCTGCCATGCCTACTTCTAATTTTACTGAGATAGGATAGATTAATTTCATATTATGTTCCGAATTCGGTATTAAATTGAGATACAGTCACGCCAATTCAGGTTATGTTCTTCTATTTAAGTTAGAGGTGGTTGGAATAACCATGACGAGCTTCAATTCACTATCTTTAATATCGTCCGTAGAGTGTAAACTCATAGGGCTGGTAGTCATTTGTTAGTAGTAAATGAATAGTTTTCTTACACAAAACATACTCCATAGTAATTCACTAATTCATCAAAAGATGACTTCATACATTGAATATTATTATTGTTTCTCAAAGAAAAAATGCTTGCTTGATCATAGTTTAATACTAATGACTTACATGAAATATTATTATTATGCCATTACATTGGTTGTTAGGCCCTCTAGCCGTCACTACACTACATGTATTGTTAAACAAAACTGATCATGTTTTAAGCATCACCGACTTAGATGCTTGTTCAAGATTTACTTCTTAGAACTAAATGTTGAATAGTCCTCAACTTGGTTCTGTCTTGATATATATTCTTATAATAGTTTATTTATTTTCTTTTCAACAATATTTTTCTTATAACTTATTTTGTTAAATGTAGATTATTACACATTCAACCATGTCACTTAAGACATGAACGAAGCTAAAGAGGCGTGGGATACAAAATCTATCGAGGACATGGAGCTTAGATTAGATTACTGTATCTTAATTGTTGCTTGCCTAGCTTGAGGTTGTTGACGAGGATATACACTATGAGTGTTGCTGGTAAACATTGATACTATTGTTGTGTTAGATGAGATGTAAGGTTGTTTCTATGACATTGTATGAGACATTTTGTTTGGGTAATTGATTGTAATATTATGCCGGTACTGTTGCGTTAATATTTACGTTTGGATATTGTCAAATTTATGAGGTGCTTTCAAAATTCTGCTAGCTAATTTTTAATTTTTTTTTTTTAAAAAAAAATGTATAGTGGCGGTTCTTTTTTTGGAACTGACACCTTAGGTAACCCTATAGTGACGGTTCTGCAATTAAAACCAACGCTATAGGTAAACCTATAGTGGCGGTTTTGGAATTACAACCGCCACTGTAGCTTATCTATGGTGGCGGTTTTACAACCGACACGAAAAAAATATGACCCCAGCAATCACGTCGCTAGGGAACCGCCACTGTAGCGTTATTACAACTGCCACCGTAGGGCATAATTCTACTAGTGTTACCTCCATATGTGTGCATGAAAAGAAAGTATTTGATGTTGTCGTTGTTAATTTCCGGCCCTAAACAACCTGGAAATGATATAGATGTATATTTGGAACCTCTTCTAGATGATTTGAGATTGTTGTGGGATAGTGGGATAGAAGTATTTGATGCATATAAGAACGAAACTTTCAATTTGAGAGCGATGTTATTGTGTACAATAACTGACTATCCGGCTTATGGCGACCTTTCTGGGCACACAGTTCATGGGAAAGAGGCTTGTCCATTGTGTGGGGAGGATATCGAGTTTGAATACTTGAAGTCTTCTCGTAATCGCAAGATGCAGAAAGCATTCAATGGAAGACAAGAACTTCGTCAACCTCCTAGAATTTTGAGTGGGCATGAAGTTTATCAGAAAGTAAAGCATATTGAGATAGATTATGGGAAGAAGAGTGGCTCTAAATTGTCTACTCGTGGGTATAAGAAAAGATCCATATTTTTTGATAAACTTCCATATTGGCCACGACCGGAGGTCGCATTGCCTCGATTTCATGCACATTGAGAAAAATGTATGTGATAATATTATCAATACCCTTCTGAATGTTCCTGGTAAAACAAAGGATAACGCCGCAGCTAGGGAAGATATGAAAATGATGGGTATTAGGCTAGAGTTGGCACCACATAAGAGAGGTAATCGTACATTTTTACCGCCAGCAGCTTTTACCCTTTCACGGAATGAGAGAAAAGAGTTATGTGTATGCTTGAATGGAATTAAAGTGCCACATGGTTATTCGTCGAACATCAAAAGCCTAGTGTCGATGCAAGACCTAAAACTCACCGGGTTAAAGTCACATGATTGTCACACTTTGATGCAACAATTACTACCTGTGGCTATTCGTTCCATTTTACCTGAAAAGGTAAGATATGCTATAACTAGATTCTGTCTCTTCTTCCAGTCCATATGCGAGAAAGTCATCGATCCCGATGACGCGGATTCATTGCAGGACCTCGTTGTAACCTCTCTTTGTCAGTTGGAAATGTATTTTCCACCCTCTTTCTTCACTATCATGATTCATCTGACCATTCACTTGGTTAGGGAGATTTTTTACCTTGGGCCCGTGTACTTGAGATACCAGTATCCTTTCGAAAGATTGATGAAAGTCTACAAGGACTATACATCTAATCGATATCGTCTGGAAGGTTGTATTGCTGAACGCGCTATTTTAGACGAAGCTCTTTCATATTGTTACGCTCATCTCTCTCCTGAGGAGTTGATTGGCATTCCTAAGAATCGTCATAGTGACTGGATGACCGGAAAAGGTATTAGGGGCCGGGTTGAAAAAATTGTGACACGTGAAATGTTGCATTTAGCACACATGTATGTGCTAAACAACGAAGATGAGGTGCAACCTTATATTCAACAACACAAAGATGAGCTCAAATACGATCACCAAAACAAGACCGAGAAGTGGATTGCGAACGAGCATGCGAAGACGTTTCCAGAGTGGTTTAGGAATATTGTCTTACAGTGTACTTATCAAACTGGTGATGACATCTCTCCTAGGTTACTACGTCTTGGTTTAGGTCCAAATGCCAGGGTCACCTTTTACAACAGTTTTGCCATTAATGGATATACTTTTTACACCCGCGAGCAAGATGAGTTGAGCACAATGCAAAATAGTGGTGTGAGTTCTGAATTTGAGGCAATGCACTTTGCTACTTCAAAAGATAAAAAGCCTATTTGGGGAAAATGCCTTTATTATGGTGTTATTCAAGAAATATTGGTACTAGATTACATTGATTTCACAATGCCTTTGTTTCGATGTAACTGGGTTGATAACAACATCCATTGTGTCCGAAAGGATAAGATAGGATTTACGTTGGTCAATCTGGGTAAGGTTGGCAATAATAAGGATGATCCTTTCATAATGGCATCCCAAGCTAAACAAGTGTTCTATGTCACCGATCCTATGGATAAGAAGTGGTCTGTTGTACTGTCTATAAGGAGTAGAAGGAGTAGTCCATCCGATAATGGTGATGATGATCAGGATGTCGTTTTTGAGGGAATGGATCACTCTACCACTGTATCTTATTTCGACGATGTTGACACTGATCATGAGGACACTGAAAGCATCTATATGCGTGATGACCATGGTGAAGGTATTTGGGTTAACGAAGAAACTATGACATCCAAGAAACGTCCCCGATCCCGAGATAGTTCATCGGACACGAGTGATATGGACGACCAACATTTTGAGTCATTTTCAGACCAATAATTTGATGGTTTAATTTATTGGTAAATCAATAATGGTCATTATATTGTTAAATAAAAATTCCCAAATTTGCATGGCATGGTAAATTCTGTAGCTTAGATATGCAAAGTATGCATGCATCTTTGGTGTTGTCTTATTTTCTTGATCTTATTATTAGATGTGGATCTTTGGTGTTGAAATTCTTTGAATAATGTTGCAAAGATATGGTGCTTTCGCTATTACAAAGTATGTATTGTTACAGTTTGGAACTGTAATGGAATTACAGTAATTTTAAAAAAAAAAAAAGGTTCAACAATAACAACGGTTATATTTAAATTACCCGTTGTTAATACTTTCAACAACGGGTGTAGTACCTCTACCCGTTGTCAATGATTTTTTTGACATATTTCATTTTGGCGCAAATTTGGTGAAAATATATTACAACGGGTATATTTTAACCGTTGTAATAAACTTTTGACAACGGTTGACTTTTACTGACCCGTTGTTATTAACATATAACAACGGTTCTTCTTTGAGTACCCGTTGTCAATAGTTTGTCTTAATAAAAAAGTAATTTAGAAACCCATACAGCATGCCATACACAAACACACACAACATTATTAGTTCAACCGTTGGTATCCTGAGTTAATTCTTCTCTCTTCCTCGCTTTCTACATTCTCGTTGCCGGCCGTCGCCCAATTTCCGACGCCCAGATTCCGTTGCCTTCCCTTATCATCCATATTTGGGTTTTAGGATTATCATGGGTGAAAAACGTAAAAGAAGTCAAAAGAATAATAAGCCTGGTGATAATAAGCCTGGTGAGGGGGGTGCTACGAAGTGCCAGAAAGTCCTTGCAGCTATAGCCGCTAAACAGCCGTTCCAAATAACATGGAGTGAGATGGGTTTACCTACTGGTCCAAATGCGGGTCTTTTGTCCAGTTGGATTGGTACTTGCACAAGACAGTTTGTGCCTATCCATTTAGATGATTTTAGAAATTTGAATCCAAAATTGGCGGAGTTATACTTGGCTCGTGTAAAGGAAGGCTTTATTATACCCGATGAAAGCCATGATGAGTATTTAATGCATAAGGCAGCGGATGTCCACAGGCAGTGGAGGTGTGACGTTGCTAGGGATTGGTTGTATGTGGACAAGGCAACGAGGGAGATGCGTAAGAGCCCACCGGAAAACAAGTGTCCCACCATCAGTCAGGAACAATGGGATCTTTTCAAAAAGATGAGAACTACTGAGAAGTTTCAGGTTAAATATCCTCGCCTTTTAACGATTTACCTATCATTTTTTTAATTAATGAGTCCTTTATATAATCTTTTTATTATCTCATCTACTTGCGCTTTTATATAATTATTTGAAGGCCGTTAGCAGAAGAAATCGTGCTAACATTTCATGCAAGAAGGGGAAATGGTATGGTTCTCGAGGCGATTCTGAGAAAGATAGAAGAGGACCTCGTAAGTAGCATGCATTATTCCCTGTGAGACTTTATTTTTTTAATCACACTTGGACTTGCATTGATACACATTTACGTGTATAAATGTTACCATGTTAATGTGTAGGTGGCAAAGGGAGTGAAAGAGGTGGATCGGCATGTAACTTATAAAGAAGGGCACACGCCTAAAGGATTCCGGTCGCGTGACAAATATGATGAGGAAGTGTTGGCCAACATAGTAAGCATTATTTTATTAAGACGAGTTCATTACTAACTTTATTATTTTAGTCACAAATATAATTTGAAGTTTATTTAATATATTATAGGACAACGTATTAAAAGAGGTAGAAGAAGGGAAATTCACTCCCAGTGGTCGTAATGACGTTCTTGCTAGAGCGATCGGCCGACCCGAACATCCAGGTCGTTTGAGGGGCGTCCCGTTATAGGTTGGAGTTACGAAATATTATGGGAAAAGCGCCCGATAAAGAAGAAAAGGAAGACTAAGTCCGAGAAGGCTGACATGGTAACATTTATTCTATTATTTTCATTTAAGTTCAATTCACATGTTATTGTTGGGATAAAAATTGCCGACACATTACATTCTTAGCAAGCAGACTTGATTAATGGCATCCGTACTACTAAAGTGAATCTTTGGAGGTAAGCTTTCCGAAGAAGAAGTGAAGATGATGGAGGATGTCATTTTTAAAGGGGGTAATAATAAGGTACAACAGATTGGTTAAGAGGCCGCTACTACCTTGGCAATACATGAGAAGGAAGTATCGGTCAACGAGATTCGAGAAAGATCGGTACCTAATAATGCTTCAAGTTGTAACAACTAAAGCCGATCAGGTACCTAATACTTCCTTATTTTTCTTTTTTTTTTGGGTAAGATCAGGGGGTGTGTTCCCTGCCAGCTCTAATGTAATAAACTTCTGACATCGTGCCATTGGTTAATTTTATTAGGTAAATAATGGGTCTGAAAAGGAGATGCAACTTGAGAAGACGGCTGATGGAAAACAGCATACATCTCCTTCAAGTCAGTTCCCTGTTTTCAGTAAGGTATGCATGAAGTGTTTAATTAGTTAAATTTATATGAATTATATTAAATTTTGGGATATAATAATGTATGTGTATATTCTTCAGGCCGTAAACAAGAGGGCAGTTATTCTTGCTGACCCTAAAACCGAAAAGCCACATCATGTGCGTGTTGGCCAGGGTCTCGTAGAAATGCAAACCAAATCTACAGCAGCGGAAACTGTAGTTCATGGCGAAAAATTGTTGCCGAATCATACCAAAGTAGAGATAACTACAGTCTTTCCAGGCCATGAAAAATTTCAACTGCCTGTCCCAGTTCGTGACGACATTACTATTCTGGGAGATGCGGTTGCAAGTTTCATCCAATGGCCTGAAACTCACATCTACTTGGCTCGGACGTCTCCGCCTCAGAAGCGGAAAGCAGTTGGGGTTAGAAGAAGTACCTTTATATATATGTTAAATTTTTAATTGTTGAATGTTTTTATATGTTAAATTTATATGTTATTTTTTTTTGTAGGGAACAAAAAAGCCGGCTTTGGCGGATAAGCCTAAGTCCACAGACATGCCAACGACCTCGTCGAGACAACAACTTGATGAGGTATTTAATTAACTTCTCCATTTTTTTAAAAACCTCGCTCCCTTTATTTATATTTTTTCTGTATTTATAAAAAGCATGGTAATTTTGTGTAGGGGACAAAAAAGACCGATAAGCCTAAGTCCCGGTCTTACTCGCTACTACTACCTCATCATTGAAAGTTAGGAGTTTAAACGACACACAATATAAAGGGAAGGATTACATGGGATATGTAAGAACGGTGACGATGAGGAAAGCGCATGAGGAGGCTGCCCATCGCATAGCCACCGAGCAATTGATAGTTATTCCGCTCGAGGAGGATATTCTAGGGGTTGATCGCCAAGCACTTCTATCATGGGATATGCTAGCCGTATGGGTGGCCTAGACAGATTGATATCCAACACATATTTGTTTGGATGAAGTAAGTTTCTTAGTAAATAATTTCATATTCTAATATTCTGACTACTAGATAGTGTTTTAAATACCGGAATTAATACCGTAATAATGTAGGATATTGAAATTGAGAGTGATCCCCGAGAAGAATATTCCATCTGATCAATACGGATTCCTGTGCCCCTTTATTTTATCTTTATTTATTGCGGATTTCTCCTTCCAACAACGGGTAGATTATATTGCTCAGCAATTGGCGACAACCAAGAAGTTGATTTTTGGCGCTTATAATGAAAAAGGGTAATAAACAAATTAATATTACGTTTCCCCCTACAATTGCATTTTCATAACTAATATATGTACTTCTTAATAATGATGATGTCTCTTGATGTAGGACTCATTGGGTGCTAGCAGCCATCATGCCGACAAGGAATAAAGTTTTCTGGTTGGACTCTTTACATCATCAACCAAGCGAGACTTTTAAGCGCTTGATTAATATGTAAGTTTATAATATTGATTTATTTATAATAACATTTTCAATTTTTATTTATAGAAAAAAGCTCATTTTTGCCCTAAAAAAATGAGTTTCTGCCTCCTTTTTTATTTTTAAAAAAAAGGGCCTTTGAGAAGAAAAGAGCAAACGAGCAGGATCAACCCACGAAAGATTCTGATGTTGGCCCTGATTTTATTACGATAACAGGGGTACGTGCTCAAATACAATAACATTAAGTGGAAAATCTGGGTTTAATACTAATACATACAATACCTAAAGTTCAAGATTCTGATGTGAGCCTTCTCTCGTCTGTTTGTTTTTATGTAATAATAGGCCCTCGCCGACGGATAGCATACAATGTGGATACTACGCTTGTCGGTTCATGTTGGAGATTATTAGGCGATGATATATCATTATTCCAGAAAAGGTTAGTAATTTAATAATGTGTTTATTACTTTTTTCAAATTAGAGCTAATGTTGTCTTGCTTGCTGCTATATATACCATGATGTTGCTAATGTTGTCTTGCTTTGCTTTGCTATATTATATACCATAATGTCTTCTCTTTGTTTTTTCCGCAATATGCAATCAACCCGTCATGATTGAGCGTACTCAAATATAGATATAGACGAGGTAAGAGACATGTGGGGCAACTACGTCTTAGAATATAAAAATGCATGATACTCAGAGTTTAGATCAACTTATTAGTAAATTTTTTGTTGAAGTTAGGGAAAGATTAGTTCATGTAAATTCAACTCCTTGTAAGTATATATATATATATATATATATATGTATATATATGTATATATATATATATGTATATATATATATATGTATATATATATATATATATATATATATATATATATATATATATATATATATATATATATATATATGATGCGATTGTTGTGGTTGAATTGAATCTATTGAGTTCGATGAACTCAAATTTGTGATTTATGTTGGTCTTTGGTATATGGTGTCTTTGCGATATATGCAGGTTTTTGAATGGCATGAAACAAATTTAATTTTTCAAAACATTAGGAGTTCGTAATAAAAACGGTTACTAAAAGAAAAAACCGTTGTGAAGACTTTTCACAACGGTTAATAAAAAAAACACCGTTGTGAATGACTTTCACAAATACCCGCGCATAATATTCAACAACAGGTTTTAAACGAAGAACCGTTGTTAAAAGTCTTCACAATTTTGAAGGTAAAGTTACAACAACAGTTGCTTCAACTAAGAACCGTTGTTACTAACAATTTCAACAACGGGTATGTAGCATAAACCCGTTGTCAAAAGACTTCACAATTTTGGAGGGAAAGTTACAACAACGGTTATACATACGACAACCGTTGTTATATTATTCTCTCCAAAATTTTGAAACACTTTCCATAACGGAGAACACCCAACAACAACGGCTTTTAACCGTGGTGAATACTTTAGACAACGGTTTCATTAAATAACCAAACCGTTGTAAATACCTTCTACAACGGCCGCTTTAACAACGTCCGCTTTTTGTTTTTACAACGGTTTTTACCCGTTGTTATAGGCTGTATCTGTAGTAGTGTAGTGAATGAAAATCTGCTTCCTACTTTGTGCCTTCGTGTTGCTTGTTGTTGCTTTGTTGTGAACGACTCTTTGCCTTCACTCTTCTAACAAGCCGTGTTTGTGGGATCGACACTAGGATCCCGACTCACACCCCGAGACCGATTACGAATGCCTAGTGCTTGACAAACACTAGTGCTTGACACTCTCATTGCAATCTTGTCGAGTGTTGTCGAGACCCGAGTATCGTGCTAGTGAGCGATCCTTCACTAGTACGAAGATCCTTGTCACTTGCATATTGCCTTGAGCCGGGCAAGGGTGCGCGCCACGATCCGATAAAAGTATCGGACCGTGAAACCTTGCTTAGTTTTAAGGTCAAAAGTTGTAATATATTGGTGGAATTATCATTGGCAGTGGTACTTGATGGTGTCGATGATGATCAAATATTGTCCATTTCTTTCAAGATCAATATCAAAGGGCAAGAGATGGATGTATTTACAAATTCTGAAGCTCAAGGTTAGTTTCCCACCTTAAAATTATTACTGTAGCATGGTTTGAGTAAATTTCATTCTGAGATCTCTTGTATTCATAGTATATTCTTTCTGTGATATACGATATTTTTTTCACTTCAGTTTAAAACGGGTCTTGACCTTAAAATAACGGGTCATTTTGGGTCACAGGTGACCATAGAAGACCGGGTCGAGTCCCAGTTTACGGGCCAGGACAAGTTTTGATAGGTTTAGTCTAAGTCTAAAATTTTTCTGATATGCAAGTCACATGAACGGTCTATTTTTAACCCTAAAATAACGGGTCATGGGTGACCCTAGAAAACCGGATGGGGTTTGGTTTATGGGTTGGGACAATTTTTGATAGTCTACGCCTCGACGCCTCGACGGTCTAAAATTTTAATGATATGCAAGTCACACAAATTCACTTCTTACAAATAGTCAAATAATCTAAAACCTCCTCGTAAAGTCATAACTGCATAAAGTCTAGAAACTCCTCACACAAATACGTAAAGTCTAAAACCTTCTCACAAACATGCAAATAAAGTCTAAAGTTTGCTCAAACCAACTAAAAAAACAACATAAAACTTTGCTAACTCGGGTAACTAGCTCATTCACTCAACCACAACCACTGCTCGATTCAATTGCCGCCGCCATTGCCGACGTTGAAAAAAAAAATACTATTGTTATTTATATTAAAAAATGAAATAAGTTCAAACTAAATGAGCTATAAATCAGATATAAAATAAGTTCAAACTAGTTTACTAGCTAATTCAATCAAATGTTCTGACAACCATCGCCAATCGGACTTGTTACTAGCCTTTTTAATGATTCTAATTAGAGACTTGTTTGACTAAGCAAATGCCCAAATGAACCTCAATGAAACTTGCGAAATACAATACACCATCATGTGGCTTCTCTATTATTGAACTCACATCCGCGTGGACTAAATCCAACACGTGACTAAGCCATTTCCAAGTCGCTCATTGAAATGCCACCCTATTTTGTTTCCCCCACCAAACACACATGGTTAGTTGCACATGTTTTAATATAGGGCGGCGGATTTGCTTACGAGCGAGGATTTGTAGGCCTTTCTTGCTCATATGCTTTATCCTTTTGTGTCGTAGCTAGGTTCTCCAATACCGTTTTTAGAGAACTATCATTTCCCATTCGTATACCAATCACCAAAAACAGCCACAACCAGCACCCACCCCCACTCTCGTTAGTCGACGATGCCGGCGGCCGGCAACACACACTGTTGTTTTCAGTGTCCATCACCAATAAAATACCCTCTTCCACTCCTAAAACACTAGATTTGGGGCAAAGTTGTTTTTAGGGGAAATCACTAAGGGGACCTTTGGTTCATCAAAGACAAAGAGAATCAATTATAGAAAGGGGAATAGGGGAAATGAATGAGATTCATACTTCAGATTGTTATGCACTTGGCTTACGTGGGCGTGGAGGTCGAGAGAATAGGTAAAATTAATAGCTTCTGATACATTGTTGACTTTATAGGTTTAATTGCAAAATACGACCTATTAATTTCAATATTTTCGAAATACTACATATTGTATTTATTTTTTCAAATTACTACCTACAAAATACAAAGTTACAACTTTTCCTAAGTTGCTAGCTAACAGCTAGCTTTCAACATTCACCTTTTACGTCTATTAAAACATGTCACATCATCATCATTATTTAAAAAAAATTGAAAAAATCATAACATTAAACACTAATTAAAGCACAATAAATATTAATATTTATTTTCTACTTCGTATTTGTTAAGAAAATTAAACAAAAAATTAAACTTAAAATTTCTAATATTACACACAAATTATAATTCTCACCATAATATTTCAAAATAATGCTAATCATTCAATCTACCTTGAACTATTGTTCAGAAATAAAAATTTCTATTTTGAAAATTTTTTTGTGTTGAATTAATTACATAGCTAAATAAAATTGAAAACAACAATAATAATAACAATAATCGTGACAAAACATTAATAAACATAACAATATTCGTGGCAAAATATTAATAATCCGTGACAAACATTTAGTAAATTGTGGAAAATATATTTTGACGATATATTATGGCAGTATAGTTATAGATTGATAAAAAAGTTCTGACCAGTTCTTTTTGTCAACAGGGCTCAGTGCGACGTGACAATAGAGCTAACCCCGTGAATTCTCACGAGTAATAGAACGAGTTTCTTTCATAAAAAGACAAAAAAAAAAGAAAACCACTACTTTATTGACACTTACTCAATAGTCACTCCTTTTTCACCGACTCCTCAAGATCCAAAGACCTTCTCACGATCAACACAAAGTATCACCCTCTCTTCAAGATTCGGTCGACACGCAATTTCATTTACCAAGGTTTATTAATTACGTTGTTATTGATTTTTTACTTGTATAAATTGATCCGTCCAATTGTTGATTTAGTTATTTTTAAATTGTTGGATTAATGTGAACAAGTGCTTTTAATTGAACTACTCTACCAATAAATTTCTCTTAAGATGGATATATCCGTTTTAAATAAGAATTTGTGTTATTAAGAAGATCTACTTTTAACAGATTTATAAGAAAATGTTCATTTTAATTCATTTATAAAAAGTTATGTCGATCCCAAATTATTTTTGGACTAAGACTCCAAAGTAGTGTTGTTGGTATTTGAATATAAATTTTGTTTGTTTGTTCTATTTCCCTCTTTCTGTTTTGGATCCATATGATTGATTATATGAGAGTAAATAAGTGTGTTTTGTGTGGTCCAAATTAACTTTCTTATTTCTTGTGCAAAAAGAAAAGGGAAGAATATAGTAAATAGGAGGGAGTAATATTTTCTTGTAGATGTCAGTCACGGTTCAATGCAGCACTTGTATGCGTATGTTTCACGGACCAAATTTTCAAATTACACGACACTACTAAATTGAATTGAATTGAATTGTATTGTTTTTATATTTGTGGGTTTTGGCAATGTGGGCTTGCAACTTCAGGGTTGCACTCTGGTAATTAGGGCCATGGAAGGTGGAGTTGCAGTTTGCACAATGAACCGTTTGAGACTTCATTCTAAAAATTAAAGACATGTTTAAACATATGGATTGCCAAATATTTCCGTCTTTATGACATGTTTCCATCTTTAAAGACATGTTTCCGTCTTGAGTTTATGACGGGCAAATACATACCAAATCACCCATTTATTGCCTAGTAATTGCCAAATATTTCGTCTTTATAGTATTATTTGACCCGTCTTAAACTTAAGACAGATCTTAAGCAAAGATTTATTGATAATTCAAATTAAAAAACACAAATCAACAACAATTAGACTGATCTATAGTAAGTAATTGTCCGTCTTAAGCAAAGATTTACTGATAATCCAAATTAAAGAACACAAATTAATAACAATTAGATAGATCTACAATAACTTTTTGTTCGTCTAAAAAAAAGATTTACTGATAGTCCTGTCTCAAACAAAGATTTACTGATAATCTAAATTAAAGAACACAAATCAACAATAAATATCAACCACAACCTATCTAATGTTCCAAACAAAAACACCAATTTATATAAACGATAATGGGTCCATTCAAAGTTCTTAGATCTGAAAATTCCGTAAAAATCAACCTGGAAAATTGATGAAAATTGATGTTGAAGCTGAGTGGCGGTGAATTGTGATAGAAGGTGGATGGAAAATGAGTGTAGACAAGGACTATCAGTAAATCTTTTTTTTTAGACGAACAAATAGTTATTGTAGATCTATCTAATTGTTATTAATTATTATTATTATTATTTTATTGAAGGATGCGCGCAGCTCTCATATATAGAAAAATAAAAGTTTACATGAAATTGGTGGGGAGCCGAGAGACAATCTGGGTCCCCACCCCCTTAGCACACCAAAGCTAAGTCTAGTAAAAATATAAGCGGTCACCCGAGCCTCCGCATCCTGAGATACCGAGAATTTTTGGATCCGCTTGAGTAGGGTAACAACATCCGAACTCAGCTCTCCAAGCGAAGAAAAAGAGAAGGGAAAGAAATTATAACCAGCTACCGCGCATAACTCCTCATACTTAGCACACTTACGCTGAACAGCATCAACGACAACTCGCTCGGGCATAAAATCGGTCATCCCAGTCTGAGTCAGGCCTATTTCACAGAAAGTTCTAGATCTTTCTTTTAGCTTTCCAACGCCACCAAAATCACCTTATTCCGAGTCTTGTAGAGAAAGTTATGCCTAAAATACGACAGGCTGTGAAACGCGCTTTCTTGCGAAGGAGGAACCCGCTGAGGAAAGGACGCAGCAAGTGCTGCGCCTCTTCCAAGGAACGCAGCATCTGCTGCGCCTTTTCCCCGGGCTTTCTTTTTGTCCAAATTTCCGTGTTTTAACCTAAGTCGGTTGTTTCCGGATCTTTCTCTCATTTCCTAAACCTAATTCCGTGATTAGTATAAATAGGGACTTTCGTTCCTCATATTTCTCACGCGAGTGTCCGCCTTCTCTTCTCCCTTTGCATTCTAGACCACGTTCTTACTTTTTGGCGTCTACGTGCTTGAACTTTCGACCACGTAAGCTCGGATATTTCTAAGTACCGGCCTCGTTTTGCATGACCGACCAATTGGACCAACTCCACATCAATCAACATTAATCAATCTTGTTCGTTTTCCTCTTAGAGGGCACTTTCGTCATACATTCGAGTCGAGCATCACTAAACGTTAACTTAGTCAATCTCGTTTCGTCAAACATGTAAGTCTGAGGGTGTAAATCCTTCTTTTATTTATTGTACTTTATTATTGTATGTAAGATTTATGTCGAAAATACTCTTAAAACCGATTTATAAAACCTTATTTTAAAACCCTTTTTACGGATTATCAGGAGACAAACGTCGAGAAAGGACGCAGCAACTGCTGCGCCTCTTCGAAAGGATGTAGCATCTGCTGCACCTCTTCCTGAGGCTGTTGCAGTTCCTGCTTTCTTTCTTCTTCCTTCGTCTTCTGTTCATCCTTTTGTTTTCGCTTTGTTATCAACTGTTCATTGTTTCGTTGACACAATAATTTGAGTATGATAATTTTAACATGTTAATTATTAATATTTAATTCATCATTAATTTCCCGACTTAAATCCCTTATAATTCATATTTGCGGGTTTTCGTCATTAAAATCAATTCGGGTTTTTTAGAGGTTCGATTTATCCATATTGAGTCTCTGGAACTCGTCGTTGGTATATTTGCATCTGTTGTTTATCGTCACCATCATTAATTCGTCATTAACAAACCTAATTAACCTATTTAATTCGTTAATAATTTATTAATCTTGTAATTAATTCGTTCTATTTAATTTAATCCTTGTTTTATTGTTTTTATGACTCATTCACATGTAAAT
Organism: Silene latifolia; assembly: GCF_048544455.1. NCBI lineage: Eukaryota > Viridiplantae > Streptophyta > Magnoliopsida > Caryophyllales > Caryophyllaceae > Silene > Silene latifolia. The sequence continues at coordinate 22,826,093 of NC_133530.1, read as the reverse complement.
AATCTGTTAAGCACTTCTATCCGAGTCAAATAATATAACTAAGCATTAAAATCACCAACGAATATTAACAATTTGCAATTCCGGCTTCACAGCCAGAACTGAGCTCAGGAACAGACGCAGCAACTGCTGCGCCTCTTCCAAGGGACGCAACTCTGCTGCGCCTGTTCCTGGTTGAATTCTGTCTCTGAACTTCCGTTTTTGCTTCGACCTAGTTTATTAATTACGTATTAATTAACTATTATTCGTATTATCACCCTTAATCTGTTCTTATATTTATTTATTCTTTCTTTTCTAAAATTATCCGTTTTAAATGTATTTTCGACATAAATCAATAAATCCGATGTAATTATTGTAATTTTCTTCATTGTATTATTATTGTATTTCTTTTGTTGTATTGCTTTTATGCCTTCACATGTAATCCACATTAAATTTCTACTTCGACCCAATTGTATGCTAAATTACGTGATAACCGACTTAGTTTAATTCTCACATGCCAGGATTAAAACGTTGGATGTTGCATTGCATGCATATAACCTTCACCATATCGAGTATAGATAGTCTCCCTAATCATTAGTAGAGGCCGCTATCGAGGCGGGCGGGATTAGGTGTTCGATCAAAAGAGCTTCCTAATACGTACCCTCACCCCTTACTCCAGATCTCTGTGAACATCCGTGTTCATTGGCATCCACGAGAGTCATTCTAAACATAGAATGCTAAGGGTAACGAATTCTTGGTGTTCATGTCAGTACTTTGTGTCTTGACATGGCATGAAGTATTCGAACGGTTTCCAATTTTCCACAATAAATTGGTGGCGACTCTACAAATGCACAAGAAAAGCTTGCTCGCTTTTTGCCCCCGTGGGCCCGCGTCCACAGTTTGGCGACTCTGCTGGGGACTAATACACTTACGTGTAGCCAAGGGTGAAACTTGAACAAGGTTAGGGAATAGTTTGTATGAGACAGTTGTCGGTTTTCATAACTCGGTCTTCCTAGATCGTTTATTCGGCCTTCCTTGGCCCAACCCAACCCATTCGACCAATCGTCCCGTCTAAACGGTCCAAATTTTTATTTGGGCCTAAGGATGGATAGTGATTGACGCCAACCATACCATGGTACTTACTCCTGTTTATATCAAGGACTTTCACTATTCGAGGAAATGGACTAGGAATCGGCCTTACTCCTGTTTGGTACGAGCCTCTCCACAGACCCCGGGTTTGATTGTTCGTTATGGAAACCCACCCTTTAAACCAAAACCCTTTTAAATGCACTCAGCATCCCGTTATAATGCACGTATATATGTTTGTATCATAAGTGATCACCTTTTTTGTAAACAAAACCATGACGAATTTTGTAAAATCAAATATCATTTTCAAAATGTAAACATTTTCAAAACAACGCAAAATAAGCCGAAACTCTGTCCATATATCGAGTCAAACTTCGGGCCTAAAACCCATTTCAAAATCCGTGTAAAAAAAACGAAAAAAACAACCGAAAAAAAACGAAAAAAAAAAAAACAACAAAAAAAAAATGTGTTCTAATCAAAATATTTTTCAAACCATTTAAATGTAAATGTGTAAATTCAATTGGGCTAAGTTAAAGTTCAAACCGACTATGTCCTAGTTCGAACTCTGTAAAGTTATAAACCCGACTTTTCCTACTTTTTGGGTCTTTTCAAATTCGAGTCAAGTCCTAAGGCGTCACGCCGTCATTTTGGACCCCCTACCCTAATTTAGTTAGGATCTAAACATTTCCAAACCTCGACTCACACACTCGAGGCTAACACATCGAGTCATTCCAAAATCGGTCTCTTCAATTCTCCTAGTACACGTTCGGGACACACCTACCCGAACCTCGAGTCAAGTCTGTCTTAAACACGCGTCTTAGAATCACGTGTCATCAATCCCGTCAATCAAGTCAACCACATAAATGTCACTCTGTCAAAGTCAACACTCGAGTCTAAAGGTCAAGGTCAAACACCGTGAATCCAAACACGACATTTCCTGGATTCATAAGTCAAGAATCTAGTCATGTCGTCTGGTCATGTATCCTTCGTTTGTTGCCTTAGTATGCGTGATCCCATGTCAAATCAAGTTGTAATGCGCATCATTTTCTTCTCGGTAGGAATTCTGCAATTTCCAATGAAAGTGTTCAAGAACGTTTATCTGTCGAAGTCAAGGGACTAAGTGCTATAGTCATTAGCTTCAGGCCACCGTCGAAGACTTGAGAACTCGTGTCACCAATATGGAAGACAAGACAGACATGATGAAACCTTTACCATCCTCTGATACCCCAAGGCCAAGTTATAGCTTCAACACGACTCACTCATCTAAGAAGGCCAATGAAGACAAGGGAGTCAGTCTCTTGGAAACTCCACTCAGAAGGCCGGGACGAGCTCATAAGGAATTCGTTGACCTCGGAACCACATATAAAGTAGCTCTACAAAGACTAGTTTCCCAAGGAAAACTTCATCCAATTGGCCCAACCCCGGATCCCGAAAAGATACTGCCTAGGTGGAAGGGGAATTCATATTGTCAGTACCATCAAGGTAGGGGACACGATACGGAGGAATGCTTTTATCTAAAGCATATTATTCAGGATATGATCGAGGATGGCAAGCTTCCAATGCCACCATTTGTGGAGCAATTTGACGGGACCGACCCTCTTGGGTCTAACAGCACTAAACACGATGAAGAATCATTCCTAGACTTTTCTCATCTCCTCGATCCTCGTGATGACAAAGAAATCAAAGCACCGAAGGAGGACGATTTCCAAAGTGGAATGCTCATGCTTTAATCTCTCGGCTTTCCAACATGGGGAATCAATTTAGGGAGCCATTGATACTTTAATAAGCAATATTGAGAACCGTCCCAGAAGAAACCTCTCCTCTTATATCTAGGGAGCCATTGATACTTTAATCTCTTGGCTTTCCAACATGGGGAATCAATTTGCTGAAATGGATAAGAAGCTTGAGACCCAATCTTTCAAGATGAAGAGTGTCCAGACAAACCCTCGACCTCATGGTCTCGAGGAGAAAGCAAAAAGTGAGCAATTTATTCCTAGTTCTTCCCATCCAAGAATCAAAATCAACAATGGCGGCCTCATGGAGCCTTCGTCAAAGAAATTAAACAACTTTCCCAGGTCATTCACGAATCTAGGAATACCTTATGCCCTAGCCTTGAACAAATTATCCTCTCTAGGTCTCCTTCAACCAATAGGACCTACACCAGATCCAGAAAAGAAATCTAAATTGTGGGATGGCAATTCATATTGTCAATACCATAGGGGTAGAGGGCATGTCACCGAAAATTGTTATAAGCTCAAGCATGTCATACAAGATGGGATCGAGGATGGTAGGATTTATGTCTCACTCCTAAAATTTTTGGGTACAGAAGTTAAGCGGTCTTATGGGGAGTTCAATATCGCAGATGATCAAAAAGATGAACGATCCACCATCATTTGGTGAAAAGAATAAAAATAGATTCACAAATACCCGACCAGTCGAAGGAGGCGACATCGGTTAAGGACGTTATTGACTGTCTACACCCAGTTTACGCCTCTCATTTGAAAGGTGGCATCAAAACCGTTGAAAACTTATCGGCAGAGGTTGTTCATATCAATGAAGTCATCCAAGGAGGTTCACCGTCCACATCTACGCCTAACAATGAAACAATCCGCATTAACGACGTAAAGTTTATAGAACCTTCACCGGAAAGAGGAACTCGGCATTCAAGGTCATACTCCAATTTAGGCATGCCGTATACGGTAGCCTTTAAAAGACTCTTTGCCAAAGGACTGATCCAACCAATCGGTCCAACCCCATACCCTAGATATGAGAGGAGAGGTCGCTTCTGGGACGGTTCTCAATATTGCTTATTCCATAGGGGTAATGGACACGACACTGAATAATGTTCCAAACTCAAATATACCATCCATCATATGCTCGATCACGGCAAGATATCTTTCTCGACCCTCGATCCGTTAAGAGAAAAGAATGACCCTCATGGGTTTCTTACTCTTCAAAGACAAGAAGATCTCTTGGGCCTTTACCCTTCTAGTATTCCCAATGATGAGGACGAGGTGTTCAAATGGGTGAATGCTCAAAGACAGATACCGCAGCCAATTGCTGGAAGAGAAAATGCTCAAGCGTGGGCCGATGATTACGAGTCTATATCTAAGATCACATCAAAGTCCGAGTCCGAGTCCGAGTCTTAGGCTTTCTATCTCATATTTGTTCTAGTATCTTTCTTCTTGTCCATTTCCATTCCTAGTGACAACCTGGGGGCTGTCCCACGAGTCACATGTCTTCTCGAGTCTATGTTAAATACATTCATTATTCATTTCAATAAAAGTACAATTTTCCATCCACATATTCTATCATGTCTCTTCCTTTCCCCTTTTCCTGTGACAACAAGAATTAATTTGAGACATTTTTTTAAAAAAATGAGCAATTAACAACACATGTCAGTCAATGTGAGTGCACTTAGATGATGTTCCATTCCAAGTTATAGAGGACCTGAAATTCCGTGTTCTTTTCTTACCTATTCCATGTCTGGCAATAGAAACCTCACTATAACCCCAGTTTAGGACAAGCCTATCTCAAGGGATTCTAGGACAAATCCAGACCATCTCCCTTGTTAACGATTTATGACGGAAGGCAAGCCCATTCCTCACAATAAACAACCCATGGTTACTAAAAGGCCAACCCGGTTTACACAAAAGATGCTAGTCTGACCGAAATCCATGGTAGCAAGCAAATCCAAGACGATACGAGCCATGATCAAAGACAAAAGGCTCAATCAAGAGAAATGACCAAGATCAATATCTAAGACAAAAGAGTCAAAAGAACAAGGTTCAATCAATCAAGTCAATGTCAAATACCCAAAGTCAAAGTTATCTTCAAAAAAAAAAAACTTGAATCAAGAATCTGAGCAAAAAGCCAAGATATATTCTAGATCAAGAATTTGCGTCTGAATCAAGAACAAGCCTGAAATCAAATACTGAACGGAATAATGCTGAAATCTATATAGAATCAAGACATTGATGAAGATGGTCAGCTAGCACCCTCACTTAGCCTTCCACATTACACACCCTAAGTCCTTCTCGAGACCGTTACAAGGAGATAGTTACGAATTTTGAGAATCCTCTCAAGCTCGTCAAGAATACCCATCCTTTAGGGCCAAGACATGGAAACTTGAACCCACATCAATTAACCTACCTTTTATGTGCTCAGGCTACATCAAGCCAAGAGACTCCATTTCCAACCCATATTACAAGCCATAACCCCATAAAGCCTTAACTCCACAAAATCAAGCTCCAGAGATTTGTTCATCAAAACCTCTTATTACCAAGCTCCATTTTCCAAATATCCAATCCAGTTTCACTTTGACCCATACACGGAGTCTTCGAATACTTTGATATCCAGAACGGGACGTACCCAATTAATCCTTAGGTTCCACTAAGTGTGCTCACATGACAAGGAAATTTTTACAAATTAGTTATACCTCTTTGGTCTATGATCAGAGAGAGTTATCTCAAATCAATTCTTCGAGTCACCAAAGGAATATTACTCTTGTGACCCATGCACTTTAAGGCCCTAACAACTTAGCTTAGGCACACACTTGAACTACGAGCATGGTTTGATTTCACCTCGTCAGGTAGATACGTAGGCAGTCCTTTCTTACACAAGAAGGATACAACCACAACACCTAAATAAATTAACCAAACCTCAGAACTACGATCTGCTTTGATTTCACTTCACGTGAATACGTAGGCAGTCCTCAAGGACACAACCATCCCAACTTTCAACCTCAACTATCAACTTTCTACCTCAACCATCAACCATCTCAATTAACAACTTTCAGCCACCTCAATTATCAACCATCACAATTTTCAACCTTCCAACCTCAATTTCTATTTATACCTCTTTACTAGGGGCTCCTTATTGTCGCCCAGTCTCTTCTTTTTACAAAAATCTAGAGATATCTTCTCATCCTGGGGGCTTCTCTTCCGAGATGCCACCATTCCTTTATTCCTTTCTTATTTTAAGCCAAGCTAGTACTCGTTCCGGACAATGACAAAGGTCTTGGATCGACTCTCCAAGTTATCATGCCTCAGAGAGGGGTCTCTCTTGCAGCAAGTGGCAGCAAAGATGTCCAAGTAGACAGATGGTCTATGCCTCATGGCTTGCCTTTATATGCCTTCATCATTCTTGCAATTCTTCTACCTTTGGAACTGATACGCATTGTCACCCACACTTGGCTAGGGGTTGTGCATGCTTAAGCAAAGTCTGTCTAGGTCATCCCTTTGTCGCGTCAAATCTAAGTTGGTATCGCGTCAGTCCAAGCTAAGTCTATATTTTGCGTCCGTATAAGGTCTACGCCGCGTCAGTCACGTGTCTAGAGCCCATTTGAATATGCATAACGCATTACAAACGATGAACTTCTTTGAAGAAGTTTTAAACGACTTTTATAAAGAAACAGCTTTTGTAAAACCTATGTGTTTCCTCGTTCGAGGTCGATGTGATAATTGCTTACGTGCACATATTAGATTGCATTCTACTAACCATGCAGGTAAGTAATATCAGCAGTACTTTATCAAGACTTCGCTTGCAACAACGAGCGGATTTTATCTGACGGTGTTTCGACACACCACAATAATCCCCCAGCGAGAGTTCATGACAGCCGATTGTTCTTCTTGAGACATGGTGATTCAACCACAATAATCACCCAACGAGAGTTTGCTTGAGGACAGAGACAGGCAGATTCCCCAGAATCATCGTTTCATCACCCAACGAGAGTTTGGTTGAGGACAGAGACAGGCAGATTCCCCAGAATCATCACCCAACGAGAGTTTGCTTGAGGACAGAGACATGTAGATTCCCCAGAATCATTGTTTTATTCCCCAGTGAGAGTTTGCTTGAGGACAGAGACAAGCAGATTCCCCAGATTCATCGATATTTCACCCAGTAAGTTCCTAAACTTAACCCTAGGATCCCAAATCCTCTTAGGTTCACAAGCCTTTAAGTTCCCATACCCGCCGTCCTTTTAGGTTCATATACCCAGGTTCACACACCTAGCTTCTTTTAAGTTCCCAAACTCCCTAGAGTTCATATACACTTTACCCTTTAGGATCACCTTTTATCTTTAGAATCACACTTCCTTAGAGTTCTTACACCCAAACCTTGGTTACTCTTTAAGTTGAACTTATATTTGGCCTTCTTCCCGTCGATGCTTTCCTTTAGGGTCCCACACCCTAGCACAATCCTTATATATCTTTTAGGTTTTAATCTTAGCTCCTACGCTTGCCCTTAGCTCCTACGCTTACCCTTAACTCCTACGCAAATCCGGAAGCATCTCGAGAAAGAAGTCTCAGGTATGGTCTTTTATTATGCCTGGCGAGCCTCCTTACGTAGTCTAATGGACTTTAAACGATCCTCCCCGATAGTCGACAGACTCTAAAATGTTCCCGACGACAGGTCCTTGGTTCAGACCCCTTGAACCGCCTCGCGTCGCCATAGTCGTCAGGTTGTAATCTTCGATTGACCTGATGGCTATACTTTGACTTTCGCCTTGTCCAAGCCTCGGTCAAAGTGGGGGCTCTGTAGATACCTCATTTCTGCACCTCCCGCAAACCACCCGGTGATGATTGGGCCGCATGTTTGGTATACGGAACGATTTATGACAATTCATAAGTTTATCGTCAAGTGATAGCTCAAATACTTGTGTCTACCTCATGGTTTTCATCTAGGTGTCATTACGGTCGTTTTGGCAGTAATTAGGGTACATTTGGAGTCCGGGTCAAAAAACCGTCTTCATTTCCTAAAACCGTCAAATCCCGAGTCAAAGCAATGTGCTTGTCTACCTAAGGTTAGGATGTCATAAAATGTTGAGATTACATCTCATTTTGAGTCTCATGTCACTTCTTTAGGCTAAACTTAAAAGTTTACAATACAAAATGTGCATTTCATTTAGCTAAAAGGACAACCCGACCTTTAGGCCCATTTTACGAGGTCATAAGGACTTTTTTGAGTCAGGCCTATTTCACAGAAAGTTCTAAACCTTTCTTTTAGCTTTCCAACGCCACCAAAATCACCTTATTCCGAGTCTTGTAGAGAAAGTTAAGCCTAAAATACGACAGGCAGTCAAACGCGCTTTCTTGCGCAAGAGGAATCCGCTGAGGAAAGGACGCAGCAAGTGCTGCGCCTCTTCCAAGGAACGCAGCATCTGCTGCGCCTTTTCCCCGGGCTTTCTTTTTGTCCAAGTTTCCGTGTTTTAACCTAAGTCGGTTGTTTCCGGATCTTTCTCTCCTTTCCTAAACCTAATTCCGTGATTAGTATAAATAGGGACTTTCGTTCCTCATATTTCTCACGCGAGTGTCCGCCCTTCTCTTCTCCCTTTGCATTCTAGACCACGTTCTTACTTTTTTGCGTCTACGTGCTTGAACTTTCGACCACGTAAGCTCGGATCTTTCTGAGTACCAGCCTCGTTTTGCATGACCGACCAATTTGACCAACTCCACATCAATCAACTTTAATCAATCTTGTTCGTTTTCCTCTTAGAGGGCACTTTCGTCATACATTCGAGTCGAGCATCACTAAACGTTAACTTAGTCAATCTCGTTTCGTCAAACATGTAAGTCTGAGGGTGTAAATCCTTCTTTTATTTATTGTACTTTATTATTGTATGTAAGATTTATGTCGAAAATACTCTTAAAACCGATTTATAAAACCTTATTTTAAAGAGAAAATTGTTGATTACAGCCTTTTATAAACCCCATTTTGAAAATTACAGCCTTATATAATTTTTTTTGAAAATTACATCCAAAATATTACTTTTCTTCTAAAATTGCACCAACTTGAGGTTTTTGGTGATTTTTGATGATGTTTTTATGATGTATCCTTTATTATTTGAGAGCCTACTTACCCAGATTTTTTACCTCTCCTTAACACAAACCAATTAATCACCCCAAACATCATAAAAACATCATAAAAATTCACCGAAATCCTCAAGTTGGTGCAATTTTAGAAGAAAAGTAATATTTTGGATGTAATTTTCAAAAAAAATTATATAAGGCTGTAATTTTCAAAATGAGGTTTATAAAAGGCTGTAATCAACAATTTACCCTATTTTAAAACCCTTTTTACGGATTATCAGGAGACAAACGTCGAGAAAGGACGCAGCAACTGCTGCGCCTCTTCGAAGGGATGTAGCATCTGCTGCGCCTCTTCCTGAGGCTGCCGCAGTTCCTGCTTCCTTTCTTCTTCCTTCGTCTTCTGTTCATCCTTTTGTTTTCGCTTTGTTATCAATTGTTCATTGTTTCGTTGACACAATAATTTGAGTATGATAATTTTAACATGTTAATTATTAATATTTAATTCATCATTAATTTCCCGACTTAAATCCCTTATAATTCATATTTGCGGGTTTTCGTCATTAAAATCAATTCGGGTTTTTTAGAGGTTCGATTTATCCATATTGAGTCTCTGGAACTCGTCGTTGGTATATTTGCATCTGTTGTTTATCGTCATCATCATTAATTCGTCATTAATAAACCTAATTAACCTATTTAATTCGTTAATAATTTATTAATCTTGTAATTAATTCATTCTATTTAATTTAATCCTTGTTTTATTGTTTTTATGACTCAATCACATGTAAATAATCTGTTAAGCACTTCTATCCGAGTCAAATAATATAATTAAGCATTAAAATCACCAACGAATATTAACAATTTGTAATTTCGGCTTCACAGCCAGAACTGAGCTCAGGAACAGACGCAGCAACTGCTGCGCCTCTTCCAAGGGACGCGGCTCTGTTGCGTCTGTTCCTGGTTGAATTATGTCTCTGAACTCCCGTTTTTGCTTCGACCTAGTTTATTAATTACGTATTAATTAACTATTATTCGTATTATCACCCTTAATCTGTTCGTATATTTATTTATTCTTTCTTTTCTAAAATTATCCGTTTTAAATGTATTTTCGACATAAATCAATAAATCCGATGTAATTATTGTAATTTTCTTCATTGTATTATTGTTGTATTTCTTTTGTCGTATTGCTTTTATGCCTTCACATGTAATCCACATTAAATTTCTACTTCGACCCAATTGTATGCTAAATTACGTGATAACCGACTTAGTTTAATTCTCACATGCTAGGATTAAAACGTTGGATGTTGCATTTCATGCATATAACCTTCAACATATCGAGTATAGATAGTTTCCCTAATCATTAGTAGAGGCCCGCGTCCACAAATCGACACACACATCATGCCTCCTGTCCCAGGAATAAAGCGGCAAATCCGCAGGACGAAAAGAGCTACCATGTCCGACAACCAAACCGATATCAACCTCCTTACCCATAGAAATACCAGACCTATAGCAGATGTCGAATAAGGTGTCACGAACGAGGTTCTGCCGATGCTTAACACCAACAGTACCTATAATCATGATATCCATAAAATTCAATTCACAAGATCAAACTCGACAAAACCCCATAAAATTCGTTCAATTCATCGCCAACTCCCAACACTTAATCATGATATCCATCGCATTGAGAATAGCATACAGATCATCCCAACTTTTTTTCTGTTCTTGATAGCCTGGCTGTCTGAGATAAATGGTGCACAAGCAAAATGAAAAATGATGGCAATTATTCAGACGTTGAGAATACATCAACAGACTAAAGAGCAGATCAGCATATACGTAATGAAAAGATTGAAACGAGGGATGCGAATGATGGTAACTTGAGATGTTAAGGATTATGAAGGGAGAGAGTTATAACCAAGTTGGTTAAGAATATATGTAATGGAAAGGTAGCTTTAGATAGAGGGAAAAGAATGGTGTATAAAGAGCTTAGATTGAGTTATGCAGCGATGTGGATTTGTAGATAGAGATTTAGTTTGGGGAATTTGGTTTATCAAGAGGTGGGCTAGTGTGTGCTTTTCTTGGGCAATTAACGGTATGAAACGAGTTTTGGTATGTTAGTGATAACATGATGAATGAAGATCCATCATCTATGGTAAGAAAGATTGAGATGGTACTGATATAGATGGAATCTGAGTTTTAGAGCAACGAAAAGGTAATTGGATTACTAGAGAGTTAGGTACAAGGAGTAAAGAGATGAATTGTTAATTGATTTGGTCGAGTGTAAAAAGTAAAGATGATGGGAGTAAACTAGGAGAATGTTCACCGGAGTTATGTGATATAAAAGTAAGGAATCGTCGAGATGTATGATATTATCATGGGGATGTGAGTTAATGGATATAGGAGTTTCAGGACAACATGATTAATCATGAGTTTCGGGGAATTAAGGGAGTAAGAAGTTGGTGGAGTATTTACACGATACGAGTTTTTTTGGTGGAGAATTAGATGACGATACAATTAAGGATAGTATTGGGAATAATGTTGAATTAATTTTGTTGATGGGTTTGATGTTCGTTATTTGGGATGTTAACCAAAGATAGGAAAGAAATCGTAATGTTTAGAGATGAGTGTGAGAGGTTTGATGTCCGAACGGTGGTAGTGTTGAGGTGTTGTTACTAGTGGTTATGGGTGATGATAAATAGGAAAGATGACCATTCTAAAGAGGGTGATTTTGTAGAGACTGGATTGATATGTATGGTTGTGAGGAAGTATAAGACGTAGTCTTAGGAGGCAGTTTCTAGTAGTGAGTGTTAGCTGTATGGTTATATATGGCAGAAGGTGCTGGTTATGCGAATGGAAGAATGTGTATGAGGGAGTACGAGTTAAGCTCGGACGACAGGTAACCTTTATCGGGTGGTAACTTAGGTGATCAGGATTGACTGGTTGGATGTCATTACGGGTTTAATATGTATATAAATGTTTGTGTGAGATTCTGACCTCACGAGAAGTGGTATGACGTGATAGTTATAAAGCTGTCATCTGAATGTTCTGTAATATATGTTGGATACGGTAACCTAGTGGAATGATGTTTAAAAAGGTAATAATTTGAGTGATCTGGCATGACTAGTTATACTTGTATGTATTCATGATATATATTATTTCGTGATATGGTAGGGGGATGATATTCATGAGGTTCTTATCTGTTTAAATTCATATAATATGTTGCGTTGTGATTTAGTAAAGTGGATTTGAGTAAGTTTTCTTGTCCGAGAAGTTATACTGAGTCAGTGATTATGGGATTGTGTAAGTTGCGATGTCTATCGGTGTGGTTGTGGTGCCTCGGGTGGTGACCCGAGCACGGTACTTCGTGTTGTGATGCGGGTATTTTCGCGCTGCGGTGCGGTTGTTGGTGACGGTGTTGCGATGCCGTCACCGGTTGTGGTGGAGTAGGCGGGATGATTATGATATGAGTTCTCAAAAGTACATACCAGTTATACATAGATTGTTGTTTTGTTTGCTGCTGCTTCCTGTGAGTTTCGGTTTGTACAGATAGACGGTTGTTTTGTTTATTGCTGTTTCTTACCAGTTTCAGTTTGGGAGTGAGGGTAGAGTATGGTATGGAAGAGAGTTGTTAATGTTTCTGTTGTTGTCATGATATAGTGATATTATGTTGATGGGACACAGTTGTGAGAGGTTGTTAGAGTACTTTTGACCTTGTTTTAGATGGGGCGTTGGTGGACATAGTAATGGAAAGTGATTTGTGGAACATGTGTTGTACGGATTCGAAAATTACAGATAGTTCATCATCTTTTATTGAGACACTGAGTATAGGGTGTTAGGAATTAGTTTCTTGTTAAGTTGTGGAGGGGTTTTGCGGTAATGAAAGAAAGGAACTTGGGGATCTAGTATGAGTGTGGTTAATAAGTGTGAATCGTGAGTTATGCTTTTGGAGATAAGTGTTTTGTATAGAGGAGTATGTCGTTCTACAATAATGTGGAAGAATTGGAGTATTGGTTATGCTAAGGAATTTATGATATAGGTTAGGTGGTGTGCCGAATGAACTGAGGAATAAGGACTGTTAGAGGAAGAGAGGCCTAGATATAGGTATGTTTGTAGGTGTTGAGGTTATAGTCGGTTATCGTTGACATGCGGTGGTGATGAGGATTTTCGGAAGTATAGCAAAGGATTTAGTAATAGTGAGTTACGGGGATGTAACATTTATCTTAAGAGGAGTAGGATGCGATAAAGAGAGTTTGATGGGTGTACATGTTGTAGTATAATTGGAAGTTTGAGCCTTGGTGTAGAATAAAAGATGGATTTGTGTTGTGGTTGATTTTGTTAAAGGTCATGGTCGTGCTTGTAGTAGTGTAATGTCTAGGAGTGCGAGAATACTTCAATAGTGTTGACAGTTTGGTGATGATGTTTATGAATTCGATAGTGTTGACAGTTGGATGATGATGTTATGAGTGGGAGTAAACTTCGAGGACGAAGTTCCTTTTAAGGGTGGTAGAATGTAACATTCCGTTTGATGTTTATGAGTGTCTTGATATTGGATTTTCTAGTGGATGATATGTTACGGAGCTAGCAGCGTTTGTGGACGGTAGTTGGTAGTTTATGGAGTTAGTGTCGAGAGAGATATAATGTAGTTGATACGATATCGTGAGCCGTGTTGTGGAGGTAGGAATAGTTGGTGGAATTGGTGTTACGAGTTCATGTTTTATAGGTTGGAGTTTTGTTTTGAGTTCTTAGTTGCGTTGTTGTGTCTTGATCGAGTTAGTATGTTTGTTTTTTTAGCATGGGTTAAACTTCTGGGACGAAGTTCCTTTTAAGGAGGGAAGACTGTAATACTACGGTTTTCTATGTCTATGGGTACTCTATCGAGTGGGGCTTACTCTGTCAAGTAAGTATGTTTTTACGCAAAACAGTAGTCTGCCTGTTGGGTACTCGATCGAGTACGTGTGACACTCGATCAAGTAAGGGACACTCGATCGAGTAAGTCACTTACTCGATCGAGTAAGTGCGTCTTATGGGTTGTTTTAGCCGGGTTTTGTTAATAACGCGAGATTAATATAAAAGGCTTCCGTCATTATTCTTAATCATTTTTACTTCTTAAAACCTTTCAAAAGAAGAGAAAAGAGTTACGTAGTTCGCATTCGTCACGTTATTAACAAATCCCAAACGTTAAGGTGGTCGGATCGTTGTGTTCTTTACGTCGTTGAGTTCGTCGTGTCGAGGGTAAGATCCTAGTATGATTTTTATATCGTTCATTGATTTTAGTTGAAACCCTAATTGGGTAATTTAGGGGTTTTGGGGAGTATTGTTGTTGTTAGATTGTGATTGTATGCATGTATGTTATAGGAGGAGGTTTCGTTGAGGAAAGATTTTGATTAGCTGCTAAGACCATCCGTGGTGTTTGCATTTCAGGTAGGGTTTCCCTACTCAGTATTAGTTACATGGCTTTGTTGGTGTTGATGTTGTTAATGTTGAGTAATTATCGTATTGGATTCTGATTTGGTGATTGTTGGTAGAGTATTATGATTATCGTATAACTTTCTGTGATATTCGGGGTGCGTCCCTGGCTGAGTGGAGTCACTTGCGGGAGTAACTTCATGCCTTTGATTCGCCTTCTGTGGAACCCGCCACAGAAGGGATGTGCACATTAATGGACTTGGGTTTATCGCTCGGATGAGATGAGCGGGGCTTTGGTGGGAACGGCTGCGGTCCCCCACTGGCGGTGAGGAGTACTTGTTGCGACGGGTACTCTGGCAGGACTACACACTTCAGTGTGTAGTCAGATATGTGGAGGTAGGGTGGAGATGTGGTGGCTGAGATGTGTGGATTTGAATTGGTTGTATTATCGTTTTATTGCAGCTGTTGATCTTGTGTAATTAGTACTGACCCCGTTTAAATGTTTTAAAAACTATGATGATCCATTCGGGGGTGGTGAGCAGGTATTATTGATGCGCATGGGATAGCTGGGTTGAGTCATCACGAGCTGTTTTAGAAGTCTTTCGCTGTGTCGAACATTATTCTTTAGCTAGTTGGTTTAACATTTGAGAACCTTTGTATTTTCTTTTATCAGTTTCGGTTTTGGTTGTATCGCTTTAAACTTTATTATTATTAAAGTACGTTTCGTTATTGTCTATTTGATTATCATTGCGTCGGGTAACCGAGATGGAAGCATTCTTATGCCTTAAGTGGTCTTGGTAAAGCACTTGGAGTATGTGGTGTTACATTCAGTACACCCATACTTTATCCTTATTTACCCTGTGGGAGAACCCACACTATTTTAGAAGAACCATACTTGATCCTTATTTATGGTAAAAGTTATGAAAAGTAACTCATTCTTCGTATTTATATTTTAATTTACAATTATTTTAATGATGAAGGACTGATAAATTTTTATTAGTATAAATACGGATTAAAAAATAATTAGGATGAGTGCTTAGGAACCAGTTTAACAAATTCAATTGGTTAACTTTGCTGGAAGGAAAAGTTAATAAGGCCTGAGTAGAAATCTATAGATGGAAAAATTCCATCCGTCCCAACATTTTATTCACAATGTAACCGTTTACTTTATGTCTATACAGTAAATGTACTGGCAATTCCTTTAGGCTAGGAATTTTTAACAGTCAGTCAGTATTTCCTTGGTCTACTCTACAAGTGCAATGAAGTTACTTGTGTTCCTAGGGTTTAGTGGTAATCTATTTACATCATTTATCCCTATTCCCAAAAAAAATGGTCTTACATATCTAGAACTCTTTTTTGAGAAAATGTGTAAATAAAGCATGGTATATTGATGTACGAGTTGATTGTTCTATCCCAGTCTTGATCATCACATCACAAATGAGGCCGCCTCAAAATGTGACTGCAATAATATTTAAACCTTACAAAATGGCCGTTATCTGCTGCTCTGGCATAGATTTAATAACTGGTTCTGGCCTATTATTTTGAAATATTCCAAGTAGAACTTGGGCAAATATTCCAAACAGTGTCTTTAATATGGGAGATTGTGAGTTTCAATTATGTATTACTCCTGAGCTCTGTTTTGATGTGGTGAAGCTTGGCTTTGCTAGCGCATTGTTGTCTGCTCTAGGTTACATAGTTCTTCGACTTGGTGATTCTTATTCTGGTATGTTTGATATGAATACAAACATTGTGGCCAATGTATGTGTTGTTTCTTTCATATTTTGACATATTCTCTTACCAAACTTTAGATTGTTGTATAATTGGTTTTATAATTTCAAAGATTGCACCTGGCCAATGAACTTAGGGTGAAGCTTGGCTTTGCTAGCGCAATCTTGATCTTTGCTATCCTATTCTAGATAGGGCTACTCAGCTCTAGACTTAAGCTCGATTCAAGCAAGCCAAAAATGCTTATACTGGCCATTTGCTTGGAATAAGAAGTTAAAACCAAGTCTCCCACTTTATTATGTTGATAATTTAGTTTTAACATGTTATTTATCTTGTTGAATTGGGGTCTTAAGACACTATTATATTACACTAAAAGTGACTATTCCCATTAACCCGAGAACAAGTTTTTTTGATAGATTATTTTATTTTAAGCTCATTTTATTGGTGTCTTAAGACATTATTATACTAACAAAATACACTTTCCTCTCCTTGTCATAAACCTTTGCATGAATAGTCTGAGCGGTAATATCATCTATATCTACCCAAAACATATCAGGCCAGAGCAATTAGATAGGACCACCCTTATGGTGATTATTCTTGGCTTGGACATAACCTGATTGGATTGGATTGGACTGGACCTCCATTGTGGTGTCTTTGTGATCCCACGATGCTTGCATTTTCTGATTGTTGCAGCTTTTTAACATTCTGTTCCTGAATCTCAGTGTTTGATGCTATGCACCTGAAGTCGATGGAGATCTTCTTTATGGGGTGAGACGTGATCGGGGCAGGCTGGCCGTGTGTGATGTGTGGGACGACTGACCGAGAAGTGAAAGCAGCGGGAGATGGGTGTTTACTCCAAGCATGCTTTTTATGACTGACAGTGGAACATATCAGTTTTGGAAAGAGTCTGTTTTCTCGGAGAAAGCTGTTTGAGTTTTGTTGGATGTCGAACCCTCGAGAACGAGTTTTGAGTTTTGTTGGGTGTCAATGTATTCTATGCGCACGTTTTAAATCGCAGTATAGTTAACGATGTATACATTTCGAGATATCTCGTATCGGCCACCTCCAATACCGATACATCTCGGGCCGAGATTTAAAACCATGAATTGTCTACTAAATATATCTCTTACTACCACTGATAGATTCAGGCAAGATGGTAACTTTTTTCTTGGTACATAAATCAAAAAGAATAATTCAGGAAAAATAATTCAAAATTTTTAATTGAAAAGAGGAGCAATACCTGAAGACGGCTAGGTGAATCGACTTCCTATGAGCCTCCAAATTTGCTGCAGCAACATCTAGCCTCGGCCCATAAAATTCAGGAAACTATTTTGTAGCATTAAACATTTTGACACCCAACGGTTAGAGAGTTTTGTGATTTTCACGGGATATTAAACTATTTTGTAGCATTAAACATAATCGTCAAAATTTGGCTTTTCATTCTAAAAATAAATTAAACAATTATTAAACATAAAAACGAATATTAATTAAATTTTGGGATTTTTTTGTTATAATAAATTTTACGAACAAAATTATCATATCTTTCCAGCTTTTATAGTTTTCATGATATTCTCTTTCAAAATAATGTTAACAATTCAATCTACCTTGAATTATAGTTCGCAATCAAAAATATAGAAATTTCTATTTTGAAAAATTTCTTTTAAGTTGAATTAATTACATAGACCGATTGTTTTTAATGAAATAACAATAAAAGGTAGAAAAATGGCCAAGGCGGAAGAAGCATAATAATAAAAAAAAAAAAAAGGGAAAAAAATAGAAAAAAATAATAACAATAATCGTTGCAAAACACTAACAAACGTACCAATATTCGTGATAAAATAATAATAAACTGTGGCAAAAATTTAATTAATTGTGACCATATGCATAACAATAAATATATTTTGATGACGATATATTATGACAATATACATATTGGTTAATACTTTTTTTTTCTTACGAGTCCGTTTTGTCCGTAGGGTCCAGTGTTATCGCAAATCAGACCTTGTATAATACTACTACCTTGACAATATAGATAGCTTGTAAATTTCACGAGTAATAAAACTAGTTTGAATTAATTAATTAATACAAATTCGTAAAGATCTTGGATTGGATTATAGAATTCAAAACATTCAAACCTTGGATATGCGTGAGAGTGATTGGAAATTGATCTGAAGTCGCGTGAGAGTGATTGAAAATTGATCTGAAATCTTGTTTGAAATGCGGCTACGTTGTGGGTCAAGTGTGAGAAAAGGGTATATATAGGATACTTGTCATGTTGTACCCAGATATTTACTTCCGCAATAATCATATTCAATAACTCTTTCTTAAGACGGATATCCGTCTTAAGATTAAAACGGGTTAGATACATATACTTTATAGATAAAAACAAATCTTTTACTAATATCAAGATATATGTTTTTCTCCTATCTATAAGAGTGGTAGTTATTTAACCCGTCTTAAGCTTAAGACGGATAATTTAAATGAGAATTTGTGAATAATTTTAGACCACTTTACCTTATTACAACCAATTTCGTAAACAAATGTTTTACTAATATCAAGATATATTTTGTTTTTATCTTATCTATGAAAGTGGTAGTTATTTGATCCGTCGTAAGCTTAAGACGGATAATTTAAATGAGAATTTGTGAAATATCTTAACCCACTCTACCTTTTTTTTTACAGCAGACCACTTTACCTTATTACAACCAATTTCATATAATGGCAGTCTTCAAACAAAAACACACATTCTCTTATACGAAATGTATATTATAGTAATAAACAGGTCTAAATATCTTATTACAAACAATTTCGTATAGATGGTTAGATACCGGTATGACGTATTTTGGTGTATTGACAACCAATTTCAGGGGATTATTTATAAGATGAGCGTAATTTTCTGTAGACATGAAAATGTGAGTTTCTTAATCTTAGTTGAGAGAGACTACATGACTTTTGAGAAACGGTTTTTCAATAAATTTATTGAGGCCAACTATAAATTGATGGAAAAATGGTACAAAAGTAATAAAACGGACCCATATACTATGAAACATTTACTAAATGAAAGACACATTTTAAGTCACAATCATTAGTAGAAGAGGTACGAAAAAAATATATAAATAGGTGTTAACAAAGTAATCTATCAATAGCTTAGTGAGAGACCGTCTCTTCAAAGTAATCGGTCAATAAACGAGTGATAATCATTACAACGTTCTAATAAAGCTATCTTATAAATTTAA
This sequence comes from Silene latifolia, assembly GCF_048544455.1. NCBI lineage: Eukaryota > Viridiplantae > Streptophyta > Magnoliopsida > Caryophyllales > Caryophyllaceae > Silene > Silene latifolia. The sequence goes on along the minus strand of NC_133530.1, from coordinate 22,806,862 downwards.
GCCATAATCACCCTTATACTAAAAGAATAAGACTTTTCCAAAATTTTCCCTCCTAAATGATGAATTTGGCTGTAATTAGCCTTTTATTATATCATATCTGTAATCCGTCTTAAGATTATAGCGGGTCAAATACATGACATTTGTATAGATAAAAACAATTTTTTACTAATATCAAAATATTTTGTTTTTGTCTTGTCTATGAGAGTGATAGTTATTTGACCCGTCTTAAGCTTAAGACGGATAATTTAAGAATTTGTGAATAATCTTAGACCACTTTACCTTATTACAACCAATTTCGTAAACAAATCTTTTACTAATATCTTTTAGACCTGACAAACAGATCGGGTCGTGTCGTGTTCGTGTCAACTTTAAACGGGTCACAACTACCCCAATCCTAACCCGACCCAGTTACTTAAACGGGTAATTTATCTCAACCTTAACCCACCCATTTAATTTTTCTAAAATCCAACCCGACCTGTTTAACCCATTTATTTTTTAGCAGGTCATTTTTAACCTACGTAACCCAATAAATTAATAAAATAAACTAAACTTTATAGCATTATTATCCCAAAAATGATGAATGGAAAGGTCTTTTTTTTAAGTTGTTTGGTTATTGGTTAAACCCAGATATAATTATGACACCTTTAAATAAATATTAATGGGTCTTTCAAAAAAAAAAAATATTAATGGGTTATTCGTGTCGGGTTCGTGTCAAAAGAATTCAACCCTAACCCGACCCATTTAAGTTTCGTGTCATGTCCGTGTCAACCCAATTACTTAAATAGGTCACAACATAATCCTTTTTGCACAACTTCTACTATTAACCAACCAGAGAGAGGGGGGGAAAGGAGGTTCTAATGGCGTCGCTGTTCTTATCAGCCATGGCCGCCGCCGCCTTAGGATTTAAAATTCCGCCGCCATCATCAACGGCTTCAACTTCATCATCTACATTTTCGAACAACTTTTGATGCTATCTCTCATTTCCTTCTAATCATATTTTTTCGAACATCGAAATTCGCGTTTGTCCAAGGTTGGAATGTTATCTCGAAGGTAGACAGGTAGTTCGAGGTTACATAATCCAAAATTATCAGTCAAGGAGTACAGAGGCTTTATTTTCTTCTCATCCAGAAGAATATGATATTTGCTACTACAAATTACTTGATAGACATATATCCAGAACCTCTTGATTTAATTCAATTTTTGTCAAAAGTAGAAGGAAATTATTCTTGCCGAACAATAGTGTGTGCTCTTATTGGAGTACCAATCATCTTCTACAACTCGATATGAAATCTGTTAAAAAAAAGACTGCATAAACTGGCCAAATAGACACAAAAAAACAGGCTCTTAATTGTCCTCAAAGACACAGAATCATACAAAGAAATTAAATGTGTACTTCCTTGGTCTCAACCCTTTGTTTAAGCTTCTTAAAATACTCCTCGGAAAGAATAAAATAAATAAATAAATGAGACGGAGGGAATAATATTCAAATACAGAGTATATCTTAAACATAATACTAATGTCCAATGTTACAGACTGAATGCGTTTTATAGAACATAAAATATTACATATAAAAATAAGCATACGATAAAGGTGACGATGCTACTCAAACAAAATTAATACCATCGAATGATCAAAGAAGCAAAATTCATGAGTAGATACTGACCAATGTTTGAAACATTCACGGGTTTGATTTATTTATCTTGGACCAAAGCATCCATATTCACCTCTTCATTTATACGGAGTACTCCTAGTAGGTAAGTGAAAACCCATGTTTAAAGAAGTCATTAGCCAAAAAATTATATCAGAAAAAACACATCGAGACATAATAATTTTAAATCAAGAGAATTGTAGAAAAATATAGGAGTAGTTGAATGGTAGAATTTCAATCCACTACTAAGAATGGTACTCTTTCCGTCCCACACTTTTTTTACCCTTTTAATTCTTTATGAGAGGTATTTTAATCAAAGGTAAACAAATAATTGAGACAGAAGGAGTATCATAATTTAATTTAGTGGTACTCCATTTACATCATTTATCCCTATTCCCAAAAAAAAAAGGTCTGACATATCTAGAGCTCTTTTTTGAGAAAATGTGTAAATAAAGCATGGTATATTGATGTAAAAGTCTTGATCATCACACCATAAATGAGGCCGCCTCAAAATGTGGTTGCAATAATATTTAAACCTTACAAAGTGGCTGTTATCTGCTGCTCTGGCATGAAAGGTTATGGCCTATTATTTTGAAATATTCCAAGTAGAACTTGGGCAAATATTCCAAACAGTGTCTTTAATATGGGAGGTCTTTAATATGGGAGGTTGTGAGTTTCAATTATGTAGTACTCCTTGGCTCTGTCTTGATGTGGTGAAGCTTGGCTTTGCTAGCGCATTGTTGTCTGCTCTAGGTTACAGAGTTCTTCAGACTTGGTGATGCTTATTCTGGTATGTTTGATACGAGTACAAACATTGTGGCCAATGTATTTGCTGTTTCTTTCATATTTTGACATAAGCTCCATTTGATTCTCTTACCAAACTTTAGATTGTTGTATAATTGGTTTTATATTTTCAAAGATTGCCCCTGACTATCAATGTAACTCTTCTATAAGACCGTTCTATAGTATAGGACGTACCCAATAGGATACATTAGCTGAACAAAACCAATTATAATAAAACCACATCTAAGAACTCTTTCTCAATTCCATCGATAAATAGGTCAAAGCTACCATCACCTACACGGCTACACACACAATTCGTCAATCCCCACTCTCATCGGCCACCCCTTCAGCAACGACCGACCCAACCACCGACTCTGATCACTCCACCATGCCCAATTACTTCTCCTTCACCAACCGAATAACTCAAGTTGAAAAAGAACGTCGCAGTTACGGTAAAAAAAGCATTTTATTTGTCTTATAAGAATTCATAAAGAAAAGCAATATGGATAGCGACGTCTTAATGGGAATTGTGTTGAAAGAATAATCAAATTCTAAATTAGTTTGACCCAAAACACTTGAATTTAGCGTCCTCCGTTACCGAAAATTTTAGGTCCGTTTTTCTGTTCACATAACTTACTTTTGTAATCTTCGATCCGATTAAGTTCGATACTATCTTGTCCAATTTCGGAGTGATATGCTTACATCTACCTTAGACTTTGCTTATTCTTTTTTTTTTTTTTTTTGAGGAAATTAGACTTTGCTTATTCAACCTTGCTATATGGACTTTTACATAAGAAAAATTTAAATTAGGTAATATCTACCTAGTATAAAAGCTAGGTTCTTTCAAGGCTTTCCATTGGCTGAAAATTTTCAGAAATTTGGCCAATATAGGACCCATCATGTTCTATACACCATTTAATTACCTTCTCTTCTCTCATCTCCTCCACCCAATTCAAATCTGAAAAATTACTCCGAAGAAAACGATTTTGAGTTTATTTTGCACGTTTTTTTTATAATAAAATCAATGTATTAATACTCTGTATAATCTAAGCTAATCTAATTTGAATTAATATAATCTAATTCTTTTAAATGATCTCAAGAAAGTGATTACAAATATTTAAAATCTAAAAATTACTTATATTTTTTGAAAAAATTGTTTTAAAATCTTCAAAAAAATCCGAAAACTAAATTTAACAATTTATTTCAAAAAATTCTCTTTAAAAATCCTGCAATTCAGTATAGGAAAAGTATGCCATTAAACCATAAAAAACTTATATAAAAATAAGATTTAGGAATTTAATTGATAAATATTCTTTATAAAATATCCAAGTCATTTAAATTTAATAGATTTGATTTCCGTTCTTAGAAATACTCTATTGTTTTGTCAAAAAAATAAAATAAAGAAACTTCAAAAAAGGGGAAGATTACATTCAAAATATGGGATTTTTTAAAATTAAAAATAAGTTTTAAATAAATGAAAAAAATAATTTAAACATAATATAGGCAACGAAATAAAGTAAAAAGAATATTATTTAAAAACACATACTTACTTATATTAAGTAATCTTATCTTTATTAATTCAGAAGACAATGCTGAATGGAGGATGCGCCACCTCATTTACATAACCTTTTTTTTTTGGAAATTCAGGTTATGGTGGGTCCCGTTGGTGTGGAAAGAATTTATTTCTTCAAATTGTCTGCCAATACAATTATGCGATAATTTCCGTCTTAAAAAAAATTATGAAATAATCACATACACTCGGAATAAATGAAATTACATGATTAATAATAAAATTACAAATCAGAATGAATGAAATAAATTACATATAATCGGAATGAATTACATAATTAATAATAAAATTACATATAATGGGAATATATTACACAAATTAATGAAATTAATTTCTACAAACAATGCGAATAAATTCAATAACTTAAATAATTTTTAAAACTAGATAGTACGATGTTGTTGAGCGCTTAGTGAGAGATCTATGTGCCGAATATGGTGAAACTCTTACGGATGTTAATCCGTCTGTAACTGGAAATGAACGTTCACCCGGTAGTTGTGGTTTTAACACATCCTATTTAGGTGGAGAATGTTCATTTCCAATTAGATCACTGATCAATATTAAACATGTAGATCACTGATACAGAACTATTAGATAATTACAATAGAAATGTAAAAATAAAATATTCATAAAAAAACATTCATACCGTCCTAAATACAAACCCGTGCAATTTTGCATGGGTATAAAACTAGTGGGTAAAGATTAAAGTACAAGTTCAGTATTTAAATTGTGTATTATGACTTTTTCGCTTAAGTGTGATTAACGCCCCTAGTTAGGTCAATTGTGAATTTAACTACTTTAAGTTTAGATGCATTAAATATAAAATACGCACCACAACTTTGACTAAAATGAAATATTTCAACTAAACTTGCACTAAAATATTAAATTCAATTAATTAACACACAATAAAACTTCTTATAAATTTAAAATTTGGTGAGGACGGTCTCTTCAAAGTAATTGGACAATAAACTACCGGTAATAAAAAACAACGTTTTAAATAAGCCATCTTATAAATTTAATAAGCTATCTTATAAATTTAATAAGCTATTACTAAGAACTAGTGTAGATCCCGCGCAAATGCGCGGTAAATATAGGTCTTTTAATTTTTAGTGTATTAGTTATAGATTTTTCATTTATATCTCACGAATTTTTATAAAAAATAACTAATATAAAAACTAATCAACAGAATTGAATAATTCCATAAATTGTGTTTTTTATGAAAATATTTTAACTACATCAAATTATTTTAAAAAAAATTCTTTTTTCGTCATGAAGTTAATAATAGGAGATACATTTTTTATGTATAAATTATTTTAAATGGAAAATTAGTTTAATAAATGAAAATCTAATTTGTTTCCATATATAAGTTTGAGCACTTCGAAGGAAAAACTTTAGAAAAGTTGTATTCTCTTAGGGGGTGTTTGGTTGGCTCTCTTGGAATGGATTGGAATGGATTTGCTCCATTCCAATGTTTGGTTGGAGTGTTTTGGAATGGAGTTAGATACCCAATGGATTCTAACTCCATTCCAACCCCCTAGAATCCCATACCCAACTTCCCCCTTGGTATCTAACTCCATTCCTCCCTTCTACAATTTTAGATGAACCAAACAAGTTTATAAAGGAATGGATTTAGAACCCCATACCATTATGGGTTCATATTCCAATCCATTCCATTCCATGCTATTGAACCAAACGCCCCCTTAGTATATATGAGGATTTATACTTTTAAAATTTGCACCTCATTACTATTTATCAGTTCACTCCATTGTATTTTGATATGAAACAAAAAAAATTAAAATGGAAAACTAATAAAAAAATTTATTTAAGTTGTGAATTTTTTTTAGTGAATGTTTTTTTTTTGTCACGAAACTAATAGTAAGCATGTGTCAAATTATTCTCTACAGTAATAATTATTGCATTACTGAAAAATTTAACAACTTATACTTTATAGTTTATATCAATTTTATTTTATTTTATTTTAATGTAAAAATCATAATTATGAATTTATTTTATAAATTAGAGTTTATTTATAAGAATATATTTATTGAAAAGATGATAATGTAATGAAAGAAAATTGTATTTATTACCTTATTTAGCTAGATACTTTTTAGAGGGAAAACTAAGAGAATTTTTATTCACTTAGTAATAGAGAGATTGTCTGAGATGGCATAACATGAAATTGTCCAACCGTTCAAGTGAAGCGCAATGATCATAATTTGTTACCCTAATTATCACTACTACTAAAAGGATGGTAATTTAAACATCACAATTCACAGACTCATACTACCCCAACAACAGAATGATTGGGCCTTCGTGCCATCGAAATTGTCCATAGAATTAGCACCTCTCGGAGTGTGATACTTGCCCGTTTCAAACGAATAGAAGACAACCTCATTCTCTTTACGCCGTGGCAAATATATTCTATTTCTCATCTCGCTTTTTTCCGTCTTAACTGAAAAAGACGATGCAGAACAAACAAAAAAGGCGTGCCCTCCCAAGTTATCTAATTTCATCCAACATTTGCCTAGAATGTCAAATTTAAACACTTTGACCCAATTTCCATTTTCTCCGATAAAAACCGAAACTAATTCCCCCTCATGTTCAACTAAATAAGAGGATTCGAACTTGGTTTTCTCATCAAAAGGATGATCGTAAACTTTCCAACTTGTTTCTCCTTGTACAAATTTTAATTCCGCAATGGAGCCATCCGTCCCGGGAAAATAGAACGCATTTTTATGATACATGGGACCGGATTTATTATTACGGAGAATTTTGATATCCTTGTCATAGTTCAATTCCGTTTCAATATAGGCCCACTCTCCAACTGCAGCATCAAAACAGCTGATTAAGATCGCGGAGAAGAAATTATAAATTCCAACAGTCAAACAATCCGAAGAGGTAGGACAAGTTGAGAATCCAAATCTTGGACATGGTGCAATACAAGGAGGGTACTTCAGGGTCTCGTTTTTGAAAGGATTCAAGTACTCTAGGTACCGTCCCGAACTCAATAGAAACCAACCATCCTTGCAACTCTCTATGTTTGATAGAATCTCAGGGGATTCGTTCAATGCTGCAATAGTCCGTGAAACGTTCTCAATCGGATCCAACAGTTCATATGTTTTGCTGAAATCCTTATAGATCATCAATACAGGGTACTGACCATTAGCTCGCCATTGCGCAGGAGGGTTTGCCTTGTGAAGATTCTTACAAGTAACGCGAAGATTCATGTAATCGAACAAAATCAGATACTTTGCAATTGATTGTAAGATATCAAGAGGAAGTTCAGAAAGCAGTGTTCCCGATGACAACTCGGTGGTATTATCTTCCACTTTTTCTTGAAACTCTTGATTTGTTTTTTGAATGTTCTTTGTTTTTGTATTGTTATGATTCCCTTCATAGTTTGGTAAGTATCTGCCAATTTCAAAGTAAATCAAACACGGCGCAAGCAGTAAGGTAAGTAAATACGAAGTACTCTGTACTAAATAGAACATACAGAAAAGTTCGTACCTTTGGGGATTCGAGGGCATAAACCAATTAGGACCATCAAAAAACCGGAGAGGAGCGGAATGAGGCAATAAAAGAGTGTGACTATCATCTTGTAGATTGTATGAATATACTTTTTGCTTGTTTGTCTCAGCGTAGTATATATAATTCTCTTCAATGAAACCACCTGACGATGATCTAGAGCCTGCCCAACACCAGGTGCAACTACTACCGTCTATTAAAAATGCACGATTTCCCAGAGACTCGACTCTGACCCACTCCATCTGGGAGAAATCTAGTCTCCAAACTAAGACCTTAATGATATCCATGTATTCATCATCGGAACCCCGAAACATGACATGTATAAAATACAAGATACCACAAGATTCAACCATACGGTTTTTCACTGAATAGACCTGAAAATTGATTTTAGAGTTCGGAAAATATTCAGTCATAAGCTCTAACTTGATTGAACTCGAACTGTCCTGGGTAACATTTATACGCACAAATGTATGTGCATATTCTCGATCATCAACTGGATCTTTTATTTCACCGTAAGCATAACCATATATAACCCCTCCAAATGCACAAGCTACCGTTATTTCAACATTGCTAATACCATCAAGCTCAAGACTTTGCTTGACCCAACTACAATTCTGGCTCATCGTAGGTCTGCACGAGATCACTATCCCCTCATCGTAAAATAACACAAGCATACATGTATCGGAATTATTATCAAGGTCAAGGGACTCCGTCAAGAGGCAAACTGAGGGTTGCTTATCATCTTCTAGTTCAGAGGCTGGTAATAACTTCGGGAGACGTAAAAACTGGGAGGTAACTGGATTCCAAAGAGAATAGATGTTGCAATCTTTGCGGTCTCTCAAGATCAACCAGCCTTGAGACGCAACGACAATAACGTTTTGGTCTAATTCAGGGATTGTCTTGATGTACGAATTAGTGTTTGTACGGAATGTTTGTTTCTCGGGTTTATTAGACTTCTTATTATTCTTGACTTATTATTATTCTTGTGTGTCGCGATTAACCATGGTCCTTCTGCTAACGGTGGCAGCTCATATTTGTCTTCCTGATTGTCCTCCATTATAATTCTTGACAATATTCTAAATTGTAAAAGCAAACGAATTTTGTCTCCAACAATTTTGTGTTTCTTATTTTGGTTCTAGGGTGGGGTAATATATATACTAATATACACGTGAGATTTGGCAAGTATTTCCATAAACTGAAGCTATCTCATATTAGGAAACTGGAGATACTCTTTTTTTTTTTTTTTTTTATAAGATCATAAACTGAAGCTATCGGGTATGAACACGATAGACCCGTCATTGGGAAGGCCGGTTCGTGGCTTTCAAAGCACTCTGTCCTATTTGGGTTTTAGATCAGACTCAGTTTTTAAAAACTACAGCTAACAATTTGTTTATTTATAAAGCAAATACAGTTATTGAAAGGGGTGGTTCGCTCTTAAAAACGCTATCATTTTATTTTCTAATCCGAACTGTAAACACCACAATGCTAAGTAACTATGCTCATCATAAACTTCCTTCTTATTCGATTGATCAACTCAAATAAATTTTACTTGAACGTTAATAAGGGTCTAAAATGAGCAATGATCCATAAAATTGCGAACTGTACTTGAATGAAGTGGTAATATACTGTCAATTTCGGAACTGTTTCATGAGTTTCAAATACAGATGATTTTACGATATCTGCTATTCCGACAACACAGTTGAAGTTTGCTTACATCTTATTTCACTTCAAATGTGTGTCGAGGAGTAGATAACAAAATTTCTAGCAGCGAGTACATAAACAACAATTACCCAGTCGACATTGGCAAATCGCGATAATTACCGGAAAGTTATTGATTATTACTCATCTAATAGCTTCTTGAAAGATGGATGGATAACTTACATAAGCTTTCATCATGTTCCCTTGTACTCATATTTTCTGCTTTAAAACTTGCCGGAGTTGGATCTTTTGGCTCTCCATCCTCGCTTCAAGGAGTTTATTCTTTAAGCTGTTCTTCTGCGCTCCACGAGGCCACTCAATGCAACCCTTCATCCCCCTATTGATATTAGGATTCCCAGTCTCGGGCGAGCTCCAACCGACCATATCTAATGAGTCAATTCCGCCTTTACCTGACCCACGATCAGGTGACATCGTAGCCCCATTGGAGGAGACTCTTCCATTAGAAAGCCTTCCCTTCACACCATCAACGGATATTATCTTGCAATTATCTCCATTATTATGGCCTGATCGCCAAAGCCTCGATATTGATTTTACCTTTCTTTGTGGCTTCGAGGGAACTGAGCAAACTTCACTAATCTCGGTAATTGGTGTCTCATCACCAGCCCGCTCTTCCCATTCTGTGCAACTACCAGAAGCATTACTATCCCGACACATCCTATTGACCGACATGAGGCTTCCCTCGGGCGAATAACAAGAACCGCGGTCATCTGCTTGACTGACAGTTTCCCAACCACTCCCATCATCATCCATGTCGCCACTTGGATGGGCATACATATTTGAAAGTCTATGAATGTCTTTTCTTTGGCTGTTAATTTCAGGACTAACAGCTCTTACTTTGGAAGCATGACTTGCATGGCTTGAAGGGCTGTAGTCGTCAACACATGGTTCAATCTCCCTTTCATTAATTTCCGCCATGGCCATTTCTTCAACTACTGCAAATATGTCATCTGGATTCGAAGGTTCATATTTAAACTCTTTGATGTCCTGGACGTTCATCGATTTAGCAGCTCGGTGAAGCAATTCAGCTTCTCTCAGCTCATTGGCATCCAAGGCAACTCCCTTCGACTTAAGAAGATTTTCCAGCTTTTCGACTAGATAGTTCATTTGTGAATACTTTTGATCAAGAGCTACTTTGGCATCAACAAGTTTCATTTGAACACGCTCTTCTCGCCAAACCTCGGCCATTTGTAACATTTTTCTCTCGTCTTCAACCTCCTCTTGAATCTTCATGCACTCCTTTTTAAGAGAATCAACTTCCGCCTTGTCCTCCCCAATTTCTTTGGCAAGCTCATCACAAACTTCCTCGATCAATACCCGTGCCTTTCTCTCTTTCTCATAGTCCTGCATATATCTCTTTGCTGACAACTTTACTTCTGTCAGCTCATTGACCAACTTGGAGTTGACTATTTCTAATCTTTGCCGATTCTTCCTTTCTCTGTTCAAATCACATTTAATATCATCGATTATCGCACGGACTTTTTCATGCTCTCTACTACGCCACGCTGCCCTTTCCTCACTCAGTTTCTTCAAGAAGTGTTCGACTTTCTTCTTTGATGACCGCCTCTCTACTTCTAACTTCTCTATACGTGCCCGAGCCTGCTCAAGCTCTCTTTCGAGAGCAGAGATCACAGCGGCATTTGCTTTTTGGTCAAGTAACTTTGTATTATCCGGGTTTTCATGGGATGGTTTCAAGTCAACAGGATCCCACTTCGTAGCACCCTCCATTGCGTAATTTGCATATTGGAAAGGAGACTGGCGCTAACATAGGAGAACATGAAAATGAATCCCGCCATTAGACATTGTATTGACAAAATGACAGTATGAAAATTCACATCACCACAGAATTCTGTTTGCACAAAGCTTTTTACACACCACGGGTCCAAACTAGACGTGATATATATCTCTCGGTCTCATATTAGACTCTCAAGATCAAATTATTGTGATTTGTGAGACGGATCCATATACAGTAATTCAACTACCCAGTTATTGAATATTAGATTCTGGTGATTAAAACTTTTACACAAAAAATTACTAGATTATCCTCACGACCCAGCCCTCGCCCCTCAGCTTACTCTAGAAGTCCACAACAACTTTCTTCTTTCAACCTTTCTCCATCTGGGTAGGCCTTACCCGAGGCAAATAAAACACGCAATGATGAAACGATGCTAGGATTCTAACAGGGCCATGTACTACATGAGAAGTTATCACAAAAGAAAGAGGAGAGTTTAATTCCAGTCATTTGAAGTTATTTTGAACATTCCAGATAAAGTGACATACCTCACAGAGATACTGATCGATGGGACCGTTAACAGAACAAGGGCTCCTAGGTGGATCCTTAGCCTCAGAACCACATTCTCTACTACGGTGATGACACGATAATTGTTCAACGCCATGGTTAAGCCCTGGCTGCAGCCAGAATCAGATAAAAAGAGTTAATAGTGGATCTAGTGGTGCTACCCAAAGACTTAATGTTGTCTCATACTCTCATAACGTTAACAGAAAAAATACAAATGCTCAAGAAATTACAGATTCACCAAAGTTCACACGAGTACACAACAATCCATGAAATCACGGGAAAACACAATGATCACAAACAGAATTTATTTTCCCAATTTTGAGTTAACATCATAAAAAACTTCACTTTTTGCATCCCAGTGTAGCGAACACACATTACACACATCATCAGAAACACTCCATGATGAGGATGCGTTGACATAAAGGTGTTCTTGACTTTCTTTGTTTCAATTATATTTCGTTGGTTTACCTTATATTGACGGTTTCAGACTTTCAGACAATGATTCATGCTATCAGACCCCAAATCATCATTTCAGAACCCGAAAATATTACGCTCAAGTTAAACCACCCGAATAATGCCACACTTTTTCCACCAAGTAAAAACTTGGATCATATTTACTATATTAACTACAAAGTAATTTGAGCTTCAACATCAAGGCAAGCTACCTTATATTAACGGTTTGAGTTTCAGTCGATGATTCATGTTATCAGATCCCAAATCATTTCAGAACCCAACAATGTTACGCTCAAGTTAAACCACCCGAATAACTCCAGACTTCTTCCATCAAGTAAAAACTCGAATCATGTTTACTATATAACTACTACAAAATAAATTGAGCTTCAAAATCAAGTCAAGCTACTTAATAATTCCAGCATACGCATTCTGATCACGCATTCACGCAGTCTCACTTCTAGACCATCCCCCAATTGACCAATCCCCCATCCCTGCGAATGAAATTTTCGGAGTTTTTAATTAAATATTTCGAATTTTTTTCCTTATGAAATTAGTCGTTCGTCCCCCCAAGTTCAAATCCTGGCTCCGCCACTATTACCAACCATCAAATAATTCTCACAACTTAAATGCAACTACTATCAGCATTAACATCTACAAGCATTATACCATATAGACAGCCCGATTTCTACGTTCCCTATAAAACGGATAGTACAAACATCCTTCAATGCGAATATATCACTGGTCCAATGACAGACATTATGTAGCAACTGTAATGACATTAACTCACACAAACACAAAACACACCCCCAAAATGAACAAAACAAATAATTAACCACTTCAAGTGTGACTTCCATACCATTTGCATATATTCATCTTTATAAAACACGAGCTAGTCTTGCTCAAAACCGTCTTTTATCATTAAATGAACCAGCAAGCATATTAAGTAAGTGACCGTCTCAAGCTTAAAACGGTCTCAAATAAAAATCCGTAAATCAAGAACAACCAAATAATAATACTAGATAAAATTCAATTCAATTTCAATCAATCAAAGCAAACCTTGGAAAAGAGTAAGAGCAAGTTGAGATCTTGTGACTCAAACAAATAATTTAAACACACCTTATACCCTAATCGATCTCCTCCGCCTTCTCCTCCTTCGCCACCGCCTTTGCCGCCGCCTTCTCCACTCTCTCTCCTCCACCGCCGCCGTCTCTCACCACCTTCACCTCCACCACCATTTTCCGCTTCCGCCGCCGCCAAAGCCTCCGTCTGCATCCGCCACAACGCAGCCGCTAATCCCCGCGCCGACACACCACCACCTCCATTTCTCTCTCGCCTCGATTTCCGCAACTTGTCCTCCTCCGCCACATTGTTTGCGGCGGCGGAGGCGGACGCGGTGGAGGTGCTCGCAGTGGTTTTGACGGCGGCGGTTTTGAAGTTCCACTTGAGGAGAGGAGTAACGGGGCCGCCACCACCAGCGGCGGAGGAGCGAGGATGTCGGGAAGAGCGAGGGGTAGTTTTGGTAAGTTTGCGACGAGGGAGGGGTATTTTGGGAAGGAGATCTGAAGGGGTGGGTTTAGTAGTGAGGTCTTTGTTTGAGGTGATCTTCATTGATAGAGGCTGAAGTGGTGGTGGTGGTGGTGGAGGTCCGCCATTGATGAGGGGTAAAGTTGGAAGTTTTTTAATTGGAGTGGAAGAATGATTGTAGCTGAGAGCCTGAGGGGGAAATGAATGAAAGTGGTCAACGGATAGTTTTAATTTTGTGGGAGTAGAATTGAAGAGAAGAGTGCATTGGATTCTGTGGTTTTAATATATGAGACGATGTCGTATGATAGATTGATGGACTCGTATTAGATTAAGTGCCGACTTTTGTGGATTTCATTATTTTTGTGTTTCACAAAATCTCATTGAAGTTGTCACGTATCCGTCACTTTGGAGTGACGGATATCATTTCCTTTCACAAATAACCCAAATAAAGGAGAGAGTATAACACATGGGGTGCCCCCACCTTGTCCCCCTATTCGTTTTGTGAGTGACATTACCCGTCACTTGCTCCGGCCCATCTTCAGCAAGACTAATTGTTTGTGTTTAGGATTAAGATTAGCACTTTATGGAGAAATATTATAAGTAGTTGCTCTTATGTGAGATCGTTATAGAGAAATTTAAATACCCATTTTGTATTTGTCATTTTAATTAGGTTGATCATTTGCTTACTTTTTTATTCATGACAATTTTGTACATTCATTCGAATTTTGGTGTAATTGTCATTTAATGGGAGTAATAGATACGGAGTACAAATGGTTTCATTTACACTGATATCCTATTTAGTCATGATGCCAAAAGTTTAGATAAATAAAAATAGGGGATTATGTTGTTATTATTAGATGAAGTGTTTAATATGGATGATGGTATTTTTTTTTTTTTTTGCAAGCAAGGGAAATTACTTCCTTTCAAACCTTATTGGATCCGCCTAGTCAGAACTATGACGAGTGTCGTTACACCAGAGATCATAAGGAGAGTCCGGCGAGCCCAAACCTCGGGAATACGCGGCAGCACGGAAAGCCGGCACCCCGTTTAACAGACCCAAAGGGCCACCGTGCAATACCTCAGTACTCCCGTCTAGGGCGTCGAACCCGAGACCTCAAGATGAGGTGTTAGTACCTTACGGTACCCCCGGGACACCACTAGACCCAAGCCACTTCGGTTATGGATGATGGTATTGTATATTTGTATCCATAGCTTTTAAACCTTGTTTTTGGTTATAGTAACATTTTGATTGTCAACTTGGCAGCATTGCCTCATGCCATTAAATTTGGTTGATACCGCCTCAATGACATAAGTTATTTTCGGTATAACTCCCAAATCTTAATAACTCAAATTATTCAATCATGAATCCGTATTTGCCAATATGGACTCAAATGCGGTCTTATAATAGCCTATAAAATCTTGATAATTCCATCATAACCTACATTTTGGAGAACATGGACGTACCTCATACAAAAGTCTTTTAGAATTTTTGTGAAACTAGTTAGCGAACGGGTAATTTGATGACGAGAAATACAGGTTTATATGAGTCACCAGTCACCACCTACATATCCCAAATAATTACCCTAAGCTACACATAAAGTAGTGCATTATTAATTACATTTTTAATACTGTAATAACTAATTTCCTATTTATATTTTTTTTTCTACACTACGTATATAATTATGATACTTCGTTCTTTATGTATTTTAACAATAATTATTTATGTTTGAGTCTAAAGAATTGTATTCCATCACTTTTAATAAGAGATATCGTGTGACTTTTTCTTAATGAACCGTTTCTTAAGAAAAATGATCCATTCATCGAAGAAAGAGCAAAGAAATTGAGAAGGGTGCGGTAGAGCACGAGCGGTATGGGAAATGGTGGATTAAATTAGTACACTATTGTTGGTCGTATGCATATGCAATTCTGCATGGCTTAAACGTATATTTGGGAGTTTCTGCTAGTCTCTTCTTGTATTGTGCATCAATACATAAACAATCAAAGAGAGATCTGTACACTATTTTATCTTATTTTTCCACCATTTGTGTTCTTGTATTTTAGCCTGTTTATATAAAGGCATCCGAGGTAGATTCCACGTGCCTCTTGATAATTTTAGTGTGCTTATTATTGATAAGTTGCCAATTGGGTCGGGGGGTCCGGTAATTGGTTTGGACGGGTCATGATCGAGTAGTTATGAATTAGGTTAAATACGAGTTTGCCTTTACTTAAGTTTGTAATAAGGGTTAGATTTGAGCAATAATAAATAAGTTGGCCTTGGTAATTAAACGGTTGGATTCGTGGTTGCTGCGCCTGGCGGGTTATGACTCAAATGAGTTCACGTTTGTGTTAAATACGGGTTTAATTAGTGATGAGTTTGAGAAGTGAGGGTTTTTACGGTTTCAAATTGTGTTAGACTGTTAGAGTCAAATACGAGCGACGGCGGCATATGAAAACGAGGAAATTTTAAGCTTCTTAAGAAACGATATGCTAAAGAAAACCGATGGTAAAACCACTATATGTCTATATATATGGACTAGGAGGAGCATTAAACAACTCGTAGTTTATTTGAAGTTGTTAATGATCACATAATTTAATGTGTTCTTTTGCTAGAAATAAAGTTGAAAGAAAGGGAAAGAAAGAAAAACAAATATAAATCAAATAACTTACACCAAAATTACCGTTATTCATTATATTGTAACTTCGGAAAATACGTGCTTTATAAATAATGATTCCTCATTTCCTCGCGTCTCATTTGAACCACGTATACACATTTGATTAGTCTTTCTTAAAAACAAATATCTCTTTTTATATTTACAACGAACCAAATAACATTTTATTTACATAAATAAGAGTATAGGACAAACTTTTTTTTAATGTCTAAACATTTTCCTTTAGTCTTATCTATATTATTTAATCTGAATTAAATTTAAAACCATTATTCCCGTCCTAAACAAGAATTTAGGATACACATTAGATGCTTTACCTTCTTTGTGTTTCATATTTTATGATCATGGACATTACCATTTTGACACAAATCATTAAATTGTTAAGTGTGTTAACTTATACGGGAGTAGAAACTAGTCGTATGTCCTATAGTACACGCAATATTTTCCAACCCAGTCCGTCTTGCTTAAGACCGCCACTATCCGTCTTAAGCTTAAGACGGATAGTGGCGGTCTGAAACAAGAATTTGTGTTTCCAACAAGTCACATGTGTGCCGGGACACATGAGATATCCCGTGTACAATCCCTCTTTAAAAAGGGAAGAACCTTTATCTGTGATCACAATAATATGCAATCTCTCTATGTTAATTGGTCAATGATCGAAGTATCAAACCGTTTGTTCTATGTAAGACGATTTTACACAAATAAATGTAATGTCAAATGGATCCAAGTATAATGATATTGCTGGGTAAAAGTAGTTATGGAAGAAATCTGTTTTAAACTCAATAAACTTGTGTAAAACCGCTTTATACAAGTATTTATGATGATCAACTTGGCCTCTATTGTTCTAGACTTCTTGTTATTAGAACTCGAAAATTCCGAAAGGCAACGATGAAAGGGTCGTGTATGTATTGATTATTTCGAAATGACGCATTACTAATACCCTTGGATACATTCAAGGAAAACGGTCTGTTTCGAATGTTTTCGGATATTAACAATTACACTCATATACACATTAGAATATAATCATAAGAATCAACATGAAATATGATTATGTAAATATTTTCCTTGAAAAAGTAGAATTTGTAGACTTTTAATCTCTAACGCCGATTGTATTCCAGGGATAGTTGCAAGAGAAATATAAATTTATATCTAAAGAAAAGTCCTGTTAAAAGTGACGAAGAGACAAATTAGACCAAAAAAACGTAAACCTCAAATTTCCTCATAAGAAGATATCCAAACTAATAGGAATAATTATAAAAGTTGAGCATCAATCATCACCTTAAAGTTTTGGTTGAGATGGTTCATCTATCATGGTATCAGAGCCAGCGCGACCATAGGTCGCACACGGTACGGGGGAACATGTGCTCCAACTACTCTTCAAGCCCAATGGGCAGTTGAGTGAGGGGCGTAATAGAAATAATTATAATAGTTGTGCATCAATCATGCTTAAGGTTTTGATTGAGATGGTTCATCTATCACAAATAGGGCTGGATACCGGACCGGACCGGACCAGAACCAGCAAAATTCACGGACCGTGACGATCGGATTACAAAAATTCCGGTCCAGGACGGGACCGTAAAAATTCCGGTCCAAGACCGGACCGGACTGGTTGGTCCGGAATTACCCACTTTTTCAAATTCCGGTCCAGTGGACCGGATCGGACCGGTTGAACCGCAATAAAAATACAATTTTAAGAAAAAAATGAAAATAACCATAATTTTGGGCATTCGGGTCCAAACCGGAAAATAAAGGTCCCAGACCGGAAACCGGAATCTTGAAAAATGGTGGACCGGAGACCGGACCGGAATTTTAGTTCCGGTCCACTTGATTCCGATCCGAACCGGTCTATTTTTCTGGTCTGAACCGGATTATGTCCACCCCTAATCACGAACAAATCTAAAATGACACGAGCCACCAAACACGTCCGACCACATGAATATACAAAACATACCGGAAAACATGGGGCCAATACCGTTGTAATTCAACCACAATATTCCAGCTTGTACAAATGATCTTGCATCGAAGCATTTGGTGTTTGGGCCAAAGTGTTAAGTAGGCACCCGTGGACCGGAGCTAAGGAAGACAGAAATAAATGGATTACATCTAAAAAGCCCACTTGACTTGTACCATTGGGCCTTTGCCATTTTACCGAATTGTCGAACCTGTCTGCTAAAGGTCGTCGACAATTTACTAATTATCGTCGACAATTTTAATGAACTTCTAAAATTACTCCTCCCTCACACTCCCCTTTATATTTTTTCCGTCTTGTTTTGTTTTCGTAAAAAAATTATTAATAATTACTAATAAATCCCGTTCGGGGATAGTTCGTTTTATTTTAATTTTTTAATTTATTGAAACTTATTTTAATTAGCGATTATCGATCCACGCACCCAAAACTAATTTAAGACGGAAATTAATAATTTTTTTTAAAAAAAAAAAATTTGTTGAAAAAGGGTCTGGATGAAGAAATTTTTCGTCCAGACCAAGGTCCGGACAAAGAAATTTTTCGTCCAGACAAAAATATTTTTCGTCCAGACCCAGGTCCAGACGGAAAATATTTTCGTCCGGAAAAAAAAAATTTTAAAAAAAATTAAAAAAAAAAAAATCCGGATGAAAATATTTTTCGTCTGGACCTGGGTCTGGACGAAAAATATTTTTGTCTGGACAAAAATTTTCTTTGTCCAGACCTTGGTCTGGACGAAAATGTTTTTCGTCAGGAATTTTTTTTTTTTTTTTTTTTTTTTTGAAAAAAAAACATTTTCTGACTTAGATTAATTTTTGGTGCGGTAATCGATAATCGCTAAGTTCTCGTTCATGTTGTTAATTACAAATCCCGCTTTTTTTTTTTGAAAACCGTTTTTTTTTTTTGTTTGAAAGATTTTAGTGAGACGTTAGTGAGACGGAAATTGACTTGTGTTTTAGTGAGACGGAAATGGAGTTATGTTATGGAGGGCAAACTTGGAAATTTACATTAATTGTCGACGATAATTAGTAAATTGTCGACGACGTATAGCAGGACCCTTGTCGAATATAGGATTATTTGGGCCAATTCAAGTCTCATTGAGACTTTAAAAATGTAAATCTGACATACTTTTTGATTCGACATCGGTTTTAGAGCTCGCTTGGGATAATATTTTAGGATAATAGAGCCAAATAGTTTGAAAATTGGAGAAACTGATGGTGGTTGAAAATAGAAATGTAAAATAGAATGAAAGAGATAGTAAATTAATAATAGTCCATCAACTAAGGGAGCAATAGTTAATCGTCTTCCCCAAGTAGTGTATTACCTTCCTAGCTACTTCGTACATATGAAGGTTATACTTATAAACCCTCCCTTACATCCTATTTCCACACTTCACGACCAGAACTGATCCCCAAACTTCTCCCATTTCTTCTTGTTTTAGTCTTTATTACTCTGATATTAACTACTCCATCACAAGAACTCTCAAACTTAAAACGTTAAATAGGAAGTATAGATCGACAAAACAAAATATTTAGGAATTTTCAAAACGTTTGTCAGCTCTATTAAAGTGGGGCATCATTTAATTCAATTTATTTTCATCTTAAAACACATATATCTATTTTAAAAGAGATCTAATATTATTTCAAGAGTGGAAAGAGCGATTATATAGAAATTACCACCTTAATTACTCGTCATGTTATATAATTACTTGGACCTCTAGTTACGAGAGGGGATTCAATTGGCCACATAGTGGCTATAGTGAGGTATTGAAACCATTCAAAGTTTTCGACAATTGACATTTTTTATTGTTAAATTTCTTTAAATTAAAATTTTCATGTGTGTAAGATCCCATAAAAAACAAACATAACAAGCAACTACTTCGTAGGTAGATAATTAACACACACATAAAAAAAACAAGCAATTAGATTAACCTTGACCCATACTCTAACAATTGTAACTCCGTAACTTAGTTCAGATGGGTGTTAACGAGCAGAGCCGAGTCCAGTTTGACCTTGCTTGGTTTGTGCTCAATAACCAAAACTTGAACTCGAGCCAATCTCGAGTTTACACGAGCTTGAAAAAAATGTGCTCGTTATAAAGCTTGCGAGCTTTAACGCGAGCGAGCCAAACTCGAGCCCAAATCGAGCCGATATAAAACTGTTTATTTTTTTTATTTTTTTTTCTTTCGATATTTTCAATAATAAGATTTGAAGGTTATATATAAAAATATTTGACAAATCAGCGAGACGTTTGATATGTATGATACAAAAATATAATCATGATAAAATTTTATAAAATATGAGCAATATCTTATGTAATCACACAAGTTCGAGCCGCTTACGAGCTTTTCGGGTCGAGCCAGCATTTGCCTGGCTTGGCTCGTTAAGCTCTCGAATCGAGCCCGAGCTGAACTTTAACCGAGCCGATCTCGAATAGCTCGCGAGCTGTCTCGTCTCATTAACAGCCCTACTCCCATACGTCCTGTTCATTTATTTACTTATTTTATTTATGAGTGTCTCGACTATTTATTTATCTTTTTATATTGAAAATATTTTTCAAAGGTAATGTAACATCTACATAGCATATATGTGCACGTATCACTCAACACCACCTCTAAATTGGCTTTTTTTTTAGTTTATGTTAAAAAGTAAAGGTAAATAAACAAACGTGTGAGACTTAAGAGTATATTGGTACAAGATAGAAGTATACAACATGTCGTGCATGATGCACTAAAATCTAAGGAATGCATTTATGCATGTGATCATCGAATCAAATGACACGGAAATATGAAGATTGATTACAAAGAATGATTTGATAAGTTATGCTCCTAATTATTTTGTTTCTTCTAACTTTGTACCAAAAAAAAACCCGTAATGACAATAATTAATATTATAAATTAGATAGGGGATAAAAAAAATCTATCATAATGATATTATAATTAAAAATCAAAAATGGAAATAAACAAAATCTATCTTTTGAGTTGAAAATATCTAGAGAATCGTATCACAATTTTTTTTTCTTTAAAGTTAACAATAATTATATAATAAATAAATAAATTACCTTGGAAGCCAAGTTTCCTTAAACCACAACAAAACCCTCGTTATAAAAAAACCATATAAATTGTCTAACAGAAACCTATTCTTGTTTACAAATTGTCTGACTCAGACAGACCGTCTTTCAGGAGACTAATTTTTTTACAAAAAAAATCGGAAAAAAAAAAATGACAACCAAAATCCCAGCATGGTTGATGTCAATGATAAATGCCGAGTTCAACACAACACAAAAGCAAAAGGAGGACGAAAAAGGGTATTTTTGTGTGGATTGTGGAGGCGAATCGCTAACAAAAAAAGAGAAGGAAAAACTACATGAAGGGCATAAAGTGTTACAAGCATACAATACGTCTCGAAAATATGGTTACAAACGTGAAGATATTTTGAAATTGAAATTAGGGTCTCGTGTTCTAGATGTTTCTGGAATTCGGCCATTCTCGATTAATAATGGATATGTTTATTTTCCCAAGTCGAGAAGTGATAATGGTACTCATAAGAAGAATATAGGTCGACCCGGGTGTTGCAAAACTTGCGGGTATAGGATTGATACCCATATGTATTGTTCGATTATGTGCAAAGTGGTTATGGAACCGATTATGAACTCGGACGACATTGGTGAAGATTTGGGGAATAAGAAGAAGAAGAGGAAGATGGAATTGCCGGACTTGTTGGATGCGGTTAATGAGAGTATTATTGCTAATGCTAATGCTAATGCTAATGCTAATGCTAATGCTAATAAGGTTAATGTTGGATTTAGGAAGAGGAGTAGAAAGGGTATCCCACATAGAGCTCCATTCTTCTGAGTTGGTAGTTGGTACTTGGTACTAATATTTAACGGTTTTTCTAACGCGTGTCTTATTAATTATGCTGGTAATAATATAAATGACATTTAGTCATTCATTAATAAGGAAAAGTTTTGTAATTAGCACTATTTTAGATCTATATATAAAAGTAAATAATGCAATTTATGTGTCATTCCTTCTTTTCATGCTTGTGTTTTTGTTGTTATGATATGATGGGTTGGTATGAATGATTACGCAGTTAGTTCCTTTTTAAGACGGATATATAAGACACATCTGTTATTTAATTCTATGAAGACAAATATTAAAACGGGTAAAGTATCTTCCCCACCTATGTACATATAAGACATATATATATAAGACATACATATAAGACAAATCTGTTGTACAAAAAAACACATATTAGACGAATCTAATGTTGCTTTTCCCTATGCATTTTGCTTTTGTCTTATCCATTTATACGATTTAACACGTCTTTAAGATTAAGACGAATATGTCCTGTTTAAATAAAAATTTGTGATAGATATGGTATATTCTTGGCTAGAGTCGAACTTCTATCATGAGGGTTGGGCACCGGACCAGAATTGGAATCGACAAAAATCATGGATCGGGACGGACTGGATTACAAAAATTCCGGTTGAAGACCTAACCGAACCGGACCAGTTGGACCAGAATTTGTCGTTACATGCCCACTTTTTCAAATTCCAGTCCAAGCCGGTAACCGGAATATAAAAAATGTTGGACCGGAGGCAAGACCAAAAGTTTCAATTCCGATTTCGGCCCAATAGATTTCGGTCCGGGCTGAATTTTTCTTACCCCTAATAATCATGATTGTTCTATAATACAGTTTTCTTTTTAGGTGGGCGTTGATTGTGTGACTTCAGAGTTAGAAAGTCATTAATCAATTTCAGAGTATCTCATATGTAACCTCCAAAGTATTACCTGTTTTTCTACATTTAATTTCAGTTTATTTTAATTCAGCTCATTCTCATTCAATTCAACTCAAGGCTCTATTCTTTCTGGCTAGATTTGAGCTCGTTGTAGTTCAGCTCAGCTCAATTCAATTCATGTCTACACAAATTAACTCTTGTTTAAGTTGCATTTAGTTTAGTTCAGCTGCATTTAATTCAACTTAATTGATTTATTAAATTGATTCGATTTATTAAATTCGTTTGATTGGTCTGTTATTTTCGACAAAAAAAAAAGGCCTCGGAAACATGAATTTGGAAATAAAATCTAAATTCGGCCCAATTTTTATATTCGACAACCCCAATAATTTCGATGTAAAATCGGACCCAATTCCACCCCAATTCCGACCCGTTACCTGATTACCTCTCCTCATCCTTCAATTTCAATCAACTTTTTCCCTCGTCCTTCAACTTCAATCAATTACAGAATTGGAGCTTGTAATCGATTTTTCTAGAGTTTCATTCACTATCTCGGTAATTAAATTCGATTTTGCTACATTTTTTGTTTGTACTTGTTCTTCTGATTAGTTGAATACGAGTAATTAATTATTACTCCTCTTCGTCTCGTTCATTTGTTTACCTTTGATTGAATTACCGCTTACATAGAATAAAAAAGGTAAATAAATGATTGTGACGGAGTGAGTATTATCATATATTATCGTTGCTGATTGTGTGTTTAATCGGTTTAGATTTCACTTGTTTGCTGATTGAGTAATTACTGTTTGTTAGGGTTTGAGCTCTAGCGCAATAAATACGGAGTAATTGTTAACAAATTAAATTTATCGAGTCGAGAAACAGTGCTTGGGAAGATGATGATGAAAGACTATGCTGCCCATTGATTTAGAGAATTAAATTTAGTCTCTCTAGAAATCGCGGTAGGGAAGATGATGATGGAAGACTATGCTGCTTACTGATTTAGAGAATTAAATTTATCGAGTCTAGATATCGCGGTAGGGATGATGATGATGAAAGACTATGCTGCTTACTGATTTAGAGAATTAAATTTATCGATTCTAGAAGTCGCACTAGGGATTAGGGAGTAGGGAGTAGGGAGGATGATTGTGAAAGACGATGTTGCTCATTGATTTAGAGAAACATGATGAAGTCCTCAATGATTTGAGGTTCTAAAAGACGAAAAATTTCATTCGGTTTTCTTGTATCATGACGATTATTTGAGTTTTCTGTTACTGAGAGCCGCTGTTTCTTAGGTCGTAATTATTTCCATAACAAATGTCATAAGCTAAAGAAAATATAGTATAGGCTTTCTAAAAACAACTACTCCCTTCGTCCAAACATTTGTTTACCTTTGAAAGACGGTGCTATAGTATAGGACACAGGGAAGAAAAAAATTGGATTCACGGAATGCAGTATCTGGTACCTTGTGTTGTGCCATGTCCTTGGCAATTTCTTTAGCTCTCTATTCTGTGAGCCTCTGGGTCGAGTCATGTTAAGCACTGAAGTAACTGGCACAATAGAAGGTACTATTAGCTGTCAACATGATCATTGATAGAAAACTATCAATAATACCTGCTCGATAACATTCCGTAACATGTGAAAAATATATATTGTGAATTTTAATGAGAAAGATGTGTATCCGTTAAAACATGTAAAGAGGGACTTAGCTTAGGCTAGGCTTTCTTGTATATTGACTTTGTTTGGTAGCGATTTATGTTGAAAGTTAATGCGGAATTATGCCATTTCACTTGTTTATGGCAGATTAGGATTCTAGCAATGTACACCAGTGTTGATACTTAAATTGATTTAGTCTACTGTTTTACCTTCTGGAGGAATTTTCTGTGTTGTTGACTGTTATTGGCAGCGTACATCCGACTCCCCCTCCTACCCCGCAATTATCGGGAGCCATGGAGGTACTGGGGTAATTTTATGTTGTGTGTGTTAACTGTTATTGCTATGGAAGTGTGACATATGATGATGACTGATGACATATCTTTTTGGATGTTCTGAGATCTCGTATGAGTTTTAATGAGGATTGGATGTATTTCTTAGATTCTTTCTCTATCTGCAAATTTTCATGTTTATCTTTGATTATTCTCTCTTTTTCTGTTACCGATTGATGTTTAATATTATTTCAGCTGGGACTGAAAATAGCTCAGGATTGTGGTAATGGACAGCAATGTCGATGCACTAAGTAACGCATATCAGGATTTTATTGTTGCTGCTGCCGGCGTTCTAGAAGCTAAAGAAGCATCAGGAAGTCAGAAAACAGCATTGACCGATGCTGCCCTTGAGAACTTCAAGCAGCGATGGGAGTTATTTAGGGTGGCATGCGATCAAGCCGAGGAATTTGTCGAGTCAGTGAAGCAGAGAATTGGGTCAGAGTGTTTGGTGGACGAGGCCACTGGGTCAATGTCCGGCCAGCCTGTTCCTGGCCTCCCGCCAATTAGTGCTGTGAGATTAGAGCAAATGAGCAAAGCAGTGAGATGGCTTGTTATTGAGTTGCAGCAGGGCTCCGGGTCTGGGGCATCGAATGCAATCTCTTCTGCTCCCTTTGATGCCAGGTTTCAAGAGGATGCAACGCAATAGGTATGCAGAACGAGCATAGCTTCAAAGAGAAAGAGATGAAGAGTTACTGAATCCAATCATAGAAATCTTAAATAGATCTGGTGCCTGCATTTCTGCTTTGTGTTGTGTTTTGTTGGATATGTGAAAGATGCCGCCTAGCCCGTCGGAGATTGTTTTGTTGCCATTTTTTATTGATGTCACCTTGCTCATCTAGGTCTTCATTTTGTAACATCCCTTGGTCATTTGGAATATGGGTCGGCCGGAAGCTGGTTAGAAAATAGGTCAAATTAACTCCATGTTGCCTATTTTCACCGTTTTAAAGTAAAAAAAAATAGATGGACCCGATCCGACGGTTGATCAGAAAGATGGGTCTCGCTTGGTAGAGAAAGAAAAAATATGAATTAATAAGTATTAATTTTATTTTAATGCATACAATTTGTCATGTATTAAAAATCTTTAAAATAAAAGTAAAAGTTAGAAGCACTAAATTGATGTTTCTACTTCTGGCTCAAAATTGATTGTTTGACCTATCTTTTGCTTATTCAGTAGAAAAACACTTTAAAAACCGGCCCAAACAGCATCTAAATCGTTAACAAAAATTATACAGTGGTTAAATCACTTTCATATATTATGATTATAAAAGTAAAAGTACTATTTAACATTAAGTAAAATATGTTTATAAAAGTACTATTTAACTATTTAACAACTTTCATATATTATGATACACAAATTCTCATTTGTGACGGAGGTATTCGTCGCAAACTTGTGACGGGTACCGTTTCTTCTCACAAAATGTCCATTGAGAGGTGAGCGGGAAGCACATGGGGGTCCCCCACCTTGTCACATCTCCCTTTTTGTGAGAAATCACAAGTTTCTGACGGGATTAGCCCGTCATAAGCAAGACTAGCTGATTATGATTAGGGATGGCAGTCTCACCTTTACCCTGTGGATATCCATCCACCCGAAATTAAATGGGTGGGATATAGATGACGAATTTTTTTTGAATTTAGGGCAGGATATGGATATGGGTGAATTTAGGGTGGGATATGGATTATTGTCTCTCACCCGCTTAACCACCCTGTGGATATCCGAAATTAATATTTATAATTAATTTTTTATTAAGTTAATAATTATTTAGGTCATTAGTGATTTCCCTTCAAAAGTATATTTTTTTATCAGATAATTTTAATATCATACTGTTATTTAGGAAAAGTAAAACTTGTGTTTATGTGGATATTGACATATTGTTATTTTTACTAATCTTTTGTTAGTTTAATCAATAATATAATGCGTTCGTGGTTTCTTTACAGTTGATGTGGCGTATTTGTATGGTCACTTGCTTTGCAAAGACACTTTGTTGCTGGATATATACTGGGTTGCTATTTAGTAACACATATTGTTACTTGAATTATGTATGTCTTTTAATTTTATCGCCACAATTTTTTTAAGATATATTATTTTTAAAATTTTATTTTAAAATTTTATAAATTGTGAAAATATCCAACGGGTACCCGCTTCACCCCGTGGATATGGGTGGATGAAAAAATATTAAGGCCCTGTTTGGTAATCAGCGGATTGATATTAGCAGAAGCAGATTGGTCAAGCAAATTATAAATGACAGATTGGATTAACAGGTTTGACTAGTATATTTCAATTAGCAGATTTAGTAGAAGTGTTTGGTAATTAGCAGATTTTGGTTAATAGAATGTTGTATCTATGTGTAGATTGTTGACGGATTCATATTTCACAATCTACTAATGTGAATATGTTGGGTAGAGCAGCATATTGAAAAATAGTAGATTGAGCTCCAATCTACTCTTTCAATATGGCATTTACCAAACACTCAAAATAGTAGATTGGTGAGTCAAACATGCTAAAAGCCTTGAATATGCTGAAAATTTTTCAATCCGCCGTTTACCAAATACCCCCTAAATGGATGAGGGTGGGATATGGATGACCATAAATTAAATGGATATGGATATGGCTCCACCCCATCCATATCCCACCCATTGCCATCCCTAATTATGATAATATATGTTTATAAAAGTACCATTTAACATTAAGTAATCTTAGAAGTCCCTAGATAACCAAAATTCAATTCCAACTAGTAAAAATAATCGGAAAAAATAACGAATTGAGAAGACAAATCAGGGAAAACCTATCCAAAATAACCGACTTAATAACAAACCCGTTAATACCCCAACCCGACGACGAACAGACCCAACAACGACTAATATTAAACCGAACTAAAAACGACTTTCTCAAATGTATGCAAAATTGATAAACATGTGATAAAGTACCTTATATGATAGCTACGTCCACAAGGGACAAGGAAATATTTCACTATGTAGGGAGAGAATTACAGATTACAAAAGACGAGCTCTCAAACTTGTCTCACCAAATTTTTTACCTTTCTCTCTTAATTAACCTAAAGAAAAATACTTGTGTACTCCGGGAGTACGGTACTCCTTACACTCAAAAGCAATTCACAAAATAGAATATTTTAATAGCTTGAGTGTAAGGAGTACCGTACTCCCGGAGTACACAAGAATTTTTGTAACCTAAAATATAGTCGAGTCTTTATATAATATTATTCCACCCAAAATTATATACCTAAACTAATTAGGAAATTAATAAATAAATATACCAAGAAAACAAATCAGGAAATCCTCGAAAGTTAAAGACCAATCTTAAGGAAATTAATTACTAACCTTCCTAAATAAAGCACCAATCAAATTATAATGCACAACCATGAATGATTCATAGTTTCATACGTACAATACCCATGAAGCAATTCCAAGGTCAGAAATATGTGCGACCTGCATAGATAAACAACGGACTCCATGTAGCTGCTCTTCTTCCTCCGTCTTTGCTTTTATTCCTTAGAGCATCCGCAAAGGTGAGGCTCCCCATATTTTCTCTTTCATTTTCTTATTCGTCCACCTCATTTTCCACTAACTTTTCCATTTACCCTCCCCAATTCATATATACATCTATGCAACAATGGGGTTCCCCAACACGAGTGGGGATCCTCTGTCCCATTTGGTGTCCCAACGTGTGTGCCACTCCAATCACCATCTAACACATCAACAAAGTAATATAATTATTGCAATATTTTATTTTGCAACAAGTGATGTGTCAAAAGTGGGACAGACGATTCTTATTTTCCCCAACACACACCCAAATATATGGGAACCTCCCCAAAAGAACACAAATTATCCTTCTTATTTTTTTGGGGACCTCCTCTATAAATGGTGAAACTTCTAATTAAGGAAACACAAAATCTCATTTGTGACGGCACATATCCGTCACTCTTGAGTGACGGATACTATTTTACCTCATAAAGTACCCACTTTTTCTCTCTCTGCAACACTATTTATGTGGTCCCCTTTCTCCACTAACTCATTTTGTTACCATTTTAACTCACAAAATATCCGTCACGAATGGTGATCCGTCACAAAGGAGACCCATTGTTAAGGAAAAGTGTGTGCAATAATGAGGCTCCTCATTTGAGGAGAGAGAGGACATATGAGGAGGCACCTCCCCACCTTTGTGGATGCTCTTTTATTTTTCTCCATCTTTTAATCTCACTCTCATATACCCAAATCAAAAATAACTTGGACGAGTTATATTCTAACATATGCTACTGCTATATCCCATAAAATTCAAAACAAACCAATATTAATCCCAAATATACAAAAATAAAATTAAAATAATTCAAAAATATAAAATAATACTTTTGAGCTGACAAGTTTGACTCGACTAAACCTCGTTTTCCATTCTAAGGCTCTGTTTAGCAAAACTACCTGAAAAAGGTAGTTGAAATCTGAAAAGGTAGCTGAAAACTGAAAAGCTAACCGAAACCTGAAAAGGTAACTGATAAGGTAGCTGAAAATTAGGAGCTGATAATGTAACTAATTATATAAAAATGTGTTTGGCAAACTAGCTGAAAAAGTAGCTGATTTTGATAAAATGACGTAAAAGGATATGAAAATTATTTAATATTATAGAATAAATGGTGCAAAATGGAAAATAAGTCATTTCAGGTACCTAATTTCTCAAATGCTACCCAAGGTAGCAGCATTTCATTTCAGGTACCTTATTTGACCAAATAAGTTACTTGCCAAACACTTGCAAAAAAAATTAGGTAGCTGAAATTTTGGTCAACTGTAATACTACGGATTTTCTTTAGTGACTACTCGACCGAGGAGAGTCTACTCGGCCGAGTAGTGCTGTGGTTGCAGGTTGTTTTGATTCTGCCGAGGAATACTCGGCCGAGTATAGTGAATACTCGACCGAGTAGAGGATACTCGGCCGAGTATACACTTTACTCGACCGAGTATCCGGTCTGGCGAAGCGTATTTTGACGGTTTGATTGGGAAATGATTAGGGTTATTTTTATATCCCGCGTCAGTTTCTAAAACATTATTTCAAACATCATCATTTTGACGATTACCCTAATCACTTCCTAATCATTCCCTAGCATCGTGGTGTGTGCAATCTTCGTAATTCTTGCGTATAATTCCTCATTCTACTGTTGGTAAGTTCTATTTCTATGTTGTTTGTATTCTTTGGGGTTACTGTATACATACATGGAATTGGGAATACGAGGGAATTGTGCAATATTTAATTGTGTATGTGATTATTGTATAGGAGAAGACTTCGTAGAGGAGCCTTTCTGATTGTCCGTGTTTCGTGCTACTGTTGATTGCTAAGGTAGGGTTTTCCCTACTCAGTTTACTGCTCATTGTTAAGACATGTTTGTTGTGTAACTATTGTTATCTGTTGATCATCGGAGTATGGGTGTTGTTGTGATGGTGTTGGTGTGAAGGTGTTATGACGGTTGTGATGTCGTGTGATTGTGATTGTGGTGGAGTCACTTGCGGGAGTGACTTCACACTCTAGCTTAGTTCGCCCTCCGTGGAACCCGCCACGGAAGGGGATGTGCACATTAAGGGACAGGGATTGTTAGTCGCTCGTTGAGGAGCTGGACTAGGTGGGATCGGTTGCGGTCACCCACTGGCGGCGAGGATTACCTGTTGCGATGGGTAATCTGGCAGGGCTACACACTTCGGTGTGTAGTCGGTTACTGTGTGAGCACGTAAGATTGGGGTTGGAAGATGATTAGCTGGTTACCCTATTGTTTGTCTTATATTGATTGAGTAATACTGACCCCGTTGTTGTTTGTGGAATCTGCGGTGATCCATTCGAAGATGGTGAGCAGGCTTGACAGGTATTGCTAGTGATGAGCTTGGGGCAGTCATGGGAGTGTTGTCATCACCAGTCATAGCATCACCGTCCGAGTCTTAGATCTAATTTCATTAGTTGTCAGACATTAGAGTTGTATTTGTTGAATCAGTTTTTGGATTTGGTTGATGTAAACTTTTATACTTTACAGTACTTTAATAAATATGCTCAGTTCAGACGCTTTTGATATGTACTAACCTCGGGCAACCGAGATGGTAACACACTTTCATGGTAGGGTGGTCCTGGTAAGGCATCTTGGTATGTGGGGGTGTTACAAAGTGATATCAGAGCCGAAGATTCCGGCACCTAAACAAATGAATCTAATGAACTTAGGGAGTCTAAATAAAATGAACCCGGGGAGAGTTGTTTGGAGCTACCGCAAAAACTCGGGAGACGTCCCGGAGTCGCAAATTGGCCCTCATTAACTCGAGCCGGTAACATGGGAAGTGTGATGAGAGTTGAGTCTTGTATGTACATGTATTTGGAGATGCATGTTGATAATAGTTGATGGTTGAAAGTGTGTGTGAAAATTTGTAAGTTTGGTGATTGGAGAAATGGTGGAGGTGACGGGTTTGTGAATTTTTGGTGTATTGGATTTAGCATGTGCATGATTTGTATGATGGTATGATTATAACATGGCATTCATTTCCTGTTGATATATGTTTGTTGAGGGAACATGAAGCATAATAGGGGACCTTTTACTGTTTAAACCCGTCTATGGTATGGCTCGGCCGAGCAGGGCAGGTACTCGACCGAGTAGGGAGTACTCGGCCGAGTAACCAAGCACTCGACCGAGTGTTGTTTGGCAGTGAGTAGCAAGAGCTACTGTACGTGTTTACTCGACCGAGTATATGGGTGTACTTGACCGAGTAGTGACAACTCGGCCGAGCATTGTTTTTACTCGACCGAGTATGGTTTCTGGGTTTTGACGTTGGCTATTGGAGTCGATTACTCGACCGAGTATCTGGGATACTCGACCGAGTAGTCGTTA
This sequence comes from Silene latifolia, assembly GCF_048544455.1. NCBI lineage: Eukaryota > Viridiplantae > Streptophyta > Magnoliopsida > Caryophyllales > Caryophyllaceae > Silene > Silene latifolia. Next base: position 22,775,139 of record NC_133530.1, on the reverse strand, counting down.
CTCGACCGAGTATGGTCGTATACTCGGCCGAGTGTCCCTTTGGCGGAAGGTTGTTACATTTTGAGTCGTAGGCTTTTGTGCTTACGTTTCCTTGTTTCTTATCAGCTCAAAATGCCGCCCAAAAGGACCCCCGCTCAGATCCAAGCTTCGGAGATGACTCTTGATGAGGTTGCTCGCATGATTGAGAACCAAGAGGCTCTCCTTGAAGCTCTCAAAAATGTGGGAAAGGGGAATGAGAAGTCGATGGATGCTACGCAGCTCAGCATCATCATTGCTCGTTTCAATCCTCCCACATATGAAGGGGTAGGTGAACCAAAGCTACTAGAGAAGTGGCACCGTGAGATAGAGGCTCTCATGGAAATGGTTAAGTGCCCCGAAGACATGATCGTTGAGCAGGTAGTATACTACCTAAGAGGTGAAGCTGCAGTTTGGTGGCAAAATGTTAAGGAAGATGCTAGAGCTTTCTACCAGGCTGAGGGGGCTATCCTTTTGTCCGGGTTGAAGAGTGCTATGAGAGAGCAGTTTGTGCCGGAACATATCCGACACAAGATGAGATCCGACTTTGATTCCTTCACCATGACTGAGGAGATGATAATCACTAACTACTATCATCGGTTCATGGAGTTATCTCGTTATGTTGAGGACATGCAGCTAGGACAGAGGGGTTTGGCTCTCCGATTTGAGAGGGGTTTATCTGCCAAGATCGTGAGTCGTATGCCACCGGGGGTTGCTACACGACCTCAAGGAAGTGTACCTGAGAGCGGGTCTAGCTGAGAGAATGGTAGATCTCTCAAGAGAGATCGATGAGAGGACTGCTGTTGAAAAGAGGAAGGCTGACAGTGGAAAAGAGGAAGGCTGATCGTGGAAGCAACAGTCAGTCGACCAACAAGAAAGGGAACTTCAATCATGCAAAGGCTTTTTCTGGTGGAGCCGGTTTCTCGGGGGGATCACGTGGTTGGGGAAAGAATGGAGGTCGGAGTGCAAGTGACAACTCTAACCTTACATGCTTCAACTGTGGTGGTGTAGGCCACAGGAGACGGTAATGTACGAGTTACAAACCCGGCACTAGCTCAGGAGCTCGGCCAGGGAATTTCTCTCAGGGGTCAACTCAGAGTTTTGCTAGTAACCGACCGGGAGGTTCATGGGGCAACAGAGGTGGACAGGGCAACCAGGGCAGTTATAATCGCAGTGGTGGTGGATCATATCAGCGCCAGAACAACAACACCACCCAAGATTCCGCAGCTAAGCCAAGTACCTCCAATGTTTCGGTTCAAGGCGGGGGACAGAAAAACAGCGGGAAGCTTTTCATGATGGACAAACAGGAAGCACATGATGATGCTCATGTAGTTACCGGTACCTTTCTTGTTCATAGTGTACCATCTTTTGTTTTGTTTGATTCAGGGGCTACACACTCTTTTGTGTCTAAGAGTCATGTCATGTCTATGGGTTTGGGAAAGTTTGAGGTTATAAAAGACGATGTGTTCATACCTTCAGGGGAGTCTGTGTCGTGTCTCAAGTTGTATAAGGGTGTGTCCATGGTGGTTGGAGGGGTAGACTTACCGGTAGATTTGTTAGAATTTCCTATGGATGGGTTTGAGGTGATTGTCGGGATGGATTGGCTGGGTAAGTATGATGCCAGGATAGATTGTCGGCAAAAGAGGGTGTCCTTAAAGGGTCCTAAGGGTGTTAGGGTGTCTTATAGAGGGTTTGTGGTAAAACCTAAGTGTAAGTTCATAGCTGTGATGACTTTAAAGTCATGTTTGAGGAAGATGTGCCCCTTGATTCTCTGTCATGTGAGAGATCACCGAGTAGAGCCGCCGACAGCTTCCGATATATCTATGGTGAGAGAGTTTGAAGATGTCTTTCCTGAGGAGATACCAAGTTTGCCTCCCAAGAGGGATGTTGACTTCAGCGTGGAGCTTAAACAGGGAACAGGTCCGATATCCAAAGCACCTTACCGTATGGCACCTAAAGAGTTAGCAGAGTTGAAAAAGCAGATACATGAGTTGCTAAGCAAGTGTTATATCAGGCCTAGTGTGTCACCATGGGGAGCAATTCTTTTTGTAAAGAAGAAAGATGGGAGTATGAGACTGTGCATTGATTACTGAGAGCTAAATCGTGTCACAGTGAAGAACAAGTATCCTTTGCCTAGGATTGATGACTTGTTTGATCAGCTAAGTGGAGCAGGTGTGTTTTCCAAGATTGATCTGAGGTCGGGCTATCACCAGCTGAGGATAGCAGATGAGGATATTCCTAAGACGGCGTTCCGATCTCGATATGGTCATTATGAGTACGTGGTGATGCCTTTTGGATTGACCAATGCACCAGCAGCTTTCATGGATTTGATGAACCGGATCTTTACACCGTTCTTGGATAGGTTTGTGGTTGTTTTCATCGACGATATCTTAGTCTATTCTAAGACTAAAGAAGAACATGAGGAACACTTGAGGATAATCTTCCAGACTCTGAGAGAGAATCAACTTTATGCCAAGCTATCTAAGTGCGAGTTCTGGTTAGAGGAGATGGCTTTTCTGGGCCATGTGATATCTAAGATGGGGGTATATGTGGATCCTAGTAAGATTGAGGCCGTAACCAAGTGGGAATTGCCGAAGAATGTTGCTGAGATTAGGAGTTTCTTAGGCCTTGCTGGTTACTACAGGAGATTTGTGAAAGATTTCTCTACCATAGCACGGCCTACGACATCTTTGATGAGGAAAGAGGTCAGGTTTGTTTGGGATGAGAGTTGTGAGACGGCGTTTCAGACCTTAAAGGAACGCTTGACCACAGCCCCTATCCTAGCCTTGCCAGAGGGATGTGAGAACTTTGAGGTTTATACCGATGCTTCAAAGAATGGTCTTGGTTGTAATTTGATGCAGGAAGGGAAAGTCATAGCTTATGCTTCGAGGCAGCTGAAGCAATATGAGGAGAACTACCCTACTCATGATCTGGAGCTGGGTGCAGTTGTTTTCGCTCTTAAGATTTGGAGGCACTACCTTTATGGAGCGACCTTTAAGGTGTTTTCTGATCATAAGAGCTTAAAATATATCTACACTCAGAAGGAGCTTAACATGCTACAGAGACGTTGGATGGAGCTTATCGGAGACTATGATATGGAGATCATCTATCACGAGGGTAAGGCTAATGTTGTTGAGAGATGCTCGAGTAGGAAGAGCGTTCGTTCGCTATGTCTTTGCCATGTCCTTCTTTGAAGTTGAGGGATGAGGTGTCTAGGATGGGAATCTTTATGTTAAGGAAGGGAGATACCATCGGGGATTTGACGATCGAGCCAGAGTTGTATGAGAACATCAAGAGTAAACAAGAGCTTGATCCTAAGATCCAGGAGTGCAAGTCAAGAGTAGAGAGTGGGACGGTTTCCAGGTTTTCTATCCATACAGATGGGAGTGTCCGTTTTGATGGGAGATGGTGTGTTCCTGAGGATGCAGAGTTGAGGAGAGTGATCTTGACGGAGGCTCATTGTACTCCTTATTCAGTTCACCCGGGTGGTGACAAGCTTTACAAGGATCTTAAGAAGACTTTCTGGTGGCCAAACATGAAGAAAGATGTAGCTGAGTTCGTGGCCAGATGTTTGACATATCAAAGGGTCAAGGGTGAAAAAAGGAGACCACAAGGTAAGATACAATCCTTGGAGGTACCTGAGTGGAAGTGGGAGTCAATCTCTATGGACTTCATTGTGGGGTTGCCTAGGTCACAACAAGGTAATAACATGATCTGGGTGATTGTTGATCGGTTAACCAAGTCAGCTCATTTTATTCCTATGAAAGATACTTGGTCTAAGATGCAGCTGGCATTGGGTTACAGGAGGCATGTGGTTCGGTTGCATGGTATACCCAAGGATATCGTTTCTGATCGTGATGCGCGGTTCATATCCAAGTTTTGGCAAGAATTGCAGGAGTTGATGGGTACAACCTTGAAGAGGAGTACAGCTTTTCATCCGGCAACTGATGGTCAGACTGAACGAACCATCAAGACCTTAGAGAAGATGTTGAGGGCATGTGTCATGGAGTTTGGGGGCAGCTGGGAAGACAGGCTTGACCTGATCGAGTTTTCTTATAACAACAGTTATCATACGAGTATCGGGATGGCACCTTTTGAGGCTTTGTATGGCCGGAAATGTCGGAGTCCAGTCTGTTGGGATGATAGTTCTGAAACAGTGGTTTTAGGGCCACAACTGGTACAAGATATGGTCGAGCAAGTCCAGTTGATTCGGCAAAAGATGAGAGCAGCTCAAGATCGTCAGAAGAGCTATGTCGATTTACACCGTAAGGACATTGAGTTCGCAGTAGGTGACAAGGTCCTTTTGAAAGTGTCACCTATGCGAGGTGTTATGAGGTTTGGGAAGAAAGGTAAGTTAAGCCAGAAGTTTTTAGGTCCTTATGAGATTTTGGACCGTATAGGCGAGGTAGCTTACAGGTTAGCTTTGCCACCAGCTTTGGATATAGTACACAATGTTTTCCATGTATCTCATCTTCGGAAGTATGTGAGTGATTCATCGCATATCCTTGAGATGGAGAACATCGAGCTTGATGAATCCTTGTCCTACGCCGAGATTCCTAAGGAGATTCTTGATCGCAAGGTTCGTAAGACACGAAATGGTGAGACGGTCTTACTCAAGGTCCTTTGGTCTAATCATAATGTGGAGGAAGCCACATGGGAACCTGAGGAAGCTATGCGAGAACGTTTTCCTAACCTTTTTTATCAGGTATGTTTGGTTACGGGGACGTAACCGTTGTCTTTTTAGGGGGGTAGGAGACGGTCGCGGTTGTGTTTTGTTTTGTTTTTGAGTCGGGTTACACTACTACAAATCCAGGCAACTACAACGCCCCTTTAACAACGATTATTCACGAAAATCACAATAGACGTTGTAGAATGTATGGCGCGAATTTTACTAAAATCAATTACAACGGGTATGGTTATAAAAACCGTTGTTATTAGTTTTAACAACGGGTCACACATGAACAACCGTTGTTAATAATTTGGCGCAAAATTGGCGCAGCGTTAGTGAAAAGTAATCACAACGGTTATTTTTGAAACCCGTTGTTAAAACTTATTTAACAACGGGTGTTTTTTACAACCGTTGTTAAAACATATTTCACAACGGTTGTTGTTTAATAACCGTTGTCAATACCTTCCATACTATAAACCACACAAACACAAGTCTGCTGCAGCCACAAAACACAAACCTTAATACACAAACACAAACCAAAGCAAAGACCAAACACAAACAAAAAACACACACTTTCTCATCGTCTCTTTCTCTCTTTCTCATCGTCGCTTTATCTTCTCGCCGTCACTGTTGATTTCATCGTCTCTTTACGTACGTTCTGTAATTATCAGGTTTGTTTCATCGTCATTATTTTATTTTTCTAATTATTTCATTTCCATGTATGTGTTTTTATCGACCATTAGGTTCCGTTCAAAGATCTCGCTATATCGTCATATAGTCTGCACCGCTATTTCGCTCCGTCAAGCCATCTTCTTTGGCGTCCTTGAGTACGGATAGAGCATAGTAAGAGTCTTAAGGATGATATCATTCATTTTGTTGGAGTTTGGAGTTTGTTTTGAAAGATTAAGGAGAGGGTTAATTTATTTGGAGTTTGTTTTAGCAGTTAGGGTTTGGAGAATATATTGAGATAATGGAAATGCATGTTAGTTGAGATAATGCAATGTATTTATACTAAGCAATGTGTGGGTTGAGTTGTGTTTTAATTAATATATATGTTAGGAAGTTGTGCCATAATCAGCATCATCATATCTCTCAATGCTGCTTCAAATCTTATTACTAACCCTTCTCATTCCATAATCTGGATCTTGATGATGACTGATTTATGGAGTTCAAAAAATGGAAGCAAATCAAACAAGCATAACTCAACACTTTCAAAATGATCATTTCATTTAATTTTAAACCAAATACATTACAGCAATTATCAGAAATCAAAAGATGTATAATAAGCTAGGAACAACCCGGTTAAGCGTAAAAGCGCTTCTCAACCTCGCCACCAATCACGCCACTCGGTATACCGCTAACTTCCGGGTCATTGGTTTCATATTTTGCAATAACAGATTGAATATATGCAAGGACACGACTTGCATGTGGAGATATGGTTGGAAGAGTACAACTCAACATATCTCTCGGGTCGCGACCAAGTTGCGAGTAACAGCCGACGAGGGTATGAAGATGATGATGATGATGAGGCTTTGTTGACAAGCCGGACTGCTTCACGCCTCTTAATCCAATAATTCCGTTGATGTTCAAGGGATGCTTTGATTAATGGGTGTTGATCGGCGGGAAGCCCGGCGAGAACCTTCCCATCATCTTCAATCGTTTGTGTAAGCCATTCTTCGTTGTTGATAAAATTAGGGTTCATTGCCATGTTGTTTCAATTAATTAATGTTAGTAAAGGATGCTTTAATATTTATAGCTAGTCACATTTATAAGTTTTTTCAAAACCGTTGGTAATTAATTTAAGGGATATTCTGCATGCATCGGAATTCTAACGGGCCGTAATTATACATGCATCTAGTAATATTTAATTTTTTTTATTTTTATTTTTTAAGAACAAACAACAACGGTTATTTACAAACAACCCGTTGTCTTTAGTTATAACAACGGTTTTGTATATTCAAACCCGTTGTTATAACTTTTCCCCCCAAAATTGAGTCACACTTTCCACAACGGGTTTTTATACTTAAAACCGTTGTTAATATTTTTAACAACGGTTTCCTTAAGAAAACCAACCGTTGTTAAAACCTTTTACAACGGACGCTTTAATAACGTCCGCTTTTTTATATAACAACGGTTTTAGCCTGTATCTGTAGTAGTGTTAGTGAGTTTTGTGGTGACTTGTGTAGTTCTTTGGCGTTGTTAAATGTTGTTAGCATAGTCTTGTTGCGTTGTGTTGTGTCTTGTTTTAGGGTGGATGTTGTTAGCATAGTCTTGTTGCGTTGTGTTGTGTCTTGTTTTAGGGTGGAGTGTGAACTTCGGGGCGAAGTTCTTTTTAAGGGGGGAAGACTGTAATACTACGGATTTTCTTTAGTGACTACTCGACCGAGTAGAGCCTACTCGGCCGAGTAGTGCGTGGTTACAGTTGTTTTGGTTTCGCTGAGTAATACTCGGCCGAGTATAGTGAATACTCGACCGAGTAGAGGATACTCGGCCGAGTATACACTTTACTCGACCGAGTATCCGGTCTGGCGAAGCGTATTTTGACGGTTTGATTGGGAAATGTTTATGGTTATTTTTATATCCCGCGTCAGTTTCTAAAACATTATTTCAAACATCATCATTTTGACGATTACCCTAATCACTTCCTAATCATTCCCTAGCATCGTGGTGTGTGCAATCTTCGTAATTCTTGCGTAGAATTCCTCATTCTACTGTTGGTAAGTTCTATTTCTATGTTGTTTGTATTCTTTGGGGTTACTGTATACATACATGGAATTGGGAATACGGGGGAATTGTGCAATATGTAATTGTGTATGTGATTATTGTATAGGAGAAGACTTCATAGAGGAGCCTTTCTGATTGTCCGTGTTTCGTACTCTTTGTTGATTGCTAAGGTAGGGTTTTCCCTACTCAGTTTATTGTTCATTGTTAAGACATGTTTGTTGTGTAACTATTGTTATCTGTTGATCATCGGAGTATGTGTGTTGTTGTGATGGTGTTGGTGTGAAGGTGTTGTGACGGCTGTGATGTCATGTGATTGTGATTGTGGTGGAGTCACTTGCGGGAGTGGCTTCACACTCTAGCTTAGTTCGCCCTCCGTGGAACCCGCCACGGGAGGGGATGTGCACATTAAGGGACAGGGATTGTTAGTCGCTTGTTGAGGAGCTGGACTAGGTGGGATCGGCTGCGGTCACCCACTGGCGGCGAGGATTACCTGTTGCGATGGGTAATCTGGCAGGGCTACACACTTCGGTGTGTATTCGGTTACTGTGTGAGCACGTAAGATTGGGGTTGGAAGATGATTAGCTGATTACCCTATTGTTTGTCTTATATTGATTGAGTAATACTGACCCCGTTGTTGTTTGTGGAATCTGCGGTGATCCATTCGAAGATGGTGAGCAGGCTTGACAGGTATTGCTAGTGATGAGCTTGGGGCAGTCATGGGAGTGTTGTCATCACCAGTCATAGCATCACCGTCCGAGTCTTATATCTGATTTCATTAGTTGTCAGACATTAGAGTTGTATTTGTTGAATCAGTTTTTGGATTTGGTTGATGTAAACTTTTATACTTTACAGTACTTTAATAAATGTGCTCAGTTCAGACGCTTTTGATATGTACTAACCTCGGGCAACCGAGATGGTAACATACTTTCATGGTAGGGTGGTCCTGGTAAGGCATCTTGGTATGAGGGGGTGTTACAATAAGCTACTTTGGTCAAATAAGCTACCTGAAGTGTCGTGCCAAACGGAGCCTAATAATACTCTCTCCCTATCTCGGTTTCCATTCTAATAAAACAAAAAAAGATTAAGTTAACAAACTATCACAAATCTGTAGAGGTGACAAGTCTGAATCGACTCGAGAGAGCCGACCCGAACCCGAGCAAATTCCGCCCAATAGGACCCCAAACATGCTGCGACCCGACTCAACCCAATGATGACTCGTACTCCGATGTAACCCCATTAAGTTCGACCCTAAATCAAACCAAACCCGACCTAGATGTCATAACCGGTGTTAACTGATTCATGTACTGACCTGATTCGATTTCACTGATAATCTGACCCAAATGCTAACCCGAAATTGAGCAAAAATGAAAGACACTAGTAGAAAAAACCCCTATCACGACGCGGTTATCGTGGCGGTTCTAATAGAAACGACGTGAAAATCCCAATAATTTGGCGGGAACCCATTTTTTATGCAAATAGGAAGTCTATTGTAGCGGTTTATTTAAGAACCGACGTGATAACTGGAACTTTTTATGGCGGTTCCAAATAGAAAACGCCATCATAAGTTAATTGTGGCGGTTATATTAACAACCGACGTTAAAAATGACGCTTAAAGTTAATACTATGTTACAGTTTTTTGGGCTAAAAAACCGCCATTATATGTTTTCTGTGTCGATTTTTAATTAAAACCGATTTTAATAGAAAAAAAAAGAAAAATCCCTCCAAAATTAAAAACCCCGTCCAAAATTAAGAAACCCTTTTTTACGTTCTATAATGTTCCTTCATCTTCTTCTTCAGTTCCACACCGACCAAAATTAAACCTCACTTTCCCCTATATTCAAGCACCAACTCCGACCGTCATCTTCCTTTTCTCACGCCGCCCACAACAACCGCCAATCTCCTTGTTGTTTAGGCTACACCGCACCTTTTTCGACTCGGTTCAATCATCAAATCCGATTTCAACTCAGGTAACTACATTTTTCGACTCAATTCAATCATCAATTTCGATTTCAATCTCCTTGTTGTTTCCGACTACACCGGACAAGCAACAATACTTTTCCACCGTTTTCGTTTTATTGTATTATTGTATTATTCAATCATCAATTCCGATTTTAACTCAGGTAATCCCAATTTTCGAAATCATAAAATTGATTGTTATTGTATTATTGTATTATTGAGTTTTACAAAGTAGCATCTGTATTTGTCTAAATGGAATACTTGTTTTAGATTGGTAAAATATCGAGTTTAAAGTCATGTATTTGTTGCCCTATTTTCGTTTTGGTATGAGTCGTTTTGGGGGCCTTTTTTTGTGTTGAGGTGTTGTGTGTTGATCGAGGTTGTTAAAGGAGTCGAAGGATATGAATCTAGGACGGGTTTCATTACATTTTAGAGTTGAAATAGTGGCTGCTAAGCAGCAGTGACATCCCCTTTTCAGATGCTTCAAATATTTGTTCTAATTCAAATGTATGGAGACGTCCAGAATTGGCTGCAAGATGCACCACATTCTGCCCTTTATTGTCCACCATCTGAGTGCAATAGGGATACAAATGTATTAGCATCTCTACGGCTTTATAGTTGAAGTTGAGAGTCACAATATGAAGGGCTTTTCACCCTTCATTGTCTTGAATATAGTGGTAGAAAGAGTAGGAGGAAGATACAAAATGAGAAGTGTCAAGTCCGTTTCTGCTGATTTTGTGTGGTCGGATAATCCTGTAGAGATCTTTGGGCACAACAACGTCTATAAGCTTTGATGATTCATCAAGCTTACCTTTGAAAGAACATTCTTTGACTACAGAGGAGGCAATTTTCTGACATTAAAACACTTTTTTCCCCCTCCACCTGTTTATCGACCTAATTTTCTCATGTTTTTCGTGTTTGTCAGGTTATTACCCTATGTGAAGACCTTAGTGTCTTAGGAAAGCAAGACTTCAAGCATCTTGTGAAGTAAGGAGCATAATTGATCATTCCCATTTTAGTGTTTCTGAATTATAATGTTTCATTTTGTTGTCTTTTTTCGAGGCTTCAAGTCTGTGTTCTAATAGTTAGGTGTTCGGATATTGACATATTTACTTAAGGTAGAAGATTGTTAAACGAAAAGCCATCTCTTCAGCTGAAAGACGGGCTAAGGTTTTGTCTATACGTTTATGTTTTATTTATTTATATGTATGTCTTTCAAATCGTTACCTTGACTGTACTATGCTATTGTTCAGAATAGTTCTTTGCATTTACTTTCACGAAAATAGCTTTAGATATAAAAGAAGATACAGAGCTTCAAAAATTTCGTAAATGTCAGACAATCCACATGTTGTGTAGCCTAATGGTGCTTTGTTTCGTTGATATGTTCAGGACAAAGCACGAAAGGCAACGGAAAGATGTCGACTCACTGTCCAGTCTTGATGATTCTACGACCACCGTCGCTCAGTCTCGTCTCCGACAAATCCTTTTCATATGGATTCACGCTCACTCTCCTTTACCCGGATCGTTATCGATTTTGTGTCCACCACTGTCCTCACCTTCACCAGGCCAGTTGACGACGACCCCGTCCCAGACTCGCACGATTCCTCCTTCAACACCAACAGTATAGTTTTTTTGTTTCTTTTCTTATTTCACTTGCTTAAACAGTTAATTATATTATAGATTCATTTGTTAATGGTATTAAGGTTAAATAATTTTAAAATTAAGGTTACCTTTTTCCTGAAAACAATAAATGAAAACCCAAAATAACCTCGTATTTTGACTTCATACTCGCCAGTTCTACAAATGTTATCAGCTTGCATTTGACTTCTGGGTTGATAGCTGCTCTAAGGTTCATAATTCGACAGGTTAGTATTCTTTGTTTGATTGTATCAAATGTTATCAGCTTGTATTCTGACTGTGGAGTTGTACATGATTAGTATATGCTGAATATTGCTTATCACTCGCTACAAATTCTGGTCTGTTCGGGTTCTTGGGATTCTAAAATAAATCTTTGGGAGGCAAGTTGCTCTATCAAGAAGAGAATAAAGGGAGGTGCGGCAGAGGAGACACAATCACACATATACATCAGCCTTCATAAAAGATGTTAAATTGGGGTTTCCTGCTTTATACTCTGTGATGTACTATTGACTGTTTCAGACTTTGGTTTTAGGGTGAAGCAGTATCTACACTGGTGAGACACAAACTGTCATATACACTACCTCAGTATTGGTTTCATTTGCTTTTGATTGATTAATTTTGTGCTTCATCAGCTGATAGGAATTCATCTTTTTGACATGGCATATATGTGTTATGCATATATTGACATGAATTTAATGTTATTGAGTCTCTTCCATTTTCATGGGTAAGCTGGTAGGAATTCATCTTATTCTGACAGGGAATATATGTGGTATGTGGTGCTATAATTCAAACTTTCCACTAGGCACTACAAGCCACAATGTACTCAGTAATAACACCAATCCTTGATGACCTATCAGTTTTTCTCTCCTCAAGGTACACTTTTATCCTCTCTATAAATATGTACCTTTTTTTTATTGTTGTATCCCTAGTCTCTTGCCAATGGTAGTGTATGTGTTGGCAGGCGGGGAGAGTCTAATAATAGTAACCTTACCTGATTTGGAGAATGAAGAGTCTTCAAAATTGCATCACGAATTCTAGTAAATTCACAATGAAACGGCGCATCACAATTTTGCTAATACGTGTAACGCTTATGATTGATGCAGAATTTGTCGAGGTTGTGGCATTCAGGTAATGTTTATGCTTTCTTCAAGAACTTTTACGTATATCATCATTACTATGTTCCAGGCTTTTGAATTCTGGTGTCAAGGTGTATGCTTATTGATTGAGTGCCATTGAAGAAGCATTTGACTTCTGCCTCTTCAATGTCATGAGAAAAAACAAATAAACCCTTAATGAATTTGTTTCTACGACGAAACATCAATAGTTTAAATTAGCTTGTGGTCGAAAACTCTGTCTAGCATGTAGTGCATTCTTCATTACTTTAATCCAACTGAGACATGAGATGAAAGTCGTCTAGTATGTTAATAAGTATTGGATAATTTGCATTTAACATTATTATTTAGTACTTGACAATTTCTCTAAGTCAAATTGGTGATCACTTTCCACTAGGCAAGCTAGAAGATGGGGTGTAAAATGACGAGATGGAGGATGTTAGCAAAGTTAGACGTTGGTTTAATAATGTTTAGTTTAGTTTTCTTACTATTGGTTTTGTTAAATGTATCATTGCAGATTCAATTGACGAGATGAAGGATGTTGAAGAGGTGTAGGCTGCCAACTGTTTAGGGAGTATGTAATGTTCATTAGTTTATTAACTAAGATGTGTAGGTGATTATTTATACACTTGATGTATAATTTTTGAGTACCGAAAATATTGTTGTGTCGGATGATAATGCAAGGTTTTTGGCAGTTGATTGCATTCTTGTTTATGTATTGTTTGTTCATTTCGATGTTTGGGTTGTCAAATTTATATGACGTTGCTGCAGAAATTTAGGTACGATTTTTTTTTTAAATATGCAGCTATGGCGGCGGTTCTCAAGTTAGAAATGCCGCTATAGGCAGTGGTGGAGCTAGGGGGGGCTAGCAGGGGCGGTCGTCCCCCCTGGCAGATGAAATTTTCGAAATTTTTAGTTAAATTTTTCGAATTTTTTTTGGGGTGCCTTATAAAATTAGTTGTTCGCCTCCCCTAAAAATTTTCGCCCCCCCTAAGTTCAAATCCTGGCTCCGCCATTGGCTATAGGTTTTCTTATAGTGGCGGTTCTATAACAACAACCGTCGTTATGCTTACTTTTTACGACGGTTCTGTTAAAACGACCGTCGTTATAGAGAACATGTAGCGGTCAATGATATTATAGAAATACCTATGGTGGTGGTTTTCCAAACAGTAACCGCCACTATAGATAGTTACAGTGGCGGTTCTTTTCTAGCAACCGTCGTTTTATATAAGCCTATAATGGCGGTTGTGTTTAAAAACCGCCGCCGTAGATAAGCTATAGTGGCGGTTGTACAACCGCCGCGAAGTCTAAACAACCCCGTGATATACGGCGCACCCAAAATCTGTAAAAACCGCCACAAAAAGGTCATTTATGACCGCCACTATAGGGGGTTTTTCTACTAGTGAGATAACCCGAAAAAAAAAACATTCAAATCATTAACAACAATTAAATCAATTTGATATATTATGATTCATGAACAATGATTATAAAAAGTACTCCCTCCTATTCACAATAAACTTTCCTATTTCCTTTTTCGTCTATTCACAATAACTTTCCTATTTCCTTTTTTGGTAAGTGTTTGTGTGGTCCAAATTTAATTGTATGGTGGGTAATGTATTTGTGTGGTCCAAATTTAATTATATGGTGGGCTAGTGTGTTTCCTTAATATTTGTGCCAAAATAAAATGGGAGGTTTATTGTGAATAGGAGGGAGTACTAGTTAAAGTAATCTTAAAAGTCATTAGATAACTAAAATCCAATTACAACTAGTAAAATAATCAGAAAAAATCGACCAATAATGAATAGAAAAGCCAAACTAGGCAACCCCTATCCGAAATGACTCGACTTAATAACAAACTCGTAAATACCCCAACCCGACAATAATCTGGCCAAACCAAAACTCAACCCACACCCAACAAATATATTTGAAAGACCTGACTCAACAACAACCCGAACTATGAAATGACATACTACCTGAACCATAAGTGAGTCGGCCCCAATCCAAATGTACTCATTACCTGATATATCCCAAACCCGATATGATCCAGACCAACCAAAACAACTTTTTCAACCATATGCAAATTGATAAACACGGTCAAAATTCAAGAACCCTATATAACCAATAATAACAAGTCTCTCTTGTAGCGGGCATATCCTGAAAGATCATAGATCCATATTAGACTCTCTAATAAAATTAATTTATCTCATAAATTGTTGTTTATGTGATCTATGTAACATGCATGCTAATATGAAAGCATAAAAAGAAAGTATAAGGAAAAACAATTTCCTTACATTGAATATATGGTAAAATGGGCACAAACTAGTTCTCCTTACTAGTTTGTTCTTGAGCTAAAATGATGTGGATGATCCTCCTTGAAAAACCTTCAATTAGAAGGTCTCCTTCAAGTTGCACCCAAGAACTAACCCAAAAAAGATTAACAAGTATGAACTAGAACTTATTAATATTGTAACCTTGATTATTATTAGAAATATTACTAACTAATCTTAGCAATATTATTTATGTATACTAACAACTTAGTAGAGATTGATAGTTATTATTTTTAGAGAGAAAGGTAGATGAATTATTGTTCACATGCAAATGGTAGAGTAAAGAAGTGAGGTTGTCTAAAATTGTGAACAAATGATGGAGTATATGAGGCAAAAGTGGCGGGTGGGTGGAGTGCTCAAGTGGACAATTTTTGTCTTATAATTTTATCTTACATCACATGTAAAATCTAGTATAAGATACGTATTATGGTAGTATACCAAACTAGTTTAGGTCCCATGCAAATGCATGGTTTTTTTAGATAGTAATATGAAAAGATGTTAAATATTTAACTTATTGTATTGAACTATACTTTGAATCTGAAGTTATAGCTTGGTAACAGGCTTAAGCGGTACAAAGGAGAAAATATGATAGTTTGACACCAAATCAGATTGACATTTTAACTAAACTTAATCATGTAAATTCCTTGATTTTTCGTAAATTAATGTTATTATACTATTACGTTTATAAAAAGAATAATCTTAACTAATGACTCGAAAATGCACTAAAATTATTAAAATGAGAGAATTTGCAAAATTAGATAATCAACGCGTAGTACCTTCGTATCAAAAGACAGAAAAACATTGGAAAACGATTATGCAAAATATTACCGTTTCATACATGTTATTACAACATTTCTATTTGTATAACAAAATCAAAATATCCCATTAATATGTTTTTACATATTGAAAGTTGTCGTTTATGGTAGAATTAATAGACATTGTGAAGACCAATCATAGAGCATTTTACTTTGACGGGAAAATTTTGGAAGGCTCTTAATCTTTTAGTATAAGGGGGATAAGGTAAAATGATTATGTGAGTAATCATCCACTACACTTATTTTACATGGTCAACTTGACCATATACGGGTCCATGTTGGTTCTTATATTTGTCGCACAAATCCGTGTAATTTTTATTTTAAACATCGTGTCATGTTTAAATACTTCCATAATTAATTCGTCCAATTCACTCCGTAAATATACGTGTACCACTACACATATTATTTACGTACTAATATTAATCACATTAATCAATTAGTACAATTTTAGTAAATTAACAGTTAATTAACTAAAACCCGTTTCCCAAAACTCATTATTTAATTATCGCATAATTAAATAATAACTGCCGCTCCTCGAGTTCGCAACTCGAAATCTCTCTAAAAATAATCGACTAACTTCTTAGCCTAAAAATCAAGGGACTAAACAAATTGTATCTCATACAATTAATTAGTTATCTATTGGAGTTGGTTCCTTTAGGTGTGACCGAAAGGGGTCAGTTGATCACCGTCGTCTCCCGACAATAACGTCAAACTCTAGTCAGCCAACCGTTATCGATTTACGTTAATCAACTGACGAGGATCAAATAATTAAATATCTGATGATATTCTATTAATGAGATTTATTATGTTAACGCACTATTGTGGAGGACACTAACTCCAACATATCCGTCACAAGTTTCTGACGGGTCAAGTACTACCAAAGTAGGTAACTAAGACAAAACAGATTTAATTAATTTCCTATGCGCTCTCCTTTTGTCCTATCTAGCCGACATGTGTAGTACTTGACACATCGCAAGCTTATGACGGATATGTCTGTCACAAATGGGAATTTGTGATCTAGTAAATTGAAAATTTTAAAACAAACAATACGATTTCGGTCCGTAAAAATTTCGGCCGAAGACCGGATTACTAGAAAATTCATTCTAGGACCGGACCGTAAAAATTCTGATAGATCAAACCAGGCTGGTTAGACCATAATTAGTCTTAATATTTCCACTTTTTCAAATTTCGATCCGAAATTCCGGATCATTGGACCGGTTAGACCGGATCGCACCACATTAAAATCTAATTTTAAGAAAAAAAATATCAAACAATAATAATTCCAGGCTTTTCGGTCCAAACCGGTCCCGATCGAAAAAAATGGTCTTGCACCGGACTGTATTGGAAACCGAAATCTTAAAATTGTTGGACCGGAGACTGGACCGGGATTGTTAACTATGGTTTCGGTTTGGCTCATTATATTTGTCCGGACCGGATTTTGCACACCCTTAATTATGATTAATGAACTATGTTTATAAAAGTACTATTTAACATTGTTAGATGAGACGGTCTTATACTATAAGATCAATCCATTAGAAAAAGCCCAAAACGACAGATAAAAAGACCCATGGGATGTAAGTTATAAGATGTTGACTGGTTGTAGAATTGTAGCTGTGCAACTTCTCTTGACCAAATACCATTCACCTCTCTTATCTGTGATCAAGTCACCAATGATCGGACCTCCGAATTAGCCTCGTATGACGACTGTGCATTGTAGCGTTTCCGACCCAAAAAAGTATCATCTCAAAGCCATAATTTTTAATTTAAACACTAAGTTCTCAAACTAAAAATGATAGTTAGCAAGGTAAAAACCACATCTTACCAAAACAAAACTGGATTTTGAAGGTAAAGAACTTAAAAACGGAGGTTTTCATTATAATATTTCTATTTTTCAAGATAAAATCATGGGTTTCAAAGATTAAACTTGTTAAATTATAAGGTTTATGTGCAGATTTTGAAATGATATAAAATCCAAATTTCAATTTAAAAGTCAGGGTTCTCTACATCTTTCTTGAAAATAAAAGATAAAGTTCTTAATATAACGATACAAGTATATGAATTAAAACAATAAGTTAAAGAATTATTGGAATTTAATTTTAAAATCTCAACGCTTATGATCAAATACAAACCAGGTAGTTGGCGGCGGCAACAACATCTAGTCAACATTCTTTATTTTTGGTTTTAATCGGTGGGTTGAAGTAGAGGAAGGGCATAGTAAGTGGCGACAACAACAACAATGATGAATTGGGGACAAAAATAACAATCGCAAATAAAGGCGATGAAGATGTAAATTGTAGGGGCGATAGATTAGGTGGCGATGGTGAGGACGAGGGCGACATATTAGGTGGTGATGGTGAGGACGAGGGCGGCAGAGGCAGCGCGAAGTCGACGAAGATAAAGAGGTGAATTGGAGGTGTGGTTGGTGTGGTAGATTGCAAACTTGGAGTTGAGAAAAAGGAACATACATGGATGTATTACATCGTATTTTACTTGTTTTTGAATATTTTTATATTTTTTCTCGGCTTATGAAATTTATAAGTTAGATTATAATTTTTTTTCTTCAAACCTCAAATTTTAGTAAGTTTATATATAATTTTTTTTCTCAATGAAACTTTATATTAAGATTCATACTTTTTAAGACAAAGCTCAAAAACTTTATTATAATGCTCATAAAGTATAAAACTGGTGGCAGTACATCAGATGTATAATCTACTCATTGGAGGCAGTTCCACTAATGTTTTTTTTTTTTTTTTTTTTTTTTTTTTTTAATATAACTTCTTCTTATTGTGCTCCCATCTTCTATTTGACTATTCTATGTTAGTTCTATGTTGTAGAACGATTTCATAAGAGAGTTAGTGTTAACATTAAGGGGTTGTTTGGTTACCCATTAAATAACACAGGAATTCCAATTCATGTGAATTGCAAAATGGGTAACTTGTTTGGTTACCCCAATTCACATGAAATACAATTACCTTGTTTGGTTAAAGAATCTACAAAAGAGAGAGAATTTATTTTTTTCTTATACATTATCGTTTAATCTAAACGTCTACCTTGGGCCATTTTCGTTTTGGGTTGGTGTATTATTGGCTTTTCTGAAGTTAAGTTGGAGAATTTGTGATGTTAAAAATAATTTTTGTGGTGGTTTATCAATTTTACATGTTACTCCGTAATACATATTTGTTACTCTATTTCAACGAATAATTCATAATTGACTTATTTTGTGAAACAAAAATAAATTAAATGTAAATATTGACTAGGACAAAGGGAGTATGAATTTAGTAAAGATATCTACGTACGTTATCGGAATCTAACTTTACAGATTATAACTTCGATCGTGTACATATAGTAAAAGCTTAATTTTCAGTGTGCGTGTTTCATAGAGGCTGTAGTAAAGTATTCCCTTTGTCCCGATCATTTGTTTACCCTTATTTTTGACACAAAATCAAGAAAAGAGAGGGAGGGGTACTTATTAGGAGTAGATGATAAGTGGATCATATTAAGTATGAAAGATCAAATTGCCGGACGAAAAAAAATGGAAGAAAGTGAATTAAGAAAAGGGTAATTTCATCTTTTTGCCGGACGAAATTAGCATTGTATGGGCGACAAAAAAAAAAACATCAAATAGAACAGGAAGTTAAAAAGATGTTCCAACAAAGAACTTGGCAAATTCATGGTGAAAGTGTGTGTATATATTCTTATTTGTTCAAGCAGAATCCCACAATAGATGACTAAACTATATAAATCAAGCAAGTAGTACATTTTGTAGTTCTTAAGGTTTTTTTTCTTATTTCTTTGGTATATGTTTTGTAGAGCTGTTTGATTCTTCTCATTGTTTATGGCTATTTTATAAAAAAAGAGTATTGTTTATGGCTATTGTTACTAATACAGAGTACTTTATAAATTATTTTCTCCATTTATGAAGGTATATACAAATCTTTAATTTCATTTAAACATTTTTTATTTTTCCAAACTGTACAACAAAGATGAAATATAAAAACCGAAATCAATTAATTAATCATGAAGCTTCAAGTACAAGCAATTATTCTATGGTTAATGAAATATCAAGTGTGAGGCAATGCGAGCATAAAACAAATAGACTAAAATGTACATTTTTCAAACATTTTGAACTTTGATACAATATTTGTGAAATGTAAACTTTGTACGATAAAATTTAACAATTTGACTTTTGAAAGTTGTTTAAAATATCTATCGATATCATGTTATTTATTTGTTGTCTTTTTTCTTTTTAAAATGCAAATATAGTTAACCTAAATTAGTTTATCATCGAACTGATACCAGGTTGTGTTGTTTGACTGTAAATTACCGAATCATTGCGAGTTGGAGTTTTTCGGGTTATGGGTTGCGGCAAGGTCTATGAGTTTAGACCTTGATAAAACGGGTCGGTCGGGCCAAGTAAAGTTTTTACTGATCTACTTGAAAATTATTTATAATTATTATACCTGTTAAAATTGGTTCATAAATGCGGGAAGTACAAATTCACGTGAAGTAGAAAATCTTGGGAAATAAACTCCTTAGCCTAATTCATGAGAATTTCTAAAAAAAGTGTTTGGTTACCCATGTCAGAGTGCAAGTTACCAAGGGGGTGTTGGTAAGTAACTTCCTACAATTTTGTAGGAAGTGAATTCCATGGAAGTTCTGCTTCCCCCATTTTTGCAAAATTGAGTCAACCAAACAATTTCATATTTGCAATTTATGGAATTTTCCACTTCCCATAATTTTACAAGGGCAACCAAACAACCCCTTATTTAAAGTCAATTTTATTTGAGATTAATATTTAAACGTATTTATTATTTATATAAATATTAGTATTACAATTATATTGATAACTTTTTAAAACAAGTAACAATGTCTTTTTTTTAAAAAAAAAAAAAAATTATACTCCGTAGTTAACATAAATTTATCCTTGAAGTGATACCAGGTTATATCGGTTGACTCTATATTATTGAATCATTATGAGTTTGGGTTGTTGCACATTATGGGTAACAGGTTAAGATATATGGGCATAGACCTTGGTAAAATGGATCGATTGGGCCAGCAAAGTTTAAATCCATATAACTTAAAGTTCCATGTAATTCACATATTTTTTTTATAGCATTATGTCATAATTGTTATAGAGTAATAACTAATTTGATTACAATTTTAGAAAATAGATGAGGTAGGGTAGTTGGAGGACATAACTAAGATATGGATTGTCGAGGGTAGTCAGTTGTTGGGGGGGGGGGGGCTGTTGAGACAGGAGTTGAGAGGGACGTGATTGTCCCAATCGTATGTTGGTGCAATCACCACTACGGTGGAGGGTCTGCCGATGGATCTCGAAGTAGTTGGTCAGTGATGACGAACGTTGCTTCCGAACGTCTAGGCGACGATGGTGGTGGGAGAGAAAATGAGAGAGTAGGTAGAGAATTTAGACGAGAACAAATAAGAGGGGTAATATGATTTAAAAAACGTACAATAATGAGTAACATTAAATGTATACTGCGTAAATAAGCAAGTTATGAAATCTACAATAATTTTATATCCACTTTTCATATTTCACCTATCATAAGTTAAAAAGTCGAGAAAAAAAAGCACATTACTTCGAATAAAATCAAGTATCATAAACTTCTTATCAAAAGTGTATGAGTAGACAAAGTAAAATTTTATAAAATTTAGTTATTCTCTAAATTTAAATATTTATAAGTTTTGACTTTTAAAAATACTTTTCGTTACTACCCGTGCAGTGTACGGGTTTAAAAACTAGTTGCCTATCAAAGACATTCCAAAAAAATAAAAATTAACTAAGACATTCCATATAGAATAGGTAAACAAATGACAATTTTTTTTTTGGTGCAGAAAACATTACCATCAAAGTTTTAAAAAATGAGTATTACTTTAAATAAACATTACCATCAAAGTTTTAAAAATATAACTTTCAAATATTTTCAAAATGTAGTACTCCAATTTTGTACAATTTATAGACTTCCTCCTAACATTGAAAAGATAAACACGCCTATTTTAAAACGAGCCAATTAAAGGATTATATTGTTGTTTGGACCTAACACAATGTGTGATATTAGTTGATTTTCATTACACTCGTTATATAGAGTAACTACACAAAGACACAAAGTTGCAAAATTGACGGTTGTCAAACTTTGACTAAATTGAGTTATTTACCATTTACGCGACCTTTTATTGGTCAGTCATATTGTCTTTTCTTTTTATTAGTACATGTTCTTGAAGGCTTAACCAACATGACATTTTGACGTGAATGTAAAAATGAAGGTAAAGCACATATATAGCATGCTTGATTATTCATGAAAATTGTTCTGTTCTTTTCGGTTAAAATAAATGCAGCTAAATTAAATAGAGCTTAACTGAAGTGAATATAGTTAAAGTAAGACTTACTTTTAAACAAGATTGAATAAAGATAAGCTGAATTGAAATGAGTTGAAATTAAGTCCGAACACGACCTTATAAAAAAAAAGTGGATAAAACTCTTTTTTAACCTCTATAATCAAGTCTTCCATACTACTCTTTAAAAAGCCACAACTCTTGTTACTGTAGCCAGAACAGTAACTCTTCCCATTTTTCCCATTTTGCCCTGCTTATCATTAGTATTTGGGTTTTTTTCGCTGCTTTGCTCTATTGTCTCTCTATCTTTTTGTTCTTATGACAGTGAAATTTGTCGACTGCTATTTTTGTTCTTCTTTCTTTTCGTATGTCTATCTAATCTAGTCTAATTCCACCATAGATTCTTCCATTCTTCATTGCTGTTCCAGAACTTCCGCTGTTTTCGTCTTCCTGCAGTTTCTGCCTTTTTATTAAGGGTTGTGTTTTCATCGATGGTCACACTTCAGGTAAGTCTTTTTGCTTTTTTCCATATATTGTTTATTTTTTGGTTTTTAATTGATTTCATGCAATCATTTGGGACTTTTTAAAGGTTTGTTAATTAAATTGATTGCATGCATTAATTTGGGCGAATTGAAGTTCTTCTGGGATATTTGCGTGATTCGCTTTAATCTTTTCGAATTTGGCATGAACAGAATCATTGAATGTGAGTTAATAATTTAGGGTTTAATTTTTGGATTAAGATTGATTGCATGCAGTGATTTGGGCATTTATAGAGGTTTAGATTGTTATCTATTATCGCGAATGAAGTGAGTCGGATTCTGTGTGACTTTTTTTTACCGCTTTTCTCTTTTATTTGTTTTGGTTAATGATGAGCTCCTATTTCTACATTGGTTTGACATCATTTAGAGCTCATTTGGAAACGGTTTTCGACAATTTTGACGCTATTTGATCAATTCCGAATGGTTTACCATTTAGCATGGTTTCTAGTGAAGAATGAGGTGCCAAGAGACCAAGAGAAGCGTCAAAGGAAGGATGGAGAACAAGCATTGAAGAAATACAATGAGAAAGCCTTCCAAGGATCAAGCAAGCTACGAAAGAAAAATGCATTCCAGGCCAGAACTCGCACGGTGCGAGTTTCCAGACCCAGAACTCGCACGGTGCGAGTTTTCTGGGTTTGTTCCGTTTTGTGTTACGGGCTTTTCCAGTGTTAAGCCCATGATTATTAGGTTACGTTAGACTATATATAGGATGTTTTCCTCTAGGTTAAGACATCTTGATGCTCATTTTAATTAATCAAGTTGTAATTTTGGGAATTATTCATCTTTTTGATTGGGTTAGATCTACTATGGAGAACTAATCTCCTTTTCTTAATCCGGCTCAAAGGTGTAATCTTTGGTTGTAAGACTCCTTAATCTTTCCTTAATTTTTATTATCATTGTTAATCCTTTGTGTTTATTGTTTGAATTTTGGAAACCTTGTTTATATTGAGTAATTAAGCGTGATTTCCTCGTTGCTTAATTAATCAAGTTCCTTAATTTATTGTTGTTGGGATATTAAGTGTGATTTCCTGTAATCTCATCTTTACAACACCTTGTTATTATGCTAATGAATGTGATTTCTTCTTGGCTTAATTAGCAAGTAAAGGATTAACTTGTAATTAGGCATTAATCGTGATTTCATTGTGTCTAATTACCCCTATTGAATCTCTAGTGCTCTTATCTTCTTGTTAATTTGAATGGATAAGTTGGGTTATTTGATTAAGTGTGATTTCCTTGTCATTTAGCCATTATCAAGGAGATTTATAAGATTTTTATTCACAATAGGGTGATAATATAATTAAAAGATTGATCTTGTGGTTTTTTTAACTATAATGTCTCACTTTATTGAGTCGGATTAAGTCTCTCTCAAATTTGATAAATTTCCATCTTAAAACTCACTTGTTTGATTACTTGTTGCTTACTCTTTGTTTGAATTTAGCTTTGCTCTTTGTTACTCTTGAAAACCAAACCAAACCCCCCCCTTTTTACATACTTGTTTGTTGTTTAATTTGTCACAATTGTTCTACTTGCTCTATTGAATACACCATTGCAAAACCCCCCTTATCTTGGGTTCGATCCCTTTGCTTACTACTTTACTAGTTTAGAATTAGTGTTAATTAGTACGTATTGTGATATATAAATTGTTAATTTGACCGTCTTTTATTGCGACGTTTTAGGCGTGCCAAACTTTGGCGCCGCGCCGGGGAAGGTAACGGTTTTGCTAGTGTTTTTAGAATAGTTGTGTTAGTTAACCTTTGTTCATTGTTATTAGTGTCTTTTTCATTACTTGTGTGAACCTTTTTGATTGTGTGCTCTTGTGTAGAGTTGTTTATGGTCAATACTAGGAATTCAAGTAAACCACTTCTTCCATTCAACCCGGAGATTCAAAGATCACTTGCTTGGATAGGAGGAGGTATTAGAAGAGACACCCCGGTTATTGAAGAAATCAATCCCGTGACTCAACAAGACCAAGAGGAAGATAACATCATTTCTTTTGAACCCGAGCCACAACCCATAAGAATTATCATGGGTGATCGTGATGACGATAATTCACACCATGAGGGCGAGAGAGAATCCACCAAGGCCTAGAACCATCAAAAAACTTACCGCCTGGACCTTACACAAGTGACCTTGTGTATCTCATTTCCGGCCTTGGCGGAAAATGCCACCTTTGAACTTAAATCCGGGCTAATTCACCAATTGCCCCAATTCCATGGACTTAGTACGGAGGATCCCAATAAGCATCTAAACCAATTCCATGTGGTTTGCTCAAGTATGAAGCCTAATGGAGTTACCGATGAGCAACTTCAACTAAGGGCCTTCCCTTTCTCACTCAAGGATGCGGCCAACGATTGGCTTTACTATCTCCCCACCGGGAGCATCACTACTTGGAACCACATGAAAAAGGCCTTTCTAGAGAAGTATTTTCCCGCTAGGCTCTCCTCTCAATTGAAGAAAGAAATAAGTAATATTGAACAAATGGATGGAGAGAACTTGTATGAATATCGGGAGAGGTTTAAACAACTTCTTGCTAGTTGTCCATATCATGGATATACTGACTATGACCTACTCTTGAACTTTTGTGGTGGTCTCCTTGAGGATGATGCTAGGATGATTAAGGCTGCCACACAAGGAGGGATTGAGTACATGTCGGTCCAAGAGGCAAATGACTTGATTGAAAGATTGGTGGGAAGTTCTAGGAATTTCGGAAGGAGAATTAGGAAGACAAGTGTGTCATCTTCTTCAAGGCAAGGCTCCAACCATATGGAGGACAAAGTTGATTTTCTTACCAACTTGGTCAAGGAGCTTGCAAAAGGGAATGGTAGTACATCTCATGTGAAATTTTGTGGTCTTTGTAATGATCCAACCCATCCCACCGATGGGTGTCCATCTTTGCAAACGGAGGAAGCAATTGAAGCGGTAAAGGCTCTTGGGTTTAGGAAGTTTGACCCCTATTCCAATACATACAACGAAGGGTGGAAATCTCATCCAAATATGGGTTGGAGTGGAAATCAAAATAAAAACCAAAAGGGACCCTCAAACTCCTAATTCCAAAGCCTAATCAAAATCAAAGCCAATCACAAAATTTCTTGGAAGAGATGATGAAGACACTTGCCGTGAATCAAATGGCAATGCAAAAAGATAGTCATGCCTTGCTAAATAATACCAAGGAATTTCAAACCGCCGTGCTTCAATAAAATCGGCTCACCGACTCTAGGTTTGTTAACCTTGAGACCCAAGTTGGTCAAATTCTCAACACCCTCAATTCTCAACCCACTCAAGGAGGGAGCCTCCCTTCTCACACAATTCCTCCACCCACCAAAGAACAAGCAAAAGCGGTCTCATTGAGGAATGGTAGGGAATTGGAAGAGGCACCCAAGGCTCCTAAGAAATCAAGGCCACCTCATATAGTTCATGAAGTGGAAGAAGTGATTGAAGATGAAATTGAAGTGGTAGTAGAACATGGGAAAGCATCTACACCCGAACAAGTGAGGATCAATGAACCTCTTCCGGAATATGAGCCACAAGCTCCATTTTCAAGTGCTTTGAATGATACAAGGATAATTGACAAGAAAACTTCAAGCCTTTACGATATCTTTCGTAAAGTGGAGGTAAACATTCCTCTTCTTGATCTTCTTAGTAGTGTGCCCAAGTATGCAAAGTTTTTGAAAGAGTTGTGCACTACTAAGAGGACCAATAAGGCAAAAAGCATGAAAAAGGTAAGGGCTAGTGAACATGTGTCGGCTATGTTTCAAAAATGTTTGCCACGAAAATGTAGTGATCCGGGCATGTTCACCATTCCTTGCAAAATTGGTAACTTGGATTGTCAACATGCTATGCTTGATTTAGGTGTATCTATTAATGTCTTCCCCACTTACCTTTATGAGTCTCTTAAGTTGGGACCCTTGAAACTGACTCGTACGGTCATCTCTTTGGCCGATAGGTCTAATATATACCCTAAGGGAATTGTGGAAGATGTCTTGGTCAAGGTGGGGGATATGCTTTTCCCCGCCGACTTTTATGTGATTGAAATGGAACCCGAGAAAGGCTCCACTCCCATTTTGTTGGGAAGGCCCTTCATGAGAACTTCCAACACCAAGATAGATGTGTCTGTGGATGCCTTACAATGGAATTTGAAGGGCAAAAGATTGAGTATAACACACATGAAGCAATAAAATACCCAACCGAGACCTCCTCTTTGTGTTTTCTTAAGATTTTCGAACCAATTGTTCAAACCGTGTATGAATTGTGTAAAATTGACACATTAGATGTTGCTTTAACTAATGGATTAGTTGGAGAGGATATGGGGTATGCTCTGTCTTGTAATTTGCAGGAAACAATCAAAGAATTGGAAGAAAACCCGCCAATGGAAGAGTGGGAAGAAAAGGAAGAAATCCGGAAGGCAGCAGAGAACTCGCACCGTGCGAGTTTTCAGAGCCCAGAACTCGCACCGTGCGAGTTTGCCCTTGTCCAGAAATTTAGCTTCCTTTCTTCCAATTTGTTAGAAGAGCTACCGAAGGAGAAACCCGTTCCCTCTATTGTCAAGGCTCCTATTGTTGAAATGAAGCCCCTACCAAGCTACTTGAAGTATGCTTTTCTAGGAGATGAAGAAACTTTACCGGTAATTATTTCAAGCAAGCTTTCTAGGGAGCAAGAAGAGGCTCTCATCCGAGTTCTTAAGCGACACAAGGAAGCACTTGGGTGGACAATGGCCGACATCAAAGGCATTAGTCCCACTTTATGCATGCACCAGATTCTTTTGGAGGATGAAGCCAAGCCCGTTCGCCAACCACAAAGGCGTTTGAACCCTCCAATGATGGATGTTGTGAAGAAGGAGGTACTCAAACTCCTTCATGTAGGTATGATCTATCCTATCTCCGATAGTCAATGGGTTAGTCCAACCCAAGTTGTCCCAAAGAAATCCGGGCTAACGGTAGTCGAGAATCATGAAGGTGTTTTGATTCCCACTCGAGTTCAAAACGGGTGGCGAGTATGTATCGACTAACGTAGGCTCAATGCCGTGACACGGAAAGATCACTTCCCGCTTCCCTTCATGAATCAAATGTTGGAGAGGTTAGCGGGAAAAGCTTTTTATTGTTTTTTGGATGACTAGTCGGGTTACTTTCAAATTCCAATTTCACCCGAGGACCAAACAAAAACCACTTTCACGTGTCCCTTTGGAACGTTTGCCTATAGAAAGATGCCTTTAGGTCTTTGCAACGCACCGGGAATGTTTCAAAGGTGCATGATGAGTATATTTTCGGATCATGTAGAGGATTTTATTGAAGTATTTATGGATGATTTTACCGTTCATGGCCAATCATTTGAGGATTGTTTAAGTCACCTTTCTTGGGTCCTCCAGCGTTGCATTGAAACCAACCTTGTACTTAACCATGAGAAATGTCATTTTATGGTTGAGGAAGGAATAGTGTTGGGACATGTTGTGTCCTCTAGGGGAATTGAGGCCGATAAGGCCAAGGTCGATACCATTCGCACCTTGCCTTATCCTACTAATGTGCGTGAAGTGAGATCTTTCTTAGGTCATCCTGGCTTCTATCGGCGTTTCATCAAGGATTTCTCCAAGATTGCCGCTCCTTTGTGCAAACTTATTCAAAAGAAAAGTGAATTTATTATGAGTGAGGAATGTAAGAAAGCTTTTGATACACTCAAAGAGAAGTTGGTCACGGCTCCCATTATTCAAGCACCCAATTGGAATGAGCCATTTGAAATAATGGCGGATGCAAACAATTATGCCCTTGGCGCGGTTTTGGGCCAAAGGGTAGGGAAGCTATCTCATGTCATTCAATATGCTTCCACCATGATGAATGAAGCTCAACGTAATTATACCACCACCGAAAAAGAATTCCTTGCGGTAGTGTTTGCTCTAGAGAATTTCCGCTCTTATATCCTAGGAGCTAAAACCATCATCTTCACCGACCATATGGCTTTGAGGCACCTTGCCTCTAAGAAAGAATCTAAGCCCCGATTGATGCGTTGGATGTTGCTTTTGAGTGAATTTGATATTGAGATCAAAGATAAGAAAGGCTCCACCAACACGGTGGCGGATCACCTTAGTAGAATCATCCAAGAAGACTCCTTAGTGCCACAAGTTTCAATTAAGGAGACTTTCCCGGATGAAGCCCTTCTTGCCTTGATGTCTACCGAACCTTGGTATGCACATATAGTGAACTACTTGGTCTTGAACAAGTTTCCTTCGGGTTTTACTCAACATCAAAAAAACAAAGCCAAGAGTGATTCCAAGTACTATGTGTGGGATGATCCTTACTTGTGGAAATTTTGTGCCGATCAAGTAGTAAAGAGGTGTGTGCCGGATACCGAAATCATGTCAATTCTCCGGTTTTGCCACGAGTATGCTTGTGGGGGTCATTTTGGAGCCAAAAAGACGGCTAGGAAGGTCTTGGAAAGCGGCTTCTTTTAGCCCACATTCTTCCAGGATGCCCATGCTATAGTGAAGACATTTGATAGATGCCAAAGAGTTGGCAATATTTCAAGAAGAGGAGAAATGCCACAAACCCCAATGATCTATTGCGAAATATTTGATGTGTGGGGTATTGACTTAATGGGGCCATTTTCCGCATCTTGTGGTAACATTTATATACTTTTGGCGGTGGATTATGTCTCCAAATGGGTGAAGGCTAAAGCCACCAAGACCAATGATGCCAAGGTAGTTGGGGAATTCATCAAGACCAACATTTTCTCTCGGTTTGGCTTCCCTAAGGCATTGATAAGCGACCATGGAACTCATTTTTGCAACAAAGCCATTGGTGCCGTTCTCAAAATACGAGGTAATTCACAAGGTATCCACGACCTATCACCCTCAAGCCAACGGTCAAGCCGAGGTTTCTAATAGGGAGATTAAGGCTATCCTTGAGAAGACGGGAATCCCGATCGCAAGGATTGGAGCTTGAGGTTGGATGATGCTTTGTGGGCATACCTCACGACCTACAAAACACCAATCGGGATGTCACCTTACCGTTTACTTTTTGGAAAACCATGTCATTTTCCCGTGGAGGTTGATCATCGGGCCTATTGGGCGGTTAAATCCTTCAATTTGCAAATGAGTGAAGCGGAGCTTCATAGAAAACTCCAACTTCAAGAATTGGAAGAGATTCGGAATGATGCTTATGAAAATGCTTCCATTTATAAGGCTAGGACAAGAGCATGGCACGATAACATGATTTCGAGAAGAGTGTTTCAAGCGGGAGAGAAAATCTTACTTTTTCAAAATAGGCTTAGACTTTTCTCCGGGAAATTGGGGTCTAGATGGATGGGTCCATATGAAGTGGTTCGTATTTTTCCACATGGGGCAATTGAAGTAAAGTGCTTAAAGTCCGGTAAAGTTTTGAAAGTGAACGGTCAAAGACTTAAGCACTATCATGAAGGAATTGAAATGGGTGAAGTGGGAACACTATACCTTGTTGACCCAATCTATTCAAATTAATGAACATGCAACTTTGTCGAGCCATCGATGTTAAATAAACGGCAAAAGTTTGTAAATATTTCTTCCCTTGCATATTTAAATTCCGCATTTCATTGTTTCCATTGCATTTTTGCATGTTTAATTTAATTGCATCATTTAATTCTTGCATTATAAATTAATTCATTTGCATTTTTATTAATGTTTTAGCATGTTAGGATGCTTTAATGTGTGTATTAGTGTATAGGTTACCAACTCAAAGGCATGTG
The DNA here is from genome assembly GCF_048544455.1 of Silene latifolia. Taxonomy (NCBI): domain Eukaryota; kingdom Viridiplantae; phylum Streptophyta; class Magnoliopsida; order Caryophyllales; family Caryophyllaceae; genus Silene; species Silene latifolia. The sequence continues at coordinate 22,745,286 of NC_133530.1, read as the reverse complement.
CGATGAAAGGAAGGAAGAAATATGTGTAAAAGAATTGGCTAGATTGAAGAATTAAGCAACAAAGAGTGCGAGTCCAGCAGCGAACTCGCACCGTGCGAGTTTTCCAAGACACATTCTCGCACCGTGCGAGAAATCACAAAATTCCCAATTTCAGCGAGATTCCTTCGACACTTTTCATTGTTCTTCTCCAATTCTTTTAACATTCAACCTCTCTCTTCATCCTAACCCTAACCCACTCAAAATCAATAATCAAATCCTTCACAAAACTTCAAATTCAAGCATTCAATTGCAAAGAATCATCAACTTTCACCGCCCAACATCAATTTTGGGCGAGAAATTGCAGAAAAATCGCACAGTTTCAGCTCAAGGAAGTCGACCTAGGGTTTGTTCTTGTTCAAATTTGGAGATTTTGGGTTTGCAATTGGATTAAAGGGACTAATTGAAGCACTCTTATTTAATATTCATCATTCAACAACATCTACAAGAATCAAAGGGAGGTATACACCTTATTCTTCTTCTTGTCGTTTCAAGTTAACAAGATTTTAGAAACTTGCTTAAGAAAGTCGAAAATTTTGTTGTTTAATAGTTGTTGTTCTAGCCCTTAAACGATTTCTAACTTGTGAGGTACTTTGCATTCAACAAACAACTAGTTAGCACATCATCTTTTTAGTGCATACTAGGTGTTTGTTCTTTTGCCTCACCCAAAAAATTCTTTCCAAACTTGTGTTTTTATGGAAATTTGTTGTACTATGGGAAAAGGTAAAGCTTCCGAGGCTTCCTCTTCACAAGGACCCAAGGGAGCCTCGGCTTTTGACGACAATGAGTACTCGGGAAAGGAGGGCCTCCGAGACAAAGCCCTCCAAAATTGGAAAAAGTTTGCATCGGTGTCAACCGTCTCACAAACCAAATTTCTTGATCAAAATGTTCTTATCGGGTTGGGATTGCTTCCCATGACCCGAATGCTCCTAGAGAAGGTCGGGCTAGAATCTTTGATTGGACAAGCCGCTCACACCCGGAGAGGTGTTACCCTTGAATTTCTCTCCTCCTTGGAGAAAGTAAAGTTGGGAAGGGATAAAACCCCGGGAATCAAATTCCGGGCATGCCGACTTACCCACACATTGACTTATGACCAAGTAACAGAGGCCTTCCACATTACTAAAGCCCCCATAAAAGAACCCCTTGACAAGAAAAAAATGAGTGCATTTTGGAATGACATCACGAGGGATGTGAGACATGGAAATTCAAAGAACACAACCCTTCCTCACCCCATTTTGCGCATCTTGAGCCGCCACATAAACGCAAACTTTTTGGTCATGACCGAACCCACCAAGATGAACTACTTCCAAATACAATGCCTATGGTCCATGACCCCGGAGGGGAAGGGAATACCAGATTGGGTGGATTTGTTTGTGAGCGGTTGCCTTGAGTTACAAAAAGAACCAAAGGGGATCATTTTTATTGGGGGTATGATTGAGATGATTGTGGCAAAAACGGATGTACCATTTCCACCTAATGCTTATGAACTTGAAGGTAGTAGCCTCATGGACTACAAATTCTTAGGAAAAGCAAACATGCTTGAGGTTATAGACCGAATCAACCCCTTGGTGATTTGGTACATGGGTGGCAAGAACTACAAGTACTACATGTACTTACCCCGTCCCCCCAACTCACCCTTGGGTTGGGGGAGTGCTCAAGACTTTTACATGTCTCCCGATGACGAGTTTATGGACCTTTGGGTTGATAGAGCCCATGTAGTTGAACCCGACAATGAGGAAGGTGGAGAGAAACCACAATGGGGGAGAGCTCTAACTTATGGTGACATGCCACATGATGATGCAGCTTTTGATGAACCAATGCCAAGTGCTCCTTTTGATGAACCCCACTTCACTCCACCTCAAATGCCACAAGCACAAGCACAACCACAACCACAACCACAACCACATCCTTTCATGGCACCTTAATTCAACTACCCGGCTTTCCAAACATGACAATCGGATCTCACGAACCGTGTAACAAACCTTGAGTCCACCCTCTCTCAAATGCAACTCACGGAGAATACCCGGTGGGGAATCACCGAGAACCGCTACCACCACTACCAAGAGGACATGGAGGAAGTGCGTTATGTCCAAAACGCAACTTTTGACATGGTGATAGCCATGAATACCCAACACATGCAACAATTCCCCACCCAATACCAAGGATATGGTGAGACTCAAGTGAATGAAGCAAGAGCCGAAATGGCAAGATTTCGAAGAAGACGAGACTCAAGAAGAAGGGGAGGACCTCCGGGACATGGAGGTGCCTCAAGCTCACACTCTTGAGTGAGTTTAGGGTGTTCACCTCACACTTTGGGGACAAAGTGAAGAATTAAGTGTGGGTGGACATGAGTTGGTAACATCATGTATACATTGTAATTTATTCATTTCATGCATCGTATTTCAATTCAATTCAAAAAAGAAAAAAAAAACCCGGCTAGGATGAAAACCCGAAAGGGCATCCTAGGCAAAAGTGGGAAAGTGGCCGAGGCTGGAGTGAAAACCTGAAAGGGCACTCCGGGCAAAATGAAAAAAAAAGAGTGCGAGCCACGAGAGTAGGGGTGAGGAAAAGAGCTAAACCGAAAACCCGAGAGGGCGGTTTAGGCAAAATGAGAGATTTAGGAAAATATTGAAAAACCTTTTTGACTCTTTGAAGCCTTGAAATCATGTCACATACATAACTACTTCCATTTGGTGTTGGTTGTTAGAAATAATTAATCTCATTAATTTACATATTCATATATGTGAGAAATTATTTAGTCATAAAATAATTACAAATCTTATGCATGCAAACATAAATAGAAGTAAAGAAGAAATCACGTTCCTTACTATGTGATTTCGGTTTTATGGGCACCAACAAGATCTCCTTTTTGTTAGTTCTTGAGCATTCCAAATAATGGATGAACAAAGATTCAAGTATAGAATCTCTCCCAAAAGTGAATACCCAAGGAATACTCTTAAAGACTAAAATAATATGATCTAGTATTAGGATTAGTCTTACTTAAAATTTTGACACAAAATATATACGTGTTCTCTCTTGTTTTCGGTTGAGAGAGAATAGATGAGTGCGTTTTTATTTCTCTAGGATTTTCACAAAAGATAGAGATAGTATAATTTCTTACACTAGAAATTTTTTATAAAAATGATGAATGAAAAATGAAAAAGAAAAACTCTTTTCTTTTTCCTTTGGTGGCCGAAATAATTGGCCTTGGGTAGCATGCCCAATGCCTTTTATTTTTGCTCTTCTCAAAAGCTAGGTTTGCATGGCTAATAGTTAGATATAATCATTGTGTTTTCCACTTAAGATAAAAACACAATATAAATCTTACACTCCCTCCATTATTTCGGCATACTTAAAATAAAATGGGTACTCCATTTTATTTTGTCATTTGTCAATTTTGTCACATGTAGCATGTTACATGACATGTCACAATGTAATGTATTTTTAACATATTAAAAATCAACATACTCATAAAATATGTCATTTACAAAATTGACTAGTAATTCGTAATTACTTGTACCAAAACGGTTTATCAAATTATAAATTACAACGTCTTGTATTTATAATAAATTATTCATTCAATTTCTATTTCAATTGTTTCGTAAACAATAATTTTATCCAAGTAATAAAACAATTTAATTACTTAGACCGTATCTAATATAATCGAATTACAGTAAGACATGTTAATTTTACTCACAAGATCATCCGTCAATTTTAAGCAATTTAATTAACTCATATCGGCATACGATTAATTAAATAATCAATTAAGAGTATTTCCCTATAGGTATGACCTAAGGGGATCAACTGATCACCACCGCCGCACGACGTAATGTCAAACTCTAGTCACCAATCATTACCGATATGTGTGGACCAGTTTGATGTAAAAATATTACATCCCACATGTATTCTTAAAATGAGATTTAAACATGTGATCATCATGATCGACAGTTGTGATCGCATTATTGTCGGAGGACACTTATCCCAACATTGGTGACATAAGTGGTGGAGCTCTAGAAGGCTGGAAGGGTAGGCTAGTAGTGTGCCAAGACTAGAAGGGGGATTTGGAAGCTTACTTTGATACTAGTGCTTGACATACTTCTTGTTGGGAGTTGGATTATTTTGACTTGTCTTATGCATTGATAGTTGGTTGTTTTTGTTGAGGAAGTGTTGTTGTTGATATGTTGTCAATTGAGAATAGTGGTAATTTTATCTTGGAGGAATTTGAGGTTGCCTAATTGATAGGTTAGGAGATGCTTTGATGACTATGGTGACCTTGCGTGGAGTGATAATGGGGAGTAATAAGGAGAATGTTGATGAGTTGTGAGTGAAAAGTGAAGATTAAATTGGTGGACTTAGGAGCATCTTAGAAGAGGGATGGCATAAGGAGGGCGAGTGAGGGAAGAGAGGTTATTATTGGAGGATTTTGGGTCACTTACTCACTTGTTGGAGCTTTGAAGAAAAGTGACCATGTGCTTTAGAAAAGGGATGATATAAGAAGGAAGTGTGAGATGAAGAGAGGGGAATTAGGAGCGTGCCCATACAGTTTTCTTAGTCTAGCGGTGATTGGATTTTACTTTAGTTTTCTCGGGACGAGAAAAGGGCTAAGTGTGGGGTGTTTGATGAGCTCCTATTTCTACATTGGTTTGACATCATTTAGAGCTCATTTGGTAACATTTGGTAACGGTTTTCGATAATTTTGACGCTATTTGATCAATTCCGAGTGCTTTACCATTTAGCATGGTTTCTAGTGAAGAATGAGGTGCCAAGAGACCAAGATAAGCTTCAAAGGAAGGATGAAGAACAAGCATTGAAGAAATACAATGAGAAAGCCTTCCAAGAATCAAGAAAGCTACGAAAGAAAAACGCATTCCAGGCCAGAACTCGCACGGTGCGAGTTTCGAGACCCCAGAACTCGCACGGTGCGAGTTTTCTGGGTTTGTTCCGTTTTGTGTTACGGGCTTTCCCTGTGTTAAGCCCATGATTATTAGGTTACGTTAGACTATATATAGGATGTTTTCCTCTAGGTTAAGACATCTTGATGCTCATTTTAATTAATCAAGTTGTAATTTTGGGAATTATTCATCTTTTTGATTGGGTTAGATCTACTATGGAGAACTAATCTCCTTTTCTTAATCCGGCTCAAAGGTGTAATCTTTGGTTGTAAGACTCCTTAATCTTTCCTTAATTTTTATTATCATTGTTAATCCTTTGTGTTTATTGTTTGAATTTTGGAAACTTTGTTTATATTGAGTAATTAAGTGTGATTTCCTTGTTGCTTAATTAATCAAGTTCCTTAATTTATTGTTGTTGGGATTATTAAGTGTGATTTACTTGTAATCTCATCTTTGCAACACCTTGTTATTATGCTAATGAATGTGATTTCTTCTTGGCTTAATTAGCAAGTAAAGGATTAACTTGTAATTAGGCATTAATCGTGATTTTATTGTGTCTAATTACCCCTATTGAATCTCTAGTGCTCTTATCTTCTTGTTAATTTGACCAATGTATGTGATTTCTACTTGGTAGAATTGATAAGTTGGGTTTTTGATTAAGTGTGATTTCCTTGTCATTTGGCCATTATTAAGAAGATTTAGAATATTTATCTTCACAATAGGGTGATAATATAATTAAAGGATTGATCTTTTGGTTTTATTAACTAAAATGTCTCACTTTATTGAGTCGGATTAAGTCTCTCTCAAATTTGATAAATTTCCATCTTAAAACCCACTTGTTTGATTACTTGTTGCTTACTCTTGTTTGAATTTAGCTTTGCTCTTTGTTACTCTTGAAAACCAAACCAAAACCCCCCCTTTTTACATACTTGTTTGTTGTTCACAATTGTTCTACTTGCTCTATTGAATACACCATTGCAAAACCCTCCTTCTCTTGGGTTCGATACCTTTGCTTACTACTTTACTAGTTTAGAATTAGTGTTAATTAGTACGTATTGCTGTATATAAATTGTTAATTTGGCCGTCTTTTATTGCGACGTTTTAGGTGTGCCAGTTAATCATCAGATGTTTAGCATTAGCATTGAGATTGTTATCAATGGTCCTAGATATGAACCATAGTAATAGAGTTCAAGGTACTTAATTGATGATACTTTTCTAGCTGTCTTTAAGAGATACCAATTTCATGATTGCTTGCAAAGTTCACTGTGATTGATTGCCAAGGTAGCAAACCATGCATGTTCGTCCTTATTTTACAGCTTCATGGCTTAAAATGGCTCATTGATATCGAGAAGTCTATGACGGGCTTAACTCTTCTTCTGCTTTTTTTTTGTTCCCCTGTAGAGTGGTTCTTCAGGGATCAAAACCGCACAAGATTTTTCTGTGAATGTTCTTGAGTTAGCTCCTTCTCGATTGTGCTCTCCGATTAACTGTTTTATCTAGGACTTTAAATTGTGCTCTTGATACAGAGCACTTGGACCTTGTTTGGATGGAGAGTTTGAGGGGAATGGGATAAACACAATATCCATAGAGAGCTACAACTGCATCTTTTGGAGCTTGCTGACATTCTTGTGGAGAGACCTTCACAATATGCTAGGAGAGTTGAGGATACATCGCTCATATTTAAGAATCTACATCACCTACTCAACTAATTGTGGTCTCACTAGGTACTCTATAGATGAGTTGCTTTTCCCGTTCGGTGTTTCCTGTTCCTGTACTTGAGTAGTGGTTGACTTGTGCAATGAAATTTTGTCAGTTCTAGTTGTTGGCCAGAGTCACACTTATTCGCATTCTAGAGTTCAAAATACAACTGAGAAAAGAAGCTATTGAGGATATTTAAAGGTGTGTTTTGTGTCTGTGATCATCTAATTCATTATATGCACAATTATTAAGACAAAATGATGAAACATCCTCTTCTTTCTTCTTTTTTTATGCAAAAAGGCCGTGTTTGTTGAGATCTCTTTGCATGACTGACCACTAAGATATTATGGCTAAATAAAATGTATTAAATGAGCTCCTACTCCAGAAGCATGTATTTTGGAAATTGTTCAAAGCATTTCGAGAATGTTGAGGCCATATGAAGGTAATGTATTGCATGGAGGGGCTGCCCGAAAGTCCGGTTATATTAGGTGGACTGCAAAATCTAGGAATGTGGAGTTAGACTACAAAATTAGTCCTGTGTTGTTAATACGATGCATTGCGCACACTATTGTATTTGACCTAGCTTACGTCTAGCCATTAACCAAATGCTCGGATGATTCCGTGTAATTTAGGCAATCGCATGCCCTATTTCAAGCAATCATAAGTATTAATCTTTATGCAGTTCCGAAATTGCATGGTGAAAGCAAATAGCGAGTATCTCGATGAGCTTATCACCTCCGAAAGCTACAAAATCCTATTTACGACGATTAAGACGATTTGCATCAGATTTGACTATGTTCTTTTCATGCCGTGCTGCTAAGGTATTTGTTAGATATATTAATCAATAGAAATGGTTTGGTAGCTATTATCTCACACATTATTTAATTGATACTCCTTCCGTCCCAATCATTTGTTTACCTTTGGTTAAAATATCCATCACAAAAAATATCAGTATTTTAACCAAAGGTAAACAAATGATTGGGACGGAGGGAGTGTAAAATACCCACCTTTCCTGTCACTCTTCTGAGTTGTTTAATTTCCTTCATTGAAGTTAATTTCAAATTTATGCACAATAATATAAATGTTTATAAAAATCGTACTCTCTCTCTTGAGTGTTAAAGAAGACTGGGATTCATAATCTTTGAATATGGTTGGTTACGGTCGTACACTTACCATCAGTCCATTCACTTTTTTGGTTCGTATCGAGGGCTGATTTGATCTCGTGTGTTTGGTTTGGCAAATTTTATCAATTATGCCAAATTTTCTCTTGTTGAAAGTTAGAATTTGGTCATTTTTGAACCCCGCCAGTTCCCGTGAACTATTCGGTTGCATCGAGCAATTAAGTATTGCTATATATTTGCTTAAGAAATGATTAAAAGTATAATTACCTTGGTTTTGTTCAAATTCAGAGTCAGTGTAGGAGGAAAAGGGATAGTGGAGAGTGGAGTGGCGTAGGGTAGAAGCGGGAGAGATCAATTGTTGGGGAGGAGCATCTTTATGAGGTGTGAATAAAACTGGGGTTGAGTTTCTTTATCCCTACTTGTTGAGTTTATGGATTCAAGTACCTAAGAGGGGGAGGGGGTGAATTAGGTACTCTTTTAAAAAATTTAACTTCAACTTTATTGGATTAAAGTAAGTTAAGTGAACAAAAGAGATTTAGAGGATACTTAGAATAATATTGAAAGATTGAACAAGTATCACGATGAATGTTTGTTGAAGTATGAAAGCAACAATCGTTCTGATTTGTATCTATTTGTCTCATTTGTGAAGTATGATGCAGACCAAATGCGATAAAGATGATGAATGTTACTTCTAAGTTTAAGCGAAACAAAACAAACAAAGTAAAAGCAGCGGAAATAAAGAGAAAGCAATGAACACGAGATTTTTGAATTGGTTCGGCAAATACTCAAGTGCCTACGTCCAATCTACCTTTTTATTACTTTCCTTTAGTGATCTACTCCGACAACTAAAAGACCCTTGTAATAAAAGACGCCAACCTACTCCGGTTGCAAAGCTAGTACAAGAACTACTCCGTTCTTATGACAAGCTAACTCGCAATCTACTCCGATTGCCAAGAGTTAAAGGACTACTCCGTCCTAGAACTCAATACTCACAACCTACTCCGGTTGCCAACTCACAACCTACTCCGGTTGTCAAGAGTTAAAGACTACTCCGTCCTAAACTCTACTAACACACTTAAAATGTAAAGGATCAAGTTTCCACTAACACATTCTTAACAAAGAATAGAGGTGGACAACTTTTACAAGATCAACACTTTTAAGCAAGAGAGTTTAGTATAGAAAAGCAACAGTAGCCACGACTGTAGAAACTGAAAGACACTTGAAGACTTTTAAAGGATTTTGCAAACAAACACGATTTTAAAGCTTTGAAAATGATTTGCAAAGTTGGAAGAATTAATTCAGAAAAGTCTTAGGGATTTATGAAGGAGGCACACGGTTTATATAGAGGAGGTGAGTGAGGGGGTTGCTAGGGTTTTGAAGGGTCAAAGACCTCACATGTGAAGACCATTTGCAACCACCCAAAACTTGCACCAAAAAGGGGTCTTTTGCAAAGGTAAGAAAAGAGAAAGAAGGTTTGAAGGATAACCTTAAATGCTCATGCAAAATCAGAAAACAAAGGATGTGAGACAAGTCACATGATGACAAGTTAACACAAATAAGGCAAAAAGCATTTCTTCTTTTCTTAAAGACCAAAGGATTGAATTTGCATAAAGAGGAAACATTTTGAAATAATTCAAACCACTCTTTAAAGAATACTACCTCCTTAATAAAAATCTGATTTTTATCTTTGAAAAATGATAATCACGTGAAAGCTTTTGAAAGATAAAAGGGACTTCAAGTTTCTCGAGTTGTGGCATAATCCAAACAGCTGTTTGCGTGTGAAAGCAACAGTCGTCTGGACTGTTTCTATTACTCTAATATACTCTACTTTCTTGCTTGTACATTAGATGACACATGACTTATTACAATGGATGATTAACAACTTCAACACTTCTTAATCCAAGCTTGATTACATCATTAATCCTGAAAAGGTAAACTAAGAATACACAAATCAAGTGGGCATGTTATCATCAACATAAGGAACCCAACAAATTCCCCCTTTGATGATGACAAGCCCCAAACGAATGTATAAGCAATGTAAACACCTTAATTCAAGATTTTAAGCAAGCAAGATCAAATGATAGAGAAGGGACAATATTACCTTACCTAAGGCAAAAGTTAGAATCAAACTACCATGACAATTTTACATTGCCCCAAAACAAGATTCAAGACTAAGAAGGTTAGACAAGACATTAGTTTAATCAATATGCAAAGAGATTAAGAGCATGAGTTTACCTTTTCCCCCTCTTGACATCATCAAACGGATAGGGATGTCAAAAGCATTAGAGTGCAGATATTTCACAAGAAAACACAAAAAGACACATGTAATTGTAACAAGGTAACAAGGTCAACATAAACAAAGATTAAACATAAGTTAATCAAAGTTCAACATGGCTAAATAAAGTTTAACATACACCACCAAGCATCAAAATAGCAAGTAAAGAAAAATAGTCTTAGAAGGGCACAACAAGGTGGGACAAAAGATGTAAGGCAAAAGACAAGTGTGATTATGGGCAAATTTAGGGGTGCGGAAGTTTGGTCATCATTTTGGAGGATAATGAAGAGGATTGAAAAAGGTGGAGGTTTGACAATGAAGGGCCGAGTCACAGTCATCTCAACTGTTGCATTGGATTTTGTTATATTGAGACCACCAAGGTATGCATCGATATACCTTCTCAACATATGATGAAAGAGCATCAACTTCTCATATTTTCCTTAGTACACGACATGTGATGGGGGAACATCAACTTCTTATATGTTGCTCTCATTTCATGAAAATTCTTGACAAATTTGATCTTGACCTCTGAGCGTAGCAACAATTGCATACACTGTTGCTTTCCTTTCTACTTTGACCTTTGAGCATAGCAACAGTCGCATACACTGTGACTTCATTTCAATTTCTTCCAAAATTTTTGCTTTACTTCTTTTCTCAAGACCGTCGCAGTTTTCAATTTCATCTATCTCGTTTCCAATAATCACTTTGACATTTCGCATATTGCCTTTCCGTTTTTTTTTTTTTTTTTTTTTTTTTTTTTTTTTTTTCCATCCAACTTCAATGTTCAATTTCATCTATCTCCATTTTTCGAACCAACTTCCCAATCATCTCTTGAAGCATATGTAGAACATGTAGTTGTTTGGTTCTTTGTTTCACATAGACCTTTGCGACGATGAAGTAGCTTTCTCCTTTCTTTTGTTAGCTTTCTTTGCCGGAATCGGATCTAACTCAGTAGACTTAGTCGGATCCTCATTCAAATCAATTGGAGTTTCTTCAATTTCATCGACATTCACCGTAACCGTTTGGAGGAAGAGCTTGGGACAACAAGTACTTTTCTTCCGACCTCTACCTTTCACCGTAATCAATTGGAGTTGTTGTTGGTGGGTCAGATGTGATGGGTGGTGAGGTCATTCTTGTGGGTTTGATGGGTATTGTTGTGTTAAGGGATGTTTTTACCATGGTGGGTTAGGGTAGGTGATATGGTAAGTGTAGGGAGATGAAGAGATGAATGGATTTGGAGATGAAAGGTTAGTGGATTAGGATGTTTGGGACGGGTAGGCATAGGTTTTGGGTTGAGGTAGTTAATGGCCCATTAAATGTGGTAAGTGAGGTGGTTGGCCCAACTAGACAAATTTAATCACTCGAAATAAAAACGCAAGGTAGCATATAATAAACGTAAATTTAGATATGAGGTTGAGTGATTACCGACTCACAAATACGGTGTCAATTTTTGGTCTAAACATGATTTCAATGCACTTAGAACACTTAATAACATATATCCAAAATTAATTTAATCAATTAAGGAAATTTGTAGAACTCATACTAACAATCACAAGCTATTAATTAACCCAATTTCTAGCCTAAATTTCTCAAAATGTTCTCTTGCAAGTGGTTTAGTAAAAATATCGGCAATTTGATTTTCGGTCTTGCAAAAGATAAGTTTAATATGTCCTTTTTCCACATGATCACGAATAAAATGATGACGGATGTCAATATGTTTGGTTTTAGAGTGTTGAATGGGATTTTTGGAAATATTAATTGCACTCGTATTATCACACATTAAAGGAATGGAGTCAAAAATAATACCAAAATCCACGAGTTGTTGTTTTACCCAAAGGAGTTGAGAACAACAATGTGCCGCACTAACATACTCACTTTCGGCCGTAGAAAGAGCTACCGTGTTTTGTTTCTTTGAAGCCCAAGAAGTCAAGCAAGGACCCAAGAACGTTGCAATTCCGGAGGTGCTCTTTCTATCCACCGTGCACCCCGCATAGTCCGCATCCGAAAAGCCTATAAGATCAAAAGGACAATATAAGGGGTACCATAGGTAAAGATTTTGGGTTCCAATCAAATACCGAAGAATTCGTTTAACGGCTTTGAAATGTGATTCTTTCGGATTTGCTTGAAACCTAGCACATAAGCATACACTAAAGAGAATGTCGGGACGACTTGCGGTCAAGTAAAGAAGTGATCCTATCATACCTCTATACACCTTATCACTAACATTCTTACCGAGCTCATCTTTGTCCAATTTGGACCCGGCTACCATAGGTGTATCATGAGGCTTACCATTAGTCATCCCAAATTTCTTAAGCATTTCCTTAATATACTTTTGTTGATGGATCATGATTCCTTCATTTGATTGCTTAATTTGGAGCCCAAGGAAGAATCCTAGCTCACCCATCATGCTCATTTCAAACTCCGATTTCATTAGTTCCGAAAAATATAAGTAAAGGAGTTCATTTGTTGCACCAAATATAATGTCATCAACATATACTTGTACAACCAACAGTTCACTGGACTGTTGCTTCAAGAACAATGTTTTGTCAACGGAGCCTCTTTTAAAACCATTTTCAATAAGAAATTTAGACAATCTATCATACCAACATCTTGGTGCTTGTTTTAAACCATAAAGAGCTTTGTCTAATTTGAAAACATGGTTAGGCAAATCATTGTTCTCAAATCCCGGTGGTTGCTCTACAAAGACATCTTCTTCCAAATATCCATTTAAGAAAGCGGTTTTGACATCCATTTGGAAGAGTTTAGTGCCTTTGTGAGCCGCAAAAGCTATAAGCAATCGTATGGCCTCAAGTCTAGCTACCGGTGCATAGGTTTCATCGTAATCAATACCCTCTTGTTGGTTATAACCTTGCACCACTAGTCTAGCCTTGTTCCTTACGATTTCTCCCGAGTCATCAAGCTTGTTGCGAAAGACCCACCTAGTACCAATGACGGTACGATTAGGCGGTCTAGGGACTAAGTGCCATACCTCATTTCTTTTGAATTGATTGAGCTCATCTTGCATGGCAAGCACCCAATCTGCATCGTCAAGGCGATGTTACATTTGAAGGCTCAATTTGAGATAGGAAGGCATTATGGGCACAATACTCATTGAGGTGAGCGAGATGGTTGACGGATGATCTTGTTCGAATTCCCGAGTTAAGATCACTTGTGAGATTGGAGAGTGGATGAGAGCTTTGATGTTTCCACTTCTTTGGAACAATAGTTTCTTGTTCCCCCTCAACAAAGATATCGATCCTGATGACTGTTGCTATTGGCCTGGAAGGTTCTTCATCCTCATTGTTTTGGTTTTCTTGATTTGGAGGTGGATGCAACGATCGTTGGGTGTTACTTCCAGAGAGGAATCGAAGTACTCCGTGTTCCCCCGAGTTGTTTGCTCTCCTTTGAAGGTGACAGTCTACGTATCCGTTGCAATTCGGTCTTTGGGAGCTTCTTCATCCGTGAACACGAAGTCTTTTCGAACAAGACCAATCTCAAACTCATCATCCTCATCCTCATCATCATCATCCATGTTTTGTACCTGTCCAAGCACACTAGATTCATCAAAAATGACATGGATGCTTTCTTCAATTAACAAGGTTCGTTTATTGTAAACTTTATAGGCCTTGCTATGATCGGAGTATCCAATAAATACTCCTTCATCACTACGTGGATCGAACTTACCCAAGTTGTTTTTACCATTGTTGTGAACAAAACATTTGCTTCCAAAACATCTAAAATATGAAATGTTGGGTTTTCTTCCACGCAATGATTCATAGGGAGTTTTATTTAAAATACTCCTTATCATGACACGATTATAAATGTAGCAAGCGGTATTTACCGCTTCGGCCCAAAAGTTCTTAGGCAACTTACTAGTCAATAACATTGTTCTAGCCATTCCTTCAAGGGTTCTATTCATCCTTTCAACCACACCATTTTGTTGTGGGGTTCTAGGAGCCGAGAAGTTATGGTCTACACCATTGTCATCACAATAAGCACCAAATGATGAGTTTTAGAATTCGGTTCCATGATCGGTTCTCATTGAAACAAGTTTTAAACCAAGTTTATTTTGAATCTTCTTTAACCAAATTAGAAACTCATCAAATGTCTCATCCTTAGAGCTTAGGAAGAGTGCCCAAACAAACCTAGAGTAATCATCAACAATGACACACACATAACGACTACCACCTCTACTTCTAGTTCTCATTGGTCCACACAAGTCGATATGTAAAAGTTGCAAAGGTTGAGATGTACTCATAATTCTTTTGGATTTGAAGGAACTTTTAACATGTTTACCTCTAGCACATTCATCACATACTTTATCAAAGACAAATTTTATATTAGGGATGCCTTCAACTAAATCACGTCTTTTAAGGGTATTAAGAGTTTTTGTACTAACATGACCAAACCTTTTATGCCATAACCAAGGATCATTGTTCATTACACTCATGCAAGACATGGTGTGACCGGATAGAGAGTTCAAATTAGTTAAGTAAACATCTTTGACACGTCTTCCTTCGAGTATTAGTTCATTAGTAGTGGCATCAAAAATTCGACACATATTGGCACGAAATTCAACAACATTACCCTTATCACAAAGTTGAGAAATGCTAAGGAGATTATGTTTCAAACCTTTGACAAGCCGCACATTGTCGACACAAAGTAAGGATGACTTACCAACTTTTCCAATACCAATTACTTCACCTTTCTTGTTGTCACCAAACCTTACCGTGCCACCATCATACGCTTTAAGTGAGAGGAATTGGCTTCTATCACCCGTCATGTGACGAGAGCATCCACTATCCAAGTACCAATTGCGGCCGCCTCTCACCAAGCCCTACACAAGATTAGTTTTTGAGTTTAGGAACCCAAATGAATTTGGGTCCCTTCTTGTGATCAACATAACTTGTGGTGTCTTTCTTAATGTTCATTTCTTTTAATGTTTTGGTGTTCTTATCAATGTCATCAAATCGTTTTGTACATCCATTAAAAACATGACCATTGTCACCACAATAATTGCAAATGATGTATTCGGGAAGACCTACATACTTCCTTCCTCTAAAATCGTTTTTAGGCTTGGATGCAAATCATCGTCTGACTGTTCCATTTGAACCCCAAACCAGCAACTTTATCACATTTCTCGGTTTGATTCGTGAGGAAGTTTAACACGGTTTGACTTCCTTCCCATTTTTCGGTGATGTTCTTAGCATTAACAAGTTCATTGGTCAAGTCATGGACACGTGAGAGGAGATGCAAATTCTTTTCTTTTTCTCTCTTGAGTTCATCATTGTTATCACTTTCTATTGACAATCTTTTCTCAACAATGAAGTCATGGGTGTGGTTATTGAGTTTAGACACAAGATATATGATTTTTTCTTTAGACTCTTCATACTTAGATGTCATCTTGTCAAGTCTTTGGTTTAGATCAACGATTTCATCGGATCTAAGATGAGGAGAAGAGCTAGAAGTGCTACATTCGGGCATACCCTTTTGAAAGAAGGTAAGCCTATCATGAAGATCTTCTATTTCATTCTTGAGACAAACAACCTCACTCTTAAGACACTCGTTTTCATTTTCCAACCATTCACTCTTTCTTTTAAACTTGTCTAAATCGTGGTCGAAAAACAGTCTTAGACACTTTGTTTCTTTTAAGTCTACAACTTCAACTACAAGGTCATAGATCTCATTTTCAAGATCATCTTTGTCCTTCAAAAGATCATCACGTTCCTTGGTTAGAGAGGAAACTTGCATCACCAAGGTAGTGTTGACATTTTCAAGGTCAGAGACATCCGTGGGGGTCAACCTAAGACGCTCAAGTTCTTTAGTCAAATGTTTGTTTAACTTGTTGACTCTTTTGACTTCATTATATGCCTCAGATGTGACAGTGACGCAGTCTGTTGCTTTTAGTTCATTTTTCAGATTAAAGTTCACTTGAGCAATTTCCTCAATCTCATTTTGCATTATATCAAGCTTATCATTTTGAGACCGACATTTATCAAGAAGATGATCAAGAAGCTTACATACTTTCTCTTTGGAGTAAGTTCTAGCCTTGGCCTTTAGATGATTTACCTCGTTGTCGGAATCGGAGTCGGAATCGTCGGGGTTAGCCATGAGGCATCTTAAATGTTCAAGTTTTGAGGTTTTTGAGACTTTTTCTTTACCATGATTTGCAAGACACATTTTAGCCTCAAGTTCCTCCTCGATGAGTTCCTCATCTTCCTCGGAGTCGGACATTCCCCATATAGCACTCATGACTCTATGTTTATAGTCTTTTTTAACCTTTTCTCTTCTTTCCTTAGATTTGATTTCCTCCCACTTGGGACATTCTTTAATTTGATGAGTTTCGTCACCACATTTAAAGCATCCCACGGTGGAAGTAGGTCGTCTCTTAGGAAAGCGTTTTTTCGAGTAATTATTAGTGAACTTTTTATTACCTTGTCCATTGACCAACCCGGCTAAGTTTCTTGTGAACATAGCAAACTCGTCTTCCTCCTCATCTTCTTCATCACTTGGAGAAGATGTGAGGGCGAGACTCTTTCCCTTTGATGACTCACTAGAATGCTTATCGAGATTAAACTCGTGAGCCATTAGTGATCCCATTAGTTCATGAAGAGATAGGGTTGACAAATCTTTAGCTTCCTCTATGGCGGTGACTTTAGGTTGCCATTTAGGGGTTAGACTACGAAGGATTTTTCGAATGATGTCCTCGGACTCGAAATTCCTTCCTAGACTTTGAAGCTCATTAATTATACAAGAAAAACGAGAAGAAAAATTATTTAAAGACTCGTCCTTTGACATTCTAAACATTTCATATTGTTGCATGAGAAGGTCAATACGGTGTTTTCTTACTTGGGACGTCCCTTCATATGCAAGTACAAGGGAATCCCAAATGGATTTTGCCGTAGGACACCCGGAGATCCGACTAACTTCCCCCTCACCAACACAACGTTGAAGAATCGACATTGCTTTGGAATTCTTTTCGGCAAGCTTGAAGTCGTTCTCATTGTAATTTCTTTCCTCTTTTGTCTTGGTGAAACCGTTAAGAATATCGGTTTCCTCAATGACAAGAGGTCCATTTTGGATGATGTTCCAACATTGATAATCGATACTTTTGATGTAATGTTCCATTTTGAGTTTCCACCAACCAAAATTCGAACCGGTAAAGACCGGGATCTTGGAGTGTTTCTCGGAATCCATTACCCACGAATCAAACTCTAAGGGGATTAGCCTCTATCAAGAGCACGAGGCTCTGATACCAATTGTTGAGTTTATGGATTCAAGTACCTAAGAGGGGGAGGGGGTGAATTAGGTACTCTTTTAAAAATTTAACTTCAACTTTATTGGATTAAAGTAAGTTAAGTGAACAAAAGAGATTTAGAGGATACTTAGAATAATATTGAAAGATTGAACAAGTATCACGATGAATGTTTCTTTGAAGTATGAAAGCAACAATCGTTCTGACTGTATCTATTTGTCTCAGTTTGTGAAGTATGACTGCAGACCAAATGCGACAGTATGATGAACTGTTACTTCTAAGTTTAAGCGAAACAAAACAAACAAAGTAAAAGCAGCGGAAATAAAGAGAAAGCAATGAACACGAGATTTTTGAATTGGTTCGGCAAATACTCAAGTGCTTACGTCCAATCTACCTTTTTATTACTTTCCTTTAGTGATCTACTCCGACAACTAAAAGACCCTTGTAATAAAAGACGCCAACCTACTCCGGTTGCAAAGCTAGTACAAGAACTACTCCGTTCTTATGACAAGCTAACTCGCAATCTACTCCGATTGCCAAGAGTTAAAGGACTACTCCGTCCTAGAACTCAATACTCACAACCTACTCCGGTTGCCAACTCACAACCTACTCCGGTTGTCAAGAGTTAAAGACTACTCCGTCCTAAACTCTACTAACACACTTAAAATGTAAAGGATCAAGTTTCCACTAACACATTCTTAACAAAGAATAGAGGTGGACAACTTTTACAAGATCAACACTTTTAAGCAAGAGAGTTTAGTATAGAAAAGCAACAAAGAGCTTGATAGCCACGATTTGTAGAAAGCGAAAGACACTTGAAGACTTTTAAAGGATTTTGCAAACAAACACGATTTTAAAGCTTTGAAAATGATTTGCAAAGTTGGAAGAATTAATTCAGAAAAGTCTTAGGGATTTATGAAGGAGGCACACGGTTTATATAGAGGAGGTGAGTGAGGGGGTTGCTAGGGTTTTGAAGGGTCAAAGACCTCACATGTGAAGACCATTTGCAACCACCCAAAACTTGCACCAAAAAGGGGTCTTTTGCAAAGGTAAGAAAAGAGAAAGAAGGTTTGAAGGATAACCTTAAATGCTCATGCAAAATCAGAAAACAAAGGATGTGAGACAAGTCACATGATGACAAGTTAACACAAATAAGGCAAAAAGCATTTCTTCTTTTCTTAAAGACCAAAGGATTGAATTTGCATAAAGAGGAAACATTTTGAAATAATTCAAACCACTCTTTAAAGAATACTACCTCCTTAATAAAAATCTGATTTTTATCTTTGAAAAATGATAATCACGTGAAAGCTTTTGAAAGATAAAAGGGACTTCAAGTTTCTCGAGTTGTGGCATAATCCAAACGGTTTGTTTTGCGTGTGAAAGCAACGGTCGTCTGGACTGTTTCTATTACTCTAATATACTCTACTTTCTTGCTTGTACATTAGATGACACATGACTTATTACAATGGATGATTAACAACTTCAACACTTCTTAATCCAAGCTTGATTACATCATTAATCCTGAAAAGGTAAACTAAGAATACACAAATCAAGTGGGCATGTTATCATCAACATAAGGAACCCAACACTACTTTTGGTAGGTGTTATGTATGTTAAATTAGGAGGTTGTTTTTGTTATTCTTTGGTAACTGAGTTTATGTACCGATGCAGGCTATAAATAACTGAATAACTGTCTTGAGAGATACAAGTTGTACCCCTTTTATATTTCTTTATTTCAGAGTTGATATCCACCAAAGTAACAATGTATATGGTAGTTGTTACAAGCATGATATTCACAAATGAATAGTAGAAATGCCCTTGGTTTACAAGCACAATATTAAGACATGTTACAACCGTTAAATGAGTCCTAACCTTACCGAGACAGAAGCGCTTCTCCTAAATACTCGTGGCTGAAGTAGTAGTCAGTCATGGCTCTAGCGGAGTAGAGAAAAAAGTGGATGCTTATGGGCATAAGTGAGCTTGAACAACAGTGATAGGGCAGAGGAGGCCATTATTGATGAGATAAATGGGAACTACTACACGCTCTTCAGCCAAACTTAGGCCACCAATGATAAGAAAAAAGGTGCCATTCTTGACATTGACCCATAACTGGGCAGTTCTGTTAGAAAATCTGTTTCGAGAGACATGTCTTTTCGTGAATTATAGCACGATTATTGCCTCATATATCTCAATTGTGTTTTCCACCAACCTTGAATTTGGACTCATGTAAACCATGAGATTGATTTTGCCCTAGAAATCTTGAGACTTCTAACCAAATTTAACTTATGCTAACTCTGTTTGTTAGGCAAAAATATATCTTCGGACTTTACGGGTCATTCGAGTCTCTTATATTTCGACACAGAGGTGGAGTTACGAAGCCATAGGCGAGAGTCTGTGCTACTCTGAATCTGTATTTTTCTGCAAGTGTACGCGAAATTCTCCGCCTTTATTAGTTTTGATTTTCCTTTGTCATCTCTTTTTTTTGCAACATGTTCTAATTTATACCAAGTCACTGATCATTTTTGATGTAGTTGCCATGAAAATGCTATGATTCACAGCGGCTCACTTTGTCAGGAATTTAGTGATCTATTTTGCTTTATCCTATCTCCCTATCTTAATATCTTTTGAAGTCGAGTGATTATGAGCGGAGGCTTACATTCATTCACTTTAAGTGCATTATATGAAGGGAATTTTATAGGACTTTAAAATTTAAATCACAATGACCAGATTAGGAGCATTAAAACCATCTTACCCATTAGCAGTAGCCATGTAAAAGTATCTAGGCTATGTCAGTTACGATTTTATCCCATTAATATTGTCTTTATTTATGTTATAGTTATACCATGTGAGATGGATAGGATTTGAACCCTCATGAGTACGGCCACTCATGACTTTACCAAATGATGGAGTATTAACATTTGAAGAGAACATGTCATGCTGAAGTTCTGTGATGTATAATTACTTATGCAGGTTACGTCATTTAGGACGGAGGAAGAGGTCGATGAATGGCTTCTTACGAACCCAGTGCACAGTCCAGGAGCACTGCATTTCAAAGAGCAAAATGGAACAATCGGTTACGGTATTCAAACTAACTCGACAACAGTCTTTATAAGAGGCAAAATTGAAGACCCTACCATCAAATTCCAACTCCCATTTCAAACCTGCTGAATGCGAAATTGCTAAGTTTCGATCAAAGGAATCGGCTGACTTGCTTATAGTACTATTAGCCGTTTATTTAGCCATTCATTTTGTTTACATTTCATGGTGTGCTTATAACTAAGGACTCCTTTGTTGTTCGGGTAATGGCGGACCCAAATTTCAATTTGGACGATCGGTTTGTGGTCGCGCACCCTCCAGCAGATCCCTTCTCAGCCATGGAATCCAGTGGTCTAACCATTTCAGCTCAGGCTGATATTTTTTATTCCTATCCATTGTCATTTTAATCTTTGGTACAATTCTACGAGACTATATCTTAACAATTGTATGTGCCTTAACGATAACTGGCATGTAAAAAAATGACATTCTTTCTGGATGTAGAATTTCATGTCAAAGCTCTTATCAGTTGCTTGTTAGCCGCTTTGATTATATATTGACTTATCAGTTGTAGGTAATTATGTGGCTATTGATGATGATGCTATGTGGTTCATGTGGAAAAACAAGTTTGGTAAATATTGACATAAACATATAAGATTGACGGTTAGTTATAAGTTTGTTATAACAACCTAGAGTTAGTTAGAATATAAACTATAGTTAGACAAGGGAGTTAGTTAGAAGTCGGTTACATAGACTATAAATAGAAAGATTCATATCATTGTAATCATAAGTTTGTAATACATAAAATTCAGATACATTCATATTCTCTCTATATCTTTCTCTCATCTTCACTAATAACATCAATACTTTTATTGATGTTTTACATGGTATCAGTTTCTTGATACTTCAAGAAATACATGCTTCCGCTCTAAAAATCTTCATATCTTCATCATTTCTTGTATACATCTTCATCCACTTTAGTATACATCTTCATCTTCTTCCTTTGCTTTTTCATTTTTTTCTCAAAAATTATTCAACATGCCTGATTCCGTTGATCAACCATCATCTGATTCTTATGAATTTTATGATGATCCACTTTACCTTTCGTCCTCTGATCAGCCCACGTCTTTGCTTACTCCTGTATTATTTGATGGGTCTGATTTCTTGAGCTGGAAACAAGATGTGTTAATGGCTCTAGCTGCGAAAAATAAGGACGGGTTTATTAATGGGTCTCTGATCAAGCCTCCTGCAACAGATAAAAAGTATCATCAATTCATCCGCTGTGATTTAATGGTGCTCAAGTGGATACTGAATTCTATCGACAAATCAATCAGGGAGACATTGAAGTATATCAGAACTGCAAAGGCTTTATGGGATGAAATTATGGAACGGTATGGTCAGACCAACTTCATTGAAATTTATCAACTGAATCAAGATTTAAATTCTGTTTCCCAATCAAATTCTTCTCTCATTGAATACTATAGTAAGGTGAAACAAATTTGGGAGACGTTAGACAGTTTGGACCCTATTCCAGACTGTTCTTGTGGTAGACTTGCTGCGTGTACTTGTACTTTACTTAAGCGTATGCAAGCTCGTGATCAACAGGCCAAGTTGATTAAGTTCTTGATGGGCTTAAATTCTGGGTATGATAATATCAGGACACAGATCCTTTCCATGGATCCCTTACCTTCCATGAGTAAGGTTCTTGGTCTTCTTCAAAAGGTAGAGAAACATAAGCAATTGACTGAAATTGTTGACCATGTTACTGATATAACTGCTTATGCGAGCTATAAACCTTCTGATGTTCCTGCACCACCCAAGAAACCTGGTTCACAGGGTGTTTCTGCTTCTACTAAATACTGCAGTAGGTGTGAAATGAGTAACCATAGCCTAGAGGAATGTTTTATGGTTAATCCATGTCCCTCATGTGGCAAAGTGGGTCATTCTGTAAACAAGTGCTTTCACATTGTTGGGTTCCCTGGCAAAAATAATAAAGGCAAGGGTAAGATGACATATAATAAGGGTGCTAAACCAGGATTCAAGAAGTCTGCAAATAATGCAGACATGGTTACTGAGTCTTCTCCTTTGGATGATGACACTAATACAGCAGTTGCAGGACCTTCTCAGTCTGCTTCTTTTGACTCTACTATGATTGATGGGCTAGTTACTTCTGTGATTGATCAAGTCCTTAAACGTATTTCAGACAATAAGCAAGG
Source organism: Silene latifolia (assembly GCF_048544455.1). Classification (NCBI taxonomy): domain Eukaryota; kingdom Viridiplantae; phylum Streptophyta; class Magnoliopsida; order Caryophyllales; family Caryophyllaceae; genus Silene; species Silene latifolia. The sequence continues at coordinate 22,722,760 of NC_133530.1, read as the reverse complement.
ACTTTCTGCAACTAATTTTGCAGGTACGCACCTCATTCCTGCTTATACTGCACATAAGCATAGTGTTCATTCTATAAATTCTGTTTCTTGTTTGAGTGATTGGATCATAGACACAGGTGCCTCTGACCATATGACATATAACATTGCCTTGTTGCATGACAGAGTTAAAATTGAACCACCAATCATGATTGGTTTACCTGATGGAACACATAAAACTGTCACAATTTCTGGAAAAGTTCACTTAACTGCAGACATCACTTTACAGAATGTTCTTCTACTTTCTGATTTTAAACAAAATTTGTTATCAGTGAGCAAGTTAATTGATGATAACCATTTATCTGCTGTTTTCATGTCTCAACATTGCTTATTTCAGGACATTTCCAGTAATAAATGTATAGCAAAAGGGAACAGGATAGGAGATCTCTATAGATTCCAAGATGCTCATACTCAGCTTTTAGTTGATAATATAGCTGCTGTAGTTTTGAAACTGTTTAAATCTTCATTTGCTAGTTCAAGTACAAATGTCTGTAATAAAGTGCAAACTGATGTATCTTTGCTTCATTCAAGACTTGGTCATATTTCTTATGATAAACTCAAGGTTGTAAATAGAAAGAATGCTAATAAAACTAGTCAATTTCATTGTGAAACTTGTATACTTGCTAAACATCATCAACTACCATTTCCAAAAAGTCATTCTAGAGCTCTTTATAATTTTGAATTGTTGCATATGGATGTTTGGGGACCTTATAGGACCCCTTGTTTGTCTGGTGCTAAATCTTTTCTGACTATATTAGATGATCACTCTAGAAACACTTGGACCATCTTATTCCAAACAAAAGATCAGGTTCCATCATTGGTTAGGGATTTCTTTGCATACATTGAGACTCAATTTCAGGCCAAAGTAAAGATGGTTAGGAGTGATAATGGGTCTGAGTTTTTGCATCATGTTTGTGGTCAATTGTTTAAAAGTAAGGGCATCTTACATCAAACTAGCATAGTAGGGAGGCCACAGCAGAATGGTAGGGTGGAACGAAAACACAGGCACTTACTTGATACTGCTAGGTCATTAAGATTACATGCTAGCTTGCCAATAAGATTTTGGGGGGATTGCCTCCTAACAGCTACTCATCTTATCAATCTTATGCCTTCCCCTACAATTGATTGGAAGACACCCTATGAGGTGCTTTTTGGCAAAGTGCCAGATTATTCTATATTAAGGGTCTTTGGTTGTAGTTGTTATTCATCTATGCCACCCACATATTCTGACAAGTTTGGTACAAGGGCACGAAAATGTGTTTTCTTGGGTTACCCTAACAATCAAAAAGGATATAGACTTTATGATTTAAATACTAGGAGGGTATTTGTTAGTAGAGATGTTCTTTTTAAGGAGGATTCTTTTCCTTTCCAAACTGTTACATCAAATGATATTCCATTGGTCAATCCTGCTACCTCAACATTGCTTATATCCAATAAACATGGGAATGTAAGTGCACCAGAAAGAGCAACAACTCTTGACACTGCTGCTGTCACTGATAGCTCCACTGCTGACAATAATGCTATGACTAATTCTGAAGAGTTGCAGTCTAGCACACAAGTTAATAATACCATACCTGGTAGTCACATAAGGAGGTCTAGTAGACCTAGGCAGCCATCTGTTGTGCTGCAAGATTACCATTTGCCCCTAAAGTTATCAGGACTGCAGAATACCCCTTCATCAGCAACAACTCCTAGTGCATTGCATACTGTTGTTCTGCAACAGATGCAGGGTTACAGTTGTCAGTATATTGCATCCATGGCAAAAGTATTGCAAGAACATGAGCCTTACACCTATTATCAGGCTAGTAGAGATCACAGGTGGGTTGAGGCCATGAATAAGGAGATCAAAGCTCTTGAAGACAATAAAACATGGGAACTTATGCAATTACCAGATGGGAAGAAAACAATAGGCTCAAAGTGGGTTTTTAAAATAAAGTATAATGCTGATGGTAGTGTGGAGAGATTTAAGGCTAGGCTTGTGGCTAAAGGTTACAACCAAGTCAAGGATCGAGATTACACCCACACTTTTTCACCAGTTGCAAAATTTACCACTGTTAGAGCTTTATTAGCAATTGTAGCAGCCAAGGCATGGCCCCTCTACCAATTAGACATTAATAATGCTTTTCTACATGGTCATTTGGATGAGGAGGTCTATATGAGACCACCTGAGGGTTACAAGGTTCAACCTGGTCAAGTCTGCAGATTAACAAAGTCCTTATATGGCCTTAAGCAAGCTTCAAGGCAATGGAACAAAGAATTTTCCAAGTACCTAATTAGTCAAGGGTTTGAACAATCTAGACATGATTACTCATTATTTACAAAGCTTAACAAATCCAGTAACAAATTTGCCATTGCATTAGTCTATGTTGATGATGTACTCTTGACTGGGGATGATGAACAAGAGATTCAGAAACTTAAACATGGTCTGGATACAGTCTTTTCCATCAAGGATTTGGGATCAGCTAGATACTTTTTGGGTCTAGAAATCTCAAGAAATGCCACTGGGTTGCTTATTAATCAAAGGAAATACATCCTAGACATCTTAACTGACATGAAGATGGAGAACTCAACAACTTCAGATTTCCCTATGCCAAGGGGACTGAAGCTCAGTACTGACTCAGGAGAAATTCTTGAGGATCCAGAGAAGTATAGAAGGCTAATTGGAAGGTTATTGTATTTAAATATGACTAGACCTGACATTTCATACTCTGTACAACACTTGAGTCAATTTGTTAGCCAACCAAGACTCCCACATTTTCAGGCTGCCATTCATGTATTGAAGTATCTCAAGAAAACAGTCAATTCTGGACTGTTCTACCCAGCAGAATCTGATCTACAGTTAACAGCATTTACTGATGCTGACTGGGGTCAATGCTCTTTCTCCTGCAAATCACTTAGTGGTTACTGCATATATCTGGGGCATTCTCTCATCTCTTGGAAGACAAAAAAGCAAAAAACTGTCTCCAAGAGTAGTGCAGAATCAGAATACCGCAGTATGTCCTATACCAGTTCAGAATTAGTTTGGCTTGATGGTCTGCTGAAGGATTTCAGAATTGAGGTGCCTAAACCTATTCCTCTCTTTTGTGATAACAAAGCTGCACAACATATTTCTTTGAACCCTGTCTTCCATGAACGTACTAAACACTTAAGTATCGACTGCCATTACGTTCGGGATAAACAAGATGAAGGCTTCCTAATAACTAAGCATGTCAGGACAGGCAACCAGATTGCAGATATAATGACCAAGGCATTAGGCACAGATCAACATCAATTTTTGACAGCCAAGCTTGGCTTGGTTTCTACCCCATCCCAAGCTTGAGGGGGGAATATTGACATAAACATATAAGATTGACGGTTAGTTATAAGTTTGTTATAACAACCTAGAGTTAGTTAGAATATAAACTATAGTTAGACAAGGGAGTTAGTTAGAAGTCGGTTACATAGACTATAAATAGAAAGATTCATATCATTGTAATCATAAGTTTGTAATACATAAAATTCAGATACATTCATATTCTCTCTATATCTTTCTCTCATCTTCACTAATAACATCAATACTTTTATTGATGTTTTACAATAAATAGTTAAAGATGGTTTTTGGTGTTGAAGCTGGTGAAGATTTTAGAAACTTCTCTGCATAATTATTCTTATTTATTATAGTTATATTGAATAGATGACACCATGACAAAGTATCCTATCTATTAGACCATCCCCAAGCAGAAGGTCGCCTTAATCGGGTCACCAAAATTTCCCCTCTTAATCGCACCTTATTAATCTTGACCCACTTTCACCCTCCCAAACAGAAGGTCACGACCTAGATCACCAACCCAATCATTTTTCCACTTTCCAACATTTTCAATCATTTACCAATAGAAATACGCCACGTGTAAGGTCACCAACATTTACTAATTTCTCAACTCAGGGTCATCGGTTGCCCCTTTCTAACTCAAGGTCGTCCTAAATATCGTCTTAATACTACTTAAGAACGTCATTAGCGTGACCCAACAAGGTCACGATCCGGTTGGTGACTTTGCTTAAGGATGGTCTTATATCTATTGTACTCACTCTTACTATTTGAAATTGCTCTTTTTACTTTTGGCGCAAATGAGCAATTTTCAAAGGAGAGTATGTTATATAGGAAATAGGAATGCACAAGTGAATAGTGCTACACTATGCCTGATTTCAAATGGTGATGGTACAAATGACCATGTCAAAATAAAATCATGACAAATTTACAATTGGGTAATTCCATTGAATCGCCAAAAAAAGAAAAACGGGGAATCGTCAAATAACATGATGATGTATCAAGATATGTAGGCATGGTCATTGTTACCAATTGACAAGATTCTTACCTCTGAACTTCGAGGTTCAAGTTCAATTCCTTGGGAGATATAAGAGAGGTGTGTAGACATAAAAATGTGTGTTACATATATAAAAATAAAGTCAAAGTCAAAGGTTGAAAATATCGTCTGAGAAATGGGACGATGGATTTAGCCCGAACAAATATGACGGTATTTAGCCCATCTTGCCAGAATATAAAACCGGTCCACTTGAAAAATGGTTGTGCCGTGTTTCTAATACGAAGTGTGGGACATAAATAGAAAGTCCGAAAATAATACTGTAGCGCTAAGTCCAAACTGGACTATTACTTTGGCAGCCCACGAAATGAAAAAGGATGAGGTTACGAAATTCTCGAAGAAAAGCAAAGCCATGCTGTTTAGTATTAACAATTGACGCTGAAAAAAAAAATGTTCCATGACGCATGTCATCATGGGATAATCATTGGCTAAGATAGAAATAGCTTGGTCAATAACCGTAAAAATTTGCTCCGCTAAATATGGGAAGAATAGCATGAGTTTTTTTTTTGGTCTTACGCGCACATAGTCGCATTACAATAGAGGGGAGGGGGGATTCAAACCTGGGACCTATTGTCCACAATACCTCCGTTTTAACCACTAGACTAAGACATCTTCAGTGAAGAATAACATGAGTTTAGGGAGCAAGTCAACGATACAAATGGATTAGAATAGCAAGCTGTTGCAGTATGTTACTCGAAGTCCGAAAACAAAGCAACAGGCGAAGGTCTTATATAGAGTGATTAATCTCATTTGAGACTAAGCTCCACTAATCTCCATAATCACAAAAAATCACATTCTCATAGAAAATCAAAAAACCTCTCTAAAACAAAATTCTCTTTACTAAAAAAATCTCTTCTAAGAGAAAGTAAGGGAAAAGAAAATTCATCTGTCTCTTTATAAAAATCTCTCCCAAGAGAAAACAAGAGAAGAAAATGCATTCATTTCTAATTATCTAGATTTGAATATTAAACATACTCTTTCACCTGACGTCAAGTATCCATCGCAGTTAGTAGAAGAGAAGCAAATCAAAATCGTCACAGGAGAACCAAGTCTTCAAATCAAGACCCTCATATTCATTCAATTGCGGAAATCGAATCAGTAGAATAACTAGTAGATTGTACCCGAAATCTTTTGATTAATAAAAATTATTATTTTGTTGCATTGTTTGTGTTGTCTCTATTTATTTGCAGATTAACGCAAATTTGTTGTTACAAGGGGTTTTACCGAACTGATACATATAGCTGAACGGGCGTTTGACAAATGACCCTGATACTTATTTCAAAGTGGTTTATTCCTTGTCTACTTAATAGGACCATGTTTTGCAGGTTGAAGAACATCGTATTTATCTCTATCCCGCATTGTAAGTAGCTCATTCATAATTTCATACTTACTCTATGGTGCAAGCACATCTCAAGTTACCTCGATTCGAGACAATGTTACAACCCATATTTTTCTAAATCTCGCAACAAGATTCATAACTATTTGCACTGGTCCACCAATTGACATGGTTAGCACTTTATCACAACTCAAGAATTGTTGGTCTTTTAACTTCGTTATAGTGGTTGAGGTCATTTTGTTAGCACTTGCCTTTACTTGGCATAATTTCTCTTGATATTAGCTCTCTGCTACTGTTTTGAATGGACATTTAGTTCATTCCATGTTTAAGAAGTCATGATCTACTCAGAACGATGTCTAAAAGGTGAGAGCTGTTGTACGGGATGATTCACTTATATAGATGTGTAGGAAAATCATTGACTGGTTGTGTTGATAGTAGTTGATACTATTACACAAGTGACACATGGGTTATGTTATTATTGTTTATATGGGTTTTAGATTATGTGGTTGTTTTAGATTAGATAGTCACAATGGTGTTAAATTTACTTCATCTTTTTAGTTACCATTGCCGTAATAAATTCTAGCTAGATACTAGGCTTTATCGACTTGGACATTTTTAACATTTATGGTGTTTTACTAAGTTGCCAGTTTTAGGTGCCAAACTTCGTCCTTGTTTGACTTGGGCTAACAATTGATGTTCCACTTTGGGAACTAACAAACTTGAAAGAGTTGGAGAATAAGTTTTTTCTGATAAGTAACTTGATTGATCTAATAAATTTTGATTCTACTGGATTAGATTTCATGGAAAGTCATGATAAAACTTTGGAGACGGGGCTCATTGTCATGAAATGTATTCTTACTGATTCACTTCTACTTTATTATGAGGAAGAAGAATTGGATGATGTCCTCATTGAAATTTGAAAAGGGATCTGTGAACTGGGAACAATTTATGCAGACAGAACATTCATCATAGTGTGGTGGAGAAAATTGTCTGCCTGAAGGAATCAATAAGTAATGCTCATCTAAAATATTTTGAACTGTTACCGTCCCAGCTACCTGAATCTGAAGTAGGATTTTCAGAGAGTTATAATAAATTTGAAGAAATTGAATGATGGCAAACGTGACTACTCAGCATCTACTATGCACCAAATTGAAGCACTTTTTGATGAATTAACCGTATGCAATTCATTTCTGGAAGATATTTCATTCAAGCAGGATGAACATGAGAATTTGAAAGAGCTCAAAACTCTGATTTTGAATATAGCACGCAAATTTGAAAATGTGAGACACCTTTAAGGAGGTTCGGGAATGGTTCTTGGAAATGCGTTTAGCTGATGTCACGGAAGAGCTTAAATTGATCGAAGAAGAGACCGCCACGACTAAGATAATCCAGAATGTAACTATGACATCTATAAAGAGCAAATCAGAAGTTAATAACCAAAAATTGATAGAAAAACGTGAAGCCCCAGTGATTATGAAACAAGTCATTAAACATGATAAAGCAGTAGACGTATGACTGATAGGTTTCGAGGACAAGGAAGAAAATTTAATGAAACGGTTATGCACAGGGCCGTGGTCATTGGAGATCAACTCCATAGTTGGCGTGCCGGGTTCAGACAAAACAACTTATTGCCATGAAAGTGTGTGAAGGTATTGCTTCATCTTTCACTACTCATGCTTGGTGTTATGTTTCTCAAATTATAAAAAGAAACAAGTTGCTCCAGCTCATCATAAGTCAGATAATTAGCCCTTGTAATAATCTTCATGAACTGAGAACAGAGGATTTAGCTATAAAAATACAAAAAATAAGCAAAGACGACATTCAATCAACCCTAAGCACTGCACGCCATTTGCAAAAAAAAAAAAAAAAAAAAAAAAAACCACCCAAAAACCGCACCAACATCTCACCAATTTTCAGCCGTATTCACCACTTGCAACCACCGATTTCGTTGCGGCATTTTCCGCAGTAACCAGCCGCCGACGAACAAACTGGTGAAGGTACAAAATAAAACAGTTTGAAGGATTGAACACCCCCTCCGATTTTTATGACAGGAACAAATGAAGAATCACAGCAAAAAGGACAAAATAAACAAATTATTAATTAGGATGCTTATTGCTTAATTAAAGTAATACTCTTTCCGCCTCATTCGTTTGTTTAACTCTTTTATTTCGTGTGGGGTATTCTAATCAAAGATAAATAAATGATTGAGACGGAGGAAGTATCTCTCTTTTTAGTGTAAATTTACCATGGAGTGTATTTTCCTATTCTTTTTCAGTAATTATTAACATGGAGTGGATTGAAAAGTTGTTTCCCACCTAACAACAATGGCGGTAGAATCTTGATGACAAGCAGGTTCAAACCCATTGGTTTGCTACTTAGTGGTGGTGGTGTACGTCTTGAACTCTTGCCATTATGGAATGAGACAAAAGCCTACTAAGCGTATTATGTATTCTTTCGTCGTCGTTTGTGTAATTACTTCTTGCTCTAATGTAATCTAGGTCTGTAAGTTTGTGTGCGGAAGAAAAAAAGGCTTATGTGGCTTTGTGAGTTGTGACATTGTCATTCTAGGTTTCTACCTTCTATTTTACCAATGTTGTGTTACAATTATTTTGCATTAGAAATGACATTTTCAAGCATTGATGGGAATTTTGCAATAAATGTTGTAAATAGGGGCTTTTTATGCCAAGTATATTTTTCCAATTGTCCCACATTGGTGAGGGAAAGAGTGTTTGTTATGTTTATATATGACCACACTCCTTACCATATAACTAGTGGGTCATGAGAGGCTTTTATGGAAGCTTTGCGAGGCGCTTAATTCAGCTCGCACACGCGCGCGCGTGCCCGAGCCCGGATTTAGGATTTGGCAATCGCCCGCGATCTTTGACTGCTGCATTTCTGGTACCTGTAAATCCTTGGGGAACTACCGGTCATTTGCTGATTGATACCGTCGTTTTAGTACCAAAAATAAATACCTAAGTACTACTAACTGAAGTTAGCGGTAAGTAGGGTCGATCTTCACAGGGAGGCTATTGTTTCTACTTGCTCAACTAAGTCCGTCTGAGTCACTGAATTGGGGGGTTTGAGTTTATAATAAAACTAAACTAACTAAAGCAATCAGAATAAGAAATAAGCTAAGGTAGCGAGAAAATTATGATTTAAACAATAAAGAGGAAATAGTAAGGAGTGTCGGTTCACCATGGTGTATAAGGTTTATAGCCTAGGTCACAAGTCAGCCACATGTCTCAGTCTAAGGGGCAGTTAATATCTCCTTTCGGTCTCAATTCACCCTAAAATACTACTAACTTAACTTTCGGCCCCATTAGAGTATTCTAATGTGTTGTAGCGGGTCTCACTCTTTCAAATCTTTCGATCCAGGTTAGAGTTTACCAATTATGATTCAATGCTACAAGTGACAACATAAACATGAGAAAAGCAACAGATCTGCCAACCCGGTTGTAGATACCAAGTATGATTCAATGCTACAAGTGACAACTTTCTTTTTATTCCTTTTCTCTTTTTTTTTTTCAACCTTTTTTTTTTCAATTTTTTTTCTTTTTTTTCTTTACATTCCCTTTAGCTTTTTCACCAAATTCTCAAACCAGATATAACCACATTGCACTGAAACATTTCCAACAGGCTATCATTACTAGCTCGATTAGGGTAGGCAGAATTATAGATTGTAGCTATATGGGATAAAACAGGCAATTTGGCTATGTGGAGCTCATGGGTAAAATGAAATAAAGGGGATCGCCTCTCCTAACATGTGTCACCAACCACAAACCCGAATGCATACATCAGGGGCGGCTATGGGCCGGTTCAGGCTGAGCCCAGGAACCGGGCCTCCAAAATTTGGGCCCAAAATTGTGTAAACTCAGTAATTTAAAAAAAAAAAAAAAAAAAAATCTTAAAATCTTCTCCGCATAATTGATTTCATACGTTTAACCTAATCAATCCTTCAATCAAGCATAGACTTCTCCTTCCCAAGATAGCCATTAATAAGATTCCCAATAATCTCATACCCAAAATAATTAAATTTCCTTATTTTTGATTATATATCTCTCCCAAATTTACACTAATCACTTGTATTCTTTCAATTTTTCATTTAATCAGATTATTACCCAAAGTTCTAGCTATTTTTTAAAAAATAAATCAATACAAATTCACAAATTTCTAGTCAAAAGTGTAATGAAGGAGAAATCGCAGGTGAATTTTTCTTTTAATCTTATGAGTTTTTCGTTTTAATTTATTTATTTAACAATTATATTATTATTTGTTTCATCTTTTAATTATCTAAAGACCATAATTTATGATTGAATATTGAGTTAAGGTTTGGCTGGTTGTTTATGAATTGGAGTTTTTAATTTGACAATCTGACCAAGTGACCATAATCTTTGCTTCAAGGAAAGCTCGAAGGAGGGTAAGTTTCAGTTAAAAAAGAGGAGTATAATTAACAAGTACAAGAGATGCAATTATAGTGTGTTGAATAAATTGATGATGTTATCAAATTTTACTTCTATGCTTTTGTTTTTTAGCAAATGAAAAATCGACAATATATTTATCAGCTATATAAAGTTTTAAATGTAATTTTTGGGGCCTCATTTTGTTGCGGAGCACTGGGCCTATATTATTGTTGAGACGCCCCTGGCATACATGTACTAAGAGACAAATGTCATGCTTATGTAATTTGATGTTACATGTCTTATAAGGAGTACTACTCTCATCCTAGCATGAAACTGATCATGAATGCCATCAGTTTATAAGGCTCTAATTCCTTAGAAATTTTGAGTAGTTTGCCAATATTAAGTCAGGTCTATTCATTCAGAAAAGTTGATCACAAACTCGTAGATTATGCAACGACCGTACAAGAGTGACAAAGCAAGGCATAGGCAAAAAAAATAAAGCACAGAGCAATTTCATCATTGTTATCTAACCGTTCCGACTCGACCTAAAATGCAAATTAAAACATGTTTTTTTTTGTAATTTTGTTTTTAAATTTCTTATTTTTTTTATTTTTTTTAGAGGAAAAGGAAAAAACAATGCATACGGAAATGAAATAAACATGCAAACAGAAAGGCAGTAAAAATAGTATGCAGACACGGGTATGGATGCATATACCCTCCCCAAACCGAACTGTACAATGCCCTCATTGTACACAACAGCTAACAACAACAACACAAATAGGGGAAAGGGAAAAATGCAAACTAAAGGAAATGAGAGAAGAGCTAGAAACTTAAAAAATAGCGCGATATCGACGAACCTCCCCAAACCAGCCAGCAACAAGGGAAGTCGTAGTTATCCCGTCAGCTTAATTTGCGAATAGAATGCAAGAATATTTGATCGACAATAAGCAGCTCTCGATCGAATAAACGTAGCTTTCGATCGAAGAAGTAACAACTCAATCGAATCGCCCTGAAGTTCACAATGGTCGATCGACCACATAAAGGTGATCGATCGAATAAATACCCTGGAAAGCGGTTCGATCGAACAACAGGGATGATTTGATCGAATTTTTCCTCCTGCACGCGACCCAAGGCATCTCTCATGTACCTGCAATTACGCAAATAACAACCAAAAATACTACCAAAACCAAGTCTAAAATGTTTCGCAGTCTATAGTCGAGAAAACTAATTACTAAAAGCTAGAGCACACAGTACTAATTAAAATGTCTTAAAATCTAAACACAAAGTATTAAAATACGGGTTGCCTCCCAGTCAGCGCTGGTTTCATATAGGTCCCGCACGACCTCTTCTTATCTTCATATATCAATTACTCCAGTTGAGCACAATCAAAGCAGCTCAAAGCTCTTAGTAGTCGATCATACATCCTGCCGTGAAACTCGGAAAAATGACAATAAAAATTAGTTAGACATGATAAAACAAAAATAATATAGACGTAGTCATGTAACAAGTTTCTCTTTTTGCCTCTATGCTTAGATTTAGCTTTTTTGTCATCTTTAAACCGATTAAAAGGCAATACGGGAGAATCATTTATGGAAGATACAAGAGGTTTTTCTAAAAGAAAAAGACCAATGTGCTCATAAATTTTCACCCTAGCAGATACTCCATCTTTTTTATCATCAAGTTCATGACTTGCGGTGTAATCATACCCATTACCCAACAGAGCTGCTTCTACAGCATCCACTTGAACTTCCCAAGAATCACCTGCAAAAATCTCTACACATGGATCGTAATCCAAATGGCTCAAGGCAAGGAACTCGTGAGAAAATTCCTTCAAGAGATCATCCATGAGAACCCCTCCGGTAAGGGTATATGGGTAACTAACACAGAGAATTATAAGAACGGTCACAAGGAACAGAAGTTCCCTGAGACAAAAAGACAAACTAAGTAAAAATGACCAGAAATTTGTTGCCTCCCCGGCAACGGCGCCAAAATTTGATACCGTCGTTTTAGTACCAAAAATAAATACCTAAGTACTACTAACTGAAGTCAACGGTAAGTACGGTCGATCTCCAGAAGGAGGCTATTGTTTTTACTTGCTCAACTAAATCCGTCTGAGTCACTGAATTGGGGGGGTTTGAGTTTATAATAAAACTAAACTAACTAAATCCGTCGTGTGATTAGTATAAATAGAGACCCTCGGTCTCACATATTTCTCACGCGAGTGTCCGCCCTTCTCTTCTCCCTTTGCATTCTAGACCACGTTCTTACTTTTTGGCGTCTACGTGCTTGAACTTTCGACCACGTAAGCTCGGATATTTCTGAGTACCAGCCTCGTTTTGCATGACCGACCAATTTGACCAACTACACATCAATCAACATTAATCAATCTTATTCGTTTTCCTCCTAGAGGGCACTTTCGTCATACATTCGAGTCGAGCATCACTAAACGTTAACTTAGTCAATCTCGTTTCGTCAAACATGTAAGCCTGAGGGTGTAAATATCTATTTTATTATTGTTCTTTATTATTGTAATTATTAATGTAAGATTTATGTCGAAAACACACTTAAAACCGATTTGTAAAACCTTATTTTAAAACCCTTTTTACAGATTATCAGGAGACAAACGTCGAGAAAGGACGCAGCAACTGTTGCGCCTCTTCAAAGGGACGCAGCACCTGCTGCGCCTCTTCGTGAGGTTGCCGCAGTTCCTGCTTCCTTTCTTCTTCCTTCGTCTTTTGTTCGTCCTATTGTTTTTTTGTTTCGTTTTCAATTGTTCATTGTTCATTGGCATAATAATTTGAGTATGATAATGTTAACCTGTAATTCATTAATCTTTCATCATCATTAATTAATTCGTCTTTCAATTTCCCGACTTAAATCCCATATAATTAATATTTGCGGGTTTTCATCATTCAAATCAATCCAGGTTTTTAGAGGTTCGATTCATTAATATTGAGTCTTTGGAATTCATCCGTTGATATATTTTCATCTGTTATTTATCGTCACCATCATTAATTCGTCATTAACATCTTGTTTAACATAATTAATTTGATTAGATTATATTTGTAATTAACTAATTAATCTTGTAAATAATTAGTTCTAATTAATTTTGTTCATGTTCTATCGTTTTTATGACCTTAATTGCATGTAAATAATCTGTTAATCACTTCCATCCGAGTCAAATAATATGATAAGCATTAAAATCACCGACGAACATTAACAATTTGAAATCCCGGCTTCACAGCCAGAACTGAGCCAAGGAACAGACGCAGCGACTGCTGCGCCTCTTCCAAGGGACGCAGCTCTGCTGCGCCTGTTCTTGGTTGAGTTATGTCTCTGAACTCCCGTTTTGCTTTGACTTAATTTATTAATTACGAATTAAATAACTATTAATCGTATTATCACCCTTAATCTGTTCGTATATTTATTTATTCTTTCTTTTATAAATTATCCGTTTTAAATGTGTTTTCGACATAAATCAATTAATCCAATGTAATTATTGTAATTTTCATTATTATTGTATTCCTTTTATTGTATTGCTTGTATGCCTTCACATGTAATCAACATTAAATTCCACTTTGACATTAGTTGTATGCTAAATTATGTGATAACCGACTTAGTATTAATTCTCACATGCTAGGATTAAAACGTTGGATGTTGCATTGCATGCATATAATCGACCACATATCGAGTATAGACAATTTCCCTAATCATTAGTAGAGGCCGCTATCGAGGCGAGCGGGATTAGGTATTCGATCAAAAGAGCTTCCTAATACGTACCCTCACCCCTTACTCCATATCTCTGTGAACATCCGTGTTCATTGGCATCCACGAGAGTCATTCTAGACATAGAATGCTAAGGCTAACGAGTTCTTGGTGTTCATATCATTACTTTGTGTCTTGACATGACACGAGGTATTCGAACGGTTTCCAATTTTCCACAATAAATTGGTGGCGACTCCACAAATGCACAGAAAAAGCTTGCTTCGCTTTTCGTCCCCCGTGGGCCCGCGTCCACAGTTTGGCGACTCCGCTGGGGATTAATACATTTACGTCTAGCCAAGGGTGAAACTTGAACAAGGTTAGGGAATAGTTTGTATGAGACAGTTGTCGGTTTTCATAACTCGGTCTTCCTAGATCGTTTATTCGGCCTTCCTAAGGCCCAACCTAACCCATTCGACCAATCGTCCCGTCTAGACGGTCCAAATTCTTATTTGGGCCTAAGGATGGATAGCGATAGACGTCATCCATACCATGGTACTTACTCTTGTTTGTATCAAGGACTTTCACTACTCGAGGAAATGGACTAGGAATCGGCCTTACTCTTGTTTGGTACGAACCTCTCCACAGACCCCGGGTTTGATTGTTCGGTATGGCAACCCACCCTTTAAGCCAAAACCCTTTTAAAAGCACTCTGCATCCCGTTATAATGCATGTATAAATACTTGTACCATATGTGATCACCATTTCTAAACAAAACCATGACGATTTTTGTAAAAATCAAAATTTCTTTTAAAATGTAAGAATTTCGAAACAAGGCCTAATATTAGCGCAAAACCAGTCAAAACTCTGTCCAATTGTCGAGTCAAAATTCGGGCCTCAAGGCCCATTTCAAAACCTCACTTCGAGTCCACTCCTACAACTACACTACAAATGACTAGGACCAATATTTTCAAACTTTGTCATTTTTTCAAAACTCACTTGACACAAGTGGCACACTCCCACTTCACAAGTCAAAACGTTTTTTGAGTAAGTGTGTTAGAATGGTCGATCGCGTTTTGATTCGTCGTCGATCTCTTATCCTGTTTCCAAGATGCCTGACACAAGCGACGTGAACAACAACAGACCCCAGAATGGTAATGATCAAATCCTAGCAGCACTGGCTCGTCTCCAATCACTCAAGACCAAGTGTATGATCGCCTCGACATAATCGAGGGCCGGATATATGCTGTGGAAACGAGGTTGCCTCCTCGAGAAAGTGAAGAGTCTGATGAATTCGTGAATTACTTCGGGAATGAAAATCCTTTTACGGGAGCACATGAGGTTAACCCTCCCGTAGGCATGACTGCAGCTGAAAAACGACTCCAATACTTGGAGGAACAATTGATGTATCTCAAAGGGGATGATATCTATAGGGAGAGTAATCGCAAATATGAGGCCGTGAGTTCCAAGTTACCAAACAACTTCAACATGACGGATATCATAAATTCAAGGGGCATGAAAACCCTTTGAACCATATCCGTGCTTTCAAGGATTACATGTCTATCAAAGGCATTAAACCCGAGATGTTCTTAAGGATCTTTCCTTCATCTCTTAACACCATCCCAAGACAATGGTTCTATTCTCTAGAGCACAAGAAGATTGCTACCTGGGACGATGCCGCAATTGAGTTTGCCAAGCAATATGCGGATAATGCCGAAATCCAAGTCAACATGCGCACTTTAGAGGTTCTTACCCAAAATGAAAAAGAAGGCTTCACCGCCTTCCTAAGTAGGTGGAGGAAGATTAGTACCCAAATTGTTGAACGTCCAGATGAGGCTACCCTCATGGAGAAATTCGTGGACAATTTAAAACTCATCTATGCAAGTCATTTGAGGTACCAAAACATTAAGACCTTCAAAGACTTAACTGTACTAGGAACAAGGATCGAGAATGACATCCGTAAAGGGCTCTAGTCGAAAACGGTAGGTCGTGGATATCAAGGCTCAACAAGTCGTTCTTACGACTCTACTAGCAAGACTGATGAAGTTAACCTTCTCGAGCCATCTACGAAGAGTACCCCACCAAGAAAGTTCACAAATATTGGGGATACATACTCCAATGCTCTAAAGAGACTGATGAAACAAGGTAAGCTTCAACCCATAGGCCCTACACCCGAACCAGAAAATAAATCCAAGTTCTGGGATGAGAATTCATACTGCGAATATCATAGAGGTAAGGGACATGATACAGAAAAATTCTACAAGCTGAAAAATGTACTTCAAGACATGATTGAAGACGGTCGCCTGCCAATACCGTCTGGAGGCAAGCCTAACAACACTCAGAATCCTCTAGGAATTCTGGTGATTACAAGTGAAGAATCTACCTTAGGTTGTTCACACTTCATTGCTCTAGTTGAAGATAAAATCCAAGCGATAGAGAGTGAAGGGAACTACTCCACCATTTCCCCTACCATCACCGATTTCATCGCATGGGCAAAGAGTGTGAATAGGCAAGTCGTGGAACTAGATAGCGTAGTGGCAACCCTACGCGATCCCAATGCAACACCCAAAGAACGTGCGCCACTAAGTTTCTCTCAAAATGCTACGATGCAAGAAGTAGTAGCCATGGTTGATGAACTAGTCGACCAAATTATCCAATTAGAGGCCGAAATCATAAGGATGAGGGAACTTGCTACTATCAATGGAGTATAGGCCGATGATGATGAAGATGAGTATCTCACTGAACACTACTTAGTCAAAGTCAGTGAGGAAATAGTCCAAAATAGTGAGGATTAAGATGTGGACCACCTTACTCGTTCGAGACGTCCATACCAAAACACCTCTCAAATGGTCCCATAACGAATGGTCCAACCAACGTCACACCAAATGATAACGAAGATACCTCTACTAACCATTTGCTAAAGCAACTACAGAAGATAAAGGCTGATCTTTCAGTCTGACAGTTAGTTGCAAGCTCATTTCCACATCGCCAAGCTTTACTGCAAGCCTTGGCCAAACTAAATGTGGCACATAATTCCACACCCGATGACGTAGTCAACTTGGTCTTCCAAGAATCACCAAAGCTAAGTAACCCTGTTACTTTCTCGGATGAAGACTTGCCACCCTTTGGTGCTAATCACAATTTGGCTCTTTACGTCACTGTTATTTGCTTGGGAGAATATAATAGAAAGCTAGTTGGCACCTTTATACTTCAATCCCTACTCTAATTTGGTGGTCAACCATATGCTCAAATCCCAGGGATACTTCCCGGGAATGCCTCTGAATCTAATCCGAAGGAACACCTTTGCACCCTACAAAGAAGGCAACTCACAAAGGATACCACTTGGATTAGGATACAAACCCACTAAAGAGGAAGTTCTCGAGATGCTCGCCTAAGTTCAAAACCGTAAGAACATAGGAATCCAAATACGACCCTACCTCCCTACCTTGAATGGATACTTCGTTATGGAGGGAACTTAAGAACTCTTTCATGGATTTCCCGAACCTTGGCACTATCTCAAAACGAAGTTAGCTGGAATCGAGATCTTTCACGATTGCTACTTCATTCTTCCAGAAACGGTTCCTACTGTCAAGACTCGTCAAGCTCCTTGCTTAGACGAACAAGCTGTTAGCCTACTATTTGGGGAAGATCGATTTGTTAGAGCCGCGCAGGACGAGATCATTACCATGATGCTTCAAGACGATCACTTTAACCCTACCGCGTTGATCACAGAAACCAACTCAAATCAGCAGAAAGGATGGAGAAAGTCGATCAAGTGGACAAACAATCAAGGAAGACTCTTCAAGCTCACCACTGGAGAAGGAGAGATGTTCAAAGGAGAACCAGAAGACGGTGAATTCGAGTCAGAGTCGGAGTCTAGAGAAGTCCCTAGAGAGTCTCCTCCTGTCGTCACCCCCTTTCCCCTTGTTTCTCCTTGCTTAGCATCCAGTAGTAACAGTAGTTCGGGAAATTTCCTAACGGCTGTCCCTTTACCGCCACTGACTACAGAACATATGGCTTCTTTGTTTCAACTTTTCTCAAATTTTAATATGAATAAATCAGGTTATGCTTACTCTTTGTGTTATTCTGAATGCAATTCTTTTTACGATGATAATGAGGATGACCCAGACCCAGACTTTATCGAAATACCTCCCTACATAGCCAAAGAAATGCTACAAGAGGGGGAAGGGGGACCGATAATAGAAGATACTGAACCCATCAACGTAGGAACCGAACTAGAACCCCAAGAACTTAAGATAGGGACGACCTTGAGCTCTACCGAAAGGGCCAGTTTCATAGACCTCCTACACGAATTCAAGGACGTTTTTACTTGGTCCTATAAAGACATGCCAGGGATGGACAGGGACATTGCAGAGCATAAAATCCCGATTAAACCAGGTTTCAAACCCGTAAAATAGAAGCTTCGTCGAATGAGGACAGAATGGGCTCTTAAGATCAAAGAAGAAGTCGATAAGCAATTCAAAGCCGGATTCATCAAAGTTTCCGAGTACTCGGACTGGGTAGCTAACATAGTACCCGTACTTAAAAAGGATGGGAGAATCCGGGTTTGTGTTGATTTCAAAGCTTAAACAAGGCAAGTCCCAAAGATGACTTTCCTCTACCACATATCGACATATTGGTGGATAACACAGCAGATCACGCGCTATTGTCTTTCATGGATGGATACGCAGGATATAACCAAATCAAGATGGTCGTAGAAGATATGCATAAGACCGCCTTCGTCACTCAATGGGGCACCTATTGCTACACGGTTATGCCGTTTGGGTTGATCAATGCCGGAGCTACATACCAACGCACTGCAACTACACTCTTACATGACATGATGCATAAAGAAGTTGAGGTATACGTGGATGATATTATTCTCAAGTCCAAGGATATAGAAGGGCACATTGCGAACCTTCGCAAATTCTTCTCAAGACTACGAAAGTACAACATGAGACTCAACCCTCAGAAGTGCGCATTCGGGGTAACATCTGGTAAACTCCTGGGATACGTCGTTAGCCAACGAGGGATAGAAATAGACCCTTCCAAGATCAAGACTCTAATTGAAATGCCGCAACCTCAAACAGAGAAAGAAGTTAGAGGATTCCTATGTAAGGTGCAATACATAAGTCGATTCATATCGAAACTCACCATGATCTGTGAACCTATCTTCAAAAAGCTCAAGAAAACAGATCACACCATGTGGGATGATGACTGTTAGAAGGCATTCGACCGAATCAAGAAGATACTAGCCAAGCCACCAGTGCTCATGCCATCTCAACAAGATCAACCTCTTGGTTTATATCTCACGGTAACTGAAACAGCCATGACCGCCATGCTAGCCCAAACGTAGGAAAAGAAGAAAGAGTTATCTACTACCTTAGTAGGAAGTTCTTGGAGTACGAGTGCAAATACACACCACTCAAAAAGACATGCCTCGCTCTTGTGTGGGCAATGAAGAAGCTACTCCATTACATGCTTAGGTACTCCGTCAAAGTATACTCCAAAATGGACCCTGTCAAATACCTCTTCGATAAACCCGTTCTCAATGGACGCCTAACGAGATGGACTTTGATGCTCTCAGAGTTCGATCTCAAGTATGTACCCCTGAAAGTCAGAAAAAGGCGCGCCGTTGCCGAGTTCTTCGCAGAAAATCCCATCAATGATGCACAAACAATAGACACCTGGTCGTTTCCGGATGAGGATATACTCCAAACCGATGTAGACTCCTGGGACCTTTATTTTGATGGGGCATCAAACTTGAGAGGATTTGGAATAGGAGTGTTGCTCATTTCTCCTGAAGGCGAGCATACACCAATCTCTGTCAAACTCGACTTCGAGCTGACAAATAACGCGGCAGAATACAAAGCTTGTCTCATTGGATTACAAGCAGCATTAGGTTTAGGCATCAAGAATCTTCGAGTACATGGGGATTCATCTTTTATCATCAACCAAATTACGGGATCTTGGAAAATTCGAAGCGAAAGCCTAGCACCATATCAAGCCAGAATAGACCAAGTAGCCCAATTCTTCGATCAAGTAACATACCTACATCTACCTCGAGAGGAAAATTCATTTGCAGATGCTCTTGCAAAACTTGCATCTTTGATTAATATGTCGGATAAAATGGTAGAAATGCCTTTATGCATCGAACGGCGGTCAGAACCGGCTTATGTGCACCAAATCACAAATGAAGAAGAAATCACGGAGGAACCTTGGTTCCAAGCAATCCTGAATTTCAAACTCAACGGCACCTATCCACCGGATATGGACAAGAGGGGACAACGTGCTATACGCTTGCTAGCTTCCCAATACATCCTCATGTAAGGAGAGTTATACAAAAGAACACCTCTTGGTATAATCCTACGTTGCCTTGATCATTCATAGGCACGGAAAGTGATGGAAGAAGTCCATGATGGAGAATGTGGCCCTCACATGAGTGGACCCATGATGGCAAAGAAAATAACACGTTTGGGGTATTATTGGACCACAATGGAATCCGATTGCATCAAATATGTCAGACATTGCCACAACTGTCAAATCTTCGGGAATGTGCAACATGTCCCTCATTCATTACTCTATACAATGACATCTCCTTGGCCATTTTCTGCTTGGGGAATTGACATCATCGGAAAGATCACCTCAGACGGAACATGAGGTCAATGTTTCATTCTAGTAGCAATCGATTATTTCACCAAATAGGTAGAAGCGCCTTCCTACACTAGTCTCACAGCCAAAAACGTTGCAAAGTTCATACAAACCAATATCATCTGTCGATACGGGTGCCCACATGAGATCATTAGTGACAATCCAGGCTGAAACTGAGCAATTGATAGCCAAGGACAAAATCAAGCATCACCACTCCTCACCATATAGACCACAAACTAACGACGCAGTAGAGGCGGCAAACAAGAACGTTGTCACAATCCTCAAGAAAATGATTGACAACTATCGAGATTGGCCAATCGAGATACCTTTTGCTTTATGGGGATACCATACATCTGTTAGAACGCCCACTGGGGCCACCCCTTTCTATTTGACCTACGGCATGGAAGCTGTACAACCAGTCAAGCTATAAATACCATCCTTGCGTATTTTACTCGAAAGTCAAATCCCAGAAGCCGATTGGAACAGGGATAGATATGAAGAACTCATCCTCCTGGATGAACGTAGATTGCGTGCATTACATAATGTACAAACGTATCAGGCACGTATCAAATGAGCCTTCAACAAAAAAGGTTAAGCCAAGGAACGTCAAAGAATGAGACTTGGTCTTCAAATCAATTAGAGCTCTTTTACCTGTCGATCCACGAGGAAAATTCAAACCCAACTGGGCCGGGCCATTTCTAGTCAAGTCCATACTTCAGGGGGTGCGATTAGGATAACAGGCTTAGATGGGAATGAATTTGCCAATCCAACAAACCTCGACCAATTGAAACGTTACTATGCCTAGATTAGGAACAAAAACGCATCTCGCGTAACCTCACGTGTCGCTCTTGTGGCACGCAATGAACGGCCCCTGGCCAAGCTAAAATAAAGCTAATGTCACCTTGCTCTTGCATCTTGACAATTTGTCATCCTCATATCATCAAATAAACTGAATTGCACTTTAGGAGTAAGTAAAAAAGCTCATGCTTATTTTCTAGTTCACTACAAGCTCTTGCTTAGAACAATTATTCTTTTACATTTACTTGAACTACGCGCAAGGATTTGATTTCATTTTTTAAATGAATACGTAGACAATTTTTCACAGGATACAACCCATTATTTAAATGTAAATAGAAGGACATTTGCATATGCATTTGAAATTCGACAAGAATAATAATAGAAAAGCACAACGGTTTCATAACAAATCAACCTCTTTTATTTCATTTCTTTTAATAATAATAATACGCTACATAATAGAAATAAAGCTAAAGAAAAGAAAAATATGAGCTAGGATTCTAAAAACCTGAACTTCTTATTACACGCAATAATAATAAAAATAAATAATAATAAAGACTTAGGTTATTCTTCCATTTTCTCTTTGCCTTTGTCATTTTTATCAAATTTCTTATCTCGACCTCGAGCCGGGCGCTCATGCGCCACCTCAGACCTAATCATCAACGGTCTCTCTCATGGTCTAGCCTTGCCATTCCTGTCAACCACCTTTTCTACGGCAGGAGAAGTCTCCGGTTTCTTCGAAGGATGAACAACCCGAAACCTAGCTTCTTCCTCTCCCTCAGTCAGATGATTCTCTTTCTCCTTTTCTACATAACGAACCTTGTAGTCAACGGGCTCGCGCTTCCTCAATCTTTCGCACTCCTCCGGAGTAGTAGCTTTCCTCCACCGCATATAGGAATCGGACACTCATAGAGCACTAACGGAAGAATTCAAGAACCACACGTTTCTTTGAGCCCATTTGATGGCCCATTCTCTTCGTCTCTCAGTGGTAAGAGCCATAGCAGTCTGCGGGACAGTATCAAGCTTCGGAATCGTCTGTTTCAATCCAACCTGCCTCATCAACCTCTCCGGGAAGATGCTTATCATGAATTCCAAGCCAGGAATGCGCACCGATCGGGTAGGATCCAAGGACGATACTCCAGTGACAGACTTGAGATGCCACCATGGTACGATCCATCTAATCAGGGGACCATCATCACTCTTCAGTTTGTTCTCCCAATAGTTGCAGACTCGAGCGAAGTCCACCATGTAGATCCTAGTCCTCATCGCAATTGAGCGAGCATGATAAGCAGGAACATTAACTGGGGGCTCGATCAATCGAAGACGCTCCATAAGCCAGACCTACCAAAAGCAGGCATTAGAAATCGAAGAAAAAAAAAACGAAAAAAAAAGAAAAAAAAAGAAAAAAGAAAAAAAAAACGAAAAATCGAAAAAAAAAACAAAAAAAAAAGAACGAGAAAGAAAAGAGAAAGAAAAAGAAAAAAAAAGTCTTGTTCTTTTACCTGCAAAATGATGGGACTTCCCAAATAAGAAAGGTCACAGTTGGCTTTCCTGTTATCTAACCCCAACAGGATCTCTCCTAAACACAGGCAAGTTGGGCTCCTGCGCAGCTCCATTTGCTCAATCAGGCTCAGATAACGAGGATCACCTCTCAAATCCTCATCAACATGCCCTTGAAGGACATATACATGCAGTAGGCAAAACCCGAATGTCCTTCGCCTTGCAACATAAGAAATGGTGGGATCCGCCCTGTTTATGAATCGATCAATGAAGTCCAACATTCGCACTCCTTTTGAGGTCACAAGACGGTCAACCTCAGCTCTCGTCAACCCAAGCAAATCTCTGAACTTGTTCTTATATCCTTGGGACGTAGAGGGAATAGCAGGCAAATGTTCCGGGTCCCAACCACCGATTGCAGCAATCTCTTCAGGAAAGGCAAATACGTGATAGTTCGGGTCCCAATAATCAAGACAAGCATCTAGGAACGGTATGACTACCTTGATCAGCTTCAAACTCAAGATCGATCCAAAATTATAGGCGCCCATATCGTGTTTCTCCATATTAGAGAACTCATTTGTCCACTTTTTCAGACGGATTTCAAGAGTATTCATGATGTATGCTTATTTTGAGAGCTTTTATGTAATAAGACGAAAGAAAGACGGAATAATTATGTAAATAAAACCTCCCTCGACGTCTATATTTATACTAAAAGCTGTTTCCTAAAATCTGTCAGGACGGACACACTGGGGAATAGGCGCAGCACTTGCTGCGCCTTTTCCTCAGCCTTCCTTCTGTGATTTTCCGCGTTGGATATTTCCTAATTCCTCAAAGAATAATTTCCTATTCATAGGGGTTATTATTTTGGTAAATCCGTCAAATTACCATGTTTCACGTTTCCTAATCCCATGGGCACGCATTTTGAGGCGATATCGACATTTTCGTCATCTCAGCACACTTATACATTTCCTTTTAATTTTCTTTTTTGGGGAATCATTTCACTCCCATTCTATATTACATTTTAAACTTATATGTTTCTATATTTTTTTTTACGGGGTAACCCTCCCTACGGTCCGGTCATTTTCAGTAAGTTTTTTGTAATTTTTTTGCATTTTTGAGTCGTTGTCTTGAGCTAATTTAGGCCATGTGTACAAATGTATATCCTATGTGAATTTCTGTGTAAATTTCGACAGCATAACGGCATAAACCGTCATCTACCAAACCTGTTCAAAGCTAACATGCAGGTACAAAGAAAGCAACCCAGCAGCAAAGGCACTCAGGCCATCATATATACAACCAAAAAGGGAATATGTACACCAAACTGGGGGCTCGAGCCCGAAATGAAATCCAAAAGTCCAAAATGTAGGTCCTAAAAATGTACAAAATGTATAAGGCATAGCCAACAACAAAAAACAACAAACAAAACTACTGCTGGTCGCCGCCTAGCTCAACAACTCTCGCCTCGAGAGCAGCAATCTCGGCATCGCAGACCTCTTGCTCTCTCAACAGGCGAGCTGTCTCCTCTCGGGACTGGGCTAGCTCTCGCTCCAGGTCGCTCTCTCCCTACAAACGCAAAATTGGCACGTGTCAATCGTTTCAAGCAATAAAGCAATAAAGAAAATTCAAAAATGAAATAAACGGAAGATTCATACTTGACGTCCTCGACCGCCAACAAGTGCCTCGACGGTAGTAACCCGCAGCCGGTTGGCTACCCTCCACAAAGCCACAAACCGGGATGGCGCAACCTGCATTTCAAAAAAGACATTCTTAACGTTTGGACAAATTCAAACAAATGTGTTCTTACACAAAATTATACAAGTTATGGGACTTACCCTCCGAATCAGATGCTGCCACTCGTCCAAGCCAGCATCTGTCACCACCAAGCCAAAGTCACGCAGCTCGGAGATCGTCATCATCCCCATTGCGTCGGTGTACTCGAGGGTCTCGGGGTACTCTGGGGGCTCGATGCCCGCCACCTCGACCTCCTGTAAAGTCAAATAGTTTCCATTAACCGATGATCATTCATCATGTTTTCAAAATAATCAAAAGAAGAGTAAAACACATACCACGACCGGCCAGTACGCCAACCTCCCATAGAGGAACGCCGAGTAGTCCTTACCAGGAAGGAGGAGGGCGTCACCACCAACGTCAGCCAAGTCAGCCTCCCTCTCAGCATCGGAAGGCTCACTGAACATCGTCCGAGGAGGATCGATGGGAACCGTCAAGACGTCCCGGGAGCACTGACGAGCCAAACGCTCGCCCAAGTACCACACAGGACCTATCGATGTCCTCAAAAGCAACCGGCTCGAGCTCCTAGGTCGAAGGATCTCAGCCACAAAAGGAGGAGCGCCAGCGTAGTCCACCCAAGGCCTGGGCACCCACTATGAAAAGCAAAAAAGAAGTCATTCTTATGATCGATCACGAAAGAAAGCAATGAAAAGTGAACAAAGAAAGGTGGCTCGAAGGTACTCACGCTGTCCAGCTGCAGAGCGTTCACGTCCCGTCGACAGACGTCGTGAAAGGAACGCTGGCTCTTCGTGCGGCACATCACCCAGTCCCTCACGACAGGATAGGCCCTCTCCACCGGCTCCGTCCTCTTGGGCGCGAGACTCGGAAAGTAGGAGTACACCCACGCCTGTAAAGCAAGATAGTCAATAACGATCTTTCGTGATTCAATAAGAAAAGAAATGATCTTTCATGAAATGAAATGGAGGTTCGTACCTCCAGCAGCAGTCCAGGACCAACGGTAGCAGGAGAAGTCCACTTCTCCATCAGCTCCGGACGAACCATGGCCCTCATATAGCGAATGAAGACCGCAAAGCCAGCAGTGACCCAGTCCCAACGGCCTAGGTTACCCAGGTCAGAAAGAAAAGAAGAAGCTTCGTCGACAGCCTCTCTCCCTTGTCTCCGATTTAGATCGAAGACAAGAGCCACCAGAGCCACAAATGGACCCTCTGCTCAGCAGTACAGGGAGGAGGAGCCATCTCCCTCCCGTCGATCACCACCGACGTCGGTGTCTTCCCAGCAAAGTAATCCCGAACATAAGTACTAGGCACCAGCCCGGGTACTGCAGCAGCCTTCGGCATCAGGTTCCAGCCGATCAATCTCCTAGCCTTGGCCGAGTCTACCCTCATGGCTGTCTCCGGTCACACTACCACCTCAGTCCCGTACGGCAAGCCAGAAATCATGTCGTAGTCCTCCAACGTGACCCTAACCTCAACAAAGGGTATGTGAAAGGTGGAGGCCGTGTCCCGAAACCGGTCTGGAAACCTCGAACCAGGCTAAGGTTAGCCCAAAGCTTCCTCTTCATGATGTCCCTCCAAGCCCGCACCAAACGCTCCTCGCTCGATGATGGCCCGCTCCTCTGCTGACAGTCTCTCGTAGGCCCCAATCATCGTCGTGTAACCCGAGAGCGATCTGATGTTCCCGGCCTCCTATTTTGATTCAAAGCAAGAGCTATCTTTAGCTCGAATGAACGAGAAAAGAAATAGCAAATAGAAATGAAAGAAGATAAATGAAAGAGTGATGAGTTCAAGTTACCAAGCTCTTCACCGTCCTGTAGGACAGGTGACCCTCTGCAGCCCAAAGGAGGTGCCTGTTGTCCAAAGTCTCAGCCCACTCTGGTGCTCCCCTCAGCTGGTGACCACCTCGTCCCACGTTGGCCCGTCTTGGGGCCTCCTCCTCCTCCTCAACAACCTCCTCCTCGACGACCTCGTCCTCAGCAGCTGTCACCGCAGCAGTAAAAGCCTGCTCTAACGCCTCCTCAAGCATATGAGAAGGGTCAAGAGCGGTATCCACGTCCATGGGAGCTCTCCCAGACGTAGAAGCCTCGTCACCTGCAAAATTAAAGTGAATTTAGGCCGCGTCAAGTGACGACAAGCCTTAATTAGGGGATTTTCAAGTTTTCAAAGCTCCGAAATCGCTCTTTTCTCGCCATCTTTGGCCATTTTCCCATAAACACGTCCGCTCATGTGGTAATTTAGGTCAAGTCAAGCCTAAGTTGAAGCCTAGTCATGGGTTCGAGTCGGAATTTCGACAGCATTTCGTTATAACGGCGATTATGCCCTAGAAAAGTGTCCTGAAAAAGCCGTCACAAATCAATATTCCGAAATGGTAGGAAGTTTACCCATCATACAAGGGTTCCAAGTATCAAGTTTGGTCACAAATAGGCAATCCTAAGGCTATTTTCGAAGCAATATACGGTTCAGCTGTGAGACCGTCACAATTTCCCTCAAATGCTCAAAAGTCAATGAAAATTCGAAACAAATACATGGTTATGATCCTTATAATACCAATTATCCATTTGAAAGGTCAATTTTACAAGGCAAAATCATTTGGGGGAAAAGCCCCAAATTTTCGACTTTTTAGGGTTAAAAACCCTAATTTGTCGATCCAATTTGATCAAATACGGAAGATTAACGCAAAAATAATACACATACCTCGATTAGCCATGGTAAATGCAAGCTTTTGATCGAATTTTGGCAAGAAATGGTTGGAATTTGAGAGAGTAATTGAGATTTTGTGTTTCGAAATAATGAATATAATCCCGTGTTTCTTCGAGTTTTTACTCAGAAAAGCTACGCTCAGGAAAAGACGCAGCAGGTGCTACGCCACTTCTAAGAGACGAAGCTCTTGCTGCGCTTCTTCCTCAGTTTCTATCCAAATGAATTTTTGAAGATTCGTTATAAGTTCGTTATTTGTGGGCCCATCTTTGGTGCGCCTCTTCCTTGATACCATATATCGTATATGTGGTCCATTTGATATGTATTCTTCGCCCGGACCCCCATTTCTAAGCCAACTGCAAACTGTCGCCATACTTTTACCAAGACCTCGCTTGTCACAACGAGCGGGTATTTTCTGACAGGTGTTTCGACACACCTTTATTATGTTCCCCCAGCGAGAGTACACGGACAACCAATTGTCCCTCTCGAGACATGGAGATCAGTTCCCGATTATGTTCCCCCAGCGAGAGTACACGGACAGCCAATCGTCCCTCTCGAGACATGGAGATCAGTTCCCGATTATGTTCCCCAACGAGAGTATACGGACAGAAAATTGTCCCTCTCAACACGTGGAGATCAAAATCGACCCCAAGCTCTTCCGAAGTTTGTTTAAAGCCGACTCAAGCAGATTTCTCTCAGCAGTTCCTGACTACGTCCTGCTGCCTCTTCCAATATCGCATTTTCGTTTCCCCTTAGAGTCCGACAGAGTAAGGAATTTCAGGTATGGTCTCTTCTTACGGCTGGCGAGCCTCCTTACGTAGTCTAATGGACTTTAAACGACCCTCCCCGATAGTCGACAGACTCTAAAATGTTCCCGACGACAGGTCCTTGGTTTAGAACCCTTGAGCCGCCTTGCGTCGCCATAGTGTGACAACGCCCGCAGGAACTGCGTCCGCGGAATCCACACTAGGCATAATTGACTCGAGGTTCTTTCGAATCGAATTAAGACAAATTAGAGTCGCCACCAAGTTTTATGGGAACTTGGAACCGTTCAAGTTAACTTTACACCTTTCATCAAAAAGCATAAAGCCAATTGACTACGAGTGATTAAAGATAAAGACTTGTACCCTATATCACTCGATTTGAATGACTCCCGTAATCCAATGGTATTTAGACGGATCCACAAACCATAGATCTTGAGTAAGGGGTGAGGGTACGTGTTCGGAAGCCCGTAAGGACACCTAACCCCGCCCGTCGATAACGGCCTCTACTAAGTCAAGTATCGGATTTCAAACAAGGTCGTAGCTACTACGGTATATGATATGCAAACATCGTTTTAAAACCCTAACATGTGAGGTTTCTATGTCGATTTAGATGCAACTAAACTGACTTTGTCAAAGTTGTAATTTAGCATGTGGGTTGATTGATCTAACAACATATAAACGAAACAAACAAGGCTTGATGGGAATGGGGGAGCCGTTGGGATCTACCCTATTACAACCCAGGCATTTCATGCCGACACAACGAGAACTTAGGGATACAACTCGATCTAAATACAATTGCTATATACGACACCACACACGACACATGGCCATTCGGCCTAGGAAAACGTGCACAAAGGGGTGGCCCATGGTTTACATAACCCACGGCCTTGGGTCACTCCTCGTAATGCGTGATTTCGCTTAATCTCATCGAATTAGACATTAGGTCACACACCAAAGCTTGCATTAGCATAAATCGGGCCATGTTGCTTTAAACAACATGCGATTTACTACGCTCTTACATGAATTGGAGTACAACTATCTAACCAAATAAGACTAAGGTTTTAAATCATTTGACTCGACCAAATAGAAACTAATTACAAACGAATTACAAGAAACGACTCGATAAACAAAAAGGAATTACAAAATACAAAACAACGATGAACAAATGATATAAAGATGAAGCAAGAATAACAAAAGACACGGCCAAGCACACGGCCCTAGACGCATGAGATCATCCTATTTCCTAGGTTAGATTAGATTCATTAGGTTAAATCGATTGCAAAACGATTTAGAAAACGGGTTAGAAAACAAGTTAGAAACGACGTTGATTGATTGAGAAGATATCGCGCGAATGTGAATTCTACACGGCCTAATAAAGGGTCTAATTAGGTCAAGTTCGCTAGTTAAATCAACTCGTCGAGTGTTAATAAGAAGGTGCTAATCACGCACTCTTATACTAGCGAGAAAACATGTGAAAAGAGAGATGTATTCAATTAGGTTATAGAATTGTTAGCCGATTTTAATGCTTGTGTCGAAGCACCCTAACATGTCTAATTAGGTTATTAAAATGATCTAATGTTATCTAAATGAGTCATATGTTAACAATCAGAGGTCGAACTAACATGCGAAGGGTCTTAGGGCAGGTCGAATTGAACGAAACAAGCGAGGGGTCAAAAGCGAGGAACGAAGTTAGAATCCATTTTATTAATGCCCTACCTTGAACACGAGGATATGTAAATGATAAGGGGGATACGACCGACCGATGTGGCGTATTTCTTTCCCGACTCAAGTCAACGCGGGTGTTCATGGTGGTACTTTAACTCATACTCAGACTAAACTAGTTTCATAGTTAACGATATCAAACGACGCAAAACGATAAACAATGTAAAACGAACAATGAAAAAACAAACATAAAAAGAACGAAATAAAAGGTATAAGAGGAGGATTTGATGCACCCTCAACCTACATGTATCGAGAGGCTGTCGTCGACGAAGGAACAAAGCAACAAACACGTTTTTTGTAAATCTGGACAACAACTTTCAAACTGCAATTTCTCACTCGTTTCACGGTGAAAATTAGATTTAAAAGATGTTTTGAAAACTATAAAGAGAGCAGAATAAAGATCTTAAAGCAAACCACGCTCGTTTTGAGTTATTGGGCACGAAAAACGAGCACAAACAGAACTGGACAGACAGGAAAAGCCGCGAAAACAGAGTGTATGACACTCTGTTTTTCGAAAAGATTCGTGTACTCTCAAGGTCAATTTGGCTCGTGTGTCTAAGATGTAGGTGGATGTTATATGGTTAATTAGGAACAAGAAACTCGAATTTTAATGGAGATTTGAAAGGGGAACGAAGGGTATTTCGAGAGAGACACAAACTGTTTCTCAGTTTGGATGTCTCGGTTTTGTCGAGAGTTTTGAGAGGCAATTAAGGTTTGTTTTTGGAGATTAATGCTGGTGAGTGACGGTATTATGTATGGAGAACTTTCAGGAATGAAATTATGGCAGAGGGGAGGTATTTATAGGGAGTTAAAGTAGGGTAAAAGAGAGCAACAAGCAGTCGGCCTCCCTGTTTCGCTGCTGCTGTCCAGCAGCTTTCGTGAGCTGGTGTAGGGTTTAGGAGGGGTGTTTCTTGGTGGTTAAGCTAGGGTAATATGGGTAGAATACTAGGGTATGGATTAGGGTTAATGGGCACGGGTTTAAGTGGTGTTTGGAGTGGGTTTGGGGCTTGGCAAAGCTGAACACGGGTAAGGGAAAGAGTTGGTTGTGTGGGCTGTTTGGGGCTCGAAAATAAGGAGGTACGGACGCGGGTTTGCGCAGGGTTAGGGCCTGGTTATGAGGATGAGTGATGGGTTGGGTTATGGGTCAGAAGTTGGTTCGAGTTTGCTTCAAAAATCGTGCCCAAATCAAGTAGAAAACGAGCTCAAAATCACGTATAAAATTGTCGTAAAAATCGAGTTCTTCAAATACGATTTATAAAACGATTTAAATTGATTTTTCAAATCAAGTAACTTAAGAATGATTTTTCAAATCAAATATCTATTTTATTTTCAATAAAATAACTTAAGAAAATAAATTCGAATTAAAATAATATTAACTTAAATATCATTTAAATTAATAAAATACTTCATCGACGACGCCCATTCTACATCGTAAAACGAGTTCCAAATAATGACAATGACAACTAAATAATACATGTCGTCCTATCATAATCGGGTGTTTGTCGGGTTTTCTATAAATTCCAATATCGACGGATACGGGTATCTACACATAGTCGTCAGGTTGTAATCTTCGATTGACCTGATGGCTATACTTTGAATTTCACCTTGTCCAAGCCTCTCAAAGTGGGGGCTCTGTAGATACCTCATTTCTGCACCTCCCGCAAACCACCCGGTGATGATTGGGCCGCATGTTTGGTACACGAGACGATTTGTGAAAGTTCATAAGTTTATCGTCAGGTGATCGCTCAAACACTTGTGTCTACCTCATAGTCGTCATCTACGCGCCGATATGGTCGTTTTGACAGTAATTAGAGCACATTTAGAGTTCGGGTCAAAAACCGTCTTCATTTTCTAATAATCGTTTAAAATGTCGAGTCAGAATGTTCTGGAATGTTTCGGATATTTCTATTCCATATTTTTTCCAATCTTTTAATCTTTGGTAAAATATATCCCGGAATTATCATACAAAATATTAAGGAAACAAGATTAATCCGCTATTCCATAATAGAAACACGGAAATCTTTCTTCCGCAGGAGGAAAAGACGCAGCAGGTGCTGCGCCTCTTCCAAGAGACGCAGTGCCTGCTGCGCCTCTTCCTCGGTCCTTTTCTGCGTATTTTTCATATCTTTTCGAGATTCAATTCCAAAGTTTCTCCGAAAACCCTAATTTCTGTCGTGTGATTAGTATAAATAGAGACCCTCGGTCTCACATATTTCTCACATGAGTGTCCATCCTTCTCTTCTCCCTTTGCATTCTAGACCACGTTCTTACTTTTTGGCGTCTACGTGCTTGAACTTTCGACCACGTAAGCTCGGATCTTTCTGAGTACCAGCCTCGTTTTGCATGACCGACCAATTTGAAAAATTACACATCAATCAACATTAATCAATCTTATTCGTTTTCCTCCTAGAGGGCACTTTCGTCGTACATTCAAGTCGAGCATCACTAAACGTGATACCGTCGTTTCAGTACCAAAAATAAATACCTAGATACTACTAACAGAAGTCAGCGGTAAGTAGGGTCGATCTCCACAGGGAGGCGTTCACTATTCACTTGTCTACTCGGTCTGTCTAATATCACAGTGTGGGGGTTTGAATTGATTGAATTAAAATACTGAGATAAAGACAAGAGGAAATAAAAAGAGGGATTAACAGTAAGAGAGAGGGAACTAGGATTTCGGGTCATCAATGAACGTCAATTAATTGCAGTTAAGGTCACAGATTAGTCGATGTGTCGATCTAAAGGGGCAACGAATATCTCCTTCCGGTCTCAATTCGCCCTAAAATGCTATTAGCTTAACTTCCGTCCTCACTAAAGCATCCTATTGTTCACTGCGGGTCTCACCCATTCCAACCTTCCGGTCTAGGTCAAGGCTTACCAAGGTTAAAAGGCTAATTGCATCGATTCATCTAGCAGGATACAATTATAGCAGCGATTAACAACATAGACTAAAACAACAAAGACAAATCTATAAACCCAATTAGCAATTAACAACAATCCATCGAATCACCTAATCCTAGCAGGGGAATTAGCTAGACATAAATAAATAAAGAACAAGAATAAAGGGTAGAAGAACAATAAGCATTAATTAAAAAAAAGAGGAAAGGGAGGGAAACAAAGTTACAGTGGAAAAGATCCGGAAAATGAGAAGCAGAACATAAAGTAAACAGAAGAAAAGTAGTGTATATTGATAAGAGGTCCAGAGAGGAGAGAGAGCATACAAATGACGTCCTACCTTCCTATTTATAAGAAAATAGGATTTATTTGACCTAATGACGAAATAAAACTAAAAAGCCCAAGCCCATAAGCGATTCCACTCGATCGAGTGGTTTAAAACTACTCGATCGAGTAAACCTGAACTCTAACCATTCGATCGACTGAAAAATCTACTCGATCGAATAAACACTAAATAGACATTGCTCGATCGAGTAAGGAAAGTGCTCGATCGAGCTATTATTTGATCTAAAACCACTCGATCGACCAATAAAGTACTCGATCGAGTGATATCTAACTTCAGCAGCTCATATTCTCGTTAGTTTCAGCTTTGACTTGTCTTTTAGCTCCCGAAATGGCTTCACGCATTCCAAGACAACTACATTTCCGCTCCAAATTCACTCTTCCTCCAAATGCATGCAAAACGGACGGTAAAAGGCTCGATTTCACTATTTTCTGGTTCATTCCTGCAAATAAGACAAAACAAACCAAAGTAGCATATTCGGGGCATTTCGTAGCATAAAACTACGATAATAGCATAGAAATATGTGCATAAAAAGGCCAAAAAGACTATATAAAATGCACGTATCAAATCTCCCCAAACCAAACCTTTACTCGTCCTCGAGTAAACTAAATGCAAACTAATGGAACGGAAAAGATAACTCAGAGCTAACTACAAATCCCCACTTAGACCAATTTAATGCAAGCAAACTAGCACTTATAGCGAACAGTCAAATTCAAACGAGTTGTAAGATGTTTATAATAAAGCTGAACGTCGACCTTGCAAGACCTTTAATAATGGACTCTCACGGGTCACTCTTCTCTCATGAAGCAAAGGGTGAACATATATATGTAAGAGATAAATAAAAATAGTCGCTCAACTATACTACGACCCGCATAAACATGCATGCAACTAATATGATAGACAACTCTAGCTACCGTACATACATTCCAACCAAACAAGGTCCTGTCACAGCCGAGGGCTTACAAAAATATGGTAAAGTGAGGCAATGGGTAAGAAAGGCAAAACATTTATGGGACTGTAGAGGTATAGGTGATCAAGCTAGTACATAAACAGAACCATATGACAACATCCATTTCTCACTCAATTATAGAATTAAGTACAATGCCCTTCATTTGGCACAAAACTCACCAAACCGAACTGAAAATACTCCTCAATAAATGTAAATAAAGCATAGGAGTGAAACCGTCTCATCAAACAACATCTTTTTTTTTTTCTTTTTCTTTTTCACGTTTTCCTTCTTTTTTCTTTTTCTTTTTTTTTTCACGTTTTTCTTCTTCATCATCCTCCTTTTCTTCATAAATTACCAACTCCGAATCAGTGGATACAAGCCAAACTCGGCACAATAAAATATATACCACAAAAACATACACTAAACTAGCTTGACAAGGCAGGCTAAATTTGGAATGTAGTTAAGGGTCAACAGGCAAATTTGGCTAATGTGGAGTTTATGGTAAAAATGAAAGAAAGGGAAATTGTAAGCACCTCCCTGCATGTGACACCAACCACTAACCCGAATGTATGTAGGCAAAAAGTAATTGAATTTCATATACGTGCAAATTGATGAACATGCTATGCAAGGAATAACTACTCACAATCCTACATGACACTGGTCACAAACGACACCAGTTTATACGGCTCTAATTCCTTAGAAATTATAAGTAGCTTGCCAAAATTTTAGGTCAAGTCTATTCGTTCAGCTAAATTTAACATTAACTCGTAGATATGCAGAAGACAAAGCTAAAGATATTAATTTATGCAAGGCTTAAGCAAAAAGACAATCGCAGAGCAATTTCATCATTGAAATCTACCGTTCCGACTCAACCTCTATGCTAAAATAAACGTGAAATTTTTGAATTTTTGAATTTTTCATTTTTTTGGAATTTTTGAATTTTATGGAAATAACAACAATGCAAACAGAAATTAAATGTGATAACAGAAATGCAAATAAAGACGAGATGCAGACACAGATATGGATGCATAACCTCCTCAAACCAAACCGTATAATGCCCTCATTGTACTCAAAAATAAGGGAAGAAAATGCAAACTGAAAAGGAGAGAGTGGAGATGCGGAAAAACTTACAAGAATACGCGAAGTAGGGACCTCCCCAAACCAGCCGGTAACATGGGAGGTCGCAAACAGCTGCCAAACACCGTCACAGGAAGCTAATCCAAGTCAAAACCACTTGATCAAGAGAGAATAACGGTCGATCGAGTGTACTGGACATCCTAAACAGCTCGATCGAGGAAATGGGCACTCATCGAGTGGTCATCTTTTAGCAGATACTCGATCGAGTAGAATTTGTGCTCGATCGAGTAAGAATAGCAGCAAAAGTTCTCGATCGAGTACAAAAAGTACTCGATCGAGTCATCCTCAGTATGTTCCTGCAAAGACGCAACATAACAGCCCACAAAACTAACAAAGCAAGCATAACTGATATAGTCTATGGTACAAAGACCAATTATTACAATTAAACTGAAATAAAATGCACTGTTTGAAAAACAACTAAAATAAATATCCGGGTTGCCTCCCGGGTAGCGCTAGTTTCAGACAGGTCCCAGCTCGACCTTCTTTTCTTCGAGCCTCTATTAGCCTGGTCAAAACAGCTCAAAGCGCCCAGCAACCGATCAAACAGCTGCGCATGTGCTACACAAAAATGTAAGTAGCACCACAGTGGAATGAAGATATAGGAAATAAAAAGATAAAACTGTTTAAGCCTAACAAATTTCCTATGACAGCTCCTAAATTTGTCCACAAAATAAAGGAGCACATGAGCAATTAATAATAATATAGGGCATTGTTTTAGTTTAACAAATTTGAGATGACAAGAACGGTGAAAGACCATTAAATTAATTGACCAACTGGGAGGGGGTAGAGCATCGGAAGAGGAAAAAATGGGAGTCATATGAGATAGCGTACTTTTAATACCAACAACAATGAAATTATTGCTAACTACCTCAGGTTGGTTGCTCTCAAAGTCGGAATCATAGACAAAAGAATTTATTACCTCATCCGTGCTAGGAGCAATTATCGACTCAACTTTCTTCTCGTTACCCTCCTCAGTGGATTTTGTCCCGTAAATCGCAGCCTCAAGCACATCTAACTCGGCCTTGAAAAAGGGCGATTCACCGTAACCATTATCATCATCAAAATCGTCATCTAAAACAAACCCCCATGACGAATCAATGCTCTCACTAGCCAAACTACTCGATCGAGTAGAATTATTACTCGATCGAAGGGTTTCTTCCTGATTTTCACTCGATCGAGTACATTGATTAACTCGATCGAGTACTTCCTCTAAATAACTGTTCGAT
Organism: Silene latifolia; assembly: GCF_048544455.1. Taxonomy (NCBI): domain Eukaryota; kingdom Viridiplantae; phylum Streptophyta; class Magnoliopsida; order Caryophyllales; family Caryophyllaceae; genus Silene; species Silene latifolia. Next base: position 22,686,507 of record NC_133530.1, on the reverse strand, counting down.
AGAGTAGAATTTTTTGCTCGATCGAACACTTCTTCTGATATTTCACTCGATCGAACAATATATTTCACTCGATCGAGTGATTTTTGCTGTACAGTGCTAAAATCCTTGTCTGAAGCGTCACTAACTGATAGAACTTCGCAATCTGAGTCATCCTAGTCATCAGCATTAGGTAGCACGGGTTCTTCATGGGAAAAACCGCTCTCTGCGTAGGTAACGCAGGCTTCCTCTAGTTGCCTAATTTTTGACTCAGCAGCTAACTGAGCTATTTCAGACTCGAGCTCATCAATTTGCGCACAAACTTGTCTATCATATTTTTCCCTTTTGAGTGCAAGTGCCTTCAATAAAGACTTCAACTCAGCAATCTCTTCTTTCTGCTTATCAGGAGAAGGAGTTTCTTATCGCGGTGGCCCAGATAAATGGAGGCTGTTGGTAGCCTCGTTGATAGGGTAGATGTGGCGGCACAACTACAAAGGAATGGCTAGCTCGTCTGCGGTGCTTGAATGCGTAGACCTCGTCATTTTCTGCCATGCAAAAAGCTGCATTGTGCTCAGCAGCACCACATCTCCCGCAGTAAATCACCTGCTGCGCCATATAATGGAACATAGGTGACGGGTCAAAGGTACTCAAGCCTTCCCTTTGACGATCTTTTACCTAGAACTGTCTAGGTAGGACCTGTAGGACCTATCAAAACAGCACTCAAGGAAAAAGATAAGAACTGCCTCAAGGAATAAATTCCTTGAGGCTATAGACAGACAAAAAGCAACAAGTAAATAAAATAGTTGCCTCCCCGGCAACGGCGCCAAAATTTGATACCGTCGTTTCAGTACCAAAAATAAATACCTAGATACTACTAATAGAAGTCAGCGGTAAGTAGGGTCGATCTCCACAGGGAGGCGGTCACTATTCACTTATCTACTCGGTCTGTCTAATATCACAGTGTGGGGGTTTGAATTGATTGAATTAAACTACTGAGATAATGGCAAGAGGAAATAAAAAGAGGGATTAATAGTAAGAGAGAGGGAACTAGGATTTCGGGTCATCAATGGCAGTTAAGGTCACAGATTAGTCGATGTGTCGGTCTAAAGGGGCAACGAATATCTCCTTCCGGTCTCAATTCGCCCTAAAATGCTATTAGCTTAACTTCCGTCCTCACTAAAGCATCCTATTGTTCACTGCGGGTCTCACCCCTTCCAACCTTCCGGTCTAGGTCAAGGCTTACCAAGGTTAAAAGGCTAATTGCATCGATTCAACTAGCAGGATACAATTATAGCAGCGATTAACAACATAGACTAAAACATCAACGACAAATCTATAAACCCAATCAGCAATTAACAACAATCCATCGAATCACCTAATCCTAGCAGGGGAATTAACTAGACATAAATAAATAAAGAACAAGAATAAAGGGTAGAAGAACAATAAGCATTAAATAAATAAAAGAGGAAAGGGAGGGAAAGAAAGTTACAGTGGAAAAGATCCGGAAAATGAGAAGCAGAACAGAAAGTAAATAGAAGAAAATTAGTGTATATTGATAAGAGGTCCAGAGAGGAGAAAGAGCATACAAATGATGTCCTACCTTCCTATTTATAAGAAAATAGGATTTATTTGACCTAATGACGAAATAAAACTAAAAAGCCCAAGCCTATAAGCGATTCCACTCGATCGAGTGGTTTAAAACTACTCGATCGAGTAAACCTGAACTCAAACCATTCGATCGACTGAAAAATCTACTCGATCGAATAAACAATAAATAGACATTGCTCGATCGAGTAAGGAAAGTGCTCGATCGAGCTATTATTTGATCTAAAACCACTCGATCGACCAATAAAGTACTCGATCGAGTGATATCTAACTTCAGCAGCTCATATTCTAGTTAGTTTCAGCTTTGACTTGTCTTTTAGCTCCCGAAATGGCTTCACGCATTCCAAGACAGCTACATTTCCGCTCCAAATTCACTCTTCCTCCAAATGCATGCAAAACGTACGGTAAAAGGCTCAATTTCACTATTTTCTGGTTCATTCCTACAAATAAGACAAAACAAACCAAAGTAGCATATTCGGGGCATTTCGTAGCATAAAACTACGATAATAGCATAGAAATACATGCATAAAAAGGCCAAAAAGACTATATCAAATGCACGTATCAAAACGTTAACTTAGTCAATCTCGTTTCGTCAAACATGTAAGTCTGAGGGTGTAAATCCCTATTTTATTATTGTTCTTTATTATTCTAATCATTAATATAAGATTTATGTCGAAAACACACTTAAAACCGATTTGTAAAACCTTATTTTAAAACTCTTTTTACGGATTATCAGGAGACAAACGTCGAAAAAGGATGCAGCAACCGCTGCGCCTCTTCGAAGGGACGCAGCACCTGCTGCGCCTCTTCGTAAGGCTGCCGCAGTTCCTGCTTCCTTTCTTCTTCCTTCGTCTTTTATTCGTCCTATTGTTTTTTTGTTTCGTTTTCAATTCTTTATTGTTCATTGGCATAATAATTTGAGTATGATAATGTTAACCTGGAATTCATTAATCTTTCATCATCATTAATTAATTCATCTTTCAATTTCCCGACTTAAATCCCTTATAATTAATATTTGCGGGTTTTCGTCATTCAAATCAATCCGGGTTTTTAGAGGTTCGATTCATTAATATTGAGTCTCTGGAATTCATCCGTTGATATATTTTCATCTGTTATTTATCGTCACCGTCATTAATTCGTCATTAATATCTTGTTTAACATAATTAATTTGATTAGATTATATTTGTAATTAACTAATTAATCTTGTAAATAATTAGTTCTAATTAATTTTGTCATGTTCTATCGTTTTTATGACCTTAATTGCATGTAAATAATCTGTTAATCACTTCCATCCGAGTCAAATAATATGATCAAGCATTAAAATCACCGACGAACATTAACAATTTGCAATCCCGACTTCACAGCCAGAACTGAGCCAAGGAACAGACGCAGCGACTGCTGCGCCTCTTCCAAGGGACACAACTCTGCTGCGCCTGTTCCTGGTTGAGTTCTGTCTCTGAACTCCCGTTTTGCTTTGACTTAGTTTATTAATTACATATTAATTAACTATTAATCATATTATCACCCTTAATCTGTTCGTATATTTATTTATTCTTTCTTTTATAAATTATCCGTTTTAAATGTATTTTCGACATAAATCAATTAATCCAATGTAATTATTGTAATTTTCATTATTATTGTATTTCTTTTATTGTATTGCTTGTATGCCTTCACTTGTAATCAACATTAAATTCTACTTTGACATTATTTGTATGCTAAATTATGTGATAACCGACATAGTATTAATTCTCACATGCTAGGATTAAAACGTTGGATGTTGCATTGCATGCATATAACCGACCACATATCGAGTATAGACAATTTCCCAAATCATTAGATCCGGAAATTGAAGGAACAAAAGTAACGTGAAACTGTATTTTTGCAAAAGTAAAGATGCCTAATAAAGTTCTCGACTTTGCTTTATATAGGAATAGCTGATAATTATTGAATAAACGACTAATGGGCCGAAATACTAACTAAGCAAACACGGCCTGGTAAGTAAAATAGTCTATCGACCAAAATTCCAGTCGATCGACTAAATAGAACAAGCGTCAGGTCTCCAGTTAGCGAAAAGTCGATCAACTACATAGACTAGTCGATCGACTAAAGATACCAGTCTATCGACTATAATAACCACTCGATCGACTTTTCTTCAGCGCACATTTCCTACAACGCGCACTGTATTTCAAACGGCCGCCATTTCTTCGTTACTTGGGCAAATAAAGCGTTTTTGGTGGCGTTGGAAATATAAGAGGATAAGCTTTCACCTCCAATTGGAATATCTTGATTATAATTTTTAGAACTCGAGTTATGGCTCTTCAAATTAGGCACAAGTAATGTGAAGCCTTTCTTTTGCTCACTAAGCTTCTTTACTTCACTAAGTACTCCAAAAGAATGGTTTCCAAGCTCATTTCCATCAAGACCAAGATTTCAAGAATTCGTGATGGGTTTTAGCTTATTTGCACATACTCGAGCCTATAACCTGCATAGAACACCACACGGCCCAAAGTAGCCAAAACAAGGGAGAGTAGTAGCTTATGCTACTCAATAATGTATAGAAATGCGTGTAAATGAATAGAATAATTGTATGAAATAGGCACGCATCACTGATCGCCACCACGGTCGTACCGGAAATACAGTTTTCAAGGTAGTGACTCTCATACCACGTCACTACGAATCGGTTATTTCTTTCCCTTTTTCATTGTTACTGCAATTTTATTCAAACAATTTGAAAACTATATTAGTGTTGTTGTAACAATGTCGATCATGTCGAAAAATGCTCCTGATTTGTCAAAAGTCGAACCCTTAGATGGTCAGAACTATAAGCGTTGGTCTCAAAAGTTACTGATGTTTTTTTAGCAGTATGAAATTGATTACGTTTTATTTTCTGACCCTCTTGCTCCCGTAACCGAAATCGCTGCATCGTCTGTTGAGTCGACCCCTCCTGTAATTTCTGCTGTTAAGTCAAATGAAAATGCTATTAAAAAACATGATAAGGATAATAAAACAGTTAGGTTTCACCTCCTTAATCTTATGACTAATACCCTATTTGACTTGTTTATGGTTCATAAATATGCTAAAACCATATGGGAATTACTAGAGAAAAAATATGGGGCTGATGATGCGGGTAAAAAGAAATATGTCGTTGGGAAGTGGCTTGGGTTTCAGATGGTAGATAAACCAATTATGGAACAAGTTCATGTCTATGAAAATTTCTGTGCTGATGTCGTTAATGAAGGGATGAAACTAGATGATATTTTTCTAGCAAATGTGTTACTCGAAAAATCCCTCCTTCCTGGTGTGACTATAGAAACCACCTTAAGCATAAGAAAAAAGACCTCTCCCTCCAAGAATTAGTGAGTCACATGAGGACCGAAGAGGCAAACCGTCTCAAAGACAAAAACATTAGTGTGTCTGTAAATGCTTCTAATGCTTCTGTCAAAGATAATCTGGTTGAGTCCGGTGGTCCGTCCAATTTTGACAAATTCAAGGGTAAGGGTAAAGCCAAGGTTGGTCAGGGTAAGAACCAGGGTCCTGCTAAGAAGAATGGTCCAGGGAAGCATACCAAACCGGTTGCTAACATTCAGAAACCAAAGGGGCCAATTGTTTTCTATGTCTGTGGAAAAGCTGGTCACAAAGCCTACCAATGCTCCGAAAAGAAATCTGCTGAAGCTAATGCTGTGACTGATGACATCATTGCTGCTGTGGTTGTGGAAGCTAATGTGGTGGGTAATGTTGCTGAATGAGTCTTGGACACTGGCGCATCTAGACATCTCTGTGCTGACAAGGGGTTATTTGTTGAGTTCGAGGAGGTAGCTGATGGGGAATGCGTTTTCATGGGTAATTCTTCATCCGCACCGATCAAAGGCAACGGCAAGATATTTGTCAAACTCACCTCGGGGAAAACACTTGCTCTAAATAATGTTTTGTGTGTACCCTCGTTACGTCGAAACCTTGTGTCTGGTGCCTTATTAAACAAAGCTGGTTTGAAACTTGTTTTTGAGGCTGACAAGGTGGTAATGTCGCGTAATGGGGAATTTGTGGGCAAGGGTTATCTTTTTGGGGGACTTTTTGTATTGCACTGATTCAGTTTCTAATAATATTTCATCTACTTCTGCTTATATTGCTGAGTCTATTGATGTTTGGCATGGTAGATTAGGTCATGTGAATGTTGACTACATTAAAAAACTTAGAACTATGAGTTTAATTCCAAGTTTGTCGAGTCAAGAATTCTCTAAATGTGCTAGCTGTGTTGAAGCTAAATTCACAAAGAAACCTAGCAAACCAGTAACCACTAGGAAAACGATTCTTCTTGAGCTAATTCACACCGACCTAGCTGAGTTCAAAAACGTTGCAGGTAGAGGTGGTAAAACTTATTATGTCACTTTTATAGACGACTGTTCAAGGTACATCCGTGTTTATTTGCTTAAGACAGAAGATGAAGCAGAACATTCGTTTATAAATTTTAAGAATGAAGTCGAAAACCAACTTGACATGAAAATCAAAAGGGTAAGGTCTGACAGAGGAGGCGAGTATAAATCAAACTATTTAGCCGAGTTTTGTGAGAAAAACGGTCTAATATATGAGACTAGTCCACCTTACTTACCTCAATCCAATGGAGTAGCTGAACGGAAAAAATAGAACTTTAAAAGAAATGATGAATGCTATACTTTTAAGTTCTGGCCTATCTGACGATATGTGAGGGGAAGCAATTCTATCGGCTTGTCATATTCTTAACCATGTATCTCATAAGAAACTAGACAAGACACCCTACGATATTTGGAAGGGCTATCCTCCTAACCTGAGCTTCCTTAGAGTATGGGGGTGTTTGGCTAAAGTGGGTTTACTAGATTTTAGGAGACCTACCGTTGGACCGAACCTATGATTGTGTTTTTATTGGTTATTGTCATTCATGTCTTTGAGTGATCGTTCTATATCTGAAGCTAGAGATCTTTGTGTTTTTTGAGCATGTTTTTCCATTACAGAAGAATGTTGATTCATCTCCTAGTTTACCTGTTACATCTATTGATATATTTTCACATGCTAGTAGTAGCACTTCTATTGATCATGTTGTTGAACCTAGAAGAACTAAGAGACCTAGATATCCTAAAAACTTTGGACCTGATTTTGTTTCAACTTTGCTGTCTGAACATGGTTACACTGTTTGTGCTTGTGATGAGTTTGTTTCAGCCTTTTTAATAGAAGATGATCCAAAAACGTATAATGAAGCTATGAAATCCATTGATGCTAACTTTTGGAAAGATGCTATTAAAAGTGAGATAGATTCTTTTGTGTCTAATCAGACTTGGGAGTTAACTGATTTAGTGATTTACCTAAAGGTAGTAAACTCATTACCAGTATATGGATTTTCAAAAAGAAAATGAGACCTGACGGTACATATAACAACCTGACCCACCACGGTCGTAACACAACCCAATAAGATGGGATATGTACCTTTGGGTCCATCACTTGTCCTCACTTAAGCCCAAAAGCACAAGGCCTTGTTACTAAGTGGTGGGTGGAATCCCTTATAAACATATCACAATCTCCTCAATTCCCCGATGTGGGACAACCTTAATCTCAATAACTTGGGGTGTTACAATCTCCCCCACTTAAAGAACACAATGTCCTCGTTGTGCCTCCAACTTGACCGCAGCCAAGCCCAGAATCCTCCCCCGCTAGGTGTGTGACCCGATACTCCCGACCACGGGCTCACCACACGGTCGTAGGGTCGCTCTGATACCATTTGTAACACCCCCATACTCCAAGTGCCTTACCAGGACCACTCAGGTATGAAGACATTACCATCTCGGTTACCCGAGGCAATGATAATCAAACAACAATAAAGAAACAACGTTTATTATAAATAATTTAGCGAATAGTTACAATCCTCAAAACCAAACCAAAAGTACGATACATGATCTCAAACTGACTGTTCTAACTGAAATGTAAATAAACTAAAAGCTAAAGCGGAAGACTCCTATCATCATGTCGTGGCATCCCAGCTATCCCAGTACTCATCTCAATATCTGCTCAATATCTGCTCACCATCCCCGAATGGATCACCGCAGGTTTACAAAACAACACCGGGGTCAGTACTAATCACGCAATCAATATAAACAGCAATGATAAGATAAACAGACAGCTTAACCGTCACACACACACACAACCAACCAAGTCCCATCATCTCTATAAGATACATGGACTAAGGAACAATTGGCTATGGCCTATCGAAAGAACGTGCTTAAGTTACATGGGGTCCCTAAGGACACAGTGTCTGACAGAGATGCGAGGTTTATATCGAGATTTTGGAAGGAGTTGCAGGAATCGTTGGGAACAACCTTGAAGATGAGTACAGCATTTCATCCTGCGACAGACGGGCAGACTGAGAGAACAATCAAGACTCTTGAGGATATGTTGCGAGCTTGTGTGATGGATTTTGGTGGTAGCTGGGAGCAGAGGTTGGACTTGATAGAATTTTCTTACAATAACAGTTATCACACCAGTATAGGTATGGCACCGTTTGAGGCTTTGTATGGGAGGAGATGTAGGAGTCCAATCTGTTGGGACGATAGTGCTGAGGCAGTGGTTTTAGGACCAGAGATGGTGCATGAGATGGTGGAACAGATTAAGATGATTAGGGAACGGATGAGAGCAGCTCAGGATAGGCAAAAGAGTTATGCAGATCTACATCGTCGGGACATAGAGTTTCAAGTTGGGGACAAGGTTCTTTTGAAAGTTTCTCCTATGCGCGGGGTTATAAGATTTGGGAAGAAAGGCAAGCTAAGTCAGAAGTTTATAGGGCCTTATGAGATCTTAGAGCGAGTTGGGGAAGTTGCTTATCGTCTGGCTTTACCAGCTGCGTTAGAGAGAGTGCATAATGTGTTTCATGTATCGCAGCTGCGGAAGTATGTGAGTGACCCGTCACATGTGTTAGAGGCAGAGAGCTTAGAGCTAGATGAGTCCTTATCATATCTTGAGGTGCCTAAGCAGATTCTAGACCGAAAAGTTAGAAAGACTAGGGGTGGTGAGACAATTTTGCTTAAGATCCTTTGGTCTAACCACGAGACCGAGGAAGCTACATGGGAGCCAGAGGAAGCTATGAAAGAGCGTTACCCTTTCCTTTTTGATCAGGTATGTATGGTTACGGGGACGTAACCTTGTTTCTTTTAGGGGGGTAGGAGATGATCGCGAGCAGTTTTTAAGAGTTTTATACCCCTTTTATATGTTGTGTCGGTATGTTTGTCGGGATGAGTTGGGTTAGTACCATGTTTTATGTGAATTTTGTTTTGGTTGTTGAGTCGGGAATGTTATGGGAGTACCTTTGTTTAGTAGTGGTTTGAACTTCGGGGACGAAGTTCCTTTTTGTAGACACCTCGTTTCTGCACCTCCCGCAAACCACCCGGTGATGATTGGGCCGCATGTTTGATTCGCGGAACGATTTGTGACAGTTCGTAAGATTATCGTCAAGTGATTGCTCAAATATTAATGTCGACCTCTTAGTTGTCATCTACGTCCTGATACGGTCGTTTTGGCAGTAATTAGAGTACATTCGGAGTCCGGGTCAAAAACCGTCTCCATTTTCTAATAACTGTTAAATCCCGAGTCAGAATGTTCTGGAATGTTCCGGATATTTCTATTCCATATTTCATAAACTTTATCTTTTGGCAAATAATATCCCGTAATATTCACAAGATAATCGAATTATTTCCGTCCTACCATAACTCAAACGCGGAAATCTTTCTTGAAATAGGAGGAAACCTCCGGGAATAGACGCATCGTCAGTCTTTGCGCCTCTTCCAAGAGACGCAGTGTCTTTGCGCCTCTTCCCGAGCCCTTCTTTGCATGATTTACGTATCTTTTTTATATCTTTCCGAGATTCACTTCCAAAGAGTCTCTGAAACCCTATTCCTTCACGTGATTAGTATAAATAGGAGCTTTCGTTCCTCATATTTCTCACGCGAGTGTCCGCCCTTCTCTTCTCCCTTTGCATTCTAGACTTCGTTCTTACTAATTGGCGCCTACGTGCTTGGACTTCCGACCACGTAAGCTCGGATCTTTCCGGGTACCAGCCTCTCCGTTGCATGACCGACCAATTTGACCAACTACACTCAATCAATCTTAATTAATCAATCGTTTTCCTCTTACGAGGGCACTCTCTTTGCATTCGCGTCGAGCATCACTAGTCGATTCTTAGTTCATCTCGTTCCGTCAACATGTAAGTCTGAGGGTGTAATAATTCTCTTTATTTATTGTATTTTATTTATCGTAACGTCATTGTAAGGTTTATGTCGAATACACCGTTAAAACCGATTTCTAAAACCCTTTGTTAAAACTCTTTTTTACGGATTTCCAGTAGATAGACGTCGAGAAAAGACGCAGCAACTGCTGCGCCTATTCGAAGGAGCGCAGTTCCTGCTGCGCCTCTTCGTGAGGCTGCCGCAGTTCCTGCTTCTTTTCTTCTTCCTCGTCCTCTGTAATTCGTCTTTGTTTATTTGTTTTTCACTTGTTTTCTTAAATTCTTCGTTCATCATCATTAATATTCACATGTATATTGTATCACATAATTCCTTCATCATTAACATGTTTTAATTATTCAAATCCGACCTTAAATCCTAAATAATCCAATGTTTACGGGTTTTCGTCATTAAATTCAATTCCGGGTTGTAGAGATTCAATTTGTTCATATTGGGTTTCTGGAATTCGTCTTTGATATAGTTTGCATCTGTTTATTCACATGTTCATTGTATACTCGTCATATATCGTCATATCTAACCTAGTTAATTGATTTCAATAGAGGACTCATTCATTAACATCGCTCCTTCTTGTAAATTAATTCGTCTTGATTCCGTCTCATCCATGTTTATTGCTTTTATGACTAATTCATATGTAATTAATGCATTAAATCACTTTCATCCGAGTAAATATCATAATCAATCCTTAGAATCATCAATTAACATTAACGATTTGCAGTTCCGGCTTCACAGCCAGAACTCACCCTTGGAACAGACGCAAAGAATCGCTGCGCCTCTTCAGAGGGCGATCTGCGCACTGTTCCAGGATGAGTTCTGTCTCTGAACTCCTTTTCTGCTTTGACCTAATTAATTAGCTTACGTATTAATCTACTACTAATCGTATTATCACTTCTGTTCTGTTCATAATTCTTTCTTTTATCTTTTTTTTCCCAAATCATCCGTTTTAAAGGTATTTTCGACATAAATCGCCTATTCCAATGTAATTATTGTAATTTTCATTATTGTAATTTATAATATTTCATATTGCTTGTATGCCTTCACATGTAAATGAGCATTAAATCCTACTTCGACCCAATTATATGCTAATTACGTGTTTACCGACTTAGCCTAATCTTCACATGCTAGGATTAATCTAATGGATGTTGCATTGCATGCATATAGCCGACGATATATCGAGTACGAATAACTTCCCTAATCATTAGTAGAGGCCGCTATCGAGGCGGGCGGGATTAGGTGTTCGATCAAAAGAGCTTCCTAATACGTACCCTCACCCCTTACTCCAGATCTCCGTGAGCACCCGTGTTCATTGGCATCCACGAGAGTCATTCTAGACATAGAATGCTAAGGGTAACGATTGCTTAGTGTTCATGTCTCTACTTTGTGTCTTGACATGGCACGAGGTATTCGAACGGTTCCAATTTCCCATAAAAATTGGTGGCGACTCCTTACAAAATGCAAACGCTTGTTCCCCGTTTCTCACCAAGCGCCCCCGTGGGCGGCCCGCTGTCCACAGTTTGGCGACTCCGCTGGGGATAATACACTTACGTGTAGCCAAGGGTGAAACTCGAACAAGGTCAGGGAATAATTTGTACAAGACAATTGTCGGTTTTCATAACTCGGTCTTCCTAGATCGTTTATTCGGCCTTCTTAGGCCCAACCCAACCCATTCGACCAATCGTCCCGTCTAAACGGTCCTAATTCTTATTTGGGCCTAAGGATGGATAGCGATTGACGTCATCCATACCATGATGCATACTCTTGTTTGTATCAAGGGCTTTCACTACTTGAGGAAATGGACTAGGAATCGGCCTTACTCTTGTTTGGCACGAGCCTCTCCACAGACTTCGGGTTTGATGGTTCGGTATGGCAACCCACCCTTTAAACCAAAAACCCTTCTAAATGCACTCAGCATCCCGTTATAATGCTTGCATAAATGTGTAAACCTTACGTGATCACCACTTCTAAACAAAACCATGACGAATTTTCAAAAATCAAAATCCTCATTTTCAAACAAGAATTTCGAAAAAGTAGGCCTTTAATTAGCGCAAAATCCGGTCAAAACTCTGTCCGTTTGTCAAGTCAAAATTCGGGCCACAAGCCCATTTCAAAACCTCACTTCGAGTCCACTCCTACAACTACACTACAGTTGACTAGGACACACATTTTCAAAGACCTTGTCTTTCTTCAAAACTCACTCAACACAAGTGGCATACACCCACTTCACGAGTCAAACTTTTCTTCTTTTAGTAAGTGTGATAGAATGGTCGATCGTGTTTTGATTCGTCGCCGATCTCTTATCCAGTTTCCAAGATGCCCGGATCAAGTGGTGAAACGAACCTCCAGCAAATTCAAGAAAGTAATGATCGAATCCTAGCCGCGATAACCCAAATGCAAATCACTCAAGAACAAACCTATGACCGCCTTGAACTTATCGAAGGCCGTATCTTTGATGTAGAGGGAAGGTTGCCTCCCCTTAAAGGTGAAGTACTACAATTTTCCGATGACGAGTCTAAAGATGAGAATCCTGTCCTAGGGACAACTGCAGCTGAGAAAAGACTCCAATACCTAGAGGAGCAATTGATGTACCTTAAGGGGGATGATATTTATAGGGAAAACAATCGCAAGTATGAAGCCGTCAATTCCAAATTACCAACTAACTTTAGCATGACGGATATCCCTAAGTTTAAAGGACATGAAAACCCTTTGAACCACATCCGCGCCTTCAAGGACTACATGTCTATCAAAGGCATCAAACCCGAGATGTTCTTAAGGATCTTTCCTTCATCTCTTGACACCATTCAAGCAATGGTTCTACACTTTGGATCACAAAAAGGTCGCTACTTGGGAGGACGCCGCGATCGAATTCTCGAAACAATATGCGGATAATGCCGAGATCCAAGTCAACATGCGTACTCTAGAGGTTCTTACCCAAAATGACAAAGAAGGATTCACCGACTTCCTAAGTAGGTGGAGGAAGACTAGTACTCAACTAGTTGAACGCCCGGATGAGGCTACCCTCGTGGAAAAGTTCGTGGATAATCTCAAACCCATATATGCCAGTCACTTGAGATATCAAAACATCAAGACTTTCAAGGACTTAACCGTACTAGGGACACGAATTGAAGATGACATCCGTAAAGGACTCTTGTCCAAAACGGTAGGTCGAGGATATCAAGGGTCCACAAGTCGCTCATACGGCTCTACTAGCAAGACCGACGAAGTTAACCTTCTCGAGCCATCCAAGAAAACTAGCCCACCAAGGAAGTTCACAAACCTTGGAGACACGTACTCCAACGCACTAAAGAGGCTAATGAAGCAAGGTAAACTCCAACTCATTGGACCTACTCCCGAACCCGAAAAGAAGTCCAAGTTCTGGGATGAAAACTCCTACTGTGAATACCATAGGGGCAAAGGGCACGACACAGAAAAATGCTACAAGTTGAAACACGTGCTTCAAGATATGATCGAAGATGGTCGACTTCCAATTCCACCAGGAGGTAAGCCCAACAACACTCAGAATCCTCTTGGAGTTCTAGTGATTACAAGTGACGAATCTACCTTAGATTGCTCACACCTCATTTCTCCCACCGAAAATGAAATTCATGCAATTGAGAAAGAAAGGCTCTACTCTACCATCTCCCCTACCATTTCCGACTTCATCGCATGGGCGAGGAGTGTAGATAGACAAGTGTGGGAACTAGAAAACATGGTAACGGCCTTGAGCCATCCCAATGCAATGCCTAAAGAACGTGTACCATTGATCTTCTCTCAAAACGCCACTATGCAAGAAGTAGTCGCCGTGGTTGATAAGCTAGTCGATCAAATCATACAACTAGAAAGTGATATCATGAGAATGAAGGAACTAGCTGCAGTCAATGGGGTTTGGGCCGATGACGATGAGGACGAATACCTCATTGAAAACTCTTTAGTCAAGGAAATAGTCCAAAATGGAGAAGACCAAGATGTGGATCACCTAACTCGTTCGGGTCGCCCATATCAAAGCACTACTCAAAACGGTCCAACCAACGTCATCGCACCAAATGACAACGAAGATGACCCCACTGATCATTTGCTCAAGCAATTACAAAAAACCAAGGCTGATCTTTCGGTCTGGCAACTAGTGGCAAGCTCATTCCCGCATCGCCAAGCTTTATTGCAAGCTTTGGCCAAATTGAATGTAGCACATAACTCCACTCCTGAAGATGTAGTCAACTTGGTCTTCCAAGAATCACCGAGGCTAAGTAATCCTATTACTTTTTCAGATGAAGACTTGCCACCTCTTGGCGCTAGTCACAACCTTGCTCTATACATCACTGTCATTTGTCTAAAGAAGAACGTGCCAATGACTTTAGTAGATGATGGCTCCGCGGTCAACGTCATACCCCTCAAAACGGCATACAAACTAGGCATGAAAGAGTCGGATTGGACTCCTACAAATCAAGGTGTACGTGCATATGACGGTACACGACGAAAAGTGGTTGGACTTGCTAGCCTAACCATAGCCACGGGACCAATCGAACGAAAAGTTAACTTCCAAATAGTGGACATCGAAGCTTCATTCAACATACTTCTGGGAAGGCCTTGGATTCACGCTTCTAAAGCGGTAACATCTACCCTTCATCAAAAGATCAAGATCCCACTAAATGGCAAAGTTGTGACGATCACTTCGTCACCCATCAAGGCAATAATCGAGAAGCAATCAAACAATCAAGTCCTTGCGGATCCCATATACGAACTTGGGGGCTTCCAAAGTGTGAATGTCATAGAAAGTGAGTTGGCACCCTTATACTATAATCCCTACTCTAACTTGGTGGTCAACCACATACTCAAATCTCAGGGATACTTCCCTGGAATGCCTTTGAACCCAATTCGAAAGAACACCTTCGCACCCTACAAGAAAGGCAACTCGACAAGGATACCACTTGGACTAGGATACAAACCCACAACTGAAGAAGTTCTCGAAATGCTCGCTCAAGTCCAAAATCGCAAGCACGTGGGAGTCCAAATGAGACCGTATCTCCCCACTCTAAATGGATACTTCGTTCAAGAAGGAAGTTCAGAACTCTTTCATGGATTTCCCGAACCTTGGCATTATCTTGAGAGGAAGTTAGCCGGAATCGAGATCTTTCATGATTGCTACTTCATTCCTCCCGAAACGGTTCCTACCGTCAAAACCCGTCAAGCACCTTGCTTCGACGAACAAGCTGTTAGCCTATTGTTTGGAGAAGACCGATTCATTAGGGCCGCGCAGGATGAGATCATTACTATGATACTTCAGGACGATCGCTTCGACCCCACCGCGTTGATCACAGAAATCGACACAAAGCAGCAGAAAGGATGGAGAAAATCTATCAAATGGACCAACAACCAAGGAAGGCTCTTCAAGCTCACTACTGGAGAAGGAGAGATGTTCAAAGGAGAACCAGAAGACGACGAGTTCGAGTCGGAGTCGGAGTCGGAGTCGAGTCGAGTCAGAGGAGTCGTTAGAGAGTCTACTCTGTTGCCATCCCCACTCCCTTCGTTTCTCCTAGCTTAGCCTCGAGTAGTCACGGTAGTTCGGGAATGCCCCACCATCGTTCCTTTGCCGCCACCGACCATGGATCGGTTGGCTTCTTTGTTTCAACTTTACTCAAATCTTAATATGAATAAATCGGGTTATTTACTCTCTGTGTTCTTTCGAGTGCATTCTGTTTATGATGATACCGAGGATGACCAAGACCCAGACTTGACCGAAATACCACCCTACGTAGCCAAAGAAATATTACAAGAAGGGGAAGGGGGACCAAAGAATAGAGGATACTTGAACCCATCAACGTAGGAACCGAATTAGAACCCAAAGAACTTAGGATAGGGACTACCTTGAGCTCTACCGAAAGGGCCGATTTCATAGACCTCCTAAATGAATTCAAAGACGTTTTCGCTTGGTCCTACAAAGACATGCCGGGGATCGACAGGGATATCGCCGAACATAGGATTCCGATTAAGCGGGTTTCAAAACTCGTGAAACAGAAGCTTCGACGAATGAGAACAGAATGGGCTCTAAAGATTAAGGAAGAAGTTGATAAGCAATTCAAAGCCGGGTTCATCAAAGTTTCCGAGTACTCATTTGGGGTAGCTAACATAGTACTGTGCCCAAAAAGGACGGGAGAATCCGTGTTTGTGTTGACTTCAGGGATTTAAACAAAGCGAGTCCAAAAGATGACTTCCCTCTACCTCACATTGACATATTGGTGGACAATACTGCAGACCACGCGTTACTATCCTTCAGGGATGGATATGCGGGTTATAACCAAATCAAGATGGCCATGGAAGATATGCACAAAACCGCTTTCGTCACCCAATGGGGAACATATTGCTATACAGTAATGCCATTCGGATTGATTAACGCCGGAGCTACATACCAACGCACCGCAACTACACTCCTACATGACATGATGCACAAAGAAGTTGAGGTATATGTAGATGACATGATCGTCAAATCCAAGGAAAGAGAAGGACATATCGCAAACCTTCGCAAGTTCTTCGCAAGGCTACGAAAGTACAACATGAGACTCAACCCTCAGAAATGCACATTCGGGGTAACATCCGGAAAACTCCTGGGATATGTCGTTAGCCAACGCGGTATATAAATAGATCCCTCAAAAATCAAAGCTCTGATCGAAATGCCACAACCTCAAATAGAAAGAGAAGTCAGAGGATTCCTGGGAAAGGTACAATACATAAGTCGATTCATATCGAAACTTACCATGATTTGCGAGCCTATTTTCAAGAAACTCAAGAAAACAGACCACACCATGTGGGATGATGATTGTCAAAAGGCGTTTGACCGAATCAAGGAGATATTGGCTAAACCACCAGTGCTCATGCCGTCACAACAAGATCAACCTCTTGGTTTATATCTCACAAGAATCGAAATCGCCATGGGTGCTATCTTTGGCTCAAACCGTAGGAAGTGAAGAAAGAGCTATTTACTATCTAAGTAAGAAATTCTTGGAATATGAGTGCAAATACTCGCAACTCGAAAAGACATGCCTCGCTCTTGTGTGGGCAACGAAGAAGCTACGTCACTACATGCTTAGCTACTCCGTCAAGATATATTCCAAAATGGATCCAGTCAAATACCTCTTCGAGAAACCCGTCCTCAACGGACGTCTTGCAAGGTGGACCCCGATGCTCTTTAATTCGACCTCAAATATGTGCCACTAAAAGTCATAAAAGGTCGCGCCGTCGCCGAATTCTTCGCGGAAAATCCTATCAACGATGCACAAACCATAGACACTTGGTCATTTCTCGACGAGGATATACTTCAAACAGACGTAGACTCTTGGGATTTATACTTTGATGGAGCATCAAATTTAAGAGGATTCGGAATAGGAGTGTTGCTCATTTCTCCTGAAGGTGAGCATACACCGATTGCTGTCAAACTCGACTTCGAAGTGACAAACAACGCTGCAGAGTATGAAGCTTGTCTCATCGGACTACAAGCGGCAGTAAGCTTAGGCATCAAAAACCTCCGAGTACATGGGGATTCATCACTGATCATCAACCAAGTTACAGGATCCTGGAAAATCCGAAGCGAAAGCCTCGCACCCTATCAAGCTAGGATAGACCAAGTGGCTCAATTCTTTGATCACGTAACCTACTTACACCTACCTCGAGAGGAAAATCAATTTGCAGACGCTCTTGCGAAACTTGCATCTTTGATAAATATGCCAGACCACATGATGGACATGCCTTTATGCATTGAACGACGGTCAGAACCGGCTTATGTCCACCAAATCACCGATGAAGAGGAAATCGCACAGGAACCCTGGTTCCAATCGATCCTGAATTTCAAGCTTAATGGTACCTATCCACCGGATATGGACAAAAGGGGACAACGTGCTATACGCCTATTAGCTTCCCAATACATCCTGATGCAAGGAGAGTTATACAAAAGAACACCTCTTGGTGTAGTCCTACGTTGCCTTGATCATTCACAGGCACGAAAGGTGATGGAAGAAGTCCACGACGGAGAATGCGGTCCTCACATGAGTGGGCCCATGATGGCAAAGAAAATCACACGCTTAGGGTATTATTGGACCACAATGGAATCCGATTGCATCAAATACGTGAGACATTGCCACAATTGCTAAATCTTCGGGAATGTACAACATGTCCCTCCTTCGTTGCTATACACGATGACATCTCCTTGGCCATTCTCCGCATGGGGAATTGACATAATCGGGAAGATAACCCCAGCCGGAACAGAAGGTCACTGTTTCATTCTAGTAGCAATTGACTATTTCACCAAGTGGGTAGAAGCGGCTTCCTACACTGCTCTTACGGCTAAAAATGTGGCAAAATTCATACAAAACAACATCATCTGTCGATATGGTTGCCCACATGAGATCATCAGCGATAATGGGTCACACTTCCAAGCTGAAACCGAGCAATTGCTAGCCAAATACAAGATTAAGCATCACCACTCTTCGCCCTATAGACCACAGACTAATGGCGCGGTAGAGGCGGCAAACAAGAACGTTGTCACGATTCTCAAGAAAATGACTGACAACTATAGAGATTGGCCAAGCAAGATACCCTTTGCTTTGTGGGGGTATCGTACATCAGTTAGGACGCCCACTGGGGCTACTCCTTTCTATTTGACCTATGGCATGGAGGCCGTACAACCAGTCGAGCTAGAAATACCATCCTTGCGCATTCTACTCGAAAGCCAAATCCCTGAAGCCGATTGGAAGAGGGATAGATATGAAGAACTCATCCTCCTGGATGAACGTAGGCTACGCGCCTTACATAATGTCCAAACATATCAAGCACGTATTAAACGAGCTTTCAACAAAAGAGTTAGGCCAAGAAACATCAAAGAAGGAGACTTAGTACTCAAATCGGTTAGAGCTCTTTTACCTGTCGACCCAAGGGGAAAATTCAAACCTAATTGGGCCGGACCATATCTAGTCAAATCCATACTCCCAGGGGGTGCGGTTAGAATCACAGACCTAGATGGGAATGAGTTTTCAAACCCCACAAACCTTGACCAACTGAAACGATACTATGCCTAGATTAGGACAAAAACGCGCCTCGCGTAAACCCATGTGTCGCTCTTGTGGCACTAAATAAACGGCCCCTGGCCAAGCTGAAATAAGCTAAGTGTCACTATGCTCTTGCATTTTGACAAGATTGTCATCCTCACATCATCAAATAAACTAAATTCGCACCTTGAGAACAAGCAAAAGCTCATGCTTATTTTCTATGTTCATTACAAGCTCTTGCTTCGAATAATTATTCTTTTACATTTACTCGAACTACGCGCAAGGGTTTGATTTCGCTTTTTTAAAGTGAATACGTAGGCAATCCTTCACGGGATTCAACCCAACATACCTAAAATGTAAATAGAAGGACATTTGCATTGCATTTGAAATTCGACAAGGATAATAAGAGAAAATCACGGCGGTTTCTTAACCATTCAACCTTTTTTATTCCATTCGCTTTCTAATAATAAATAATACGATACATAATAAAAATAAGAATAGGGTAGGATTCTAAAAATCCCTCCTTTTTATTACAACAATACTAATAATACTCAAATAATAAATAAGGACTCGGGCTATTCCTCCATCTTCCCCTTGCCCTTGTCACTCTTGTCATATTTCTTGTCACGACCTCGAGCCGGGCGCTCTTGCACCACTTCAGACCTAATCACCAACGGTCTTTTTCGAGGCCTGACTCTTCCATTCTTGCTAACCACCACCTCTGCAACAGGAGTAGTCTTTGATTTCTTCGAAGGATGAATGACCTGAAATCCAGCTTCTTCTTCTCCTTCTGTCAGATGCTTCTCCTTCTCTTTCTCTCCCTCGCGCACCTTGTAGTCAACAGGCTCGCGTTTCCTCAGTCTCTCGCGTTCTTCCGAAGTTGCAGCCTTTCTCCACCTCAGATAGGAATCCGACACCCACAAAGCATTGGCGGAGAAGCTCAAGAACCACATGTTTCTTTGGGCCCATTTGATAGCCCACTCTCTTCGGCTCTCGGTGGTAAGCGCTACAGCAGTCTGCGAGACAGTGTCAAGCCTAGGGATCGTCTGCTTCAAACCAACTTGCCTCATCAATCTTTCCGGAAAGATACATACCATGAACTCCAATCCCGGAATGCGCACAGACCTAGTGGGATCCAAAGAAGACACTCCAGTGACAGACTTGAGGTGCCACCACGGTACAACCCACCTAATCAACGGGCCATCATCATTCTTGACTTGTTCTTCCAATAGTCACGGCACCGAGTGAAGTCCACCATGTACAACCGCGTCCTCATCGCAATCATACGGTAATGATAGGAAAGTGCATGAACTGGGGGCTCGAGCAATGAGCTGCGTTCCATAAGCCAAACCTACCAAAAGCGGTATAAGACACCAAAAAAAAAAAAAAAAAAAAAAAAAAAAAAAAAAAAAAAAAAAAAAAAAAAAAAAAAAAAAAAAAAAAAAAAAAAAAAAAAAAAAAAAAAAAAAAAAAAAAAAAAAAAAAAAAAAAAAAAAAAAAAAAAAAAAAAAAAAAAAAAGGTGTCTTTTACCCGTAAGATGACGGACTCCCCAAAAATGGAAGATCGCGGTTGGATTTCCTATTATCCAAACCCAAGATAATCTCCCCTAAGCATAAGCAAGCTGGGCTCCTGCGCAGCTCCATTTGCTCGATAAGACCCAAAAGACGGGGATCACCTCTCAAATCTTCATCAACGTGTCCATGGAAGACATACACATGAAGCAAACAAAAGCCAAATGCTCTCCTCCTAGCAACATAAGAGACAGTGGGGTCAGCCCTGTTGATGAATCGGTCTACAAAATCCAGCATTCTCACGCCTTTCGGGGTAACTAGACGATCCACCTCAAGTCTAGTCAATCCAAGCGGGTCTCGAATTTGGTCTTATACCCTTGTGAAGTGGAAGGAATGGCGGGTAGATGCTCGGGGTCCCACCCACCAATAGCAAAGCAATTTCTTAGGAAAAGGACAAATATCACCACCTGGGAACGCGAAAACATGACAATTTGGGTCCCAGTAGTCAAGGCAAGCATCCAAGAACGGTTTTACAACCTTAATGAGTTTCAAACTCAATAGAGACCCAAGGTTATGAGCACCCATGTCGTGCTTCTCAACATTCGAGAATTCATTAGTCCATTCCTTCAAGCGGATCTCCAAAGTATTCATGCTGACAATTTTCTCTTGAAAATTTATTTTGGGAGTTCTTATGTGGATTAAACGGAGAAGAGACGGAAGAATTATATGATTTAAAGCTTCGTCGACGCTTCTATTTATACTAATTGCTGTTTCCAAAAATCCGCCAGAAGAGACAAGCTTGGGAACAAAGGCGCGACTCCCTGCGCCTATTCAAAGGGACGCACTCATGTTGCGCCTCTTCCCCAGACTCACTGTCTGCGATTTCCGCGTTTGGATCTTTCCTAATTCTATAACGAATAATTTCCTATTCCTACGGGATTTTATTTTGGTAAATACGAGCAGTTTACCATATTTCAAGTTTTCTAAATTCGCGGGCACGCATTTCGAGGCAACGTCGACACCTTCGCCATTTTCATCACACTTATTTCTCCTTTTTTATTTTAATTCATTTAGGAAATAAATTTCATTTTAATTAAGTTTCATAAATTTCATTTTAAATTCATTTTTTTTAGGAAATAATTTTCTTTTGTTTTCATTTCAACATTTTCATTCCTACACTTACAGATTTCTATTTTTTCTTTTTTTTTAGGGGGTAACCCTCCCTACCGTCCGGTCATTTCCAACAAAATTTTTGCATTTTTGCACTTTTGTCCTTTTGAGTCTCGTTTTTTGCGCTAATTAAGACCATATGTGTATAAAATGTATGTTTTGCGTGGTTTCTATGTGAATTTCGGCAGCATGACGGCGTAAACCGTTGTCTACCAAACCTGTTCAAGAACTAACCTGCAGTACAAGCAACACAACCCACAAAGAAAGGCACTCAGGCCATCATATATACAAATGTACAAGCAACCGGGGCTCGCGCCCGAATCAAGTCCAAAGTCCAAAACGGGGGCTTGCGCCCAAACAAGTCCAAAAATGTTCAAAATCGGATGTACAAGCCTACAAAGCTACGCAAAACTATCTGCTGGACACCCTCCAACTCAAGAACCCTCGCCGTAAGAGCAGCAATCTCGGCGTCCCGAAACTCGAGCTCCCTCGACAAGCGAGCCGTCTCCTCCCGAGACTGGGTCAACTCTCGCTCCAGCTCACGACCGGCCTGTGGACAACAAGAAATTGGCTCATGTCAATTCAAACAAAACTGAAAACCAAAAAATCAAAAGAAATCAAATGAGGTTCATACCTGACGATCTCGACCACCGACGAGCGCCTCGATGGCGGTAGCTCGTAGCCGGTTGGCCACCCGCCATAGTGCCACGAACCGAGATGGCGCGACCTGCATTTCAAAAGAAATTCTCAGTAAAATTGAACAAATTCAATCAAATGTGTTCTTACACGAAGGGTATATAAACTGGAGGCTCACCCTCCGGATCAGATGCTGCCAGTCGTCTAGGCCAGCATCCGTCACAGCTACGTCGAAGTCACGCAACTCGGAGATCGTCGTCCTCCCAGTCGCATCGGTGTACTCAAGAGTCTCGGGGTACACTGGGGGCTCGATGCCCGCCGCCTCAACCTCCTGCAAAGACAAATAGCTCTCATTAATCGACGATCTTTCGTCGTAATTCCCGAAATCAAATCAAAAAAATAATAATAAAGGATACTCACCACTACTGGCCAGTACGCCAACCTCCCGTAAAGGAACGCTGAGTAGTCCTCGCCTGGCAGAAGAAGGTCGTCACCACTGGCACCAGCCAAGTCCGCCTCCTCTCTCGCCTCGCAGGCTCCCGAACATCGTCCTCGGAGGGTCGATGGGAACCGTCAACGCGCCCCGAGAGCACTGACGAGCCAAACGCTCGCCCGAGATACCACACGGGACCCATCGACGTCCACAAAAGGCCGACTCGGGCTCCTAGGTCGAAGGACCTCAGCGACAAAAGGAGGCGCTCCAGCGTACTCCGCCCAAGGTCTGGGCACCCACTGCGACAAGATAAGGCAAAGATCATTCCTATGATCGATTAAAAGCAAAAGTACAAGAAATATAAATACAAGTGGGATACTCACGCTGCTCAGCTGAAGGGCGTTCACATCCCGCCGGTAGACATTGTGAGAAGAGCGCTTGCTCTTCGTCCGGCACATCACCCAATCCCTCACCACGGGATAGGCCTTCTCCAGCGGCTCTGTCCTCTTCGGCGCAAGACTCGGGAAGTAAGAGTACACCCATGCCTATAAAACAGAATAATCAATGACGATCTTTCGTGATTTGATAAAGAAAAGAATTTACTTTGGTCTAAAGGAAGGTTCATACCTCCAACAGTAGTCCAGGTCCGACAGCGCCAGGAGAAGTCCCCTTCTCCATCAACTCCGGACGAACCATGGCCCTCATGAAGCGGATGAGGACCGCAAAACCAGCAGTGACCCAGTCCCAACGTCCTAGGGAACTCGGGTCGAAGAAAGGGAAGAAGCTTCGTCGATAGCCTCTCGCCCTTGTCTCCGAGGTAAATCGAAGACAAGAACCACCAAAGCCACAGACGAGCTCTGCTCAGGTGTGGAGGAGGAGCGATCTCCCTCCCATCGATCGTCACCGACTCCGGGTCTTCCCCAAAGTAGTCTCGGACGTAGGTGCGGGTACCAAGCCCTAAGATCGCAACACCTTCGGCGATAAGTTCTAGCCGATCAACCTCCTCGCCTCGGCCGAATCCGCCCTCATGGCAGTCTCCGGCCACACCACCTCCTCGGTCCCACACCTGCACCGGAAATCATGCCGTAATCCTCCGAGTAACTCCCACCTCACCAAAAGGCGGGTGAAACGTGGAAGTCGTATCCCAGAATCGATCCAAGAAAGCGCGGACCAGGCTAAGGTTAGCCCGCAACTTCCTCTTCACGATATCCCTCCAAACCTGAACCAGAGGACCGAACGCTCCACGCTCGATCATAGCCCTCTCCTCCGCCGACAGCCGCTCATAGTGCTCCATCGCTGTCGTGTAACCCGAGAACGACCTGATGTTCCCGGCCTCCTATTATGATTTGAAACAAAGCCATATTTAGTTTTGAATGAAATTTGCAAGAAGTTTGGACAAAAAGAATGAAAGAGAATAGGTAATGAGTAGTGAATTCTTATTTACCAAGCTCTTCACCGTCCGTAGGACGGGTGACCCTCTGCTGACCCACACCGGTGCCTACTCTCCTGTGTCTCACCCCACGCAGAGCTCCCCTCACCGACGACCTCCTCGCCTCACGTTGGCCCGTCTCGGGGCCTCCTCCTCCTCCTCGACGGCCTCCTCCTCGTGAGCCTCGCCTCCAGTAGCCATCGCCGCATCGGTGAAGGCCTGCTCTAAAGCCTCCTCAACCGTAACGACGTCTATCTCCATGGGAGTCCTCCCAGAAGTAGAAGCCTCAGAAGCCTCATCACCTGCAATATTAAAGTAAATTTAGGCCGCGTCACATGACGACAAGCCTTTGTTAAGGAGTTTCCGAGCCCTCGGAGCCCTGAAAACTGCCCTTTTCCGTGCCATCTTTGGCCATACTCCCACCAACCGAATCACTCATGTGACAAATTGGGTCAAGTCAAGTCCAAGTCAAAGCCTAGTTCCGGGTTCAAGCCGAAAATTCGGCAGCATTTCGTTATAACGGCGATTATGCCCTAGAAAGGTGCCCCGAAAAAGTTGTCACAAACTAAAATTTCGAGATGGCAGGAAGTTTACCCATCATCCAAGGATCCCAAATATCAAATTTCATCGCCAATGGGCAATCCTAAGGCTATTTTCGAAGCAATTTACGGTTCAGCTGTGAAACCGTCTCAAAATTCGCTCAAGGGCTCAAAACTCGATGAAAATTCAAAGCGAATACATGGTTATGTTCCTAACATTGCCTACTATCCATTTCTAACATCAATTTGGCAAAGCAAATCCATTTGGGGGAAAAGCCCCAAATTTTCGATCAAAAGGGTCGAAACCCTAATTCTCGACTCAAAATTCGACAAATGTAGATGATTAATGCAAGATTAAGACACTTACCTCGATTAGTCATGTTTAAAGCAAACTTTTGAATCCAACCTCGACGGAAATGGTGAAGATTTGAGAGAGAAATTGAAGGAATTGAGTTTCGAAATAATGAAACATAATCCTTCTGATTTCGCGTTTTTACGCGGAAATAGACAAATTGGGGAAAGGACGCAGCAGGCGCTGCGCCTCTTCCAAGAGACGCAGCTCTTGCTGCGCCTCTTCCTTGTGTTCCCTCCATACGAATTTTCAAAAATTCGTTATGAGTTCGTTATTTGTGGGCCCATCTTTGGTGCGCCTCTTCTTCAACGCTATTATATTCTTTTGGTCCGTTTCGACGATTTTCTTTCGTTCCGGCCCGCGTTTTATCCAGCGCGACAGTATTTTGCGGTATTGTCCAAGATCATTTTATCCCGCGCAGCCGTATTTTGCAGTATTGCTCAAGATCATTACGTCCCCGGCGCAGTAGTATTTTGCAGTACTGCTCACTCAAGATTCCTTTCACGACGATCAAAATGTTCCTAGTCGTCTGTCCCGCGCAGTAGTATTTTGCAGTACTGCTCATTCAAGATTTCTTCCGCGACGATCAAGATGTTCCTAGTCGTCACAATATTCCCCAGCAAGAATTTGTTTGAGACCGACGCAAGCATATTCAACCTCAAATTTCGCCAGAGTTCGCTTGAAACCGACGCAAGCGGATTCCCCAGCAGTTTCTACCGACGTCCTGCTGCTTTCAATATTTCTTGTTTCCCCGCGAAGTTCGATTAAGTCTCAGGTATGGTCTATTCTTATGGCTGGCGAGCTTCCTTACGTAGTCTAATGGACTTTAAACGACCCTCTCCGATAGTCGACAGACTCTAAAATGTTCCCGACGATAGGTCCTTGGCTCAGACCCCTTGAGCCGCCTCGCGTCGCCATAGTCGTCAGGTTGTAATCTTCGATTGACCTGATGGCTATACTTTGACTTTCGCCTTGTCCAAGCCTCGTCAAAGTGGGGGCTCTGAGACACCTCGTTTCGCACCTCCCGCAAACCACCCGGTGATGATTGGGCCGCATGTTTGATTCGCGGAACGATTTGTGACAGTTCGTAAGATTATCATCAAGTGATTGCTCAAATATTAATGTCGACCTCTTAGTTGTCATCTACGTCCTGATACGGTCGTTTTGGCAGTAATTAGAGTACATTTGAGTCGGGTCAAAAACCGTCTCCATTTTTCGATAACCGTTAAATCCCCGAGTCGAATGTTCGGAATGTTCCGGATATTTCTATTCCATATTTCATAAACTTTATCTTTTGGCAAATAATATCCCGTAATATTCACAAGATAATCGAATTATTTCCGTCCTACCATAACTCAAACGCGGAAATCTTTCTTGACGAGAGGAAACCTCCGGGAATAGACGCAAACGAGCCAGTCTTTGCGCCTCTTCCAAGAGACGCAGTGGCTGCTGCGCCTCTTCCAAGGCCCTTCTTTGCATGATTTACGTATCTTTTTTATATCTTTCCGAGATTCACTTCCAAAGAGTCTCCGAAACCCTATTCCTTCACGTGATTAGTATAAATAGGAGCTTTCGTTCCTCATATTTCTCACGCGAGTGTCCGCCCTTCTCTTCTCCCTTTGCATTCTAGACTTCGTTCTTACTAATTGGCGCCTACGTGCTTGGACTTCCGACCACGTAAGCTCGGATCTTTCCGGGTACCAGCCTCTCCGTTGCATGACCGACCAATTTGACCAACTACACTCAATCAATCTTAATTAATCAATCGTTTTCCTCTTACGAGGGCACTCTCTTTGCATTCGCGTCGAGCATCACTAGTCGATTCTTAGTTCATCTCGTTCCGTCAACATGTAAGTCTGAGGGTGTAATAATTCTCTTTATTTATTGTATTTTATTTATCGTAACGTCATTGTAAGGTTTATGTCGAATACACCGTTAAAACCGATTTCTAAAACCCTTTGTTAAAACTCTTTTTTTACGGATTTCCAGTAGATAGACGTCGAGAAAAGACGCAAGAATCGCCGCGCCTATTCGAAAGCGAGCGCATTCTGCGCGCCTCTTCGTGAGGCCGCCGCAGATTCTCGCTTCTTTTCTTCTTCCTCGTCCTCTGTAATTCGTCTTTGTTTATTTGTTTTTCACTTGTTTTCTTAAATTCTTCGTTCATCATCATTAATATTCACATGTATATTGTATCACATAATTCCTTCATCATTAACATGTTTTAATTATTCAAATCCGACCTTAAATCCTAAATAATCCAATGTTTACGGGTTTTCGTCATTAAATTCAATTCCGGGTTGTAGAGATTCAATTTGTTCATATTGGGTTTCTGGAATTCGTCTTTGATATAGTTTGCATCTGTTTATTCACATGTTCATTGTATACTCGTCATATATCGTCATATCTAACCTAGTTAATTGATTTCAATAGAGGACTCATTCATTAACATCGCTCCTTCTTGTAAATTAATTCGTCTTGATTCCGTCTCATCCATGTTTATTGCTTTTATGACTAATTCATATGTAATTAATGCATTAAATCACTTTCATCCGAGTAAATATCATAATCAATCCTTAGAATCATCAATTAACATTAACGATTTGCGGTTCGGCTTCGGCCAGAACTCACCACTTTGGAACAGACGCAAAGAATCGCCGCGCCTCTTCCAGAGGGCGCGATCTGCCGCTACTGTTCCAGATGAGTTCGTCTCGAACTCCTTTTTCGCCTTGACCTAATTAATTAGCTTACGTATTAATATACTACTAATCGTATTATCACACATTCTGTTCATAATTCTTTCTTTTATCTTTTTTTTCCCAAATCATCCGTTTTAAAGGTATTTTCGACATAAATCGCCTATTCCAATGTAATTATTGTAATTTTCATTATTGTAATTTATAATATTTCATATTGCTTGTATGCCTTCACATGTAAATGAGCATTAAATCCTACTTCGACCCAATTATATGCTAATTACGTGTTTACCGACTTAGCCTAATCTTCACATGCTAGGATTAATCTAATGGATGTTGCATTGCATGCATATAGCCGACGATATATCGAGTACGAATAACTTCCCTAATCATTAGTAGAGGCCGCTATCGAGGCGGGCGGGATTAGGTGTTCGATCAAAAGAGCTTCCTAATACGTACCCTCACCCCTTACTCCAGGTCTCCGTGAGCACCCGTGTTCATTGGCATCCACGAGAGTCATTCTAGACATAGAATGCTAAGGGTAACGATTGCTTAGTGTTCATGTCTCTACTTTGTGTCTTGACATGGCACGAGGTATTCGAACGGTTCCAATTTCCCATAAAAATTGGTGGCGACTCCTTACAAAATGCAAACGCTTGTTCCCCGTTTCTCACCAAGCGCCCCCGTGGGCGGCCCGCTGTCCACACTTTTAAGGAGGGAAAACTGTAATACTCCGTATTTATAAGTCTTGGGGTACTCTATCGAGTAGGCCTTACTCTGTCGAGTAAGGGTACGTTGCGAAATAAAATAGTTTTTGACCTGTTGGGTACTCGATCGAGTAGCTGGGGCACTCGATCGAGTAGGGGGGTACTCGATCGAGTACCTTGGGTACTCGATCGAGTGTCCAGTTTTACGGGGAGTTTTCTCGGGTTTTGTTAATTATGCGATTAGGGTATTTAAGCTTCATCGTCATTATTCTAAATCACTTTTACAAAACCTAAATTCCTGTTTAAGAGAAAAAGCAAACAAGTTCATCTTCTTAATCGCATTCTTAGCAATTCCCGGAGTTCAGACGGTCAGTTCTTGTTGTTGTGTATACCGTTGAGTTCCTTGCGTCGAGGGTAAGATCTACGTACCCTTTTTATTGTATTTCCTTTGATTTGGTTAAACCCTAATTTAGAGATTGGGGGTTTTTATGTGTAGTATGTGATTGGTAGCCTCTATATGTTGTATGATAGGAGGAGGGTTCATAGAAGAGGCTTTTTGACTCGTGAAAGAGAGACCGTCTCGATTGTGTGCATACCGGGTAGGATTTCTACTCGTATTAGTCCCATAATGGGATATTGGTTGATGTGTTGTGTTTGGTTGTTTGATATAATAATTGTATTGTGATTGTGGTTGTGATCGTTGTTGATGGTTCGCGAGGCGTGGCCCTACCGAGTGGGGTCACTTGCGGGAGTGGCTTCACGCCCTAGTTTCGCCTTCTGTGGAACCCGCCACAGAAGGGATGTGAACATTAATGGAAAGGGTTATCGCTCACTATGTGGAGCGGGAATTTGGTGGGTACGGTTGCGGTCCCCCACTGGCAGGGCTGGTCCAGTGGACAGTCAGTATAGAGATGATGGGACTTGGTTGGTTGTGTGTGTGTGTGTGTGTGACAGTTAAGCTGTCTGTTTATCTTATCATTGCTGTTTATATTGATTGTGTGATTAGTATCGACCCGGTGTTGTTTTTGTAAACCTGCGGTGATCCATTCGGGGATGGTGAGCAGATATTGAGCAGGTATTGAGATGAGTACTGGGATAGCTGGGATGCCACGACATGATGATAGGAGTCTTCCGCTGTAGCTTTTAGTTTATTTACATTTCAGTTAGAACAGTCAGTTTGAGATCATGTATCGTACTTTTGGTTTGGTTTTGAGGATTGTAACTATTCGCTAAATTATTTATAATAAACGTTGTTTCTTTATTGTTGTTTGATTATCATTGCCTCGGGTAACCGAGATGGTAATGTCTTCATACCTGAGTGGTCCTGGTAAGGCACTTGGAGTATGGGGATGTTACAGTACAATAGAGAGGTTCAAAGCTAGACTTGTGGTTAGAGGGTTTACACAAAAGAAAGATATTGATTATTTTGATATTTATTCACCTGTGACCAAAATTTCGACTATTAGAACTCTTGTCGCCTTAGCTGCTATTCATGACCTTTTTATACATCAGATGGATGTCAAAACTGCTTTTTTGAATGGTGAGCTAAGGGAAAAGATTTATATGTTACAACCTGAAGGGTTTGTGGTAGAGGGTCAAGAGAAAAAGGTGTGTAAACTGAATAAGTCACTATATGGTCTGAAACAAGCACCTAAACAGTGGTATGAGAAATTTAACAACACTTTGGTAAGTAATGGCTATAGGGTAAACAATTCTGATTCATGTGTTTATTCAAAAGTAATAGAATCTGATTGTGTGCTTATATGCCTTTATGTTGATGACATGTTAATACTTGGTAATAATTTGGAGGTAATAATTAAAACCAAAGAATTTTTGGCATCACAATTTGAGATGAAGGACTTAAGGTTATTCGAAACTCTAAAGGAATTTCTTTAAGTTAATCTCATTATGTGGAAAAAGTGTTGAAAAAGTTTAACTGCTTTTATGAAGTTCCTGCTAGGACACCCTACGATGCTAGTATACATTTATGTAAAAACTTGGGTAAGAGTGTATCCCAAGAAGAGTATGCTAAAATCCTAGGTAGTGTGATGTTTCTTATGAACTGTACTCGACCAGATATTGCCTATGCAGTTAGTAGATTGAGTCGTTATACACATAACCCTAGTAGTGAACATTGGAATGCTCTTCGTCGTTTGCTAAAGTACCTAAAAGGAACATCTGATTTGTGTTTGCATTATAGTAATTTTCCTGCTGTTTTAGAAGGATATTGTGATGCAAATTGGGTTTCAGGTAACGACGAGATATGTTCTACTAGAGGTTATGTCTTCACCATGGGTGGAGGTGCTATATCGTGGAAGTCTACTAAACAGACTTGTATTGCACGCTCTACCATGGAGTCGGAGTTCATAGCTCTTGAGTTGGCAGGACAAGAGGCTGATTGGTTGAAAAACCTCTTGGCAGATGTACCAGTGTGGGGAGGTCGGCAAACACGGTCTCCTTACATTGTGATTCGCAAGCAGGTATTGGTGCTACTAAGAATAGTGTCTATAATGCGAAGAAACGACACATTCGAATCAGGCATGCTGTAGTTAGACAACTCCTTGATAATGGAGTAATTGCTTTGGACTATGTGAAGTCTGAAAGCAATCTGTCTGATCCATTTACTAAGGGATTAACTAGGAGACTAGTCGTTGAAACGTCGAGGGGAATGGGGCTTAAATCCTTAAGTCAAGAGTGACTAGGCCTTAAGTCTTATTCCTATGGCATCATATGATTCATAGCCTTAATTGGTGGTGCTTTTGAGACGCACTTGATGAATCATACATAAGGTTGGACTTACTTCCTTAATGGCTCATGCAAGAAGTGCTATTGAGAAGCACTTGAGCCACCTGCGTAGGTGTGTTGATCATAAAGACTATGGAAAGTCTTGTGAACACGTCTATTAGTACTGAGGTAAACGCAATACTCTAAAAAGAGCACGTTGCACTTTGAAATCGCTGAGCGATAACAATTCTGAAGGTATGATATGTGTTGTGGGGGGTATCGACCGAAGCTCAGCTAGGAATTCAAATCGCAAGATATTCTCTCGCTGTAAGTAAGTTGTTTCCCCATCTCACTAAAGTGTCAATTCAAATCGAAAGATATTGATACCTAAGTATCCAATCCTTCCTTTACCTAGGAATTCTGTTTCTTTTTGTCTAGCGCCCCTAGTGGGGGATTGTTGGAAATAGGGGCTTTTTATGCCAAGTATATTTTTCCAATTGTCCCACATTGGTAAGGAAAAGAGTGTTTGTTCTGTTTATATATGACTACACTCCTTACCATATCACTAGTGAGTCATGGGAGGCTTTTGTGAAAGCTTTGCGAGGTGCTTAATTCAGCTCGCACACGCGCGCGCGCGTGCCTGTGCCCGAGCCCGGCCCGGACCGGATTCGTGATTCGGGATTCGGGATTTGGCAATCGCCTGCGGCGGGCTGTGCCTATCTTTTTGGGCCAGAGCTGCGTGTTTTGGAGTGTCCAGGTGCGAAATGTCCAGGTTCATAGTCAAATGCAATTAAAGGGTGATTAATGCGCTGATTAATTCTCCCTTAATTGTGATCTTTTTATTGCATTCTCGGAACGTTTTGGCTCCTCGGCTGACCTATTTCTTGTATAAATAGACCAGCTATCCTCATTCCAAAACACACATCTCACATATCTTTCTCCTTCTCTTCTCTACTCTATAATTTATGGTTAAAGCAATCTCAATCGTTCCAATGCTCTCAGTCTCGAGTGGGCGTGCCTCAGTGCAATAGTGTAAATCCTTGGGGAACTATCGGTCATTTGCTGATCGCCACCACGGTCGTACCGGAAATATAGTTTTCAAGGCAGTGGCTCTCATACCACGTCACTACGAATTGGTTAATTCTTTTCCTTTTTCATTGTTACTGCAATTTTATTCAAACAATAAACACTATGGTTCACAGTGGGTGTACGAGTGGCTTGATGATTAAATGCGTAAAGTGGCTGTGAGTAAATTGCTTAGGTATTTCTATGCTCGTTTTGCCTTATTTATAAGCTACGTAACGGGCATATCACATGCTTAGAAATTGGCTTCCTTTGTGTTTTGTCTACTACACCGATTTATAACGCATCTACTTGGGTGTTTGAAATGGCGTGATTTTTTGCCCGTCAAGGCAACTGGTTTCTACCAACTAACGTCCGCTTATAATTCTACCAAATTGGGGCACCGCGCCCTATCGGGCGCGGTGCAACAACTAGTTGTCCAAAACAATTCTAAAACATAGATGATTGAATAATTTGCGCATATATGGACTTATTAACATAATATTACACACAGTATGAAATCATATGAGGCACGAATATTAGATCACAGATAAGACATGGGCTTAAATATGATGATTCAGTCATTTTTTATTTAATTTCAGCTTATGTTTAGTTTAATTATGATTAAGTTGAGCTTCATTCGGTTCATTCAGCTTTATTTTCACAAATTAAATCTTATTTCAGTTCAGTTCAGTTTAGCTACATTAAGTTCAGTTCATTTCAGCTCCCACTAAATTAGTTTATGTTCAAACGGTTCAGTCCTAAAGAAAAGTAAGAGTGGATAAACTTAAAAATAAATAAATAAATAAATTTCGAACCAATATTATAGTTGATCTTTTGCATTTGTTAATTCAAATGAGTAAATAAGTTGTTAGCAAAAAAAATGGTTTATTCGTTTAAATTTTATTTTTCAATCTCTCATTTTAAATTATCTTAAATTAACAATGTTGAGAGACAAGTGTTAACATGACTCAATAAACAAAACTAAAAAAATAAAAAAATAAAAAATAGTATTTAACAACTTAACAGGCGAATGAATAATGATTGGTTGTTGATGGTGGGAGGTCGTGATAGAGGATGGGTCGCGATGAGTGGGTAATGATGGGGTGAGAAGTCACACAAGGTTAGTAGAAGGGTTAGGAATCACGCATGAGGGTAGGGCAGGGCGGTTATGCTGGAGGTACGGGACGTAGAAGGCGGTGAAGACAAGATGGGGTAGTAATATAGTTGGAGGACGTGTGATAAGATGGTCTGTTGGTGAATCTCGTGGTAGTAAAATTAAATGTATATTGCCTAAAGTAACAGGTTATAAAATATCCATTAACTTTATATCCACTTTTCAGATTACATCTTTCATATGTTAAAAACTCGAGAAAAAAAAACGTAGGGTACTTCGATTAGAATTAAGCAACAAAAACTTATCAAAAGTATGTGGATAGTCAAAGTGAACTATTCTTAAAATTTAGTTATTTACTAAATTAAAAAATACATAAAATTTTACTTTTAATAATACTTTCTTTTACTACACGTGCACGGGTTCAAAGACTAGTTTTTTTATTACTTAAAATTACAAACTCAACTAAAAAGTCAATTTTATGTAACTTTTATAATATCTAATAATAAAATAATTTATTAAAAAAACTTTATTTTAATAATTTTGTCAATATAATTAATGTAAATGTTGAATATGATAAAAATATTACTCGTAATTTTAAATATGTTTTACTCTTTAAAAAAAAATTCCTTTTAAAAAAATTCTTTTTAAAAAGACGATACAACTTTATTAGTACTCTAGTACGGGTCAGAGAAGGTCAGAGTACGGGTCAAGAAATATAAATAACTTCTTCACAATTTACAATATAAATCATTATTAGAATTTATAAATATGTAAAAGTCCTATATAAAATAATTAGCTAATTGGTTTGTCGAATCAAGTTTTATGCTAATCAAGTTGTATCGGGTTCGAGCACGACTTAAATTATTCATCCTGGTATTTCAAATTCTAAAAGCTTTGTTTGCATTTTCTAATTTTACTTTTTGTGATATTTCTTTTATTTTTATTTGCATTACTTTAGCTAATTAGTTTTATTTACATTTTCAAAATTGTCTTTTAAAAATTAAATCATAATTATGGACTCATAAAACTCACAAAACACATCTAAGAGGTCAAATTGTTTAATAGTGAGTCGAAATCACCAACAAGAAACCCAAACAACAAACTGAGACGACCGCACCATATAACATGAACCAATGGGTGACTTTCATCCGTCACATTTACAAAACATGCAATGAGTCGGCCAACCAACTTTTTGTATGGACCAATCGACCGACCTCCACTTAATTTCCCCGACTAACCCCCCCCCCCCCCCTTCCACAACCACCACGACTCGACTATCACTACCAATTTCAACATAAATCGTATATTCAAGAAATTATTCCCTCTGTCACGGTGATTAATCTGCCTTCGGTTTGGTACAAAAGACCAAGAAAAGAGGATTAGTCAATTATTATATAACAAGTGTATTAACAAATTTAGTGCATGTGGAAGATTCAATTGTTCATCAAATATATTCCTAAAATAAAAATACAAATAAATAACTGAAACTAAACCTGGCAAACGGTTCAATCGGATTAGACTCGGGTCGGGCCAGTTCAAATCTGGTCAATTCAGGACTTTCAGTGATTTCGGGCTAATTCGCGTTGGATTAGGTCATTTCGGGTTTCGGGTTTATTGGTCGAGTCTGTTTTGGGCCAAGCGGGTCGTGTCATTTTCGGGCCAATGAATAAGAGAGAAAAAGTCAGTTCAAGTCTTTTCGATTCAATTAGTGCTATGTTTTGTCGGGTAATTTTCTGGTTAGGTGGTTTCGGAACGAGTGAGTTAAAGTCAAGAAAACTCGGGTCATGTTCGGGTGGGATACTTTCACATAAAAAGTACAATTATTTGTTGACTTCGAGTTCTACTCCGTTATCTACGTCATTTGGGGTTGCCATTTTCGGATAAGTAAGTACGTCTGTTTTTTGAAAAAATTATGAAAAAGATGGGCGTAACAAAATTAAGTAAGTTTTAATTTGTTATTGGCGTAATGTTTTTATGGTAAAATGATTTTAGTTATACAAACAACAACAAAAATATAAAAATCGGGGTAGGTATTAATTCCCAATAAATCGATATTTAAAATTGCAAGAAACGTTTTAGAAAAATGAAGGGCAAAAGAAAAAAGAAAAAGAAAAGGTTAAAATAATAAATATATCAAGTTGTTTATTGGATCAACAAAAGTAGGTGAAGATATTTTGGAGAGCGTTGAAAATTGAAAGGAGAAACAGGAAACCCTAGAAAATTCAAAGCAAGCGCCGCATAAGAGGTATTGTGATTCCAGATCTTAATTCTAAAATTAATTTTGCAATATCAATGCCTTAATCATCATTAGTTGATAATTATCATAATAATTAAGATATTATTGATTTAATTATGGATTTTTTTGCTGCTTATTATTGAATTTTTGTTGCTGGATATTGTTTCAAATTAGATGGCTGGGAGAGTAAAAAAGGGCGGGAAAAAGGTTGCTAAGGATGTCAAGACATCTGACAGTGACAGGAGGGCGGGAATGAAGGTGAAGTGTAGCTTTTGTGATCTCCCTTTCAAAGAAGAAGAAGAAGAAGAAGAAGAAGAAGAAGAAGAAGATGATGATGATGATAATAATAATAATAAATAACACAACTTAATATAATTTTACCACGACTTATTATATTTTGTCACAACTATAATTTTGCCACGACTTATTATATTTCATATGTCTAAGTTTTTCCCGCCTAATTTCATCTATAATTCGATAATTTGTGGGTGCCAAACACTAAGTATTTTATTTTATTTTTGAGAACGACAATAAGTATATTTTTATACGGAATATACTTGAGACAAGTAAAATTTCAAAAATTGTGACTACATACAACACTACCAACATGGATGTCACTACATTAATTTAATAGATCGTTATTCATTATTTTCATTTTTGCATTCTTATGGGATGTAGGTGCAGGAACAACATTCTTCTTTGCCTTTTTTTGAGATGCCGGAGCAGCATTCTTTATATTTTGTTTTCTTTGACTTGTTAAAAGCCGTGATTACTTTATTAGACCTACTAAAAAAACAATGGTGTTTAAGTCATAATCAGGTGCTAATGTCGTCATTATTACTACAATTAAGAAGCATAACGGTGAAAGAAGTGACATATACAACTTGTACAGCATTCTGACATCAATCACATCATCAATTACTACAATTAAGAAACAAGACGGGACAACTTGAAGAACATTCTGACATCAAACACATTATCAATTATCTAGAATAAAGTAAAAAACAGTAATAATGTTTCAGTATTATCATGAAAAATTTGGTGGAAGATGATTGATCAGCTGATAAATGTAACAAGATCAATGAATTAATCTATTCAATTTGGGGGTGGATTTTGGCTCTTATTTATCTCAATGGGTTACTTCTATGGTAGCTTTTGAGTCATAGTATTTTGATTTTAGTTTTCATTAGCCTGTGTTATTTGCCTATTGTACTATAGTTATGCTTCCAATGTTGATGTGCTGATTTTTTTACATCTGATCGTTGCAGCCGCAGCTAAGCTGTGTTTCAGTTACCACCCGACCTACATTGTCTATCATAGGAACCTAAGTAATAGATTCAATCTTGCTGATCTTCCTGGCATAAGGTCTAAATTCGGAAGAAGATTTATGATCCACGGGATTTTTGGGGATAATTTTCACGAGATTAAAGTCACTAAGTTTCCACTTTTCGAAGTGGAAGACAGCGTGGTTCAGACTCTTGTGAGTGTCTCACCAGAATTTTATGCCAATGGTGACGTGAGTACTGATAAGGCAGTTGTCAAGCACAGAGCAAGGAGTGTAGCGTGGAATCATGCTAGGTATCTGTCATTTCTGACATATGAACAATACTGGCCATGGACCATTAATCTGTACAATTATTTCGGAATAGGCGGTCTTCTGGCACATATACGTAAGTCCGCTTCCTTCCATTTTTCCCTCTTCCCTCTTCTTATATTAATACAACATACGCGCGGAGCATTCGTCTACAACTAAACCTACTGACTGCCTATTGTAAACCTCATAGTCGCGAACTCACGATTCCCATCCCACTATCCCACCACCCCTGCAACTACTGACAGGCGATCGGAGCAGTATAGTGCTTCATCAACTAGTAGATATATAATTTATTAAAAAGTGAAAATCTAAATATTACCTTTTGAAAATGAATTTTGTTGAACTTGAAAGTTCATATTCATGTTTTTTTTTTTTTTAAACTGAGAATTTTGAGTTTTTGGTTGGAAATTGTGGGTTTTGATTTGAAAACCAAGAGTTTTAAGATGAAAATTATGGGTTTTTAAATTAAGGTTTTGTATTTAACTAGCCCAAAGTTTTTGTTTGATAATTGATTATCTGAACTTCAAAACTTCCACTTTTAATTGCAATGAATGGAATCGTTATTTGTTTATCCTTCTGCGTTATTGTTTTGTAAAGTATGAGCATGATTTTAAGTTTAAAGACTAGTAAATTTGGTTTGCTAATTTAGTGTTTTAGGGTGTTTTAGGATGTTTGCTCTATTCATAGAAGTAGGATTTTTAATTTGAGCGTGTTTTAATATTAAAACGCGAGATATGATCGTTATTAACGACGAGCCTGACGGTTGGGACGATGCATTGGAAATAGTAGAGGGGGTTCATTGAATGGTTGATTGGAATTTGGGCTTATGTTTAGTTGGGCCTGTCTTATAATAATATTAGTCTTGATATTCTGGGCTGCCTTTGGGGTGGGGGTTCATTAGATGGTTGAGTGGAATTTGGTTTGTTTTTCTTTAAATGAATGAATTATTTTACGGTCACAAATTTATTATGTCTTACATCCCTATTTTTTCAACATCA
The DNA here is from genome assembly GCF_048544455.1 of Silene latifolia. Taxonomy (NCBI): domain Eukaryota; kingdom Viridiplantae; phylum Streptophyta; class Magnoliopsida; order Caryophyllales; family Caryophyllaceae; genus Silene; species Silene latifolia. The sequence goes on along the minus strand of NC_133530.1, from coordinate 22,648,440 downwards.
TTATTCAAATATAATGTGAAACTAGTTTGAATGGTCATAGCAAAATGGTACTTAACTTAGTAATAAAAAAATAAAAAATGGTTATAATGGCATGAGATAAATATGGTAGAAAATTAAACATTTTAATTGAATTAATTTATTGATAATTTGAAATCATATCATCATATAAATTACGTACACGGAGTAATATTTTATTTGTACGAATATTTCTCTCTTTTCAAATCAAATGTTTAATTAACTATATCATTATAATAAGTAAGAGATTTCATTAATATTGACCATTTTATGAGTATTTTTCCCACCTAAAAAAATGTTAAAACTCGAAAAATTAACACTACGATTTCACTAACGTGGTTGTCACTAATGATGTCATTATTCCTCCTGGATCAGTTATTAGTTCTACATCTCATTTGTCTGAAAATGTTATACCTGTTGTGAGAAAAATTTGGGACACCCTAAATCTTGCTTATGAGGGAACGTCACAAGTCAAAAAGTACCGTGTTGATCTTCTCATGCAACAATATGAGATGTTCAACATGGGAAAAGATGAGTCAATTAATAGTTTGTCTTCTCGTTTCTCTAATATTGTTAATGACCTCAAGAGTCTAGGTAGAAACTTTGAATCCGAGGATTTAGTACGTAAAATCCTTCGTAGCCTATCTGAAAAATGGCAACCGAAGGTTACGGCTATTGAGGAAGAGACCTTTCCTTGCTATCCCTTGATGAACTTATGGGCTCACTCATGGCTCATGAGTTAACTCTCATGAAGCGATCCGGTGAAAGCTCTAAAGGGAAAGGACTTGCTCTTTATGCTCTCTCAAGTGATGAGGAGGATGAAGATGACGAGTTTGCAATGTTCACTAAAAACATTGTTGGCATGATTAATGGTCGAAACTCACAAAGGTCTAATAACTATACTAGCAAACGACGCTTTCCCAAAAGAAAGTCTACTTCCACTGTTGGTTGCTTCAAATGTTGTGACAAAGGTCACCAAATCAAAGAATGCCCAAAGTGGAATGACATTAAGTCTAAAGAAAAGCGTGAGTTTTCTAAAAGAGAATACAAAAGCAAAGTAATGACTGCCATTTGGGGAATGTCTGATTCTGACGAGTACGATGTCCTTGAGAAAGAATTGGATGCCAAACTTAGCATCTCATCTCAGTTAAGCAATGATGTTCCAAAGTCAACAAAGAAAGAAAGTGTCAAATGTCTTATGGCTCACTCCGTGGACTCAGATTCAGATTCTGACATTGAGGTAAATAAGCTCAAGAAAAAGGTTCGATCTTTCTCTAAAGACAAAATTTGTCATCTCCTAGACCAATTCATTGATAAGTGTCGTGTCCAAAGCAATAAATTAGAGGCTATGCAAACTGAAATTGAAGACATAGCCGAAGAAAATGTTGGTTTAAAAGAATGTCTAAATGAGGTAGATCAACCTAGTTCATCATCGAGTCTTGAGAAGGAGATTAAAAGGCTCCGGAAACAGATTCTGTTTCTTGCTAAAAGAGTTGATAAGATACATGCAACAGATCAGTGCAATGTTGCATCTGTGTCTAACAAGGGAGAAGAGTCCTTTAACAAAGTTGTGTCCTCACTAACCAAAGAACGTGACCAACTTTTGATTGATCTTGCAACATGTCAAAATGAAAAAGGGGATCTTGTCAAAATTGCTAAAATGTTAAATGATGAGTCAAGTCATGTTAAAAGTGCTTTAGATCGAGTACAAAATTCAAATGATGATCTTCTCGTTCAAATTGAAACTATGAAAAAGGCTGAATAAATCCATGCAACAGATGATGCAACTGTTGCATCTGGGTCTATGAAGAAAATTGAGACTCTCACAAAACATGTGTCTTCACTAACTAAAGAACGTGACTCTCTGTTAGCTGACCTCACCTTGTGCGCAACTTGAGCAAATTGGCTTATTGCTTAGTGATGAAGTAACACATGCTAAACATGCTTTCGACAAAGTAGGTCAACTAAATCTTAATCATCTTGCTAAAATTGAAAAACTAACCAAAGAGCTAGATGAGGCTAAGATGTTCTATTTGAAATGGGAAGGAAGTCAGAATGTCTTGGAGTTTCTTCTAAAACAATCTCAAGAATATGAAAACCGTGCAAAAAATGTTGGACTTGGTTTCAAATGCAACAGTTCTACGCACTGTTGCACTCGAAACCAAGACCCAAGCGTGACTGATTTTCGAAGAAGAAAGTATGTTGGCCTTCCTGAGTACATTATTTGCAACTACTGTGGTAAAACTGGTCATGAGTTCAATGGTTGTGAAAAGAGAGTCCTTGACTTAGAAAGAAGCACTAAAGTGGCTAAACATGTTTGGATTAAAAAGAAAGAAGTCAAGAAAATTGTTGTCAAGAAGGAACCCAAACTTGTTTGGGTTCCTAAACTAAACGTTTGATTTCTAATAGGCATTATCGAAAGGCAGCAGCAATTGGTACTTAGACCGTGGATGCTCTCATCACATGACGGAAGATGAAAGCCAATTCCTTTCGCTAGAAGCTTACGATGGTGACTTTTGGTGACAACAAACGAGGTGAAATCATTGGTATTGTAAAAGTTGGTAAGTCAAAGTCACTATGCGTTGACAAAGTGTTGCTTGTCAAAGGCTTAAAACTCAATCTTCTAAGCATATCACAATTGTGTGATCGAGGTAACATCGTTGAATTTCTTGCTAGTGAATGTAGAATAATTGATGGAAAAACTAGAGAACTCATTCTTGAAGGTAAACGTGTCAAAGATGTTTACATGACTAACTTATATTCATTGTCGAGTCAAACACTATCATGCATGAGTGTTCAAAAGAATGACCCTTGGCTTTGGCATAAACGACTTTGTCATGTAAATGCTAAAACACGTAATACCCTTAAGAGGCTTGATCTAGTTGATGGCATTCCTAACATCAAATTTGAATTTAAATCACTTTGTGACGATTGTGTTAAAGGTAAACAAGTAAAATGCTCTTTTAAATCCAAAAAGATTATTAGCACTTCCTTGCCTCTTGAACTCATTCACATAGACTTATGTGGACATATGCGTATTGTTAGTAGAGGTGGAAGTCGCTATATTTGTGTCATTGTTGATGATTTTACAAGATTTGTTTGGCTTCTTTTCTTAAGTTCTAAAGATCAAACTTTTGATGAATTCTTAATTTGGGTTAAAAAGGTCCAAAACAAATTTGGTTATAAACTTGTCTCCTTGAGATCCGACCATGAAACCGAATTTGAGAATTTGTCATTTGAGTCTTATTGCAATGAGCACGGTATTAGTCACAATTTTTCGGCTGCAAGAACCCCTCAACAAAATGGAGTTGTGGAACGAATGAATCGAACTCTTGAAAATATGGCTAGGACCATGCTCATTAGCTCTAAAGTGCCAAGAAACTTTTGGGTCGAGGCCGTTAACACATCTTGTTATATCTACAATCGTGTCATGATTAGAAAAATCATTAAGAAAACTCCTTATGAATTATTACGAGGAAGAAAGCCTAACATCTCACATTTAAAGTGCTTTGGTAGTAAATGCTTTGTGCACAATAATGGAAAAGACAACCTAGGCAAATTTGATGCTCGTAGTGAAGGTGTTTTTGTTGGTTATTCCGATCATAGTAAAGCTTACAAAGTTTATAACAAGAGAACCATGAAAATGGAGGAAAGCGTTCATGTAATATTTGACGAATCTAGTCTATTTGTTTCAAACACTCAGGTTAATGATGAAAAAGATGATGAGGAAGACGATGACTTCGAAATTGGAATGATACATCATGACATGGATCAAGTAGTGGAAGAAGCTGAGCAACAGTTGGAGCCACTGTTGCTTGAGGAGGCTGGCCAAAATCCAGGGGGAACTAACCCTCCCTCATCTCAAAATGGAGCTAGCTCATCCAGGAGGAATGAGGAATGCAGTGAACCAACCACTAACCAAACTGAAACCAATCCACAAACACCCTCACAAAATATTCCCCATGCAACAGTCCGTGCAACTGTTGCATCGGAACCAAACGAAACAAACGAGGCCTCTAACACTCTTGTTCCAAAGAAATGGAAGCATCAAGGTTCCCATCCTCTGTCAAACTTAACCAGTGAACTTACCTCGGGAATCAAAACCAGATCATCACTCCAAAACCATTGTGCGTTGGAAGCATTCATATCACAAATTGAACCCATAAATATCACAATGGCACTATCCGATGAATATTTGTTGTACATTATTGTATATGTTGATTGATTAATCGGTAGAATCTGTGTAATTATTTTGTAGAATTGCGAAATTAAGTAATTTGTACAATTTGTTATGAGACATGATCTCATAGGTGTTATTAGGAAGGAATCAATACATATATATAAAGTAGAAACTTTTCGAGCGATATTAGAGAGTCCAACTTTTTTAGAATTTCTAACAAGAGTAGATTTCGAAAAAAAATTAATAAAATGATCGTAATAAAAGTAGATTTTCTTAATATTTTAATAAAATTAACCCAATATAAGTAGGTGATACTAAAATACACAATAATGTAACTAATTATATGGTATATTAATAACATAAACATTATTCGTATACTATATCTTAAATTTCATTAGTCATACTAAATGATAAGTTAACTTAAACCTAAAAAAATAGCTTAAAAGGTAACTGAAAATTAAGAATGATAATTTAATTGATCAAGTAAAAAATGTTTGGCAAACTAACTTAATATAGCTGGGTTTTTTTTTTGGTAAAATGATACTCCAAAAGTACATAATAAGTTTTCTATATTTAATATTTTAAATTGGAGGAATAAAAAACACAGGTAACTTATTTCTCATTTCTCACTGCTACTCTTATTTTGGCAAATAATTTATCTATCAAGTATTTCAAAAAAAAAATTAAGATAAATGAAATTTTGGTCAAAAGCTTATTTCTTTGAAACAAAGCCTAAATATTTTTCATAATCTCCCGACCTTCCTCATATCTAATTAATTACTTCTTGTTTTTTTTCTGCCAATGTTTACTTATTTTTGACCCTATTGTTAGGAGTTGATCTCAAAATCCTTTTTTTAATTTTATAATCTCCATTATAGCTATTGGTTCAGAATAAATATTAACAATTTGGCATTGTAACACAAGGTACATATATATACTCCAAAATCATGAATAACAGAACAAAAATTATTGTTAACTCTACAATAAGAAAAAAACATTTGTCTTGGATGTAGCGAATATAAATAAATTTTTACGCTCAAATTGAATTTTAAATCATGTCAACCATGAGTGTTATAAATAGGTAGAATAATATCAGAATTGTTTGAGAAAGCTGTAGAATATATGAGTACATGACATTTAAATAGAACGAAGCTATTTTAAGATCTCTCCAAGTTGAAGCGGTTATGGTTTTGAAAATTTTTACCTGCAACAACAAGAAGACCTACATCCGTCATGTCTTATCCCTCATATGTCATCCTTGCTTTTAGGAGTCGTTTTTTGTTTTCATTATGCGGGATTTGGTAGTGTTTTAGTTGGTGTAGACTTTGGGAGTAAGATTCATTATTTTTTAGGAATTTCGCACTAAATGTACTTCATCCTCATTGCTTCTACACAATCGTCAAAACGGAAGTTTGACCATGATTTTCGACATATTAATGGTCAAAGTTATAAAAGTTTAACCTCTAAGAAACAAGGCGGAAGATGTTTAAGAAGGGAAGGGAGTATACATAATGAATTTTTTAATATAACTCATAATGGTATGCTCTACCAAGTGTGGTAACATTAACTCCATAAGAGGATTATCTAACGGGATCTGTCATATTATCAATCGCCTTGGAAAATTCATAGTAGAAGCGAATATACATACGGATTCCAAAGTCGGCAAAAGGTACTGAACCCGAGGATAGTAATGACTTCCTCTGATATAAATATTCTTTTCATTCTTAAGCAGAGACAATATACGTCGAGGCCATGCTACTTAGATGTGACAAACAGATCTGGTCGTGTCGGGTTCAGGTGTCACATTTAAATGGATCATAAACTCTTCAACAAAAAATCGACCCAATTAAATCGCGTATCGTGTTCGTGTCGATCCAGTTACATTAATGGGTAATCAAGCCTCAACCCTAATCCGTTAATTTCGTGTCGTAGTTTCGTGTCATGTCAATATTTGGAAAGTGTAAGTATATTTATGTAAGGATCAAGAAAAATTGGGATTGATTTAGTAGATAGGTTATTCGGGTCGGGTGCGTGTGTACAGTGCTCAACCTAAACCTAGCCCAATTAAATCTCGTGTCGTGTTCGTGTCGACCCGCTTGTATAAATGGGTCTTTAAATGTCAACCCAAACCCGTTAATTTCATGTCGGATTCGTGTCGTGTTTTCGTGTCATGCCATTATTTGCCGGCTCTAATAATGCTGCGCCATGACAATAAACAAGAGTTAGGAACAGTGACAAAATCATGTTTAAATTTATCTGTCAAAACCAGTTTTTATTAATGGCCAGCTTTATGTACAAGCGTTCATCCAAGAGATTAAGGTTCTACATCAATGATAGAGACCAAATGTATCAAGGCCACAAGAAGGACATTATTTATAAAGAAGTTTTCACAATTTGCCAAATTAAGATGTTGTATTATATATTTTGCATGAAGTTTTTAAGGATAAGTAGTCAAAGACTATTTCGGTTAAAAACTGATGGTGCTTAGACAATAAGAACGGTAACACTATAATCCAACTATATCTCTGAATGTTAGTATACAACTGATATAGTTAAATACCAAATGCCACAACACTTTAGTTGCATTTTTGTTATAGGAACTAATGATTAATCTGTCCTCATCTAAATCAACCCCCGAAATTTTGTTTGCTCTTATTGTTAACATAGTTTGACTTTTTGTTAAATTTAATAGTTTTCTATTACCAGACCATGGAAACGTAAAATAACGTTTTCAGCGGTGCCATAAAATATATACTACTTAATCGACATTATTATACTAACTTAGTAGCCCGACTATTTAAAAAAAATGACATAAACTACTAACTAATGTTGTCACATATGATGCAACTAGGTGCCCGTGCATTCTATATAATAGAATCAGAGATATTTTGATTGTGTTTAAAGATTACTAATTCTATTGGAATTCAGTTTGGATTTGATTTTGCGAGATGTTTATACGGAGTACTAATTACTATAACTATGTTACTTGATGTTATACTAATTGATGACAAAACTTTTTTGCTAAAAGCAATAACAGATTTTTTTTTTCATCAATGACAATATAGTATGAATTTTTTTTATTAACTTAAAATATATTAATTTTTAATGATAATCCTAATGGGAGCCCCGAGCATTGCACGGGCTTTCCAACTAGTAAGAAATATGGTATATATATCATATATCTTATTCCTTCCTAGTAGGTGTCGTGTTAGATACGACTATACGAGAATTAACAATACGGGTGAAGATCATAAACAATCACATACCACTCAGTTGAGTATCCGAAATCATGTTGTTAATATCCGATCAAATACTGAAAACAAAATTAGCATACTATATGAAGTCACTATAGTAATTCTTCGGTCTCAATCATTCGTTTACCTTTTTTATACTTTGTGAGGAGTAGTATTTTAATGAAAGGTAAACAAATGATTTGGACAGAGGGAGTATAAAATTATAAATACAAAATAATTTGCTAAAACAACAACTACCAGATCCAGCAACAGGATGATTGCGCCTTGGTGCCGGATAAATCTTGTCTAGAATCGGCAGTACCCGAAGAATGATACGTGCGGGTGTCAAGCGAATAGAAGACGATTCCATTACCAAAACGACGTGGCAGATATATTCGATTTGCCATCTCGCTCTTATCCGCCTTAAGGGAATAAGATGATGCAGCACTTAGGAACAAAATGTAGTCACCCAATGTATCTAATTCAATCCAACACTTGTTTGATATGTCAAACTTAAACACTTCAAGACACCTTCCTGATTCTTTGATGAAAACCGAAACAAGTTCTCCATCAAGCTCAACTAAATAACCCGAGTCAAATATTGTATCTTCATCTTCAGTAAATGGATGTTTGTAAACATGCCAGATTGTTTCTCCTTGTATAAATTTGAACTCCCCTAGGCAACCATCCCTCCCAAGAAAATAGAATGCGTTATTATGATACTTTGGACCGGTTTTAGAATTAGGACGAAACTCAATATCCTTATCGGGATCAAACTCGGTATCATAGTCCTCCCACTCCCCATTTTCGGCTTCAAAACAAGAAAAATCAACTCGTGAAACCCCACTAATTGCAACAGCCAAAAAATCAGAAGAAGTAGGACAAGTCGAAAATCCAATACGTACGGCCTGCCTACAAAAAGGATACTTCCAGGTCTCCGGGGCAAAAGCGAAAGGGTACATGTATCTTAGAGTAAATTTTTCACATTGTAATAGAAGCGAAATAGGACGGCCTGCCTACAAATGTTCCGTTGTTGTCCTTAGGGAAATATTTTCAAATGGATCTAACAGTTCATATGTTCCGTTGTTGTCCTTAGGGAACATGAACAAAGGGTACCGACATTTAGATCGCCATTGGGATATCGGGTTTACCTCGTAAAGTGTTTTACAAGTAAGACGAAAATTCATATAATCCAACAAATTCATGCAATTTGCAATCGATTGTACGATGTCAATAGGAAGTTCGTATAGCAGGGGCCCTGATTGCTGCAGCTCTTGGGTATCATCTTCCACTTGCTCTTGAAACTCATGATTTATCTCGTCCTCAATTTGCTCTGATGTTTCATTCATCGGTGGCTTCCCTTCCCATCTCGGCGACAACGGCCTGCATATTTTACAATAATTTAGCTTATTTGTTCAATTCAATATATTGTTGGGGATAAAATTCGCAACTTTTATCAAGGGACACATGGCATGATCTAATGGGCCAATATCAAGGTTTGAGGATCGCTGACGTGGCAATAGAAAAACCACTAGATTATCTTGAAGAAACACATATGAATGATGTGCAAAAACGTGGCAAAGGAAGGAGTCAAAATAACTGCCCCTACTTTTCAGGAAACGACTTCTAGAAATCAGGAGCCTAACACGGAGGAGCCTGCGGCAGTCAAAACCCTAGGAGAATATCTATAAAAGGGAGGAGCATATACTTCAGAGAGGACACGGATCAATTTTAAAAAAGAGAAACATCACTGTATTTCATTGCTTGCTACGAAAACCTTCGGTCATAGTGAAAATACTTGGCGGGATTCCGACTCCCCCCGCGGTTGTTCCTACATCGGGTTTTCCGCGTCACCAAAATTCTCTCGCGTCATATTTTTCCCTTTCGTTGTGTTTTACCTTTGCTCATCGATTTCGTTATTTTCCTAAAGTCAGAAACGATCACTTTGACCCCCACAGATTAATATCTAACTGGTAAATTTTTACCCAAAACAATTTGGCGCCCACCGTGGGGCCTCAGTGATCAATCTCTCATAAAGTTGAAATTAAGCAATCCGTCCGTCATCATGTCTGGAGCCAGCGCAAGTTCGTCCAGCACCCAGGGGGTATCCTCCCAATCTTCTGGGGGAAGATCTCTTCCAGCAAGCGCAGGATCAGTCACCGCATCGTCAGCAGCCAGCCAGATGGCCTCGGTCAGCGCATCCCCGAAAGCCATGCCACCACCTTTCAAGCCACCCCAAGCGCCTAAGGCGTCAGCAGCACCCGGTGTTACGAGATCCAGCAGGGAAAGCAGCCCCAGCAGGACCCAGATCCAGGCGACTGCATCCGGAGGAATCCATCAGGAGACTGCATCAGGAGGAGTCCCGAAGAAGTCAGGAGCCTCATCACCAGACCCAATGCGAGTGGTGTTGGAAGGAATGGATACCCTGCACCGAGCCATCGAAAGCCTGAGGAAGGACAACCAAGACCTCAGGAACCAGATCGCAACAAGAACTGTGTCCGGGACCTCGTCGATTCTTGTTGCCTCCACCTTCTGAGGCCCCAATTTCGGTCACCAGCGCGGGCCCCAGGCAGATCCCATCGGAGCTGATCACTAGACTGGATCTTGAAGGAGTACCACCCAGAGGAGCCATCGAGCCCAGTGGATTAGGATTCCTGTCTTTTGATCGACCATTCAGCTTGCAGCCAACCCCAGGTAGTGCTTTGTCTAATAGTCAGCCGGGAACTAACTCGCAATTTTTTGCAGGAACACCCGTCCAGCAGGTGGCAGGATGGAATCCAGGACCCAGCACCGGCATGATGAACCCAGCAAGCGGACATTTCTCCGGAGGGACCTGGGTGGGAGGAACCTCTCCTCAGCAGGCACCAGAATGGCAACCAGGAACCATCATCCATGCAACACCTTTGGCAAGTCAGCCAGGCAGTCAATTCCCAGGAGGATCCTGGATGGGAGGTACATCTGTTGGCTCTTTTCCACCTGTCTCTAACCCTCTTGCAGGAACAGGCAGCTTGCTGGAACAGCAATACCAGGAATTGAGGGACCTGGTTTACAGGATCCCGGGTGTAGCGCGACCCCTGGAGAAGATAACACGAGATAGCTACGCAGACTCCCCTTTCGTGGATGACATAGCCCTTGTCGGTGTCCCGAAAGGATGCGTGCCGCCAGCCATGACGCTTTACGACGGAACCACGGATCCTCTTGACCATATCAATCACTACAAGCAAAAGATGATGGTGATCACCGCGACGGGCTCCTTGAAAGAAGCCTGTATGTGTAAAGGGTTTGGATCCATCCTGTCCGGAGCAGCCTTGCAATGGTTCGTCAGCCTGCCAAACAGGAGCATAACCTGCTTCGCCGACTTAGTCAATGCCTTCCACCAGCAGTTTGCCAGCAGCCGCAGACCAGAAAAACAAACCAGCGACCTGTACCGGATAGTGCAGGGACCTGAGGAGGCCACCAGAGATTTTCTGAACAGGTTCAACAGAGAAAAGGTGGCAATTCCCCGGTGCGACATAGCCACAGCCATAGAAGCTTTCCGCCAAGGGCTCCGCCAGGATTCAGACTTGTATAAAGATCTGACCAAGTACCCATGCACTACCTTCGAGGAGGTGCAGACAAAGGCAATTGCAGTCATGCGGCTGGAAGAAGACTCAGGGCCCAGGAGAGCAGCTTATGGCACAGATCCTACATCCAGAAAGGCACCTGTGGAGAAGCAGAATGAAAGAGCCAAACCCTACAGCAAACCTGTGAACAAAGTATCGGAGGGCCCAGGAGGAAAGAACAACTCAGAGCCACCTCCGAAAGTAAGTGAGTATAAATTCTCAACCAATCTTGCAGGTGTACTCAAGGCCCTAAAAGAGATCCGGGGAGTCAGGTGGCCCAGGAAGCGGGTTGACGAGCGTCCTAACGATAAGAGAGACTCCAGTAAAAGGTGCGAATATCATGATGACATCGGCCATGACACCGACGAATGCTACACCTTGAGAAAGGAAGTCAAATTCCAGTACGATCGAGGAAACCTGGACCACCTATTGCCAGGAGGCTCCACCAAAGTTCATTCCGCTAACCAGGTTCTGCCTACTCCTCCACCTGTGTGCACTAGAATTGTAAATGTTATTACAGGAGGCTCGAAATTGTGCGGCCTAACCTATTCAGCAGCCAAAAGACATGCCACACAAACCAAAGGAGATAAGCCAGAGCTTTCCTGCAGAATCAGCCGCCAGGACCTCCCTACAGTCACCTTTGATTAAACAGACGCTCAAAACGCCCCAGAACAACACCACGACGCTCTGATCATCACCCTCCCCATAGAAAACTGTGAGGTACGGAAGATCCTAGTGGACACAGGAAGCTCCGTCAACCTAATTATGCTGGAAACACTGAAGGTCATGGGGTTCAGCGAGAAGGACTTAACAACGAAAGAGGTACCCCTAGTCGGTTTCAGTGGCGAAACGAAGCACTCTCTAGGAGAAATCGTCATCCCAACCTATGCCAAAGGAGTCAATAAACAGGTAAGGTACTAGGTTATCGATGGGCCCTCTACTTATAATGTGATTCTTGGCAGGCCCTGGATCCACGAAATGAAGGCGGTACCTTCAACTTACCACCAATGTTTGAAGTTCCCAACGCCTTGGGGAGTGCAAGAGATACGTGGGGATCAAGAGGAAGCTAAAAATTGCTACAAGATAGCCCTAAAACCAACAGCCAGACCGCCAGCATAGCAATTACAGAGCCAGAGCATCCAGGAATAGTACGTCGAGCCACCTCAGGCAGAGCTAGACGAGGTCAGCCTGGATGATCTGCAACCAGAGCGAACCCTACTCATCGGATCAGAATGCACAGGTGCAATCCGTCAGGAACTTGTTCAATTATTGAGAGCTAACATGGATTGTTTTGCCTGGTCCCACAGTGATATGGTAGGAATAGATCCAAGTATCATAACACACAAGCTGAGTGTGGATCCAAGCTATAAACCTATCCAGCAGAAGAGGAGGAAGATTGCTCCAGAGAGGAACCAGGTCATTAACCAGGAAGTAGACAACCTGCTCGCTGCTGGAAAAATCAGGGAAGTGAAGTACCCGGAATGGTTATCTAATGTGGTGGTAGTCCCAAAAAAGAATGGCAAATGGAGGGTTTGTGTCGATTTCACGGACCTAAATAAAGCTTGCCCTAAAGATCCGTTCCCGCTGCCGCACATAGATGCTATGGTGGATGCCACAGCAGGCCACGAAATGCTCACATTCCTGGATGCTTGGAGTGGCTACAACCAGATCAAGATGCACCCTGATGATCAAGAGAAAACGGCATTCAGGTCAGAGCGGGGTATCTATTGTTATAACGTGATGCCCTTTGGTCTAAAGAATGCAGGTTCCACCTACCAGCGGCTGGTAAACACTATGTTCAAAGAGCAAATAGGCCGCACCATGGAGGTATACATCGACGACATGGTGGTAAAATCAAAGCAAGCTGCCCAGCACGTTGAACATTTGGCTGACACTTTCAGCACCCTGAGAAAATATGAAATGAAGCTGAATCCCTCGAAGTGCACTTTCGGAGTCTCCAGTGGGAAGTTCCTGGGATATATGGTCACCCAGAGGGGGATAGAAGCCAGCACTGATCAAATCTAGGCCATACTCCAGCTAGAGTCACCTCAAAAGCCGAAGGACGTGCAGCGTCTGACGGGACGGGTAGCTGCTCTGAACAGGTTAATAGCAAGGCCCTCAGGCAGGGGTACTTCTGGCCCACGATGCGCAAGGATGCTATGGAATACGCGAAAAAGTGTGATGCCTGTCAAAGGCATGCGCCGATCGACCACCGACTGCAGAACCCTCGCACCCGATTATTTCTCCCTGGCCCTTTATGAAATGGGGAATGGACATAGTGGGACCGCTGCCCAAGGCACCAGGAAACAAGGTCTACATGCTTGCCATGACGGACTACTTCTCCAAATGGATAGAGGCAGAATCATTCTCCCAAGTTACCGAGGCCCAGGTGATATCTTTTATTAAACGCAACATCATCTGTAGGTTTGGTATTCCATCTGAAATAATATGCGATAATGGGTCTCAGTTTATTGGCAATAAGACAGAAGCATTTTGTGCTAGTTGGAACATTTCATTGCAGAAATCTACTCCCAGAAACCCTCAATCTAATGGCCAAGCAGAGTCCAGCAACAAAATCATAGTGGAGAACCTCAGAAAAAAAAACTAGAGGAAATTGGGGGCAAATGGGCAGAGGAGCTACCACTGGTCCTGTGGGCTGACAGAACCACCCCTAAAGTGGCAACAGGACAAACTCCTTTCAGCCTGGTATTCGGGGCTGAAGCAGTTATCCCTTCAGAGGTTAGGGTTCCTACCCATAGATACGGGTGCCTGACAGAGGAGCGAAACCAGGTGGAAATGGCAAGCAGTCTAGACACGGTGGATGAACTCAGAACCAGCGCCCAGATCAGGATGGCCTCGTACAGGCAGACAGTAGCCAGGAGCTACAACAAAAACATAAAGGTCAGGACCCTACAATTGGGAAGGACCGTACTAGGTGGAAAGTATCGTCGGAAATGGAGCTTACAGGCTCATGACAATGAAAGGGCAAATGGTCCCCAGATCGTGGAATATTATCCACCTAAAGAAATATCACATCTAAAAGCGACTAGAACAGTCAGCAATTAGACATGCAATACGACCCCTCCAGGTTCCAGGTTTTGCTAAAGTGTTCTTGTCTTTCTAAGAGCCTCAATTTTCGAAGAGAACTTTAAAATCCTTTTCAGAGCTTCCAAATTAAATCTTTTGACTTCAAGTTATCGGATTATAATTAAATTTTCAGTATGCTTTAAACAAATTACCTTAAAATCTAAGTTTTATCAATAGTACGCTTCGGGCCTATTTTAAAATTTGTATGCTCTAGAAGATAGGAGCCTGAAAAAGCTAATCTGGTGGAGTTTTTATGTCCCTACACAGAGAAGCATGGACTTATGGCTAAGTACCCACAGATCGGATGAGCTAGGCTCCTGCAGTATTCAGCATCCGTGCAAGCGAGGTTCCTCTGAACAGAGGGGCAAGTAGATCCCAGAGCCTCCAATCAACGAAAGTCGGCAACAATACAACGAAAAAGGTGCACGCACGACAAAATAAAGGTACGCCAGAAAACGGCAGAATATTAACTAAAGCGCCTGAAACGGCAAAATATCAAAGTACGCTTCGCTCCCGTGAGAAAAGCCAAAACATACCGAAAATTATCCAAAAACTAACAAAGTTTTATGCCACACAGGGCCCAGAAAATAAATACTGAAAGTAGAAAGGGAGCTGGTTCAGGAGCCTCGTCAGTCCAACACAACACGCTCCACCTCTGTAGCAGGAGCTGGAACATTCCCAGGAGCAGGCTGAACAGCGGAGTTGCCCTCTGGAACCAGATTGTCAGCTGTGTGGGTTCCTCCCTGAACCTCTTCCTCCTCGGCAGCATAGAAGCCGTCGTCCTCCTCCAAGGCGTCAATCTCAAAGTCCGACAATATTCCCAAATCAACCTTCTCCGGAAAGGAGTCAGCAAACAGCCTTTCTTCCTCTTCCAGATCCCAAGACAGGTGCTTCCCCTCTTGAAACTCCCTGATGCAAGCAATCTTCATCTCCCAAGAAGAGCAGGCGGCAGCATCAGTCAGGGCCTTGGATAGATTGGCTTTCTTTTCTTTCAAGACCTTGTTCTCAGCAGTCAGAGAGTTGTTAACCTCCAAAACTTGAGCAAGCCACTCCACAGACTCCTTCAGGCTGATACGCACTGAGTCAGCCTCCCCTCGAAGACCAGCCTTTTCCTTTCTTTCCTCATCCAGCTGATCAAGAAGCTCCCTTTTAGGGATGCAAACACTTCATTCTTCCATGGCATCTTGAAGACTAGGAGGAGACAAAATCAGACAGTCCAGATAACTGATCAACAGGGAAATCACCACACTGATAAGGAGGGGGTTCAGGAGAGTTTTCTAAATTTCTATAACCATTTGTTAGGCCAGTCTCATCCCACAACCCCTGTCAGTCCCAGAGTAATGCAGCAAGGAAATAAATGTGATGAGTTGCATCATCAGATGTTACTAAAGCCAATTACTGATGCAGAAATCAAAAACATTATCTTCAGTATACCAGATGACAAAGCTCCAGGCCCAGATGGCTACTCTAGTCATTTCTTTAAAACTAGTTGGGATACTGTTGGAGGGGATGTATGTGCTGCAGTCCATGAATTCTTTAGGAATGGCAAAATGCTCAAGCAGTTGAATGCTACTAATGTTACTTTAATCCCTAAGGTGCCAAACCCTCTGACTGTAATGCAATTCAGGCCCATTGCATGTTGTAATGTGGTATACAAATGCATTTCAAAACTTCTTTGTGCAAGACTTGCTTTGGTTCTCCCACATATAATTTCTGTCACTCAAGGAGGTTTTATTCAAGGTAGAAGCATTATGGAGAACATTCTGATTTGCCAAGATCTTGTAAAACTTTATGGAAGGAAGAGTGTCTCCCCTAGATGTCTATTCAAAATAGACCTGCAGAAGGCTTATGACTCAGTGGAGTGGAGTTTTCTTTTTCAGATGCTGCATGAATTAAATATTCCAACTAGTTTCACTGCTCTCATTAAGGAATGTGTCACCACTGCCACTTATACCTTGAATTTGAATGGGGATAGCTTTGGCTGGTTCAAGGGACAAAGAGGATTAAGACAAGGTGATCCTTTGTCACCTTTGCTTTTTACCATTTGTATGGAATATCTTACAAGATTGCTATCCTATACTACCTCTACAATGGAATTCAGGTTTCACCCTCTTTGCAAACCAATGAAATTGAGTAGCTTAATGTTTGCAGACGATTTGTTGCTCTTCTCTAAAGGGGATGTGGGTTCCATTATGATCCTGCTACGCACTTTCTCGACCTTTTCTCAAGCATCAGGACTTCAGATGAGTAGGGGAAAGTCAAATGTGTATTTCAATGGAGTAGCTAGTGAAGTCAGAAGGGAAATAGTTCAGGTCTCAGGCTGCATTGAAGGCAAATTACCTTTCAAATACCTTGGAGTGCCAATTAAACCTGCTAAATTGTCAATCAAAGACTGCCAACCCTTGATTGATAAAGTTTTTGAGAGGGTTAGACAACTGGGAACCAAAAAGCTCTCGTATGCTGGGAGACTGGTGTTGATAAAAGCAGTATACAGAACTCTTCACTCCTACTGGGCTTCTATATTCATCATTCCAAAGGCAGTGCTCCTCAAAATTGAAGCAATATGCAGGAATTTCTTGTGGCATGGAGGAACTGAATATGCTAGAACCCCTACAGTTGCCTGGTCCAAGCTTTGCACTAATCAGAAGGAAGGGGGACTTGGCCTGAGAGATGAGTACAGTTGGAATAAAGCAGCAGTTGGGAAACTGGTCTGGTGGATTCAGGCTCACCCTTCTAAGCTATGGGTGCAATGGGTGCATAGTGTCTACCTGAAGGGACAAGAATGGGAGGATTATAACCCACCCCAGGATGCAAGTTGGACGTGGAAAAAAGTTTGTAAATTGAAGCAGGATTTTCAGCCAGCCTACCACCAGAATGAATGGGCTATGCTCCCAGGTAAGGAGTACACTATCAAGAAGGGGTATAGCTGGTTAAGGCCAACAAGCCAGGCTGTAAACTGGTCTCATATTGTTTGGACCAAATGGTCCATTCCCAAACACAGCTTTATAGCTTGGTTGTACTACCAACAAGGGTTTAATACCAAAGACAAACTTTACAGATTTGGTATTGTCCTTGATAGCAACTGTTGTATTTGTGCACAAGAGGAAGAGTCACCATCTCACCTCTTCTTCCAATGCCAGTACAGCAGGAGAATTATTCAGAGAATTCAGGAATGGACGGGTGTAACTATGTCTGCAACCAATACTCAGAATTGGTGGCAACACAGGAGGTTCACGAGACTGAAGAATGGGGTTCTGAATAGTATTCTTAATGCCACTATGTACTATATCTGGAACCAGAGGAATGCTAGCAGGCATGAGGGTCCTATAATCAGTCCTAGCAGGTGTGTGGTGATGATACAAGCAGACATCAGGAACAGGATGCAGCAACAATTGCAGGGTACAGTATCAAGAAAAGATAAGCATTGGCTTGAGAGATTGCTGCAATAGCTAGTTTGATCTACTATATGTTTTGATGTATGGTAGATGATATAGATGAGTTTGTGATAGGAGCATGGTTGTGAACAATTATTCTGTACATGGTTATTTGAGCATCAATATATTTTTTACATTTTACCAAAAAAAAAAAAAGAAGCTCCCTTTTTTCCGTCTGCAGGAGACGTACGTCATCTTCCAGCTTAGCAAGTTTCTCCCTAATAAGGAGAGATATCTGCAGCGACTGGCAGAAAGAAGGAAAATCCTCAATACGAAATTTTAACAAAAAAAAAAAAAAAAAAAAATAAAGAAGCAGGGAAAAAGATCTACCTCAAAGGCATGCTCAGCTTCCAGATCTGCCATCTCTTTTAGGGGCCTCTTCTCCAGCGACGAACGAGGACCAGGAAGCAGCAAGCGTTCCAAGTAAGGCCAGTGACCAAGGGCCCTGGACCTGCCAAACCCTTCTGAGAGCTTCAAGGTCATTTCGGGGAGGGGAGCATTAGGACCCTTAGGAGTGGAAACTTCCCTGGTCCCAGGAGGCAGCGATGCAAGAGGAGTAATTTCAACAGGCACCGAGTCAAAAGAAGTAGCAGGCTTTTTTGAGCAAGCAGCCTCGGCATCCAAAGAAGACTCGTTCTTTCTCTTAGAGGCAGGCTTGGGGGCACCTCCAGTGGCCCTCTTCCTCCTCTGAGCCAATATCATTTGCAAAGTAACCTTAGGCCTAGTAGAATCTAAGAACCAGAAATTTTCAGGAACCAGAAAATCAGGAAGCTGAAATAAAAAGCGAGAAATAAAGGAAAGGAAGAGGGTCATACCAGACGACATTTATTCTTCCTCCTCTTCCACAGCAGGGGTTGGTGCACCAGGAGAAAAACCAAGCAGACGGTTAAAGGAACGTTTTTCAGGAGACAGACCAAAGAGCTTCGTCAAGGAAGCTACTTCGTCCGACGAAGGAACTAGACGATTCAAACCTGCACAAAAAAGCAAGTAAAGAAAGTAAGAAAGCAAAGAGCAAAGGAACAAGCAATGGAAGGTACCAAGTACCTGCGGTAGATCTCCACTCGGAGAACAAATAGTCAACTGAAGGAGGAAGAGAACTAATTTCCACGAAAATGAAACGGCGGAACCAGTCAGCGTCGTTGGGTTTCGGAGGAAAGATTATACAGTGCTCCTCATTTTCCCTAACGTGCAAGGTCACTTGGCCGTGCCCCAGAGATCTCACGGTGAAGAGAGGACCCAGATCCCCGAGATCAATCCCAGAATCATACAAATCATTCATAATACAAAGAGGGATCAAAGTACGCCAAGCATAAGGAGCAACTTGACACACGGCGAGGTTATTAAAACGGAGGAAATCTTGAATTAACTTTGGAAAAGGAAACCTTAAGCCTAGAAAAAAGGGGTAATAGTACAAGCAAGTCCAACCCGGCCTACGAAAATCGGCCCTCTGACCCGGAAGCAGGACATGCACCACGACATCGTCAGAGAACCCAAACAATTCCTTGATCAAGGCAATGTCAGCCGGATCAAATTCGGAATCACAGGAATGAGTGGGAGTGAGAATAGAGGTAGAAGGAAACATGTCATTATGATTAAAACTCGGAACAGAAGAACCAGATGACCGAGTATATTTCCAAGCCATTGCAAAAAGAAAAGAAAGGAAGACGGAAGGTACCTGGCAAAGGGACGTGGCTTGAAGAGGAAGATGAAGATGAAAGAGAAAGATTTTTGGGAGATGGAAAGTAAAAGTAAAGTAAAGAGGAGAGAGGTATTAAAAGAGCTTATGGGAAATAGGGAAGCAAGTGGGCGGTTGGAGAGTAATGGGATGCGGCAGTTGAAGTGTCAGAGAAACTGAAAAGTCCAGTCTAGTCACGTCAATAAATTTTTGACGGCTCAGGAGACTGAAATTCCCGCCCAAGTGTACTTGCCCAGGAATTTGGGGGCAATTGTTGGGGATAAAATTCGCAACTTTTATCAAGGGACACATGGCATGATCTAATGGGCCAATATCAAGGTTTGAGGATCGCTGACGTGGCAATAGGAAAACTACTAGATTATCTTGAAGAAACACATATGAATGATGTGCAAAAACGTGGCAGAGGAAGGAGTCAAAATAACTGCCCCTACTTTTCAGGAAACGGCTTCTAGAAATCAGGAGCCTAACACGGAGGAGCCTGCGGCAGTCAAAACCCTAGGAGAATATCTATAAAAGGGAGGAGCATATACTTCAGAGAGGACACGGATCAATTGTAAAAAAGAGAAACATCACTGTATTTCATTGCTTGCTACGAAAACCTTCAGTCATAGTGAAAATACTTGGCGGGATTCCGACTCCCCCGCGGTTGTTCCCACATCGGGTTTTCCGCGTCACCAAAATTCTCTCGCGTCATATTTTTCCCTTTCGTTGTGTTTTACCTTTGCTCATCGATTTCTTTATTTTCCTAAAGTCAGAAACGATCACTTTGACCCCCACAGATTAATATCTAACTGGTAAATTTTTACCCAAAACATATATGCAAAATAAAGTAAGGCCTTACCCTTGATGATCCGGGGCCGTAAACCAAGTAGGGCCATAGTAAGACGTGAGAAAGGAGGGATGAGGAAATAAAATAGTGTAACTATCATCATTTAGACTGTATGAATACACTTTATCATCGTCGGGGCGAGCCAAGTATATAGAATTCTCGTCGGAGCGAGCCATTGTTAACATTCTTCATACACACAAAATTATAAACCATTCCACCATTTGGTAAAAGGGTGTAGCCGAGTGCATATATAACGCCTTCAATTGTAGCGGCTTTCTCTATCTCATAAACACTACCATTAAGCTCAGTGCATTGCTCGACCCAACTACAATCCTGGCTCGTTGTAGGCCTACATGAAAACATTTGGCCATCATCGAAAAACAATACTAGCAGACATGTTTCGGGATTATTAACAAGGTCAAGGGACGATGTCAAGAGGCAAAGTACGGGTATTATATCGTCTTTTGGTAATTCAGGGAGTTGTAAAAATTGGGACGTGACAGGATTCCAAAGAGAATAGATGGTGCAATCTTCGCGGTCTCTCAAGATCAACCAGCCTTGATTCGCAGCTACAATAGTGTTTCTGTCTAACTCTGGAATTGTCTTGATGTAAGAATTAGTATTCCTTCGGAAGGTTTGTTTCTCAAGTTTATTACACTTCTGATTGTCATGTGTCGCGATTAGCCACGGTACTTCTGCTAACGGCGGTAGCTCATATTTGTCGTCTTGATTTTCCTTCCTTATAAATCTTGGCAACATTCTAAAACAATCTCCTTCCTGTTTTTCCTCCATTGATGATCTTGGCAACAATTATTACGAATTAATTAGCCTGCTTCAAGTTTAACTTAATTTTATTGTCGTCGTTTGATTTGATTTGGGTTAGTATATAACTATATATAAGATTGGATTTGGTAAGAACTCCCAAGACATCTCGGTTTAGGTAATTGCAGATCTTATATTTAATTCATTTTCCTATACTTTCTAGGAAAGTTTGTGTTTTATGGCATGTACCCGCTATGTTTTATACTACATCCTATTCTAAATAGATGTTCCCCTTTCCTTATTTATCCATTCACAAAAATTTCTCTTTTCATTATTTGGTAACTTTAATACTTATTTTAATAATAATTATTTTAATCACCTCACCGCAGCCTATAATAATATCCCACAGTATCTTTTCTCTCTTCAATTACATTACCCCACCACAACAGGGCCACATACCCGGAATATGAGGGAGTTGTATGCCATTATAATATGCATGGGTGGAACCAGAGAGGCTTCTTGGGCGGAAGCTCGAGATCAAATCTCAAATAAGATTAATGTGCTGTTTGGTCTTGCTTATGTAGAATGGTTTTTCTTTTTTAAAAGGTGTTTATTCAGAACTCACTAGTAACTTTTTGGAAAAAAATTGGTTGTTTTAACATACTCTTGTAAAAGCGGTTTTTCATAAAATTTATATGTTTTGCTGAAATACTGTAAGGGTTTTTCTAACGTGTGCCCTAAAGGCACACATTAAGAACTCATAAAAGGAAAGATTTTCAGGACAATTTCATTAAAAATGGCAACAATGAGTTCATTTCTAAATTTATCACGAAATTATCTCGAGAATCTTTCCTTTTATGAGTTCTTAATATGTACCCATATTATATTATTCTTTTACAGAATAAGTTAGTAAAATATGTTAATAGTCTATCTAATATACCATATCTCTTATTCTTTTCTAATAACAGCTATGAGATCATGTCTCATACTCGTAACAAATGGTACAAATTACTTGATTTCGCAATTCTACAAAATAATTACACAGATTCTACCGATTAATCAAGCAATATATAAAATAATGTACAACAAATATACATCAAACAATAGTTAAATTTAAATTAATTTAAAATTCAGGGATGCTCTGTAGCCTAGGCTTCCAAGACCTTTGATGTGATTAATAATGAACACTAATCTTCACTAACTCTCCTAAAACTTGTTGTACGGACATTCTTCGAGTCGCTAACAATTCCTCCAGTTGCTTCTTCGTTATAGTAACTTTTATCTCCTTTATTTTTAACGAACTCCCTTTTTTAAACTACTATTATCAATTCTCTTATGACGAACTAATTCTTCCTTCATAACAAAGTCACTTTGTTCGGCCTCAGTCGCCATCGCTGAGCTCCAATCTTCTCCTCCCCATTGTGCCTCGGTAGTCAGTTTCATGTCTTATACAGTTTCCCATTGTATGACGGAATTATTTTCTTTATAAATCGCGATCAAAGTGGTAAATTTAATAAAAGTTATTGTGAGGTATATGTATTGGTGTTATTTTGTTTGTATGAATTACGTAAAAAATGAAGACTTGAGACTATATATATAGGTGGGTTGATACATGATTGATCAATAAAAGGAGACGGTCAAACTAAACATATAAGAGTGGGAGTTGGTCTCTTTTAAAAACGATTATATCTGTTTTACGATTAAAATTTTATTTTTGAACTTAATTTCAGTACATTTCAATTCAGTTTAGTTTTATTTAATTCAGCTTCATTAAATAGTTCAGCTCTTTACGTCACAAATTAACTCTTACTCTCTCCAAAGCAGACCAATAATAACACTTACCTAATATGGCCGTACCACGCCAATGATAACATTTCTTATTTGGCCGACAATATTACCAAATTATCCTTATACCTTTTTTATATTTACATAAAATGTCATTATATAGTCACCTATCAACCCACAATTAAACTCACAATTAAACTCACAATTACATAGCCCACCTATTTTTTTCCTCTTTAACCTTGCTTTTACCCTCTTTTCTTAAAAACCCCATTTGTCTGGTATGGAGGGAGTATTTCAGTTCAGTTTAGCTTCATTAAATTCAGTTTAGTGTAGTCCAGATCCATTAAATTCAATTCATTTTGGTTCAAACGGTTTCATTACATGGATTATTTTTTTAAAAGAATTTTATTAAAATATTAATATTTATTTATATACTATATTTGAAAAAATAGTTAAAATATAATTTTTTTTGGTTACTTAAAAATGCACACACAAATAAAAAGTCAGTTTTATATAACTTTTATAATATTTAAATATAAAAAATCATTTTAATAATTAGGTTTTACGTTTTTTTAAAAATATTTTTTTTATTAAAAATATCGTTAAAAAGAAATTAGAAATTATTTCTTGACTCGTATTCTGACCTTAACCCGACCTAGCCCGTAGTTAAAAAGAGATCTATATGTTGCAACCCGAGGGGTTTGTGGTAAATGGTCAAGAGAGTAAAGTATGTAAACTGAGAAAATCACTATATGGTCTTAAACAAGCACCTAAACAGTGGTATGAGAAATTTCACAACACTTTGACTGATGATGGCTATATAACTAACAATTCTGATTCGTGTGCCTATTCTAAAATGTTTGGATCAGATTGTGTGATTATATGCTTATATGTTGATGACATGTTAATTCTTGGTAATAATTTATTTGTTGTAAATAAAACCAAACAATTTTTGTCATCACGTTTTGAGATGAAAGACTTAGGAGAAGCTGATGTTATCCTTGGAGTTAGAGTTATGAAAACCCCCAAATGGTATATCCCTTAGTCAATCACATTATGTTGAAAAAGTGTTGAAGAAATTTAACAATTTTGATGTTACACCTGCTAGAACTCCTTATGATGCTAGTGTATCTTTGTATAATAACTTGGGTGATAGTGTCTCACAAGAAGAATATGCTAGAATTATAGGAAGTGTAATGTTCCTCATGAACTGTACTCGACCAGACATTGCTTATGTTGTTAGTAGACTGAGTCGATATACACATAACCCCAGTGCTGAGCATTGGAATGCACTTCATCGTTTACTTAAATACCTGAAAGGAACAGTTGATTTGTGTTTGCATTATGGTAAATTTCCTGCTGTGTTAGAAGGATATTGTGATGCAAATTGAGTTGCAGGTAATGATGAAATTCATTCCACTAGTGGTTATGTGTTCACTTGAAATTCATTACACTAGTGGTTATGTGTTCACTTTGGGTGGAGCAGCTATATCGTGGAAGCCTGCAAAACAGACTTGTATAGCTAGCTCTAGCTCTACCATGGAATCTGAGTTCATTGCTCTTGAGTTGGCAGGTTAAGAAGCAGATTGGTTGAGGAACTTACTAGCAGACGTGTCTATGTGTGTTTGTGTGTGTGGGTGGGGGGGGGGGGGTAGGTTGCACCAGTCTTCCTACTCTGTGATAGTAAAACAGCTATCGGTGTTGCTAAGAATAATGTCTACAATGGTAAGAGACGACATATTCGAATCAGGCACGATGTGGTAAAACAACTTCTGAAAAATGGAATAATTGCTTTGGACTATGTGAAGTCTGAACGTAATCTTGCCGATCCCCTTACTAAGGAATTAACAAGGAGAGTAGTCCTTGATATGTTGAGGGAAATGGGGCTTAAGTCCTAAATTCAAGTTTGAGTGTGATACTTGATGGACTCTATAGCTCATTCCTATGGCATTTGATATCCATAGCCAATTTTGGTGGTGCTTTTGAGACGCACTTGATGGATTGTGTTTTTATATGAGGTTGGACTTTTGTCCTTAATAGCTCTTATGAGAAGTGCTACTAAGAAGCACTTGAGCTACCTTTGGGGGTGTGATGGTTCAGCCACCATCTATGTAAGAATATAAAAAATTCTCACTAGAGAACTCACCTAAACCAGGGTAAACGCATAGCGTTACACTTGAAATCGCGGAACAAAAACAGTTTTGAAGGTATGATATGTGTTGTGGGGGAATCAATGACCGAAGACCGACAAGGAATTCAAATAGAAAGATATTCTCTTGTTGAAAGTAAGTTGTTGCCTCATTTCACTAATACGTCAATTCAAGTCGAAAGACATTGAACGTTTAAGTATCCAGTCCTTCCTTATCCAGAAATTTCTCTTTAGCTTTTCCTTATCATCAGTGGGGGATTGTTGGTGTGATGCCAAGTAAAACCATGAATTTGGTTTTTGGTTCTTACTCTCTCCCACATCGGTGGTTAGAGTGTTATGTAGTGTGTTTATATTATCCTTGGTCTAATAGTGGGTAAGAGATTGGACCAAGGAGGCTTTTGTGGTGATTGTTGGGCTTGTGGGTTTGGGTCCAAACAAACACGCGCGCGCGCCGGCCCGACCCGGCTCGAGCTCAGATTTGAGTTTGGGTAGAGCACCTGCGGTGCGGGCCTTGACCCACTTTTACCTTATCTTTTTGGGCCTGGCTTGTGTGTGTTTTTGGAGTCCTGTAACGGATCTCAGTCAAATAAGATCTCCGTGATTAAGGAGATTAATTCTCCTTTAATCTCGTTTGACTGGCTGTCATTAAGGAGATTTATTATCTCCTTTATTTCCTCCGTTTTTGACCCTACGTTTTTGCCTGTAAAAGCTCTATTTTCAACTATAAATAGAGCCGTTCTCTCATCAGGTTGAACACACAAATTTCACACTCTCAATCTCTCTCTGAAATGATATTCTACTTCTGCTTCTGAGTTTTTCCTGGGTTCGTTTCTGTTTGTTCCAAGGCTCTCATACACGAGTGGTTGTGTACGGGTGTCGCAGTGTTAACCTTGGGGAACTACCGGTGTGAGACGATTACCACCACGGTCGTGCCGATATAGTTTTCAAGTAAGTGGCCTCCATATCACGTCGCTGCAATTCCGTTTCCATAAGTCTATTTCTGTCTCTTGTTTCGTTAAAGTTTCTGTCGGTTTTCCTTTGTTACGAATCATCATTCCAACACCGAGTTCATCTTATAAGTTCAACTTTGCAAACCCAATTTCAATGGAATCACCTGTTTTCCCTTTCATATGAAGTACTAGTATTGGTGCCCGGCTTCGCCCGGGCTACCTCTACTTACCATTATTTTTTTTCATTAAATAAAATTACTTAAAGTTGCATAACCCATAAATTTATCATTAATATATTTTTTATAACATATCCTAAAATTACGATGAAATAAATTTTGAGACAAATTCACTACTCCCGCTATTAATATTTTACTCTTATTAATGAAACAATAGTAATAACATTTCACTATTTGCCCGTAATCATTGTTACTTTCACTACTCCCATAGTAATTATTATTTGTCACTCTTTGCCGCATTAATATTGATAATTTCACTACGCCGTAATTATTGTTACTTTCACTATTGTCGCATTAATATTGATTATTTCACTACTCCCGTTGTTGTTTCTACCACTCTCACTAATCTCATTGATAATATTGTTACTTTTACTATTCAAATGAGTAATCACTATCATATAACTATATCCAATATTACTACAATTATTTTCTTTACTTAGACATGCAATTTTAAGAGGATTATATATTTATATAAATATATTACATATATGCATTAAATTAAATCGAAAGAATTATGCAATATTATATTATATATTATGGAATCTAACTTGAATTATTTATAACCTACTTATTATATTTTTGTATGTTAAATAATTAACATCTCTATACATCTAATAAACTATAAAGTTTAATAAAATTGGATAGATTTTAAATTTTGTATATAATTTTATGATGATAATAATTAATACCATAAGTGTGCAAGTTTATACTAATTAATTATTTTATTTTAAGAAAATTGACCATCTTCTAGTCTTCTATAAATATTTAGGAAAATTACCAGGCATCTTCTTTCTTTTAGTCTCCTTGAAATTGACCATCTTAATTAATTATTTTAATTTAAGAAAATTGACCATCTTAATTAATTATTTTAATTTAAGGAAATTGACCATGTTTAGGAAAATTACCAAGCTTCTATATAATTTAATTTTAACCCAAAGTATATAATATTTGCATTGAGATCCCTTAATCGGGTCCATCACACGGTGCTATTGATTTAAAACTATATAGTATAATTAATTTGTATAACTTTCTTTAATTACATTGAAGTCCCTTGGTTTCTGGATTTAATATATAGTATTGATTCGACGACAAACAATCATATACTTACTGGACAGAAATTAGATGTTTCACTCAAAGGCTTGAAATCACCATCATCCTCGTTTTTTATTTTTCACTTACGCCTTTATCATGTCACAACTTTACAAGTCTAGAATGGAAGTCGAGTTGGTTTGACTTTCCCTTTGAAGTACTTTTGCTAGTCCGATTTTAAAAAAAGGATTTTTCTAAAATGTGTCATAAGAGCACATGTTAATAACCTTAATATAGTAATATTAACAATATATTCTCACTAGTTATGGTAACAATGAGTTTATACTTGAATATCTCATTAGTCTTACCATATTAAGATTATTAACATACTAGATTTTGTGCCCGTACGTTGTACGGGTTATAATATTGATTCGTCTCTAATTGTATCTTCGCAATTGAGAATCTATGTTTACTTTCTTAACATTAGTTTTCTCGTGAGTATGTGAGTATATACAAATACATTGAAATATTTTTTTTAAGAATATGAGTATATACAAATAAATTAACATTTTTTTTATAATTTGTGTATATAAAAGTTATAATCGCCATGCACGAGTAACTAAATAGTGTTCTGTTTGTAAGTGAGCTTGTACAAATGTAGTTTTTTTTTTTTTTCATCTGAAAAATGTAAGTTTTTCTTCGTAGAATAAATAATTAATGAGTTTAACATGTATGAACCGTGAGTTTGTACAAATGTAGTTTTTTTTTTTGCATCTGGAAAATGTAAGTTTTTCGACCCGTGACCCGTATAAGCTCACCCATATTTAGTCTGACCCGTATTCGAGTTTAACATGTATGAACCGCCTCACCAGCCGACCCATCCAGCCCGTTTGAGTGGTCTAGCAAACCTTGCATTAAAGTCATGTGGTAATTATCTAAATTTTGTAGTCTGACCCGTATTCGAGTTTAACATGTATGAACCACCTCAGCAGCCAATCCATCCAACTCGTTTGAGTGGTCTACAATTATTTTAAAATTCTTATCATTTTAGCTTTTTACTTTTACTAGTTGTCTCTCCGCGCGCGTTGCGCGCAGAGATCCAAGACACGTTTCCATTTGTTGTTGCAGTGATTTTGTTTACGTCTCATGCTTACTGCATTCTCCTTTATGTGCCTTCTTGTTGACGCATTTTGTTTTGTTGTGGTAACTATCCTATTTACGTTTAATGTTCAATGTGGTCTCCTTAATTTACCGTTTAGTTGTTTAGACTGTTGTAGATTTAGACGGACTTTATTGATTCGTCTTCACATATTCGGCAATACAATATTCACGTGTGTCCCAAAGCAAATCATCTACTGTACCAAGAAATTATAGAACTGGAAAATTTTGTTGCACTTAATGTTGTTCATTGAATACAAGTATTAAATTAAAACAATTGAACAATCAGTTTGTGTTGAATTTGGTGCATTTACCATAGGATGTTTCAATTTGACTATTGCTGTCCAAATTCTTAAATTTAAGAGGTTGTTTAATGCGCGTGGAGATCCAAGACGCGTTTTGTTTTTTTGTCGAAACTATCCTATTTACGTCTAATGTTAACTGCGGCCTCCTTAATGTACCATGTTGTTGTTTAGTCTGTTGTAGATTTAGACACACTCTATTTATTCGTCTTGACATATTTGGTAATACAGATATTGAATTGTGTCCCAAAGCGAAGCACCTGCCGTACCAAGAAACTACATAACTGAAATATTTTCGTATGATCCATAACAAAGGCACTGTAATGACCTTTTACTAACAGATGCATATGTCGTAATTAAATAGTTATTATATTCGTTGTGAAGTTCTATAATCATTTTTAGTCGAACAGAACATTTCTTTTTCTACTGGTTCATTGTTCTATGTTAGTATGTTACTTCAAAATAAAAAATACTGGAGTCTTGTACGCAATTCTCATAATTGAGTGAATGAGTATACGAACTAACATTAATAATACATGGAGTTTAACTTTGATGCACTTAATGTTGTTCATTGAATAAAGATATGAAATAAAAACAACTGAACAATTAGTTTGTGTTGAATTCGGTGCATTTAACGTGGGATGTTTCAAGTTGACCATTACTCTCCAAATTCTTAAATTTAAGAGGATGTTTCACATTGACCATGGATGTTCGAAATCTGGAATTGAAGGTTATAAATAGTCATATGAAAACTCAATACTTTTCGTAGAACCATTATTTCCCTTCCTCCTCCACCTGCTCTCATATTACAACTCCCATTTTTCCTCTCACTACTCCTCTATATCTTTCTCTTTCTCCTCCCCCTTCTTTTCTCTTCGTTCAAATCCTTCTATTTCCCTCTCCCTACCTCGTATTCTTTCCTCATATTCTCTTTCTAAACCTCCATCCCTTTCCCCTTCTCATTCTCATTCCCCTCATTCGTATTCTCCTTCTACTATTTGTCATTCTCCCCTTAGCCCTTCCTCCTTCTCCTCCCTCATTCTTCACCCTCTCCCCCTCATTCTCATCTTTCCCCTTTTTTTTATCTTTAACATTACCGCCTCCTAATCTTCATTCTCGTCCATCTTCTCATCTTCCTTGTCTTCTTCATATTCCTTCCCCCCCTCTTATTTCATGTCTCCCCACCTGCTTTTCTGTCTAGTATCTCTATAACTATTTGAAGAAAATGACATTCTGATTACGATTGTCTCTATTAACTAATACATTAATGAAAACGAAATTCATTAATTTTAATAAATTTTATTTTTTAAGTAGAGTTTTCCTATTTTTTTTTTTTTTGAATTTCTCATTAGAATCAATTTTTTTCCTATTACTAATACTCCTCCTCCATTTTCTCCTTGTACTACTCGCCATTTTTCTCTTGCCCCTTCCTTCTCCTCCTCCTCCTCTTTCCCATTCCTCTCCCCCTCTTCATTTTCTCTCTGACGTCGTCCTCGCGTCCTAGCCACCTCATTCTCCTCTTTTTCTCCTTCACTTTCTCGCATAATACTCATGCGGCCTTCACTTTGTCCTCGAACTATCCATTCTTATCTTTCTCTTCCTCTTTCTCCTCCTTGTCCCTTCCACTCTCCTTTTCCTCTTGTAGCTTACATTTTTTCTCTTTTCTATGCCTTTTTTCTCTTTCTCCTCATTCTCTTTCTCAACCCTCATATATTTCCATTTGGTAACGGTTTGGTGTGTTCAAACATTACCACAAGTCAATTTAACTGAAGTGTCCAATTATCGGAAGAAAGAAAAACCATTTTACAATTCACAACCGCAAGGTTATCTAAGGAAAAAAAAAACATCTTACAATCTTAAAATGGAAAAAATCCTTAGAATCAACTTATTATAACCTCTACTTCCATTCGAGCAAGAAACATTATCGTCTTCGTGTATAAAGATAAATAGATAATAAAATGAAAAGGAATTGATAGCATATAATTGTCATTCAAAAATAGAGGCTCGCGGGAACAATTTCTTTACAATTATTCGTGTAAGTAACACAAATGTGTCTTGCTCGATATTGAGGGTAACACAAGATTCCTTGAGGATTTCGGAGCCAACAACAATCACAGAAAAGCAAACGTTCAGTAAGTTGATAGAACTTGTTGTCGTTGTTGTTGTTGTTTATAATTTGTTGTAGAAACAATGCCTTGCAAAATTTTATGCAAGCTATCCATCCATAACTAATAAAACACCATCTTTATTTCATTCATTTGACGCCATTTTAAGTGTCGAAAGAGAATGGAAATCACTTAGTCATTATTTTAAATGATAATGTAGCACAATGGATTCACTTAAAGTGATTATTGGTGACATTTTTTATTGATTCTAAAGTTTCATTAGGATGAAGTAGTCATGTTAACCATTAAATGTTTATTTGATATAAATGAGGATAAATGAAAATAAGAAATTTGACCTTTAAGAGTTGTACATGTCAAGGATAAACAGTTTAAGACGCCCATAATCTAATGGGTTACCCAACTATACAAAAAAAGAGAAAAAAAAGCTCCGACTCATCATCTATGTCCAGGCTTTCATCTTTGGATCTTTTACTACCTATAGCCTCTAGGTCTTTCATTTCTACATCACCATTCATCCGTATCTGCAACTTCTCTACTAAAACGTAACCTGGACATCAGTTAAAAGAGTGTAGATAATATCAAGTAATTATGATATATGAGTACTATACAACTGAAACATCAACAGTAGGAACACAGAAAGCCATCTAGTCAGCTTTCCGTTCAAAGCTGGCAACACCTTCCCGAAACCCTCTGATTTGAAGCAAAAGAGAAATTAGTAATATATACTCATGAACACGGATTAACTTCCATAGTGTGACGTTATCAAACAGGTTTGGTCAAGACACCAGCTAATGATGCAAATTTCCGTTCTATGCAAATATGCACTTATAAAGTATAATCACGCAACGACATATAAGGGTCCAGATAGCAAGATCAGCTAATTCAACTAATTCTACATCATATAAACACAAAATCAAACTAATTCAGAGCACTAACTTGAAAAGGCGAATAATACGTATAATTTGTCCTCCATTCTTCTCCTCCATTCATTTTCTACCTGCATCTCCTCCCATTCATTCATTTTTTGCTTCTCCCTTCTTTTCCTCTCCAACACTCCTTTGGTCAGTTAAACTCGGACATCATTTTTTCTTAACCCAAATCATCTATTGACGAATCCTAATTGTTTCTTCTCAATGGCTTTTAGGTCAGCTTCAGTGGCTAAGTTGTTTTCAAATAAGTACTCCTTCAAGGCTACAATTGGATCTCTTGTAGTGTAGTGGCCTTTCTCGGCTGCAAAGATAAAAAAAAAATATAGTTCTTCAGAAGCTGCGCTACTCCAACTGTCCAACACTTCACTTTAGTTTTAGTGTCGCGTGTCGACATAGATGACACTGGGATGCATATTCAATTACTCATGCATCATTGGCTCATTGTAGTCCAAAAACCATCAAATTCCGTCATAAATAGCCAAGTTTGAGCCGAATTGATTGGAAGTACCTTTAGAAATCCTATAGTTGCGTGTATGCGAATATAACGCTACACATCTTATAGTTAAGAAACAATCTCATGGAATTTTGAGATACATGCAACTTAGCTAGTCCAAGATTAGCTCATTTGGTACGTCAAGATATATACAATCCGACCCACACAAAGTAAATGACTACTTCAGCCTAAGGCAAGAAAAATAAGACCTCTAGCCAATTTTCCGACCAAAACTTATCGAAGATTGCTGGATGTTAAGTTTTAAGTAGGCATTTAGATCTTTTCTCACAAGTCAACACTTTTTAGTAATCACTTCCAAACCAAGTTTTTACGGCTGTGTATAAATTTGAGGTCTATTTCCGTCAAAATTTTTAGTATAATCTCGGTATCTGCTATAGTTGGCTCTACTAAAAAATCAAATCAGAGCCACTCGGAGAATAACGAATTGGATCGAACCTTCAAAACTCCTCCAACTACGAATGTGCATGGACGAATAACTTGACCAACAAAAAATTAAAAGACACATGGAACTCCATTTAATCATTAAGAGCCAAAGCGAACATATATATGGGGTACTATAATGGGCATTTTCACTAATCATCCATCCACACTTACTCTAAACAGCGAAGGGATCTCCTTGTTTATGCAATTAGCAATTCCAAGTCAGAGATCAACGTCCCATTTGAAAGGATAACAACAACTTGGATTCGTTAAAAAAAATGCAAGAAAATGTTCACACACACTGATGGTTCCTGCCACACCATTTGTTAAAGGACAAATCCAATAGCCACACCTCAAATGACCTATATCTACTTTAATTCTGCACACATTTAGCGTTTCAACTCAACTGGGTAAGTATTCCATTTCAGATTTACCATCTATTCACTAAAAAGGATTCCATCTTTTCAAATGAATTCCATACCGTTTCCTAATTTTTGTTGAGGTACATCCTATCCTTTTCCAATTCAATTTAGAGTGCTTCATTTTAATTTTGTTGTAATTTGATTGGTATTGACTGGAATTGTATATTTGTATTATGACGAAATCAGTATGTGAAAAAGCATCGCACAGAACATTCAAGGTATATAAACAATAATATTTCCAGAAGAAAGTGAACTAAGTTTCAAATCAATCGATCAGTGATAGTCAAGTTCAAATTAAGGCGATTACAACAATTGACCAAGAAATAGTGGTGGCAAAAAATAGTGGTGGCAAAGACCAAGAAAATTGATGGAGGAAACGAATTGAGAAAATATAATTATGTAGCCGACGCACCCGGTCTTGGTGGTGTGAGAGTGAACAACAATAGTAGTCGAACCCATGGTACTCGAATACGGCATGCGCGCTCAGATGTGCACACTGAAAATGTGAACCAGATGAGATATTGAACCTGAGTAAAAAAAACAACGTATCCTCCAAACCTTATCTTTTGAACCTTCCTTTTTGTTACGGATCTCCAGCTGATCAGGAGTTTCCGTTTGCTCCACTACTAATACTCGATAGCCCTATCAATCCGAAAAGAAGAAAGCAAAAATAAAGCTTCAATTTCAATCTCATATTCAAGAATGAGGTGCCAGTAAACCCTAACAAGTTGCACTTAATTAGATGTAAATAACA
This sequence comes from Silene latifolia, assembly GCF_048544455.1. Classification (NCBI taxonomy): domain Eukaryota; kingdom Viridiplantae; phylum Streptophyta; class Magnoliopsida; order Caryophyllales; family Caryophyllaceae; genus Silene; species Silene latifolia. Next base: position 22,614,828 of record NC_133530.1, on the reverse strand, counting down.
ATGAATTTGAACAATGACCTTTCTTGCTAGTTTCTCCTGATTAATCGAAAAATTCTTTCTCGGGAACCCGCAATGAGGCTGTTCTCCCTGCCAATAAGAGCAACTTAGTTCAGAATAAAAGGAATAGACAAACTATTCAACAAGAGGAACTTAAGAACATGACCAAGACATAAGCTATATCCGCATCTTCATGTACTGAAGATCAAGTTCTTTCACGCCAACATGGGCATCCATTTCGAAAAGCTCGTAAAATTTGCCCATCTAAAACATGTAAATTACCATCAATATACTGACATTGCTAGAAAGTAGATTGGTAATTTGATATAAAGACTCGAGTATGAACTACCTTAAAGAACATAACTTTGTCCATATGCTTTGATTTAAACTCCCACCATTGTCGCTACATAAGGGCAACACATTTCAAAATCAAACAACTTCGAATAGACAGACATAACTTCTTATAGAGGATCATTAAGTGATAACTTACCTGACCGCTAGTAAGACTTTTCAGAAATTGAAGGGGCAAGTAAAGAGTTTTCGGATCATAATGTGGATCACTTGGGAGTCTCCTCTTAGCATCCCGGCGATCTCTGTATGTGATGGGGCAGTGTAAAAGCATTAGATACATGACCTGAAGCAAGGAAGTAAGATGTTAAAAGTTGAGCTCAAACTTTCTTGCCCAGGAATGGCAACTTTTTCTCCTCACGAATACCAAACCTCTCAAGAGCATCAGTGTCCATGCTATCAACAACATTGGTAGATTTTGTCTCTACAAAATATAGTTTTTGATAAGAATAAGAAAGCAATCATATACAAGCCAAGAAACCACTTAACCAAGATAAGAGACGAGAGACGAGAAAGCAATAATGCAGTAAAGCTCATGCAATAATGATCAGCCAAATAGATTATAGATCGCACGATATAGAGACGTAGATGCATTCCCGTCTTTAAGTACAAAGCTTAACACCATATTATCAGTTCGAATTGAGGAACGGCTTAAAGGCTCTCCCATAGAGGCGAAAATGGAAGAGATACAGAATTTTATACAATTCCTGAAAGTCAGGCTCTAAGAACAACAAAGCTCAGAACTTCGACTCCAGAACATATATTAGCTTTTGTTCTTGGATCCTTGCTAGTAGAGGTCCTGAAGCATTTACTTCCATTACCCGTCACATATTCACATATCCCACAAAAGACAACGTAAAGTTCATTTACATGTATTAGACCCTAGTTCTTCTAAATAAATGATTATTAAAGTACACCATCAAATGAGTTAAGTATCCTCTAACACATTTTGTCTCGTCATGTATCACATCATTTCTCAAACTCAAAACGTATTTCAACACAAATATTTCTCGCCACAGCGCAATGATACAATTGATACCAATAACAGTACTGCAATCAATCAGGGATTGAATCATCAAAATAGCTATTACTATTCCAACTAATTTAGTTAATCCAAAAAATGAGCAACAAAAATAACTCCGGGAATTACCAAATTCGACAAACATAAATTAAATGCAAACCCTACTATTAGATATCGAGAAAACGGCGTCATCGCTATACAATCAGAAATTAAGCAGCGATAGACATGAGATAATAATCAGTTACTGTAATAATTTAGAATCAAAAGTGATTCCAGAAATTACCAAAACTCGAGTAAGAAATTATCAAAATCAGAAATAATTGGTTCTATCTTTATTGTATGATGAAGAATTTGTATCAAAATCAGAAATTACAATTAGTTCAACTTTGGTGTATGATGAACAGATGAAGAATTTGGAAAATTAATGTTTAAAAGGGGAATGAAAACCCTAAATCTCAAACACAAATTCTTATTTGTGACGGAGGGTATCCGTCACAAACAAGAGACGGGTACCATGTTGTCTCACAAAAAACCCATAGGGGGTGAGAGAAGGAGCACATGGGGTGGGTGCCCACCTTGTCCCCTCTACCCATTTCCACTCACAAAATACCCGTCGCAAGATCCGACCCGTCACAAGCAAGACTTATTGAATCTCAAAAGCCAACCACAAGTAGAAAAAAGTGTGGAGAGCAAAAAAATAATCAAATAATTCAAAGGAAAAGAAAAAGGTGAAGAATAAATTACCGATGCACGAATTACTGATCTACAATCTCCGATAAACCCGAGTGCAGGAAGAGTATGGAGAGAGAATGAAGGCAGAGGACGTAGTAAAGAGAAAGGAAAATGAAAGAGCAGAAGGAAGAAAGCAGCCTGAGAAAAAATAGAGAGCAACAGTGCAAAAACTGTGCCTCACGTGAGGAGCACAAAATCCACTGTCCTACTATTCATAAGCAACCAATTTTTAGAAGTTTAGACATTTATAAGGGTTGTAGAAAGTTTATATATATACCAATATAACTCTATCATCTTGATCGGATAAAATTTCCATAAGTTTGGTGATAGTTCTACAAATGGAGAAAAGAAGCTAAAATAGGAGATAAAACATAAATTTATCCCAAGACGAATACGGTAAGAATAAAGGTGAATGGAAGCTCAGATTAGAATTCAAAGTTGGTGAATTCATAGTTCATACTACAGAGACTTAGGAGGCATCCAATCAAAAATTTCAAAGTTGCAGTTACACCAGCAGAACACACAAGTACTCCATATCAATCAGTTTGCTAAACTAATTCAATGAACTCACCTCCGGATCGGTTGAAAGAAGACGCCAATAAATGTAAGCATGATCACGTAGATCGGGATTGTCAGTCTCAACAGTTGCATTATTCAAAACAGCCTGTCAACAATGAAAAGACTAGTGTCTCAAGCAGTACAATCAGAAAAGATCACTACAAAACGGATTTGACCAATTATAGATCCCTATCGAGCAGTGACAGTCTGCGCAGCAATATTCTATGAATATAGATTAGGGTGTAGAGAACTGCATGGAGGATAAGTCGGTTTTTAATGACAATAACATGATACATTGATCACGAATTATCCCGTGTAAACTGAAACATACAGCAAAAACTTCAACTGCACGGAGTTAAAAATTGTTCTACTGCTTTACTTAATACATAAGTATATAACCTGCAGCAAATGTAAATGTCCGCACTAAGCCCTGAAGAACTACATGACATGTTCATTTCCATGTAATGGAGTACATAATATGTTTTTATAGAATTTGCATAATTTTAATTTATAATTTTAAATTTTATTAAGTAGTTATATATATCGAGATGCAGGGGACGAAAATTAAATTACGCTGCTAACATATTACTCCTGTTATAGTTGTCGATGTGTATATATATATGTATATGACTCTTTGGAGATTTATCTGATGTAGGATTCAAAAATAAAACTCAATCTTTTTTGTAATTTACTATATCTCTTATTTGATTAGCTCAAAATAATTATCTTCAGCTGGGTTTATTATTAAAAATAAAAATCGTGTTTTAAAAAAGTTGGAGTCTCTAGAATTGCCTGGAAAAAGCCTCTTTTATATATACTAGATTTAATGCCCGTGCATTGCACGGGCCACTTGTAATATTTTGTCTTTTGAAACACCGTTGTACATCACGTTATAAAATAACCATTACAAATGTCGACTCCCATCTACAAAGAGGCTCGATGCGAACTCCAACTCCAACCTGACTAAATTACTTATCCTAATAAATACATTTCTAATTCATTAAAAGCACTACTTGAATAGTTTAAACTAATTCTAGTACATTTCACTGATAACGTTCGATCTCAAACCAGTCATTAAGTACTCATACTCCAACCAGTCATTATGTGCTCATAGTCCATATACAACCTTAGTTTGATACTGTTATCGTGTTGTTGTTTCTTGATAATACCTGAACAATGATTATAAAAGGTTAAAGCATGAATTATCAACAATAAAATTAAAATAGCGATAAACAAAAATAAATTCGTTGCTCAAACAACATGAATAATCATGCAAATAAATAAATAAATATATTAATCTAATAAAACTCGTAAATCACAATTCCTACCAAAAATAGTAGCTTAGATAATGTAATTTAAACATTGGTCCACATTGGCCCTAATTAACCCTAATCAAAACTCATGTATGGAAAAATATACTCTTATTATATAGGGCTGTACTTTAAGCGTCCTTCGTTAATCCACAACTAAAATTAGCTGAAATTAAGTCGGAAAGAATATAGCTATCAAATATATGCAATAGAGTGGCATTTTTTAAGAGCAAGTCTTTTGATGTATGACTTCACAATAGTTTTGTTATTACTGGACAAACCATTGTATAATTTAACGTAAGAATGATACGAAACGTAATAAACCAAATATGAATCGATGTAAAAATTCCCTCTGTTCCAGTTATTTGTTATCCTATTCTATTTTAAAGTGGCTTAGTCACTTATTATTATTCTTTCTATTTTTAGGAATGCATTTGAATAAAAATTAGATCTTTCACACTCAATTTGGTCTTTTTGATATTTGTGTCAAAATCAAGTCGTTAGTTATAGAATTGTACTATCAACGAAAAATTAAGCACAATATCAAATTAAAGACCTTTAACTGGCGAATCATGGTCAACAATAAGGAAGGCCCAAATTTGACGTAAAAAAATATTAAGGAAATAGTTTCCTACTCGTCTATTGCTACTACTTTCCTATAAACACATTCGTTTATCAATAATAAATAATTACTCTCTTTTCTAACCACTTACATAATAAGTTACATGGTATTAGAAAGTATACTCCGTAGTTAAGTACATATGAGTATATATATGGCTATCAAATATACAAATTCCATTTAGTCTTTGTCTCATATAACTATACCACAAATTAATGTGAATTCAATAGGAGAGCAGAACATATTTCAATGGCTTTAGGTTTTTATAACTCGAGGGACTGTCTTTGTATACAAATTTTTTTCGTAATGCTTATAAGTAAAATTATTCTACATTTATCTAAATATCCTCAAAAGTCTTCTTTTACTGCCTATTTTATTCATTATGAGGGTATATTATATGCTTAAAATAAATAACATCACACTTTTTTTAGCGAAAGAACATTTTATTAAATGATACAGAGGTAGTATCGTAAAAGCCATAAACAAAAGAGACATAGCACTAATAAAATCTTTATTAAATGAAAAGAACTAAACAAGCCGTTATGTACAATAGCTTTCTTTTCATAATCGAATTCAAGTGAAATAACAAAATCTTTACTACCATTACACCTTTCGAGCAAGAGAAGAACGGATTAGTTAAGCGGTTAAGTTGTAAAAATACTAAAAAAAAAGAAGATAATTTCAACTTTATTTTCAGCGACTATGCTAACCTTTTTAGCTCATCTTAGCATGGCCAAATTGATATCGAGAGCCAACTCGACAAACTAAGTTAATGCAAAACAGCAAAATAAAACACAACCTCACGCAAAAATATTATTGTTTAAACACTGGAGAGTGAAGCCTATGCGCGATCAATCTTCATGCATTCCGCACAAGCGTATAACTACAAAATCTGCAGGGAAACAATAAAACATAAATATTCCTTTTGCATATAATGATTGAATATGTAGTAAATCAATATTTATAGAGATTCTTTATGAGATGATGAATAAATTGCACTGCACACGGGAAAAAAACCACATTCATATGTTAAAATAAACATAAAATTACAAAAAAAAAAAAAAAATGAGTACCTTGTGTATGACAAATTTTGTAGAATATCGTCTATATTGCACTGCACACAAGGACAAAAAACCACATTCATATAATCGTATGTTAGAAACTAAGAGCAAAAGAAAAAACATTAAAAATTTTAGATCATAAATAAATTTGCATGCTAAAGAAAAATAAAATAAAATTATAAGAGAAACCATAAACTTTGAATGTATTGTATTTGGAATCTTGAGCCATAAAATCAATATATTTATATACAAACAGTTTGAGTCCTCTCCCTACTAAAATGAATTACTATTAGAGGTCTTCAACTGGATCTCATATCAAAAACGTACGTGGTAGCTGTAAAATCTTATCGTATTACATAAGATTTGTCATTTATTTTATTGTTAGTTATAATATATACTAGTTTTCTTGCCCGTGCGTTGCACGGATATTAAAATAAGGTGTGATAAATTTCACAATAAAATGGAATATAGGCATATAGTACATCGTTCGTGTCTAAGATTTTATGTATGCCGCTTGACCAACAAATAACTCTCGTTAACATAATATTGACATAAGAATAAAAGAGTGTTTGATTAATAAAATACAATTTTTAGGAAAATAAAACCAATACGAAGTTTATATATATAAAACCAATACGAAGTTTATATATTTAAATTTGTTCATTAATACCTGTTTGTTTTTCAATTGGTCAAGGAAAACAATAATATTTACTTTGCATAATCAACTCAATGATGCAATGAATCTCATTCTTTAGAATAATAGCCATAATTTAATCATTGTTGGGTCAAATGGTAGTTACGTAAAAACATTTATAGATAGTTAAATATTATATCTCCCGGTCAAACTATAAACGTACCTTTGAATGTGAACCAAATTCAAACGCAATACTACATGGCTGGGGCTGCTTATGACACCCCTATAACATTAGTCTTACCCCTCATCTTCTCATTTGAAACAAAATCCTTCACCCATACCCCTATTTTTCTTCCCTATTCACATACATGATCTAAAACAATCTCATCCCTTTAACGATCGATCCTTGTCTTCGAAGCTTCTCTCAAATTTATCCAACCAAGTGAAAAACTAAACCCCTACTTCTAGAAAAATCCACAATCCAATGGAAACTAACCCTTACTCTCGACAATGTTTTTAGAATTAAGATTTTACTTTAATTTGGATTGATTGGGTCAAGATTAAATTTATCAGTATGATCTTTTGAGGTTTCTTGTTATTATTCATGTTACCTATTTATTATCAACCTCATTCCCACTCGAAACAACCTTTAGCCCACTACTTAATCCCTTCGGTTCACACATAAAACGGTCTAAAATGCAAAGCTTTCATCTCTCTCTTGAAAAGTCCGTCTAACTAACAAGAAACTAACCGCTACTTTCCGAACTTCATCATTTTTACATCCCGTAAAGATTAAGTTGAACATGACAAAAAAAAAACGTAGAAACTTAGGTTTTGTTTGATAACGACAGATTGGAAAATTTTTTAACATTTTGAGAGTTTTTATACTATTTAAATAAGAGTGTGCTATTTTGAGTGTTGATCATCGACATATTGAAATAGTAGATTGTGGTGTAATTTACTGTTTTACATTATGACCTTTAATTAGTATATTATAAGAAAATAAAAATTGAGTTTTTTTTATCTCTGAGGAAATTAAGGATCAAACTTTATATTTATCATATTTATAATTAATATTCTTCACTTAAAATATATAAATTTAAGCAAGTTCAAATAAGTTAGCTAAAAGTTATAAATTACAAATTGTACGAACGTAAAGATAATAATTTTTTATTAATATGAAATAAATGTCATAAACTTCATGAGAAAATTAATATGGTAGAGAACTATAGAATAGTTAGAAAGTACGTGACCCCCTTTTAGGTTTAAATTTTTTTCATTTATTTTTATTTTTTACCTAAATTAAAGGTGGTTAAGGCATCGTATTATGCATGACGAATATGTCTCACCCTTCCCCAACTCGTATCTCTCCCTAAATTATAGTGATGATGTGCTCAATTTACACACACACAAAAAAAAATTATAGCATCAACAATAATTATTTTGCTCCATATAATTGAATAGTACCGTTTTTTATGCATGAAAATTTGTTAGAAGAAAAGCTTGAGACAGACGGTCTTCACTATGTTAGGGAAAGACTACTCATACCCTTTTATGTGTTTTTCATGACTTTTTTTTTAATGTTGATCGTTGCGTGAATTGAATCTTAATCTTATACATATTTTTATAATAAGTGTATCTAATTTACCTTCAAGCCTCATTCAAATCTATTTTATTACTCGTGGTACCATTTTTACTTTAAATTGTAAAACAATCGCATAATAAAGTTTTTCAAAACATTTACATTCATTTATCATAATATGATATTTCGATTCGCAAATTAGTAGCAACTTTCTTTATCTTTTACTACTCCTTGAAAAATAGATATCAAACTTTGTACTTATCAATAATTTGTGAATACCTTATTTAAATTTTGATTAATATACTTTTATATAATGACAAATGAATGTAAATAATATAATAATAAAAAATTATCAATAGAAGTTGAAGTGTATTGTGAGGAAAATAACTTTAAATTAGTAGGAGACATACATATGACATTTGAAAAATAAACTGCTAATTAATCTTTCAAACTAACAACTCCAAAGTTCATCAACAAAATGAACGATTACATCCTTAAAACTCTTACTATGACCGAGAACAACAACAGCTTCATCCGCCGGTTGCTCCACATCGATGACAGTTTTAGGAGCTATCTTGTGGATGCTCAAGCCGCACTCAAGGACGCCAAAAGAAATGGCTTGACAGAGCAAAAAGAGCTTGATTGTTGCGGCTATATGACGATATAGCAATCTGAACGAACGAAACCTCCAAATAGCTAAGGAGGAGAGGAGGGATATCATAGAAGAGAATAAGACTCTCTATGAAAATATAAGAATTGCATTTTTAGAAATGTAATTCTTTTTTTAATTTATGTATTTATATATATATATATATATATATATATATTAATGAATTATTAATTAAGTTTATCATGCATTCCTCTCTATCATCTTGCTTCTTCTTTGTTTTATTTTATTTAATTTGTTTTACGAGCTAATTAAGCGAATAATAACATAATAATGATCGATAAAAACCCATCATTATATACATGCAAATGAAATAATTAAAAAAAGAAAACAATGACGATGAAAGACGATGAAACCAACAGTGACGGCGAGATTTACCTGATAATTAGAGAAAGTAAGAGACGATGAAACCAAAAGTGACGGCGAGATGAATAAGCGACGATGAGAAAGTGAGAAAGAGACGATGAGAAAGTGTGTTTGTTGTGTTTGTGTTTGTCTGTGTTTGTGTTTGTGTTAGGTTATGTATGTGTTTTGTGGTTGTAGCTGATCTGTGTTTGTGTGGTTTATAGTATTGAAAGTATTGACAACAGTTGTTCAACAACAACCGTTGTTAAATAAGTTTTAACAACGGTTGTAAATCAACAACCGTTGTCAAATAAGTATTAACAACGGGTTTAAAAATACCCGTTGTGATTACTTTTCACTAACTTTGCGCCAATTTTGCGCCAAATTATTAACAACGGTTGTGCAAATTTAACCCGTTGTTAAAACTTATAACAACGGTTATATAACCATACCCGTTGTAATTAAGTTTAGTAAAAATCGCGCCATACATTCTACAACGTCTATTGTGATTTTCGTGCATAAACGTTGTTAAAGGGGCGTTGTAGTTGCCTGGATTTGTAGTAGTGATAGAATACCATTACAAACTTTAGTCCAGTCATTAACTAATTAGTTAATGTTAATTATATATGAATGACCTAACTTGAATGACCCAATCTAAAAAAACTTTACCCGAACCTGAATCGACCCCATATCTAACTCGTTAAGTGAGGAATGTAAGTAAGAAAGAATGAACGTAAATAAAATATGCTGGGTAGCAGTGGCGAACCTACGCAGTAGCAGGGGGTAGCAGCTGCTACCCCATTCAACAATTTTTTTTTGAGAAAATTAAGTTTTGCTACCCCATTAAATATAATATACTCTATGATTTAATATTAATATGGAAGTTAATCCCCTAAAAAATAGGTGTTTCCTAAACAAACTAAATCATATAGAAAAAAATTCCAAATCCTAATTCCTATAAAAACGTACTGGGTTGTTCTCACAAAAAAAAAAAAAAAAAAAAAAAAAAAAACTGCTAATTGTATACTTAGGATCTTTTCGGCGTCCTTCTCGAATCGCGCGTCAAATCGATAATTTGGGAAATCGGTATTCTCGCCATTAAGGATCACAATCGATCTTGAGCTTATTCCCTTTCTATAAGGTAATCATAAACTCTTTTAAGCTAATAATCTTGTGATTTGAGTAGTAATATTAAAATTATTGATTGATATTGATGAATCATGAATGTGATAATTTCTTATACTCCGTAATTGAACTCTTGGATGATGAATTAGATCCAATTTGTAAATTATGATGGATGATTAATATTTAATCGGTAATTTGGGAAATAGTTTGGTGAGTTTAATAGCAAAATAGATCGAGAAAGATGGAATAGTGAATTGAAATTATTGAATAAATTGAGATCTTAATTAAATAAGAGAGATAAGAGTGAACTAAATTGATGAAGAAGATAAAAAACTAAAGCTTTGTAGGTGTGCGTGTAGTGTGTAGAAGCAATACAAGCAAAGTCTTTTATTGGGAATTAAAAGGCAACAGAGGGAGTCGAGAGGAGTTGGGAGTGGGGATAATTTTTTTTTTTTTTTTTTTTTTTTTTTAAGTTTGGATATATACTTTAACACTTAAACATTAGTATATAATGTTCCTATATACTCTAGTATTTGGTTGCTTAAATAATTTATGATTAAATTTTCAGAATGAAGAGAACTATAACGACACCTATTACGAATTTTTTCCCGAAAAGACATCGTATTGATGAAGCACAAAATCACCAAAGTTCAAATCCATTAGACGAACGTGAAACCGAAGTTGAAGAGCCCCACGATGGCGAAACTGAAATGGGTACTAGTTCAAATCCTTTTAAAGAGCCAATTTTAGATAGGTTAACTGATTTTGATGTTATTTCTCTTCCACACGATCTTGGGTTGAGGAGAAAGTTAACAGATTTTCACATAAATGACCGTGATATAATAAGAAGAGAGTATGTTCGAAGAGGACCATGTCAACCTCGTGATCACAAATTTCCAAAGACAAAACGTAACTTTGTTGTTGCGTGGTTTGATAAGTTTAAGCCTTGGTTGGAGTATAGTAAAGAAAAGGATGCGGCATTTTGTTTTGTTTGTTATTTATTCAAGAGTGATTGCGTATCAGGTGGCGAGGCTTTTGTGAACGTGGGGTTCAGGACCTGGAGTAAAACAGATGCATTCACTAAGCATGTCGGTAACCATATGAGTGCTCACAATAATGCCATGAGGAATTTTGATGTTTTTAATAAACAAAAATCTTCAATTGCGTGTTGCTTTGAAAATTATACCAAAGAAGCTAAAAATGATTATCGTATTCGATTGGATGCTTCAATGGATGCATTACGGTTTATTACTTTACAAGGGTTGGCATCTCGTGGTCATGATGAAAGTGATGAATCCTTGAACCAAGATAATTATCTAGAGCTTAGGAAAGTATTTGCAAAACGTGACAGTAATGTGGCTAGAGCTCTTTTTGATAAAAAAGTACCTGGAAATTGTACTCTCGCCTCATCTAAAATCCAAAAACAAATTGTTAATGTCTTCGCAAATGAGACCACCAAAAAGCTTATAGAAGAATTAGATGGTGGGTTTTTTGGTATTCTTGCCGATGAGTCAGCTGATATATCTGATAAAGAACAAATGGCTCTTTGTTTGCGGTATGTTGCTAAAACAGGGGCGGTAAAAGAAAGACTTTTGGGTGTTGTACATGTGGGTAATACTACTTCTGTAACCCTTAAAGCTGCAATTGAAAAGGTGTTACATGCAAACTCTCTTACTCTTTCTAGTGTTAGAGGTCAGGGTTATGATGGTGCTAGTAATATGAGAGGTTCAATCAATGGTCTTAAAACCTTAATCATGGAGGAGACTCCTTCTGCTTATTATGTTCATTGTTTTGCTCATCAACTCCAGCTAGCACTTGTTGCGGTGGCTAAGAAAAATGCTGATTGTAGTGTCCTTCTTGATTCACTCGGCATTTTACTTAATGTGATTGGGAGTTCGTGTAAACGTGAAGATATTCTCCGAGAAATACAAGCTGAAAATGTTTTAAAAGCATTACAGGCTGGTGAACTTGAATCTGGAACTGGCTTAAATCAAGAGAAAGGTTTAAGTAGGCCCGGTGATACTCGTTGGGGATCTCACTTTAAAACCATTTTGCACGTGTTTGATATATTTCCTGCCATTCTTAAAGTTCTTGATGCGATTGGTGAATTTTGTGATGGAAGTGAGTTTGTAAAAGTGGAGAGTCTTGCATTTACCATGCGAACATTTGATTATGTTTTTATTGGACAATTGATGATTACTATTTTTGGGATTACTAATGCATTGAACAAAGCTTTACAAAAGAAAGATCAAAATATCGTGAATGCTGTGTCTCTTGTTGATGTGACACAAAAGAATTTACAAAAGATTAGAGAAGATGGGTGGACTGCTCACATGGAAAAGGTGACGTTATTTTGTCAAAAGAATGAAATTTGTGTTCCTGTCATGAGTGATATGTATGTGGTTCCGGGGAGACGCAGGCGTGGAAAGAAAGAAGTGGATAATCTTACTCATTTTAGAATCGAAGTGTTTTTGAGCTTGATTGATCAAATATGGAGCGAAATTGATGATCGATTTGGCGAGAGAAGCAAAGATTTACTTACTTATGTCTTGCTTCAATCCTAGAGATCGATTTTCTTCATTTAATATCCGTCATTTGCTTCAACTTGCTACCTTCTATCCGTGTGAATTTTCAAGTGCTGATTTGCTACACTTTGAATATGAACTTGGAAACTTTGTTGAAGATGTTAAAAATGATGATAGATTTTGGAATTTAGAGAGTCTAAACGATCTTTCCATGAAGCTTGTTGAGACAAAGAAATATTTGGTACACATGAAGGTGTATTTGCTCTTAAAACTTGTATTGGTTCTTCCTGTGGCGACAGCATGTGTGGAAAGAGCTTTTTCGGCAATGACATATATAAAGAATAAAGTTCGCAATAGCATGGGAGATGATTTGCTGAATGATAATTTAGTTACCTTTATAGAGAGAAATTTATTTTGTAAGGTTACTAGCGAAGAACTCGTAAACAAATTTCAAAATATGAGAACTCGTAGGTTACGACTAGATTAATATTTTCGCGTTATGTTTGTAATTTGAAACATATGACTTATATTTATTACATCGTGGTATGATTTTTTTTTTTTTTTTTTTTACGATTATGATGTATATTTTTTCGCTACCCCATATTTAGATCTCTGGGTTCGCCCCTGCTGGGTAGGATACATTATACCACTTTATTTATGGTGATATTTCGATTTCGATACTATTTCCCCAGTTTGTACATCTCTCAAATTCTATTGTATAAATTCTTTATTTTTAAAATAATTAAATTTCAATTTTTTAGACTTATTAGATGTAGTTAGCAAAAGTTGGATTATTGCCTTTTTGTCAATGCATAACTCAAACCCTGCAAATAAAACAAAATAATACATAATAGTAGATTAGTTATTAATTGGAGGTTAATAACAACACATACAACTACACAATATAAAATTGATAAAAAATAAGCATTATTCTACATTCAACCGCTATTGTCCTTCTCCATTTACCAAACCGCATGCTAGCCAAAAGAGTGAAGTTCATAAGCGAATATCAGATTGAAAAATTAGGCTTGAATTTCCCATACCCTATTCTTTTATTTCTTTCATGCATATATATCATTTGTCTCGTTAAGTGCATGGCTCTTTTGTATAGTGTTTTTATGGAGATGTATCTTTGGATGTTCAAAATTAGATTTATTTATTTTAAGATTATTTAAAATTTAAATTTTCTTTAGAGACTATTGAAGTGTGATAGATTTGGAAAATCACAAATTGCAGTAAGGATCCTCTGTCCCACTTTTGTGTCCCATTATCTACAAACGAACAATATATTTATTTTGGTTGTTCGGCCATCCGTAATTTAGGTCATCATCTCTCTTACTAAAACTCTCAGTTTTTGTGTCCCATTGTCTACAAACGAACAACATATTAATAGAGGGTAATAATAGAATGTATGCTTCCGTAAATTTAATTAAATTGATCACTCTTTATTGTTCACATAAGAGTATTACTCCGTACATGTTATCCTCTTCTCATCACCCAAAAAACACAAACGAATCATTAGTAAACCATCATTAGAATTCATCTTTATCTTTATTGTAGTAGTAAATAGTAATCATGATAATACGGAGTAATATTTACTCCCTCCATTCAACTCCACTTTGCAACAATGCTTTTTGCGCGGGTATTAAGAAACGGATTAAAAAAACTATTAAAAGTACATAGGGAAAGGAAATGGTGGGGTTAAAGATATTAAAAAAATATAAAGGTGAGTTTTATGGTGGATTTGTGTGGGGTATGAATGACATTTTTTGTAAATATAGATTTTCAATAAGGATATAAAGGTCTTTTACATGTCCAAATAAGGAAACCTGTAAAGTGGAGTTGAATGGACGGAAATAGAATACTTGTAAAGTGGAGTTGAATGGAGGGAGTATACTTTTACATGGATAAGACAAATAGAGCATTAGAGAAACTAAAAAACAAAACACCATGTAAATTAGAGGGGAAGGTTCACATAATGAAACGGATAGTAAAGTCTAACATTATGTGATACCCAAATCTATATCCCAAAACTATAAATTAGATGCAAAACCAACTTAAAAAACAAAAAGCAAGAAAACGATAAAATCACAATGTGTTAATGTGAGACGGTCGCATCCTACAACTTAAATGGGATACTATAGTTATTAATTTCACACAATTATACATAATAATCTCACGATGCTAGCTACTTATTTCTCCGTTATTTTTGTGGTACATCAATTATAATCCGGTTCTCGTCAATAATAGAACAATAAAAATCAAAGACAATACAATACCTATAAATGGAGAATAGATAAAATAGGGCAGTTCAATCATCAAAGCCATCAGCCATGTACAATGTTACTAATCGACGACGATGCCTTTCGAAACCATCCATAGTTGATAAATCGTCATCCTATCAACATAATAAAAGACGTTCATTAGTACTAAAAACCATCTTATTAGCTAACATCTCACGTGATATATAAGACAAACATGAGAAAAAACATAATGATGAAAAATTGAGTTATTGAGGGAAAACGATATATATATTGTGAGTTAGATTTGGGAGAAGCGTTTATATATATTTACTATCAAATAGAGATTACGTCCTACTCAAATATGTTATATGTAGTTGTTTATACGGACTCTTATTCTACCTCTATATTTTAAAATTATAAAACTTATTAAATTTATTTTAAGTATTTTGCAGAAGTTGGAGACTTTGTAATCATTTCGAAAAAAAAGCCTTCCTTTAATAATATAGATAGATAGATATATAGATATTGATTTAAGTTTTAAGTTTTATCTTTATATTAATTGTTTTTAAATCAAGAATGATAGATTTTACATCTCGATTATTATCTCTAAAAATATATGCATTAAAAAATATTATAGGTAGTTTCGAGGTGTTGGATTCTTTGTTATCGTTCGAAAAAAGTTTTCTTTAATAATATAAATAGATGGATAGATATTGATGATTAACTTGTCCTTATGACACATTTTAGACAAATCCTTTAAAAAGGAACTTTTGGAAATAATTCTGAGAGGGTATAGGTGAAAGTTTTGTTAGTACGGCGTACACCTCGCTTAGTCGTCGTGTTCCATGTTGGACAAGACACACGGGCAAACTCTAACCTTACTTCGTCTTTGATTCAGTTCGTTATAGGATTGTTTATTCGAAAATTTCTCATGGTATTTCTTCATTTTGTCAGATTTTCTATAGTACTCTTGCTTTTAAGATTCCGCCTATGATATTCTTGAGGTTCTATTTTTGTGCCCATGGTACCCCTAATGTAACGACTGTTAAATTTTAATGATGTGACAATAAATTAGTAATTAAAAATCACGGAAATTTCCATGGTACCCCTAAATTTTGTCTGATTTTCCCATGGTACCCATACTTTTCATTTTTATTTCATATTTATTAGTCATCCTATTCAGCCTATAATTCCTTTTTCTCTAATATATGTAAGGAATATTATAATGAAAGGGAAAATATAGGCTAAATAGGAGGGAGTAATATTTTTTTAATTAATAATTCATTGCCACATCATCAACTTGGCCTCTTTTGGTCTACACTTTTTGTTAGGGAACTCTGAAATTGCGAAAGGCAAGGATGAAAGGATCTTGTATGGATTTAATTCCAAACGAAGCGTTACTAGCCATGGATACATTCGAGGAAAACGGTTTTTTTTTTTATGTTTTCCAATATTGACGATAGCACTCATATACACGTTAGGATACACCATACGAATCAACATGAAATAATTAGAGTTTGTTGACAATCTTTAACGCATATTGTATTTAATGGAATCCAAGGGCCAATTGCAGGAGAAATACAGAGTATATACACTCTAAGGAGTATAAGTTTATCTATGGAAAAATCGAGAAGCTTTTTTCGAAATTCCTGTTAAACGTGACGACTCACGAGAATCACGACCTTGACATAATAGAATGACCACAAATTATTCTATAGGACTAATTTATCAATATGACCTACCCAATACCCCCAAAACCCAATTAAAATAGTTAATACAATTGTACAATTTTTTTTTTTATTTTAATAACATAATATTGTAACTTGATAACTTGCATATTTTAACATGTCCTATTCATCTTAAAATGTCGGGTTATCAAAATAAAATTAAAATGTAAACAAAATTAAATATTGAATATTTGAATGTGGGCTATTCTCATATTGGATCAGTCTTATGGTATAAAACGGTCTTATAGAAGAGTTGCTGTAAAATGACATATAACCGAACCACTAGCCCAAAACGGAAACCTCAAATTACCTCATAACATCATAAACAGCACAACGGCCCAACCTAAAATAACTCGAGTCACCAGAAACATCCGACCACATCCTCCATCGTAAAGGAGTAAAGGACGAAGCTTTTATACCCGACCACCGCCGACAAACGAACTAGACCGGAACATGGGGCCAAAACCGTTAGAACGCAACCAGAATACTCCAGCTTGGACAAGTGATCTTGGATTAAACCTTGTAGTGTTTGGGCCAAAGTGCTAAAGAAGACTGAAATATATGGATTACATCCACAAAGCCCACTTGACTTGTATTATTGGGCGTATACCGTTTTGCCGAATTGCGGAAGATGAGATGTTTGGGCCAATTCAAGACTCCTTAAGAGATTCTCATCAAATATTCAAGTATAAACTTATTTATACCATAATTAGTGAGAATCTATAACAAATCTTACCACAATTAGGTTATTAATGTATGTCCCTAGGGTAGACTTGAAACAGGGTAATTAATTGGTAATAATTGTTGCCAAGATCATCAATGGAGGAAAAACAGGAAGAACATTGTTTTAGAATGTTGCCAAGATTTATAATGGAAGAAAATAAAGACGACAAATATGCGCTACCACCGTTAGCAGAAGTACCGTGGTTAATCGCGACACATGACAATCAGAAGTGTAATAAACTTGAGAAACAAACCTTCCGAAGGAATACTAATTCTTACATCAAGACAATTCCAGAGTTAGACAGAAACACTATTGTAGCTGCGAATCAAGGCTGGTTGATCTTGAGAGACCGCGAAGATTGCACCATCTATTCTCTTTGGAATCCTGTCACGTCCCAATTTTTACAACTCCCTGAATTACCAAAAGACGATATAATACCCGTACTTTGCCTCTTGACATCGTCCCTTGACCTTGTTAATAATCCCGAAACATGTCTGCTAGTATTGTTTTTCGATGATGGCCAAATGTTTTCATGTAGGCCTACAACGAGCCATGATTGTAGTTGGGTCGAGCAATGCACTGAGCTTGATGGTAATGTTTTTGAGATAAAGATAGCCGCTACAATTGAAGGCGTTATATATGCACTCGGTTACACCCTTTTTCCAAATGGTGAAATGGTTAATAATTTTGTGTGTATGAAGAATGTAAACAATGGTAGCTCGAGTTCGTTGACCATGGAACCTATGAATATAAAACCACCAGGCACCAGATACCAAAATCTATTGCGGCTTCATGGATCTTTCTTTCGATATGTACATGGTTGAATCTTGTGGGGTCTTGTATTATATAGTTATAATGACACTGATAGATGATGATGATGATGATAATAACAAAAACTTAGATATAATTAAGGTCATGATTTGGAAATTTGATTTCTCCGATATGGATTGGATCCAAGTCGAGTCTTTGAGGAATCGCGCTTTTTTACTAGGCACTAATAGTTGCACCTGGTGCTGGGCAGGGGCAGCCCCTACTTCGTTACCAGGAGGAGCTTTCATCGAAGAGAATTCTATATACTTGGCTCGCCCCGACGATGACAAAGTTTATTCATACAGTCTTAATGATGATAGTTACACTATTTTATTTACTCATCCCTCCTTTCTCACGTCTTACTATGGCCCTACTTGGTTTACGGCCCCGGATCATCAAGGGTAAGGCCTTACTTTATTTTGCATATATTGAATTGAACAAATAAGCTAAATTATTGTAAAATATGCAGGCAGTTGTCGTCGGGATTGGAAGGGAAGCAACCGATGAATGAAACATCAGAGCAAATTGACGACGAGATAAATGATGAGTTTCAAGAGCAAGTGGAAGATGATACCCAAGAGCTGCAGCAATCAGGGCCCCTGCTATACGAACTTCCTATTGACATCGTACAATCGATTGCAAATTGCATGAATTTGTTCGATTATATGAATTTTCGTCTTACTTGTAAAACAATTTACGAGGTAAACCCAATATCCCAATGGCGATCTAAATGTCGGTACCCTTTGTTCATGTTCCCTAAGGACAGCAACGGAACATATGAATTGTTCGATCCATTTGAAAATATTTCGCGTCCTATTTTGATGCCTCACAACTCATTGATCTCATCTATCGAGTATTGCAAGGATGGTTGGCTTCTATTACAATGTGAAAAATTTACTCTAAGATACATGTATCCTTTCACTTTTACCCCGGAGACCTGGAAGTATCCTTCTTGTAGGTCGGCTGTACGTATTGGATTTTCGACTTGTCCTACTTCTTCTGATTCTTTGGCTGTTGCAATCAGTGGGTTTTCACGAGTTGATTTTTCTTGTTTTGAAGGCGCAAATGGGGAGTGGGAGGATTATGATACCGAGTTTGATCCCGATAAGGATATTGAGTTTCGTCCTAATCATAAAACCGGTCCAAAGTATCATAATAACGCATTCTATTTTCTTGGGAGGGATGGATGCCTAGGGGAGTTCAAATTTATACAAGGAGAAACAACCTGGAATGTTTACAAACATCCATTTACTGAAGATGAAGATACAATATTTGACTCGGGTTATTTAGTTGAGCTTGATGGAGAATTTGTTTCGGTTTTCATCAAAGAATCTGGAAGGTGTCTTGAAGTGTTTAAGTTTGACCTACCAAACAAGTGTTGGATTGAATTAGATACATTGGGTGACTACATTTTGTTCCTAAGTGCTGCATCATCTTATTCCCTTAAGGCGGATAAGAGCGAGATGGCAAATAGAATATATCTGCCACGTCGTACAGGTAATGGAATCGTCTTCTATTCGCTTGACACCCGCACGTATCATACTTCGGGTAGTGCAGATTCTAGACAAGATTTATCTGGCACCAAGGCGCAATCATCCTGTTGCTGGATCTGGTAGTAGTTGTTTTAGCAAATTATTTTGTATTTATATTTTATACTCCCTTTGTCCAAATCATTTGTTTACCTTTCATTAAAATACTCCTCCTCACAAAGTATAAAAAAGGTAAACGAATGATTGCGACCGAGGAATTACTATAGTGACTTCATATAGTATGCTAATTTTGTTTTCAGTATTTGATCGGATATTATGAACATGATTTCGGGTACTCAACTGAGTGGTATGTGATTGTTTATGATCTTCACCCGTATTGTTAATTCTCGTATAGTCGTATCTAACACTAGTAAGGATCCTCTGTTCCATTTTTGTGTCCCATTCTGTGTGCCACTCCACTTATCTTTTGACACATCACTTGCTGCAAATAAAAAATATACCAGAAATATGCTAATGTGTTGAGGTGTCAAAATGTCTATGGAGTGGGACACGAAATGAGACACCAAATGGAACAGAGGATCCTCACTGATCTAACACGACACCTACTAGGAAGGAATAAGATATATGATATATATACCATATTTCTTATTCCTTCCTAATAACACCTATGAGATCATGTCTCATACTCCGTAACAAATTGTACAAATTACTTAATTTCGCAATTCTGCAAAATAATTACACAGATTCTACCGATTAATCAAGCAATATATACAATAATGTACAACAAATATACATCAAACAATACTTAAATTTAAATTAATTTAAAATTCAGGGATGCTCTGTAGCCTAGGCTTCCAAGACCTTTGATGTGATTCATAATGAACGCTAATCTTCACTAACTCTCCTAAAACTTGTTGTACGGACATTCTTCGAGTCGCTAACAATTCCTCCAGTTGCTTCTTCGTTATAGTAACTTTTATCTCCTTTATTTTTAATGAACTCCCTTTTTTACAACTACTATTATCAACCCTCTTATGACGAACTAATTCTTCCTTCATATCAAAGTCACTTTGTTCGGCCTCAGTCGCCATCGCTGAGCTCCAATCTTCTCCTCCCCATTGTGCCTCGGTTTCATGTCTTATACAGTTTCCCATTGTATGACGGAATTATTTTCTTTAATCGCGATCAAGGTGATAATTTTAATGAAAGTTATTGTGAGGTATATGTATTGGTGTTATTTTGTTTGTATGAATTACGTAAAAAGTGAAGACTTCATACTATATATATATAGGTGGGTTGATACATGATTGATCAATTAAAGGAGACGGTCAAACTAAACATATAAGAGTGGGAGTTGGTCTCTTTTAAAGCCGATTATATCCGTTTTAAGATTAAGGTCCTGTTTTTTTTTTAACTTAATTTCAATATATTTTAATTCGATTCAGCTCAATTTCATTCAGTTCAGTTCAACTCTTTACTTCACCAATTAACTCTTATTTCAATTCAGTTCCATTAGATTCAGTTTAGGGCAGTCTAGATCCATAAATTAAATTCAGTTTAGTTCAAACGCTTTCAATCCGAAAAACAGGAGCTAAAACAGGTTAAATAATCATCATTTGAAATGAAAAAACAACTTTTTAAATTAGTCCCTAAATATTACTGGTATTATGCTTTTGTCTCATTTCTCTTATTTAAGTTTTAAATTTAAAACAGATATGTATATCTTAAAGAAACAACGATTATTTGTATAAAAGTGGCTGTGTATGTTAGAATTGGAACAAGTCTTGTGAATAAAGTGATATTAATGTGGTTAGGTACATTTAAGAAGTGGTTGACCTGGTTCAAAAAGAGTGTACCATTATCCATAGTAAACTTGATTGAGGAATATGCAAGCTTAGCCAAACGCAAATGGTTTTGGATGTGCTGACTCATTATTTGTAAACATCATCATTAGGTGTTACAGTGGTTGGTTTGGGTCATATTCAGATAAATTTCATACGAGTTTGATTAAAATACATCTTACATATAATATAACGAATATCTCGCTAAAAAAACCATGCATATTATAAGAGTAGGTTCTTTACGAAGATAAGATTATTTCAATGGTGTTTCAACAAAGAATATGGCAACACAAGAGAAAGTTAGAATGGTTATATGAGAGTTAATTTGATTATTGGCTTTCATTTTTTTAATATTGATGACCTGAAATGATTTGTCATAGTAAAAGTCGGGAGAAAAATTCTTAGAATAAAGGAATAAATGTTCTTGTATTACAATTGAATATCGTATTATGAATAAAAATTTATATATTTCAAAATAGGAATAATTTCTTTGTGAATTTGGAGCTAATGAAAAAATCGGTTATAGTGAAGCAATTTCCTTATCCGTTAATGCACCCCTTAGTAATTAGGCGGTTAAATTAATTTATAAGAGAAAGTTAGAATGGTTCGTTGATCTAAAATTTATTAACCCACAATTGAGAAGATATCATGTGTTTTATTTTAATGTTTCATCACTTTATTCGCTTTTATCGAGTTTTTAGATTTTCATTACACATTGACAAAATGATATTCATGATTTAATTTATTTATTTATGGGTCTAGACTCAAAATGTAAGAAAGGAAGGAGTATAAGATAAATGAAAAATTAAAATAGAACAAATATTATTAATAGGGTGACATTAGCTGATAGAAATCGAATGATTTTCCAAGTGTGAACACAAGTCATCTAAGGGATCTCTACGATGCAATGTCACTACTCACTTACGTAGGTGTGAACACACAAAACGCTGGAATCTAATTTCCAACTGTCCTTCATCGGTCTTATTTAAAACCGTCTTATATTAGAACATTTCGCAACCCTTCAAGTATGTGCCATATAGTGCATATTAATATGGTACTCCCAACTCTTATGTACTATATTGGTATTTTAAAATGATCAAAAATACTCCATCTCATTTCAAACTAACTATTAATCTTACGATATGGTCTCAGTCTCACCATAAATTGGTTGTGAGAGCATTTTATATTCCACATATAATAAAATAGGCACGAATTACAGATAATGGAAAAATACAAACGTTTATTATGTACTTAGGCCTGAAACGAGAGAGTAACTTCGGTCACAATCAACAATTTAGGAACAAATAAAAGGGTATGAAAGAATCTCTTAATTACTCAATGAGCTACCGTTTCTTCCAAGTTAGTGTCAGAGCATTACAATATGATATAGTATAGGACTGACCTAATAGAAGAAAGCCCAAGCACAAGTGATTACTATATCAAGCTTTTTATTTTATTTTGATAACTTTATAACTTATTTTGAAAACTAACATATTTAAATATGTATATTATCAACATAAAATATTAAGTTATTAAAATAAAAATATTATTTTATATTTTTACTAAGTAATTTTAATGGCGTTATATTATTGGATCAACCTTACTTAAATTTAAGTCTTACACAACAATTTGTGCAATATGATACTCCATACACAAATTATTCTATAAGACCTATATTTAGGTAAGACTAACCCAATAGCACAAGGCCCAACAAAATTACTTAATAAAAATATGAAATTATATTTTTATTTTAATAACCCAATATTTTAAATTAATAACTTACATAATTAATTATGTTAGATTTCATTATAAATTATAAAGTTATCAAAATAAAATCAAAAACTTAATATATTAATATTTTTGTTTGGGTTTTTTTTTATTGGACCAGTCCTATGCTATAGGACGGTCCTATAGGAGAGTTGCTGTACTCCATATATTTCTGTCGTCTTTGGCTTCAGTCAGCGGGTGTGCACTTCACCCTTTGGGCTGCCCAGACACTAAGAGGTTCAATGTAACATCACTTGTCCAAGTTGGAGTATTTTGGTTGAGCTCGAAAATTAATTACTTAAGAAATCCGTTTCACAAATTTCTTATGTAATATGTAAACCGTCTTATACACAAATTTGTATTATAATTTCAATACGAGTTGACAATGATGTTATTGACATTAGAATCAAGTACTAATTCACTAAATAATCAAAACTTATAAACTTCTTATGTTATTGACATTAGAATCAAGTACATATCACTCAGTTGAGTATCTGAAATCATGTTCACAATCACTTTTTATTATTTGTGAGAAGTATTTTAATGAAAGGTAAATAAATGATTTGAACGGAGGGAGTATAAAACTAAAAATACAGAATAATTTGCTAAAACAACAATTACCAAAGCCAGCAACATGACGATTGCGCCTTGGTGCCAGATAAATCTTGTCTAGAATCAGCACTACCCGAAGAATGATATGTGTGGGTGTCAAGCGAATAGAAGACGATTCCATTACCAGAACGACGTGGCAGATATATTCTATTTGCCATCTCGCTCTTATCCGCCTTAAGGGAATAAGATGATGCAGCACTTAGGAACAAGATGTAGTCACCCAATGTATCTATTTCAATCCAACACTCGTTTGATATGTCAAACTTGAACACCTTAAGATACCTTCCGATTTTGATAAAAACCGAAACAAGTTCTCCATTAAGCTCGACTAAATAACACGAGTCAAATAATATATCTTCATCTTCAGTAAATGGATATTCGTGAACCCGCCAGCTTATTTCTCCATGTATAAATTTAAATTCTCCTAGGCAACCATCTCTCGCAAGAAAATAAAAAGCGTTATTATGATACTTTGGACCGGTTTTATAATTAGGACGAAAATCAATATCCTTATCGGGTCAAACTCCGTATCATAGTCCTCCCACTCCCCATTTGCAGCTTCAAAACAAGAAAAATCAACTCGTGAAACCCCACTAATTGCAACAGCCAAAGAATCAGAAGAAGTAGGACAAGTCGAAAATCCAATACGGGTAGCCAGAGCACAAGGAGGATACTTCCAGGTCTCCGGAGCGAGAGTGAAAGGATACATGTATCTTAGTGACTCTTCAGATTGTACGAGAAGCCAGCCGTCGTTGCAATACTCGATTGATGAGAAAACATTAGGCGAGGTGTGAGGGATTAAAATAGGACATGAAATGTTTTCAAATGGATCTAACAATTCATATGTTCCACTACTACCCTTAGGAAACATGAACAGAGGGTACCGACAATTAGATCGCCATTGGGATATCGGGTTTACCTCGTAAAATCTTTTGCAAGTAAGACGAAGATTCATGTAATCGAACAAATTCATACGCTTTGCAATCGATTGTAAGATGTCAGTAGGAAGTTCGGATAACAGAGGTCCGCCTAATGCCAACAACTCTTGGGTATCTTCCACTTGCTCTTGAAATTCTTGATTTATGTCGTCAATTTGCTCTGATGTTTTATTCATCAATTGGTTCCCTTCCCATCCCGGCGACAACGGCCTGCATATTTTACAATACAGATTCATATGTTACTTATTTGTTCAATTCAATATAGACCGGTCAAATCTTGACTCAACCCGAAAGCCGACCCGTTTTCCAGGGTCAACGCCTGAAAATTTCGACCCGGCAACCCGTTTGACCCGAATACGAAATTAATCGAGACCCCAACCGAATGGGTCAACCCGTTGGGTCAAAGATAAATGAAGAATTTTATTAAAATATTAATATATACTATATTTGAAAAAATAGTTAAAATATTATTTTTTTATTACTTAAAAATGCACATACAAATAAAAAGTCCGTTTTATATAACTTTTATAATATTTAATAATAAAAAAATTATTAAAAAAAATTAGGTTTTACATTTTTAAAAAAATATTTTTTTGATTAAAAAAAGACATTAGAAATTATTTCTTAACTCGTATTCGGACACTAACCCAACCTAGCCCATAGTTAACCCGACCCGTGTTTGAGCCGACCCATGTTCTGACCCTACACACCCGACCCGATTGGCAGGCCTAATTCAAATATTCAATCAATCAATCAATCAATACTATATATTAATTCCAGAGACCAAGGGACTTCAATGTAATTAAAGAAAGTTATACAAATTAATTATACTATATAGTTTTAAATCAATAGCACCGTGTGATGGACCCGATTAAGGGATCTCAATGCAAATATTATATAATTTGGGTTAAAATTAAATTATATAGAAGCTTGGTAATTTTCCTAAACATTTGTAAGAGACTAAAACATGGTCAATTTCCTTAAAACAAAATAATTAATTAAGGTCAATTTCTTTAAAATAAAATAATTAATTAAGATGGTCAATTTCAAGGAGACTAAAAGAAACAAGATGCTTGGTAATTTTCCTAAATATTTATAGAAGACTAGAAGATGGTCAATTTCCTTAAAATAAAATAATTAATTTGTATAAACATGTACACTTATGGTATTAATTATTATCATCATAAAATTATGTATTAAATTTAAAATATATGCAATTTTATTAAACTTTATAGTTTATTAGATGTATAGATGTTAATTATTTAGCATACAAAAATATAATAAGTAGGTTATAAATAATTCAAGTTAGATTCCATAATATATAATATTGCATAATTCTTTCGATTTGATTTAATGCATAATCCTCTTAAAATTGCATGCCTAAGTAGTAAAAGTAATTACGTCAGTAAAGAAAAGAATTGTAGTAACATTGGATATAGTTATATGATAGTAATCACTCATTTGAATAGTAAAAGTAACAATATTATCAGCGAGATTAGTGAAAGTGGTAGAAACAACAACGAGAGTAGTGAAATAATCAATATTAATGCGGCAATAGTAAAAGTAACAATAATTACGGCTGAAGTGGTGAAAGTATCAATATTAATGGGGTAGTAATGAAAGTAACAATAATTACGGCGGGAGTAGTGAAAGTAACAATGATTACGGACAAGTAGTAAAATGTTATTACTATTGTTTCATTAATAAGAGTAAAATATTAATAGCGGGAGTAGTGAATTGTCTCAAAATTTATTTCCGTAATGGATATGTCATAGAAAAATATATTAATGATAAATTTATGGGTTATACAATTTTAAGTAATTTTATTTAATGAAAAAAAAAATTAATGGTAAGTAGAGGTAGCCCGGGCGAAGCCGGGCACCAATACTAGTACTATATATTAATTCGAGAAACCAAGGGACTTCAAGGTAATTAAAGAAATCTATACAAATTAATTATACTATATAGTTTTAAATCGATAGCACCGTGTGATGGACCTGATAAAGGGATCTCAATGTAAATCTATATATCTATATAAAAGAGAGTTTTTTCGAGCGATTCTAGAGCGTCCACATCATCAAAAATTAATTTAGGAAAGTTTCATAAATAAAATTTTCCACATAAAAAATAAAGTGGAGAATCTTTTAATTATTATAATATCTATATTTCCTATTTTATATTCATGAGAAGTTTCTAATTTTTATATAAAAACTTTGACATTTCATTTGGCAAAAAAATGTTGTTATAAAAATTATGAAGATAATATAATTAGATTCGTGATAAAAAATGCTTTCATTAGAGTATAGATTTCATATGATTTGCACATACGAGTATTAAAGATGGTGTACTTCTTTTAATATGTTATATGTCCCACATCGAAAAACAATGTTAGTGTGGTGATTATAATAAGTATAAATTATAAAATTGTCCCACATCGAAAGATTTACATAAGGTGGGTGATCCTATGATTATAAATAGGAGTCATCATTGGAACCTATATACCAACCAAAAACTTTTTGAGTCTCTTAAGTATTGTTTTGGAGAGCTCTTAAGAGTTTATATCATTATCTTCACAGTACGATATATACATATTTTTTCTATATTATGTATTATATTCAAGTGATGTTTATAATCTTTATATAAAAACTTATACATCTCATTTGCCAAAAAAGTATTATAAAAAAATGTACGAATATTAATAAATAGTACCCATTCAAGACCAAATACAACATTTTCATTTACACACTTGCCAAGACACAAATTACAACGTAAATATCTTTAAGTTTACATTATAAAAAAATTTAAAAATTTGATATTCCCATTGTACTTTATAAGTGAATCAAATAAGATCTCACATGACCATATTTTGTCTTACATTTTGCAAGGAATCGTAAAGATTCTATTCGTTCATGAATAGTGTAAAAAAGGAATGTTGTATTTGGTCTTGAATCGAGGGAGTATATTATTTGCTCATTATTATTAACCCGGGTTACATGTCGAATTATGTGCGAAACAGATGGTATATTTCTAAGTATGTTATTTGTCCCACATTGAAAAATATGTTGGTGTGGTGAATATATTACGTATAAATAATAGAATTGTCCCACATCGAAAGTTTAGCATAAGGTGGGTGATCATATGATTATAAATCGAAGGCATTCTTAGAACCTAAATACCAACCCAAAATCTTCTGAGTCTCTTAAGCATTGTCTTGGAGAGCTCTTAAGAGTTTATATCATTATCTCCACCATATGATATATATGTTTTATATTATGTCAAAGTGATGTTTATAATTTTTGTATAAAAACTTATACATCTCATTTAGCAAAAAAGTAACATAATTTTTTTTTTTGAAAAATTATATAAATAGATTCGTGGTAAATAAATGCTAGCATTAGAATATAGTATCATATTATTTGCACATATTTGTTTGTCCCACATTGAAAAATAATGTAGTATAAATAGTTGAATTGTCCCACATTAGAATGTTATTATGAGGTGGGGTATCACATGATTATAAATATGAGTCATATTTGAAACTTAGGGGTATCAACCCAAAATCTTTTGAATCGCTTAAAAATTATCTTAGAGAGTTCTTATAGGAGTTTATATTAATGACAAATCTTAGTTACAACAATACCATACAAATATTAATCACATAAATATTTATAAAAGCGATTATATATTACTGATGGGGCATATTCTGCACCCGCTGACCGAGTCAACATATTGAGCAAGGTCAAAGATATCCACAGCAAGTCAACGACTTAGACAGCCCAACCGACGCAGCCCGTCGGCCTGTCTCTTGGGTCTCGGCCGGGACAACTAGCCAGCCGGGGCACATATCCGAGTACTCATATCCAAGACACCTCGGCATGGAGTCAACAGGGCCCGCCGGCCGGCCATGGGTCCCTCGGCTGAGGGTAGATCAGTCTTTCCACCTGCTGGCCACTTGGCCACTTGGTCACTACGTGACAAAAGGTGAAAGTCTATAAATACTCCTCAACCCTCATTGAGGAAAGGATCCACAATCTAACCTAAACACCTCATAATCTGGTAATATCTTCCTTATCTCTCTACAATATATACTTCGCCAAGTAACACACAACTTAATCCCTTTAAGTTTACTGACTTGAGCGTCGGAGTGAGTACGCTCGGTGCAAAGTCGAGCCCTCAGTTTGTTCATCGTTTCAGGAGAGACCGAGAGGAAGAGTCAAAGCAAGGAAAGACATCCATTCACCAAGCTCGTGTGGTAAACAACACTGCTCTGGAATTACACCCGGAACAATTACTATATTAGTGATATTATAATGTTTATTTTAAGACAATCGATAGTATAATAATTTTATTTAAGATAAAATCATAATAAAAAAATAAAATGGGCGCTAAATATATACATAAATTGGTTATTAATGTGTCATATAATGATAATCTTTGCACTAAAATAGAAAATTTAAGAATTATAATACAATCAACTGCTGCATAAAAAGATCTTGAATCCACAAACAAATCAGTAATGAGCTTTTTTACTTTGATAAATAGTAGAATTAAATCTTTTAAACTTTCAAATATAGGTAATATTATGCCTCATTATATTTGAGTAACTATAACACATCATAATTTTTAACCATTAATAAAAATCGCACCAGAAAAAGAAAATATTTTGTATTTGTTTATACATTTTATTGCTCCCTCAATTACATCTTAAAAGTCGTGTTAGGAAAAAAAATGTAATTTAAATCATATCATTTGTACATATTTTAATTGTGACAAAAAATGGAAAAGAACGTACGAATATAAATAGATAGTATAGTATTTTCTCATTATTATTAAATCGGGTTGGATATCGAAATAGGTGCAAAAAAGATGGTGTACTTTTTCGTGTGTTATTTGTCCCATATTGAAAAATAATGTAGGTGTGGTAAATATGCTACATATAAATATTTGAATTGTCCCACATCAGAAAATTATCATAAGGTGGGGTGATCTTAAAAATTAATTTAGGAAAATATCATAAATAATATTTTTTGATGTAAAAAATAAAGTAGAGAATCTTTTAATTATTATAATATATATTTCCTATATTATATTCAAGCGATGTTTCTAATTTTTATATAAAAAAATTTACATTTCATTTGGCAAAAAAATATCGTTAAGAAAATTATGAAAATAACATAATTTGATTCGTGGTAAAAATGATATCATTAGCATATAAATTTCATATAATTTGTATATATATAAAATTGTGTATTTCTTAGTATGTTATATGTCCCACATTGAAAAATAATGTAGGATTATATAAAAATAATATAATTATCCCACATTGAAAGATTAACATAAGATGTAGTGGTCTTATGATTATAAATATGAGGCATCCTTGAAACTTAGTTATCAACCTAACATCTTTTGCGTCTCTTAAATAAGATGTTTTGACTTTTGATCTATCTAAATAAATGATAAGACATAAGATGTAGTAGATATTAAGACCTTATAACCAATTTTTGTTTACTAAGTTAATTACCCCGTTGCAACGCACGGGCATCCAAACTAGTATTATATAATTTTGGTTAAAAGTATAATATAAAGATGCCTTGATGAAGAATATTTATGGAAATTACATTAAATTAAAGTAATTAAATTTAGAAAACACAAGAATATAGTGATTTTCCTTAAAATTAATATGCCCCACTTATGGAATTAATTAGTATCATCCTAGAATTATACATTAAATTAAATGTAGTAAAAGTAATAGTAGCAGCAACGAGATTAATAAAATTAGGGGGCGTTTGTTTCGCACATGGGTATGAGTTTGGAATCAGGAATCATACCTGGGTGGTATGGGGTTGGAACTTCATTCCTCATACCTTGTGTTTGTTTCAATTGTAAGCGGTAAGGGTTTGAAACCGAGTTAAAGTTAAAATATGTAAAATCTAATACTTTAAATAACAATTTTAACATATAAAATCATAAAAATAAAGATTTAATCAAGTAATTATAAAATATTTCATTTACAATATGTCATAATATTTATTTTCACATTTTTGTTTATTATAGTTTGATATCCATGGGAATCAATCTCATACCCACCCCCCTCCTTGGGTATGAGAAACCCATACCTTATGGGTTTGAGGTATGGTTATGAAACCTCCAAATTTGCGAAACAAACACTTAGTATGGGTTTGATTCATTCCAAACCCATACCTCATACCTTTAGTGAATGAACCAAACACCCCCTTAATGGTATTAATGTGGGAGTAGTGACAGTTATAATAATGATAGTGGGAGTAGTGAAAGTAACACTGGTAACAATGAGAAAATGTATGAACAATTAAATAACCAATCGACTCAAGAAAATATTTTATTTATTTAAATATAGGTCAGATAAAATTAACGAGAATAATGAATTTAACGGAAAAAAAAAATAGAGGAAGTAGTAAAAGAAACAATAGTAACCACGGGAGTAGTGAACGTAATGATATTAAGAAAGAATGTCGTGAAAGTGATAATATTAATAGTGGGGTAGTGAACGTGTCTCATAATTTTAAAATAAATTTTACATTTCATCATAATTACATGATATGCCGTAGAAAAATATATTACAAATATTAAACGTGTGAGTTAGACAACTCCAACATAGTTTATTTCATTTAAAATAAAATTTAACGGTAAATAGAGGTAGCCCGGGCGAAGCCGGGCACCAAACCTAGTACATAGTAAAGTGGTATGGGTAGAAATCATGTAAACAAGGCCTTACCTTTGATGATTCAGGGGCATAAACCAAGTAGGACCGTAGAACGATTGGAGAAAGGAAGGATGAGGCAACAAAACAGTGCAACTATCATCATCAAGATTTTACGAATATACTTTATCATCGTCGGGATGAGCCCAGTATACGCAATTCTCTTCGATGAAAGCTTCTCCCAGTGATGAAGTAGCCGAATCGCCAAAGATCAGTGCAACTAGTGCCTAGTAAAAAAGCGCGATTCCTCAAAGACTCGACTTGGATCCAATCCATATAGGAGAAATCAAATTTCCAAATCGTGACCTTAATTATATCCCAGCTTTTGTTATTATCATCATCTAACCGTACCATTATAGTTATACAATACAAGACCCCACAAGATTCAACCATATGCGTATTGGTATGAAGTTTCGTGAAGCCATAACCGATTGTGGTATCTGGTACTTCTATATTCATAGGTTCCATGGTTAACGAACTCGTGCTACCATTGTTCAAATTCTTCATACACACAAACTTATCACTCAAAGCACCGTTTTCTGGAGAACGAGTGTAGCCGAGTGCATATATAACGCCTTCAATTGTAGCGGCGATCTTTATCTCAACAACACTACCATCAAGCTCACTGCATTGCTCGACCCAACTACAATCATGGCTCGTTGTAGGCCTACATGAAAACATTAGGCCTCCATTGAAAAACAATACTAGCACGCATGTTTCGGGATTATTAGGAAGGTCAAGGGACGATGTCAAGAGGCAAAGTGTGGGTTTTATATCGTCTTCTAGTGGTAATTCAGGGAGTTGTAAAAATTGGGACGTGACAGGATTCCAAAGAGAGTAGATGGTGCAATCTTCGCGGTCTCTCAATATCAACCGGCCTTGTTGCGCACCTACAATAATGTTTCGGTCTAACTCAGGGATTGTTTTTATGTACGAATTTGTGAAATCATCAGACTTGATGATGAAACTCCATTAATGGTGAGGGAAGCCATTAGAGTAGCTTGAAGATGCTAGATATTTGTTGAGAGAGAAAGAGTAAATAAAATGTGTTTGTTATTGAATGAAAAATAAATCAGATAATTTACAGAGTTTGTGTTTCTTCTTTATATACAAATTTAGTTAGCCTACTCTAACTAACACGGCCAGCTCATCAATCCGTGTGCCTCCATATGCTTCATGCTGATTGGTCCTTATCCTACACCTTGTGCTTGTGTTTCTTTACCACTGTTAGCACACTCTTTCTCACA
Source organism: Silene latifolia (assembly GCF_048544455.1). Lineage (NCBI taxonomy): Eukaryota > Viridiplantae > Streptophyta > Magnoliopsida > Caryophyllales > Caryophyllaceae > Silene > Silene latifolia. Next base: position 22,582,166 of record NC_133530.1, on the reverse strand, counting down.
TCCCCCCTCAAGTTGGAATGCATTGGCAGGAAATGCAGTCCTAACTTGGAAGCCAAAAACATGTGTTGTGTCTGCCCCAAGGGCTTGGTAAGCAGATCAGCCAACTGCAGTCCAGTTCGTAAATGATCAGTGGCAATAAACCTTCTTGTATTTTGTCACGAACATAGTGACAGTCAATATTGAGGTGCTTTGTCCTCTCATGAAAAACGGGGTTGGCTGCAATGTGAATAACTGCTTTATTATCACAGTATAGAGTGATTGGCAAAGGAACATGTATCCTGAAATCAGTGAGCAACCCATACAGCCATGTTAATTCTCCAGCAGTATAAGACATAACCCGATATTCAGACTCTGCAGAAGATTTAGAGACTGTTTTCTGCTTCTTTGTTTTCCAAGTGATTAATGAATCACCAAGAAATACACATTGACCTGTAAGTGATCTGCAAGAAGTCTGGCATGTTCCCCAATCAGCATCACAGTAACCTCTCAGAACCAATTCACCTCCTGCTGGGTAGAATAAAGCAGCCCCTGTAGTACCCTTAAGATATCTCAGAACGTGAACTGCTGCTTGCAGGTGAGGTTCCCTAGGTGAACTCAGAAATTGACTGAGATGTTGTGTAGCATAAGAGAGGTCAGGTCTTGTTAGGTTGAGATATAGTAATTTCCCAATAATTTTCCTATATATTTCAGGATCAGGTAATAACTTGCCTTGGTCCAGAGCCAATTTGAGACCTCTAGGCAAAGGAAACATAGCTGGCTTGCAATTTAACATTCCTGCATCAGTGAGCAAGTCCTGAACATACTTCCTTTGGTTTAGTAACAATCCTTCATTATTTCTGGTGACTTCTAGCCCCAAAAAATATCTGATTTCCCCCAAATCTTTTATAGTGAAGGCAGCATGTAACTTATGCTTAAGCACAAGCAGGAAAGAGTTATCAGTGCCTGTTAGAAGTAGGTCATCAACATAAACCAGTACAACTGATAGTAAGCCCTTAGATTCTCTGGTAAACAGGGAATAATCATGTTTGGATTGGGAGAATCCCAAAGATATCAACAATTGTGTCAAGGCAATATTCCATTGCCTAGATGCTTGCTTGAGGCCATAGATTGATTTCTTGAGGTGACAAACTTGTCCTGGTGCTGCTTTTGAGTAACCTTCTGGAGGAGACATATACACCAGCTCATCCAAAAAACCATGCAAGAATGCATTGTTTATATCAAGCTGATAAATTGGCCAGTGGCTCATGGAAGCAACGGCTAGAAGCACCCTAACAGTAGAGAACTTAGCAACAGGAGAGAAGGTAGCTTTGTAATCCTTCCCTTCTACTTGATTGTAACCCTTAGCAACAAGTCTAGCTTTATACCTCTCCACCGTGCCATCGGGATTAAATTTGATCTTGTACACCCACTTGGAACCTATAGGTTTATGACCAGGTGGAAGATCAGTGACAGTCCAAGTGCCATTTGACTCCAATGCTGCAAGCTCTTTGGACATGGCAGCCACCCATAAAGGATTTTGCTTGGCCTCCTTGTATGTGGTAGGCTCTACCACAGACATCACATTATTCAGTGATTTCAACAAATGTGCAGGGTAAGAAGCTTGATCAAGAATGGAAAAAGCTGCATCAGAGGAGACTGCAGTTGCATCAATAGACTTAAACAAGGTTGGGCAGTCATAATCCTTCAACCAGGATGGTACACTTCTGACCCTGCTAGTGTTCCTTGGAATAGAAGGGACAACAGTTTCAACAGCTGGTGGAGAAGAAGCACTGATCTGATCAGTGCTAGCTGGAATGACATGATCAGCAGTTTCTGAACTAGTATTATGTGCATTAGTTATAGGAAGAGAATTATTTGTATTTTGCTGAGTTGCAATAGTGATTTCTTCATCAAGTAACTGATCCAAAAAATTTGGATTGGAAGTAGAAAGGGAAGTGTTCTAAATGAATGGCATTGTGGTTTTTGTTTTGTTTGATTTGTAAGGGAAAACATGTTCTTGAAACTCCACATCTCTGCTAATTAAAATCTTCTGAGTATCCAAATCAAATAATTTGTATGCCTTCTGACCATGAGGATAGCCTATAAAGACACATCTCCTTCCTTTAGACTGAAACTTATCCCTCTGCTTGCTTGGAATTAGAGCAAAACATTGGCAACCAATGACCTTGAGATGATCATAGGTGGGCACACTCCCTAGTAACAACTCATAAGGTGTCCTCCATCCTAAAATGGCAGTTGGTAATCTATTGATGATATATGTGGCAGCAAGTAAACATTCTCCCCAAAACCTTTTGGGTAGATTAGCATACAACATCATGGCCCTAGCTGTTTCAACAAAGTGCCTATGCTTTCTCTCAACTCGTTCATTCTGTTGAGGAACACCTGGTGCACTTTTCTGATGGACAATGCCTCTTAAGGCAAACAACTCTAAACAGGAACCTTGTATAATCTATGTTCCGTTATCACTCCTTACAAGCTTGATACATTTCCCAAACTGAGTTCTAACTTGATTATAAAACTTTTCAGCAGTCCTACTAACTTGTGTCTTGTCTTGTAACAAGAAAGTCCAAGTGACCCTAGAATGGTCATCAACTATAGTCAAGAAGTAGTGTGCTCTAGTGAGTGAGGCAACTTTGTAAGGTCCCCATAGATCAATGTGAATGAGCCCAAAAATTTCAGTGGCTCTAGAAAGATCCCTTTCAAAAGACAATTTATGCAATTTAGCCATAATGCAAACATCACAAGAATAACTTTGTAAATCCGATATATTAAAACCAGCAATATGTCTTAGTTTTACAGCAGAGGTGTGTCCTAAACGAGCATGAGCAAGTTCCACAACACTATGTGCTTTACACCTATCCTCGCTATTACAAAGCAAACATTCAGATTTCTTTAAATTCTTATTGAAACTACTAACAGATTCCTCAGTAGTATGCTTATTATAACTAGTGCTATAATGAGAAGATGCATTTTGCATTGACTGATGCTGTAATTTGTATAAACCTCCATCTTTGTGCCCTACAGCCAAGATGTGGTGCTCAGAGTCCTGTATAATGCAGGAATTAGTATCAAACTGAGTGACTAAACCATGATTAGTCATTAACTTTCCTATAGAAAGTAAGTTATGTTTGAAATCAGGAATGAATAAAGTCTCATGTAGTGTGATCTTAGGACTTATTCTGACATCTCCTACAAAATTCACTAACATAGTTGATCCATCAGGCAAACCAACCATAACAGGTGTCTTTAAGTTCCTAATGTTGGTAAATAAATGTCTCTGAGATGACATATGATCAGATGCTCCTGAATCTAATATCCATTCAACAACATTATTCTTGGATTTGGGAGAAATAACAGCGTTTGAAGCAAGTATTTTACCTGCAAAATTGACAGCTGCAGTGGAGTAATCTATAGGTCCACTGAGCCTAGCTTGCATTGCACTTAGAACCTGGTCACAAACAGCATTAACCAGATCCTTGTCAATCTTGCTATGAGAATGAGAAGTAGAACCTTGATCAAACTTCTAAAACTGTGGAGATGAAGAATTGCTCTCTAAATCAAAAGGCATATCTTCCTGAAGCTCAGCATTATTTGCATACTTATAGTTGTTGTGAGGTTTATAACTGTTGTGAGGCTTCTGCTTCTTGAACCTTTGTGCCCCTGACTGTCCTGCACCTCCATTCCTATTCAGATAACTAATCTTCTGATCCTCATTAAGATCCCAACAGGTATCAAGAGTATGACCTTTCTTCTGACAGTTACTACACCAACGTTCCTCATACTTAGGTTTCTTTCCATCTCTTCTCCATACATTCCAATTACCTTGATTTGATTCAGCTCTGTTAGCAGCCAACGCATTAACATCTGTAGTAGGTTGATTCAAGATAGAGATTGATTTATGACTCTCTACTTGTTGGACAAAGGAGTAAACCTTATTTACTGTGGGTAGAGGATCCATTGACAGTATATTAGTCTTTAATGTGTCAAATGTCTCATTCAATCCCATTAAAAACATCAGAATCTTCTCACGAGATGAAGCATCAACTATCTTCTTCAAGACGTTGCAGGTACACTTACCACAAGTGCATTCAGGTATTCCTTCTACTTCCTCGATCTCATCCCAACGACGTTTAAGCTTGTTATAGTACTCAATAACAGAATCAGAGTCTTGACCTAAATTTCGCAACTCTTTCTTCAATTGAAACAACAAAGGTGCATTGGATTGGCCATATCGTTCCTGAATCTCACTCCATAGCTGCTTCGCTGATTTAGCAGATAGGAATCCACTCTTGACCTCAGGAGTCATAGAACTGAGAATCCAGCAGCGTATCATGTAATCACAACGCAGCCAAGCCTTGTACTTATCTGACGTAATTTCAGGCACAGAAATGGCGCCATTGATGAAACCTTCTTTCTTCTTAGATCCGAGCGCAAGAACTACTCCACGAGTCCAATTAATGAAATCTTTTCCATTAAAAGGAAAATTAACAAGCGACATGTTCGGATTATCAGATTGAGAGAGGAAAAGCGGCTCATCGTAAGGATTGCGATAAGACGATTGATCAACAGATTCTGAGATAGTCATTGTTGACAGTAATGTAACGCAACAGATTAATTTGTGATTTTCTGTAAAAATGCTGAAGAAAAAACTTGATTTTTGTGTTTTTGTTGATTTTGTGAGAAATTTAATTGAAAAGAAGCGAATTTAAGCGAAAAGAGATGAACGAATTAACGATTTGATCAATAAAAAAGCAAGATGATTAGCTGGATCAAGAGACAAGACTTAGCCTGCTCTGATACCATGTGAAATCATCAGACTTGATGATGAAACTCCATTAATGGTGAGGGAAGCCATTAGAGTAGCTTGAAGATGCTAGATATTTGTTGAGAGAGAAAGAGTAAATAAAATGTGTTTGTTATTGAATGAAAAATGAATCAGATAATTTACAGAGTTTGTGTTTCTTCTTTATATACAAATTTAGTTAGCCTACTCTAACTAACACAGCCAGCTCATCAATCCGTGTGCCTCCAAATGCTTCATGCTGATTGGTCCTTATCCTACACCTTGTGCTTGTGTTTCTTTACCACACTGTTAGCACACTCTTTCTCACAATTAGTATTTGTTCGAAATGTTTGTTTCTCAAGTTTATTCCACTTCTGATTGCCATGAGTCGCGATTAGCCATGGTCCTTCTTCTAACAGTGGCAGCACATATTTGTCGTCTTGATTTTCCTCCATTATATATCTTGGCAACATTATAAAACAATTTTCTTCGTGGTTCTCCTCCATTGATGATCTTGGCAACAATTATTACGAATTACGAATTAATTAGTCTGTTTCAAATTGACTTTATTTTATTGTCGTGTTCGATTAGTATATCTATAGATTTGGTAAAAACTCTAAGGTATCTCGCATTAGGAAATTGCAGATACTATATGGTTTCTTACTAAGTTATTGAGAGACCAAACTTTCATACCCATTTATCTATTTTCGTGACCTTTTTATTATTGATTGTAACATTATAATTTTGTACTTATTTTATTTTTAATCATGATTTGTACCTTTTTTTATTACTTTTAGTAACTTTTTTTCTGAAACTGTAAAATATTATCTCAATAAACTTATTCAGAAAGCGTCTCTTCGGAGACTTACTCTTTCTTTATAGGAAGTAAGAAGCTTTGTCGGATTAGGAAAGTTTGTCCGGTGTACTAAATTCCAGATACTATATAATATATATCATGAAAGTTCACATTGTATATCATGAACACTTTTGCCTCCATCATCCATGTAATATGTATACCATATTTCTGATGTTGTGGAGGTTTTTTGAGGTACATGTACTAATTTGCCTTTTTATATAACCACATAGGCAGTGAAATACGATGTGATTGCGAGCATATTTTGTTGATAATGACATTTTATTTAGGCCTTCATCCGAGGAACTGTCAAGAAGCCACCACCAAATGATAAGAAATCAACAAAAAACCGAAGAAAAATAGACAAAAGTTAGCCCGAGAAAAGAAATTAGCTCCGGCCTGGCAGCCTCGGTTGCACCGAGGAGTGGTAATTGACCACATCATTTTGTGCAATTGTGAAATTAACCCTCATAACATCACTTTGCTTCAATTAGGCACCATAAAATTAAACACCTTTATCAAAATCTCACGATAAATAAATTTATCATATCACAAAAGTAAAAATGGTCATGCTTTTATAGAAAATACAAAATAAAACTTTAAAAAAATAATCAAAAATAGCATAAATTAGGTAAAAGAATTAAAATATTTTATGAAAATCAAACAATTTATTATTTTTATATAAAATACATATATTTCAACTTTTTTTACAACTTTTGTAAAATAATTTCAATTGCAAAATCTATATATATATATATATATATATATATATATATATGTATATATATATATATATAGGGGCGGGATCAGGTACGAACCATCTTAATGTACGAACCGTACGAACCTACCTTAATGAGACTACACACGCGTCTTAACTTAATCTGTCATCAATAATCAACCAAAAATATTTGAAAAATCAAACTCCTCCATCTCCATCTCCAGTAACTTTACTCCATTGCTGCACCTCTATATCGAACCTTCAACTCCATTGCTGCGAAACGAAGGTAAGTTTCACATAAACAATTGAAAAATCAAAAATTAGGTTTTGAACAATTGAAATTTTAAAAATTAGGGTTTACGATTTTTGATTGCATATCGTGTTTTTAGTTTTTGATGGTGACTTAATTAATGTTTTGTTACTAATTTTAGGATGGTGATAATTTCGTCATGTTCTCCTCCTTCAGGTACTCATAATTTCGTGATTATTGTTGTTCTCCCAATTACATTTTTGGGAACCCTAGAAAAATTAATTGAATTAGGGATCCATTGCTGAAATTGCTTTAGGTATGCTAATACTTTTTATTTTTAATTGTATTATAACAGATAACGGAAGAGAGGACGATTCAGTCATAGAAGAAGTTATAGGTACACATCACTGATTTTCCTTCAATTAAAATATTGTGTGTATATAGAAAGTTGTATAAATGTATCTATGGTTTGGTAGATACATGAATTGATTCATGAATCCATTCATGTATCTGTTTATTACCGAATTAACATGAGATGTCAGAAAATGTGACCTTAGACAAGATACACCTCTTTAACTTGTTAGGTACATTTTTCCAGCTAGGTAAATTTCTATTTCTAAATAGTATGTATTAGAGAACTGAACATGTGCATCTAGCCTAATGAAGATATGTACCTGGGCAGAATTTTTTTTCCAGCTAGTTATGATTTATTGTCTTTTTGCTTTTGCTTATTGAGCAACTAACAGAAGTGTATCTATGTAGCTAACAGAGTGTACCTAGCTAGTGAAAGGTCTGTATCTAAAAAACATATATTCTGACACAACAACTAGAGTACCTAATTTGATTGAGATGTGTATGTTTGCAGATAGTATACCTGCTATTAATGTCCATGCTTCAGGTAGTACTGATATACCGCTTCCCTTGACTTATGCACCAGGTACAAAAAATGCACCTTTATATTCATTATTTTGGAATTTAAAAAAGATGCATCTTAATACATGAACTGGTGTATCTACTATGCTAGTAATGTGTATCTCTCACTATTCATAATTTTCTGTGCATTTCCTGTGCAGACAATGACATTGCTTGTGTAGTTCCATTGACTGATGCACCAGGTAAAAAAATTGTATCTTGCTCATTATTGTACTAGCTAATAAAAATTGGTTTCACATTAATAACAATCTTTTTGTTGATTGTCTTGTAGAAACCCCGGAAGTTGGTTCTGAACATATAATTTTCGGATTCCCGAGTTGTCCAGAACATGTTAAACCAATGAATGGCATGGTATTTCCAAATTTGGAAGATGGCATTGATTTTTACAACAAATATGCCAAAGTTTGTGGGTTTGTTCCAAGGTTAGATTCAACAAAATTGGTTTAAGGGATTATTACACACAAACGTTGTGTGTATAATAAAGAAGGCAAAAGTAGGAATAAGGGAACTAAAAGGAAGAGGACTGTTACCAGAACAGGATGTGAAGCTAAGGTTAGTTTTAGGAGAATGGATAGTGGTGAATATGAAATTTATGATTTTGTCGAGGTTCACACACATGCTATGGTTACACCATCAACAATGGTTCATTTGAAACCATCTAGAAATTTGAATCTCTTTCACAAGAAAATGATCATGGATAATTCAAAAGTTAATCATGGTCCGGTGGATTCATTTAGAATGTTCAAAGAATATGTAAAAGGGTACAAAAATGTTGGGGCATCTTTAGAAGATTTCAAAAAATTTTCAAGGGATGTTAAGAAGTACATCAAGGAATATGATGCTGAGATGTTACTTGAGACTTTCATGCAAAAGATGGCTATGTCTCCATCATTTTATTTCGACTTTGATGTGGATGATCAGAAGAGACTAAGTAAGGTGTTTTGGGCAGATCCAATCTCAATTAAAAACTATGCCCTTTTTGGTGAAGTCGTCTCTTTTGATGCTACTTATAACTTCAATGAATATAAAATGGTGTTTTGCCCTTTCACGGGTGTGGACAACCATAAAAGGTGTGTCACTTTTGCGGGTGGTTTGTTAAGAAAGGAAGATGGAGAATCATTTACGTGGTTGTTTGACAACTTTGTAAAGGCTATGGGTGATTGTTATCCTTCTACAATAATAACTGACCAATGTCGAGGCATCAATCAAGCTGTAAAAGATGTGTTTGGTGACAAAACACAACACCGATTATGCATGTGGCATATAATGAAAAGCTGCCAGACAAAGTCGGTCCATCAATTTGCCAAAACACTAACTTTTTGAAGGAAATAAATTCTATAGTTTGGGATGGAGAGATTGATACAGAAGAATTTGAATTGAGATGGAAGGCGATTCTTTCCACGTATGAGCTTTCTGATCATGAATGGCTGAAGTCAATGTTTGACATTCGTGCAACTTGGATTCCCGCCTACTTTAGAGACATATATCTTGGCGGGATTATGCGCACAACATCAAGGTCAGAATCTGAAAATAGCTTCTTTGGGAATTTCACTAACCCGCACCTTACTCTTGTCGAGTTTTGGATGCGTTTCCACTCAGCTATGGATGCTCAGCGATGGAAATATTCAAAGGTCACAGCGGATGATAAAAACTCTTCTCCAAAATTATCAACACCTCTGCTTTTGGAAAAGAAAACTGCTGAATTCTACAAAACAACTCTCTTTTATGAATTCCAACAAGAACTCCAAGATGCTTGTTTTAGTTGTGGTCTTTCACCGAGGACGACTGAAGACTACAATGACCATATTTCAATAATAGACCGTGAGAAAAACAAGGTATACACAGTTGATTTGACTGGTAACAAGTTTTCCTGCTCGTGTAAAATGTTTGAAAGAATCGGATTACTTTGCAAGCATGTTCTGTGGGTGTTGAAGGATAAAGGGTTTGATGAAATACCAAGGGAGTATCTATTAGACAGATGGAGCAAAAATGCAACCTGCCGCCCTATTTTTAATGTTGTTGGGACAACACTCCTAGCTGATTGTATGTCGATAGAAAACCATCAAAGCAAGGTAAGTGAATTGTGGTCGGAAGTATTTACTTCGGTTTCGCTTGTTGAGGATAATGAGGAACTTGGTGATGAGCTGCTTGAACTTCTTCATAGTTTCAATGAGAAATTGATGATTTCAGTTAAACGTGGGAAGTCAAAAAACAAGAAAGCTGAAATTGAGATGCTTATTGGGTCAAAAATTCCTACTGAAGCTAGTGTTCTACCACCAGAAAAATGCAAGAATAAGGGATCGGGAAGACGCATCACTTCAAGCAAGGAAAAAGCAGTACAAGAAAATGCAAAGCCTCTTAGGAATTATCGTGCATGTGGTGAAATGACTCATCACGATAGTAGAAATTGCCCGAGTCGAATCAGTCAAAAGTGATTGCCGCAGTTGAACTACTCAAAAGTTATTTCCAGTTTGATTTCAGTGAGTAAAAGTGTAAGCCATTAACTAGTAAAAAAGTATGTAATATCTAACTCTAAAATGTAGAAGGATTTTCTTGTTGGTTTGCTTACAATTGAAAACTTGTAGTATTGAAGACTTCGAAGGATTGTCATGTTGGACAATAATAGAAGTTCCTAGTTTTCTATTTTTGAGGAACTTGGATTAAATCATTGGATATTCCAGGTAGAATAAGTATCAACGCAACATCGTAGCAAAATTTTAGTTAATTATACTCCCTAGGTCCGTAATATCGTGACACGAAATTATATTCTAATAAGTATTCAATTTAATAATCATCGTGTTCTTTATTACTCCGATTTATTCAATAAAAAATGGTTTGCCTAGTGTAATGTATATTTGGACTATTTGTCACATTACCATGTTGACTTACTTGAAAGTAGCATGTTCAGCTTACTTGACAGTTGAAACATTGAGCTCTAAACTTGCATGTTCAACTATCTCACAAAAACTAACTTTTAACACTGCTCGATAGTATCCAAGAGTTTGGAGCATGGTGTGAGCTGAATCAAAGCATTTTACAGCTATTGAAGAAGTATGTTGGCTAGCTAAAAAGATAGCTAAATTCAAATGGACATACACTCTAAAACATGCACTTATATAAACATTGAGCAAGATTCACTCTTATAGAAAATCGAGAATCTCCAATCTTCACCCTAAACCATTTGCTCAAGAAATTTACACTCATCAGTGGCAGTTACCCATTGAGGATCGAACAAAAAATCTCATATTCTGAATTTCAATAACATATTGTGAGCTTAACAATGTTCAAAAAAGACAATGAACAAACTGAATTACAAAATACCACCATAAGAAAACACATAAAAATCCAGAAAACTTGAGTTCATCCATCTCCTTAAAAAGACCCTAGCAACTGACCTGGCAAAAAACACATGAAAAAAATGACATTAAGTTACTTTAATAAATCAGCAAAATAAAAAATAAACCTAACACATGCCATATGTGTATCTACTCACTGGCAGATGCGTATCTAGAAAACAGAAGATGTGTATCCACTCTCCATTCCATTCCTTCCCTTCGAACCAAACACCCCCTTATTTAATTTCAACTCCACTAAAGACTGAGTTTCAAATAAACAGGCAGGGAAAAACAGTGAATAATGTTCTATCAAGATTTGCTCCGGATTTCTAGAGCAAAACAGCGGAAGCCATGATTGTAAACGAGACCGACAGAGTTGGTGGACCATTGAAAAAGGACCACTTAAACCAAAAAGGAAAGTGTGAAGCTTCAGCAACGGGAGCTGGCTGACTATATGGTCTATGGTAGTCAAGAATTTCTCATATCTACCAGAGTAAGATGTGATAATGTCGTGATAGTGTACAGATATATCGCCAATGGTGAGACAGGACGAAGGTGCTACCAGCTGTTTTGATGGGGAGAAGAGATAGGGTTTCATAGAGAAGGAAGTCTGTCTTGCAATTGTTCGTTGCAGACACTGTTGATAGAGTTGTTTCCCATCAAACTCATTCTTTCCACGACTCCTTATCACAAACTGACTATTAAGGATCACAAAACTGGGCAGAACATTATTTTTTCCCCTTATTTTTTCACCTCCTCTCCTTTTGTCCAGGCAAAACAATAGTTCCTTGAAGGTCAAATGAAGATGAACCCTAGGAAGTGTACTTTCGGCGTGCACTATAACCACGAGGAATAGACACTCCTAACAAAAAATTGTTAGTCTCAACAACTGGTCTCACGTATATATGTATCCAGCCGTTTAAGTAAAAGCAACTATAACCCCTAGGGTCTTGAAACATACACATGCCGTACGTGTATCTACACAGTAGCAGATATGTATCCAGAAACAGGATATGCGTATCTGCTTTAAATTCCAAATCCACCGTCCTCTACACAAAAGGGTCTTTCAGATAACATGCCCCTGTGTGTATCTACGCAGCAGCAGATCTGTATCTATAACACACGAGATGTGTATCCACTGCAGACCCTTGAAGGTAAAAAACTATGAGTTGTATCGACAACATTTAATACACAACAAAGGAGACGTGTAACTAGTCTCATAAAGATGTGTATCCAGCAGTTTAAATAAGTGTAACTATTGTAATAAAGCTGTGTATTTTACCTTCAGAGTATTTTTCTCCCATTTTAATAGTTTCAACATAATTTGACGACGATAACCAATGATATTCTGCAAAATAAAATGGTACAGATTTAGTTAGAAACAAGTGAAATGAAAATTAAAATCAACATGTTGGCTAGGCATTACTGTTTTCCAAGAGCACTTTCAACCAATATGTTGCATTTAGGGCAGCCAACATTATCTCAACCAAATTTTTCAATATATAAAGGAATAGCTATTAAGTCCATGAAACTCACTTTGAAGTAGTTCTTGTCCTCCCATAAATTCTGATCTACTAATGCGCCTTCCAAAAACTTCATAACATATAGTCCGCAATCAAAACTACACACAAATACAGTGTGAGATTGAAAAAACTGCAATCTGTTATAGAGAGATGATCGATAATATGTTAATCAGTAGATGAGAATTTATGCAATTTAGAAAAACTTACGTGTTTTCTTGCTGAGGTACATTCACAATAATAGAAGGAAACAAGATGATGCTCTTTAGATGTTTGTAACCATTGTGGTGGTCAAACTGATTTGAAACATGGAATACCTTTGAATGACAAACAATCATCAAAATATTAATAGTTTTATTCAAAGATAACTGATAATACCAGAAGCATAATTATAACAAACACGAGTAAAAAGTCCATACAATATCCTCCACATAAGAAGTATATGCCTCCATTTCATCTATATTTTTTGTATTTGGCTTGCATGAATCCAAAATATAGTTTTCCTGCTTCTTCAAGTCCGACACACAAGCTAACCAATGATTACCATTTTTGCCAATCGTGAAAAAAATCTACAAAAATAAAGAAAGTCAAAAATGAATTGTCAAACACAAAGCTGACTTCGTTTCGAAAATGGACACAAATACACCAAACAAAAGTGGAGGTTACACGAACAATAGACACTTCAATAAAAAAAAGTAGGCTCGCATAAATTCCATTTAAAAAATTTACCTTATCAATAGTTGCTCCATTTTTAGGCTTGTAGTGCATCTTTAGATGAGGACACCAGACAACGTTTCCATTCTTAGGACTTAAGGACGGCTTAGCAAACTAGAAATTTTTTTAAAAAAATGGGTTAGATATGGACTACTAAAATATCAGCAAGGTGCATTTTGAATCTGAACAAAAAGTACCTGCACTGTTGATGGCAAGTAGAGAATATCATTTTTATCATATGTGCACATCACACCATACATATCAAGCACCTACAAATAAAGCATCATATTCTGAAATTGTCACACATACATCAGTATAAATATAAAAAAATAAAAATAAAATATCTACATACTTACCAAATCCATTACCCAATGACGATTTTGCAAACTTTGCATTGCTTTTCGGCACACTCCCATCCACCCAGTTTGTACAAGAGTCTCATTTAAACTACATATGAAAATAATTAGAACAAAGTGCATCAAACATTGAGAATTGTACAAATATGTTATCAATTTAACAACTTACTCGACGTCTTTACCCCGCCTCATAACAACACCAAGCAGTTCCGTGTCTGTAAGTTGACGTTGACGTTGACGTTGTGACTGTCTTTTATTTTGGAACTCTTGGTCCACTGCTTTAAACCTAGAAAATCAGTGTGTTCAACAAATGTAGCTTCTGATAAGTACAACTTGATTGAGATGTGTTCTGCTTATATTTAATGAAGGAATAAAAGGATACCTCACATCCAAACACGAAGATCCAGCTTGTGATAAGACTTTATCCTTCAGTTGATTACCATTGAAACAACAAATTTCAGAGCAAACTCTTGCAGCAAAAAGCTTAAGTTGATTGTGCTACAAAAAAAATTGAAACATATGTTAACCATTAGATGTATATACACTCTGTCTTGAGACGACTTATGTTCTATTTTGAAGTGTATATAGCTAGCTAGATGTATGTACCTAGCAATTTAAAGCAATGCAACCAAGTAAATAAACCCCATACACTGAGTTTATTCTATATGAATCACAACTTACATCGTTTAGAACCAAAGGAAAACCCTTTCTAGTGCCTTTGTACTTCTCCAACAAACGCATGAGATAAATTCCACAATCAACTCCATCACCCAAATTTGATTTCGGAATATACTCCTCTGTCACTAGCCCCTTGACATCTTTTATAGACGGAATCTTGTTTTGGACCAAGCAATTCATAACAAATTGTATCTGCATTTAACAAATTAGTTTAGACAAACCAAATTAATAGGAAACCCAAAAAAACAGAATCAAAAAACGAATGATGAAAACATATTAGCCATCATCACATACTGTAGGCTGAATCAGTGTTGCATAGTTGACAGATTTTGGCTTCATGACATGTAGAATCTCCAGCTTCATTGTTATGAAGTTAAAACAAAATACAAAAGGCGTCTCAGATATTATTGGAACAAATATCTGCACATTCCATGTTTGCAAAAAACAAAAATAAGTACCACATGATAAAAATAATAGGAAACTGGGCACACTGATTAATAAATATTAATGAAAAAACCTAACGTACACTAAAACCCAATATACACTTACAAGATTAGCTCCTTCAAAATTGAGATCAATGCCGGCAGTATAAGTAGCAGTACGAGGATCCTGCTCATAAAAAAAAAAAAAAAAAAAAAAAAAAAAAAAAAAATAGCAATGCAGTGAGTATGAATGCAGAAGAGATACACATGACTAATTTCGAAAATAACATGAGATAGTTATAGAAGTTACTTCGTCATCTGTTTTCGGAAGATACACCCTATATGGTGAACTGGCAGCTCTGCGTGTTTCACCTTTGTTCAAAATAAAACACCAAGCGTATATGAGAGATTTAGGGATCCTATCACCTGTCACTATTGTCTTCAAATCTGCCCGACTAAGTTTGTGTTGCTCACATTGGAATAGAATCTCACTGGATAAAACAGGTATACATAAAAGCTAGTAACACAAATTCATCAAATTAAAAACAAGTAAGTAACACAAATTCATACACATTGTTAAAAAATTCATACTTTTCTTCAGCTGACTCTGAAAATACAAATTCCAATACATATTTTTCAAATTTATTCAAATTCCCAGCAACTAGAATACTTCTCTGAAGGAAAGGAGATCTAAAAAATTCAGTCTCAACTCTCTTTCTCTTAAGCATTCCTCTCGTAATGGGGGCTGGTTCTTTTGGTGGCAATGAAGAAAGGGGTTCAACAACAAGTGGTTCTACAACTTCAATTCCATCTCCAATATCTACTGACCTTTTCATAGAACTTTTAAACTCATCTCCTTGTGATTGTGATTCTGAACTAAGTATTGTAAATGAAGGTGGGGTAAAATCCTTATCCAATGGAAGGGAAGGAGGTGTAAACTTTGGAGGAGAGGGGTAATTAAGCCGTGGAGACCGACGAACAAATGATGACGATTTTGCTTTTTTCTCAAAATTTAGTGGCTCAAACTCTTGCGACTCAGAGTCCAAAATAATAGGAGAAACTGACTTTTCCTTGGTCTTGACGGCAACAGGATCGGGAGGCATTACACGAGATGCTTTTTCCTTAACCTTACTTGTCTGATTTGCTGGCCGTTTTCCCAAAGCAATCTCTAATTTAACAAAAGCTGCCCACAACTCATCCTCACTTTCAAATTTCAGTTTCCCAAACTTAGTAAGTGGATCCTACTCCTCACTATCATCTTCATTACAACCAACACCATTCACTTTCTCAGCTCCATCCTCTTTCACTTTCTCAGCCCCTTTCTCTTTCACCATGTTAGCTCCCTTCTCTTCCACTATCTTAGGCTTTTCAACTTTGTTTCCAGGAATATTCAATCCATTTGGTGTAGGATCTGACGAATAGCTACAATCACTTAAAGCAGACGCCATTTGAGTCATCTGTTGTACAATCTTACACTCTGGATAATTCATTTTAGCTTCTGCCAGCGACTTTGAGAAGCTAGAATAAGCAAGAGCAAGAATGTTTGCATCTTCTGCCAATTTCTTTACGGAAAAAATACTGCTCTGTTTACTGTCCTTCGCCACTGTCTCAGTAGACTTTTGATCCTCATTAACCGTCAGGTTGTCAGTAACCTTTGGATCCTCAGTAGTCTCTGCTTGTTAAATGGAAGCCTCAGACATATCTGATTGTGTTGAAATACTGAAATTTACTTCTTGAACTGTACTCTTGACAATACGACATAGAACACCTCCAATACCAAACCCGTCCTTCATCTCCTCCTTAAGCCTAGATTGAATCCTTCCCTTCGTCCATGAAGCTATTGTTGGGAAAACTCGAGGAACTGAAAAGTAACTAAAGGATACTCTATCAAGATAGATAAACACGAACACCATGATAGGCCCTGCAAAGTTATCATTTTCAGAACTTTTCCAATTTTTAACAGCTTCAATAAACTGCTGTCGAGTGAATTTACACCAGTTAAATGATGAGACAGCTGAAATATCTTGCAGACACTTCAACACACGCAAGCTGGCACAAGTTCCTTTTACGCCCATTAAAAATGTTGATATGATGAATACAATAAAATTTCTTTTAAACTCTTCCCCACCGTTTCTTTGGCTTATAAGTAGCAATAGTATGTCCTTAACATCAACCTTTGTGGGATCTTTGTTATTGAATTGTGTCAACCATCTACTCTTAAACTCAATGAAATCAACACTCCTATCTGTTGAGGAAGCTATCATGACATCATTTGCACCCATTGGAATACCAAGTGATAAATGAACATCTTCATCCGTTATTTGAAGTTGCCCTTTCATATAGGAACATGACGATGTGTTGAATCTGGTAACAAGCCAATGAGCAAGAACACCTGGAACCATATCTGTCTGGAGATTAAGAAGGCCACCAAAACCCATGTCCTTTATATCGGCTACTTGTTTTGCACTCAAATTGCTGTTGATAAATGTCAACAACATTTTAGGTGACATCCGTGTTCTCAAATAACACTGCCCAAAATCATCTTCTTCTTTCCTATTCCTTTTACCAACTTTCTTAGAAAGACTTCTCTTAGTAATAGCATTCTGGTTTTGTTTGCTTGTATTTGCACCACCATCATATATCATCAACTTATCCATTTGTAACCTAACAGAATAATTAACCCATTTGATTAAAATAAAACATGTATCTACGTATTAAATCAGATGCATCTAGCTACTAAAGCAGGTGCATCTATCAAGCTATGTATATAATCAGCGGAGACATAAGTCAATTTGTGTGTCCGGTAGAAAGACCGTGTGTATTCAGTGAATGACGGATGTGTATGTATGCTAACAAATACATAAATATAATGTAGCTAACAGATACATGAATCAATTCATGTATCTACAAAACAATGCACAGAATATTGCTAACAGATTTTCTCTTATGAATTAATCTGTAAGAAAGTGAGACAATGACATTTGACAGACACACGTATCAAACTTTAAATAGTGAATCTAGCGTGCTAGACGTAAGTATCTAACTACTGTAAAGATGAATCTACCTAAGCAATAAGAGCTATGTATCTATCAAGCAGAAAAAGGATCAAAAGACGGGACAGAAATCATAAAATTACAACGTAAAACACTTTAGGGTGAACCCTCTGTGAGACCGTGATTAAACTAGAAGATTGATTCTAATATTGGATACAAAAGTAAAAAATTATAATACAAATAGAGGGTACGCAAAATGTTAAACAACTTACTACAAATTATACAAAAGAAGTACATAATTATACAAAAGTTTATAACAACTACATAATTATACATAATAACTACTAAAAAAAAAGAGAAAATTTACACATAAACTAGCTTGGGCTATATGTCGAGCGGGAAAGGGAAATCAAAAAAAGAGAAATTTTCAAGAGTAATTAGCAAATCTGCAGCAATGGAAATTGCTGTGCTTCTTGTCTCAGATGGCAGAGCTCTAAGAAACAACAACACTTCGCCAATTGCAATATCATTAGGAATGTTAAGATGCATATTAGGACTTTCCTTTTTTGCCTGGTGAAAATGCAGGATGAACTTCGCTAACATATTGTCCGTTAAAAAACATTTGCAGCTTTGATAAAGGATGTTAGGACCCCTACGAGCAATCCGTACCCCATTCAAATCATTTAGTACTAAAGACCCCAAGAATGCCATGTCAACACGAGGTGCATCTCAATGTATGAGAAAGAGTTGACACCAATTTCTACAAACCATTGCCATATTTGCCTTATCTTCGTACAAATCAAGTCGTGTCAAGATCTCATTCATTAAATGTTGATTATTAAAAACATCAAATTGTGCTTCACAGCTTGTGCCATTGAGGGTAACTTCCTTTAACGGAGCAAATGAAAACTCCATTCCCGTTTGCTTTTCAGGGACATAATTTCTAATAAACTGTTCTTTATCTTCTGCTAGAATATTAAAAACACACCCATTGTACCAATTTTCCATAGATGATTATGTAGACTTAATTAAGAATAAATTATCTGGACCTACATTTTTAGCAAGTTAGGAAAAAAAAAGAAAATTAGATCAGATGCATCTAGCTACTAAAGCAGGTGCATCTATCAAGCTATGTATATAATCAGTGGAGACATAAGTCAATTTGTGTGTCCGGTAGAAAGACCGTGTGTATTCAGTGAGTGACAGATGTGTATCTATGCTAACAAATACATAAATATAATGTAGCTAACAGATACATGAATCAATTCAGGTATCTACAAAACAATGCACAGAATATTTGCTAACAGATACATGAATTGATTTGCGTAACCAGTAAAAGAAGCATGTGTATGCTGTAGGTAATAAATGTGTACCTAGAGTCAAAAATACAACTATTAACCTACATTTTTAGCAAGTTAGGAAAAAAAAGAAAATTAGATCAGATGCATCTAGCTACTAAAGCAGGTGCATCTATCAAGCTATGTATATAATCAGCGGAGACATAAGTCAATTTGTGTGTCCGGTAGAAAGACCGTGTGTATTCAGTTGACAGATGTGTATCTATGCTAACAAATACATAAATATAATGTAGCTAACAGATACATGAATCAATTCAGGTATCTACAAAACAATGCATGAGAATATTGCTAATGAGATACATGAATTGATTTGCGTAACCAGTAAAAGAAGCATGTGTATGCTGTAGGTAATAAATGTGTACCTAGGGTCAAAAATACAACTATGAACACAGGTTAAATGAGCGGCACAGTCGGCAGAACCCTCATCAATACAACCACCATAATTTTTCAAATAAGAGAGAGCCTTATTACTAGTGGATACGTGAATCAATTCGTGTATCCAGTGAAACGAGCATGTGTATGCAGTCAATGACAGATGTGTAGCTATGCTAACAAAGACATAAATATAATGTGGCTAACAGATACATGAATCGATTCATGAATCAATTTATGTATCTACCAAACCATGCACAGAATGCATCCAGTGAATGACAAATATGTATGCATAGCCAAAAACGTAACATACTACTGAATTCTGACCCAACACAACTTGCAAACAGTAAGATAATGATGGGAGATGCAAAGGCTATTGTGTATCCTGTAGAAGAAGCATGTGTATACTGTAGATAAACGATGTGTATCTAGAGTGAAAAATACAGCGATATGAACACAGCACCAACTGAACATCACAGTCACCAAAACCTTAAACAGGACGACCACCAATCACTGGTATATAATAACGTAAAACAAAAAATGAAGTAAAAGCAATAAAAACATTAAATATGTACAATTGAGCTTCAATAAACAACATTATAAACTTAATGAAGATCAAAAACACAAATTAGAATTAACCTGACACAAAAATATAACATCAATTTCTAAAATTAGGGTTACGAAAAAGAGGGAAAACGTACAACAATTAACGAAGATAGAGATCTCGTCGAAGTCGGAAGCGAATGGGAGATCAATTCGACTTAGCCATGGTCGTCGCCGTCGGAAACCGTCGTCGTTGTTGAGTAGAAATCGGTCCTCGTTGCTATTATCGTGATTGTGAGTGACAGTCGTGTTTAACAAATACAAACAGTGAGGGATATTCTTAGTTCGTACGGTTCGTAACTTAATTTAGTTTGTACAGGATCTCGATTCTATATATATATATATATATATATATATATATATATATATATATATATATATATATATATATATATATAAGAGAGTTTTTTCGAGCGATCTGAGAGCGTCCACATCATCAAAAATCAATTTAGGAAAGTATAATTTTTGATGTAAAAATAAAGTGGAAAATCTTTTAATTATTATAATATGTATATTTCCTAAATTATATTCAAGTGATATTTCCAATTTTTATATCAAACTTTTACATTTCATTTGGCAAAAAAATATCGTTAAAAAATTATGAAAATGATATAATTAGCTTTGTGTTAAAAATGCTATCATTAGAGTATAAATTTCATATTATTTGCACATATTAAAGATGGTGTACTTCTTAATACGTAAAATTGTGTACTTTTTAGTATGTTTTGTCCCACATTGTAAAATAAGTAGGTGTGGTGAATATACTACATATAAATAGTAGAATTGTCCCACATCGAAAGATTAGTATAAGGTGATGTGATCCTATGAATATAAATAGGATGCATATTTGGAACTTATGTATCCACCCAAAATTTTTTGAGTCTCATAAATGTTGTTTTAAAGAGCTCTTAAGATTTTCTATCATTATCTACGATATGATATAAAAAATAGAAAATCGTTGGGAACTACCCGGGAAAGAGTTAAGAATATGAACAAGAAAATCAAAAAATAACAAAACGTTTTACTAATGGTAGTCTCCTGACACAATACAAAACTAAATATTTTACTAATGATTGTCTTCTGAATGCAGTAATAGAGCGTTAATGAGTCGTTATATGTACGATGTAGAGATCCATATCTAATGATCGAGACTAAGTGGTTTTACCTTCAAAGAAAAATAATATGTATACAATAATGGTTTTTTTAAGAAGAGACATGTATTTCTTGGTATGTTATATCTTTCACATTGAAAAATAATGTAGGCATTATGAACATACTACGTCTAAATAATTAAATTATGTATCTCACATTGAAATAATAGTATACGGTAGGGTGATTCTATAAATATAAATAGGAGGCATCCTTGAAACTTAGGTATTAATCCAAATTTTTTTGATATAAAAGATATAGACTTTTTGTATGTTATATGTCCCACATTGAAAAATAATAATGTAGGTGTTGTGAATATATTATGTATAAATAATAGAAATGTCTCATATATATACATTTTCTATATTATATTAAAGTGATGTTTATAATTTTGATATAAAAACTTATATTTCATTTGAAAATAAAGTATCGTATGAAAATCATATAATTAGATTGTGACAAAAAAATGCTATCATTAGAGTATATATTGTATTATATTGTATTTTCTCATTATTAAATCAAGTTGATGTCAAAGTAGATGCAAAAAAAAATGGTGTACTTAGTATGTTATTTGTCCTACATTGAAAAGTAACGTAAGTGTGGTGAATATACTATGTATAAATATTAGAATTGTCCCACATCGGAAGATTACCATAAGGCATGGTGATCTTATGATTATAAATAGAAGTCATAACCCAAAATCTTTTGATACCCTTAAGTATTGTCAG
The DNA here is from genome assembly GCF_048544455.1 of Silene latifolia. NCBI lineage: Eukaryota > Viridiplantae > Streptophyta > Magnoliopsida > Caryophyllales > Caryophyllaceae > Silene > Silene latifolia. The sequence continues at coordinate 22,560,401 of NC_133530.1, read as the reverse complement.
AGATAACTCTTAAAAGAGTTTGTATTACTGTCTCTACTATAATGATTTATAACCTAAGTTAATGTTTGGAAAATCTTTTAGTTATTATAATATATACTATGTATTTCTTATTTTATATTCAAGTGATGTTTCTAATATTTATATAAAAATTTTTAAATTTGATTTGACAAAATAATATCGGTAAAAAATTATGAAAATAATATTATTAGATTCATGGTAAGAAATGCTATCATTAGAGTATATATAGATTTCATATAATTTGCACATATTAAAGATGGTGTATTTCATAGTATGTTATATCTCCCACATTGAAAAATAATATAGGTGTGATAAATATACTACATATAAAAAATAGAATTTTCCCACATCGAAATATAGCATAAGGTGGGTGATTCTATGAGCATCCTTGAAACTTAGGCATCAACCCAAAATCTTTTAAGTCGCTTAAGTATTGTCTTGGAGAGCTCTTAAAAGTTTATATCATTATATTTTCTACCTATAGATTTTGTATGTCCCATATTGAAAAATAATGTAGGTGTGGTAAATATACTATGTTTAAATAATATAATAAGAATTGTGTTAAAAAATATTCTATCATTAGAGTATAGGTTCTTATCATTTGCACATATTTTAATTATGTTAAAAAAAATAGAAAACAAACGTCCATGGTAGCACGTGTAATCTATCAAAGTTCAAGGTTACCATGAGAAATTTCCAATATTATAATGATGTAGTTAATTAAATTTGCATTTAAAAGAGAGATATCCGTACCAATAAAACAATAAAGAGGGTATTATTTTTAATTGTTATTTTATCACCACGCCATCAAACTTAACGTCCATTTAACATCCTTTACATTAGGGGGTACCATGGGCAAAAAAATGGAACCTCAAAGGTACCATAGGCTGATTTTTAAAAGTAGGGGTAACACGGAAAATCTAACAAAATTAAGGGGTACCACGAGAAATTTCCGTATCTCAATTATGTTAAAATTTTTTTGAAGAAAAACAAAATACAAATATTAATGGAGAGTACTTGATCATATTATTAAATTTAAATATAACTATTAGATATAATGAGTAGCAATTGTCTGCATTCGGTATTCGAGATCTGGTTGGATGTCGAACTAAGTGCAAAAAAGATGGTGTAATTCTGAGTATGTTTTTTGTCCCACATTGAAAAATAATGCAGGTTTGATAAATATATATTACGTATAAATATTAGAATTGTCCCACATCAAAAAAAAATCCAATTCTTGTGAATATATTACTTATAAATAGTAGAATTGTCCCACATCGAAAAATTAGTATAAGGTGGGGTGATTATATGATTATAAATAAGAGTTAACCCACGTGTATATTAATCTTTAATTTTTTTTGAAAGAGATATTTTAATAATATGTAAACAAATCATTAGACGTATAATATAAACATTAAACGTTTATAATTTTTTTTTTTGCATTATAAATAAGCTAATTACCCCGTTGCAACGCACGGGCATTCAAACTAGTATTTTATTAGTTAGTTATATTAAAATCAGAAGTCGAAATAAAATATTTTCATGACAAAATATATAAAAAATATAATAAAAGGGTAAAAAGTATTCAAATTTTTCTATTTTTCAACATTTCAAAATAATTCACATAAAATTGGTAATTTTTTTTTTCAAAAAGCCATACTGAATTACATACATATGTAAAAAAAAAATTAGGAATACTATGTAATACCTATGATTTTTAGTATGTTATATGTATACATGTTGACATAACTGTTGGTATATTACTTCAATTGAAAGTTGTGTGGGTTAATTTCACAATTACACAAAGTTATGGGGGTCCATCACTACTTCCTTGAATAATCATGTGTTTAGCCGTGATATGGCTACCCTGCTGAAATCATTGCGATCTGTGAAGATGAGCAGCGGAGCTCAAGGTATCAACCATGCATGGCGGAGATGATCTCCATTAATGAACAAGAAAATAGAAATTATAGAGGATTTTATAATGTTTAGAGTGAGGAAATATCTGTAGAGAGAGAGAGATTAAATAGAAGAATGATTTCATTAAGTTGGTTGGTATGTGAAAAAGTGTGACTTATACATAGGACTTTATTTACAAGTCAACAAACCTATGTACCAATTGACTATTTCCACATCTCCTCAAGGTGGGTATGCTAAATGTGGATAAAAAAGCAGATCCAGCTTAAAAGAAAGATACATTTGTTACTGCTGTCCCAATGGTTTTGTTAAGATTTGCCAACTGAAGTTGTGACTTTACATGCCTGGTGGTAATTTGACTTTCTTGAACCTTTTTCCGCACATAATGACAATCAATTAGACTTTCTTGAACCTTTTTTCGCTCATAAAAAGGAATTGGAGCTATATGTTAAGCTGAAGTATTGTCATAGAAAAGAGGGATAGAATGAGGAACAAGAACCTTAAAGCCTTGCAACAACCCTTGGAGTCAAACAATTTCACTTGTTGTATGACATTACACGATATTCTTACTCAGATGATGATTTGGAGACTGTCTTTTGCTTCTTATTCTTCCAAGATACAAGGGATTTGGCAAGAAAACACATTGTCCAGTGACTGATCTTCAACTAAATTGACACCTCCCCATCAGCATCACAAAATGTTTGCAAACTGAGATCATTCTATGTTGAATAGAACAATGTAGCATTCTTTGTCCCTTGTAAGTATCTCAACAAATGGACTGCAGCACAAAGATGTGACTCTCTTGGTGCACTCAGAGATTGACTAAGTAAGACAAATCAGGGTGTGTCAGATTTAGGTATAAAATTTTACCTGTAATCTTCATGTAAGACTCTAGATCAGGTAACAATGCCCCTTCTTCAGTAGATAACTTCAACCCTTTTTTTTGGCAAAGGGAAAGGTGTAGATGTGCAATCACTCATACAAGAACCATGTAAGAGATCATGAACATATTTCGTTTGATTTATCAAAAGCACTTCTGAGATATAATGATTTCCAGACCCAAGAAATATCTTACATCTCCTAATTTTTAATAATGAAGGCCTTATCAAGAATAGTCTTCAAGTGTGTCATGTATTGAATGTCTGGTTCAGTAACAAGCAGATCATCTACATAACTAGTACAGGGACAAAAGAACCTTTCACATCTCTCACAAACAAAGAGTAGTCATATTTGGACTGAACAAACCCTTAGGAAAGAAGTAATTTGGTGAGTTTCACATTCCACTGTCTAGAAGTTTGTTTTAGACCATAAAGAGACCTCTTAAGCCTACAAATTTGACCTGATTTAGCTTTTAGATAACTTTCAGGTGGCTGCATATATACCTCATCTTCAAGAAAGCAATGGAGGAATGCATTATTGATGTCAAATTGCTTGATTGGCCAGCCTTTAGCTGCTGCCACATATAAAAGCACTCTCCCTGTAGTGAACTTTGCTACAGGTGAGAATGTGTGTTTGAAGTCCTTCCCTTTTACCTGGTTAAAGTCTTTGGAAACTAAATGTGCCTTGTATCTCTCAGTTATCCCGTATTTCTTATATTTGACCTTAAAAATCCACTTGGATCCTATGGCGGCTTTAAATCCATGTGGCAAAGTGGCCAATTCCCATGTCCCATTAGTCTCCAAAGCACCCGGGTCAAGTTGTATGGCCTTTATTCAATTAGAATCAGACTGAGCTTGTCTATATGTAGAAGTCTCAGGGATAGACATCATATTATTTAGCAAGGCAGTGATATCAGAAGGACAAGAGGCCATGTCAAAAACAGAAAAAAAAAACTATGATTTGACCAGGCAGGACATACAAAACATTGCAGATTACTGGGTAGCTTAGAAGGCCTTTGTGATCTTCTCACAACAGGTATAACATTTTCAGACAAATGGGATGTAGAACTAGTAACTGAACCAGGAGGAATAATGACATCATTAGTGACATTCACATTAGTGAAATCTTAATGTTAATTTTTCAAGTTTTAATATTTTTTAGGTGGGAGAAAGAGTGATAAAATGGTCAATATTAATAAAATCTCTTACTTATTATAATAATATAGTTAATTAAACTATAGTTTGAAAAGAGATAAATATCCGTACAAATAAAATATTACTCCGTATATGTAATTTATATGATGACATGATTTTAAATTATCATTAAATTAATTCAATGCTTAGTGTCAATAAAATGTTTAATTTTCTACCATATTTATACCATATTTATTTTTATTTTTTTTATTACTAAGTTAATTACCTTGTTGCAACCTACATACATTCAAACTAGTTTCACATTATATTTGAATAATGTTGAAAAAATAGGGATGTGAGATGTTATAAATTTGTGGCCGTCAAATAATTTATTCATTTAAAGAAGAGCAAACCAATAGAGCGAATTCTGAACGGTCGGCTTGAGTAATGTGAATAATGACCCATCAATGAGCCCATTGAGATAAATAAGTGCCAAAACCCTAAACCCCAAATTGAATAGATTAATTCATTGATCTTGTTACATTCATCAGCTATCAATCATCTTCCACCAAATTTTTCACGTTAATACTAATACATTCTTACTGTTTTTACTTTATTCTAGATAATATAAAAGCATTCATCACCATTGTATAGTCCATCCGTGTGGGGGAGGGAGCCAACGGACAAATATTTCTTCATTGGAATTTCTTGGCTGGGGTGTGAATATGTCATACATATCGAAAGTTTTTCTCGAACTTGCAAACTGTTGGAAAAGGAAAGCTTGGGGCTCAACCGGATTTTCACTGTCTCGTCCAAAAACCATGTTGTTTCTCCATCTCCAAATCCACCAACATGTAATCGCAAATTGCATTGGCCACTCTGCTACTGAGATAATGTCCTCATTCCCCGCATTCTTCGACAACAAACTCGTAAAAGGCATAGAATAAAAGTGGGTATGTGAAGCTTGAATACCAACCAAGCTCCAAATTTATTGGGATATGGGACACGATCTAAGTAAATGCTCGGTGGTCTCCTCAGCCTCCTCGCACCTAGGACACATGGGATTATCCCCCATATTTCTCACGACCCGATTAACATTTACCATTAATCGTCCATGAGCTGCTAGCCATAGGAACATTCGAATTCGTTGTTGGACTGGTAGACGCCATATTGTTCTCCAAACGGGTGGTTCGGGTAAGGCAGCGGCATCAAGACTTCTTAAAAAACCCAAGGCAGATTTTAAAGAGAACTTACCAGAGGACGAACCTTGCCAATAAAGCGTATCTTCGAGGTCGGGGTCGTGAACCAGGTATATAGAAGCTATACGCTGTAGAATGTTTTGCGGCAAGAAATTAGCAAAGTTATCCCACTTCCACCCTGCGTTTTCACACCACATTTCCCCCACTGTCACATCTTTAACTTCGTCTGGAATTGGTGATAGAGTGTGCTCGGCCAGTCGCAAGCCGTCAACCCACGCGTGTTCCCAGAATAAGGTTCGTCTACCGTTACCCACCGCGGATGTTGCGCCTCTTATTATCGTTTTAGACTGCTCCGTAATTCCGGCCCATACATTAGACATGTTAGCTTTTGGTTGAAATATGTCGATATTACACCTGTTATTGCAGTACTTTGCCCGTAAAATATGGACCATAGTCTTGTTGGCTCCGCAAGGACTCTCCACCCTAGCTTAGTAAGGAAAGCCGCATTAGCTTGTCTTGCTGATGTAATGCCCAATCCTCCCATCGACTTTGGTTTTTGAATATTCTCCCATGAAATGAGATGAATTGATTTCTTATTAAATACTGACGGTGCCTCTAAAGGGAATCCGGGACCAGCTGGTGGAGGTGGAGTATTAAGGGACGAGACAGGTGATTTCACCATTGCCTTTTATTTCTCTTGTGGCATTTGCTCATCAATGAAGGCGGAGCTATTAGCCTTACTCGCTGGGTTGGAAAGAGCAAAGTCCATTCATATTCCGAAGCTACTAGTTCATATGGACAACGCACAAGGTGTTAAAATTATTCTCGAAGACGGACTTGTTAGTAATAATCTCAAGTTCATAGTCCAAAGGTGTAAGCAGCTGATAAAGGATCCCCATTGGATGGTTAGAATCGAACACACTTATCGGGAGGCTAATAGAGCGGCAGACCTACTAGCAAACCGAGGAGTCCATTCCAGCACTCTAGTTCAGCATATTGACCAACCGTATGAAGAACTCCGTACAATTCTCAGAGAGGACATTTTTGGGGTAGCCATTCCCCGTGTAGTAGCAATTAACTAAGTTATGGGGCTTTGCCCCTCCCATGTACCAAAAAAAAAAAAAGCATTGTATAAGTTTGTTTTTTCTAATTTCGCCATTGTAAATTATTTTTTTCTATAACTACCAATCAAGAACATGAATTATTATACTACTGCCATTTTCAAACTTTTAACCTGCTATTACAGATATTTTTGGTCTTTGTACTTTTACTTAATTAAAAGTCAAATTATCAAATAATACCCTTAAGTCTTTTTTTTTGCCATTTTTTTTATATTAAATCGTTTACATGGATACACTTTTAAATAAAACAAGAATGGAGACCACAAAGTGATGAATATTAAGTTAATATCTTGTAAGTTGTCAAAATTATTTCCAATCTAAGTATTTTTGGCGACGTAATATGACATTTGTTAGATTTTTGATGTTTTTTAAAATCAAATTTTACTTTTTTCATATTCAAAGACGTACATTTGAGACATTTAGATAATTTGGACACTTACTAAATATTAAAAGTTAAACAAGTCTCCACATAGATGATTTCTAAATAAATTTAATGAAAGATTAATTGCAACTTAGATTAAAAATCGTACTAAATTAATAAAATGGGTATGAATAGAATAAAATGATGTACAATAAAAATAATTACTTCGTATAATTTATGATAAAAAAAAAGTAAGATTATTAAGGAAACAAGTACCGAATGTAATAGTAATAACATAAATGTGTACGTAAAATGTTATCTCTCATCAACAACTTAGTGAGAGACCATCTCCACTATTTCAAACTGTTAAAATTTAAATATTCGAAAAACATTCGCTCAATACTACATTGAACCTTAAAATTATAATCAACCTCAAGTCTTTATTTAGAAAATTATGGATCTGAGTCAAGTATTCAAAGTATATGAAACCACTATATTTTATTGAGAAAAGAAAGAACGTCATAAATTAAAATATATTATAGTCGTACAATATGTACCATCGTAAATGAAGCAATTTTTTTTCTCATTTACTTTTAAGAAAAAAAACATATAAATTACCTGTAATAGCAGGTTAAATGTTGAAGAAATGACAATTAGTTTGTTAACATATATTTTTGAGTGACAGAAACAGAAAAAAAAAATTTACAATAGCAATTTTAGAAAAATCGAACTTGTAAGATGGCAATGAATGCTTTTATCTCATGATGTAATTGATGTCAAAATATTTTCAAGTTGTCCCGTTTTGTTTCTTAATTGTAGTAATTGATGATGTGATTCAAGTCAGAATTGTATTCTAGATAATTGATGTCAAAATGTTGTACAAGTTCTCTGTCAATTCTTTGGTCGTTTTGTTTCTTAATTGTAGTAATAATAATGGCGACATTAGCACCTAAATTATGACTTAAACGCCTTTGTTGCTTTTATAATTATATAATTACTAATTTTAATCATGTTTTTTTTTTAAATTCCTTTACATATCATCATCAAGACAACAATGCCTTATAGAGTATTGACAGCTTTTACTAAGTCAAACAAACAAAAGAAGAATGCTGCTACAGCTGGAGGTAAGAATGTCAAAAGAAAAAGGCTGCTACACCTACTACAGCAGAGAAGAAACCTTTGGAGAGATAAATAAGTAGCCCGTAAATTCAGATAAAAATAGTAACCCATCAAAGACCCCATTGAGATAAATAAGCAAACACTGCTCACCACTCCTCTTTATTCACCTGAAAGCCTAAACCTTAAACCCCCGAAATAAATTGATCTTATTCAACCAACATTCATCAACTGATCACCGAAATAAAATAAAATACTTTGTGTTTGGCACCCACATATTACCGAATTATAAATCAAATGATTTAGGCGGAAAAAACTTAGACATTTTCTATTCTTTTAGTAAATAGTTGTGACAAAATATTAATATGTCGTGGCAAAATTATGTTAAATTGTGTTATTTATTATTATTATTATTATTATTATTGCTATTATTATTATTATTATTATTATGCCTATTATTATTATTATTAACCTTAACAGCCATGGATTTAAGCTGGGAAAAATTCAAAACTTGTACAGAATCAGAATCAATTAAAGCAGGTTTATTAGATAAAGAGGAAATGTTTTTGAACAAAAATTAGACCATACTTGAATTAGGGTCTTTGGGGAAGTTTAAAGCTGATCTTAGTGATCTGTATATACCATCTATTCCAAACCCAGAAAGATCCATTGTTGTTGATTTGGGATTTGAGAAAGAAATTCAAGTTTTAATTTGTGTAAACAATTAGTATCAACAACAATCTATCTAATGTTCCAAACAAAAACAACAATTTATATAAACGATAATGGGTCCATTCAAAATAAAGAGCTGAAATTTACGTAAAAATCAGCCTGGGAAAGATGTATTCGGTGTGAAAATTGATGAAAGTTGATGTTGAAGCTGAGTGGTTGTGAATTGTGATAGAAGGAGGATGGAAAATGAGTGGTAGAAAAAGGAGTAGGGACAAGGGAATCACTTGTGTCAAACATAAATTTTTGTTGTTGTTGTTGTTGTTGTTGTTGTTGTTGTTGTTGTTGTTGTTGTTGTTGTTGTTGTTGTTGTTGTTGTTGTTGTTGTTGTTGTTGTTGTTGTTGTTATTATTATTACTACTACTACTGTTATTATTACTAGGTTTGGTGCCCGGCTACGTCTGAGCAACCTTTATTACCATTTAAATTTTATTTTCTATGAAATATGATTCTTTAAATTGGGTTAACACATACATTTACAATTTATGTATTGAAATTATGATGAGAGGTAAAATTAATCAACAAATTATGAGACACGTTCATCTCTCCCGCTGTTAATATTATTACTTTCATTACATGCAACATTAATACTATTACGTTCACTACTTGAAGAGTTTATCGATCCGAAATACTCAAGAGGGGGGATGGGGGGGGGGGGGGGGGTGAATTGAGGATTAAAATTTTTTCGATTGTATATGTATAATTAATTATTTAAAGCTTATTGATTAAACTTTAACTAATTAACGAATAAGAACGAAATAAACAAACAAACGAAAGAGAGAGACACACGGTTTTTGAGGTGGTTTAGTTTCACAAATCGAAACCTACGCCCACTATTCTCGATTAATAAATTTAGTACCTTTCTACGGATTACAAATTTACTAACCTAACTCGTACAACTAACCCTAGTTGTAACTCAAGTGAGTATCGTTAAATACTCAAGTGACTAACTTACGCTAACAAGAAAGCACTAATGATTCTTTCAAAGGTTCACGTTAATGAACAAGTAAGAAATCGATTGAGCACTATTATCTTATAACGATACCAATATGAACGAATGCACAAGTTTATAAACACACGACCTTTTTCGAAAATAGCAAATCAGTGTTCTTGCTTTTGAAACACACGGTTTTGCTCTTAAAAATAAAATCAATTTTATGCTTAAAGGTCTTTATTTTAAATATGGCAAAAGCAAAGTATTTATAAGAAAGGAAAGAGCATGGCTCTCGGTTTGCTTGAAACCCTAATAGCCGAGATTTGGATATGTAAACAAATCATATCTCTTATTATTTCTTTCCTTAAAACCCTAAGAGATAATAGAAAATATTCCAAAAGATAAAATATAAATTATTCTTCTATTATCTTTTCCATAAATCTCAAGATATGATAAGATTTTCCATAACAAAAATATCCTTATCATAAATAACCATATCAAGTTAATTATAAAAGATATGTTAAGATTATTCTATAGAATAAAATCTTTACAATAACAATCTTTTATTCGTTAAGGCAACACGAGATAGCACGGCACATATGCCTCGTGATCCGTGAAAACCCTAGCTTGATATTAGGTTAGATTTTAGGGTTTAAGAGTATGCCATGGTAAAACCCTGATTGGTAATATGGCTCAACTCATAAATTGATCCAACATGATTACTAATTACAAGTTTAAAATAAAACCATACTCCATATTAAAACGGGCTTATTTAATAAATACTTTTGCTAGAGTATTTAAAAGAAACAAAAACATTTTTCAAAAAATAATTTTGAAAACATTTTAAGTCGTGTAGTATAAACTCAGCATCTCAATGTTATAGTAAAAGAGCTATAACATTGAGCTCTTCACAAGTAATGTTATAGCTGTCAAGCTATAACTTTACCAGTATAAGAAATTCATTCACACGTTACCATTACGAGATAATCACATACACTATTCTAATCTTCTTAGGAGATCTTCGAGTGTAGATTACTTCATTATCCAAGCTTGATTAAACTTTAAACGAGCTTCATCTTCTTAGGATGCTTGAATAATTCTACCATAATCTTGTAAAAACTTGATCCTTAATTAAGGGCTTGATCAAGATATAGTCTTTTATACGTTCATCACAATTATCTAAGCTTGACAAATAGTAAGTCTAATCTGAAGAGACTAAAACAAACAATTACGCGCAACAAGTATATGAAATATAAATAACTCTTGACATCATCAAAACATAAACATATATTCTATATGGTTCAACACTACTTCTTCGTTTACTGTTGTTTGTTTTACTATTCCTGCTATTTTTACGGTTAACCCGTAAATAAATTAATATTTTCTTAAAATCGAATTGTTAATTAATTATTCATACTCTTTCCGTTGTTCCTAATGTTACTTTCATTACATGTGTTGTGAATATTATTACTTTCATTTCTCCCGCCGTCATTATTTTTTCTTTAACTACTCCATTATTTATTATTGTTAATTTCATTACTCTCGGTTGATTTGCTAGTATGAGTTTCAAGATTACTCGTTGCTATATATAATTGTTGCTTTTACTAATCACATGGGTAATTACTGTCATAGTAGTTGATTATCTAGTTGTATTAGATTTATATATTTAAATAAATTTGAAATATTAGATTAGAATATTATTTAAGAACAATCATTATTATTTACTAACTAAATTACAATTCTAATGAATTATGAAATTTATATTTTTTGGAAATCTGAATTGATTTACTTACCTTTTAACAGTTTCCAAAATATAACTTATACTTATATTATATTTGTGTATGTTAAATAATTAACATATTTATACTAATTAATACCATAAGTGAGACCCGTTTATTTTAAGGAAACTTGTCATATTTTAATATTTTCTAAATTTATACTTTTAGCCAAAACTACATAATATTTACATTGAAGCCCCTTGTTCAGGTCCATCACACAGCAATGTGTATAGATTTATTTAATTGCATTCAAGTTCCTTGGTTTCTGAAATTAATATATACTCCCTCCCATTCATTATAATGTTTCCTCTTTCCCGAAACGGATTATTCAAGTAATGTTTCTCTTTCCTTTTTTTTAACTTTTTCACCTATATAATTACCATTCTACCCTTACTTCTTTTTAGTTTTTACAATTTATACCCCTACTTTATTTCCTACTCCAAACACTAACCCATCTAATTAACCCAACCCATTAATACTAATACTAACTCAATCACTAACCCAGCCCATTTAACCCCTAACCATATTTTCACCCGCCATATTTAACAACCCTAATCGCAAAAAAACCTAATCTAACTCTATTTCTTCCGCCACTCTCTTTTCCCTTTCTCTATCTAGATCTTTGTTAATCACCATTGATTTTCATTCGTTTCTCATCTCTTATCCTTCCTCATGATTGATCTAATAAATTCTCACTCTCCGTTCTCTCAATCATTCACCATGTCCATGAATTTTTATCTAAATCGTCATAAATTTAATTTTTTTTTTTCAAATTTGCTGCAGATCTGAGGTATATTGATGATGATTTTGATGACGGTCCTTGTTTCTTCAACAACTCTGTTGATGTTGTTGAGGTTGATGATGATTGTGGGGGTGATAAGAGAAAGGATGATTATGAGAAAGTTAGGGAAGAGTTGACGGAGTTTATGAGGCTTGATAATGAGAGAAAGATGAAGATTTGGAGGAAAGACGTGAAACTCCAGAGTACCGTCGTTTGATTTTGAGTGAAATGGCAAAAATTGATCATATGTTTGTTGTTGAACGTGAAGATGACGAAGGTGTGAAGGGAGATTAAGTTACTGTTGATGCCATGTACGAGGGTTTTGTTGATGTCGTTCCTTACAGTCAGCCCATAGCTGATTCTCAGTAGTGGCCTTTGTTTGGGCATGATTTGGAAGACAAATACGCTGGGAGGTCTAATTTTATCATATTTATTCTTCTCCTGATTTATTGTTTTTATCTTTTAAATTAGGTGTTATGGATTAATGATGTTAATAAGCTGTTATGGGTTAGAACTAATCCTTTTATTCGATGCTCAATGATTTAATTTGAGAGCTAAATGATCACAATCCATGCATTACGCCACCACAAGAAATTGTGATGCAGGCTATGCATGGATTGTGTTCTCTGGTTATCTTAATTATTATTATTATTATTATTATTATTACTACTATTACTACTATTACTACTATTACTACTATTATTATTATTATTATTATTATTATTATTATTGAGATAATTGCAAGATAATATCTGTCGATGGTGTGAAAAGAAGGCTTTCTAATGGAACATTAGACGATAATATTCTGTTGATGTTGATGCGGAAAACATTTTATTTAATTATATATACTCCACCATACAAATACGACGATCTAACACAACATTATTCACTAGTTTCGATTTGATTTAACACCGACTAAATTTAAAGCGTCTAAAAATAACAACTCGAAGCAAGAAAATTATCTGATTCAAAATAATCAAACTAGACAAAAATGACCCGACTTTGCATATTGATTGATCAACACGTATGTTTAAAGTAACCCGATAGGGATGACCTGCTTGACAAGCTCCAATTATTTCTATCTCCAACCACTGTCACTTTTCTACATTTTTCAATCCATTAGGCTTTATTAGAGGTCGTCAAACATTCGGGTAAGGCTAGACTAGGCGAACCGTGCATGATGGAGTTGGACCCGAAACTTGCCCGGGAAAGCTCGAGGGGCGGGTCGGGTTGTATTCGCTCAACAAGGACCCAACCCGAGTTTTTGACGGGTCAGGCAATGACTGGTCACAGGTTCAGAGGGCGGGGTGAAACGGGCAGGGTCGCCCTTGAGGTTTGGCCACCCTAGGCTATTTTACCTCTAAACCCCAACCTACTGAAGTGAGCCCTAAAACCGATATACCGAAATAAACGAGAACATAGTATTTTACATATTAAGGTCTTGAATTGTCCAAACATGCTTCTTCCGCAATTCGGCGAGTGAACGAGTTCGTTACACTATTTAAGGGTCGAATCGCAAGGAGCATGAGAGAGTACTAATTGTTTTAAGTCTTTTGTTTAGCTAAGTCGGTAATAATTGAGTTAAGTTTTTAAACTAGTCAACTAAACTAAGTGTGTGTTTGGCCAAGTTTGTAAAAGTGTTTTTGGCCTCAAAAACACCTTTTGGCCAAACACATTGTTTTCTAAAAGTTAAACAAAAATTCTTAAAAGCTAAAAATCCATATTTTCGCCCATAGAAATAGAAGCAACTATTTGTTATTTCTGATTTTGAAAAACACTTTTGAAAAATTAAGCTTCAAAAACAAAAACTCATTTTTTAGAATCAAGGCCAAACATGCTCTAAGTAAGATAAAATGCAATTAAACTAATTATGGAAAATGAGCAAATGAAATTAAAAGTTGTAATTCAATGATTGGAAAGGCCTAGGACCCGACTTCTCCTCCGATAAATGTTCCTACAAATTTAGCTTCCCTTTAACGGTCGATTAGATAATGCTAAGAGGGAAGACAGCTCTAGCTCGCCTAACACCTCTCTTTCGGGTTCGCGAGAGGACACTAGCAATCCCTTCCAATCTCCTTTTCGGGTGCGCTACTCTGGTGTCTAAATTCAAGTTTTAACTCCTCCAAATTTGCAAGTTATCTTTTTAGTTAGTTTGTCAAACAGTTTTTAATATAATTAGTCAACTTATTAGTTCCTAATTTTTCCGCTACCTTTCGAGTTTCGGGTAGCTTTTCCGTTTTTAGGTACCATTTTAGGTTTCAAGTACCTTTTCAACTCGTTTTACCAAACAACAGCTCTTTTTGACATGCTTTTTCAGGTACCTAATTTGACTAAAGTAGCTTTTTTTCTCAAAATTTCACCTAGCTTATTCTATTGGCATTGTTAGGCAAGTACTCCATCTATCCCGATCATTTGTTGTCCTTTTTCTATATTATGGTGTTTCAGTGATTTGTTGTCCTTTCTATTTTAAGAATGAATTTGATGAACAATTTGATCATTCACTCTTAATTTCTTCCACTTGTCATTTGGTAATTGACCCCTTCCTCTTTTCTTGGTCTTTGTGCCAAAACAAAAAGACAACAATTGACCGGGACGGAGGGAGTAGTTTATTAGTCCAAATAATTTATCTGAAATGAAATGCTACGTAGCATTTTAGATTTCAGGTACCTATTTTTATTTTACTTACCCTTTTTACTCTTCAATTAAAGCCCCGTTCTTTTGGACTGAAATTGTCTGAACTGAATTATACTTAATGGAGCTGAACTGCACTAACTAAACTTAATGGTGTTGAATTAAGCTGAATGAAACTGAACTGAATAGAGTTGAACTGAAATGAGCTTATATTAAGTCTAAAAAAACACGGACGTAATATATGGAGATGATTTATCGCCCAACGATCGGTAAAGTACGTGATTGTCGCAATAACTTTTCATCAATTAAGGGTGAGAAATATAAGTCGATCACTTCATCTATTGTCATCAACATTTTTACAATTTACATAAATATTTTTGCATATTTACTTTAAACCCATGCACAAATATTTACGTTAAGTCGTGAACCTAGGGACATAGTCTTATTTCCGAACTCGTGAGTGGTTAACTCAATGGCTTGGCGCCTCTGCAGTTAACAAATTTGGGACAAAGAGTGACGAAGTCAGGATGTGAATTCAACGGGATGAAGGGGTAATAGTATGTATTATCGTTATTTCATTTGATTTCAATTTTCAAACCACGTAAACATGTAAATACGAAAAATAAAACGAATTAAAATATATATAATTCATTTCAATATGATTATCCCAAATCTTGATATTCTCTTACAAAAAAGTATTATACGAATTCGAATGTGTCGAGAAATATTAGTTACTCGAGGCAAACAATCTCAATTACGTCTAAGGATTTGGCTCGAGGCATCTAGCACACAACAACATTGGTCGGGATTCGATAAACAATGACTATCGATCATATGAGGATTCCAGTTCGAGCAGAAGAAAAAGCATCCCGTGATTTCACATTTTTGTCCTTTACTTGGGAAACAAGTAACCGTATCATTGGTGGTCGCTCTAGCATTTGCAATCCCTGCTTAATTTCATTATAAATCTATATAAAATTAGCGTAAATATATATAAAGGACACAAATGAATGGAATAAGCTCGGAAATAAAAATGAAATTGTATTGTCAACTAAATAACGTATAGTCCATTGAAATCGTGCTTTTGCGAATTATGATTATTTGGTAAATAGGATCATTTCGTGTTCAGAGTACCTATGATTATTTTGTAAAATAGGGTCAGATCACTAAATATCGGCCTTTATATTAAATAATTCGACAAACGAATTTTCTAACATATGACCTTGTTAAATAATTCGACAAACAGATTTTTTAACGTGTGTCTTTACAGGACAATGGCACATGTTAATAAATTAATTAAAGAAAGTTTGGTAAAAATATTTCACAAAATTATGATAATTGTGACTTTGTATGTCTATTTTTCATGATATATTTTCAACAAACTTTCTTTAATGTTAGAAAAAAGGTTACAAAAATATCATAATAATGGGAAACGGTAACAACTAGTGACGATATCACTCACCAACAGAGAGGAGAAGAACTATCATTCCAATTAGAAACAGCTTTGGAGACTTCATTGTTTTTTTTTTTTTTTTCAGAATGATCTGACAAAATTAAAGGGATCGAGTCCATTTTTATATCATAAATGTGAACATTTTAGTTTCTACAATAAGAAACTAATAAAATGTGATTGAGTTCCTTTTAGTCTCAGTGATTTATTCGTTGATTTAATTTGATTCTTATTTTATAATAATAGAAATGAATTGAAAGATAACAAAGATATGTTAAATTGAGTAGGAGTTATTCAATGAATTGAAAGATAACGAATGAAGTACAATTTATTTTCTATGGGGTTCGCTTCTCATCTGCGAGACTACTGCAACATATATAGTGCGCTCTTTTGAACCAATAACGTTCTTAGTTATTTCTCATCTTCTATTTCAGAAGCTAGCTAGTATTAATTGAGGGAGACGTATATATTACCTACCCATGTGAGTGATATTTGACCCGTTATAAGTTTGTGATGGATATTAACCGTTACATGGGAGATTTATTAGGGTAAAAAAGCTTCATATGGGTTTTGTTAATCTTAAATTTATTACGTAATTTTTCATATCCTAGTTAAATCTGTATCGTCAAATATTCTCGAGTTAAATCTTATTCATTGATCGATAATAGAGAGGGAATCGTAATGGAGATGATTTATTGCCCAACGATCGATAATTACTTTCATCAAGGATGAAATTGTTGTCAAGCACCATTTTTCGCACCCCCTGAATCGTGACTCACATAATCATTACATTCTTGTAACTGAATTCAAGGTGGGGAATAAACGTCGATCACTTCATTTATCGCCATTCGGGTGAAGTTAATAATTACCGAGTCATTTTTCGGAGTTGGGTTACTTCGGACCGGGTCATTATTTCTGGTCAATATTTTGCCTGCAACTAAGTTATTTTAAGTTATCTTGGGTCTATCGGGTTAGGCTATAATCGGGTCCGAATGAAATAAGTTATTTTAGGTCACTTTGGATTTATCAAGCTGCTAGGTTATTTTCGGGTCACGATAATTCTTGTCTACTGGGTCGAGTTTGGATCACTTTTCGAGGTCACTTTTGAGGCTGGGATTGGGACAACTTTGTCAG
Organism: Silene latifolia; assembly: GCF_048544455.1. Taxonomy (NCBI): domain Eukaryota; kingdom Viridiplantae; phylum Streptophyta; class Magnoliopsida; order Caryophyllales; family Caryophyllaceae; genus Silene; species Silene latifolia. The sequence goes on along the minus strand of NC_133530.1, from coordinate 22,543,220 downwards.
GTCTAGTCATACCGTGCATTATCTTAGTATTGTTGAGTCAAATCGTTAATTATCTACGTAACCGTTTCTATTTCGGTGGGAAATCCTTAGTATTAAACTTATCTTAATGTAATCCTTTACAATTTAGTTTCTATTGAGTTTCGTTATTTCATTTATTTTCAAGTTACGTAAATACTTTGTAATTAAATACGAGAAATAAAGCGAATTGAAATAATGTATAATTTCATTTTAATATTATCCAACATATTTCATCCTCATAATCTTAACATTATTCTCTTACACCAAGCTATTAGCATTATTGAAATGTGAATATACAGAAATATTATTAGTACGGAGTATTTCATATCTCATGCAGTCACATAAGTTCTTTCAACAGATTTTTTACGTTTTTATTCTTTAATAATAAAAGTATTTTGATGAAACGTAAAAAATATGTTGTATGAGAGGGATCAGAGTATTAATTACTCGGTTGTCTGAGGAGTTTTGTCTACCACACAACAACATTGGTTCGGGTACTCATATGAACAATGACTATTGCTCGTATTATAACGACGGTACATGTGCTCGCAGAGATGCATACACCCTGGCTTGAAACACTTATGATGAGAAGGGTAACATTTACATGATTCATCGTTCGCCACTTTAGCATTTGCAATTCCTGCTCAATTTTGCGATAAATTTACATAAGTTCGACAGACAAATATATATAAACGGAAATAAATGAAATAAGCTAGGAAAATAAATTATAGTCATTTGTTATCGTGCTTTTACGATTAACTCTATAAAAATATAGGACCATTTTCAATAATAACCTAACCTAGCTACCTATACAAAAATAATCTTAAGTTTTGGTTTTATGACGTAATGGTTTATTTCTTTTCCTAATTATACGTAAGAGTTTATCGAAATAGAGTTTGACTATAACTAAGATATTTTTACTTGAATTTAGCTTACACGTTAGAAAAATCATTTACTCTTATAATTTACCATGTTTTGATCATGGAGAATAATTTATAATTTAGAAAAGAAATTTAAAATCAATATAAACAAAACTTTCATCGACCCCATGAAGCTAAAACTAAATATATCTAAAAATATCACTCACCAGCAGAGAGAAGAAGAATTATCATTCCAACTAGAAAAAGTTTTAGAGACTTCATTGTTTTTTTTCGGAATGACTAATAATTGAAGGGATTGACTCGCTTTTTATATCGAAAATGTGAACATTTTAGTGTCTATAATAAGAAATTTTAATCTCAATGAATGGAAAGATAACAAATATTTACGAACGGAGTATACTTAAACGTCTACTCCGTATGTTTTATCTATATCTAACAATATACCGGATTATCTTACAATAATATAGCCTCGAAACAGAAATCATCTCCCGTGTTGGTTTTGTTAATCTTAAATTCATACCGGTAATTTTTTCATATCCTAGTTAAAAATTTATTTTCTTGAAATTAAATGTTGTCTAATAATAAACTGTAATAGAGAGGGATACGTAACGGATATGATTTATTGCCTAACAATCGATAGAGTACGTGATTAAGGGTGGAGTTGCTATCAATCATCATTTTTCGTACCCTGTGAGTTGTGACTCATATAATCACATTCTTCTAACTTAATGCAATGAGGTCGGAAATAAAAGTCGATCACTTCATCTTTTGCATGTCATCACCTAATCGATTAATAAATTTTGATCAAGGGGTCGAGTTGTTTTCAAGCACCAATTTTTGCATATTCACATTCTATTAACTGACCGCAACAAGTAGAAGACCATCTCAAGGATTCTCAATCAACATTCAAAAATTAATCGTCCCTTTTAAAATTCATAAATTCGAGTTATAGTTAGTCAAAGTTTTTTATGTAACCAAATGATAGAGAATATAGAATCCTAATTTTCTGAATTTACCGGCCTAGATTATTTGTAGGCACTTCTTTGATTTCTTTCAAACTTCGAAGGGCTTACGAATTACAATGGTTTCTGTGTACAAGCCGTATGAACGAATACTTCATATGTAGTTTATGTAAATGGAGTGAGAACTCTTAAAATCAAAGAAACATTCATTGATAATTACGTTTTCAGTTTTTTGTAAACTCGCTTATATGTGTTCGAATTTTTAATTAATTTTCGTAAAGGTTACGTAAATAGTAAATGGGAGGAACAAAGTGAATTGAACTACATACCCGCCCTCTCAATAGTGATTTACGGAGGTCCTTTACCAAAATAGGCATAGCCGTTTAACTCAAACTATTTTCCAAAATAACCACTTTATAAATTTAATTACCAAAATGACCATCTAAGTTATAAAGTTGCCATAAAAAAAGCTAAACAATTTTTTTCTTTTCAAATTTATTTATATTCCTTAAAAATAATACAAATATATAAAAATTATGAAAAAATTCTACAAAACGGAAAAACAATAATAGCTTAATTTGGTAAATGGTTTAGACCAAATGGTTATTTTGGCAAAACACCCGATTTATGTATTTTCTGTACTTTGGCTAGGGTAAAGATGCAATTGATAGCTTAATCGTTGAATTGCAGCATGAAACGCCAAGGAAATTAAACAAAGAATTCGGTGTAATTTATTCCAATATTATATCCTTGTAACTTACTATTCTCTTAGAACAACTTATACCAAAATAACTTAACCCATCACTAGATATGATTGAGACGGAGAGTATATAACAATAACAAAAAAATATTGTTCCTAATATAATTTCCAGCGGTCAAAAGACAATTCATATATTTTGGAAACAACAGCAACTGTGGGAATCTCCACAACTGCTCTCGATGGTTTGTGGATACGTCTTGGAGCAAATTTCGTGACACTCTTGTTTAGCACATTGATGACCTAAAGGGACACAATGAAATGATCCGGCATCCGACATCACCCTAGCATTCGCAATCCCTGCTTAGATTTAAAATTAATTTTACATAAGATTAGTACAAAAGTTGATAAAAAGATACATATATAATGAACTAGGAAAATAAAATTGTACGTTCTTTGAAAATATTCAATAATTGTCAAGCCAAATTTTTACTAGGGCTTATAAAAGACAGTCCATTTATAGTAAAAAAAAAACTTATTTATTTTTAGTGGGTTTCTTAAACACAAAAAAAAAACTCTTACAGGTAAGACTGTTTTATTCTATTGTGATAATGCTATTCTCGTCAATTGTACAATTGACTACGGAGTATGTAATAACATAACTATCATTAATCGACGAGAAAGTAAAGTTTAACGTCGAGATAAAATAAAAGGAGAAATAAAAAGTGAAGAAATCACTCACCAACAGAAAAAAGAAGAGCAATCAACCCAACTAAAAGAATTTGTGAAGGCTTCATTGTTTTTTTTTTATTTGTTTTTTTTTATGTAAAGAATTAATTTTGCATACATTGATGAACCGATGATACAAGTATTTATAGGTTACAAGCTACGGCGCTACGCAGAATAAGGCAATTACAAAAATATCGACAATATGAAAAGACAATAATATCTAATTAATATTTACACAGTCTACGAAATACAGTAATAATTTCCTAAAAAACTATTTACATAATAAGAATGATATTTAGCAGAGAGGAATTATAGTAAGATTGATAACTTTCTTTTAGTATCTATAACTAATAAAGAAATTTTTCCTTAAAAAAATATTATTTAAAAAAAATCTGATTTTATTTTTTAAAGTCGTATAAATATTAGCATTAATTACATTGGATTATTGGAAAATGACCAAAAAGCTAAGAAAGTACGTACTTAGTTGGCATTATATGCATGCATGCATGCACGTAAGTTTAATATTAAAAGTGATTACTGTCTAAAAATTATGGGATCTTAATGATTTAGTTCCTAAATTTACTTTTTATATTTAAGCATAGAACTAGTTTTGTGACCCGTGCAATGCACGAGTTTTATCAAAACGCTTTCTTAAAACTTTGTTCTGATACGAAAATTTAATGAAGGGGAAGGAAAATAGAGACCAATTTTTTTTTAAACTATAAATAAAAGATATTAAGATAAAATGTAAAATAGTTGACCCATATTGTGAAATAATCTATGTTGTGGTAAGATTTAAAATAGGGAAGAATTTAGTTTGAGAAGTGGGTAGTTAATATAGAGTATAAATCTTCTTAAAACTTATTCATGCATATGTTTGTTCAAAGTGGGTTGCGAAATCGAAATGTACTTTTTTGTTAGTAAGTCAACATGTACTTAATGTGATGACATTATAAACAAAGAAGGAACACATAGTTTTATTTACGTGGAAATTCTTATGTTAATGACAAAGTATGCAAACTTAAATTCATTTTGGTGGACTATCTTGTAAATTTGAGTTGTATTGCAGTTATAATCTACATAACATTCTAAACATGATGCTGTAACTTGTTGCCTCAAGTCATATGCATAATCATTTTTCATTGTATTTAATTACTTTGTAGGGTAACAACCGAATATTTTACATCACGTTTCAAACCAAACAATTGTTGTGACTAATCACATACTTCAAATCTGCCGGAATCTTGAAATATGACGAATTTGTCTTAGCAATGTAAATCAAACTACTTAATGAATGCACCACATCTTCCATATTGGCTTGTTCAATTACATAATGTATACGTACTACCTGCATGTCAACAAAAAAATACATGTAAGCAAATTAATCACATTATAAGCAGATTACAAATACTAATCACGTGATTTAGAGATTAGCAAGGAAGGAACCAGAGTTGGTGATTTGACTTCATAACTATGAAGTTGAACTTTTTTATTTTACGCAGAACTTAAATATTAATTTTTTAAATTTATAGCTTTATACTATGAAAATTATGAACAATCAGGAGAAATCAACATGCAAACAAACTAAAAAGTTTAAAATTTAGTAGCAATGTAACGCCTTTGAGATCCAAAATTTATATGAAATTGAACCATTGATTTTCAAAGCACAATAAAATGGAGGCGGATGAAATGTTTGTCTTCAATGTACATTTCACATGACCCATGGAGAATTAAGGATAAGTGATATAAAATGTGTTTGACTTTAGAGAGTTATAATATTAATTTGTATTTGTTTGGTTCTCTTATTTCTCTATGAGAAGGTATTTATACAAACTCAGTGAGCAACTGAAAAGTCACCACTAATACACTTAATTATGCAAATTTATTGTATCATAATTTCACTAATAAACTTAATTATGATATAATTCATTGTGTCATAATTTATACATACCAACTCATAGCCTCTTACTATTCCTAATAAAATGCATTGAAAAATAACATAAAATGTGGCACTTAAAATTGCTTAATATGACACACGTCAAATAATCAACTACTCATCTTGCCTTTTTATTATATTGTATAGATACTAATTGTTAACTCGAAGTCAACCCAGCAGGCCGAGGAAGTAGAGTATGGGAAAGGTAAATGGGCACATATACCATGGTCTAGATATAGTGAGGATGAGTATGTGACAGTGGGTGCTCGGGTCATAATCAACACCGAAAAGTATAGCTCCTCTCCTAGTGATCCCATGCCTTCGTCTGCATCAGGTGCGCCGTATTCCTTAACGCATTTTATTTCTAGTGATAAATTTTCTGTACGACACCGCTCTTTTGTTGCAGCTATTGATGGTATTGTAGAGCCCAGGTCGTTTCGTGAAGCCATGATAGATGGTTGCTGGTGTGATGCCATGAACCATGAAATTGAAGCTTTAATTCGTAATGGGACATGGGAAATTGTTGATTTACCTAAGGGTAAAACAGCGGTTGGCAATAAATGGGTCTACAAAGTGAAGCTCAAAGCTGATGGATCGGTGGAACGGTTTAAAGCTCGTCTTGTGGTACTCGGAAATAGACAAGAGGAAGTGTAGATTTTTTTGAGACCTTTGCTCCGACTGCGAAAATGGCAACCGTACGTACTTTCCTTCCTCTAGCTGCTTCCAAACGATGGGAATTGCATCAAATGGATGTGCATAATGCTTTCCTTCACGGTGATTTGGAAGAAGAGGTATATATGCGTTTACCACAAGGTTATTCCGTTGATACACCAGGCAAGGTATGTCGTCTTAAGAAGTCTTTATATGGGCTCCGACAAGCTTCTAGATGTTGGTTTGAAAAATTATCTACCTCTCTTTTGGCTTATGGTTTTATCCAATGTTTATCCGATTATTCTTTATTTTCTTATCAGTCGAATAGAGTGGAAGTATACGTATTGGTGTATGTCGACGATCTTGTTGTTGGTGGCTGTTCCGGGTGTAATTCCAGAGCAGTGTTGTTTACCACGCAAGCTTGGTGAATGGATGTCTTTCCTTGCCTTGACTCTTCCTCTCGGCCTCTCCTGAAACGATGAACAAACTGAGGGCTCGGCTTTGCACCGAGCGTACTCACTCCGACGCTCAAGTCAGTGAACTTAAAGGGGATTAAGTTGTATGTTACTTGACAAAGTGTATTGTAGAGAGATAAGGGAGTTTATACCAGATGAATAGTGAGTTTTAGGTTAGATTGTGGATATCTTTGACCTTGCTCAATATGTCAGCTGCTGATCCATGAGATCATTTGGCGCCGGTCTGCGATCACGGGTCTGGGCCTTAGGATGCAAGTCAACAACTTGCTTGTCCTTATCAAGTCCCATTCTCCTAAGGATATCTTCAGACAGATCCAGGCCAAAACGGTCTGCAAAGGAAACGAAGCAAGGGTTAAGTAGAAGAAATAAATCAAAGTTCAAAAAACAGAAACATTAAAAGCAGAGATGGGCCTCACACCGACCCCACTCACCCCGTTCGAGGGCCGGTATGAGGCCGACGTGGCAGAGCAGCTCATCCTGAAGAATGATCTGCGTCGGGGGCATCCATCCCTTTGGCACCCCATTCTTCTCAGCCTCAAACAGCCTCATCGCCCGCTTCTCATCCGCATTAAGAGGGACCCTGCTGGCGTCCATCTTAAGCTTACTCCGGAGACCCATTTGTCATGCTCCCCTTACTCTCGCACCGCAAATTGACGCAGTCTTTGGAAGGACCGGCAAAGGCGATGGATAATCCTTCGAACCTCAACGTACACCCACCGCGCCTTCCGGTCCATGCGGAAGAAAGCTTATCAACGGAGACGTAACTCCGCTCCGTCGCACGCTGTACCACCCAACGCGACGGGGGGCGACGGCCGAAGGTGATGAAGCCGGCGGAATAAGTTAACCGTTGGGACCTCCCCCTTGAAAAGGCAGAGCCACACAAAGCCGACTATAGTCCTAATGGCCAACGGGTGCAGTTGGGCCACGGCGACGTTCATGGCTTTAATTATGGCCATAACGTATTCATTCAGAGGAAACCGGAGCCCATACTCCAGGTGTCTGATGTATACGCCGATACAGCCGGAGGAGGGCAACAGACGGCCCGACCCTCTCTAGGAATAACAATCTTATACTCCCCGCCGAAGGAGAAATGATGTTCGAAGAAGTCGGGACAGAACAATCGGCAAATTTGTGGGTCCAAGCACGGTCAGGGCCGACCTTACAGGCGTCGCCGTGATCCAGGACGTACGGCCTCTCGTCATCAGGATGAGCCATTTCCTCATCATCACCGTCATCATCAACATCATCATCATCCTCCCAATCCTCCAGAACTTTTGGATCAACTTCAGGAGAAGGAGACCTAGGGCCCCCAGACCTTATCGGAACGGCGGCTAGTGCCTCCTCTTCATCAAGACGCGACGGGGAACCCCCCGGCGCAGGATTACTAGGTCCGGCATCAGCAGAAGACATGTTCACAACAAAGAAACTTAAACAATTAAAAGTTGAAAATTTTGTTTGTTTACCTTGGGAAGAGTGTTACGCCGAGTAACGCTTCGAAGACTAGAGAGAAGTTTCGTCAAAGAAAACTAAGCGAGAAGAAGAAATATTTTTGAGAGAATGAATTTGGAAGGCCAAATTCAGGGGCTAACTCTCTTATTTATAGGGCAAAGCCCACTCAATCCGACCAATCAGGGCAAAGCCCATGAAGCGTCAACCAATCAACAACGAGACACATGTCAAGCATGCAGCCATGAAATGTCAATCGACAAACAGTTACAAAACTTCTTCAACACGCTCCTTGACAGAATGCCAATCGACGTATCTTCTTCAACACGCCTCTTGGTATCTACTTGCCAAACGGCCCGCTGATTCAACCAAGCTTGGCAGCACCGGCTGGGGGCAATCAAAAGCACACGGCACTCACAACCTCGGTCTCGGCCAGCGCCACTTTCTTTTCCACATCTGATGTCCATTACACATCCAAGTGGAGGGGGGATATGATACGGTACGGCCTAAGCAGAACCAAGCCGAGGTAGAAGAAGCCGGGGCAGAAAAATTTCTTTCGGCGCAGAATACGCTCAACACTCATCGAAGGTCCATACCACGGCATAGACTACGCTGGGGGCAAATTGATGGGGGCATATTCTGCACCCGCTGACCGAGTCAACATATTGAGCAAGGTCAAAGATATCCACAATCTAACCTAAAACTCACTATTCATCTGGTATAAACTCCCTTATCTCTCTACAATACACTTTGTCAAGTAACATACAACTTAATCCCCTTTAAGTTCACTGACTTGAGCGTCGGAGTGAGTACGCTCGGTGCAAAGCCGAGCCCTCAGTTTGTTCATCGTTTCAGGAGAGGCCGAGAGGAAGAGTCAAGGCAAGGAAAGACATCCATTCACCAAGCTTGCGTGGTAAACAACACTGCTCTGGAATTACACCCAGAACAGTGGCAATGATGCAGAATCGATCCGTCAGGTCAAAGAATATCTTAGTTCTTTTTTTTATATGAAGGACCTTGGTGTTTTGAAATATTTTCTCGACATTGAAGTGGCTAGAAGTACCTCCGGCATTCTCATTTGTCAAAGAAAATACGCTCTTAATATTTTAACGGAGACCGGTTTATTGGGTAGTAAGCCTGATAATGTGCCCATGGATCAAAATCATAAATTAGTTGAGGCGAGTGATGCTTTATTCGACAATCCCGAGCAATACCGACGGTTGGTAGGACGCCTGATTTACCTTACCAACACTCGTCCGGACTTGGCATACAGTGTTCATATTCTTTCACAATTTATGAAGAAGCCACAAATTTCGCATTGGGAAGCAGCCAAGAAAGTTGTACGGTACGTGAAAAATATTCCAGGGCAAGGTTTGTTGTTTCGGGTTAATTCTCCACTTGAGTTATCCGTATTTTGTGACGCTGATTACTCCAGTTGTCCCTTGACAAGGCGATCTTTGACAGCATATTACCGATGGTGTCTCGTTCTTTCGCTGAGTCTGAATACCGTGCCATGGCGGTTGCTACATGTGAAGTGAAATGGTTGCGTGGTATCTTAGATTTTCTTTCTGTGCCCAACGACAAACCGGCCTCTCTTCATTGTGACAATCAGTCGGCCCTTCATATTTCTCGAAACCCGGTGTTTCACGAGCGCACTAAACACATTGAGATCGATTGTCATTTTGTAAGAGATGCGATTCAATGTGGTTTGATTGACCCTGTCTATGTGCATACGAGCGATCAGGTGGCGGATTTGTTGACCAAAGCTTTAGGTGCACGCCAGTTTAGTCATTTGTTATCCAAGTTGGGCGTTGTCGATCCCCACGCTCCAACTTGAGAGGGGTGTTAAGATACGTTATTCGTATGGGCTTTGTATTTTATATAGTCTGAGTGTCCATTAGGGTTTTTTGTGTTAATATCGTCATGTCGAGTATATATATACGTTGCCATGTACTTTGTAAATCATCCAATTCAATACATACTCAATCATTGTTCCCAAATTCTTTACACCAATTTTCATTCGTGACGGGTACTATTCCGTCACAAGTACTATTCACATTTGTGACGGGTCAAATGTGACCATTTTATAAGAAAATGCGACCATTTTTTTATAGGTAATATAGTGGTTACATTTTATCAAAAAGTGGTAACATTTGCCCGTCGCAAATTATGACCGTCACAAGGGAGAATTGTTGAATTCTTTATATTTCTACATTTTTTATGTATAATAGTTATCATACCGTTTACACAAGGCTATGAACAATTCAAGAAGAAAAAGCAGTGGGTTTTTAAGATGGAATATTTTATATTTATGTGATTTGTAGTTACTAAGAACAAGTTGTAAGGAGTTAAGGCCCTGTTCTTTTGGACTTAAAGTCACTTAATTTAAGTTCATTTCAGATCCTATAAGTCCAGTTCATTTCAGATCAGATCCTATAAGTTCAGTTCAGATCCTATAAGTTCAGTTCAGTTCAGATCCTATAAGTTCAGTTCAGATCCTATAAGTTCAGTTCAGTTCAGATTCTATAAGTTTAGTTCAGTTCAGATCCTATAAGTTCAGTTCAGATCCTAAGTTCAGATCCTATAAATTCAGTTTAGAAAAGTTATGTACAGAGTATTATTTTTAAAAACCGACGCAAAAACATTTGACATTATTAATTATTCGATACATATATACATTATTATTTTTAAAACAAAATTATCATTCTTCTCATTATTTTTTTATCGTAATGTAACCGTAGTATAATGTATGAAAAAATCAATATATATAAAGTGAAAAAATGTTATTATCTTACCTTGTGTTTTAAACTATATTTTCTTATCAGTATTCTCTTTTGGCTACCCACTAATTTCTTGTAAAAATTTTGTTTAATCTCAATAAAAGGTTGCGTTTTTTTTATAATAGTAATCAAAGGTGGTTTTATAAAATAATAATAATAATAATAATAATAATAATAATAATAACGAGAACAACAACGAGAACAACAACAACAACAACAACAACAACAACAACAACAACAACAACAACAACAACAACAACAACAACAACAACAACAACAACAACAACAACAACAACAACAACAACAACAACAACAACAACAACAACAACAACAACAACAACAACAACAACAACAATAATAATAATAATAACAACATTTAAGTTAAATTAATTTAAGTTAATTTAAATTCGACTCGTGTAAGTTCAGTTCAAATCCTATAGTTCAGTTCAGATCTTATAAGTTCAATTCAATTCAGATCCTATAAGTTCAGTTCAGATCCTATAAGTTCAGTTCAGATCCAATGAGTTCAGTTCAGTTCAGATCCTATAAGTTCAGTTCAGTTCAGATCCTATAAGTTCAGTTCAGTTTAGTTCAGATCCTATAAGTTCAGTTCAGTTCAGATCAGATCCGTTTCAATCCAAAAAAACAGGGCCTAAGTTTTTGTCCTTTATTTGTGATCACGATACGGAGCGAGCAAGAAGTGAGAATCCTCTCTTTGTGGTATTTGGTGTTTCATTATAGGTTCATTATATGTGTCACAATAAAACAAGCGTTATGGAATATTTAATTAGTATTAGCTTAGTCCGAGTCATTTCTCTCGTGCTTAGCGTAAGTCATGTTTTGAGTAATTTTTCCCGTATTTACAAGTTACAAGCCCTTTTGAAGGTACTATGTTCGAGGATGTAAGAGGGACGGAAATCGGAGCAGATTTGTCATGAAAGAGGAAGAAAGAGGTCTTATGGAGCATGTCGAGGAGGGGTGAAGCCGTTTTCTACATTTCATAGCGATTTTTCATGTATTGCAACCGAGGGGTAAAACTTTACCCGACCGGGTATTATACCCGATCACGACCGGGTATAGTTCCTCTCGGCTGCAAATTACGCTCCTTCTTGTATTTTCTCCTACCTTTTTGTACTTCATATATATAAATCTAATTTTTCAGAAAAATTAGGACCTTAACCTAGATTTGAAAGAGATTTATATCATGCTTGTGCTTGAACATTTACTCTTTCTTAGTTTAAAATTAGGATTTTTTGTAAATAACCCCCTTATATGTTCCTCTTTTTACAAATAACCCCCTTATATGTCCATTTTTTGTAATAACCACCTTAATTTCTACTTAATTCAAAAATTAACACCCAAACTAAATTACGATGACGATTTTTATTTAACACGATCTAATTAAGACATTTCGACTTTAATTTAACTAAACTACCTAAACTACCTTAATAATTACACTCACCCAACCCACACCCTCTTACTTCACTCATTCAAATCATTCATCCCCAAATCAATCATCTTAGTTTATCTGAGTCGGAGTACGAGGATTCTGATTGGTCTATTGGATGGTTGGAGCCTCATGGCCATGATTTCTTGAGTGACGAGACTAATGATAGATTTAAGGCAGCAGAATTAAGATTCCCTAGTCTTATTGAATTTTAAGTAGCAGCAACAAGAATTTGCTTTTGATATTGATGTGGTAATTGCGAATTGGAATACCCACTCAGCCTTTGAGGCTTCCTTTCGTATGTTTCCTTCCAATCATTTTCACTCAAATTTTGTGTGTATTCATACAACAATGAGCTTGGTTCTGACCTATATCTCAATAATTCTGAGTAATTATGCACTTGTTCTTCTTCCTCGTCTTCTTCATGTTATTCATTTCCTATATTACCTTTATATTGGGATTCTAAAGATGACTTCATTCTACAGAATTGAAGTACAAATTTGAAGTTGATGTACTGGGAAATTTTGGCCTAAAAAAAGCAAGTTACCCAAAGAAATTGTAGTTTGGAGATGAATGAATGGGGATGAATGGATGAATGGATGAATGGATGAATGAATGATTTGAATGAGTGAGGGAGGAGGGGCCGGGAGGAGGGTGTGGATTGGGTGAGTGTAATTATTAAGGTTAGTTTAGGTAGTTTAGTTAAATTATAGTCGAAATGTTGTAATTAGATCGTGTTTTATAAAAATCATCATGGTAATTTAGTTTGGGTGTTAATTTTTGAATTAAGTAGAAATTAAGGTGGTTATTACAAAAAATGGACATATAAGGGGGTTATTTGTAAAAAGAGGAACATATAAGGGGGTTATTTCCAAAAAAACCTTAAAATTAATAGTTTGTGCTTGAATTCCTTTTATTTGTTGCTAGGATAGAATTTTCTGTCTCTTGTTTATCTTGTTCATGTTGTTTGGTGTTGTTGCTCTAGTAAGGTTAGAATCTTTGATTAGTTGTGACAAAGTTTTTTCCTTTTTACATTCTCCTACATAAATCTTAGTTTAATCAATTGATATTCCCCTTTCACACAATTAATTGCATGTTTAATTGTAGAAATCAATTTTATATCATGTCCATGGTTAAAGTATCCATCTTTATCAATTATTTTGTCTTAATAACTATGTTTAGTGAGTAGTCTTTTAACTAGGACTCGATTATCCTCGATATGAGTTCACTACTTTGTTAATATCCATTTAATTGGCCATTTTTGTAATACTACGGTTTTATGAGTCTCTGGGTACTCTATCGAGTGGGCCTTACTCTATCGAGTAAGAGTAGTTTGCAGTTTAAAATAGTTTCTGACCTGTAGGGTACTCGATCGAGTAGCCTTGGTACTCGATCGAGTAGGCGGCACTCGATCGAGTACGTCAGTTACTCGATCGAGTAAGTGTGTTTTACGGGGTTGTTTTGTCGGGTTTTGCTAATAACGCGAGTTTAATATAAAAGGTTTCCGTCAGTTCCTTTAATCACTTTTATCCTTTCTAAACCTTTCAAAAGAAAGAGGAGTTACGTAGTTCTCTCTCGTTGCGCTGTTGGCAAATCCCCAAAGCTAGGAGTGTCGGATCATCTCGTTCTTTGCATCATAGTGTTCCTTGCGTCAAGGGTAAGATCTACATACCAATTTTATAGTATTTCGTTAAGTTTCGTTAAACCCTAATTTTGGGATTGGGGGTTTTCTATGTTTATGTTGATGTGGTAGTGATTGTATGATTATGTGTATAGGAGAAGGGTTCGTAGAGGAAAGGTTTTGAGACAGCTGCTAGATCGTCTGATGTTTGTGTTGCATTCCAGGTAGGGTTTCCCTACTCAGTATTAGTCCCATAATGCATTGTTGGTGTTTCGTGATTGTTGATTATTATCGTATTGGTATTGTGATGGTTGTTGATTGATTGCTGTTTGATGGTTGTGATTGTTTGTCTCTGGTTCTCGAGATGCGTTCTCGGCTGAGTGGAGTCACTTGCGGGAGTGGCTTCACGCCCTAGTTTCGCCCTCCGTGGAACCCGCCACGGGAGGGGATGTGCACATTAATGGGACAGGGTTATCGCTCGGTATGATGAGCGGGGCTTAGGTGGGAACGGCTGCGGTCCCCCACTGGCAGGGCTGGTCCAGTGGACAGTCGGTGACGGAGATTGATTGGAGTGGGTGTGATTGTGTGTGTGACCGTTTGAGCTGCTTGTTTACTATGTTGTTGGTTATATAAATTGTGTGATTAGTACTGACCGCTTTTAATGTTTTAAAAACTGTGGTGATCCATTCGGGGGTGGTGAGCAGTTATTGAGCAGGTATGATATGACGCGTATGGGGTAGCTGGGATGAGTCATCACGTGGCAGTTAGAAGTCTTCCGCTGTGTCAGACGATGTTTTATAGCTTTGATAGTCTTAGCAGTAGACCGTCTGAGAATCTTGTATTTCTTTTTATCAGTTTTGGAGTTGCTATGTAATCACTTTAAACATTATTTACTTTTAAGTATGTTTCGTTATTGTCTTATGATTATCATTGCCTCGGGAAACCGAGATGGTAGCACTTCCATGCCTTAAGTGGTCGTGGTAAGGCACTTGGAGTATGGGGGTGTTACAAAATGGTATCAGAGCGACGATCCTGAAACCTGTAACCAATGAACCTAATGAATATAGGGAGTCAAATTAAAATGAACCCGGGGTAAAAGTTGTAGGAGCTAATGCAAAGACTTGGGAGACGTCCTAAAGTCGCGAACTCGCCCTACAATTTTGAACCGGTCACCATGGGATATGAGTCGGGATCGCTATGTGTTTATCTTGTAAATTGTGTACCTATATGGTGATGTGTGACATGAATCAATGGATGTATGTTTGTGGTGGAATGAGGAATGTGATAAATGATAAAGTGTTGTGAATAGGCATGTTGCATGATATTTGGTTTACAGTTATGTATGGAATTGTTGGAAAAGTACATGAGAAAATAAATGATGTGGTGGAAAAAGGGAAGTAGATAATATGATGATATGTGATGGGTAATGATGTTGCAGGATGAATGGTTTATAATGTGTATATACTAGTAACTTGTGATTAGGAGATTTGATATGATTTTACATAATTCTGTTTGCGTAAAGTAGATAATAAGTTCATATAATTGTCTACTGTGGTATCATATGCACTTGTAAATGAAGAATGTGGTTGAAATAGATGAACTGATTGGAAAATATGGAATGTCAATTGCATGAGAATATGGATTTTGCGAATATGAATATGTTTAGATGACGAAGTGGAGTTGTAATATTGTTGTGTTAGTGACATGGAAATAGGATTTGTAATTGTATGAGTATGTTTTGTTTTACGAAAAGTCATAAAATTTAAAGCATGCGGTTAGTACATGAGTAATGAGTTAAATAATATATGTGCATGATGGATGTTGTTGCGTGACTTTTGAAAGTAGTAACATGTGATTAGCAATACTGGTTTTATGAGTACTGAGTTGGTTTTGCTTACCTTGTTGTCGTTTAAGTTGTTTGGAAGTAAAATCAAATAGTTGTGTTTTTCGATTATAAAGAGGTTGTCTTTAAACTGTTATAACTTGAGATTCATAAATGATTTTAATGTGATTCCAATTGGAGGTGATAGCTTGTTCTTTTACGATTCTAACGATAGGTCACACGCCCAAAACGACCAAGAAATGAGTGAGTTATGACCGTTTTACGAAAACTGGACAGTGCTGAGAAATGCGTAGGGTAATCGATCGAGTGGCCCTTACTCGATCGAGTGCATCTTGGTACTCGATCGAGTACCCCCTTACTCGATCGAGTAACCCTGGTAAAATTTGTTTTACGTGCTTCTGACCTTCACCTACTCGATCGAGTAAGTCCCTTACTCGATCAAGTGGCCTGTACTCGATCTAGTGACCCCTATTTTGGGTCATATGCTTATCTTTTGAATTCGTTGCATATTATGTTTAATTCAAAGTTGTTATTTTGCTTCTTTATGCATTGTTTTACATGTATGTTGGTCTTGATACGTAAGTTACCCAATCTTATGAGGTGGTGAGTGGCACCTTATGGTGAGTATGAGTTTGGTGGGAGGAGATGAGCTATATGTGGTTGTGGTAGATAGTGGGAAAAGAAAAAGGAAGATCGTTATGGCTTAATTGAGACATAGAGCATGTTTTGTGAGATGAGATGAGTGATATGTTTGTGTGTTGAGTAATGTAAAAGTAAATTAATGTAGGCAAGGGATGATGTGAGTTTATGAAACGAGAGAATGAAAAGATTGAAATGAGGGACGCAAATGGTGGCAACTTGAGATGTGTGAAGAATCATGGAGGGAGGTGGTTAAGAGTCGTGTGGGTTAAGAATATACATAGTAAAAGTTCGTTTTAAAGGGGTTGAGAAGAGTAGTATATAGTGAACTTTGTGGAGACATGTCGCGAGGTGGATTTGTAGACAGTGAGTGAGTTTGGGAGATTTGGTTTATTAAGAGGTGAAACTACTGTGGGATTTCCTTGGACAATTAACGGTGTGAAAGAAATTTTGATTTCTAGAGATGTACAAAGGAGATGCAATTGTCAAACAGTAAACGTTGATTCTATAGATGGATTAGTGGCAAGGGTGATTGATGGCATAATAAGAGAATATTTATGGTAAGAAAGAGTGAGATGATATCGATATGAAATAATGAGATGTGAGTTTTGGAGCAATGAGAAAGTAACCGGAACACTAAAGAGTTAGGTAGAAGTGATAAGGAGTTGAATAGTTAATTGATTTTGTCAAGTGTAAAAGAAAAGAATGAGGAGAGTAAAACTAGGAAAATGTTGACCGGAGTTATGTGACATAAAAGTAAGGAATCGTCGAGATGTATGATGCTATCAAGAGTAAGTAAGTTAATAGTTATACAGAAGTTTCGGTACAACATGATTAATCATGAGTTTCGAGGAATTAAGGGAGTATGAAGTTGGTGGAGTATTTGCACGATACGAGATTTTTGCTGGAGAGTTAGATGATGATACAATTAAGGATAGTATTGGGAAGAATGTTGAGGTAATTTTTGTTGATGGATTCGATGTTCGTTATTTGGGATGTTAACCAAAGATAGGAAAGAAATCGTGATGTTTAGAGATGAGTGTAAGAGGTTTGATGTCCGGACAGTGGTAGTGTTATGGTTTGTGACTAGTGGTTAAGGGTGATGGTATATTAGAAAGGTAGCAATTCTAAAGAGGTTGATGTTGTAGGGACCAGATTGATAAGTATGGTTATGAAAGAGTATAAGATGTGGTTATATGAGGCGGTTGTTAGTAGTTGAGTATTAATGGTGTGGTTACATTTGGCAGGGGGTGATGGATATGCGAATGGGAGAATATGTTATGAGGAGTATACGAGTTAAGCTCGGGTGAGAGGTAACTTTTATCAGGTGGTAACTTACGTGATCAGGACTGACCAGTTGGATGTGATTACGGGTCTATGATGTGTATAAATGTTTGTGTGAGGTTCTGACCTCACGGGAAGTGGTATGGTGTGATAGTTATAAAGCTGTTATCTGAGTGTTCTGTAATATATGTTGGACACGGTAATTTAATTGAATGATATTCAAAAAGTAATAATTTGATTGATCTGGCATGACTGGTTATACTTGTATGTATTCATGATATATGTTATTCCGTGATGTGGTAAGGGGATGATGTTCATGAGGTTATTATCTGCTTAATTCATAAAATATGTTGCGTTATGATTTAGTAAAGTGGATTTGAGTAAGTTTTTCTTGTCTGAGAAGTTATTCTGAGTCAGTGTTTATGGGAATTGTATGCAGTTGTGATGTCTATTGATGTGGTTGTTGTGCCTCGGGTGGTGATCCGGGCACGGTAAATAGTGCTGTGATGCGGGTATTTTCGCACTGCGGTGTGGCTGTTGGTGGCGGTGTTGCGATGCCGTCACCGGTTGTGGTGGAGTAGGCGGGATGATTATGATACGAGTTTTCAAAAGTACATACCAGTCATTCATAGATTGTTGTTTTGTTTGATGTTGCTTCCTGTGAGTTTCAGTTTGTACAGATAGACAGTTGTTTTGTTATTGATGTTCCTTACCAGTTAAGTTTGGGAATCAGGGTAGAGTATGATATGAAAGAGAGTTGTATATGTTTTCGTTGTTGTCATGGTATAGTGACATTCTGTTAATGGGACATAGTTGTGAAAAGTTGTTACAGTAATTTTGATCTTGTTTTAAGATGAGGCATCGGTAGTCATAGTCATGGCAAGTGATTCGTGGAACATGTGTTGTAATGATCTGAAAGCGGCATGTGGTTCATAATATTTTGTTGAGATAGTGAGTGCAGGGTATTGGGATTTGGTGTCATGTTAAGTTATGTATGAGTTTTGTGGTAATTAAAGAAAAGAACTTGAGGAGCTAGTGTGAGTGTACGTAACAAGTGTGGATCGTGAGTTATGCTTTTGACGAAGGGATTTTTATATAGTTTATATAGAGAGGTATGTCATGTTGCGGTAATGTGGAAAAGTTGAAGTTTTGGGTTAAGCTAAAGATTTTGAGGTATAGGTTAGGTGGTGTGACGAGTGAATTGAAGTATGAGAATTGTTTAAGTAAGAGAGTCTTGGATATATCCATGACGAGTGTTTAGAGTATTGGTGGTTATCTATGACATGTGATGGTGATGGGAATCATGAGAAGATATAACTAAGGATATAGTATTAGTGAGTTACGAGGACATAACATTTATCTTAAGAGGAGTAGGATGCGATAAAAGAGATTTTGATGGTTGTGCATATGGTAGTATATTCGCAGTAGAGTGTTGATGTAGCAAAAAGAATGAAGTTGTATATTTTGTGGTTGACGTTGTTAAAAGGCCATGGTCGTGCTTGTAGTAGTGTGATGTTTAGGAGTGTGAGAATATTTCACTAGTGTTGACAGTTGGATGATGAGGTTATGAGTGTGAGTAAACTTCGAGGACGAAGTTCCTTTTAAGGGGGGTAGAATGTAACATTCCGTTTGATGTCTATGAGTGTCTTGATATTGGATTTGGTAGTGGATGATATATTATGGAGCTAGCAACGTTAGAGGATGGTAGTTGGTAGTGTATGGAGTTAGTGTCGGGAGAGTTTATGGTGTAGTTGATACGACATAGTGAGCGATGTGGGGAGGTAGGAATAGTTGGTGGAGTTGGTGTTAAGGGTTCATGGTTTCATGTTTTATAAGTTGGGGCTTTGGTTTTGAGTTCTTAGTAGCTTTGTTGCGTCTTGACCGAGTTAGTATGTTTGTTTTTATGTATGGGTTGAACTTCGGGGACGAAGTTCTTTTTAAGGAGGGAAGACTGTAATACTACAGTTTTATGAGTCTCTGGGTACTCTATCGAGTGGGCCTTACTCTGTCGAGTAAGGGTAGTTTGCAGTTTAAAATAGTTTATGACCTGTAGGGTACTCGATCGAGTAGCCTTGGTACTCGATCGAGTAGGCGGCACTCGATCGAGTACGTCAGTTACTCGATCGAGTAAGTGTGTTTTACGGGGTTGTTTTGTCGGGTTTTGCTAATAACGCGAGTTTAATATAAAAGGTTTCCGTCAATTCCTTTAATCACTTTTATCCTTTCTAAACCTTTCAAAAGAAAAAGGAGTTACGTAGTTCTCTCTCGTTGCGCTGTTGGCAAATCCCCAAAGCTAGGAGTGTCGGATCATCTCGTTCTTTGCATCATAGTGTTCCTTGCGTCAGGGGTAAGATCTACATACCAATTTTATAGTATTTCGTTAAGTTTCGTTAAACCCTAATTTTGGGATTGGGAGTTTTCTATGTTTATGTTGATGTGGTAGTGATTGTATGATTATGTGTATAGGAGAAGGGTTCGTAGAGGAAAGGTTTTGAGACAGCTGCTAGATCGTCTGATGTTTGTGTTGCATTCCAAGTAGGGTTTCCCTCAGGGCCGGCCCAAAGGGTGTACAACCCGTGCGGCCGCACAGGGCCTCCATTTTTTTGGGGTCCAATTCTGCTGGAAGAAAGAAATAAATATATGTAACGCATAAATATATCCTATCTATGATGATGGTTTAGTGGTAAGCAACTGGACTTCTTCTATAGCAACAGCCCGCGTTCGATACATACATGTGCACTTTTTGTAAATTTTCTAGTTTGTGGGGCCCACTGTATTCCTCTTTTTTTTTTTTTTTTTTACCCTGCCATAACTCTAGCATTCATGTGGGGCTAATTTATTTTCTCTCAAATTGTTTATGTTACATTATTATGTAATTTACAAAATCTCATTGAAGACGGCACGTATCCGTTACTTTGGAGGGATGAATACCATTTTTCTCACAAATAACCCAAATAGAGGAGAGAGGGAAGCACATGGGGGTGCCCCCACCTTGTTCCCCTAATCCGTTTTGTGAGTGGCATTACCCGTCACTCATTGTTTTCCATTTCTTTTCTAATGCCCCTCCAATCCAATTTAAAGGCAAACTCTATTTTTGCTTGGTAATTAAAGCGGCATTTTTACGGATATTTTTTCATTTAAATACAGCATTTTCTTGCGAAAGTTTTTATTGTACATTACTTTTTCGTAAAAAATCTAATTTTTTTTTGCTGTCAAATTTTCAAAAGTTCACACATTTGGATTAGAATGGAGGAAGTATAAAGTTCATTTGTCATCTTTCTTTAGCAAATAAATTACTCCCTCCGTCCCGGTCATTTGTTGTCCTTTGATTTTGGCACAAAGACCAAGGAAAGGGGAGGGAGCCAATTACTAAATAACAAGTGGAATAAATTGAGTGTCAATAATCAAATTACTCATCAAGTCCCTTCTTAAAATAGAAAGGACAACAATTGATTGAGACACTCTAAAATGAAAAAGACAACAAATAACCGGGACAGAGGGAGTATTTATTTTGATAATATTTTACTTGAGCATTTAAACAACACCCTTGCTACTTTATTGTTTTTATTTAAGTTTGACAATGAAATAGCGACCTTCTCACGACTCTATCTTGGACCTCATCATACAATCTCGCACAAGGCCAACTGAAATCTCAGGAACGACCGTGCTTATAGTTAGGGCCTCTTTTCGGGATTTTGCACAGGGCCACCAAAATCTCCCGGACGGCCCTGGTTTCCCTACTCAGTATTAGTCCCATAATGCATTGTTGGTGTTTTGTGATTGTTGATTATTATCGTATTGGTATTGTGACGGTTGTTGATTGATTGCTGTTTGATGGTTGTGATTGTTTGTCTCTGGTTCTCGAGATGCATTCTCGCCGGAGTGGAGTCACTTGCGGGAGTGGCTTCACGCCCTAGTTTCGCCCTCCGTGGAACCCGCCACGGGAGGGGATGTGCACATTAATGGGACAGGGTTATCGCTCGGTATGATGAGCGGGGCTTAGGTGGGAACGGCTGCGGTCCCCCACTGGCAGGGCTGGTCCAGTGGACAGTCGGTGACGGAGATTGATTGGAGTGGGTGTGATTGTGTGTGTGACCGTTTGAGCTGCTTGTTTACTATGTTGTTGGTTATATAAATTGTGTGATTAGTACTGACCGCTTTTAATGTTTTAAAAACTGTGGTGATCCATTCGGGGGTGGTGAGCAGTTATTGAGCAAGGTATGATATGACGCGTATGGGATAGCTGGGATGAGTCATCACGTGGCAGTTAGAAGTCTTCCGCTGTGTCAGACGATGTTTTATAGCTTTGATAGTCTTAGCAGTAGACCGTCTGAGAATCTTGTATTTCTTTTTATCAGTTTTGGAGTTGCTATGTAATCACTTTAAACATTATTTACTTTTAAGTATGTTTCGTTATTGTCTTATGATTATCATTGCCTCGGGAAACCGAGATGGTAGCACTTCCATGCCTTAAGTGGTCCTGGTAAGGCACTTGCAGTATGGGGGTGTTACAATTTTAGGGGGTTCCAAGGGAGAATTAAGGTGATTTGCTTGTGTCATTAACTTGTTTGGATTTTCTTCTTATCCTTGACCCTTGATCATTGGTGAGAATCAATTAGGTGGAGGATTGGGTTAATTTTGCTTGTCTTTTGTTATACTTGGTTGAGACCGAAAGGAAGAACCTTGGGAGAACACCCTTAATTTTGGGTTTGAAATCGACCCTTGAGAAAGGGAGTGGGATGACTCGGAAACACGACGCGGGACGTTTCCAGGTGTAGCTGTTTCACGGCCAGCCACTCCCGTCTCCTCAGCGCGCTCAACAACACGCTCAACAACATGTGGGTCGAAATCCATATCCGTCAAAACAAATTCCGCATCATCATCATCAGCATTAAATGGATCATGCTTATGAGTAGTATTATCCACATTATCGACTCGATATGAAAAAATCGACTCATCAAAAACAACATCCCTAGACACAAAAAATTGTTTTGTATCTAAGTCATAAACCTCCCATCCTTTCTTACCAAAGGGAAATCCGACTAAAATGCAACGCCTTCTTCTAGATTCAAACTTATCCCCCTCTTTGCGTGGATGTCTTACATAACATAGGCAACCAAAAACACGCAAATTTTCATAATTAGGCTTCTTACCAAAAAGTAATTCATACGGAGTACAACCCTTAAGCAGTACCGAAGGAGTTCGATTGATTAAATAAGCCGCACTCAAAATGCATTCCCCCAAAAATCAATAGGAAGGTTAGCTTGGAAACGTAGTGCCCTCGCCACATTAAGAATGTGACGATGTTTTCTCTCCACTCTCTCGTTCTGCTGTGAAGTACCCGGACATGTGGTTTGATAAATAATGCCATGAGTATCAAAATAATTTTAAGACATTTAAACTCACCCCCATTATCCGATCGAACCACTTTAACATCCATATTAAATTGTCGTTTGACCATGATGACGAAATTTTGTAACAATTGATTTAGTTTATCTTTTCTCTTAATTAAATAAACTCAAACAGCCCGTGAAAAATCATCCACAATAGTAAAAAAATATCGGCTTCCACAAGATGACGGAGTACGATAATGTATTAATTCAAAAATAGTTTTTGCTTTATTCGTACTACTACTGAATTGTTCTCTTGTCTGTTTAGCACGCAAACAAACGTCACAAATATCCGAAACATGCTTATTATTATCAAAAGGTAAAAGACTAACTACTTTCTTCGAAGGATGTCCCAACCGGAGATGCCACAAATTCCCATCACCAGCTTCCTTTCGGCCAGCCATCACACACGACTTGATAGCTCCCCAAAGTAAGTATAGCCTCCCTCTTTGTTCACCCTTGCCAATCGTCTTCATCGATACGCGGTCCTGCAAAACGCAATTATCATTAGTGAAATTTACCGTACAATTAAGCTCCAACATAAGCTGAAAAACCGAGACAAGGTTGCAATGAAAGTCGGGTACAAATAACACATTGGTTAAAACCAAGTCATCGAACAATTTCGCATTTCCTTTCTTAGTTGCCCTAGCATGCTTCCCATTAGGAAGTGTTATCATGCAAGGCTCAATTTCTTGTAAATTCTCCAATAATCGTAGCAACCTGTCATGTGATGCGTGGCACCAGAATCGAGTAACCAAAAAATTTCACATTCCGTCTTACCATTCATTCGAGTGTTGGAAGTCGATCCATTTGAGTGATTAAAGAATGCTTCCCATTTCTCTTTCGGAACAGTGACATATTCTTCTTGACTCTCGGCACTTTCATTCACACGAGCGCTATTTCCCGCGCCTCTGCCACCGCCTCTGTTGTTGCCACGACCTCCCCGTCCTCCACCGCGCGTTCTGTCTCTCTATCCCTTTGGATAACCTATAATATCGAAACATCTAGCACGAGTGTGCCAAAATTTATTACAACCATCACAATAAGGTCGAGCAGTTTCTCCTTTTTTCTTCTTCTCTTCCTCCATGCGAGTGATAGCAGTTGGTACGGTATTATATTGAGCAGCGAAACCTACTGGTTCTGCCCTATTCTCGCCATCCCTAGCACCTGCAACACGCCCATTCGTCTTTCCACGAACTCCCTCTTCTTGAATTAGGATCGAATAGGCTTTATTGAGGGAAGGTAGAGGTTCTTGCAGCAATAGGTTCGAAGAAACGGTGGAATAATCAGAACCAAGCCCTAAAAGGAAATCGTGTAATTTACCTTGATCATGTTTTGCTTCTAACTGCTTGTTGATTCCACACTTGCATGCTCCACAACTGCAAATCGGGTTCTTATCGTATTTATCGAGTTCATCCCAAAGCCGCTTCAATCTGCCATAATATTCAGCGATGGACTCGTTATCATTTTGCTTACAACTAGCAACAAAGCCCTTTATTCTATGTAATTTTGGACCGTTTTCGACACTAAAACGCTGCTCTATATCATCCCAAAGTGCCTTTGCTTCTTCGACATAGGTGATCGATGAACCAAGATTAGGTTCGATCGTGTTGAAAATCCAATTTACGATCATCGCATTCACCATATACAAATCCTTAAGATATTCTGAATCGTCAGCCGGCCTCTTAATCGTGCCGTCGATAAAACTAGTTTTCTTCTTTGAGCGGAGGGCACCTTTCATTTTAATGGACCATTCATCATAATTCTCACCCTTCAATTCGACAACAATCAATTTGTCACTAGATTTGTCGGAAGTCGAGAGAAAATATGGACTGAGTTTCTTCGTCATATCGTCGGACTCGGAATCGAAATCGACGTGTAGGCTTGAATGCGGAATATCACTATCGCCGAACGATCGTCGTCACCGTCGCCTTCTTTATCGCTCATAAAATTGCTAGGAAAACCTAGCTCTGATTACCATGTAGAAATATAAAGAATTTGGGAACAATGATTGAGTATGTATTGAATTGGATGATTTACAAAGTACATGGCAACGTATATATATACTCGACATGACGATATTAACACGAAAAACCCTAATGGACACTCGGACTATATAAAATACAAAGCCCATACGAATAACGTATCTTAACAAAAAAGGTCGTGACATTTATCGTGATTGTTGTTTATGTACCCGCCACAAGAAAATTTGTTCTCTTACTCCCCAGACCCTAACACACATTTGATTATTTGAGGTGAAAATAAGATCTCCCTTTGTACTAGTTATGAGCCATATAAGAAGTTAGTTAGCAATCAACCAAGTTAGTTACAAAGTTGTTGAATTAGTTGGTTAGAAGTTGTTAGAGGTATAAACCGACTTATTAGCTACTATATAAGCCAAGATTGTATACACAAATCATTATCAATGCATAATATTACTATTCTTCTTTCTCTCTCTAAATATTAGTAATACAAATCTCTCTTTAAATTCTTGTTATACTCCCTCCTATTCATTTTAACTCTCCCCCTTTCCTTTTTCATCTATTTATATAACTCTCCCTCTTTCCTTATTTAATAAAGTTTTATACTTATTTTAATCTCTTTACCCCACAATACTCATACTTTATCTTATTTTAATCACCTTACCCCACAACAATACTTATTTTAATCATCTTACCCCACAATAATACATTCCCTCTCTCCAATCACCTTACTCCACAATACTTTACAATAAAATAATCTTCCCCTTACTTTGCGTGCCCTTTTGAAAGGGGAGAGTTAAAATGAATAGGAGGGAGTACAATTCATCATAGATTCATCAATCATGATGTTTCATATGGTATTAGTTAAAGGTTCTTAATCCTACTTCCGCTCAATCTTCATATCTTCATCATAAATCTTCATCTTTTCTTCATATCTTCATCATAAATCTTCATCTTCTTTCTTCAGAACACATCAAAATGCCATAAAACACAGAAACTCCTGACAATAATTCATACCTTTCTTTGTTTGACGATCCTCTTTATGTTTCTCCCACTGATCAGCCAACTCTAAAGCTCACTTCTTCCTTGTTTGATGGTTCTAATTTCATCCAATGGAAGAGAGAAATAATACAAGCTCTCTTGTCAAAGAACAAGGTTGGTTTTGTTACTGGAGAGCTTGAGATGCCACCAAAGACAGATAAGAAGTTAGTTAGCAATCAATCAAGTTAGTTACAAAGTTGTTGAATTAGTTGGTTAGAAGTTGTTAGAGGTATAAACCGACTTACTAGCTACTATATAACCAAGATTGTATACACAAATCATTATCAATGCATAATATTACTATTCTTCTTTCTCTCTCTAAATATCAGTAATACAAATCTCTCTCTAAATTATTGTTATATAATTCATCATAGATTCATCAATCATGATGTTTCATACGAGTAAAATTGACAGTATAGTTATCAACAATCACCTTCAATGGTGGAGCGAGGGGGAGCTAGCGGGGGCGGTCGTCCCCGCTATCGTTTAAAAAATTCGAAAATTTTAGTTAATATTTTTGATTTTTTTCGAAGTCTCCTTATAATTTTCCCTTTTCGTCCTCGCTGACTTCAAATCCTAGCTTCGCCACTGAATTCTCCCTTACATTACATATAAAAATACAGTTAACCAATAGTTTTGCAAGTTCAAGTTAGTTAATCTAATGTTTCGAAATAGTACCAAATATATGCTAAATTGCCAATAAGTTATATATATATATATATATATATATATATATATATATATATATATATATATATATATATATATATATATATATATATTGACAAAAATTGCCAAAAATTGAGCCAATAATTTTGCATAAAAAAATACTCCCTCCGTCCCGGTCAATTGTTGTCATTTCGTTTTGTCACAAAGACCAAGGAAAAAGGAGATGACCAATAACTAAATGACAAGTGGAACAAATTGAATGTGAATGATCAAACTACTCATCAAGTTCATTCTTAAAATAGAAAGGACAACAAATCACTGATACATCCCATTATGGAAAAGGACAACAAATGACTGGGACAGAGGGAGTACGTAACAAGGGTTTATAAAAACATCGTAGTACTACAACACGATGTTTGCGACTTTGTGCCAGATAAATCATCATGTCCAGAATTTGCACTGCCCTAAGTATGATACTTGCGCGTGTCAAGCGAATAGAAGACGATCTCATTACCCTTGCTGTTATAACAGAAGCAAGAAAGAACAAATAAAGAACAATAAAAGACAAACGCACAGATTTACGTGGTTCACTAACGGTGTGTTAGCTACGTCCACAGGGCAGAAGGGAGAGAGTTTTATTGATATGTGAGGAGTTTTCAGATTACAGATTCAGACGGTATGATAAGCATAACTGCTAGGTAGAGGATTAGAGAGTTTATATAATACTCTCTAAACCTAATACAGAATGACCTAATAAAGGCCCAAGACAGACCTAGCCCAATAACAGATACGGTCAGCGAGACCCCCGCATAGTTATTCGAAGCGGCGGTTAACAGAATCAAGGCACAAACCCAACAAATCTCCACCTTGACTTGAATTCTCTCACAAACAGACAGATGTACCAGATGCATTCCCATAAATGCCAGATGTACCAGAAAGCTCTTCTCCCTTCCCCCCTCAGATATTGCCCCCAAGAGGGCAATTACAGATTACAGATATTTAGCAAGTCCAAACAATGTTGGAACTTGCTATGCGGAACTGGCTTAGTGAACATGTCAGCTGGGTTATCAGCAGTACCCACTTTGTTCACCTTAATCCTCTTCTCATTTCTCAGAAAGTGATATCTCACATCTATATGCTTAGTCCTCTCATGATGGACTTGATCTTTAGCCAAGCATATTGCACTAAGACTGTCACAGAATACAATAGCTTGCTCCTGATGTAGACCCAAATCACTGACCAATCCTTTTAACCAGATTCCCTCTTTAGCTGCTGCGGTCAACGCCATATACTC
The DNA here is from genome assembly GCF_048544455.1 of Silene latifolia. Lineage (NCBI taxonomy): Eukaryota > Viridiplantae > Streptophyta > Magnoliopsida > Caryophyllales > Caryophyllaceae > Silene > Silene latifolia. Next base: position 22,515,434 of record NC_133530.1, on the reverse strand, counting down.
TGCTTCAGTAGTAGACAAAGTAACTGTAGGCTGCAATGTAGCCTTCCAACTGACGACTGAACCACCAAGAGTGAAAACATAACCAGTCATTGATCGTCTGCTGTCAACATCTCCTGCATAATCAGAATCTGAGTACCCTGACACAAGGCACTCTCTATCACCTCCATAAATGAGACCAACATCAGATGTACCCTTAAGGTACCGAAAAATTCTCTTCACAGCTTGCCAATGCTCTTTACCTGGATCACCCATAAACCGGCTCACCACACTGACTGACTGTGCTAAATCAGGTCTAGTGCAGACCATAGCATACATCAAACTACCCACTGCACTAGAGTACGGAACTCGAGACATGTACTCCTTTCTTGGTGACTTGGGTGAGAAAGCAATGAGACAGATGTGCATTCGATGCACTAGGAGTATCTATGGATTTAGCAAGAGACATGCCAAACCTTGCTAGCACCTTCTCGAATATAGCCTTTCCGAGATAAGAAAAGCTTCTTCTTGCTCCTATCCCTGTAGATCTCCATTCCTTTAATTTTTTTCTTTCGCACCCAAATCTTTCATCTCAAATTCAAAGACCGAGAAGACCCTTCAATTTCGAACATCGACTTGCTCTCTGCAGCCTATCAACATATCGTCTACATATAGGATCGATAAATGAAAGACTCATTCTTGACTTGTTGTAATAAACACAACAATCATACGGACTCTAGTGTAGCCAATCTCCAACATGTAGTGTCAAACCTTTTATACCATCGCCTCGGAGAGACTGTTTTAGCCCATATAAGGACTTCTTCACTTGCAAACATAGTCTTCTTTACCCGAACTGGAAACCGTCTGGTGAGTCATGTATATCTCTTCTTCCAACTCTCAATGTAGGAAAGCTGTCTTCACATCTAGCTGTTCGAGTTCTAAATCCTGATGTGCAACTATTGCTAGCAACACTCTGATGGAAGTATGTCTGACCACTGGCGAAAATATTTCATTGTAGTCTACCCCCTCTTTCTGACTGAACCCACGAGCTACCAATCGAGCTTTATACCTTATACCCTCAGCAGCAGTCTCTCCCTCTTTCTTCTTGAAGACCCATTTACAAGTAACAACCTTTCTCCCTTGAGGCTTCTTGGATAATTCCCAGGTCTGATTCTTTTGAAGAGACTCCATCTCATCTCCCATGGCAGCAAGCCACTGGGTAGATTCAGAACATGTTGCTGCTTCTTTGAAAGTGGATGGTTCATGTAAGTCAGGATCCACCTCCTCAGCAACCTAAAAGTGCATAACCCACCATATCTTCAAAACCAAGTCTATTCGGAGGCTTCCCAAAATTAGGCCTGATTGACCGTTCACGGGCCAAACTCTGCGATTCGGAACTGGTAATGAAGAATCTGATGGAACAGATTCGGATTCGGACTGTAGTGGTTGATCTTCTTCCTGTGGTACACTCTCATCAAGAGTGTCTTGCTGCTCCACCTGTTTATCAACACTACTACTACTATCTGACAACATATAAGACTTCACAGTAGGATTAACCATAGAATTTTCATCAAAGACAACATTTCTACTCAAAATAACCCTACCCTCAGATGGAGACCAGATACGGTATCCCTTGACACCATCCCCATAGCCCACGAATACTCCCTTTTTAGCTCGTGGCTCAAGCTTACCTTCACTAACATGATAATAAGCAGTACTACCAAAAGCCCTTAAAATAGAATAATCAGCAGACTTACCAGACCACATCTCAAATGGAGTTTTGAGATTCAGACTCGTGTGAGGTCCCCGATTTATCAGATAGCATGCTGTACTAACTGCTTCTGCCCAGAATCTTCTTGTTAGTCCAGCATTAGAGAGCATGCACCTTGCCCTCTCCAGAAGTGTCTGATTCATTCGCTCTGCTACACCATTTTGCTGAGGTGTATCTCGGACTGTACGATGTCTAGCAATCCCTTCATTCTTGCAGAACTCGTCGAACTCAGAACAACAAAACTCTAGGCCGTTATCAGTTCGCAGCCTCTTGACCTTCTTCCCAGTTTGATTCTCCATTAATGCCTTCCACTGCTTAAAGTGAGTAAAGGCTTCGTTTTTGTGCTTCATCAAATAAATCCAAGTCTTCCTGGAATAATCATCAATAATAGACACAAAATACCTGTGACCTCCCAAAGACTCCACCTTAGAAGGACCCCAACAATCAGAATGGATGTAATCAAGTGTGCCCTTGGTCCTATGCACTGCTTTAGGAAACTTGCTGCGATGTAGCTTCCCAAATACACAATGCTCACAGAAATCCAGATTCTTGACCTTGTGACCACACAGAAGATCTTCTTTTGACAGAGTCTGCATCCCCCTTTCACTCATATGACCAAGTCTCATATGCCACAACTTAGTCAAATCTTCTTTATCAACATCTGAGGATGCAACAGCAACAGAACCTGACAGAGTAGATCCCTGAAGATAATATAGAGTACCATGCTTGATACCCCTCAGAACTACATTCGAACCTTTGCAGACGTTCAGAACTCCACCTACACCTTGAAAGCTGAAACCCTTACTGTCTAACGTGCTTAAGGAGATCAGATTCTTTGTCATTAGTGGAACATGTCTAACCTCGTTCAATGTACAGAATTTACCATCATGTGTCCTTACCCTGACTGAGCCGATTCCAACTATCCTGCAAACAGCACTATTCGCCATAGAAATAGTGCCTCCATCTACCTGTTCATAAGTTGTAAACCACTCCCTGCGCGGACATATATGGTAAGATGCTCCAGAATCCAGAATCCACACATCAGTGTGATGTGTGACCCTACCCGTAACTAGAGCATAATCATCTTCCTCGGAACCTGCATCTGCTACACCAGCAGTAGCAGTACTAGACTTGTTCTGTTTATCTTTCTTGGGACAATCGAATTTCCAATGCCCCTTCCCTTTACAGTAGTTACAGACATCACTAGGTTTAGGACCTCTAGAAACATAAGAACCAGACGAACCAGAAGTACCAGCAGAATTAGAAGAACCCGAATAAGAAGGCTTCTTATACTTTTTCTTCCCCGAATTTCCCTGTCCATAACCCCCACCGGTCGCTAACCCTGCAGCCTGATTATCTCTGTACCCGGCCGCCTTATGGCGCAGAGTTCTCTAGTATGAAGAGACGACCTAACATCTTCTAGAGTAACAATATCTTTACCCACAATAAAGGATATACGAAATTCTCATACGATAACGGTAAAGAAACTAACAGAATTAATGCAAAGATCCTCATCTTCTACCTTAACATCAATATTACGTAATTCTAGTAAAATTGTGTTTAATTGATCTAAATGATCTCGAAGAGGCATACCTTCCCGCATTCTCGGACTAAAAGACGTTGCTTAAGAAGCAACTTATTGGTCAAAGACTTGGTCATATAAAGACTCTCAAGCTTTTTCCTGACCGGTGCGGTAGTTTCCTCCGCGACTTCGGTGATGATATCATCAGCAAGACACAACATAATCGTTGAATGTGCCTTCTCCTCCGTGACCGCCATCTCGGCGGAGTAGCAGCAACAGAGTGTAGCAGCGATTGCGCTTTCCGTCTTCTTATCCGAAAGCGGCGCCCACAACCCTTCTTTCGCTTTAACAGAGCCCGCATCTTGATCCGCCACGACTAAAACTATTCCTCCCGGTGAAGCGATCGATCTTTATGTTCATCGCCGACATCTTTCTCGCTGGTCAGGAACCCGAAGGCTCGATACCGTTTGTTATAACGAAGCAAGAAAGAACAAATAAAGAACAATAAAAGACAAACGCACAGATTTACGTGGTTCACTAACGGTGTGTTAGCTACGTCCACAGGGCAGAAGGGAGAGAGTTTTATTGATATGTGAGGAGTTTTGATTCTGATTCAGACGGTATGATAAGCATAATCGTTAGGTAGAGGATTAGAGAGTTTATATAATACTCTCTAAACCTAATACAGAATGACCTAATAAAGGCCCAAGACAGACCTAGCCCAATAACAGATACGGTCAGCGAGACCCCCGCATAGTTATTCGAAGCGGCGGTTAACAGAATCAAGGCACAAACCCAACACTTGCGCCGTGGCAAATATATTCGATTTGCCATCTCACTCGTTTCCGCCTTAGGTGAATAAGACGATGTAGTACACACAAACAAGATGTGGTGTCTCCCAATGTATCTAATTCAATACAAGACTTGTTTGAAATGTCGAACTTAAACATTTCAAGACATCTTCCGGTTGCTTTGATAAAAACTGAAACAAGTTCCCCATCGAGCCCACAAAGTCCCAACAGTTAAACAATCAGAAGAAGTATGACAAGTTGAAAATCCAAAACGCGGAGAACCCAACATATGAGGAGGGTATTTCCAACTCTCCGGCGTGAAAGTGAAAGGATACATGTACCTTAGGGATCTTCCTTCGAAACGTACGAGAAGCCAACCATCCTTGTAGTGCTCGATGGATGAGAGAACATTAGACGAGATGTGAGGGATAGTTAGAGGACGTGAAATGTTTTCAAATGGATCCAATAATTCATATGTCCCATTGCTATCCTTAGGGAACAAAAACAGAGGTTAACGACAATAATCTTGCCTTTGGGATATCGGGTTTACCTCGTGAAATATCTTACAAGTAAGACGGAGATTCATGTAATCGAACAAATTCATACGCTTTGCAATTGATTGTAAGATATCAAGAGGAAGTTCAGATAACAAGGATCCTGCTGACGGGAGCTCGTGGGTAACTTCTACCCGCTCTTGAAACTCTAGATTTATGTTTTGAATTTGCTCTTCTTGTTCTTCTTTGATCAGTTGGTAAACTTCCCGTTTTCTCAACAACCTACCAATTTCAAAGTAGAAAGTCATACATAAAAAAAATATTTATTTCTTAAACCAAGTAATCATGAGGCCGAGGCCGAGAAAGGAGGGATGAGGCATTACTCTTGATGATCCCTGGTCGTAAACCAAGTAGGACCGTAGTAAGATGCGAGAAAGGAAGGATGAGGCAACAAAATAGTACAACTATCATCATCTAGATTGTATGAATACACATACACTTTATCATCATCCGTCAAAGCCAGGTATATAGAATTCTCTTCGATGAAAGCTCCTCCCGGTAATGAAGTAGGGGCTGCCCAGCACCAGGTGGAACTAGTGCCTAGTAAAAATGCGCGATTCCTCAAAGACTTAACCTCAATCTCCAAATCCAGAGCTTAATGATCTCCAAGCATATGTAATTATATTCAATATTGTGCCGTTATATGTATATAATACAAGACACCACAAGATTCAACCATATAATCAAAGACATTACTATTCATGATGCCGCTAGCGAGTTGTCTATATGGAGTGCTTTCTATATTCACAGTCTCTATGGTCAACGAACTCAAGCTACCATTGTTGACGTTCTTAACACACACAAACATCTGAACCCTATTACCATTATCATTAAGATAAAGAGTACAGGCGAGGGCGTATATAATGCCTTCAACTACAGCAGCTGTCTTTATTCTTAAAATAGTACCGTCAAGCTCAATGCTTTGCTTGACCCAACTAAAATCATGGCTTGTTGTAGGCGTACACAAAAACATTATACCACAATTGAAAAATAACACTAGCACACATGTTTCGGGATTATTAACAAGGTCAAGGTACGATGTCAAGAGGCAAACTGAGAGTCTTATATCGTCTTGTATTGGGAATTCAGGGAGTTGTAAAAATTGGGACGTGACAAGATTCCAAAGAGAGTAGATAGTGCAATCTTCGCGGTCTCTCAAGATCAACCAGCCTTGATTCGCAGCTACAATAATGTTTCGGTCCAACTCCGGGATTGTCTTGATGTACGAGTTAATGTTGGTTCGGACTATTTGTTTCTCAAGTTTATTACACTTTTGATTCTCGTGTGTCGCGATTAGCCACGATTCTTCTGCGAACGGTGGCAGCTTGTATTTGTCGTCCTGATTTTCCTCCATAAATGATCTCGACATTATTGTATATGGCAATTTTTTTATTTATAAAACGCAACTTTTATTGAGATCAAAACAAGTTTATATAATTATATGGTCGTTAGATTAGTATATATAGATTGGATTTGTGACAGATTTGCTAATAACTCCAAGCTATCTCGGATTGAAAAATTCTTGTGTCCTTCGGGAGTACAGATTTGGTGAATTAGTTTTAAGCGTAAAGAGTACGGTACTCCCGGAGTTCGTAAGAATTTTTCATCTCAGATTAGGATTTAGGAAATTGTTTATACTATATTCTTTGGTCATTATGTCGGCTACGGATTTATATATACGAAAGTTTATGTTTTATGGCATACACACTTTATGTTTTATGGAAAATATGCACGTGAAGAATATTAATTTTAGTACCCCTTAATTTTATCAAATTTCTTAATTTTAAGAATCTATTTATGGGGACCTTGAGATTTTATTTTTGTGCCCAAGGTACCCCTTAACGTAATCGCTGTTAAATTTTAAGGTCGGGAAAGCGACTTTTTTTCGCCGGAAATGGATTATTGGTAGTTTTTTTGCAAAAAAGAAAAAAATAAAAGGCCGTGGAAAGCCAAAAATAAAATAAAAGGTAGAGGTTCACAAATTACCCTAAATAATTTTCAAATTCTGTAAATAATAAATACGAGAAATAAAGCGACTCAGAAGATATACTCCTAATTCATTTCAATTTCAATATTATTATTATTATTGTTGTTGTTGTTGTTGTTGTTGTTGTTGTTGTTGTTGTTGTTGTTGTTGTTATTATTATCCCAAATATAAAACCCCCATAGTCTTTAACATTCTATTACAAGTTTACAACAACTTACTAGTAGAATTATTCAAATATGAATAAAGAGAAACATTATTTCATATCACAATTCACAAGAAATCTTTAATTATTTTTGAGGATTTCGCTGGAGGCATCGAGCACACAACAACATTGGTTGGGATACAATAATGAACAATGACTATCGCTCATATTAGGATTCCAGTGCGAGCAGTAATTCCAACACTCTGTGTCGTCACACTTATGATCTTGTGGGAAACAAGTAACTGATCCAGTCACTCTAGCAATTATAATCCCTGCTTCATTTTACGATCAAACTATATAAAATTAGCGTAGATTCATATAAAAGGACACAAATGAACGAAATAGCCTTGAAAAATTAATTTGTATAGTCGTTTGAAATCGTGAAAATGAGACCATGCATTCTTGCACCACCAAACAAAACACGTGATTATTTATTTTTATGTGATGTAAAACGGAATTATTAATGAAAAACTTGATAATCGTCGTTTGATATACTTTTTTTGTTACTGTTTACTATGTTGTGATCATGGAAAATAATACATAATTTTAGAAAAGAAACTTAAAATCATATAAGTCAATTGCTTAATTGATTGTACACTATAATTGAGTATTAACATAACTTTCATTGTTCACTTGAAGCTAAATAAAAAGAAAAAATAGTAATAATAATTAATTTTTTTTTATATTGTTAAGGGGGTGGGACCCCAAATTATATCTTGATTGCCTACTAATTTCTTGTAAAATTTTGTTTGATCTTAGTAAACTTCATAATAGTAAAATAACTAGTGAAGATATGCACTTACCAACAGAGAGAAGAACTAACATTCCAATTAGAAAAACCTTTGGAGACTTCATTGTTTTTTTCGGAATGACTAATTTAAAGGGACCGACTCGCTTTTTATATCATAATTGTGAACATTTTAGTTACTACATACAATAAGAAACTAATAAAATGTGATATAGTTCCTTTTAGTCTCAGTAATTTAGTTCCTAAATTTGATTCTTATATTATAAAAATAGAAATGAATGGAAATTAAAGAGAACAAATATTTCCTAATAAATGATTTAGTTCCTTCTACTCTCAGAAATTTAGTTCTTAAATTTTATTTTGGGTTTTTCTATATGGTAACCCCGAACTTTTTCAGATCCCACGTGGTAACCCTGCAAATCAGAAAACAAAAATGGTAACCCTCTAGTGCATTATTATGTATTACCGTAACCCTTAACTAAAATTCCGTCAATTTGCACCGTTAAGTGCTGATGTGGCGTGTGACGTGGCTATTTGGTGTTGATGTGGCGTGTCTTCCCTCTCTTCCTATTACCACTGTCATCCGACCCCACCACCTACCCCCTCATCCTACTGTTGTTCGCACTGACCCGCCAAGACGACGGCATCTCGCCGGCGCCGTTCCAACCCCACACGTTCTCCTTTAGCTCTCCTTCCTCATCTTCTCCTTGTTTTCTTCCTCATCCTCCTCTCGTCACTGCCACGAGTTTTGTTCATTTTAAACAAAACACAACTTCTTCGTCTTCCACCTCTAAAACTCGAAGAACGGAGCCATTGATCACCCAATTTTGACCATAACCCCGCCATTAATTATGACAAATCGAGGTATGTATCTTGCTTTTGATTAATTGATTGATTTGGGGCAGAATTTCGATTAAAATTAGGGTTCATATACCCAATTTCGAAAAATTGGGGATAACATATGAAATGCATTTGTCCTGTAAATTTAGTATTAGAAATGTGTAATTGAGCATGCTAGGAGCACAACCATGCCTTTCATTCGAATTTTTGTTGACCGTAGAAGGATTTAGGCTAGTTTGAGATGATTAGAGATAAAACCGCTTCATAGGCTCGAAAATGACTCAAAACTTGTCGGATTTTGATGAAACTTGTTGTTTTGGAACCCTTGTGTTATGGGTAAACTTTCTCTGTCTTCGAAATTGCAGTATTTGACCGCCTCTCCAGGACACTACTTGGCAGGGAGCACGAATTTGGGCAAAATACTGTCGAAAAATTTGACTCGTCGTCAATTCTAGGCTTGAATTATATACGTATGAATGTATGTTAAACATTTATGTCGAGTGCTTGGTGTAAATGGCTTGAAATGCGCTTGAAACTGACCAAAACGCATCTGTTTGGTTTATTTTACAGATGATATGCCATTGACGTCGGGAGGATGAGGAAGAAAGAAAGGAGAAGATGAGGAAGAAAGCAAGGAGAATATGATAAAGTGTGGGGTTGGAACGCCGGCGACATGCCGTCATCTTGGCGGGTCAGCGGTGGCGAGCAGCAGTAGGATGGGGGGTGGGTAGTGGGGTCGGATAACAGTGGTAATGGGAAGAGAGGAGAGATGGAAGACACGCCATATCAACACCAAAGAGCCACATCACACGCCACATCAGCACTTAACGGTGCAAATTGACGGAATTTTAGTTAAGGGTTACGGTGATACATAATAATGCACCACAGGGTTACCATTTTTGTTTTCTAATTTGCAGGGTTACCACGTGGGATTTGAAAAAGTTCGGGGTTACCATATAGAAAAACCCTTTTATTTTTATATTACTCCCTCCTATTTTCTTATATCTCCCCCTTTCTTTTGGGCACAAAAATTAAGAAAGGGGAATAAAGAAGGAATAAAGTAGAATAAAGTATTGTAAGTTTTGAAATTTATAGGTGAGAGAAAATAATAAAAATGAATGATGAATAAAGAATAGATAAAGTAATGAGAGTTGTTGATTTTTTAGGAGAGAGAAATTAATAAAAAATGAATGAAACTTACCAAAAAAGGAAAGAGGGAAGATAATCAAACTTGTGTGAAAAAAAAAGGAAAGAGAGAAGATAATAAAAAATTGGAGTGAGTATAATATAGTAAATAATTAGGACCTTTTTACCTATCAATCTATAATATATTAAATAATCTATAATATAGTAAATAATTTAGTTCCTTTTAGTCTCAGTAATTTAGTTCCTAATTATGACTTTGAGTAGGAGTTACTCAATGCACGGCTCTGTTTGACATGTGGTTATGACCTTTTTACCTGTTTGACATATAGTAAATAATTATTTTATTATATTTTTTTTATGACATTTCACCAAAATAAGTTATCTTTTCAGTTAGTTTGTCAAACGATTTTTAATATAATCAGTCAGCTTATCAGTTCCTAATTTCCTGCTACCTTTTCAGGTTTCAAGTAATTTTTCCGTTTTTAGGTACCATTTTAGGTTATTTCAAGTACCTTTTCAACTCGTTTTACCAAACATAGGAACTCTTTTTTACATGCTTTTTCAGGTACCTAATTTGACTAAAGTAGTTTTTTTCTCAAAAATTTCACTTAGCTTATTTTATTGGCAGTGTTTGACAAATAGTTTATTTGCCCAAATAATTTATCTGAAATGAAATGTTGCCTAAGGTAGCATTTTAGATTTCAGGTACCTATTTTTATTTTACTTACCCTTTTTACCCTTCAATTAAAGCCCCGTTCTCTTAGACTGAAACTGTCTAAACTGAATTATACTTAATGGAGTTGAACTGAACTAAACTAAAATTAATGGAATTGAATTAAACTGAATGAAACTGAATTGAATAAAGTTGAACTGAAATGAGTTGATATTAAGTCTAAAAAACAGCGACGTAATATATGGAGATGATTTATCGCCCAAGGATCGGTAAAGTACGTGATTGTCGCAATAACTTTTCAACAATTAAGGGTGGGAAATATAAGTCGATCACTTCATCTATTGTCATCAACATTTTTACAAATGAATTTTACATAAATAATGCTGCGTATTTACTTTAAACCCATGCACAAATATTTACGTGAATTCGTGAACCGAGGGACATAGTCTTATTTCCCAACTCGTGAGTGGTTAACTCAATGGCTCGGCGCCTCTACAGTTGACAAATTTTGGACAAAGAGTGGCGAAGTCAGGATGTGAATTCAGCGAGACGAAGGGTAAATAGTACAAGATAATCTTGAATTCAGCAGGGCGAAGGGTTAATAGTATGTATTATCGTTATTTCATTTGATTTCAATTTTCAAACCACGTAAACATGTAAATACGAGAAATAAAACGAATGAATTAAAAAATGTATAATTCATTTCAATATGATTATCCCATATCTTGATATTCTCTTACAAAAAAAGTATTATACGAATTCGAATGTGTAGAGAAATATTAGTTACTCGAGGCAAACAATCTCAATTAGGTCTAAGGATTTCGCTCGAGGCATCTAGCACACAACAACATTGGTCGGGATTCGATAAACAATGACTATCGATCATATGAGGATTCCAGTTCGAGCAGAAGAAAAAGCATCCCGTGATTTCACATTTTTTTCCTTTACTAGGGAAACAAGTAACCGTATCATTGGTCGTCACTCCAGCATTTGCAATCCCTGCTTAATTTTATGATTAAACTATATAAAATTAGCGTAAATATATATATAAAAGGACACGAATGAATGAAATAAGCTCGGAAATAAAAATGAAATTGTATTGTCAACTAAACATCGTATAGTGATATTCCTGCAACAAATGCTCTGGAATGGTGTGTGCACAGGCAAGGGTCTAAAGTGCAAAAGGAGGCGCAGTATGCTATGGTGGTTTGTGTAGTGTATGTGCTATGGCAGCAGCGTAATAATTGCAGATAAGAGATGGTTTTAGTTCGTCCTGAATGGCTTGCAAAAAGAATTTTGAATGATATGAAAGCTAGAGTAAGGGAGAGGGATAAGAGTCATTTAAGCATTTTTGATATGGAATGGTTAGAGAGCAAGAATCTTATGTAATATGATCATATGAGCATTGTACATTGATACCTTTTATTTAATATACTTACCTTTCACCAAAAAAAAAAAACATCGTATAGTCCATTGAAATCGTGCTTTTGAAAGTTATGATTATTTGTTAAATAGGATCATTACGTGTTCAGATCAGAGTACCTATGATTATTTTGTAAAATAGGATCGGATCACTAAATATCGGCCTTTACGTTAAATAATTCGACAAACAGATTTTTCTAACATGTGCCCTTAGAGCAAGGGCACTTTGTCTCCTCGTCATTTTTCAGATGATAGATGCCATAAGTTTATGAAAAATAGAAAAATAGGGAAGCTGCTAACTTTCTTAGCGGTTTCAGTGGTTGTTCATTTCTAGAATAGGCTGTCATCGGTGTTTGAAGGTGACGGTTTTTGAAAAAAAAAAAAAGTGAATAGTGAAGCCGCTAGGTTTCTTAGCGGCTTTACTATTCACTTTTTTTTTCTAAATAATAAAAAAAAATTCAGCCGCTAAGAAACTTAGAGCCTTACTATAAAAACTGGAAAAAAAAAACTGATGACGTGAACACCATTTAGCAAAATAGTTTCAAAGTAACCCCAACTCCCTAATTATTTTGCTAATCAACACCTATTTGCCAAAAAATTCAAATATTTCACTAATTATGAAAAATGTGAGTTTGTATTTCATGATATATTCTCAACAAACTTTCTTTAATGTTACAAAAAACGTTACAAAAATATCATAATAATGGGAAACGGTAACAACTAGTGACGAAATCACTCACCAATAGAGAGGAGAACTATCATTCCAATTAGAAAAAGCTTTGGAGACTTCATTGTTTTTTTTTTTGGGAATGACTAAATTAAAGGGATCGACTCGCTTTTTATATCATAAATGTGAACATTTTAGTTTCTACAATAAGAAACTAATAAAATGTGATTGAGTTCCTTTTAGTCTCAGTGATTTATTCGTTGAATTTGATTCTTATATTATAATAATAGAAATGAATTGAAAGATAACAAAGATATTAAGCAAAATTACAGTAAACATAGAATAAGAAGAAATAGTTTGTGGAAGTTTTTGTGTCTGTTCTCATTACGTTTCAATCAGTTTATATACACCTAGAATAGCCTATAAACAAGCTAACTAAATCCTTCTAATTAGGATATAAAATATTTACAAAATCAATTATAGAATCTGCCTAGCATAATATCCGGAGATATTATGTCAATACCCCTCCTCAAGTTGGAGCATGGGGGTTAGCAATGCCCAACTTGCCCAACAAACGATGAAATTGCGACTGCCCAAGCGCTTTAGTGAGTATGTCGGCAAGCTGAGTAGAAGTAGGAACATAGGACGGTGCGATGGTACCTCGGACAATTTCGTCACGTACAAAGTGACAGTCAATTTCTATGTGCTTTGTACGTTCGTGAAAGACCGGATTGTTCGAAATATGAATTGCAGCTTTGTTATCACAATGAAGGGTGATAGCTGTAGAATGATCGAATCCCAAACTACGAAGCAGGCCTTTCAACCAAAGAATCTCACATGTAGCGAAAGCCATGGAACGGTATTCAGATTCGGCCGAAGAACGAGACACAGTGGCTTGCTTCTTAGTCTTCCACGAGATCGGAGACCCACCAAGAAACACAAAATACGATGATAAAGAACGTCGTGTGATTGGACAACTATCATAGTCAGCATCACAATAAGCCTCGAGGAGCATAGACGTGTTGGCACGTAATTAATAAAATCCCTTGTCCCGAGTTCCCTTTGAGATAGCGAACCACGCGAACGACCGCATCCCAATGAGCTTGAGACGGTGCTTTCATAAATTGCGAGAGAATATGGACAGAGTATGTGATTTCGGGACGGGTGAGAGTAAGGTAGATTAACTTTCCCACCAAACGACGATACTTTGATGGCTCGGCCAACAAAGGTTCCACTTGGAGAGCGAGTTCATGTTTCTCTTCCATTGGAATAGGAGCTGGTTTAGAACCAAGTAGCCCTGTCTCGGTTAACAAGTCTAAGGTATATTTACGCTGGCAAAGAAATATACCTGTAGAATTACGTGCCACCTCAAGACCCAAAAAATATTTTAATTTACCCAAGTCTTTCATACGAAAGCACTGACTTAAATAATCTTTGAAATTTTGGATGGCCACACTATTATTTCCCGCAATTACCAAGTCGTCTACGTACACCAAAATATTGATAACAATGTCATCCTTGCGATAAACAAAGAAAGAATGGTCACAAGGACTATGAGAAAAACCATACTCACATAAAGCAGTAGCTAATTTAGCATACCAACAGCGCGGAGATTGACGAAGACCATATAACGACTTATGAAGACGACATACCTTCCCTTGTAGGCCACGACTGAACCCCGGAGGTAATCTCATATACACTTCTTCCATCAAATCTCCGTGGAGAAAGGCATTTTGAACATCCATTTGGTGCAATTCCCAATTATGGATGGCGGCAATAGTAAGGAAAGTACGGACCGTCACCATCTTCACCGTAGGTGCGAATGTCTCAGCAAAGTCAATTCCTTCCTTTTGATGGTTGCCAAATACAACAAGTCTCGCTTTGAATCTCTCGACAGCTCCATCGGACTTGCGTTTAACTTTATAACCCACATACATCCAATAGCGATTTTATCGGGTGGTAAATCGACTATGGACCAAGTATTATTAGCCTCTAGAGCCTCAATTTCTTCTTCCATAGCTTTCTTCCATCTAGGATCACAAATGGCCTCTTTGAACGAAGTGGGTTCGGTGTCATTGGTGATTGCTGCAAGAAAATGTTGATGCGCAATCGAAAAATGTGTACAATTAACATAACTCGAAATAGGATAAGGAATACCTTTGATCGACATTGTTGCGGGTGATGGGCTGGAGGAGGCCAAAGTCGTGTTAATATGTTCCTGCACTTTATCCCAACGCACAAAGTCCTTGTTTCGTGAATTCTCAAACTTAGTTCGCTTACCCCGACCCATCTCCCCATTACTCTCGGTATTAGGAGGAACATTAAAGGCACTCATATTTTCTACTGTAGTATCATTAGGAGAAGTAGCATCAGCTGTATCAGTAGAGCTATCAATAACAGTATCGGACCCGTTATTATCAGAATTAGCAATAGCTGTTTCAGCACTACTACCGGTAACACTGTCGTGGTCAGGAGAGACAATTTCAGAATCGACAGTAGCAGAACCGTCATTGGCAGGCAGGTCAGAATACGGTTCAGAATCAGAAAGCAAAGTATCCGGGGCAGCATCAAAATCAAAAGCCACTTCAGCCATATCAGTCACGGTTTCAAGCGAAGCAAAGGGAAAATTATCCTCTATAAAATGCACATCTCGTGACTGAAAATACTGACCTGTTTCAAGGTCGTATAGATGCCAACCCTTCTTACCATATGGGTAACCAAGAAACACACAACGTCGGCTCCGTGAATCAAATTTGTCGCGTAAATGAACATTTTTAGCATAACAGAGGCATCCAAAATTTCGAATTAAACTCATATCAGGAACCCGACCAAATAATAATTCAAACGGAGTTTTATTTTGCAAAATCCGAGTGGGGGTCCGATTGATTAAATGAGCTGCTGTCAAAACACATTCTCCCCAAAATTCTCTAGGTAATGATCCTTGAAAACGTAAGGCCCGAGCAACATTTAAAAGGTGCCTATGTTTCCTTTCAACTCTAGCATTTTGTTGGGGTGTCTTAACCATGGAGGTCTGATAAATAATGCCATGGGTTCGAAAATAAGGAATAAGTTTCTTGAACTCCGTCCCATTGTCGCTTCTCACAATTTTCACATTTTTATTAAATTGTCGTGCAATTAAAGAAAAGAAATCAACAAGAAGGGTAGGGACTTCGTCCTTATGCCGCATCAAATAAACCCATACGCACCTCGAGTAATCGTCAACAATAGATAAAAAATATGTAGAACCACAAGCACGATTGGGCTGATATGGTCCCCAAACATCGCAATGAATCAAATCGAATAAATTGTCAGCCTTATTATCACTCAACGAAAAGGGAGTACGTGTTTGTTTGGCTCTAAAACAAATATCACAATGCGAAAAATCGGAAATATAATTAAAACTAGAAATAGAAGGGATGTGCTTCAAAACCCGAGGTGAAGGATGTCCCATTCGTTGATGCCACAACTCAGCACTGTTTTGCCCATTCACCATATTAACACGAATTGGTTCATCCATCGTCAAGTAGAAAAGCCCATCCGAAAGTTCACCCGCTCTAATCGTCGTCAAAGCAAGGTCCTGTATCATACATTTAGAGTTAGTAAATTGCAAGCTTAACTGTTGTGTGGATAGCAATTGCGAGACCGAAAAAAGATTGCACGTGAATGAGGGGACGAACAAAACATTGTGAATAAATAAATTAGCATTAAGCTTGACAGTGCCGGCCTTATTAGCTATCACGTATCCACCATTTGGCAAACCAATATTGACAGGAGTAATATTATCACATGACTCAAATAAATCTTCACTATAGCAAACATGTGCCGATGCACCCGTATCAATAATCCACGTGAAAATAGACTTACCGCTCAGACGAGTTGTATAAGTGACAGTAGGAGTCTCACCAAAAATAGCATTGGCCTTGACATTATTAGAAGATGCAGCGGAAGACGACGTGTCCCCTGTTTTGGGCACGTGTTTTGGATGGGCAACCGGAAACCCGATTATCTCCCAGCAACGACCTACAGAATGCCCTTCTTTGTTACAACGAGTGCATTTAAAACGAGGGCGATCTGACTTCTGATGTTTGCCAGTCACCGCACATGCCATTGGATTAACAACTTCTTCACGGGATTGAACCACAGAGCGAACTTGCTCCTCCTGAGCGATGCGTGAATAGACCACATGTATATCGGGTAACGGGGTGATACCAATGGAACGAACTGTGGCATACACCGGATCGAGTCCCATAAGAAACCCACGCACCTGTTCCGTCGCTCTGCATTTACGAATAATACCTTGCACATCGCATCTTGAACAACAGTTACATGTGGGTAGAACATCATAATCATTGATATCATCCCATAACAATTTAATTCGTCCAAAATAATCCATTAAAGACTCACCAGACTTTTGCTTACATTCAGCAATGTCCGATTGAAGTTGAAAAATTTTGATGTCGTTACCAACAGAGAAACGCAAGCGGATATCCTCCCAGAGATCAAACGCAATCTCTCGATAAGAAATTGACGGACGTAGAGCTTCCCCGATGGTGTTGAACATCCACGCAATAATAGTATAATTAACAGCAGTCCAATCATCCACCTCCTGTGGATCAGAGGGCTTATTCTTGAGGATCCCATCAATGAACCCGAGCTTCCTTTTGGCTCCCAACGCAACCCGAAAACCCTTAGCTCACTCGGCATAGTTTTTGGATCCCGTTAAGACAACATGTGTGATACGTGCCCCCGTACCATCCTGGTTCGAAAGGGCATAGATGGGATTGACAGTACGCTTCCCTTCAGTATTGACGGTCTTATCGTCAACCAACTCAACCAAAACCTTAAGGTGATGATTGAGGTCCAACTATTATAAATATTCCTATTACGCTCCCTCACTCAAATGCCCATTGGGCTTGAAGAGTGGTTGGTTATACACCGGCTCCCCCGTACCGTGTGCTGGATTTCCACTTCGAGTTTTTGAGGAGTTTTGAGGTTGCCAGGATTTGAACCCGTAACCTTCGGTCACACTGGCTCTGATACCATATTAAGCAAAATTACAGTAAACATAGAATAAGAAGAAATAGTTTGTGGAAGTTTTTGTGTCTGTTCTCATTACGTTTCAATCAGTTTATATACACCTAGAATAGCCTATAAACAAGCTAACTAAATCTTTCTAATTAGGATATAAAATATTTACAAAATCAATTATAGAATATGCCTAGCATAATATCCGGAGATATTATGTCAATAAAAAATATGTTAAATTGAGTAGGAGTTATTCAATGGACTGAAAGATAACGAATGAAGTACAATTTATTTTCTATTGGGTTCACTTCTCATCTGCGACATATATAGTGTGCTCATTTGAACCAAAAACGTTCTTAGTTATTTCTCGTCTTCTATTTCAGAAGCTCGTATTAATTAAGGGAGACGTAGAAATTGGGAGGTGACAGGATTCCACAAAGAAGTATTATAAGCTACTCCTTCTTGCCTTTTGTTTTCCTCATTTCAATAAAATACTCCTCACATATATTAGAGAAACGGGAAAAAATTGTCGTCTATAGGGAGAAGTTAGTTAGCTTGAGCTACTACCCGTGTTACCGTGTATTAAGGGAGTTAGTTAAAAGTAGTTATAATAAGGTTGTTATAATCAACTAACTACTCATTACTATAAATACGTATTCATTTTACAACTTTATGAAATATAATTTCAGTTTATAACATTCCATGTTTCTCTCTGAAGAATCTCATATTAACCCACATGTGAGTGTCCCACATTGAAGAAGAAAAAGAGACGGTATCACTTTAAAATCAAGGGGGCTACTCCTCCTATAGCCAATTGGTTTTAGGATTGGACCTCCATTGTGTTGTTGAGTGGTACGTCTCTCCTCCATTCGGATAAGGCTCGGCCCAGGCCCATTTGCATGATTTAACACTCTCTAATTCTTCATACATTCATCTTATTCTCTTATTCACGGCCCACTTCCTCGTCGGCCATAGCCAGTTACAGTGGCGGAGCCGGGATTTTAAGTTAGCAGGGGCAAAAGGGTAATACTATAACGGGACCTCAAAAAATTTCGAAAATTTTAGTTATGAATTTCAAAATTTTCAAAAGACAGCGGGGGCGGTGACCTCTGCTAGCCACCCCTAGCTCCACCACTGGCCAGGTATGAACACGTTCTTATTTGTGGCGGTTAATATTGTCACAAGCTTGTGACGACTCAAATATCACGAACATGGGTAGACAAATACAAGTCAATTATAACTCCCTAGACACTTGGTGACTTGGATTTTTGTCGTATCTATTATCTACCCATGTGAGTGATATTTGACCCGTTACAAGTCTGTGATGAATATTAACCGTTACATGGGAGACTTATTAGGGTAAAAAAGCTTCGTATGGGTTTTGTTAATCTTAAATTTATAACGGAATTTTTTCATATCCTAGTTAAATATATATCGTCAAATATTCTTGAGTTAAATCATATTCATTGATCGATAATAGAGAGGGATACGTAATGAAGATGATTTATTGCCCCACAATCGATAACTACTTATCATCAAGGATGAAGTTTTTGTCAAGCACCATTTTTCGCACCCCTTGATGAGTTGTGACTCACATAATCATCACATTCTTGTAACTGAATTCAATGAGGTGGGAAATAAACGTCGATCACTTCATTTATCGCCATTCAGGTGAAGTGAATAATGATCGAGTCATTTTTCGGAGTTGGGTTACTCCGGGTCGGGTCATTATTTGTTGTCAAGATTTTGGCTACATTAAGTTATTTTAGGTTATTTTGAGTCTATCAGATCAGGTTATATTCGGGTCAGGATGAAACAAATTTTTAGGTCATTTTGCGTCTATCAAGCCGGGTTATTTTCGGGTCGGGATAATTCTGGTCTATTGAGTCGAGTTTGGATCACTTTTCGACTTTTCGCCTTTTCGGGGTCACTTTTGAGGCTGGGATCCGGACAACTTTGTCAGGTCTAGCCAAACCATGCATTATCTTAGCATTATAGAGTCAAATCGTTAAATATCTACGTAATTTCGGTGGGAAATCCTTATTATTATTAAACATATCTTAATGTAATCCTTTACAATTTAGTTTCTATAGACTATAGAGTTTCATTATTTCATTTGTTTTCAAGTTGCACGTAAATACTTCGTAATTAAATACGAGAAATAAAGCGAATTGAAATAATGTACTCGTATAATTCATTTTAATATTATCCAACATATTTCATCCTCATAATCTTAACATTATTCTCTTACACCAAGCTATTAGCATTATTGAAATGTGAATATACAGAAATATTATTAGTACGGAGTATTTCATATCTCATGCAGTCACATAAGTTCTTTCAACAGATTTTTTACGTTTTTATTCTTTAATAATAAAAGTATTTTGATGAAACGTAAAAAATATGTTGTATGAGAGGGATCAGAGTATTAATTACTCGGTTGTCTGAGGAGTTTTGTCTACCACGCAACAACATTGGTTGGGGTACTCATATGAACAATGACTATTGCTCGTATTATAACGACGGTACATGTGCTCGCAGAGATGCATACACCCTGGCTTGAAACACTTATGATGAGAAGGGTAACATGTACTTGATTCATCGTTCGTCACTTTAGCATTTGCAATTCCTGCTCAATTTTGCGATAAATTTACATAAGTTCGACAGACAAATATATATAAACGGAAATAAATGAAAAAAGCTAGGAAAATAAATTATAGTCATTTGTTATCGTGCTTTTACGATTAACTCTATAAAAATATAGGACCATTTTCAATAATAACCTAACCTAGCTACCTATACAAAAATAATCTGAAGTTTTGGTTTAATTTTATGACGTAATGGTTTATTTCTTTTCCTAATTTTCGCATATGTATATTTTTTTTGTTTTACGAATGTGGTTTTATAAAATTTTATGTTCTAATTATACGTAAGAGAGTTTATCGAAATAGAGTTTGACTGTAACTAAGATATTTTTAGTTGAATTTAGCTTACACGTTAGAAAAACCATTTACTCATATAATTTACCATGTTTTGATCATGGAGAATAATTTATAACTTAGAAAAAAAATTAAAATCAATGTAAACAAAACTTTCATTGACCACATGAAGTTAAAACTAAATATTATAATAAAAAAAATGGGAAAATAACCAATGATATATCTAAAAATATCACTCACCAGAGAGAAGAAGAATTATCATTCCAACTAGAAAAAGTTTTGGAGACTTCATTGTTTTTTTTCCGGAATGACTAATTAAAGGGATCGACTTGTTTTTATATTGAAAATGTGAACATTTTAGTGTCTATAATAAGAAATTTTGATCTCAATGAATGGAAAGATAACAAATATTTACGAACGGAGTATACTTAAACGTCTATGTTTTATCTATATCTAACAATATACGGATTATCTTACATTAATATAGCCTCGAAACAGGAATCATCACCCGTATGGGTTTTGTTAATCTTAAATTCATACGGTAATTTTTTCATATCTTAATTAAATCTAGATCATCAAATTTTCTCCAAATTAAATACTGTCTAATAATGATCTGTAATAGAGAGGGATACGTAACGGAGATGATTATTGCCTAACAATCGATAGAGTACGTGATTAAGGGTGGAGTTGCTATCAATCACCATTTTTGGCACCCTGTGAGTTGTGACTCATATAATCACATTCTTCTAACTTAATGCAATGAGGTCGGAAATAAAAGTCGATCACTTCATCTTTTGCATGTCATCGCCTAATCGATTAATAAATTTTGATCAAGGGGTCGAGTTGTTGTAAGCACCAATTATTAGTTGCCATCTAGACTTCGAAGAGAGAGAAAGCTCAAAAAAAGCCCCAAATCAAAAACCCTAAATACCCGTCACTGAAACTGCCGCAGCTCCCCTCCGCCCACCGTCCCTCTCGAGTCGCGCGCTATCGCCGGAGATGGGGCCGCTTTCAGTGCTCTATCTCCGGCGATCTCTCCCTCTCCTCTAATTAATATTGAGTACCCGTTTTCCTACACCCACTACCCTTTAGCTGCTCTCCATTGTCCCCTTCGTGGTGCTTTTTCGACCTTGACTGTGGTTGCTGGCTTTTGCGGGATGAAGCTTTTGGCATGGGCAATTTCTTTTGATTTTGTAAGGAGTTGTCATGGTTTTCTGATTTTGAAGAAGATGATGTATGTATTGTTCTCGATCATTGCCTCTTCTTCCTTTATCTCTTGTGTTTCTCACTGGTTTTGCGCTGTCTCTTAGCTACTTTTGATCCGGTCTTTATGAGGTTTGGTGTGATTTCTGTTTTGCCATGTTTTTGCCTTCATTCCTGGTTTCGTTTTAGTAGTCGGAGGTGGCTGTTGCTTTTTCGATGGTGGAGTTGGTTTGTTCTTGCGACGGTTTCTTGTCTGAGGTCGGTGTCGAAGGCTTCTTTGGGCAGTTTATTGCTGGTAGTTTGGGTGTGGGGATTTGTTTGGTAGTTTGGCTCTATTAATTTCTAGAGGAGTGGGAGTTGGGTGGGCTTGGGATGGGTTTAACGGTGGTGTTGGTTCGGGTCAGGTGCGGTGGTTTTCCGAAAACCCTTGTCCGACTTGTGTCTTAACAATTCCTTGTCTTGTTTGCTTATAAGCTTTTATTTCCGTTTCTCTAATTACAAAATAATCTACTCTGAGAAGAGTAAGAGTATTGCTGTTTTTATTAACCTCTTAAAGGTGGTCTATCTTAGTTTTTCAAGTTGGGATTGTTTTGTGAAAAGTTATGGCTGCCATTTCTATTAATACAATTTTCCTAAAACACTTTGTTATTGCACATGGAAATGGTGAGTTTAAGGAGGACGATTGGTCACTATTTAGTTCTTTTTTACCAATGGAAGGAACTCATTTGTTTAAGGTTAAATTTCTTAAGGAGAGGGGTAACGATTTCTTTAAGCAAAATATGTTTGACTCTGCTGGCGGCTGCTATGAAATGACATGTCGACTTTTATGCTTGGTTTTGGAATCGATGGAGGACTATGACGTTGAATCTGTATTGCAATTAGCAATATCTTTAAATTTGAATCTAGCGGCTTGCGCTAATAAGCTCCATGAGTATGAGGCGGCCATAAACTTCAGCTCTTTGGTTTTGTCTTCCTTCCCTAAAAATGCTAAGGCTCTATTTCGTCGAGCTATAGCTTGTATGAAGACTAATATGCTCATGGAAGCACAAACTGATCTTGAAACCGCGTCAATGCTTGAACCTAAGAATAAAGATATCCTTAGAGAGCTAAATGTTGTCAAGAATCTACGGGCTATTAATCACAACGGTAAGAGAAGTATTGAGGACGAGTTGTCATGTGAGGTGGTGGCTAGGGAAAGTAAAAGA
The DNA here is from genome assembly GCF_048544455.1 of Silene latifolia. Classification (NCBI taxonomy): domain Eukaryota; kingdom Viridiplantae; phylum Streptophyta; class Magnoliopsida; order Caryophyllales; family Caryophyllaceae; genus Silene; species Silene latifolia. Next base: position 22,492,763 of record NC_133530.1, on the reverse strand, counting down.
CCTATCCCTGATGATAATACCGGGGACACCTCAGTAGTTAACGACGATAATGGGGGTTCTTCTTGTGGCTCTTGCGTTACTCCACTCTCTGACTCCACTGTCATGGATACCTGCTTTTCGGATGAGGGTATTCCTATAAATCTCGAAGAAAATTCTTCTCCTAATTTTGAGTTGGAACACAATCACAAAGACTCTCAAATGGGTGATAATGAGTATATTCCAAAAAATTCGGTTCATGAGTTCTCAAGAAAGGGTGGAGGAAATTCAAGGCTAAGAATCTCCGGACAAGCTTATCAAAAAATGCTTAAAGGTAGTAAGGTGAGCTTTTTCAATAAAAGAGACTTGTCTACTATGACAATTCGGATCCTTAATATCAAGGTCACAGAGGAGGGAGGAATTACAAGAGATCATTATAAGAGAAAGAAGAGGAGGAGACGCTCTAAAAAGCGGAAACTGAAGACGGTGGTGGTGAATGAAGACACGGTTTCTTGTTCAGGAGCCATCAATGGGATTCATGGTTCTAATTCGAGGGAGTCCTCTATTGGTGGTGTTAACTCGAGCTCCTTCTCTATTTGTGACAACTTATCCCCTTCTGGTACTCAAATCCTTCAAGGAGACCATACGGTTGTCGCCCTTAATTCTTGCTTACCTGTTTCTTTGGTAGAAGACAAGATCAGCACCTCTATTTGCTTCCAAGCCCATAAAGATCAAAGTGAACATGAGTCATTCCTTTTTTCAGCTCGACGTAAGAAGTTCAAGATTCCTTTGTTTGGTAAACTGTCACGTGCCTTGCCTACACGTAGGCTTTGCAGGAACCCCTCAGGTATTTTTTGCAGATATCCTTCTAATCGTCAAGTGAGTGAGACGAAGAGAACTTTTAACTTCAAGATGAATCATAGCCAAGGGGATGAATCTCCAAGACACAATGTACCTACTTGCTCCACAAGTAGGTCTCTCTCCCGTAAATCTCTACGTCCTCGAGGCGTAAGTGTGTCTTGTTGCAGGTACTCCTCCAAAGCCCAACTCACAAAGAAGAGAAAAGAAGATTTCGCTCATTTGGCTTACTCAGATCGTCCCCTCAAGAAGCCTTTTCTTTTTACTAACCCCATTCTTAGTTTAATTTCTGTTTCAAATAATGTAATAATAAAGTCTGGCTCCGAGAGTCGGCTACGCACTATGTAAGGAACCTTTCTTTACCGTTGCCAAAAAAAAAAAAAAAAAAAAACTTGCTAATATTAAGTGACTGCAACGAGTTCAAAAAGTGACTATTTGCTTTCAAATCAAAGGTTTCATATAAATGATCGAGTTGAATATCAAAGTAGAAGACCATCTCAAGGATTCTCAATCATAATATGGTTGAGTCCGGGGGAAAGTAGCAAAGGGTAGCACTCGCTACCCCAAATTCCCAGAATATAATTAAGATTATCGACTTTTGCTACCCCAATTTTTTTTAAATATGCTCCTTAACATAAGTGTAAAACAACGTCAGAAAAATTCGCTACCCTAAAATTTTATTTCTGGGTTTGCCCCTGGTTGAGTCTAATCCCTTGACATTCAAAAATTAATCGTTCCTTTTCAAATTCATAAATTCGAGTTATATAGCTAGCCTAATTTTCTGAATTTGCCGGCCTAGATTATTTGTAGGCACTTCTTTGATTTCTTTCAAACTTTGAAGAAGCATTCATTCATCAACTTCGTCATTATATAGGGCTTACGAATTACAATTGTTTCTATGTACAAGCCGTATGTATACTTCGCATGTAGTTTATGTAAATGGAGTGAAAACCCTTAAAATCAAAGCATATTTTATCTCCATTGATAATTACGTTTTCAGTTTTTTGTAAAATCGCTTATATGTATTCGGTTTATTTTAATTAATTTTCCTAAAGGTTACGAAAATAGAAAATGAGAGGAACAAAGTGAATTAAATTACATACCCGCCCTCTCGTACTGGCATGCGATTGTTCCCCTAGATGACTTGAAAAGGATGCAATTGATAGCTTAATCGTTGCAACGGAAAAAAAAAAACAGTATAAAGAATCGAAAGCCATGAGATGCAGCATGAAACGCCGAGGAAACAATGAATTCGGTTTAATTTATTCCAATATTATATCCTTGTAACTTACTATTCTCTTAGAACAACTTGTATCAAAATCACATCACTAGATATAATTGAGACGGAGAGAGTATATATATTATACTCCTTCCGTCCCGGTCAATTGTTGTCCTTTCGTGACAATAACAAAAAATATACGGAGTAGTTCCTAATATAATTTCCAGCAGTCAAAAGCTAATTCATATATTTTGAAAACAACAGCAACTGTGGGAATCTCCACAACTGCTCTCGATGGTTTGTGGATACGTCTTGGAGCAAATTTCGTGACACTCTTGTTTGGCACATTGATGACCTAGAGGGACACAATGAAATGATCCGGCATCCGGCATCACTCTAGCATTCGCAAACCCTGCTTAGATTTAAATTAAATTTTACATAAGATTAGTGCAAAAGTTGATAAAAAGATACATATATAATGAACTAGGGAAATAAAATTGTACCGTCCGTTGTTCTTTGGAGATATTCAATAGTTGTCAAGCCATATTTTTACTAGGGCTTATAAAAGATGGTCCATTTATATTAAAAAAAAATTATTTATTAATAGCAATAAATAAATGGATTTCTTACACACACAAAAAAAAGTCTTACATGTAAGACTGTTTTATTCTAGAGTGATAATGCTATTCTCGTCAATTGTACAATTAACTACGGAGTATATAATAACATAACTATCATTAATCGACGAGAAAGTAAAATATAACGTCGAGATAAAATAAAAGGAGAAATAAAAAGTGAAGAAATCACTCACCAACAGAAAAAAGAAGAGCAATCAACCCAACTAAAAGAATATGTGAAGGCTTCATTGTTTTTTTTTTTATTTTGATGTAAAGAATTAATTTTGCATACATTGATGAAGCGATGATACAAGTATTTATAGCTTAAAGCTACGTAGAATAAGGCAATTACAAAAATATCGACAATATGAAAAGACAATAATATCTAAATAATATTTACACAATCTAGGAAGTACGGTAATAATTTCCTAAAAAACTATTTACATAATAAGAATGATATTTGTTTTTTGAAGTGTAATAAGAATGATATTTAGTATATTGTAAAATTGATAACTTTCTTTTAGTATCTATAACTAATAAAGAAATCTTTACTAAAAAGAATATTACGTAAATACGTAATAAAGAAATTAATAAAATTTAAATTTTATTTTATTTTCTAAAGTCGTAAAATATTAGCTTCAATTACATTGGATTATTGGAAAGTTGGAAAATGACCAAAAAGCTAAGAAAATACGTACGCAGTTGGCATTATATGCATGCATGCACGTAAGTTTGATATTAAAAGTGATTACTGTCTAAAAATTATGGGATCTTAATGATTTAGTTCCTAAATTTACTTTTAACTAGTATTGGTGCCCGGCTTCGCCCGGGCTACCTCTACTTACCATTAATTTTTTTTTCATTAAATAAAATTATTTAAAAGTTGAATAACCCATATTTATCATTAATATATTTTTTATAACATATCCTAAAATTACGATGAAATAAATTTTGAGACAAATTCATTACTCCCGCTATTAATATTTTACTCTTATTAATGAAACAATACTAATAACATTTCACTACTTGCCCGTAATCATTGTCACTTTCACTACTCCCGCCGTAATTATTGTTACTGTCACTACTGCCGCATTAATATTGATAATTTCACTTCTCCCGTCGTAATTATTGTTACTTTCACTATTGCCGCATTAATATTGATTATTTCACTACTCCCGTTGTTGTTTCTACCACTCTCACTAATCTCTCGTTGATAATATTGTTACTTTTACTATTCAAATGAGTGATTACTATCATATAACTATATCCAATGTTACTACAATTCTTTTCTTTACTGGCGAAATTTCTTTTACTACTTAGGCATGCAATTTTAAGAGGATTATATATTTATATAAATATATTACATATATGCATTAAATCAAATCGTAAGAATTATGTAATATTATATATTATGGAATCTAACTTGAATTATTTATAACCTACTTATTATATTTTTGTATGTTAAATAATTAACATCTTTATACATCTAATAAACAATAAAGTTTAATAAAATTGCATAGATTTTAAATTTAATATATAATTTTATGATGATAATAATTAATACCATAAGTGTGCATGTTTATACTAATTAATTATTTTATTTTAAGGAAATTGATCATCTTCTAATATTTTATAAATATTTAGGAAAAATATCAGGCATCTTCTTTCTATTAGTCTCCTTGAAATTGACCATGGTAATTAATATTTTAGTTTAAGGAAATTGACCATCTTAATTAATTATTTTATTTTAAGAAAATTGACCGTGTTTAGGAAAATTACCAAACTTCTATATAATTTAATTTTAACCCAAACTATATAATATTTGCATTGATATCCCTTAGTCGGGTCCATCACACGGTGCTATTGATTTAAAACTATATAGTATAATTAATTTGTATAAGTTTCTTTAATTACATTGAAGTCCCTTGGTTTCTGAATTTAATATATAGTATTGATATTTAAGCATAGAATTAGAAACAAACCATATTGATGATTCGAAAAGATTACACATATTTAGTACTAGATTAAGAATTACATACGGTAAGTGAAACTGTGAAAGTATACGTAAAATCAATATCAAGTGAGAGGCGGTTTCTCAGAAAACATATTGTCGCCATATTGTTTTTCATCAAATTTAGAGTTATCGCCATGCACCATTTTCCGCAAGCCTCTTTTCAGGATTTTCGGACACTGTGAACCTAAATTTTTTTTTGGTGTATTTTAGTCCAATTTTAAGGGAAGAAAAATAGAGGAAATTTTATATTTTCGTGTATAAAGAGGTACTCGGTACTCCATATTATATTTTTCGTCGAGGATCCACAAGGAAATTTTTCTGGATCGGTTACTTTGTATAAAAGGATAAAAATAGAGTCAAATTTTCATATCCTAGTTAAATCTAAATCTTTTATTTCTATTTTCTCTCTGAATTAAATTGTATCCAATCATAATTAACATAGAGGAATACATATAATCGGCAGAGTACGTTTGATCAAGGGGTCGAGTTGTTGTCAAGTACCAATTTTCGCACCAGGGTGACAGTGTGACTTGTGACTCGCATATTCACATTCTATTTACAGACTGCAACGAGTTCAAAAAGTGGCTATTTGCTTTCAAATCGGAGATTTCGTACAAACGATGAGGTTGAATGTCAAGGTAGAAGACAAATGACAATCTCATGGATTCTCAATCATAAACCTTTTTGTTACGGTCGAGTCTAATCCCTTGACATTTATCGGATTTTCTAACATGTGCCCTTAGGGCACATGTTAATAAGTTAATTAGGGAAATATTTTTGAGAATATTTCTTGATAAATTAGAGCTGAAACTCATATTTACCATAATTAGTGAAATTATCATGTGCCCTATAGGCACATGTTAGAAAAACCCGACATCTAAGAATAAATCGCTCCTTTTAAAATTCATGAATATGAGTTATAGCTCGTCAAAGTTTTTTATCTAACCAAATCATAGAATATAGAATCCTAATTTTCTCAAGGAAGCAATTGCTTGTTTTAATAGCTTAATCGCAGGGGTGGCCAATAAATTATCGAGGCCCTGTTCAAAGTATTTGCTGGGAGGCCTCAATTATAACCTCTAAAATATTAATCCCTTTGTGCGTTAGAAGTGAACCTTCTTTTTGCATGAATTAAAACGCGATAAGCTTCGAGAAAAGACATCGAATTCTAAAACATTAAATTGTTTGATTTTAGATATAGCGACCCTGGCCTAAGACAAAGTCAGTCGGAGTAAATTTATCAACTATATTAATCAAAGAAATCGAGAGAAAAAACAATGAAATTATGCATACCCCTAACAAATACAAAAGTAACAAAGAAATCGAAATAGAGAAATTAACGAAAAATTAATACCGTAAAACGAAAAACAAAAGAAATAAAATTGGAATAGGTCATTTGTTTACCTTTTGTTTTGTCACAAATACAATTGGATAATAGGTTATGTGAATTATCAAATTACCTCTCAAAAATATTTATAATTTAGAAAAGTAAACAAATAAATAAGACACTCATAAATAGAATAGGTAAACAAATAACGAAGAAGTGGGTGTATAGAATTCTTCTATGGAGTAAAAAAAAGTGATGAGGGAGAGAAAACAAAATAAATAATCAAGGAGGAAAAGTCAAGAGTCAAAATGTGGTAGAATTGGGCTTGGTACAGGGACATAAATGCGGAAAAAAAAGAGATGATTGTCATCCGTTGTTTTGGGCCTCGATAATTGTAATAGTTATTTTTCTTTACATGTTAACTGGGTTAGAAATTTGGGGCCCTTTTGTCTTATGGGCCCCTGTGCGGCGAGCTGAATTGCTCTACCTATGGGCCGCCCCTGCTTAATCGTTGCAACGAAAAAAACGGTAAAATGAATCGAAAGCCCTGAAATGCAGCAAGAAACGCCGAGGTAACAATTGATAGATGAACCATCTCAACCATAACCTTAAGTTGATGGTTGAGGCCCAACTATTATAATTATTTCTATTAACAATGAATTCGGAGTAATTCATTCCAATATCATATCCATTTAACTTACGATTCCCTTAGAAGAACTTATATCAAAATCACTTTGTCCCATCACTAGATATGATTGAGACGGAGAGAGTATAAAACAATGACAAAAAAAAATAGTTTCCTAATATAATTTCTGGCATTGTGGTCACAACTCAAAAGCCAATTCATATTGTTCATCATGTCAAAGAAGCATTGTTTTGAAAACAGCAACAACTGTGGGAATCTCCACAATTACTCTCGATGGTTTGTGGATACGTCTTGGAGCAAATTTCGTGACACTCTTGTTTGGCACATTGATGTCCTAGAGGGACACAATGAAATGTTCCGGCATCCGGCATCACTCTGCTAGCATTCGCAATTCCTGCTTTGGTTAACAATGAATTTTACATAAGATTTGTGCAAAATCTAGTTGAGAAAATGATACATATAAAATGAATTCGGAAAATAATTGTACAGTAGACAGTCCGTTTAAAAAAAAAAAAAAAAAAGACCCATTTATTAATAGCAATAAATAAATGGGTTTCTTACACCCAAAAAATGTCTTGCACATGAGACAGTCTTATTCCATAGTAACACAATCTTATCTATATTAATGCAAAAGACAATGCTCAACACAGGATGCGCCACGTCATTCACCCAATTTTTTTTTTTTTTTTTTTTTTTTTTTTTTGGGAAATTCAGGTAATGGTAGGTCCCGTTTACGTGGAAAGAGTTTATTTCTTTAAATCGTCTCTGACAAACATGCGACAAATTATGTCATAGAAAATATTTTATGAAATAAATAGATAATCGGCAGAAGTAAAAGTAATTGCATATAAACGGAATGAATTAAAAATCGAAATAAATGAAAATAATTACATATAATCGGACTGAATTACATAGTTAATGAAATAAATAGATAATCGGCGGAAGTAAAAGAAATTGCATATAAACGGAATGAATTACAAATCGGAATAAATGAAAGTAATTACATATAATCGGACTGAATTACATAGTTAATGAAATAAATAGATAATCGGCAGAAATAAAAGAAATTGCATATAACTGGAATGAATTACAAATCGGAATAAATGGAAGTAATTACATATAATCGGACTGAATTACATAGTTATTAATAAAATTACATAATTACGTGAATAAATTACATTTACTTACAGGATTGAATAACAAGTAATGTAAATATTTTACAGAAATTAATGAAATAATTCGTCTTTGCCTTTATGCTTGACGAATATAGGTGTTCATACCTCCAAGAAACTTGGTGATTACGGAAAATACGTAGCAATCAATGTCAAATCCCCGAGAACCACTATCATGAAAATTTTCAATTTTTAGAATAATTTGCCTATGTTAAAGTTGATTATTAAATTATATTTCTTTTTTCGGGATGTAAAGTTTTTGTGTATGCAAATTTTATTTACAATAGTATATTACGTTATTTCCTCTTAAACCATTGCATGTGAACACGTATTTGAAACAAGTGTAAACATTAATTATGTAGATCGCTGATTTAGACCAACTAGATAATTACAATAGAAATGCAAAAAAAAAAAAAAAATATCCAAAAACATTAATACCGGCCCAAATACATACCCGTGCAATTTTGCACGGGTTTAAAACTAGTTATCATTATTTGACAAGAAAGTAAAATATAACGTGGAGATATAATAAAAGGAGAAATAAAAAGTGAAGAAATCACTCACCAACAGAAAAAAGAAGAGCAATCAACCCAACTAAAAGAATTTGTGAAGGCTTCATATTTTTATTTTTTATTTTTTATTTTGATGTAAGGAATTAATTTTGCATACATTGATGAACCGATGATACAAGTATTTATAGGTTACAAGCTACGTAGAATAAGGTAATTACAAAAATATAGACAATATGAAAAGACAATAAAAAATAATAATATATAAATAATATTTACACAGTTTATGAAATACGGTAATAACTTCCCAAAGAACTATTTACATAATAAGAATGATATTTAGTATATTGTAAAATTGATAACTTTCTTTTAGTATCTATAACTAATAAAGATATATTTGCTAAAAAGAATACTCCCTCCATCCCGGTCATTTTTGTTGTCATTTGATTTTGACACAAACCAAGGGAAGAGGAGAGAGTCAATTACTAAATGACATGTGGATGAAATTGAGTGTGAATGACCAAATTGTTCATCAAATGCAATCCTAAAATAGAAAGGACAACAATTGACTGAGACACCCAAAAATGAAAAAGGACAACAAATGATCGGGATAGAGGGAGTATTACGCAATAAAGAAATTAATAAAATTTAAATTTTATATTATATTCTAAACTCGTAAAAATATTAGCTTCAATTACATTGGATTATTGGAAAGTTCGAAAATGACCAAAAAGCTAAGAAAGTACGTACGTAGTTGGCATTATATGCATGCATGCACGCATCATGCACGTAAGTTTGATATTAAAAGTGATTACTGTCTAAAAACTATGGGATCTTAATGATTTAGTTCCTAATTTACTTTTTATATTTAAACATAGAATTAGAAACACATATTGATGATACGAAAAGATTACACATATTTAGTACTAGATTAAAAACGAAATTGCTAAATTCTACATACGTATTTACAAAAACCGATAATTATTAACACGACCCGAAAACACGACACGAACCGGACACGAAGTTAGCGGGTTAGGGTTAAGACGTTGTGACCCATTTAAGTAATTGGGTTGACATGACACGACATGAAACTTAAATGGGTCGGGTTAGGGTTGATGTCTTTTGACACGAACCCGACACGAATAACCCATTTATTTAAATTTGTCATAATATATTTGACTTGAGTCAATAATTCAACAAAATAATTTAAAATTTGCATTTTCATTCATCGTTTTTGGGATAATAGGGTTATAAAACGTAGTTTATTGTATTAGTTTATTGGGTTAAAAATGACATGCTTAAAGATAAATGGATTAAACAGGTCGGGCTGGGTTATAAAAAAATTAAATGGGCCGGGTTATGGTTGAGACAAATGACCCCGTTATGTAATTGGGTCGGGTTAGGGTTAGGGTAGTGGTGACCTGTTTAATATTGACACGAACACGACACGACATGATCTGTTTATCAGGTCTATTATTTACTACATCATACACACTTCGTCACCTTTTTCCACCTATACCCTTCTCTAGACCTGGCAAAATCAACCCGACCCGGTTGACCCGACCCGAAAAGGATGACCCGAGACCCGAAATAGACCCGAATGGCTGAACCCGAATGACACCCGAAGCCCGAAGTGACCCGACCCGACCCGAAAATGACCCGAGCTTTCATAGACCCGTAACAGACCCGACCCGAAATGACCAATCCGAAACCACTCAACCCGAAAATGACCCGACCAAATATAACTTTAATTGACCCTAATAGACTTGAAATGCCTCTCTTCTCTTAATCTTTGACCCGAAAATGGCCTGACCCGAATTAACCCGACCCGCTAGACCCGAAACACACCCGACCAACAAACCCGAAATAGACCCGTAACCCGAAATGAACTGACCCGATCCGAACTAACCCTAAAATTTGAGAAACCCGAAATGACCCGACCCAAACTGGCCCGACCCGAACCCGACCCGGTGGACCCGTTTGCCAGGTCTACCCTTCTCTTTAACAAAATTTTCACTTTTCTTTCTCCTAAAACCTAATCAATTTGTTAATAATTTGATACTCATGAATCTCAATTTATACAAATCACAAATAATTTTAAATTTTTCCATCTTATCAACAAGTTCATTAATAAAAAGACAAATTTGCAATTCTAAAACAAAAAATTGATAAATCCAACCGCGGGTGTTTGTCTAGCGGCAAGAATGACGACACTATTCCCATAATATGTTGGGGAAGCGTCCTGTAACCCCGGTGCGAAAAGAGTCTTACCCAATAATGATATTAGGTTGGAACACAAACAACAAACGTAAGTAACAACAAATAAAAATGACACCACAATTTCTCACGTGGAAAAGGGAAAAACCACGACTCTCTCAAAAAATTAATTCACTTAATAAGATACTAGTTTAGGTCCCGTGCAATATATGTACGGTATTTATAAAATTTTACTTTTTAATGTACTCCGTATTATTTATGGATTTTAAATTGATAATTCACATACTCCCTCCGTTCCGGTCATTTGTTGTCCTTTGGTTTTGACACAAAGACCAAGGAAAGAGGAGATGACCAATAGCTAAATGACAAGTGTAACAAATTGAGTGTGAATGGGCAAATTACTCATCAAGTTCATTCTTAAAATAGAAAGGACAACAAATGACTGAGACACCCTAAAATGGAAAAGGACAACAAAAGACCGGGACAGAGGGAGTATTTTTTTATGTTTCTCATCACTTTATTTTAATTTGAACAATAAAATTTAAAATTGTAAAAAGTCATGAAATAAATATTTTAAAGAAAGTTTTCTTTTTACCGAGAAATTAATGATGTTATTTTTAAAATATTTTTACTATTAACATTTTTTGTTCAACTTCTTATCATTAAAAGTCAATGAATTTTTATGTACAATTATTTAAAAAAAAAGTATACAATTTTTTTTATCATATAATAATGGAGATAAATTTATGTATAATGTGAAATAATATAGAATGTTTTAAATATTAAATTTATTAAAAGATTGTGCCATTAAAAGATTGTGAGATAATATATGCTAAAAATACGATACTTTATTTTAGGAAATATTATTTAGGCGGGAAAAATAAGAGTTTCGCCTATTCATTTAGTAAATAGAGGATTACAAAGTTCTTAGAGTTCAATCACACACTAGTATTGTCACTCTGTCTCAAACTTTATCTCACTCTTATTATCTCTAATGGATGTTGAATGCTCTTTTTTCTCTCCTTTAGAACAAGAAGTATTCTCACCAATATAATGTAATTTGTCTATCTATTTTGTGTGTGTTAAGCTATTACCACCAAGCTATTTATACAACACTAATCTCAAAACTTCTCACAAGTCATTGATTGTTCTAATTAAAACAATCCATAACATATTGTGCATTTTATGTTCCTTCTTCGAAAACATAAACACTTTACACATATGCATTTGGAAACATCAATACACTTTATTTCACCATTTACTTTTAGGAGTTTTGGGGAGATTAATCAAACATAGTCAAATCCATCATGTTTCCCCCCAATTCTTATAGTTCTACGTAGCAGTTATGAGTTATCACATAGAAGAGATAGATTGAATTAATTAGGGCCTTCTTATTGTGTTCTAATTTTCCAGAATATATGCGTATTATCGATCTCTTGTTTTAGTTTTTGTAAAGTTTTCAATCATTTGTGATCGAAAATTTGGGAGAGATGGTGAGTAAATGCGTTTTATCAGAATTTATAGGGTTCGTACAATTTGATTGATTCATTGATTCAATAAATCTGAAAATCTGTGAATTCGATGGTGAGTAATTTTCGTCAAAGTTGTATTGGTGGACGCGACTGTCACTTCTCTTTTTTCAAGGGTTGTTGTGTGTATAAAATGAGGGGCAAAATCGGAAAAAGTCGAATTATTTGTGTGGGATTTAGTAAAACTTGTGTTGGATTTAGCATTCCCATTAAAAATTACATAAGGTAAGTGCAAGTTTACGTAGAATTTATATTTATATACTCTTTTATATCTATATATGCGTTAGCAAAATATAATCTTAAAACATACGGAGTTTATGTGTGAAATCTTCTCCGTATAGGTTTGATTTTGGGTATTATAAACTCCTACGACATTACAACACTGGAGTAAATTTTATTTTAAATTGAATGTCTCCTAAGAGAATGAGATCGTGAATTTTATGTTTTATCTTACATAGCCAAAATGGTACTTGAATTTGAACCCTTTTTATAGATAAACATCTAGAAAAAAACATATTAGATCTTTATTATTATAGGTATATATGAGCAAACAAAAATGAAGATTTATTTCAATTTACAATACAATATTCACTAAGTTTTGGTTTTTGGTGCAAATGAATCATAAAGAACTTCGTAGTTCGAACATACAACTTATTGTACGATAATATAAGCGCCCTGTTTGGTACTCGACAAATTAATATTAGCAGAAGTGGATTGGTGAAACCAATTTAGGAGAAGTGTTTCGGAATTAGCGGGTTTAGATTAATAAATTGTTGTATTTATGTGTAAATGGTTGACAGGTTAATTTTTCACAATCTACTAATAATATGAATAATCTTGGAAAGCAACATGTTGGAAAACAGTAGATTAAGGTCCAATTTACTGATTAAATATGCCATTTACCAAACACTTAAATTAGTAGATTTGTGAGTCAAACATGCTAAACGCCTTAAATATCCTAAAAATTACTAATTCGCCGTTTACCAAACACATCAAAACCTATTTGATACGGAGTATAATCTTGGTAAGTCAAAGGAGAAGGGACACGTTGTCTCTCGTAGACAACAACCAAGTAAAGCACGCACCAATTTTTATTTATAACTGTTTTAACTTAATTAACACGACTTTTACAATAGAGACTAAAATTTTGAAAAGCTCCTTTTAAATATTTTTCGTACCTCTTTTATTATTGATTGTGACTCAAAATGTATAGTATTTCATTTTTTACATTTTTTAGTACCCCATTTTATATTATCACTATTACAGATACATGCTATAACAACGGGTAAAAACCGTTGTTAAAACAAAAAGTGGACGTTGTTAAAGCGGCCGCTGTAAAAGATATTTACAACGGTTATGTTAATTACTAAAACCGTTGTGGAAATTATTCACAACGGTTAAAAGCCGTTGTTGTTGTGAGTAAGTCGTTGTGGAAAGTTTGAAAATTTTTTTGTGGGAAGGATATAACAACGGTTATCATATAAAAAACCGTTGTTGTATCTTTCCCACCAAAATTGTGAAGACTTTTAACAACGGGTATACGTAAAATAACCGTTGTTGAAATTGTTAGTAACAACGGTTCTTCATTTAAAACCTGTTGTTGAATATTATGCGCGGGTATTTGTGAAAGGTATTTACAACGGTTCTTTTTTTAAAGCCTGTTGTTGAATATTATGCGCGGGTATTTGTGAAAGGTATTTACAACGATTTTGGTTTTAGTAACCGTTTTTATTACATTTTCGTAATTTTTTTAAAAACTAAATTTGTTTCATGCCATTCAAAATCCTGCATATATCAGCAGCAGCATAAATCACAGATGGGTTCATCAGAACTCAATAGATTCAATTCAACTACAACAGCAGCATCATATATACTTACAATTTGATCACTTTACATGAAGTAAGATTCCTAAAACTGTGCATCCCCCTAGCTCTATCTACAAAGATCATTCCCTAACTTCAACAAAAAATTTACTAAGCTGATCTAAGCTCTAAGTATCATGCATTTAGTCTTCATTGCAATGTTTTAAGACGTATTTGCCAACATGTCCCTTACCTCGTCTATTTGGTGCCCTTTGTACTGAGGTACTTGTGGCGCGTTGATTACATACTGCGGAAAAAACAAAGACAAGACATTATTGTAACAACATACATCATTCAGCATAACAACATCATGGTATAGCAACAAGCAAGACAACATCAGCTCTAATTTAAAAAAAAATAATAAACACATTATTAAATTACTAACCTTTTCTAGAATAAGGATATATCTTCGCATAATAATCTCCAACATGAACCGACAAACGTAGTATCCACATTGTATGCTATCCGGCTGGAGAGGGACCTATTATTACATAAAAAACGAAGAGACGAGAAGGCCCACATCAGAATCTTGCACTTTAGGTATTGTATTTGCGCACGTATTATTATTAAAGACAGATTTTTGCACTTAAGGTATTGTATTTGAGCACGTACTCCTGTTATCGTAATAAAAGTAGGGCCATCATCAGAATATTTTGTGGGTTGATCCTCGTTAGCTCTTTTTTTTTCTCAAAGGCCCTTTTTTTTATTAAAAAAAGAGGCAGAAACTCATATTTTTGGGGCAAAAATGAGCTTTTTGCTATAAATAAAAATTGAAACTTAATGTTATTATAAATAAATCAGTATTATAAACTTACTTAATAATCAAACCCTTAAAAGTCTCGTTTGGTTCTCTATGCAAAAAGTCCAACCAAAAAACTTTCTTCTTGGTCGGCATGATGGCTCCTAGCACCCAATGACTCCTACATAAAGAGACATCATCATTATTAACAAGTACATATATTAGTTATGAAAATGCAATTGTAGGTGGAATCGTAATATTAATTTGTTTATTACCCGATTTCATTATAAGGGGCAAATATGAGTTTTTTGTTGTTGCCAATTCCCGTGCAATATAATCTACCCGATTTTCGTACGGAATCAACGTGATATGCATAAATAAAATATAGGGACACAGGAATCCGTATTGATCACATGGAATCTTGTTCTCGGGGATCACTCTCGATTTCAAGAACTTACATTATTACGGTATTAATTCCGGTATTTAAAACACTATCTATTCAGAATATTAGAATATGAAATGATTTATTAAGAAACTTACTTCATCCAAACAAATAGGTGTTGGACATCAATCTCGTCAAAACCAGCCCAAATGGCTAGCAGCTCCCATGACAGAATTGCTTCGCGCTCAATCCCTAAAATATCCTCATCGAGCGAAATAATTATCAATTGCTCGTTTGCTATGCGACGGCTAGCCTCCAAATACAGTTTCCTCATCGTTAGCGTTCTTACTTTTAGCATGAATTCGCTCCCAGAAAAATTAGTTGAGTTTATACTCCTAACATCTTTCAGTGCGGGGAAATAATGCTTTTCTCTTTTTGTGCTACTACCACCAGCCTATACATGTAGATAAATAAAATAATAAAAAATCCAAAGGTAACATATCCTAGTTGGAGTAATAAAAATAAAAGAGTACTTAACTAAATACCTCATCAACCTGCTCTTTCAATGATGAGGCAGTAGTAGGTATGTCTGGGGATTAGGCTTATCCGTCTTTTTTGTCCCCTACACAAAATTTCCATGCATTTTAGAAATACAGAAAAAATATAAATAAAGGGAGGTTTTTAAAAAAATGGAGAAGTTAATTAAATACCTCATCAAGTTGTTGTTTCAACGAGGTAGTTGGCATGTCTGGGGACTTAGGCTTATCCGGCTTATCCGTGTTTTTTGTTCCCTACAAAAAAAATACTCCCTCCATTATACTATATATGACGTTTAAGCCTTTGATGAAAATTCTATATTAGATGACGTTTTGCCATTTTCAATGGACTCTCTCAATTCCAAAGCAATAAGTTACTCTGCATTTATTACTCCATTTGAAAAGCATTAACTTCCCATTAACTTACCTCTTCAATTTTCACTTGTAGTAGCCATGTTTAGCGGAATAATTGTTGAATATTTCCTATTTCCAAAGGTTAATAAGTGTGTCATAATGATGAGTAAATAATTTCTTAATAAGTGTGTTTTTTGCTTAAACGTCATATATAATATAATGGAGGGAGTAACATATAAATTTAACATATAAAAACATTTAACATATAAAGGTATTTTTTCTAACCCCAACTGCTTTCGGTTGAGGCGGAGACGAACGAGCCAGGAAGATGTGAGATTCAGGCCATTGGATGAAACTTCCAACCGCATCTGTCAGAATGGTAATGTCGTCACGAACTGGGACGGGCAGTTGAGATTTTTCATGGCCTTCTAAGACTTGAGTTATCTCCACTTTTCTATGATTCGGCAAAAGTTTTTCGCCATGAACCAATAAAGTTTCCGCTGATTTGGTGAGAAAGTCTACGAGACCCCGGCCAACACGCATAGGTTTCGCGGATTTAGGGTCAGCAAGAATAACTACTTTCCTGTTTACGGCCTAAAGAATACACATACATTATATATTATATCCCAAAATTTAATAGAATTCATATAAATTTCACTAATTAAAGACTTCATACATACCTTGCCGAAAACTGTGAACTGATTTGAAGGGGATGTATGCTGTTGTTTTCCATCAGCCGTCTTCTCAAGTTGCATCCCCTGATTATTGTCAGCTGTGGCGGAAAACTCAAGTTGCATCTCCTTTTCAGACTCATTTACCTAATAAAATTAACCAATGGCACGATGTCAGAAGTTATAGCATTAGAGCTGGCAGGGAACACACCCCCGATCTTACCCAAAAAAAAGAAAAGAAAAATAAGGAAGTCATATATTTACCTTATCGGTTTAGTTGTTACAACTTCAGAAGCAGTAGGTACCTGATCTTTCTGAATCTCTTTGATCGATACTTCTTTCTCATGTATTGCCAAGGTAGTAGTGTTCTCGGCCTCTTGACCAATCTGTTGTACCTTACCCCCTTTAATGACATCCCCCATCATCTTTAATTCTTCTTCAGAAGGCTTGCCTCCAGAATTCATCTTTAGTATCACGGATGCCAATAACTGAACCTGCGTGCCAAGAATGTAATGTTTTAGCAATTTGTTTAAAACAATAACATGTGAACTTAAATGAAAATAATAGAATAAATGGTACCATGTCAGCCTTCTCAGCCTTAGCCTTCCTTTTCTTCTTTTTCGGGGCAGTTGTCCCATAATATTTCGTGACTCCAACCGGTAACGGGACGCCCCTCAATCGACCTGGATGTTCGAGTGTAGATACCTCATTTCAGCACCCCTCGCAAACCACCCGGTGATGATTGGGCCGCATGTTTGGTACGCGGAACGATTTGTGACAGTTCGTAAGTTTATCGTCAAGTGATTTCTCAAACACTAATGTCTACCTCATAGTTGTCATCTACACGCCGATACGGTCGTTTTGACAGTAATTAGAGTACATTTGGAGTCCGGGCCTAAAACCGTCTTCATTTTCTGATAACCGTTAAATCCCGAGTCGGAATGTTCCGGATATTTCTATTCCATATTTTATAAATATTTCACAATCTTTTAATCTTTGGTAAACAATTTCCGTAATATTCATACAAGATATTAAGGAAAACCAAATTATTCCGTTATTCCATAACTTAAATACGGAAATCTTTCTTCCGCAGGAGGAAACCACTTGGGAACAGACGCAGCAGGTGCTGCGCCTCTTCCAAGAGACGCAGTGACTGCTGCGCCTCTTCCCAGGTCCTTTTCTGCGTATTTTTCGTATCTTTTTCATATCTTTTCGAGATTCACTTCCAAAGTCTCTCCGAAAACCCTATTCCTTCACATGATTAGAATAAATAAGAGCCTTCGCTCCTCATATTTCTCACGCGAGTGTCCGCCCTTCTCTTCTCCCTTTGCATTCTAGACCTTTGTTCTTACTTTTTGGCGTCTACGTGCTTGAACATTCGACCACGTAAGCTCGGATCCTTTTGAGTACTAGCCTCGTTTGCATGACCGACCAATTTGACCAACTACACAACTAATCAACTTAATTAATCGTTTTCCTCTTACGAGGGCACTTTCGTCTACATTCGAGTCGAGCATCACTAATCGTAAACTTAGTTCATCTCGTTTCGTCAAACATGTAAGTCTGAGGGTGTAAATCTCTCTTTTATTATTGCTATTTATCTTTTTATATCATTAATGTAAGGTTTATGTCGAAAACACCTCGTAAAACCGATTTCTAAAACCTCATGTACAACTTTTTTTTACGGTTTCCTAGAAGACAAACCGTCGAGAAAGGACGCAGCAATCGCGCGCCTCTTGAAAGGAGCGCGTTCTCGCCGCGCCTCTTCGTGAGGCCGCAGATTCTCGCTTCCTTTCTTCTTCCTTAAATCCTCTGTAATTGGCCAACTTTTATTCGTTTTCATTTGTTTTCCTTAATTCTTTGATACGGTAGCATAATATTTTCACACGTACATAAATCATCATCATTGATACGTCTAATTCGTCATAAAATCCGACTTAAATCCCTTATAATCCAATATTTGCGGGTTTTTGTCATTAAAATCAATCCGGGTTGTGGAAATTCGATTCGTTCATATTGGGTTTCTGGAATTCGATTTCTTGATATATTTTCATCTGTCTATTGTCATATTCGTCATTAATTTGTCATTAATTCGTCATGTTTAACCTAATTTTTTCACCTATGTCACTAATCAATCTTTCATTCATGTAAATAATTCATCTTAATTCCGTCTCATCCATGTTTTATTGCTTTCATGACTCATTCGTATGTAATTAATGAATTAAATCACTTTCATCCGAGTTAAATATCATAATCAATCATTAAATTCATCAACGAATATTAACGATTTGCAGTTCCGGCTTCACAGCCAGAGCTCACCCTTGGAACAGACGCAGCAACTGCTGCGCCTCTTCCAAAGGGCGCAGTCCTGCTGCGCCCGTTCCAGGTTGATTTCTGTCTCTGAACTTCCGTTCTGCCTTGACCTGTTTTATTAGCTTACGTATAATTGACTATTAATCGTATTATCGCTTACTGATCTGTTCGTTAATTTTTTCCTTTATTCTTTTTTTTCCCAAATTATCCGTTTTAAAGGTATTTTCGACATAAATCAATGAATCCATTGTAATTATTGTATTTATTATTGTATTTCTTTTATCGCATTGTTTGTATGCCTTCACATGTAATTGAATCTTAATCCCTACTTCGACTCAATTGTATGCTAATTAATTGTTCACCGACATAGCCTAATCTTCACGTGTTAGGATTAAAACGTTGGATGTTGCATTGCATGCATATAATCGACAATATATCGAGTATAGACGATTTTCCCTAATCATTAGTAGAGGCCGCTATCGAGGCGGGCGGGATTAGGTGTTCGATCAAAAGAGATTCCTAATACGTACCCTCACCCCTTACTCCAGATCTCTGTGAACATCCGTGTTCATTGGCATCCACGAGAGTCATTCTAGACATAGAATGCTAAGGGTAACGAGTTCTTGGTGTTCATGTCTCTACTTTGTGTCTTGCCATGGCACTAGGTATTCAAATGGTTTCCAATTTTCCACAATAAATTGGTGGCGACTCCACAAAATGCAAACGCTTGTTCTCCTCCCAAGCGCCCCCGTGGGCCCATTGTCCACAGTTTGGCGACTCCGCTGGGGATAATACACTTACGTGTAGCCAAAAGGGTGAAACTTGAACAAGGTTAGGGAATAGTTTGTACAAGACAATTATCGGTTTTCATAATTCGGTCTTCCTAGACCGTTTATTTGGCCTTCCTAGGCCCAACCCAACCCACTCGACCAATCGTCCCGTCTAAACGGTCCTAATTCTTATTCGGGCTTAAGGATGGATAGCGATTGACGTCATCCATACCATGATGCTTACTCTTGTTTGTATCAAGGACCTTCACTACTTGAGGAAATTGACTAGGAATCGGCCTTACTCTTGTTTGGCACGAGCCTCTCCACAGACTTCGGGTTTGATTGTTCGGTATGGCAACCCACCTTTTAAACCAAAACCCTTTTAAATGCACTCAGCATCCCGTTATAATGCTTGTATAAATGTTTGTACCTTACGTGATCACCATTTTTAAACGAAACCATGACGATTTTTGTAAAAAAAAAAATCAAAACTCATTTTCAAATGAACAAGGCCATTAATTAGCGCAAAACCCAGTCAAAACTCTGTCCGTTTGACGAGTCAAAATTCGGGCCCAAGCCCATTTCAAAACCTCACTTCGAGTCCACTCCTACAACTACACTATAGTTGACTAGGATACACATTTTCAAAACTTTGTCTTTTCTTCAAAGCTCACTCAACACAAGTGGCACACACCCACTTCACGAGTCAAAATATTTCTTCTCTTAACAAGTGTGTTAGAATGGTCTGTCGTGTTTTGATTCGTCATCGATCTCTTATCCAGTTTTTCAAGATGCCTGAAATAAGCGACGTTAACTTCAACCAACTTCAAGATGGTAATGATCGAATCCTAGCCGCACTAGCTCAAATCCAAGTTACCCAAGACCAAGTGTATGATCGCCTCGACACCATCGAAGGCCGGATCTACGCCGTAGAAACAAGGATTCCTCCTCGGGAAAGTGAAGTTGTTGATGACTTCGTGAATGACTTCAGGGACGACAGCCCTCCCATGGATGTAACTGCAGCTGAGAAAAGGCTCCAATACTTAGAGGAGCAATTGATGTATCTTAAAGGGGATGACATTTATAGGGAGAATAATCGCAAGTATGAGGCCGTCAATTCCAAATTGCCAACCAACTTCAATATGACGGATATCCCTAAATTCAAGGGGCACGAAAACCCTTTGAACCACATCCGTGCCTTCAAGGATTACATGTCTATAAAAGGCATCAAACCCGAGATGTTCTTAAGGATCTTTCCTTCATCTCTTGACACCATCCCAAAGCAATGGTTCTACTCTTTAGAACACAATAAGATCACCACTTGAGAAGATGCGGCAATCGAGTTTTCTAAGCAATATGCGGATAATGCCGAGATCCAAGTTAACATGCGCACTTTAGAGGTTCTTACCCAAAATGACAAAGAAGGATTCACCGACTTCATAAGTAGGTGGAGGAAGACTAGTACCCAACTAGTTGAACGCCCGGATGAGGCTACCCTTGTGGAGAAGTTTGTGGACAATCTCAAACCCATCTATGCCAATCATTTAAGGTACCAAAACATCAAAATTTTCAAGGACTTAACCGTACTAGGAACAAGGATTGAAGATGACATCCGTAAAGGGCTCTTGTCCAAAACGGTAGGTCGAGGATATCAAGGCTCAACAAGTCATTCATACGGCTCCACTAGCAAGACCTATGAGGTTAACCTTCTCGAGCCATCCAAGAAAAGTACCCCACCAAGGAAATTCACAAATCTTGGGGACACTTACTCCAACGCTCTTAAGAGGTTAATGAAACAAGGCAAACTCCAACCCATAGGACCTACTCCCGAACCCAAAAAGAAATCCAAATTCTGGGACGAGAACTCGTACTGTGAATACCATAGGGGCAAGGGGCATGACACAGAAAAATGCTACCAATTGAAAAATGTGCTTCAAGACATGATTGAGGATGGTCGACTACCAATACCGCCGGGAGGTAAACCCAACAAACTCAGAACCCTCTTGGGATTCTAGTGATCACAAGTGAAGAATCTACCTTAGATTGTTCACACCTCATTTCTCCAATTGAATATGAGATCTACGCGATCGAGAATGAAGGGTTCTACTCCACCATCTCCCCTACCATTTCTGACTTCATCACATGGGCAAGGAGTGTGGATAGGCAAGTCTGGGAATTAGAAAATGTGGTGACAACTTTACATGACCCCAACGCAACACCTAAGGAGCATGTGCCACTAATCTTTTCTCAAAATGCTACTATGCAAGAAATAGTCGCCATGGTTGATAAACTAGTCGACCAAATCATGCAATTAGAAGACGAGATCATGAGAATGAGGGAACTAGCTACAATAAATGAAGTATGGGCCGATGACGATAAAGACGGGTATCTTATTGAACACTCCCTAGTCAAGGAAATAGTCCAAAATGGTGAAGACCAAGACGTGGACCACCTAACTCGTTCGGGGCGTCCATATCAAAACACTACTCAAAACGGTCCAACCAACGTTGTCACACCAAATGATAACGAAGATGACTCCACTGATCATTTGCTCAAGCAATTACGTAAGACAAAGGTGATCTTTCAGTCTGGCAACTAGTAGCAAGCTCATTCCCACATCGCCAAGCTTTACTGCAAGCTTTGGCCAAACTAAGTGTAGCACATAACTCCACACCCGAAGATGTAGTCAACTTGGTCTTCCAAGAATCACCAAAGCTAAGTAATCCTATTACTTTCTCAGATGAAGATTTGCCACCTTTTGGCGCTAGTCACAACTTGGCTCTTTACATCAATGTCATTTGTCTAAAGAAGAATGTGCCAATGACCTTGATAGATGATGGCTCCGCGGTCAACGTCATACCCCTAAAAACGGCATACAAATTAGGCATGAAAGAGTCGGATTAGACCCCTACCAATCAAGGTGTTCGTGCATATGATGGAACACGACGAAAGGTCGTAGGACTCGTTAACCTAACCATAGCCACAGGGCCAATCGAGCGAAAGGTTAACTTCCAAATAGTGGACATTGAAGCTTCCTTCAACATACTCCTAGGAAGACCTTGGATTCACACTTCCAAAGCGGTGACATCCACCCTTCATCAAAAGATCAAGATCCCACTAAATGGCAAAGTGGTGACGATCACGTCGTCGCCCATCAAGGCAATAATCGAAAAGAAGTTGAACAATCAAGTCCTTGCCGATCCAGTATATGAGCTTGGGGGCTTCCAAAGCATAAGTGTCATAGAAAGCGAACTGGCACCCTTATACTACAATCCCTACTCCAACTTAGTGGTCAACCACATACTCAAATCCCAGGGATACTTCCCTGGAATGCCTTTAAACCCTATCCGAAGAAACACCTTCGCACCATACAAGAAAGGCAACTAAAAAAGGATACCACTTGGACTAGGGTACAAACCCACCACAGAGGAAGTTCTCAAGATGCTTGCTCAAGTTCAAAACCGTAAGTACGTAGGAGTCCAAATGCGAACCTATCTCCCTACCATAAATGGATACTTTGTTAAGGAAGGAAGTCCAGAACTCTTTCACGGATTTCCCGAGCCTTGGCATTATCTCGAAAGGAAGCTAGCCGGAATCGAGATCTTTCACGATTGCTACTTCATCCCTCCAGAAACGGTTCCTACCGTCAAAGCGCGTCAAGCACCTTGCTTAGATGAACAAGATGTTAGCCTATTGTTTGGGGAAGATCGATTTGTTAGAGCCGCGCAGGATGAGATCATTACCATGATACTTCAAGACGATCACTTCAACCCTATCGCGTTAATCACATAAACAAACGCGAATCAGCAGAAAGGATGGAGAAAATTAATCAAGTGGACCAACAATCAAGGAAGACTCTTCAGGCTCACCACTGGAGAAGGAGAGATGTTCAAAGGAGAACCAGAAGACGATGAATTCGAGTCAGAGTCAGAGTCTAGAGAAGTCACTAAGGAGTCTCCTCCTGTCGTCATCCCCATTCCCTTCGTTTCTCCTAGCTTAGTCTCAAATAGTAACAGTAGTTCGGGAAATGTCCCAACAACTGTCCCTCTACCGCCACTGACCACAGATCAGATGGCTTCTTTGTTTCAACTCTTCTCAAACTTTAATATGAATAAATTAGGTTCTGCTTACTCTTTGTGTTATCTTGAGTGCAATTCTGTTTACGATGATACTGAGGATGACTAAGACCCAGTCTGAATTGAAATACCTCCCTACGTAGCCAAAGAAATACTACAGGAAGGGGAAGGGGGACTAGGAATAGAAAATACCGAACCCATCAATGTAGGAACCGAACTAGAACCCCAAGAACTTAGGATAGGGACTACCTTGAGCTCTACCGAAAGGGCCGACTTCATAGACCTCCTACACGATTTCAAAGACGTTTTCGTGTGGTCCTACAAAGACATGCCAGGGATCGACAAGGATATCGCCGAACATAGAATCCCAATTAAGGCAGGTTTCAAGCCTGTAAAACAGAAGCTTCGTCGAATGAGAACGGAATGGGCTCTCAAGATTAAAGAAGAAGTCGATAGGCAATTCAAAGCCGGGTTTATCAAAGTTTCCGAGTATTCTGACTGGGTAGCCAACATATTACATGTACCCAAAAAGGATGGGAGAATCCGTGTTTGTGTTGATTTTAGGGACTTAAACAAAGCAAGTCCTAAAGACGACTTCCCTCTACCACATATCGACATATTGGTGGACAATACCGCAGACCACGCATTACTATCCTTCATGGATGGGTATGCGGGTTATAACCAAATCAAGATGGCCATAGAAGACATGCATAAGACCGCCTTTGTCACTCAATGGGGAACTTATTGCTATACGGTAATGCCGTTTGGATTAATCAACGCCGGAGCTACATATCAACGCACCAGAACTACACTCTTACATAACATGATGCACAAAGAAGTTGAGGTATACGTAGACGACATGATTGTCAAGTCCAAGGATAGAGAGGGGCATATTGAGAACCTTCACAAATTTTTCGCAAGGCTACGAAAGTACAACATGAGGCTCAATCCTCAGAAGTGCGCATTTGGAGTAACATCGGGTAAACTCCTGGGATATGTCGTTAGCCAACGAGATATAGAAATAGACCCTTCCAAGATCAAGGCTCTGATCGAAATGCCACAACCTCAAACAGAAAAAGAAGTCAGATGATTCCTGGGAAAAGTGCAATATATAAATCGATTCATATCGAAACTCACCATGATTTGTGAGCCTATCTTCAAGAAGCTCAAGAAAACAAACCACACCATGTGGGATGATGATTGTCAAAAGGCATTTGACCGAATCAAAGAGATATTGGCTAAACCACCAGTGCTCATGCCACCTCAAAGAGATCAACCTCTTGGTTTATATCTCACAGTAACCGAAATAGCCATGGGTGCCATGCTAGCTCAAACCGTAGGAAAAGACGAAAGGGCTATCTACTACCTTAGTAAGAAGTTCTTGGAGTACGAGTGCAAATAATCACAACTCGAAAAAACAAGCCTCGCTCTTGTGTGGGCAACGAAGAAGCTACGCCATTACATGCTTAGCTACTCCGTCAAAATATACTCCAAAATGGATCCAGTCAAATACCTCTTCGAGAAACCCGTCCTCAACGGACGCCTAGCAAGATGGACTTTGATGCTACCAGAGTTCGATCTCAAATACGTGCCCCTGAAAGTTATAAAAGGGCGCGCCGTTGCCGAATTATTTGCAGAAAACCCCATCAATGATGCACAAACAATAGATACTTGGTCATTTCCAGAAGAGGATATACTCCAAACTGATATAGACTCCCGGGACTTTTACTTTGATGGGGCATCAAACTTAAGAGGATTTGGAATAGGAGTGTTGCTCATTTCTCCTGAAGGCGAGCATACACCAATCTCTGTCAAACTCGACTTCGAGGTGATAAATAACGTCGCAGAATACGAAGCTTGTCTCATTGGACTACAAGCGGCAGTGAGCCTAGGCATTAAAAATCTCCGAGTACATGGGGATTCATCCCTGATCATCAATCAAGTTACGGGATCTTGGAAAATCGGAAGCGAAAGCTTAGCACCTTATCAAGCCAGAATAGACCAAGTTGCTCAATTCTTTGATCACGTGATCTATCTACACCTACCTCGGGAAGAAAATCAATTTGCAGATGCTCTTGCAAAACTTGCATCTTTGATTAATATGCCAGATGATATGGTGGAAATGCCTTTATGTATCGAACGACGGTCAGAGCCAGCTTATGTCCACCAAATCACCGACGAAGAGGAAATCGCACAGGAACCCTGGTTCCAAGTAATCCTAAATTTTAAGCTTAATGGTACCTATCCACCGGATATGGACAAAAGGGGACAACGTGCTATACGCCTACTAGCTTCCCAATACGTTCTCATGCAAGGAGAGTTGTACAAAAGAACACCTCTTGGTGTAATCCTACGTTGCCTTGATCATTCACAGACACGAAAAGTAATGGAAGAAGTCCACGATGGAGAATGCGGTCCTCACATTAGTGGGCCCATGATGGCAAAGAAGATCACACGTTTGGGGTATTATTGGACCACAATGGAATCCGATTGCATCAAATACGTAAGACATTGCCACAACTGCCAAATCTTCGGGAATGTACAACATGTCCCTCCTTCATTGCTCTATACGATGACATCTCCTTGGCCATTTTCTGCCTGGGGAATTGATATAATCGGAAGATAACCCAAACCGGAATCGGAGGTCACTATTTCATCCTAGTGGCAATCGACTATTTCACCAAATGGGTAGAAGCGGCTTCCTACACTAGTCTCACGGCTAAAAACGTGGCAAAGTTCATACAAAACAACATCATCTGTCGATACGGTTGCCCACATGAGATCATTAGTAATAATGGATCACATTTCCAAGCTGAGACTGAGCAATTGCTAGCCAAGTACAAAATTAGGCATCACCACTCTTCGCCCTATAGACCACAGACTAATGGCGCGGTAGAGGCAGCAAACAAGAACGTTGTCACAATTCTCAAGAAAATGATTGACAACTATCGAGATTGGCCAAGCAAGATACCCTTTGCTTTGTGGGGATATCGCACATTTGTTAGGACGCCCACTGGGCCACTCCTTTCTATTTGACCTACGGCATGGAAGCTGTACAACCAGTCGAGTTAGAAATACCATCATTGCATATCTTACTCGAAAGTCATATCCCGGAAGCTGATTGGAAGAGGGATAGATATGAAGAGCTCATCCTCCTGGATGAACGTAGGCTACGCGCCTTGCATAATGTCCAAACATACCAAGCACGTATCAAAAGAGCCTTCAACAAAAGGGTTAAGCCAAGAAACATTAAGGAAGGAGACTTGGTACTCAAGTCGGTTAGAGCTCTTTTACCTGTCGATCCACGGGGAAAATTCAAACCTAACTGGGCCGGACCATTTCTAGTCAAGTCCATACTTCCAGGGGGTGCGGTTAGAATCACATACCTAGATGAGAATGAGTTTTCCAACCCGACAAACCTCAACCAACTAAAACGGTATTATGCCTAGAATAGGAACAAAAACGCGCCTCGCGTAACCTCACGTGTCGCTCTTGTGGCACTAAATAAACGGCCCCTGGCCGAGCTAAAATAAGCTAATGTTACTCTGCTCTTGTATTTTGACAAATTTGTCATCCTCATATCATCAAATAAACTAAATTTGCACCTTAAGAGTAAGTAAAAAGCTCATGCTTATTTTCTAAAGTTCATTACAAGCTCTTGCTTAGAACAATTTATTCTTTTACATTTACTCGAACTACGCGCAAGGGTTTGATTTCATTTCCTTAATGAATACGTAGGCAATCCTTCGCAGGATACAACCCATTATTTCAAAATGTAAATAGAAGGACATTTGCATTGCATTTGGAATTCGACAAGAATAATAAATAGAAAAATCACAACGGTTTCATAACCAATTAACCTTTTTTATTTCATTCACATTCTAGTAATAATAATACGTTACATAATAAAAATAAAAATAAGGCTAGGATTCTAAAAACCCCACCTTTTTATTACAACAATAATAATAATAATAATAATAAATAATAATAAAGACTTGGGCTATTCCTCCATTTTCCCTTTGCCCTTGTCATTCTTGTCATACTTCTTGTCACGACCTCGAGCCGAACGCTCTCGCGCCACTTCGGACCTAATCACCAACGGTCTTTTTCAAGGCCTAGACTTCCCATTCTTGTCAATAACCTTGTCCACGACAGGAGAGGTCTTCGGTTTCTTCGAAGGATGAACAACTCGAAGCCCGGCTTCCTCCTCTCCCTCAGTCAAATGCTTCTCTTTCTCCTTTTCCACCTCGCGCACCTTGTAGTCAATAGGCTCGCGCTTCCTCAATCTCTCGCGCTCTTCCGGAGTAGTAGCTTTCCTCCATCGCAGATAAGAATCCGACACCCATAAGGCATTAGCAGAAGAATTCAAGAACCACACGTTTCTTTGGGCCCATTTAAAGGCCCACTCCCTTCGACTCTCAGTAGTAAGCGCCACGGCAGTCTGCGGGACAGTGTCAAGCTTCGGGATCGTCTGCTTTAGTCCAACCTGCCTCATCAACCTCTCCGGGAAGATGCATACCATGAATTCCAAGCCAGGAATGCGCACAGATCGAGTAGGATCCAAGGAAGACACTTCAATGACAGATTTGAGGTGCCACCATGGTACGATCCACCTAATCAAGTGGCCATCATCACTCTTCAGCTTGTTTTCCCAATAATTGCAGACCCGAGTGAAGTCCACCATGTACAGCCTAGTCCTCATTGCGATCAAACGAGCATGATAAGAAGGAACATGAACTGGGGGCTCGATCAATCGAAGACGCTCCATAAGCCAAACCTACCAAAAGCGGATATTAGACAAAAAAAAATAAATAGAAAAAAAATAAATAGAAAAAAAAAGAAGGAAAAAAAAAAACAAAAAAAAAAGAGGAAAGAAAAGAGAAAATGTTCTTTTACTTGCAGAATAACGGGACTTCCCAAGTACGGTAGGTCGCAGTTGGCTTTCCTATTATCCAAGCCCAACAGGATCTCTCCTAGACATAAACAAGCTGGGCTCCTGCACAGCTCCATTTGCTCAACTTGGCCCAGGAGACGGGGATCACCTCTCAAGTCTTCATCAACATGCCCTTGGCGGACATACACATGCAACAAACAAAATCCAAATGCCCTTCGCCTAGCAACATAAGAAATGGTGGGGTCGGCTCTGTTAATGAATCGGTCAATGAAGTCCAACATTCGCACTCCCTTCGAGGTCACTAAGCGGTCCACCTCATTTCTAGTCAATCCAAGCAAGTCTCTAAATTTTCTCTTATACCGTTGCGAAGTAGAAGGAATGGCAGGCAAGTGTTCCGGATCCCACCCACCAATCACAGCAATTTCTTCGGGAAATGGGCAAATGTCGCCTCCGGGGAAAACAAAAACATGATAATTCGGGTCCCAATAATCAAGACAAGCATCTAAGAATGATTTGACAACCTTGATAAGCTTCAAACTCAACAATGATCCAAGGTTATAAGCGCCCATGTCGTACTTCTCCGTGTTGGAAAACTCATTAGTCCACTCTTTTAGGCGAATCTCCAAAGTATTCATGATGAGTGATTATACTAAGAATTTTATGTAATAAGACGAAGAAGAGACGGGAGAATTGTGTGAATAAAAACTCTATCGACGTCTCTATTTATACTAAACTCTGTTTCCTAAAATCGCTGAAGCAGACACACACCTAGGAACAGCGCAAAGACTGCCTGCGCCTCTTCAAAGGGACGCATGACTCATCTTTGCGCCTCTTCCTCAGCAAGGTTTCTGTGATTTTCCGCGTTGGATCTTTCCTAAATTCCTTGACGAATAATTTCCTATTCCTACGGGTTATTATTTTTATAAATACGTGGAAGTTACCATATTCCATGTTTCCTAATTCTGAGGGCACGCATTTCGAGGCAATATAAGCATTCCCGTCATTCTAACACACTTGTATATTTTCGTTTTAGGACATAGTTTTCATTTTAATGTAATTCATTTTAGGAAATAATTTTCATTGTAATTTAATATTTCTTTTATTCATTTTTAATCATTTCATTTCTAACTTATAGGTTTCTATTTTTTTCTTTTTTTAGAGGTAACCCTCCCTACAGTCCGGTCATTTCCATTTCCGGCAAATTTTTTGCATTTTTGCATCCTTGTCGAGTCTTTCGTTTTGCTAATTCAGGCCGTGTGTATATACAAATGTATGTTCTACGTGATTTCTGTGTAAATTTCGGCAGCATGACGGCATAAACCGTCATCTACCAAACCTGTTCAAAGCTAACCTGCAGATACAAGCAACGCAACCCAGCAGCAAAGGCACTCAGGCCATCATATATACAACAAAAAAGGGAAATGTACAACAAACTGGGGGCTCGAGCCCCAAGCAAAGTCCAAAATGTCCAAAATGAAGGTCCAAAATGAAGGTCCAAAATGAAGGTCCAAAATATACAAATGTGCAAGATACAAACAACAACAAAGCAAAACTACTGCCGATCGCCCTCCAGCTCCGCAACTCTTGCCGCGAGAGCAGCAACCTCGGCATCGCGAACCTCGAGCTCCCTCAACAAGCGAGCTGTCTCCTCCCGAGACTGAGCCAACTCTCGCTCCACTCACGATCCTCAGTAAACAACAAAATTGGCTCATGTCAATCATTTCAAGCAATTACAAGAGAAGTTGGAAAATCAAAATTCAAAAATGAAATAGGCGAAAGGTTCATACCTGACGACCTCGACCGCCGACAAGTGCCTCGACGGCAGTAGTTCGCAGCCGGTTGGCCACCCTCCATAACGCCACGAACCGAGACGGCGCAACCTGCATTTTCAAAAAAAGGTTCTCAATAATTGAATAAGTTCAATCAAATGTGTTCTTACACAAAAATTATGCAAATTAGAGGCTCACCCTCCGAATTAGATCGCAATCGTCCAGGCCAAAGATCCGTCACAGCCACGTCAAAGTCACGCAGCTCGGAGATCGTTGTCTTCCCGGTCGCGTCAGTATACTCGAGGGTCTCGGGGTACTCTGGGGGCTCGATGCCCGCCGCCTCAACCTCCTGCAAAGTCAGATATTTCTCGTTATTTGATGATCTTTCATCATATTCTCAAAATCAAGGATAAAGAAGGATAAATATGCTTACCACAACCGGCCAGTACGCCAACCTCCCGTAAAGAAACGCCGAGTAGTCCTCGCCAGGAAGAAGGAGGGCGTCACCACCAACGCCAGCCAAGTCAGCCTCCCTCTCAGCCTCAGAAGGCTCCCTGAACATCGTCCTAGGAGGGTCGATGGGAACCGTCAACACATCCCGGGAGCACTGACGAGCCAAGCGCTCGCCCAAGTACCACACAGGACCAATCGACGTCCTCAGCAGCAGCCGGCTCGAGCTCCTAGGACGAAGGACCACAACCACAAAAGGAGGCGCTCTAGCGTACTCCGCCCAAGGCCTGGACACCCACTAGGAAAAGACAAACAAGGAATCATTCTTATGGTCGATTAAAGGCAATATAGAAGCAAAATGAACACAAGTGAGATGCTCACGTTTGTCCGGTGAAGAGCGTTCACGTCCCGCCGGTAAACACCGTGAGAGGAACGCTTGCTCCTCGTCATACACATCACCCAATCCCTCACAACAGGATAGGCCTTCTCCAACGGCTCCGTCCTCTTGGGCGAGAGGCTCGGAAAGTAGGAGTACACCCACGCCTGTAAAGCAAGATAGTCAATAACGATCTTTCGTAATTTGATAAGGAAAAGAATTTATTTTAATACAAATGAAGGTTCATACCTCCAGCAGTAGCCCAGGTCCGACAACACCAGGAGAAGTCCCCATCTCCATCAACTCCGGACGAACCATGGCCCTCATGAAGCGGATGAGGACCGCAAAACCAGCAGTGACCCAGTCCCAACGCCCTAGGGAGCTCATGTCAGGAAGGAAGGGAAGAAGCTTCGTCGACAACCTCTCTCCCTTGTTTCCGAGGTAGATCGAAGACATAAACCACCAAAGCCACAAACAGGCCCTCTGCTCAGCTGTACAGGGAGGAGGAGCCGTCTCTTTCCCGTGAATCGTCACCAACGCCGGGGTCTTCCCCGCAAAGTAGTCTCGGACATAGGAACTGGGTACCAAACCAGGCACTGTAATAGCTTTCGGCGATAAGTTCCAACCGATCAACCTCTTAGCCTCGGCCGAGTCCACCCTCATGGCAGTCTCCGGCCACTCCACAGCCTCAGACCCACACGGCAGACCAGAAATCTTGCCGTAGTCCTCCAGAGTGACTCCCACCTCACTAAAAGGCATGTGAAAAGTGGAAGTCGTGTCCCAGAATCGGTCCAAGAAAGCGCGGACCAGGCTAAGGTTAGCCCGCAGCTTCCTCTTCGCGATATCCCTCCAAGCCTGCAACAAGGCACCAAATGCTCCACGCTCGATCATGGTGCGCTCGTCCGCCGACAGCCTCTCGTAGCACTCCATCGCTGTCGTGTAACCCGAGAACGACCTGATGTTTCAGGCCTCCTATTGTGATTTGAAACAAAAGCTATCTTTAGTTTTGAATGAAAATTGGAAAAGATATGAGCAAGTGAAATGAAAGAAGATGAGTGATGAGTAATGAATTCCTATTTACCAAGCTCTTCACCGTCCTATAGGACAGGTGACCCTCCGCAGCCCAAAGCAAGTGCCTGCTGTCCCAGGTCTCAGCCCACGCGGGTGCTCCCCTCAGCTGACGACCTCCTCGTCCAACGTTGGCCCGCCTCGGGGCCTCCTCCTCCTCAACAGCCTTCTCCTCGTGGACCTCGTCACCAGCAGCCATCACCGCGGCGGTAAAAGCCTCCTCCAAAGCCTCCTCGATGGCACGAGAAGGGTCAACAGCAGTGTCTATCTCCATGGGAGCTCTCCCAGAAGTAGAAGCCTCATCACCTGCAACTTTAAAGTAATTTTAGGCCGCGTCACGTGACGACAAGCCTGGATTAGGGGATTTTCGAGCCTTCGGAAGCCCTGAAATCACTCTTTTCTCGCCATCTTTGGCCGCATTCTCATAAACCCGATCACTCATGTGGTAAGTAGGGTCACGTCAAGCCTAAGTTGAAGCCTAGTCATGGGTTCGAGTCAAAATTTCGGCAGCATTTCGTTATAACGGCGATTATGCCCTAGAAAGTGTCCTGAAAAAGCCATCACAAACCAAAAGTTCGAGATGGAAGGAAGTTTACCCATCATCCAAGGATCCCAAATATCAAGTTTCATCGCAAATGGGCAATCCTAAGACTATTCTCGAAGCAATTTACGGTTTAGCTGTGAAACCGTCTCAATTTCACTCAAATGCTCAAAACTCAACGAAAATTCGAAACAAATACATGGTTATGTTCGTTATATTACCAATTATCCGTTTCTAATACCAATTTTACAAGGTAAATCCATTTGGGGGAAAAGCCCCAAATTTTCGAATTAATTGGGTCGAAAACCCTAATTTTTTCGATCCAAATTAAGCAAAATATAGAAGATTGATGCAAGAATGATATACATACCTCGATTAGTCATGATGAATGCAAGCTTTTGAATCAAATTTTGGCGGAAATGGTTAAGATTTGAGAGAGAAATTGAGGAATTTGTGTTTCGAACAAATGAATTAAAACCCTCTGTTTATCGCGTTTTTACGCAGAAATGACACCTCCAGGAACAGACGCAGCAGGCGCTGCGCCTCTTCCAAGAGACGCAGCTCTTGCTGCGCCTCTTCCTGGTGTTCCCTCCATACGAGTTTTTCAAAAATTCGTTATGAGTTCGTTATTTGTGGGCCCATCTTTGGTGCGCCTCTTCCCCGTTGCCATTTTATCTTTTTGGTCCGTTTGACGATTATCTTTCGTTCAGACCCACATTTCTAAGCCAACAGAAGACTATTATATGTCATTTATCGCTTCCAAGGCCTTGCTTGTCACAACGAGCAGGTATTTCTTTACAGGTGTTTCGACACGCCTTCATTATATTCCAAGCGAGAGTAAGCGGATAGACAATCCCTCTTGAGACATGGAGATAAGTTCCCGATTATGTTCCCCAACGAGAGTTCACGACCGACAGTCACTTCCTCTCGAGACATGGAGATCAACATCGACCCCGAATTCTTCCGAAGTTTGTTTGAAGCTGAACACAAACAGATTTCTCCCAGCAGTTCCAGACTGTGTCCTGTTGTCTTTCCTCCTTATAATCCTTCAGATACCCCTTTTCAGGATATACCTTTATACCTTCAGACACCAGGTTATCTTCAGACCAAAAAGTTTCGCCGAAGCGTCTTCAGTCCCGTTTCATCCAGAAGTTTCAGGTATGGTCTCTTCTTATGGCTGGCGAGCCTCCTTACGTAGTCTAATGGACTTTAAACGAGCCTCCCCGATAGTCGACAGACTCTAAAATGTTCCCGACGACAGGTCCTTGGCTCAGACCCCTTGAGCCGCCTCGCGTCGCCATAGTCGTCAGGTTGTAATCTTCGATTGACTTGATGGCTATACTTTGACTTTCGCCTTGTCCAAGCCTCAATCAAAGTGAGGGCTCTGTAGATACCTCATTTCTGCACCCCTCGCAAACCACCCGGTGATGATTGGGCCGCATGTTTGGTACGCGGAACGATTTGTGACAGTTCGTAAGTTTATCGTCAAGTGATTGCTCAAACACTAATGTCTACCTCATAGTTGTCATCTACGCGCCGATACGGTCGTTTTGACAGTAATTAGAGTACATTTGGAGTCCGGCGCTAAAACCGTCTTCATTTTCTGATAACCGTTAAATTCCGAGTCGGAATGTTCTGGAATGTTCCGGATATTTCTATTCCATATTTTATAAATATTTCACAATCTTTTAATCTTTGGTAAACAATTTCCGTAATATTCATACAAGATATTAAGGAAAACCAAATTATCCCGTTATTCCATAACTTAAACACGGAAATCTTTCTTCCGCAGGAGGAAACCACTTGGGAACAGACGCAGCAGGTGCTTCACCTCTTCCAAGAGACGCAGTGACTGCTGCGCCTCTTCCCAGGTCCTTTTCTGCGTATTTTTCGTATCTTTTCATATCTTTTCGAGATTCACTTCCAAAGTCTCTCCGAAAACCCTATTCCTTCACGTGATTAGTATAAATAGGAGCCTTCGCTCCTCATATTTCTCATGCGAGTGTCCGCCCTTCTCTTCTCCCTTTGCATTCTAGACCTTTGTTCTTACTTTTTGGCATCTACGTGCTTGAACATTCGACCACGTAAGCTCGGATCCTTCTGAGTACCAGCCTCGTTTGCATGACCGACCAATTTGACCAACTACACAACAAAACTTAATTAATCTTAATCGTTTTCCTCTTACGAGGGCACTTTCGTCTACATTCGAGTCGAGCATCACTAATCGCAAACTTAGTTCATCTCGTTTCGTCAAACATGTAATTCTGAGGGTGTAAATCTCTCTTTTATTATTGTTATTTATCTTTTTGTATCATTAATGTAAGGTTTATGTCGAAAACACCTCTTAAAACCGATTTCTAAAACCTCGTGTAAAACTTTTTTTACGGATTTCCAGAAGACAAACCGTCGAGAAAGGACGCAGCAACTGCTGCGCCTCTTCAAAGGAGTGCGATTCTGCTTTGTGCCTCTTCGTGAGGCCGCGCATTCTCGCTTCCTTTCTTCTTCCTTCGTCCTCTGTAATTCGTCAACTTTTATTCGTTTTCATTTGTTTTCCTTAATTCTTTGATACGGTAGCATAATAATTTCACATGTTCATAAATCATCATCATTGATATGTCTAATTCGTCATAAAATCCGACTTAAATCCCTTATAATCCAATATTTGCGGGTTTTTGTCATTAAAATCAATCCGGGTTGTGGAAATTCGATTCGTTCATTTCGGGTTTCTGGAATTCGATTTCTTGATATATTTTCATCTGTCTATTGTCATATTCGTCATTAATTTGTCATTAATTCGTCATGTTTAACCTAATTTGTTCACCTATATCACTAATCAATCTTTCATTCATGTAAATAATTCATCTTAATTCCGTCTCATCCATGTTTTATTGCTTTCATGACTCATTCGTATGTAATTAATGAATTAAATCACTTTCATCCGAGTTAAATATCATAATCAATCATTAAATTCATCAACGAATATTAACGATTTGCAGTTCCGGCTTCACAGCCGAGCTCACCCTTGGAAGCACGCAAAAGAATCGCCGCGCCTCTTCCAAAGGGCGATCTCTTGCTTTGTTCCAGTTGATTGCCTCGAACTTTCGTTCGCCTTGACTGTTTTATTAGCTTACGTATAATTGACTATTAATCGTATTATCGCATCGATCCGTTCGTTAATTCTTTCCTTTATTCTTTTTTTTCCCAAATTATCCGTTTTAAAGGTATTTTCGACATAAATCAATGAATCCATTGTAATTATTGTATTTATTATTGTATTTCTTTTATCGCATTGTTTGTATGCCTTCACATGTAATTGAATCTTAATCCCTACTTCGACTCAATTGTATGCTAATTAATTGTTCACCGACTTAGCCTAATCTTCACGTGTTAGGATTAAAACGTTGGATGTTGCATTGCATGCATATAATCGACAATATATCGAGTATAGACAATTTTCCCTAATCATTAGTAGAGGCCGCTATCGAGGCGGGCGAGATTAGGTGTTCGATCAAAAGAGCTTCCTAATACGTACCCTCACCCCTTACTCCAGATCTCTGTGAACATCCGTGTTCATTGGCATCCACGAGAGTCATTCTAGACATAGAATGCTAAGGGTAACGAGTTCTTGGTGTTCATGTCTCTACTTTGTGTCTTGACATGGCACTATGTATTCAAACGGTTTCCAATTTTCCACAGTTAATTGGTGGCGACTCCACAAAATGCAAACGCTTGTTCTCCTCCCAAGCGCCCCCATGGGCCCATCGTCCACATCGTGTCGGCCGATCGCTCTAGCAAGAAAGTCATCACGACCATTGTGAGTGAATTTCCCTTCTTCTACCTCCTTCAATACCTTCTCCTATAATATATTAAATAAACTTCAAATTATATTTGTGACTAAAATAATAAAGTTAGTAATAAACTCGTCTTAATAAAATAATGCTTAATATGTTGGCCAACACTTCCTGATCATATTTGTCACACGGTCGGGATCTTTTAGGCATGTGCCCTTCTTTATAAGTTACATGCCGATTCAAGTCGATCACTCCCTTTGCCACCTACACATTAACATGGTAACAGTTATATATATATATAAATGTGTATCATGTCCAAGTGTGATTAAAAAAAATAAATAAATAGGGGGATGCATGCTACTTACGAGTTGGTCTTCTATCAATCTGTAACCGCCTCGAGAACCATACCATTTCCCCTTCTTGCATGAAATGTTAGCATGATTTGTTTTGTTAACGGCCTTCAAATTATACAAAAGCGCAAGTAGATGAGTTAATAAAAAGATTATAGAGAACTCATTAATTAAAAAAATAATAGGTAAATCATTAAAAGGCGAGGATATTTAACCTCAAACTTCTCACTAGTTCGAAACGCTTTGAAAAGATCCCATTGTTCCTGAGTGATGGTGGGACACTTGTTTGACGGTGGGCTCTTACGCATCTCCCCCGTCTCCTTATCCACATACATCCAATACTTACCAACGTCACACTTCTACTGCCTGAAGACACTCTCTGCCTTTTATATTAAATACTTATCATAGCATTAGGCAATATCAAAGGCTTCCTTTATACGATCCAAGAATAACTGCGCCAATTTTGGATTCAAGTTCTTAATTTCATCTAAATGGATAGGCACAAACTGTCTTGTGCAACATCCAATCCAAGTGGATAAATCCTTCGCATTTGGACCAGTAGGGAAACCCTTCGCGTTCCATGTTATTTTAAGTGGTTGTTTAGCCGCTATAGCTGCAAGGGCTGTAGGGCACTTCGTAGCACCCCTCTTACCAGGCTTATTATCCCCAGGCTTATTATTCTTTTGACTTCTTTTTCGTTTTTCACCCATGA
Source organism: Silene latifolia (assembly GCF_048544455.1). Lineage (NCBI taxonomy): Eukaryota > Viridiplantae > Streptophyta > Magnoliopsida > Caryophyllales > Caryophyllaceae > Silene > Silene latifolia. The sequence goes on along the minus strand of NC_133530.1, from coordinate 22,455,025 downwards.
TAATCCTAAAATCCTAAATATGAATGAAATAGGAAATGAACAACGACATACAGAGTATCTAAAACCCTAAAGAGGAATGAAAATTTAAAACATCAGTTTGAGCTTCTAAAATCCTAAAACCCTAATAAGAGGAATGAAGTAGATGATGTGGATGATAAAGATAACAAAGAAGGCGAAAAACAAAAAAGATGATCTTAAAACCCTAATGACGAAACACAAAAGTGAACATACCTGATGATGATGATAAAGAGAACGAGCAAGATGATAAGGGAAGGCAACGGAATCTGGGCGACGGCCGGCAACGAGAATGTAGAAAGCGGGGGAGAGAGAATAAACTCAGGATACCAACGGTTGAACTGATGTTGTGTGTGTTTGTGCTGTGTTTGTGTGGTATGCTGTATACCTGTATGTGTTTGTAAATTAGCTTTTTATTAAGACAAACTATTAACAACGGGTCCTAAAACAAAACCGTTGTGATATGTTAATAACAACGGGTCAATAAAAGTCAGACGTTGTCATAACTTTATTACAACGGTTAAAATATACCCGTTGTAATATATTTTCACCCAATTTGCGCCAAAATGAAATATGGCTAAAAAAAGCAATGACAACGGGTATAAGTACTACAGCCGTTGTTGAAAGTAATAACAACGGGTAATGTCAATATAACCGTTGTTGAAAGTAATAACAACGAGTAATGTTAATATAACCATTGCTGAAAGTAATAACAACGGGTAATGTCAATATAACCGTTGTTGAAAGTAATTACAACGGGTAATGTCAATATAACCGTTGTTATTGTTTAAAACTTTTTTTTAAAAAAAATTACTGTAATTGCATTACGGTACCAAACTCAGAATAATACAAAGAAAGATAACAACTTTAATGCAGAAGCACTATATCCGCAACATTAATCAAAGCAATTTCAACAACAAAGATCCACATCTAATAATAAGACCAAGAAAATAAGACAACACCACCAGCATGCATATACTGCATATCTACATGATTTACCATGCCATGCAAATTTGGGAATCTTTAACAATGACCATTGCTTCTATTGGCTCAGTAGCTCGGCATCCCATTAGCTCAGTATCCATTAGCTCCCTACAACTCACAAATAAATCATCAAATTACTGGTCTGAAAATGACTCAAAATGTTGGTCGTCCATATCACTGTGTCCTGATGAATGCCCCAGGCCACATAGATATAGACAATGGAAAATTGGCTGCCAAAAGCTTTAATCCTTTGAGGAATAAGCTTATTGAGCTGGGATACTCGGTCAGCAAAATTAAGCCACAATGAGGGCCATGGGGATTCAAAGGGAGTCTACTCATTCCGTTTGGAACATCACCTGCATATGCAGAATCAGCATTTAAGCTTGACATAATGTTTCAACTCAGAGGCCATGGCAGGAACGACTGGAATGCTCCGAATAGATCAACACTCGAACCATACCTCTGGGTAGCCACAGACGAGGATGCCGAGCTTCTGAATAATACCGTGGACTATTTCAAAGTGCCGTATGCGACCATCTTTGATGGGCAGCAGTCGGCCAGGTCAGAAAGCGTCGATGCCTACAACCAGGTTGTGGTTGTTTTCCAAGCAATGTACCCCTAAAACCCCTACTAAATGTGTCCGTGTCTGTGTCTGAAACTTCCAAGCAACGTCGTGTGTTATTTGTTGAGTGTCAAACTGTGTGTGTATGTATCCGCCTATCATAAGCAGTGTCGTGGGCCTGTATGAAAAGGTAAATTAAATAAAGGTAATGTGTAACCCTGTGGTCTTGTAAGATTTCCAGTACTGTTGTATAAGTAGCGTCGAGAGTATCAGTGCTTTACATTTGTATTAAATATGCAGTTCCTAAATGCAAATCCGTTCAGTGGAGATAGTTATTTAAAAAAAAATTAAAAAAATTAAAAGGAAGATATATATATTTAAAAAATAAAAATAAAAATAAAAGCTAATAACTTACATTATAGACCATCTCAGGATCGGGGACGTTTCTTGGATGTCATAGTTTCTTCGTTAAACCAAATACCTTTACCATGGACATCACGCATATAGATACTTTCAGTGTCCTCATGATCAATGTCAATATCGTCAAAATAAGATACAGTGGCAGAGTGATCCATTCACTCAAAAACGACATCCTGATAATCATCACCATTATCGGATGGACTACTCCTTCTACTCCTTATAGACAGTACAACAGACCACTTCTTATCCATAGGATCGGTGACACAGAACACTTGTTTAGCTTGGGATGCCATTATGAAAGGACACAATGGATGTTGTTATCAACCCAGTTACATCGAAACAAAGGCATTGTGAAATCAATGTAATCTAATACCAATATTTCTTGAATAACACCATAATAAAGGCATTTTCCCCAAATAGGCTTTTTATCTTTTGAAGTAGCAAAGTGCATTGCCTCAAATTCAGAACTCACACCACTATTTTGCATTGTGCTCAACTCATCTTGCTCGCGGGTGTAAAAAGTATATCCATTAATGGCAAAACTGCTGTAAAAAGTGACCCTGACATTTGGACCTAAACCAAGACGTAGTAACCTAGGACAGATGTCATCTCGAGTTTGATTCGTATACTCTAAGACAATATTCCTAAACCACTCTCCAAACGTCTTCGTATGCTCGTTTGTAATCCACTTCTCGGTCTTGTTTGGGTGATCGTATTTGAGCTCATCTTTGTGTTGTTGAATATAAAGTTGCACCTTATCTTCGTAGTTTAGCACATACGTATGTGCTAAATGCAACATTTCATGTGTCACAATTTTTTCAACCCGGCCCCTAATACCTTTTCAGGTCATCCAGTCACTATGACGATTCTTAGGAACGCCCATCAACTCCTCAGGGGAGAGATGAGCGTAACAATATGAAAGAGCTTCGTCTAAAATAGCGCGTTCAACAATACAACCTCCCGGACGGTACCGATTAGATGTATAGTCCTTGTAGACTTTCATCAATCTTTCGAAAGGATACTGGTATCTCAAGTACACGAACCCTAGGTACAAAATCTCCCTAACCAAATGAATGGTCAGATGAATCATGATAGTGAAGAAAGAGGGTGGAAAATACATTTCCAACTGACAAAGAGAGGTTACAACGAGGTCCTGCAATGAATCCGCGTCATCGGGATCAATGACTTTCTCGCATATGGACTGGAAGAAGAGACATAATCTAGTGATAGCATATCTTACCTTTTCAGGTAAAATGGAACGAATAGCCACAGGTAGTAATTGTTGCATCAAAGTGTGACAATCATGTGACTTTAACCCGGTGAGTTTTAGGTCTTGCATTGACACTAGGCTTTTCATGTTCGACGAATAACCATGTGGCACTTTAATTCTATTCAAGCATCCACATAACTCTTTTTTCTCATTCCGTGAAAGGGTATAAGCTGCTGGCGGTAAAAATGTACGATTACCTCTCTTCTGTGGTGCCAACTCTAGCCTAATACCCATCATTTTCATATCTTTCCTAGTTGCGGCGTTATCCTTTGTTTTACCGGGAACATTCAGAAAGGTATTGATAATATTATGACATACATTTTTCTCAATGTGCATGAAATCGAGGCAATGCCTGACCTCCAGGCCAGGCCAATATGGGAGTTTATTAAAAAATATGGATCTTTTCTTATACCCACGAGTAGACAATTTAGAGCCGCTCTTCTTCACATAATCTATCTCAATATGCTTTACTTTCTGATAAACTTCATACCCACTCAAAATTCTAGGAGGTTGACGATGTTCTTGTCTTCCATTGAATGCTTTTTGCATCTTGTGATAACAATGGTCATGATACAAGAACCTCCTATTTCCCATATACACATACTTACGAGCAGACTTCAAGTATTCAGACTCGATATCCTCCCCACACAATGGACAAGCCTCTTTCCCATGAACCGTGTGCCCAGAAAGGTCGCCATAAGCCGGATAGTCAGATATTGTACACAATAACATCGCTCTCAAATTGAAAGTTTCGTTCTTATATGCATCAAATACTTCTATCCCACTATCCCACAACATTCACAAATCATCTAGAAGAGGTTCCAAATAGACATCTATATCATTTCCAAGTTGTTTAGGGCCGGAAATTAACGACAACATCAAATACTTTCTTTTCATGCACACATATGGAGGTAAGTTATAAATAGCCAACACTACTGGCCAAGTACTATGTTGGCTACTCATGTTTCCGTGTGGGTTCATTCCATCAGTGGACAACGCTAGACGTAAGTTTCTAGGTTCATTGCCGAACTCGGAATACTTAGCGTCGAACGATTTCCATTGCATACCATCTGCCGGGTGTCTTAGGTTTCCATTATTTATTCTTCCAGTTTCATGCCAAGTTAACATTTTTGAATCATCGGGATTCGCATAAATCCTTATGAATTTTGGTATCACTGGAAAATACCACAACACCTTAGCCGGGATCCCTTCCTTATCTTTATAACGCCACTCCAAACATTTAGGGCAATTGGTTAAGTTTTGATATAATTTCCGATACAATATGCAATCATTTGGACATGCATGTATTTTCTCATATTTCATACCCACTCCTTTTATTATTTTTTTAGCCTCATATGTCTTAACAGGTAGAACATTACCATCTGGAAGCAACTCCTTTATCAAGGCTAAAAAACTAGTGAAACACGTGTCACTCACCCCATTTGCCCCCTTGATATTATACAACTTCACCACAGTCGACATTTTTGTGAACTTACAACCAGGATACAGAGGTGCTTCAGACTCACACAACTTCTCATACATGTTGTTAAGGTCATCCCAATTAATAGTGTCATCACCTACATCTTCAAAAGCATTCGACTCATCATCATTCTCTTCATTATCTATAGACCCAACATTCAACTGGTCTGCTTCCAACTCTTCCAACTCAAAAAACTCGGCAAACTCAGGATCATCAGTAGCCTTTCGTATACCTCAACATCATCTTCTTCAACGCTATTCTCTTCCTCTAATGGTTCCCCATGAAAATTCCAACGTGTATAGAATCGACTAAATCTCCACTTTTCTAGGTATATTTTAACGTCCGGAAAAGCCAAATACCTAATATTACCACATCTTTCACAAGGATATGGAATACTAGAAGAACCTTTCAAATTGTTCGCAACGACTTCATAAAATTCAGCTAAACCATCCTTATAGTTGGGGTCACTCATATTTGCAGCAATCATCCAAGTTCGAGTCATTTTTCTACATTCGTAATATATAGGCAACTAATTCAGAAAATCCAATAATAGGCAAACAAACAAACAAAATTCAGGAAATCAATTAAGCTAAATTATCAACAAATTAGATAATAACCCAACAAATTCACAAATTCAAAAATAATCGACATTCATAGGCCAGGAAATTGAACAATCCTATATCTATATGTAGCTTGAAAATCTTAATAAGAAATAGTTAATAAGCTAAGAAACATATATACCTGATTGATAAACACGATGAGGGAGAGAAGACGGTGACAACAGTGACGGGGATCAGCGATCTGTTGTTCTTTAGAACTAACATCAATAACAACGGTTATTGCATCTACAACCGTTGTTAAAACCTAATAACAACGGGTACTAATATAACCGTTGTAATTACTTTTCACTAATTTTGCGCCAAATTATTAACAACGGTTATAATGTATTACAGAGTAAACTGTTGTTATTAGTTTTTATATTAACAACGGTTTTGCAAGTTTGACCCGTTGTTAAAACCAATAACAACGGTTAACAACACATAACCGTTGTAATTAAGTTTAGTAAAATTCCGCGCAAAGATAATTATCCATTCTACAACGTCTTTTGGTGATTTTCGTGAATAAGCATTGTTAAAGGGTCGTTGTGGTTGCCTGGATTTGTAGTAGTGTATATGTACTCATTTTGTAGATAATTATCCATTCTACAACGTCTTTTAGCAAGTCGAGTAAGTTTTTTTTTTGCTTTGCATTTTAGTTTAGATCTTGCAACCCATTAAACATGACCTCTAGTTCTTCTTGTTTTGTGCTTTGAGCAATTCTTATGGTTTCGTTGGGTAGATTTAATTGTTGGCACATTGAGGACAATGTTATGTTTAGCTTGGGGGGGGGGGGGGAGATTGTATTTGTTGGAGCTTGTGTCCTCCACAAATTAGTGTGATAACATTTGTAAATCTCTTACAGGTTCACAAGGGTATACTTCGTATATTTAATCAGTTGATTAACGTTTACCTAATAACGGTTGGCTTGCTAGAAAGTTTGACGTTATTATCATACAGATGGCGGTGATCAACTGGTCCCTAAAGGTCACACCTATAGGATGTGTTTGAGAGATATGGTTATAGAAATATGATCACATTGATGCCTAATATGACTAAACAGTTAGTCAATGTGTTGATGAGACAATTATTTAATGAAGATTAAATAATATTAGTTGAGACTTAATTAATCTGTCAATTCGTAAATTGAATATAATAAGTTATATTTAATTAAATGTATGTAATGTTAGCTTGGACGAATTAATCTGTTAATTCGTAATTAAATGTAATCGGTTATATTTAATATCAACAAGATGAATGTGTCATAGTGGTAATAGTGAGGGTACATAAACCAAGAGGTCATAGGTTCGATCCTCACTAGATGACAATTTAACACATTTTATACATTTTTGGAATAACTAAAATAAGGAAATAATACTCCTTATTTCGGTTATATGGGCCGAAAATAAGGAAGAAAATATCTACCCTATTACTAACCTAATTCACGGTTTAAGTAGGTTAGAGGGAGATTATTTTTAGACCTAATTTTTCTACTCATTCTCTTGCCTCTTCTCATCAGTAAAAACACAAAAAACCTAAATTTTTACATAAAATTTTAGATCGATTCTAGCATAATCAATAGGCCATATCTCATATCGTCTTGGGTGCAACTGATAGGCGAATATCTATTTTGATATTGTTCTTAGGCCGTATTTGCTAGGACCGAAGGTTATTTCTGAATCCTTTAATTTTGTTTATGTAATTTTATTTTATGACTAGTATCGTCTTCATTAAATTCGTTATAATCCTTAATAATAAGGGAAGTATACAGATTATTTTCCGCAAGTGGTATCAGAGCCAAGGCCACGAATTTTAATTTTGATGATTTTCATAAAATTGTCTGTAAACAATAATTAGGGTTTGCGAGAAAAAAATGTAATCGGCTGGATTGTTTTTTGAGCCGTGGAATTTTTTTTTTCGTTTCCGTTACTGTTCATGGATGAACAGTAATTTAAAAAAAAAATTTCTGTTTTTTTTTTCCATTCGGTTTTTGCTGAAAAACCGAGAAAAGATTACGGGCTGTTTTTGTTTCTTTTCAGTTTTACCGAGAAAAGATAAAAAATTTTTTTTTTCCTGTTTTGTTACTGTTCACGACAGGGCTGTATAAAAAAAAAATTCTGTTTTTTTTTTGGGTTTTGCCGAGACAATAAAAAAAGTAGTCTTGTTCTTGTTTTGTTTTGGCAAATTAATTATTGTGAAGCGGTTCATAATTATAAGATACCTAATTATTTTTAAGCAGTTTAAAATTTTGACGGATTGAATTCATATTACAAGTTTAATGTGAATTAAGATTAAATTTATAGTGATTATTGAGGAATTGTCACTTAATTTGATCAATTAAATAGGTGGTTTGGATAAATTAATCAACATAATTAAGGAATTGTGTCATGTATGTTTAATTTATTTTTAGTTGATGCATTTTAATTTTGTTGAATGAATCGAATGAATGAATTTTATTTACGTATTTATTTTTGCAATCGGTTGTAAATTGTAATACTTAGTGTGGCCTTAGTCAAATTATGTTTTCGTAATGAAGGAAACATGATTTTTTTTTTATGTAATTATGAGATCTCGAATCTCCTTTATTTTTAGTTTTGGGTTTTGAAATTAGATTGTAATAATTAGGTTTATTATGTAATCTTAATTATTGTAATTTCAAAGAAGACTAAAGATGGAGATTGGAGCTCACTCCCGCTACATGGATCAAGATGGAACATCAAGACAAGCTTCTCGGGTCCAAGGATGGATTCCAAACTTGTATTTAATGTTCATTTTGATAGGATAGGCCACACTAGGACTTTTATTGTTTTTACGTTTTTCATTCTATTGTTTTTCATTCACATGTTAGTTTATGCATCATATTCCGCCTAAAACCAAACCACCTACTACTAAAATGCATGAAAATTGACTCATATAGATTGTATGTTTGTTTTCATGGACATACAGATGTCACACACTTGTTAAGCCATCACCTTAGTTTATTCATTCTCGCATGCTAGATATTAGTTCACTTAAAATGAATTAAAATAAAGTTGATGAGATCTTCCTCTAAAATGGAAATTGAGATTAGTCTTTATAAGGGCAAACAACTATGAATCCCTTCTTCGTCGGTAGGCATAATATGACCCCTTCTACGTTGGGTAAGTAGTTGTGTTGACTTAGTTTACCTCAACATCATAGTCCGAAGAGTTTCTCGTGATTATGATGGACTAAAGATAGAATTTACAGAAATTTATCGACCAAGAATTCTAACGGTAGAATTAGCTAAAAGGTTAGCTTTTCAATTTACAGAGAATTGAGTCTTGGGATCATTTATATAATTCTTGAGGGTGGTCAATTGTATAAATGTTTTGAGTCTTCGCGTTATGACATTAATTCATTAGACTTAAAATCAAAACGATGCACATGCTTATTATTTTTATTCTTCTTTCGCAGAGTAGAACACGATTATTTTTGATAATACTTCGTTACAACAAATGGCCGGAAATAACACAATCCCAATGCCTAGTGCCACACTTGATCGCGCGTCCTGGCTGAAAATATTCATGGACCGATGAATCGGTTCACACGCGTCGAAAAATGACGGGTCCAACTTTTGCGGATCGGGAGGCGGCACTACGGAATGCCGCCATTGCCGACGATAAGCTCAAGTACTTAATCGAGCCAATACCGGTCAACCAGGCCCCAATGCAGAGTCAACGAGTCACTCGCTTATAGTGATTTCGTTATGGAAGCGGGTGCGATAAAGAACGTACTCATCTTTGCAATGGAAACCAATTTGCAGAGACGCTTCATTGCCCAAAGTGCAAACAAGTTTTTCACTACGCTCACTAACGAGTTCTCAAAAGCACCGAGAATCGTTACATATGAGCATACCTGTCGCTTCTTTGATGCGAAACTTCAGAAGGGCCAACCGGTTAGCCCACACATTCTTCACATGATTGAGAATGTCGAGAAGCTGGAGGCACTGAATTGTAAAATCAGTGAGAGCATTGTCATTGACCGAATGCTTCATTCTCTTCACGATGGTTTTGCCCTTTTCAGGGCGAACTATTACATGAATGACTTGAAAAATAGTCCTCATGAGCTACACTCCCTTCTCGTACAGACCGAGAAGGATATGAAATTGAGTGGGAGAATGAAGCAGGATGTTCTCACGATTTACAACAAGGGTAAAGGTAAGGGCAAGGCTCATGGCGACCTAGCTGTAGGTAAGCCAAAGTTTAAGAAGCCAGGAAACGGTAAGAGTGCGCCTGGTGAGACTAGTGGCTCACAGGGCAAGGCAAAGAGCAAGGGTGGTGACATAGAGTGCCACCATTGTCAGAAGACTGGACATTGGAGGAGGAACTGTCCCGTCTACCGTGAGGACATCAAAGCAGGCCGCGTCGTTCCTGTTGGTATGTCATCTTATATTCATATGATTGAGATTAACCATGCATGTTTCGCAACTTAGGTACTAGATACTGGTTGTGGTTCTCATCTGTGTAATCATTTGCAGGGCCTAAAGAACATCATACCTGTGACACCCTCATTTTTAGCAATAAATAAACACGTAAATTCTACAGAAAAACTGACAGGATATGTTTGTAATTGGTTCAACTAGATAAAAACCTGTAATTTCAAAAACTTTTCTAAACCATTCACAAACATTTCCAAATGAAGAGTGCCAAAACCTGCAAATACTAACAAACTAATTTACATATCATAGCTAAAGTCGTGAGAATTAAGTGATACAAACCAAAGTGAAAGAGGGAGACATATGTCCCTTCAAAATATAAACACAACCAAATGTTTAAGGGTTTACTACAAAATATAACCAAACTAAGTCCAAGGTTCTTTTGCTCACTAGCTCGTCCGTGTACCCCATCTAATCATCATCAACCTGTCAATCGCATTTTATACAAACACGAAAGCCACAATTCAGTGGGGAGTAACTTCGAGTCCTCCCAGCCACGAAATGTCATATTTAATGTAACATGTAATGTAACATGTAAACAACATCATAAATAAACTAATTATCGAATATTCTAACATATGAACACTAAACTGACCAAATTAAACTATCATGTGAAACATATAACAAGCAGTAATCCAAACTTTATCAATTGTAACCGGCTTGCATCTCACCTATTACAATTCATAAAATCACCATACAAGAAAGGGCAATATATCAAAGACGGGCATAAGTTCTTAGCACGGTCAATAGTCACTCTGTAACTCGAGTCTATACCACGAGGTAGGGAAGGTAATCGAACCGGTATCTTGGCTCGGAGGTTCTATCAAAACATGGCCAAGACACAACACAACCCTAGTCCTAAATGCTGCAGACCTAGACATGCGGATACACACCACCGCACCCAAGACCCACAATTTTTTTAAAAACAAAGTGAGTACCCTAAGGAGTCCACCAAAGGGTTGGCTAGTACTTAAGTTGACCACTTACCCTCAAAATAAGTAACGAGGTCATGCCCCAACTTGGATATAAACCCACCAAGTCCGGAACACAAAGGCTATTAAGCGGTGCTGAAATATATACTCGCCAAAGACTATAAAGACCTATCTATGACAAACACAACAACCCGCAAGAAGTATTCAATACCAATTCCATTTCAAGCAATATTAACAATATTAAAGGTTTCAGGGAATCTAAGGCCGTTTCTACAATATAAGAAACCATTCAATTCAACCAACAACACATGTGAACTAAAAACATAATAAATGGCCTAAAACAAGAATAAGGCCAATTATCCATTTTTCACAATAATTTTCATCCAATCGAATTTTTACCCGCAACCCCGGTCATGCGCATGTGCACGGGTTCAATCGCGTGACGATCACACAATTGACTCGACATCGATTGATCAAAGGGACTAAGGCTCGATTTTCGGCATAATCATCCAAACATTACAATTATCGCTACAAAATTCACTTTAAGCCTATTCATTACTATTTCATATTATAACCTATCCTAACATGTGCCAACTACCAATATAAACATAACTTTACCATCAACATTATATTTACTACTAACATTATTCATTTCATAAGACTACCCATATGTTACTTATACTAAATATAACATTAATACGCCCTAAACGACGAACAACGCATGAAAAACCGCGAAACAAGAAACGGGCCGACCCGGGCCAACCCCAGGTCGCCAGTGGCCCCGCATTTCTTTGGCCGCCACCCCCACTACCTCCGTTTCTCCGTTTTAGTTCATTTTAACATCGTTTTAAGCATCAATTAATCATTCCCATTTCATTTCCATACTAATATGTGAACTTAACATACAAAAGACATGAATTTAACACATATTTTCATGTGAAACAAACCACTTAAATAACATTTACAAAATCATACAAAAAAGCAAAGAATGTGACATTAATTCGTCGAGTAACTCGAAATATGTTACCTTTAGCAACAAAATGAGCAACTAGCACCTTGAACACCAAACCCTAATGTGCAAACTAGCCACTATCTTCAACTATATACGAGTCTCCAAACTCGTCTTCTAAATCTTCACCTAAATAAACAATAAAAACACAATTATAAGCACTAGTAATCAAAACCCTAAAAATGGTGGACAAAATAAATTTAGGGCAAATGAATTTAGAACATACTAGGATGTTGGAAATGAAGAGAGGATTCCAAATATGTAATCCTTATGAAATTTGGAGTAGAAACGAGTAAATTACGATGAAAATTAGCTTAGAAAAGCTTAGGTTTTGATATAAAATGGTGTTTTTAATTTTAGAATAGTTTAGAATGTCTAAGAAGAATGAAGTGGCAAAAGAAAAATCTAAAGGGAAGGAGGAAGGGGAGGTGAGCCGTGGAAGAGGGGAGAGGAGCGGGTTTTTGGCGGAATTTTATTAGTCGGTTTTGGCTCGTTTCGACAATAATTAGAACCGTTTGTCAAATGCAAATTCCGACATTGCCAAAATTCTTAAACACGAGTTTACAAGAAGATTGAGTACTCATATGACCCATTTCCAAAATCGTTTGCCCAATTTTCAAAAGAATTGCCATTTTTCCCGATATGCCCTTATTTCGAAATAAAATGTTTTTACATGGTTTAAACTATTTTTAAACATTTCGAAACTATCAAAATAAATACTTTACTTCAAAATATAATAGAATTACATTTCATTGAATTATTATTACTTCAAATACATTAATATTAAATTCAACTTGATTAATAAATTACTTTCGCAAAATAATAATAACGGTCCGAAATTACGGGGTGTTACAATCACCCCTCCTTTTAAAAAGTTTCGTCCTCGAAACTTAGAGGAGAAATTATAGTAAACAACATCTTAATAATATAGTTATAATAAAAATATAGGTATCTTTTCAATGAAACAGTGATACTCTTGTTGATCAGACAAGAACATCCACATTTCATATCAAGATATAAAAATATTTCTACACCAATGAATGAGAAAACCCATTATTGGGACGTCACCAACAACGAGATTTAACATTCATTAATGTTAAAATCATTAAAAATCATATAAACGTTTTCAAAATTTTAGTTTAAAGTTCTATAATAGGAATAATATCTTTACTAATTATGATTAAATACGGCTTAGTAACGCGGAAAAAGAGTAAGAAAAAGGAATACCTTACGAGAATAATTCAGGATATTTAGCTAACATAGAAGCTTCAGTCTCCCAAGTCTCCTCTTCGACATTTCCACAACGCCAAAGAACACGGACTAAAGGTACAACTTTGCTCCTAAGTTGCTTGTTGGCTTTTTCAAGAATCCGAATTGGCCTTTCTTCAACCGCCAAGTTAGGCTCCAATTCAAGAATCTCTTCTTAGATGATATGGCTAGGATCACTAATGTACTTCCTCAACTGAGAAACATGGAAGACATTGTGAACCTTGCTCAGATTAAGGGGCAATTCTAAACGGTAAGCAGCAGGACCAATCTTTTCAATCACCCGAAAAGGTCCAATATATTTAGGGCTCAGCTTCCCTTTTACGCCAAACCGTTTCACCCCTTTCATAGGTGACACTTTAAGGAATACTTGATCATCAACCTCAAAAGAAAGTGGTCGACGACGGACATCAGCATATGATTTTTGACGGTCCTGAGCGGCTTTCATCCGCTCCCGAATGATCTTAACTTGTTCAATGGACTCGGTCACCAAATCAGGTCCTAACATTGGAACATTTTGGGTTTGATCCCAACAGACTGGAGTACGGCATTTTCTACCGTACAGAGCTTCATATAGTGCCATTTTAATGGAGGCTTGATAGCTGTTGTTGTAAGAGAACTCAACCAGAGGTAAACATTTCTCCCGGAAGTTTGGAAATCTAAGGCACAGCACGAAGAAGATCCTCTAAAGTTTGAATTGTTCTCTCGGTTTGACCATCAGTGGCGGCGTGAAAAGCAGTGCTCATTAATAGTTTACTACCCAAGGCCTCCTGTAATGCAGTCCAGAAACGAGAACAAAATCGAGGATCCCGATCTGAAACTATATCTTTAGGAACCCCATGATAGCGCACTACCTCATCCACGTAGACATGAGCTAGAACTTCTAAACTCCAGGTCTCTTTGATAGGAATAAACCGAGCACACTTAGTCAATCGGTCCACAACCACCCAAACAGCATTCTTCCCAGTGGAAGTCCTGGGTAAGGCCATCACAAAATCCATGGAAATAGACTCCCATTTCCAAAGAGGAACATCCAAGGGTTGAAGCAAACCCCCGGGCTTTTGATGCTCTATCTTTACTTTCTGGCAGGTGAGGCATTTACTGACATACTCCACAACTTCAATCTTCATCCTAGGCCACCAGAATTGTAATCTCAAGTCTTTGTACATTTTGGTACCTCCCGGATGAACGGAGTAAGGAGAGAGGTGTGCTTCATCAAGAATTCTTTTTCTCAAATCAGCTGCCTCCGGAACATAGATTCTACCATGATAACGAAGATACCCATCATCATCAATCTTACAATCCTTAGCTTGCCCAAGTTGAATTTTAGCTCGAATGTATTTGAAAGTAGGATCATCGGGAAGGCAAGCACGGATCTCACGGTAGAAGTCGAGTTTCCTATTTTGTCATGGCATTAAGATGATTAGAGCCCCTTTTTACAAGGCTTATTCCCAATTTTTGAAGTTCTAAAGCAAGTTCAGGAGGTAATTCCCGAAAAGAATTCAAAGAATGACAAGATTTTCTGCTAAGAGCATCAACCACCACATTAGCTTTTCCTTCGTGATAAATTAGATCGGCATCATAGTCATTCACCAATTCCAACCATCTTCTTTGCCTCATGTTCAGATCTTTTTGGGTAAAGAGGTATTTCAGGCTTTTGTGGTCGGTGTAGATGTTGCAATGGACTCCAATGAGGTAGTGTCTCCAAATCTTCAAAGCATGCACCACCGCAGCTAATTCAAGATCATGAGTCGGGTAGTTAACTTCATGAACTCTAAGCTGTCGAGTGGCATACGCAATGACTTTCCCTTTTTGCATCAAGACACAACCTATACCATGCTTAGAAGCATCACAGTAAACATCAAAGTCCACTCCTTCTTCAGGTAAGGTCAACACCGGAGCGGTAGTCAACCTTTTTTTTCAATTCCTGGAAGGCATTTTCACACTCCTCAGACCACACAAATTTAGACTCTTTCTTTAACAACTGAGTCATCGGTCTAGCAATCTTTGAAAAATCCTTCACAAACCGCCGATAGTAACCCGCCAAGCCAAGGAAACTATGGACTTCAGAAACATTGGTCGGACTTTTCCAATTAACAACGGCTTCAATTTTGGCAGGATCTACCATAACGCCCTCTTTTGAAATGACGTGCCCAAGGAAGGTCACTTTAGGTAACCAGAATTCACATTTAGAGAATTTAGCATACCATTTTTCACGGCGCAGAATCCCCAAAATAGCACGAAGGTGTTTGGCATGTTCTTCTTCAGATTTAGAATAGATCAGGATGTCATCAATGAACACCACAACGCATTTGTCAAGGTGTTCTCTGAAAGTACGGTTCATCCGATCCATGAATCTTTGCCGGAGCATTGGTCAATCCGAATGGCATCACCGTAAACTCGAAATGACCATATCTCAAATCAAGGCGGTTTTAGGAATGTCGCGTCTCGGATGGAATTTGATGATAGCCCGAACGAAGGTCAATTTTAGAAAAAGTGGAAGCACCTCGGAGTTGGTCGAAAAGATCATCAATTCTAGGAAGAGGATATTTATTCTTGATAGTAACCCGGTTAAGTTCACGATAATCTATGCATAACCGCATAGATCCATCCTTCTTTCTTACAAAGAGAATGAAGCACCCCAAGGTGAAGAGCTAGGTCGGATAAAACCTTTGGCAATCAAATCATCCAGTGAGTCTTGACTCTTTCATTTCAGGACGGTGCCCCTATAAGGAGCTTTAGCAATAGGGCGGTACCAGGAATAAGATCAATAGTAAATCCAACTTCCTTTCGAAGGAATTCCGGTAGCTCATCAGAAACACATCAGAAATTCACATACCACAGAACATTCTCTTTAGGAGGCAGAGAGGAAGAATCAAGGAGTCACCATACACAAAAAGGCTTGATGACCCTTTTTCATCGCATTGACAAACTTCATAGCAGAAATTAATTTAGCACCGGTTTGTCTTTTAACCACTTGATAAGACACACGGTGACCTGAAGGGCTTGTAAGAATTATTTTCTGATCCCGACATTCAAATCGAGCATGATAAGTATGTAACCAATCCATGCCCAAAATGAGATCATATTCTTCAAGCGGAAATCGGAAGAGATTTGCTGGAAATATAAATCCCGCAATAGAAATAGGAACTCCCGGATAGATTTTAGAACAGGAAAAGACATCACCAGAGGGTAAGGATATAGATGTGCTTTCTTCATGTGATGATTCAAGTGATAACTTATCGGAGAGTTTCATTGAAATAAAAGATAAAGAGGCACCCGTATCAAATAGTACCAAACAAGGAACATCAAAAATAGAAAATGTACCAGTAATGATATCAGGGTGTGCCTCAGCTTCTGCTCGGCTCATGATAAAAATCCGGCCTTTCGGCCTCTCTAGGGCAGCAGGAGTAGTAGGAGCCGTCACCTTCTTCTCCGGGCAAACATTAGCCTTGTGGCCCGATTTGTTGCAAGAAAAGCATATGATAGGATCAACGAAGCATTTACCAGGATGTGCTGGTTTCTTGCAGTTATAGCACACTCGGTCTTTAGCACCTTTATTGTTGTTAAGAGCTGAAGATTGACCACCCCGGTTAACTTGCACAGTAGGATCAAATCTCCTCTTGTTTGGGTAAGAGGGAGAAGAGGTGAACCTGGGTGAAGGAGTATAGGGCCTAGAAGATGGATATAAAGGCCTCTTGCCAAGACTGGAACAGTTTGCACGAGCTTCATTTTCAATGTCTTTCAGGGAATTCTCAGCCCATAAAGCATCATTGTAAATTGAAACAAAGCTGGTGGAGTCCCGTCGGACCATGCTTTTGATTTTAGGAGAGAGCTTTTCAAGATAAAAGAAAGCTTTTTCATTGTCATCCTTCACCAATCTAGTAGCATAATGAGCCAACTCGTTGTATTTATCGTGAAGGCACGAAGAACAGAAGGCTTCCTTGCTTTAATTCCATGAATTCCTTCAACTTCTGCTGTTTAAGTTCTTGCGGATAGAATCGGGCCTCCACTAATTCCTTGAAACGTTCCCAGTCAAAACCCGGTTTAGATGAAACAGTAGGCCCAGTCATAGACCACCATCGATCTGCTTCTCGTACTAGGAAGTGAGATGCCAGCTTCACTTTATGTTCCTTCTGAACATCATACAACGAAAAGCTTTTCTCTAACTCTCGAAACCACACCGCAAGAGCAACTGGATCAATTTCTCCACCATAAGTGGGAGTGTTGTTTCGGGTTAATTGATTAGCCACCCAAGTATAGGTGCCTGGAGTACCCTCAGGAGGCGGGGGAGGAGGAGGAGCTTGTTGATTCTGCTGATTTTGTTGGTTTTGGAGGATTAGAGTAAGAGCTTGTAAAATAGCATCATCAACTCTCCTTGGTGGAGCCATCTTGCAAAAGAGAAAATTTAATTAGTACCTAACAATTAGCAATCACAAACAGGCTACCACATAAAATCCTAAACCTACCCATCCTACCCATCTCTCAAGTTTATTATTTAAAGGTCAAGTGATTTTAAGTGGGGTGCACAAACGTGCGTCGGGAGCAACAAGCTCTGATACCAACTGTGACACCCTCATTTTTAGCAATAAATAAACACGTAAATTCTACAGAAAAACTGACAGGATATGTTTGTAATTGGTTCAACTAGATAAAAACCTGTAATTTCAAAAACGTTTCTAAACCATTCACAAACATTTCCAAATGAAGAGTGCCAAAACCTGCAAATACTAACAAACTAATTTACATATCATAGCTAAAGTCGTGAGAATTAAGTGATACAAACCAAAGTGAAAGAGGGAGACATATGTCCCTTCAAAATATAAACACAACCAAATGTTTAAGGGTTTACTACAAAATATAACCAAACTAAGTCCAAGGTTCTTTTGCTCACTAGCTCGTCCGTGTACCCCATCTAATCATCATCAACCTGTCAATCGCATTTTATACAAACACGAAAGCCACAATTCAGTGGGGAGTAACTTCGAGTCCTCCCAGCCACGAAATGTCATATTTAATGTAACATGTAATGTAACATGTAAACAACATCATAAATAAACTAATTATCGAATATTCTAACATATGAACACTAAACTGACCAAATTAAACTATCATGTGAAACATATAACAAGCAGTAATCCAAACTTTATCAATTGTAACCGGCTTGCATCTCACCTATTATAATTCATAAAATCACCATACAAGAAAGGGCAATATATCAAAGACAGACATAAGTTCTTAGCACCGTCAATAGTCACTCTGTAACTCGAGTCTATACTACGAGGTAGGGAAGGTAATCGAACCGGTATCTTGGCTCAGAGGTTCTATCAAAACATGGCCAAGACACAACACAACCCTAGTCCTAAATCTGCGCAGACCTAGACATGCGGATACACACCACCGCACCCAAGACCCAATATTTTTTTAAAAACAAAGTGAGTACCCTAAGGAGTCCACCAAAGGGTTGGCTAGTACTTAAGCTGACCACTTACCCTCAAAATAAGTAACGAGGTCATGCCCCAACTTGGATATAAACCCACCAAGTCAGGAACACAAAGGCTATTAAGCAGTGAACATATACTCGTCAAAGACTATAAAGACCTATCTATGACAAACACAACAACCTGCAAGAAGTATTCAATACCAATTCCATTTCAAGCAATATTAACAATATTAAAGGTTTCAGGGAATCTAAGGCCGTTTCTACAATATAAGAAACCATTCAATTCAACCAACAACACATGTGAACTAAAAACATAATAAATGGCCTAAAACAAGAATAAGGCCAATTATCCATTTTTCACAATAATTTTCATCCAACCGAATTTTTACCGCAAGCGGTCATGCGGCAGTGCACGGGTTCAATCATGGCCGACCAGTCACACAATTGATCGACATCGATTCATCAAAGGGACTAAGGCTCAGTTTTCGGCATAATCATCCAAACATTACAATTATCGCTACAAAATTCACTTTAAGCCTATTCATTACTATTTCATATTATAACCTATCCTAACATGTGCCAACTACCAATATAAACATAACTTTACCATCAACATTATATTTACTACTAACATTATTCATTTCATAAGACTACCCATATGTTACTTATACTAAATATAACATTAATACGCCCGAAACGACGAACAACGCATGAAAAACCGCGAAACAAGCAACGGGCCAACCCGGGCCAACCCCAAGGCTGCCGTGGGCCTGCCGGGCCTGCTGGGCCGCCACCCCCACTACCTCCGTTTCTCCGTTTTTGTTCATTTTAACATCGTTTTAAGCATCAATTAATCATTCCCATTTCATTTCCATACTAATATGTGAACTTAACATACAAAAGACATGAATTTAACACATATTTTCATGTGAAACAAACCACTTAAATAACATTCACAAAATCATACAAAAAAGCAAAGAATGTGACATTAATTCGTCGAGTAACTCGAAATATGTTACCTTTAGCAACAAAATGAGCAACTAGTACCTTGAACACCAAACCCTAATGTGCAAACTAGCCACTATCTTCAACTATATACGAGTCTCCAAACTCGTCTTCTAAATCTTCACCTAAATAAACAATAAAAACACAATTATAAGCACTAGTAATCAAAACCCTAAAAATGGTGGACAAAATAAATTTAGGGCAAATGAATTTAGAACATACTAGGATGTTGTAAATGAAGAGAGGATTCCAAATATGTAATCCTTATGAAATTTGGAGTAGAAACGAGTAAATTACGATGAAAATTAGCTTAGAAAAGCTTAGGTTTTGATATAAAATGGTGTTTTTAATTTTAGAATAGTTTAGAATGTCTAAGAAGAATGAAGTGGCAAAAGAAAAATCTAAAGGGAAGGAGGAAGGGGAGGTGAGCCGTGGAAGAGGGGAGAGGAGCGGGTTTTTGGCGGAATTTTATTAGTCGGTTTTGGCTCGTTTCGACAATAATTAGAACCGTTTGTCAAATGCAAATTCCGACATTGCCAAAATTCTTAAACACGAGTTTACAAGAAGATTGAGTACTCATATGACCCATTTCCAAAATCGTTTGCCCAATTTTCAAAAGAATTGCCATTTTTCCCGATATGCCCTTATTTCGAAATAAAATGTTTTTACATGGTTTAAACTATTTTTAAACATTTCGAAACTATCAAAATAAATACTTTACTTCAAAATATAATAGAATTACATTTCATTGAATTATTATTACTTCAAATACATTAATATTAAATTCAACTTGATTAATAAATTACTTTCGCAAAATAATAATAACGGTCCGAAATTACGGGGTGTTACAATACCTCTCGAAAAAGGTGATGTGGACCTGCGTGTCGGGAATGGAGCACGAGTTGCTGCTGTCTCGAAGGGAACATATGTAATCCAACTCCCTAGTGGTTTTGAGTTATTTTTAAATAACTGTTACTATGTAACCAGTTTGTCTAAGAACATTTTGTCTGTTTCCGTACTTGCTAAAGACGGTTTTGCATTTTCAATAAAGGATAATAGCTATATTTTCTCTTTCAATGAAATGATTTATGGCAAAGCAGTTTCCATGAATGGAATTTATATCTTAGACCAAACCACAGAAGTATTACACGTGAATAATAAGAAAATAAAGGTTGGTGACAAAGATCAAACCTATCTATGGCATTGTCGAATGGGACACATAAATGAGAAACGCGTGAAGAAACTCGTCGATAATGGGACTATTCCCGCATTCGATTTTTCTACATATGGCATGTGTGAATCATGTCTTATTGGCAAGATGACTCGAATCTCCTTCAAAGGTGTTGGAATGCGCGCTAGTGACCTATTAGGACTCATACATACTGATGTTTGTGGACCTATGTCAATTACCGCTAGAGATGGCTATAGATATTTTATCACTTTCACGGACGATTTGAGTAGATACGGATATGTCTACTTAATGAAGCATAAAAGTGAGTCCTTTGAGAAATTCAAGGAATACCAGAACAGGGTACAGAACCAACTAGGTAGAAAGGTTAAAGCACTCCGTTCAGATCGGGGTGGCGAATATCTTTCAAATGAGTTTGATCAACACCTGAAAGACTGTGGAATCGTTTTGCAGTTAACTCCACCTGGAACACCTCAATTAAATGGTGTGTCCGAACAAGGAAATCGAACCTTACTTGATATGGTTCGATCCATGATGAGTCACACGGTAGTGCCTGATTCATTATGGGGTTTTGCTCTTTTGTCAGCTGCTCTTATACTTAACCGAAGTCCGTCTAAAGCTGTCGACAAGACTCCATATGAAATGTGGAAGGGAACGGTCCCTAACTTGTCCTTTATTCGGGTTTGCGGCAGCGAGGCTTATGTCAAGTGGAGACACGAGGATAAACTCGGCCCGCGATCGGTCAAGACATACTTTATAGGTTATCCAAAAGGAACATTTGGTCATTACTTCTATTCGCCTACCGAACATCGAGTTTTTGTTGCGGCTAGTGCGACGTTCTTAGAGAAAGAATTTCTCGAGAACAAGAGGAGTAATAGAACCTTCGAGCTATCGGAGATTCCAGAACCAACAACCGAGGAACGGATGGAGGAAGTTGTTCCTCTAACTGATGATACGGTTAATATTCCTGAGGAACCTAGGAGGTCGGGTAGAGTCTTTCATCCTCCGGACAGATACATTGGTATGGTCGAGGAGAATGACGTTTTACTCCTAGAGAGTAATGAACCCGTCACCTATAAAGGTGCTATGACCTGTTCCGACTCAAAGCTATGGCTCGAAGCCATGCAATCCGAGATGGACTACATGTATGAGAATAACGTATGGGATCTAGTTGATTTACCTAATATGGTAAAACCTCTACAGTGCAAATGGCTTTACAAGATAAAGCGTTCTTTAGACGCGCAACCAGATACCTATAAGGCACGACTTGTGGCAAAAGGTTTCACTCAAGTGCACGGACTGCATTATGATGAGATTTTTGCACCTGTATTCATGCTACGTTCCATTCGGATAATCTTAGCGATAGCCGCATTTCATGATTATGAAATTTGGCAAATGGATGTGAAAACCGCCTTCTTAAACGGTTATTTGGAGGAAGAGTTGTACATGGTGCAACCCGAAGGTTTCATAGATCCTAAACATCCTAAGAAAGTATGCAAGCTTAAGCGTTCTATTTATGGATTTAATCAAGCTTCTCGGAGTTGGAATCATCGTTTCGACCAGGTGATAAAAGAGTATGGTTTCACTCGATCGGTCGAGGAACCATGCTTATATATCAAGTCGAGTGGGAGCAAGATTGTTTTTTTGATATTGTATGTCGATGACATACTCTTGATTGGGAATGACATTCCTCTCTTATCTTCGGTTAAAGAATGGTTGAAGAACCATTTCCAGATGAAAGATCTGGGTGAGGCACATCGCATTTTGGGAATCCGTATCTACCGAGATAGATCACGACGGACGTTATCACTTAGTTAGGAGTCTTATTTGGATAAGATTCTTGAGAAGTTCAACATGACCAACTCCAAGAAGGGAAACCTTCCAATGACGACTGGGATGTAGTTGAGCAAGTCTCAGTCACCCACGACGCCTGAAGGGATTGAGCGCATGAGTCGTGTTCCTTATGCATCTGCAATAGGATCGATCATGTATGCCATGATGTGCACACGTCCAGACGTGCCATATGCATTGAGTATGACGAGTCGGTACCAAAAGACTCCAGGTGAAACACACTGGATAGCTGTCAAAAACATCCTCAAGTACCTACGGAGGACTAAGGATTGGGTATTGACTTATGGAGGCGATACTAAGCTATGCGCAATCGGTTACGCAGATGCTAGCTTCCAAACGGAACGAGATGACTCAAAATCTCAGTCCGGGTTCGTCTTCACTCTTAATGGTGCTGCGGTCAGCTGGAAGAGTTCCAAACAGAGTGTTGTAGCAGATTCTACTACTGAATCCGAGTACTATGCCGCTTTGGAGGCAGCAAAGGAAGCGATATGGATGCGTCAATTCTTATAAGGACTTACAGTAGTTCCTAGTTCGAATGACCTGATCACCATCTATTGTGACAATAGAGGTGCCATCTTCCAGGCTAAGGAGCCAAAGTCTAGCAACAAATCTAGACATGTACATCGGAAAGCTCACCTGATCCGTGATTACGTGGAGCAAGAGGAGATAGTGATAGACAAGATTGCGACGGATGATAACATCGCGGATCCTCTCACTAAACCATTGAATTATGATAAGCATGTAGGGCACGTTAATTCCATGGGAATTAAACGTGTTCCTGAGTTGTAGTACTTGATTATGGATTTGATACATTATCTTTTTCATATACTATTTATAACTTCATCGTTTTATTATAATATTTTGTTTTTCATGTGGATTGTACTGACAACACTGAACGCCACAAAGTGAACTGAATTACATTATAGTTGTTTTGGTCCGTAATTGCCAATGTGAGCTGATAACTCCGGCTATTATAATGTGCAGTCGATTGATGGTGGGTTCAACGAGCCATAAGTCAAACGGTTGACTGATCGATCACAGATGCGAGATTATAACGATACCTCGTAGGACAACTTTTTGTGACAACGTAATGGAGTCCTAAATGTTTAAAAACATTCGGTGCCAGGCCGTGAATAGGACATCCATTGTGTTCCTAGAGTCGATTCTTTTGACTATCGACTGTCTCTTGAGATTAAGGCAGTTTTTGGGTGACTTTGGTTTCTTTCTCACGGTCTGCCGTAACGGGAGGCTAAGTATATTTTTTCTGGGTCATTTCATACCGTGCTTACATCTGCAGGATTCGAGTTGAGGAAAATATCCAACCCTTATCAGGTATATTTATTTCTCACGGCCACTCGAGGAGTTGTAACTGAAATGCATGGCCATGCTCGAATGTTGATTCGCATATCAGTTAAGTTACTCTCTAGTCGGGGAAACCACTCTTGATATTGATCGCTTGTAAAATACGACCTTTGTGAATACGGATTTGCAAATTGTTTTACATTGAGTGGGAGAAATTTTAGGATATGAGAATCGGTTATCGCACATACACTTGTGAGGACAAGTGGAAGTTTGTTGGAGCTTGTGTCCTCCACAAATTAGTGTGATAACATTTGTAAATCTCTTACAGGTTCACAAGGGTATACTTCGTATATTTAATCAGTTGATTAACGTTTATCTAATAACGGTTGGCTTGCTAGAAAGTTTGACGTTATTATCATACAGATGGCGGTGATCAACTGGTCCCTAAAGGTCACACCTATATGATGTGTTTGAGAGATGTGGTTATAGAAATATGATCACATTGATGCCTAATATGACTAAACAGTTAGTCAATGTGTTGATGAGACAATTATTTAATGAAGATTAAATAAAATTAGTTGAGACGAATTAACTGTCAATTCGTAAATTGAATATAATAAGTTATATTTAATTAAATGTATGTAATGTTAGCTTGGACGAATTAATCTGTTAATTCGTAATTACATGTAATCGGTTATATTTAATATCAACAAGATGAATGTGTCATAGTGGTAATAGTGAGGGTACACAAACCAAGAGGTCATGGGTTCGATCCTCACTAGATGACAATTTAACACATTTTATACATTTTTGGAATAACCAAAATAAGGAAATAATACTCCTTATTTCGGTTATATGGGCCGAAAATAAGGAAGAAAATATCTACCCTATTACTAACCTAATTCACGGTTTAAGTAGGTTAGAGGGAGATTATTTTTAGACCTAATTTTTCTACTCATTCTTTTGCCTCTTCTCATCAGTAAAAACACAAAAAACCTAAATTTTTACAGAAAATTTTAGATCGATTCTAGCATAATCAATAGGGCATATCTCATATCGTCTTGGGTGCAACTAATAGGCGAATATCTATTTTGATATTGTTCTTAGGCCGTATTTGCTAGGACCGAAGGTTATTTCTGAATCCTTTAATTATGTTTATGTATTTTTATTTTATGACTAGTATCGTCTTCATTAGATTCGTTATAATCCTTAATAATAAGAGAAGTATACAAATTATTTTCCACAGTATTTGCATATAGTATAGTTTGCATGTAGTGTAGAATTTTTGAAAATTTTTGAGAGAAATTTTTGCTTTGTGCTTGCTTGTAGCTTACTTTCCTCTTTGCTTATCCTAATAGTAGCTTTTTGCTAATGATTTATTCTTTCATGATGGGATAATAGCTACATGGGGATGTATTGACATAGTAGGTGAGAAATGGAAAATGAACCAAATAGGCTTGATCTTGACTTGTGACAAGCTACAAAATTGTAAGGTAGAGCCTCTTTTGACCGATGTATCCATATTCGGTCTCTCTTAGGTGAGTGTAGGTGTCTGCTTATAATGTGTGTTTCATCAAAACGCACAAGTATGGTTCTCATGTCATCTCTTGGTAAGCATGCATTCATTTGTTATAGCATTTTGGAGCCATTCACATGATATATTTGCCTTTTTGACCCCTTCATAAACATTTTTCCTAGCTATATTATAACTTGCCTACCCTTGTTGAGCTAGTAGCTTTGTTTTGTTTTGTTTTAGTGCTCAATTGGGATTTGTTTAAAAATTGTGGAAATCATGTGAGCTTGATCTTAATGCTTAAGAAGAAATATGAAAGAGAAAGATGAAAGAAAAAAAACAAGATGATGAAAAATGAAAAAAATCAAGCAATGAATGAAAAAAAAAAGAAAAAAAAAGCATTGAAAAAGAAGTATGCATTGAAAAGAAAAGAAAAAAGAAGAAGAAGAAAAGATGTGAGAAATTCTCAAGCATTATTCATATATATTTTGGAGAATTTTCTTATGATTTGAATTGCAAAATTGGGTTAGAATTGAGATTGAGCACCTTTACATTTTGGTAGTTGCTAGCTTGACTTAGCTCCACATTACCATAACTCTTGTGTTCCCCTTTCTTACCCATGTTTATTTGCCTTCTTCCCACTTATTTGGCTTCTTTATCATGCTTACATTTGATTGTTTTGGCTCACTAGTTTTGATATGTTTACCATATTAGATTGCGGGCACATTGTTATAAGTTGAGGATAGTTGAGTATTCACAAAATTATCCTATCACATATAAAAGAGTTTGAGTGCCCCGTGAGAGTCCATAAGTCAAAAGATCATGCAAAAGCTTAAGAGGTTCATTTCAAGTTTTCCATGCTAAGCCGTCATGTAAATCTCATCCATGTTTTGCTTTGTCCCTTGCTGATACGGTCGTTTCTGTACCAAAAATAAATACCTAGCTACTACTAACAGAAGTCAGTGGTAAGTAGGGTCGATCTCCACAGGGAGGCGGTTTACTATCTACTTGTTTATTCTATCTGTCTAATGTCACAATTGGGGGTTTGAAATGTTTTGACTAAACTAATGAGGCTAAAGGCAAGAGGGAAATGAATAAGAGGAAATAAAGGAGAAATGCAAGGGTAAAACAGATAAAAGAGAGAAATATGCTAGGAATCGGTCTACCGTGGCAGCTACACTATCGGGTCAACTGAGTCGATTAAATTATTGATAAGAAGAGCGAGGTCGTCACCTTTCGGTCCTTAAACCTACGATTATCACTACTACAATTTAAGGCAAAGAGAACGCCCCTTCAAGAACGGTTGATAACGGAACCGGTCTCTTTGTTATTTTTAGTTTGGCGGGCATATAGGATTCCAATAGAGAACGGTTGTTTGTTCAAACCGTTCTCTTACATTAACAAAGAGAACGGTTAGGTTTGACCAACCGTCTTAAAATATAAAAGAGACCGGTTATATATCCAGAACCGTTCTCCTTGATAAAACAAAGAGCACGTTCCCTATCCTTGGCCGTTCTCTATTAAATCCCTAAAGATATGGCTGTATCTATTAACTTGTTCATTCACAATCATCCATTTCACATAATCTCCCAACAACACAGGCGACTTGCTACTACCCCAATATCGACTTCACTCTCAACGCCGGCGACCTGCTACCCCAACAGCGACGACGCTTCGATCTGCGCTCCCAACGCTGACGACCTGCTACCATCAACTGTTTCTCTCCCTATCTCTTTTCTCTCTCAACTCTTACCCATCCCGCATCTCAACTCTTTTTCATCCCGCGTCTCTAAACACAGGTATAACTATAATTACAAAGCTCTCAATCTTTCAATGAATTACCTAATGAATTGTTATTTTGACTAATTAAATTAGAGTTTTGAAAGATATTGATTCTCTAGGGTTAGGTTTAGATAATTTTGATTAGATTAGGTTTGAAGGTTAATTTCCTTAGGGTGAACTTGTTTACTGGATTAATTTTAGCTTATGTGCAGTGCATATTAATGTTTTGATTATTTAGGATTAGATTTGTCTATTATGCGAATTCAGATGATTTTGTTGATGTAGCAGTGATTTGTTTTGCCCATATTTGCACCTCAATATCCTGTTCAGATTTAATGAATGTTTCGTTTAGGTATTTAACTAATGTGCTTCCAAATTAGTGCGAAATTCTTAATTAACCTGAAACAGACCGAATCACAGCACACTACTACAAAATCGATCTATTGCAACATTTTGTGTGCAACGCTTTGCAATTGTGTTGCAATTTTGAGAAGGGATTTTATGTATGCAGCATTTTGCCCAAAAGTGTTGCAAATACCAATATAATGCATCATTTTTTTAAAAGTGTTGCATTTTATAGTCAACAATGTAACTTTTTTTTGTAAGTGTTGCATTTTTCAATATAGCAATATTCCATACTACTTGTGACATAATAATAAAGACCAGAAAATTGAAACTTGTAACAATAATTTAGTAGTTTACTTAAAACTCACAATCAAATAAATCCAAACTAATTCAATAGAAAGCAAGAAGGCTTTTTTGGTCTTAAATCCTCCTCTTACTTCACATTATTTGACCCTTAAAATTAAGTGGCGTAAATGTCGTAATATCACACGATCGACATCTTTGTCCTAACTCAACTCGTACCCGAAAAGAACACAATTTATCTGGCATAGATTCAATCACTTGTAAAAAAACCGCTATCATGTCCATCTATTGCGGTCATTCTAATAATTGACGAAAGTAACTGATAAAATACTATGTGCATCGGTCTTAATTAAGAATAGATGTGATAAAAAAAATATGTCACAATTCTATATAAAAACCTCCATTATAAATCTTTTAGGACAATTTTATTTACAACGAGGTGAAGTATAAAAATATAAAATATAAAAAAATCCCACACATCTTAATTTGGTCGCAAATTATTATTTTAAATGGACTATTTTCCATTGGAAATCAGACAAA
The DNA here is from genome assembly GCF_048544455.1 of Silene latifolia. Classification (NCBI taxonomy): domain Eukaryota; kingdom Viridiplantae; phylum Streptophyta; class Magnoliopsida; order Caryophyllales; family Caryophyllaceae; genus Silene; species Silene latifolia. The sequence goes on along the minus strand of NC_133530.1, from coordinate 22,426,762 downwards.
TCAAATATAGTCATTTCACGATAAAATATTACTCTATTTTCTGATAAAATAATATCCGTCTACAAGACTTACTGAATTCTCTTAATGATGACTTAAGCGTTAAAGTAAATGGATCTATCTCCTCTTTTTCTCAAACATGGGGGTAAGTAATAGGTTAGATTGTTTAGAAGGAGCAGCCCTTCATTTGTTCAATCTCTCGCATCTCGATTTCTGGACTAACCCCTTTTTGCATCTCTTATACAATAACTTTGTCATGCTGCCGCTTGAGCTTCCACATGCTTCCGCCTACGCTTCAGCTTATCAGCCCCTTTATCCAACTAGCACGAGGTACTTTACCTTATCGCTTCGTATTTGTTAATTGCACAACTTTTTTATTAAATTTCAGAAACATTGTTGTGAGTTATTTTTTCGAAAATAGGATTTAATTGGTCTACTAATACTTCCAAATGAATTGAATTAGAGTTTGAATGTCTATGAACTAGGATTCGGATGAAAATTGGGCCTGTTTTATATAAATCAAATTAGGGTTAGAGTAAAGTGTAATTGTTGTTTTTTGATACTATTGATTAAGAATTGATGTTAAAATTGAGTAGATAATGAATTTGGCGTCTGATTAAGAGAGAAGTCTTGAGTCGAATGAAAAAGTTTGATTAATTTGTGTTGCTGCTATGAGGTAGATATAATGCCAATACAAGATGCAGTACAAAATGTGAGAACTTTCCATGGCTAAAGGCAGATGTAATGTTGTACTATGAGGCTTGCTGTTTGCTTTCTTTGGTGTGGCTCGATTAAAAAAAATGATAGGATACGGAATTGATTCTTTTATGAGAATGCTTGTACAATCAAAATAACAAGTTTGCTTATTTGGTTTAGGAGTCTGACCTATTGAAGAGGAATGAGAGGATCAATAGCTTAATGTTTTGACTACAATGATTTTGTTTACTGGTAAGCTGTTTCATTACTAAGCACCAGTGATCACCTTCTACCTATCATTCAATCGCGGTAACATGAATGTAAGCATAACTAGTGAGTTCATAATAAATGTTTCTAGAATGGTAGGTCCAAAGTTGAGACGTTGAGCAATGTGTAAACTGTAAAGGCTATGGTGATCGCAGAAAGGTATAACTAAGTAATTATTTATTCAGTCCCATTATATTGTCTAGCCTAACGTATTTATCTCACATTCTTGAAAATGAGACTAAGTACGGAGTAATATAGCTATTGTTTAAGAAGTTAAATTGCATAATTAAGTTGATCGGGGTATCACTTTACGTTTGTTTGTTGCTTATCAAAATACAAATACTGAAACTGAAAGAACCGAATCGTACCAAGCTACACTAGAATAAACATTGCGATGAATGGTCCTATTCTAGAGTTCCTTGCTTAAGGAGAAAAGTTTAGTTGTCTCAACTCCTCTATGTTACTCCTTGATATCAGATTGCTTCATATTGATAAGTTTTGTTTAAATTGGATCGTGGCAAAGAAGGCCACTCGCCACTTACAATACCCGTCGCGTATTTAATTGGTCCGCAAAGGATTCAACCCGCCGCCGGTTAAAATGAATTCAAGGCGGCCACCGCACCGCATCCGATGTGCTGGCTTAGCCCACGACACGTGCCCTTGGGGGCCGAGGCCCCTACTGTGGGTCGGCAATCGAACGGCGGGTTATATTTAGACTGTTGGTTTGCTATGCTCTGCTTCTAAATCCAAATTCCTGATGAAGATTGCTCTTCTACCCAATTGTTATATCTGTTTTACAAGTAAATTTTGTGTTACTTCGGCATTTATAACTAAATTTGTGTGTAGGTACTGTATATCTTCCAAATGAATAGGAGGTGTCTTTGAAAAGACTATCTGTCGAATATGTTCAAGTTAATTAACGTAGACCAAATGTAAGGCACTATCACTAAATAGCTGGAATAGAGTAAGTCTGAACCTCTTATAATATCTCATTTATAGATTGATAATGTTCAGGATTTAAAGCATAAAAAATAATGCAATTCAAGTATTTCGGCTGATCAGTATTTGCATTCTCGTCAGTTTTGTGCAGCACCTGTTTTTTGGCCTGATCAGTATTTGCATTCTCGTCAGCTTTTGCATCAGGCTTTATTTTGGCCTGTTTTTTGTCGGAGTAGATATAACATATGTATATGGGTTTGGTTTTGTTTTAATGTCCTTGCCAGCCTGATGGGAGCGTATTATGCGGGTATTATATTTGTCGATATATGTTGGAGCTAATCAAAGGAAGACATATTAATATTACCCCAAATGTATGTATTTTTTTCTTCATTTCAATTATTTTCATCGCTTTGCTTATTATAATCTCCATCTTATTAATTGCTTTACTTTACACGTCATATATATAGTGTATTAACTAAATTTTTGGATGTCCTATATATATAGTTCATGCTTAACGCCCCAAAGACATATACGGTTGAGCAAATCGACGAGGTGCGGAATATTTGGGTTGAATTCACACTCAATTTTAAGCCGAAAAGTAATGGTGGATGAAGCCGATTACAATTTCTTGATGTTCAATTATTTTTGCACTTACATGCTACTAAGTAATAACGATTCAAGGATTTTTATTTATATGCGCTATTACAAACATTAAACGATGTATATTTTTTCAAGGATTTGTCCTTGTTAATTCTAATAAAATTTGTTGCGTAAAATATGCTGGAGTTTCTGAATTTTAATGCAGGTTTAATTCTTATATGAGCTATATATACGATTCAATCGTGTAGGAATTACGATGAAAGGAAATATAAAAAAAAAACACTTTTCAAAGAGAACGGTTAATCGTTAAACCTGTTCTATTTGAAATGGTAAAACAATGGCGCCAGATGGTATATCAAAGAGCACGCCTTAACAAACAGGACTGTTGTATCATCCCCCGTTCTCTTTGAAAAGGTTCAACAATGGCGCCAAACACATATGTCAAAGAGAACGCCTTAACAAAGAGCCCGGTCCCCTTTTACACCCGTGCTGTTTGAAATATCAATGAGAGCGGTTCCCATTAGCAACCGTGCTATTTGAAATAACAACGAGTACGGGTTGACCATTTACCAACCGTTCTCATATGTCAAAGAGAACGCTTGGCCACAGGCCGGTTGAAATACGCATTTAGAACGGTGCTTGACCGTTCTCCTTAATGGTTATTGTAGTAGTGTATACCCTTTCGGTCTCTAATCGCCCTAGGGTCTCCCTAACTTAGCTTTCGCCCTAATTAGGTATCACCTATTGTAATTAAGCAAGCCTTCCCTTCCAATCTTTCGATCCAGGTCGGGGGTAACTAAATAAATCGGTCTCCTGCATGCATTCATTCAACCAAATCACAATTATATTGCTTAACACAATTCTTATCGCAAAACTAATCTAATCATGTCAATCCTAACATATTGCTACCACGGCTTCCCTAGTCCTAACATATTAAGGGACTTAGCTAAACATAATTAAATAAAGAACATGAAATAGAGAAGAAGTAATAAACATAAACATAAATTAAGGAGGAAAAGAAAGGGAAAGAAGTAATTACTGAAATAAATCCGGAAAGAAAGTAACAATAGCAAAGTAACAGTGTATTGTGTGTGGGAGAGTTACAAATGACGTCTCCCCTTCCTATTTATAAGAAAAATAGGATTTTATTCAACCTAATGACGGATTTAAGCTAAAAGCCCAAGCCCGTAAGAGAAACCACTCGATCGAGTGATTTAAAACCATTCGATCGAGTAAACTAAAGCTTAAAACACTCGATCTAGTAGAAAATCTACTCGATCGAGTAAATCAATAAATGCAACTACTCGATCGAGTAGAAAAAGGACTCGATCGAACAAAATTCTACTCGATCGAGTACTTTCCAGCAACAGTTTCCTGCTTTGCGCACTGAACTTCAAACGGCTGCCATTTCTTTGTTACTTGGACAAACAGGATGATTCCGGTGGCGTTGATAAGTTAAGAGGACAAGCTTTCATCTACAATTGGAATCACCTGAATATCAGTTGTAGAACTCGAGATATGGCTCTCCAAAGTAGGCACTAGCAATTTGAAGTTCTTCCTTTGCTCGCCTAGCTATCTTTCTTCTTTGCGCATCTCAAAATAGCTACATTCCCGCTCCAAATTCACTCTTCCTCCAAATTCATGCGAAAAGGATGGTAAAAGGCTTGATTTCACTACTTTTAGGTCCATTCCTACAAATAAGACAAAATAACCCAAAGTAGCATATTCGGGGCATTTCGTAGCATAAAGCTACGATAAAAGCGTAGAAATACGTGCATAAATAGGCTAAAAAGACTATATAAAATGCATTTATCAAATCTCCCCAAACCAAACCTTTACTCGTCCTCGAGTAAACTAAAATACAACTAACGGAACAGAAAAGATAACTCAGAGCTAGCTACAAATGTCCACTTAAACCAATTTAATGCAAGCAACTAACACTTATAGCAAACAGTCAAATGCAAACGAGTTGTAAGATGTTTATAATAAAGCTGAACCGTCGACCTTGCAAGACCTTTAATAATGGACTCTCACGGGTCACTCTTCTCTCATGAAGCAAAGGGTGAACATATATATGTAAGAGAGAAAGAAAAATAGTCGCTCACCTAGACTACGACCCACATAAACATGCATGCAACTAATATGATAGACAATTCTAGCTACCGTACACACATTCCAACCAAACAAGGTCCTGTCACAGCCGAGGGCTTACAAAATTATGGTAAAGTGAGGCAATGGGTAAGAAAAGGCAAAAAATTTATGGGAATGTGGAGGTATAGGTGATCAAGCTAGTACCTAAACAAAACCATATAACAACATCCATTCTCACTCAATTATGAATTAAGCACATATGCCCTTCATTTGGCACAAAACTCACCAAACCGAACTGAAGATACTCCTCAATAAATATAGATAAAGTATAGGAGTGAAACCGTCAACCAATCAACATCTTTTTTTCTTTCTATTTTTTTTTTCGGTTTCTTCTTTTTTCTTTTCTTTTCCTGTTTTTTTTCGAATTCCTTTTTCAAATTCTTTTTTTCCTTTTTTTCATCATCCTCCCTTTCTTCATAGATTACCAACTCCGAATCATCAAATACAAGCCAAACTTGGCACAATGAAAAATATACCGCAAAACATACACTAAACTAGCTTGACAAGGCAGGCTGAATTTGGAATGTAGCTAAGGGTCAACAGGCAAATTTGGCTAATGTGGAGTTAAATGGGTAAAAATGAAAGAAAGGGAAATTGTAAGCACCTCCATGCATGTGACACCAACCACTAACCTGAATGTATGAAGGCAAAAAGCAATTGAATTTCATATACGTGCAAATTAATGAACATGTTATGCAAGGAGTAACTACTCACAATCCTACATGAAACTGGTCACAAATGACACCAATTTATAAGGCTCTAAATCATAGAAATTATAAGTAAGTTGCCAAAATTTCAGGTCAAGTCTATTCGTTCAGCTAAATTCAACATTAACTCGTAGATATGCAATAAGACAAAGCTAAAAGATAAAAGTTTATTGCAAGGCTTAAGCAAAAAGACAAATAATAGTGCAATTTCATCATTGAAATCTACCATTCCGACTCAACCTATATGCTAAAATAAACGTGATTTTTTTTTTGAATTTTCGAAATTTTTCAATTTTTATGAGATTTTAAATTTTATATGAAAAATAAACAACAATGCATACGGAAATAAACGTGATAACAGAAATGCAAATAAAAACAAGATGCAGACACAGATATGGATGCATAACCTCCCCAAACTAAACCGTACAATGCCCCCATTGTACCAAAACATGGAAAGGGAATGCAAACTAAAAGAGAAAGAGAGTAAATGCGGAAAACTTACAAGATTGCGCGAATAAGGGACCTCCCCAAACCAGCCAGCAACGTGGGAGGTCATTAATAGCTCCGAAACATCGTCACAAGAAGCTAATCCAAGCAATGGGCGTCCAAAACAGCTCGATCGAGAGGAAAAGCGGTCGATCGAGTACTTTTTTTTTTTTTTTTTTTTTGCAGGTACTCGATCGAGTAGAATAAGTACTCGATCGAGTGATTTCAGCAGCAAAAGCTCTCGATTGAGTACAAAAAGTACTAGATCGAGTGATCCTTAGTAATTCCTGCAAAGACGCAATGAAAAACAGCCCGCAAAACTAACAAAACAAGCGTACTGAGATCGTCTATGGTATGAAAACCATTTATTACAACTGAAATGAAATAAAAATGCAAAATAAAAACTCCGGGTTGCCTCCGGGCAGCGTTAACCGATCAGTCCCAGCTCAACCTTCTTTTTCTTCGAGCCTCTCTAATTAGTCATAATCAAAACAGCTCAAAGCGCGCAGCATTAAATCATACATCTGCGCATGTGCTACACAGAAGCATAAGTAGCACCACAGTGGAATAAAGAAGTAGGAAATAAAAGTGTATAAACATTTAAGTCTAACAAATTTTCTTTGTGAGCTCCTAAATTTATCAACAAAATATAGGAGCGCGGGAGCAGTAGACGATAAATTAAGGTCCTGTTTCAGATTAACGAAATTAAAATGATAAGGACGGTGAAAAATCGTTAAATTATACGACCTACTGGGAAGGGGCAAAGCATTGGAATGCGCAGCAGGAGTTAAACGAGGCAATTTTCTATTTAAACAAACAATAAATAAATTATCGTTTACTACCTCGGGTTGGTCGCTCTCAATGACGGAATCATTGACAAAGGAAGATATTACCTCTTCCATGCTAGGAGCAATTACCGACTCAGCTGCCTCTTCGTCATCCTCCTCAGTGGATTTCAGCCCGTAAATCGCAGCCTCAAGTGCATCCAACTCGGCTTTGAATATGGGAGATTCACCGTATCCATTATCATCGTCAAAATCGTCATCCAAAACAAATCCACATGACGAATAAATGCTCTCGTTGGCCAATTCAGTCGATCGAGTAGAATTGTCACTCGATCGACCACTTCCTTCCTGATTTTCACTCGATCGAGCAGAATTATCACTCGATCGAGAGCTTTCTTCTGGAAATTCACTCGATCGACTAATATAAGTCACTCGATCGAGTGATTCTTCCTGTACAGCGCTGAAATCTTCGCGTAAGCTATTGAAATATGATAGAAATTCGTCATCCGAGTCATATAAATTATCCTCAGCATTGGGCAACACGGGTTCTTCATGGGAAGGACCGCTCTCAGTAAAGTATACCTCTTCTGGTTGCCAACTATCCGACTCAGCAGCTAGCTGAGCTATGTCAGACTCGAGCTTATCAAATCGCGAAAAAGTGTCTCTATCACCTTCTCGCACTTGGAATGCAAGTGCCTCCAACAAAGATTTCACTCGCAATCTCTTTTTCTCGTATATCAGGTGGATCTTGTTGCGGTGGCCATTGATAGGGTGGATGTGGCGGAACAACTACATTTGCTTGACTAACTCGTCGTCCCTAAAGCCCGAACTCGAGGAGCTCGTCGGTTTACGCCATGCAAAGGGCGCATTGTGCTCAATGAGAACCACATCTCCGCAATAAATCACTGTTTGTGCCATATAATGGCACATAGGTGATGGGTCAAAGGTACTTAAGCCTTCCCTTTGACAATCTTTCACCTAGAACTGTCTAGGTAGAACCTGTAAGGCCTATCAAAACAGCACTAAAGAAAAGATTAGAACGGCCTCAAGGGAAAAATCACCTGAGGCTAAAAACAGACAGAATTAAACAAATAAATAAATAGTTGCCTCCCCGGCAACGGCGCCAAAATTTGATACGATCGTTTCTGTACCAAAAATAAATACCTAGCTACTACTAACAGAAGTCAGCGGTAAGTAGGGTCGATCTCCACAGGGAGACGGTTTACTATCTACTTGTCTATTCTATCTGTCTAATGTCACAATTGGGGGTTTGAAATGTTTTGACTAAACTAATGAGGCTAAAGGCAAGAGGGAAATGAATAAGAGGAAATAAAGGAGAAATGCAAGGGTAAAACAGATAAAAGAGAGAAATATGCTAGGAATCGGTCTACCGTGGCAGCTACACTATCGGGTCAACTGAGTCGATTAAATTATTGATAAGAAGAGCGAGGTCGTCACCTTTCGGTCCTTAAACCTACGATTATACCCTTTCGGTCTCTAATCGCCCTAGGGTCTCCCTAACTTAGCTTTCGCCCTAATTAGGTATCACCTATTATAATTAAGAAAGCCTTCCCTTCCAATCTTTCGATCCAGGTCGGGGGTAACTAAATAAATCGGTTTCCTGCATGCATTCATTCAACCTAATCACAATTATATTGCTTAACACAATTCTTATTGCAAAACTAATCTAATCATGTCAATCCTAACATACTGCTACCACGGCTTCCCTAGTCCTAACATATTAAGGTACTTAGCTAAACATAATTAAATAAAGAACATAAAATAGAGAATAAGTAATAAACATAAACATAAATTAAGGAGGAAAAGAAAGAGAAAGAAGTAATTACTGAAATAAATCCGGAAAGAAAGTAAAAGTAGCAAAGTAACAGTGTATTGTGTGTGGGAGAGTTACAAATGACGTCTCCCCTTCCTATTTATAAGAAAAATAGGATTTTATTCAACCTAATGACGGATTTAAGCTAAAAGCCCAAGCCCGTAGGAGAAACCACTCGATCGAGTGATTTAAAACCACTCGATCGAGTAAACTAAAGCTTAAACCACTCGATCTAGTAGAAAATCTACTCGATCGAGTAAATCAATAAATGCAACTACTCGATCGAGTAGAAAAAGGACTCGATCGAACAAAATTCTACTCGATCGAGTACTTTCCAGCAACAGTTTCCTGCTTTGCGCACTGAACTTCAAACGGCTGCCATTTCTTTGTTACATGGACAAACAGGGTGATTCCAGTGGCGTTGGAAAGCTAAGAGAACAAGCTTTCATCTCCAATTAGAATCACCTGAATATCTGTTAAAGAACTCGATATATGGCTCTCCAAAGTAGGCACTAGCAATTTGAAGTTCTTCCTTTGCTCGCCTAGCTATCTTTCTTCTTTGCGCATCTCAAAATAGCTACATTCCCGCTCCAAATTCACTCTTCCTCCAAATGCATGCTAAACGGACGGTAAAAGGCTTGATTTCACTACTTTCTGGTCCATTCCTGCAAATAAGACAAAATAACCCAAAGTAGCATATTCGGGGCATTTCGTAGGATAAAGCTACGATAAAAGCGTAGAAATACGTGCATAAATAGGCTAAAAAGACTATATAAAATGTACGTATCACTTGCCCATGTTGATTCGGGTTTTTAAATCATTTTGCATAGCTTGTTTGGATATTGCAATTGTTGGGACATGGTTTCTTGCTTGAGGACAAGCAAGAGTTTAGCTTGGGGGAGTTTGATAAGTGCACATTTTATACATTTTCATCCCCTATATTAGCTCCATTTGATATGACATTTAGCACTTATCATAGTGTTTTGAGCTAATATTTGTTGTTCTAGTGTATTTGCTTGTCTTAACATGTTTTGTAGGATACTTGAGCTTTTTGGAGCTAAAATACTACAAGATGACCCACTAGAGAACAATGACTAAACAAGATCCAATATTGGACTAGCATGGAGTGTTTGCATTGGTTTTTCATGGAGAAGTTGATGGACTAATGTGTGCAATGCAATTGTTTCAACAAACCAAAGTCAAGCCCAACTCAAAGTCCAAGTCAAATAAGAAAGAATAGGATTCCAAGCTACCTAGGATGCCAAGGGATTAGGTCTTAAACCGGGTGATTAATCGCTAATTAAATCACCCACATATGATACTCCTAGCAATTAAGAGGAGAGTTATTGTAAACGGGCTAAAATCACACGACCCCGATCGGGGCCGCATGCTTCTAGCTTGTTTACGTTTCACTCCCCTCCCCTATATAAAGGGGAGGCATTTCAAGGCTTAGGGGATCCAATTTTTACATCTCAAATACTTTACATAGCCTTAAGCATTATAATTTTCTCAATAGTTTTCATATTAGTTTACAAATTGTTACGCTTTCCTTAGTTTAATCTTTCAACATTTTGTTCTACATTCAAGTTATAATACAAGCATTTCCCATTCAAGTTTACTTGGTTATTTGTTCTTCTCTACAAGTTCATTTCCATTACGGTATTTCTATTTCTAGTTTACAATTTTACATTTCTATATAGTTATCGCATAGTTTACCATTAGCACGTTTATTATATTACATTTTCATTACATGTTATTTTATTTAGTTTATATAATTCATATAATCATGCTTTGCATTTCCTACAACAATGTTCATAGTTTACATTACATTATGAGTAGCTAAATTTCCTAGTCTAGGGGCTAGGGAAGCCATGCAAAATCAAGTATATTAAATGTTAAATTAGGATGATATAATATTGTCTAAATTGTTTCTATCACATGTTTGCATCGTCACGTTTAATCTTTGTTTATTGGCCGTAATCGTAGATTAAGTTTGTTCATTCGTTCTAAAAGTCGAGAGGTACGGAATTGAATTAGACTAAGCATGTGTAGTAGTACGACCTAGTCATGGACGAGAGTTTCTCTAGGACCCGGTCTATGGTTGACACTAATGCCGTAAGGTGAGTGTCTCTAAGCCTAAACAATTGACAATGATATTATTACCGAGTTTATCATAATCATATATTTACTTTGCATGTGTGACCTGACTCCTCTAGACTCCCTTTTATTATATAGATTACACCATAATTTTTATTAGTCATCAAACCAACAACAAACAAACAAAATGAAATCGACCTTGATAAGAATCTTTCCATAGCATTTCACAACGTAATTCCCGTTTTCTCGTGTTCGACCCCTATTGCTACATTCATTTGTTGTTTAGGGTAATTATCTTTGCATAGATACACGATAAGCCTATCAGCTACTAACCCCGTCTTTCATGAACGGGCGAAGCACCTGACTCTGGATTGTCATTCAGGAAGGCTTCATCTCTACTGCCCATGTTTCCTCTAGCTAGCATGCAGTTGGTTGATCTCATGACCAAGCCATTGGGGCAACAACATTTTTTTCTTACTTCCAAGTTGGGATTGCACTTGTTGACTCTCCTTGCAATTCCAACTTGAGGGGAGGCTATGAGATGGATGAATCTCAAGCTCATGATAAACCTACAGTAGCTGACTCAGAGCCAAGGAACAAAGCCAAAGCTCAACGAAAACAGAGTAGGACCAATTCTGCAGGATGAAGGACGCAATGAAGAAAGTAAGTTGTTGGAGGATTGTAACTACTACCGTAAATCTAGGAAATCTATTAGAAGTTGTTATTAAATATTTTCTTAGATGTTTCTAGAAATCATTTGTATATATATAGGTTGTATTACTTCATTCCTAATTATTCAATACATTCACAATTTTATTTACATTACTGTTCAAATTCAGTTACAACTTTTCAATCAATTCATTTCATCTTCTTCAAAGCTTAAAGCTTCCTTTAATGGCGTTCACACATGTGATGATCCATATTTTCACAGCGTAATAGTGGATGCCCGATTATTTATGTATTGATTATAGACGTATGTATATATACTATTATGTATATTTAAAAATGATTGATCGTAAAAATGGCTATATAAGGTCTATTTGAAGTCTTCAAATGGAATAAGGCGTCTGAACTAATAGACCTACTGATTTTCTTATATCAGTCTATTAACATAATTAATTGCATTGAGCAGCACTATTTTTTCCTTTTTTTCCTTTTTTTTGAAATTAGGAAACTGACTTTCAAATACTAACGTTTTTATAAGCGTTGAGGAGGAAAATATTCTCGTCACGTTTAACTGTGTCAATAATCAACAAAAGAACGTCGAAAAACAAGGAATTTATTGCTGTGATACGACTTATCGTTTACAGTACATTAACCTTAGCTTAACAAGTACGATAATACAAGACCTATTTGATCCGGAGTATGTATAATCTTGGTTAAGATAAAGAACGGCGTTGACAACAACAGGTAGAGGGATCTTCACAATAGGTTTTCAACAAGTTTGGATATTTTGAAACACACCAAAACATGCATCCTTGTGGTTCACAAGGTTGTGATTGATCGCACTGAGGCGGAGGCCAGGAATTAACATCGGTCGTCTCGGTCATCACTTCATCTTTTGCCATCCCTGGTTTTACAATCGAATTTTATAAGAATTTTGGGGCACAAATATGTAAATAAATATATATAAATTTAATTAAATCTTAATTTTCACATAAAAAATTGTTATTAAATTCATAAATTATGAAAAGCTCAAAAGAAATATACAAAAACACAATAAAAGTTAATAATTGCACAATGCTTTTGTACAACATAAGCTATAATAGTATTTGTGGTTAATCCTCGACAATAATACTTGTATACGTTGGTTGCGCACAAAGTAATTGTAAGACCGACAATTATTTTACTTAATGACCTCATCCACTTCCAACTACCATGATTGGTTAGTAATGACATTTAAGTACTTTATTAATAGTTTTACTATGTTTATTGTAAATTTGTTTACAAGAGACTTACTCCTGAACCACATAAAACTAAAATATAACGTCATATTAAAAGAAAAGCGAAAATAAGCATGGAAGAACTCACTCACCAACATAGAGAAGAAGAGCTATTATCCCAATTAAAATAATTTGTGGAGACTTCATTGTTATTTTTAGGATGACTAAATGAAAGGAAGTGACTAGCTTTTTATATTGAAAAATGATGATAATGTTCTTTTAGTATCCATAACTAATAAAGAAATTAATAAACCATAATTTCTTTGCTAAAGTAGTGGAGTAATTAACTGTATTTGGTACACATTACAAAATGACTAGTTAAGAGAGAAGTTCACTAAGACATCATGCATCCAACTATGAAATTGGGGTTTCGATTCTTACCCACGACATAGCTTATTTGATACTTGTATACATTAAAAATGATGATTTTGTCCTTAATTTACTTCTTATATTTTTTTTTATAGAAGCAAATGATATCAATAAAAATTACAAACATTTATCTATATCCATATTTATATGTACTCGATCGTGTATATTACTAGTACAAAAATATAAATCTTAAAAATGAAATTTTTGTCCCATATATATATATATATATATGGATTTTGCTTATTATATATAACCTCATATACAACATTACAACATACGGAGTATGTTTTATTCTTTTGTGACCCAAATGCCCATCTTAGAGAATAAGATCGTGAATTTTATGTTTTATCTTACATGGCTAAAATGGTTGTCGAACATCTATTTGTTTGGAGAAACTCAAATCTTAAAACATTATAGAGAAACATTTTATAGAGAAAAAAAAAGCATAAAGCATATTAATTAGACCTTTTATCACCTAGCAAGTTTCATTTCAGATTGGTATTACCAGTCTTTTAAGTTACAACGGCTAATTTTTGATCTTTTTACAATAAAAAAAATATTTAATTTTTAGATTAAAAGTTAACACCAGTTACCCTCGGTTATTGCTAGAAAGTGACAATGTTACGGAGTATTAACTTTTTATCATTATATAGTCATTTTTTGTTATAAAATAAAATAGTGACATTTTGTTTGTCTTAAGTCAAGACTAGAGCTGGCAAACCATGACACGACACGAAAACACGACACGAACCCGACACGAAATTAATGGGTTTGGGTTGAGGCTCAATGACCCATTTATCTAAGTGGATCGACACGAACACGACACGATATTTAATTGGGTTGGGTTTGGGTTGAGCTCTCTAAACACGAACCCGACACGAGTGACCTGTTTACTTAATTAATCCTAATTTTTCTTGATCCTCCATCACATAAATATACTTAAACTTTCCAAATATGGACATGACACGAAAACACGACACGAACCCGACACGAAATTAACGGGTTAGGGTTGAGGCTTGATGACCCATTTATGTAAGTGGGTCGACACGAACACGACACGATATTTAATTGGGTCGGGTTTGGGTTAGAGGGTTTGTGACCCGTTTACATGCAACACGAACACGAACCCGACACGACCCGATCTGTTTGCCAGGTCTAGTCAAGACTGTTTGAAATAAGAATTTGTGTGTTTTTTTTTTTTACAACAATAAACCGTGGGTAAAAAAATGTCTTACAATACAAACATAGGAGGAGCTGAGTCACATAGACTACTAGAAACCCAGGTACTCGCACTAAAAATACAAGAGTAGTTAGCCGAACTAGAAAGACGGTACCTTTTTAGAGGAGGAGGATGATATTGTTCGTCGAAGTGAAAAAATTGATACTCTTTTCTCTTAGTCCTTTTAGCAAGTGCTGCATTCCAAGTATACCTGCAAAAGACGAAGAAAAACCAACATAATTTGTGTTTATTACTAGTATATTTGAGTAAACAATTTTTTTTTTGGCAACGATAAAGAAAGGTTCCTTACATAGTTCTTAGCCGACTCTCAGAGCCAGACTTTATTATTACATTAACTAAAACAAAAATTAAACTAAGAATGGGGTTAGCAAAAAGGAAAAGCTTCTTGAGGGGACGATCTGAGTTTGCCAAATGAGCGAAATCTTCTTTTCTCTTCTTTGTCAGTTGCGCTTCAGAGGAGTACTTGCAACAAGACACACTTACGCCTCGAGGACGTAGAGATTTATGGAAGAAAGACCTACTTGTAGAGCAAGTAAATACATTGTGTCTCAGAGATTCATCCCCACTAGTACAGAAATGGCTTTTGGCTACGGTTAAAAATGACATTTGGCTACGGTTCCTCGACCGTAGTAAATCGGGGCGTTGCCTTAGATCAAGTAGTTATGGCTACGGTCAGGAACCGTAGCCAAAAGTGACTTTTGGCTACGGTTATTAATAGGAACCATAGCCTAAAGCGACTTATGGCTACGGTTATTAAGATTTAACCGTAGCCATAAGTCACTTTAGGCTACGGTTCTCTTTTAACAACCGTAGCCTTTTCTCAATTAAAATTTAAAAAAAAAAATATTTACAAAAATATGATTTATTATAAATGTAAATTCTTTAATTAAGATAATAATAATTTACAATACCAATGTTTAACATACAATTACCATTACAAATCAACATCAGTATCAAGTTCTCATAATATTCTACCTCACAACTAAGCAGCTTCCTTCTTGTGCTTCTCTTTCCCGAGCTTCTTCTCCTCTTTGCATTTTCTCTCTTCCTCTGCATGTTCTCTTCCAATCCTCTCCCACTCTTCTCTCCTCCGCCTCATGCCTCTCCCTCGCTTTGAGCAACAAAGAAATGGGAGTGGATAAGTCGACAGAAAAACAATTTCACGTAACATGATGGCCCTATTTGGTCT
Organism: Silene latifolia; assembly: GCF_048544455.1. Lineage (NCBI taxonomy): Eukaryota > Viridiplantae > Streptophyta > Magnoliopsida > Caryophyllales > Caryophyllaceae > Silene > Silene latifolia. The sequence continues at coordinate 22,411,462 of NC_133530.1, read as the reverse complement.
TGAGCGATTTACAACGAACCTGCATCAACATTCTAATGCAACAGCCAGCAGGTGTGTGACATACACACTAAAAATTAGCTTCGAGATGAGCACAAAAGAAAATATTCTAAACCAACCAAATACAAAAAATGTCATTAATTCACTTCTCCCTCAATCCGGAACAAACTCTAGAGTGAAGGGAAAACTTAGCTAGCTTTTAGACAAAAGTTTAAAATCTATTTCAAAAAGAGGCTTTTTAATGCTACATCTCACAGCATAATATAGACACGGAAAAAAATGTACCTAGTTCTGAAGAGCACGAGATCCATGGATATGCTGAAGGATACTCTTTCAGTAGCTCAATAACCCAATTTTGATTATCAGTTACCATCATCAGAATTGTTGGTTCTACAAAAAACTGTCGCTGCAACAAGAAAACATTTATATTAGCAAATCTCACAATAATCATAAATCACGGAAAAGGACAAAGTCATATATATAATCTCTTAATGGAGCGTCTAATTCTACGAGATCTACCATATGAAAGTATGAAAATACTACTCCGTAGCATGAACTGCTCCCAGAAAAGTGGTGAACACATCCAATAGATAATCATGTGTTACTAGATATTTAAATGGAACAACATTAACAAGACAAACTGCTCAGAATTTCAGATGGTATATTATGAAAATACAAACTTTAGCACAACAGATAAGGATAACTCAACAGCGCATTGCTCTGTGATATCAAAAATAGCAAGTTTCATAAAAATACATACTCTATTGAATAACTAATGAGTAATCTCACAATGAACGTCATTCAATCAAAATCATAAGCGATTGCAAATAATGATGCTAACCACTTACCCATGACTAACATTCTTTGGCAGAGTAATCTCTCCAATCACGTTTTGCTACTCCAGCCTTTCTTGGGCTTTATATGCCTAATAGAATAGTACACAAAAGAAAATGAAATCACAAAAGGGTTGAAACACTTTTTTAAAGAAATGTCAGCAACAGTTTATGGACTGCACGAGATCTAACCTCCTAGCCAAACAGCAACAACAAAAAATAAAGTTATACGATACCAAAGAGTAAAAGCATTTCCCCATGGTTACTACTTACTAAAACATAGAGCACAGGCCAGGAGAGAAAGAGAAGAATTTGCCTTGATATCAAAAATAAAAGGTTACTTTTCAAAGTTGACTGTCACCCTGCACGTTTGAAAAGAGACCGTATAAACCGAATTAGAACAGTGTTGAACCTAATTCATATTAAGAGGCATTGGCAAATTCACATTAAGCCTAGTTATGAAAATACAAACTTTAGCTAAGTAGCTACTAAAAATTACAGGTAATCTAGGATCCACCCTGGCACTAGATATGCTAGCCAAGCAATCAGATACTCATGCCGCTTTTTTATTCTTTGTGATGGGTGTTTTTTAATCAAAGGTAAACAAATGGTTGGACGGAGGAAGCATGACCGTTAATCAAGTCTGGAGGGGCCTGACACCGGCTGACTATTAAGTACATATACATTTCAGTGAAAAAAATGAACATTCGGCTCCTCGCCTCGTGGTTGTGAACCAGTATTCACATATAAGAAATGAGTTTAAGAGCAAGATAAACAATTTTGGATCCTTGTAATTTATAAATTTTTCAGTTAAAGGCTTCTCTTCTAACTCTTTCAATTATTTTTGTCAAAATACGAAGACATAAACTTAATAACTTACGAATGTTTCTCAATCCAAACCCACTTTAGTTAGAATTCCAAATCCGTCACTTGCAAAGTTGTAAGTTTGTATTGAAAGTGACTTAAAAATGAATAAAACCGGCAACAACAAAGCGAAAATTCCAATACACCACAAATACAAAGCTTTTCAAGGAACCTAACATCAAAGATTAGTCTATAAACGACAATGCGCTAAACATAAACCCTAAAAAGTAAAAATCAAACAAAACTAACATAACTTGATAGAAATCAAAAAAGGAATTACCTTTGCGGCATAGAAATCATAAGAAATCGCAGCAATCGGCTCAGATATACCCATTCCAATTTCCTTTGCTACTCGAATTTCATCTTCAAAATCGCAAGAAATCGCAAATCAAGGGAAAGGAAGACAAAGAGATCGAGGTGTTTGGCAGCACCAAATGTTACACCACCATCTGGTTGTTCAATTCCACATCATTAATACCCTAGAAAACTTGAATGGTGATAATATGTTGATGATTGTTTTAAAATACCAAAAAAATGAGAGGAATTGGGGACAATTAGGCGGATGCAAGAGGGATTTGAAGGTAGAAATTGAAGGGTAGTTCAAGGAAGAGATTTGTAGTAGATTGATTAATGGAAGAGGATGTACAGAAATGGGAGTTGAGAGATTAAGAGATGAAGGAGAGGCGTTCGAAGTCTGCGGGTATGTGAGGGCTGATTTAGGAAGATGGATAGACAAAGTCACAAAGCAGTTTGTGTTATACTAGGCTGCATTTAATATGTATAAACTTTCGGCAACGGTTCACAATAACCGTAGCCTTTTCTTCATATAAAGGCCGGTTTTAAATGGAACCGTAGCTTTTTCCAGTTAATGTATTATACAACCGGTTGTATATACAACTTATTGATGTTGTGGAAACTTTATTCAAAGTTGTCGAAATTTCTATTAACAAAATTATCGAGTTATGATACAAAGTTGTTGAAACTTAAGGAATAATTATTAAGCCTCAATAACTTCGTAAAATAGCTCAATAACTTGTAAAATAACTCAACAACTTTGTGTGAGAGCTCGATAATTTTGACACGGTTGTACATAGCTCTTATACAACCAGTTGTAGGATAGTATTTATGAGCTTTTTCCTTTGTCCGATATTTATGGCTACGGCTGTTTATCAATAACCGTAGCCTTTGATAAACGGCTACGGTTAATAACAGAAACCGTAGCCTTTTCTTCCCGCCTAATCTACTTTTTGTACTAGTGCCCCTTGGCTATGATTCTTCTTGAAGTTAAAAATTCTCTTCGTCTCACTCACTTGACGATTAGAAGGATACCTGCAAAATCTACCTGAGGGGTTCCTGCAAAGCCTACGTGTAGGCGAGCCACGTGACAGTTTACCAAACAAAGGAATCTTGCACTTCTTACGTCCAGCTGAAAAAAGGAATGACTCATGGTCACTTGGATCTTTATGGGCTTGGAAGCAAATAGAGGTGTTGGTCGTGTCATTCACCAAAAAAACAGGTAAGCAGGAATTAGGGGCGACAACCGTATGGTCTCCTTGGAGGATTTGAGTACCAGAAGGAGATAAGTCGTCACAAATAGAGAAGGACCTTGAGTTAACACCACCAATAGGGGACTCCCTCAAATTAAAAACATGAATCCCATTTATGGCTCCTGAACAAGAAATTGTGTCTTCATTTACCGTGTCTTCATTTACCACAACCGTCTTCAGTTTTCGCTTTTTAGAGCGTCTCCTCCTCTTCTTTCTCTTATAATGATATCTTATAATTCCTCCCTCCTTTGTGACCTTGGTATTAAGCATCCAAATTGTCATAGTAGACAAGTCTCTTTTATTGTAAAAGCTCACCTTACTACCTTGAAGCATTTTTTGATAAGCTTGTCCGTAGATCCTTAGCCTTGAATTTCCTCCACCCTTTCTTGAGAACTCAAGAACCGAGTGTTTAGGAATATACTCATTATCACCCATTTGAGAGTCTTTGTGATTGTGTTCCAACTCAAAATTAGGAGAAGAATTTTCTTCGAGATTTATAGGAATACCATCATCCGAAATGCAGGTATCAATGACAGTGGAGTCAGAAAGTGGAGTAACGCAAGAGCCACAAGAAGACCCCCCATTATCGTTAACTGAGGTGTCCCCGGTATTTTCATCAGGGATAGGTCTTTTACTTTCCCTAGCCACCTCACATGACAACTGGTCCTCAATAATTCTCTTACAGTTAGGATTAATAGCCCGTAGATTCTTGACAACATTAATTTCTCTAAGGATATCTTTATTCTTAGGTTCAAGCATTGACACAGTTTCAAGATCAGTTTGCGCTTCCATGTGTATATTAGTCTTCATACAAGCTACAACTCGACGAAATAGAGCCTTAGCATTTTTAGGAAAGGACGATAAAAACCAAAGAGCAGAAGTTTATGGCCGCCTCATACTCATGGAGCTTATTAGCGCAAGCCGCTAGATTTAAATTTAAAGATATTGCTAATTGCAATACAGATTCAGCGTCATAGTCCTCCATCGATTCCAAAACCAAACATAAAAGTCGACATGCCATTTCATAGCAGCCGCCAACAGAGTCAAACATATTTTTCTTAAAGAAATCGTTACCCCTCTCCTTAAGAAATTTAACCTTAATCAAATGTGTTCCTTCCATTGGTAAGAAAGAACTCAATAGTGACCAATCATCCTCCTTGAACTCACCATTTCCATGTGCAATAACAAAGTGTTTTAGGAAAATTGCATTAGTAGAAATGGCAGCCATAACTTTTCACAAAACAACCCCAACTTGAAAAGCTAAGATAGACCACCTTTAAGACGTGATTAAACGCACAAATACTCTTCTCAGAGTATATTATTTTGAAATTAGAAAACCAGAAATAAAAGCTTATAAGCAAAAACCGGACAAGAATCGTTAAGAAACAAGCCGGACAAGGGTTTTCGGAAAACCACCGCACCTGACCCGAACCATCACCACCGTTAATCCCATCCCAAGCCCACCCAACTTCACTACTACAGATACATGCTATAACAACGGGTAAAAACCGTTGTTAAAACAAAAAGCGGACGTTGTTAAAGCGGCCGTTGTAAAAGGTATTTACAACGGTTAGGTTATTTACTAAAACCGTTGTGGAAATTATTCACAACGGTTAAAAGCCGTTGTTGTTGCGAGTAAGTCGTTGTGGAAAGTTTGACAAAATTTTGGTGGAAAAGATATAACAACGGTTATAATATAAAAAACCGTTGTTGTATCTTTCCCACCAAAATTGTGAAGACTTTTAACAACAGGTATACGGAACATAACCGTTGTTGAAATTGTTAGTAACAACGGTTCTTCTTTTAAAACATGTTGTTGAATATTATGCGCGGGTATTTGTGAAAGGTATTTACAACGGTTCTTCTTTTAAAACCTGTTGTTGAATATTATGCACGGGTATTTGTGAAAGGTATTTACAACGGTTATTTTTAGTAACCGTTTTTATTACTTTTTCGTAATTTTTTTTAAAATTAAATTTGTTTCATGCCATTCAAAATCCAGCATATATCAAAAATCACAGCTGGGTTCATCAGAACTCAATAGATACAATTCAACCACAACAACAGCATCATACTTACAATTTGTTTTACTTTCAGATTAATTCATACTAACAATTTGATCACTTTACATGAACTAAGATTCCTAAAACTGTGCATCCCCCTAGCTCTATCTACAAAGATCATTCCCTAACTTCAACAAAAAATTTACTAAGCTGATCTAAGCTCTAAGTATCATGCATTTAGTCTTCATTGCAATGTTCTAAGACGTATTTGCCCAACAAGTCCCTTACCTCGTCTATTTGGTGTCTTTTGTACTCAGGTACTTGTGGCGCGTTGATTACATCGCTGGAAAAAACAAAGACAAGACATTATTGATTGACATTAGATTAGTGTTGTTCATTAGTGTAACAACATACATCATTCAAAGATAGCAACATCATGGTATAGCAGCAAGCAAGACAACATCAGCTCTAATTTAAGAAAAGTAATAAACACACTATTAAATTACTAACCTTTTCTGGAATAAGGATATATCATCGCGTAATAACCTCCAACATGCACCGACAAACGTATTATCCACATTGTATGCTATCTGGCTGGCGAGGGACCTATTATTACATAAAAAACAAAGAGACGAGAAAGCCCACATCAGAATCTTGCACTTTAGGTATTGTATTTGCGCACGTATTATTATTAAAGACAGATTTTTGCACTTAAGGTATTGTATTTGAGTACGTACCCCTGTTATCGTAATAAAAGTAGGGTCATCATCAAAATCTTTCATGGGTTGATCATCGTTAGCTCTTTTCTTCTCAAAGGCCCTTTTTTTATTAAAAAAAAGGAGGCAGAAACCCATATTATTTTTGGGGCAAAAATGAGTCTTTTTCTATAAATAAAAATTGAAACTTAATGTTATTATAAATAAATCAGTATTATAAACTTACTTAATAATCAAGCCCTTAAAGGTCTCGCTTGGTTCTCTATGCAAAGAGTTCAACCAAAAAACTTTCTTCTTGGTCGGCATGATGGCTACTAGCACCCAATGTCTCCTACATCAAGAGACATCATCATTATTAACAAGTACATATATTAGTTATGAAAATGCGATTGTAGGTGGAATCGTAATATTAATTTGTTTATTACCCGATTTCATTATAAGGGGCAAAAATGAGCTTTTTGTTTGTCGCCAATTCCCGAGCAATATAATCTACCCGATCTTTGTACGAAATCAACTTGATATGCATAGATAAAATATAGGGGCACAGGAATCCGTATAGATCACATGGAATCTTGTTCTCGGGGATCACTCTCGATTTCAAGAACCTACATTATTACGGTATTAATTCCGGTATTTAAAACACTATCTAGTCAGAATATTAGAATATGAAATGATTTATTAAGAAACTTACTTCATCCAAACAAATAGGTGTTGAACATCAATCTCGAGAAGGCCAGCCCAAATGGCTAGCAGCTCCCATGACAGAATTGATTCGCACTCAATCCCTAAAATATCCTCATCGAGCGAAATAATTATCAATTGCTCGTTTGCTATGCGACGGCTAGCCTCCATATACAGTTCCCTCATCGTCAGCGTTCTTACTTTTTGCATGTATTCGCTCCCAAAAAAATTAGTGGAGGTTATACTCCTAACATCTTTCAGTTCGGGGAAATAATGCTTTTCTCTTTTTGTGCTACTACCAGCCTATACATGTAGATAAATAAAATAATAAAAAATCTAAAGGTAACATATCCTAGTTGGAGTAATAAAAATAAAAGAGTACTTAACTAAATACCCCATCAACCTGCTCTTTCAATGATGAGGCAGTATTAGGCATGTCTGGGGACTTAGGCTTATCCGTCTTTTTTGTCCCCTATACAAAATTTTCATGCTTTTTAGAAATACAGAAAAAATATAAATAAAGGGAGGTTTTTAAAAAAAAATGGAGAAGTTAATTAAATACCTCATCAAGTTGTTGTTTCGACGAGGTAGTTGGCATGTCTGGGGACTTAGGCTTATCCGTCTTTTTTGTCCCCTACACAAAATTTCCATGCTTTTTAGAAATACAGAAAAAATATAAATAAAGAGAGGTTTTTAAAAAAATGGAGAAGTTAATTAAATACCTCATCAAGTTGTTGTTTCGACGAGGTAGTTGGCATGTCTGGGGACTTAGGCTTATCCGTCTTTTTTGTCCCATACACAAAATTTCCATGCTTTTTAGAAATACATAAATAATATAAATAAAGAGAGGTTTTTAAAAAAATGGAGAAGTTAATTAAATACCTCAACAAGTTATTGTTTCGACGAGGTAGTTGGCATGTCTCGGGACTTAGGCTTATCCGTCTTTTTTGTCCCCTACACAAAATTTCCATGGTTTTTAGAAATACAGAAAAAATATAAATAAAGAGAGGTTTTTAAAAAAATGGAGAAGTTAATTAAATACCTAATCAAGTTGTTGTTTCGACGAGGTAGTTGACATGTCTGGGGACTTAGGCTTATCCGGTTTATCCGTGTTTTTTGTTCCCTACAAAAAAAAATAACATATAAATTTATCATATAAAAATTTAACATATAAAGGTATTTTTCTAACCCCAACTGCGTTCGGTTGAGGCGGAGGCGAACGAGCCAGGAAGATGTGAGAAATAGGCCATTGGATGAAACTTCCAACCACATCTGCCAGAATGGTAATGTCGTCACGACCTGGGACAGGCAGTTGAAATTTTTCATGGCCTTCAAAGACTTGAGTTATCTCCACTTTTCTATGATTCGGCAAAAGTGGTTCGCCATGAACCAATAAAGTTTCCGCTGATTTGGTGGGCAAGTCTACGAGACCCCAGCCAACACGCACAGGTTTCGCGGATTTAGGGTCAGTAAGAATAACTACCTTCCTATTTTTGGCCTGAAGAATACACATACATTATATATTATATCCCAAAATTTAATAGAATTCATATAAATTTCACTAAAGACTTCATGCATATCTTGCCGAAAACTGGGAACTGATTTGAAGGGGATGTATGCTACTGTTTTTCATCAGCCGTCTTCTCAAGTTTTATCCCCTGATTATTGTCAGCTGTGGCGGATAACTCAAGTTGCATCCCCTTTTCAGACTCATTTACCTAATAAAATTAACCAATGGCACGATGTTAGAAGTTATAGCATTAGAGCTGGCAGGGAACACACCCCCTGATCTTACCCAAAAAAAAAGAAAAGAAAAATAAGGAAGTCATATATTTAACTTATCGGCTTTAGTTGTTAAAACTTCAGAAGTAGTAGGTACCTGATCTTTCTGAATCTCGTTGACCGATACTTCCTCCTCATGTATTGCCAAGGTAGTAGTGTTCTCGGCCTCTTGACCAATCTATTGTACCTTACCCCCTTTAATGACATCCTCCATCATCTTCAATTCTTCTTCGGAAGGCTTGCCTCCAGAATTCATCTTTAGTATCACGGATGCCAATAACTGAACCTGCGTGCCAAAAATATAATGTTTAAGCAATTTGTTTAAAACAATAACATGTGAACTTAAATGAAAATAATAGAATAAATGGTACCATGTCAGCCTTCTCAGCCTTAAGCCTTCCTTTTCTTCTTTTTCGGGGCAGTTGTCCCATAATATTTCGCGACTCCAACATGTAACGGGACGCACCTCAATCGACCTGGATGTTCGGGTCGGCCGATCACTCTAGCAAGAACGTCATCACGACCATTGGGAGTGAATTTCCCTTCTTGTACCTCCTTCAATACCTTCTCCTATAATATATTAAATAAATTTCAAATTATATTTGTGACTAAAATAATAAAGTTAGTAATGAACTCGTCTTAATAAAATAATGCTTACTATGTTGGCCAACACTTCCTGATCCTATTTGTCACACGGTCGGGATCCTTTAGGCGTGTGCCCTTCTTTATAAGTTACGTGCTGATTCAAGTCAGTCACTCCCTTTGACACCTACACATTATTATGATAACAGTTATATATATAAATGTGTATCAAGTCCAAGTGTGATTAAAAAAATCAAATAAATAGGGGGATGCTACTTACGAGTTGGTCTTCTATAAATCTGTAACCGCCTCGAGAACCATACCGTAACCCCTTCTTGCATGAAATGTTAGCCCGATTTCTTTTGCTAACAGCCTTCAAATTATATAAAAGTGCAAGTAGATGAGATAATAAAAAAATTATAGAGAACTCATTAATTAAGAAAATGATAGGTAAATCATTAAAAGGCGAGGATACTTAACCTCAAACTTCTCACTAGCTCGAATCGCTTTGAAAATATCCCATTGTTCCTGAGTGATGGTGGGACACTTGTTTGACGGTGGGCTTTTACGCATCTCCCCCGTCTCCTTGTACACATACAATCAATACTTACCAACATCACACTTCCACTGCCTTACGACAGATCCTGCCTTCTTTATTCAATATTTATCATAGCATTCGGCAATATCAAATGCTTCCTGCATCATCATATCATTCAATTTACATAGCATTCAATTTACCTACAAAATAAAATGTTGTTTCGCTACATAAGTGATCATACCTTTATACGATCCAAGAATAACTTCTCCAATACAGGTTTCAAATTCCTCATTTCATCTAAATGGATAGGCACAAACTGTCTTGTTACACATCCAATCCAAGTGGATAAATCCTTCGCATTTGGATCAGTAGTCAAACCCTTCGCGTTCCATGTTATACTAAGCGGCTGTTTAGCCGCTATAGCTGCAAGGGCTGCAGGGTACTTCGTAGCACCTCTCTCACCAGGCTTATTATCCCCAGGCTTATTATCCTTTTGACTTCTTTTCCGTTTTCACCCATGATAATCCTAAAACCCTAAATATGAATGAAATAAGAAATGAACAAAGACATGCAGAGTATCTAAAACCCTAAAGAGGAATGAAAATTTAAAACAACAGTTTGAGCTTCTAAAATCCTAAAACTCTAATAAGAGGAATGAAGTAGATGATGTGGTATGATAAAGATAACAAAGAAGACGAAAAACAAACAGATGAAAAATAAAAAAGATGATCTTAAAACCCTAATGACGAAACACAAAAGTGAACATACCTGATGATGATGATGATGATAAAGAGAACGAGCAGGATGATAAGGGAAGTCGACGGAATCTGGGCGTGGAAAACTGGGCGACGGCCGGCAACGAGAATGTAGAAAGCGGGGGAGAGAGAATAAACTCAGGATACGAACAGTTGAATTGTTGTGTGTGTTTGTGTGGTATGCTGTGTACGTGTATGTGTTTGTAAATTAGTTTTTAATTAAGACAAACTATTGATAACGGGTCCTTAAAACAAAATTGTTGTGATATGTTAATAACAACGGGTCAATAAAAGTCAACCGTTGTAATAAATTTATGACAACGGTTAAATTATACCCGTTGTAATATATTTTCACCCAATTTGCGCCAAAATGAAATGTATGTCTAAAAAAAGCAATGACAACGGGTAGAAGTACTACAACCGTTGTCACTTCCTATCTCATTTTTTTAATCTAATAAGACCAATAACAACGGTTCGTGTTATAACCGTTTTGAAAGTAATAACAACGGGTAATGTCAATATAACCGTTGTTATTTTTTAACACTTTTTTTTTTTAAATTATCGTAATTGCATTACGGTCCAAACTCAGAAACAATACAAAGAAAGATCACAATCAGAATAAATATAAATGAAAACAAAGATAAGCACTATATACTGTAACATTAATCAGAAATTTCAACAACAGCATCCACATCTAATAATAAGATCAAGAAAATAAGACAACAACAACAGCATGCATACTGCATATCTATAGGATTTACCATGCCAAATTTAGGAATCTTTAACAATGACCATTGCTTCTATTGGCTTTTTAAATCTACCAAAAGCTAAAGACAACAACATACATACATCCAAAGAACACATCTCAAACTTGCTATAAATTGAGAAAAGAGGCATCCCATTAGCTCAGTATCCATTAGCTCCCCACAACTCACAAATAAACCATTAAATTACTTGTCTGAAAATGACTCAAAATGTTTGTCGTCCATATCACTGTGTCCTGATGAATGCCCCAGGCCACATAGATATAGACAATGGAAAATTTACTGCCAAAAGTATTAATCCTTTGAGGAATAAGCTTATTGAGCTGGGATACTCGGTCAGCAGAATTAAGCCACAATGGGGGGCCATGGGGATTCAAAGGGAGTTTACTCATTCAGTTTGGAACATCACCTGCACCTGCAGAATCAGCATTTAAGCTTGACATGATGTTTCAACTCAGAGGCCATGGCAGGAACGACTGGAATGTTGCGAATAGATCAACACTCAAACCATACCTCTGGGTAGCCACAGACGAGGATGCTGAGCTTCTGAAGAATACCGTGGACTATGTCCAAGTGCCGTATACGACCATCTTTGATGGGCAGCAGTCGGCCATTTCAGAAAGCGTCGATGCCTACAACCAGGTTGTAGCTGTTTTCCAAGCAATGTACCCCTAAAACCCCTACAAAATGTGTCTGTGTCTGTGACTGAAACTTCCAAGCAACGTCGTGTGTTATTTGTTGTGTGTCAAACTGTGTGTGTCTGTATCCGCCTATCATAAGCAGTGTCGTGGGACTGTATGAAAAGGCAACTTAAATAAAGGTAATGTGTAACCCTGTGGTCTTGTAAGATTTTCAGTACTGTTGTATAAGTAGCGTCGAGAGTATCAGTGCTTTACGTTTGTATTAAATATGCAGTTCCTAAATGCAAATCTATTCAGTGGAGATAGTTATTTAAAAAAAAAGGAAGATATATATATTTAAAAAATAAAAATAAAAGCTAATAACTTACATTATAGACCATCTCAGGATCGGGGACGTTTCTTGGATGTCATAGTTTCTTCGTTAACCCAAATACCTTCACCATGGTCATCACGCATATAGATGCTTTCAGTGTCCTCATGATCCGTGTCAACATCGTCGAAATAAGATATAGTGGTAGAGTGATCCATTCCCTCAAAAACGACATCCTGATCATCATCACCATTATCAGATGCACTACTCCATCTACTCCTTATAGACAGTACAACAGACCACTTATTATCCATAGGATCGGTGACATAGAACACTTGTTTAGCTTGGGATGCCATTATGAAAGGATCATCCTTAATATTGCCAACCTTACCCAGATTGACCAACGTAAATCCCATATTATCTTTTCGGACACAATGGATGTTGTTATCAACCCAGTTACATCGAAACAATGGCATTGTGAAATCAATGTAATCGAATACCATTATTTCTTGAATAACACCATAATAAAGGCATTTTCCCCAAATAGGTTTTTTATCTTTTGAAGTAGCAAAGTGCAGTGCCTCAAATTCAGAACTCACACCACTATTTTGCATTGTGCTCAACTCATGTTGCTCGCGGATGTAAAAACTATATTCATTAATGGCAAAAATGCTGTAAAAGGTGACCCTGGCATTTGGACCTAAACCAAGACGTAGTAACCTAGGAGAGATGTCATCACCAGTTTGATTCTTATACTCTAAGACAATATTCCTAAACCACTCTCCAAACGTCTTTGTATGCTCGTTTGCAATCCACTTCTCGGTCTTATTTGGGTGATCGTATTTGAGCTCATCTTTGTGTTGTTGAATATAAGGTTGCACCTCATCTTCGTTGTTTAGCACATACGTATGTGCTAAATGCAACATTTCACGTGTCACAATTTTTTCAACCCGGCCCCTAATACCTTTTCCGGTCATCCAGTCACTATGACGATTCTTAGGAACGCCAATCAACTCCCCAGGGGAGAGATGAGCGTAACAATATGAAAGAGCTTCGTCTAAAATAGCACGTTCAGCAATACAACCTTCCGGACGATACCGATTAGATGTATAGTCCTTGTAGACTTTCATCAATCTTTCGAAAGTATACTGGTATCTCAAGTACACGGGCCCAAGGTTCAAAATCTCCCTAACCAAGTGAATGGTCAGATGAATCATGATAGTGAAGAAAGAGGGTAAAAAATACATTTCCAACTAACAAGAGAGGTTACAACGAGGTCCTGCAATGAATCCGCGTTATCGGGATCGATGACTTTCTCGCATATGGACTGGAAGAAGAGACAGAATCTAGTTATAGCATATCTTACCTTTTCAGGTAAAATGGAATTAATAGCCACAGGTAGTAATTGTTGCATCAAAGTATGACAATCATGTGACTTTAACCCGCTGAGTTTTAGGTCTTGCATCGACACTAGGCTTTTGATGTTCGACGAATAACCATGTGGCACTTTAATTCCATTCAAGCATGCACATAACTCTTTTTCTCATTCTGTGAAAAGGTATAAGCTGCTGGCGGTAAAAATGTAAGATCACCTCTCTTCTGTGGTGTCAACTCTAGCCTAATACCCATCATTTTCATATCTTCCCTAGTTGCGGCGTTATCCTTTATTTTACCGGGAACATTCAGAAGGGTATTGATAATATTATCACAGACATTTTTCTCAATGTGCATGAAATCGAAGCAATGTCTGACCTCCATGTCAGGCCAATATGGAAGTTTATCAAAAAATATGGATCTTTTCTTATACCTACGAGTAGACAATTTAGAGCCGCTCTTCTTCCCATAATATCTATCTCAATATGCTTTACTTTCTGATAAACTTCATGCACACTCAAAATTCTAGGAGGTTGACGAAGTTCTTGACTTCCATTGAATGCTTTCTGCTTCTTGCGATAACAATGGTCATGATACAAGAACCTCCTATTTCCCATATACATATACTTACGAGAAGACTTCAAGTATTATATCCTCCCCACACAATGGACAAGCCTCTTTCCCATGAACTGTGTGCCCAGAAAGGTCGCCATAAGCCGGATAGTCAGATATTGTACACAATAACATCACTCTTAAATTGAAAGTTTCGTTCTTATATGCATCAAATACTTTTATCCCACTATCCCACAACATTCCCAAATCATCTAGAAGAGGTTCCAAATAGACATCTATATCATTTCCAGGTTGTTTAGGGCCGGAAATAAACAACGACAACATCAAATACTTTCTTTTCATGCACACATATGGAGGTAAGTTATAAATAGCCAACACTACTGGCCAAGTACTATGTTGGCTACTCATATGTCCGTGTGGGTTCATTCCATCAGTGGACAGCGCTAGACGTAAGTTTCTAGGTTCATTGCCGAACTCGGGATACTTAGCGTCGAACGATTTCCATTGCATACCATCTGTTGGGTGTCTTAGCTTTCCATCATTTATTCTTCTAGTTTCATGCCAAGTTAACATTTTTGAATCATCGCTATTCGCATAAATCCTTATGAATCTTGGTATCACTGGAAAATACCACAATATGCAATCATTTGGACATGCATATATTTTCTCATATTTTATACCCACTCCTCTTATTAGTTTTTTAGCCTCATATGTCTTAACAGGTAGAACATTACCATCTGGAAGCAACTCCTTTATCAAGGCTAAAAAACTAGTGAAACACGTGTCACTCACCCCATTTGCCCCCTTGATATTATACAATTTCACCACGGCCGACATTTTTGTGAACTTACAACCAGGATACAAAGGTGCTTCAGACTCACACAACTTCTCATACATGTTGTTAAGGTCATCCCAATTAATAGCATCATCACCTACATCTTGAAAAGCATTCGACTCATCATCATTCTCTTCATTATCTATAGACCCAACATTCAACTTGTCTGCTTCCAACTCTTCCAACTCAAAAAACTCGGCAAACTCAGGATCATCAGTTAGCCTTTTGTATACCTCAACATCATCTTCTTCAAAGTTACTCTCGTCCTCTAATGGTTACCCATGAAAAATCCAACGTGTATAGGATCGACTAAAACTATACTTTTCTAGGTGTATTTTAACGTCCGGAAAAGCCATATACCTAATATTACCACATCTTTCACAAGGACATGTAATACTAGAAGAACCTTTCAAATTGTTCGCAACGACTTCATAAAATTCAGCTATACCATCCTTATAGTTGGGGTCACTCATATTTGCATCAATCATCCAAGTTCGAGTCATTTTTCTACATTCGTAATATATAGGCAACTAATTCAGAAAATCCAATAATAGGCAAACAAATAAACGAAATTCGGGAAATCAATTAAGCTAAATTATCAACAAATTAGATAATAACCCAACAAATTCACAAATTCAAAAATAATCGACATTCATAGGCCAGGAAATTGAACAATCCTATATATATATAGCTTGAAAATATTAATAAGAAATAGTTAATAAGAAACATATATACCTGATTGATAAACACGATGAGGGAGAGAAGACGGTGACAATAGTGACGGAGATGAAGACAGAGAGAGACGATCAGGGAGGAATGGAGGATGATATTTGTGTAGCAGTATTAGCTTGTGTTTGTGTTTTGTAGCGTATAGAAGAATAAAGCGATCTGTACGTGGTGTTTGTTCTTTTAATCTTCATAACTTCAATAACAACGATTATTGCGTCTACAACCGTTGTTAAAACGTAATAACAACGGGTACTAATATAACCGTTGTAATTACGTTTCACTAATTTTGCGCCAAATTATTAACAACGGTTATAATGTATTACAGAATAAACTGTTGTTATTAGTTTTTATATTAACAACGGTTGTGCAAGTTTGACCCGTTGTTAAAACCAATAACAACGGTTAACAACACATAACCATTGTAATTAAGTTTAGTAAAATTTCTCGCAAAGATAATTATCCATTCTACAAGGTCTTTTGGTGATTTTCGTGAATAAGCGTTGTTAAAGGGTCGTTGTAGATGCCTGAATTTGTAGTAGTGCTCCCACTCCGCTAATAATTAAAGCCAAACTACCAAACAGAATCCCAAATCCTAACTACCAGCAAAACCGCCCAAAGAAACCTTCGACACCGACCTCGTACAAGAAGCCGTCAAGAACAAACAAAGTCCACCATCCAAAAACAAAAAACCACCCTGACTACTAAAACAAAATCAGGACTGAAGGCAAAAACATGGCAAAGCATTAGTCACACCTCACACCAAACCTCGTAAAGACCCAACATTGATCAAAACCAAAACCTAAAATGGGTCAAAAGAAACTAAAGACAGCGCAAAACCGGTGTGAGAAACACAAGAGATAAAGGAAGAAGAGGCTATGAGAACAACACATACAGCGTCTTCTTCAACAAAACAGAAAACCATGACCACTTCATACAAAATCAGAGAAACTGCCCATGCCAAAAAGCTTCATCCCGCGAAAGACATTAACCACATACAAGGTCGAAAACGAACCACGAAGAGAACAATGGAGAGTAGCTAAAGGGTAGTGGGTGTAGGAAAACGGGTAGTCGAGTTTAATTAGAGGGGAGTGAGAGATCGCCGGAGACAGAGCATTGAAAACGGCCCCATCTCCGACGATAATGAGCGACTCAAGAGGGACGGTGGGTGGTGGGGAGCTGCGACAGTTTCAGTGACGGATTTTTAGGGTTTTTGATTTGGGTTTTTGTGTAACACGTTTCTTAGTAAACAAAAATGAAAAATCATTTAAAACAAAATTAATAAAGTCTCTCTCTAGTTTTCTCTCCCCTTTCTCTCTAAAAAACAAAACCCTAAATCCTCCCCCTTTGTTGCCGCCGTTCTCCTCCTTCCTCCCACCGCCACCCATCAACCCCCTACCATGTCGCCGGGGATTGGGTCTCTCAAGACCTTTCTCCGGCGACCCGTCTCCTCTCTTCTGATTAACCCTCCTCCCCTTTCTTACCCACACCCGGTTCTGGATCGTACGGGTCTGCCCGTTCCTCTCGGTCTGCGTGGTGTATGTGGGATGTTCGGGTCTTATCGGACGAGTTTGTTGAGGTGGTGTGGCAGGGTGGTGCTTGGATCTGGCGGTGTTGTGGGTTGGTAGGGAGGCGGTGGCTTCCGTTTTTTTCTCTTGTGTTCCGTTTTGTTTTCTTTATGTTTTTGTTTAATTTCCGCTTTCGTTTTTGTTTCGTCTCTCTTTCTGAGGGCTCTGTCCCCGTCTATCGGTGGTGTCCTTCTTTCAGTTTGAGAGCTTTCGTTTTCTGGTTCGTTTGCAGTTTTCTAATAAGTCAGCAGAAGATCAGCGTTGTTATAGATCGTTATATGGTTTTACATATTTTGCCCGATTCATGGCTACAATCAATCACGGCAGAAGAAATGGATACTCGTCAAGGAAGATTCGAAGACCCTCTTATGGCTGAAAGCCTTTTGCGGCGAATCGATGATAGAGACTCTGTTGCAGTGTTTCATTCTTTGAACACGAATTTATTTCCTATGGTTGTAATCGATTTGTATCCGATTGAGTTTGACATATGTTGTAGATGTCGTATGACTTTTTATTAATGATAATGATCTTTTCTCAAAAAAAAAAATGAAAAATCATTTCACAATACAATCTTCCTAAGTTTTTGGTTTTTGGTGTAAATGAGTCATAAAAAGAAATGCTTCGTAATTCATTTCAGAATACAATCTTCCTCTATTTTTAACTTGAGGATTCTATCAATCTCGTCTAAAGTTGCTTGATTTTTGAGTCCCAAGGCCGAGTTAATACCAAGAGAAGGACCTAAACTATCCTTTTTTTTTTTCCGTTAAGGACTTCAACTATCAAAGTTTACAATTAAGGGACTCATTCATCAAATCCGTTAGTTCTTCCGTTATCTTTAATTTGTTCTCACGTAGTCACATCATTAATTGTCATGAAAAAAAAGCATTGTTCTTGTATGGTGTATTATTAATTTTTTTTTTTTTGTAAATAACTACATCTCATTCTCCTTGCCTTCGTTGTCTTACTTGCATACCTTCTTCATCCAGAATAAATAATTTCCCTCTATTTTTAGTGTCTTTGATTGATTCACTCTTAAACTACAATTACCATAAAAATAAACTCCCAACCTTAAATTCATTTATTTTCCAGAAAAGTGAACATTGTTATGAGTTTATGACTCACTCATCAAAAAAAAATCCTTATAATAAGAGCGCAACCTAAGAGAGGTGTACTGTGCTTATAATTGGTGGACTAAATTTTTTCTTAGAAAGCACAATATTGAAAATGAGTTTCGTTCACAGTTGCGGTAACGGCTATGGCCGCTTAATCTCGTTAACTTCAATTTACCATCTTTAAATCTGGCAAGATGCAGTAATGTTAAATCTCCGAACCTTGATAACTTGGTCGCGAAATCGATGACGTTGATCTTACAACTATGACAGAGATCAAGAGTAGCCTTGAACTCAAACTAATAATGGATGGAAAAGATGAAACTAATAAGCAATTAACAAGTAATATAAGGTTCAATTTTCAAGATTAAACGAATAACCGAACTCAAAGAAGAAAGGGAGTATGAAAGCAAGTACCAATTCTATCAAAGACAAACTTCAAGAGTAGGATAGGAGGGATGTAGAATGAATGGGAAATTGGGAAGTACAATATGCCATCTAATTCTGTATACGACGTTCGTACTCCATAGTTTGAATGTTAGCAAAACAAAAACAAAAAAAAAACAAAAAACAAAAAACAAAAAAAAGCTCAAAGTTGTTTATTAAATTACAGCCTTACATGAGCCATTTTCTACAAATAATTGAAAGCTTAACGGAAAAGTTGACTATTTTGGAATTGAAATCCTTAACTGGAAAGTTTAATAGTTTGAGTCCTTAACTGGAATAAAATCAATAATTGAAATCCTTCTCTTAGTGTTAACTCTCCCAAGGCCCAAGGGACCATCAACATCCATCCTGCGTCATGACTCATGGGTGCATCATGCATGTTATATCAATATATTTTGGGATTACTTTATCTCCAATTTTCATTTGTAACTGAAAAAATTCGTCATTTTAAAGAAACGTGGGATAAAAAGTCAAGTGAAAAGGCAAGTGAGAAGGCCAAGTATGGGAAGGGGTTGTGGCCTATGGAAAGTCTCTTTAAAGAGATTGTTACAAGCAAGACTTTTTGTTACTTTAAAAATGTGTTTTTATGCCACTAATATGTATGGAGTAACGGGTAAAAATGGAATAATCTAATAGTTAAAATTTAAATGAATTCTCAAGGGGCATGTTGAACACGCGAAATCTTTATGATTTGAGGTTATGCCTTTTATATTTTGAGTCTATCACTCTTGGGTGGCTTACTTAATATACTTATTAGTTCGCGGGATACTAGATATACCCGGAGGTTGTGGTAGCAACTGCAGACCCCGTCACCAACAAAAAAAAACACATATGAAGTTTGGGTAGAAAAGTAGGTTTGGATAGCCTTCCTCCAAGTTTAATTTTATCCATACTTCAAGCTCAACCAACTTAGCTTTTCACTTTTATTATTGACTCAGATGCTCTGATCTCAACTCACTCAAAAAATACACTTTATGCTCAGATTCATTTTAAACTTTATGACCTTAATATTCCACTTAACTCATTTTACTTTTTTATTTCATTACTTCAACATCAACATTTATTTTATGAAAAAAATTTCATGATACCCCTTAATTTTGTCAGATTTTTCAAGGTAATCCTGCTTTTACGAATATGTCCATCGTGCCCTTAAGATTTCATTTTATGCCCATGTTACCTCTTAATGTAACGACCATTAATGAAAAATTAAATTTTGCACCCAATAATTAGTAAATTAAAAATTAATAATGAAATTTAAAATATAAAATTTGAACATTTTTGCATGATACCCCTAGTGTTCCCCTTTTGAAAAATAGTTTGAATTACACAATCAATTTGGCAAGACACCCTTTAATTATTTAAGGCCTATTAATTATTTAAGGCCTACATGGTAGCTGTGTCTCAAACAATTGTTGGCTCCTCAGTAGCTTGCTCTTCGACTATTGGCTCCACATCATATGTTGGCTGTTGGCTCCTCAGCAGCAGCTGGCTCTTCGACTGTTGGCTCCTCGCCAGCAGGTGGTTCTGTTACCTGCTTGTTTAAGTATTTTTTACCGAATTGATTGATTCGGGTTAATGTGGTCTTACTCGTTGGTTAGTTGAATGATTGTTCGTATGATGATGTTTAAATAAGGAAATAAAGTACGAAATATAAATTAACACGTAAGATTTGGTGACGCGGAAAACCCAATGTGGGAACAACCGCGGGAGGGACGGTACCCTGCCAAATATTGCACTAGCTTTGAGTAGGAGGGTGATTACAACTGTATCGTAATGCTAATCTTGCTAACACGAGGTATCGAGCTCGTAAGATCTTGGATGAATGTATGCGTGTGTATGTGGACGAGTTGATATCTTGATGAGAATGTGGATGTGTGAATGAATCCCCTTCTTTGATTGCTTCCTCGGCTATTTATAGGGTAAGAACCCTAGGTATGTCCTACCTTGATTATGGAAAGGGAATATAACTTCCATAATGACTCTTTCCATGTTTGGTCATATCCCTCAATTCTCCCTGATCTCCCTAACTTCTCCCTAACTTCTCCCTGACTCCCCATTTCCTAATTCCAGACGCCTCCTTCAATGGGCTCCAGTCTCCTCCTGCGTGCATGCCGGCCCATTCCCCTTCTTCGTGCTTATTCCAACCGTGGGCTCCCCCTTCTTCTCATTAGGCCCATTTATTCATTAAGTGGTCCTTTCCCTATTATGTGATTTTTGGCTCAAACAGTTTGCCTCAAATTTCTTGTGAAGTACGCTTCGATGTGTCGAGCAAGGAATTTACGTAATCGAATGCTCAAACCCTAAGCCGTCATTTGCACTCCTTTTCATGCAACTCCATCATTTCAGCCGCACACCTCCTCTTTTCTCGCACCCTACTCCCTCTCTCTTCCTTTATAACCTCAGCCTCCACCTTTCACTTCCATTAATCTCAAATTATTTCCAAAAAACTCTCCCTCTCTCTAAACCCTCAACCTTCCTCTTCTCTCACCTCGCCGGTTCCACTGTTCCACTCCCCATCGTCTCTTCCACCAGGTATTCTTCCCCTTTTTCTTCTTAATTTCAATTTTCTCTTTCTTCACCATGGGCAAAACCCGACAATCGTCACCGACTTCCGCTCCTACTGGCTGCAACCCTGACCCAGTCTTTCCTTCTCGGGGACTCTTCACTTACCCCCACGACCGTGACTCCGTTTTGATTCCTGCTGACATTCCCATGATCAAAGGCTTGCTTGGTCTTGGTGATGGGGTGGATATCGCCATCCCTGAACCAGGTCAGAAAGCTGATGCCCTTCGTCCCGGATGGGTTTGTCTTTATATGTACCCGTTTAGATATGGCCTGCGTTTCCCTTTTCCCAAACTCATCCAAGACTTTATCTTTACGAATAATTTTGCCATGACACAAATCTCTGCCACTGTATGGAGGGTTCTCCTTTACTCCTTGGTTGCTGGTCAAAACACCGGTAATTCCATCTCCCTGGGTGATCTGGCCCATATGTACAATATCGGCCAATTCTCACTCCGGGGCCGTGGAGAGGCTCCCTTCAGGCACGTGTCCAAATCCCGTGATGAGAAATGGTTTGAGGACTTCTTCTTTGTGAGGAAGGACTCCATCCAGCCTCCTACCGATTACATCTTCGAGAAATGGGTTATAACTTCGAGTAAGTAGCCTCCCTATCACCTGATTTATTTATCTCGCTGCTTACTAGCTTACTTCATCGTCTTCGTGCAGGCCCCTGTGACCTGACCCGCATTGGTGCCAAGATCCCTGCCTGCAGCAAGTTGTTCAGTATCTCTGAATCTGAGAGAAAGTTCCCAGATCTGCTTCCTGGTTTCTCACCTGCTTCCTCCTCCAACTCTCTCCAATCAGCTCACAGCATGTCTTCTGGTAAGCTTCCCACGATTGTTTCAGTTTTCATGCAACTTTTACTAATGCTTTAATTGCCTTGACGCCTGAGATTATATCTGCTTGCAGGTTCAAACGCTGATCCTTTAGAAATCATCCTCCAAAGTACAAAAAGAAAGAGATCTTCTGCCAGTCCTGACGTGGCATTCGCCTCCAAGAGGAGTGCTCCTGCTGCCGCCTTCCAGACTCCTCCTACGCATTCCATTTCTGCTGGACCTGAGCCCTTGGAGGTTGACCCATTTTCTCGCCATCCCCCTACTCCTCCTGCCAGTCCTCGTGCCTCAGCTAGTGGAGGCACTATTGCTCACTTCCCAGAAGGTTTTGGGAATGTTGATAAGGTGTCGTACTGGCCAGAGATCGACCAGCTGATCTTCCCTCCTCTGAAAGAGGCTTTCTCAGAATTCTCTCTAGAGGAGATGGCTGAAAACGATGTGTACAATGCCTTCATGGTGAGCAATCTTCATCTTCTACCTGTTCTAAATTTTAACCTTTGATTTCTCTTGCTGACTTCTGACTTTTCCTGCCCCAGACCCTGCAGTCTTCTCTTTATAATAGGAAGATGATCAACATAGTGTAGACCACCAGTCGTGCCACCAATGCCAGAAACCAAGAGCTGAAGGGGACAGTTGCCGACTTGGCACAGCAGCGATCTGATCTAAAGGAGCGCGTGGTGGAATTGAAGGCTGAGCTTGATGTCGCCAAGAAGAAGCTGAAGGAAGGAACTGATCAGCTGGACCGCACTCAGGAGGTGTGCAGCACCTTCTCTGACTCCCTCAAGCGTTCTGATGAGAAGATCAGTGAGCTGATCTCCCTGGCCACCAATGTTGTCGCCTATGCTACCTGGCGGGGAAAAATCAGCGGGATGCGTACTGCTCTTGAGGAGGCTCCCACCCAGCAAGCTATAGAGGAGGAGGAGAGACAGCTAGAGATGTTTTACCCCACCAAACCTGATCTGAGTGCGCTGATGCCTGAAGTTGGGGAGGTGAATTCTCCTACACTGGCTGAGCAAGTTGCTGGTGGAGATGCTGGAATGTCCCAGGATGCTGCTAACGGAGGTCAAGAAGCTATGACAGCTGAGGATATGCAAGTTGGTGCGGTACTTGAAACAGAGGGTCGGCAGGCAGAGGAGGTGCCAGAAGTAGAAGTCATTAATGTGACCGATAATTAAGTATTTTTTTTTTATGTTAATGAACTTTTTGGTAGTCTGGCCCAGAGGTGGCAGACTTGTAAGTTTTTAAACTTTTTCTTGGTTGCTCCGCCAGGGTGGCGGTTAAACTCAGGGATCGTATTTTGGCCACGTTTTGGAATGCCCCCTTGCCTTAATTTCTGGCAAGTTTCAGCTTATATTCTGTGTGCGTGTTTTAGGTTTTCTTAGTTTAGGAGGTTGTCGTGTCAGCCTGCTGGCTGATTTAGGCGACTCTTGTCATCCTGAAAAGGCTGACTTTCTGACTCAGCTAGCTGCCGTGTCAGCCTGCTGGCTGATTTAGGCATATGCCGCAATGTAAGGAGGAGTGGCCGTGTCAGCCTGAGAGGCTGATTTAGACCAATCTGGTTAGCCTGAAGAGACTGATCCAGACTAAGCTAGCTGCCGTGTCAGCCTGATGGTTGATTTAGGCGTATGCCGCAGTTTTGGATTACTTAACCTTGTTCATGACGCAAGGTGTGTTCATCACGTTTAAAGCCAACAGGGGCGTAATTTAGGCAAGTTTATCGTTCTAGGACCAATGGGACGCTGCAGGATTCTGGTAGCGCAGAGATCCCTACGTTCCATATATGTGCATGCATGCTGGGACCCTGATTAATTGCGATTAGTGCGAGCTACGTCCAGGGGGTGGTATCAGGGGTAGCTGGGTAAGCGTGTTTAGCTGTCAACCATGCTCCCTTTCGTATGTTCCATGATCACTTTGGTGAAGGTGCTCCTTGTGGAGAAAATAGGTTAGGCATGTTGGAGTGCCATGTGCCTTGTCACCCCCGCGTTGGCGATTGATGATCTCTGCTAGATACCCTTTCAACGTACCATAGAAACTAGGATTCAGAGTGATGTAACTAGAGAAGCCTGAAAATAGAAAAATATATTAAAATGATGTGAAGTACCTGATGTCATCTCATGGGGTACCAGAGCAATTGTGGTCTCAGGACGCTGCCAGACCACACCATCTAATAGCAGTTTAAAATTTAAAATAGTTAGAGACACCAGAAATAGGAGTGAAATTGGCAGTATGCCTACTACCGGAGTTTTTATTTTAATTTCAAAATGATTTGGCTTTTCATAGTACATCATTCTGAAAGTTAAAGTCTACTTATTATTAAAAGTAATATCTCTTCAGGTGAAGTATGTTCCATGGGCGTTGTATGATTTGACCGTCCATAGTCATCAGTTTGTATGCACCATGGCCAACAACTCCTTCTACCTGGTATGGTCCTTCCCATTTGTAGGCGAATTTGCCTGCCTTTCGATTCTTAGTGTTTTGAAACACCTCTCGGAGAACCAGGTCTCCTACCTCCAGGAGCCTGACTTTCACATTCTTGTTGTAACTCCTGGCCACTGACTGCTTGTAGGCAGCCAGACGTATTTTTGCGCTTGTTCGCAGCTCGTCGACTGTGTCCAGGCTTCTGACCATCTCTGTATTGTTTAGTTCTCCTGCCATACATCCATACCTGTGGGTGGGAACTAGAACTTCTGATGGGATGACTGCCTCTGCGCCAAACACTAGGCTGGAGGGTGTTTGACCTATTGCTACCTTTGGCGTCATTCTATCTGACCATAATACTAGTGGCAATTCATCTGCCCACTTTCCTCCTAACTCCTGTAATCTCTTTCTCAGATTATCCATGATGATTTTGTTGCTGGACTCAGCTTGCCCGTTGGACTTTGGAGTCCTGGGTGCTGACTTTTTTAGGGTGATGTTCCACCTGGCACAGTCTCCCTCGGTATTGTTGGAGATGAATTGTGAGCCACTGTCACATATGATTTCTGATGGGATACCAAACCTGCAAATGATGTTTCGTTTTATAAACGAAATGACTTGTTTGTCCTTTACTTCTGTGAATGCTTCTGCCTCTATCCACTTGGAGAAGTAATCTGTCATCGCCAGCATCCATGTCCTGTTTCCCGTGGCTCTTGGCAGAGGTCCTACTATGTCCATGCCCCATGCCATGAACGGCCAGGGAGAAATGATAGGGTGCAAGGGTTCTCCTGGCTGATGGATCATTGGTGCTGAGCGCTGGCAGGCGTCACATTTGCGTGCATATTCTGCCGCATCTGCCTTCATCGTGGGCCAGAAGTATCCCTGCCTGAGAGCTTTATTTACCAGACTCCTGCTCCCTGCATGGTTTCCACATTCGCCACTGTGGAGAGCATATAACACAGTCTGCGCCTCTTCCTTGTCTAGGCACCGAAGTAGTGGGTCCGCCGGTGATTTCTAAATAGTATATCGTCAATAAGTATGAACCCGGGAGGCCTTCACTCGAAAGCCCTTACTTCCTTCTTGTCATCGGTAGCTTGCTATGACGCAGCCGATTTAGGTAGGGTGTGCGCCAATCCCGATCATCCGCTGTTCGGTCGTTTGGTTTGGGTCGACGGTGATCGGTGGCCGAGAGTTCTCACCTACCTCGTTTGCCCTGGACTCCTTCCCCGTTCTGTGGATCCTCCAGTTCTCCTTTATCTATTTCATCTGCCTTCTGGATGGAAGGCTCTAGCATGTGTGCTATTGGAATGCTGGAAAGTTCTGTCGGTTTGAATGTTGCCCCCAGAGTTGTTAAGGCATCTGCTTCCACGTTTTGGTCTCTGGGGATCTGCTTAAGCTTGCAAGTTCCGAATTTCTGTTTCAACTCCTTCGCTATTTTTAAGTATGCAATCATCTTCGAATATCTGGCTATAAACTCATCATTTACGTGGTTGACTATTAGTAGAGAGTCACTGGATATGCGCAGGTGCCTGACTCCTAACTCCAGAGCTAGTTTCATTCCTAATATCAAGGCCTCGTACTCTGTTTCATTGTTGGTTGCCTTGAATTCACATCTTACCGCTTCTGCTATCAGGTCTCCCTGTGGTGACCGCAGGATTAACCCTACTCCTGCCCCCCTTTGGTTGGAGGCTCCGTCAATATGCATCTGTCAGACCTCTGGCTCCTTGTTCCCCCTTAGGGTGAGGATTTCCTCTTCTGCTAGATTTTGGATGGTTGGGTTAAAGTCTGACACAAAGTCGGCCAATACTTGCGATTTGATTGCTGTTCTGGGGTCATCCTGGATATCGTAGCTACTGAGGTGTACATACCACTTCGACATTCTGCCTGACAGTTCAGGCTTCCTCATGATAGATATCAGCGGGTAGTTGGTCACAACATGTATGGTGTGGGACTCAAAATAGGGGCGCAGCTTGCGAGATGCTACTACCAGTGCTAGTACTAATTTTTCAAGAGATGTGTACTGGTCTCGCCAAGAAGCAGAGACTTGCTTACGCAATATATCGCTTCGCTCCTTTTCCGCTCTCCGACTGACGGCAGCGCTCACTGCCACCTCTGTGACGGCCAGATATAGGAATAGTGGTTCTCTTGGTTCTGGCTTCGACAGCAGTGGTGAGCTGCTGAGGTAGTGTTTCAGCTCTCTGAAAGCTTGCTCGTGATCCGCGGTCCACTCAAACTTCTGACTCTTTCTCAATATGTCGTAAAACAGCCTGCACTTATCTGAGGACCTTAAGATGAACCTGCTCAAGGCTGCTACCTTTCCAGCTAGTCTTTGAACATCCTTAGACTTTTCAGGTGACTCTAGTTGTAAGACGGCTTTAATCTGCTCAATGCTAGCTTCTATCCCTCTTTGAGTTACAATGTAGCCTAAGAATTTGCCAGAGGATACCTCGAAGGTACATTTAGACGGATTTAGCTTCATTTTGTATTCCCTCAGGGTGCTGAATGTTTCTGCCAGTTGCCGCATGTGATCTTTGGCTTTTTCTGATTTTACCACCATGTCATCAATATATACCTCCATAGTTCTTCCTATCTGCTCTTTGAACATGCGGTTAACCAGCCTTTGATACGTGGAGCCTGCGTTTTTTAGGCCGAATGGCATGACGTTGTAGCAATATATTCCTCTCTCAGACATAAATGCCGTCTTCTCTTGATCTGCAGGATCCATCTTGATCTGATTGTATCCACTCCATGCGTCCAGGAATGTCAACATCTCATGCCCAGCTGTCGCATCTACCATCGCATCAATATGAGGCAGCGGGAAGGGATCTTTAGGGCATGCCTTGTTGAGGTAAGTGAAGTCCACACATACTCTCCACTTCCCATTCTTCTTAGGCACCACCACCACATTAGACAGCCACTCTGGATATTTTACTTCTCTTATTTTCTTTCTTTGCAAAGACAGACTATCTACCTCCTGGTTAATCACCTTGTTTCTCTCTGCTGGATGGGTTTACACTTTGGGTCCAGACTAAGCTTATGCGTAATGATGGACGGATGTATTCCTATCATGTCATCGTGTGACCATGCGAAACAATCCATGTTATCCTGCAGGAATTTGATTAGTTGTTGTCTCAAGCTTCCTGTGCATCCTGCTCCGATTAGCACAGTTCTTTCTGGGTGCAGCTTGTCCAGGTTGATTTGATCTAGCTCTTCTGCTGGGGGCTCGATGTATTCGTCTTGGACAGGCTGCTTCTGTAATTGCTATGCGGGAGAGCTGGCGGTGCACTTTAGTGCCTTCTTATAGCAGCCTCTAGCTTTCTCCTGATCTCCTCTTATTGTCTCTACTCCCCATGGTGTGGGAACTTTATGCATTGGTGATATATTGAGGGAACTGCTTTTATCTGGTGTAGCCACGGCCTTCCCAGAATGACATTGTAGGTGGAAGGTCCGTCTATAACCAGATACCTGACTTGCTTGTTGACTCCTCCCACATAGGTTGGGATGACTATCTCGCCCAGTGAGTTGGCTGTCTCCCCACTGAAGCCTACTAGCGGAATAGTCTTCTTCTGCAAATCCTTCTCGCTGAATCGCATGTTTTCTATGGTCTTGCATGATCAAAGTTGACCGAGCCGCTCGTATCTACCAGGACCTTTCTAACTGTGCAATTGGCCATTGATAAGGTGATAATAAGTGCGTCATGATGTTCTCGTTCGTCGTATGTATCTCCTTCATCAAAGCTGACAGTGGTAAGTCGCTGTGAGAAATTCTGCAAGAATTTGCTGGCCTATCTTCTTTGGTCTCGGTAGCACGTCTCTTAGCTGCTGAGTACGTCAGCCCACTTAGGTCTGAGCCGTCTGTTATCACGTTTATTATTTTGGTGCATGTGGGTGGGGTTGCAGGTTTGGTGGCACCTACCTTATCCTGTTGCTTACCCCCACGTGGTAATAGGTGGCTCAGCTTTCCTTGTTCATATAGGCGCTTGACCTCTCTCCGTAATGTGTAGCAATCCTCAGTATTGTGCCCAATATCACGGTGGAATTCACACTTCTTTTTACTATCCTTTCTCCATGTTTGTCCTTCCACTGGTGGGTTGGGCAACCTGACTCCGTCTCTCATCTCTCTGAGTGCCTTTAGGATTCCCCCGACGCCCGTAGTGAATCCGTATTCTGCCAGAGTAGGGAGTTGCTGATTCTCCTCGATTCTGTTGACTCCCCTTCCATATGGTCTGTATCTCTCGTCCTTCTTGCTGGTGGTTTGCTTTCTTCCTGATTTTTCCACTGTTGAGGTACTGGAGACACTTGGTGTATTAGGTACGCTGGCTCTAGTTAGTATGTCTTCTTCCCGGTCGATTGCGGCATTTGCTTTTCTTGATCGCCTCAAAACTATGGCGAGGATGCATAGTGTTTGCTTGTATAGGTCGGAGTCATGGTGGAGACCTCTTCAAGGCTTCATCTTTGTCGAAACGTCGCACTCTCGTACTGCTACCTTCTCATTGTTGAACCTAGTATTGTATTCTCCAATGGTCTCTCCTGTCCCCTGGACGATTCTATACAGATATCCTGCATGCTTCTGCGGCTTCCTACTTCTTGCAAATTGCTGAGTGAATGCATTCACTAGTTCAGCAAATGTGGATATCGACCTGTTGGGCAGGCTCACAAACCATCGAAGTGTCGGTCCTGTTAAGGTGGATCCAAATCCTTTGCACATGCAAGCCTCCTTGACTTGCCCTACTACCGCCACCTTTGTCATCATTTTTCGCTTGTAATGGCTTATATGGTCAAAGGGATCTGTTGTGCCGTCGAAGAGAGGCATATTTGGATTTGTGAATCCCTTTGGCATGGCTGTGATGGATATGGTGTCCACAAATGGTGAGTCGGCATAGCTGTCTAGTGCTGCTTTCTCGAGTGGGAGTGGCGACCACGGGACCCCGCTCGTATTTCTTTTAGCTCAATCCGCTGATTTTTTATGTTTTCTTTGGTTTAATATACTACCTCCTGTCCCGAGCTCTTGAAGGTTCTGATTTACCCCGGCATCTAGAGGGGTTGAAGTGACGATTGTCCCCTGCTACCAGTTCACTTACTGGTTCCACTCGGATCCTGCTCCGGGTGTCCGATCGATTCTTTGCGAAATTGTTGTGAGGATGCCACACATTCGCGCCTCCGCATACGGTGGCCGATGGCCAGTGTCCGGTGTGAGGTATCCTAACCCTTGTGGGGTTATTCTTCCATCCGTCGGCACTGTATTCAGGTCGAACCTTGTTACCAGTTCGGCTGGTATCTGTCGAAGTGAATTCCTGCTACCTGATGCCCCATGTGTCAGATCTACTAGTGGAGGCCTTCCTTCCTCTGCCCTGCTCATCGGGGTGGCAGACTGCTGTTTCAGGATGTCTATCTGCGCCCAGAGCTCTCTGTCCCTCTTCCTTGCTTGCCTTGACCGCTTTCTTCGGTCTTCTCTCATGTTTTCCATGGCTTTCTGAAGATTCTCTACGCCAGCGAGCAAGATTTGTGTGGGACTAGGTGGCGGGGTGAGGCCTGAGCTTGCTGCTCCCTTATCTGATCTGGCTTGGGTTGTGACAGCAGGAGTCTTAGAAGGTAGAGAGGTTTTTGCTGTTGGTGTTGTTCTCGAAGTATGTCCGGGAGCCTGTGTTGCCACTGTTGATGCTGAATTTTGAGTTGAAGTGTGTGGTGGGGACGGTTATCTGCTCCCTAACACGGCGTCCGATACTTGCTTATCCATTGTGCATTTAGAGTATCAACGATTGACGACCACAATGCCCCACGGTGGGCGCCAAACTGTTTAGGTATTTTTTTACCGAATTTATTGATTCGGGTCAATGTGGTCTTACTCGTTGGTTAGTTGAATGATTGTTCGTATGATGATGTTTAAATAAGGAAATAAAGTACGAAATATAAATTAACACGTAAGATTTGGTGACGCGGAAAACCCAATGTGGGAACAACCGCGGGAGGCACGGTACCCTGCCAAATATTGCACTAGCTTTGAGTAGGAGGATGATTACAACTGTATCGTAATGCTAATCTTGCTAACACGAGGTATCGAGCTCGTAAGATCTTGGATGAATGTATGCGTGTGTATGTGGACGAGTTGATATCTTGATGAGAATGTGGATGTGTGAATGAATCCCCTTCTTTGATTGCTTCCTCGGCTATTTATAGGGTAAGAACCCTAGGCATGTCCTATCTTGATTATGGAAAGAGAATATAACTTCCATAATGACTCTTTCCATGTTTGGTCGTCTCCCTCAATTCTCCCTAATTTCTCCCTAACTTCTCCCTGACTCCCCCTTTCCTAATTCCAGACGCCTCCTTCAATGGGCACCAGTCTCCTCCTGCGTTCATGCCGGCCCATTCCCCTTCTTCGTGCTTATTCCAACCGTGGGCTCCCCCTTCTTCTCATTAGGCCCATTTATTCATTAAGTGGTCCTTTCCCTATTATGTGATTTTTGGCCCAAATACTGCTCTTCAAATGTTATATGTTCAGGAGCTGGCTGTTCGACTGCTAGCTCCTCAGATGTTAGCTTCTCGACCACTGGCACATGGATCACATACTCGTTAACTCCAATTGTGTGTTCCTGAAGATAAGAAAAACACAAACGTAAAGTAGCTTTTAAGTTTGTAATTTGGTGTTAATGGCAATATAGCACGATGCGTGTGCATCATGCATGCATGCATGCATGAAGTCATAAGAAGAAAAGAAGAAGAAGAACGTGAGTGGCCATGACGATAAACAACTCCTAACGAAATAAACTGATTGGAAATAGAGATGCTTAAGTTTTGGTGAATGAAATTAAAGATTTGATGAGATGATCAAACCTGTGAGCTAGCTTCTATTTTCCTTTATAGTTTTATGCAATAACCCCTAAGTGTGTTTTTTATTTATTTTATTAATTTACTAGTTGAAATTACAGATACGTACTCATGTAACAGTAAGTCTCCTTTAATTTATTAGTTGAAAGATACGTACGTACTCATCATGTAAGAGCAGGTTTCCTTTAAAACGGTGTCAATAGATGATAATCCCTCGATTAGGGTTTGTCATTCTCATTCCAATATATAGTTAGAGAGTACAAAATATATGGTTACTATACATGAGATATACTAGGAGCCTAAATAGCAACAAAATAGGAACAAGAAATATACAGTTTGACTAAACTAAATATATACAAATATTTATCTAACACGCCCCCACAGTTGGAGCGAGAGGAGGCCGTACGCTCAAACTGGCACGAAAACGGGTGAAGAGATGTCGGGGTAGCCCTTTCGTAAATATATCCGCATATTGAAATTCAGAGGGCACATGTAAAACGCGTACTTCACCAAGTCTCACCTTGTCACGGACAAAGTGAATATCAAGCTCGACGTGTTTGATGTGCTGGTGCTGCACCGGGTTACCAGTGAGGTAGACGGCGGAAATGTTGTCGCAAAAAACGAGTGTGGACTTGCGAATAGGAACATGGAGCTCAAGTAGCACATTGCGCAACCAACTAGTTTCAGCCACAGCGTTTGCGACACCCCTGTACTCAGCCTCGGCACTTGATCGAGAAATTGTAGCTTGACGTTTCGAAGACCAAGAGACGAGATTATTACCCAAAAAGACGCAGACGAAGTCTCGCGACGGGAGTCGGGGCAACCGGCTCAATCGACGTCGGAGTAAGCCGTGAGAGTAATAGAGCGAGAGGGCCGAATAGTAAGTCCATGATCAAGACACTACAAGAAAATCTGAAACAGGCGACCGAAATTTGGCGACTGAAATAAGTAGTCGCCAAATTGGCGACTGATTTTTAAATTGGCGACCGAAATTAGTCGCCAATATGGCGACTAACTTTTTCAAAAGAATCAAACAAACTTGGCGATGAAACTTTCAATTTGGCATCGAATTAGATATAGTCGCCAATTTGGCGATGAAATCGTCGCCAAATTGACAATCGATCGCCAATTTTGTAAGTAGAAACCAGGCTGTCAATTTTTAAAAAGGGAATCAATTTGGCGACCGAATATTAAAATTTGGCGACGGATATATGTGCGATCGCCAAATTTGGCGATCGAAATGTCGCCAAATGGCTCTTTGATCGCCAATTTTTTTATAGAAAACAGTCGAGTCCTCTCTCTCCGCTTTACTCTTTCGAAACAAAAAAAAAAAAAAAAAAAAAGAGAGAGGAAGCGGCGGGCTTAAAGGCGACGACAACAACCACACAACCACACCACCACTTCCACCACTTCCACCACCGTGACCACCGTTCTCATTGCCTCCATCACTCTCTTTAATTAGGTTAGTTTTTTTTGTTTAATTTCAGTTTAATTTGTTTAATTTGTTAGATTAATTTGTAGTTAGTTTGATTAATTTGTGGTTAGTTTGTTAGATTTATTTGTAGTTAGTATGTTAGATTAATTTGTAGTTAGATTTAGTTTAATTTGTGTTTGAATTAAAAGGGAATGATTAAGGGGTTTGTGTTTAGGTTTAGGGTTATGGGTGGGGGTTTGGTCGGCCGTGGGGGAAGGGTGGCGGTGGGGGAAGGGTGGCGGTGGGGGAAGGGTGGCCGTGGGTGGTGGCGGTGGGGGAAGGGTTTAGTATTAGTATTAGTATTATTATTAGTATTAGTATTATTATTATTATTGTTATTATTATTAGTATTAGTATTATTATTAGTATTAGTATTATTATTATTATTGTTATTATTATTATTATTATTATTATTATTATTACTAATTAAACCGCCTTATTATTATTAATGTTAAGCTAAGTGAAACCGTCCTTTGCATTAATGGAATTAGCTAAGTGGAACCGTCTTTTGGATTAAGAGAAATTATCTATTAGCTAAGTAGAACCTTCTTTAGGACTTGATTTTGATAAATTTAGTTTGATAATTCATGTTATTGATGAATTGAGGTAGAATAACCTTGTTATTTTTGTTTTTCGTTTCTCTTTTCAGGGGTTGTCCCATTTGTTGCTAGGCACCACCGCACGTCTGTGTAGTCGCTGCTTCTTGTTTTCTTTTCATTTTTGCTTTTACTTGATTAGGTAACCTCTTCTTACCAGTTACTTTTTAAATTTACTAATTTTAGTTCAAATTATGTTACGGACTTTAGGATAGAAGCCTTTACTATGTGGTTGAATTGGGCTATTGATTGACTTAATTAATTTAGTACTTGATTGTGTTGTTGTTTGATTTGATGTTGACTTAGTACCAGTTCAAGAATTACTCATTAGGAGTAATTCTTGAATAGTCCCCATTTTGGGATTTGTCTTTTATGCGTTTCAAGTCATTTAGGTAGTAAACACGTACTTGTGATTTATTAATGAGGAATGAGTTTGGTGGCGATCCCTTTAATGTTCTCCGAATACATGTATATGTGTATTTGAGAATCAAGGGAATTGCCGAATTTTTTCCTCATTAATAAATTACAAGTGTGTTTGCTAGTGACTTGAAACGCATATCATTGTGAGTTTAGGTTGGAGTGATAAGGACCCCATTCGAAGATGAATTACTTATTGACAATATTTATATATTGTTTTCATATGTTTATTGTATAATGTGGAGTATAATGTTTAAATTTTGTATTTAATATTATTGTTATTTTTTAAAAATGTTTAAATTTCTTTGGGGTCTTCTTTAGATTAAAATGAAGAGATTGGAACGTTCATGGATGTATGAAGGAAGATTAGACCATTCCAATAAGAAAAGACGTCCTACCGCTAGATTTATAAAGGGTGTTAGCGAGTTTATTGAATTTGCTAAACAACAAGATGAATATGACTTGGTAGACAAAAAACTTAGGTGCCCTTGTGCCAAATGCAAAAACCTGAAATACCAGCTTGACATTGTAGTAGAAGAACATCTCATTATAAACGGGTTTAAGCCAAATTATTACAATTGGATTTCACATGGAGAAGCATATTCTCCAATTCATGAACAAACTCACACCCAACAAATACAAAATGATGAGAACCCATATAGAGAGATGGTTGTTGATGCTATGGATTCCACTATTTTTAATAGTGATGACCATGCAACTATTTTTGAAGAACAACCGCCACACCCACAAGCAAAAGCCTTTCTTGACATGTTAAAAGCCTCAGAAAAACCCTTGTATGAAGGAAGCAGAATGACATTGTTACAAGCTGCTTCTAGGCTAATTACCTTGAAATGTGAGTTTAATATGTCATTTGTTGCTGTTGATGGCATTGCCTCGTTCCTTGAGGAATCTTTCCCCGATGATAATATCATGACCCGAAGTTTCTATACTACCAAAAAATTAGTTAAAGGTCTTGATTCCGCATGAAAAGATTGATGCATGTCTGAAGGATGTATGCTATTTTGGAAAGATGATGCTTTGCTTGACAAATGTAAAGGTTGTGGGGCGGATAGATATGAGACAAGTGAAGGAGATACGGTTTTGGTGTTGAAAAAGGCAACGGTAGTAAGAGGGCCAAAAAGAGTAAGAAACCAATAGCATGTAACCAATTGTTTTACTTTCCTCTCGCACCAAGACTTCAAAGAATCTATGCCACCAAAAACATTGCCGAACAAATGAGATGGCACAAAGAAAACCCACGTGCTCTGGGGAAGATGAGTCATCCTAGTGATGGGGAAGAATGGAAACGATTTGATCAGATGTATCCCGATTTTGCCAAGGAACCCGCAATGTACGACTTGGCTTGTGTACGGATGGATTTGATCCTTTCGGTAATTTTGGGAGGAAGTATTCTTGTTGGCCCGTTATGGTCACACCATACAACTTACCACCTTGGTTATGTATGAAAAGACCATTTATCTTCTTGTCACTTATTGTTCCGGACCAAAAAGCCCGAAACGTAATTTGGATGTTTATTTACAACCATTGGTGGAGGAGTTGAAGTATTTGTGGGAAGTTGGGGTGGAAACTTATGATGTGTCTAAAAAACAAAATTTTCAACTTAAAGCTTCCTTTTTGTGGACAATAAATGATTTTCCCGCCTATGGTATGCTATCTGGGTGGACTACACAAGGACAAAAAGCATGTCCTTGTTGCATGGAGGAAAGTAAAGCATTTTGGCTTCCCAATAGCAAGAAAATAAGCTGGTTTGATTGTCATAGATGCTTCTTACGAGAGGGAAATCCACATAGGAAGAACAAGAAAGCTTTCACAAAAGGTAAAGAGGTGCTTGATGCCCCTCCGAAACGAGTGCCTGGGGATGAGATATGGAAGACGGTATGTGATTTACCATCCCCTATTGATGGTACCGAGGAAGAATTTAAAGAATTGAAAAAGCAGAAAAACGGTTGGTTTAAAAGAAGCATTCTTTGGGACCTTCCTTATTGGAAGACAATGTTGATAAGACATAATTTGGATGTAATGCACATAGAAAAGAATTTCTTTGAGCAACTAATTGACATGATCATGGATGTAGAAGGTGAAAAATGTGATAGCATTGCTTCTAGAAAAGATTTGCAGAAATTTTGTCATCGTCCCAAATTACACATTCGCGACGACGGGTCTAAGCCAACATCCATTTTCACTCTCGACAAAGCTAAGAGAAAAGTATTGTGTGAGTGGTTACAAAATTTGAAGTTTCCTGATGGGTATGCATCAGATTTTAGTCGATGTGTTGATCTTAAGAAGCTGAAGTTGCAAGGCTTGAAAAGTCATGATTGTCATGTATTCATGGAGCGATTATTACCCGTTGCTTTGAAACACCTCGTACCGACAAACGTTTGGAATGCAGTTGTTGAGATTAGTCAATTCTTCCGAGATTTATGTGCCTCTTCAATATGTGTTGATGACATGAAATGCGGAAGAGCAAATACCACGAGATATTGTGTAAGCTTGAAATGATCTTTCCTCCCGCATTTTTTAACTCCATGGAGCATCTACTGGTTCATTTGCCATATGAAGCCAAAGTTGGGGGACCCGTCCAATATAGGTGGATGTATCCATTTGAAAGGTAATTAAGATAATCTAGCTACTTTTAAATTAAAATTAATAATAATAACTAATCTATTTATTATATGTTAACTTTATTATTAATAAAACTCATCATTAACTTTTATAGGTTTCTTAATCATTTGAAGAAAAAAATTGGTAATAAAGCTAGGGTGGAAGGTTCTATATGCAATGCTTATTTAACGGAAGAGATTGCAAACTTTTGTTCTCTTTACTTTGAAAAACATATAGAAACCAAAGCAAAAAACTTGAATGTTGAGAAACCGGATGAAGTAGACGGAAGTTTACCCGAATTTTTTCAAACTCAAGATGATGAAGGGTGTTCATCAAAGGGGCAAACACGATATTTGGATGATAAAGAGTATAATCGTGCCCACCTTTACGTGCTATCTAATTGTGACCTCTTGGAGCCATACGAAACACAGTTTGTTAATGATTTCATTGGAGGAATCCTAATATAAGTAAGGA
This sequence comes from Silene latifolia, assembly GCF_048544455.1. Classification (NCBI taxonomy): domain Eukaryota; kingdom Viridiplantae; phylum Streptophyta; class Magnoliopsida; order Caryophyllales; family Caryophyllaceae; genus Silene; species Silene latifolia. Next base: position 22,374,597 of record NC_133530.1, on the reverse strand, counting down.
TGATGTTTGGGACAAACATGAGGACCAATTTCCATCATGGTTTTAGAAACATGTAATTGAGTTGAATATTCAAGATGATTTGATAAGAAGTTTGGCTTTTGGTCCTTCAAAAATGGTAAGAACGTGGAATCGATACTCGGTTAATGGGTTTAATTTTCAAACATTCAACCACGGTAAAGCTAAGGCTAGGTGCAATTGGGGGGTTACTATTTCTTCTCTTGATGACAACGAATACTATGGTATAGTTGAAGATATCTTTGAAATTAGTTATAGTGGACGTGACCGAGCTTATAAAACTGTCTTATTCAAGGTTATTTGGAAGGATAATTTCGTAGGTTTGGAATGAGAGTACATGAACAATACAAGCTTGTAGAAGTGAATCGTACTAGAACATACTCTAAGTATGATCCATTTATACTTGCACATCAGGCTCATCAAGTGTATTTTGCTACTTATCCAAGCACAACAAATGATAGAAATCAAAATGCGTGGTGTGCAATCTTTAAGACGAAGGCACGGTCACAAGTTGATACAACTTTTTTCAAGAAGAAAACGTTTCAAATGAAACGCTTTTGTCTCCACCCGATGAAATCAACTATGAGCATGAGAATAAAGATGGTGAAGACATGGAAGAGGAAGAATTTTATGATGTGGAAGAGAGGCTAGGGGGAGGATGATGAGGCGGAGGAGGAGGAGGAGAGAAGGGAAGAAGAGGAGGAGAGGAGGGGGAAGATGAGGTGAGGAGGAGAAGGGAGGAGGAGAAAAGGAGGAAGGACGAGGGGTTTGGAGATGAAGATGATTATGATGATGATGATGACGATGAGGAAGAGGATGAGGATGAGGACGAGGGGTTTGAAGATGAAGATGATTAAATTGGTATAATTTTGTATTGCTCAAGAGTAAATTATTAAAATTTAGAAGTCTGTATAATTTTCATTTATCATTATTTGTGTTAATTTTTATTTGTATTCTGCAGATGGTGGAGCGAGGTCGAGGTAGGAAGCGTGGAGGCGGCTCGGGGGAGGAGGAGAGTACGCGTCCGGAGGCCGGAGGAGGAGTTTGTGCGGGAGGATCCCGATGCATGACATGACAGTGACGGTGACGGTGAGGAGACGACGCTACCGACGAGCCACGGGTGCCGATACGGTACACTTCGGATCATAAGATGATTCTTGAGCCGGCGGGATTATGGTAAGGTTTATTCTTTATTAGTCTACTATTTTGTTTTTTTTGTATTTTTTTTTTTTAAAATAATAATTGTTTGTAATTTTACATGTTCAAAATAAATGCAGGTTTATGGACGATTGCGTGATACGAGGTGTCACGAAAAGCACGAAGACTAATTTCGTGGGTCCAATTCCTACATCGTGGACACAAGCTTCTCAAGCACAAAGAGATGCGTGGTTCAATAACTTTCGGGTACATATTTTCCGTAATTCTTTGTTTTAATAACCAAGGTTATACTTTTATAAATACTAATATGAAATTTTGTCGCTTTTTTTTTGTAGCAATCATATGCTTGGTCACCGTCTCAAGAACGGAATGTCCGTATCAGGTACGAGGAAGTCGGTACTCGACGATATCGGGACGTGATTTGGAAGGTAGTTAGGCGCCCAAAGGAACCAGAGCACATGAAAGGTATTTAATTAACTTGTTTTGTTATTTGTATTAATTAGTATATACTCTCTTATATTATAAATAATATCAGTAACTTATTAGTTATGATTTCATATGTGTAATTGCAGGTGACAAGTATGAAGGCTTAATAAAGCATACCAAAACTCCCGCTTTTCAGAAGAAGTCTAAGCAAGCATCCCTCAACAAAAGAGGAGGAAAGGAAGACGCCGTGAACGAGCCTACTCATTTCGCGGGTTCACGATCGTTCTGGAATCGTATGTTGGGGGTAAGTTTGTCTATTATTTCACACTTTTTTTTTGTTTTCAATGCAACATGTTTATTTTATGTTACATTTTTTGTTGATTTTCTAACATGTATGTTTTTTTTTTTTCATTCAGAGAGGAAAGAAGAAGTCACAGCCGATTGCGTCGGTACCAGAACTGTTTCTGGACACGCATTCGGGGTTGACCACAAAGGGGTTAGAATTTGGACTAAGCCAAAAGACAAGCAATTATATGTAAGTTTCCGTAACACTTAATTTTTGTTAATTTACTCTCTTTTAAAATGTCGTATATAAGGTGGTTACCATATTAACTTACAACCATTTGTTTAATATTGTAGGAAGCATTTGAACAAGAAAAAGCCGCCAATCCGAAACTCCAGGATAATGACATATGGTATAAGTTGGTGGATGGCTTCAAGAAAGGGAATGTGTATGGTACCGGAAGTTCAACACCGGCTTTCTATGAGAAAACGCGTAGGAGATCGACTTCAACAATTCCCAGCAACACGTATCAACCGGGAATTATTAGTCAACTTCAAAGTCAAATAAGAGAGCGTGATGAACGTGATGCCAAACGTGATGAAGAACTTGCCAAACGTGATGAAGAATTCCGGAAAATGAAGGAAAGAATGGAAATGTTTGAGGATTGGTGGCAAGGTTGTAACCCCGGACCTAGATCCAACTACGATCCAAATGATCCGCATGGTCCACATGGGGGGAGTGGAGCCGGTGTTGGCTTCCAAGTAAGATGATTTTAGCATGTAAGCTTGTAAGACTTGAACATTTAGACTTGAACATTTAGAATAGTTTAGCTTGTAAAACTTTCATTTTCAATATATGAAATGAAGTTTGAGAAATTGGGAGGTGTTGGGTTGAAATGTATGGTGTTGTGTGTGTTGAAATGGGATGTATGGTGTTGTGGAACATCGGTTTGTATGCAGGTTGTAAATTTTTGGCTAGCAATGAAAACGAAAAAATCCACCAAAACTTACAGTAGCTTTGGCGATCGACATTCGATTTGGCGACGAAGTCGCCGCCAATTTGGCGACTGATATTAAGGTAGTCGCCAAATTGGCGACTGATTTATAGTCGCCAAATATGTAATTAGTCGCCAAATTGCCTCAGTCAAATTGGCTACGTCACCCAAAAATGGCGACTGAAACAGCATTTGGCGACTGCATTTCAGTCGCCATTTTGGCGACTACCTTTGTATCAGTCGCCAAATTGGCGACTACTTTTTCAGTCGCCATTTTTGGTATTTGGCGACTGATTTGTCAGTCGCTAAATTTGGCGACCGACTTTAGTCGCCATAGCTAAAAAAGGCGACTAAGGTCCGCGATCGACGTTGGCGATCGATTTGATCGCCAAATTGATTTTGGCGGATCGATTTGATCGCCAAAATCGTCACTGTTTTAATTCTTTTTGTAGTGAGAGTGCCTTGAAGGTAGCGAATAATCCGCTTTAGAAATTGCAAATGGGGAGCACGTGGACCATGCATGAATAAGCACACTTGTTGGACAGCATAGCATATGTCGGGTCGAGTTATTGTGAGATATTGGAGTGCACCAGCGAGGCACTGTTGAGTTTCGAACCAGGGTCCACGGGAATGGTGCTCGGTTTACACAAGCTCATATTAGCACGAGCGATGATGTCCTTGGCGTATTATTGTTGAGATAAAAATAGGCCATCGTTATCACGCGTAACTCAAATGCCCAAAAAATGATGAAGAGTCCCTAAGTCGGTCATAACAAATTCGGTGGAGAGAGTTTTAATAATGGACCGAACCAAAGTAGAGGACGAGGCAGTGATGACGATGTCGTCGACGTAAAGAAGAAGGTAAGCCATAGCAGTAGGTGTCTTGTAGATAAATAAAGAAGAGTCGCACACAATACTTTTGAAACCTTTTGATAAAATAAATGTCGCAAAACGGTGATACCATGCACGGGGTGCCTGTTTTAGACCATAAAGAGATTTGCGAAGCTTACATACATGATGCGGTACGGAGGAGTCGACGAAGTCAGGAGGTTGATGCATATACACCGTCTCTTCTAAGTCACCATGAAGAAATGCATTTTTGACATCCAATTGATGAATAGGCCAAGACTTAGATACTGCCAAACTGAGGACAGCCGGATGGTTGTGGGTTTGACCACCGGGCTAAAAGTATCATCACAATCAATCCCGACTTGTTGTGTTTTACCATTAACCACGAGACGAGCCTTATAGCGCTCTAGAGAACCATCTGCATGAAACTTATGATGGAACAACCACATACAACGAATAATAGAGGTGTTAGAAGGACGGGGGACCAAGTCCCAAGTATGATTATCCCGTAATGCGGTAAACTCGGCCTGCATGGCAACATTCCAGTTACGGTCGCGAAGGACAAGTTGAGGGGATTTTGGTAAGGGTGAGATGGGAGAAGAGGCGGTGAGGGCTTTGGGTTTAAATATGCCATTCATGGCACGGGTGGTCATGGTGTGCGAGGGCAGGGGAGGTAGTGGAGAGGAGGTGGCGGAAGCAGGGGTCGGTGGTGATTGTGGAGAGGAATCAGGAGGGTTGTGAGGGGATATGGGGGAGGCAGTTTGGTTGGGTATAGGTGTGTGTGGTGTAGGTGGGTCAGGGTTGGGTATATGAGGGTTCACGGGTGGTGGGTTGGGGTCAGTTTGGACGGAGTCATAGACAAGAGGGTTGGGTTCATCAGTGGTTGGGTCAAGGAAGGAGTATGTGTGGTGGTTTGACCGTGACTTTTCTGCAAAAGGAAAGCGAGTTTCATTGAAGATCACGTGGCGAGAGATAGTGGTTTTACCCGTATTAAGGTCGAGACATTGGTATCCACGTTGATTCGGTGGATAGCCCATGAAGACACAAGGTTTGGATCGAGGGGCAAGTTTATGGGGTCGGGTAGAGGAGGTGTTAGGGTAGCAAGTACACCCAAACACACGGAGATGGTCGTAGGAAGGGTGGCGGAGGTAGAGGGCTGAGGTGGGGGTTCGAAAATCGAGGGTAGAGGTAGGGAGAATGTTGTGGATGTGGGTGGCAGCATGGAGTGCTTCAACCCAATATATGGGTGGTACCGAGGCATGTTGTAAAAGGACAAGGGTTATATTATTGAGGCGTTGTATCATTCTCTCGGATTTACCATTTTGTGGGGATGTTTGAGGGCACGAAAATCGAAAGACAAGGCCGTTTTGTTGAGCAAAATTGTGGAACGAGCTATTGTCGAACTCGCGGCCCATATCACATTGGAACGACTTAATGGGTCGGTTAAATTGAGTCTTAACAAATGTATTGAATTGAAGGAATTTTTCAAAGACTTTTGATTTAAATTGGAGAGGATAAACCCAAACAAATTGAGTGAAATTATTAATTAAAACCACAGTATTTGTGACCATATTTTCTGGGAATAGGGGAAGTCCAAAGATCGCTGCGAATTATATCAAATGGGGCAATCGTTTGAGACGTAGAATCATGAAATGGTAAACGACGATGCTTACTAATATGGCAAGATGAACAAGAATGCAAAGAGCTAGTTTTATTACAAGCAATATTATTTCTAGTCTTTAAAAAATGCAAAATAGACGACCCGGGATGACCGAGTCGAGAGTGCCATACATCTTGGCCATGGACGAGAAAGGCTTGAGGCATTTTTGTGGAGGTGCGGGATGGACTCGTGGATAGAAGGGTAGACACGGGGTATAGCTCGCCATCGCTGTCACTCCGCAAAATCACTGTCCCAGTCGGAATATCCTTCACAGAAAAGCCAAACGGGTCAAATTCAACACTAACGTTATTATCCTTTGTAAATTGGCGTACGGATATAAGATTTTTAATAATGTTAGGTGTGTGAAGGACATGGCGAAGGTGTAAGGATCAGGTATTTGTGGGAATAGTCGAGGTGCCCGAACCCGAGACCGGAATACTATTACCATTGCCAACATAAATAGACCGAATTGTACTCGTATTAAATGGGAAAGTAAGCATACCTGGGTTAGAGGTCAAGTAAGAAGAAGCACTCGTATCCATATACCATGGGTCGAATTGTGATTGAACCGACAAAGCTTGGAATGCTTGAGCAAGGTCCGTTGGTTGGGGGGCTTCTGTATCCGCGACAAAAGCCTGGCCTTGAGCACGGTTCTGGCCGTGCTGGGTGGGTCGAGGAGTAGGCCATTGCTGCACCCACCCGGGATATGTCGGGTATGGACACGGTGGTGGTGTCCAAGGGGAAGGCCAAGCCATAGGAGCAGGCCACTGTGGAGTCGGGCCAGTCGATGGGGAATTGTTGGAGTAATTATTATTGCGATTCCCATTGTTGCGATTATTATTATAGGAATTATTATTGTTATTGCGACGATTGTTGCGATTATAATTATTATTATTATTATTATTATTAGAGGAAGAACCAGATTTACCATGAGATTGACGCGGTGGAGCAGAGGGTGCGGCCTTAGGGATTTGCTCGGACCACGACTCAGATGGAGCAGCACTAGGTGCGGCGAGGGCGGCAGCAGCAGCAAGTTCTTCAACAACAGGCTTACGGTGTTGCTCGAGTTCAAGCATACTCCTCGCGGTCTCAAAATTGGGAGACCATTGATTGATAAACGAAGCGACGGTGTCATATTCCGATGGTAAGCCTCGAACCAACTGTATGACAAGTCGACGATCGGTGACGGGAGCATCCACATCCTTGAGCATGCCGGCTAACTCATGGAGGCGCTGACAGTAGGCCTCAAGTGAGGGCATATTAGCCAATCGGAGCACATTAAATTCAGATTCAAGAGCCGCAGCACGAGCCCCTTTGTTGTTGTTGAAGATGCCTTCGACTCGAAGCCAGGCCGCACGGGCTGTCGATTCGTCTTCAAGAACCCTAGGTAAAATCTCGTCACTCAGAGTACCGTATATCCATTGGAGAACGTGAGCATCAACTTCACTCCATGCCGCATAGGTAGCATCGGTCTCGGCAGGAGGAGTCGTGCCATCGATGTGACACAACACCTTGTAGCCGCGAGCGTGAAGCTTGAATAGGCGAACCCATGATGCATACGTAACTTTCGTGCCGTCAAGGACACGAACCTTATGCTGAATATTGGATACAGTGAATACGGGATGCAAACCGGTTTTGGGTGGTGTATCGTTGGTCATGGTGATACACAAGAAACAGGAAAATTAAAAAAAGAATGGTGCGTGAGGCTTTGTGCTCTTTCGAAAAAGAGTGGGAAGATGAGGAGGGCGACAGGATCAGGAATAGATCGAAATCTATTCAGTCTACTGATACCATATCAATAGATGATAATCCCTCGATTAGGGTTTGTCACTCATTCCAATATATAGTTAGAGAGTATAATATATATGGTTACTATACATGAGATATACTAGGAGCCTAAATAGCAACAAAATAGGAACAAGAAATATACAGTTTGACTAAACTAAATATATACAAATATTTATCTAACAAACGGGTCAAATATACTCACGATCATGAGAGGTAAAAAAGGACAAAAGGAGACTGTATCCTTACTAATTGAATAGTCAAGCCGCCAGAAAGAAGTTAATTAAGCGTTCACACAAGTTCAGATTATGTATATATGTTTGTCATCATTTACGTACTGTATCATCCTTAAAACTACAAGTATTTTTTGCATTATAAATAAGCATGGCTAGGGTTTGCCTATTAGACTTGTCTTGTGAATACTCGTACATGAGCTCTTCCCTTTCTCATTAAAAACTTACCAGGCCAAACTTACAGTAGTAACTTTGGTTTAAGGTCTACACGACAGCTTAAGCCTTTATAAGACGGGTATTATTACCTGGCTTAAGTGAGTATTTTCCGATAAAAAAAAAGCATATGTAACCATTTTATAGTAAAATACTCCGCATGAACATTTCCTGATTAAAAGTTATCAACCACCGGTAATTGCTAGAAGTGTATGATAGTCTTAACCAGTACGATAATAATATAAGACTTTTTCGATATCCGTACATAATACTCTTTTCCAAGTCAAAGGAGGAGGGTTTTGTAGACAATTTTTTTTTTGAATTTAGGCAACTGACTTCTCAAATACTAACGTTTTTATAAGCGTTGAGGAAATTATTCTCGTCGCGTTAACCTGTCAATAATCAACAAAAGAACGTCGAAAAACAAGGGATTTAATGTAGTGATACGACTTATATAATTGTTTACAGTACATTAATATAATTGGTTAAATTAAAGACGATGTCGCTGGAGACAACAACAGGTAGAGTGATTGTTACAAAAGCTTGTCAACAAGTTTGGATATGATTGCGTGCACCATAGCTTGCATCCTGTTGGTTCACATCCTTCTGAATAAATGCAATGAGGTGGAGGCCAGTAATTAACGTCGGTCTTCTCGGTCATCACTTCATCTTTTGCCATCCCTGGTTTTACAATCGAATTTTATAAGCACAAATTTTTATTGAAAATGGGCATATCCGTTACATGTTGAAAACGGGTCAAGTAATACCCAAATTGGTAGATAAGACAAAAGTAGAATGCTATTCCCTAAGCATTCTACTTTTGTCTTATCTACCTATTTGGGTATTGTTTGACTCGTCTTCAGCTTATGTGCATTATGTCCTTATTCAATGAGACTTGCTATTTTATAAGAAATTTGGTTCATAAATATGCAAATAAATAGATATAGCAAAAAAAAAAATGTTGTGTGAAAATTTAATCTAAAACTCAATTGCATATATATAGTTGTTTAATATGAGGAAAAATTATCAATTACACCCACGCTTAATACACATTTTTACATTTACTCTCACGTCAAATTTTTTTATTAAGTTACTCCCAAATTAATAGCTCAAGTTAGAATTTGCACCCAATATCGGATTCAGGCCAAATTTCCGTCAAATTTCAAATTTTTTGGGTAAAATATTTATTTTTGGACGACTTTGCCCTCCTTCATTCCTTTATTAAGCTTATATGACCAAGTTGACTTCCATTTCGGACATCCCAATTTACACCCATCACTTCAAAGCGTCTTTGTAGATTCGTGTAACAATTTGGAACTTACCAAACTAGAGATTGTAATGCCATGAACAAATTGGAGTGTATAACCAAGTTGAGTTCCATTGCTGAGATTCAAGACTTCAATCTTCTTTGATTTACTTTGTTTTATATATGACACTACTTTCTTTCTGCACTTTGTATTCGTTCTACTTTCTTTTGTTTGCTATTCTCTTTTCTGTTCAATCTATCATATATATATATATATATATATATATATATATATATATATATATATATATATATATATATATATATATATATATATATATATATATATATATAGAAAAGAGATCAACTAAGGCCAACATTTATATTGAGTCCATAAGTTCTATTATGAGCCATTGGATGGAGGGAGATGGAGGGATGAGATCAACCCCAAAAAAGTGTGTTTATAAGCTAATCTCACTATCTCTCTCCTCCTCCACTAATCCACTCTAATTAATCACTAATTTACTATATATTTGTTTTCCACTCATCCATTTCTCTTTCATCTTACACATTTCATTTCTCTCTTCTCTCAAACTCTAAAAAAACCCAAATAAATAAAAAAAAAACCCAAAAATCCAAATAAATAAAAAACCCAAAAAATCCAAATAAATCAAAAAACTCAAATAAATCATTCATTCCTCTCTTCCTCATTCACCACCACCCACCACCACCCCACCCGACACCAAATAACCACCCACCACCCCCGCCGCCGCCACCCCACCGCCGCCGACTTTTTTTTTTTTTTTTTTTTTTTTTTTTTTTTTTTTTTTTTTTCGTTTTGTGTTAATTTGTATGTTTTGAGTTGTTTTTTCCATTCATTATTTTTTTTGTCTTTTATTTTATTTTAGTTGTCTTTTATTTTGTTAGTTCTCATTTTTTATTCATTTTCTTAAATCTCTTCTTGTTATACGTTTTTTTTAAGATTTCGTGTTTTAAATCTCGTTTTTTTTTTTGTGAGATACTTTTTTTTCATCTAAGACAAAAATGGACTAAAGTTATACAAAAATGAACCAAAGTTATACAAAAATAGACCAAAGTTATACAAAAAAAGACTAAAGTTATACAAAAATTGAACTAAAGTTATACAAAAAATTAGACTAAAGTTATACAAAAATGAACCAAAGTTATACAAAAATGAACCAAAGTTATACAAAAATAAACCAAAGTTATACAAAAATGGACTAAAGTTATACAAATAAGGATTAAAGTTATACAAATATGAGCTAAAGTTATACAAATAAGGACTAAAGTTATACAAAAATGAACCAAAGTTATACAAAAATGAACCAAAGTTATACAAAAATGAACCAAAGTTATACAGAAATGGACTAAAGTTATACAAATATGGACTAAAGTTATACAAATAAGGACTAAAGTTATACAAAAATGGACCAAAGTTATACAAAAATGAACCAAAGTTATACAAAAATGAACCAAAGTTATACAAAAATAGACCAGAGTTATACAAAAATAGACCAAAGTTATACAAAAAAAGACTAAAGTTATACAAAAAATTGGACTAAAGTTATACAAATATGGACTAACTTTAGTCAATTTTTGTATAACTTTGGTTCATTTTTGTATAACTTTGGTTCATTTTTGTATAACTTTAGTCCAATTTTTGTATAACTTTAGTCAAATTTTTTGTATAACTTTAGTCCATTTTTTGTATAACTTTGGTGCATTTTTGTATAACTCTGGTCTATTTTTGTATAACTTTGGTTCATTTTTGTATAACTTTGGTTCATTTTTGTATAACTTTAGTCCAATTTTTTGTATAACTTTAGTCCATTTTTGTATAACTTTGGTTCATTTTTGTATAACTTTGGTTCATTTTTGTATAACTTTAGTCCATTGTTGTATGACTTTAGTCCAATTTTTGTATAACTTTAGTCTTTTTTGTATAACTTTGGTCTATTTTTGTATAACTTCATCCTTTTGTATAACTTTAGTCCATTTTTGTATAACTTTAGTCCTTATTTGAATAACTTTTGTCCTTATTTGTATAACTTCAATCATTTTTTGTATAATTGTAGTCCAAATTTGTATAACTTTAGTCCAAAATTGTATAACTTTAGTCCTTATTTGTATAACTTTAGTCCTTATTTGTATAACTTCAGTCCAAATTTGTGTAATTTTAGTCCAAAATTGTATAACTTTATTCCATAAGAGTACAACTTCAGTCCAAAATTGTATAACTTTAATCCAAAATTGTATAACTTTAATGCACGCATTGTATAACTTTAATAGACAAGATGTATAACTTTAATGCACCCAGTGTATAACTTTAATGTTTTAAGTGTATAACTTTAGTCGTAAATAGTATAACTTTTATAAAAACCAAATAAATATGAAAAATCGTAATTAATCAACAAATATTAAATCTGAAAAAAAAAACAAATAATAACAAAAACCAAAAAAACTCATAATAACAAAAACAAAAAACCAAATAACAATAATAAAACCAAAAAACCAACAACCCAACCCAACCCGAAATCTGAAATAAACCAAATAACAATAAAAAAACCAAATTTAAATATCGTGTGTATAACTCTAATGCACGCAGTGTATAACTTTAATAGACAAGATGTATAACTTTAGTCAAAAAAATCAAATAACAATAACAACCAAATAAAAAAATAAAAAATAAAAACAAAAACAAAAAACAAAAACAAAACAAAAAAATAAAGAACAAAAACAAAAATAAAACAAAAAACAAAGAACAAAAAAAAACAAAAACGCAGTACAAAATCAAAAAAACAAAGAACAAAACAAAAAAAAATGGAAGGAGGAGGAAGGAAGGAAGGACGGCGGAGGGAGTATTGGCGGCAGGAGGAGGAAGGACGGCGGTTGTGCGGTTGTGGGTCCGGTGAAGCAGGGGAGGAGTGCGGTTGTGCGGTTGTGGGCTGGTGGCGAGGAGTGCGGTTGTGGGTTGTTGTGGGTCCGGTGGAGCAGGGGAGGTTTGCGGGTTGGTGGTCGGATCTGAAAAACAAAAAAAAAGAAAGGAGAAGGGAGAGGCGGCAGAGAAGTTGTTGGGTGGCGGCTGAAGGCTGGGTTGGGGTAATGGAGAAAGGAAGGAGGGAGGCGCTGTGGTGGGTGGCGGCAGTAGTCGGGGTAATGGAGAAAGGAAGGAGGGAGGGAGGCGTTGTGGTGAGTGGTGGTGGAAGGAGGAGGAAGGACGGAGGAGGCGCGATTGTTGTTGTTGTTGTCGGGCTGTCGGTTGTGGGTGGTTGTGTGTGTGGTGGGGGTGGGGGGCGGCAGACGAGAGAGGGAGAGAGGGAGGGAGGGAGGGAGGGAGGGAGGTGTTTGAATATGGTGAATGGTGGTGGAGTAAAGGAGGGAGGACGTATGTTTGAATATGGTGAATGGTTGTGTGTTTGGTTTTTTTTTTTTGTTTTTTTTTTTTTTTTTTTTTTTTGGTTTTTTTTTTTTGAGAGAATGAGAGAAAGATGAGAGAGAATGAGTGTATGAGAGAAGTGTGAATGAATGAATAATGAGGAAGTGAGTTGGGAGATTAGAATGGTGGTAGAGTTGTACAAAATTAGGTGGAGTTATACACAATTAGGGAGGGAGATTAGGGAGGTTCATTTGTGACCCTTGAATGAGATGTAATCTCATCCCTCCATCCCTTCCATCCAAAGGCCCTTATAAGGACTTAGGGACTTATTAGATGTAGTGGCCTTAGAAGAACCTTTTTCTCTCTCTCTCTCTCTCTCTCTCTCTCTCTCTCTCTCTCTCTCTCTCTCTCTCTCTCTCTATATATATATATATATATATATATATATATATATATATATATATATATATATATATATATATATATATATATATATATATATATATATATATATATATAGAGTGAAGTTCAAATGAGTCCACCTAAATTGGTGAGTCCTTAAGTCCTAATCTAAGCCCTTGATCTTCTAAGATTAATGGTTGAGATTTGAAGACTTTTTAAATGAAACTTTAGTGTTTTATAAATGAAACTTTAATCTATTATTGTAACTTTAATTGTCTACGATTGAAACTTTAATATTTTATGGTCATTTTGTATATAAAAATTAAATTTATGTTATATAATGTAATTTTAAATATAAAAATTTAAATTTCACTGATTTAAGAGTGAAACTTTAAAGTTTTACGAGTAAAATTTTAATACTTAAAAATGAAACTTTAATTTTTTTAGGTTATTTTTCAATATAAAAATTTTAATTTTGGTAATAATGTAATTCTGACTAAAATTTATGAAATTTCATTGATTTTAGAGTGAAACTTTAATGTTTAGCAAATGAAACTTTAACACTTAAAAGTGAAACTTTAATTTTTTTAGGTCATTTTTCAATATAAAAATTTAAATTTATATAATTTTAAATTTAAATTTATATAATAATGTATGTTACTAAATTTCATGTAATTTCACTAATTTAAGATTGAAACTTTAATATTTCACGAGTGAAAGTTTAATGCTTAAATGTGAAACTTTAATTTTTTTTAAGTTATTTGCTAATATAAATTTTATTATGTAATTTCACCGATTTATGAATTAAACTTTACAATTCTAATTTTAGTCCATATTAATGTAAATTTAGTTCTTTACGGATGTAACTTTAGTCCATATTAGCGTAATTTTAGTTATATTAGCGAAACTTTAGTCCTTCACCAACCACAACCCAACACCCACCAAGTTCCCCGTGCAACCACCATCACGGACCATCAGATCTGGAAAAAACAAATGTAGAAGGCCACACACCACCACCAACAGCCCCACATATGATCCGCCACAAACAATAACCATCACCGCCAACACCCACCACCCCACACGACTTCCCCGCCTTCACAACACCATTCGGAAAAAAAATGAAAAATCTGAAAAATCCGCCACCGCTGCCGAAGAGGAAAAATCTGAAAAAAAAAAAAAAAAAATCTGAAAAAAAAAACCGACTTACCCATCCAACCCACACCCCACGGCCACGGCCACCACCACAACCACAACCACAACCACGCGTAAACACGACCACAAGACCATCAGATCTGGAAAACAAAAACGACAAGGCCGACAACGACACCAATACAAACACCAACACCACACACCCAGATTTGAAAAAAAAAAAGAATAAAAAAAATAAAAAGAGAGAAATGAGAGACGGGAAGGAGCGGCGGAAGGAGCGCGCGGTGGGGTGTCGGGAATGCGGTGAAGAAGGCACGGTTGGCGAGAGGAAGAGGGGACGGTGTTGGCAATTCGCACGGTGGGCGAGAGGCAGCAAGGGCGGGTGTGCTTGGTGGTGGGATGCGGAGTGGTAGAGAGAAGGTGGGGGAGGAAGAGAGAGAGGTGAGAAATGTGGTTGTGAGGCAGGAAAATGAAATATTTTAGGGTTTGGTTGTGTTTTTATATAGGGTCTCTATTTTGAGATTTAATCTTGACCCTTGATTTTTTTTAAATCTAATGGTCAGAATTAGGACTTATGGACTCACCTAAGGGAGGTGGACTCATTTGATCCTAATTATATATATATATATATATATATATATATATATATATATATATATATATATATATATATATATATATATATATATATATAATATAAAAGGCATATATACATTTCATAAACCTATTTCCACTAACAATCTGAATTTCTTAAATGATTTCGTTTCATGAAAGCAATTCATTTGACCGATACTCAATTATGTTCATTTGCTTTTATTTGAATGTTCACTTTAGAGGTGTAATGAAATGTGGATTAGCAATAGATAGATGCACAATCTATCAATAATTAAGGTTTAATTGGAATTATTGCGAAAATTTGGGGGAATTTGAAAGGGGAAAATTTTGGATGAAATTAGGGTAAAAGTGAAATAGGGAAAGTAAAATGAAGAGTCAAAGGTTTATTGAGAGTAATAAACGCGGGGGCAATTTTGTCATTTCATAAACTTTTTAACCTGAAAATGTCTTGGGGTGCAAATTCTAACCTGAGCTATTAATTTGGGTGTAAATTAAAAAAAAAAAAATTAACGTGAGAGTAAATATAAAAATGTGTATTAAACGTGGGTGTAATTGATAATTTACTCTATATATTACTATTTATTCAAATGAATACCGCTAATAAAGGATTTAAAAGGTAATATTGATAACTCTACACCACCTCACCACCATATCGAATTAATAACTGAATAAGTTGGGTTAAGTCAAGTTCAAAGGAGGCTAAGATCACTTAGCTAGCAGCCTAGCACACATCGAGCGTCTGAATTTGGCCTTTATGTTTTTGCCATTGAGACTGAGAAAGTTTAGTAATTACTATTTCATGTACATATTTTACTCAAAAAAAAAAAAATTATTCCACAACTTCACCCAAAAAGAAAAATTAATTTTACTCTTTTCTCTTCCTCTCAAAATTTAATCGAACCCTTGCTATATACGGAGTATATCAATTATGCATCTTAATTGTTATATTGTACACGTAATAATTTTTTTTTAGTAATTCTACCATATTGATCCTCTACAGTTTTTTTATTCAAATTAATTAGAATTTTATTCAATTAAAACTAACTATGTTAAGATTAATTCTGGTAGATTATAATTAATCAAATTATGAGGACGGGGCAGATGGTGGAGGGGCAGGGGCGAGGGGGTGACCGAGATGGGGGTAGGGGGAGGTTGCGGAGGGTGGTGCATGGTGGCTGACAGTGGTGGAGGGGTGTATTGAAAAAATGAGGGAAATTGAAAGAGAAAGTATACATAATTAGTAAATCATGTACATTAAAGACAATAACCCATTTTTTAAGCTATATATAAATGTGTTCTAATGATTGTTATCCGCACGCATTTTATTCAGTACTATAACTTGGGGATTTTACTCTCTTAGGGTTAGTCAAAGTGGCGGATTTAAGGGGTGAGCTAGAGAGGGCGGTCGTCCTTGCTGGAAAAAAAAATACTCACAAATTTTATTTTAAAATTTTGAATTTTTTTCGAGTTTATTTTATGTCGTTACTTGTTAGTTCCCGTTGAAATTTTATGCTCTTTGCCTCAAATTCTGACTCTACCCTGGGTTGGGGAGTACAACTAGTGTCTACTACGCTAACTGCGGAATACATACTTTTTTGTTTTGCATTTTGTTTTCAGTATTTTTTTGAACTTTTCTAAAGGCCATAATTTGTTCGTTATGAACTGCAAATATAATTTTGAGCTTTTAAATGGATCATAATATCCATTTAGAAGTCATAATTTCGGTTTTACTTTTCGGACAATGATAAATTAATGTTAATTTTAAATCTCCGTAGCTAAAGACTCGTTATTCATTATCCATCTTTACCACGTATGATATGAAGCAAAATGTTTAATTGTACAAACGTAACAATTTAACATTTAGCTATTAAAAATTAATATTAGTTTAATCTGCACTTTTTGGAACAAGGGCCTCCACTTTTTGTAAGACGTTTAATAAAGTTAAATCTAAGGTCACATTACGTTCCATTACATGGTTCTAATACGGCGTAAGAAGCTAATAATAAGGTTTAATCCTGAACAATAATACTTATATACCTCAGTTGCACACAAAGTTATTCTAAAGCCAGCAGCTATTTTACTTAATTACCTCCATCTTCACTAACTACTATAATTGATTACTAATGACATTCAAGTACTTATTAGTGATTTTACAATATTTTATCATAAATTTATTTTACAAGAAACTTATTTCTAAACCACATGAAACTAAAACATAACATCGTATAAAAGAAAAGGGAAAATAAACATCGAAGAACTCACTCACCAACATAGAGAAGAAGAGCTATTATCCCAATTAAAATAATTTGTGGAGACTTCATTGTTTTTTTTTAGTATTACTAAATGTAAGGAACCGACTCGCTTTTTATATTGAAAAATGATGATAATGTTCTTATAAAGAAAGTAATAAAACACAATTTCTTAGCTAAAGTAGTGGAGTAATTAACTGTATTTGGTATACATTACAAAATAAGCTATCTAAGAAAGAAGTTCACTAAGACATCATGCATCCAAACGTAAAAATCGGGGTTCAATTCCGTAATTCAAAAATAGTAAAAAAATGTATAAATACTTATTTGGGCCTGAAATATGTGGTAGAAAATCAGAAGAAAAAGACACATGACCCGGTATGACCTATTGAACGGCTTATATTGAAGTGTATAATACACGGTTTTCGAGATTACAGAGTCCTGGACCAAAAATGTTTGAAAAATTACAATTACGGTTCCTGGAGTCATATGAAGCGGCCTGACAAATTTTGAGCATTATCAGAGGACTTTTGGGGTGTCGGTATGCAATAAACCAAGCTAAACCGAAATCCGGAAATAGTAAAATGTATAAATACTTGTTATTTGGAGCTAAAATCGTATATAAGTGGCGGCCCCGGACATATGGTAGAAAAACTAGATAAAAAGGATACATGACCCGGTATGACCTCCCGAACGGCTCATATTGAATTGTATAATACACGATTTTCGGGATTACAGGGTCCCGAAACAAAAATGTCTGAAAACCACAATGACCGTTCGTGGTGTCATATGAAGCGGCCACACAAATTTTGAGCATCATCAGAGGATTTTTACGAGGTCGGTATACAATAAACCATAATGAACCGAAATCTGGAAATAGTCAAAAATGTATAAATACTTGTTATTTGCGGCTGAAATCATATATAGTAACTCATGTAGCGACCCCAAACATATGGCAGAAAAACTAGATGAAAAAGACACATAATATTGTATGACCTCTCGAACAGATCAAATTAAAGTATATACACGGTTTTCGAGATTAAATGGTCTCGGAACGAAAATGTCCGAAAATCATAATGACGATTCAAGGATTCATATGAAGCGGCCACAAAAGTTTTGAGCATCATCAAATGACTTATGAGGTGCCGTCGTAGACCTATTAAATCTTAACCCGACCCGACCCGTTTTTCCACAGTCAAGACCCGTAAATTTTGACCTGGCGACCCGTTCAACGCGAATCCGAAACGACCCGTCTTAGAGTCGAGACCCGACCAGAACGGGTTGACCCATTGGATCAAAGCAAAATGAAGAATTTTATTAAAATATTAATATTTATATATTACCTGAAATGTTTTGTAACACCCCCATACTCCAAGTGCCTTACCAGGACCACCCAGGTATAAGGATGTTACCATCTCAGTTACCCGAGGCAATGATAATCAAATAAACAATAATGAAACAACGTTTAAATAGAAATACTTTAGTGAACGGTTACAATCTCAAAACCAAAACCAAAAGTACGAATACATGTTCTCAAACCGATCGTCTCATCGATTTAATCGAAATGTTTATGAAAACTACTAAGCTACAGCGGAAGACTTCTATCATCAAGACCGTGGCACATCCCGCCTATCCCAAAGACTCAACTCATACCGCTCAATATCTCGCTCACCATCCCGAATGGATCACCGCAGGTTTTAAAACAATAAACGGGGTCAAGATTATTTACATAATTTATATAACCAACAATACAAGAACCAATACACTCAATCAATCATACACAATCATCCACTCCACTCCATCTCTCGTCACCGATCGTCCACCTGGACCAGCCACCAGTGGGGACCGCAGCCGTACCCACCAAATCCTCGCTCATCATACCGAGCGATAACCCTGTCCCATTAATGTGCACATCCCCTTCCGTGGCGGGTTCCACGAAGGGCGAAACTAGGGCGTGAAACCACTCCCGCAAGTGACTCCACTCAGCCGAGAACGCATCTCGAGAACCATAGACAAACAATCACAATCACAATATCAACAACCGTTTGAACCTATCAACAATGTATAATCACAACCGTCTGAATCAATCAACCACACTAACTACAGCACAATCACCACACATTATGTAAGTAATACTGAGTAGGGAAACCCTACCTGGAAAGCACAACAATCAGACGATCTCACAGCTGATATCAAAAAGCTTCCTCTACAAATCCTCCTCCTAATATACAAACACATAATCACTACCAAGCATACAAACAACAAAACCCCCAAATCCCCCAAACTAGGGTTTAACCAACTTTAAAGAAACATCATAAAAATGGTATATAGGTCTTACCCTCGACGCAAGGATCACAACGGTATAAAGTAAAGTGAAATCCGACCTTCCAAGCTCCGGGTTTTGCCAACAATGCGATTAAAGCTAATAACGTAGTTTGCTTTCTCTTCTCACAGTGATTAGGTTTTGAAAAGTGATTTAGGAACAATGACGGAAGTATTATATACTCTAATCGCATTATTAACAAAACCTGAGAAAACAGCCCCTGTAAACCGGCTACTCGATCGAGTAGCTAAGGTACTCGATCGAGTTCCCCCTTACTCGATCGAGTACCCACGTTACTCGATCGAGTACCCAACATGTCAGAAACTATTTTATTCCGCAACACGCCCTTACTCGACAGAGTAAGGCCTACTCGATAGAGTACCCCAAGAATCATAAATACGTAGTATTACAGTCTTTCCTCCTTAAAAAGAACTTCGTCCCCGAAGTTCAAACCACAACAAAACAAAGACACACACTACGCATTCCCGACTCAACAACCAAAACAAAACTCAACATTAAAAACATGATACTAATCCAAACTCAACCCGACTCAACGACAACAACCATGCGACACAACATAAGAAGGGTATAAAACTCATAAAAACTCTTTGCGATCATCTCCTACCCCCTTAAAAGAAACAAGGTTACGTCCCAATAACCATACATACCTGATCGAAAAGGAAAGGGTAGCGCTCTCTCATGATATCCTCTGCCTCCCATATAGCTTCCTCAGTCTCGTGGTTAGACCAAAGGATCTTAAGCAAAACTATCTCACCACTCCTAGTCTTCCTAACCTTCCGATCAAGAATCTGCTTAGGTACCTCAAGATATGATAAAGACTCATCTAGCTCTAAGCTCTCTGCCTCTAACACATGTGACGGGTCACTCACATACTTCCGCAGCTGCGATACATGAAACACATTATGCACTCTCTCTAACGCAGCAGGTAAAGCCAGACGATAAGCAACTTCCCCAACTCTCTCTAAGATCTCATAAGGTCCGATGAACTTCTGACTCAGCTTGCCTTTCTTCCCAAATCTCATAACCCCACGCATAGGAGACACTTTCAGAAGAACCTTGTCCCCAACCTGAAACTCTATATCACGGCGATGAAGATCCGCATAACTCTTTTGCCTATCCCGAGTCGCTCTCATCCGTTACTCCGATCATCTTTATCTGTTCAACCATCTCATGTACCATCTCTGGTCCTAGAACCACGCCTCAAAGATCGTCCCAACAAATCGGACTCTGCATCTCCTCCCATATAAAGCCTCAAACGGTGTCATGCCAATACTAGTGTGATAGCTGTTGTTGTAAGAAAACTCTATCAAATCCAACCTCTGTTCCCAGCCACCACCAAAGTCCATCACACAAGCTCGTAACATATCCTCAAGAGTCTTGATTGTTCTCTCGGCCCGACGTCATTGCGGGATGAAAAGTCGTACTCATCTTCAAAGTTGTTCCCAAAGATTCCGCAACTCTTTCCAAAACCTTGAGATAAATCTCGCATCTCTCGTCGGACACTATGTCCTTAGGGACTCCATGTAACTTAAGCACATTCTTCCCGTAGGCCATAGCTAATTGTGCTTTAGTCCATGTATCTTTCATTGGCACAAAATGAGCCGACTTGGTCGGATCGATCCACTATTACCCATATCATGTTGTTACCCTGTTGACTCTTTGGCAAACCCATGATAAAATCCATAGAAATGGATTCCCACTTCCACTCAGGTACCTCTAAAGACTGAATCTTACCTTGTGGTCGTCGCTGTTCCCCTTTAACTCTCTGGCATGTCAAACAACGGGCCACAAACTCAAATGTTTCTTTCTTCATCCCAGGCCACCAAAACGTGTTCTTCAAATCCTTGTATAGCTTGTCACCACCTGGATGTACTGAATATGGTGTACAATGTGCCTCTGTCATGATTGTCTTTTTCAGCTCCTCATCATTAGGGACACACCACCTACCATCGAACCTCAAACTACCATCTGTATGAATGGAGAATCGAGACACTGTCCCTTTCTCTACTCCATCTCTCCACTCAACCATCTTAGGATCTAAAGCCCATTTTACCACGAATATCCTCATAAAGATCAGTACATCTGCATCACAAATCTCCCACAACATCTCCTCTCTGCAACATATGTATACCAAACTTCCCCACCTCATCTCTCAACCTCATCAAAGATAGAGCTGTACACAAAGAATGTACACTCTTCCTACTCAAAGCATCTGCAACAACATTGGCTTTCCCTTCATGGTAGATGATATCCATGTCATAATCGCCAATCAGCTCCATCCACCTCCTCTGTCTCATGTTCAACTTCTTTTGAGTGAAGATGTACTTGAGACTCTTGTGATCTGAAAATACCTTAAAGGTCGCCCCATAAAGGTAATGTCTCCAAATCTTGAGAGAAAACACCACTGCACCCAACTCTAGATCATGTGTAGGATAGTTCTCCTCATACGGCTTCAATTGCCTAGAAGCATAGGCAATCACCTTACCGTTCTGCATCAACACACATCCCATCCCAACCCATTCTTTGAGGCATCTGTATAAACCTCAAAGTTCTCGATCCCTTCAGGCAATGCCAAGATAGGAGCTGTGGTCAAACGCTCCTTTAGTGTTTGGAACGCCTTCTCACAACTCTCATCCCAACGAAACTTGTTCTCTTTCCTCATCAAAGCTGTCATAGGTCTAGCTATCTTGGAGAAATCTTTCACGAACCGTCTGTAGTATCCAGCTAAACCCAAGAAACTTCTAATCTCAGCAACATTCTTTGGTGCTTCCCACTTTGTCACCGCCTCAATCTTCGCCGGATCCACAGCTACTCCCTCCTTAGAGATCACATGCCCCAGAAAAGCAACTTTCTCTAACCAGAACTCACACTTGGACAGCTTAGCATACAACTCATGCTCCCTTAGAGTCTGCAACACAATCCTTAGATGCTCCTCATGCTCCTCCTTAGTCTTAGAGTAGACTAAGATGTCATCGATAAAAACCACCACGAACTTGTCCAAAAACTGTCTGAAGATTCTGTTCATCAAATCCATAAACACAGCCGGTGCATTAGATAACCCAAACGGCATCACCACGTACTCATAATGACCATACCTCGACGTGAAAGCGGTCTTTGGTATGTCCATCTCTCTAATCTTCACCTGATGGTATCCCGACCTCAAATCAATCTTGGAAAAGACTGATGCACCACTCAACTGATCAAACAGGTCATCTATCCTTGGCAAAGGATACTTATTCTTCACTGTCACTCGGTTCAACTCTCTGTAATCTATGCACAACCTCAAACTCCCATCTTTCTTCTTCACGAAAAGAACTGGTGCTCCCCACGGCGATACACTAAGTCTAATGTATCCCTTCTCTATCAGATCATCTAACTGTTTCTTGAGCTCCTCCATCTCTTTAGGACCCATCCCCTGCACGGTACCTTAGAGATTGGCCCGCCCCCGGTTTCAACTCAACGGTGAAATCTATCTCCCTCTTCGGTGGCAACCCTGGAATCTCCTCCGGAAAAACGTCGTAAACTCTCCCACCACCGGTATCCGATCTCGTCGGACTCTCTATCCGGTCATCTCTCACATGGCACAAGATAAAAGGGCACCCCTTCCTCAGATAAGACTTCAAGGTGACAGCTGCAATCAACTTAACTTTGGGTTTGACTAGAAACCCACGATAAGACACACTAACACCCTTAGGCCCTCTCAAAGACACTTTCTTTTGATGACAGTCTATCTTAGCTTTATACTTTCCTAACCAATCCATCCCGACTATCATCTCAAAACCATCAAAAGGAAACTCTAGCAAGTCTACAGGTAGATCAACTTGCCCAACTATCATAGATACATCTCTAAACAACCTCCCATATGATACAGACTCACCCGAAGGTATAAAAACTTTCTCACTTACAGACTCATATACCCTCAAACCCAACCGTTTAACATGACTCGAAGATACAAACGATCGAGACGCCCCCGAATCAAACAAAACAAAGGTATGAATACCGTTAACAACAAAAGTACCGGTGATGATATGTGCATCCTCCTCGGTGCTTTCTTGTCCATCATGAACTGACTTTCCATCGGTCTTCTCGTCCACCTCCCGGACAAGATCTTGGTGATGTGTTCGGCTTAGCACCCGACCCCGATTGTTGTTGTTGTTCGTAGCTAGTTTCGATAAGAATTACCGCCATTGCGGTTACCTCCACCCCGATAGCTCGACTTCCCGGTTAGACCATGACCCACCCGGTCCGTTGCTCGCATAACTCGTGCAGGTCCCCGAGAATAGCTCCCGAGCCGATCCCCGAAAAGCTCCGGTGCACTCGTGCACTCATGTCTCTTGTGGCCTACACCGCCACAGCCATAACAGGTCATCCCCCAACTACCACTACCACTCACACGGCCACGCCCAAAGGAAGCCCCAGCACTGAATCTTGACCCAGAAGAAAACCCCGTAGCTTGATTGTGGTTGCCTTTTTTGTGACTAGATTGGCCTCCACCCTCACTCTCCGCCTTTCTATTCTCACTCACTCTCTCCTGAGCCATCTCAACCAGCCTCTCAGCTCTCCCAGCCCTCTCATAAGCTTCCTTAACATCGGTAAGGACTCCCACGGGTAACTTATCCATAATCTTAGGTGTCAACCCTCTCTCAAACCTCAGTGCCAGGTTCTCCTCACTCAAACCCATGTCCTCAGCATACCTAGACTTCTCATTAAACTGCATGTAATACTCAGCAACTGACATATCAGATGTCATTTTAAACCCGTCAAACTCCTCTCTCAGCTTACTCCTCACATGTTCCGGTACAAACTCCTTCCTCATAGCTCACCGAAACTTGTCCCAAGGTATAGCAGGTAAGCCCTGGTTCGCATACATCTCCCTAGCACTCACCTTCACCGTATCCCACCACTTGCCAGCTGCGTCCCTCAGGTAGAACGCAGCTTGTTCTACTCTCATCTCATCAGGACAGTGAACCAGGTCCAGAATGTTCTCCATCTCACGATGCCAGTTGTCAAGAAGGTTTGGTTCCCCGGTTCCCGTGTACTCTTTTGGGTTAAACCTCGCTATATAGAGACTAATCTTAGAGTGATCAACCTCCTTATCCTTATTCACTTTCTTTAAGGCCTCGGTAAGAGCATCTTGGTGCTCCAACATCTTAACAACATCATCTATGTTCATGGTCTCAGCTCTCGCATAATACGCGTTTCTCTTGGGCGGCATCTTGAAACTATATAAGAAAGGGTAGACATAAACATACACACTAAAACCTCAAAACACGAAAACAGGCTGCCCAGAACACACTCGATCGAGTGTCCAAACCTACTCGATCGAGTAAGAGGCTACTCGATCGAGTGCCCAACATACTCGATCGAGTGCCTCGACTCCAGAACTCAAACAGACCTTCTGACCTCTAACATACTCGACCGAGTAGCCCGACTACTCGATCGAGTGACCCCCTACTCGATCGAGTGCCCGAGGTACTCGATCGAGTGCCCAAAAGCACGATTCTGGATTCAAAATCGTCAAATACCCACTCGATCGAGTTAAACCCACTCAACCGAGTATCTCACCTACTCGATCGAGTACCCCCCTACTCGATCGAGTCATGCTGACTCGCATAACTACCCGCATGTTATCTCACATCTCCTAACATACTAAGCAACATTATAAACTCAACATGTGATATAGCTAAGCATGCAATTCTACCAAGCTTTTCATATAATCAACGAAACAGTTATGTCATATTATCAAACGCCACATAGTAATCATCCAACATACTTTTCTATTCCAACAACAGTTGTATATACTTCACCAATCTTTCATTCATAAACTCAACCTCCTACTCCAAACATCCAACAATTACGACACACTTCATCACATCCATACACAAGCTAACAAACAACACATACGACTTAACATACACCCCCATGTGACCGGTTCAAAATTGTAGGGCGATTTCGCGACTTTAGGGCGTCTCCCAAGCCTTTGCATTAGCTCCTACAACCTTAACCCCGGGTTCATTTTAATTGACTCCCAATATTCATTGGGTTCATTGGTTACAGGTTTCAGGATCGTCGCTCTGATACCATTTTGTAACACCCCCATACTCCAAGTGCCTTACCAGGACCACCCAGGTATAAGGATGTTACCATCTCGGTTACCCGAGGCAATGATAATCAAATAAACAATAATGAAACAACGTTTAAATAGAAATACTTTAGTGAACGGTTACAATCTCAAAACCAAAACCAAAAGTACGAATACATGTTCTCAAACCGATCGTCTCATCGATTTAATCGAAATGTTTATGAAAACTACTAAGCTACAGCGGAAGACTTCTATCATCAAGACCGTGGCACATCCCAGATATCCCAGTACTCAACTCATACCTGCTCAATATCTGTTCACCATCCCCGAATGAATCACCGCAGGTTTTAAAACAATAAACGGGGTCAGTACTATTTACATAATTTATATAACCAACAATACAAAGAACTAATACAAATTTCAATCAATCATACACAATCATCCACTCCACTCCATCTCCGTCACCGATCGTCCACTGGACCACCGCCAGCTGGGGGACCGCAGCCTGTACCCACCAAATCCCCACTCATCATACCGAGCGATAACCCTGTCCCATTAATGTGCACATCCCCTTCCGTGGCGGGTTCCACGAAGGGCGAAACTAGGGCGTGAAGCCACTCCCGCAAGTGATTCCACTCAGCCGAGAACGCATCTCGAGAACCATAGACAAACAATCACAATCACAATATCAACAACCGTCTGAATCTATCAACAATGTATAATCACAACCGTCTGAATCAATCAACCACACTAACTACAGCACAATCACCACACATTATGTAAGTAATACTGAGTAGGGAAACCCTACCTGGAAAGCACAACAATCAGACGATCTCACAGCTGATATCAAAAAGCTTCCTCTACGAATCCTCCTCCTAATATACAAATACATAATCACTACCAAGCATACAAACAACAAAACCCCAAAATCCCCCAAACTAGGGTTTAACCAACTTTAAAGAAACATCATAAAAATGGTATATAGGTCTTACCCTCGATGCAAGGATCACAACGGTATAAAGGAAAGTGAAATCCGACCTTCCAAGCTCCGGGATTTGCCAACAATGCGATTAAAGCTAATAACGTAGTTTGCTTTCTCTTCTCACAGTGATTAGGTTTTGAAAAGTGATTTAGGAACAATGACGGGAGTATTATATACTCTAATCGCATTATTAACAAAACCCGAGAAAACAGCCCCCGTAAACCGGCTATTCGATCGAGTAGCTAAGGTACTCGATCGAGTGCCCCCTTACTCGATCGAGTACCCAACAGGTCAGAAACTATTTTATTCCGCAACACGCCCTTACTCGACAGAGTAAGGCCTACTCGATAGAGTACCCCAAGACTCATAAATACGTAGTATTACATGTTTCATGTGTGAAACTCACATTGATTGTTCCTAGAGTCATATGAAGCGGCCACACAAATTTTAAGCACCATCAGAGATCGCTTTTGGGATGTCGGTATACAATAAACCAAGCTGAACTGAAATACAGAAATAGTAAAAAAATGTATAAATTCTTGTTAGTGAGGCCTGAAATCAAATATACTAACTCCTACAATGACCCGAGACATGTGGTAGAAGATCAGAAGAAAAAGACACATGACCCGGTATGACCTATCGAACGGCTCAAATTGAAGTGTATAATACACGGTTTTCGGAATTGCAGAGTCCTGGACCAAAAATGTTTGAAAATTACAATTACGGTTCCTGGAGTCATATGAAGCGGCTTCACATATTTTGAGCATTATTGGAGGACTTTTGCATATGCAATAAACCATGTTGAACCGAAATCCAAAAATAGTAAAAAATGTATAAGTACTTGTTATTTGGGGTTTTAATCATATATAGTAACCCATGTAGCCACTCCAAACATGTGGTAGAAAAACCAGATGAAAAAGACATATTATACGGTATGACCTCCTGAACGGATCAAATTAAAGTGTATAATACACGGTTTTCGCGATTAAAGAGTCCCGGAACAAAAATGTCCGAAAATTACAATGACGCTTCCAGGAGTCATATGAAGCGGCCACAAAAATTCTGAGCATCATCTCCCCCCTCTCAATAATCAATGTCATCTCATATTTTCATTTACTTGCTCCCTCATCAATTCTACTCCTCCCTCATCTCGTTGATTACCATCATCCATTTTATTTAGAAATCTGCAAAGTTCTAATCTTATCATTCAATTTAATAGTAATAACTATATTTCCTCTCAATGTTTTGATCAATTTTTCATAAAATTATTTTTATCAAATTTTAATCACAAATTTTATTCTTATCACTCATTTTGGATAGCCATGCAATTACATGATAAATAAATATTAAAGTACAATATGAAATTGTGATCGAGATTTTAGTAGTGTATATTATCTGAACAAAGACCGAGCTTTAGTATTTCCGAGTATTGATTTTTTAATCCTTATTTCTTTTTCTTTTTTTTTTGCATGTAGTATTTTATATGATATTTTGGTTGTTCTATATAGTTTTTTAGTTATTTTTACGCTAATCTTCAATAATTATGATGCCTTTCAGTCTTATTAAAAATTTTATTCTTACATTTAATGATTGTTGTTTTTGAAGTACTTTTTCACTTTTTTTTTGCGTCTTGAAATTTATTTTTTGAGACTTTTTTTTTTCCAAGAAATGAGTCTTTTTTTACCTTTTTTTATTTTAATAATTTTTCACTTTTTATTTAATGTTGTTTTGCATATATTTCGATTATTAATATGTTAATATCATTATAATTATTTTTTTCTGCAAGAGTTTGCAGATCTACCATTTAATTTATTGTTTGCAAATCTATCATTCAAGTTAAAGACGGTATAAATTTTGTGGTCTTAGTTTATTTTTTTTCTACAATTTTTAAATTCGTGGTCTTAATTTTTTTTTAAAAAAAAAATTTGGCAAGGAATGCTATTTTATTTTTATGTTTTCTACCGATTTTATCAACCAAAAAATAAAACGATTTTCGTTTTTTATTTTTGTTTTTATACTTTTGTTAGATTATATTGTGTAATATTTTAGGAAATGTAATTGTTGTTAGAAAAAGTGGAGCATTATATTACCGTAAATAATATTACAACAATATACAATAATATAAAAGGCATAAATAAAAGAATAATAATATAAAATAGAGTAGAGAAGAAAGATATAGCCTGGGCCGAATCGCGCTAGGCGCTTTCCTAAGAGAGATAACGCCTCCACTGCACTGGTTAGCAAATAGTGCGTTCCTCTCCCAAGATACGACAACCCGTTAGACTCCTTCGGTAGCAGCAAGAGGAGCCCCCGAACCGACGATCGCTCGATGCTCAATAATAATATTATAAGATAAAAATAACTTTTATGAATATTATAATAATGATAGTAATAAGATGTTCTTATTCTTTGTATTCGTCTACTTGCATACACCACCAAAAGCAATGCATCAACCTTATATATATTGCTTGATAGTGTACGTATGATCAATGCAATTAAAGTACCAAGCTACCATTAATGGTGGTCAATATTAATAATGATAACGTCCACAAAAAACATTTAAAACCAATGTTATTACCTCAGTTATACAAAACGTAACCTTGGATAATAATCACCATTTGCCACCAACATAAATGTAATTGACCACCTTCATATAAAATATTGACCATTGAAATAAATGGAGGATAAATACCTTAATAAACCATATTTAATATATTTGCTCAAATATTAAAACCCATTAATAAATTCTTAAATCACAATATTTTCCAACAATTGTATTATCTTTGATTTTACATAGTTTGTATGTAATTGTAATTTATAATTTTATATAATTCCTATAAATTAAGATCACAAGATAAATTAGGAGATTATGCATTATTTATTACGCCGTAATAATTTATATTTACGTACAAAGCATAAACGTAAACATTTACGTACAAAACAGAGTGGTTTTGGAGAAATTAATTCCAAATACTTTGCTACGGGTCCCACGTTTACTATTTTTTTTTAAAAAAAATGAAAAATTCAAAATTACACTCTTATATGTACATTTTTTTTCAAAGTTACTCTCTTTTAAAACAAAATTTCAAAATTACTCCCTTATAAGAGAGTTCCGACCAAAAACTGCTACCAAAACCCAACTCTGGTCATAATTAAACCAATTTTCCGACTAAATTCAAATTTCTTATAATTTTTTCCTATTTTGCTCCTCTTCTTTTTACTCTAATACGTCCCTCATATCTCTCTGCCTTACTTCCTTTCTCTCTGCCTAGCTAGCTACACTCATTTCTCTCTCTTCTCTTCCTCCATCTCACTTGTCACCTTCTTTCTCTCTCTTGTATTCCTCCATCTCTTGCTCCATTTCCCTTTTATTTACTGTGACATATGAAAACAATGTCAAGTTCTAACTCGCACTCAAATTCTCATTGTAGTTGTAATGGTCCAAGGTTGTGCTTTTGTGGTCTGGTAGCTTCTAAGCTAACTTCTTGGACAAATTAAAAGATAATCCGGCTAGAAGATTTGAAGTATGACAAATTTACAATCAAGTAACTAAGGCTCGCGGGTGTAAGTATTTTTGTTGGTTGGATCAATCTCAAACCAATTGGCAAAGAAAGGTGATTAATGAACAGAATAAACAATTTGCAAAGTAAAATAGAAGAAATAAGAATAACTTACCTAGATAGCAATGATCAAAAGAGGACTTGAATCAACAGATCATATTAAGGTTAATTGCTTTTAAAGAGTAATTTTTGTTGAGAATATTTGAGAGTGAATCAATGGTAAATTAGGGTAAACTATAATAAGGTTTGAGTTTTAAACAAGGGTAGTTTCGTCAATTCCTTCTAATTATGACCCGAGTTAGGTTTTGGTAGCAATTTTTAATCAGAACTCTCTTATAAGGGAGTAATTTTGAAATTTTGTTTTAAAAGGGAGTAACTTTGAAAAAAGTGTACATATAAGGGTGTAATTTTGAATTTACTGCATTTGATCACGTGGGTGAATATGAATGCTTTAATGTTTATGTATTTATAAAGATAAGATACTTTTTGCATTGAGCACGCATCACCTTTTTAATTTTTTATTTTGATATTAGGATACCGACTTCTCAAAAACCAACATTTTTATAAGTGTTGATGAGGAAATAATTCTCGTCGTGTTTAACTGTCAATAATCAACAATAAAAACATCGAAAAACAAGGGATTTATTATAGTGATACGACTTGTTGTTTGCAGTACATTAATCTTAACTTGTACGATAATATATAATTTTTTGCTAAAATGGGCGATTTTGACTAATTACTTAACAAAATGGGTCAACTTTGAAATTAGTTACCCAAAATGAATCCACGTCATACCCGAACCTAGGTTTGTATTTAAGTCGGCATCTCGGTTGGCGACCATACCCAAATTGCAACCAAACCTAAATTTTGCTGTTATGATAATTCAGCATCAAATCGCCATGGGGGCTGGCAACTTGACATAAAGTCGTCATGCACCTTGGCGACTTGAATGGGCAGTGTTTGGGCCAATTTTGACGAAATAGCTGAGTATATCTTAGATTCAAGTCGCCATGAGGGCTGGCGATTTGGCCTAAAGTCGTAATGCACCTTGGCGACATGAAATGTGGCAGAATTTGATGAATTTGGTGAGTATGAATCAGCTTAAAATCGCCATGGAGGCTGGCGTTTTGGACTAAAGTCGTCATCTCCCATGGCGACTATGTTATCTACAGCTCTCGAAAACAAGATAAATTCATCTTACCCGGAATTGTTTTCCATATCCTTCTTGCATCTCTGTATTTGCCATGAAAAACCATCATCATGTACAACAACAAAACTCAAATCCAATCCAAACGAGACTTTGAAAACCAAAGTAGCTTATATATTACATAACCCAAATAGTTGAAACATTTTACATAGATCAAAATAGCTTAAATTGTCATACAAACCAAACTAAAATAGCTTAAAATATCATACAAACTAGTAACATAATACTACACTACTTTCTTCTAACTTGACGGCTTCTCTTTGATCTCCTTGGTTGAGACGGTGATCCGCCCTCATCTTCCCCTTCTTGTATGGGTGTAAGTTGAGTGAAGCGTTCCACTTGTGTGTTAGCATGGGGTGGACTTGGGTGAGGAATGTTTTGCGGTTGAATGAGATGTCCATAGTTAGCACGTTCCAAACAATTAAGGGAGGTATTTTGCATCTCATATAGCAAATTTCTATAGTTAGGATCAATTGTAGGTGGCATAGTTGTCATGTACTCGTTCACTTTATGGTAGATGTAAGAATGACCACCCGCCTATTGAGAAAAGAAGTGGTATGTAATTATGTATTATTTAATGATAATGAAGTAGAAACATAATAAAAATTAAGAGTAAAAAGAGGGACGATGCTTACAAGAGTATCCAAGTCCGATCCACTAGGATTGTAATGATGCTCATGATGGTATTTGTCGGATAAGATCCGATTATGAGGACTAACAATCCGACGAGTATGCTCCCGATACCATACCATATATGGATCATGGTGTGACATGAAACCACCATATGGAATTTCCCTTTCCAACATGTTTTGCTTCCTATTATTCCACTCTTCCACTTAACCTCTAAACTCGGAAGCAAAGTCTCTTGTCTTTCCCCATTTATCCGTTTTATGAAGTAAGAGATAGGTGTTACAATTAGGTGGTATTATTTGATGTCATCCAAATTGCCTAACACACCTATTAGGGAGATGCATCTCGATAATCTCAAAGCATATCAAAGGGGCTACAACAATCCACTCATCCTCGTCCTCATGGCAAATATTGGGAAGATGTTGAAGGATATCTTGTGTGTAAGGTTGCCAAGTGAATTGTGTCTCCGTCAATTTATCAAACATATCCCTATATCTGACAAGGCCAAGCCTAAGATCCTTATACTTTCAATCCACCCTCAACCATTTACATCCTAAAAGATCTTTCCCCGCAATCATTTGGGAGCCGATAGGGTAATCTTGTCCCTCTAGTTCTACATATTGTGAAATAATTTCGGGGCGACCTACAACAATGCATTCCCAAGACCATAACTAAAGGAGAACAATCGGCCCAGATATGGAACTCTTTCCCCTCTTACTTGCAGCACACAAGTTTCTATATAAGCATGAAAGTGCGGCGGAACCCCAACTATAGGAAAATGAAAGGTGTGTGTCTCCTCCCTCCACCTCTCAACCAACGCCGTTATCAAATCCGGATCAATATAAAGAAAATAAAACCTACAGACTCCATGAAACTGAGTTTCCATGGTGAAATTACGGACCCTACGATGAACATAGAATTCTTCTTTTGCTTTCATGTGTACCCTACATCTCAACGGACCATCATCCTGCATCAATATGTGGATTAATTAGTTTAAAATCGATAATGAAAGTAATTTCTAATTAACAAATAAATAGACAACATATAATAAGGTCGGGATTTGTAATTAATAAATGAAAAATGAAATAAAAGGCGAAACTTACCACCCCATTCCATACCGCTTCACTTCGGTGGCTCGCTTGTAATGTAAGAAGGTCGGGATTAAGTGGACCCGGATCCATGAGACCTGAAACACAAATAAATGTAATTAAAAAACAAATAAGTAATTTGTAATTAACAAATAAATAGACAACATATGAAAAACATAAATGTACCCGGAAGGACCACCAATTTCTCGGTTTCTAAGAGGACATCCACGCTTGTTGTGCCCTTTTTTACGGCGTAAGGTGCATGTATATTTTGTTGTCGTTTGTCCCTCGTCCATCTCATTGCGAATTCTTTTGGACATAGGACGCCCTTTTTCCCTCCAACACTCATCATTTGGTAAAAGATGTTCTCCAACCCAATTAGGACAATGCCGTTCATCGGGAATTGGATGAAAGTTTGGCTTGTAAGAACCCAAGTACTCCCCACAAGTAAAAAACGGGTCAATAAATTGATCTGTGGTTAGATTGTAGGTTCTACAAACAGCAGCCACATGAGAACATGGGAAATGGTATATCTGAAACTTGTTGTAAGTACAAGTTTTTTTGGACAAGTTTACAGTTTGCCTATGACCACCCTTTCCTGCTTCCCTTTGACCTCTCCCAGTTTTAACTTGATAGACACCGGTCTCTGAATTATAGCACTCAACCTTATGATGTGCCGCTTTTTCAAAATTGTCTTCAACATACTTCGTGACCACGGGGGAAATCTTCAAACCCTCAAAGATTCTAGACTTTGCAAATTCGCGTCTTTGGACAAAGTAAGAATTTACTCTATAAAATGTAACTTTGACAAGAGCGGTGATAGGTAAGAAATGAGCTCCCTTTAACACATTATTAAACACCTCAGCCAAATTAGATGTCTTGATTCCATATCGAAGTGCACCACCATGACACATGGACCACTTTGACAAAGGTAGTTTATCTAAGTCTTCTCTTGCCTCAACACTAAATTCATTAATTTTTGCTAAACCTTTATTAAACTTGATCGGTTGATGTTGAAAAGCTGTCCAACTAAACAAATCCTTCAAAGCCCTATTTTTGAACTTTGTGTTGACATTGGATGCATGATGTCTTATACAAAACCTATGATATGCCAATGGTTCCTCCCACCCACTCCTCTCTTCACTCATTGCTTTCATGATGCCCTTATGTCTATCAGATATTACACAAAGCCCAGTACGTTGTGTAACCAAACATCTGATGCATGCCAAAAACCATGACCATGTATCGGTAGTCTCCTTTTCAAATATGGCAAATGCAAGAGGATATAGTTGATCATTGGTATCAACTCCCATGGCAATCATAAGCACCCCTTTGTATTTGCCATACAAATGAGTCCCATCAATTGTAATTATAGGGCGACAATGAGGAAAGCCCTTGATTGATGCTCCAAAAGCCCAAAATACCCGACCAAATATCACAACGTTTGGATCATCCGTTGGATAATTTACAAATTGAACAACGGTACCGGGATTAGCTTCTTTCAAATCTTCAAAGTATCGGGGAAGCAACTGGTACGATAACTCCCAATCACCAAATATGTCGGCAATAGCTTTTTATTTAGCTTTTCATGGCTTCATATAAGTGATGGTGTAGTTATATTTACCAATTATTATTTCAATTATAGCATTCACCGACAACCCCCAATCTACCTCCACAATATTTCTATTTACACTACTAATGAAAGTTCTTCGCAAGTTTCGGTGGTCTATAGGCATGGTGTCTCCCAAACATGATGCCTCATGACTACCATTGTATCTCACAATAGTAAATGTTTCGGAAACCCCACTTTTTTGGTTGGCTCTTAAGGTCCACTTACATGCTATAGGTTTTCTCCCACATTTATATGTCACCGTGTGAGGTTTTGACTCATGAATTTTGAAACTTTGATTTACCCTCAAATTATACTCCGTAACTACATCAGTCAGAGATCTCTTATTAGGAAAAGTTTGACCAACACAAAACTCTCCCCCACCATCATAGGGGACAACCTTTTTCCAATTAACCCAATTATCCCCATGTAATGCATCCAATTTAGGAATACTAGTGAATCCCGGATTTGGGGCACTAGGAGACACAAGATCAATATCTTCCTCATCATCATCGGCATCACTAGCATTCTCTAATCTTAAATCAAGATCAACCTCAACTTCATCCCCTTCAATATTACCGTCACTTAACTCTACTCCGATATTATTTCTCAACAATGACACATACCGATCATCATTCTCCGACATTATGTTTAGCATCCTAGTAAATGACATATTTGGTACGACACTTACATTACTCACTTGAGGTTGTTGAAATGGTATTAACTCGTTGTTGAAATGGTATTAACTCAACATAAATATCCATAGAACCCGCCTTTGAATGACGTATACTAGCCCACATCGCTTGTAAAGAACGATCATTATTAAGACTAACAACCTTAAAACATCCAAGACTAGCAAACTTCATCTTCAACACTAATTGATACTTACTACTATCAACACCAATGGTTGTGTATACCTCCTTAACAAGATCATTGTAGCTCATGTTACTACTAACAAAAATAAAAGACTCATTTCCACCAACATAGCTTACACACCCATCTCTTTCAACTACTTCACCATTCCAATAACACAATGGGGAAATTACTTCTCTCCATAACCAAATTAAATTAATCTAAAACACTAACAACAACCTAAATTCAACTAAACTATCAAATAGATAGAATAATATATAATCATAAACTAAACTAACTAGCTACTCAAATCAATTGCTAATTAAAAAAAGTAAGTAATAGCTAATACCTTCAATATGTATGGAAATTGGCCAAGAAATATCCAAATGATTGTTTGATATTACTTAGAGACTAATAAATTGACAATTAATCATTTCAATTGAAAGATTCAGGGTAGTTTTTGGAGGAGAATCCGCGTTTTAATTTTTAGGGTTTGCAATTTTTTTTTTCCCCTGATTTGGGGTTATGAAAATGGGAAGGGGAGGGGAGTCGCGGAAATATGTCTTCGAAGTAAGTCGCCAAGCGCCGTGGCGATTTGACCCTTTACCATAGCTTCGTAAATTCCAAGCCTATGTGGACCCATTTTCGACGATTATTTTGGGAATCGACCTATTCCGTTAAATAATTAGTGAAAATCGCCCACTTTAGAAACGGATTCGATAATATAAGACCTATTTGATCCGGAGTATGTATAATCTTGGTTAATTAAGTCCAAGGATGAGGTTGCTGTTGACAACAACAGGCAGAGTGATTGTCACAATAGCTTCTCATCACGTTTCTGTAGACACCTCGTTTCTGCACCTCTCGCAAACCACCCGGTGATGATTGGGCCGCATGTTTGATTCGCGGAACGATTAGTGACAGTTCGTAAGATTATCGTCAAGTGATTTCTCAAATATTAATGTCAACCTCTTAGTTGTCATCTACGTGCCGATACGGTCGTTTTGGCAGTAATTAGAGTACATTCGGAGTCCGGGTCAAAAACCGTCTCCACTTTCTGATAGCTGTTAAATCCCGAGTCAGAATGTTCTGGAATGTTCCGGATATTTCTATTCCATATTTCTCAAATTTTATCTTTTGGCAAATAATATCCCGTAATATTCATCTAAAATATTTAAAGATAAATCGAATTATTTCCGTCCTACCATAACTTAAACACGGAAATCTTTCTTTGCGAGGAGGAAACCTCCACGGGAATAGACGCAAGCAGTCTTTGCGCCTCTTCCAAGAGACGCAGTGGCTCGCTGCGCCTCTTCCCGTGCCCTTCTTTGCATGATTTACGTATCTTTTTTATATCTTTCCGAGATTCACTTCCAAAGAGTCTCCGAAACCCTATTCCTTCACGTGATTAGTATAAATAGGAGCTTTCGTTCCTCATATTTCTCACGCGAGTGTCCGCCCTTCTCTTCTCCCTTTGCATTCTAGACTTTGTTCTTACTAATTGGCGCCTACGTGCTTGGACTTCCGACCACGTAAGCTCGGATCTTTCCGGTACCACCTCTCCGTTGCATGACCGACCAATTTGACCACTACACTCAATCAATCTAATTAATCAACTGGTTAAATCGTTTTCCTCTTACGAGGGCACTCTTTCCTTGCATTCGCGTCGAGCATTCACTAATCGATCTTCTTAGTTCTTCTCGTTCCGTCAACATGTAAGTCTGAGGGTGTATAATTCCTTTTATTTATTGTATTTTATTATTGTATAACAATTGTAAGGTTTATGTCGAAAACACCATTAAAATCGATTTCTAAAACCGTCTTTAAAACCTGTTTTGCGAAATTCCAGTAGACAGACGTCGAGAAAAGACGCAAAGAATCGCGCGCCTCTTCAAGGAGCGCAGCGCTCGCCGCGCCTCTTCGTGAGGCCGCCGCATTCTCGCTTCTTTTCTTCTTCCTCCGTCCTCTGTAATTCGTATCAAATTTATTTCCTTTGTTTGTTCGTCTGTTAATTCTTCATCATGATAGTTTGATAATTCGCATGTACATATTATCCATCATCATTAACATGTTTTAATTCATCATAAAACCGACTTAAATCCCTAATAATCAATATTTGCGGGTTTTTCGTCATTAAATTCAATTCGGGTTTTAGAAATTCAATTCGTTCATATTGAGTTTCTGGGATTCATTGTTGATATATTTTCATCTGTTTAGTCATTAATTCATCGTCAATTCATCATGTTTAGTTAATAATTCGTTCAGTTAGTTTAATAAATCATTCATTAACATCGACCCTTCACATAATTAATCCGTCTTATTTCCGTCTTAACCATGTTTTACTGTTTTATGACCTCAATCATATGTAAATAATCTGCTAATAACTTTCATCCGAGTCTAAAATCGTAATCAATCTATTAATTTACCAATTAATATTAACGGTTTTATGATTAAAGCTTCACGCCCAGAGTTCACCCTTGGAACAGACGCAACAACTGCTGCGCCTCTTCCAAAGGGCGCAGTTTCTGCTGCGCCTGTTCCAGGATGGGTTCTGTCCCTGAACTCCTTTTCTGCCTTGACGTAGTTTAATTAGTAAGCGTACTAATCAACTAATAATCGTATTATCACCTTCTGACTTGTTCGTATTTCTTTGTTTTATTCTTTTATTCTTTTCCCAAATTATCCGTTTTAGCGGTATTTTCGACATAAATCGCCTGTTCCATTGTAATTAATGTAATTTTCATTATTGTAATTTTATTATTATTATTTCGTATCATTTGTATGCTTCACATGTAAATGAGCATTAAATCTCAACTTCGACCCAATTGTATGCTAAATTACGTGTCAACCGACTTAGTATTAAATTCTCACATGTTAGGATTAATCTATGGATGTTGCATTGCATGCATATAGCCGACAATATATCAAGTACGAATAACTTCCCTAATCATTAGTAGAGGCCGCTATCGAGGCGGGCGGGATTAGGTGTTCGATCAAAAGAGCTTCCTAATACGTACCCTCACCCCTTACTCCAGATCTCCGTGAGCACCCGTGTTCATTGGCATCCACGAGAGTCATTCTAGACATAGAATGCTAAGGGTAACGATTGCTTAGTGTTCATGTCACTACTTTGTGTCTTGACATGACACGAGGTATTCGAACGGTTCCAATTTCCCATAAAAATTGGTGGCGACTCCATACAAAATGCAAACGCTTGTTTTCGAGCCCTTCACCAAGCGCCCCCGTGGGCGGCCCGCTGTCCACAGTTTCGATATATTGTCGTGCACAATTCCATGCATGCTGTTAGATCACATTGTCTTCCTGCCTTAAGGCAACGAGGTGGAGGTAAGAAATTAACTTCGCTCTCGGTCTTCACTTCATCTTTTGCTATTCCTGGTTTTACAATTGAATTTTATAAGAAATTTGGTTCACAAATAATATGTATATGCAAATAAACAGATACGGAGTCTGGCTACTACATCACCATATCTAATTAATACTCGGTAACTGAATAAGTTGAGTTAAGTCAAGTTCAGGGGCG
Source organism: Silene latifolia (assembly GCF_048544455.1). Taxonomy (NCBI): domain Eukaryota; kingdom Viridiplantae; phylum Streptophyta; class Magnoliopsida; order Caryophyllales; family Caryophyllaceae; genus Silene; species Silene latifolia. Next base: position 22,336,029 of record NC_133530.1, on the reverse strand, counting down.
GCCAACACACCCCGAGAGTCTGGCTTTTAAAGTAAACTATCATTGATCCACATGAAATTAAAACATAACATCGTATAATTATATTTATTAAAAGAAAAAGGGAAAAAAGCATCGAAGAATAACTCACTCACCAACATAGAGAAGAAGAGCTATTATCCCAATTAATAAAATAATTTGTGGAGACTTCATTGTTAATTTTAGGATGATTAAATGAAAGGAATCGGCTCGCTTTTTATATTGAAAAATGATAACGTTCTTTTAGTATCTATATAATTTATAAAGAAAGTAATAAAACATAATCTCTTTGGAGTAATTATTACTGATTAGCTAAGAAAGAAGTTCACTAAGACATTATGCATTCATCCATGAAATTGGGTGTTCGATTCTGACATAGTTTGATGATTTGAACCAAAAAAACTGAGACATCATGCATGCACACCTGGATATTAATGTGATAAAATTTAAGAGTATATAATTGTTAAGATACTACGTTAGTTAGAGTCTAACAAACTAACTAGAGTTGTAACTAACTAAGCTCTAACAACCTCTAGTTAGTTAAATGACCTAAACTAATTATAAATATAGATCTTCCTCCTATGTTATAATCATAAGTTGTATCACACAGAATTAATTTAATAATATACATCAATATTATTCTCTCTATTCTTATGCTTGATCATAACTTCATCATTCTGGTTTAATATGGTATCAGAGCCCATGGCTAAAGACCTGGGTATGATGATTAACTCATTTAACTGGGCCATTGTTTGCCAGCTGGAGTTGAGGCTTTGTGTACCTCTTATTTGGCCCAGTCTGAGCTTGTTTACAGTCGGAGAAAATTCCATCCGTTGATGGCTCCGGTCTGATTTAAATTGGGCCTCACATGTGTGAGGGAGTGTGAAGAATCCCATAATTACCCACATGTGAGTGTCCCACATTGAAGGAGAAAGAGAGATTGTACCACTTTATAACCAAGGGGGCTACTCTTCCTATTGCCAACTGGTTTTAGGATGGAACCTCCCTTGTGTTGTTAAGTGGTCCGTCTCTCCTCTGTTCGGGTAAGGCCCAAGCCCATTTTCATGATTTAACATGGTATTAGAGCCCATGGCTAAAGACCTGGGTATGATGATTAACTGGGCCATTGTTTGCCAGCTGGAGCTGAGGCTTTGTGTACCTCTTATTTGGCCCAGCTGGAGCTTCTTATGCTTGATCATAACTTCATCATTCTGGTTTAATATGGTATCAATCGCGAGTTCGTTTCTGGGATACTATTTTTCTTCCGCTATATATTCATCTTCTTTGATCATTCTGGTATTGATTTCTTCATTTACCACCATTGTTATCAAGCTTGTTTCTTGATTCATTCATATCATTTTGTGTACAGATTCTGTGGATTTTCTTGCTATACGGTATCTTCATGCCTGAATCAGTTAATAATTCTGATGTTTCTCCATATGCTTTCTTTGATGATCCATTGTTTTTGTCCACTAATGATCAACCATGCTTAAAACTGATTGATTACAAGTTCAATGGTAGAAATTTTCTGAATTGGAAAAGGGATACTTATGTTGCTTTGATTTCTAAAAACAAAGAAGGATTCATTGATGGGTCTGTTAAGAAACCTGATATTTCTGATAAAAAGTACCATCAATGGATGAGGTGTGACATATTTGTTAGGCATTGGATGCGTAATTCTATGGATGATGAGATTAAAGAAAATATTTCATATGCCAATTCGTCTAAAGATTTATGGGATGAGATGATTGAGAGGTATGGTGATTTTAATGCCATAGAAATCTATCAGTTGCGTAAGGATTTAAATGCTATCAGTCAGGGTAATGCACCATTGGTTGAGTATTACAGTAACCTCAAGAGGACATGGGAGAATCTTGACACTCTTGACCCCATTCCCACCTGTACTTGTGGAGCTTTGTCAACATGTACTTGTCAACTACTCAAAAGGATTCTTGACAGGGACACTCATACCAAGTTAATACAGTTTTTAATGGGATTAAATAGTGGTTATGAGGGTGTTAAGACCAATATTTTGTCTATGGAGCCATTACTACCTATGAACAAAGCATTGTCCTTGCTTCAAAAGATTGAAAGACAGAAACAAGTTTCTGATGCTGTTGATGTGCTTGCTGAGGCAAATGCCTATGTTGCTAATGTTGAGGTCAAGCAACCAGATACTAAAAAGGCCAAGATTAACAGTTCAGCAGTTGCTGATACTGAAATAGCCGTCAATAAATGTACCCAATGTAATAAGAAAGGGCACACAATAGGTGAGTGTTATCAATTTAAGACTTCTTCTTTCTGTGGTAAAAAGGGACATATTCAGTCTATTTGCACTTGGTATAAGCAAAGCAGAGGCATTAGAGGCAGAGGTAGAGGTGGTTATCCTAGGGGAGGCTCTACTAGAGGAGGTTATACTGGCAGGAATGCAAACAATGCTGATGTTTTGCAGTATAATGATTATATACAGGATGAGCCTTTAATGGATTTTGCTCCACATTCACAAGCTAATTCTGCTTTTGATTCTGACATGGTTGATGGTATTGTTGACTCAGTTGTGCAGAAAGTAATGCAAAGTCTGAGTAACAAGGCCAGCACTAGCTCTACAGCCACTGCAAATTTTGCAGGTAAATTTAGTTGGTCCAATGCTGTTGTCAACTGTTTTGATTCTTATAATTGAATTGTTGATACTGGGGCGTCTGATCATATGACATCTCAGTTGTCAATGTTAAGTAATGTACAGCAATTGGACAAGCCTCTTATTGTAGCTTTGCCAGATGGAAGTATCAAGTTTGTTTATCAAATGGGTAGAGTTACTTTAACTCCTACAATTACGTTGGAAAATGTTCTAGTAATTCCTGGATTCAGGCAGAATCTTCTTTCTGTCAGTAAGCTTGTAGAACAGTCTAAGATGACTGCCATTTTTACTCCAACTCAATGTGTTTTACAGGACCATTCAAGTAAGACAATTCTTGGGAGAGCTAGAAGATTTGGGGATCTATACAAACTTAAACCAGCAGCAGGGAGCATGCCTGGCAGAACTAAACCAGTTGTAGGAAGCTTGACTGGCAGGAATACTAGAATAAGTAGTTGTAGCTTTAGAAATGATAATAAACTTGTTAATAGCAGAGTGTGTAATGTAAAATCTGTTGATACTCAGTTGGTTCATGATAGACTGAGTCATATATCTTTTGAGAAGATGAGGCATGTATTAGGTTTGGAAAGCAAACACTTAAGCAATTTCATTGTGAAACTTGTGCAATTGCAAAACATCATGCTCTACCTTATACAAGAAGTTTTTCTCATGCTCATTGCCCATTTGATTTATTGCATGCTGATTTATGGGGTCCTTATAGGACACTTGCTTTGAATGGTGCAAGTTATTTCCTTACACTGGTAGATGATTGTTCTAGATTTACATGGCCTTTTCTTCTACAAAATAAAATGCAAGTCCCTGCAATTATTACTCAGTTCTTAAATCAGATTAATACTCAGTTTGAGAAGAGACTCAAGGTTTTTAGAAGTGATAATGGCTCTGAGTTTATTCGAGCACAGTGTCAAGAATTGTTTAGCAGTAAGGGAATAATCCATCAGACAAGCATGACAGGTAGACCACAACAAAATGGCCGTGTAGAGAGAAAGCACAGGCATTTAGTTGAAACTTCAAGGTCACTAAAATTACATGCTAATCTACCTGCAAAGTTCTGGGGAGACTGTATTTTGGCTGCTACATATCTTATAAACAAAATTCCAACCATAGTCCTTGGTTGGAAAACTCCATATAAGATTTTGTTCCAGAAAAAACCCAGATATGAGGAATTAAGGGTGTTTGGGTGTTTATGTTATGCAAGCATACCATTGGGGCAACCTGATAAGTTTGCAGGTAAAGCTAGAAAATGCATCATGATTGGTTATCCCTTTGGAAAAAAAGGTTACAAGTATTATGATTTAGAAACACATAAGTGCTTTTTTAGCAGGGATGTAAAATTTCATGAACATATATTTCCATTCAAACCAGACAAAATGAATTATATGTCCAAAGACTCAGGGGATACAACAACTGATGATCCTCTTACATTAGTCAATCCTGGTGCATCTCAGCACCTTGTTTTACAAAGAAAGGATAATATATTACAGTCTACACCTAGTGTTGACACAGCTACATCTACATCTCTAAACACATGGACAGAAAAAAGAACTACTAATTCTGTTGTTGAGACTCCTGCAGACATCACGGCTACTGCAATTCCAATGATCACTTCTATTACTCCTGATCCCATTGTTCAGTCAGTGCCAGAAAGAGTCATAAGAAGATCCACTAGACCTGTTATTCCAACAGGAAGATATAAGGAATATAAGTGTAGCATAAAACTTCCCACCAGGTCTACTGCAGATCATACTAGGCAGGCTCTTAATGCTTCTGTTTTAGCTGATCTCAGTCAATTTGATGATGAGTATGTGTGGACAGCGGGCCGCCCACGGGGGCGCTTGGTGAAGGGCTCGAAAACAAGCGTTTGCATTTTGTATGGAGTCGCCACCAATTTTTATGGGAAATTGGAACCGTTCGAATACCTCGTGTCATGTCAAGACACAAAGTAGTGACATGAACACTAAGCAATCGTTACCCTTAGCATTCTATGTCTAGAATGACTCCCGTGGATGCCAATGAACACGGGTGCTCACGGAGATCTGGAGTAAGGGGTGAGGGTACGTATTAGGAAGCTCTTTTGATCGAACACCTAATCCCGCCCGCCTCGATAGCGGCCTCTACTAATGATTAGGGAAGTTATTCGTACTTGATATATTGTCGGCTATATGCATGCAATGCAACATCCATAAATTAATCCTAACATGTGAGAATTTAATACTAAGTCGGTTGACACGTAATTTAGCATACAATTGGGTCGAAGTTGAGATTTAATGCTCATTTACATGTGAAGCATACAAATGATACGAAATAATAATAATAAAATTACAATAATGAAAATTACATTAATTACAATGGAACAGGCGATTTATGTCGAAAATACCGCTAAAACGGATAATTTGGGAAAAGAATAAAAGAATAAACAAAGAAATACGAACAAGTCAGAAGGTGATAATACGATTATTAGTTGATTAATACGCTTACTAATTAAACTACGTCAAGGCAGAAAAGGAGTTCAGGGACAGAACCCATCGAACGGAACAAAGCATAGAATCGCGCCCTTTGGAAGAGACGCAGCAGATTCTTGCGTCTGCTCCAAGGGTGAACTCGGGCCGTGAAGCGAATCGCAAACCGTTAATGTTAATTGGTAAATTAATAGATTGATTACGATTTTAGACTCGGATGAAAGTTATTAGCAGATTATTTACATATGATTGAGGTCATAAAACAAGAAACATGGTTAAGACGGAAATAAGACGGATTAATTATGTTAAGGGTCGATGTTAATGAATGATTTATTAAACTAACCGAACGAATTATTAACTAAACATGATGAATTGACGATGAATTAATGACTAAACAGATGAAAATATATCAACAATGAATCCCTAAACTCAATATGAACGAATTGAATTTCTAAAACCCGAATTGAATTTAATGACGAAAAACCCGCAAATATTGATTATTAGGGATTTAAGTCGGTTTTATGATGAATTAAAACATGTTAAAGATGATGGATAATATGTACATGTGAATTATCAAACTATCATGATGAAGAATTAATGACGAACAAACAAAGGAAATAAATTTGATACGAATTAAGAGGACGGAGGAAGAAGAAAAGAAGCAGAATCGGCAGCCTCACGAAGAGGCGCAGCGGGCGCCGCGCTCCTTCGAAGAGGCGGCAGATTGCTCGCGTCTTTTCTCGACGCCGTCTCATCGGAATTTCGAAAAAAAGGTTTTAAAGACGGTTTTAGAAATCGATTTTAATGGTGTTTTCGACATAAACCTTACAATTGTTATACAATAATAAAATACAATAAATAAAAGGAATTATACACCCTCAGACTTACATGTTGTTTTAACGAGAAGAACTAAGAAGATCGATTAGTGAATGCTCGACGCGAATGCAAGGAAAGAGTGCCCTCGTAAGAGGAAAACGATTTAAACAGATTGATTAATTAGATTGATTGAGTGTAGTGGTCAAATTGGTCGGTCATGCAACGGAGAGGCTGGTACCCGGAAAGATCCGAGCTTACGTGGTCGGAAGTCCAAGCACGTAGGCGCCAATTAGTAAGAACAAAGTCTAGAATGCAAAGGGAGAAGAGAAGGGCGGACACTCGCGTGAGAAATATGAGGAACGAAAGCTCCTATTTATACTAATCACGTGAAGGAATAGGGTTTCGGAGACTCTTTGGAAGTGAATCTCGGAAAGATATAAAAAAGATACGTAAATCATGCAAAGAAGGGCCTGGGAAGAGGCGCAGCAGCCCATCGCGTCTCTTGAAAGAGGCGCAAAGACTCTTGCGTCTATTCCCGGGAGGTTTCCTCCTGCTTAAGAAAGATTTCCGTGTTTAAGTTATGGTAGGACGGAAATAATTCGATTTATCTTTAAATATTTTAGATGAATATTACGGGATATTATTTGCCAAAAGATAAAATTTGAGAAATATGGAATAGAAATATCCGGAACATTCCGAACATTCGACTCGGGATTTAACAAACTATCGAAAGTGGAGACGGTTTTTGACCCGGACTCCGAATGTACTCTAATTACTGCCAAAACGACCGTATCGGCACGTAGATGACAACTAAGAGGTTGACATTAATATTTGAGCAATCACTTGACGATAATCTTACGAACTGTCACTAATCGTTCCGCGAATCAAACATGCGGCCCAATCATCACCGGGTGGTTTGCGAGAGGTGCAGAAACGAGGTGTCTACAGAGCCCCCACTTTGACTGAGGCTTGGACAAGGCAAAAGTCAAAGTATAGCCATCAGGTCAATCGAAGATTACAACCTGACGACTATGGCGACGCGAGGTGGCTCAAGGGGTCTGAGCCAAGGACCTGTCGTCGGGAACATTTTAGAGTCTGTCGACTATCGGGGAGGGTCGTTTAAAGTCCATTAGACTACGTAAGGAAGCTCGCCAACCATAAGAAGAGATCATACCTGAGATTTAATCGAACTTCACGGGGAACAAGAGATATTGAAAACAGCAGGACATCGGTAGAAATCGTTGGGGATCCGCTGCGTCGGTCTCAAGCGAACTCGCGAAATTTGGAGGTTGAATCTGCTTGCGTTGGTCTCAAGCGAACTCTGGTTGGGGAACATACCGACGACTAGGAACATCTTGATCGTCGTAGGGGAAACCTTGAGTGAGCAGTACTGCAAAATACTACTGCGCTGGGGACAGACGACCAGGAACATCTTGATCGTCGTAGAAAGAAAGTCTTGAGCGAGCAGTACTGCAAAATACTACTGTGCTGGATAAAAATTCGAACAATACTGCGAAATACTGCTGCGCGGGATAAAATGAATTTGGACGATACTGCAAAATATTGTCGCGCTGGATAAAACGTGGGCCGGAACGAAAGAAAATCGTCGAAACGGACCAAAATGATAAAACGTCATCGAGGAAGAGGCGCACCAAAGATGGGCCCACGAATAACGAACTCATCACGGATTTTTGAAAATCCGCAAGGAGGGAACAAAAGGAAGAGGCGCAGCAAGAGCTGCGTCTCTTGGAAGAGGCGCAGCACCTGCTGCGTCTGTTCCCCAATTTGGCAATTCTGCGTAAAAACGCGAAAGTCAGAAGGTTTATGTTCATTTTATTCGAAACATAAATCACTCCATTCTCTCTCAAATCTTCACCATATTCGTCGAGGTTGGATTCAAAAGCTTGCTTAAAATATGACTAATCGAGGTATGTGCTTTAATCTTGCATTAATCTTCCACATTTGTTGAATTTTGAGCCGCGAACATTAGGGTTTTCGACCCTTTTGATCGAAAATTTGGGGCTTTTCCCCCAAATGGATTTGTCGTGCCAAATTGATACTAGAAATGGATAATAGGTGATGCTAGGAACATAACCATGTATTTACTTCGAATTTTCATCAAGTTTTGAGCCCTTGAGCAGAAATTGAGACGGTTTCACAGCTAGATCGTAAATTGCTTCGAAAATGGCCTTAGGATTGCCCATTTGTGATGAAATTTGATATTTGGGACCCTTGGATGATGGGTAAACTTTCTACCATCTTGGAAGTTTGGTTTGTGACAACTTTTTCAGGACACTCTTCTAGGGCATAACCGCCATTATAGCGAAATGCTGTCGAATTTTCGACTCGAACCCGGAACTAGGCTTTGACTCGGACTTGACTTGACCCAATTTGTCACATGAGTGATCGGGTTGGTGAGAACATGGCCAAGGATGGCCAGAAATGGGGAATTCCCGGGCCTTGAAGGCTCGAAAATTTCTTAACAAAGGCTTGTCGTCATATGATGCGGCCTGGATTTGCTTTAACGTTGCAGGTGACGATGCTTCTACTTCTGGGAGGGATCCCATGGATGTAGACGCCGCTGTTGTTGAGGAGGCTTTGGAGCAGGCCTTCACCGCTGCGGTGATGGCCGCGCAGACGAGGTTCCCGAGGAGGAGGCCGATGAGGAGGAGATTCCGAGACGGGTCCACCTCGGACGAGGGGGTCGTCACCGAGAGGATCTCCGCGTGGCCGAGACCGGGAGAGTAGGCACCTTGTGTGGGCTGCAGAGGGTCACTTGTCCTACAGGACGGTGAAGAGCTTGGTAAATAGGAATTCCCTAACTCATTACCTACCCTTTTCTATCTTTGTTCAAATTTCTTTCAAATTTACTCAAAACTAAAGATAGCTTTATTTCGAATCATAATAGGAGGCTGGGAACATCCGGTCGTTTCGGGGTATACGACGCCGATGGAGCATTACGAGCGGTTTTCGGCGGAGGAGAGGGCCATGATCGAGCGTGGAGCGTTTGGTCCTGGTTCGTGTCCTGGAGGGATATCGTGAAGAGGAAGTTGCGGGCCAACCTTAGCCTGGTCCGCGCTTTCTTGGATCGATTTTGGGATACGACTTCCACGTTTCACCTGCCTTTTGGTGAGGTGGGGATCACCTTGGAGGACTACGGCATGATTTCCGGTCCGCCGTGCGTGGGATCGAGGAGATGGTGTGGCCGGAGACCGGCATGAGGGCGGATTCGGCCGAGGCGAGGAGGTTGATCGGCCGGAACCGTCGCCGAAGGGTTGCGGTGCCGGGTTTGGTACCCGTTCCTACGTTCGAGACTACTTTGCGGGGAAGACCCCGAGTCGGTGACGATCGATGGGAGGGAGACGGCTCCTCCTCCTCGCATGCCCGAGCAGAGGGCTCGTCCGTGGCTTTGGTGGTTCTTGTCTTCGATCTACCTCGGAGACAAGGGTGAGAGGTCGTCGACGAAGCTTCTTCCCTTTCTTTCGACCCGAGTTCCCTAGGGCGTTGGGGACCGGGTCATCCTTTGGTTTTGCGGTCCTCATCCGCTTTATGAGGGCCATGGTTCGTCCGGAGTTGATGGAGAAGGGGACTTCTCCTGGTGCCGTCGGACCTGGGCTACTGTTGGAGGTATGAACCTTCCTTTATGCCAAAGTCAATTTCTTTCTTTATCGACGACCGACAGATCGTCATTGATTATTATGCTTTGCAGGCGTGGGTGTACTCTTACTTTTCGGGCCTCGCGCCCAAGAGGACGGAGCCGTTGGAGAGGGCCTACCCCGTGGTGAGGGATTGGGTCATGTGCCGGACGAAGAGCAAGCGTTCTTCTCACAATGTCTACCGGCGGGATGTGAACGCTCTTCAGCTGAGCAGCGTGAGTATCCTATTTGTATGCACTTATTCTTCTCATACTTTGTTTTTAATTGATCATAGGAATGACCTTTGCCTTCATATTGTCGTAGTGGGTGCCCAGACCTTGGGCGGAGTACGCTGGAGCGCCTCCCTTCGTCGCTGAGGTCCTTCGACCTAGGAGCTCGAGTCGGCTGCTGTTGTGGACGTCGATGGGTCCTGTGTGGTATCTGGGCGAGCGGTTAGCTCGTCAGTGTTTTCGGGGCGCGTTGACGGTTCCCGTCGATCCTCCTAGGACGATGTTTAGGGAGCCTTCTGAGGCTGAGAGGGAGGCGGACTTGGCTGGTGCTAGTGGCGACGACCTTCTTCTCCCTGACGAGGATTACTCGGCGTTCCTTTACGGGAGGTTGGCGTATTGGCCGGTAGTGGTGAGTATCTTTTGTTTCTTGTTGGATCTTGATTTTCGAGAATCGCGACGAAAGATCATCGATTAACGAGAGCCATTTTGCAGGAGGTTGAGGCGGCGGGCATCGAGCCCCTGTGAGTACCCCGAGACCCTCGAGCACACCGACGCACCGGGAGGACGACGATCTCCGAGTTACGTGACTTTGACGTAGCCGTGACGGATCGGCCTAGATGACCGGCAAAGATCTCGATTCGGAGGGTGAGTTCTTATTTTGCATAGTTTTCGTGTAAGAACACATTTGATTGAACTTGTTCGTTCATCGAGAATTCTTTTGAAATGCAGGTCGCGCCATCTCGGTTTGTGGCACTATGGAGGGTGGCCAACCGGCTACGAGCTACGGCCATCGAGGCACTCGTCGGCGGTCGAGGTCGTCAGGTATGAACCTCATTTGTTTTTCCTTGATCTTTGGTTTTTCAGTTTTGTTTGAATTGATTGACATGAGCCAATTTCTTGTTGTCCACAGCCGGCCGTGAGTGGGAGCGAGAGTTGACCCGGGGATCTCGGGAGGAGACGGCTCGTTTGTCGAGGGAGCTCGAGTTTCGGGACGCCGAGATTGCCGCTCTTATGGCGAGGGTTGCCGAGTTGGAGGGTGCCCAGCAGTAGTCCGCGTGGTTTTGTAAACTTGATTTTGAACATTTTTGGACTTGTTTGGGCGCAAGCCCCGATTTACTCGGACTTTTGAATTGTTTGGGGCGAAGCCCCCGCTTACTTGCACATTTGGACTGTTTGGGGCGAAGCCCCGCTTGCTTGTACATTTGCTTTTTTTTGTTGTATATACGACGGCCCGAGTGCCTTTTGTCTCGGGTCAGGTTGTGTTGTTTGTACCTGCGCAGTTAGCTTTTGAACAAGGTTTGGTAGACAACGGTTTACGCCGTCATGCCGCCGAAATTTACATAGAAAATCACGCAACACATACATTTTATATTCACATAAGGCCTTAATTAGCGCAAAATGAGACTCAAAAGGAACGCAAAAATGCAAAAATTTTGCCGGAAATGACCGGACGGTAGGGAGGGTTACCCCTAAAAAAAGAAAAAAAAAGAAATCTATAAGTTAGAAAATGGAGAAATATAAATATTGAATTTTTATTAAAATGAAAACAAAAGAAAATTAAAAAGGAAACGATTTAAAGTGTGCTGAAATGGCGGAGGTGTCGATGTCGCCTCGAAATGCGTGCCCGCGAATTTAGGAAACCTGAAACATGGTAAATTTCTCGGATTTACCAAAATAAAATCCCGCGAGAATAGGAAATTGCGCGTTTATAGAATAAACGCGGAAATCACAGAAGTGAGGCTGGGGAAGAGGCGCAGCATGAGCTGCGTCCCTTTGAAGAGGCGCAGCTGGTGCTGCGCCTGTTCCCGTGCTTGTCCTGTTTCGACGGATTTTTGGAAAAAAGAATTTAGTATAAATAGGAGCGTCGACGAAGCTTTAAATCATATAATTCTTCCTTCTCTTCTTCGTCGCCTCACATAAAATTCTCAAAATAAATTTTCAAGAGAAAATTATCATCATGAATACTTTGGAGATCCGCTTGAAGGAATGGACCAATGAATTCTCGAACATCGAGAAGCACGATATGGGTGCTTATAACCTTGGGTCTTTGTTGAGTTTGAAACTCATTAAGGTTGTAAAACCGTTCTTGGATGCTTGCCTTGATTATTGGGACCCAAATTATCATGTTTTTGCGTTCCCATGAGGTGATATTTGTCCTTTTCCGGAGGAAATTTCGCTATTGGCGGGTGGGACCCCGAACATTTACCGCCATCCCTTCTATCGCTCAAGGGTATAAGAGCAAGTTTAGAGATTTGCTTGGACTTACTAGACTTGAGGTGGATCGCTTAGTTACCCCGAAAGGCGTGAGAATGTTGGACTTTGTAGACCGATTCATCAACAGGGCCGACCCTACTGTCTCTTATGTTGCTAGGAGGAGAGCATTTGGCTTCTGTTTGCTTCATGTATATGTCTTTCAGGGACATGTTGATGAAGAACTGCGAGGTGATCCCCGTCTATTGGGTCTTATTGAGCAAATGGAGCGCGCAGAGCCCACTTGTCTATGCTTAGGGGAGATTATCTTGGGCTTGGATAATAGGAAATCCAACCGCGATCTTCCATTTTTGGGGAGTCCCGTTATCCTACAGGTAAAAGACACCCTTCTTTCTCTTTTTTTTTTTTTTTTTTTTTTTTTTTTTTTTTTTTTTTTTTTTTTTTTTTTTTTTTTTTTTTTTTTTTTTTTTTTTTTTTTTGCGGGTGTCTAATACCTGTTTTTTGGTAGGTTTGGCTTATGGAACGGCTCCGATTGCTCGAGCCCCCAGTTCATGCACTTTCCTATCATGCCCGTATGATTTCGATGAGGACACTACCGTACATGGTGGACTTCACCCGGTCTGCGACTATTGGAAGAACAAGCCGAGGAATGATGATGGCCCGCCGATCGGGTGGGTCGTTCCGTGGTGGCACCTCAAGTCCTGTCACTGGAGTGTCTTCTTTGGATCCTACTAGGTCCGTGCGCATTCCTGGATTGGAGTTTATGGTATGCATCTTTCCTGAGAGATTGATGAGGCAAGTCGGGTTGAAGCAGATGATCCCTAGGCTTGACACCGTTCCGCAGACTGCTATGGCGCTTACTACAGAGAGCCGAAGAGAGTGGGCTATGAAATGGGCCCAAAGAAACATGTGGTTCTTGAGCTTCTCCGCCAATGCCTTGTGGGTGTCGGACTCTTATCCGAGGTGGAGAAAGCCGCAACTTCGGAAGAGCGCAAAATCGAGGAAGCGCGAGCCCGTTGATTACAAGGTGCGCGAGGGAGATAAAGAGAAGGAGAAGCATCCGATGAAGGAGAAGAAGAAGCCGGGTTTCAAGTCATTCATCCTTCCAAGAAATCGAAGACTACTCCTGTCGCAGAGATGGTGGTTGGCAAGAATGGAAGAGTCAGGCCTCGAGAAAGACCGTTGGTGATTAGGTCTGAAGTGGTGCAAGAGCGCCCGGCTCGAGGTCGTGACAAGAAATATGACAAGAACGACAAGGGCAAGGGAAAGATGGAGGAATAGCCCAAGTCTTATTATTACTATTAGATTATTATTATTATTGTTGTAACAAGAGGAGGGATTTTTAGAATCCTAGCCTATCTATTTTTATTATTTGTCGTACTATTATTATTAGAAATTGAATGAAATAAAAAGGTTAAATGGTTATGAAACCGTTGGTATTTTCTACTTATTACTCTTGTCGAATTTCAAATGCGATGCAAATGTCCTTCTATTTACATTTTAAATATAATGGTGGGTTGAATCCCGTGAAGGATTGCCTACGTATTCACTTAGAGAAAGCGAAATCAAACCCTTGCGCGTAGTTCGAGTAAATGTAAAAGAATAATTGTTCGAAGCAAGAGCTTGTAATGAACATAGAAAATAAGCATGAGCTTTTGCTTACTCTGGAGGTGCGAATTTTAGTTTGTTTGACGATATGAGGATGACAAGTTTGCCAAGATGCAAGAGCATAGTGACATTCAAATGGGCCAGGGGCCGCTTATTTAGTGCCACAAGAGCGACACTTAGGTTTACGCGAGGCGCGTTTTTATTCTATTCTAGGCATAGTATCGTTTCAGTTGGTCGAGATTTGTGGGGTTTGAAAACTCATTCCCATCTAGGTCCGTGATTCTAACCGCACCTCCCGGGAGTATGGATTTGACTAGATATGGTCCGGCCCAATTAGGTTTGAATTTTCCCCTTGGGTCGACAGGTAAAAGAGCTCTAACCGATTTGAGTACTAAGTCTCCTTCTTTGATGTTTCTTGGCCTAACCCTTTTGTTGAAAGCTCGTTTGATACGTGCTTGATATGTTTGGACATTATGTAAGGCACGTAGCCTACGTTCATCCAGGAGGATGAGTTCTTCGTATCTATCTTTCTTCCAATCGGCCTCCGGGATTTGACTCTCTAGTAGGATGCGCAGGGATGGTATTTCTAGCTCAACTGGTTGTACGGCTTCCATGCCGTAGGTCAAATAGAAAGGAGTAGCCCCAGTGGGCGTCCTAACTGATGTACGATACCCCCACAAAGCGAAGGGTATTTTGCTTGGCCAATCTCTGTAATTGTCAGTCATTTTCTTGAGGATTGTGACGACATTCTTGTTAGCCGCCTCTACCGCGCCGTTAGTCTGTGGTCGATAGGGCGAGGAGTGATGATGCTTGATCTTGTACTTGGCTAGCAATTGTTCGGTTTCGGCTTGGAAGTGGGACCCATTATCGCTAATGATCTCATGTGGGCAACCATATCGGCAGATGATGTTATTTTGTATGAATTTGGCTACATTTTTGGCCGTAAGAGCGGTGTAGGAAGCCGCTTCTACCCACTTGGTGAAGTAGTCAATTGCTACTAGGATGAAACAGTGGCCTCCTGTTCCGGCTGGGGTTATTTTCCCAATTATGTCAATTCCCCATGCGGAGAATGGCCAAGGAGATGTCATCGTATAGAGCAACGAAGGAGGGACATGTTGTACGTTTCCGAAGATTTGACAGTTGTGGCAATGTCTCACATATTTGATGCAATCAGATTCCATTGTGGTCCAATAGTACCCTAGACGTGTGATTTTCTTTGGCATCATAGGTCCACTCATGTGAGGACCGCATTCTCCGTCGTGGACTTCTTCCATCACTTTTCGTGCCCGTGAATGATCAAGGCAACGTAGGACTACACCAAGAGGTGTTCTTTTGTACAATTCTCCTTGCATTAGGATGTATTGGGAAGCTAGTAGGCGTATAGCGCGTTGTCCCCTTTTGTCCATATCTGGTGGATAGGTACCATTGAGCTTGAAATTCAGGATTGCTTGGAACCAGGGTTCCTGTGCGATTTCTTCTTCATCGGTAATTTGATGGACATAAGCCGGCTCCGACCGTCGTTCGATACACAAAGGCATTTCCATCATGTAATCTGGCATGTTTATCAAAGATGCAAGTTTCGCAAGAGCGTCTGCAAATTGATTTTCTTCTCGAGGTAGGTGTAAGTAGGTTACGTGATCAAAGAATTGAGCGACTTTGTCTATCCTAGCCTGATAGGGTGCTAGGCTTTCACTTCGGATTTTCCAGGATCCCGTAACTTGGTTGATGATCAGTGACGAATCCCCGTGCACTCGGAGGTTTTTGATGCCTAAGCTTACTGCCGCTTGTAGTCCAATTAGACAAGCC
Organism: Silene latifolia; assembly: GCF_048544455.1. NCBI lineage: Eukaryota > Viridiplantae > Streptophyta > Magnoliopsida > Caryophyllales > Caryophyllaceae > Silene > Silene latifolia. The sequence continues at coordinate 22,320,596 of NC_133530.1, read as the reverse complement.
TCATACTCTGCGGCGTTGTTCGTCACCTCGAAGTCGAGTTTGACAAAGAATCGGTGTATGCTCACCTTCGGGAGAAATGAGCAACACTCCTATCCCAAATCCTCTTAGGTTTGATGCTCCATCAAAGTATAGGTCCCAGGAGTCTACATCTGTTTGAAGTATATCCTCGTCGGGAAATGACCAAGTATCTATGGTTTGTGCGTCGTTGATGGATTTTCTGCGAAGAATTCGGCGACGGCGCGACCCTTTATTACTTTCAGTGGCACATATTTGAGGTCAAATTCCGAGAGCATCATGGTCCATCTTGCCAGGCGTCCGTTGAGGACGGGTTTCTCGAAGAGGTATTTGACTGGATCCATTTTGGAGAATATCTTGACGGAGTAGCTAAGCATGTAGTGACGTAGCTTCTTTGTTGCCCACACAAGAGCGAGGCATGTCTTTTCGAGTTGTGAGTATTTGCACTCGTATTCCAAGAACTTCTTACTTAGGTAGTAAATAGCTCTTTCTTCACTTCCTACGGTTTGAGCTAACATGGCACCCATGGCGGTTTGATTACCGTGAGATATAAACCAAGAGGTTGATCTTGTTGTGGTGGCATGAGCACCGGTGGTTTAGCCAATATCTCCTTGATTCTGTCGAACGCCTTTTGACAATCATCGTCCCACATGGTGTGGTCTGTTTTCTTGAGTTTCTTGAAGATAGGCTCGCAAATCATCGTAAGTTTCGATATGAATCGACTTATGTATTGCACTTTTCCCAGAATCCCCGACTTCCTTTTCTCGTTTGAGGTTGTGGCATTTCGATCGAGCTTTGATTTTGGAAGGATCTATTTCTATGCCTCGTTGGCTAACGACGTATCCTAGGAGTTTGCCAGATGTCACCCCAAATGTGCACTTTTGAGGGTTGAATCTCATGTTGTACTTTCGTAGCCTTGCGAAGAACTTGCGAAGGTTCGCAATATGTCCCTCTCTTTCCTTGGATTTGACGATCATGTCATCTACATATACCTCGACTTCTTTATGCATCATGTCATGTAGGAGTGTAGTCGCGGTGCGTTGGTATGTAGCTCCGGCGTTGATCAATCCGAACGGCATTCATTCGTATAGCAATAGGTTCCCCTTTGGGTGACGAACGCGGTCTTATGCATGTCTTCCATGGCCATTTTGATTTGGTTATAACCCGCATATCCATCCATGAAGGATAGTAATGCGTGGTCTGCAGTATTGTCCACTAATATGTCGATGTGAGGTAGAGGGAAGTCATCTTTTGGGCTTGCTTTGTTCAAGTCCCTAAAGTCAACACAAACTCGGATTCTCCCATCCTTTTTGGGTACGGGTACTATGTTAGCTACCCAGTCAGAATACTCGGAAACTTTGATGAACCCGGCTTTGAATTGTTTGTCAACTTCTTCCTTAATCTTTAGAGCCCACTCTGTTCTCATTCGTCGAAGTTTCTGTTTCACAGGTTTGAAACCTGGCTTAATCGGAATCCTATGTTCGGCGATATCCCTGTCGATCCCTGGCATGTCTTTGTAGGACCAAGCGAAAACGTCTTTGAATTCATTTAGGAGGTCTATGAGGTCGGCCCGTTCGGTAGAGCTCAAGGTAGTCCCTATCCTAAGTTCTTTGGGTTCTAGTTCGGTTCCTACATTGATGGGTTCGGTGTCCTCAATTACAGGTCCCCCTTCCCCTTCCTGTAGTATTTCTTTGGCTACGTAGGGAGGTATTTCGGTCAAGTCTGGGTCTTGGTCATCCTCGCATCATCATAAACAGAATTGCACTCAAGATAACGCAAAGAGTAAGCGTAACCCGATTTATTCATATTAAGATTCGAGTAAAGTTGAAACAAAGAAGCCAACCGATCCATGGTCGTGGCGGTAAAGGGACGAGAATTGGGGCATTTCCCGAACTACCGTGGCTACTTGAAAATAAGCTAGGAGAAACGAAGGGAGTGGGGATGACGACAGGAGTAGACTCTCTAATGACTTCTCTAGACTCGACTCGACCGACTCCGACTCGATTCCGATTCGAACTCGTCGTCTTCTCGGGTTCTCCTTTGAACATCTCTCCTTCTCCAAAGTGGTGAGCTTGAAGAGTCTTCCTTGATTGTTGGTCCATTTGATTGATTTTCTCCATCCTTCTCGCCGCTTTGTGTCGATTTCGTGATCAATGCGGTGGGGTTGAAGCGATCGTCTTGAAGTATCGTAGTAATGATCTCATCCTGCGCGGCCTTAACAAATCGGTCCTCTCCAAACAGGAGGCTCACAGCTTGCTCGTCTAAGCAAGGTGCTTGACGGGTTTTGACGGTAGGAACCGTTTCTGGAGGGATGAAGTAGCAATCGTGAAAGATCTCGATTCCGGCTAACTTTCTCTCGAGGTAATGCCAAGGTTCGGGAAATCCATGAAAGAGTTCCGAACTTCCTTCTTGAACGAAGTATCCATTCAAGGTAGGGAGATATGGCCTCATTTGGACTCCTACATACTTGCGATTTTGGACTTAGGCAAGCATTTCGAGAACTTCTTCTGTTGTGGGTTTGTACCCTAGTCCAAGCGGTATTCTCGATGAGTTGCCTTTCTTGTATGGCGCGAAGGTGTTCTTCCGAATCGGGTTCAAAGGCATTCCAGGGAAGTATCCCTGATTTTTGAGTATGTGGTTGACCACCAAGTTAGAGTAGGGATTATAGTATAAGGGTGCCAACTCACTTTCTATGACATTTACACTTTGGAAGCCCCCAAGTTCGTATATGGGATCCGCAAGGACTTGATTATTTGATTGCTTCTCGATTATGGCCTTGATGGGTGACGAAGTGATCGTCACAACTTTGCCATTTAGTGGGATCTTGATCTTTTGATGAAGGGTGGATGTTACTGCTTTGGAAGCATGAATCCAAGGCCTTCCCAGAAGTATGTTGAATGAAGCTTCGATGTCCACTATTTGGAAGTTAACCTTTCGTTCGATTGGTCCCGTTGCTATGGTTAGGTTAGCAAGTCCTACCACTTTTCGTCGTGTACCGTCATATGCACGTACACCTTGATTTGTAGGGGTCCAGTCCGACTCTTTCATGCCTAGTTTGTATGCCGTTTTGAGGGGTATGACGTTGACCGCGGAGCCATCATCTACCAAGGTCATTGGCACATTTTCAGGAGTAGAGTTATAGGATTACTTAGCTTGGGTGCCAATGACAGTGATGTATAGAGCAAGGTTGTGACTGGCGCCGAAAGGTGGCAAGTCTTCGTCTGAGAAAGTAATAGGATTACTTAGCTTGGGTGATTCTTGGAAGACCAAGTTGACTACATCTTCAGGAGTAGAGTTATGTGCTACATTTAATTTGGCCAAAGCTTGCAGTAAAGCTTGGCGGTGTGGAAAGGAGCTTGCCACTAGTTGCCAGACTGAAAGATCAGCCTTGGTTCTTTGTAATTGCTTGAGCAAATGATCAGTGGGGTCATCTTCGTTGTCATTTGGTGTGATGACGTTGGTTGGACCGTTTTGAGTAGTGCTTTGGTATGGACGACCCGAGCGAGTTAGGTGATCCACATCTTGGTCTTCACCATTTTGGACTATTTCCTTAACTAAGGAGTTTTCGATGAGATACTCGTCTTCATCATCATCGGCCCAAACCCCATTAACTGCGGCTAGTTCCCTCATTCTCATGATATCACTTTCTAGTCGTATGATTTGATTGACTAGTTTATCGACCACGGCGACTACTTCTTGCATAGTGGCATTTTGAGAGAAGATCAATGGTACGCGCTCTTTAGGTGTTGCATTGGGATTGCGCAAGATCATTACCATGTTTTCTAGTTCCCACACTTGCCTATCTACACTCCTTGCCCATGTGATGAAGTCGGAGATTGTAGGGGAGATAGTGGAGTAGAGCTTTTCTTTCTCAATTGCATGAATGTCGTTTTCGGTGGGAGAGATGAGGTGTGAGCAATCTAAGGTAGATTCGTCACTTGTAATCACTAGAACTCCAAGAGGATTCTCAGTGTTGTTGGGCTTACCTCCTGGTGGGATTGGAAGTCGACCATCTTCAATCATATCTTGTAGCACATGTTTCAATTTGTAGCATTTTTTTCGTGTCGTGCCCTTTGCCCTATGGTATTCACAAAGAGGAATTTTCATCCCAAAACTTGGACTTCCTTTCGGGTTCGGGAGTAGGTCCAATGGGTTGGAGTTTGCCTTGCTTCATTAGCCTTTTTAGAGCATTGGAGTATGTATCCCCAAGGTTTGTGAACTTCCTTGGTGGGCTAGTTTTCTTGGAAGGCTCGAGAAGGTTAACTTCGTCGGTCTTGCTAGTAGAGCCGTATGAACGACTTGTGGACCCTTGATATCCTCGACCTACCGTTTTGGACAAGAGTCCTTTGCGGATGTCATCTTCAATTCGTGTCCCTAGTACGGTTAAGTCTTTAAAAGTCTTGATGTTTTGATATCTCAAATGGTTGGCATATATGGGCTTGAGATTGTCCACAAACTTTTCCACAAGAGTAGCCTCATCTGGGCGTTCTACTAATTGAGTACTAGTCTTCCTCCACCTACTTAGGAAGTCGGTGAATCCTTCTTTGTCATTTTGGGTAAGAACCTCTAGAGTACGCATATTGACTTGGATTTCAGCATTATCCGCATATTGTTTAGAGAACTCGATTGCGGCATCTTCCCAAGTAGCGACTTTCTTGTTATCCAAGGTGTAGAACCATTGCTTCGGGATGGTGTCGAGAGATGAAGGAAAGATCCTTAAGAACATCTCGGGTTTGATGCCTTTGATAGACATGTAATCCTTGAAAGCTCGGATGTGGTTTAAAGGGTTCTCGTGCCCCTTGAACTTAGGGATATCCGTCATGCTAAAGTTAGTTGGCAACTTGGAATTGACGGCTTCATACTTGCGATTGTTTTCCCTATAAATGTCATCCCCCTTAAGGTACATCAATTGTTCCTCTAGGTATTGGAGTCTTTTCTCAGCTGCAGTCGTCCCTATGATAGGATTCTCGTCTCTAGACTCGTCATCGGAAAAACGTAGTACTTCACTTTTGAGGGGAGGCAACCTTCCCTCTACATCAAAGATACGGCCTTCGATGAGCTCAAGGCGGTCATAGGTTTGGTTTTGGGTAATTTGCATTTGGGCTATCGCGGCTAGGATTCGATCATTACTCTCTTGAATTTGCTGGAGGTTCGTATCATCACTTGATCCGGGCATCTTGGAAACTGGATAAGAGATCGGCGACGAATCAAAACACGATCGACCATTCTATCACACTTGCTAAAAGAGGAAAAGTTTTGACTCGTGAAGTGGGTGTGTGCCACTTGTGTTGAGTGAGTTTTGAAGAAAGACAAGGTCTTTGAAAATGTGTGTCCTAGTCAACTGTAGTGTAGTTGTAGGAGTGGACTCGAAGTGAGGTTTGAAATGGGCTTGTGGCCCGAATTTTGACACGACAAACGGACAGAGTTTTGACCGGATTTTGTACTAATTAAAGGCCCTATTTCGAAATTCTTGTTTTGAAATTGGGTTTTGATTTTTTGAAAATTCGTCAAGATTTGTTTTGAAATGGTGATCATGTAAGGTTTACACATTTATACAAGCATTATAACGGGATGCTGAGTGCTTTTAGAAGGGTTTTGGTTTAAAGGGTGGGTTGCCATACCGAACCATCAAACCCGAAGTCTGTGGAGAGGCTCGTGCCAAACAAGAGTAAGGCCGATTCCTAGTCCATTTCCTCAAGTAGTGAAGGCCCTTGATACAAACAAGAGTAAGCATCATGGTATGGATGACGTCAATCGCTATCCATCCTTAGGCCCAAATAAGAATTAGGACCGTTTAGACGGGACGATTGGTCGAATGGGTTGGGTTGGGCCTAGGAAGGCCGATTTAAACGGTCTAGGAAGACCGAGTTATGAAAACCGACAATTGTCTTGTACAAACTTATTCCCTAACCTTGTTCAAGTTTCACCCTTAGCTACACGTAAGTGTATTTCCCAATGAGTCGCCAAACTGTGGACAGCGGGCCGCCCACGGGGGCGCTTGGTGAAGGGCTCGAAAACAAGCGTTTGCATTTTGTATGGAGTCGCCACCAATTTTTATGGGAAATTGGAACCGTTCGAATACCTCGTGTCATGTCAAGACACAAAGTAGTGACATGAACACTAAGCAATCGTTACCCTTAGCATTCTATGTCTAGAATGACTCCCGTGGATGCCAATGAACACGGGTGCTCACGGAGATCTGGAGTAAGGGGTGAGGGTACGTATTAGGAAGCTCTTTTGATCGAACACCTAATCCCGCCCGCCTCGATAGCGGCCTCTACTAATGATTAGGGAAGTTATTCGTACTTGATATATTGTCGGCTATATGCATGCAATGCAACATCCATAAATTAATCCTAACATGTGAGAATTTAATACTAAGTCGGTTGACACGTAATTTAGCATACAATTGGGTCGAAGTTGAGATTTAATGCTCATTTACATGTGAAGCATACAAATGATACGAAATAATAATAATAAAATTACAATAATGAAAATTACATTAATTACAATGGAACAAAGGCGATTTATGTTTAAAATACCGCTAAAACGGATAATTTGGGAAAAGAATAAAAGAATAAACAAAGAAATACGAACAAGTCAGAAGGTGATAATACGATTATTAGTTGATTAATACGCTTACTAATTAAACTACGTCAAGGCAGAAAAGGAGTTCAGTGACGTAACCCATCTCGAACAAAGCGCATAGAATCGCCCTTTGGAAGAGACGCAGCAGTTGCTGCGTCTGTTCCAAGGGTGAACTCTGGCTGTGAAGCCGGAACTGCAAACCGTTAATGTTAATTGGTAAATTAATAGATTGATTACGATTTTAGACTCGGATGAAAGTTATTAGCAGATTATTTACATATGATTGAGGTCATAAAACAGTAAAACATGGTTAAGACGGAAATAAGACGGATTAATTATGTTAAGGGTCGATGTTAATGAATGATTTATTAAACTAACTGAACGAATTATTAACTAAACATGATGAATTGACGATGAATTAATGACTAAACAGATGAAAATATATCAACAATGAATCCCTTTAAACTCAATATGAACGAATTGAATTTCTAAAACCCGAATTGAATTTAATGACGAAAAACCCGCAAATATTGATTATTAGGGATTTAAGTCGGTTTTATGATGAATTAAAACATGTTAAAGATGATGGATAATATGTACATGTGAATTATCAAACTATCATGATGAAGAATTAATGATTTAACAAACAAAGGAAATAAATTTGATACGAATTACGAGAGGACGGAGGAAGAAGAAAAGAAGCAGAATCGCGGCGGCCTCACGAAGAGGCGCAAAGAAAGCGCTGCGCTCCTTCGAAGAGGCGCAGCAGCGTTGCGTCTTTTCTCGACGTCATCGTTTACTCGGAATTTCGCAAAAAGTTTTAAAGACGGTTTTAGAAATCGATTTTAATGGTGTTTTCGACATAAACCTTACAATTGTTATACAATAATAAAATACAATAAATAAAAGGAATTATACACCCTCAGACTTACATGTTGACGGAACGAGAAGAACTAAGAAGATCGATTAGTGAATGCTCGACGCGAATGCAAGGAAAGAGTGCCCTCGTAAGAGGAAAACGATTTAAACAGATTGATTAATTAGATTGATTGAGTGTAGTGGTCAAATTGGTCGGTCATGCAACGGAGAGGCTGGTACCCGGAAAGATCCGAGCTTACGTGGTCGGAAGTCCAAGCACGTAGGCGTCAATTAGTAAGAACAAAGTCTAGAATGCAAAGGGAGAAGAGAAGGGCGGACACTCGCGTGAGAAATATGAGGAACGAAAGCTCCTATTTATACTAATCACGTGAAGGAATAGGGTTTCGGAGACTCTTTGGAAGTGAATCTCGGAAAGATATAAAAAAGATACGTAAATCATGCAAAGAAGGGCCTGGGAAGAGGCGCAGCAGCCACTGCGTCTCTTGGAAGAGGCGCAAAGACTGGCGTTGCGTCTATTCCCAGGAGGTTTCCTCCTGCTTAAGAAAGATTTCCGTGTTTAAGTTATGGTAGGACGGAAATAATTCGATTTATCTTTAAATATTTTAGATGAATATTACGGGATATTATTTGCCAAAAGATAAAATTTGAGAAATATGGAATAGAAATATCCGGAACATTCCAGAACATTCTGACTCGGGATTTAACAGCTATCAGAAAGTGGAGACGGTTTTTGACCCGGACTCCGAATGTACTCTAATTACTGCCAAAACGACCGTATCGGCACGTAGATGACAACTAAGAGGTTGACATTAATATTTGAGAAATCACTTGACGATAATCTTACGAACTGTCACTAATCGTTCCGCGAATCAAACATGCGGCCCAATCATCACCGGGTGGTTTGCGAGAGGTGTCTACAGTATGTTGCTTCTTTCACCAATGTTATTGTTGAGCCTGAGCCAACTCATTATGCACAAGCAGCTAAGAATCCAAAGTGGGTTGAAGCAATGCATCTGGAGTTAGCAGCATTAGAGAAGGCAAAAACATGGGAACTAACTGACTTACCAGTTGGACACAAAGCTATAGGGCATAAATGGATATTTAAAACTAAATACAAAGCAGATGTCACTGTGGAGAGGTACAAGGCCAGATTAGTAGCAAAAGGATATAATCAGGTGAAAGACAAAGATTATAGGCACACGTTTTCACCAGTGGCAAAGTTTACTACAGTAAGGACTCTTATTGCTCTTGCATCTGCTAAAAAATGGCCTTTGTTTCAATTAGATATCAATAATGCATTTTTGCATGGGTATCTAGATGAGGAGGTTTATATGACAGTTCCCCAGGGGTATATAAAGGCAAAACCTGGACAAGTGTGCAAACTGAAAAGATCTTTGTATGGATTAAAACAAGCATTAAGACAATGGAACAGGGAATTGACCAAACACTTGCTTAGCATAGGATTTACACAGTCTAAGCATGATTACTCTTTATTTACAAGAAAGGATACAAAAACTGGAGCATTCCTCATTGCACTGGTGTATGCAGATGATGTATTAATTATAGGCAGTGATAGTGATCAAATTAAATTGGTGAAAGATGGCTTACACACAAAGTTCACCATCAAGGATCTGGGACAAGCTAGATATTTCCTTGGACTTGAAATAGCAAGGAATAACACAGGAATTATAATCAATCAAAGAAAATACATCCTTGACATTCTCAAGGACATTGGGATGGAAAATTGCACTACCACTGAATTTCCATTACCAAAAGGGCTACAGTTGAGTATTGATAAAGGAGACTTGCTATCTGATCCTGAGCAATATAGAAGGCTGATAGGGAGGATGCTGTATTTGAGTCTTAGTAGACCTGATATTTCTCACTCTGTTCAGCATTTGAGTCAATTCTTGACACAACCAAGGGTACCACATCTTACTGCAGCATTACATGTGGTTAAATACTTGAAGACTACTGTGAATCTTGGACTATTTTATCCTGCACAGTCAGATATGACACTACGGGCATACACTGATGCAGATTGGGCACAATGTCCATTCAGTTCTCGGTCTCTCAGTGGATACTGTGTGTTCTTTGGCAAGGCATTAATTTCATGGAAGACTAAAAAGCAAAAAACTGTGAGTAAAAGTTCAACTGAGGCAGAATACCGCAGTATGCCTTACACAGCCAGTGAATTAGTGTGGTTAGCTGCTTTGCTTCAAGATAGGCAGGTCACTGTGCCACTTCCTATACCTTTATATTTCGATAAAAAATCTGCCCAGTCCATTGCTATGAACCTTGTCTTCCATGAAAGGACTAAACACCTAAATGTCGATTGCCACTTTGTTCGAGACAAGCAAGAAGAGGGCTTTCTATACACTCAACATGTGAGCACTGATCAACAGTTAGCAGATATTATGACAAACCCCTTAGGGGGTCTTCAACACAAGCAGTTGTCTTCCAATCTTGGACTTCTATATCTTTCTAAGGATTGCCCAGCTTGAGAGGGGGGGGGGGTGTGTGTTAAGATACTACGTTAGTTAGAGTCTAACAAACTAACTAGAGTTGTAACTAACTAAGCTCTAACAACCTCTAGTTAGTTAACCGACCTAAACTAACTATAAATATAGATCTTCCTCCTATGTCATAATCACAAGTTGTATCACACAGAATTAATTCAATAATATACATCAATATTTTTCTCTCTATTCTTATGCTTGATCATAACTTCATCATTCTGGTTTAGTAATAATTGCCTAAAATAGCTTGATCTTGATGATTGTCTCCTTAATTTACTTCTTATTTTTTTTTTCTTATAGAAGCAAATGATATCCATATTTATATGTACTCGATCATATATCTCAGGAGTACAAAAGTATAAATCTTAGAAATGAATTTTTTTTCCCCGTATATATGGATTTTGCTTTCCAGACTCATATACACATTACAACATACGGATTACGGAGTAAGTTTTTTTTTTTTAACCGAATGCCCATCTGAGAGAATCAGATCGTGAATTTTACGTTACCTGATATGTGATGTGTGTCTTTGGCGCCTCCGAAGAAAATTAGGGTTGCATGGTCTTCCTCTTAATAATTCTACTATAATTACTTTTGATGGCCTAAAATGTCTAAAATCTTATCTTCATAAATACAAAAACATTTAAACCCCTCTCATTAACCCACGTCATCAAATTCATCTTTTTTTTTTTAAAAACGTGGGACCCGCCATTACCCATCTACATTTTATTAATACTGTTGTTGAAAGTGCTTTATTAATTTTTTTTTAAAGACTACACTACCACGTTCAATCAACCATTTTATTTCCCTTTTATTTATACAAAACTCAGAATCAACTTCTATCTCTTCAAAGTTTATGCTGAGAAATTTGGAGTCGGAGAAATTTGTATCAGAATTTTTTTCTCAAAAAGAAAAACTAATATACTTTATTATATTTATTATTACTCACTCAAAAAATGAAAAAGTCGCCAATTATAAGAATATGGTTTACATGCTATCTATTTCACACATTAAATACAAAAAATAAATTAGAAGTAAACGATTATTTAAAAAAACAATTGGGTACAAAAAAAAAGAGTTAATTGTTCATATAAAAACCAAAAAAATAAAAGAAAAGTGAATATTCAAAAAGAAAAGAACCCAAAATATTTGTAACATTTACAAAAATAAATAAATAGACTTTCTTTAAATATCAAGATCCTTTGACAACATGCATGTATGCCCTTCTTCAAGTTTGACCTACCATATGGGTCAGATTATAAACATGAGTGTAATTTTGATGAGCTAGAGGAAGGTTTTTTTAGTGATTAGTATAAGGATTGACATACAATGGAGTCTTTTTTAGAGTAGTGCCTTTTTTGTTTTCTATTATTGAGGAAGGGCTAAGGTTGAGACGTCGAGAGGCGAAAGGGGCAGAGAGATGAGTGTTTTTGCTAGATGATTGTTTTTGTTTTAGGGTTTGCTAAGTTTAGGGTCTATAAATTAATTTGCACAAATTGTTTTGATATGGATAATCGTCTAATGATCATTAAAATGATCCTAGAGAGATTTTTGGACAGAAAATGAAGTCCATATGATTGTGTTAGATTAGATGGGCTATACAAATTGACTGACGGCAGATTGGGCATTTTGCAACCAATTAAGTCTCCCCTAAGACGGTACTGGTCAAGTATATACCACTTGTGTATATCAGAATTCATAAAGAAAAATAATATATTTGTCTTATATATACAAGTAGTATACTGGTATGATATTTGACCCGTTTTAAACTTAAGACAAATAGTGACATTTTAATTGAGAATTAGTGTTTTACATTTGTTGTTATATTTTTAGGATGATAGTATGATAGATCTTATAAAATCGAAATATGTCAATTGTCACGACTCACATGGATTTTCACTACGGAGTATATAATTATTTATATGTGGGTTAAAATTTAACATATTGGTTGTAGAAAAAAGTCGGTTTAAATTAGTTGGTTACAAAAGATTTCTTAGGACATTTTTAAGCTAATGAGCCATATTATTAGAGTTGGCAATCGGGTCAGTCAGGCGGGTTTGTGTCGGGTTAAGTCGGGTTGGGTCATATTGGGTTCGGGTCATACCGGGTCAGACAACTCTTTCGAGTCGTTTCGGGTTGTTATCGAGTCGGGTCATTTCGGGTCGAACGATGTATCGGGTTGGGTTGGGTCATTATCGGGTTCGGCGAATTTATCGAATTATTTCATTTTTTAAACAATAAAATTAATATTTCGACCTTTAATTGGTTTAATTACTTCATTATTAAGTCAAAGGTATCAAATTAAGCACTAGATCGTTTTCAATTTGATCAATATTAAACTTGATAATTATCGAGTCGTCAATTTAATCGGGTCATTACCGAGTCGGGTTCATATTGGATCGGTCTGGGTCGGGTTTGGGTCACTAATTATCGGGTCGTGTTAGGTTACAAGTCGTCATCGGGTCGGGTCGGTTTTGGTTTGCAATATTCTCGGCTTTGCTCGGGTGCCAGACTTGCCAGCTCTACATACTCCCATGTTTGAATGATTTAATATGAGTTTACATTGTGCAATTTTTTTGGGATTATTAGAGTAATCACATCGGATTTTTTTTATATAGATAACGGTCATAGTGCATCATATATTTTGATAAATTTTCTAAAGTATATAAAATTATTGTTACTTTTTAATTATTATATAATTATGTGATATATCACGAGTTTGATTATTTAACCATTTGATTAAATCTTTTACACATGCACGGGTCACAAATTTAATTTTATCAAGTTTCACTAACAATTGTACCAAGTGAAAACCTGGTATAAAAATTGGTATTATCTAAAATAAGCATTTAGAATTTAAATAAATTAATAAAATATACAAATAAATTGGTTTCATATATATATATCGGGTTTTTATGAAGTCGTGAGAAACAAGACAATGCAAAAACTTAATTTCAGCTACAACAGAATATATCACTACAATTATTCAACTAATTGACTCTAAATCATTAACACTCAATTTACGCTAATTACAAATGAAATTTATATTTCAAATCTAAAAACTTAACTATGATTTTATCACTTAGTTATTACATTTGTAGTTTCAAGATTGTTTAACAAAAAGTAGAGGTTATTGCTTTATTTTTAAAATTTACTACTAAAGAGAATAAACTTCAAAAAGATAATTAAGCCATATAAATTTATCTTAAATATTTATGTTTTTTAAATAACAAAATTTCAAATAGCATACCCGTGCAATTTGCACGGGTTTAAAACTAGTATGAATTAATACAAGTTCTTGTTTCACGGATTTTGGTAAAAAAACAATAAGATGGAATTTTATAACCATTTTATGGTTGAATGTAACTACAATGGTTTAGTCAGTGTTATAGATTATGGTACTTATTTTTTAGAAGAGGCCACATTTGACTGCCAAATACTCAAATGATCACAAAATTCGGTTTAATTGTTTCAGACCAAAATGCTTAATTAGGATTCTCTCCATTTCCTAAAAGAAATGGAGGGTCCATTTCCTATCAAGGGTCAAGATTTCATCTCACGGTGATCTAACGGTTCATGTTTTTGATCGATAAATAAAGAAACAATGCAATAGAAAAAGAGGTGTAATATTATGTATATTGTAATATGAGAGAAAATGGACAAAAAATGGAGAGAAGTAAACCGGATTCGTTAATATCGACGACGTTTTAGTAAACGTCGACGACGTTTTTTAAAAAAAAGACGCTCACTGCCCCTACTATCTCACTAACCCATTCTCCCTCATTCTCTATTCTCTCTACTCAAACTCAACCTCCAACTTCCACCAACACTCAACCACCACCACCTCCACCACGACACTGCCACCACGACACTGCCACCACCACGCCGACCACCCTGCCTCCACCTTGCGCCACCACGTTGCCGCCGACATCACCAACAAAGTAAGTGCCGTTTTTTTTTTATTTTGTTAAATTAGTTTAGAAATTGAAACTAATTGAATGAAACTATGAAATTAAATAGTTTTCTTTCCTTTATTGTTATTGTTAATCGATTAAATTGATTGGATTTTGTTTTGTAATTGAATTAGTTAGTAAATTAGGTTATGTGTTAGATTTTTATTAAAATTAATTGAATTAGTTTAGAAATTGTTAGTTTTTCTATTAAAATTCATGTTAATTAGTTGTTATTATGTAAATTTTGGTATTGTTATATGTTGTTTGCGAAATATACTTGATTGGGAGTGATTTTTGAGTCGATTTTTGTTGTTGTTAATCGGATTGGGAGTGAATATGTAGCGATTTGGGGCCGATACCACGGGCAAACGTGGGGAATTTTCGTTTGGCTGTGGCTGAAACGTGGTAATTCCACGTTTGGCTGTGGCTGAACAATGGGGTTGGACGTTTGGCTGTGGCTGAACGTTGGGGTTGGACGTTTGGCTGCGGTCAAACGTTGATTTTTCACGTTTGGCTGTGGTCAAACATCCATTTCTATTGTTTGGCCGCGGTAAAAAAAAAAAAATGTTTGGCCGCGGTAAAAAAAAAAAATGTTTAGCCACCGTCAAGTAAGGGATTTTTTTGTTCAACCGCGGTCAAAGAAGGGGTTTGTTTTGTTAGTCCGCGGTAAATTAATTTTTTTTTTTAAGAGCCGTGTTTTATGCTATTATTTGCCGAATTTTGTTACTTTATATGATATTTAGTCGATTAACGTGTTTTTTAACAACTTCCAATTTCCTAATGCAGATGGCAGATCGAAATGAGAGAGGAAAGGCAATCATGAATGCTCCGCCTCCGCCTAACATACACGACCGTACCGCTGGGCGTTATGTTACGGGCTCGAAGCGTCGTTTGCGAGTTAAGCAGGCCCACAAGCAGCCACCCCCACTTCGAGAGACGTCTGGAATGGTTATGATGCCTACTCCCGGTCACGTCGTTAGCGAGTCGGAGGAGGCGAGGTCTCGGGAGGTTGCTGGTAGTTACCAGCATGATAGAGATGATGAGCCGTCGGATGACGGTTCTGGGGAGGAGGAGGAGGAGGAGGACGCTGGAGAGTATGTGGTCCAACCGAACCCGACACCGCCGAGAGTGTTGAGTCTGAAGTTGGGCCGGGATAGTAGAGGACGTTATTCGAGTGTTAGAGAGCCCTCTAGCACCGATAGGTCGAGGAGGCCGAGTAGGGATAGTTCTTGGATCCTGAGAGAGCCCATTCCTGGTGGTCCTAGGAACATTAGCACCCTACGGAGTTTTGGTGGTCACGTTGCGTTCAACAGTTGGTCGGACCCTAACCCGGAGAATATGAGGTCGTGGATCAAGCTCTACGAGAGGCCGAAAGCTGCGAGGGAGATTAGGAACATGGTTCTCACTGAGGGTGTTGCAGCTAGGGTACAGGCGAGCGGGCTTGGGGTTTTGAAGGAGTGTTTTACCACCGGTCTAGATGATAACCTCCTTAGTGCTTTTATCGAGAGGTGGCACCCGGATACTAACACTTTCCATATGCCTTTTGGAGAGATTAGTATCATGCTCCATGATGTCCAGCATATTCTTGGGATACCTGTTAGTGGTGATCGGGTTTGATACCCGTCGCTGTGAGTACCAAAGATAAAATTTATAATCTCCTATTAAGACTAACCTAGGCTAGTGGTAACAGGGTCGAACCACAAGGAGGCAGTTGTAAACTTTAGTTGATTTATGTTCAGTCCGAGGTAACTATTATGGGGGTTGGTTTGAATTGGTCTATAGCTAAAAGTCAACTAAAATAATAAACTAAAATACGAATTAAACAGATAAAAGAAGGGTACTAGGATGATTGGTTCATTATAGCTTCGGCGGCAGCAAACTAAGTCGGTCTGAATTAAACACAGGTAAGGCGGGAAATAAAGAGGTCCTCTCGGTCCACTCTTAACAATCAGCATCTCTCGATCTCGCTAAAGGTCCCTAATGTCACTAATACTAACTTTCGTCCTGAAAAGCGACTAATGGTCTAAACTATACCTATCTTTCGATCTTAGCACAGTCTAGTCGATTTAATTGACGGTCAAATAACCTTCCCTATCTTTCGATCTAATGGGTTGGTCACAAAATAGGTATTTAACTGGTCGCATGCATTCGATTGGCTAAATACAAGATTAAGAACAATTAAAACGAAGGAAAACCTTACAAGGCCAGTCGATCGACCAACAATGTCAGTCGATCGACTGACACGCGGGTTCAGTCCGTGTTCAATCTAATGCCGCCTATGCTACAATTCCCCTACATCCTAGCACTACAGATTTAGCTACTCATGGTGAAGGTAAAAACAACAAATAAATTAACAACGATTACTGTATTCATGCTTAATGTAAATAATAACAGCGAAAATATGATAAATGGCTTTGGGGCACTAACTATCAATTCTATACTAATAATGAAAGCGAAGCAATAAACTAAGATTAGGGCAGAATCAATACCGAAAATTCCAGAGGAAAGATTAAGAACAAAGGCAGAAATTCCAATGCTAAAGTCGATATATCAAACCCTAATTACTCGAAAAAGAAACTAAACTTTAAAGCACTGTATTGTGATGTGAAACTTGATATATTATTCGATGATGAAACTAGACGCTGATGTTACGTTATATAGCAATCAACGCAACAACTTATTTCTAAAACCTAAACTTCACGGGCTTTCTAAATCTCGTCTGGAATCGAAAACTGTCGATCGATCAAGGTCTTGGTCGATCGATCGCTCCTCAAGAACAAATAGCTTCGGAACCGAGCCTTGGTCGATCGACTGACTAGGTTGGTCGATCGACTGGCTGAGCTGCTACTTGACTTCTTTTAACTCGTGGACTTGTCTTTTGGGCCTTGGATTGCGCACCAAGCTCGTTCCTTTACGTCATTTGCAATGCAGATTACTCGGGGACGGATTTGGCTCGATTTCCGCTCAATTCTTCACATTTCTGCAATAAAGTACAAAAACACGGAAGTAGAGGAAAATAGAGAAATATAGGGATATATTGCACATTTGAGCTCTGAAATGCGTGTAGAAAAGAGTGTGAAACATCGTATTTTAGACACGCATCAAATCTCCCCAAACCAAACCTTGCTTGTCCCCAAGCAAGAACTAGACTCGGTCTAATGACCTAATGGAACGAGTTCAATCTCAGAGCGAGATGCACAAGTAAAGCCTAAGCCAATTTAATGCACAACTAACAATCAATCAGTAATGTGAATCATGCAAACGAATTATAAAGTCGTTAAAATGTTGCTGAACCGTTGACTATAGAGACTTATCAAATTGGACTCTCGCGGGTCGCTCAAATCACTCAAATGAGCACAGGTGATATAAATGTAAGATAGAAAGAATTACTTTGTAGAGACTCTCACCTAACTACGACCTATGAAAACATGCCAGCAATAAAATATGAAAGTGATCTCTACGACCGTACATACGCATTCCAACCAAACAGATGACCAATGACACATGCCGAGGTATAAATGGGATATGTGAGGTATGGGTAAGAAGAGGCAAAACATTTTATGGTAAAGTGGAGGTACAGGTGATCAAGCTAGCACCAAAATGGAACCATATAACAACATCTTCTTCTTGCTCAAAATCAAACGAAACGGTGCTATAACAAGCACAAAACTCACAATCTCCAAACTATCAAATCAATAAAACTCCCCATAGGATATAAACGAAACATGGGAGCAAAAATCGCCAAAAGATAAGGATTAAATTATGCGAATTGACTTTTTTTTTTTTTCTTTTTCTCTTTGAACTTCAGTCGATCGACTATATTGGGCAGTCGATCGACTGCTTTGAACAGTACATAACTCTTTTTTTTTTTTTCTTCTTTTTTTCTTCTTTTTCATCTTTTTTTTTTTCTTTTTTTTTTTTTTTTTTTCTTTCTTCTTTCTTTCCTTCTTTTCATCTTCCCAACTTCATCTCAAAAGAGCAATGGCTACCAAAACGAGTAACAATCCCAAAAACCAGACTACTAGTTTGACAGGGGCAGGCTATATGTAGGATGTAGCAAATGGGACAAAAAAGGATGTTTTTGGCAGTGTGGAGTTTATGGGCAAAACGAGAAAAGGAAACCTCTACCACATGTGTCGACAAACCACAGACCGAATGCGTACAGGTATTAAGTAGATCAAGTTCATATTCATGCAAATTAAGGAAACATGTCTCATAAGGAGAACTACTCACATTCCTAAATAAACCGGTCATAAATGTCACCAGTTATAGGCTCTAAAACTCAGAAATATGATGTAGCTTGTCAATTTGTAAAGTCAAGTCTCAAGTTCAGCAAACAAATTTAACGAAAACTCGCAGATATGCATTTACGATTCCACTAATAACATGTTAATCTAGCAAGGCTCAGGCAAAACAGGTGCAAATGCAAAATCATCATAGAAATACTACCGTTCCGACTCGACCTATATGCTAACATAAACGTGCATTTTATGGAAATTTTTGAAATTTTTTCAATTTATTGAATTTTTGTATGTATAAGAGAAATGAAATAAACAATGCAAAACAAAATTAAACGTGAATGCAAGCAAATGATATGCGACGCAAAACCCTTCCCCAAACCAAATCGCACAATGTCCCCATTGTGCAAAATCATGTGATGAAGAAAAGAGAAATGGGAATTTGCGAGAAAAGGGAAATAAAAACACAATGACATAAAGTAAAGACTTGGGAACTCACAAGACTTTAAGCGCAGCAAAGGGAAACCTCCCCAAACCAGCGTGAGCTAGGAGGTTTCAATGAGTGCTTGCTGATGCTACCAACAAGAGTGCCTGAAAGACAGAAGACACCACGCATAAGACCGAAGAAAACAATTTTGAAGCGTAGAAATTGTGCACTTAATGAGACAAAAGAAGAAATAGATAATTCGACGGAAAATAAAGTAGAGTAGAAAACTCCCTTAGATCCGCATATCGACCAAACACAGCAGGGGAGAGGTCGTGAACGAATATAGCAGCAGCAGTAGTCGATCGACCTAAAGAGGCAGTCGATCGACCAGGTGGCGAGAACACTAGCTCCTGTAAACCTGCAATTCAGTCGATCGACCAATGGTGCGATCGATCGATCAAAACACTTCATAGTGCCTTATTTCTTCGTAATTGCTCAATGATTTGAGCTAATAAGCTCTAAATACCTGCAAATACACAATAGTATGCGCCCAAAATTGCGCAAAACCCAGAACGAAGTCTAAAACACTTGAAAATTCTAAGCAAACGAAATAAAGGCGAAGTTTTCGCGCACACAAAAGCAATAAAAATGTCTTAACAAAAAAGAAAGAAGTTTATAACGAGCATGATCAACTAATAGTTGATCAAGAAGGACCACGGTATGGCCCACTTCGTCGGCTTCTGGCTACTAGAGGTAGCCTCAATGGTGCTCATCTTATCAGCTGCACCCTTCTTAGCTTCAACAGTTGGAGAACTCAGCTGATCAGCTTCGTCATCTACCCAATCAAGGACTCCCTTGGGATCGTTAGACTCCAAATCAGACCATCTCACCTTGGCTGGCTCATTTTCCACTTCCTCATCAGTCCCATAGCTTAGGCATCCAAGACCTCCTCTTTGAATGATAGGCTTTGTCGCGGCTGGAATAACTTGCAGCTTGCTCTTCCCCAAACCAGCTCCTGCATTATTAGAAACAGACAAATCTTCCTCCAGTTTGCTCCCGATCTGGGGCGGAGGGGTTACAACAGGAATAGAAATAGGCATGTCGGGAAGTACAAAGTACGATTTCCTTTCAGAAACCGTGTTACAAGTTACGGGCCACATGGGATCCTTTTTCTTAGCCGGCTGGGCGAAGACAATAGAGTGCTTTCCCACTTTGAAGGTCAAGGTTCCTAGACCGACATCTATAACTGCACCAGCAGTGTGCAGAAATGGCCTACCCAAAATGATGGGAATATGGTCATCCTCGGGCATGTCAAGGACAACAAAGTCAACAGGAAAGAAAAACTTCCCTATTTGGACGGGTATGTCCTCTAGGACTCCTATGGGCTCGACCGCAGATCGGTCAGCCATCCGAACTGTCATCTCGATTTATTGCAAACCTGGTCAACTTAAGCTTTCTAGCTAGACTCAAGGGCATGACACTTATGCTCGCTCCTAAGTCACATAAAGCCTTTTCGATAGAAAAGGTACCTATGCTGCAAGGAACTGAAAAACTGCCCGGATCTTCTAACTTATGGGGCGCAGTGTGAGACAAGTAGGAGCAAGACTCTTTAGTTAACGCAACAGTGTGAACATGTTCAAGCGATTTTTTCTTTGACAACAACTGTTTCATAAACTTAGTATATGCTGGCACTTGGTTAACTAACTCAAGGAAGGGTACCTGAACATTCAAGCTACGAATGACTTTCTCAAATTTACTAAAGGATACTTGTTCCTTCGTCGGCATGAGTCTCTCCGGATATGGGGCTGTAAGGAGTACCTTAGCCCTCTCCTCTAATTCGCGCGCGCCGGCGTCCTTGGACTTTGGCTGGAAATCCGTCACCTTTTCTTTGTTGAAGCTAGACCCCTCCTCAGACCGTCTCAAATGAGACCCATTGACCGTCATTGGATCGAACTTCGGAGCCGGGACTGACCCATCAAGACACTGGTCCGCCCCAAAATTTTCGGGACTGTGGTACCCCGAAACAAGTGGTCTCGTAGATTAGTTGGCATTAAAGGACGAAACTCTTCAACATCAGCAGTGATATTGGTCGATCGACCACCCTCCTCAGTCGATCGACTGGGTTGCACAGTTCCAGAAGCTCCTGGAACCCGTGTTTCAGTCGATCGACTAGGTATGTCAGTCGATCGACTGAAATTCCTGGCAGACGCTTTTTTCTTTGATTTGTTCGTTGAAGCTTTCTCTTGACTTATTTCTGGCTCATCTTTCTCGACAGCATCCTCAACCATGGCAGGACCATCAAGGGTGGACCCGCTCCTCAAGGTGATGGCATTTAGGGTCTCTTTTTGTTCGGGTTGAGTGGGTAAGTGTCCGGGAGCTCGAGTGTTACTTTTACTAGCCAGTTGAGCAATTTGGCTCTCAAGTAACTTCATCCCGGCCTCTCTTGCTTGGGACTCCTTTAGCAACAGATTCTTAAGCTCGGAGAACTCAGAGTTTTGTGATTGTTGTTGTTGCGGCACATAAGGGGGCTTTTGATACTGCTGTTGCTTTTGATGAGGCGGCACATATGGTTGTTGCTGCTGCGGGTGTTGGGTTGGATTTTGGACATTTTGGCTTCTCCAACTCAAGTTCGGATGCGGTGGCTCGTAGTAGGTGTTTGTCTGCCTATAGTGTTGAAAGGCAGCACAAGATTCAAAGGGCTAGGGCAATTTTTCGAGACATGGCCCTCAACTCCACACCTTTCACAGACGAAGGGACCGTCTGACACGGCATTAACTTGGTACATTCCACCCTTAGAGGCTCCTCCTAGCTCATACTTGTCAAATCTCGCGGTGAGAGCCTCAAGTGCAGCAACAGAAGAGGATTCAGCAGCTCTCCTCTGGTTTCCCCTCGAATTCCCATACTCGGCCTTGTGGGTAGCTAGATCGTCAATGATCTTCCACCCTTTTGTTGCTCCCAAATTTTCAAAGAAATCTCCCGTTGGTCTGCAAAGATCCAAAATGGCCCTTCGATCATCGTACAACCCATTGTAGAAATGGTTGCACAAACTCCACTTTTCGAACCCATGATGCGGTATGGTTCGCACTAACTTCTTGAATCGGACCCATGCCTCGTGGAAATTTTCATCCGGCCCTTGTTTAAAACCCGTGATTTGGGCTCTAATAGCGATCGTCCTTGAAGCAGAGAAGTACTTCTTGTAGAACGCCAGTGCCAATGTATTCCAATCAGTGATCCCTTGGACAGCTCGGTCCAAATCTCTATACCACTCCCTTGCAGCATCACGAAGGGAGAAGATGAACATGGTCTCCTTGATTTGGTCCTGGGTCACGCCAGCTGGTGGGGGAATGGAGCAGCAGTAGTCTATGAAGGTCTCCATGTGCTTAGCTGCATCTTCATTTGCAGCTCCCCCAAACTGATTTCTCTCAACCATAGTGATGTAGGCAGGCTTTGGTTCGAATTTTCTGGCATCTCCCGGTAATTCGAACCCCTTGTATAAGTTGTCGGCTATCGGCTCAGAAAAACTAGCTATACTTGCTTCCTCGGCCATGACGGGATTTTGAGAGAATAACTGTCTCGGGCTGAAGAAGTGGATACAGTGAAGGCTGTGGGTCTTCTTCGAACAGACCGTTCTCGTGATAGCTTGACAGAGTACTCAGCTCTTCCTCTGTCGGTAATACTCTTTGTGTTCGCCTCAACTCGCGCAGGGATCTCTCAAGCTCAGGGTTCAACGGTACTAATTCTCCACCCTGTGACCTGCGCATAAGATGAAACTACAACAAGAATATAAGAAAAGTTTAAGGAACAAAAGTCCCTTAAACTGAGAAAGACTGAAAATAAAACAACTAAAATTAGGACTATTGCCTCCCAAGAACGGCGCCAAAATTTGATACCCGTCGTTGTGAGTACCAAAGATAAAATTTATAATCTCCTATTAAGACTAACCTAGGCTAGTGGTAACAGGGTCGAACCACAAGGAGGCAGTTGTAAACTTTAGTTGATTTATGTTCAGTCCGAGGTAACTATTATGGGGGTTGGTTTGAATTGGTCTATAGCTAAAAGTCAACTAAAATAATAAACTAAAATACGAATTAAACAGATAAAAGAAGGGTACTAGGATGATTGGTTCATTATAGCTTCGGCGGCAGCAAACTAAGTCGGTCTGAATTAAACACAGGTAAGGCGGGAAATAAAGAGGTCCTCTCGGTCCACTCTTAACAATCAGCATCTCTCGATCTCGCTAAAGGTCCCTAATGTCACTAATACTAACTTTCGTCCTGAAAAGCGACTAATGGTCTAAACTATACCTATCTTTCGATCTTAGCACAGTCTAGTCGATTTAATTGACGGTCAAATAACCTTCCCTATCTTTCGATCTAATGGGTTGGTCACAAAATAGGTATTTAACTGGTCGCATGCATTCGATTGGCTAAATACAAGATTAAGAACAATTAAAACGAAGGAAAACCTTACAAGGCCAGTCGATCGACCAACAATGTCAGTCGATCGACTGACACGCGGGTTCAGTCCGTGTTCAATCTAATGCCGCCTATGCTACAATTCCCCTACATCCTAGCACTACAGATTTAGCTACTCATGGTGAAGGTAAAAACAACAAATAAATTAACAACGACATCGTATTCATGCTTAATGTAAATAATAACAGCGAAAATATGATAAATGGCTTTGGGGCACTAACTATCAATTCTATACTAATAATGAAAGCGAAGCAATAAACTAAGATTAGGGCAGAATCAATACCGAAAATTCCAGAGGAAAGATTAAGAACAAAGGTAGAAATTCCAATGCTAAAGTCGATATATCAAACCCTAATTACTCGGAAAAGAAACTAAACTTTAAAGCACTGTATTGTGATGTGAAACTTGATATATTATTCGATGATGAAACTAGACGCTGGTGTTACGTTATATAGCAATCAACGCAACAACTTATTTCTAAAACCTAAACTTCACGGGCTTTCTAAATCTCGTCTGGAATCGAAATCGTCGATCGATGAAGGTCTTGGTCGATCGATCGCTCCTCAAAGAACAAAGTAGCTTCTGGAACCCGAGCCTTGGTCGATCGACAAACTAGGTTGGTCGATCGACTGGCTGAGCTGCTACTTGACTTCTTTTAACTCGTGGACTTGTCTTTTGGGCCTTGGATTGCGCACCAAGCTCGTTCCTTTACGTCATTTGCAATGCAGATTACTCGGGGACGGATTTGGCTCGATTTCCGCTCAATTCTTCACATTTCTGCAATAAAGTACAAAAACACGGAAGTAGAGGAAAATAGGGAAATATAGGCATATATTGCACATTTGAGCTCTGAAATGCGTGTAGAAAAGAGTGTGAAACATCGTATTTTAGACACGCATCAGGGTTATTGTGGCCGGTTCGGGCGAGGATGATGACAGTGGTTTGCGGGGCAAGATTGCGAGGTTTTATGGAGTTCCTGAGTCCGATGTTGCACCACCGCTCTACAAGAATGGCGGTATACTAACATCGGAGTTGAGGCAGGTTGTTTACCTAGGGAACGAGCATGACTCGTTATGGGCTTACCTCTTGATGTTACTGGGTCATACTCTTTTCATAGATAAGAGTGGTGATAGGGTGTCCGCTCAGTTGTTGCCCTTGTTTGATAGTCTTGAGCGGGTTGGTTCATATGCTTGGGGTGCGGCTTGTTTGGCTTACTTGTACCGACAGCTAGGGATAGCATCGCGCCGAGATAGTGCTGGTGTTAGTGGGTGTCTACCGTTACTTCAGGCGTGGATATACGAGTACTTTCCCAGGTTCCGACCCGGTGGTGGATTCTTTTTTGAGGACCGTCCTCTTGTTGAGGCTTGGGCCAACTTGCCTCGGATTAAGGGCGAGTCTCGTACTTTTCAGTTGTATCGTCATAGTTTGGACGATCTTAGGTCAGAGCATGTCCGATGGTTGCCTTACGGGAACCGTCCTCAGGGAGCTTGCAGAGTATCACTTTACTCGGGTTTTATCAGACATCTTAATATAGTAGAGCCGTACCAGCCGGATCGGTGCATGCGTCAGTTTGGGTACCGTCAGGATGTCCCGGTCTCGATGCCTATTGCGGTGAAGGAGTCTCGGCCCGCGAACGGGCCTTACAGGCTGGATTTCGGGCAAGAGCCCGATAGGACATGGATGTCCGAGATATCCATTACACACCTCCGACACCTGTCAAAGAAGGCATATATGCCTTTCGAGTGTACTAAGGGATACATGTCTTGGTATGTAGACCATTCACACCCCTACTTTTATCCCCCCTCACACCGCGTCCATTTTCGGCCTGTCGAGTTTCATGAGGAGCCGGAAGTCGCCCTAGCTGTTAGTCGTAAGTTGAAGAATGTCTTCCGGCAAGCTGATGAGGAGACCGAGAGAGAGACTCTAGAGGATTTGTTTGCGGGGATGCGTCCTTACTATGCAGACGTGTATGATGACTAGTTTCTTTTTATTTTCTTATGCCTTAACTTTAAGAATCAACGTTGCAATCTTTGCCGCAAAAACGCTATCATCATGATTTCCGGGTCAATTAATAATCCAATGAAAGCGTACTTTAAGTGTTTAGTTTGCAATAATTTTGTGTCGTGGTTGACTGAAGATCATTTGACAATAACAAAAAGGTTGGAGATAGCATGTGAAGATGAAGGTGATGACGCATCAAGTGGAAAAGCCATGAAAGAGCAAGTGATATGTTTGAAAGAGGAAATTTCGAGTTTGTCAAAGATGATGAAGTTTTATTTCAAGTGTATCTTGTATTTGTTTGTGTTTCTTATGTTAGCCATTGTTATGAAGTAGTGAGTATTTGCAAAAATTTCCAAATTTGTATTAGTTGTCATGAATTCCAGAAATTTCAGAAATTAGTAATTGTTATGATTTTCATTAATATATTACATTACACAAGTGAACTTAATAGTTTTTTCAATGCGAACAACTACTAACTGAGATAACTGTCGCACTATCAGAGACCTGACTTCTACGACGTGTTCTCGGAGTTTCTAACATGAACGCTTGCCAAATCTCAATGTTATGTTGGTACAAAGTCTCTAGGTGAACGACACTGGGATCTCGGAAGGTCAACCAAGCGGGATCAAGTGGCGGCATAGGGAGACTCTCAAGGGGGCTGCTAGAATGCAACCGCATCCAATGGCTATGATGTAGGACAAACCACAAAATACCACACGGTAGTCGGCCTTCAACTCGGGTTTTCAATGGCATGATATTTTTGCAACTTCCTTCCCAAACATTCTTCCCGTCTCGCAGTGTATGACCAATCACACATATCGTCCAGTTGAACATCGTTGCAAAAACTAGCAAATCGTCGCTACACATCCAATGGTCCTACCCACAACTAATCTGCTGAAAAAACTCAACTCGTCGAAGTGCTAAATCTAACCCTGACATACCGCTGAGTGGTGATAGAAAACCTCCATATAACTCTGCGTAGATAGAGTCGGTCCTCATCTCCCTCGAACACCATTCCCGCATAACTATATAATCTGTCTCTCGGCCTCGTTGGGCGTGCGATATTACCCGGAATCCACAATGACCGTCATCTCCAATATCCACCCAACCATCGAAGTGGCCCCACAAAACCTCAGGTATACCCCACCGTTTGACCCATGTTGATATAAAGCCAATGGTAAAGTTCCTTCCCAAAGGAGCACCGGGAGTTCCTGATTCGAAATCACCAATTCTTTGTTGAACCTCTGCATTTGTTGAACAGTGAGTACTTGGTGTCCCGAACTTCCTTTCTGCATGCTCAAAACCCGACTTGTTTCTAGTGGTTGAACCTCTTGGACGACCTTTCGGGTGCTCATTAATAGGAGGTGGCAAAATCTCTTGGTCCTCCGGGTGCTGGAAATCACGCAACAAGTCTATGGCCGCCCTTAGTTTAACTGGGTCACTGTGCCTCATATCATTCGCTAATTCATCCCATAAATCACCGTCATTTTTCGGCATTTGTTGAGGAATATCATACACCAATGTCTTCCAAAAGACATGAATATCCTCGAGATGGACCCTCCTACCTTTTCCGTGCAAAGATACCAAATTGCATGCACAAGGTAATCCATGAGTCGTTCGCATCACGTGTCGGCATCGATCATTCAATCCGATACCCAAACCAAGGCCTCTAGTAAGTTCTTTCTCCATTAACTCTATGGCCTTAGTAGACACGTTTCCTTGCAATAAGGAGAAAGTACGAGTTGTTCTCCTAGGTTTACTCATTTCATCTTCGAGTTCTTTCTTAATCTTCGAGTGTTGACTTTCAAGCATGCCGTGGATACGGGACCACATGGAGTCAAGTGTGAGATGCTTTGACTTCAACCAAGCCTTCAATAGAGAATGTGCTGACTCAACACGGGAAGTTGCCGTGTTACCAAAATGTAAGACCTCGTTTGTATAGCATAAAACGAACTTCCCTGCGTGTTGACCCCAAGTTGTCCGTACATAATCCTCCATTTGTGGCCACTTACGTTGGAAACACTGCCACGCACGCTGAAACGATTCCTCGGTAACTGAATTGATCACCCTAAACCAACCATCTTCATCATTTGAGATGACAAATTTCCTCATACTTTCAGTTTTGAATGTTGTCAAGGCTTTTGCATTGACGGCTTTGTTCACATGCCATCTACACAACAAATGCTCACCGGGAAATACTTGCTCAAGAGCGCGATCAAACCCAATTCCCGGTCGGTGACAAATACAAAGCGGGGACGCAACTCCGGTGGCATCTAAAATCGCAGCTAACTTTCTCAACAGCCACTTGTAATTCACGTCAGACTCGGAAGGAATCATCGCACATGCAATTAAGAAGGACGATCCCGTGGGTGTCACACCAACCATCTCAATGAGTGGATTCTAGTAAATGTTGGTTTTATAAGTCGAATCCATGAGGACCACATAAGGATAAGCCCGGAACAACTTAATCGCTTCAGGATGAGCCATGAAAATGTGAGTCAACGCTTTTGACTCCTCGGAATCAATCTCGTAGAAGTGGACGTATTTGCCGCCACCGCTAGAGCCAACATTTCTTTGAGCGGTGTTTCTTTCACCCATTTCTTCTTTCTTAATTTTCCTTGTTTCATTATACAGTTGGGTGCTTGACGGTTGAGGTTTATCGGGGGATCTCAAATGAAGACCATTTTTAATATCCCTCGGTTGAACCCCGGCCAATGTTTGTTGCCTAACATATGCCTTCTCTTCCGCGTCCAATCCCGCAAAGTGCCGATCCCCGTCCTTATAAACGGCTACGTTGTGGTTGTGTAGTCCACCACCCTCGGAGGTTAGAATGTTCCACACCACCGTCTCTTTATCATTTTTAGACACGAAATTTTGAACGGCACGAATACGAAACTTGCATGAACACTTCTGCGACCTCCTTGGCTTTTCAAGATCGTCCGTTTCTTTTGGTTTACCATGTCTTTTACATCGAAAATAACTTGCCAACAACCCGTTCTTTTTCCTATTTTTAGCTCCGTTATTTGCTTTAACCAAAGCAAACCCATTCTCGAATGCGATTTTCTGAGCCCAATTGAAAGCTTCGTCACGTGTTTCGAAATCTATAGTAGTCTCGAACAACGGGTTGTAATCAATTGGCTTATCGCCAAAATCCTCCTACGATTCCTGTTACAAGCAATAACGACTATAGTAAGACAATAAAAAGGATCATATACTACATAAATTGCGTAAAACGAAAGAAAAACATGTAAAAACGACTTATTCGTGCCTAAAACACGAGACCCAACAAACGACCGCGGCCAAACATTACTTTCTATCGATCAACCGCGGACGAACAACGAAAACCAACTTTAATCCACGGCCAAACAATGAAAATCAACATTTGACCACGGCCAAACAATGAAATCCAACGTTTGACCACGGCCAAACATTGAATTCCAACGTTTGACCACGGCCAAACATTGGAATCCAACGTTGGACCATGGCCAAACGTGGAATTCCATTGTTTGGTCCGTGGCCAAACGTTGGTTTCCATTGTTTGGACCGTGGTCTGAACGTTGGTTTCCAACTTTGGCCATGGTTCATCTTTCGGGGGACATTTTTCAGATTACGCAACAAATTCAAACATTCCCTACTACTAAGTTAATACGTCAATTAATTCAACTATCGAATAGAATGAACGATGCGCAAAAAAAAATTGAAAAATTAAGCAAATGATTAAGTTGTTTACGTACCGTTGAATCGAGATTAGACATATTGTTAATTGTTGTTGTTGTTGTTTGTTTTGAATTTAGTTGAGTTTGAGAGAATTTTTTTTAGAGAGATAAAGTCATAAGGGCAGTCATCGTCTTTTTTATGAAAAACGTCGTCGATATTTACTAAAACGTCGTCGATATAAATCAGCCCCCGAAGTAAATGGAGAGGATCTTTGCTCCAAAATACCATGTGTCAAAAAGGACCAACTGATAAATTAATACATCTCGTCTGATCTCGATGTATCACCCTTGGAACTTTGAGCAATTCATTGAAAGGATGCTAACCATAATTGGATTTCCATACAAACACAGACTAAGGTATAAAACCCAAAATAGCTACACATGGCCCAACTTGACCCAAAATTTGTTAGCTCCAAAATACTTCCTTGGTTTTAATCAATAATTATTTTTGTTTTGAATTTCCCTCAAATAAATAAACAAAGAGTTTTTCGAAAATGTGCCCAATAGGCACATAATAAGCAAAAAGGCTACGGTTACACTTGGTGTATAGAATCTTATATACACCGCGAGTAACGGCACGACATGTGACAATGTTGTGGATATGAGATATAATCTTTCAACTCTCATTTTTGTTATATTTTGGGACCAAATTTTAAAACAAATTTGAAATTTGCAATTTTTCAAAAATTATTTGGTAAATATTATTTTCTATTTTTTTTTTATTTAACTCTAACATTGTGATATTTTTTTCCCCTTTTGTCGCCCTTAATTAGTTAATTTATTAATATCGTTTTACTAAAGGACCAAATTACCCTTTTCTTCAAAAAATTTCCCCTCCTGAGTCCTGCCCTGCCATACTTTTCGTTTCTGAAACTCAGCTACCTCTCTTGCCTTCATCTTCTTCATGTTCTAACTATATAATACTAATAACAAATTTGCATATCTAACAACATTTTTAGAGTAAATGAATTGCCCACTCTCCTTTTTTCTAATTGCTATTGCCCACTCTCCTTTTTCTGAAAAATTAGTGTACGTATTGTGATTTTTGTAATATTCCAAAACGCAGAACACAATTGGTAAGTAATTATGCAATTTGCATAGAAATGGCGTGTGATTTCTCATTTTGTTAGCAAAGAAACGCACCAAACGAACACTGGGATGAAGGGGTTCGTGCGAAGTTCACGTCGCCGTCGTGGCCTCCTCATAAAAGGTTGATGACATGGCTATGGTCGTGTTCGTGTAGCATACAGGAACGAGCAATGGTCGTGCACACACAAACGAGCGACGGTGGTGGGCGTGCTCACCGGACGAACAAGCGATAGTGGCGGCCCGGTTTATTGTACGGTGGAGGCGCGGAGCGTCATGCTTTTCTGGCGTTCTGATGGCAATATTTGTTAGGGTAGAAAGTTCAAAAGATTTGGGTAAATATTGTTAAGATATTAATTATAGTAAATACAATTATTAATCATGGTACCAAAATTAATAAAGATTTTTTCCCTCCATAGCTACTAATAGATCCTCCACATGTCAAATTTCAATTGGTGGTGTATAGAATCGGTGTATAGAAGATTCTATACACCGAGTGTAACCGTAGTATTTTCCCATAATAAGATGCTTAGAAAGGAAAGATTTACTTCAATTATTCTCTTAAGTATGGTAATAATGAGTTTGGATTCAATTTTTCATGATATATTGATGCAAATCTTTCCTTTTTTAGCATTTTAACATGTGCATATTGGACACATTTTAGAAAAACCTACAAAGAATAAATAATTACTTCCTCCATTCAACTCCACTCTACCAATTTGTAAAATGCACAAGTATTAAGGTAACAATAAACAAGTAATTAAAGTACAAATGGATTTGTGCAAATTGCTTTATTAAATCTTGTTGGCTAAACTTAGTGGGCTATTTAGTGGCAATTTGTGTAAATAAGATGTTGTCATTAGGACAAAAGGGTCATTTGGCATTCTTTTTTTGGAAAGTGGTAGAGTGGAGTTGAATGGATGAAAATAGAAATATGGTAGAGTGGAGTTGAATGGAGGAAGTATTAATTAGTCTCACTTTAGAAAGGTATGTCCGTGTAAGGTGTAGACGAGTTAAATATGTAACCACTTAGACCTGGCAAAACGAGTCAACGGGTCGGGTTCGGGTCGGGCCAATTCGGGTCGGGTCAGTTCGAGTCTCTCATTGAATTCGGGTTAATTCGGGTCGGGACGGGTCTTTTTGGGTTTCGGGTCTGTTTCGGATTTGTTGTCGGGTCTATATCGGGTCAAGCGGGTCGGGTTGTTTCGGGTCGGGTCATTTTTGGGTCAATGAATAATAGATAAATAGCCAATTCAAGTCTTTTCGAGGCAATTAGAGTTATATTTTATCGGGTCATTTTCGGTTTTGATGGTTTTGGATCGGGTCATTTTTGGGTCGGGTAAGTTAGGGTCAAGAAAACTCGGGTCATGTTCGGTTCGGGTCGGGTCAATTCGGGTTTTCGGGTCACATTCGGGTGATGTAGTTTGGGTCTCGGGTCAGTCTTTTCGTTTCGGGTCAATCGGGTCGGGTTACTTTTGCCGGGTCTATTACCACTTATATAATAAGACAAAATGGTGACATCTCACTTATTGTTTGTCTTATTATGAAAATGGTGTGATATTTAATCCGTCTACAACTATAGACGGATAGTAACCATTTAAATTGAGAATTTGCGAATAATTATTGACTAGAATAGAGGGAGTAACTACGAGAATTATTCATACGCTAAACATAGTAAACACACGCAAAACACTTCAAACTGACCCAACCCATATGATCCGAAAATTCATTTCCAAGTAAAGACCAAGTCAAATACTTGGTGGGTAAGACAATAAACAAAAGACATGGACGTTGCAGTCATAAGATTGAAGCCGCGTAAACTTAACTAGCAAGTCGTAAATTAATAGTTTCCTCACGTTTTCCGCCCCATGTTCGTCCTATTTCCACGTGGCCACGCGTTCTTCGTAATTTTGGAATTGTCCAAAGGCATAACACCTGAATAATCCAAATACTTGTTTCAAACAACCCCATCCTCTAAAGTTTTAAATGGGTATTGTAATAATTTTATAGTTAAATGTAATTATAATAGTACAATAATTTATGATAATTTTTTTTTTTTTTTTGCAAGGAAAACGAACTTATATTAAATCAATCTCCGCCAAACAAAGGACGGAATTAGGAAAATCAGATACAAAAGTTTGTTCCTCCCCAACAGAGCATCCGACTCAATAACACATTGTCCAAAGCCATGGGTACGCGCCAACTCCAAACCTAGGACCATCGCCTTGGCTTCCGCCACATCAACCGCCCATTCCGCTCTTACCCTCCTCCTTGCCACTAGTAAAACCCGTCCCTGACAGTCCCTTGCCACAACTCCAAGCCCCACGGTACCATCCTCCCTAACCGTCGCGTCGGTGTTAATTTTAACCACACCAACCTCCGGTCTCTGCCACCCCGCCTCACCAACACTCGGCCCCTCCCTACCACACTCCAATTTTTGTGCATACCCACCATAATCCTGAACAAGACGAATGAAAGCCATAATAGTAATCTCAGGGCATCGTTGTTCCTCCTCAAATAAACGTGAATTCCGCAATGACCAGATCGCCCAAATCATAGCTAAAAGCCGCCCCCTATCCGTGCTATCCGTCTGCTCTAACATCCATACTAACCAATCCGAGAAGGAAGTAATGGGTGCAGCATTAACCTTCTCTGCAAAATCACTTCGCGCCCAATGCACACGTGCCCACTCACACAAGACCACAGCATGTAACTCCGTCTCTTCCTCCCCATCACAAAAATCGCATAAATTAGACGGGCAACAATGTCGTCGGTGGAGATTAGAACGTACAGCAAGAGTACCACTACAAGCGCGCCATAGGAAGTGTATGAGTTTTGGTGGGAAAGGTAATTTCCAAATGCGCTTCCACAAATCACCATTGCCTCCTTGCCCATCCACTCCATCAATATCCAAGTGAGGTCCCATAGCAAGCCAATAACCCGATTTAACAGAGTAAATTCCATTCTTATTCGGCCACCAAAACATAATATCAGGCGGTAACTCTCTACTTAATGGAATTTTGTGAACCATGTTTACCTCATCCGTAGAAAGAAATTTATTAAGCTCGTCATCACGCCATATCCCACGATCTTTATCGATAAAAGCTTCAACACGTAGCATGGGGTCGGCCTCAATATTCGGATTTGGCTTACACCCACCATTCACCCCGGGCAACCAAGCATCATCCCACACCCCTATAGTCTCGCCATTCCCGACCCGCCACTGTAGTCCTTCTTTAAGAAGGGACTTCGCCCCCCACAAACTTCGCCACACATAGCTTGGGTCATAACCCCTCCTAGCATCAAGAATAGAACAAGACTTAAAGTATCGCGCCTTCATCACTCGACCCGCCAACGAATCCGGATTCATAAAGAGTCGCCACACTTGTTTAGCCAAAAGGGCTTGATTAAAAACCCGTAAGTTCCGAAAGCCCATACCACCCTTACATTTCGGTAGGCAAAGTCTATCCCATCTCCACCAATGGATCTTTCTTTGGCTTTCAGTTGAACCCCACCAAAACCGAGCCATGGTCATGTGCAATTCATCAATGGTTCCGTCCGGTAAAGCAAAGAGGCTCATCATATAAGTAGGAATAGCTTGTGCCACTGCTTAAATAATTACAAAAATCTTGTTTTATTGTTTCAGACCAGAGCAAGACCAACTACTTAAATACTTCCTCCCATCCAAACCAAAGGTAACAATTGTTTTATTATCCTTGTCGGGGCACGTTTTACAACGTTAATATTTTTAGTTACACTTTATTAAAAATTATAAAAATTTGAAATTCTTATAGCATTTATGACGATAAATCAAGCAAGATCTCACATGACTATATTTTCTCTTATAGATTAAGAATAATATCGAATATTCCCTAAAAGCATAAATAATGCCAAAAAGCAAGTGTTACATTTAATTTGGATGTGAGAGTAATAATTAACCATCTCTATGAAATGATTTGATCCTCCATTAAAAGCTTTGAAAAGATATTCTATCACTCTCGTGAGAAAATCAATGTCTTCTTTTTAAACCATCCCCAAACTGAGGTCGCGCTAATTAGGTCGCAACCCGGTTTTACTCTTAATCTCACTTTATTTATCTTGACTCATTTTCATCTTCCAAAGCAGAAGGTTACGACCTAGGTCATCAACCCAAACATTTTTCACTTTCCAATGAATTACATCTCTCTCCGTTATATCACATTTTCATACGGAGTATATTTTTTTTATTAATTATTAATATTGTCGACCAATCACATATCTTCACGGCTCCACATATAAGGTCATGAGGTGGGTCAATTTGCTTCACCAAAGGTCACAAATTGACCTCTTCTCCCCAAAGGTCATCATAATTTTCATTATGAATGGTGATTAGTGTGACCAAGCAAGGTCATGACCTAGCAATTGACCTTACTTGGACATGATTTTATAGCATTTTGCAATATAATTGATGGAAAATTCTCCGTCCTCGCGGAGGGCATCCTCCCTACTCATACATGAGGATGACAAAAAATGATCGATCTACACTTTTTTTCTCCTATTTAAGTTCTATTTCAATTGTACTCCCTCCTATTCACAATAAACCTCCCATTTCATTTTGACACAAAAATTAAGAAAACACACTATACCACCATATAAATAAATTTGGACCACACAAATACACTACCCCACTATACAATTAAATTTGGACCACACAAACACTTACCAAAAAAGGAAATAGGGAGGTTATTGTGAATAGACGGAAAAGGAAATAGGGAAGTTTATATTGAATAGGAGGGAGTATAAACTAGGAGTAATAAAACTATCACAAATTCTTGTTTGTGACGGCACATATCCGTCACTCTTGAGTGACGGATACCATTTTACCTCAAAAAGTACCCACTTTTTCTCTCTCTGTAACACTATTCATGTGATCCCCTTTCTCCACTAACCCATTTTGTTAACATTTTAACTCACAAAATATCCGCCACAAATGGTAACCCGTCACAAGGGAGACCAATTGTAAAACTATTATGAGTAACTATCAAGTGGTACACAAGGATATAACAGATTTTCTTAAAAATCGAGGGTATATTTTAGAATTTGGAAAAATATAATGATACACCGTAGCAAATCTCTAAATATTAGTATAATAATGGTTCAAACTTACAAAATCTTAATTATAGATAGAAAATAAGAAAAGATAATTAGGGAGACTAAAAGATATATACTCTCTCCATATAAGAGCAATGGTAATACTTACCTAATACGACAGTACTACACGAATGGTAATGATAACATTCCTTATTTGGCCCACAACATTAGCAAGTTATCCTTATAGCCATTTGATATTTACACAAAATGCCATTACATAGCCCTACCAACCCACAATTACATATCCACCTATTTTTTTTCCTCTTAATCCCTGCTTTTACCCCTTTTCTTAAAAACCCCATTTTTTATCATGTTATTATTGGTCTGGTATGAAGGAAGTATAAAGTATTTCACTATGAAGTATCGACACTCAAAGTTAAGTAAACTCATGAATGCACGTATACTTCATAATATGACCCCAGATACTGATTAGTCCAGATTTAAATTGGCCAATCTAAATTGAAAGTTTATCAAGACACGAGCCAAGTTAAATTCAAGTGAAACCAAATCCATACGGTTAAGTATACTTCAACTCAATTGAAATTCTATTTTACTTTCTTTTAACTTTTCGAATTCTATCAAAAAATATTTTAATAGTTACAATTTCAAGCAATGGATAAACCTATTAGAAATAATGGATGTAAAAAACTCAACTTGAACACGAGATTTAAGAGGATCTCAACACGCTCGAACTACTCTCGACATGAAAAACTCAACTTGAGCATGTATATATGAGACCTAACTTAAAAACTGGTCTGATTACTTTAGCCTGTACATAACATTTGATTTTGACGCTTTAGTAATGACCTTATCCATCTCAACGACTTGGAGTATGAACTATCAAATAATGACAATACTACATCTAAACGCATCGTTATTTTTCTTATTTTACGGCTCGTGAAGTGTTGAGTGTTGACTTATATAGTCATATTACCCAAATTACCCTCATACAAAGTATACAACAATAACACTAATTACTCCAAATACACCTTAGTTTGTTTCTCCAATTCAATAACCCTAGTGAGAGAATATTATTGTAAATATGCAATTTATTTACATATTATTTGTTACCTAGTTTGTAATTATCTAGTTCCCTCTCTATAGCAATCAGTTGATTTAGTACATATTATTGTAAATACACAATTTATTTACAGTAATATTCTATCACCTAGATCCCCAAATTGATTTCATAAATTTCCCTAATTTATTAGCTTTTCTACTCCTCGATTATTTGCTTCCCAACTCTTTCTACACGGTTGTCAAAACAAAAACAAAAAATTATTTGCTTCCCTTTGTTACATGGATGAGGTCTTATTTTTTCATTCATTGGTATACAAGCTAAAACAAGTCCCGAATCCAATCTGACCTGGTCTTGTATGACCCATCCGAATATTTATTGTTGAAAAATTATTGTTATCCTTAAATAACTTGATAATAACAAATCTGAAAATAAATTTAACCTAAAGTCAAGCGACTCGAATTCTTAAACACTCGAACTAACCCAACCCAACCCGTGCGAAACCAACATGACTGACCGGTTTACCAGATCTAATAATCACTACCCTAAAACATTGTGACTTTGACCCTGTTCTTTTGGACTTCTAGTTGCCCTTTTAAGTTCAGTTCCTATAAATTCAGTTCAGTTCTTATAAGTTCAGTTCAGTTCCTATAAGTTCAGTTCAACTCCTATAATTTCAGTTTAGACAAGTTCATACAACGTATATTAACTATAAATTCATACCCGCTTTTTTAATATTGACGAATTGAAAAAAAATAGTACCCTTTTTCATTAAAATCAATGCAAAAAAAAATCCTATATTAAAATTATCCTATATACATTATTTTTAAAAAAATAGATGGTTAGAAAAAAAATAGATGGATTCGATAATGTCAGTGAAAATGAAGATGAAGATGAAAGTGACGAGTAGGATGATAATATGAAAATAGATGGTTAGAAAAAAAAAATGTAAAATGTAATATATTTTTTATTGTAATGTATTGTAGTAATTGTAAGAAAAATTAATATATATATATATATATATATATATATATATATATATATATATATATATATATATATATATAATTATATATATATATATAAAGCGTAAAATTTTTATAAGTTCAGTTCGACTTTTATAAGTTCAACTCATATGAGTTTAGACATTTAGTTCAAAAGTTCAGTTCAGTTCTTATAAGTTCAATTCAATTCCTATAAGTTTAGTTCAACTCCTATAAATTTAGTTCAGTTTCAATAAATTCAGTTCAATTTAGTAAATATGAGTCCAAAAGAACATGACGTTCTCTAAACCAAATCACATAATCCTAGTTTTTTTCTCAATTAGCCGGCCTGGATTTGTACCCATTTGCACAAAACTTTGTCATCTACTACTACTAGTCTACCACTCTACCAACAACTTGACAACCAAGACTTACTCTTTCTTACCAATTCTCCTTTTCTTTTCTTTTTTTCTTTTTTTTTTAAAAAAAACACTCATTTATTCATCAATAACTTCATCCATTATTCTCAGCACATGTTTCAGCTGATTTTTCCCCCCTTTCCCCTCTTTCCTCTCCCTTCAACTCCTTGATCTACCACCTCAAATCTTCCACTTTTTTCAATTTCCCCCTCTAATTTACCATCTGGGTTTTGCACCCTTATCTTAAAAAATCATATAAAGTTGTGATCTTTACTCCAAAAGCCATCATTTTTCTCTAATTTTTCATCTGGGTTTTGCTTGAATCATATAAAGTTGTGATCTTTCCATTTTTTTTCAGTTTTCTGTGAAATTTATCATCTGGGTTTTTCTTGAATTTGCTTATTACTGTCCAAAATCATCAAAAAGTTGACTTTTTTGACAGAATAATGGGTATTTGTGCAAGCAAAAGCAAAGCAACATCAGAACCAGAACAAAATGGATATAAACCAGCAAATGGTGGAGCAGACCATTACCAACAACCACCACCACCAAAGCCAAACCAACAACATCCGCAACCACAACCACAAGAAAGACCAGTAGCACCACCATCACAACCACCAGTAAGAGTTCCAACACCAACAAAACCCGCTGCGAAAACCGACCCAAACACAATCCTAGGCAAACCATTTGAAGATGTAAAAATGTTTTACACATTGGGTAAAGAATTGGGTAGAGGTCAATTTGGTGTTACTTATCTTTGTACTGATAAAAATACTGGTCAACAATTAGCCTGTAAGTCAATTTCTAAGAAAAAATTGGTGACAAAAGCTGATAAAGAGGATATGAGAAGAGAGATTCAAATCATGCAGCATATGAGTGGTCAACCTAATATTGTTGAATTTAAGGGAGCTTATGAGGATAGAACATCTGTCAATTTGGTTATGGAGTTGTGTGCTGGTGGAGAATTGTTTGATAGGATTATTGCTAAAGGGCATTACAGTGAAAAAGCTGCTGCAACAATACTAAGACAGATTGTTAATGTTGTTCATGTTTGTCATTTTATGGGTGTTATGCATAGGGATTTGAAACCTGAGAATTTCTTGTTGAGTAGTAAAGATGAGAATGCTACTTTGAAAGCTACTGATTTTGGTCTTTCTGTTTTTATTGAAGGAGGTAGTACTCTTATGATCCATTTTGTTTTTGTTTTGTTTCGTATCGTATCTTTGTTTGGGTTAAGGCTGCGTACATTTGACCCCTGATGAATCGACCTTAGGTCGAGGTGCTTTTTATGCTTTATTGGTTATTTGTGTTGTATTGGATGATGATGATTAAGGTTGCGTACATTTGACCCTCCTGAATCGACCTGAGTCGAGGTGATTCTTATGTGTTATTGGTCATTGTGTTATGTTGGATGCTGATTAGATGGATGTTTGAATTGGATAGATCAATTAATGTTGAGCATTTCTGAATCTATCTTCCTTATGTTCATTACTTGTGCGTTGACTTCAGGATTAGCACATTTTTCATGATTAGATGGTCATTTATGGTTAGATAGATCAGTGGATGCTGAGCATTTCTGGATCTGCTTGTTTTTACCCATTTTATTTTTCACTCTTCTAAGCTTCTGGTGTTGGCCTTTTCATTTTTATAAAGGAGGAATAAACTCGTTCCCTTTCGTTTTCTCAGTATGTGAGTGATTTAATTCGTTGTTATTGCGGAGACACCTCTTAGTGATCATAGATGTAAATGTTGCATACATTTGACCCCTTGCCAGTGCTGCAGCGGGGTCACTTCATAAGTGATCATCTGTTTTTATGTTAAATGCTTGGTTTGAGGTGTGCAGTCAATGATTAGATGATTTTTCCTGGTAACATAGACTGGCTGATGTTGAGCATTTCTGGATGTACTACTGTATTATCATTTTTAATGTTGACTCCCTTTTTGTTGCCGTAGATTCTTGTAAAACAGCAATACTCGTCTTTTCACCATTTATATGCATTGACTAAATTTAGCTAATCCTTCAATTTTGTTAATCAATGAAAAATCATCTTAAATAGCTACGTATATATGTGTTCAAAACGGTAATAGATACTTATTTGTCTTTCTACAACGAAAGTCGAAGACTGAATCAAAGTCGGGATACTTCATGGATGATGTCTAGACTCCTCAGTTTTGCTTACAAAGTTACAAATTTGCTGACTTTTTGCACATTGAGACGAGGATTGTGATTAGTAATTCGGATTGTTTGACTAAAGACATTTATACATTGCTAACTTTCAGGTAAAGTCTATCGGGATATCGTAGGGAGCGCTTACTATGTTGCTCCTGAGGTATTACGCCGTAGGTATGGCAAGGAGATAGACATCTGGAGTGCTGGAGTCATGCTGTACATTCTTCTCAGTGGTGTCCCTCCCTTTTGGGCTGGTAACTATTCTCTCACATGTGTTATCTTATTGGTTGTGCAATTGTATTCTTACATTCTCATGCTAATTGGTTTTGTGTAATGTTTTCTTCATCCCTAGAAACGGAGAAAGGGATATTCGATGCTATATTGCAAGGACATATTGATTTTGAAAGTAAACCCTGGCCATCAATCTCAAGTGGTGCCAAGGACCTTGTGAGGAAGATGCTGACTGCTGATCCCAAAAAGCGAATCACAGCTGCTCAAGTTCTTGGTATGTGTGCTCGCAATTTTGATTGTGTAGCGTAGAGGTCAACTAGTGTGTATGTGGTAAAGTCATGTGAAATGGTACCCATGACATGGGCTCAGATCTCGTCAACATCAAAACTGCCCATGACATGGGTTCAAATCTCGTCACATTACTACCAAAAACAAAAATTGTCAAAGTTACCTTTACGAGATATAATGAGAGTGCCCTTCTGGCTCCCTTTCCCTCTTTACTACCAAAAACAAGGATGGTAGAAGCTTTTTTTGTTGTAGTGTACTCTAGATTTTGCAAGATGTTATGTTCTGAATGTTGTCCATGATGCAGAGCACCCATGGCTCAGAGAAGGTGAAGCATCAGACAAACCAATAGACGGTGCTGTTCTCACTAGGATGAAGCAATTGCGAGTTATGAACAAGCTGAAGAAGCTTGCACTTAAGGTACGTAAACCTATCAATTCTGTGAGATATCCTCACTGATGTTGATGTGTTCAAATGAATGAATGAGCTTGGACTGTTGTTTGTTTTTTGGGAATAGGTGATTGCTGAAAGTCTTCCTGAAGATGAAATCCAAGGGCTGAAACAGATGTTTGAAAATATGGACACGGATGGAAGCGGGACAATCACTTATGAAGAATTGAAGGAGGGATTGGCTCGTCTTGGATCGAAGGTCCCAGAAAGTGAAGTGAAGGCGCTAATGGAAGCTGTAAGTAATTCTGTTCTTGTGTTGTCTTTCACCTGAGCTAAGCTAGTCATTGTTGAAGCCATTTTCAATTTAATTTGTGTGTACATTTCCAGGCTGATCAAGATGGAAGTGGATCGATCGATTACATTGAGTTCGTAACAGCCACGATGCATAGATACAGGCTTGAAAGAGATGACCAGCTTTACAAAGCATTCCAATACTTTGACAAAGACAACAGTGGGTAAGAGTCGTTTATATCCTTGCATATAGCCTTCCGTTCTTTCTTTTCCGTGCTAATATCATACCCATAAAAGTGTTACTATCGATTTTCTGCATTTGATACTTGAATAGTTGAATAGATCACTTTCACATGAAAGGGGATGTTAATAGGATATTATTGAATACTTTGCGTTGACAATGGCACAGCAGGTCCTCGCTACATGGAAACAGTGAATGCCTCACACTTCACTTTTTGGCTCATAACTTAAAAGTCACAACGGTGTAGGACGTGGGTATGGATTCCGTACCCGCCCCTTTCCTTTCCAACATTTTCTGAAGTAGAGATAGAAAGGAAGGGGAGGCCCGGATGACAAAAGTATAGGATGAAGTTGAGTCAATTTGTACGCTTTTGACGATTTTAAGCTTGTGCCTTGACTCTTGAATAAATGTTTCTCGATGGAAATAACAGTCAATTTGTACGCTTTTGACGATGTGGGTGTGGAATCTCTATAATTTTCTGTTTATAAAGTGCATCCCCGAGTATGTGCCCTCATTTCTGGATGAAGTCCTTGTGTCTAAAAAGCCGAGTCATAGCAAGTCAGACTTGTAACTTGTTAGTGGGATGAAACTAAGCTCTTGTGTAAGTAGAGTGTCAGCGGAATGAAAAAGGTGAGAGCTGTTTCGGAATGTTTCTTTCCTAACCAAGTTTTCTCGTTATAAATTACAGGTTCATCACGACAGATGAGCTAGAAACAGCCATGAGAGAATATGGAATTGCTGATGAGAATTGCATCAAGGAGATATTGGCAGAAGTAGACACTGACAATGTAAGCTTCAGTTCGAGTTCGACGTTCTGATTGTTAATTGTTATCTTAACTATTGAATTGCACAACCTCATCTATCGAAACGATTTGCAGGACGGAAGAATTAATTTCGATGAGTTTGTCGCTATGATGAGAAGCGGTACCCAGAATCCAGGTGCCAAGCTGTTCTAGTGAGCACGTCGTAGCTATACTGAGCTACTCTGGCTAGTTTGCCTAGGTTTTGTATGATTATTTCATCCTATTTACGACAAGTTAATGGTCAAGGAACACTGTTTACGAGTTGAGCTTTTGTTGTGTAGAAAGTTTGTGCATATACACACCCTTGTGACCTGAATTCGGGTTTCTTTCTTGTTGATGTAAGATTTTTGAGTGATTTTTTTACTGTTTTCAAAATATACTCCAGCTGAAGCTTTTCATTTGTAAAATTGATACATTTTTCTACCTTGAATTTTCCATTTGCACTATTTACTCTTCTATCGAAAAATCTTGTACCTGAGCAAGAAATGATTATACTCCTTACCTGAGCAAAGCGGAAAGTGCTCATTCTTGATTTAGCTGAGCTTCTAACTTGCGTTCAAGTCGGGTCAAGATCCGGCCTACTCTTAACAGATTAGCAATCTTCACTTCTGATCTTCACTTAGCCGGAAAAATGGACCTGTCCGGACCGGAATCTAGTGGACCGGAACCGGATTTAAAAATTTCGGTTTGGTCCACTATTTTCCAAGATTCCCGTTTTCGGTCCAGTCCGGGACCGTTTTGGACCGGAATTCCCGGAATTATTGTTATTTGCACTTTTTTTTCTTAAAATTGTATTTTTATTCCGGTCCAATGGACCGGAATTTGAAAAACTGGGCAATTCTGGTCCAACCGGTCTGGTCTTGGAGCGGAATTTTTCGGTCCGATCCCGGGCTGCAATTTTTGTAATCCGGTCCATGAATTTTGTCGATTCCGGTTCCAAACCGGTTTTGGACCGGTGCCCAGCCCTGTCGTGGTAGAAGATGGCACAACAGCAAAACGATCCAGCATACAGTGCAGATCTTCACTCAACCAACCGGTTTTGTATTTCTATGTTTAATGTTTTAGCATGAAAAACAGTCTCATTCCGCCACTAATTTGAAGAGAACTCGGAGAAATAAAGCATTAGACCGAAAAACAAGTTCGTTATTATAATCCAGAAAGGCCGCGGACTCGAAACAGAACATATTATTGCCCGTTAACCGGGCATGAACTGATACAACACCGAATGAAACAAACAAAGCCAGAAATGAAATGAAATCAACTCAAGTACAACTCGAGTCTTTTTATTATCGCCTGAGCACGATCATCCAAGGGCTTAAAAACCATGAATCTTGATCTGGTCTTTTTTAGAAAGACCAGCTTGGACAAGGAAATTAGCGACTTTCTTGCGTTGATCGCCTTGGAGTTGAATGACCTTGCCTAGCTCTTTATCCTGAACCACATTGCCGTTACAGCAGAACTCTTTCTTAAGGTCCTTCAGTATTTTCTCGTAACTAAAGTCTTTCTTAAGACCTTGCACTGTAGTCAAGCTTTTCTTTCCGTTTCTCTGCTGAATCCGAATATGGACATACTCCTTTGATCCAGGAGCCCCTGACTGGTCCTCAGAGAATGGGTCAAGTGCGGATGGGATTTGGATTTCGAAATCACTCATGTAACTTGGTTTGCAGGAACTTGAGAACGATCTAAAAATCGATTAATTGAGCACAAGAGCTGTAGTTGGACAAAACTGTGATCAGTCTTTAGTCGCCTTACAAGTTACAATCACATATTTAGACATTTTATCGATTAACACAATGATTCAAACTAAGATATACTTCCTCTATTCCATTGAATTGTATACGTTTTTTTAAAATATAGGTGAGGAGAATTTTGGGAAACGTAAATAATTCAATGGAAGGGAGGAATTGATTTTGACGTGGACAAGATCGAAACACAAATCTTTAGTACCACTATCACGAGTCACGTCCTCCGAACTTTAGAAAAAAAAAAACTAATCACTCCGTTTTAATCAATAGTTCACATTTGCTTTATTTTCCACTCATAAATAAAGCAAAGGTAAACTATTCACTGGACAGAAGAAGTAACGGGAGGAAAACAACAAGTTCAGGAAAACAATAACACAAATCAATCTGTGAAATAGTTAATCATATTGACATGATTTCCAAACAAACCTTAGTCAACAATAGATGATCTCTACTAAAGCTGGTTTTTCCGTCTTAAGCTTAAACGAATCAAATTGTACCCCATTTAGATAGATGGTGTTATGATTTTGTCTCATCTATCTATTTGACCGTTTTAAGTTTTAAAACGAATATAAAGAAGAAAGTGTGATCAAACAATGATCAATTAGTCATCTAGACAAAAGGCAACAACTTGTTATTACCTCAATCTTAACAATAATCAAAGGAAATACCACATAACAAATTCGAATAATTAGCTAATTAACACAGTGTACCAATAAATTTCGAACAAGATGCCAATAAAACAAGCTTAATACTTGAGAAATGACAATTTTTTCCCTTCTTCCTATATGGGTCTTAAGCGTGACCAACAAAATCAAAAGAACCCATTACCATAAACACAAAAATAATAAAAACAGAAATTCATGCACGTAAAAAAATAAAAGCTTAGAAAGTTACCTTGTAAGTTGTTTCTAGAGACAACTATATGAACAATTTAATTAAGCTTTTAAGGTGCAAAGTCGTATATATAGAGAAAATAAACAGTGATTTTTTCCCCTAAGTGAATATATTCAGTCCAGAATTTTAATTATTCTTACGTGTTCAAAATGTGTATGAGAAAGCTG
Source organism: Silene latifolia (assembly GCF_048544455.1). Classification (NCBI taxonomy): domain Eukaryota; kingdom Viridiplantae; phylum Streptophyta; class Magnoliopsida; order Caryophyllales; family Caryophyllaceae; genus Silene; species Silene latifolia. The sequence continues at coordinate 22,275,932 of NC_133530.1, read as the reverse complement.
AGGTATGGAGTGTGTCCACTGTCCACACACCACTTCGTGATGACTGTTTTTTAAATTGTTGACGTGTGTAACTTTATTCTCGAAATCCGTAAGGGTGTAGTCTATTAGTTAGAATTTCGTTGAAATTTTAAGAGACTCAGGTTCACGCCTCATCAAAGGCAATTTTGTGGAGTATTTATTGTTAGAGTCCATGTCTTCTGGATTTCGAGCATGTGTGACTTACCTGATATATGTGGTTTACAGGCTATCACGTATACTTAAGGGTTTTTAACCAGTGTACACCGAAGATAGCGGCTGCGGGTTCCCTTGTCACCAATAAAAATAATAATTTTGGGGACATTATTAAGGTCTTGTTCTTTTGGACTGAAACTAGTTAAAATGAATTGCTTTGAATTGAGTTGAATGGACCTAAACTGAACTTATAACAGTTATAAGCAATATAAAACTGAACTGAACTTATAAGAATTGAAATTAAATCTAAAAGAATATGACCTAAGTCTAGTAGTGAAGCGAAAGGGTTATTAGGGACGCTTGTTGAAATATGTTGTATTTTCTAAATGTAAATTTTGCTTCACCACGGATAACAGAAAATTATCTGAACAAATATACTCTCTTCATACCAGACCAATGATAACATGGTAAAAAATGGAGTTTTTAAGAAAAGAGGGTAGAAGCAGGGGTAAGAAGAAAAAATAGGTGGGTTATGTAATTGTGGGTTGTTAGGTGGGGTATGTAATGACATTTTGTGTAAATATCAAATGGGTATAAGGATAACTTGACAATGTTGTGGACCAAATAAGGAATGTTATCATTGGTGTGATACGACCGTATTAACTAAGTGTTATCATTGATCTGGTATGGAGGGAGTATACATGAACAATTATTTATCATTTTATAAGACTGTTTTATAGTGCAAGTCAAGGCTAGAGATAGAAAAGTTCAAAACTCAGTCGGCAAGACTTTAATATATTGATACTCTTAAATTCTTTTTTTTTTTTCTAGAATTCGATGTTTTATATACTATACTAATATATTCAAAAATACGATTTTGTCAATTTAAAATATTAGATTATTAAAATAAAAATAGTATTTTAAATAATTGAAAGTAATTTTATTAATTTTATTATTGATGGGCTAATCTTATGTGCAAACTAAAAGATCTTGCACACCAATTGGTGTATGTGTATAGTAGAAGGACCAGAAGTCCAGAACTATAGAAGCCCAAATAATAAGCCACTTGGATAGAACCCAACAAACAAAATACGGAGTACGCCTTTTTTTTTTGGGTACAATACGGAGTACGCCTTTGAGTATAAATATGCCATATACTTCATCCGTTTCAGTTATTTATTTATCTTTTCCATTTTGAGATGTCTATTTATTTGTTTAGTTTTTTATATTTAATAAAGTGTTTTATGGGTAATTTTATCATCCATACCAATCATGATCCACCAATAACTAACCATAAGTGATCTCCTTCTTAATAATTATGTCAAAATCAAAAGTAAACAACTTAATAATTATGCCAAAATCAAAGGTAAACAAATGACCGATTGAATAATTTTGAAAAACTCACTATTATGAATTATGACTAATCCAATATCCTCTAAATTCTCACAATCGACTAATTAGACACCATGTCACAAGTAAAACATGTTTCACTAGCTTCTTTCTTTTTATTTTCCTTTTTCAAATGATGTTTAGCTACCTTCTTAATCAAAAACAAATTTAATTTTTGTCGGAAAAAAGGAATACACATACGATGTACCCCTTTTAATAATTGAGTTTACGTGTATTTTTTTCCTGAGCTTTTAAAATTATAAGTTATATTTTAATTTTTGACACCAAAACTCAATTAACTGAATTCATATGTATACTTTTTGAACAATATTTTTTTTAGCTTAATATTTAAGTAAATGGACTAAAAAAATTCTATACTAAAACTCATAATCTTGAAAATAAAAATTGAAAACTTTATTATAAAACTCAAAAATTATACAACCAGATATACTACATCTAATGTATAATCTAATGAACCGATTATTGTCTACCCAATACATAATCAACAAATTCATCAATATTCCTATCAGAACTACCACCTTGACAAACAGCTTCATTAGCCAACTTCTTCCACTTAACAACATTCTTCATTATCTCATCTCTGTTACTCCCTTCCATAACATCCCTTAAACACCTCTCTAATTCTCCACTCGTAACGAAACCCGTCGCATCGACCTTAACCCTAATCCCAACCCCCCACACATCCTCCAAATACTTAGCATTGGTCCCTTGATCAGTCCATAATGGCATTGCCACCACCGCCACTCCTATACTCATAACCTCCAAGACAGAGTTAAACCCACAATGCGTCACAAAGCACGCAGTCGCCTCGTGGGCTAGGATTTCCAACTGAGAGGCCCAGCCCACTACTAGGCCCAACCCTGAGGAAGTGACTTCCTCTATGAACCCTTTTGGTAGTTTGTGTTGCTCTAAGTCCCGGACCACCCATAGGAAGTTGTGTTGGCTGTTTTTGAGCCCTAATGCTAGCTCCTCATATTGTTCTTGTGGCGGTTCTGATGCGCTTCCGAATGACACGTAGATGACCGAGCCTGGTGGTTTGGTGTCGAGCCAGGTTTTGCATAAGGATGTGTTTGGTTTGAATAGATGGTGGGTGTAGTCTTGGTCATTTGGTAGTGTTTTGTCTAGGTAATATGATGGGATTGTTGGTCCTATTGTTCTTATTCTCCATGATTTTGCCATCCAATCAACTGCCTGAAATTTCACAATGTATCATATGCAATTTTAGTTAGTAAATTGGGAGAAATTCAAATTCTACAATTTACGCGATTTTGTGGATAATAGGTCGCATGTTTGAATCGTCTGATTTAATTTATATTATAGTAACATTATGTTTTTACTCCAAATAAAGGTCTGATTAAATGTACAAAGTACGAAGTATGTATTAGGACAACGTTCATGGTCTAATAGTGTACCGGTCTATATGACAATATGACATTGACATGCATGGTTCGACAAAATAAAATAAAAAGCTTACATGACTCACAAAATGTTGTATACTACAATAATCGATTTCCATTTCTTCAGTAATTATTTTATTACGATAAAAAGATAAATTATAGAAATTCAAAATTCGTAAACAAAATTAAATACCTCTTTTTCCATATCATAGAAGATGTTAGTGAGCACCCAATCAGCTTGATCAATATTTGAAAATTGTCCCACTACCGCATTAAACCAAAATGGGTGAGACCCGTATTTGTACACGAAAGACGGGGTATCACACGGTTGGAGCTCCGGAACACCGGGTAACTTAATAGGCCCGGATAGCGGTAACTGGATCAGTCCACGTTGAACATGGTAGTACACACTATTCACTGCACAGGATTGGGTCAGAAAACAAACACCAGCAAGCCCAAACTCTTTTGCCACATCCAAGGCCCATGGAAAAAACCCATCATATATAACCGCCTTAACCGGATCCCCTTCCTCATCCAACTTCTTAATCAGCCCACTTAGGTTCCTTGGACCCACATCCCATAGGGTGGCCAAATAGGCGTCCGAGGACCCGGCTTGGGCCTTACCGCCCTCATCATACCCATCCGAGATGGTCCTTATTTTTATTTGTGGGCCGTAACTGGATGGGATAATGGTGGTGTGCATTGATTTAGAAAGGTAAACTGTTGTGACTAATGTCGGCTTTATACCTTTGTAGGCTAATCGTTTGGAGAATTGAACCATTGGGTTAATGTGGCCTTGTGACGGGTATGGGAGGATGAGAACATGCGCGTTATGCGCCTTTTGGACTTTTTCGACATGATTTTCCATGCCTTTTTTTTTCAATGAAGATGGCTAATGGAGATTGGCTTAATCTTTAATGATATTAACTATTAAGTTTAGTTATTAGTTTATCATGTGTGGAGTGATGTACTACTGTATTGTACTTATATATATAGTGTCTTAAAAAAGCACATGCTTGGAGTCCAAGCAAGTTATGCTTACATTTGTCTTGATTAGTGTGGTGATTGTAGTTAGAAAAAGCAAAGAAATGAGGATGTTGTTTTAGTGACCTGTTGACATAAGCACATAGGTAAGCAGCAGCCACAAAGTGACCAAAATTCTCCGCAATGTGACCATTTTATGATAAAATATAACCATGATCTAATAAATAAGAATCCCTATTTTATCATAAAATAATCACATTTCTTCCATCACAATTTATAACCCGCCGCAAAACAGACCACCTGGACCAAACATTTGCGCGACTTCAAGGACAAAGATATTTGGTACATCACATGTGTCAACTTCGAGTTATACTTTCCAAATCGACCCCTTTAGTTCCGCTACTAGTACTCTTCTTTCATTCTCCCTTTTTTCACCGATACTAAAGGGGCATAATCATCAAGTATATAGTAGGTGCAAGCGTTTCTGTTTTTACTCGTCAAGGCGTTTAAGTCAAAAGCCAAAGTGATAGAGATGGATTTATGGTCTTTTACGATAATAAAACCGTCACAACTTAAGGTTTTTCTACTTTATATCGTCGTTCTTGGACTACTTTTCCGCAAAAAAAAAAAAAAAAAAAAAAAAAAAAAAAAAATCCGTCATCAGGTCATCCATTACCTGCTCACTAAGACTTCAATGGTGCCAGACTGCCAGCCAGGCTAATAAGTCATTAAACGTCCCTACCAGATAATAATAACTAGAAATGAATAATTGGACTGCAATAATAATTTAAAATCTCATCCATTTAACTTTGTTTCAATGATCCAAACTCTAAGCTCAAAACCGACACGAATCGCTATGAGTTATCCAAGAGCTTTTGCTGTGTTCATCTTCATCATCCTGCAATCATCTTTATTTGCAGGAATTTCAGCATCGAAATCTCTTGAACAAAGTTTTATCCACTGTCTCAATCTCAACACCAACAATTCTATCCCTTTGTCTGAAACAATCTTCACTCCGAAAAATGACTTGTATTCTTCGGTTCTAAGCTCAACGGTTGTAAACTTTAGGTATCTTTTACCTTCAGTTCAGAAACCGTTGATTATCTTCAGACCAGTAGAGTATTCCCATGTTCAGGCAGCAGTTATATGCGCAAAACAGATTGGTATTCACCTCAGAATTCGGAGTGGAGGCCACGACTATGAGGGTGTGTCGTATGCATCTAGAATTGAATATCCGTTTATCATTGTCGACCTTGTAAATCTTCGTTCAGTAAGTATTGATGTAGAAAGTGAAAGTGCTTGGGTTGACTCGGGTTTGACTATTGGTGAGTTTTACTATAAAATAGCAGAGAAGAGCAAAGTTCATGGCTTTCCGGGTGGAATGGTTACAAGTGTAGGCATTGGTGGGCTTATTACAGGTGGCGCGTATGGTGGAATGTTGAGAAAATACGGTCTTGGTGCCGATAATGTGTTAGATGCTCGAATAGTTGATGCCAATGGTCGGGTTTTAGACCGGGAAACCATGGGGGAAGACTTGTTTTGGGCGATTAGAGGAGGTGGAGGTGGAAGTTTTGGGATCATTTTAGCTTGGAAAGTCAAATTGGTTCCAGTACCGGAGATTGCGACATATTTCTCAGTCGAAAAATCCATAAAAAATGATCAGGATGCTAGTCTGTACAACACATGGCAACATGTAGCGGATAAGCTAGACGAGAACCTTATGATCAAAGCTACTATGGTGTCATCTCCAAATCCGAGCATAACTTATGAAGGGTTTTTCCTTGGAAAACCCGATGAGCTTCTTGAAAAAATGGGAACGAGTTTTCCTGAATTGGGTTTGCTTAGGAATGATTGTCGGGATGTGTCGTGGATTCAGTCAGTGTTGTGCTTGTCTGGCTACCCAATTGAGACTTCTACTGAAGTTCTACTTGAACGGAAGTTAGTAATCACCGGATATATGAAGGCAAAATCCGACTTTGTGAGAGACCCAATTCCGGAAACTGCAATTAAACAGATGTGGGAAAAGTTAAAGAAAGGTACTGATGCTGTCATTAGGGTTACTCCTTATGGAGGAAAAATGAGCAGAATTTCCGAATCTGCCCTTCCTTTCCCCCATAGAAATGGTACAATATACATGGTTCAATACTATACTTCATGGGAATATGGTGAATCAAGCGAAGAAGAAACGCATATGGAATGGATAAGGAAGATGTACGCGTTCATGACACCTTACGTTTCTAAGAATCCAAGAACTGCATATGGCAATTATAGGGACTTTGATTTGGGAATGAATGATAGGGTTGATACAAGCTTTGAGGAAGCAAGTGTTTGGGGATACAAGTATTTCAAAGGTAATTTTCACAGATTGGTGAAGGTTAAGACGGAAGTTGATCCTGATAACTTCTTCAGACATGAACAGAGTATTCCGCCTCTTCCACTTGGATTCGGTTTGGCAAATAGCAGCTAGTATACTGTATATAACCATTAGCGGTCCCAATTTGAGCTTGCTAGTTCGGTGGAACTTGTAACTTATATTGTAAATGATATATAACGAGGTTAATAAAACTTATGGCTCGTTTGGATTGAGAAACCATAAGTGATGTAACGGAGACCCAAAATTAGGGAGAGGCGGTGTGAGAGATGCATACCTGCAGGGCTGCAGGCGGCACTGCTGCAGAGTAATACTCAGTCAACACCTTACCAGGTCATGTAAATCCAAAAATAAGCAAACCATTTCAAGTCAATTCGCGAATAATTTACAGAATGATCTTGTAAACAAAAGTACAAGCATTAGGGCAAAATTTGTAATGTCGACCTTGGGAATAAGAGTCAAGACTCAAGAGCTATCGATAAAACACTAAGATTACACTTCAACGAAAAAAGGGTAAAGAGAGATGCATACTTGCTATCATCAGTGCTATACTATGGATATAACTGAAATGAAACAGTAGGAATGTGTTGAATAAGAGGCCAATCTTGGCCATCTGGCTGCTGACATCTTTTCTGCAGGTCCGGGCAGTCGATTATCTTAAGTTTCTGTAGAGATGTAACACCACGCAATGACTCTGAAAGTGAAATCAATTTCGGGCAGTCAATTATCGTAAGCTCTTGTAGAGATGTGAGACCATGCAAAGACGCCGGAAGTGATGTTAATATCGGGCAGCAAACAATTGCAAGACTTTTAAGCTGGGAGAGGCCATTGATTTGTTGGGTAAGCTCTGTCAAATTTGGGAGACCTGTAATAGATAAATGCTTAAGTGTACTTAACCAACCAATCCCATGAGGGAGTAACTCCAGCTTAGAAATGTCCGATAATTGCAAGGTCTGGAGGCTCTTTAGACCTTCCCAAGCGCTTACGCCATCAGTCTCATCCCATGAATCTAAATCTTCGCAGTTGTAGATTCTCAATTCTTCAAGGGTAGAGAGGCACTGAATCCCATCAGAAATGTTTTTAAGGCTGCCACAATCCTTTAAAACAAGTTCCTTGATCACGTATTGATATCTCAAGTTCAAGCTTAATTTTGGTTCAATAGATTCAATGTGCAAATATCTTAATTTTGGAGTTGATGAAGATGAGGACGGTGATGTTAGAATGGACTTCAGTAGTTCTCCATGGATATTCCACACAATCAGTGACTCAAGCTGTGGCATAAATGGCAATGTCATTAACTTGCGGCAGCAAAATATCTGAAGTCCTGTAAGCCGAGGGAAGACATAGCACTGCTCTAGTTGGAGACTGTCGGCTTGATCCAATTTTGACCAACTCTTCAGTTCTCCCATAAAGTTTAACGTTAAAGATTCCAAGGCCGGAAAATAGGCTTCATTACTGACCCTAACATCATCAACGTCTACATATTCCAAAGCTTTAAGCCCTTCAAAACTAAGATACTTCAGAAGAGGAAGCCGGCTAAAGATTGGCAGAGCTTGACAATGATCACACCGTTGGATATAGATTTTGACAAGTTTACGCATTTCAGATAACATCCGGCAAGGAAAACCATTTCCTCGGAGTCCTGAAAAATGCAAGTCTTTTAGACTTGGTGGTAAATGCAAGGACTCCAACAACAACTCCTCATCTTGAGTAGCAACTGCTGGTTGGTCCCCTTGATACTTGAAACAGAATGAGACAGAGGTTAACTGTTTCTTTAATTTTAAATTGGCAGCCTGAGCTTCTATCACAGCATTTGTACGCCATATACGGCATTCAATTCCCAATCTACCCCTGAGATTTAAGTCACCCAGGGTGTCTAAACCGTTGTTCTGGCCAATTATAAATCTATTCAGCTCTCGCAGAGATTTCATTCTTCCAAAATTCGGAGGTAAATCAGTGAAAGGGCATTCTCGAATTCCAAGGTGTCTGAGGTTCACCAATTCAGTAAAACCTCTAGGCAACTCTTTAAGGTCTCTACAGTGATCTACATTTAGTGTTATCAGATTATCTAACCTTGTGATGCCACCAGGAAGAAATTTGATAGGGCTTTGTGAGAAATTAAGGTACCTTAAATGTCTTAATCTCCCTATTGAACCCGGCACTGTCTCAATGTTACGGCTATCCAGAGCACGCAAGGACCTTAACCTGAAAACCAATTCTTCAAATGCTGATGCTGTTATATTATACCTTTTGAACAGCAAAGACCGCAAATTTCTAGCAGCAAGCAAGGATCGAGGGGCTTTGGTTAACTTCTCTCCTGCACAAAAATTGACATGCACAAGTCTATTAGTAAACTGTGCTTTTGACCCATCCACTGCAATGCACTCTTCACCAGCTACATGCTGAGCCAAATCATGGACTAAGTCATGCATTTTGCAGCGGATAACGTCAGCAGTATCGTATTCCTTAACATCCTGGAAAAAATTCCTCCTTAGCAACTCAAGAAAGTATTGATCCCCGACAGCCTCCATACCAAGACTTTCCTCAAATGGCTCAACATATCCTTGAGCCATCCATAGACGAACAAGTTCAGAATTCTCAAACTCGTAGTCCTTAGGGAACAATGAACAATAAGCAAAGCACCGTTTTAATGCTGATGGCAAGTAATCATAGCTTAGCTTCAGCACAGGCATGATATTATTGAGATCTATGAGCTTTGCCTTAGAGAGTTGAGCATCTCTAAATAGTTCCCATTCTTTCTCAGTGTGTTTTGAGTACAGAAGGCTTCCAACAACCCTGATAGCCAAGGGAACATTTCCGCAATTTCTCACAATCTCTTTACCAATTTGAGCCAAAGTTGGGTTACTCTCCTCTTGTCCATTTTTCAATGCTAATATTTTGAACAGATTCCAGGACTCTTCTTGTGTTAGAAGTCCCAATTTGTAAGCTTCAGGAACTGTGCCTACAATAGTTGCAACCACACCAGATCGTGTAGTCACAATTATTTTACTTCCACGATTACCACATCGCAACAAGCTTAAAAGATCCAACCACCTATCACGACTTTCATCCCATACATCATCCAACACAAGCAGAAACTTCTTTTCCTTTACTGCTGCTCTAATTTGTGACTGAATTTGCTCCCTTGAAAGACCCTGACAACCCCTATCAATCAAGGCGCTCAGAATTTTTCCTAAAACTTCATTATGATCATTTATTTCAGGTACACAAGCCCATTTAGCAACATCAAAATGTTTTTTAACCCTTTCATCATTAAAAACCAATTGAGCAAGAGTCGTTTTCCCTAAACCACCAAAACCCACTATGGGTATCACAGTAACACTATCTTCCACATACTTGGGATCAAAAAGCATATCCAGGATGTTGTTTTTATCACTATCCCTACCAATGACACTGTCTGCTTGAACAAAAGAGATCGTTTCCCTTTCAACTACCAAACGGCTAATTGGCCCTTGATCTGCAAGACATACTCTTAAGTTCAAGCCATCCATTTCCGACTTAAGGCCATCAAGTTCTTCCCTAATTGACTTGATCTCTTGAGCAATTTTTCTATTAAAGCCAAAAGGGTAAGAGCAAGAGAATGCAAATCGTACCTTGTGAGCCAGTTTGGCTCTATCCGCTCGCTGTTCGCTGCAGTTAATGGTGTAGACCTCATCACACAAATCATCAGCACGGTAAAGCACCTGCCTCAGTCTCCCAATCCACTCTTTGATCACTTCAATGCTCTCCTGTTCATGACGCTTTTCAGCATCATGAACACGAGCTCGAATGAACCTTATGGTACCTTCAAGCTTCTCTAAGTCACGCTGTGCACCCCAACTGGATACGACTTCCTGAAAAGCATGTTGTCCCAAGGATACCAATACTCTCTCAACAATGTTGAACAGGATACTCTCTGCCATTTTTGTGTTTAGTCACTGCTCTTAATACTCTCTTTGCTCTGTTAAGATCTTAAATATTTAGCTTTGGTGCCTTTTTGCCTGTAATATATCTATTAGAATCGTTTACAGAATATATGTCCTAGGATCCTTGACTAATGGTCAAATTATGACTCAGACAACTGTCTGTTGTCTCCTACTCAATATTTTACTTCCTTTGTCCGAATCATTAGTTTTCCTTTTTATTCTTTGTGACGAGAATTTTAATAAAAGTAAACAAATGATTCGGATTGAGTATAATGCAAACAAACATTTTTCGTACAACCGGACATGTGCCGTGCTTTGTAAGGCGTGTAACCCTGCTTAATAAACAAACAAGCATTCCCATATTCATTAATCATTACCCTTATTTTATTACCTGAATTTCTTTTATCAGATTATTTGTTTATTAGCACGGCTCCACTGCTCCACGCCTTACGAAGTATCACACATGTTCAGCGTACGAATAATATTTGTTTACATGCATAAAACAAGAGACCGCAGATACCAGTGCATTTGTAGACTACTGGTTAAGCCTCCTAGGCCAAATTAATTTATACTTCCTCCGTTCCATATGATAGTTTACGTTTGCTTTATGCACGTATGCCAATACTTGTTTTCTTTTGTTCATATCTTTAGTTACATATTATTAAAAATTATAAAAATTTGATATTCATAATGTACTCGGTAAGACAATTTAAACAAGATTTCACATGACTATATTTTATGTTATACATTAGAAGTTGTATTAAAGATTCTTCTCACTTATAAATAGTGCCCAAAAAGCAAACGTAAACAATTCAATGGAACGGAGGAAGTATAAATTTCGAGTCCGGAAATATTACAGGAAACAAGGCACTACAGTGGAATACTAAAGATCTTACCATAGCAAGATCATATAACCCACTTTTGCAAGATCATATAATGAGATTTAACTAATGTGTCTAAGCGTCTAATAGACTACTTCGTCCCATCTAGCTTTTCCGACCATATTATATAGTGTTACCGAAGCTTGGTTAGAAGTATAGGTTAATATTTCCAAATGCTAAACTTGGGTACTCAGAAAAACAAAAAAAAACATTTTTTTGGGGAATAAAATGAAGTATTTAAGTGTCAAACCCACGTCCAAGTGTTAGACTCGAGTTTCGGTGACACGGGCACGTGAGGTAATATGATGAGCAGAAGTAATATATACTACATCTTGGCCCTGATTTTGCTCTGTGGTCGTATGTAGATGTGATAAATCAACTACTCCCTCCGTCCCAGTCATTTGTTTGTCTTTTTTATTTTTTGTGAGGGATATTTTAATCAAAGGTAAACAAACGATTGGGACGGAGAGAGTACAAAACAAATAACCAAATAAAGGATGACCTCTCCATTGACCTGCAAATCTGCAACTAAGAGGATAGTGGAAAGAACTTGCCTGAGCATGTTAATTAATCAGGATGCTGTGAACAACTGCTATTTGAATTTGTTCCAACTGCTATGAAAAGATGGAAATTGAAGAAACCAAATGCTACAGTACCCAGGAGCCCTGGCACAGAAAGAGAATCGTATACAATAATGTCTCAAATATAAAGCTATAGAACAATACAATAGTTCAAAGAACTCATCCAAACATCATCTAACTTATTGAAGATGAGATGATATTACAGTACCAAAACTAATGAACTAATATAGTCCCTGAATCAACACAGTTTTCTGAAAACTGAGATGAGGTGAAGGACATATAGCATAAAGTTTGAAATACTCCGGAACCAAAAATGAGTATTACTGTATTATACTAAATCATGGTGCGGCCAATCATCAGTATCACAGTACTTTTTTCAATGTTAGAATACATCCTGATATCTGAAAGACTGAAAGTACATACAACTACAAAACCATGATTAGTTAAAGAGAGTACATGTAGGAAAAGAGTTGTGATACCACACTTCGTATTACATTCTCCAACTACACGTACATACTCGCAGCTATTGTACATCAAAGGCTCAATAAATTGTGATACATGCTTACCACACTATTGCACAGTTGATTGTGAGCCAGCCTGCAATAGTCCCATCAAACTGACAAAATCATTCTCTTGTCTGCCTATAATGATCAGCAAAGAAAGCAAATCCACCAAAGCTCTCTAGGAGCCTAGATCATCTAAAATTACTTTAGAAAATACTGTTTGCTAAAAGCATACCGCCAAAACCAGTAAACATTGGCAAAAAATGTCAAAAATTAGTAGAAAGGGGAAATAACAACAATTAACATGAGACTTATTTCATAAACAGTCTGCTTGATCATCCCAGGTGAAAAGAAAATCCATGTCGGTGACACATTTGCCACCATAAACAGAAGAAATGTTGAAAACATGGACATCTTAAACTAGACTACACAGGAAACCAACATACAAATAGAATACGTCTTCCAAATCATGAATGGATCTTTTGCATTCTGCAATCTATGTATGCTAAAAAGTTTACACCTCACACCTTTCCCATCATCACAGTTAATGGATATCGAAACAAACATTTTGCGGGTATGATAGAATGAGGAAAAGGTGTTCGCTGTAATCAACTGAAAGAAACATTAAGAAGCTACAAGAGTCAGAAGCATGAATAATTTATTTCACCAAAAAAATATTACGAAATCCGAACTGGACCATACAGCCCCATGTCATTTCTCTCAAAACTGCAGGAAAGCTTTGTCTATATCTCTTACAATATGAGTTTATCTAGTAGTGTGATCACCAGCTGCAAAGCATTTATTGTTCAAGACAATTACAAACATTGTGAAGCCTTTCTCATTTCATTAGCATTAAGAAATCAACTGATGGTCATACAGAAGATGTGATCATTCGGAGCAAATATAATGTTTTCTGTTTTCTTGGATACTTCTGTTACGACTTGCATCCCTTAGTAGAGCTCTCTCTCAAAGCTTTTTATCATTAATACAGGTATCTATCTACGGCTAACTCTATACACTGCTGCAACCACTTTGCTACAAGAAAAGAGAACAGATCACAGGTTTCTCCCAGCGGCCCAACTACTTTACTAAGCCATTGATTTGTGTTAACACTGTCGCAATAATCTTACTTGCTTAGCCATGTTTTCTTGGCAATCACACAGCTTCTCAATTACCATCACAATGTGCTTGTTTCATTCTCTTTTCTTCCCCTGATAATAGTAAACGAGTAAAATGTTTAGTATAACTTTACCAATTGTTGCTCACAATTTTGTCATCAGAACTTCAATGCACAAATAATTTGACAGCTAAAGATAAGTTTAGAAGCACAAGAGAAGGAATATGGTGTAACGCATCAGTCATAGCCATTAATGCATTATAAAAACAGCAAAGAGGCACATACCATCATACTCGAGAAAATACTTTTGAAGCAAGGCTTTGTCTTTATCACTAACATCATGAGCAGTGAGCAAGTGGAGAAATAAAGAGGCAGTGTTGGCATCAACAGCAAATTTTTGGTTCCTCATAATGCGAAGATGTTCCAAAGCCAAGGCAATATCATTAGAATTTAGAAATCCTTTGATAATTGTATTATAGGTGCGTTCGTTTGGCGAAATTCCATTGTCCGCCATCTCCTCTAAAATTTTGGTTGCATCACCTAACAATCCCTGCCTACATAAAACTTTAATTTGAGTATTATAGGTAGCTGCATTTGGCCGCAATCGCTTGGCTACAAGAGTAGAGAACACCTGTCTTGCTTCAACTAGTCGCCCAGCTTCACAAAGGCCATTAATTATGGTATTATATGTAACAATGGTAGGGGCCACTCCATTATTTTCCATCTCCTTACGTAAAGAGATCGCTGTATCAATTTGGTCATTTCTTAAAAAGCCGTCAAGCAATGCATTGTAAGTAAACACATTGGGTGCCACCCCTCGATCTTGCATCTCTCTAAAAAGTTGGATTGCAAGCTGGAGTCTCTCACCCTTGCACAAGGCACTTATGATGGTGCTGTAGGTAAAGACATTAGGGGTTATATGTGTTCCTTTAAGATGCATGTCTTGGAGCATCTCCAAAGCTTTGTCAACCTTCTTAGACTTGCAATGTCCATTGATTAAGCTGTTGAAAGTCACAACATTAGGTATAACACCATTTTTCACCATAATATCAAGGAGCTTTTCTGCCTCCTTCATCTCGCCGCGCAAACAGTACCCATCCAACAAAGCATTGTAAGTAACAATGTCAGGGTGCACACCTCTCTCTGTCATAAATTCAAAAATAGCCCTTGCTTCATTGACCTTTCCATCTTTACAGTACATGTCCACTAAGGTGTTGTAGGTTTCATTGTCAGGAGCAATGTTGCTGTCCAACATCTCAGTCAACAATGTCTTAGCATCATCCCAATGCCCTAAACTACAAAGTCCTCGAATTAAGGTACTGTATGTGACGACGTCGGGTAAAATGTTCTTGGCTATCATCACCTTGAAAAGACTAAGTGCTTGAGGTAACAAGCGGTCTTTACAAAGACTATCAATGATGGTGCTATAAATAACAACATTAGGTTTAAAAGGGGCTCTACATTCCATATTCTGAAGCAAGCGTAGAGCACCAGCATTGTCGCCAGATTGGCAAAGACCTCTGAACATAGAACCGTAAGTAACAAGGGAGGGTTGTATGCCAAGCTTGACGGTTTTATCTAATAAATTTAACAGCTTGGTCCAACTTTTCAGAATCAATTAGTCCATTGAGTAAAGTAGTGATAACGACAATATTAGGTGGATATCCAAGCTTAAGGTTCTTACCCAGAAGAGAGAAGGCAAAATCAAGACGGCCCAATGAGCAATAACACTTAAACTAGAATACCATGGAAAGCATATCGGGACGGTGACCGGAAAGTTGAAGGTGATTAAAGAGGGTAATGACAGTAGAATACGGGGGGTAGGGTTTAATCTTGGACATGGCAGTAAACAGCTGATTGAAGACGATAATAGACGGGCGAGGACGAAGAGAATCCAATTGATGAAATATCGAAACAGGAATATCAATTTTAGTAAACCCTAATCGACATTTTTCTCTAACAGAATCCAGAAATAATTGGGGATCGTCAACAACATGATAAAATCGATAGCGAACAAAATTGGAATGAAATCGAAAAGGGTAGAAATGAAGAAGATTACCGGGTATGAATCTGAGCATGTTAACAATCGTCAAAATTAATTAGGGCAAACAAATTGGGGATGAGCAAGGTTATAGTGAAGAATTTATACAGTACACTTTAAATCTTCCAACTTATAGACATTGTTGAACAAATTGGGGATGAACAAGGTTTTAGTATGAAATTGGATTGAACTGGGGGAGTGTTTGCAAGGTTGGGAAAAATATTGGTCCTTGAAGATTGAATGACCCGACCCGAGTAACCCGACATTTAACTTGTAAGTGGTTGATACTCGAGCGGAGGACCTAAGTAGACCTGGCAAAATCAACCCAGCCCGAAAGCTTGACCCGAGACTCGGAATTGCCCCGAACTGCCGCACCTGAATGGCACCCGAAATCGGAATTAACCCGACCCGACCCGAAAATGACCGGAGCTTTCATAGACACGTATTAACCCGACTCGAGATAACCCGACCCGAAACTACCCAACCCGAAAATGACCAACAAAACATAACTTTAATTGGCCCCAAAAGACTTAAAATGCCTTTTTCCTTCTTAATCATTGACCCGAAAATGACCCAACCCGAAATGACCCGATCCGCTTGACCCGAAACAACCCGACCAACAAACCCGAAATAGACCCGTAAACTCGAAATGACCGAACCCGACCTAACCCGAATATTTTAGTAACCCGAAATGACCCGACCCGCTTTGGCCCGACCCCGACCCGTTGACCCGATTTGCCAGGTCTAGACCTAAGCATGACCGATAACATAAGTTGGCCCGAAGCTATATGTGCCGACCCGAATATATATTGTTGCAAACTGACCACTATACCTCAAGAATTTGATAATTAACACACCTAAAAAATGACCCGATCCAAAATAGTCTTTACCAATCCGTTTTGTTGCAAATTGAAATGGGTCGCTCCGAATTGACCAATCTAAACCCAACTCTTAATTGACCCATTGCAAGGTCTAGTTTCTTGTTTTCCTTTCTTTCTTCCGGTTAAAAGTAACATTATCGATTAGGTGATTATCGATAATGTTGGTCAAATTATCGATAATATAAATTATCGATAATGTTGGTCAAATTTAATAAAGAGTATAGAACAAGTTAATTGCGTAAACTCTTCTTAAATTTGACCCAACTTTTTTTTTTGGGTGGTGCTCATTCATGGACGGGTTTTACTCTTTCATGGACATAGATGACTAATTTACCCTTCCCACTTCAACACACATCCATTCAATTTCAAGTTACTCCCTCCATCCCCTAATTCCCTAACCAACACCCCCCATGCTCCCACCAGCCCACAACCCAGCCACCACCCCTACCCCCACCCGCCTAGACTTGTCAAGATCCGCCTTTTCCCCCACTCATCACCGCCACGTCGATACTAAAATTATCAAAATTGAAGAAAAAATTGTAAACAAATCCAATAAATTGTACAATAAATTCAAATAGACAAAGTTCTAATCGCAAAATACTACTATCATGAAACTAAATTTATCACAATTGAAAAAAATTGTAAACAAATCGAAGAAATTGCAAAATACTAGTGCCGCTAAACTAAAATTATCAAAATTGAAGTAAATTGTAATCAAATCGAAGAATTACACGGAATTAGATTATCCAAATTCACACTTCAACACACATACATTTAATTGAGTAGAAACAATAATTCATGTAATTTGTCCAACAAAATCCAATATTGGCTTATTTGATGAGTGGAGAAAAAAAAAGAGAGAATTTTTAGTTCTCTTTTTTTATGAAAAGGGTAATGAATGGAAAAAATATGGAAAAATGTCCATGATTAAGTAAAACCCGTCCATGAAAGAGCAACTACGTTTTTTTTTTGAAACAAAATTTGACCCAACTTAATTGACCCACCCACCTTATATTTCTGAAATTGCTGAACAATTTTGTCTTGGGTATGGATCAAATTGAGCACAAGTCATTTATAGGCAATGACTAATTGATCTAACCTAAAAAGTTTTTATTCAAGTCGACAGGTCCCCTGTAAGTTAAGTCATGTTCGGAGACTCCATGGGTCCAAGGTCAAAATGATGGTTACCGGAAAGAATGACCATGGTAACAATGTCGCAGCTAAAACAACCACGAAATTGGAAGTTTTCTTAGCAAGTTCATTCATTAAAGATCTCGAAAATACAGGATCCGACTTCAATAACCCGTACTACCAAGCTAAGATAAGAAAGGAAATACAAAGGAGAAACTGAATGTAAATTTCTTAGTACAGAAAGACACCGATGGTAATACTATTACTTTTATAGGTAAAGAAAGACACTTAATTTCAATAACCAGTTTTCTTAATACTATTACTTTTATCAATGGGTCTTGATATAGACGTGTGGGCGAACAGACGGGTAAAGACCTCTAATAAAATGGATAGGGAGACAAGGTGGGGCACATCCCATGTGCTTCCCACTTTATTGCAAATGGGTATTTTGTGAGGGGAAATAGTATCCGTCTATACGTATAGACGGATAGTGTCCGTCTATAATGAGAATTTGTGTACTTTTATAGCAACTGACACTGCTATGAATGGACTTACAACGATGTACAATAATTTCGATTGATGAGCTAAATATCAAAGAGGGGATATCCCTACACTCGTATGTAAACAAAGTGCTCCGGATAAGGAATGCATGGAATGCACGTTGCCGCATTTTCTTGCAATAAAAAATGTAAAAGAAAAAAAAACAGTTATACATTTTATTATGTTTTTTTATGGATTCGTTATCAATTTGAGTTCGGTTGGGTTTATTTACATAAATGTGACCTCATGTATAGGTAACTAGTCACTAGGTGTATTATGAGAACATAAAGTTAAATAGTACGTTTTATTATGAGGTTAAACGAAGTTAAGATTATTATAAGAAGGCCACTTATAATTTTGAGTATTCTTGTAAAATAACTCAATAATGAATTGGTTAAAAAACAATAATTTCGATGATAATTTGCTTTAAAAGAAAATACAGTGAGATTACAAATATTTTCCTTTAATTTTTTTATATCAAATATGGGTACAACTATTGAATGCTTCGAAAGCAACTGGCACTGCTGTGAATGGACATTTACAACGTCGTACAATAATTTCGATTGATGAGCTTATATATATATATTGTCATTAAACGTAAACAAAGTGCTCCGGATAAGGAATGCATGGAATGCACGTTGCCACGTTTTCTTGCAATAAAAAATGTAAGAGAAAAAAAAACAGTTATATATTTTATTATGTTTTTTATGGATTCGTTATCAATTTGAGTTCGGTTGTGTTTATTTACGTAAGTGTGACCTCATGTATAGGTAACCAGTCACTAGGTGTATTATGAGAACATAGAGTTAATAGTACGTTTTATACGAAGTTAAGATTATTATAAGAAGGCCACTTATATTTTTGAGTATTCGTGTAAAATAACTCAATAATGAATTGATTAAAAAACAATAATTTCGATGACAATTTGCTTTAAAAAAAATACAGTGAGATTACCAATATTTTCCTTTAGGTTTTTATATCAAATATGGTACAATTATTGAATGCTTCGAAAGCAACTGACACTGCTGTGAATGGACATTTACAACGTCGTACAATAATTTAGATTGATGAGCTAAATATTAAAGAGGGGATAGCCCTACACTCGTACATAAACAAAGTGCACCATATATATATATTTTGTCATTAAGCGTAAATAAAGTGCTCCGGATAAGGAATGCATGGAATATACGTTGCCACGTTTTCTTGCAATAAGAAATGTAAGAGAAAAAGAAATCAGTTATATATTTTATTCTGTTTTTTTATGGATATTTTATTATGTTTTTTTATGAATATTTATATTCATGATGATAAATATTCCTTTTTTATAGAAAAAAATTCACAAATATTTGAACTTTATTTAATCGAAAAACAAAATTCAACAAAAAAAAATAAACATCAGTAGTGTCATTGTATTTTATTCTTCGTCAAATTGTCCTCAAAATTATTTATTTTTACAAATTTACTACCATTTTGCGATAATAAACATTTAGGTTGGGTTGAATGGTAAGGGGTCAATTCGGGTTTTGAGTCAGACCTGGATCCTCACTTTGGGTACGACTCGGGTTATTCGGGCCGGTCAATTTTGTCAGATTTATAAATTGGTAATTTGGTATATATGTTTCTAAATCAAAGATATTGTAAGGAAAGTGTATGAAAAAAGAGCTACTTTTTTCGGAAGTTGTAACCATTACTTTTTATCGTCAAAGTTTATTCCGTTGTATAGTTTTGATTCATAACTCCTGAATACGAGTTCCGAAAAACAATGTATTTTTTTTTCAAATAAAAGATTTCGTCAAGACGACTGATTTGAAAAAAAAATATTATTTTCTTAAAACCTATCCAAGAGTTATGACTAGTTGTTAATTTTTTTTTCAAGAAAGAAAGGGTGTTAGTGGGAAAATGAAATTATAGAAGGATATATGTGATTAGGGGTGAGCAAATTTAGGTAAGGACCGGAAAAATAGACCGAATCGAACCATTTGGTTTGGACCACAGCCGGAACGAGAGTAGCACACACTGAATATTAGGTACACCAGGTGTAACACGTCATCGTACACCCTACCCAATAAGAATATTAGAATTAGTCACACCTTCCATAAATAATAAAGCAAAATCTAGGTAGAATATGAACAAAGGTTAATAATTGATTAGGGTGTACGATAACTTTATACACTCGGTGTACCCAAGAATTTTTTTTAAATTATGAATCATAAATGATTAACGTATTAATTAGACCACTTAACACTATTCTATTTCATATAAAATAAATTTTAAAAGATAAATATTGGTATGTCAAGCGACAAGCAGGGATGGAAAAACAAAACCATATCTATAAACGTATTAAATATATATAATCATGATAATCAGATAAAGTATGCAACATTTATTTTATAAATTTAGTAAATAGATTTAGTTTTTAAACAATTTCAATAATCCGTGAATTTGCACGGGTGTTACACTAGTTGTTTTCTAAAGCCTGTGTTATTAAATGTTTTGATGCGCCCCATTTTTTTGCCTGTCTTTTTTGCCCATCAGACTTGTATTATAGCCAAACAACTCGTATCAATATGTATAGCTAGGTTACGATAATGATTTTCTTAGCTGTATATAGTTATGGAATTATCAAAATGAGTTGGAAGAGATATTGACCTCACCCTTTTTTTTTTTTTTTACAGCAGTAAAGAAAATGTTCTTACAAAGTACCTACCCGAGAGTCGGATTTATTACTATATTATTAGGAAAAGCAAATAAATTGCAAATGGGGTTGACAACCAATAAAGGCTTCTTAGCAGGACGATCAGAGCTGGCCAATTGAGCGAACAATTCTTTTCTCTTCTTAACAACGGAGCCTCCGAGGAGTACCAAGACACACTTACGCCACGAGGACGTAGAAATTTATGGGAGAGAGGTCTACTTTTTGAGAAAGTAGATAAATTGTGTCTTGGAGGTTCCTCCCCTTTGCTTTGATTCCTCTTGACCGTGGTGATTCTCCGTCTCTCGTGCACATAATGAGTACAGGGGTACCTGCAAAACAGAGGAGTAAAAGGGGCGCCTGATGGCTTCTCAACTGAGAGAATCTTACACTTCTTAGGGCGAGCAGCAAAGACGAAAGGCTGATGCTCATTAGAATCATCCTGAACTTGGGGGACATGAGTACCGGGAGGAGGGAAATTGTCACAAACTGAAGATGCGCAAGACGTCCCGGCCTCACTAGTGGACGAGCACAAACTTACGCTAGGAATATCAGGTTCTACCTTGATAACATCGGAGGGGGTAATGTCTTCCTTCATTGCCCATTCATCTTAGAATTTCCCTTTTTAGAACCTCTCCTCTTCTTCTTCTTCCTCTTCTTCTTCTGGTAGTATTGTTCTTTTATAGAGTCTATCTCCTTAGTAGTCTCACCCTTAAGGATTCGAATTGTTAAAGTTGACAAATCACATTTACGGTCAAAAATCACCGTTTTCCCTTCCAGCAACTTTTGATAAGAATTTGTGGGGATCCTTAAAGTAGAACTACCACCTCCCTTTTTGGAGAACTGAAGAACTGACTTATTAGCACAAATACTTTGAACCTCCGTCTCTTCCATATTCACACTCTGAGTATCCCTTATACTCACATCGCTTTGTTCTGCCATCACCTCCGTAACCACGCTTTCACCACTATCATTTATACCCACATCAGACGCCGAAACATGGACAGACTTCTTGTTAGAACACATTGAATTGATGATGCCAAGTCCCTTTATTATTTGATTGTTTGCTCTTAGTTGAAATAATTAGTGAACGAAGCAATCAAATGGACTTTCAACAATGATTCAAGATGATCAAGCCAATCAAGGAAGTCAAGACAATGATACTTTCCAAAGCCTTAGTCGATATATGTAAGAGTAAGTGTAACATTCTCATTTAAGTCAAGTAATGGCAAAACCATGCAACGATGTTGTCTTTGTGGTTTCTGATACTATCATACGGAGGAGGAATTTTCGACCAAATGTTTTTAAGTGGCAAAACTTTGCAAACTTTAAACCTTAAACATTTGAATTTTCAAAAGCTTGAAAATAATCTGAAATTTTGGAGTCACAAGCCCACTTGTCTAAGCCTCTAGATTTGTGCAAATACCTTTTACTAAAATGGCAAAAAAGACTTCTCAAACTTCTAAAGTTTTCTGATTTCTTAAGCCCCAAGCCTATAAGTCTAACACTCACCATCACTCAAAGCTATCATTTTAATATTGGATTTAATTTTTCAAAGTGTACTAATTTTTCAAAGTGTACTTACCTAAGACTAAATCCACTATAAATAGAGTGTCTTAGTCACATTTATTTCTCAAGACTTCCAAAGCATTTATTGTAAAACCTTGCAAATCATTTGTGCATTTAAAGCTTTGTTCTTCAAGTGTTTGCAAAACGTTTTTCTGATTTTAAGTCTTCAAAATTGTTTTCGAAAAAAGCTGTAAAACCTCCAAGTATCAGTTCGCTGTACTGTGACATGATGAGTTTGTTCCATGATTCTCGTGTTAGATCTTCATTGTAATCTCCACGTTCATTTAAGTGAATTCTTGAGATTCAAGATTCTGTAACACCTTGAGATAGAACCCATAAACTCTTGAAGCGGAGTAACTTTAAGTTTGAGTGCAACCGGAGTAGGTTGGCGAGTTATTTTCATTGTAAGGGGTTTAGTAAGTTTGAGTAAATTTCTAAACAAGCAATAAAATAACGGTTGGACGTAGGCCTCGGAGTAGATTTGAACCAATTTTTAAAATGTCGTTTGTTTGTTCATTTACTTTTACGTTCTTCCACTTTGCTATTTCTCGCTTGTACCTAATCAAGTTCGTAGGTCACGATCACCTATACCGTGACATAGAATCTGCTGTACATCTTCTTGTGAACTTACATTCAATTAAGTTTCTCAAGTCTTGTACTTCTTTATTCTTGGCTTAAAGTAATTCATTAACTAAGTTAAGGATAAAATTTTTAAAAGGTACACCTAATTCACCCCCCCCCCCTCTTAGGTGTTAATCGTTCTTAACTCTTCAATTGGTATCAGAGCCTTGTGCTCTTGATATTGGTTAAATCCAAAGAGTTGATCCTATAGTTATGGACGATTCAAAACACACTAAGTATCCCATTTTCAAGGGAGAAAACTATGCCTGGTGGAAACATCGCATGGAGCACTATGTCAAAAGTGCGGACTATGAATGTTGGTTAATCATTCAAAAGGGTCCCCTCAAAATCGAAGTGACTAATGCTGATGGCACTAGCTCCTTGAAAAGTGAGGATAAGTATGTTGAGGCCGACTATAAGAAAATCGAGAAAAACTCTAAGGCCATGTCCATTCTTCAATATGGGATCGGTGACCAAGAGATTAATCGTATATCGGATGTGCTTCGCCAAAGAGATTTGGGACACCCTAAACCTTGCCTATGAGGGAACGTCACAAGTCAAGAAATACCGTATTGATCTTCTCATGCAACAATATGAGATGTTCAATATGGAACGAGATGAGTCAATTAATAGTTTGTCTTCACGTTTTTCTAGTATTGTCAATGACCTTAAGAGTTTAGGTAGGAGTTTTCAATCCGAGGATTTAGTCCGTAAAATCCTTCGTAGCCTAACTGAAAAGTGGCAACCGAAGGTTACGGCTATTGAGGAAGCTAAGGACCTTTCATTGCTCACCCTTGATGAACTTATGGGCTCACTTATGGCTCATGAGTTAACTCTCATGAAGCGTTCTAGTGAAAGCTCTAAAGGGAAAGGACTCGCTCTTAATGCTCTCTCAAGTGATGAGGAGGATGAAGATGATGAGTTTGCAATGTTCACTAAAAACATTGTTGGCATGATCAATGGTCGAAACTCTCAAAGGTATAGCAACAACTCTAGTAAACGCCGTTTTCCTAAGAGAAGATCTAACTCCACTATTGGTTGCTTTAAATGTGGTGACAAAGGTCACCAAATCAAGGAATGCCCAAAGTGGAACGATATCAAATCTAAGGAAAAACGTGACTTTACAAAACGTGATTACAAAAACAAGGTAATGACTGCTATTTGGGGCATGTCTGATTCTGAAGAGGACGATGTCCTTGAGGATGAATTAGACGCCAAACTTAGCATCTCGTCTAGTTCCTCAAAGAATGCTTCCAAATCATCAAAGAAAGAAGACATCAAGTGTCTTATGGCTCACTCCGCGGATTCAGACTCTGATTCAGACCATGAGGTAATTAAGCTCAAGAAAAAGGTTCGATCTTTCTCTAAAGACAAAGTTTGTCTCCTCCTAGATCAATTCATAGATAAATGTCGTGTCCAAACCAATAAGTTGGAAGCTATGCAATTCGAAATTGAGGACATAGCTGAGGAAAATGTAGTCCTAAAATAAAGTCTAAATGAGAATGATCAACCTAGTTCCATGTTGAGTCTTGAAAAAGAAATCAAAAAGCTTCGAAAACAAAATTTGTTTTTAGCCAACAAAGTCGATGAAACCAAAGGCAACAGATCCTGTCTTTGTTGCATCCAGTTCTAAAGAAAATGTGTCATCACTAACACAAGAACGTGACCAACTTTTAATTGACTTAGCTACTCGTAACAACGAAAAGGATGATCTTGTTAAGATTGCTGAAATGTTAAATGATGAGTCTAGTCATGTCAAAAGTACCTTAGAACGAGCTCAAAAATTAAATGATGACCTTCTTGCTCAAATTGAGATGTTAAAGAGAGCTGAACAGACTCATGCCACAGAGGTCTCTACTGTGGCATCTGATTCGAGAAAAGAAATAGATACTCTCACGGAATTAGTGTCTTCTTTAACTAAGGAACGTGACACTCTTCTAGCTGACCTCAAATTATGTCAAAGAGATAATAAACAATTGGAACAAATTGGGATGTTACTTAGTGATGAAGCAAGACTTGCAAAACAAGCGTTCGACAATTTAGGTAAATTGAATCTTAATCATCTTGCTAAAATCGAAACATTAACTAAAGAGCTAGATGAGGCTAAGATGTTTTACTTAAAATTGGAAGGAAGTCAGAATGTTTTGGAGTTTCTCTTGAAACAATCACAAGAATATGAGAAAATTGCAAAGAATCTTTGGACTTGGTTTCAAATGCAACAAAGAGCACACACATTGTTGCACTCAAACCAGGATCCAAGTCAAACCGACTTAGAAGAAGGAAGTATCTTTGGTCTTCTGAGTACATCATTTGTAATTATTGTGGCAAAACAGGTCATGAGTTTAATAGTTGTGACAAAAGAGTCCGTGACTTAGAAAGAAACACTAAAAATGCTAAACAAGTGTGGATAAAGAAAGAGGAAGTCAAAAAGGTCGTTGTCAAGAAGGAGCCCAAACTTGTTTGGGTTCCTAAACTAAATGTTTGATTTCTTATAGGCATTAGTGAGGGGCAGCATCAATTGGTACTTAGACAGTGGATGCTCTCGTCACATGACGGGAGATGAAAACCAATTCCTCTCGCTAGAAGCCTACGATGGTGGCATGGTGACTTTTGGCGACAACAAGAAAGGTGAAATCATTGGTATTGGAAAAGTTGGTAAGTCAAAGTCATTATGCGTGGACAAAGTGTTGCTTGTCAAAGGTTTGAAACACAATCTCTTGAGCATTTCACAACTTTGTGATCGAGGTAATATTGTTGAATTTCTTGCTAGTGAATGTAGAATCATCAATGGAAAAACTAGAGAACTCATTCTTGAAGGTAAACGTGTCAAAGATGTCTACATGAGTAACTTGTATGCATTGTCGGGTCAATCACTATCATGCATGAGTGTTCAAAAGAACGACCCTTGGCTTTGGCACAAACGACTTGGTCATGTAAATGCTAAGACACTTAACACCCTCAAGAGACTTGATCTAGTTGACGGCATTCCTAACATTAAATTTGAATTTAAATCACTTTGCGATGATTGTGTTAAAGGAAAACAAGTTAAGTGCTCTTTTAAATCCAAAAAGGTTGTTAGCACTTCCTTACCTCTTGAACTCATTCATATTGATTTATGTGGTCCCATGCGAGTTGTGAGTAGAGGTGGAAGTCGTTTTATTTGTGTCATTGTAGATGACTTCACAAGATTTGTTTGGCTTCTCTTCTTAAGTTCTAAAAATCAAACATTTGATGAGTTCTTAATTTGGGTCAAAAAGGTTCAAAACAAATTTGGTTATAAACTTGTCTCATTGAGATCCGACCATGGAACCGAGTTTGAGAACTCGTCATTTGAGTCCTATTGTAATGAGTATGGTGTTAGTCATAACTTTTCGGCCGCAAGAACCCCACAACAAAATGGGGTTGTGGAACGAATGAATCGAACTTTTTAAAATATGGCTAGGACCATGCTCATTAGCTCTAAGGTTCCCAAGAATTTTTGGGCGAAGCGTAAACACATCTTGTTATATTTACAACCGTGTCATGATTAGAAAAATCATTGAGAAAACTCCTATGAACTACTACGAGGAAAAAAACCTAATCTTTCACATTTAAAATGCTTTGGTAGTAAATGCTTTGTGCACAATAATGGAAAAGACAACCTTGGCAAATTTGATGCTCGTAGTGATGAAGGAGTTTTTGTTGGTTATTCCGATCATAGTAAAGCCTATAAATTGTATAACAAAAGGACTATGAAAATGGAAGAAAGCGTTCATGTAATATTTGACGAATCTAGTCTTTTTGTGTCAAACACACAGGTTGATGATGAGGATGATGAATATGATGATGATTTTGAGATTGGTATGATACGACATGAAATGGATCAAGTGGTAGAAGAAGCTGAGCAACAGTTGGAGCCACTGTTGCATGAGGAGGATGCACAAAATTCAGGGGGAACTAATCGTCCTCCTACACAAGATGATGCTACCTCATCCAGGGGGAACAAGGATGGTGAAGAAAACCCCAACCTAATCATAAACGAACCACAATCACCTCCTTCAAACAATCCTCGCAACAAGTCCCCCTCATCACAGGCATTTAACAAACCGAATCCTCTAACTCACTTATTCCCAAGAAATGGAAACACCAAAGCTCACATCCTTTATCAAACTTAACCAGTGACCTAACCTCTGGAATAAAAACCAGATCATCGCTTCAAAATTTCTGTGCACACAATGCCTTCATCTCAAAAATTGAACTGAGACCATGTCACAAGAGTAGCCTTGGTGATGAATCTTTGGATGATTGCAATGCAAGAGGAATTGGAGCAATTCGAAAGGAACAAGGTATGGCATCTTGTCCCTAGACCCTCCCAACGTACTGTAATTGGTACACGGTGGGTCTTTCGCAATAAGCTAGATGATGTTGGAGAAATCGTAAGGAATAAAGCTAGACTAGTGGTGCAAGGTTTTAACCAACAAGAAGGAATTGATTACGATGAAACCTTTGCACCGGTAGCTAGACTTGAAGCCATACGAATGCTTGTAGCTTTTGCATCTTTTCAAGGTATAAAACTTTTTCAAATGGATGTCAAAACCGCATTTTTAAATGGATACCTTGATGAAGAAGTGTTCGTTGAACAACCTCCGGGCTTTATAAACAACGAGTTTCCCAACCACGTTTTTAAACTAGATAAAGCACTTTATGGTTTAAAACAGGCTCCTAGGGCTTGGTATGATAGGCTTTCAAAATTTCTATTGGAAAATGGTTTCATACGTGGGTCCGTGGATAAAACGTTGTTTATCAAGTCACAAGGAGATGAACTGTTGCTTGTGCAAGTATATGTCGATGACATTATTTTTGTAGCAACTAACAATGTTCTTTATAAGTACTTTTCTGATTTGATGACTTCGGAATTTGAAATGAGTATGATGGGAGAACTTGGATTCTTTCTTGGTCTTCAAATCAAACAATGTGAGAATGGAACGATGATTCACCAACAAAAGTACTTAAAAGAAATGCTAAGTAAGTTTGGGTTGACTAATTCTAATCCTATGCCTACACCAATGGTGTCTAAAGTCAAGCTTGACAAAGACGAAAACGGTAAGAGCGTTAGTGAAAAGGTATATCGAGGTATGATCGGTTCCTTACTTTACTTAACCGCTAGTCGACCCGACATACAATTTAGTGTGTGTGCTTGTGCCCGTTTCCAATCAAATCCTAAAGAATCTCATTTCAAAGCCGTCAAACGGATTTTTAGATATTTGATTGGAACACAAGGGCTATATCTTTGGTATCCAACTCACTACGAACTTGATCTTGTAGGTTTTTCGGATGCGGACTATGCCGGTGATACATTGGATAGGAAAAGCACTTCGGGCATTGCTACTTTCCTAGGACCATGTCTTATTTCATGGGCTTCCAAGAAGCAAAACACCGTTGCATTGTCCACGGCCGAAAGCGAATATGTGAGTGCCGCTCTATGTTGTGCACAAATTCTTTGGGTACGTCAACAATTGCATGATTATGGCCTTACTTTCGAGACTACCCCTATTTTTTGTGACAACACTAGTGCAATTAATATATCAAAGAATCCTATACAACACTCACGAACTAAACACATCGATATACGACATCATTTTCTACGTGATCAAGTTGAAAAAGGTCATATTTGTCTAAGCTTTTGTAAAACGGAAAATCAAATTGCGGACATTCTTACAAAACCGTTAGAAAGAGAACAATTCGAAAGACTTCGGTCAGAAATTGGTTTATTAGGTGACATACCGCTAAATTAAATTACGTCTTTCAATGATTGATTAGAGGGAGGATTTACATGTAATTAAATTTTAGTTAATATGGTAGAATGCATGCAAATGTCGAACAAATGAAACTGACAACCGTATGAGTGCACTTGAGTTATTTTTGCATTGAGCTTCCCAAATTACTTTATGTCCCATCATACTTAAAAGCCTACACCCTAGCCTCACACTATCAACACTCAACCGTCCTTCACCTAGAATAACTACACCAATCCCTCATTTATGTCCATGTTTCCACTAACACTTCTTATTACCCACTAAATAAACAACCAACCCTCACCTTTTTCGGATTCCCAAAACCGCCATTAATCTCCCTCTTTCCACTCTCTTAAAATGCCTCCAAGATTTTCAAAAGAAGTTCTTCAACTCAGAAACACCTTCAATCCAAAATTCATTGCCAAGAAAAAGATGGCTCCCAAAACCGCTGCAAAACAAAATGAAATCATCTCTGCCACTGCCAAACCAACTGTTGCACGAAAGAAGACAACCGCCAAAAGGGGCGGTGGTCGTGGCAGAGGAGGAAGAAGTAGGAATCCTCCTATTTCTCTCCAACTAGATGCTGAAGTGGATATTGACACCGATGAAGAGGACTCCGGTTCTAAGGCAACCAAAAATGATGAAGAAAATCGAAAATCAAATGAGGTTGCCGAAGCAAATGAAAAGGAAGATCAATCAAGTGAGATTAAAGAGGGGGAACTTTGTAGTGAGAAATCAAAAGAGGGAAACGAAAGTAAAGAAAAATCAAAAAGTGAGGAAAGATCAGAGGGTGATAAAGAGCAATCAAAAGAAAGCGAAGAAAAATTAGAGGGAAACAAAGAAAAAGAAAGTGAAGAACAATCAGAAGGAGAAAAAGAAAAATTAGCTGAGAAAAATGAAAGGGATTCAAACGGAAAGGAAAGGAAGGAGGATGGTGATGTTGCAGTTGAAAAGAATGATGATGATGTGCTCTTAAAAGATTTAGTGAGTGACACTTTAGAGAAGAATAAGATGAGTGAGATTGATGCAACGGAGGCCTCCAATGTTGAAAGGGAAATCGGTTCCAATGCTGAAAAAATCGATTATGAAGTTGTTGATGTTGAGGATCGTGATGATGCCACAGTGGTGTTTGATGATGGGCTTGACCCATTATTTTCAAAACCCGCATCACGAACCCGGTCCAAGAGGAAAATGCTTGAAATATTTGGTGATGATGATTAGGCTGTGACCCCGGAGGCATCCCCTCCAAAACCCAAGGTTTCTCAAAGAAAAAAGGGATCCGGATCAAAATCCAAAGCACCCAAAAGGGCTCGTTATCAGCGGGATTTACCGAGCATAGATGAGAATGAACTCATTAAGGAGAAGGTGCCTCTCAACACATGCATGGATCTTTTTATTGCTCCTTATGCCGAATCATTCAAGAATGATATCCTCAACCATCTCAATTCTCTCGATCTCCCGGAGGAGATCTTCAAGCTATGTCACGGTATGCTGATTTGTTGCTTCCACAGTGGAAGGCGCTATAAGAAATCCTGGTATGACACATCTCTTGCTTTCAAATACTTCAAAGAGGCTATGTATGCACAGGGTTGGGTGAATCTGTTGGACAAATATAGTCCCATGTACTTGTCCGAAATCATCCAATTCTATGCAACAGTCAAGGTAGATGTTGAATCTGGAACTCTCTCAGCCTTTATAAATCAGAAACCCTTTGTCCTAACCATTGACCAACTTGCTGCTCATCTGGATATTTGTGATGTCGGGCTTACCTCATTCCCAAAACGTGATTGGGGTGAAGTTGATGAGGTTACCTCTACCCAGGTCATGAAGGTTCTTCGACCTCATGATAATGATGGCCCTACCAACATATATGCCTTTGAATTAACCGCACCCATCCGGTTCATCTTTAACCTGGTTTTTCGTAACCTTGTCCCTTCCAATAATAGCCGTGGGAGATGTTCACTCCTTGACATGCTCCTGATTCATCACATTGTCAAGCACAAACCCATTAACCTTCCCCGTCTTATGTTTCACCGAATTCTTGAGATGTCCACTGAGTTCCAAAGTGGCAACTTTGACAAAAATGCCGTGGTTCCTTATGGTATGTGGCTCTCGATCATTTTTATGAGGGAGGGGTTAGTGTTGAAGGGAAGCCCTGCGATTGAGAAATTGAGTGATGAAATGACACCGGGCCTTCTTTCTCGGATGAACTTGGAAATTAAGAATGGAAAATTGGAAAGGAAGAATCAGTCCGGTTCTACAGCCGGTTCTACTGTTGAAATGGGTGTGGTGTTAGCAAAGTTGGATGAACTCCTTGGAATTGTGAACCGGTTGGTCAAAGAACAGGCCAAGTTAAGGGATGAAGTCGGTGATCTTCGCACCATGAATGAAGATCTCCTTGAACGTCTTCAGAATGCCTCCTAAACTCTTGCCTCTTTAACCCGTCTCTCCTTATGAACTTTGGCTCTTTGTTGCTTTTTAAAAACACTCTCTTGCACCTTCGGCTATTTGTTTTTATCTTGCTTGAACTCTTTGCGTGTGTTTTAATCGTGTTGCTTGATTTTTGGACATGTTTTATCCTCCTTTGACGATGTCAAGAGGGGGAAGTAGTTTAATTATGCTATGTGTGATCTTCTAACTCTTAGGCTAACGTCCACCTTAATTATGTCTTAGCTTCCATGATTAGATGTTTTACTTTGGCCAAGCATGTTGCACCTTTCGACTACCTTGATCATGTTTATTAATTGTGTTTATGTTGAAATTGACCAAAGACCGACTAACCATGGGCTAAGGGGGAATATCACACATGTTTGGACTTGTCATCATCAAAGGGGGAATTTGTTAGAACACATTGAATTGATGATGCCAAGTCCCTTTGTTATTTGATTGTTTGCTCTTAGTTGAAATAATTAGTGAATGAAGCAATCAAATGGACTTTCAACAATGATTCAAGATGATCAAGCCAATCAAGGAAGTCAAGACAATGATACTTTCCAAAGCCTTAGTCGATATATGTAAGAGTAAGTGTAACATTCTCATTTAAGTCAAGTAATGGCAAAACCATGCAACGTGAGCTGCATCTTGTGGTTTCGATACTATCATACGGAGGAGGAATTTTCGACCAAATGTTTTTAAGTGTCAAAACTTTGCAAACTTTAAACCTTAAACATTTGAATTTTCAAAAACTTGAAAATAATCTGAAATTTTGGAGTCACAAGCCCACTTGTCTAAGCCTCTAGATTTGTGCAAACACCTTTTACTAAAATGGCAAAAAAGACTTCTCAAACTTCTAAAGTAAGAAAAGCTTTTTGCCATTTTGGTAAATTGTCACATGTTGAGTGTAGAAGCTTAAGTTTTCTGATTTCTTAAGCCCCAAGCCTATAAGTTTAACACTTACCATCACTCAAAGCTATCATTTTAATATTGGATTTAATTTTTCAAAGTGTACTTACCTAAGACTAAATCCACTATAAATAGAGTGTCTTAGTCACATTTATTTCTCAAGACTTCCAAAGCATTTATTGTAAAAACCTTGCAAATCATTTGTGCATTTAAAGCTTTGTTCTTCAAGTGTTTGCAAAACGTTTTTCTGATTTTAAGTCTTCAAAATTGTTTTCGAAAAAAGCTGTAAAACCTCCAAGTATCAGTTCGCTGTACTGTGACATGATGAGTTTGTTCCATGATTCTCGTGTTAGATCTTCATTGTAATCTCCACGTTCATTTAAGTGAACTCTTGAGATTCAAGATTCTGTAACACCTTGAGATAGAACCCATAAACTCTTGAAGCGGAGTAGCTTTAAGTTTGAGTGCAACCGGAGTAGGTTGGCGAGTTATTTTCATTGTAAGGGGTTTAGTAAGTTTGAGTAAATTTCTAAACAAGCAATAAAATAACGGTTGGACGTAGGCCTCGGAGTAGAGGCTGAACCAATTTTTAAAATGTCGTTTGTTTGTTCATTTACTTTTACGTTCTTCCACTTTGCTATTTCTCGCTTGTACCTAATCAAGTTCTGTGTCACAGTCACCTATACCGTGACATAGAACTGCTGTACCTTCTTGTGAACTTACATTCAATTAAGTTTCTCAAGTCTTGTACTTCTTTATTCTTGGCTTAAAGTAATTCATTAACTTAGTTAAGGATAAAATTTTTAAAAGGTACACCTAATTCACCCCCTCCCCCTCTTAGGTGTTAATCGTTCTTAACTCTTCACTTCTTGTTGTTCTTCTCCACGCAATCTTCATTAGCAACCTCCAGCATTCTTTTTCCATTTTCCTTTATGAGGAGGTGACCTTTTACCACCTCTAATTCCCTTAACACATCCTTATTACTTGGTTCCACCATTAAGGCCGAACGGATCCAATTGACTTTCGAAAACCTTTTCAACTTCATATAAGCAACCGCTCTACGAAAAAGTGCCTTAACATTACGAGGGAATGTGTTCAAAATCATGGAGCATAAACCCGAGGCAGCTCTGTATTCCTCAAGTTTCAGGGCACATGCAGCCATATTAGACAGAAGAGAAACTGCAAGGTCAGATAACGATTGAATATCCTCACCTTCAATATCTCCTAAGGTCAGACTAAGTAATTTACAAGCTTCATCGTAACACTCCGCGGCACTATCAAATTCATTTTGCCTAAAAAGACCGTTCCCCTTATCTTTAAGCTCCTTCACCTCAGCTAAAATTAACGGAGCAGACCCCTGCAATTTCATAAAGTAGCCTAACATCATATCCCCATTATTCTCCATAAATCCATCACTGACATGGGCACTAGCAAAAGTTTCAAGAAACTTTTGATAAATGTTAGCGGAAGACATAGATACACAATTCCTAAAAAGGATACAGCACACCACAACACCGAAACGACTCAGAGAAACTGAAAAAATAGGAGCAGACCAGTACACCACAACATCGAACTACTCCGAAAAACTGGAAAAGGGAGAGACCCCTCGATAGAGAACAAAAACCAGCAACTAGATTGAAAGAAGAAACCCAGAAAAACAAGCTGATAGACAATAAAACCAAACACCAAAGAGGACGATTGGAGAAGATGGATTCCCCGGTGACTTAACAGCCACAAATTAACTAACAATAGCGAGAAAACAGACGATTAAATTAATGCGATAAAGGAAACAAACCCGAACCCTAGAATGCCAGAAAACAAGCAAGAGGGGAGAAGCGGACCCGAACCCTAAACCAAACACCACAGAAGACGATCGGAGGAGGGTTGCCGGTAGTTGCAGATGGGCGACTTAGCGAAAGTCCCCAAACCCCAGTCGTGATTGATAGATAAATACGAACACAAACGATTAAAGCGAACAACTCAACGGATGACAGTGAGGGGAAGAGGTATAAAAGGTTGAAATAGTCTCGCCGGCGACCCAAAGAGATGACCTCACCCTTTTTGGCGGTTGAGATTTTTGAAATTTTTAGTTACATTTTTTGAATTTTTTTCAAGTGTACCTTATATTAGTATTCATCCCCTCAACCCCAAGTTAAAATACTGGCTCCGTCACACAGGGGTGTTAAGGCCACGGACAACCACGGGCGTGGGAACCGGGCCTCCGCTTTTGATCACCGTATTATAAGCTTTTATTAACGAAATTTAATACAAATTTCGAAGTATAATATACTTGTGCATTTATTTTGGGGCCTCATTTTTTCCGTGTCGCACTGGGCCTCCATTTGTTTTAAGACGCCCCTGAGGGGCCACAATGACCGCGCGTGATTAATTTCCAACGACAAAGTTCTTGTTTTGTGGGTGATTTGCATCCTGCATATATTACAAGTAGAGTTCCCAAGAGTGCACATAATAAAAACATTAGTTTTATTCAAATGAAATAACGAGAAGACAACAACAAGGACACGGACACAGGCGCACACACACGAACATACACTTGAGTTAAGAACCCAAGAGAAATACTGTACAACAAGATTATACGTATATATATATATATATATATATATATATATATATATATATATATATATATATATATATATATATATATATATATATATATATATATATATATAGAAGAAGGGTTCTTATAAGGTCTTCATACCTTATAAGGCCCTAAGTCTTTATAAGAGCCCTTGGATGAAGGGATTGAAGGGATGAGATGAGGAGAGAGGCGTGTTTTTTTGAGCAAAAAAAAAAAGAAAATGTTGATTGTGTGAGAGAGGGACCACTTCCACTGTTTATGTACTGCCTCCATATCAAATCCCGCGGACAATAGCAATAAACAAAGCCTCCTATATCATTTTTGCATGCTTCCCTCCTCTTTTCACCATTCAAAACCTCTCAACAAGCAAAAACCCATAAAAATCCCCAGAAAAACGATCCTAAATCCTGTAAAATACAATATAAATCATCAAAAAAATAAGAGAAATATCAGCGCTAATGGAAAACTATGTCAGTGATCGTCAGATAAAAAATTGTTATAAGATAAAGTACGTTATTGTTCATCCGTTAAAAAAATTGTCATTCTTCATCAGAGAAACAAGCAGGAAATGACATTCAGTGTTTGTGAAGTGGATCATATGCAGATTGAAGTTGCCGTCGAAGGTGAGTTGTTTACTTTCTTATTTGTGTCTAGGTTATTATTGTTAATACTGTTGTACTTTCATGGTGTTCATCAAGATTGTTCTTTCATTTTGGTAGCTTGTTGTTGATGGCAAAAAATGATCGAAATTGAAAAGCTTGATCAAGTAGGAATTGTAACTCGGTGCGTTTTTGAAAAACTCGACCCAAATATGTATAACTTCAATAATACAAAGATTATAACTCCAGACGTTTGTAGTAAAACTCTTTGAATATTTCTGCAGACTTAGGTAACGGGGTAATTGAAAACCTAAATTGTGCGTAAAAATCTTACTAAAGAACCAATTTTGATATAGTTATTCATGTTATAGTGAAGTTATAAATTCATTAAGTGAAGATGGGTGTACATGATATGCCTGGAGTTATACATGATGTAGCTAGAGTTATACATCGTGTGACTAGAGTTATGCAGATGTTGTTTATAGAGTTTTACATTATATGCTAAGAGTTTTACATTGTATAGCTAGAGTTATACATCGTATGACTAGAGTTATACGTTTTGTACCTAGAGTTATACATCGTATATGACTACGATTATACTGATGTGCCTAGATTATACATCAAATGCACGAGTTATACATCTTTGTCTCTAGAGTTGTACATTGTATTATTAGAGTTATTCAGACTGTGTATGGAGTTGTACATTGTATGATAAGAGATACATTGTATGATAAGAGTTATACATTGTATAGCTAGAGTTATACATTGTATGACTAGAGTTATACATTGTATGATAAGAGTTATACATTGTATAGCTAGAGTTATACATTGTATGACTAGAGTTATACATTGTATGACTAGAGTTATATGTTGTGTACGTAGAGTTATACAGACTGTGCCTAGATTATACATTAAATGCACAGAGTTATACATCATTTGTCTCTAGAGTTGTACATTGTATGATTAGAGTTATACATGCTGTCTCTAGAGTTGTACATTGTATGATTAGAGTTATACATTAAAAGCATAGAGTTATACATGTTGTTTCTAGAGTTATATGGACTGTGTCTAGAGTTTTACATTGTGTGTTCTTTGCTTGTATTTTTCTCCGTCATGGTTTTTTCTGTAATTAATAGTCGCTTAGTTTTTCTGAGTTTATTACCAAAACAAATTAAATAAAATAAAACAAATAAAATAAAACAAATTACCAAAACATTTAACATAGATGAACTTAATTAATAGATATATAGATACATAAACCTAATGCATTGCTAAAAAAACAGTTCTTAGATGTTCATATAGGGATGCAGTCTCTTCTATGATATTCATCCTCTCCTCCTTTGCTATTTGGAGGTTTCGTTCCGCAGATGCAATATCTTCTAACAGCTGCAGTATCTGCTGCTCTGACAAGCCATTTTCTTTGGCGTCCTTGAGTGCGATCCGAGCATCCTTAAGGAATTCCCTGTACTTCCTCTCGATTTCCCTCAAGCGGCTTATGAAACTTTTGTTGTACTCGGTCATAATGCATGTTAAACGAATGGTATCATTCATTCTTGAAGGAAGATTGGAGTTTATTAGGTTTTAAGAATTTAGGTTTTTGAGTTTAGGGTGGAGATAGGGATATAATGGACTGGTTATTGAGGCAGTGGAATGAATTTATAATTAGTAATGTGTCCTTTGAGTGGTTTTTTAATTAATATGTTTGGTGGTTGATGCTTAAATTAATACGAATTTTGTTTAGGAAGTTGTGCCATATCCCTGCTTCAAATCTTATAACCCTTCGCATTCCGATATTGTGTTAGTTTAATTAAATGTATACTCTTAGAATGTAAAGTATGCATAGAGTTATGCATTATATACCTAGAGTTATACATTATATGGACAGAGTTATACATTGTGTAGAATGAGTTATACATAAAAAGGACTAGAGTTATACATTGTATGTCTAGAGTTATACAGATTGTGACTAGAGTTTTACATCTTTTGACTACAATTATAAATACTGTGACTAGAGTTATACATCAGATGCCAAGGGTTATACATTGTATGTCTAGAGTTATACAGATTGTGACTAGAGTTTTACATCTTTTGACTACAATTATAAATACTGTGACTAGAGTTATACATTAAATGACTAGAGTTATACATTGACTGACTAGGGTTATACGTTATCTCGCCTAAAGTTTTACATTCGTGCCCGAGTTCTACAAAGTGTGACTAGAATTATAAATACTGTGACTAGAGTTATACATCAGATGCCAAGAGTTATACATTGTATGTCTAGAGTTATACAGATTGTGACTAGAGTTATACATTGACTGACTAGAGTTATACATTGACTGACTAGAGTTATACATTGACTGACTAGAGTTATACATTATCTGCCTAAAGTTTTACATTCTGTGCCCAGAGTTCTACAGTGTGACTAGAATTATAAATACTGTGACTAGAGTTATACATCAAATGCCAATAGTTCTACAGTGTGACTAGAGTTATACATCAGATGCCAGAGTTATACATTGTATGTCTAGAGTTATACAAATTGTGACTAGAGTTTTACATCTTTTGACTAGAATTATAAATACTGTGACTAGAGTTATACATTAAATGACTAGAGTTATACATTGAATGACTAGGGTTATACAGAGTTTGACTAGAGTTGTACATTGTATGACTAGAGTTTTACATTGAATGACTAGGGTTATACAGAGTTTGTCTAGAGTTATACATTGAATGGTAAGAGTTATACATTATATACACAAAGTTATACACTCTGTGCCCAGAGTTATACAGTCTGTGCATAGAGTTATACAGTATATGCGTAGAGTTATGTATTTCTTAATCATTTCATGGTTGTTTGATTCTCGCTTTCAGAGGTGGTCGTAAGGCGCGTGAAGTGAGTATTGTAAGCATTTGGCAGCGGAGTTTACACCTTGTGTAGGGCAACAATTTTTTGAAATCGACGAGGCAGTGACATTCTATAAAGTTTATGCATTGGCGTCCGGGTCAATTGTTCGGAAGTACTCGACGAAAAAATGGCGCGACGGTGAAGTAAAGACAAAGTTCTTTGGTTTGCAATGAGAGAGGGATTCACATATGTCCCAAAAGGAGAGGCGTAATTAAAAAAAAGAGACCCGGGGTTAGGGAAGAAGAAATGCAATGGGGAAAAAGAAGCAAACCAGGTAAGAAAAATATACAGTCAAGAGGGTAGGGTGTAAAGCACATGTCAGGCTATTTATGAAGAATGGAGTACTAGTAATTGACCGATTCCACATGGGGCATAATCACGAGCTTGTATCGAGTGAGGATCGTCAGTTTCAAAAGATGTCGCGGAACATAGAAGATTTTCACAAGTACTTGATAATGTACAACTCAAGGGTTAGTTTACTATTAAACAAACATCCACTAATTGAATGGCAAACTTCTAAAGTTATTCACCGAGATGGTAGAGTTATGTAACCTAAGAGTTAAAAATAATAAGTAGGTGCACAATAAATCAACGGAGTTATGCATATGTTTGATGGAGTTATAAGAATAGCTGAAAGGGTTATAGTTGAGGAAATCTTGGTTATTAATAAGCACTGATAAGGATTTGTTGTCCCCTGCAGTTGAGGATAGGAGCAACTAGGACGTACAACATGTGTAAGGAGTTCGTAAACGGGTTCGAGAACATTGGTGCATCCTTAACTGATTTTAAGAACTTCCACAGAGATGTGAAGTGCTTCATCCATAAACGGGACGGTCAATTGTTCATTGACCGGTTTAAGAATATGGCACAGAATAGGCAGGGGTTTTATTTTGATTATGAAGTTGTCAAGTGCTTACCGGGACGAAAACCTACACACATGCACCAAAAATCTAAGAGTTATAAAACATAATAAGCAGATTAGAGGCATACATATTGTGCGTAGTTGGAATTATACTTTCTATTGCTAGAGTTATACATTATATGAGTAGAGTTGTACAATCAATTTCTAGAGTTACACAAGTATATTGTTGCGATTGTACATTATGTGCGATAAGCATTTGCACTGAGTTATACATTATCGTATATGCTTACGATTGTACTTTATGTGCATAGAGTTATACATTCTATGGCAAGAGTTATACATTATATGTCCAGAGTTATGGAGTGAGGTTAGCCACTCATCGAAACTCTAAGCGTATCTTTGTATAGCTCTACACAAAATAATGTATAACTTCGGTCCTACAACGAATAACTCTAGTCATTCTGAAAGCTAGAGTTATATAATGTATAACTCTTGCAATAGAATGTATAACTCTAGCCATAAAATATATAACTGTAAGCATATACAGTGTAGTGTATAATTCCAGGTATTACTCTAGGTATAACTCCAGGCCTAACTCCAAAGCATATATTGTACAACTCTAAGCATATCTTTGTTAAACTCTACGAAAATAATGTATCATTCCAGTATGTAAATGTCTCTATATTGATATCTGAGCTCACCATATCGGAGTCCAGTTGGAATGGACTAGGACACGACTCTTGCCACATGTCCCACGCGTAACAAAAGCCTTCAGAATGATCAACAACCAAGTTTTTCTTCCTGCCTTGCCAAATTTCAATTGCTAGGGCCTATAAAAATGATAGACGGGGGTTGGCAGCTTGTATCACAAGGTACGTATTGAGGTTGTCACAAAATAACTTGCGGAGTTCGAGCACACTTACAGAGTGACTTAGGCCAAAGAAAGCAGCGCGAACTTGAAAAGCAATTGCGGTGTTCGCGTGCGTAAGGTGATTGAGTAGCACGGACCCGGCGATCGATGACATTTCCGAATCTGTTTCCGGGCATCAACGATCGGAGATCAATACGCGTTATGCGGTTTGGTGTGGGATATGTGACCAATTGTTCCCTACAAAGGATTAGCAAAATTGAGACACGTGCAAGGGAATGCATTCATGGCCTGTTTGTCGTCGTATTGAAATATAGGTAAAACTTATCTTTTACTTACGATTTATTATGGTCGTGGAATTCATCAAATACATAATCCATTACATCCTTCCTCACCCTGAACACCGTCCTGAAACGTTCCTTGTTAAAACGCAACCACTGTGAGCATACGTGCTGGTCAGGTTCGGGTGCCCCGCAATCCCGAGAACAACCTAGGTTCTCAGGTACAATGTCCATACACGGAAGGGGGTCATTTGAATGCGCAAGAAGGGATGGTGGATCATGTCACATCGCGGCACATAAATAGGGGTGGAAGTGGTGCAACCGGCTCAACCCTAGCACCGACCGATTTCAACTACCAAACCTTCTTTGGCAAAGACCGATCATTCGCTCCTCAACCCCGGCAAATGCCTCATTCACCTCTGTCGTGCTCATGAAAGTCGGGGGATTTCATTTCCAGTACATTCATTGAAGGATTCCCAGGGTGATCTCCGCACCCTCGACAACATCTACGTTTACTCCCCCATTGTTAGAATGTTGTTCAACATTCTCAATTACATCCTTTTTCAAAGTGGCCTGAATGAAAAATAACAAAATTAAACGCCAAACGTATAACTCTGGCCATAAAATGTATAACTGTAAGCATAAAATGTATAACTCTGGCCATATAATGTATAACTGTAAGCATATACTGTAACACCCCCTCACACCAGGACGCCTTACCAAGGACCATTCTAGTATATGACGGTGTCACCATCTCGGTTTCCCGAGGAAGTAGATCAAATTAGACAATTCAAGGACAAAATTACATTAATAGAATATCGGTCACAATAACATACTATTCAAGTCTCTAAAGATTTACAATTACAACAATTATGATTCTACATCTCTAGACCAGTAGCGTGATGACTCGATCCCTCCAATCCCAGCAGCAGTAATCAACAATACCTGCTAAGCCAACTGCTCACCATCCCCGAATGGATCACCGCAGATACCACAGAACAACACGGGGTCAGTACTGACTAATCAAATATAAGACAAGACAATAAAGTAAATAGCTGATCATCCACTATCCCAACTCACCACCTCGTATACACACCGACTACGCACGGAGTGTGTAGTCCTGCCAGATTACCCATCGCAACAGGTAACCCTCGCCGCCAGTGGGTGACCGCAGCCCATCCCCACCTAGTCCAGCTCCTCACGAGCGACTACCAGTCCCTGTCCCTTAATGTGCACATCCCCTCCCGTGGCGGGTTCCACGGAGGGCGAACTAGGGTGTGAAGCCACTCCCGCAAGTGACTCCACCACAATCTCAATCACAACATCGCAGCTGTCACATGACAACGTCAACATCACCACAACCACTATACTCCGATGATCAGCGGATAGCCATGATTCACAATACAATTATAAATTCAATTCAATTAACAGTAGACTGAGTAGGGAGACCCTACCTCATAACAAAGCATGCAAGACTCCCAATCATAGCCACGCGCGACTCCATTAAGCACCCTAACAATGGTAACCATATCCTATTACACAACTATACTCAAATAATCACTCAAAAGGACACAAGGCAGCAACTTACCTAACCTTGCACATCAGTGACGACATAGACAACCACCACTCACGACCTCCTTGCTCCGCGAGTTCCGACGTTCCCATGGTAGGGGTTAGGCTAACTCCTTGGAGGTATAAAGCTATGGAGTGATAGAGTAGGGTGATGGTCTAGGGTTAGAGAAGGAGAAACTGTCGAGGGAATGAGAAATTAGAAATGAATCTCGCGAACTCGCATTTATAATAACACGTCGACAGCCGCCATACTCGGTCGAGTATAGGAATACTCGGCCGAGTAGACTCCACTCGGTCGAGCATCTTGGTGGTACTCGGCCGAGTGGCCTCCGCAGGTCGAGTAACTAATCAAAATGTCTCCTATTACCGGTCGATCCCTTACCAATCATTCCTAAGGTCTTTTTAGTTAATATGGTCACCAACAACGTTCCTACAAATCCGGGTGTTACTGAGTCTTCCCCTTAAAAGAACTTCGTCCCCGAAGTTCGGCCCGCACAACACTCCCCGCAAGATTACGTACCATGACCTTAACCACCTTCACAAAGATACACAAATTCACACTATCCAAACATTACCATTAGCCATCTTACTCCATGACAATCACCTATCACAGCTACCTTCCCCAAACATTAACCCATTCTCAAAACAGTATTCACCCTATACCTACACAAATATGCAATTGCAACACTTTACACCATGTAAGAAAACCGTACACACTTGTACTACCACGTTCCATACGTTTATATTAAATACACAAATGCAAAGCGCTACACCATTGCAAAGTACATAATTACACAATCACCACATTCCGAACACGTATACCAATTATCATCAACTGAATAGAATCCTCATATTACTTGATACCCTTGCGCCATAAAACTTTTCATATTAATTGAATACAACATAGATGCAGCTTAAAGAAACATAATTGTAAACCAGTAATCCCGAATGTGAGCACACCTAACATACGTATGATTCTAAATATTTCACAAAATTAACTACTCATACCTAGTTAAGATACACCCTTCATAAGTGAAATACTTGTCATAACAATTGAGTTGAGACCCCCCGTGTATAGTATAATCTTTATATTACTCGAATACCACCCAGCTATTGCTTCAAGGAAACATGAACATAAATTTCGAATGTTACTACGTACATGTGATTCCAAAATCATAGGTATAACTAAACACACCTCTTACATAATTAAATACTTAATTCTGCGACATTACTCTTCCCCTCTTAAAGGAACTTCGTCCTCGAAGTTCACCACTAATCATTTCCCAAACCCAACGCTAGAACGTACCACCTGACGGTGACATTACTCATAGACTCATGTAGCTCAACTTGTTTTACGACATTACACTTTTGTGACTTATAAAACCAAATACTTCAGCAACCAACATATATATATACTCGTATAGCGACCACTAACATATAGAATAATTGAAAAGGAACAGGTCTATACGTAACCTCATTGAAACAATTATCATTGTAATCAAACATATACATACGTGTAAAACTTCTTACAGTGAGCACGTGATATGACTAAACTATTACCTTCTTATAATTTAAATATCTAAGGTATTTCCCCCCCTAATTCACCAACCTGTTTTATATAACAAAACATTCATAAATTTATAGTCGATGCCAAAAATCAGAAATCCATGAGGCCATAAGGATCCATCTGTGGGACGTCATCTAGTATAACATAGTAAAACAAGTACCTAACAAGCTTTATCATACAATTACCACGTAATTATGAAATTCTCATAACAAATATCCAATAACCCCTGAATCGACAATAATCGGCCGAGTATGAAGACTTACTCGGTCGAGTAAGCTCTACTCGGTCGAGTATATGAACACTCGGCCGAGTAAGCTCTACTCGGTCGAGTAGTAATCTATACTCGGTCGAGTGATGTCTGCAGAGAGCGTTATGTCAATAATCCAACCAACAATATTACTTAGCTATCACTAGCAATCTGCAACAATTCTTCACGATAATTAAATCCATACAAATTCCTACCTGAAGTGACATGAAACCCGTCTCCATACGTTAACCAAGTAACGGCCTTAAGGCCAAATACAATCATCCAACATAAGATACCTGATACCGATGACCATATCCAAAGGAGAAATGATAATCCAACCAACAAAGTAAATTCATCACAACTAAATAAATCCGACAT
The DNA here is from genome assembly GCF_048544455.1 of Silene latifolia. Taxonomy (NCBI): domain Eukaryota; kingdom Viridiplantae; phylum Streptophyta; class Magnoliopsida; order Caryophyllales; family Caryophyllaceae; genus Silene; species Silene latifolia. The sequence continues at coordinate 22,232,116 of NC_133530.1, read as the reverse complement.
AAACGAAATCAAGGCAATTAATTTAACAACATAAAATCAATGACGAGGACCCTCCTCCATGCTATCATCTCCTCCTGCGCCACAGGTACCCGCACCTGAACTCCCGCTCCTGGAAAGCCCGCCGCGAGTAGTCCCCTCCTAATCGATCGCACGGAGTTGGCTCCCCATGGTCCCGCGAGGTAGCAAACTCGGTCTCCTCCGGAGGTCTCCTAAACTCGGGTCCACCCCATAATCGTGGAACACTCCCGTATCCACTCCCGGTCCTCTCCACCATACGGTCTGTGCCAAATCGTCCCGATGCCCCGATTAAGGGTCATCTCATGAAGGTTGCGGAGCACCAAAGTAGAAGAGATCCGCTCACCCCGGCTCATGAGGCCGCATCCTAGGGTCATGCACCGTAGGGTACTGCGAATACCGATAAGGATGGTAAGGGTAGGAGTCGGGGGCGAGTAAGAGGGCTCGGACACAACCGGGTCTACCCTAGGCCGCCTAACGCCACGACGCTCCCTAGGTGGGGAGGTGCTCGCCGCCCCTCGGCACGGTGACAAGCTCGGGTAAGTCCGGAAGGATCCGCGGGGTCAATGTAAGACGGGGCTCGGGTCAGGGATGCCGCAAGGCTCCCACTCGGCCAAATGATCAACAACGGGGGAGACGAGCTGGGTCCGGAAGTACCATCCACATAGTCCCTCTCACCCTCCAAGCATACGACCCATCATCCATCTTCCTCAACCATCGGTTCTGACGCCAATACTGGGCGTCCATGGTAGGTACAACCTCAACATACTCATTACCCTCAGGAGGTGGGGCCTCAAAGTCGGCCAGACGCTGAGCTAGGCGGGTCACTATGGCCCCGCAAGCAACAAATCGGGTCTCAGACTGTGCCATGCGCTCCAGACTAGAGCACACTATACCAGGGGCACTGTAGTAAAACGGTTTCCGGCGGTGGAGGTTAAGGTAGGACACAAGAAGCATGACCTCGTGAGAGTTGAGTTTACTCACGTCCTCTCTCGAGTAAAGTAGACAGGTCAACATCCTTAGAAACATACGAAGGGAAACGTGCTGAATATCATTAATCAACATGGCACTGACGGTAGGGGCGGGTCTGCCAGTCAAATAAGGTAGGTACTGAGGTGCACCACTGTTCTTGGCCACGTCACTAAGGTAGTCATCCTCCTCAGCCTCTAAACCTAAATGGTCACCAACTCATCCAGGGTAAGCTCATGATCCCTATTCATGAGACGAAAAGAGACGGTCTTTCCCTTCTTATCATACACAAAAGAACTCAAAAACTCTAGGGTCAAGTGAGGGTATGATTTCTTTCTCAAGTGATACAACCCCTCCATGCCCAAAATTTTGAAAATGTGAACTATGTCTTCCTTAATCCCCAGAGTCTCAAGAATACTAGGGTTGACGCAACGGGTGGGGCGAAAAGGACGACGCATAAGAGCCACGAAAGCCTTACGGTGATCGAAGTTAGCGAAAATTACCGATGGATGAGCTGCCACCGGCGGTACAACCGGTTCACTGCTACCTTGCCCAACCTCGAGTTGGACCTCCGCGCGAGGTCTCTTGTTGGGTAAACCTCTAGTTTTCACCATACTGCAAGAAAATTATCTTTAACAAAGGATCGACATTGGAAACTCTCAACACAAAGACGGACTGTTTCACTTGTATACCGATTTAAGAACAATATTTTTAGGACAACTTATCAGAAAAATCAACAATTATTTAATGTTCATATGGTTCAAATTCCAAATCGCTTCAAACCAGAGAATACTAATTTATAACAATGCGAATTTCGTTTTGATAACCCCACATCATAAGATAATCAACCAAAAGTGTACACAAAGCCTATATGAAGTCGAATTCGATCAATTAATAAGTTTAAGACTGAATTTCAATTGTTTTTGACAAGAAATCGAAGTATATAATACTAATACACAATGCCTTTGAAAACAATAAAGGAATTTGAGTTTAAATCTTACCTTAAACTGAGTTAGGGCAACTAAGGACAAGTGTGGCACCAAGATTTTACCCAAAAGCTTGAGAGAAGAGGAGTATGGAGTTTTAGAGAGAAGAAAAGATGAAGATGGGAGGCGGAAATAAGAAGGAAAGGCACGAATTTAGGGTTTTTGTATAACCCGCAATGGGCCTGCTACAGCAACACTCGGTCGAGTGTTGGGAATACTCGGCCGAGTGTTCACTACTCGGTCGAGTGCTTACGATACTCGGCCGAGTGTGCAATACTCGGTCGAGTACCATTCTTACTCGGTCGAGTTTTGAGGACCAGAATAGATTATTATTCTAACAAAATGGCACCTGGTTATGTAACCTGACACTCGGCCGAGTTTGGTCCACTCGGTCGAGTACTCGCATCTACTCAATCTAATTTCGAAATAAGGAAGGAGTCGTAACTTTTCACTGTTCCTGCAAAACCAAATAACATCGTTCGGAGTTCCGGGATTCCGGCTCGTCACAATTAAAGCTGATTCCTACCACGTAACATACAACCGCACGTAAATCTGTACATTCATCTCCAAACAATCCTCACTTCCACTTTATCCCTTACTATACCAAGAAACTATTTTGCTGTACCCATATGGCACATGTCACAATTTAATTACAATAATTAGCAAGTTTAGCTCTATATCACATCATTTCTACTTCCGCTAACCACCAGACACACACCTTATTCACATTTGTAATCCAATACTTTCACACCTAACACATTCCAATTAAAACACATTGATTAAGTTGTCACTGATCACACATTGCAACAATTCCATATTCACTTCCACTTTTCTACCCTCTAACTAACACATATCACTCTGGTAATAGATACGCACACAACAGATGCACACGACACACAACACTTAGCAATCCACGACTCACACTAGCTACCCTTTACCCGTGTCTGGCTTAAGTCCGATGGGGCCATGATTTTGAAATGAGGGCGCCTACTCACCCAAAATCTAGCATCGGCTGGGGCTCCCAACGTACATACACCAGGTTCATTTTAATTGACACCCTATGTTCATTATTTTCATTAGTTCAGGTTCCAAAATCGTCGGCTCTGATACCACTTTGTAACACCCCCGCACACCAGGACGCCTTACCAAGGACCATTCTAGTGTATGACGGTGTCACCATCTCGGTTTCCCGAGGAAGTAGATCAAATTAGACAATTCAAGGACAAAATTACATTAATAGAATATCGGTCACAATAACATACTATTCAAGTCTCTAAAGATTTACAATTACAACAATTATGATTCTACATCTCTAGACCAGTAGCGTGATGACTCGATCCCTCCAATCCCAGCAGCAGTAATCAACAATACCTCGCTAAGCCAAACGCTCACCATCCCCGAATGGATCACCGCAGATACCACAGAACAACACGGGGTCAGTACTGACTAATCAAATATAAGACAAGACAATAAAGTAAATAGCTGATCATCCACTATCCCAACTCACCACCTCGTATACACACCGACTACGCACGGAGTGTGTAGTCCTGCCAGATTACCCATCGCAACAGGTAACCTCGCCGCCAGTGGGTGACCGCAGCCCATCCCCACCTAGTCCGGCTCCTCACGAGCGACTACGATCCCTGTCCCTTAATGTGCACATCCCCTCCCGTGGCGGGTTCCACGGAGGGCGAACTAAGGTGTGAAGCCACTCCCGCAAGTGACTCCACCACAATCTCAATCACAACATCGCGGTGTCACATGACAACGTCAACATCACCACAACCACTATACTCCGATGATCAGCGGATAGCCATGATTCACAATACAATTATAAATTCAATTCAATTAACAGATGGGCGAGTAGGAGACCCTACCTCATAACAAAGCATGCAAGACTCCCAATCATAGCCACACGCGACTCCATTAAGCACCCTAACAATGGTAACCATATCCTATTACACAACTATACTCAAATAATCACTCAAAAGGACACAAGGCAAAGAACTTACCTAACCTTGCACATCAGTGACGACATAGACAACCACCACTCACGACCTCCTTGCTCCGCGAGTTCCGACGTTCCCATGGTAGGGGTTAGGCTAACTCCTTGGAGGTATAAAGCTATGGAGTGATAGAGTAGGGTGATGGTCTAGGGTTAGAGAAGGAGAAACTGTCGAGGGAATGAGAAATTAGAAATGAATCTCGCGAACTCGCATTTATAATAACACGTCGACAGCCGCCATACTCGGTCGAGTATAGAAATACTCGGCCGAGTAGACTCCACTCGGTCGAGTACTGGTGGTACTCGGCCGAGTGGCCTCCGCTAGGTCGAGTAACTAATCAAAATGTCTCCTATTACCAGTCTGATCCCTTACCAATCATTCCTAAGGTCTGTTTAGTTAATATGGTCAGTCAACAACGTTCCTACAAATCCTGGGTGTTACATATACACTATAATGTATAACTCTACTGTATAACTCTAGATATACCTCCAGCTATCTAATGTATAACTCTAAAGCATCTATTGTATAACTCTAGTCATATCTTTGTATAATCGTGGTCGATATCTTTGGTTAAGAGTTGTACCAACCTACTGTTACTGGTTATACTACGATTCAAGGCCTCAACATAAGTTTCAACAAGGTTATACTATATCAACATAGAGTTATACACTACCAATAAACAAAAAAAAAAAACATTGTATAAAAAGTATTTATCGCAAATTAAAAAAATTACCTCGCCACCAGGACCACTCCCGTACGCTGGAAGTCCACATGCAGCTTCCTTCATTTCATTTCAAAGAGAGAAAACAGACACTCCATCAATTCTTGTGTGTCCAAACCCAATTCTGGGACCGTAGATTTTTCCATCGCCTTTTCTGACGGTTGATTGTCTGACAATCTTTCAACATTTTCTTGCAATCCCTCCCCATGAACTTGCTCATGCACCTCATCACCTACCACGGGGCGAGATTCAGCATTCTCTGACCGTCCGTCAGCTTGGCCTACAATGTCTGCTGCTCCTTCATGGTCAGTGTCTGACAATCTTCCACCATTTTCAGCATTTTCATTCAATCCGTCCCCATGAACGTGCTCATGCCCCTCATCACCTGTCCAAAGACAAGCCTCATCGTCCTTTGACGGTCCAAGAGTTTCGTCAATTTCCTCCTCGGTGTAACGCGCCTCCAACAACAGTTCTCTGACAGTTGGGGCGGGGGTGCACACAACTTGATCCTCTAACCCTGGGCTATCAGGTGACAACGGCTTAGAAACGACTGTATCACCTCCCACTTCCTCCATAATCTTTGACCATGAAAGCGCAGAATCGATTTCGTTGGTGTCTCGGCTTTGACGGACTCTAGACGCGGCTCAACACGGGGGTTACCACCCCTGCCACCCGCATCATTGGCGAGACTAGACAGAACTTCACTTATTTGACGCGTAGATGCATCGATTCCGTCAGATTTTTTGGGAGGCTCAGTAACTACCTCTCCAAATGCAGGAGCGTTACCCACAGAAACCTTCAGCCTTTCTGCAATCTGTTCTGCTTCAGCGACGTACTTTTGAATCTTTTCACCCTCAAAGAATTCTTGAGAGGCCTGACTAGGATTTAGGCCCGTCGGATCACTAGTTCTGACTTTGATCCGTGCGGTTGCATGTGCGTACCATGAATAGAACACAATAGCGTTCCTTTGCATTTGTAGATAAAGCTCGTGGGTACCCTGAATCCAAGAAGTACACTAAGTTAGTTATATTATAATATATGGGTACGTTAAGCTGAAACAGAATCCATCTGCAGAAATATATAATATTTTGCACTTACATCGACAAACCCTAGCTTTCAATTCCTGGTCATCTCTCGCCTTTGATGGTAGTTCTATCACGAAGGAACTTCTTCTCAGAACTTGGGGGAGAGAGAGAGGGTGGGGCTGTTAGCAACAGTTGTTTGGGTTCACGCGGGCCGCCGAGGTCGCCATCGTCCACACTCCTTCCATAAGAGGGGTCTTGAAGGCACCTTGGATACCTGGTCTTAGACAAGGTTAAAGTACCCAATCCCCCTTGACCCACCTCAAATTTTACCCTCTCTACAAGCGCAGTTTCATCCCAATGTTTAATCAAAGGTAGATCATGTTCACAAGGCTTACCCTTGTAATCATATCATTGAAAGTAGCTTATCATGAGGAACAGGATACACCCGTTCAACATTGTTACCCCATTTTTACATCTACTCCCGCTTTCACCGTCATGTCCAAAATATAAGAGCACCAGTCAAAATGCGGGATGGCTTTAGGATCTTCTACAGCCCTTAATGACTTCCAATCTATCCCGTTGTTTGGGGTGGGTGCGAGGAATGAAGACATAGAGAATAAAACAAATAGGCGGCAAAATTGATCGTCCGCCTCCTCGTACTCCATAAGTTGCTTGAAAACTTTCCCTAAGGGTATTGAACTATTCCCTTTGGCCACCCCGTACGCTTGCCGTCATTTATCCTTGACTCCTTATTCTCGGGATCGGTGGACCCCTTCTGCGAGCTCACAGGCACCAAAGGGAGAGGGCTGGGTCCGAAAGGTAACAAGAAGCTTGATCATGCACGTCATGCTTACTCGATCATAAACTCCTTCTTCCGCGAAGCCCCGAACACATATGACCCGTCGGAGAAGGACTCCAAGAACAGGCGAACGTGTGCAAGTGGGAAGTTGCTAATCTTGAGTTCCAAAAGGCCACCAAACCCAATTTTCTTAACGGACACTGATCCTCATTAAGCTTTTCAATGAGAGACAAGTCTTTGAGGTCGACACGAAACCGTTACTTCATGCACCCTCTTTACCCTTGGCTTGGCCTCAACCATCTGGGGAAAAGCAAGGACAACACACAAAATTAGACATACTTGTAGTTGTAATTAGAGATATTTGGAACAAAGAAATAGACATACTGTGAATTAAAGTAATACAATAGATAGTCGGAGTTATACAAAATATAAGTAAAGTTATACATTCTGATAATAGAGTTAATCAGGAAATATCAAGAGTTATACATTCTAACAAAGAAAAGTTATTCAAAATGTAATCGAGTTATACAACAAATGACAACATGATTATAAAAGGGTCAAACTTTGAACCCGAGAATCGCCTCCTTCTCAAGACTTGGTACAACATCCATCTGTAGCTGACAAACAAAAAAGGGATTCAGATTAACAGTACAGTTATACATATAATAACAAGTTATCTAATGTGTAACTCTAGGCATATACTGTATAACTCCAGGAATAAAATGTACAACTCTAACCAAATATTGTATAACTCCAGTTATACATTATGACAGCAGAAGTTATTCAACATGTAATCAGAGTTATACAACAAATGACTGCGATAAAATGTATAACTCTAGCAATAGAAAGTATAACTCTGGTCATGTAATGTATAACTCTAGTCCTAGATGTATAACTCTAGCAATAGAAAGTATAACTCTGGTCATGTAATGTATAACTCTAGTCCTAGATGTATAACTGTAAGCATATACAGTATAATGAATAACTCCAGGAATAACTCCAGGTATAAGTCCAGGCATCTAATGTATAACTCCAAAGTATAAATTGTATAACTCTAGCTTTATATTGTATATATCCAGGTATAAATTGTATAATCAGTAGGCATATATTGTATAACTCTATGAATGGAAACTAATTAAAAGTATAGTCATACATATAACAATTAGAGTTTGACATTATGAAGAAGGAGTTGGTCGAGAATCGAAGAAGAGCTATACATCTAGAACCCGAGTTATACATCTATGAACCAGAGTTATACATATTGCGTACTAAAGTTATACATCTATTAACCAGTTTTTTACATTAATTACCCGTAGTTACAATGTATAAGCGTAAGCATATACTGAGTATAATGAATAACTCCAGGAATAACTCCAGGTATAAGTCCAGGCATCTAATGTATAACTCCAAAGTATAAATTGTATAACTCTAGCTATATATTGTATATATCCAGGTATAAATTGTATAACTGTAGGCATATATTGTATAACTCTATGAATGGAAACTAATTAAAAGTATAGTCATACATATAACAATTAGAGTTTGACATTATAAAGAAGGAGTTGGTCACGAGAATCGGAAGAGCTATACATCTAGAACCCGAGTTATACATCTAGCAACCAGAGTTATACATATTGCGTACTAAAGTTATACATCTATTAACCAGAGTTTTACATTAATTACCCAGTGTTATACATATTGAGTACATCTATTAACCAGTTTTTTACATTAATTACCCAGAGTTATACATCTATTAACCAGAGTTTTACATTAATTACCCAGAGTTATATATATTGAGTACTATAGTTATACATCTAGTAAGCAGAGTTAGACATCTAGTAACGTATAAATCAAAATCGAAACTTTTAACCTGGATATCAACTCCCGTGTCAATACTTTCTACAACATCCATCTGTAGATGACAAACAATTGGGATTAGAGTTATACAGATATTTAATTGAAGTTACAAATCATTCTATAAGAGTTATACCAACAACACGAGATTTTTTACCTTCGATTCAGATTTCTTGGAAGATTTCTTGGCATTTTTCTTGGCAAAAACCATTGTTAATTATCAAATGACCTCGAATTTGATCTGCACAACCATAATTAACAATTGAACAAATAAACATCAACAAACCCATAATTGAAAATTGAAAAATCAAATGAACTCTTTTTATGATAGTTTAACAAAGGCAATAATTAACAAAAAAACAAACTACAAATCTTTGAATAAGGAATGGAGAAAATACCTTATAAAAAAATGGAGACAGACGAGTTTACACGCGAGTTGGTATTAATTTGTAGTGATGAAAATGGCGTTTGTTAGGATGGAGTTAATTGGTAGTGATGAAAATGGAGTTATCAGAATTGTGAAGAAAGAAAAGGAAGACGAAATGACAGGAAATAGAGGGAAAAATACCCGCAAGTTGTTTTGAATTGTCTAGAAAATGAGGAGGGAAATGATCATTGGTGATGGACAAACAAAGTGTTGCATGCATGGGTTAGTGGGTAAGAGAGAGAGGTAAATCAAAAATAATAGTTTAATGGGGTTTAGTGGGGTTTGACTGCCAAATCGTGGCCATTGCTTTGCTTGATCCAACCGTCCACATTAGGACTTATGGACTTAATATATGTAAGGACCTTAGTTGATCTCTTCTCTCTCTCTCTCTCTCTCTCTCTATATATATATATATATATATATATATATATATATATATATATATATATATATATAGAGAGAGAGAGAGAGAGAGAGTGGTTCTTCTAAGGTCCTTACATCCATTGAGTCCCTAAGTCCTTATAAGGGCCTTTGGATGGAAGGGATGGAGGGATGAGATTACATCTCAATGGAGGGCTACAATTCTCCCTCCCTAATCTTCTTCCCTAATTGTGTATAACTCTACCTAATTGTGTACAACTCTTCCACCATTCTAATCTCCCAACTCACTTCCTCATTATTCATTCATTCACACTTCTCTCATACACTCATTCTCTCTCATCTTTCTCTCATTCTCTCAAAAAAAAAAACCCAAATCAACAAAAAAAAAAAAAACCCAAATCAAAAAAAAAAAAAAAAACCAAACATCACCATATTCAAACATACGTCCTCCCTCCTTTACTCCACCACCATTCACCATTTTCAAACACCTCCCTCCCTGCCTCCCTCCCTCTCTCGTCTGCCGCCCCCCACCACACACACAACCACCCACAACCGACAGCCCGACAACAACAACAACTGCCGCCTCCCTCCGTCCTTCCTCCTCCTTCCACCACCACTCACCACAGCGCCTCTCCCTTCTCCTTTCTTTTTTTTGTTTTTCAGATCCGACCCGCAACCCACAACTCCTCGCCATCAACCACCAACCCGCAACCCACAACTCCCCTGCTCCACCGGACCCACAACAACCCACAACCACACTCCTCGCCACCAGCCCACAACCGCACGACCGCACTCCTCCCCTGCCTCCAATACTCCCTCCGCCGTCCTTCCCTCCTCCTTCCTCCCCAACGACACCCTAAACCCGACACCCTAAACACCAGCAGCCACCCTCCCGCCGTCCTTCCTCCTCCTCCCGCACCTCCTGCCGCCAATACTCCCTCCGCCGTCCTTCCTTCCTTCCTCCTCCTTCCATTTTTTTTTTGTTTTGTTCTTTGTTTTTTGTGTTCTTTGTGTTTTGTTTTATTTTGTGTTTATGTTTTTTGTGTTCTTTGTGTTCCGCCAATACTGCGTTTATGTTTTTTTTGTTCTTTGTGTTTTGTTTTATTTTTGTTTTTGTACTTTGGTTATTGTTTTTGGTTTATTGTTCTTTGTTTTGTTGGTTTTTTTTTGTTTGGTTTGGTTTTGTTTTTTTTTTTTTTTGTTATTTGATTTTTTTTAGTTTAGTTATTTTTATTATTATTTGAGATTTGGTATTAATTTTGTGTGGTGGTGTTTTTTTTAGATCTATTGGTTTTTTTGTGTTTTTGTCATATTTACTTTATTTTGTAATTGTTATTTGGTTTTTAATTTTTGTTGGTTATTAATTTCTTTGTTGGTTATACACTTAAAACATTAAAGTTATACTATTTATGGCTAAAGTTATACACTTAAAACATTAGAGTTATACACACGATAATTAAATTTGGTTTTTTTTTTATTGTTATTTGGTTTATTTTACATTTCGGGTTTGGTTGGGTTGTTGGTTTTTTGGTTTTATTATTGTTATTTGGTTTTTTGTTTTTGTTATTATGAGTTTTTTTGGTTTTTGTTATTAATTTTTTTTTTTTTTCATATTTATTGTTTGATTTTTTTACTATTTACGACTAAAGTTATACATTTTATGACTAAAGTTATACATTTTATGACCAAAGTTATACATTTTATGACTAAAGTTATACATTTTATGACCAAAGTTATACAAAAAAAGACTAAAGTTATACAAAAATTGGACTAAAGTTATACAAAAAATTGACTAGAGTTATACAAATTGTGACTAGAGTTATACATTGTATGACTAGAGTTATACGTATGTTTTGATTTTATTTTTTTATTGTTTGTTTTTTTACTATTTACGACTAAAGTTATACATTTTATGACTAAAGTTATACATTTTATGTGAAGTTATACTCTTATGGAATAAAGTTATACAATTTTGGACTAAAATTACACAAATTTGGACTAAAGTTATACAATTTTGATTGAAGTTATACAAAAATAGACAGAGTTATACAAAAATGCACCAAAGTTATACAAAAAATGGACTAAAGTTATAAAAAAAATTGGACTAAAGTTATACAAAAATTGGACTAAAGTTATACAAAAATGAACCAAAGTTATACAAAAATGCACCAAAGTTATACATTTTATGACCAAAGTTATACAAAAAATGGACTAAAGTTATACAAAAAAATGGACTAAAGTTCTACAAAAATTGGACTAAAGTTATACAAAAATGCACCAGAGTTATACAAACATGCACCAAAGTTGTACAAAAATGCACTGAGTTATACAAACATGCACCAAAGTCCATTTTTGTATAACTTTAGTCCATTTTTTTGTATAACTTTGGTCCATTTTTGTATAACTCAGTGCATTTTTGTATAACAGTGCATTTTTGTATAACTTTAGTCCATTTTTTGTATAACTTTGGTGCATTTTTTGTATAACTCTAGTGCATTTTTGTATAACTCTGGTTCATTTTTGTATAACTTTGGTCCATTTTTGTATAACTTTAATCCATTTTTGTATAACTTTGGTCCATTTTTGTATAACTTCGACTTTTTTTGTATAACTTTGGTCTATTTTTGTATAACTTCGATCTTTTTTGTATAACTTTAGTCCATATTTGTATAACTTTAGTCCATATTTGTATAACTTTGGTCCATTCTTGTATAACTTTGGTTCATTTTTGTATAACTTTGGTTCATTTTTGTATAACTCTGTTTATTTTTGTATAACTTTAGTCCAATTTTTGTATAACTTTAGTCCATTTTTTGTATAACTTTGGTGCATTTTTGTATAACTTTGGTCATAAAATGTATAACTTTAGTCGTAAATAGTTAAAAAATCAAACAATAAATATGAAAAATATGAAAAAAAAAAAAAATAATAACAAAAACCAAAAAAAACTCATAATAACAAAAACAAAAAACCAAATAACAATAATAAAACCAAAAAACCAACAACCCAACCAAACCCGAAATCTAAAATAAACCAAATAACAAGATTTAAAACCCGAAATCTTAAAAAAAAGTATAACAAGAAGAGATTTGAGAAAATGAATAAAAAAGGAGAAGTAACAAAATAAAAGAAAATAAAAGACAACAACAAAAAATGAATGGAAAAAACAACTCAAAACATGAAAATAAAGACCAAACGGAAAAAAAAAAAAAAAAAAAAAAAAAAAAAAAAAAAAAAAAAACCGAGGAAAAAAAAAAAAAAAAAAAAAAAAAAAGTTGGTGCGGTGCGGTGGCGGCGGTGGTGGGCGGTGAGTTGGTGTCGGGTGGGATAGTGGTGGGTGGTGGTGAATGAGGAAGAGAAGAATGAATGATTTATTTGGGTTTTTTGATTTAATTGGATTTTTTGGGTTTTTTGATTTAATTGGATTTTTTGGGTTTTATTTATTTATTTGGGTTTTGGGTTTTTTATTTATTTGGATTTTTTGGGTTTTTGTTTTTTGGAGTTTTAGAGAGAAGATGAGTTGTGTGATATATGAGAGAAGTGGATGAGAGGAAAAGAAGTTATAGTGAATTAGTGATTAATTAGAAGGATTAGTGAAGGAGGAGAGAATGAGTGATATTAGTACATAAACACACTTTTGGAGGTTGATCTTGGCCATCCATCTCCCTCCATCCAATGGCTCACAATAGGACTTATGGACTCAAATATATAGAGGATCTTAGTTGATCCTTCCTCTATATATATATATATAGTGCTTAAAACAGAAAATAGGAAATAAAAGGAAACAGGTGAAGCAGTAGTCCAGTGCATACGGAATTCCGGATAGCCGATAGTTTGTTGAGCACCATTTTAGTAGTGGCTGCACTCTTGATTGGGCCACCTTTGTAAGCATACATAAGTGTCATTGAGTAAAGAAGCCCAGCCGCACCGACAATTATTGCAACAATCAGCATGACTATCGCACTTTTCAAGCAGTTGCTTGCATGTGCAATCGGAATCACTATCACTTGTATAGGTATCAGGCTTAATATCAAAGAGTGCAATTGTTGATAGTGCAATCGTTGATGGGCGAATAGCGGTGGCGGGTTCAGGTGTCGTGGCTAGCACTACAAGGATGAGCACGATAGCCACCACACTTACCACCTTATTCATATTCTTCATCTGCATATTAATAATAGTATATAGCTTGCTAAGAAAACGCGTATACCATCGGTCTCATCCCATGTATCCAAACCTTCACAATTATCGATTTTCAGTTCTTCAAGGACAGAAAGACACCGAATCTCATCATATTTGTTAGGTGAAGACGGTGATGTTAAAATGGATTTCAGTAGTTCCCCGTCGATATGACTCACAGTCAGTGACTCAAGCCGTGGTGTAAAGGGCAATGACATCAACTTGGGGCACCTTGATATCTCAAGTCTTCTAAGCCGAGGGAAGACAAAACGCTGCCATACTTGAAGGCAGTCGTCGTGTTCAACTTTTGACCATCTCTTCAGTTCTTGTATATAATAAAGCGATAAAGTCTCCAAGGTAGGAAAATATACTTCATCACCAACACTAACGTCGTAAACTTCTACATACTCCAAAAATCTAAGTTTGTCCAAATCTAAGATGCTTGAGAAAAGGAACCCGGCTGAAGAGGGGTAGAGCTCGAAAACTATCACACTGTTGAATATAAATAGTGACAAGTTTAGGTAACTCGTGTAGCATACCGCGAGGAAGACTATTTCCTCGAGGGCCTGAAAAATGCAGGTCTATAAGACTTGGTGGTAAATGCAACGACTCCAACAACGACTCCTCATCTCGAATAGCAACTATTGGCTGATCATCCCCTTGGTACTGAAAGCAGAATGAGACCGAGATCAACTTTTTCTTGTCTTTTAATTTTGACTGCATACTTCAAGCACACCATTTGTACGCCACCTTCGCCATTCAATATTCAACTTACCCCTGAGATCGAAGTCACCTAGTGTGTCTAAACCGTTATTCTCTCCTATTATAAATCTATTCAACTCCCTCAGAGAAATCATTCTTCCAAAATTCGGAGGCAAATCAGTGAAAGGGCATTCCTTAATTCCGAGGTGTCTGAGGTTCACCAATTTAGTAAAACCTCTCGGCAACTCTTTAAGGTCTCTACAAAAATCTAAGTTTAGTGTTTTCAGGTTATCTAATCTTGTGATGGCATCAGGAAGAAATTTGATACTGCTATGTGAGAAATTAAGGTACCGTAAATGTGTTAACCTCCCTATTGAAGCTGGCGCTATCTTAATGTTACGGCCTTCTAGAGCACGCAAGGACTTGAACCTCGAAACCAATTCTTCAAACGTTGATCTTTGTTGTATTATACCTTTTGAACAAAGAGGACCGCATATTTCTAGCACCAAGCACGGATCGTGCGGATTTGCTTACATTTCCTTCTGCACATATATAGAGATGCACAAGTCTATTACTGAATTGATGTGCTCCTAACCCGTCGACTACACTTATCTCATCACCAGCTACATGTTGAGCCAAATCATGCACCAAGTCATGCATTTTGCAGTGTATAACGTTAGAAGAATCATATTCCTTAACATCCTGGAAAAAATTTCGTCTTACCAACTCAAGAAAGTACTGATCCCCGACATCCTCCATGCTAAGACATTCCCCTGCTGACTCGAGATATCCTTGGGCCATCCAAAGACGAACAAGTTCATTGCTGTCAAACATGTAGTCTTTTGGGAACAATGAACAATAGCCAAAACACCGTTTCAACACTGATGGTAAGTAATCATAACTCAACTTTAACACAGGCATTATATTGTTAAGATCTATGAGCTTTGCCTTAGAGACTTAGGCATCCCTAAACAGTTCCCATTCTCTCTCAGTGTATTTTGCGTACAAAACACTTCCAACAACCCTGATAGCCAACGGAACATTTCCGCAATTTCCCACTATCTCTTTACCAATTTTAGCCAAAGTAGGATTACTCTCCTCTTGTTCATTTTTAAATGCTAATATTTTGAATAGGTTCCAGGAATCCTCTTTTGTCAGAAGTCCCAATTTGTAGGCTTCAGGAACTGTGCCTACAATGGTTGCAACGACGCCAGATCGCGTAGTCACAATGATTTTACTTCCACGATTACCACATTGCAACAAGCTTAAGAGATTCAGCCACCTATCACGACTTTCGTCCCATATATCATCCAGCACAAGCAAAAACTTCTTATCTTTAACTGCTACTCTAATGTTTGACTGAATTTGCTCCCTTGAAAGATCATGATTACTCATACCAGTCAAGGCTCTCGAAATTTCACCTAAAACCTTTTGCTGATCATTTATTTCAGGCACACAAGCCCATTTTGCAATATCAAAATGTTTTTTAACCCGTTCGTCATTAAAAACCAATTGCGCAAGAGTTGTTTTTCCTAAACCGCCAAAACCCACAATGGGTATCACAGTAACACTCTCTTTCGCGTACTTAGGATCAAAAAGCATATCAAGGATGTTGTTTTTATCACTATCCCTACCAATGACTCTGTCTGTTTGAACAAAAGAGATTGTTTCCCTTTCAACTACCAAACGGCTAACAGGATCTTGATCCGTTAGACATACCTTAAAGTTCAAGCCATCCATTTCTGACTTAAGATCATCAAGTTCTTCTCTAATAGACTTAATCTGATGAGCCATTTTTCTGATAAAGCCAAAAGGGTTTGAGCTGGAGAATACAGTGTGTACCTGATAGGCTAGTTTGCTTTTATCAGCTCGCTGCTCACGACAGCTAATTGTGTAGACCTCATCAAACAAATCATCAGCACGATAAAGCACTTGCCTTAGTGTCACGGTCCGGTACTTTTGCCGAATCGTGGCGCGCACCCTTGCCCGTCTCAAGGCAAGATGCAAGCGACAAGGAACTTCGAACTAGTGAAGAATCGCTCACTAGCACAATACTCGGGTCTCGGCAACACTCGACAGGATGCAACGAGAGCGTTAGGCTCTAGTGTTTGTCAGGCACTAGGCACTCGTAATCGGTCTCGGGTGTGTGAGTCGGGATCCTAGTGTCGATCCCACAAACACGGCTTGTTAGTAAAGTGAAAGCTAAGAGTCGTTCACAACAAAGCAACAACAAGCAATACGAAGGTACAAGGTAGGAAGTAGATTTTCATTCACTAGTACTCCGTAAAGAGGGAAATATGATATTTACATCCTGGTAGCAGGAAACGTTGAAATTACAAGTTTAGTGTAGAATAGCGATATACCTATTTATGGAAAGAAAAGATATTCTAAAACTATGCTAGACTAAGAAATTACTTACTACAAATGTACAAGGGAAATGAAATTACATAAGCATAAATAAATCTAAGGGTTCGAGTGTGCGGATTATCACACTCTCCCCCACCTAATCTGTTGCCGCCCTCGGCAACACAAAAATCTTGAATGGTGCTTCAGCGAGACATCCTCGGTGAGCTCTGACTGTCCATGCAGTGTTGGGGATTGGCTTGTACAACTCGGCTTGAATCTGCGCTTCATCCCAAACAATGACTGGCATCTTCGTCCCTTCAAGGATAGGCTGGAGGTCCTTGACATAGAAGCTGCCGAACATCATGTTATCCAAGTCCACCACGTGCTCCTTGTGTTTCGGGAAAGTCCACTTTGCCGCTGCTTGAAAAGATCTCTATCGGGCTTTCTCCAAGTCATCGGCTCCGCGGACCTTCACCTTGTCTCTCGTCACTTCGCACCGCATTCAAGGGAATGTGAGATCTCCGGGACGCCGAATCGGCATCTCGGCGCGGCCCCCCGATGGTACGAGGCCTTTTCTCTTGGGTCGACCGACCCAAACCAGGACGTCGATTCAAAGACATCGACGCGGCCCCCGATGGTACGAGGCCTACTTCTTTGGGCATCTCGGCCCTCATTGTCTACTCCTCGGTGAGGGGGTAGACTCATCTTTCGTCCCCCAGGCCACTTAGCATCGTAGTTAGCCTGGGTCTTGTTCGCCCTCGGCTCCACCGAACCTTTAGGCATTCTCCAAGGTCGCATCCCTTGTTTCGGCATCGGTATCACCCTCATAGCCGAAATTCGATGCTGCCCCTTGTCTTCGTCGCTGTCTACCATCTTCACTACGATAGACCCCATTAGTAGCATCGATCCGTCACTCGGTTTTAATACCACCAATGCTTTCTGAAAGAACTGCATCCCGAGTACTAACTTGAAGTCATCCAGCGGAACGGTGGTGAAGTCGAGCTCCCCTGTCCACTCACCCACTTGGACCGCGAACTTCTTAGCCACTTCTTGGACGAGTCTCACTTTCCCATTG
The DNA here is from genome assembly GCF_048544455.1 of Silene latifolia. Taxonomy (NCBI): domain Eukaryota; kingdom Viridiplantae; phylum Streptophyta; class Magnoliopsida; order Caryophyllales; family Caryophyllaceae; genus Silene; species Silene latifolia. The sequence goes on along the minus strand of NC_133530.1, from coordinate 22,214,634 downwards.
ACCGGCTTTAGGCAGCTGTTAGCATCCCGCAGAACTAGCCCCAACCGATCAGCTTCCTCTTTCGTAACAAAGTTGTGGGAGGCGCATGAGTCGATCAAGCCTCGTGCTTGCTTCCCATTCACCATCAAGTCCACGTACATGAGCCCGTTGGATTTCTTGGCGCAGGAATCTTCGTACTTCCCTATCGCGCTAATCCTTTGAAGAGAGTCCATCCGTGGTTGGTATTCACCATCACTCGAGTCTTCGTTGCACTCTTGGTGATAGTCGGCCAACGCCCCATCAAGACATTCTTGAGCCCCTTTCGGCTTCTTCTTGAACATGGCATTGAACTCCGCTTTGTTCGGACAATCGGCCATCTTGTGAGGAACCTTGCACACAAAACACGCGAACGGTCTCTTCGTTGTGGAAGCAGTAGAGTTTCCCGCCTTCGAAGACGAGCTTGAGGGCGAGTTTGTAGTGCTCACCGATTGGGCTTGACTTCCTTGTGAGCGGAACCGACTGTTCCCAATTGAAATGGCGCTGTTTTGTGGCCTTTGTCCATTGTACCCACTTTGTGACACACCAGTGTTCCCCGTTGGTGCCACAACTCTTGGTGCCTCTCGTTCCCCATGAAAGTTGAGCAGGCGCTCCGCGGCCGATATGGCCGAAGACAGAGTTTTGGGATTCTGCCTCATGATCTCTTGTTGTGCCCACCTCTTCAACCCATCAATGAATTTGAATGTCCTATTCGTCTCGGACATTTCGGTAATCTCGAGCATGCACGCTGAGAATTCCCTCACATATTCCCGGATTGATTTGGTGTGCTTGATTTCCTTCAACTTCTTCCGAGCAACAAACTCCGTGTTCTCGGGGTAGAAGTGATCCTTCAAGATCCTCTTGAAGTCGGCCCACGATGTCACCGTAATTGTGCCCGCATCGATTTCCTTGTACCTAGCCCTCCACCACATCTTGGCATCGTCGACTAGATACATGCTTGCCGTGACAACTTCCGCGTCTTCGTCGAGCCCACTTACTCGGAAGTATTGCTCCATATCGAAGATAAAGTTATCGACCGCTTTCGAATCCCTCGCCCCATCGTAGGCACGAGGTGGAGGTGCCTTCACCTTATGGCTCCCCACAGATTTTCCGTCATTGGCCACCGCTTTCACGAGCGTGGCGCAAGTATTCTCTAACATCTCGACCTTTCGGTGCAGATGATTGATCTCTTCCTCCCGATCATCGGGGATCGCAGCACCGATCGCTTGGATGCGGGTGTTCATCCCGTCCACCTTCGTCTCGAGTTCACAAACCGTCTTTTGCAACTCCTCGAGGCTCGCAACCATCCGCATAACGATGCTCTCGAGTTTGGGAAGCTTGACGTCGATTGTATCCTCTAAGGCATCCACTCGGTCCTCGATTGTTTCGCCCATTTTCTCGATCTCGATAAACAAATGCGGCTTGCAGACGCCCGTCCGAAGACCGGACTCTGATACCAAATGTCACGGTCCGGTACTTTTGCCGGATCGTGGCGCGCACCCTTGCCCGTCTCAAGGCAAGATGCAAGCGACAAGGAACTTCGAACTAGTGAAGAATCGCTCACTAGCACAATACTCGGGTCTCGGCAACACTCGACGGGATGCAACGAGAGCGTTAGGCTCTAGTGTTTGTCAGGCACTAGGCACTCGTAATCGGTCTCGGGTGTGTGAGTCGGGATCCTAGTGTCGATCCCACAAACACGGCTTGTTAGTAAAGTGAAGGCTAAGAGTCGTTCACAACAAAGCAACAACAAACAATACGAAGGCACAAGGTAGGAAGTAGATTTTCATTCACTAGTACTCCCTAAAGAGGGAAATATGATATTTACTAGCAGGAAACATTGAAATTACAAGTTTAGTGTAGAATAGCGATATACCTATTTATGGAAAAAAAAGCTATTCTAAAACTATGCTAGACTAAGAAATTACTTACTACAAATGTACAAGAAAAATGAAATTACATAAGTATAAATAAATCTAAGGGTTCGAGTGTGCGGATCATTACACTTAGCCTCTCAAGCCACTCTTTGATTACTTCACTGCTTTCCTGTTCATGGCGCTTTTCGGCATCATGAACACGAGCTCTAATGAGCCTTATGGTACCTTCAAGCTTCTCTAAGTCACGCCGTGCACCTAAACTTGATAGCACATCTTGAAGAGCATATCGTCCCAAGGACACCAATATTTTCTCGACAATGTTGAACCGGATACTCTCCGCCATTTTCACTTTGATTCACTCCCTTTTACGGCTACTCTCTTTACTCTGATCTTTAATTTTCAACTTTGGTGTTCTTGTTGACTGTAATATCATCAACTAGAATCTTATACTCTATATAATATGAATATCACCAATAATATCTTTAATATTCAACTTTGGTTGACCAACGGTTTCAAACCATGTGTCCAGCAAATGATATGCTGTTTCCTGTGAATTATTGATAAGTAAACAAACATTTTTCTTAGAGCTTTTTTTTTCTTTTTCTTAGAGCTGAGAATGTCAACTCCGGAGTAAACTATGGAGCCCTGCTTGTAAACAAGCATTCACACATGAATATAATATACTCCCTCCGTCTCAATCATTTGTTTGCCTTTGACTAAAATACCACGCAAACAAATAATTGGGACAAGGGGTGGGCATAATCCGGTCCAGAACGGAAAACTGGACCGGTCCGGAGCGGAACCGGAATTAAAAATTCCGGTCCGGCCCCAGTCCAACATTTTTAAAGATTCCGGTTTTCAGACCGGAATAAATTTTTTTTTTTTTTAAATATTATATAGAAAAACCAGTGTACGCCTACTTAATCCGGTCCAACCGGTCCGTTTTTTGGACCAGAATTTGAAAAGGAGGGTATGTAAAAATAATTCCGGTCCAACCGGTCTTGGACCGGAATTAAATCCGAAGTTTTTAATTCCGATCCGGTCCATTATTTTTTTGGATTCCGGTTCCGGTCTGGACCGGATTGGTGCCCAGCCCTAATTGGGACAAATGGAGCACTAAACAGTTCAGTACAGAGTATATGACAGAAATACAGTTAGTACTTACTACTTAGGAGGATTAAATAGGTAATGGTACTTACAGGGATGGTTGGTGCACGCTTTAGAATCGGCGTTGATAGCTGTATTTTTCCCATTAAAAAATAAGATAACTCCCCCCTCCGTGCAAGCCAATTCCATATGTTTCTTCAATATGAGTGAGGTGTATTTTAATTGAACATATGGAGGGAGTTCCATTCTGGGGCTTGAACGGAGGGAATACTATTTCAATTTCTGCAAATCAAAACCAAGGGGATCTGCTATTAGTTAAAGCAAATACAGTAAGGATAAGGAACAGGGAACAGGGATAGTAGATGCAGCGAGAAGAGCGTAAAAAATTTCCTCAGTTTTAAGTCATACAGAACATAATTTAATAAAACCTAGAACCAGCAGTTGATGCAGAATGCTATACACAAACACATTCCTTTCCACAGCTTCACTAAGAAAGTGCATTACTGTAAGGAAATTTATTACTCGAAATTGCTGTTGATGTACTGGTGTGCATTAGTACCTACTGAATTTTTTACTGTAACATAAGGCTGAAACTGAGAATGCACTTTAACAGATAAATAATACAGCAAAACAGAATTACCGCCGAGCAAACCGGTTATAGCTTCTCAACAGATTGCATACACACAACATGCAAAACATTTCCTATCTATGGTTTTACACTCGCTACCAAATAGTTCGTTTTTAACTAAGTTTTTGCAAAATAATCTGTTTTGATTGTTATTTTGTTGAACTCTATCAGAAAAAAAAAATGCAGCACCCCAATAAACTGTAGCTTACCATAGCCACATAAAAACAAAGTTTCTGCCCAGTGGGAATGTGTATTTTTTTGGCAGCTTTCTGCATTCAACAACTTGTTAACAATGTGGATATTGGCCTTCAACTCATCATTACACCTACGACTACCAGAAGAAATGAAATCTCCGCGATCAACCATGCTTCCCATGAGAAGTTTGGCTGCAACTGTATTGTAAGTGCTTCCTCGGCTTCACAGGTACAAGGTCATATATTCTTGAAATAAGAGGGGATCATGAAGGGAGATCACCATGAGTCCATGAGGTTTCCTTTGTTGATATTTAAGCCACTTACCCAAGCTCTCTCTTCATTGTGCGGCCAGATAGCTCTAAAGTAGACACGATTGCAGACTCACAATGGTTTCCTGTGCCTATGCGCCCCTCAAAGTCAATGTCAACCTACAAGGAGCACATCATTATCAATAAACCTGTATACAGCGGAATTGCTTGCTTTCTATTATAGGAATACCTTTTGCTACCGATATTGGTGTCAAGTTTCAGCATAACACTGAAATATCTAGATCAGCAGTGTTCCTAATGCATGTTGTGCAACGTGACGGAATCGCTTCTGATCCAGGTAATATATTTGATACAGACTCCGTACATTAATACATAGCATAAAGAGTGCAGAATAGATTACAAATGCCTTTCACTTTCATATTAGTATAAAAAATTAAGTATTAAAAGAAAATACTGCATACTCAATTCCTGAGATAAAAAAGTAAAACCCTAAAATTCTTCTTCATGTTCGAGCAGCTTGGTTATGGTTAAATCACATCAAGGTAGCAGATCTACTGGGGTATGTTCGATTGCAAATTAAGTCGGGTTAGTACACCTTGGGTCAGTTCTACCGGTCTATTTCCACCCAACATGAGATTTAGAACAAAATTCAGCACCTTAATAAACTGTAGCTTACCATGGCCACATCAAAAACAATGCTGCCTGTTCCTGCGCTTCACAAAGTCAATGTCAGCCTACATGGAGCACATCATTATCAACGTCAACTGAAGTACCAAGAGTCCAAGACTCTTTCCCTTTCGCTGACATCATTTCAAGAAAGCCAAGCAGAAACTTAAACCACACAGATGACTGAGATGAGTTATGGTCGATACAAACATCCAAAACGGTGTATATTGCCATATTAGCCAGCAGTTGAATCATTTTCGAGATGAAACCAAAAATAAGAGCAGCATAAAAGACAGTTATGAAAATATAACAGTTTAGCGCCTTAAGCTCATTCTTTTTGAAGAACCCTCCTCATGCATGATCTCCTCTGTATTTACAAACCGAAGGCATTGCAGTAGACAAAACATCTCAGGGTCACATAAACTTACAACACAAACATTGATAGCATGTTCAAACATAAGCGTACTTCTACTACAAAAAAGTATTACCAAATAAAGTACCGTATACTGAGATTTCAGAAACTATTACAACTTATAGATCCTCATTCCTCAGAGCCTGAACCAGTACACCTATCAAGGTATGGATGACTAGCTCACCTCCGTTTGGTGCAGGCAAATGCTTCTGCTCCTTACAACTCTAGCAAGTGCATACGCACTAACCAATGAAGGGAAGCAAACTATTTAGCCCTTGTAAGTCGGTGGACACACCCTACAACAATGCGGCTACCAGAAAGAACAACCGCAGTTATAATGTCGTAGCTAAAAACAGCTACACAGGATTCAATAGTTTTCTTAGCATAGTTCATTCTATAAAGTAGCACTATATAACAAAATCAGTTTCTAGAAAGACACATCAAGAACATTGCAATCTTTTGGGGCAAATATTTATTAAAACTCTCTCCAACATACATACAAGCACCACTTACTCAACTTGACAAAAACTATTAACATCTACAGATCTACTTGAGTGATAAACAACCGTACACAGCTCCAAGCAGTCAATTTGTTTACGGAGGACAATTGATAAACCTGTACACAGCAGAACAAATACATTTGCTCAAGTTATATCATAGGAATATTTGCTACAGAGATTGATGTGCATAACAGCAGCAAAGAAAACATACGGAAATACACCATTGTCTGAAATAACAGCAGAATCTGAAATATGGAAATCAGCCGTGTTCCTAATTCATGTTGTGCAGCAATGAGAAACACGGTGGAATCATTGTTGATCAAAGTAATTCGTCAGGCCACTGTTAACAAGAAACCGAAAAGTTTAATACATATATGAGGTGTCATGAGCATCAAATTCCAGTATACGTCATAAAAATAATAAATACGAAGTATTACTGTATTAGTGTACTTATTAGCAGCTATTATAGTTATATATATATATAATCCAATCACACTTATATTATGCCAATATGCCTGGTGAACTTTAGGGTCAATTTTGACAAATTATCTCGTGTTCACAACCGGAAAGCTGTACAACTTTCCAAAAATAATAAAATGAAAATATTACGGTAGTTTTGAATTTGATTAATCACTATTAAGAATATTAAATTTCGATTCAGTCACAGTAAAATCGTGACGAATATCTAAAATGATTATGTAACCAATTGTAATGTACATCTACAAATATCTTGTAAAGAACAGTATAACAAGTGATGGAAAGAAATTTGGAAATAAAAATCAATACTCAATAACGTTTGAGGATCACTTACAAGTTACGAATAATATTACAAAGAAGCAATATGCTTACAAACAATATAGAGAGATGCACACCTGGAGGATGTCATGGCTACCAATTGTAACGAAAAGAAACATCGGGAATGTGTCGAATTAATGGCCAGTCTTCGCCATCTGGCTGCTGACATCTTTTCTCCAGGTCTGGGCAATCATGTATTTTAAGTCTCTTTAGAGATGTAAGGCCACATAGTGACTCCGGAAGTGATATCAATTTCTGGCATTTATAAATCTCAAGCCTACGAAGCTGGGAGAGGCGACCGATTTGCTGAGGAAGCTCTGTCAAATTTGGAAGATCAATAATAATCAAATGCTGAAGCATACTTAAGCAACTAATCCCATGAGGGAGTAACTCCAGTCTAGAAACATCTGATAAACATAAGGTACGGAGGCCCTTAAAGCCACCCCAAGCGCTTATGCCGTCAGTATCATCCCATGCATCCAGATCATGGCACTCTTCGATTATCAATTCTTCAAGGGCATATAGGCACTGAATCCCATCAGAAATGTTTCTGAGGCTGCCACAACCCTTTATAAAAAGTTTCTTGATTAAGTACTGATGTCTCAGGTTCAATCTTATAATTGGTTCAATGGATTCCATGCTCAAAGATCTTAATGTGGGAGTTGATGAAGTCGAGGACAGTGATGCTAAAATAGATTTCAATAGCTTCCCATGGGTATAAAGCACAGTCAATGACTCAAGGTGTGGCGTAGAGGGCAATGATGTCAACTTGCGGCACCGTACTATCCTAAGTGTTCTAAGCCGAGGGAAGACATAACAATGCCGTAGTTGGAGACTGTCCCCTGGTTCCGCTTTTGACCACCTCTTCAGTTCTTGCATAGTCTCTAGTGTCAAAGACTCCAAGACTGGAAAATATGCTTCACCACTGACCCTAATATAGTCAGCTTCCACATACTCCAAGGCTTTAAGTCCTTCAAATTTAAGACACTTGAGAAGAGGAAGCTGGCTGAAGAGTGGTAGAGCTTGACAACTATCACATTGTTGGATACAAATATTGGCAAGTTTAGGTAAGTCATACAACATGTCACGAGGAAAACTATTTCCTAGTAGTCCTGAAAAACACAGTTCTTTAAGACTTGGGGGTAAATGCAAGGACTCAAACAACAACTCCTCGTCTTGACTAGCAACTGCTGGTTGGGTTCCTTGGTACTGAAAGCAGAATGAGACTGAGGTTAACTGTTTCTTGTCTTTTAATTTGGCAGCCTGCGCTTCAAGCACAGTGTTTGTACGCCATCTGCGGCATTCAATTTCCAAACTACCCCTGAGATTTAAGTCAGCCAGTGTGTCTAAACCATTGTTCTGGCCTACTATAAATCTATTCAACTCTCGAAGAGACTTCATTCTTCCAAAATTATGAGGTAAATCAGCGAAAGGGCATTCCTCAATTCCAAGGTGTCTGAGGTTTGCCAGTTTAGTAAAACCTACAGGCAACTTTTTAAGGGCTTCACAATAGTCTAAATTTAGTGTTTCCAGGTTATAAAGCCTTGTAATGCCAATAGGAAGGAATTGAATAGGACTATAAGAGAGATTAAGATACCTTAAATGTGTCAGTCTATTTATTGAATCTGGTACTACCTTAATCATGGAGCTCTCCAGAGCACGCAAGGATCGGAACCTCAAAATCCCTCTAAATGTTGATTCTGGTGAGCTATAATTTTCCAACAATAAAGTCCGTAAATTTTTTGCTCCAAGCAAGGATTGTGGGGCATCACGTAACTGTGCTCTAGCGCAAAAATTGACATGTGTAACTCTACTTGTGAGCTTTACCCCTAACCTGTCCACTATGCTGCACTGGTCGCCTGCTACGTGTTGCGCCAAATCATGCACTAAGTCGTGCATTTTGACGTTTATAACGTCACTAGTTTCAAAGTCTTCAACATCCTGAAAAAAATTCCTTCTTAACAACTCAAGAAAGTACTGATCCCCAACATCCTCCATGCTAAGACTTTCATCTATTGGCTCGACATATCCTTGGGCAATCCACAAACGAACGAGTTCAGTGCTCTCAAACTCATAGTCCTTTGGAAATAAGGAACAATAAGCAAAGCACCGTTTCAATGCAGGTGGTAAGTAATCATAACTTAGCTTCAACACGGGCATGATATCGTTAAGATCTATAAGCTTTGCCTTCAAAAGTTGAGCATCCCTAAATAGTTCCCACTCTTTCTCAGTTTGTTTCGAGTATAGTAGGCTTCCAACAACCCTGATAGCCAAAGGAACGTTTCCACAATTTTTAACGATCTCACCGCCAATTCGCACCAAATTAGGATTACTCTCTTCTTGACCCTTTTTAAATGCTAACATCTTGAAAAGATTCCACGAGTCTTCTGGTGTTAGAAGTCCCAATTTGTAGGCTTCAGGAACTGTTCCTACAATGGTTGCAACCACATCAGATCGTGTAGTTACAATAATTTTACTTCCGCGATTACCACATTGCAACAAGCTCAAGAGATCCAGCCACCTATCACGACTTTCATCCCATATATCATCCAGCACAAGCAGAAATTTTTTACCCTTAACTGCTGTTCTAATTTGTGACTGAACTTGTTCCCTTGAAACACCCTGACAACTCATTTCAGTTAAGGCGCTCAAAATTTTTCCTAAAATTTCATTCTGATCATTAATTTGAGGTACACAAGCCCATCTAGCAAGATCAAAATGCTCTTCAACCCTTTCGTCGTTAAAAACCAATTGAGCAAGGGTTGTTTTCCCTAAACCGCCAAAACCTACAATGGGTATCACAGTAACACTCTCTTCAGCGTACTTTGGATCAACAAGCATATCAAGGATGTTGTTTTTGTCATTTTTCCTACCAATGACACTTTCTGTCTGAACAAAAGAGATTGTTTCTCTTTTCACTACCAAACGGCTAATTGGCTGTTGATCTGTAGTAAGACATACACTGAAGTTCAATCCCTCCATTTCCGACTTAAGGTCATCAAGTTCTTCCCTAATAGATTTGATCTCTTGAACCATTTTCCTATTGAAACCAAAAGGGTTTGAGCGTGAGAATGCAACGCGTACCTTGTGTGCCAGTTTGCTTCTATTGGCTCGCTGTTCACGGCAGCTAATGGTGTACACATCATCAAGCAAATCTTCAGCACAATAAAGCACTTGCCTTAGCCTTCCAAGCCACTCTTTGATCACTTCACTACTTTCCTGTTCACGACGCTTCTCAGCATCATGAACACGAGCTTGAATGAACCTTATGGTGCCTTCAAGCTTCTCTAAGTCACGCCGTGCACCCCAACTAGATATTAGATCTTGAAGAGCATGTTGGCCCAATGATATCAATATTTTCTCAACAATGTTGAACAGGATACTCTCCGCCATTTTCGGGTTTTATCACTCCCTTTTACTATTACTCTCTTTGCAATGGCAGAACTTTAGTATTCAGCTTTGGTGCCTTCTTTCCTGTAAAGTTCCGAGTTAGATATATATTAATTCGTCTTAGGATGCTTGACCAATGTTTCAATCAAAGCGCTCTAATATTAAACAAACATTTCCGTATGTGAACTTGTTTAGTACTTTTTTATGCCGTGGAGCCGTGCTAATAAAGAAACACGCGCAAAATCATACACTCAGTATATATTAAGTAACAGCAAATAGTCTGATAACACAGTACTACAGGTAATTAAATAAGGTAACGATAATACCAAAGCGAGACTCGGCCTATCGTGAAAGAGTACTTTTGGCCCGTAAACTATGGAATCCCTTGAACAATCACCTAATTACTAAACCATTAACAATGTACTACTGGAACCATCAGATTTGCATTATGTTGAGTGTTGACACGAATCAGTTGGCCCAATTCTTTACAGAAAAGCGCGTTCCTCACCATTTAAAAGGACCGGAGCCATTCAGCCATTCTATAGGCACATATAGGTCAACAATAACACCAAAGTCTTAGTTCTGTATACGGGTGCTCAACCAGCCCTTAAAAATAGGTCTGATTAAAGCTCAGCTCAAACTCGATCAAACTAATCTCGACTCTGAACAGTACTTACCTGAACTAAGACTAGATCAAGTCCGATTTTAAATGCCTACGTGGCTACGTCCATTTCAAACTCCCCCTACTCGAAAACAGATTGACTCGATTGCACTCCTCGTCTCATGTGTGCCCCACGACAAGTACTACATTCATCCCAAACATTTGTTCACCCCTCACAAAAAAAAAAAAGGTAAACAAATGAATTGGACAGGGAATACGCAACAATTTTTTAGATTAAAACCCTATCAAGCCTAACAATCTAATTTCAATCAATCAAAATGAAATATAAATACTATAATTATAAACTATGTTACTCCGACTTCTCATATTTAATTTCATACCCGTGTTGAAAATTTGACACTCGGACAGGCTATAAGCACTAGGACACCGCCTATCTAGCTAAATAAAATATTTTTCGTTGACGTTAATCAATTTCCAGTACGTACCTTCAATGTGGGTTGCGAATTGGAGTATGAAGCTCCGGCATTTCGCGGGTAAACGGATAAAATTCACATTTGCGGTAACTTGACCCGCCATTTTCTAGGTTTACGGTGAAGTGTTTGGGAAGTTGGGGGAATTTTGGGGGTTAAATCCCAGTAGGACAGTATCAAATTAATGAGTCAAGATCATCTCCATTTCCTAAAAAGAAATGGAGAGACCATTTTCTATCAACGGATCGGATTGCATGCTGCTAATATCGAACGGTTCAAGATTTATGTAAGGAAATAAAGGTTTAATAGGGTGTAGAGAGAAAAATATTATTAAATAGATTGTGAGATGAAATGGAGAGAATCCTAATTACAAATTAATTGATTTTTTTTGGTCGGTTCAAAATTAGGTCAGAACTCCGGATCATACGTCCCCTAACTTACCAAAGTTCGTTCGGCTTGGGGTAAGTAATTTTTGCTTTGAGCTCGAAAGAAAAGAAAAGAAAAAAAAAATTGTGCGGGAGCGTCGATATCTCGGGCTGGGCCCTTGCTGCATCGGTGTCTATGATCCATACATCTATACCCATTTACCTTTTTAGAGGTCAAAATATTGAAACTTTGACCATAAATAGATCATATAAAATATAATAATTTATAGCATGATATTTACGTAGTTACATTGGCTATAAAAAAATCTTTCATAAAAAATATTTTTAACCGAAACAAATAATGTATAAGTGGTTAAAATGCCGATCAAAGCGTCGCCTGGGAAACCGTGTATAAAATAAATGGGTAAAACAATAAGATGTGGAGCGAGTACTATATTATATGGACACTTAAAGAGTTAAAGATGGCATTTCACCTTTAACCTATCGACATGGGACATGGCACCCTAACAATGAAGTCCGTGAATTTGAAGAAAAATATCACCACTTTCTTATGTAGCTACAAGTTATTACCATTCAAAGTTTCATCGGTCAAAAATATGAACTGACCATGCGAGTTTAGAAAACGTTTAATTTTTCAAGCCAAGAAGTAGTATTATGTTGCACCTTGCCCTAACCTTTAATCATGAATTTTTCAAGCTAGGTGTACTTCCCACAAATTACGGGGTAGGGTTTTAGGTAATTAAGAATACTAATTAACATAAAATGTTAAAAGAATTAAAACTGAGTCTATAAGACTCAAAACGAGCATTCAGTATGATCCTTACTGAGCGCGACTGATTTGCGTGCTGATATTGCAAATCTTATGGCTCCGGCCTCAGAAGTATGAATACATTTTTGTTAGATAATTTCGTAGATAATGGTATAACGAAAAAAATTCAGTACTAAGATTAGAATCCTACTTGCAAAAGAATCCATATGAAAAGAATGACAGTTATGACACCATATTCAGTACAAACTACAAACAGTACTGCAAAATTGCATTACTGCAAGAAGCTAATAGATCAAAAAACATGTACTCCGTACACTGTATTTAAATTAATCAAAGGATTTATGGTCAGTCAATGATTTTCCTCAAAGAACAGTAATTCTGATAAAAAAACATGTACTTCACTACTCCGTACACTGTATTTAATTAATCAAAAAACAGTTCAAACAGTAAACCTGACAAAGCAAAGTTTTTATCCATCCAGAATTCAATGCTTAAAAGAAAGAGTACTAAGTACATTATATTTTAGGTCACTTACCTGAAGCATCTATCTCTTCACTGCAAGGCCAGAGCTTTAGAATGGACACTCTCGCAGACTCGCCATCCTTTCCTGTGCCTATACACTCCCCAAAGTCAATGTCAACCTACATGGAGCACATCATTACGAATAACCTGCATACAGCGGAACAAATACATTTGCTTGTTTTCTATTATAGGAATATTTTTGCTACAGAAATTGCTGTCAAGTTTCAGTATAACAGCTAAAGAGCTGAGAAACATTTCACCCAGAAATGAGAAATACACCATCGTCTGAAATACCTGCAGAAACTGAAATATCTAATACAACGGTGTTCCTAATGCAGTAATGCATGTTGTGCAGCCATAAGAAACATGACGGAATCACTGCTGATCCAAAATTGATATTTGAGACATGCATTAAATACATAAGGAAACATAAAGAATCCAGAATAGATTTACAAATACCTTACACTTTCATTTTAGTAAAAAAAATTAAGAATTAAAAGAAAATACTGCATACCCAACTCCCAAAAAATAAAAGTAAACCCTAAAATTTCACCATCTTCCAAGGCGGACTAGTAGGTGTCACCGTGTCAATACTCTACATAGACCCCCTGAGAAATGATTTTGTAACAAAAGGTGTAACCTTTTCATGTCGATACGCTTCCAAACAAACAGCTCCACGGATTTCCAATTGAAAGCGATAAATAGAGATGCATACCTACAAGATGCAGACTTGCAGAAGCTACAACTAGAAAAAATCAAAGGAAATAGTAAAAATGTGTTGAATTAGTGGCCAATCTTCGCCATCTGGCTGCTAATATCTTTTCTCCAGGTCTGGGCATTTATATATCATAAGCTTTTGAAAAGACTCGAGGTCACAAAGTGACCCTGAAAGTGATGTCAATTTCGGACAGCAAAAGAACTTAAGACTTTGAAGCCGAGATAGGCAGCCAATTTGCCGGGAAGCTCTGTCAAATTTAGAAGATCGGAAATTGATAAACAGTGAAGCGTACTTAAGCAACCAATCTTATGAGGGAGTAACTCCAGTTTGGAAATGCCTGATAAGTGCAAGTAACGAAGGCTATTCATGCCTTCCCAAGCGCTTATGCCATCAATCTCATCCCATCCATCCAAATCTTCGCAGTTACCGATTGTCAATTTTTCAAGGGTCGGGAGGCACTGAATCCCATCATCATAAATGTTTCTCAGGCTGCTGCAATCCTTTATAACAATTTTCTTGATTAAGTACTGATATCTCAGATTCAAGCTTATTATTGGTCCAATGGATGCCATGTGCAAATATCTTAAGGTGGGAGTTGATGAAGGCGAGGAACGTAATGCTAGAATAGAATTCAGTAGTTCACCATGAATATTACGCACAGTCAATGACTCAAGCAGTGGCATAAGAGGCAGTGTCATCAACTTACGGCAGCATAATATCTGAACCTCTCTAAGCCGAGGAAAGGCATAACGCTCACCTAGTTGGATATCGTCCTCTTGTTCCAATTTTGACCACCTCTTCAGTTCTTGCATAGTCTTCAGCGTTAAAGACTCAAAGGCCGGAAAATATACATCATCACTGACTCCAACATCGTCACCTTCTACATACTCCAAGGCTTTAAGCTCTTCAAGGGAAAGATCCTTGAGAAGAGGAAGCCAGCTGAAGAGTGGCAGAGCTTGACAACTATCACACTGTTGGATATTCACTTTGACAAGTTTAGGTAACTCGTATAACAACCTTTGAGGGATACGGTTTCCTAGAAGTCCATAAAAATGCAGATCTTTAAGACTTGGTGGTAGATGCAAAGACTCCAACAACAACAACTCATCTTGAGCATCAACCGCTGGTTGGTCCCCTTGGTAACAAAAGCAAAATGAGACTGAGGTCAACTGCTTTTTTTCTTTTAAATTGGCAAGCTGTGCCTCAATCACAGTGTTTGCACGCCTTCTGTGATATTCAATACTCAATCGACCCCTGAGATTTAAGTCGCCCATATTAACCGTATTTCCTAAACTTAGGAAATATTTTCTCAAATCTTTGTATATTGTTAATATAGCATATCATATATCTTGTAATATAGTTCTTACCTTATTTTGCACATATTGTAACCTATATAAACCATGTATCATCAAGCTTTGTGAATACAACTTATTACATTCATAAATCATAAGTTTTACATGGTATCAAAAGTCACAAATCGATCCAACCCTAACCTTCGACCTAAACCCCTCTCGTTCAAACGCCGCAACTCTTCATCATCCATCACCCTTCCGTCAATTGTCATGGCAGGAAACCTCAACCATAACGACACTGTCGTACCAAACCCTCATGAATCGTCAAAACCATTAACATCGCTTAACCTCAACCATTGTGTTAAGCTTAACCCGCTTAACTACACCGCGTGGCGTTTCCAACTCACCAATATACTATTCGGTTTCAGCCTTCTTGGCTTCGTAACCGGAACTGATCAACCACCAAAAGAAACCATCACAGACGATAAAAACGTCCAACAACCAAACCCGTCCTATTTGACATGGCTCAAACAGGATGGACTAATTCTTGGTGCCCTCATGGGTACCTTGTCTTCTGCCTTACAACCTTTAATAGTAAGAGCGAAAACCGCGAAGGAAGCATGGGATATCCTTGCTTCCACCTACGCAAACCCCTCTCGGGCACATATTATGCAATTAAAAGAACGCTTCGATTCCATAACCAAAACCACAGAACAAACCGTCTCAGACTACATGAACTCTATCAAAGTTTGTGTCGACCAATTAGCTCTTATGGGTAAAATTCTTGACCCGGAAGATGTTATTGCCCAAGTCCTTAAAGGTCTCGATTATGAAGCCTTTAAACCCGTCATTACCACCGTCCGTGCCCGCGATACACCAATATCTTTCGAGGCCCTACATGAAAAATTGCTACAGCATGAACTACTTAGCAAACACGACAATCCAACCACTCCATCTCACTTTACACCATCCGCCAACCCCGCATATCGACATCACCACCAACAACGTAACACTTCTCGTTCCTCAACCACACCCACCTTCCACCAATCTGCCAACAACTATCACCAATCGGCCACCACTTATCATCCACCAAACCCTCAGTACCAACAAAACAACCAGTCCACTCCTCGCCCCTTCAAAGGTCGATGCCAATGGTGTCGCGAAGTGGGTCATGTCATCGCAAATTGCGCGCTTTTCCGGAAACTCTTTCCCAATATCACGTTCCCTGAACCTACCTACCGTCAACACAATACTCAACCGCAAGCACATATTGCCAATTATGGCAACTCGTCTTATGCACCCATCGCCCCTACCAATTCGCCATTCACCAACACCAATCCAAACCCCAACTTTTTATTCGACAGTGGCGCATCGCACCATTTAACTCACGATTTGGACACCCTCGCTTTTCACTCTCCCTACGATGGTCTCGATGACCTCATCATAGGAGATGGCTCGGCTCTCTAAATCACCAATACAGGTTCGTTTACGATGCACAATCTTCACTTTAAGCATGTCCTTCATGTTCCAAAAATTTCGCGTAACATAATCTCGATTTCTAAGTTATGCTATGACAATAATGCATATGTCCTATTTACTGACAATTGTTTCTTTGTAAAGGATCGTCGAACCCAGAAAACCCTTCTCCAGGGCCGAGCAACCAAGGGAGTGTATGAATGGCAACCACCCCCCGTCGTCAATCAAGCCGCGCTTCATCCTAGAGGAACCACGCCTCCTTCGTGGAAAGGAACCACGCCTCTTTCGTGGCACCATAAGTTAGGTCATCCAACATACGATGTAACCAAACTTATCAATAAAAATTTATCTTTTTGCATTCCTAATTTTGATCATTGTGATTCCTGTTGTGTTTCGAAAAGCACGAAATTACCCTTTTCTGCTTCGTCATTCACCTCGCACGCACCGTTGGACTTACTTTTTTCTGATCTTTGGACTAGTCCGGTTCTCTCCTACGACCATTATAAATACTACGTCGTTTTCGTAGACCACTATACTAAATATGTATGGCTATACCCTCTAAAACGTAAGTCCGAGACCACTACAATTTTTATGCAATTTAAAGCCTTAGTCGAAAAGTATTTCAATAGACCCATACGACGATTTTTTAGTGACAATGGTGGAGAGTACGTGAAGCTAAACCAATCACTTCTCACTGAAGGTATCTCGCACAGTACTAGTCCTCCACATACACCGGAACACAATGGCTACGCCGAACGACGACATCGCCACATCGTCGAAACCGGCCTTGCATTATTAAATCATGCCGGCCTACCCACAACCTATTGGCCTCTCGCCTTTTGTACTGCTACTTACTTAATTAATCGTCTTCCCACAAAAGGGCTGGGAGGAGACTCACCTTATTTTAAATTACATAAAACTCAACCAAATTATAATAAATTGCATAATTTCGGGAGCTTATGCTATCCATGGCTCCGACCATACGCGACACATAAATTAGACAACCGCTCGATTGCATGTATTTTTGTAGGTTATTCAAATACGCAAAGTGCTTATCACTGCTTAGACCCTAAGACCCATCGCATTTACACTTCTCGACATGTCAAATTTTGCGACGATATCTACCCATTTCGAGCCCTTGCTTCGCAACCTACTCTTTCTCCATCCATCGCCACTGATGATTGGTGTACACTTCACATTCCTCTACTTCCTCCTCCGACATCCACTGTCACTACAGTCCTGGGAACACCCACCACCACGACACCCACTCTTCCTGTCAAACCACCAATTACCCAAGTCTACGCTCGTCGTCCTCAACCCTCGCTCACTGCTTCAACCCACAAACAACCCCCTCCTAACCCCCCTTCCTCTTCCCCTGCACCCATCCAACCCGACCCCAAGCCACGTAAAAGTACACTCCCACCACCACCTAAGACTATTGTCACTCGCCTCACCAATGGGATTAGAAAACCGAACCCAAATTACAGCAACAATCACGCTCAAGCTTCCTCCACCAACGACATACTACCGAATACAGTCAAGCAGGCACTTGTTCTCCCTCAATGGCGTCACGCTATGCAAGCAGAATATGATGCGCTTGAGCGAAATCAAACGTGGAATCTTGTTCCACGCACCACCTCACAAAATGTTATAGGCTGCAAATGGGTTTACCGAAATAAATTTAATCCCGATGGTACCCTTAAGCAACACAAAGCTCGTCTGGTTGCTAAGGGATTTCATCAACGACCTGGTATTGATTTCACCGAAACCTTTAGTCTTGTCATTAAACCAACTACAGTTCGTCTTATCCTATCCTTCGCTGTCACTAACTCGTGGTCTCTTAGACAATTAGATGTTAATAACGCGTTCCTTCAAGGGACACTCATCGATGATGTCTTTATGACTCAACCCCCTGGTTTTGTGAATCAAACAAAAATAGATTATGTTTGCAAATTAAATAAAGCGATTTATGGCTTAAAACAAGCTCCACACGCTTGGTACACCGAATTAACCTCTTACCTCCTGTCCTATGGTTTTAAACAGTCTATATCTGACTCCTCGTTATTTATTCTACACACCAAAGATACCTTTATTTACATGCTTGTCTACGTCGATGACATTATCGTCACTGGACCGCACCCCACTCAACTTCGTTCCTTTATTGACAAACTATCGCAACGCTTTTCCCTCAAAGACCTCGGACCCTTATCTTATTTTTTAGGCATTGAAGTCACTCACAACTCACATGGTCTTCATCTCAACCAATCAAAGTACATTTTTGACCTCCTCACCAAGTTCAAAATGATAGACGCAAAACCTAATACTACACCAATGGCTACCTCCCCCACCTTAGCTCGTGAAGACCACCTACCTATCAAAGACCACTCTGAGTATCGTGCTATTGTTGGCAGCCTTTAGTACCTCTCTCTTACAAGACCCGACATTGCCTTTGCTATCAACCGTCTAGCTCAATTCTTGCACCATCCCACTGCCACTCACTGGACTGCCCTAAAACGTCTCCTGCGTTATCTGCAAGGAACTCAAACCATTGGCCTTCAGTTGTACCACACTTCCCCCTCTCGCCTTCATGCCTTTTGTGATGCAGACCATGCCGGTGATAAGGACACCTATGTTTCCACCACCGGCTATATCATCTATCTCGGACGGAATCCCATCTCCTGGTCATCCAAGAAGCAACATGGCCTTGCTCTCTCCACTACCGAAGCTGAATTTCGCGCCGTTGCTTCCGTCACTACCGAGACACTATGGCTCCGTAACCTTCTCCACTAGCTCCATATCTCCGTCACCAACCCTCCAGCAATCTTCTGTGACAACATCTCCGCTACACTCTATGCCAGAAACCCGGTCTTTCACTCTCGCATGAAGCACATGGCCCTTTCCTTCCACTTCGTCAAACAACAGCTGCTTCATGGTCACATTCGCATTCAACACGTTGCAAGCAAAGATCAGTTGGCCGATATTCTCACCAAACCACTTCACAAGACCCACTACCTCGACCTTCGTTCCAAGATTGGCCTTACCCCTCGGACGTCCATCTTGCGGGGGCGTATTAACCGTATTTCCTAAACTTAGGAAATATTTTCTCAAATCTTTGTATATTGTTAATATAGCATATCATATATCTTGTAATATAGTTCTTACCTTATTTTGCACATATTGTAACCTATATAAACCATGTATCATCAAGCTTTGTGAATACAACTTATTACATTCATAAATCATAAGTTTTACAGCCCAGTGTGTCTAAACCGTTGTTCTGGCCAAATTAGGGGGCATATCACTTAGAGGGCAGTCCTTAATTCCAAGGTGTCTGAGGTTCACCAACTTAGTAAAATCTCCAGGCAACTCCTTAAGCATCATACAATAATTCAAATATAGTGTTCTCAGGTTGTCTAGCTTCGTGAAGCCAATAGGAAGAAATTCAAAATGGCTACCTGAGAGATTAAGATACCTTAGATGTATCAACCTATTTAATGAATGTGGCCCTAAAGCAAAGCATAAGGTCTCCAGAGCACGCAACGATCTGAACCCAATAACCACCCTTTCAAGGATTGTGGGGCATCGCTCAATTCTCTATCTGGACAAAAATTGACATGTGTAAGTCTACAAAGGACCTCCACTCCCAGCCTGTCAACTATACTGCATTCTTCACCAGCTACATGTTGAGCCAAATCACGCACTAAGTCGTGCATTTTGCAGCGTATAACGTCAGTAGTATCATGTTCCTTAACATCCTGAAAAAGATTCCTTCTTAGCAACTCGAGAAGGTATTGATCCCCAACATCCTCAATGCTAAGACTTTCCTCTAATGGCTCGACATATCCTTGCGCCATCCACAAACGAACAAGTTTAATGTTTATAAACTCATAACCTTTTGGGAATAATGAAATAAGCAAAGCACCGTTTCAACATTGATGGTAAGTAATCATAACTTAGCTTCAACACGGGCATGATATCGTTAAGATCTATGACCTTTGCCTTCGAGAGTTGAGCATCCCTAAAAAGTTCCCACTCTTTCTCGGTGTGTTTTGAGTATAGAAGGCTTCCAACAACCCTGATAGCTAAGGGAACATTTCCACAATTTCCCACTATTTCTTTACCAATTTGAGTAAATTGAGATTGCTCTCCTCTTGTGTTAGAAGTCCCAATTTGTAGGGTTCGGAAATTGTGCCTACAATGTTTGCAACCACACCAGATCGTGTAGTACAATTATTTTACTTCCGCAATCACCACATTGCAAAAAGCTTAAGAGAACAAGCCACCTATCACGACTTTCATCCCAAATGTCATCCATCACAAGAAAGAACTTTTTATCTTTAAGTGCTACTCTAATTTTTGACTGAATCTCTTCCATTGAAAGACCCTGATAACTCGCACCAGTCAAGGCGCTCATAATTTTTCCTAGAACTTGATTTTGATCATTGATTTCAGGTACACACGCCCATTTAGCAAGATCGAAATGCTCTTGAACCCTTTCATCATTAAAAACCAATTGAGCAAGAGTTGTTTTCCCAAAACCACCAAAACCCATTATGGGTATCACAGTAACATTCTCTTCAGCATACTTGGGATCAAAAAGCATTTCAAGGATATTTTTTTTGTCACTATCTCTACCGATGACAGTGTTTGTTTGAACAAAAGAGATCGTTTCCCTTTCAACTACCAAACGGCTAATTGGCTCTCGATCTGTAATACATACCCTTAAGTTCAAACTATCCTTTTCGGATTTAAGATCGTCAAGTTCCTCCCTAATAGATTTGATCTCTTGAGCCATTTTCCTATTGAAGCCAAAAAGGTTTGAGCGTGAGAATGCAGCGCGAGCCTGGTGGGGCAGTTTGCTTCTACTGGCACGCTGTTCGCGACAGCTAATGATGTAGACTTCATCAAACAAATCATCAGCACGGTAAAGTACTTGCCTTAGTCTCCCAAGCCACTCTTTGTCTCTTTGATTACTTCACTACTCTCCTGTTCATGACGCCTTTCAGCATCCTGAACACGAGCTCGAATGAACCTAATGGTACCTTCAAGCTTCTTTAAGTCGCGCCGTGCACCCCAATAAGATACGACATCTTGAAGAGCATGTTGGCCCAAGGATACCAATATTTTCTCAACAATGTTGAACAGGATACTCTCCGCCATTCTCGGGTTTTATCACTCCCTTTTAGTATTACTCTCTTTGCAATGGCAGAACTTTAGTATTCAGCTTTGGTGCCTTCTTTCCTGTAAAAGTCCGAATTAGATATATATTAATTCGTCTTAGGATGCTTGACCAATGGTTCAATCAAAGCGCTCTAATATTTAAACAAACATTTTCCGTATGTGAAAATGTGTACTTTTTATGCCTTGCGAATAAACAAACATGCACAAAATCATATACTCTCGGCAAATAGTCTGATAAGAGTAATACGGGTAATTAAATAAGGGTAACCATACTTCCAAAGCGAGACTCGACCTATCGTGGCAGAGTACTTTTGGCCCGTAGAATAACGGAATCCCTTAAACAATCACCTAAATACTACGGAGGAGTATAGTATTTGATGGATCCAGTACGTATAATGCAAATTTGATGGATCCAGAACGTAGTACTACGCTACGTACTGGATCCATCAAATACTATAAAATTGCAAGGTTAACTCGATTAAAAAGGAACAATCTTGAGCTCGAACTATAAATTTCGACTAGACAAAGTCCGAGTGCAAATTTCTGCGTCCATTTCAAACTCGCCTCAACTCGGAATCAGATTGACTCAATTTCTGCGTACATTCGTTTTAATCATTTATTTACCTTTTGATTAAGATAGCACTCATAAAAAGGTAAACAAATGAATGGGACGGGGAGGACCAACAATTTTCTAGATTAAAACCCTATCAAGCCTAAAAATCTAATTGCAATCAATCACGATGAAATATAGTTATAAACTACTGTATGTTACTCCGACTTCTCATATATAATTTCTAAATTTCATACTCGTGTTGGAAACCCGACTGTAACAACAAATTTGTGTTAAATCTGCAATAAAAGATAAAACACAAATAGAATGCAACAAAGTAATGATTTTATTAATTCAAATGATTTCGGGTACAATCTACTAGTTATTCTACTGATTCGATTTCCGCAATTTGAATGAATAGGAGGGTCTTGATTTGACGACTTGGTTCTCCCGTGACGATTTTGATTTGTTTCTCTTCAACTGACTGCAATGGATGCTTAACGTCGGGTCAAAGAGTAGTTTAATATTCAAATCTAGATGATTAGAAATAAATGTCTTTTCTTCTCTTGTTTTCTCTTGGGAGAGAATTTTGTGGAGAGGTAAAATGTATTTCCTTTTCTCTTACTTTCTCTTAGAAGAGATTTTTTAGTAAAGAGAGTTTTGTTGGAAGATTTTATTTGGAGTGTATTTTGTGAAAATGTGGTGATTTTGGTGATTATTGAGATTAGTCCTTAATAAGAGTGTTTTACTCTCTATTTATAAGAACTTTGTTTTTTTTTTATCTCTTCTTTGTTTTCCCGTCCTCGGTAAGCATTAAGCAAGCAACCAATTTCCATTCATTTCTCGTTGACTCCTTGGCTCACGCTAGTCTTCTCCTTTTAGTGGAACCAAATGCCATTCCGTTATTGACTCGGTATTTTGTTTATTTTCTGTTGGCCAAAAACCACATTATCTACAATTAGTCTTGCTGAAGACGGGTCGGAGCAAGTGACGGATAATGCCACTCACAAAACGAATAGGGGGGACAAGGTGGGGGCACGCCCATGTGCTTCCCTCTCTCCTCTATTTGGGTCATTTGTGAGGGAAAATGGTATCCGTCACTCCAAAGTGACGGATACGTGCCGTCACAAATGAGATTTTGTGCATTATCTATACATGCATGCATGGCCCACCATCCCAATGCATAGCCTTCGATTTCTTTGAGAAATTATGGGCTTGTCGTGCTTATTGAGTCCAATTTGGACTTAGCACTATTATTTTCGGACTTATCATTTATGCCCCATACTTCGTATCGTATTAGATATATAGCACAATCCATTTTCCGATTGAACCGATTTTATATCTTGACAAGATGGACTAAATACCGTATATTTGTTCGGGCTAAAATCCTCTGACCCATTTCTCAAACGATAAAATTTCACATAAGTCAATATTTGACCTTGACCCTATTTTAAAAATGTAAGACACATTTTTATGTCTACAAATTTGCCCCCTCGGGATTGAATCACGTACACGAATCTGAGTGTTTAAGCGTGAGTCGGTCCCGATATTTTACTTTTGCAGCGCCGCAGGTCCATTTTAACGGAGCCTTTCCATTTTGCGGGTATACAACTACTTCTGCAAGTGATAGAATTTGTCGTCATTGGATAATTTGATGCAACTGGGAAATATCTTTTTCAAGATAAAGTTTAGTAGTCTTTCATGCCTACTCAAACTCTTCATAGTAAACCCACCAATTACTATAAAAGAAACCATGAGCTGCGCAATTTTTATTCCACTTCATCACTCAACCTATCACCTTCATTTCTCGACCTACGTGGCTAGAGGCACGATCGACCGTATTCGTCGGACAAGCAATTTGACCCAAAGCATCCTCAAGACCAACTCATCTTACGCAAGCATTCAAAGTTCATCTCGATTTCCGAAGACGAAAATCAAAGCTACGCACAGACAACTAGATTCCAGGTTTGTAGGTAAGCGAAATTTCAAAATTTATTACCCTTGTTTCTTCTTTGTGAATGCAGGGTATTTCTTATTTCTTCTCGGGCGCCGTAGTGGACTTCTCGTCATCGTAGCCGCGACATCATTGACGCGGGCCCAATGCTCATTATCGTCTAGGCGCAGTCCTCGATTCTCAAGGTTCAAAATCCACCCCTCCTTTGGCATGTCAACTACGAAATCGGGGTGGACGCCTAGATTGACGATGAGATTTACAATGGCTCCTCATTGCCTGGTGCGGTGTCCCTCCAATAGTGACGCCATGCCTCTGCATCCGCCTTGCTTGTGACTTACGGTTACGGACGCCCTTCCGACGCTTCTCAAACTAAAGGTTCACGCCATCTTCATCGTTCTCCACATTTTATTCTTTGACGAAAGCAAAGACAACGCCCTGTTAGAATTAATCCGAATAGATACCATAAACTTCATACTAAATTACTCGGTATAAACTGTAGAGCGGAAGCGTACCTGATTACGAATGGTTGACATGAACCGCCTGAAGGGACGGTCTTCAGGATTAGGTCTTCTAGTAGACACACATACCATGGGGATCTCTCTACTGATAGGATGCGGGGAGATTAGGTTATTGTGTGTTACCAGGGACCATAACCCCAGGTGACTTATATATAGTCTCCTTAATCTAATGCGCCCATCATGCATTAGTAACCTAATGGGTATCTACACAATTAAGATATCTGGCCCATACTTTATAAGACGTAATTAATATGCCCGTGTTATATTATCCAGATGGATCACTATATTGGGCTAAACTTAAACGATAGCAAACAAATACAATCTGTATAATAGTGTGTCCACATAAATAGTATTGGACCCAATATTCTTACAATCTCCCACTTGGGTCAAATACAGATAGTGTGTGACACCTGAAAAAATTGTATTCATTTTATAACCTTACGCGCTCAACAGTGCTATCAACATTCCAACCGTCTTATGCAATTCGGTCCATCAATTATACTAACATAGGATCAAAGCGGCCTTTGCTCCAATTTGTCGTAGCAGGACCCTCAATGGTCACATATGTCAATATAACCAACGACATGAATCGAGCATGGGAGTGCAGCATGAAAATAGCATCCGAATGTGATCCCTATATGCATATTTTCAACTGGTCCACCTTAGTGAGATCAACCAAAATTACACAGAGTGAAACCGTAAACCGAAAACCTTATTTCTGCAGAACTTAATAACCGTAAGCTTTAATGTGTCTAACATGACAAACTCCCACTTAAACTGAATTTTCTTAAAACCGAAACACCCATTTGAGCAATTGGCTCAAGAAAGACCGTGGGTGGTAATTCCTTAATAAGCGGATCCGCGAAATGGAGTTTGTATCAACATGTATAATTGACACCTTTTCACTCTGAATTGTTTCTTAAACAGTACATCACTTATAATGTTATTAGAAACTATAATAACCGCACATTTGTCATGAATTACTTAAGTGGTCTTTCAATACCGTACCGAATTTGCAGCCTCATGACAAATGTTCATAACCAACTAGGAGTCGAAATACCAAATGATCTCAACCTGAATCGATCTCCTATAAATAATGTTTTGTTCCAAATATAAATGACCAACAATATATTTGGCTGCCCTTAGTGGATCCAAGATCCTAATCCGTATTGCCTTAATATCTGTCCAACAAACTTTAGAATGTACGCAATATTCAAACGCATACAAACTAAATATATACCAAAATACTTAAACACATTAAATATTTCCTGAGACACACGAATTTAAGCATTAATGAATTTTTCCGAATATTTTCCTTAGGGCATTTGAGACTCATTTGTCTCCTTAACTGAAAGGGTATTAACTAGAAATATTTACTTACTCCCACTGAATCTTGAGTATCTACAATCATCTACCCATTCATCTAAAACAAATAAGATGACAAAGAAGTGATTTGTAATCTTTATGACGAAAAACCTTACTTGAGCTTTATTGGATGAATTCCCTTATTGCAGAAATTCTACTTTGAATCTATGAATCCAAGTTCTAGTTACTGCACTGAATAGTTTCGTCAATGTCACCTTTGCAAAACAAACCTTTAACATTCATCCAATATAACCAAAAAACCGAATATGCCTAAAAGTCCTTATAGTCAATACCGACACGATGATCCTGATTATCACATTACCTTTTACACCCTTCTTGGTAACAAATGAATATTTGAAACCAATATATTTCACAACTTTAAGTAATGGAACAAAGTAAAAATATCATCATTCATCAAATGACTTATTTTCTTTATGGCATCAATCCACTTATATGAGTTAGGACCTTCAATGGTTTGGCAAAAGGCGATTAAATCATCTTTACCATTCCATTATTTAACTCTTATTATAACTAGTTAGGCTGTCACTACATTGTTGTCCATTTTTATCCATATAGGAAAACAATGTAATTAATGTAGTTGTATACCTTATTATGTGGATCTTCTAATGAATTGGTTATTGAGATATTTGAGTTTGTTCTACCGAATTGATCTTATGATTCTGTATAGAGAGACAAAAAACAATGTCAATTACCTTTTCTCCCACTCAAACTCAATATTCTCAATGAACCCCTTAACTTCCGTCTTAAATAGCTTTATTGTGGGATCATTACTTTATTACCCTTAAAACTTTAAGTATTATCCAACAAAATAGTCATTGACTATCCTTAAGTCCAACATTAACCTTATGACTTTTAAACCTCAACCTTAATTAGTTGGACGTACCAGATGTGTACATTATTTACACTATGATTAAATAGTCAATGCTATTGTTAGAAATTTATCCAGAGATAGCTGCAATCTTAAGAACTTATAACTAGAATCATATGGAAAAGGGTATGAATAATCACACTCCTTACCAGGCCTTAGGATCTTATTTGTTTACATACTACACCATCCATATTAGAAATTCTCATATGGTGTAATATCATATTCAAGATCGAACATCTCTAGCAATTCTTAAAATAACTTTGACGTTGTTATCCTTAATAGTCAATTGCCAAAGTATTAACACTTATGATCAAAGATGACAAAACTATTCTTTTACTGAGTAAAATTACTCAGTCAAATTCACTGAAACGTCAAGAACTTTTAACTTCTCACAAATGGGATTTAGATATCCATGCCTAAATTCCGTCTACAAATTAACATAATAATTTAAACCATTAATATTTAAGTATAAAATGGTTCACCTTATCCATATATGTTAATAGTAAGACATCTGAAATCACTTCATATCTAATCTCCCTTTAGTTTGTCTCTATCCCCTTAAATTTGAATATCCGAAGTAAAGGGGGACAACAATTTCATTTTGACACAAAACTTTAATTTCTCTTTTAATGTGTCATACCGAAGAGAAATTGTAATTTCTTAATTCTTCTTTATATCCACTGAACTTTAATGCAAGTTTACTTAAAATATATTTCAATCAAAACTATACAAAGCTATCAAAAATGATAGATTCACCATTATTTGAATTAGGAAAACACAAAATTGATTATTTCTCAATAGACAATAAACCAAATTTGCCCATACGAAAAATATCTGAATTCCACCTAAGGTGGTACATACCAAAAGTATTTTCCAAATTCAAATAAAGGAATAAGTCATTAATGATAACTAAGTTAGTTGACTGTCAGAAGCTCAGATGATAACATGCCCCAAATAGATGAATCTTTCATCATCACTTGGCTTGTAGCATCTTCGTTATACTTGCATAATTATCCTTATGTGGATGAAAAAACCAAATACACCCACCATACATGATTGGATACAAAGATTAACCTTAGACAAACCCAAATGAGAAGCTTAATTAACCTTACCAACACGCCGAGTGTTAAAACTGGTACTAGATTTTCCTTATGTGTCAAAACTCTTAACAAATTAACGACTAAAAAGTCTAACCTTATGTTTTTTTGTTACTTCTTTGAGTTTGACTTTTGCAGCTTCTTAATTAACTAAATTAACTTAACTGAATTAACTGAAACAATGCCCTTAAATATTTCCGTAAATTCGAATAATCACTAAACTCATGCATTTTGAATGTAATACTTCTCAAAGTTACATACCTTAGTCCTTACGGTAACTTTTACCTTATGAGAAGCAGAATTATACATTCTTAAAGCAAAGTAAGATCAAAGCAACCAGGGATAAAATTCACATTCTCTTACCATTCATTTAATAAATAGTTTCATTCGAATTGAGAATGTAACTGAAATGACAGATATAATAACCATAAATGTCAAACTGAATGAACAAAACACCATCCTTATATTTTGAATAAATTCAAATAATTAAAGTGTCTTTCCGAAATTAATAATTAGACGTAAATATTAACTAGTTAAAGACATTACTCTTTAGTAATTGTAATCAAATATTGACGATAAACTCACGTCGAACACTAAGCCTTCCTTTGGGCCGACTCAATATTCACATGAAAATCCGAATAATCGTCACATATTTATTACCCAACGTGTATATGTAATTCGGCCAAATAATGGCCTTCCTTTGGGCCGGCCATTATTCGCATGAATTATACACACTAGTCTAAAGCATTGAATTTATTCAATTTAAAAGCTTTATGGGCATAATCCTTATGAGTGTCATAAACATAACAACACTTCCTTAACTTGATTTTCAGATTCAAATATTGACATCCCCATCAACACAAGACACCTATCACAACATTAAGTTTAGTCTTTGGATATAAAATTAACTTGTAAGTGGTCATCTTGGTGTAGTGATCAAGTATTAACAATAAATTCCTGTCAAACATTAAGCCTTCCTTTGGGCCGACTTAATATTCACATGGAAACCTTACAATTGTTACATACTTACCACCACAAGCATGACTGAATTTCGGCCAAATAATAGCCTTCCTTTGGGCCGACCATTATCCGCATGAAACTCAATCACACACTGTAGTCATAATATTCTAAATCATTCAACTTACACAATAGAGGTTAATTTGGCAACTTATTGTGTCGATCAAACAACCTAAAATATTAGACCCGTTATTATAAATCCGATTAGTCAATTATTAAATCTGAAAACACAAATCCTTAATTGACAAGTGACTTAACCTTTAGTGATAATATACAAAACTATATCAAAATAGTTCCATAGTCATGTAAGTCTGTAAAATTGATAGACCATACATACAAATATATATCCTTAATTTTCACTTGTCCAAGCCCCAAATTTCCCCTTATAAAATTATGGACACATAATTATACCATATTCATAAACCAAACAAACCAAAAATTCCATATCCACCATAATATCTGAAGATTATTATTACGGGTACTTAATAAGTGAACTATAAAGTCCAACCACGTATAACCAAAATGATTTAGCGGAGTCCAAACAGAAAGAAGGCATATACTGATAATTAGAACCATATCGAACTCTCAAATTATCAAATCGAAGCCGCAATCCCAAGATACCAAAACGACTGAAAGACATGGTTGACTGCAAATTTATAACCGGAATTTGAATCCACAAAACACAGAAAATCATAATTACCTTAATTACCCATTGACCATAAACAAATCTTATACAAATAGTGCGATCAAACATGGTCTTAACTTCAGCATAAAGAATTTGTAGGGATGACCCACACAATATTAACCAAAACTTAAACATCTCCAATCAAACATTAAGGGGTGTGCCAATCAATTTACAAATTGTCAGGTCAAAACAGGCCAACGATTTATCCCGAATTACCAAATAGAGCAAAGTAAATCAACCCAGTTTACGGCCATGTGTCTAATTACAACATGTGTCTGATTACAAATGTTAAATCAGAGTTTCAACTTAATTGTGTCTTTAGATTATCATGATCACATAGAGATTATTCTATGGCGCATAACATGTATGATGCATTCTGAAATTGGTGAGAACTGACCATGAGCACAATCTTGATTCATGCAACTAAAGTAGCAGCAACACGTACCCAATCAAGTTTAGGATAGAACATGTTGACTCAATTTAATATATCATGGCCGACCAATACCATAATTGGAAACAATCAAAAACACGAACACCAGAATAATGCACAACGGCACCGAAACTCTTAAAAAAAAAACCTAATTAACTATCCAAATAATTTAATATGAAGGTGGCTCTGATACCACTTGTTAGAATTAATCCGAATAGAGACCATAAACTTCATACTAAATTACTCGGTATAAACTGTAGAGCGGAAGCGTACCTGATTACGAATGGTTGACATGAACCGCCTGAAGGGACGGTCTTCAGGATTAGGTCTTCTAGTAGACACACATACCATGGGGATCTCTCTACTGATGGGATGCGGGAGATTAGGTTATTGTGTCTTCTGGGACCATAACCAGGGTGACTTATATATAGTCTCCTTAATCTAATGCGCCCATCATGACAGAACCTAATGGGTATCTACACAATTAAGATATCCTACCATACTTTATAAGGCGTAATTAATATGCCCGTGTTATATTATCCAGGATGGATCACTATATCGGCTAAACTTAAACGATAAGAAACAAATCTGATCAGATAATAATAGTGTGTCCACATAAATAGTATTGGACCCAATATTCTTACACGCCCACCTTATGAAAGTAATGCGCAATCAGTCCTGGTGCTTCTCCTTTTTGACAACGAGCGAAATCCGTCATCAACCTGATGGCTATACTTCAAAAGCAATCTGGACTACTCTTTCTTATTTACACCTTCTCGCTTCTCCTGTGGTGGCTACGAAACATTGAGGTCGGCTTGATAGACGTCCCTGCATAAACACGGCGACAGTAAGAATAAAACTTGGAACCACGTAATTCCCACCGGCTTCGCCTGAGAATTCGTCGACGATCGAGTTCCGTCATCTGCGCCTACACTGATGCTTGTGGACCAGTGAACTCCCATTAGCGAAATGATGTTTGAATGAGATTCGATCTTATATTGGTTTCTTAAGGGTGATTTGACATGAGCGTGCATCATCACAACAGGCTTCTCTTCCTTATTTGTACTGACCGTTTCCATCAGTGATGCCGTCGACGAAAAACTCATACACGGAGGCTGAATTTGTGACGCCCTCGGCTTACAACGTAGCGTTGTCGTGTTTCACAGAAGCTCGAGCACGACATAGCAGCTTCCGAATTGAGAAATTATGGGACTTTGAATTTAATTTGGCAAGTCAAACTTTGATTTAGAGGGTCTGCTGACTTCGTTCTTTTGATATTCATGGACATTTGATTTGATGAGAAATTTTTGTTTTGATTGGTGCTTGAAAGAACACAAGTGGCAGGTTCCTTTTTTTTTTTTTGCTTTAAGATAATTATGGGCTTTGTTAATTGTTTGGTGCCAGCCTTGAAATGACCACATACGAAGTATTTCTCTTTTTTTTTTCTTGAAAAAAAAAAATAATAATTTGTTCGTATTTCCGACTTAGGATATGATATTGTGTTTTTCAAGACGAGCAAATCTCAGAAGAATGACAGAGTGTTCTGTGATAGTCGATTGCGCCATTAACAGGGCAGATAATGGAGTCAAACACACCACTTTTTCTTCTATGACTCGACTATCACAGAACACTTTTTCTTTAGTTAATAAATCCCATTTTTGTTTTTTTTTTTTAAGTGTGGCTGGATTTGAGCAAGACTCAAGCTGTCTACGTACTCGTAAAAATAAGAAATTATTTCACGAGATCAAGTCAACGTAGTTTCTGCAAAACAAGTCGATTTTGTTCGGGGGTTTGGCCGCACCTAAGCAAAGGAGTTTTACTTAAGCTGCCTACGTACCTACAAAGTAATAATACTTAGCAGGATCAAGCCAACGTAGTTCATCAAAGGGATTTGTGTTTGGAATTTTTTTTTTTTTCGGTTTTTTTTGTGTGTGTGTGTGTGTGTGTGTGTGTGTGTGTGTGTGTGTGTGTGTGTGTGTGTGTGTGTGTGTGTGTGTGTGTGCGCAGTTTAGGCTCATGCTCAGGAGCTGTCATGATGATGGATCTCCGGACTATTGCCCCCTCGGGACCTTGTCACGTGCACTTTTTTTTTGCGTCTTAGCGTGGCGGGGTCCCGATCCATTTTGCTTTCACTTGGAAGTCGATGACAAGCGCCCTAACTTTTCTCGAAGGCAGCCCCACTTGGCTTGACTTAGAAGTCAATAATGAGCATCCTAACTTGTCATAAGGATGATCCATCTTTCTTCTAATATCACCCTGTCATTATCTAACTTGGCAGGCGAATTAGTGTTTGACTTGGAAGTCAAGGCGTATCAAAACTTGTCGTAATGGTAAAACCTTTATCTTTTTTTTTTTTTTTTTTTTTTTTTTTTTTTTTTTTTTTTTGACGTCACCCTGTCATTATCTGACTTAGCGGATGATCAGTCGTGAGAGAGCTCCTTGAATTTCCTTGACTTGGAAGTCGATGGCACGTCAACTTGTGCCTAGGTTGATTTCCTTCGAGTCATCAACGTCGCTTGGACACCATCTTCGAGAGTTTTAGAAGTTTCACCAACTTCTATCTCGTCATCCGAATCTTGGCACTTTTGTGTCGTGACATAGTTGGAAGAGACAATATCCCGAGCGGTTTTCCTTTGACTTGACTCCTCTTGCGGATTTGTGAAGATGACGGTACATCCTTTTATTTTTAGTGACCTACCCGTGGCTATTTCTACTTCAAGATGACGTTTCATTCGGGAGGGAATTACACTATTGGTATCTTTGCTGAGGTCGACTACAACTTTTGTCTTCGAGGACTTCTTCTGCTTTCGTCGACACCTCCTTTGCACCTTTGAGCTGCCAAGACGACTGAATACTGATTTCTTTACCTCACTCCCTCCAATGCGAGTGAATACTGACGCATTTGGCCTTTGTTGTTGAGAACATGATATTAATTGCACCCGGACGGTCTCTTCCCTTTCTCCGAGCCTGTCGAACACGGAAGAGCGAGGTGTAAAAGTTGGTTGACCCAGTCTGTCAAAAACAGACCTTTGTGGCAACTTTTCTGTGTTCTCGTTTTCACTTTCCGCCAGATCTGCCACAATATATTGTGATGAAGCTTGCTTTGCCTTACGCCGTGCAGAAATTTTAACGGGCTCTAGAGGCGAAAAACCAATACCAACCTTTCCGATTTCGTGCTTGTTCCCTTGTTGATGCAATTTCTTTTGCGTTTGGTTTAAACCATAGGGGGTGACTTCAATCACTTGGCCTAATGGCGTTGGATTTTCAAAATCGTACCCGGACTTCGTCATAAGTTTGTAAGCATTCGGATCGAATCGTCCCTTTGTCGACTCTTCGGCACATGTTTGGTCCTTTTTCATCGACGCCGTCGTAAAACCGGGCAGAGGTTGTTTACTCGTCGTAAAGCGATTCGTTCTTGCAACTGGAACGATGACATTGTTTTTCAAAGTTTGCAGATCGTCGTCATCAATTGTTCTAGTTGATGTGGATGCTTCATTTCGAGGTCCGCACTCTGCGAAAGGCGTCTCTCCATCTTTACGCTTTGATTTTGGCACGTACTTAAGGATCGGTGTCGCTTTCTGCGTGATCGGAGCAACTTTCTTTTCGGTAGAGTTCACATTTGTTTGACTCGTCTTTATGAAGACACTTTCATGATGTTTGACTGTTGTCGAATCCTTTTCGGTTGGAATTTTGGTGTCTTCCGTCTTTTTCGGGACTTTGGTCCCAGTCGAAAAGATTGTTGATGGTAGCATCTCAGTTGGTGTGTCATTCTCTTCGTAGAATCGAGCATCAGCAAAGTAGGACTCCACCGTAGAAAAGGGTTTCACATCGCCATTTACTATTTTCTCTCCATCTCTGTAGTATTTCAGGCATTGATGTAGGGTTGACGCTACAACACCATTTTCATGAAGCCAAGGTCGACCAAGCAACAACTTGTATGACGTTTTGGCATCGATTACTTGAAAAAGCGTGGTGGATAACATATCTCCCATTGAGATTTCAACACTGATCATGCCAATTGCTTTTTGTCCACCGAGATTGAAGCCTTGGATCATCAAACGACTTTTGGCGAGCTCGCTTACAGAAATTCCAAGCTCTTCCATAGTTGCTTTCGGCATTATGTTGACGGCTGAACCTCCATCCACCAAGATGCGACCCACCTTCCTTTCCCGAATGTATGCAGATACAAACAAAGGGCGATTGTGTAACTTTGATCCTAGTAACAAATCTTCATCAGTAAAAGCGAGCGCGGCATTGCAAGCAACACATTTTTTTGATTGATCTGCAGGCTCTCCTGCGGCTTTAAGTTTATCAGCGTACGCTTCTGGTTGAAGAATCGCCAAAGACAACTGTTGACGCATCTCTTAGGGCAAGTGAAACATTTGTTGCAACCCCATACGTGCAGGTAATGTGTCTAGGATTGCATCAACCTTTGCCCCCTTGGTCGAATTTGACGAGGATTCTTTAGTCAGATCGTCTTCACTGCGATTTTCCTCAATAACGGCTGAAGACACGGTGTTCACCGAAACTTGTTCAAAGTAACGCGTGGGAAAGTAGTCTTGTAACGTCACGACTCGACGTGACTTTGTCTTGGCTGTCTTAGACGATACGATATTTGACGAAGAATTCATGACGATTCCTCCATCTTTCTTGTGTGAAAATCTCCATACTTTCTCACGAGTTGATCTTCGATTTTGAGGTACCGACGCCTGAATGTTTTGCTTCTTTTGTCGATGCCTAGTCACAAGGGTCCACCCTTCGTCACCGTCCTCTAGATTTTGAATGCGAGAAGTTGGCGATATGATGAGCTTAGACTCTTCAGGCATAACGACTACCACCGGCTCGAGAGTTCCAAACTGAATCATTCGTGCACATTCCTTGACTGCCGAAGGAGGACATGTCTTAACACCTTCGACGTTTACACGTGCTACGATGAAATTGGATTCAGCGGCATCTTCGAGGTCCAAGAGAATTTTTCCGTCCTCGGCTAACTGCATTATTTTCTTTTTGAGGGTTATGCACTTCTCCAACGGATGACTCACGACCCGATGATATCGACAATACTTCGGGTCGGTCGTACGTCCGGCTTCACTTGGTCGTTTAGACTCGGGAAGCTCGATCACCTTCTTCTCCAAGAGATCATCTAACATGCCGGCCAGATCAGAATCCGGGAAGGGATACTTCTTCTTCTCAAGCTCTTTCAAAGTTGGTCGTGGCTTTCGTGTATCCTTTAAATAGGTCGCCACCTTCTTGTCTATTTTTGGTCGAGCCGAGATTTTCACCGGATTAGAAGTAGACACCGTCATAACCTCCTTCGAAGTGCTCTTGGACGCCTTTTCGTTTTTCTTATACTCATTTCTCTCCGTCTTTGGTTCTAAATGAGTAAAAAGTCGTCCCCCATGGCTAGCGATAGTAATCTCCATGTCGTGAGCTCGAGTGGCTAAATCTTGGAATGTTTTTGGCTTGTTGCCTTGGAGGATGTAAACTAGATCCAGATTCATTCCCTGAATGCACATTTCAATAGCCGAAGTGTAACACCTGCGAAATTCTCATTTTGACATTTATAATTTATTTAGCCGTTCAATTACTTTATTTCATATTTTTAAATTATTTAATTTAATTAACCTCCTTTTGAACATAAATTTTATAAAAGTTATATTCTTACAAGCTTGTTTATATAAAATAAATATTCCAGTCGGATAATAATAATTGTGATGATAATAATAGTTTTCCGTCTTAAGTTGTAGACACATTTCCGTCTAGCAAAGATCGTCGCATTTCTCTTATAAAGCTATTTCAATTCGGACCAACCCGATTCCGACAACACTCACTCTTACACTCTAACTTAATGATTATTATTATTATTATTATTATTATTATTATTATTATTATTATTATTATTATTATTATTATTATTATTATTATTATTATTATTATTATTATTATTATTATTATTATTATTATTATTATTGTTGTTGTTGTACCCGTCCCGATCCCCCATCACTTTTCCCCTTTCATTTCTTCCTTTCCTCTTTCGACCTATCAGCAACAACAACCACCAGTGAACCCAAAACGCCATTTTTGTCACCTCCAACCTCAGATCCCGCCTCCATTCTCAACCAAATTCGATAAACTTTACACCAAACTCTTCCTCTTTCCGTCCTCTTTCCTTCTAGGTAAGAAAGGGACCGACTTTCTTCACGTTTCAGGTCAGCCGCCCCTTTTTCAGTTCGAAATTCCTTTTTAATTTGTGTATTTTGTGTGTAGATATTAACTCGGTCAACTCGGAGTAGCTTTGAGTCGGAAATGTGAAGAGCAAAGAGGTAACGGTGATAGGTTACTCGACAAAGTGTCGGAATTTCGCCTTATAAACTCATTTTTAGCTCGTGTGTGTTAAAGTTGTGTCCTTTTTGCTTTCCTTCATTTGTATGGAAGAGTATGTAAGTGTGGCGGTCATTCTATATCTTTGGCTTGAGTATTCCCATAGCTCGTTTCGAGTTTCGGCTTTGGTGTTCTTTTTTTGTATCTTTCTTTGTGCTTTCTTTGCATCGCTTTGGTCGTCATGTTGTTGGTCTTTTGAGTATTGTTGTTTGTGATTTGAATGTTGTTTATTCATATAAAATCATGTTAATTCCCGTCTTAACTATGTCTTGATTGTCCGCGCCTTGAGTTGAGTCTAAATGGGCCGCTTTGAACTGGTTTTATCTTTGCGAAAATTGACGTGTTACCACGTTTTAGGAATTTGTGTTAAGACTATTTTAAGGACGTTTTGGTACTATATTTGGGACAGAAATTGGGACGGTTTTGAGTCCGCTTTTGTGCACTTCGGGACATTTTGGGACTGTTATAATGGGTTAAGAAGACTGTTTTAGGACATGTTGAACCCTGTTTTTGGAGATGGTTTTCATTTAGTTTCCAGGACTGTTTTGAGGTAGTTTTTGCGGGTACATGGAGATTGTTGTGGTTGTTGTGGTGCAGGTTTGTGTAGCCTTCGGATGGTTTTGGGACAGTCGAAATGGAGGTCGTATGGGCTGTTTTGGGAAGGGTATATGTGAGTGGTTATTTTCAGGTGTTTATGGCTGAGTTTTGGCTGATTTTGGGTTGTAATGGTGGCCTATTTCTGGTCTGTTTGTGAGACGGGATATAGGGTGGTTGTGAGTACAATTCTCTTCCTGGCTCATGCTGTGGGTTTAGCAAAAAGTTTTGTTGACATAATCATGATAGTAGATACCAATATACCATAGGATCTGCTACCTTGTTTAGGCGTAGCGAGGGCCAAGATTGAGTAATCGACCTTCATTCATTTGGTTGTATTGTTAAGCATGTTGTCGACTTGTCGTGTACAAAGAAGCATCAAACTTTTAATGCAAGAGAATCTGGGTACATGTGATATGAGACGTGTTCATGATTTTATTTGATTTTGACTACAGATAAACATAAACCTTATGGGATTGAGTCATAAAAGTACTTTTCTCGTTTGTTAGTAGTCTCTCTATCACAGCAATGCTATTGCTACCTTTTAGCTTCTGGCCTGTTTCTCTACTGTGTTTAGTGAAAGGTCAACGTCTCATCATTCACGTTTATACATGATATGATCCTTTTCTATTTGGGTTATTACCTCTTTACAATTTACACATTGTATCCCATGCTCTATATAACTTAATTCGTTAAATCTAGTCCATTCATATATTTTTCTCACATTAATCATAAATATGGGATTTATTATTTATTCAAGTCAAAAATTTGATGAAATGCCTTACTTACCTATAATATGAATTTTTAATCCGTTCATTCTTATTTATTTATCGTATCTCAAATGTGAGTGAATTATTCTACTTATTTAATTAGGTTGAGTCATTTATAATTGGATGCTTGTTTTGCTTATTATAAATGGTTCATCTCCGTTTGTTTACATTTTTATTCAAGTGACAAATATTGAAGAAATGGGTTACTTATTCATATTCATGATTATGATTTGGCATGAAATGTCTCACTTGGATTATCATCGGTTCTTGTAGTAGTAGTCTCTTTCCAAGTTGATTCGTATCGCTTGGTTGAGTCGTATTCTTATGATAATGCCTTTATGCTATACCGTATTGCTTGACTTATCTTTACGCCTCTTTCGGACTGTTCTGCCGATTGTGGGTTTAGCTCATATCTTCCGCCTCTTTCGGATCGTCCGCCGATTGTGGGTTCTCGATTTCCGATCGTCTTCGAGTCTTGGATGCGGACTGTTCTCGCCGCATGTCGAATCGGGGACCGTTCGCCCCGAGAGTCCGGCGATTTAGACTAGGACTGAGTCT
Source organism: Silene latifolia (assembly GCF_048544455.1). Taxonomy (NCBI): domain Eukaryota; kingdom Viridiplantae; phylum Streptophyta; class Magnoliopsida; order Caryophyllales; family Caryophyllaceae; genus Silene; species Silene latifolia. The sequence goes on along the minus strand of NC_133530.1, from coordinate 22,176,537 downwards.
TGGGAGTACCATTGTCGTCCTACCGGGAATTATATTTTGATATATGAGTAGTAAAGGTCTTGCTTGGTTATAGATATTGGTATTTGTCTTTCAAGGTAAGAGTTATGCCTTGTGTTGTTTGTCTTGGTCCTATCGGATACTAGGGGTGAGCTATAAGCCCTCTAGTTGCGATATGATCGTCGGGATTGATGTTCCCATCCGTTCTTATGGTGAGATGCAAGCCATAAGTATGAATGTGACATTAGTAGCCACGTCCCGTGCAATGTTTGCTAAGTGGTTTTCCAAATAATGGTCTTTGTTTCTATTCTTGTAATTTGCATTGGTTGATCTCTTACTTATCTGTTTCACATGATTCGTATTCCAATCTCATATCTATGTTGTATTTCCTTGAAATGCGTGCTTTTGTATAAATGACCGTATTCTTGTCTTTCATATTATTTAATTGTCCCACATGATCAGTTGAATCTTTATTATGCTAATGTTGGCCAATCTTGTTCCATCTCAATTATTTGCCATGTTTACATATAAACTTGACATTCTTACCTTTTGTATGCATCTTATATGACTTACCTGTTTTAGTTCTTTGTTATGTTCGTTTTGACATTTTGTGGTTGGGAGAACCTTGAGTTACTCCCCTCGATCGTTGTGGCGTTCATGTTTACATGAATGACGGGTATTAGTTGGTGCATTCGTGGGGTGAAGACATGTGTGAGCTAGCGAGTACTTTGGCCTTTTAGTCGGTTTATTAGGATTGTTTAGACTCCCCTTTTATTGTATTGTCATTCGAGGGATATCTTTTCCCTCACCTTGACTATCACGTTTGTATAATTTAAACTTTATTTCCGCATTCTTTATTTATGTTTTAGATTTTGGTGAACCCGCGCTTTAAATTTTAAAAGTTTTTAAAAATTCCTTAAAATTCCGAATTTTATTAGTTATATTTTCCGCTTTATCGCGGGGTGTCACAGTTGGTATCAGAGCCAATGTTGCTCCCGACGCACACACGTGTACCCCAATTTAAATTTGAACTTGACCTTGAATAACGAATGAGAGATGGGTAGACTTAAGGACCTAAGGTGGTAGTCTGTATTGTGTTTGCTATTTGTTAAGTTCTAACATGTTTGTTGATTGTCAATCATTTTTGTACCCTTGGATCAATGACCGTGAGTTTACCCGTGTCGTGATCAAGACTTGGTGCCTATTGTCGAGCATTGAAGATTTGTTCAACTTGTTAAGAATGCGTTTTCTTCCTCGAAGCTATTCCTCCATCTTTGTGTACCTTGCCTTACTCTTTACTTCTTAATGCTTGCTTCTTCTCCTAAACTCTCTTTTCTTTTTCCTTGGAAGTTACTCTTGTACCTCCCAACTTGTCCTTTATTCCTTACTAATCCTCCCTTGACGCCTTTTTATGGTTCTCTTTCTTTTGTGAAATGTTAGTTTTGGTTGGATAATTTGGCTTTGTGGAGTTTATTTGTGATTGACCCATAACCCTGGTTTTGAAAAGTTGTGATATTAGAAAGACTTAAGTAGTGTGATGGGGCATACTTAGTGATTCTTACACCTAGTTCCTTGATAAAGTGAGTATATCTGATTGGTGGATTCTGTGTGTTAAGTGTGAGTTGCCTATGATACTAAAGTTATGGAACTTAGCCTTGTTGTTTATACTTGGAAGTTTGAGTTGAGCTCGAGGTTAGCATAGTCGGTGTACTTTTGTGAGTGTTCTGATGGTTACATAGAAACCTTGTTAGGTGAGAGTTGCAGCTAGTTTTGAAATCTCATTTGGGTATCCACTTTGTGGTAATGAGGATTAGTCACCAGTGTTCTTGAGACGTGATTATAAGTTGAGATCGATAGATGTTGAGCTGAGATGAGTTAGATGTTTTGAGTGGTTGTCTCGTAGTTTGGAGAATGTCACCATTTATGCCTTAGGTTTCGAGAGTATAAAAAGATCTCCTTGGGATGATACAATGTGCAAAAGAACTTTTGAATTTGGATTTTTGGTTGAGAGTTTTACCATTTTGAGGAACTCATAGTTGACACTAGTGGGATATGAGTCGTGGAGGTTGTTTGTAGATGTTGAGGATTTGAAGTGGTGAAATCACACTTATAGTGAAGTAACTTGTTTCATGGGATAGCCTAAGGTGAAGTAACACAAGTGTTCTGAGGAAATCTTTGGGAGCTATGTGGTTATAAGTTTTGTGGTTAGGAAGCTTTCGGAACAGTTCAGGATGATGTTGTTGTTCGAGATTTGACCATAAGTGTTACCGTTCATACCTCCTTTCCTCGCTTCATCTGGCTCCTCCCTTGAGTTAGATGCTAGTGACCTATAAAATCTCTATCTTTGACCTCCTTGTTGACCTTATTTCATTTCTTACCCCTACGATGTTCATCATAGCTCTTTTTGTTGGTTAAGTTTGGACTCTCTTAGCTTACTTAATATTTATGTCGTCTAAATTGCTTTTCATTTTATACAATGTCTAAACTTTCAAGCTATCATTTTTATTCGTTGTTAAGAATCTATGTTACTCTTACAAACCTTACCTATTTTAAAATTTGAAAATGAAAATTTGATTCAGTTTCCGATTTGTTCTTTGAGTATAGACTTCTTTATCATGATTTTAAATGCTAAACCCAAAATTTCTTTAAATTTTATCCAATTTCTGTTAACTTTGATCTATTTGTAATTTCTTTGCCAAGGTTTGATGCTATCTTTTCACAAACTTGACTCCTTTTTGAGTTTAAAAGTGAAACTTTTATTTTTATATTGGCTTTTGTGAAAGAAAATTTGAGTAAATTACCTTTCTCTTTTGATTTTAACGTTGATCGGATGTTAGAACTCGTTATTGGAGACGTTTAATAACTTGTTCTACGCTTGTCGGCGAGTGATTTTTGTTTTAAATTTGTCTCTGAGTTGGAAAGTTAGCGTTCTTGTGTGCACGACAAGAGCAATTTCGTTCCATGAATGAGACCTATACTTTTGAAAACTCTCCATAAATGTTTGGAAAGCATTTTGATTTTCTATTTATTCAAATGATTTGCCTTTTGACGTTATCTTTGATTTGGAATGTGATGTTCTTGAATACGTAACGAGAACACTTTCGTTCCTTTGATGAGAATCTGGTTCTCTTGAAATTTTTTTATTTGAAACTTTTGAAAGAATTTTTATTTCTTACTATTTGTAACCTTTTAAATGTTTTGGTTACCGACTCCAAAATTCCAGTTTTATTTTATATAACCTTCCATTTCTACTTTCAAGTTTCGAGGACGAAACTTTTTAAAAGATGGGGTGATTGTAACACCTGCGAAATTCTCATTTTGACATTTATAATTTATTTAGCCGTTCAATTACTTTATTTCATATTTTTAAATTATTTAATTTAATTAACCTCCTTTTGAACATAAATTTTATAAAAGTTATATTCTTACAAGCTCGTTTATATAAAATAAATATTCCAGTCGGATAATAATAATTGTGATGATAATAATAGTTTTCCGTCTTAAGTTGTAGACACATTTCCGTCTAGCAAAGATCGTCGCATTTCTCTTATAAAGCTATTTCAATTCGGACCAACCCGATTCCGACAACACTCACTCTTACACTCTAACTTAATGATTATTATTATTATTATTATTATTATTATTATTATTATTATTATTATTATTATTATTATTGTTGTTGTTGTACCCGTCCCGATCCCCCATCACTTTTCCCCTTTCATTTCTTCCTTTCCTCTTTCGACCTATCAGCAACAACAACCACCAGTGAACCCAAAACGCCATTTTCGTCACCTCCAACCTCAGATCCCGCCTCCATTCTCAACCAAATTCGATAAACTTTACACCAAACTCTTCCTCTTTCCGTCCTCTTTCCTTCTAGGTAAGAAAGGGACCGACTTTCTTCACGTTTGGTCGGTCAGCCCCTTTTTCGATTCGAAATTCCTTTTTAATTTTGTGTATTTTGTGTGTAGATATTAACTCGGTCAACTCGGAGTAGCTTTGAGTCGGAAATGTGAAGAGCAAAGAGGTAACGGTGATAGGTTACTCGACAAAGTGTCGGAATTTCGCCTTATAAACTCATTTTTAGCTCGTGTGTGTTAAAGTTGTGTCCTTTTTGCTTTCCTTCATTTGTATGGAAGAGTATGTAAGTGTGGCAGTCATTCTATATGCTGGCTTGAGTATTCCCATAGCAGCTCGTTTGGGATTTCGGCTTTGGTGTTCTTTTTTTTTTGTATGCTGCTGTGCTTTCTTTGCAGACTGCTTTGGTCGTCATGTTGTTGGTCTTTTGAGTATTGTTGTTTGTGATTTGAATGCTGTTTATTCATATAAAATCATGTTAATTCCCGTCTTAACTATGTCTTCAGTGTCCGCGCCTTGAGTTGAGTCTAAATGGGCTGCTTTGAACTGGTTTTATGCTGCGAAAATTGACGTTTTACCACTGTTTTAGGACTGTGTTAAGACTATTTTAAGGACGTTTTGGTACTATATTTGGGACAGAAATTGGGACGGTTTTGAGTCCGCTTTGCAGGCACTTCGGGACATTTTTGGGACTGTTATAATGGGTTAAGAAGACTGTTTTAGGACATGTTGAACCCTGTTTTTGGAGATGGTTTTCATTTAGTTTCCAGGACTGTTTTGAGGTAGTTTTTGCAGGTACATGGAGACTGTTGTGGTACCTGTTGTGGTGCAGGTTTGTGTAGCCTTCGGATGGTTTTGGGACAGTCGAAATGGAGGTCGTATGGGCTGTTTTGGGAAGGGTATATGTGAGTGGTTATTTTCAGGTGTTTATGGCTGAGTTTTGGCTGATTTTGGGTTGTAATGGTGGCCTATTTCTGGTCTGTTTGTGAGACGGGATATAGGGTGGTTGTGAGTACAATTCTCTTCCTGCCTCATGCTGTGGGTTTAGCAAAAAGTTTTGTTGACATAATCATGATAGTAGATACCAATATACCATAGGATCTGCTACCTTGTTTAGGCGTAGCGAGGGCCAAGATTGAGTAACTGACCTTCATTCATTTGGTTGTATTGTTAAGCATGTTGTCGACTTGTCGTGTACAAAGAAGCATCAAACTTTTAATGCAAGAGAATCTGGGTACATGTGATATGAGACGTGTTCATGATTTTATTTGATTTTGACTACAGATAAACATAAACCTTATGGGATTGAGTCATAAAAGTACTTTTCTCGTTTGTTAGTAGTCTCTCTATCACAGCAATGCTATTGCTACCTTTTAGCTTCTAGCCTGTTTCTCTACTGTGTTTAGTGAAAGGTCAACGTCTCATCATTCACGTTTATACATGATATGATCCTTTTCTATTTGGGTTATTACCTCTTTACAATTTACACATTGTATCCCATGCTCTATATAACTTAATTCGTTAAATCTAGTCCATTCATATATTTTTCTCACATTAATCATAAATATGGGATTTATTATTTATTCAAGTCAAAAATTTGATGAAATGCCTTACTTACCTATAATATGAATTTTTAATCCGTTCATTCTTATTTATTTATCGTATCTCAAATGTGAGTGAATTATTCTACTTATTTAATTAGGTTGAGTCATTTATAATTGGATGCTTGTTTTGCTTATTATAAATGGTTCATCTCCGTTTGTTTACATTTTTATTCAAGTGACAAATATTGAAGAAATGGGTTACTTATTCATATTCATGATTATGATTTGGCATGAAATGTCTCACTTGGATTATCATCGGTTCTTGTAGTAGTAGTCTCTTTCCAAGTTGATTCGTATCGCTTGGTTGAGTCGTATTCTTATGATAATGCCTTAATGCTATACCGTATTGCTTGACTTATCTTTACGCCTCTTTCAGACTGTCCTGCCGATTGTGGGTTTAGCTCATATCTTCCGCCTCTTTTGGACTGTCCTGCCGATTGTGGGTTCTCGATTTCCGATCTGTCTTCGAGTCTTGGATGCGGACTGTTCTGCCGCATGTCGAATCGGGGACCGTTCGCCCGAGAGTCTGGCGATTTAGACTAGGACTGAGTCTTGGGAGTACCATTGTCGTCCTACCAGGGGAATTATATTTTGATATATGAGTAGTAAAGGTCTTGCTTGGTTATAGATATTGGTATTTGTCTTTCAAGGTAAGAGTTATGCCTTGTGTTGTTTGTCTTGGTCCTATCGGATACTAGGGGTGAGCTATAAGCCCTCTAGTTGCGATATGATCGTCGGGATTGATGTTCCCATCCGTTCTTATGGTGAGATGCAAGCCATAAGTATGAATGTGACATTAGTAGCCACGTCCCGTGCAATGTTTGCTAAGTGGTTTTCCAAATAATGGTCTTTGTTTCTATTCTTGTAATTTGCATTGGTTGATCTCTTACTTATCTGTTTCACATGATTCGTATTCCAATATCATATCTATGTTGTATTTCCTTGAAATGCGTGCTTTTGTATAAATGACCGTATTCTTGTCTTTCATATTATTTAATTGTCCCACATGATCAGTTGAATCTTTATTATGCTAATGTTGGCCAATCTTGTTTCATCTCAATTATTTGCCATGTTTACATATAAACTTGACATTCTTACCTTTTGTATGCATCTTATATGACTTACCTGTTTTAGTTCTTTGTTATGTTCGTTTTGACATTTTGTGGCTGGGAGAACCTTGAGTTACTCCCCACTGACTGTGGCGTTCATGTTTACATGAATGACAGGTATTAGTTGGTGCATTCGTGGGGTGAAGACATGTGTGAGCTAGCGAGTACTTTGGCCTTTTAGTCGGTTTTTTTTTTTTTTTTTTTTTTTTTTTTTTTTTTTTTTTGTCAGATTGGAAAAGGGCAACTTATAGTACCCCAAAAGTTACAGAACAAGCTAGTCGACTAAGTTGCACTAAAAGCCCAACTAGTAAATCTAGTGCAACAAAGCGAAACTTAAAGGTTACATAAACATAAACATGAATTAAAATTACAACACAAAGTGAAGTAACGAGGGCAAGAGGATGAAGAATAGATTGACCACGAACAACCGCGTCCATGTCATCAGCAATACTGACGATTCCAATAGGCCAACGGGACGGACCAGGTGCACTTACGCCACAAGAGCGTAGAAAGAAAAGGGGAAGAACGAGCGGAACACGCTTGTCTTCAGTGGAGAAGATTCTCCTACACCGTGGTGACCGACCCCAACAGTCCAAAGACCAACAACCCAAAGGATCGAGTAAACTGATAAGGACTAGGGAGCTCCCTTCAACCAATCTCCGAGCCAGGAACTTACACCTTAAGGAACTGGTCCAACGGATCAAACCATCAAAACCATTTATTAGAGGAAGTAAGTCCGTAAAAAGATGGCAACCAACCCAAGAACTCCAGCAAAGTCTCCTATTCAAGGAGATTATTCTGAAAAACAAACAAAACATTAAAATAAAAAGAGGCGACATAAGACGAAGAAAAAAACCACCACCTCCAAACCACCCCACTCCACCAAGAAAACCCGATAACTACCTATTCAGTCACTCACAATCTGAAACCAAACAATAGAGCCCACATAACATCTCTTCACAAAAACCAGCGATGAAAACTGACCCTCCCCCAAAGACCAGCAAAAGATCCCCGACACCACCAACAACAAAGAAGGCAAGAAAGACCATCCAGACAAGAAACACCCTCGGAAAGCACAGACCTCGACACATCACCGATAACACACATGCATGCAAACCAAACCAGAGAATGATAGGTCAACAACACAAACTCGCACCTGAGACAGCAAGACACCGGATCCGATTGGCGGGGGAAGGGGCGAGGGGAAGGGGAACGCCAAATCAGATCAGAATGAGACCTGACCCATAAACATAACAGACAACAACAAACCCCAACAAGGGGTGAGACCATATCACACATCCGGGGGAGGTGGGGGAAGGGGGCGAGGGGAAGGGGGACACCTCCCTTGTTGCATGCATGATTACCGATGACCAAAGTTGACCCCGACAGAAGGAAACAAGTGGAAGGCAGACCACCCTTCAGACCACCAAAGGTAAATCGGGGATAGAGATAGTCAAAGGGAAAGCGAGTAATCACACAAAGTAGATGGAGAGACGAACAAACGGGTCAAATTAAACAGATCAGAGATTGTGAGTATGGTCACCGGAGAAAGGCCGGAAAACGGTCCCTTCTCCGGTGACCGAATAGGCAGTCTCAAGGTATGGTGAGAGATAGGGGGAAAGAGGGAGGTGGTAACAAAGTTTTAATTTGGGGGTTTTCTTTTAGAGAGAAGGGAGAGAAAATTAGAGGGGGTTTTCTTTTATTAGGATTGTTTAGACTCCCCTTTTATTGTATTGTCATTCGAGGGATATCTTTTCCCTCACCTTGACTATCACGTTTGTATAATTTAAACTTTATTTCCGCATTCTTTATTTATGTTTTAGATTTTGGTGAACCCGCGCTTTAAATTTTAAAAGTTTTTAAAAATTCCTTAAAATTCCGAATTTTATTAGTTATATTTTCCGCTTTATCGCGGGGTGTCGCACGAAGTCTCCGACAAACGATCTTTACACTCGAGGCTTAACGAGCGCCACCTACTTATGTAGTCGATAACGGGGTTCGTCCTTCCATTGCTTCGTGTTTGTTAGTTCCGTCATGCTTACAATACGCCTGGTACTGTAGAAGCGATTAAGGAACTCTTTTTCCATCTGGTCCCAACTGTCGATTGACTCGGCACTTAGATCCGTGTACTAATCAAAGGCAGTCCCTTTCAGAGATCGGACAAACTGCTTGACAAGGAGATCGCCATCAGTACCGGCAGTGTTACAAGTTTCAATGAAATGGGCAATATGTTGCTTGGGATTGCCCTTTCCATCAAACTGCTGAAACTTCGGTGGTTGGTATCCGATAGGCATCCTCAAATAGTCAATCCTCTTACTATATGGCTTGACGTAACGGTGATTGCCGACGGAGCAAAAGTTTCCATCAAACTGACTTTTGAAGGCCTCCGCGATCATCTTTTGGACGTCTTTAGCAGTAAATGACTTATCCTTATCACGATCCTCCTCGTTCTCGCTGGCATAGTCATTATCTTCATTTTGAAATGACGAAGTAGGCCGCTTCTCCAACTTTTTCGTCAAGGCGGCAATCTGCTTGGATTTCTCTTCGTTTTCCTTTTGGAGTTCTTCAAGAATAGCTTTCATTTTATTAAGCTGTTCTTCCATATTGTCGCCCTCAATGACCATTACGGGTGCCACCATGGAATATGACGATTGGCTTGACATCTCCTCGTTACGCCTTTGTGGTGACGACGGAGACGAACCAGCGCTATTGTGGCTATCCTCGACGATGAATGGCTCGAACAAAGGGCTAGTGTGAACAGTCATCTCCTCAAAAGTGTCGGACGTTATCTCTCGAAATGTTGACGAGACAAACTGAGGGTCGTCGACTCGGATGGGAGAAGATGAACCGAAGACAGGATATTCATATGGCCTAGAGTTGCCGGCACCATATGATTCCCTTGGAGCATTGGCAGTGACATTGGATTTGCGGGGTCTGGTAGGCACGGATGCAGAACGGAGTCTCGCTGCAGCGGTACAGAAGAGGATGGATCTGGTCCTGCTCCTTGTAGAAACACCAATGGGCGATCTGTCGAGAGACCCACCGAGACGGACTGAGCTTTCGTTAGAGGCCATTGAAACGATTGTTGTGAAACTTGATTGTGCGGAAAAAGAGATGAGTAGTAGAGATGTCCCACCGAGCGTGCCAAATTTGTAACAACAAATTTGTGTTAAATCTGCAATAAAAGATAAAACACAAATAGAATGAAACAAAGTAATGATTTTATTAATTCAAAGGATTTCGGGTACAATCTACTAGTTATTCTACTGATTCGATTTCCGCAATTTGAATGAATAGGAGGGTCTTGATTTGACGACTTGGTTCTCCCGTGACGATTTTGATTTGTTTCTCTTCAACTGACTGCAATGGATGCTTGACGTCGGGTCAAAGAGTAGTTTAATATTCAAATCTAGATGATTAGAAATAAATGTCTTTTCTTCTCTTGTTTTCTCTTGGGAGAGAATTTTGTGGAGAGGTAAAATGTATTTCCTTTTCTCTTACTTTCTCTTAGAAGAGATTTTTTAGTAAAGAGAGTTTTGTTGGAAGATTTTATTTGGAGTGTATTTTGTGAAAATGTGGTGATTTTGGTGATTATTGAGATTAGTCCTTAATAAGAGTGTTTTACTCTCTATTTATAAGAACTTTGTTTTTTTTTTATCTCTTCTTTGTTTTCCCGTCCTCGGTAAGCATTAAGCAAGCAACCAATTTCCATTCATTTCTCGTTGACTCCTTGGCTCACGCTAGTCTTCTCCTTTTAGTGGAACCAAATGCCATTCCGTTATTGACTCGGTATTTTGTTTATTTTCTGTTGGCCAAAAACCACATTATCTATACATGCATGCATGGCCCACCATCAGGCCCGTCTAATAGGGGGTGCTCTATGTGCATTTGCACTGGGCCTCAAATTTTTGGGGCCCAAACTTAGCATTACCCATATACTAATTGGTAAAAAAAAAAAAGGAAAGTTGTAAGTAGAAGACAAAGGCACGACTACTCAACACATTCCAAGTTCAAATCTCCATATTCTCCTTTCCCAAATATAATTAATTTCTTTCCCAAAAAACAATTATACTTGCCCTTTAAAACCATAAACCTATCTAACATTTTTTTTTATATCTTTAAACATGATTATCTAAATCAATTCATCACAAATCATTCCAAGTTTACCATTAAAGAGATTTGAATCAAAAAAATTTCACTTGTCAACTTAAATCGTTTGCAAAAATCTCAGATTTATATTTGGCTTTCAAGGAAATAAAAATAGATAATATTTCTTCTTAATCTTAAATTCTTAATGAATTTTAACTGAATTTAATTATAATTTTAATGAATTTTGTGATAATGAATTTGTAGCCATTGGAGGTAGGACAAGGAGTCAGAGATCAGTCGATCGGACAGTCCTGACGCCGACGATAATTATAAAATCCGTTCTTTGATTTTGTAAATTTGAGGCCTCATTTTTTTTTTTTGCACCGGGCCTCCACTTTTCTTGAGACGGCCCTGCCCACCATCCCAATGCATAGCCTTCGATTTCTTTGAGAAATTATGGGCTTGTCGTGCTTATTGAGTCCAATTTGGACTTAGCACTATTATTTTCGGACTTATCATTTATGCCCCATACTTCGTATCGTATTAGATATATAGCACAATCCATTTTCCGATTGAACCGATTTTATATCTTGACAAGATGGACTAAATACCGTATATTTGTTCGGGCTAAAATCCTCTGACCCATTTCTCAAACGATAAAATTTCACATAAGTCAATATTTGACCTTGACCCGGATTTGATCTCAATAATATGCAAAGCCAATAATATTGCTAGTTTTCTCTCCCCCTTCTCTCTAAAAAACAAAACCCTAAATCCTCCCCCTTTGCTGCCGCCGTTCTCCTCCTTCCTCCCACCGCCACCCATCAACCCCCTACCATGTCGCCGGGGATGGGGTCTCTCAAGACCTTTCTCCGGCGACCCGTCTCCTCTCTTCCGATTAACCCCCCTCCCCTTTCTTACCCACACCCGGTTCGGATAAATGCGGGTGCCGCCCGTTCCTCTCGGTCTGCGTGGTGTATGTGGGTTGTTCGGGTCTTATCGGACGAGTTTGTTGAGGTGGTGTGGCAGGGTGGTGCTTGGATCTGGCGGTGTTGTGGGTTGGTAGGGAGGCGGTGGCTTCCGTTTTTTTCTCCTGTGTTCCGTTTTGTTTCCTTTATGTTTTTGTTTATTTTCCGCTTTCGTTTTTGTTTCGTCTCTCTTTCTGAAGGCTCTGTCCCCGTCTATCGGTGGTGTCCTTCTTTCAGTTTGAGAGCTTTCGTTTTCTGGTTCGTTTGCAGTTTTCTAATAAGTCGGCAGAAGATCAGTGTTGTTATAGATCGTTATATGGTTTTACATATTTTGCCCGATTCATGGCTACAATCAATCACGGCAGAAGAAATGGATACTCGTCAAGGAAGATTCGGAGACCCTCTTATGGATGAAAGCCTTTTGCGGCGAATCGATGATAGAGACTCTGTTGCAGTGTTTCATTCTTTGAACAAGAATTTATTTCCTATGGTTGTAATCGATTTGTATCCGATTGAGCTTGGCATATGTTGTAGATGTCGTATGATTTTTTATTAATGATAATGATCTTTTCTCAAAAAAAAAAAAAAAATATTTGACCTTGACCCTATTTTAAAAATGTAAGACACATTTTTATGTCTACACCGACACTCAGACAGGCTATATGTAACTCGACAGACAGCCTATCTAGCAAAAATAAAATATTTATTAAAACAGTTAAAATTAATCAAGTTCCAGTACACATACCTTCAATTGGAGTGTGAAGTTCCAGCATTTCGAGGGTAAACGGTAAGCGGATAAAATTCAGATTCACATTTACAGTAACTTGACCCGCCATTTTCTGGGTTTCACATTGTTTGGGAAGTTGGGGAATTTTGGAGTATCAAATTAATTGAGTGATTTTTTTGGGCCGGCTAAAAATTAGAACAAGATCATACCAAAGTTTGTTCGGCTCGGGATGACCAATTAAACTCGCCAATTACTTGGACGCCTAACCAAACTTGTTATTTATTGACATAAGGACTCTCTTAAACTCAGTTTTAGGCGTTAATGAGAAAATACGACTTTTTTCATAAGGTAGATAATAATGGATGTCAAATTCGAAAACCAAATATCGACTAATAAAGAAACTCAAACTGAACTGGGCCAAATAAGAAGTAAATAAACCATGGGCAGTTTAGCTTTTTTTTTTTCTTTTCTTTGGTGTAGACTATAGATCATTCTCTTTAGTCCGTATTCGAGCCGGATTGTATCAACCGGTTCCTGGCCCCCGAAATGTTAGGGCACCGCACAAACAACGAGAATAAAAAAGGAATGGGCCTGGCAAAATAGTATTCAAAAGTTTCACCTACGCTATATAAAAAGTAGTATTCAAAAGTTTCACTTATTCTCTATATTATATTATAACTAATTTTATGATCCGTGCAATACACGGGATATTTGAAATTCACTATTGTTTGAAATATTTTGATTACATATATATGTTAGTATTGTAAAAATAGGTAAAATACAATTTTACCTCACTCTATAGTACTCCCTCCGACCCAAGCAAAATGTAACACTTGATTTTGGGTGGTCTTCGAGGCGGTACTTTAACCGTATTTTCCCCCCTAAATATAATGTCAGCTACGCTTCCAAAGATAGTTTAATCCGGTTATTTTATAACTGATTAATTATGAGACATAAATTGATCTATATAACAATAAAAAAGAAGATAAGATGATTAATGGTCATTGACAAAGAAAAACTGAGAGCAGCTGAACATCTTTACTACTAAAATTCAATAATACTATTGATAAATAGATGAATAATGGTTATGCATTATTATTCCAAGGTAAAAGTTTGTATCCCTTCAATACGGAGGGTTGCATTGCTTCAATTCTGCCATTTCACTTTTACGGTATGATTATTGTTTCCGTTCATGATTTAGCTTAAATATTTACCAATATCGTATACATCCATGAAAGCTAATAGTTAGAGCATCTTCAATACCATATAAAAACGATGATATCAATTCCAATATGGTCAAATTTGTGAAGATAAGAACACCAGTATTAAGTGTCCAGTATATTTCTACCTAATAGGGGTAATGTCGTTTAAAGAAGGCTCAATAAAAATCCATAATTGTAATACCCAAATGTGATCAATTTAAAGACCAATTACTAAAATAATCAAACTTTTACCTTGGCGAGTCACTTAAGCCGCAATACTTAATCGAAGTCAACTATGATCAGATGTGGAATTGATCCGCCTCTGCTATCTACTTATCTGTATATGTACAAAATTGCATAAGCATAATAGTTTTAATAAAATGACAACTTACTTTACCAAAAAAAACACCCCAGTATATCAATTCATATAATTCGAGTATTTAACAATATTAATACATCATCATTACAATTATAATAATCAAAGGAATAACAAACAAATTACAATTTAGGATATTATAAATAATGTGGGAAAATAATGCGAAGAAAGTAAAGCGAAAGAACATATGAAAAAAACGTAAATAAAGATAAACGATAGGTCATAAGCAGTAGTTTTATATATACTCAAGGCCAAAGATATGAATATCAAAGGTCAACTGTATTTATTAACGTAGAGATAATTAAGTACGTATTTGATCTTCCAAATTCCTCCTTTAAAGTCAAAACATGGTTTGCCAAAATTCAATTAACTTCAATTGCATGACTCTTGAGTATCAAACATTTATTTAGCGAGGAGATGAATGGTTTTAGTGTTAATGTAAATGTGGCCTAAAAAATAAATGTGTTAAAAATTAGTGGTAGTTACGTGAATTTGAAGTAGTATTCCTATTTTTGTTGGACTTTTAAGTAGATTGTATTGATTCAATTATTATTTCTTGTTATATTGTCAAAAAAATAAATTAATTAATCAAAAAAGTTAATAGAAATTAATGGAGTATGAAAATGCTATGTGTAATAAAATTGAATGTTTTAAGCTAACTTTTTAACTAAATAGTACATATATTTCATTTCTTTTGTTAATAATGAATAAATAAATAAATTTAATAATCAATTAAAATGAGTAGGAATTAATGTGGAATTTAATTTAATGCTAATACCATATGTAATTTAATTTAATACTTTAATCTAACCTTTTAATAAAATTGTATAGATTAGGTTAATTTTTGGAAAATTTTGAAAGTTATTCAAAAGTTTCACCTATGCTATATAAAAGTAGTATTTTATTTCAAAGAATACAAAGGAGTAGTATGCAAAAAACATACACGGTCACTCTTCATATCTTTCAAAGAAACTCAGCCATGTGGCCTGGATACACACAAGGATATATTGTTAACCATGCCAGGGCCCATAAAAAGAAAAGTTCAAAGAATAAGAGCATATAATAAAAGTTACACAAATTGTTTAATAAGACAGTCTTATAGTATAAGACCAGTCCATTAAATTAAAGCCCAAAAAACCAAATGCTACTTAATACTTGCTAATAACACTAATTACGAAATGATGATTGTCATCTTCCCAAAAATAAGAAACCAACATCCAGTCCTCGCCAAGACCCCACAGCAACGACAACCTCCAATCCGGCTCGACGATGCGCAATCCAGATTGCAACCTCCTCACAATCATTCAACTCAATAATAGGGTTTTTTAATGTATAATGTTAAGGTTTCAAACTAAATTTAGTATTCATTAAACTAAAACTTTAACATAAATAAAGAAAATAATCAAATTAAAAACCTTGAGATGTTATTGCTTTTATATGAGTTTTCAAGTTAAAATTGTGAGTTTTGAAATCAAAAATATAAGACGATTAAAATAAGCATATGGGGAAGTTAAACAAAACTCAAAGTTTTCCATTTAAAACTTATAGTTTTCAATTTAAAACTCGAAATTATCCATTTTAAAACAAAATTAAAGTACTCAACTTTAAAAACTGGAAATTTGAAGATCAAATACAAAACCTGGTTGTCGGTGGTCGTCGTCGAGGAGCCTTTGGCAATGATTGTCGGGATCTTAACTTTTTAGTTTTAATTGATTGGTGGAGGGACAAATCAGAAAGGGCAAAAGGAGTTGATGGGAAGGACAACGGTGGTGACGGTAAGGAGGCGGTGTTAGTGATGTCGTACTTGTGGGCTGCAAACGGAGATGAAGGGAGTTGGCTTGAAAGGGCAGTGTAGCAGTGTAGCGTAGGGGTTTTGTATTATTCTTATTTTCAGTTTGGTTTATCATCCATTTGTTGGGCTAACATCTTCTATTGGGCCTGTCCTATACTATAGGACGGTCCTATAGGAGAGCTGCTGTAAAAGTTATGGTAATTAAGCATCTACCTTTTTGGGCTTGATATACAAGGTTCAACCTCTACTAGGTCAAACTCTAGATAAGAAGAATATACTCTTTCTACTTGAGGCTGATCAAATATCAAAAATCATCAAATTAAGCACTACAACAAAAAAACTTGTTCAGTTGCACCACGAATAGATTTCAAAACTTCTACCTCGTTGTAGTCAGCAAACATGTTGTTTGCACGCAACTAATGCTCAATCACATGCAGTTCAAAAGATACAACTTAAGTTCCAAATTCATACTGCCTAACAAATTAGTGATAAAGAAACACCGTGAGAAATGTAGATAGGAAGGGGAAGAGAATACAAAGGAGTAGTATGCAAAAAACACTCACAATATCATCAGTTCTTCCGGTCAATGTCAGGTTAGTCTAAAGTAACATGGTCAACAGGGAAGAAATCCATCTACATAGAATAAAAGCCAAGTTTTTTCTTGGTTTCTGATTGGCTGCTTAATTTCGGGAATATAATTTAGATGTGGGCCCTTCATGTTTTATATATCAATTAATTACCCTCTCTCCTTAACTCAATTTTTTTTCCTAAGAAACCTTTTATTTAAGTAGCACACCCATGTTATATAATATTTATTAAAGGCTTGATAATAGTAATAATAATAACCATAATATTTATTTTTTTAAAAATGACAGATCGAGTTTTTTTGGAAAAAAATGAAGGAATTAAGTTTTCGTAAACAAATTACCCCGTAAAACAACAACAACAACAACAACAACAACAATAATAATAATAATAATAATAATAATAATAATAATAATAATAATAATAATAATAATAATAATAATAATAATAATAATAATAATAATAATAATAATAATAATAATAATAATAATAATAATAATAATAAGGGTTATTTAATGGGAATACTCTGAACTATTACACCCCTTCTCAAAATACTCTATACTTTGAATTAACTACGAATACTACCGACTAATACACCCCCTCTCACATAATAGAATAGGTGGAAGAGCTACTTGTTGGACTGGTTACCCTTGTTTAAAACTTAGTTTTTCACTCTTTATTCACCTTTAATTCTTTTTTTTACCTTTTCTTCTTCCTTCCTTATACATGTTGATTTTCATCGTCACTGTTGATCTTTCGTCACAATTCTCTTTCTACACAAATAACATGAGTGAGAGAGTCCTAATTTTAATTTCATCCTCAATTAATTCCACAATTTAAAAGACAAATCAGTTTCGCCCATGATTGATTACTGGTGTTATTTATTTATTTATTTATTTATTTTCTTAAGCTTAATTTCTCACAAGTTACTGTTCGCATTTGCAATTTTATTCCACGTCGTCGTCCTCAAGTTGCGTTCTTGATGGTTATTTAACGGGGGTATTCAGCGGGTAAAGGAAGCCCCATAATTTGGGGTGGTTATTTCAGGGGGCTGAATTTTGTCAGCTTTCTCATCTTGAAACTAATCTATATATATATATATAAAAGAGAGTTTTTTTGAGCGATCTGAGAGCGTCCACATCATCAAAAATCAATTTAGGAAAGTATAATTTTTGATGTAAAAAATAAAGTGGAAAATCTTTTAATTATTATAATATGTATATTTCCTAAATTATATTCAAGTGATATTTTCAATTTTTATATCAAACTTTTACATTTCATTTGCCAAAAAAATATCGTTAAAAAAATTATGAAAATAATATAATTAGCTTTGTGTTAAAAAATGCTATCATTAGAGTATAAATTTCATATTATTTGCACATATTAAAGATGGTGTACTACTGTACTTCTTAATACGTAAAATTGTATACTTTTTAGTATGTTTTGTCCCACATTGGAAAATAAGTAGGTGTGGTGAATATACTACATATAAATAGTAGAATTGTCCCACATCGAAAGATCAGTATAAGGTGATGTGATCCTATGATTATAAATAGGATGCATATTTGGAACTTATGTATCTACCCAAAATTTTTTGAGTCTCATAAATATTGTTTTAAAGAGCTCTTAAGATTTTCTATCATTATCTACGATATGATATAAAAAATAAATTGAAAATTGTTGGGAACTACCCGGGAAAGAGTTAAGAACATGAACAAGAAAATCAAAAAATAACTAAAGGTTTTACTAATGGTAGTCTCTTGACACAATACAAAACTAAAGATTTTACTAATGGTTGTCTTCTGAATGCAGTAATAGAGCGTTAATAAGTCGTTATATGTACGATGTAGAGATCCATATCTAATGATCGAGACTAAGTGATTTTACCTTCAAAGAAAAATAATACTCCGTATATATACAATAGTGGTTTTTTAAGAAGAGACATGTATTTCTTGGTATGTTATGTCTTTCACATTGAAAAATAATGTAGGCATTATGAACATACTACTCTAAATAATTAAATTATGTATCTCACATTGAAATAATAGTATACGGTAGGGTGATTCTATAAATATAAATAGGAGGCATCCTTGAAACTTAGGTATTAATCCAAAATTTTTTGATATAAAAGATATAGACTTTTTAGGATGTTATATGTCCCACATTGAAAAATAATGTAGGTGTTGTGAATATATTATGTATAAATAATAGAAATGTCCCATATGTATACATTTTCTATATTATATTAAAGTGATGTTTATAATTTTGATATAAAAACTTTATATTTCATTTGAAAAAAAAGTATCGTATGAAAATTATATAATTAGATTGTGACAAAAAAATGCTATCATTAGAGTGTATATTGTATTGTATTGTATTTTCTCATTATTAATTCGGATTGATGTCAAAGTAGGTGCAAAAAAAAAGGTGTACTTAGTAGTTAGTATGTTATTTGTCCTATATTGAAAAGTAACGTAAGTGTGGTGAATATACTATGTATAAATATTAAAATTGTCCCACATCGGAAGATTACCATAAAGCATGGTGATCTTATGATTATAAATAGAAGTCATAACCCAAAATCTTTTAATTCCCTTAAGTATTGTCAGAGATAACTCTTAAAAGAGTTTGTATTACTGTCTCTACAATAATGATTTTTAACCTAAGTTAATGTTTGAAAAATCTTTTAGTTATTATAATATATACTATGTATTTCTTATTTTATATTCAAGTGATGTTTCTAATTTTTATATAAAAACTTTTAAATTTCATTTGACAAAATAATGTCGGTAAAAAAAACTATGAAAATAATATTATTAGATTCATGGTAAGAAATGCTATCATTAGAGTATATATAGATTTCATATAATTTGCACATATTAAAGATGTTGTATTTCATAGTATGTTATATCTCCCACATTGAAAAATAATATAGGTGTGATAAATATACTACATATAAAAAATAGAATTTTCCCACATCGAAATATAGCATAAGGTGGGTGATTCTATGAACATCCTTGAAACTTAGGCATCAACCCAAAATCTTTTGAGTCGCTTAAGTATTGTCTTGGAGAGCTCTTAAAAGTTTATATCATTATATTTTCTACCTATAGATCTTATATGTACCATATTGAAAAATAATGTAGGTGTGGTAAATATACTATGTTTAAATAATATAATTAGAATTGTGTTAAAAAATATTCTATAATTAGAGTATAGGTTCTTATCATTTGAAAATATTTTAATTATGGTAAAAAAAATAGAAAACAAACGTCCATGGTAGCATGTGCAATCTATCAAAGTTCAAAGTTACCATGAGAAATTTCCAATATTATAATGATATAGTTAATTAAATTTACATTTAAAAGAGAGATATCTGTACCAATAAAACAATAAAGGGGGTATTATTTTTTAATTGTTATTTTATTGACATGCCATCAAACTTAACGTCCATTTAACAGCCTTTACATTAGGAGGTACCATGAGCAAAAAAATGGAACCTCAAGGGTACCATAGGCAGATTTTTGAAAGTACGGGTAACATGGAAAATCTAACAAAATTAAGGGGTACCACGGGAAATTTCGGTATCTCAGTTATGTTAATTTTTTTTTTGAATAAAAACAACGTACAAATATTAATGGAGAGTACTCGATCATATTATTAAATTTAAATATAACTATTAGATATAATGAGTAGCAATTGTCTGTATTCGGTATTCGATATCTGGTTGGATGTCGAACTAAGTGCAAAAAATATGGTGTAATTCCGAGTAATTTGTCCCACATTGAAAAATAATGCAGGTTTGATAAATATATATTACGTATAAATATTATAGTAGAATTGTCCCACATAAGGTGGAGTGATTATATGATTATAAATAAGAGTTAACCCACGTATATATTAATCTTTTATTTTTTTTGAAAGAGATATTTTAATAATATGTAAGCAAATCATTAGACATATAATGTAAACATTAAATGCTTATAACGTTTTTTTTTGCATTATAAATAAGCTAATTACCCCGTTGCAACGCACGGGCATTCAAACTAGTTAAAGAATATAATTAACAAACATTTGTATCACTAGTCAATATAATAGGGAGTGGTTGTAGATAATTAGTGGTAATTAAATTATACTCCATAAAATTTTGGCAAAGGTGTATATATTGTCCATTGTTAAGTCGCCTATCATGCCTTGACAGTACTAATCTTCATATTGTTAATTAGCTTTTACTTTAATCACAACATAAGGATACTGGATGCACATTTTGTGATTCAAGTCTTGCTTTGTACTTCGTAATTGATCAGGGATGAATCAATATAAGTCAATCTTCCTGGGAATAGTTGATCCCAACAGTCCATTAAGTCAATTGAAGCGCGCTTGCAATACCCAAAAATGTATCCGGGCAGGCGGGAGACATAATCTTGATGACGTGGGGAAAGAGGATAGTAGAGAATTTATAAATTAAAAAAATTTGCAGGTATCCATAAAAAAAAAGGTAAGGGGAAGAAGATGAATTTCTTAATAAAGAAAACAGTGAACCTCGCCTAACATATCTATAAAACTTAATTAAAAGGCTCCATGAAACATCTACTTAATGCCATGTCACAAATGTCTTGTCATTATATCAAAATGCTACATAAGCTTACTTAATGCCACCTCATATCTATAAATAATCTAAAAAGGCTAACTTGAACAAGTGACATGAAAATTTTTTATAAACTTAAATCATATGTGGCATCCTCTAATCATCTAATAAATGATAAATTCAAACCAAGTTAATTGAGTAAAATCAATAGGATTTTCCCCATTACTACATGATTAGCAATCAATTTAATCCCACATGACATTAGCAATCAATTTAATTTGTATTCTTTTTTATTAAATAACTTATTTATTAATTATTTACAAAAAAATGAATAGCATAATAACTCCAAGCCAAAAGGAATAGAGAAAAAGGAATAGCAAAAAAAAAAAAAGAAAAAAAAATCTTCATAAAGGTTTACTAATCTATAAAATATAATTAAAAGGCTACCTTAAAATGACAAATAAACGTCACTTAAACGAAGCCACGTAGGATCCGAAAAGTCACCTAGATTAAAATTTAATGTAACGTGGCATATTTAAATGTGATGTTGCATATTTTTAATGTGGCATGGATTATCAATTTATTATTATATGACATTAATTTAAATCATTTATCTATAAATTAATTTAATTCACTTATATCTATAATATAAAAGGATATTATCATTATTCTTCAATTAAGTTTGTATATTAAAAATATTGTCTTCCAAAATTTATATAACCCTTACAAATTTACATCAAATTTCATAATTTATAACTAATACTGACATTTTAATTGAAATTTTTGTAATAAAACATGTTAATAAATTTTATAATTTATAATTATAATTAAAATTTTAATTGAAATTTTGGTAATAAAACATTTTAAGGAATTAATTAAACTCCTTCATATTACTAAACACTCACCATTATTAACATTTTCCTATTTAATTCATTGTTTTTAAATTTTTTGTAATAAAACATGTTAATAAATTAATCAAACATCTTCATATTACTGAACACCCACCATTATTAACATTTTCCTATTTAATTTTATTTTAATTAAACATGGTAATAAATTGATTAAAACTTTTCATAATACTTAACACACACCAAATTAATTAAAAGTTTTACCTATTTAATTAATTTTTGTAATATAATATGTTAATAATTTTATTAAAACTCCTTATATTACTCAACACCCATAATTTTTATTAACATTTTGTCTTATTTAATTCATCTCTTGAGGTCCTCAACAATCAATTATCTAATTTAATAATACTACAAAATAAATTAAAAATTAAATTAAAATATGAGAATTTATGGTTATGTAATAACTATAAAACCTACAATACCTATAATAGTTTCTATTCACTTTATTTATTTAAAATATGCCCATTTGTCATGAGTTTCTAAGTTAGATTGTATTTTATGGTTTAATTTATTTATTTGATTATATTGAGTATGTTGAGTATTATTGTCGAGTATTATTGTTGAGTGTTGTTGTTGTTGTTGTTGTTGTTGTGGTTGTGGTTGTTGTGTCCAATAAAGTATTTTTTAATTTGTTATATGTTGTTGGTTTTATGATTCGCTTGTTTTATATTTGAATTCAAGTTTAATTTAAGTGACTTACATGTGACAATGTTTTAATTCGTTTGTCAGGTTTTTGTCAGGTTGATGTTTTATCTTTTAGTCAAAGTATTTTTTATATATCTTTAAAGCACCATAAAATGTATGTGAATGCAGATAAGACAAACCATCACGTGGGTAATCTGAAGAGGGAAGAAATACAAAAGGCACGAAACTGAGGTAAAATTAAATGTAAAAATACGTAAGGTAGAAACTGATAAGTAATGGATGATTGTTGATATCAAAATAGAAATCTTATAATATTTCTTTTAATTTGTTATTTAACGTATATTGTGGTACGTGTAATTTTACTATTATACTTTCCCGATCAACCTATTTAAATTTGTATTTTTATATTCACGAGTATAACCATCTCTAACATATATTTTTCTTTTTCATTTTATACGAACTATTATCAAGGCATGTAATAAAAGTAAGTGAAAGTGAACCATCGGGTAAATATTAAATAGTATGATTTCTAAATTCTACTTCGTATGTTTTTAAGTTTATGTGTTTTTTTTGTCAAAACAGGAATAATACATAAACTTACTCTCATAATTTCCTAAAAAAAATACTCTCATAATTAATGGTAAATAAATAAGTACAAATAATTGAATGAAAAAGCTTTAAAATTTCACAATTTATTTTTTGAACCATTATGACAATAATTAATTATTTTAATTATGTCATTTCCTCTTCCAATTTAATTTTTCTCCAACTCCCACATTTTCATTGATCATTTAGTTTACTTTTTTAAGTGGTTTATGCTTTTTTAACCGTTATAAGATGATCGTTGATCTCAAAATAGAGATCCTATAATATTTCTTTAAATTTGTTATTAAGCGTATATTGTTGTGTAATTTTACTATTTTGCTTTCCCGATCAACCTATTTGAATTTGTATTTTTCTATTCATGAGTATAATCTTCTCTAACATATATTTTTCTTTTTCATTTCATATGAACTATTATCAATGCATGTACTAAAAGAAAGTGTACTAAAAGGAAGCGAAAGTGACATTCAGATAAATATTATATAGTATGGTTTCTAAATTCTAATCCCTATATTTTTAAGTTTATGTGTTTTTTTTTTAAAACCGGAAGAGATTATTTTATAGTCTTTAATACTATTTTTATTTTTATATAGGATCGTTGACATAAGTACAACAAGAGATGGATCAAATTCTTGAAATAGTAATAAGGAACTTAAAAAATTTTATGAACCTTTTGGAATTCGGATTTAGGAAATATAGTTTTGTAGATTATTGAGCAATTGAAATGAAAATTTAGTTCGTAATACATGGAGTAGATAGTAGATACCTACCATACCGTTGAATCGTATCTAATATTTTTCGGATATAAATAATATTTGAAGCATGCACGTGGTGATAAGACTTCAAAGATATTTCTATGGGAGGGTTGATGGAGAGGTTTGGAAATAATTTGGAGATGACTATACTGAGGTATTGAGTTTACAACCTTATAAGGCGTCATTGAACATTTTTCGATATGGAATTTATTATATACGAATGGTTTCAGACTTTAATATTTAAAAACTCACTTTATTATATTGCGGAGTAAAACACACGTATATATAATGAGTCGTCTTTGTCATTGCTTTGTTGTCAAGTTTCTCAAAATTAGTAGCTACCACATTGTCACTTGCAGGATTCGATTTAAAAAAATAAAGCAAAGTTGTCAAAGAAATAAGGTATTAACTAACTAATTTCTATGTATTTCAAGACTCTATATTTTTAAATGGATCAACAACTAATTGCTCGAACAAATATTAACAATACGATAAAAATATCAAAACTAAAACAGATAAACCCGTGAATTTCACGGGTCACAAACCTAGTTACCTATTACATCAGGTAAAAAAGAGAGCAATTTTGTTAGATGAGAAGGGATGTATTAGTTGGTAGTATTCATAGTTAATTCAAAGTACGGAGTATTTTGAGAAGGGGTGCAATAGTTCAGAGTATTCTCATTAAATAACCCTATTAATTAAGTCGTAAAACATTTTAGATTAGTTAATAGTTATGCACACGGGCAATTTGCAATACAGTTTTACTATAGTATATACGATAACTATTGACTAATACGACTAAAAATGGAAAACGATAACTATTGAAAAGGACTGAAAGAATATATTATATGTACGTCGAATCTAGAATTCTAGACTATTTATATTGTTATAGTGAGCAATTAATTACGTATGTTTGTATGCTCTTATATCTCCAATAATAGCGCCTTGTAAATTCATTGCATTTAGTACATATCATGTTTATGCACCAGACTTGTGCATTATTTTGCACGGGTTTAAAACTAGTGGTTGCTTCATATTCGGGAGACATATTTGCAATGGTGGCTCTATCAGCAAGTGACAGCTGACTCATACCCTTGCATGTATGCATATAAACAATACAAAAGCTTAGAGCAACAAAAACTTCGTCCATAATGATTGACTAGCAATAAAACTCTGCCAAGGATTACCTAAGACTTACCGTAAAATTCAACAAATTTGCCAACAACACCATGTTTCCTGAGCATTTGTGTCATTGTCAGTGCCAAGTATGTCGTTGTAACACCATCACGCAATTTTCCAGTCATCTTGAATACCACGACTCTGGGTAAAAACATGCTCATGGCTATCAAAACAAAACCACACAATGAAAATGTAGAATTTCTAAGGAGGAAATATTATCGAGAGATAAGGGATAAGTTATCGTATAAACTTGCTCAACAATTACAATATTTTCATAGCCTTTATATAGGCATTACAATCTAAACTACGTAAAAGTTAACCTCTAGCCCTAAGTGGAGGGTATCCCACGTTTCCCATTACTAGATTAATGCTAACAACTAAACCCACTAACTTAGTGTTCCATATTAATAGTAATCTAGTTTCTAATTAACAAAATAATAGGAAGGTAGTTCTAACTAATTTTGGAGCAAACTCCAACACACCCCCTTGATCCAAAATTTGTCGGATCTATGTTCGATTTTTTGTCACGCCGAACCATACTCGTTGTTACGTCCTTGTCGTAACCAAAAATCTATGAAACCTTTATATTCTCGTTTTCTTCAACAACTTCATCCATGTCGATAAGAAAATAGACCACCGGTTGAAATAGACCACCAATGCATACTTCCTCGTCTTGGATTTGCAAACATAGAACATGTTTCTATATTGTCACGTTGTTGTACACTTGCTAGTGAAACTCCAATTAGTTCAATAGGCTAATGATTTGCCTACGTACACCAAAATCAATTGATGGAGTATATATTTTTTTCTTCCATCTCAATTTATGAAGCCCTTGTCTTCATTTTGTGACGCATTTCTCGTCATCGTCTTGTTAATGCACATTATCACCAACTTTCATTTGGAGCACTTCTCTTCAAAATCCGATTATCGATGGAGCCTTTCTCTCCACTATTTCATTTATGGTTCACTTCTCACCATTAACAAGTGAAGCATTTCTCTTCACCGAAAACAGGGTAGAGCCATTTTTTTTACCAAACTTTATAGAGCACTTCTCTCTATCTCATAATGGTGCAATTTTCACCATTTTTTTTAATCTCTCATTAAAACTTTTCTCACCATATTGTTTTTGAATTTTTTTTTTGGTAACCCCCCATTTTGAATCGAACTTGGCTACTTAAGTGGAGTTGACGATAATATCAAGACTCTCACTTAAGAGCTCTGATACCATGTAGAATTTCCAAGGGGGAAATATTATCGAGAGAAAAGGGAGAAGTTATCGTATAAACTTGCTCAACAATTACAATATTCAAAGCCTTTATATAGGCATTACAATCTAAACTACGTAAAAGCTAACCTCTAGCCCTAAGTAGAGGGTATCCCACGTTTCCCATTACTAGATTAATGCTAACAACTAAACCCACTTTCCTTGGCAAATTTTCTACTCCGTATTTGTTAGCCACTTTCAATAATGATCTACACTTATATACCAAAATCATGTAAAACATTTCAACATCATTTCCTAACATGAAAACTACAAAGCTATAACAGATCAATTGCATTCACTCATTCCCGACATTAACAAGAGCAGCAAGGTAACTCTCTACAATGATACAAAAAGCTAAAAAGCAGGTAGGCTGTAAAATTTTCCAAATTCACCACTTCCGGACTTGGGTAGAGTGGCAATGATTTCATTAAAAGGATTATCAGCAACTGAACAAATACCAACCCATAAACAGATATTAGTTTATTTCCTTGGCAAATTTTCTACTCCGTATTTGTTAGCCACTTTCAATAATGATCTACACTCACATACCAAATCACGTAAAACATTGCAACATCATTTCCTAACATGAAAACTACAAAGCTATAACAGATCAATTGCATTCACTCATTCCCGACATTAACAAGAGCAGCAAGGTAACTCTCTACAATGATACAAAAAGTTAGAAAACACCATGACAATTTTTATTTCCTGGAAGCAGAAAAAAATAAGTTTAGACACATTTCATCAATTTACACAACAAAAGATGATAGCGCACATACCAAGAAGAGCAACTGCAGTCATCTTCCTCACAGGTTTCTTTTGCATCATGGACAAGGCGCTCTCGGCTAGGACATCATATATTAAGCCCTTAGTTACCACAGCTCCATTTTTTATTTCAATAATATCTTCATTTTCATCTCTCTTTTCTTGTACTTGTGATAACTCGAATATGAGTGTTCTTTTAAACCCAGGTAGGTCATCCCTTATCATTTCCCAAAAAGTCTGAAAGTCATTCCCTCCCTTTATGAACTTCGAGTGCTCACTTCTAGACAATAAATCAGTGATGCCATTTTTCGTTGACGGAATCCAAGATACGCTCTCAAAACTATGAGGCAAAGAATGAAACCACATAGTTTTAGAGGACACAGTCATCACGGTCTGGTCTAGAGTAAAAGTTGGACGAGTTATCTGTACGAAAGCGTTTCACGAGTTGGCTATCGGTAAAGACATCAAAATACCGAAAATTATATTCAATTCCGCAAATTACCCATACGAAAAATCACATAATTCCTGCTAATGCCATGTCAGTACCTTTAGGCTTAGGTAATTGTCTAAGCAAATCTTCAGGTCAATGTTGTTAGGATCGAATCGGTAGGATCGGATCGTAGGATCGTAAGATTCTACAAATTAACTAAAATACGTAATTATGCCATCAAATTACGTTAAAATCTCATTTGTAAATCTCAAAAAACTATAATTTTATCTTGTGTCCACAAATTATTTCAGTTTATAGTAATTTTCTATCTCTAATTATGTAGGATCGATTCATATAATTGTAGGATCGTAGGATCGGGTTACGATTCTACTTTAGAAATTTTTGAAAAAAGTCGAATCGTAAGATCCTACAAAATTAAGATCCTACCTAGGATCGAGATCGGTCACCACTTTTTGGATCGTAGAATCGTAAGATCCTACGATACGGACCGGGAGTTTAACAACAATGATAACCATAGTTGTGACAAAATACAAATAAACGTAACAATAGTTAAGATAAAATACTAACAAATCGTGGCAAAATTTTAGTGAATTATGGTAATTTATATATACTGTTGCAATATACATATATAAATATATTTTTGGCAATGAATTTTATTGTTGCTAAACCAGTAAATAAACGGCTAATCTTGCTTAAGACGACATTATCTTGTTAACATAATACACCGTGCGTTTGCGGTTCTCTAAAACTTCATCATTCCTTTTTGGAACTTGTTGGAAATGTGTGTTGTTGTGCTATTAGACCATCTCCAATAGACCTGTCAAAACTCGACCCGACCCGACCCGTTTTCTTAGGGTTACAAACCCGGTTTTTTCGACCCGCGATCCGTTTGACCCGAACCCGAAATGACCCGTTATTTTAGGGTCGAGACCCGACCCGAACGGGTCGACCCGTTGGGTCAAGGGAAAATCATGAATTTTATTAAAAATATTATTATTTATATATTATATTTGAAAATATAGTTAAAAA
This sequence comes from Silene latifolia, assembly GCF_048544455.1. NCBI lineage: Eukaryota > Viridiplantae > Streptophyta > Magnoliopsida > Caryophyllales > Caryophyllaceae > Silene > Silene latifolia. The sequence goes on along the minus strand of NC_133530.1, from coordinate 22,148,040 downwards.
ATTATTTTTTTATTACTTAAAATTAAAAATTCAACTAAAAAGTCAATTTTATATAACTTTTATAATATTTAATAATAAAATAATTATTAAAAAAACTTTATTTTAATAATTATATCAATATAATTATTGTATATGATGAATATGACTAAAATAATAATTTTAAACATATTTTAATTTTTAAAAATATATTTTTTAAATTAAAAAAATCGTTTAAAAAAGGCGTTAAAAATTATTTCTTGACCCGTATTCTGACCCTAACCCGACCCGTGACCCGTATGACCCGACCCGTATCTGACCCGACCCGTATTTGACCCGACCCGTATTCTGACCCGACCCGTATGACCCGACCCGGGACCCGACCCGCCCGACCCGTTTGTTAGGTCTAATCTCCAACCATGAACCATTCTCTTCCTCATCCCAGTCTTTCTTATCATTTCTTACTCATCCATCTCATTATTCCTCAACTTTTCAATTTTACACCTTCAACAATAATTTACACTTATTCCTCATTACTCTCTTTCATCATTATCTCTCTTACCTTAATATACCCCACACATTTTTACATTAAAAATCTATTTTCGTAATTTGTTCGGGTTTTCAACTCGATAATTTATCGACTTCGGTTTTATTATAGAAAAAAGACAAGACGTTTTCTTTAAAAAAAAATTGTATTGATGAATATATTACTATTCAAATTATGATGATATATATCAATATTACTACCTATTTGTAGATAAAAAAAAAAGATAGAAATTATGGTTTATTTTTTTTCAAAAAAAAAATTACATTTAAAATATTGGTAAAAATAAGGAATTGGTGGCCAAATAATTTGCAAATGCAAGCATTCCATATTGATGAATCACAAATTTTCCCCAAAAGAGCAGGTTGTACACACTATGGGCCTATGTGGACCATTCTCACGCAGCGTTTTCATCCTTGACAATTCGCGCAACGTTTTCATCCTCGAATTAACACCTAAGCAAAATCATCATTGGACAACCATTTTTTCACTTCCTCAGTTTTTCGCGGTCTCTCTTCCTCATGGTTGGATATGCTCTTAGGATTAGACCTTGTTGGATTTAGAATAGTAGTATATATGTGTGTTCACGTTTGTACTCTTGCATTCACATTACATGTATATATATTTCCACTTGCTTTCTCACATATTGCATTTCGTTTGTAAATAGCTTGTAAAAAGGGTCTTAATGTGGAGAATGTTAGCCATCAATGATGATAATTGTCTCGGTTTTGTCTTTTCCCTTTTCATAGCTTGTGTTAATGATAATTGTGTTATGAAATATTATTATATGGATGTCCATATCTTAGAATATTTCTATAATATATTATCTTATGGAAAGTCTTCCCATTGTATGTGTATATATACCTCTCATAATGGAATAAGAATATATTTTTGTCTCTCATACTTTCTCTTTAGCTTCTCTTTATAATTCTTTCCTCTCTTTATTTCACAATACGTTATCAGCACGAAACCCTAACCAATTGAGTAAGTTTTCCTTTACACAATTTCTTCCATATACATAAAAGTATTACTTACTTTATTTTGTTTGATAATGTTAAAGTTTTGATTCTCGTATCTCAAAAGAAATATTTGTTATAAGAGATATATGAGTTTTGAAAAAAGGCATATCAATACTTTTGGGTCTGGAGTGCCAAAAGATATATTCTATAGAGATGAGAGAATATGTCCACATTATAACTTTGGCCTGAAGTTCAAAGTTTTAAATGTGTATAATTTTGACACCGTCTCATCAATATAATATATTCATAATTTTTTTTTATGGTAATACAATATATTCATATTGTATAAGTATAAGTGGTTACAAATCCACATGTAAATGCTAGTGGCCAGAAGTTCACAATTGCGATTTTTTTAAACCGCATTTGAGTTTCAAATGAATAAGGCGGTTTTTATTAAAAGGTAAATTATATCTAAATTGATTCTTGTTCACCTGAAGTTGAAACTATGTAAACAGATTTGAAATTTGGTCTATTCTTAGAAGTGAATATGACATCTCATAAAAGACTCTCTCTCTCTGTAGCATAGATCGAAAATATGACATTATTAATTTATTATAAGCCTAATAATCTAATATTGTGGCCTTAATTGAGCCTAATACTGTGGTTTTTGGCGGGCCAAGGAAAGAGGCATTAACTAAGCCTAATGACGTTGTCTAAATTGAGTCAAAATTGTTCATTGAAAGAAAAGAATATCTCATGGAAATCTATGTGACACACTCACACTCATATACGTTGTAAGGTCACTATATGAGAAAAATTTATATACGAGTTGATCAAATTATGACCAAAAGTTTATAATATTTACGTATAGTTAACCTATAATTAGAAGTTTATATTGTTTGATTGATTGTGCGCTAAAACAATTGAGTAAATTATGACTTCATGTTATATTATCAGCAACTTGATTTCATTTGTAAAGATTTTATGTTGGGGATAATATTCATGGGCATTTTGTGCATTGAACGTATAACTAATTGATTTGTATGCCACTTGTTTTAAGAACTATCTAAGGTATGTATTTTTGTTCGAATTCCAAGTTTTAGACGAATTTAATTTATGTAATTTAAGCATGATTGTGATTGTTTTCTGTAAATCCTAAATTATTCATATATAGCAAATACATGAAAAAAAAAACTACTTCATATAATTGACGAATAATTTCTTGGGATGTTACAATAAGTTACGTAGCTAACTTTGTTAGATTGTGTAGCTTTTCTATCCGTTGTCCATTGTTATCAAATCATATACATATTAATCACTGCCTTTGTATTCACAAAATCATAAGCAAAATGTGTTTTAATGTTTTATTATTATTTTTATGATAACTGCAATGATGTATTATTGGTCAATAAATATTATATTGAGGTGTCAAGTAAATAGTGATTTTACAAGTATTGATTTTATTTGACAAATTTATTTGCGTATAAGGATATGAATATTTTCATGAATGATGTATTATCATGGTATACAACACATTGGAAAAAATGTAATAACAATGTATATGTCATCATTGTATATCTTAACAGTTGTAATTGTAATTGTTAGTTATATGAAAGTACTCAAAGAGTAATATATAATCATGTTCCCTGAAGGAACGATGAGTCTTGCCTACATATATGAGAGTATGAGACACATGTTGTGTCTCATAGTCAACTATATTAAGTGGCGTGTGATAAGAGAATTTTCAAAACACGGCCAATGTTTATGAATATTTGCCATGGATTGTAGGCAAACTAAGAAAGTTGACATTAAATGGTTAAGATGTGACATAGGCCATCCGGGTTTTATACCCGTTTTGATTAACCTGAAGTCTATCCTAAGGAAAATATAAGTGCTGAAAACTCTCTCGTGTAAATTTATTAAAGGCAAGACATTACACGGAGATTGAGTATATATATTTAATATTGAAGATCACAGTTTGATTATTATATGGAATCGTTAGTCTCCGAATTGGGCATTGTGATTCAGCACATTAAAAATCCAACTGCATTATATTGTTATTGATGGGGCATATTCTGCACCCGCTGACCAGTCAACATATTGAGCAAGGTCAAAGATATCCACAGCAAGTCAACGGCTTAGACAGCCTAACCGACGCAACTTTGTCGGCTTTGTCTCTTGTGCCTCGGCTAGGACAACTAGCCAGCCGGGGCACATATCCGCGTACTCATATCCAAGACCCCTCGGCGGTGAGTCAACAGGGCCCGCCGGCCTGCCATGGGTCCCTCGGCCGAGGGGTAGATCAGACTTTCACCTGCTAGCCACTTGGCCACTTGGCCACTACGTGACAAAAGGTGAAAGTCTATAAATACTCCTCAACTCTCATTGAGGAGGAGATCCACAACTTAACCTAAGAATCACTATTCATCTGGTAATATCTTCCTTATCTCTCTACAATATATACTTCGCCAAGTAACAACAACTTATCTCTCTAAGTTTTCGACTTGAGCGTCGGGTGAGATCGCTCGGTCCAAAGCCGAGCCCTCAGTTTGTTCATCGTTTCAGGAGACCGCAAGGAGGATTCAACCAAAGACGTCATTCTACAAGCACGGGTGGTAACAAATAACTGCTCTGGAATTACACCCGGAACAATTGGCGCCGTCTGTGGGGAAAGATACTAAAAGCTAGTCACATTCATTCCCAAACAAAAAAAAAAAACAAAACAAAAACCCACCCAAAAAGCTAAGAGGATGTCGAAACAACAAGAGGTATTCGTGACCGACGAAACCGAATTCTACCAAGATGATACCGTCCACAATTCTGGAGTTGCGCAGCCCTCCACCGGCCGGATAATTCAACCGGAGTACGGGATGCCAATAATACCGGATACGCCGCTGCCCGCCAACCAGGTCACCATCATGGGACATGTGGTTGATGTAGCAAAACTGAAGCTACTCCTGGACCTAATTGGTAGTACGTCGGCTGATACTGTCACACCGACAAGAGCGGCGGAACCCGTCCAGGAGACCAGGGCCCAGAATGTGACTCCAAGAGACTTGAACGGAGCACTGGAGGAAGCTGGCCCTGTCAAGACGCCGGGTGTCACGGTCCGCTACTTTTGCCGGACCGTGGCGCGCACCCTTGCCCGTCTCAAGGCAAGATGCAAGCGACAAGGATCTTCGTACTAGTGAGGGATCACCCACTAGCACGATACTCGGGTCTCGGGTCGGTGTGTGTCGGGAATCCTAGTCACGATTATCAAGTCCGGCACACGAAAGCAATAAAAGTAAGCAATACGATTATTGAAAGCAAGCAACAAGCAACAACAAGCTTTTGGATGAGAAGCGGTTTTTCATTGACTAGCACCTCTCAAAGAGGGAAATTTGATAGTTTGGTCCTGGTAGCAGGATACATTGAATTTACAAGTTTAGTTCAGAATAGCGATATACCTATTTATGGAAACCTATTCTAAAACTACTAAGAAAATACTTACTACAAATGTACAAGGAAAATGAAATTACATAAGCATAAATAAATCTAAGGGTTCAAGTGTGCGGATCGTCACACTCTCCCCCACCTAATCTGTTGCCGCCCTCGGCAACACAAAAAATCTTGAACGGTGCTTCAGTGAGACATCCTCGGTGAGCTCGATTGTCCATGCGGTGTTGGGGATTGGCTTGTACAACTCGGCTTGAATGTGCGCTTCGTCCCACACAATGACTGGCCTCTTCGTCCCTTCAAGGATAGGCTGGAGTTCCTTGACATAGAAGCTGCCGAACATCATGTTCTCCAAGTCCACCACGTGCTCCTTGTCTCTCGGGAAAGTCCACTTTGCCGCTGCTTGGAAAGTCCTCTCTCGAGATTCCTTCAAGTACTGGCCCCAACGGACCTTCGTCTTGTCTCTCGTCACTTCAACATCTGCATTCAAGGGAATGTGAGATCTCCAGGACGCCGAATCAGCATTTCGGCGCGGCCCCCTGATGGTACGAGGCCTTCTCTCTTGGGTCGACCGACCCATGCAAACCAGACGTCGATTCAGCACATCGACGCGGCCCCCTGATGGTACGAGGCCTACTTCTTTGGGCATCTCGGCCCTCATTGTCTACTCCTCGGTGAGAGGGTAGACTCTTCTTTCGTCCCCTAGGCCACTTAGCATCGTAGTTAGCCTGGGTCTTGTTCGCCCTCGGCTCCACCGAACCTTTAGGCATTCTCCAAGGTCGCATCCCTTGTTTCGGCGTCGGTATCACCCTCATAGCCGAAATTCGATGCTGCCCCTTGTCTTCGTCGCTGTCTACCGTCTTCACTACGATATACCCCATTAGTAGCATCGATCCGTCACTCGGTTTCAATACCACCAATGCTTTCGAAAGAAGCGCATCCCGAGTACTAACTTGAAGTCATCCGGCGGAACGGTGGTGAAGTCGAGCTCCCCGCCCACTCACCCACTTGGACCGCGACCTTCTTAGCCACTCCTTGGACGCGTCTCATTTTTCCATTGGCTTTCGGCGGTGTTAGCATCCCGCAAAACAAGCCCCAACCGATCGCCTTCCTCTTTCGTAACAAAGTTGTGGGAGGCACCGAGTCGATCAAAGCTCGTGCGTGCTTCCCATTCACCATCATGTCCACGTACATGAGCCCGTCGGATTTCTTGGCGGAGGAAGCTTCGTACTTCCCCATCGCGCTGATCCTCTGAAGTGAGCCCATCCGTGGTTGGTCTTCACCATCACTCGAGTCTTCGTTACACTCTTGGTGATAGTCGGCCAACGCCCCATCAAGACGTTCTTGAGCCCCTTTCGGCATCTTCTTGAACATGGCATTGAACTCCGCTTGGTTCGGACAATCGGCCATCTTATGAGGACCCTTGCACACAAAACACGCGAACGGTCTCTTCGTTGTGGAAGCAGTAGAGTTTCCCCCCTTCGAAGACGAGCTTGAGGGCGAGTTCGTAGTGCTCGCCGATTGGGCTTGACTTCCTTGTGAGCGTAACCGATTTCCCAACTGAAATGGCGCTGTTTTGTGGCCTTTGTCCATTGTACCCACTCGTGACGCACTTTTGTATTCCCGTTGGTGCCACCACGTGGTGCCTCTCGCTCTCCGTGAAAGTCGAGTAGGCGCTCCGCAGCCGATATGGCCGAAGACAGAGTTTTGGGATTCTGCCTCATGACCTCTTGTTGTGCCCACCTCTTCAACCCGTCAATGAACTCGAATGTCCTATCCGTCTCGGACATTTCGCTAATCTCGAGCATGCACGCTGAGAATTCCCTCACATATTCCCGGATTGATTTGGTGTGCTTGATTTCCTTCAACTTCTTCCGAGCAACAAACTCCGTGTTCTCGGGGTAGAAGTGATCCTTCAAGATCCTCTTGAAGTCGGCCCACGATGTCACCGTAATCGTGCCCGCATCAATTTCCTTGTACCTAGCCCTCCACCACATCTTGGCATCGTCGACTAGATACATGCTTGCCGTGACAACTTCCGCGTCTTCGTCGAGCCCACTTACTCGGAAGTATTGCTCCATATCGAAGATAAAGTTATCCACCGCTTTCGAATCCCTCGCCCCATCGTAGGCATGAGGTGGGGGTGCCTTCACCTTATGGCTCCCCATAGATTTCCCGTCATTGCCCACCGCTTTCACGAGCGTGGCACAAGTGTTCTCTAACATCTCGACCTTTCGGTGCAGATGATTGATCTCTTCCTCCCGATCGTCGGGGATCGCACCACTGATCGCTTGGATGCGAATGTCCATCCCGTCTACCTTCGTCTCAAGGTCACAAACCGTCTTTTGCAACTCCTCGAGGCTCGCGGCCATCCGCATCACGATGTCCTCGAGTTTGGGAAGCTTGACGTCGATTGCGTCCTCTAAGGCATCCACTCGGTCCTCGATTGTTTCGCCCATTTTCTCGATCTCGATAAACAAATGCGGCTTGCAGACGCCCGTCCGAAGACCGGGATCTGATACCAAATGTCACGGTCCGCTACTTTTGCCGGACCGTGGCGCGCACCCTTGCCCGTCTCAAGGCAATATGCAAGCGACAAGGATCTTCGTACTAGTGAGGGATCACCCACTAGCACGATACTCGGGTCTCGGGTCGGTGTGTGTCGGGAATCCTAGTCACGATTATCAAGTCCGGCACACGAAAGCAATAAAAGTAAGCAATACGATTATTGAAAGCAAGCAACAAGCAACAACAAGCTTTTGGATGAGAAGCGGTTTTTCATTGACTAGCACCTCTCAAAGAGGGAAATTTGATAGTTTGGTCCTGGTAGCAGGATACATTGAATTTACAAGTTTAGTTCAGAATATCGATATACCTATTTATGGAAACCTATTCTAAAACTACTAAGAAAATACTTACTACAAATGTACAAGGAAAATGAAATTACATAAGCATAAATAAATCTAAGGGTTCAAGTGTGCGGATCGTCACACCGGGGGAGCCCAGAATGCTAGTGGTAGACCTGAGTCCTTCCCGCACTCGCGGGAGGACGGCGTCGCCGCAGCACCGACGAGGCATTCCCCAGAGGAGTGAAAGAAGTCCGACTCGCCAGAGTCGGAGAAGGAGTCCGACCGACGCAGTCGGAGAAGAAGCCCGACTCACCGAGTCGGAGAAGAAGCCCTTCCCGCCACGGGGAGAGGAGCCGGACTAGGGATGTGAGGAGCCGATCGCCGCGTGTCGTTCGACACGTGGTCGACACCCCTCGGCGCCACGTCCTAGATACCCCGGTGCCGACTAAGCTGAAGTTGCCACCCATAGCATACAAAGGAGAAGGCGACCCGACCGACCACACGGAGGCTTTCGAGTCTTACATGTCGGTTTGGGAGCAACCTGATGAGGTTTGGTGCCGAGTCTTCCCAACGACACTGCATGGGATGGCACAAAGTTGGTACAAGGGGCTACCCGATGGGTCGGTATACTGTTACGCCGACCTAAGGGACACGTTTTTAGCCCAATATTCTTGCAACAAGAGGAGGGCCGTTGAGACGTCGGACCTCCTTACTATCAGACAGGAGGGAGGCGAGTCTCTCCGAAGTTATGTGAAGAGGTTCGACGCCAAGGTTCAGCAGATTCGTGAGTGAGCAATGAATCGGCGGCCTTCACGGCGATGAAAGGCCTCCCAAGAGGGGACCTAAAGAATGAGCTCATCAAGTGCGGCGGCCTGAACCTGGAGTCCGCCAGGAAGATGGCCGATCAAGCCATAAAAGTGGAGGACTATCACAAGACCTGGGTAGGTCCCAGCGAGGCCGGGCACTCAGAGAGAAAGAGCCCCCGGGAGGACAACTCGGATGAAGGACGCCGTGACAATAATAGGTCACGGCCTGACAGGTCCGCCAGGAAACAGAGCTCGGCGGGAGCCGGGGGAGGTTCGGGAACGTACTACCAGAAGCGGTACAGTGATCACACCCCCCTGGTCGTATCTGCCGCCGAGGTCTTCGCCCTGAGCAAGAACGAGGGCCAAAAGTGGGAAAGGCCCCCCAAGCCGAAGGGAGACGGTGACACGAGCCAGTACTGCGAGTACCACGGCCACACCGGTCACCTTACTGACAACTGCCGGCATCTGAAGAATGCCATTGAAGAGCTGATCCGGAAGGGGAGCCTCGACAAGTATGTTGCCAAAGGCCAAAAGACTGAGGCCGGCGGTTCAAATAAGAAATCCGTCTTCGAACGGATGGGAGTGATCCATGTTGTCATCGGGGGCAACGAGAACGGTGGGTCCGCTCATGGGCACAAACGGCACCTGAACGAGCTGTATCAGGCCATCAACTTTGTGCCCAAAACAGCGGTCCCCGCTTCCAACATCCCCGACATGACTATCGGGAAGAAGGACTACGAGGGAGTCATCGCCCCTCACAGCGACCCACTTGTAGTCCACTTGGACATATCCAACCACCTGGTCAAGAGGTGCCTGATTGACACAGGCGCCTACACGAACATCATGTTCAGGGAGTGCTTTCTCAACCTCGGTCTGAAGGTTGAAGACTTGAGCCCCTGCACCAATCCGTTGTACAGTTTTTCCGGGGCCGGCCTGGTACCCCTGGGGTTGATCAGATTGCCAGTGATGTTCGGCGAGGGAGATGCGGCTAAGAATATCCTAGCTGAGTTCGTAGTCATCGACGGCTCGTCCGCCTACAACGTTCTCATAGGCCGAGTCACTCTGAGCGAGGCCGACGCAGTGATGTCCATCCGAGCCCCGACACGATGTATGTCTCGGACCGGGGAAGCGCATAAGCTCGTCTCCAAGGACGAGAAGGATGAGGTGGTCAACACCGGATATCCGCCGAGGGTGCAACATGCAATCCTCAAAGTGGCAAAGAGGTCGAGAAGGGGAAGAGCCCATCCTTGCGGCGGGAGGGCGATCCGATGAATACCAACGTCGCATGGTTGAAGGAACCCCGACCGACCAAGAAGAACCGCATCCCGGCATATGGGAAATAACTCATCGACGGGTCCCCTACGGCGAACGGCTCAGAGCGACATCCTTATCACCAGCCCAAACGGGGACGTGTTTGAGCACGCCTTGAAATTTACCTTCTCGGCCTCAAACAACAAATCCGAATACGAAGCGGTGATAAATGGAGTCGAGTTAGCTAGGGCTGCCGGGGCGGAGCACGTCGTGGTAAAAACATGCTCACTATTGGTGGCCAACCGAATCAGGGGAGAGTATGAGGCTCGAGACGACGGGATGGTAAGATACCTAGAAAGGGTAAAAGCCGACACCGCCAAATTGAAGTCCTTCCGGATAAAGACATTCCCGTGTCCGACGCTCTCTCAAGACACACGGCCGTGAGGACATGGAGGGTGCGCCTTTGATAAGCCATTGGGACGGACAATCTCGGGAAAAATTTTGTATAGCGGCGGAGGTGCCCGAGACAACTGTGGGCACCCCGACGCATGTTTATATCTAAATGAAGAATCATCCAAGTTTCCATCAAAGTGTTCATTTTCCCCCATAGTCACAATCAAGAAGCAGACGCAACGGCAGTCACCCCAAGAAGTAGACGCTACAGATCACCCCAAGAGGTAGACGCCGCAAAGAAATCACTCCAAGAGGTAGACGCCACGACAGTCACCATCAAGAAATAGGCGCCACAGCGATCACCCCAAGAAGTAGACGCTACGGCAGTCACCCCAAGAGGTAGACGCCGCAGCAGTCACTCCAAGAGGTAGACGCCACGGCAGTCACCATCAAGAAATAGGCGCCACGGCAGTCACCCCAAGAAGTAGACGCTACGACAGTCACCCCAAGAGGTAGACGCCGCAGCAGTCACTCCAAGAGGTAGACGCCACGGCAGTCACAATCAAGAAATAGGCGCCACGGCAGTCACCCCAAGAAGTAGACGCTACGGCAGTCACCCCAAGAGGTAGACGCCGCAAAGAAGTCACTCCAAGAGGTAGACGCCACTAGCCATCAGAAGGAAGCGGCGTCACGGCGGTCACTACCAAAGACTTTGTTGATGCTCGCGAAAGCAATCGAACATGCCTTAGAAACGTTAAACACAGTTGAGATGCGCACTCCAGACTGCCTCGGCCAGACCGAGGCGTAAACAAAAGAAGCGCTCAATTAATAACGTAAGAAGACAACTCAGACGAAGACAAGAAAAGACCTCGGCCAAGCCAGAGGCAAAATAAGCAAACTCTTATTAAAAATGATAACAGGTTACAAGGAGAATACAGACGACGGTCGTCCCCATAAGGATAAGCCAAAACACAACCTACCAAAGTTGTACAAAATACAAGGAAAAGAAAAGCAAAAGGTTACAGGCATATCATTTGAAGCGCCAAAAAAATGGCAGGGAGGGAAGGCTTAATAATTGGCTCCCGAACAGTGACCAAGCTATCCGAGACGCCGGGTGAGCGGGTGACGACCGCCCGTCTCCCTATGCCTCGTTCTTTGCTTGCCATCAGCAGCGTTAGCAGCACCGTCTTCGATGGGCGAGCCAGAAGCTGTCTTGGCAGTCTTAGCTTTCTCAGCAGCCTCGGCCTCAGCTTTCTTGGCAGCCTCAGCCTCAGCAGCCTCAGCTGCCTTCATCCTCTCGGCTTCCTCCTTGGCCGCCTTAGCCTCCTCAGGAAGGGCTGCCTTCTCCGCGGCCGCCTCTTCCTCCTTCTTCACCCTTACCTCCTCCTTGGCCTTCTCCTCCACGGCTTTCTCCTTAGCTTCGAGCTTATCATCAAACAGCTCGTCAAATTTGTCCCACGGAAAGGAGCCATCAAGAGGGAAGAGCTCCCCAATCACTTCCCTGGCGACTTCTTCGGCCAGGTCCCGGTATTGGGCGCACATGTTAGGGAGGATAACGGTTTGGAGCGTCTCAATGTCCTCCTCCCTTTGGGTGATGATAACATCCTTGTTCCGAACCACCTTCCCCTGGACCTGGAACAAGCCCCTAAACTCGTCCCTCTGCGTACGGTAAAGGTCGGCGTGCTTCTGAACGAGGTCACGCATCTCCAGCAGTTGCAGCAGTAGCAGCGGAAGCATCAGCAGCAGGGGTGGGCTCTTTCCTTTTACGGACAAGGGGAGACTGTAACACCCCCATACTCCGAGTGCCTTACCAGGACCACTCAGGTATGAAGACATCACCATCTCGGTTGCCCGAGGCATGATAATCAAATAGACAAAACAGAAACAACATTTATTATAAGTAGTTTAATGAATAAGTACAATCCTCGAAACCAAACTGAAAGTACAATACATTATTCCAAACTATCATTCTCAATCGAAATGTAAATAAATGCTAAACTACGACGGAAGACTCTATCGTCATGTCGTGGCCATCCCGGCCTATCCCAAAGATATCATCTCTATACTGTTCAATATCCGCTCACCATCCCCGAATGGATCACCGCAGGTTTACAAAACAACACCGGGTCAAGACTAATCACACAATCAATATAGATAACAACAATAAGACAAACAGACAAATTTGAATCACACACACACATACACCACCAACTCCCATCATCTCAATATCGACCGTCCACCGGACTACCGCCAGATGGGGGACCGCAGCCGTTCCCACCTAAGCCCCGCTCATCGTACGAGCGATAACCCCGTCCATTAATGTGCACATCCCCTTTCGTGGCGGGTTCCACGAAGGGCGAAACTAGGGCGTGAGATCACTCCCGCAAGTGACCCCACTCAACCGAGAACGCATCTCGAGAACCATCAACAACACAACCACAAGCACAATTACAAACACAATCATCATATCAAGCAACTAACTACAAAGACATCACCAATATCCCATTATGGGACTAATACCGAGTAGAAATCCTACCGGAAAGCACAACACGCAGACGGTATCTCTACAATTTGTCTCAAAACGCCTCTTCTATGAATTCTCCTCCTAACAAATAACACATAAAGGCTACCAATTACTTACTATTCACAAAACCCCCAAATCCCAAATTAGGGTTTAACCAAACCTAGCAAAACATTATATAAATTATATTAAAAGCTTACCCTTGACGCAAGGAATCCAACGACACGAACTACGATACGAACCGACCGTCTGAACTCCGGAAATTGTTAAGGATGCGATTAGGAAGATGATGATCGCTTTCTCTCTTAAACAGGTTTTAGGTTTTGGTAAAAGTGAATTAAAACAACGACGATTAAGTTTAAATACCCTAATCGCATAATTAACAAAACCCGCGAAAAACTCCTCAGAACCGGACACTCGATCGAGTACCCAAGGTACTCGATCGAGCATTTCTACTCGATCGAGTGCCCCTGACTACTCGATCGAGTGCCCAACAGTCGAAACTATTTTATTCTCGCAACATACCCTTACTCGACAGAGTAAGGGCTACTCGATAGAGTACCCCAAGACATATAAATACGGAGTATTACGGTCTTCCCTCCTTAAAAGGAACTTCGTCCCCGAAGTTCAAACCACTACCAAACAAAGGTACTCCCATAAGCTTCCCGACTCGAAGGTCAAAATAAACACAACGTAAAACATGCTACTAACCCAACTTATCCCGACAAACATATAAAAGGGGTGTAAAAACTCTTAAAAACTCTCGCGATCATCTCCTACCCCCCTAAAAGAAACAAGGTTACGTCCCCGTAACCATACATACCTGATCAAAAAGGAAAGGGTAACGCTCTTTCATGATATCCTCCGCCTCCCATGTAGCTTCCTCAGTCTCATGGTTAGACCAAAGGATCTTAAGCAAAACTGTCTCACCACTCCTGGTCTTTCTAACTTTTCGGTCTAGGATCCGCTTAGGCACCTCAAGGTATGATAAAGACTCATCCACTCTAAGCTCTCTGCCTCCAACACATGTGACGGGTCACTCACATACTTCCGCAGTTGCGATACATGAAACACATTATGCACTCTCTCCAAAGCAAAGGTAAAGCCAAACGATAAGCCACTTCCCCAACTCGCTCTAAGATCTCATAAGGCCCTATAAACTTCTGGCTTAGCTTGCCTTTCTTCCCAAATCTCATAACCCCACGCATAGGAGACACTTTCAGAAGAACCTTGTCCCCAACCTGAAACTCTATGTCCCGACGATGTAGATCTGCATAACTCTTCTGTCGATCCTGGGCTGCTCTCATACGTTCTCTGATCATCTTAATCTGTTCCACCATCTCATGTACCATCTCTGGTCCTAAAACCACTTTGCCTCAAAGACTATCGTCCCAACAGATCGGACTCCTGCATCTCCTCCCATACAAAGCCTCAAACGGTGCCATACCAATACTAGTGTGATAGCTGTTGTTGTAAGAAAACTCTATCAAGTCCAACCTCCGCTCCCGCCTACCACCAAAATCCATCACACAAGCTCGCAACATATCCTCAAGAGTCTTGATTGTTCTCTCGATCCGCCCGCCCCGTCGCCGCAGGATGAAATCTTTGTACTCATCTTCAAAGTGTTCCCAACGATTCCCGCAACTCCTTCCAAAACCTCGATATAAACCTCGCATCTCTGTCGGACACTATGTCCTTAGGGACTCCATGTAACTTAAGCACGTTCTTTCGATAGGCCATAGCCAATTGTGCCTTAGTCCATGTATCTTTCATTGGAACAAAGTGAGCCGACTTGGTCAAGCGATCCACTATCACCCAAATCATATTGTTACCTTGTTGACTCTTAGGTAAACCCACAATGAAATCCATGGAAATGGATTCCCACTTCCACTCAGGCACCTCCAAAGACTGAACCTTACCTTGTGGTCTTCTCTGTTCCCCTTTAACTCTCTGGCATGTCAAACAACGGACACAAACTGTTTGTCTCTTTCTTCATCCAGGCCACCAAAACGTTTTCTTCAAATCTTTGTAAAGCTTGTCTCCACCCGGATGAACTGAATATGGTGTGCAATGCGCTTCTGTCATGATTGTCTTTTTCAACTCCTCGTCATTAGGAACACACCACCTACCATCAAACCTCAAGCTACCATCTGTATGAATGGAAAACCGGGACATTGTCCCTTTCTCTACTCCAGCTCTCCACTCCACTATCTTAGGATCCAAAGCCTGTTTACCTCGAATATCATCATAAAACTCCATGTGTACTTTGTCATATCACCCATAGCATCTCCTTTCGCATCATATGAATCCCAAAGCTCGCTACCTCATCCCTCAGCCTCATCAAAGATAGAGCTGTACACAAGGAATATACACTCTTTCTACTCAAAGCATCAGCAACAACATTGGCCTTTCCTTCATGGTAGATGATTTCCATGTCGTAATCACCAATCAGCTCCATCCACCTCCTCTGTCTCATGTTCAACTCCTTCTGCGTGAAGATGTACTTGAGACTCTTGTGATCAGAAAATACCTTAAAGATTGCTCCATAAAGGTAGTGCCTCCAAATCTTGAGAGCAAACACCACTGCACCCAACTCCAGGTCATGAGTAGGGTAGTTCTCCTCATAAGGCTTCAACTGCCTAGAAGCATAGGCAATTACTTTACCATTCTGCATCAACACACATCCCAACCCATTCTTCGAGGCATCTGTATAGACCTCGAAATTCTCGCTCCTTCAGCAATGCCAAGACGGGAGAGTGTGGTCAAACGCTCCTTTAAGGTTTGGAACGCCGTCTCGCAACTCTCATCCCAACGAAACCTGTTTTCTTTCCTCATCAACGCCGTCATCGGTCTAGCTATCTTGGAGAAATCTTTCACGAACCGTCTGTAGTATCCAGCTAAACCCAAGAAACTCCTAACCTCAGCAACATTCTTCGGTGCTTCCCACTTTGTCACTGCTTCAATCTTCGCCGGATCCACAGCTACCCCATCTTTAGAAATTACATGCCCCAGAAAGGCAACCTTCTCCAACCAGAACTCACACTTGGACAGCTTAGCATACAACTCATGATCTCTCAAAGTCTGCAACACGATCCTCAGATGCTCCTCATGCTCCTCCTTAGTCTTAGAGTAGACTAAGATGTCATCGATAAACACCACTACAAACCGATCCAAGAACGTCAAGATCCTATTCATCAAATCCATAAACACCGCCGGCGCATTAGACAACCCAAATGGCATCACCACATACTCATAGTGGCCATACCTTGACGTGAAAGCTGTCTTCGGTATGTCCACATCTCTAATCTTCACCGATGGTACGACCTCAAATCGATCTTAGAAAAGACCGTTGCACCACTCAACTGATCAAACAGGTCATCTATCCTTGGCAAAGGATACTTGTTCTTTATCGTCACACGGTTCAGCTCCCGATAATCTATGCACAGCCTCAAAGTTCCATCCTTCTTCTTCACGAAAAGAACTGGTGCTCCCCAAGGCGATACACTTGGTCTAATGTATCCCTTCTCTATCAAATCATCCAACTGCTTCCTAAGCTCCTCCATCTCCTTAGGACCCATACGGTACGGTGCCTTAGAGATTGGCCCCGTCCCTGGTTTCAACTCAACGGTGAAATCTATCTCCCTCTTCGGTGGCAACCCCAGAATCTCCTCTGGAAAGACATCAACAAACTCTCCCACCACTGGTATCTCATCAACTGTCGGGCTCTCTATCCGGTCATCTCTCACATGGCACAAAATCAGAGGACATCCCTTCCTCAGATACGACTTCAAAGTGACAGCTGCAATCAACTTAACTTTGGGTTTGACTAGAAACCCACGATAAGACACACTTACACCCTTAGGACCTCTAAGGGACACTCTCTTTTGATGACAGTCTATCTTAGCCTTATACTTTCCTAACCAATCCATCCCAACTATCATTTCAAAACCATTAAAAGGAAACTCTAGCAAGTCTACAGGGAAATCGACTTGCCCAACTATCAAAGATACATCTCTAAACAACCTCCCACACGATACAGACTCACCTGAAGGTATGAAAACTTGCTCCCTAACAGACTCATATACTCTCAACCCCAACTGTTTTACATGACTTGAAGACACAAACGATTGAGAAGCCCCCGAATCAAACAAAACAAACGTAGGAATACCATTAACAAGGAATGTACCGGTGATAACGTGCGCATCCCCCTCAGCTGCCTTCTTGTCCATCATGAACAACTTGCCACTGGTCTTCTGCCCTCCTCCCTGGACAGTACTAGCTGATGCTGTCGGCTTAGCACCCGACCCTTGATTGTTGTTGTTGTTCATCGGTGTCTTCTGATAAGAATTACCGCCGTTGCGGTTGCCTCCACTCTGGTAGCTCTGACCTCCCGGTTTGGCCATGATCCGGTGGTCCGTTGCTCGCAAAGCTCGTGCGGTCTCGAAAAAGATCCGGTGCGCTCGTGCACTCATGTCTCTTGTGGCCTACGCCACCACAACCAAAGCGAGTCACTCCCCCTGTTGCTCACACTCCCACGACCTCGCCCAAAGGAAGTTCAAAGACTAAACCCGGACCGAGAAGAAAATCCCTTAGATTGATTGTGGTTGCCTTTCTTGAAATTAGATTGGCCACACCCTCGCTCTCGACTTCCTCTTCTCTCCACCGACCTCTCCCGAGCCATCTCCACTAGCCTCTCGGCTCTCCCACCCTCTCATACGCTTCCTTCACATCGTAAGGACTCCCACGGGTAACTTATCCATAATCTTCGTGGTTAGCCCTCTCTCAAACCTCAAAGCCAGATTCTCCTCACTCAAACCCATGTCCTCAAAGATATCGGATTTCTCATTGAACCGCCTCTGTAGTACTCACCCACAGACATCTCGGCCGTCATCTTAAACTTGTCGAACTCCTCTCTCAACTTACTCCTCACATGTTCGCACGAACTCCTTCCTCACGACCCTACGAAACTCCTCCCAAGGTATAGGTAACCCCTGGTTGGTATATATCTCCTTGGCACTCACTTTTACGGAATCCCACCATTTGCCATTTGCCTCCCTCGGATAGAATGCAGCCTAATCCACTCTCATCTCATCGGGACAAACGAACTAAATCCAAAGATGTTCTCCATCTCCCTCACCCAACTATCAAGATGGTTAGGCTCCTCAACTCCCTTGTACTCCTTCGGGTTGAACCTCGCAATATAGAGGCTGACTTTAGCATGGTCAACCTCCTTCTCCTTACTCTTATCCTTGTCCTCATTCACTCTCTTCGTGGTCTCGAGAAGAGCGTCCTGGTGCTCTAACATCTTGACGATGTCATCCGTAGTCATAACCTCAGCTCTCGCGTACAAAGCATTTCTCTTGGGCGGCATCTTGAAGCTATATAAGAAAGGGTTAAACATAAACACGCGTACTAAACCTCAAAACAAGAAAACGCGCTGCCCAGAACCTACTCGATCGAGTATCCAAACCCACTCGATCGAGTAACGGGCTACTCGATCGAGTGCCCCCATGTACTCGATCGAGTACCCAAACTCCAGAACCAAACAGACCTTCTGATCTCTAACCCACTCGATCGAGTATCTAGGCTACTCGATCGAGTGACCCCCTACTCGATCGAGTACCCCTAGTTACTCGATCGAGTGCCCCAAAACTCGATTCTGGACTCAAAATCGCCAAAAACCTACCCGATCGAGTCAGCCTCACTCGATCAAGTACCCCCAATACGTAAGAGCTACCCGCATATTACGTCGTATACTAACATGCTAACTTTATAAAATCACATGCTATCAGAATAAATATGCTACGCATCTATTATACTATCAACAAGATCAATTCATCATGCCATTAAAGCCACATTGTAAATCATTCAACATGTTATCATCTCACTAACATGTTCAACATATCATATCCTTTCACTTGCTCAACTTCCTATTTCAACACCAAACAATCAACACACTTCATCACTTTGTTGCACACGTTAATCAAACATACAGATGACTCGACAAACACTTTCCCCATGTGACCGGTTCAAAGTTGTAGGGCGACCCCCGCGACTTTAGGACGTCTCCCAAGCCTTTGCACTAGCTCCTACAACTTTTACCCGGGTTCATTTTAATTGACTCCCTATGTTCATTAAGTTCATTGGTTACGGGTTTCGGGATCGTCGCTCCGATACCATTTGTAACACCCCATACTCCGAGTGCCTTACCAGGACCACTCAGGTATGAAGACATCACCATCTCGGTTGCCCGAGGCATGATAATCAAATAGACAAAACAGAAACAACATTTATTATAAGTAGTTTAATGAATAAGTACAATCCTCGAAACCAAACTGAAAGTACAATACATTATTCCAAACTATCTGTTCTCAACTGAAATGTAAATAAATGCTAAACTACAGCGGAAGACTCTATCGTCATGTCGTGGCCATCCCAGCTATCCCAGTATCATCTCTATACCTGTTCAATATCTGCTCACCATCCCCGAATGGATCACCGCAGGTTTTACAAAACAACACCGGTCAGTACTAATCACACAATCAATATAGATAACAACAATAAGACAAACAGACAATTTTGTTGTCACACACACACATACACCACCAACTCCCATCATCTCAATACTGACTGTCCACTGGACCAGCCCTGCCAGTGGGGGACCGCAGCCGTTCCCACCTAAGCCCCGCTCATCGTACGAGCGATAACCCTGTCCATTAATGTGCACATCCCCTTTCGTGGCGGGTTCCACGAAGGGCGAAACTAGGGCGTGAGATCACTCCCGCAAGTGACCCCACTCAGCCGAGAACGCATCTCGAGAACCATCAACAACACAACCACAAGCACAATTACAAACACAATCATCATATCAAGCAACTAACTACAGCACATCACCAATATCCCATTATGGGACTAATACTGAGTAGGAAATCCTACCTGGAAAGCACAACACGCAGACGGTATCTACAGCTGTCTCAAAACGCCTCTTCTATGAATTATCCTCCTAACAAATAACACATAAAGGCTACCAATTACTTACTATTCACAAAACCCCCAAATCCCAAATTAGGGTTTAACCAAACCTAGCAAAACATTATATAAATTATATTAAAAGCTTACCCTCGACGCAAGGAATCCAACGACACGAACTACGATACGAATCGACCGTCCGAACTCCGGAATTGTTAAGGATGTGATTAGGAAGATGATCGATCGCTTTCTCTCTTAAACAGGTTTTAGGTTTTGGTAAAAGTGAATTAAAACAACGACGATTAAGTTTAAATACCCTAATCGCATAATTAACAAAACCCGCGAAAAACTCCCCGTAAACCGGACACTCGATCGAGTACCCAAGGTACTCGATCGAGTACCCCTACTCGATCGAGTGTACTGACTACTCGATCGAGTGCCCAACAGGTCAGAAACTATTTTATTCTGCAACATACCCTTACTCGACAGAGTAAGGGCTACTCGATAGAGTACCCCCAAGACCATAAATACGGAGTATTACAGAGACCCCTCCGCATCGGAGTCCTCCCCATTGGTAATATCAACGATCACCACCGTCTCCTTCTGGACTGAAGGGATGGGAGGCGGAACTGATGTCGCCGCCGTCGCCGCCGAAGGCTTTATTTTCCGCATTCGGCGCGGCATGTTACTAGCAACCTTCGCCTGGGCCGCCTCCACATTCAGGCCTTTCAGCTGCTGATCCATCAGATCATTCGGCGACGTCCTGCGATCACGGGCCAGAGCCTTAGGGTGCAAATCAGCAACGGTCTTATCCTTGTGCGGCCCATTCTCCGGGAGGATATCCTCAGACAGGTCCGGTCCAAAGTGGTCTGCAAAGGAAACAAAGCAAGAGTTAAGTAGAAGTAAATCGAAATTCAAGAAACAGAAACATTGAGAGCCAAGATGGGCCTCACACCGACCCCACTCACCCTGTGCTAGGGCCGGTATGAGGCCGACGTGGCAGAGCAGCTCATCCTGAAGAATGATCTGCGTTGGGGGAATCCATCTCTTCGGCACCCCACTCTTGTCCGCCTCAAAAAGCCTCATCGCCAACCTCTCATCCTCATTAAGAGGGACCTTGCTGGCGTCCATCTTAAGCTTATTCCGGGTGACCCATTTGTTATGCTCCGCCTTAGGCTCGCACCGCAAATTAACTTCATGCTGAAAGGACCGGGGCAGCGGATAGTCATCCGGCACCTCAACGTACACCCACCGATCTTTCCAGTCTTTGCAAGAAGTAAGCTTATCGACGGAGACGTAACCCGGCTCCATTTGCACGCTGTACCATCCGACGCGACCAGGGAATGACGGTCGAAGGTGGTGAAGCCGACGGAATAAATTAACCGTTGGGACCTCCCCCTTGAAGAGACAGAGCCAGACAAAGCCGACTATGGTCCTAATAGCCAACGGGTGCAGTTGGGCAACGGCGACATTCATGGCTCTAATGATGGCCATAACATAGTCATTCAGCGGAAACCGGAGCCCGTACTCCAAGTGTCGGATGTATACGCCGGTGCAACCCGGTGGAGGGCAACAAACGGCCTGACCCTCCTCAGGGATAACAATTTTGTATCCCCTGCCAAAGTAGAAATGGCCCTCGAAAAATGTCTCGCCGGAACAACTGGCGAACTTATGGGTCCAAGCACGGCCAAGACGAACCTTACAGCCTCGCCGTGATCCATGATGAATCGCCTCTCAACACGAGAAGGAATCCTTTCCTCACCGTCATCATCAAAGTCTTCATCGACTTCATCGTCATCCTCCCAACCCTCCGTAACTTTCGGGTCAACTTCGGGAGAAGGCGACCTAGGACCCCCGGACCTTAGCGGGACGGCGGCCAGTGCCTCCTCTTCATCAAGATGCGACTTGGGAACCCCGGCGCACGATTACTAGGACCGGTATCGCAGAAGACATGATTCACAAAGCGAAAACTTAACAATGAAAAAGTTAAAAATTTGTTTGTTTACCTCGAAGAAAAGTGCTACGCCGGAGTAATGATTCTGAAAGCTAGAGAGAAGTTTCGTCAAAGAGAGCTAGAAAGAAGAAAATTTTTGAGAAAATGAAATTAGTGGCCAATTCCCGGGATTAATCGCCCTATTTATAAGGGAAAGCCCATGAAGAAGAACCAATCGGGACACGTGACCCATGAAACGTCGACCAATCAACGAACAGAGACACGTGTCGGACATGCAACCACGGAATGTCAATCGTTGCAACGGTTGAACGTCAATCAATGCAACAGTGACCAAGCGTCTTCAACACGCCCCTTCAAATCTCTCTGCCCATTCATCTTCCTCAACAAACTCCTAAGTAAACTTTCTCCGCCGGCCACATGATCAACCAAGTTTGTCAAGACCGGCCTGGGCAATCAAAAGCACACGGCGCTCACAACCTCGGTCTCGGCAAAGCACCACTTTCTTTTCCACATCTGATGTCCATTACACATCCATGTGGAGGGGGATATGGTACGGCCTAAGCGCAGCCACGCCGAGGTAGAAGAAGAAGGCGAGAAAAATTTCGTCTTACGCAGAATATACGCTCAACATACATCGGAGCCCATACCACGGCATAGACTACGCTGGGGGCAAATTGATGGGGCATATTCTGCACCCGCTGACCAGTCAACATATTGAGCAAGGTCAAAGATATCCACAGCAAGTCAACGGCTTAGACAGCCTAACCGACGCAACCTGTCGGCCTGTCTCTTGTGCCTCGGCTAGGACAACTAGCCAGCCGGGGCACATATCCGCGTACTCATATCCAAGACCCCTCGGCGGTGAGTCAACAGGGCCCGCCAGCCTGCCATGGGTCCCTCGGCCGAGGGGTAGATCAGTCTTTCCACCTGCTAGCCACTTGGCCACTTGGCCACTACGTGACAAAAGGTGAAAGTCTATAAATACTCCTCAACTCTCATTGAGGAGGAGATCCACAACTTAACCTAAGAATCACTATTCATCTGGTAATATCTTCCTTATCTCTCTACAATATATACTTCGCCAAGTAACAACAACTTATCTCTCTAAGTTTACTGACTTGAGCGTCGGAGTGAGATCGCTCGGTCCAAAGCCGAGCCCTCAGTTTGTTCATCGTTTCAGGAGACCGCAAGGAGGATTCAACCAAAGACGTCATTCTACAAGCACGGGTGGTAACAAATAACTGCTCTGGAATTACACCCGGAACAGTTATTATACAAAAAAATGCCCATATAAATTCTCATAGGTGATATGAGAAATTAAGTCCTAAGGTGGTTATGTTTTTTTTTACCATCTTAGGAGGATAATGATAAGGAAAAGCTGGTAAAAACAAACAAGTAAATTATCCCCAACTGAACCTGAAGTTCAGTGGTTTGTTTTCAATATAAAATACATCAAGTAGAGGTTCATGGAATTAGAAATTATGTTATTCATTTGGTTATGAAGATGTATTATGATACCACTTTATCACCTTATCAAAATGTGATATGTTATATTAAAATCTATGATTTAATTATAGACAGTTTAGCCTTATATGTGGTATAGCGAGCTATACATTAGTCATAGAAAATATATGTAATGAAAAATTAGATTCTTGCCAAAGTGAACAAAAAAGCACACGTGAAATATAGTGTGAGAGTCATATCAGTTCACATATTTCTAGTAATAAGAAAATGGCAAGTTTGGGCAGTTGGTACTCCTATGGAGTAAAGAAATTTGGATGTCCTGAAAGTGACATAAATATCTGAATGATAATAGATGGCCTATATAGAAAATGAATGGTACCAAATATATTCAGATATCACTGATTCAGTACTGATAATATCGCAAGATATTGAAATTATATCGATATATTTAAGAAACCGATATGCATTTGCGCGCGGAGTTTAATGGACTATAAATTGGGGATCTTATATTTAAGTCCATTTTGATTGTCGACATATAATCTATGATTATAAATGAGCTCATGGACTAGATGTCCAGTTATTGACTTGAAGTCAATTTAAGTTATGAATATTGGAAAAGGAAACTGTATAGTTTGCATTTTGAGTCATCATTATGTGCATTTTAGATAATAAGTTTATCATTTGCATCTTATTGTTATTATATATACATTATACATTATTGCATTGTTTTTATTGTTGTTTAGAATTAGTTACATATCATATGCATGCACATAATTAATTATATTGTTATAGTTTGATAAATGTTTAAAAAGAGAAATATATTTTACAGCCTCTTATAATTGATGATATTTTATTAATTGAGTTTTGGGAACTCATGATTATATATGAATCTCTACGACACGATTGAAATGTTATCGTGATTATTTCCAAAATGGAAAATTCAAACTTCTGTAGAGTTACTTGGAGGAAGTTATTATTGTCTCAACCTGAAGTTTGAGCATATGAGAATAATGATTTAAATGAACTTCATGCTAAACATGTGAAATTAGTTTATGGTCAAGAAGTACCATACCGATTGGAAAAAATGTAGTCAAAGTCTACAATGAGAATGTCAATCCATACATATTTGGTTTAGCAAAGAAAAGCGCTCAAAAGTATTGGATGATTTATTCAATAATTATCGGATTGATTGTCCTTAAGAAAAGAAATTAAGGAATGATAGCTACGCTCTTTTTCCCTTCGACTAGGTTTTTTGTCCCAATGGGTTTTTCCTAGCAAGGTTTTTAACGAGGTAGCACTATACGCGCATTATTACGCTATAGTCATGATTGTCATTATTGTTACGATAACAATTATTTTGGACATATAATGCTATGTCATATATTGGGGAGAAACTCCATCATAACTATGGAGGTATTATTTGAAATGAAGATTCAAAAGTTATTATGAAATGATTATATTCAGATTGTGAGTTCCGATGAAGTATGATGATCGAAGTTATCAAAATTTCTACTAATTGAAGATATCAAGTTATCAACGAAGAAGAATTATATTTCAACAATCGAGAAGCTATTAGGACGGCTCCACTGCTCCACAGCTTACGAAGCATTACACATGTTCAGCGTAAGAATAATATTTGCTTACGTGCATAAAGCAAGAGAGCAGATACCAGAGCACTCGTTAGACTAATGGTTAAGCCTCCCAGGACAAATTAATTTATATAAACTAGTTTTAAACCCGTGCAAAATTGCACGGGTATATATTTGGGCCGGTATTAATGTTTTTGGATGTATATTTGTTTTTGTATTTCTATTGTACTTATCTAGTTGGTCTAAATCAACGATCTACATAATTAATGTTTAAATTTGTTACAAACACGTGTTGACATGCACTGGTTTATGAGGAAATAATGTAATATACTTTTGTAAATAAAAATTGCATACATAAAAAACTTTACATCCGGATAAAAGAAATATAATCTAATAATCAAGTTTAACATATGCAAGTTATTCTAAAAATTGAAAAATTTCATGATACACTACATTAGTAGTGCATAATGACTTGTAAATTAAATTAAAATTTATTTGTTTTTTTAGAGTAAAAAAAAATTAAAATTTGCTTTAAATGTTAGTTGAAGACTAAATTAACTCGGTTGTCTATCATTGTCGTCTACCATTTTCGGTATGCGCGGGTGATAGTTAAGTTGCCGAGTTTTATATTCCAAGTAAATACTCCGTGATGATTGATTTTTTTTAAAAAGAAATTTTGTACCATGTAGTTTTAAAAAATTATGTTGTGATGTTGTTGCTGCATGAGTGCATGATACAATAATATTAACCAAAATACATGAATATTTTATACTCCAAGTAAATACTTCGTTAAGATTTATTTTTTAAACAAAAATTATTGTAGCATGTAGTTTTAAAAAATTATATATGTAATTCATTTGCGTTTTATGTTCTATCCCGTATATAAATGTAATTCCTTCTCGTAATTATGTAATTTTATTATTATTTAATTTTGTTTTAAAAATTATGTAATTCAATTTTATTTACTCCGATTTGTAATTCATTCTGCGTATATGTTATTAATTTTATTTACACGGAATGTATAAAATTATTTCATAATATTAATTCATAGAATTTTTTCATAATATTATTTCATAGAATTTGTTGCAAGACGGAATTTATCGCATGTTTGAAAAGACGGAAATCTGAAGAAATAAATACATTGCACACTAACGGGTCCCACCATAACATGAATTTCCAAAAAAAAAGGAGGTTGCATTAATGACGTGGCGCGCTGAGGATTGAGTATTGTCTTTTGTATTAATATAGATAAGATTTCGAGCCCGGAAAAATTACAGGAAACAAGGCACTAAAGTGGAATACTAAAGGTCTTACCATAGCAAAGATAGTACTCTCTCCCATCCAAATCAAATGCTACATTTGATTTTTTGGCATTATTTATAATTGTAGAGAATCTTAGGTATTATTGGTAATGTATAAGAGAAAACATAGTCATGCGAGATCTTGTTTGATTCATCGTTATGATTTATGAATGCTATAAGAATATCAAGTTTTTATAAAAGTTTTTATAATTTTAATAATGTTTAATTAAAGATATTCACGTTGCAAAACGCGCATCGGCAAGCGTAATAAAGTCTGTAACATTTGGTTTGGATGAGAGGGAGTAGTAAAGAGCCAAATAGGGAGCGATAAACACAAAAATGGCACAGAGTATCGTGTTCATGATTTCTAGGCATTTATTTGAGGGAGATCCTATTTTCACGGGCCAAAAGTGCTTTGCCAGTGATGGCCTGGAATTACACTTTAAGTGGGTTTGAGGATTGCTAGACCTTAAAATGTTTTCAAAAGTGGTGATTAGGAAAAAAAAAAAAAAAAAAAGATTAGGAAGTGTGTCAGAAATTTCAGAATTTACAAGGGTGCATAGGAATAACTTCTGATACGAAAATGAGTAGCTCAAATGAGGATGACGGGTTTAAGTTAAATGTAGAAGAAATTGGCTGAGCTTATCACGCAAAAGGAGGGGACGGTCCAGCCCAAGTCCAGCTCGGATGCATAATTAAAGTGTCGCCTTAAGCTTATCTTATATTATTTTTTTAGGAGTCTTATTTCCAAATAAATTAGTTTAATATTTCAGCTCGCTTATTTCCTAATAGCAGAATAAGGTAAGTCGGTTTTTAGGAAAGTGTGTTTTATTCCCATTAAGTTTAGGCGTGTGTTTTTAGGTCTTTTAGTCGGTTTCTTTTGGCCTATATAAGGCATTGTAATTAGCTTCTCTTTTACAAGTTGAATATTGATAATAAAAACCTAAGCTTTTGCCTTGCAATTGTTATCTCGGATCGACACAAAAGCTTTTTTTATCTCAGTTTCGGTGACACGAGTACGTGAGGTAATATGATGAGCAGAAGTAATATATACTACATCTTGGCTATAAAACAAGAGGTTTATGATGAATGTTTTTCTTATTTAATTTCTGAAATATGGTACACTATTTATAATGGGATTGTAGACCTAAATTAGGAGAGGAGCCTATACAATTATACTAATTGATTGACAGGATTATCTATTGCTATATTTACAAAACTGATTGCTGAATTAGTGGGATGATGATTACACAATAATATCTTGCTATTTTTGAGAGTTTGGTGGTATATTGTGTGATATACTGTTAATACGCCCCCTCAAGTTGGGCGATTTATTGATGAGGCCAAGCTTGTCTTGTAATGATTGATGTTGATGCTTGTGTAGTGGCTTTGTAAGTATGTCGGCTATTTGATCTTTGCTAGCAATATGAGAGAGACGGATGCGACCTTCCTGAAGTTGTTGCTTGACAAAGTGGAAGGAAATAGCCATGTGCTTCATTCTGGAGTGGAAGACGGGATTTTTAGCGTAGAGCGTTGCAGACATGTTGTCACAGAAGATGGCAGGTGGTTTAATGACGGCGATGCGAAGCTCGGACAGGAGGTTACGAAGCCATAGTGTCTCGGTGGTGACTGAGGCGACAGCGCGGAACTCCGCTTCGGTGGTGGATAGGGCAATGCCGGTTTGTTTCTTGGAGGACCAAGAAATCGGGTTTCGGCCAAGATAGACAATGTAGCCGGTGGTAGATAGGTAGTTATCTTTATCACCGCCATAGTCAGCGTCACAAAATGCATGAAGACATAGAGGGTTGTTTTTATGAAGCTGAATACCATGGAATTGAGTTCCTTGAAGATAGCGAAGGAGCCGTTTTAATGCTGTCCAGTGAGCTATAGTAGGATGGTGAAGAAATTGGGCAAGACGATTCACCGTGAAGGCAATGTCGGGTCTAGTGAGAGACAGGTATTGTAGACTCCCAACTATAGCACGATAAGTGGATTGATCATGAATAGGGTGGGCATCCTCGCGTAGGAGTGGAGGTGAGGTGGCCATTGGAGTGGTGTTGGGCTTGGCTTCCGCCATGTTGTGTTTGGTAAGAAGATCATGGATATACTTGGATTGACTTAAATGAAGACCAAGATCATTGGGGGTTACTTCAATGCCAAGAAAGTAGGATAAGGGGCCGAGATCTTTTAGAGAAAACCGATTTGATAAATTAGTGATAAAGGTTTGTAAGTTAACTAAGTTTGGTCCTGTAATAATTATATCGTCTACATAAATAAGCATGTAAATGGAGGTTGTATTGTTTTGCATGATAAATAAGGAGGGGTCGGATATGGATTGAGTAAACCCAAGGGTGAATAAATACGACTTGAGCTCGGTATACCAAGCTCGAGGCGCCTATTTCAGTCCATAAATTGCTTTTTGTAATTTGCAAACAAAATCTGGTTTGGTTTGATCGACGAACCCTGGTGGTTGTGTCATAAACACATTATCGGTCAGAGTACCTTGTAGAAAAGCATTATTATTATTAATATCAAGTTGACAAAGAGGCCAATTTTTGGCAACGGCGAGAGAGAGAATTAAACGGACGGTTGTGGGTTTGACTACAGGACTAAAGGTTTCCGTATAGTCAATTCCAGGTCGTTGAGTGAAGCCCTTAGCAACAAGGCGAGCTTTGTGTTGCTTTAAGGTACCATCAGGGTTAAATTTGTTTCGATAGACCCATTTGAATCCAACGATGTTTTGAGCGGAAGAACGTGGAACTAAGGTCCAAGTGTGGTTGCGGTCAAGAGCATTGTATTCGTCTTGCATTGCTTGACGCCAATGAGGAAGAATTAGGGCCTGTTTAACAGTGTTTGGAAGGCTTGTGGCTAAGGTTGAGAGATTAGCTGTTTTTGCGTATCGCGGATTTGGTTTCCGAATATTATTGTCAAGTCGGGTTGTGATGGTTTTAGTGGGAGGGGGAACGGTGGTGGGTGTGGGTGAAGATATGGGGGGGTTAGTGGATGATGGTGTTTCAGAGTCATCAGAGGGCATATCGGTTGGTGTGTCGACCGTGATGGGTGCAAAGTAGTAGTGTGGTTGTCAACTTCTATAGTGGGAGCTCGACGAGAATAGACAAATTGAAGGGGAGATTTCGAGTGACTAGTTTGAGTAGGCGATGGGGAGGGTGATTGTTGTGGGTTGGTGATGGAAGAAGATAAGATAGGAAGGGAGATGGTGACCCACTCATCCGGTGATGGAGGTGGTAAGGAAGCGGTTGGGAGCGTCGCAAAGGGATAAATGTCATCATAAAATTTAACATGACGGGAGGTGTAGATGCGATGTGTTTTAGGATCAAGGCAATGGAAGACACTTTGCGTTGTGGAGTATCCAATAAATACACACGGAATGGAGCGGTTTTCGAGTTTGTGCTTGGTGTACGGTCTTAGCCAAGGATAGGCGAGACAACCAAAGTTATGCAGATTAGTATAAGTGGGTTGTTTATTATGAATAACTAAGTATTGGGACTTGCCATTAAGAGATCGAGTCGGTAGTTTATTGATGAGGTAGGTGGCGGTGCTAAAGGCAAAGGGCCAATATTTTGTAGGGAGGTGCGAATGGTTGAGGAGTGCGAGACCTGTCTCGACAATGTGACGGTGTCTCCTCTCAGCATATCCATTATGTTCGGGAGTATGCGGAGGAGATGTGGAATGACAAATACCTTCGTTAAGCAAGGTGGTGTTTAATTTAATATATTCACCTCCATTATCGGAGAAAAAATGTTTTATCGGTTTATTAAAATGTTTTTCCACGAGTGCTTTGAATTGAATAAATAATTGAGTGGTATCGGATTTTTTCTTTAATGGATACATCCAAATATACTTACTATAGTGGTCGACAAAGACTATATAATACTTGTAGTGATCAAACGAGGTTATTGGGCTTGTCCAAAGATCGGAGAACACGAGATCGAGTGGAGCGTTGGACTCGAGTGTAGAATTAGAAAATGGTAACTTTTTGCTCTTTGCAATATTGCAAGATTCACAATGCGAGTAATCAAAAATAGAAAATGGTAAATGTTTATTAATTTGTTTGATTACATCATAGTTCGGGTGTCCTAACTTATGATGCCAAGATAACGAGTCAGGTCCTTTGATCGAAGCATAGACTTTTGGTTTAGAAGGACACCACTCGTACACTCCGTCTTTAACTCGGCCCTGGAGAATTGTGGTTCCCGTTGCTATCGCCTTAACAAAAAAAGAATCATGAGAGAAAACAACATAAGCTTGATTATCTCGACACAATTGCGAAATGGAAATTATGTTACGAGATATATTTGGTACGTGAAGAACATTATTAAACTTTAAGGATTGTAAATGAAAATTACCTATATTAGCAATGGGTATGGAGGAACCGTCTCCAATGAGAAGGTCATCAAGGCCGGTGTAGGGAGAGTGAAAAGCGAGGGTGTCCAAGTCGTGTGTGACATGGTGGCTCGCACCACTGTCAAGGAGGAAGTTTGGATTTGGTGCGGCTGCCCCTGTCGTGACGGTATGGGCCTAGTGGGGAGTGTACTGCTGGCGGTTAGAGGGTGGAGCAGGAAACACAATTTGCGGAAATAATTTTCGAAACAAGGGACAGTTTGCAATAACATGTCCTGTTTCTCGACACCATTGACACCTACCTTTGAAGGGTCGAGGGGTGGAGTTGGGCAAGGTGTGATTGGTGGCGGTAGATTGTGAGGGTGATGCCGATTGGTTGTAGTAGCGGTTCTGACTGCGGTGGTGGTGGTAGCCGCGGTAGGCCGGGTTGGCAGATGGTTGGAAATGGGTGGATGTGGGTTGATGCTGAATAAGCATTTCATGTTGGAGTAATTTTTCGTGGAGAGCCTCAAAACTGATTGGTGTGTCTCGGGCTCGGACTGTATCAATTACCGGTTTATAAAGTTCATAATCAAGGCCTTTAAGGACCTTGGAGATGACATCTTCAGGATCGATGATCTTACCCATAAGGGCAAGTTGATCAACGCAAGCTTTTATGGAATGGACATAGTCGCTTATGGTTTGATCCGTGGTTTTAATTATCGAATCAAGTCTCTCTTTGAGTTGTTGGATGTGAACGCGTGAGGGGTTGGCGTATGTGTGGGCGAGGATGTCCCACGCTTCTTTAGCGGTCTTAGCCCGTACGATTAGGGTTTGTAGGGCCGCGGTTATGGTGCCCATTAAGGCACCGAGAATAAGGCCATCCTGCTTTAGCCAGGATAGGTGCGCCGGGTTTGAAACCTCCTGCTTGGTGGTTGCATCGACAGTGGTGGGAGAGGGAGCAGGAGTGGATCCATCAAGGAATCCAAGAAGACTAAATCCAAAGAGGATGTTAGTCAGTTGAAACCTCCAAGACGTATAGTTTAGAGGTGTTAGCTTGACGACGTGGTTGAGATTAAGGGCGGTGAGGGGTTGGTCGCCATTGTGGGGGTTGGCAAGTAATCATAGCTTAGCTTCAGCACAGGCATGATATTATTTAGATCTATGAGCTTTGCCTTAGAGAGTTGAGCATCTCTAAATAGTTCCCATTCTTTCTCAGTGTGTTTTGAGTACAGAAGGCTTCCAACAACCCTGATAGCCAAGGGAACATTTCCGCAATTTCTCACAATCTCTTTACCAATTTGAGCCAAAGTTGGGTTACTCTCCTCTTGTCCATTATTAAATGCTAATATTCTGAACAGATTCCAGGACTCCTCTGGTGTTAGAAGTCCCAATTTGTAGGGTTCAGGAACTGTTCCTACAATGCTTGCAACCACACCAGATCGCGTAGTCACAATTATTTTACTTCCGTGATTACCACATTGCAACAAGCTTAAGAGATTCAGCCACCTATCACGACTTTCATCCCATATATCATCCAAAGACTGTGTAAAACTTCTTATCCTTTCGCTACTCTAATTTGTGATTTGAATTTGTTCCCTCGAGGACGACCACTCCTATCACCAAGGCGCTCACGATTTTTCCTAAAACTTCATTATTATCATTTATTTCAGGTACACAAGCCCATTTAGCAACATCAAAATGTTTTTTAACCCTTTCATCATTAAAAACCAATTGAGCAAGAGTCGTTTTCCCTAAACCACCAAAACCCACTATGGGTATCACAGTAACACTCTCTTCTGCATACTTAGGATCAAAAAGCATGCCCAGGATGTTGTTTTTATCACTATCCCTACCAATGACACTGTCTGCTTGAACGAAAGAGATTGTTTCTCTTTCAACTACCAAATGGCTAATTGGCTCTTCATCTGTAAGACATACCCTTAAGTTCAAGCCATCCATTTCCGACTTAAGGTCATCGAGTTCTTCCCTTATAGACTTGATCTCTTGAGCCATTTTTCTATTGAAGCCAAAAGGGTTAGAGCAAGAGAATGCACTGCGTACCTTGTGGGCCAGTTTGGTTCTATCCGCTCGCTGTTCGCGACAGCTAATGGTGTAGACCTCATCAAACAAATCATCAGCACGGTAAAGCACCTGCCTTAGTCTCCCAAGCCACTCTTTAATCACTTCACTGCTCTCCTGTTCATGACGCTTTTCAGCATCATTAACACGAGCTCGAATGAACCTTATGGTACCTTCAAGCTTCTCTAAGTCACGCAGTGCACCCCAACTGGATACGACTTCTTGAAAAGCATGTTGTC
Source organism: Silene latifolia (assembly GCF_048544455.1). Lineage (NCBI taxonomy): Eukaryota > Viridiplantae > Streptophyta > Magnoliopsida > Caryophyllales > Caryophyllaceae > Silene > Silene latifolia. The sequence goes on along the minus strand of NC_133530.1, from coordinate 22,115,364 downwards.
CCAAGGATACCAATACTCTCTCAACAATGTTGAACAGGATACTCTCTGCCATTTTTGTGTTTAGTCACTGCTCTTACTACTCTCTTTGCTCTGTTAAGATCTTAAATATTTAGCTTTGGTGCCTTTTTGCCTGAAATATCTCTATTAGAATCTTTTACAGAATATATGTCCTAGGATCCTTGACTAATGGTCAAATTATGACTCAGACAACTGTCTGTTGTCTCCTACTCAATATTTTACTTCCTTTGTCCGAATCATTAGTTTTCCTTTTTATTCTTTATGACGAGAATTTTAATTAAAGGTAAACAAATGATTCGGATTGAGTATAATGCAAACAAACATTTTTCGTACAACCGGACATGTGCCGTGCTTTGTAAGGCGTGTAACCCTGCTTAATAAACAAACAAGCATTCCCATATTCATTACCCTTATTTTATTTCCTGAATTTCTTTTATCAGATTATTTGTTTATTAGCACGGCTCCACTGCTCCACGCCTTACGAAGTATCACACAAGAGACAGCAGATACCAAAGCACTTGTTACTTTGTTAGACTACTGGTTAAGACAAATTAGTTTATAATAAATTTCGAAACAAAGAGACTACAGTGGAATACTAAAGATCTTTTACCATAGCAAGATCATATAACCCACTTTTGCAAGATCATATAATGAGATTTAACCGTATATCGTATTTTACCGAAGCTTGGTTAGGAGTATATTGGTTAATATTTCCAACTGCTAAACTCAGCTACTTTTTAAAAAAAAAAAAAAAAAAAAAACAACTAAAAAAACTTTTGGGCATAAAATGTATAGTAGTTAAGTGTCAAACACACATCCAAGTGTTAGACTACTGGTTAAGCCTCCTAGGACAAAACAAATAGCCATATAAATGATGACCTCTCCATTGACCTGCAAATCTGCACCTAAGAGGATAGTGGAAAGAACTTGCCTGAGCATGTTAATTAATCTGGATGCTGTCGAACAGCTGCTATTTGAATTTGTTCCGACAAGTGCTGTGAAAAGATGGAAATCGGAGAAACCAAATGCTAAAGTACCCAGTAGCCCTGGCACAGAAAGAGAATCGTATACAATAATGTCCCAAATACAAGGCTATAGAACAAAAAAATAGTTCAAAGAACTGATCCAAACATCATCTAACTTATTGAAGATGACATGATATTACAGTACCAAAACTAATGAACTAATATAGTCCCTGAATCAACACAGTTTTCTGAAAACTGAGATGAGGTGAAGGACATATAGCATAAAGTTTGAAATACTCCGGAACCAAAAATGAGTATTACTGTATTATCCTAAATTATGGTGCGGCCAATCATCAGTATCACAGTACTTTTTTCAATGTTAGAATACATCCTGATATCTGAAAGACTGAAAGTACATACAACTACAAAACCATGATTAGTTAACGAGAGTACATGTAGGAAAAGAGTTCTGATACCACACTTCGTATTACATTCTCCAACTACACGTAAATACTCGCAGCTATTGTACATCAAAGGCTCAATAAATTGTGATACATGCTTACCACACTATTGCACAGTTGATTGTGAGCCAGCCTGCAATAGTCCCATCAAACTGACAAAATCATTCTCTTGTCTGCCTATAATGATCAGCAAAGAAAGCAAATCCACCAAAGCTCTCTAGCAGCCTAGATCATCTAAAATTACTTTAGAAAATACTGTTTGCTAAAAGCATACCGCCAAAACCAGTAAACATTGGCAAAAAATGTCAAAAATTAGTAGAAAGGGGAAATAACAACAATTAACATGAGACTTATTTCATAAACAGTCTGCTTGATCATTCCAGGTGAAAAGAAAATCCATGTCGGTGACACATTTGCCACCATAAACAGAAGAAATGTTGAAAACATGGACATCTTAAACTAGCCTACACAGGAAACCAACATACAAATAGAATACGTCTTCCAAATCATGAATGGATCTTTTGCATTCTGCAATCTATGTATGCTAAAAAGTTTACACCTCACACCTTTCCCATCATTACAGTTAATGGATATCGAAACAAACATTTTGCGGGTATGATAGAATGAGGAAAAGGTGTTTGCTGTAATCAACTGAAAGAAACATTAAGAAGCTACAAGAGTCAGAAGCATGAATAATTTATTTCGCCAAAAAAATATTACGAAATACTAACTGGACCATTAATACAGGTATCTATCTACTGCTAACTCTATGCACTGCTGCAACCACTTTGCTACAAGAAAAGAGAACAGATCAAAGGTTTCTCCCAGCGGCCCAACTACTTTATTAAGCCATTGATTTGTGTTAAGACTGTCGCAACAATCTTACTTGCTTAGCCATTAGTTCTTGGCAATCACACAGCTTCTCAATTACCATCACAATTTGCTTGTTTCATTCTCTTTTCTTCCCCTGATAATAGTAAACGAGTAAAATGTTTAGTATAACTTTACCAATTGTTGCACACAATTTTGTCATCAGAACTTCAATGCACAAATAATTTGACAGCAAAAGATAAGTTTAGAAGCACAAGAGAAGGAATATGGTGTAACGCATCAGTCATAGCCATTAATGCATTATCAAAACAGCAAAGAGGCACATACCATTATACTCGAGAAAATACTTTTGAAGCAAGGCTCTGTCTTTATCACTAACATCATGAGCAGTGAGCAAGTGGAGAAATAAAGAGGCAGTGTTGGCATCAACAGCAAATTTTTGGTTCCTCATACTGCGAAGATGTTCCAAAGCCAAGGCGATATCATTAGAATTTAGAAATCCTTTAATAATTGTATTATAGGTGCGTTCGTTTGGAGAAATTCCATTGTCCGCCATCTCCTCTAAAATTTTGGTTGCATCACCAAACAATCCCTGCCTACATAAAACTTTAATTTGAATAGTATAGATAGTTGCATTTGGCTTCAATCGCTTGGCTACAAGAGTAGAGAACACCTGTCTTGCTTCAACTAGTCGCCCAGCTTCACAAAGGCCATTAATTATGGTATTATAGGTAACAATGCTAGGGGCCACTCCATTTTTTCCATCTCCTTGCGTAAAGAGATTGCCGTATCAATTTGGTCATTTCTTAAAAAGCCGTCAAGCAATGCATTGTAAGTAAACACATTGGGTGCCACGCCTCGATCTTGCATCTCTCTAAAAAGTTGGATTGCAAACTGGAGTCTCTCACCCTTGCACAAGGCATCTATAATGGTGCTATAGCTGAAGACATCGGGGGTTATTTGTGTTCCTTTAAGATGCATGTCTTGGAGCAGCTCCAAAGCTTTGTCAACCTTCTTAGACTTGCAATATCCATTGATTAAGCTGTCGAAAGTCACAACATTAGGCACGACACCACCTTTCACCATAATATCAAGGAGCTTTTCTGCCTCCATCTCACCGCGCAAACAGTAACCATCCAACAAAGCATTGACCTTTCCATCTTTACAGTACATGTCAATTAAGGTGCTGTAAGTTTCATTATTGGGAGCAATGTTGCTGTCCAACATCTCAGTCAACAATTTCTTAAGGTACTGTATGTGACGACGTCGGGTAAAATGTTCTTGGCTGTCATCACCTTGAAAAGACTAAGTGCTTGAGGTAACAAGCAGTCTTTACAAAGACTATCAATGATGGTGCTATAAATAACAACATTAGGTTTAAAAGGGGCTCTACATTCCATATCCCGAAGCAAGCGTAGGGCACCAGCATTGTCGCCAGATTGGCAAAGACCTTTGATCATAGAACCGTAAGTAACAAAGGAGGGTTGTATCCCAAGCTTGACGGTTTTATCTAATAATTTAACAGCTTGGTCCAACTTTTCAGAATCAATTAGTCCATTGAGTAAGGTAGTGATAACGACAATATTAGGTGAAATGGTGAATATCCAAGCTTAAGGTTCTTACTCAGAAGAGAGAAGGCAAAATCAAGGCGGCCCAATGAGCAATAACACTAAACGAGAATACCAATGGAATGCATATCGGGGCGGTGACCGGAAAGTTGAAGGTGATTAAAGAGGGTAATGACAGTAGAAAACGGGGGGTAGGGTTTAATCTTGGACATGGCAGTAAACAGTTGATTGAAGACGATAATAGACGGGCGAGGACGAAGAGAATCCAATTGATGAAATATCGAAACAGGAATATCAATTCTAGTAAACCCTAATCTACAGTTTTCTCTAACAGAATCCAGAAATAATTGGGGATCGTCAACAACATGATAAAAATGATAGCGAACAAAATTGGAATGAAATCGAAAAGGGGAGAAATGAAGAAGATTACCGGGTATGAATCTGAGCATGTTAACAATCGTCAAAATTAATTAGGGCAAACAAATTGGGGATGAACAAGGTTATAGTGAAGAATTTATAAAGTACACTTTAAATCTTCGAACTTTTAGACATTGTTGAACAAATTGGGGATGATCAAGGTTTTAGTATGAAATTGGATTGAACTGGGGGAGTGTTTGCAAGGTTGGGAAAAATATTGGTCCTTGAAGATTGAATGACCCGACCCGAGTAACCCGACATGTAACTTGTAAAGTTGTAAGTGGTTGATACTCGAGCGGAGGACCTAAGCATGATCGATAACATAAATTGGCCCAAAGCTATATGTGCCGACCCGAATATATATTGTTGCAAACTGACCACTATACCTCAAGAATTTGATAATTAACACACCTAAAAATGACCCGATCCAAAATAGTCTTTACCAATCCGTTTTGTTGCAAATTGAAATGAGTCGCTCCGAATTGACCAATCTAAACCCAACTCTTAATTGACCCATTGCAAGGTCTAGTTTCTTGTTTTCCTTTCTTCCGGTTAAAAGTAACATTATCGATTAGGTGATTATCGATAATGTTGGTCAAATTATCAATAATTTAGGTGATTATCGATAATGTTGGTCAAATTTAATAAAGAGTATAGAACAAGTTAATTGCGTAAACTCTTCTTAAATTTGACCCAACTTTTTTTTTTTTTAAACAAAATTTGACCCAACTTAATTGACCCACCCACCTTATATTTCTGAAATTGCTGAACAATTTTGTCTTGTGTATGGATCAAATTGATCACAAGTCATTTATAGGCAATGACTAATTGATCTAACCCAAAAAGTTTTTATTCAAGTCGACAAGTCGCCTGTAAGTTAAGTCATGTTCGGACAGGTCGACTCAAATCCATGGGTCCAAGGTCAAAATGATGGTTACCGGAAAGAATGGCCATGGTAACAATGTCGCAGCTAAAAACAACCACGAAATTGAAAGTTTTCTTAGCAAGTTCATTCATTAAAGATCTTGAAATTACATGATCCGACTTCAATAACCAGTACTAGCAAGCTAAGTTAAGAAAGGAATACAAAGGAGAAACTGAATGTAAATTTCTTAGCAATGGTTGATTCCTGAAAAAACTCAGCGTTACTTTATCTGAACAAAAAGATTGCAAAACTAAAGCATCTACTCCCTCCGTTCCGATCATTTGTTTACCGTTGATTAAACAAATGACTGAGACAGAAAGAGTAGTTCCTATAGTAGGAATTTTGCTAGAGATTGATGTCAATTGTCCAACGTCAACATAACAGCTTGGGGAAAAAAATCACACAGAAATATAGCATTGTCTGAAAAAGCAGCAGTCCCAAAAATCGAGATTCGGCGGTGTTCTTACTGCATGTTCTGCAGCCATAAGCACATGGTGGAATCCCTGCTGATCCAAGTAATTCTCCAGGCCACTGTTAACAAGAAAACAGAAAAGTAAAATATTTGATACAAACATTAGTACATGATTACTTATACAAACAAGATTTCACAGATTTCAAATTGAAAGGGATAAAGACAGATGCATACCCGGAGAATGCAGAGGCTATGACGCGTAATTAAAGGAAACAGTGGGAATGTGTTTAATTCGTGGCCAATAGTCGCCATCTGGCTGCTGACATCTTTTCTTCAGAACTGAGCAAGCAAATATCCTAAGCTTTTGTAAAGATTTAAGACCACGCAGTGACTTCGGAAGTGATGTCAAATCCCCGCAGTTCATAATCGTAAGACTATGAAGCTGGGAAAGACCGTTGATTTGCTGGGGAAGCGCTTTCAAATCCAGTAGGCTTCTAATAATTAGATGCTCAAGCGTACTTAAGCAACCAATCCCACGAGGTAGTAACTCCAGTTTAGAAATGCCTGATAGGTCCAACGTCCGAAGGCTCTTCAAGCCTTCCCAAACGTTTATGCCATCGGTCTCATCCCATGTATCCAAACCTTCACAATTGTCGATTTTCAATTCTTCAAGGATAGAGAGACACCGAATCTCATCATATTTGTTAGGTGAAGACGGTGATGTTAAAATGGATTTCAGTAGTTCCCCATCGATATGACTCACAGTCAGTGACTCAAGCCGTGGTGTAAAGGGCAATGACATCAACTTGGGGCACCTTGATATCTCAAGTCTTCTAAGCCGAGGGAAGACAAAACGCTGCCATACTTGAAGGCAGTCGTCGTGTTCAACTTTTGACCATCTCTTCAGTTCTTGTATATAATAAAGCGATAAAGTCTCCAAGGCCGGAAAATATACTTCATCACCAACACTAACGTCGTCAGCTTCTACATACTCCAAAAATCTAAGCTGTCCAAATCTAAGATGCTTGAGAAAAGGAAACCGGCTGAAGAGGGGTAGAGCTCGAAAACTATCACACTGTTGAATATAAATAGTGACAAGTTTAGGTAACTCGTGTAGCATACCGCGAGGAAGACTATTTCCTCGGAGTCCTGAAAAATGCAGGTCTATAAGACTTGGTGGTAAATGCAACGACTCCAACAACGACTCCTCATCTCGAATAGCAACTATTGGCTGATCATCCCCTTGGTACTGAAAGCAGAATGAGACCGAGACTAACTTTTTCTTGTCTTTTAATTTTGCAGCCTGTACTTCAAGCACACCATTTGTACGCCACCTTCGCCATTCAATTTTCAACTTACCCCTGAGATCGAAGTCACCTAGTGTGTCTAAACCGTTATTCTCTCCTATTATAAATCTATTCAACTCCCTCAGAGAATTCATTCTTCCAAAATTCGGAGGCAAATCAGTGAAAGGGCATTCCTTAATTCCGAGGTGTCTCAGGTTCACCAATTTAGTAAAACCTCTCGGCAACTCTTTAAGGTCTCTACAAAAATCTAAGTTTAGTGTTTTCAGGTTATCTAATCTTGTGATGGCATCAGGAAGAAATTTGATACTGCTATGTGAGAAATTAAGGTACCGTAAATGTGTTAACCTCCCTATTGAAGCTGGCGCTATCTTAATGTTACGGCCTTCTAGAGCACGCAAGGACTTGAACCTCGAAACCAATTCTTCAAACGTTGATGCTGTTGTATTATACCTTTTGAACAGCAGGGACCGCATATTTCTAGCACCAAGCACGGATCGTGCGGATTTGCTTACATTTCCTTCTGCACATATATGGAGATGCACAAGTCTATTACTGAATTGATGTGCGCCTAACCCATCGACTACACTTATCTCATCACCAGCTACATGTTGAGCCAAATCATGCACCAAGTCATGCATTTTGCAGTGTATAATGTTAGAAGAATCATATTCTTTAACATCCTGGAAAAAATTCCGTCTTACCAACTCAAGAAAGTACTGATCCCCGACATCCTCCATGCTAAGACATTCCCCTGCTGACTCGAGATATCCTTGGGCCATCCAAAGACGAACAAGTTCATTGCTCTCAAACATGTAGTCTTTTGGGAACAATGAACAATAAGCAAAACACCGTTTCAACACTGATGGTAAGTAATCATAACTCAACTTCAACACGGGCATTATATTGTTAAGATCTATGAGCTTTGCCTTAGAGACTTGGGAATCCCTAAACAGTTCCCATTCTCTCTCAGTGTATTTTGCGTACAAAACACTTCCAACAACCCTGATAGCCAACGGAACATTTCCGCAATTTCCCACTATCTCTTTACCAATTTTAGCCAAAGTAGGATTACTCTCCTCCTGTTCATTTTTAAATGCTAATATTTTGAATAGGTTCCAGGAATCCTCTTTTGTCAGAAGTCCCAATTTGTAGGCTTCAGGAACTGTGCCTACAATGGTTGCAACGACGCCAGATCGCGTAGTCACAATGATTTTACTTCCAAGATTACCACATTGCAACAAGCTTAAGAGATCCAGCCACCTATCACGACTTTCATCCCATATATCATCCAGCACAAGCAAAAACTTCTTATCTTTAACTGCTACTCTAATGTTTGACTGAATTTGCTCCCTTGAAAGATCGTGATTACTCATACCAGTCAAGGCTCTCGAAATTTCACCTAAAACCTTTTGCTGATCATTTATTTCAGGCACACAAGCCCATTTTGCAATATCAAAATGTTTTTTAACCCTTTCGTCATTAAACACCAATTGGGCAAGAGTTGTTTTCCCTAGACCGCCAAAACCCACAATGGGTATCACGGTAACACTCTCTTCCGCATACTTGGGATCAAAAAGCATATTAAGGATGTTGTTTTTATCACTATCCCTACCAATGACTCTGTCTGTTTGAACAAAAGAGATCGTTTCCCTTTCAACTACCAAACGGGTAATAGGGTCTTGATCCGTAAGACATACCTTAAAGTTCAAGCCATCCATTTCCGACTTAAGATCATCAAGTTCTTCTCTAATAGACTTGATCTCATGAGCCATTTTTCTGTTAAAGCCAAAAAGGTTTGAGCTGGAGAATACAGTGTGTACCTGATGGGCTAGTTTGCTTCTATCAGCTCGCTGCTCACGACAGCTAATGGTGTAGACCTCATCAAACAAATCATCAGCACGATAAAGCACTTGCCTTAGCCTCCCAAGCCACTCTTTGATCAATTCACTGCTCTCCTGTTCATGACGTTTTTCAGCATCATGAACACGAGCTCTAATGAGCCTTATGGTACCTTCAAACTTCTCTAAGTCACGCCGTGCACCTAAACTAGATAGCACATCTTGAAGAGCATATCGTCCCAAGGACACCAATATTTTCTCGACAATGTTGAACAGGATACTCTCCGCCATTTTCACTTTGATTCACTCCCTTTTACGGCTACTCTCTTTACTCTGAGATCTTTAGTTTTCAACTTTGGTGTTCTTGTTGACTGTAATATCATCAACTAGGATCATATATATAATATGAATATCACCAATAATATCTTTAATATTCAACTTTGGTTGACCAACGGTTTTAGACCATGTGTCCAGCAAATGATATGCTGTTTCCTGTGAATTATTGATCAAGTAAACAAACATTTTTCTTACAGCTGAGAATGTCAACTCCGGAGTAAACTATGGAGCCCTGCTTTTAAACAAGCATTCACACATGAATATAATATACTCCCTACGTCTCAATCATTTGTTTGCCTTTGACTAAAATACCACGCAAACAAATAATTGGGACAAGGGGTGGGCATAATCCGGTCCAGAACGGTTAAAAATTCCGGTCCGGTCCCGGTCCAACATTTTTAAAGATTCCGGTTCCCAGACCGGAATTAAATTTTTTTTTAAAATATTATATAGAAAAACAAGTGTATGCCTATTTAATCTGGTCCAACCGGTCCGGTTTTTTGGACTGGAATTTGAAAAGGAGGGTACGTAAAAATAATTCCAGTCCAACCGGTCTTGGACCGGATTAAATCCGGAATTTTTAATTCCGGTCCGGTCTCCGGTCCATTATTTTTTAGGATTCCGGTTCTGGTCCAGTCTGGACCGGACCGATGCCCAACCCTAATTGGGACAAATGGAGCACTAAACAGTTCAGTACAGAGTATATGACAGAAATACAGTTAGTACTTTACTACTTAGGAGGATTAAATAGGTAATGGTACTTACAGGGATGGTTGCCTGGTTGGTGCACGCTTTAGAATCGGCGTTGATAGCCGTTTCTTCAATATGAGTGAGGTGTATTTTAATTGAACATATGGAGGGAGTTCCATTCTGGGGCTTGAACGGAGGGAGTACTATTTCAATTTCTGCAAATCAAAACCAAGGGGATCTGCTATTAGTTAAAGCAAATATAGTAAGGAAAAGGAACAGGGAACAAGGATAGTAGATGCAGCGAGAAGAGCGTAAAAAATTTCCTCAGCTTAAGTCATACAGAACATAATATAATAAAACCTAGAACTAGCAGTTGATGCTGAATGCTATACACAGACACATTCCTTTCCACAGCTTCACTAAGAAAGTGGATTACTGTAAAGAAATTTATTACTCAAAATTGCTGTTGATGTACTGGTGTGCATTAGTACCTACTGAATTTTTTACTGTAACATAAGGCTGAAACTGAGAATGCACTTTAACAGATAAATAATACAGCAAAACAGAATTACCGCCGAGCAAACCGGCTATAGCTTCTCAACAGATTGCATACACACAACATGCAAAACATTTCCTATCTATGGTTTTACACTCGCTACCAAGTAGTTCGTTTTTAAATAAGTTTTTGCAAATTAATCTCTTTCGATTGTTATTTTGTTGAACTCTATCAAAAACTAGATATTCAATATTGACCACTGGAGTAATGGGTCAGTTGTACGGATTTAGAACAAAATGCAGCACCCCAATAAACTGTAGCTTACCATAGCCACATTGTGGACATTTTGTCGAACTCTATCAAAAACTAGATGTTCAATATTGCCCAGTTGGGAATGTGAATATTTTTTTGGCACTCTTTCTCCATTCAACAGCCAGTTAACAATGTGGACATTGTCCTACAACTCACCATTACACCATAAGAACTGAAATCTTCGCGATCAACGTGCTTCCCATGAGATGCCTGGCTGCAGAACTGTCCCTTGTTAATGCTTCCTCGGCTTCACGAGTGCAAGGTCATATTCTTGAAATACGCGGGATCATGAAGGGAGTTTACCATGAGGCTTCCATTGGTGATATTTAGGCCACTTACCCGAGCTCTCTCTTCATGGTGCGGCCAGATAGCTCTGAAGTAGACACGGTTGCAGACTCGCCATCTTTTCCTGTGCCTATACGCCCCTCGAAGTCGATGTCAACCTACATGGAGCACATCATTATTGATAAACCTGGGTATAGCGGAACAAATACATTTGCTTGCTTTCTACTCCATTATAGGAATAATTTTGCTACAGATTTTGCTGTCAAGTTTCAGCATAACACTGCTGATCCAAGTAAGATACATAAGGAAACATAAAGAGTGCAGAAATGCAGAATAGATTTACAAATGCCTTTCACTTTCATATTAGTATAAAAAATTAAAATTAAAAGAAAATACTGCATACTCAACTCCCGAGAAAAAAAAAAAGTAAAACTCTAAAATCCTTCTTCATGTTCGAGCAGGTTGGTTCTGGTTAAATCACATCAAGGTAGCAGATCTACTGGGGTTTGTTCAATTGCGATTTAAGTCGAGTTAATACACATCGGGTCAGTTCTACTAGTCTAGTTCGACCCAACATGAGATTTAAGAACAAAATGCAGCACCTTAATAAACTGTAGCTTACCATAGCCACATCAAAAACAATGTTTCTGCCCAGAGGGAATGTGAATATTTGTTCGCTCCCGCTTTCTCCATTCATCAGCTTGTTAACATTGTTGACATTTGAAAAGTTACCTCTGGCTCTGGCCTTCACCTCATCATTACACCTACAGCTCTTGGCTATCAACCGAAATACTTGAAAAGTATCTTTCCATGAGATACTTGGCTCCAGAACTGTCCCTGAAGTACAAGAAAGAGCACTACTATCTTTTAGGCCACTTACCTGAGCTATATATCTCTTGATTGCGCGGCCAGATAGCTCTAAAGTAGACACCCACACAGTCTCGCTGTCCGGTCCTGCGCCTCTACCCTCCACAAAGTCGATGTCAGCCTACATGGAGCACATCATTATCAACGTCAACTGAAGTACCAAGAGTCCAAGACTCTTTCCCTTCCGCTGATAGTCATTTCAAGAAACCAAGCAGAAACGTAAACCACATAGATGATTGAGATGAGTTATGGTTGATACAAACATCCAAAACCGTGTATATTGCTAATTTGCTATATTAGCCAGCAGTTGAATCATTCGGGAGATGAAACTACAAATAAGATCAGCATAAAATACAGTTAAGAAAATATAGCAGTTTACCCCCCTTCACCTCATTCTTTTCGAAGAACCCTCCTGCCCCAGAGGTCATGGTCTCCTCTGTGTATTAACAAACCCAAGGCATTGCAGTAGACAAAACATCTTAGTGTCACATAAACCTACAGCACAAACTTTGATAGCATATGCGATAACCAATGAAGTGAAGGAAAAATGTATAGCTCTTGTAAGTAGGTGGGCACACCCTTCAAAATCACGGCTACCTGAAAGAACGGCCACACTTACAATGTCACTGCTAAAACAGTCCTACGAGATTCAAAACTTTTCTTAGCATCGTCATTCATGAAAGATCCCAAAATAATAATAACCACTTACTCAACCATGACGGCGTGACAAAAACCAAAAAACACCTACTTCAGTGATAAGCAAACATACAAAGCTTCAAACAGTCATTTGTTTACAGATTAGTGATTACAAGTGTTAAACCAGTACATAGCAGATACATTTGCTGACTTTCTATCACATGAATATTTGCTACAAAGATTGCTGTCAAGTTTCAGCATAACAGCTGGAAAAAAAATCACACAGAAATACACCATTCTCTGAAAATCTGAATAGCAGCAGCAGAAACTGAATATCAAGGTCAGCAATATTCCTAATGCAAGTTGTGCCAGGCATGCAGTCATAAGAAACATGGCGGAATCGCAATAAGAGTGAAGAATAAGCTCTCAAGTCTCAAATCTACTCACTTCTACAGGTACCTTTCCTTTTCCTTCTTGAATAAGAATCAAGAAATATAAGAGAAAATATTGTATACCCAACTCTAAAAAAAAAGTATGACCCTAAAATTCTTCTTCATCTTCCAGGGGCCAACATCACCAAAATCACTCAATTTTGGTAAGCACCAAAGTTCATTTTTAACCTTATTATTAGTTATATTTAGTGTTTCAAACTATGTTACTCCGCTACGTCATTTAATCGGTATATCAGTATCTGACACGCATCTTGTGCTGACGCAACACATGACATGCGTCCGATACACCAATTTCAGACATGACACCGATACTTGATTAATGTCACCTGATTTGGTTTCAATGATGTGTAAGAAAATGAGATGAGAAAATTGTAGAAGGAGAATGATAATTGATAAATGAATTCCAATTTGTTCCGAGAATCTGGTACAGTATGATTTGGTATTGCATAATCAAGGTATATAGGACTAACTCACTCGCAACAAGTGTACTGGACTAACTCGCTCGCTGCAGACATGTTTATCATAAGATACATGTATCTTATGTATCCAGACGACAAACAAACTGCTCAAAACAAACAAAAGGCGCAACCTTTTACGCCACTTTGTTATAAGTGCTAGGAAGAAACATGGAACGTTGGCCTTGGGAATACAAATTGTTATTTCAAAGAAGACGACCAACTTTACAGATTTCTAATTAAAAGGGTTAAATACAGATGCATACCTGAAGGATACAAAGACTACTAGCAGTAATGAAAGGAAACAATGGGAAGGTGTTGAATTAGTGGCCAATCTTCGCCATTTGGCTGCTGACATCTTTTCTCAAGGTCTGGACAATCATATATCCTAAGCTTTTGTAGAGATTTAAGGGCACGCAGTGACTCCGGAAGTGATGTCAATTTCGCACAACGACTAATCTCAAGACTCTGAAGCTGGGAGAGGCGTCCGATTTGCCGGGGAAGCTCTCTCAAATTTGAGATATTTGTAATGGTTAGATGCTGAAGTGTACTTAAGCAACTGATCCAATCAGGAAGTATCTCCAGTTTGAGAATGAGTGATAAATGCAAGGTACGGATGCTCTTCAAACCTTCCCTAGCGATTATGCCATCAGGTTCATCCCATGCATCCAAATCTTTGCACATTTCAATTCTCAATTCATCAAGGGTAGAGAGGCACTGAATCCCCTCAGAAATGTTTCTCAGACTGCCAAAGTCTTTTATAACAAGTTCCTTGATTAAGTACTGATACCTCAGGTCCAAGCTTATTATTGGTTCAATGGATTTAATTTTCAAATATCTTAACGTGGGAGTTGATGAAGATGAGGACGGTGGTGTTAGAATGGATTTCAGTAGTTCCCCATGGATATAACTTACGGTCAGTGACTCAAGCTGTGGCATAAAAGGCAACGTCATCAACTTGCTACACCTTGATATATGAAGTCTTCTAAGCCGAGGGAAGACATAACGCTGCACTAGCAGGAGACTGTCCTTTTGTTCCACTTTTGACCACCTCTTCAGTTCTGGCATAGTCTTTAGCATCAAAGACTCCAAGGTCGGGAAATATGTATCATTACTGACACCAATGTCATCAGTTTCTACATACTCCAAGGCTTCAATCCCGTCAATACCAAGGTGCTTGAGAAGAGGAAGCTGGCTGAAGGATGGCAGAGCTTGACAGCTATCACATTGTATGATATTAATATCGACAAGTTTATGTAACTCGTACAACATCTCCCGAGGAAACTTACTTCCTAGGAGTCCAGAGAATTGCAGGGATTTAAGACTTGGTGGTAGATGCAAGGACTCCAATAACAACTCCTCATCTTGAGTAGCAACTGCTGGTTGGTCCCCGTGATACTGAAAGCAGAATGAGATTGAGGTCAACTGTTTCTTTCCTTTTAATTTGGCAGCGTGGGCTTCAAATACAGCATTTGTACGCCATCTGCTGCATTCAATTTCTAATCCACCCCTGAGATTTAACTCAGCCAGTGCATCTAAACCATTGTTCTGCCCTATTATAAACCTATTCAACTCCCTGAGAGACTTCATGTTTCCGATACTTGGAGGTAAATCAGCAAAAGGGCATTCCTGAATTCCAAGGTGTCTAAGGTTCACCAATTTAGTAAAACCTCTAGGCAACTCTTTAAGGTCTCTACAGTGATTTACATTTAGTGTGATCAGGTTATCTAACCTTGTGATGGCATCAGGAAGAATTTTGATAAGGCTATATGACAAATTAAGGTACCTTAAATGACTTAACCTCCCAATTGAATTTGGCACTATCTCAATGGTACAGCATTCCAGAACACGCAAGGATCTAAACTTCGTGATCAATTTTTTAAATGTTGATGCTGTTATGAAATACCCTATGAACAGCAAAGACCGCATGTTTTTTGCAGTAAGTAAGGATCGTGCGGTTTGGGTAAAATTTTCTCTCTCACCAAAATTAACATGCACAAGTCTATTTAGAAATTGGGCTTCAGACACATCCACTTTAAAAATTTCATCACCAGCTATATTTTGGGCCAAATCATGGACTAAGTCGTGCATTTTGCAGCGTATAGCATCACTGGTATCATTACCGTCAACATCCTGAAAAAAATTCCTCCTTAACAACTCAAGAAAGTACTGATCCCCAACATCCTCCATGCCAAGACTCTCCGCTACTGGCTCAACATATCCTTGAGCCATCCACAATCGAACAAGTTCAGTGCTCTCATACTCATAGTCCTTTGGAAATAAGGAACAATAAGCAAAGCACCGTTTCAATGCAGGTGGTAAGTAATCATAACTTAGCTTCAACACGGGCATGATATCGTTAAGATCTATAAGCTTTGCCTTCAAAAGTAGAGCATCCCTAAATAGTTCCCACTCTTTCTCAGTTTGTTTCGAGTATAGTAGGCTTCCAACCACCCTGATAGCCAAAGGAACGTTTCCACAATTTTTAACGATCTCACTGCCAATTCGCACCAAATTAGGATTACTCTCTTCTTGACCCTTTTTAAATGCTAACATCTTGAAAAGATTCCACGAGTCTTCTGGTGTTAGAAGTCCCAATTTGTAGGCTTCAGGAACTGTTCCTACAATGGTTGCAACCACATCAGATCGTGTAGTTACAATAATTTTACTTCCGCGATTACCACATTGCAACAAGCTCAAGAGATCCAGCCACCTATCACGACTTTCATCCCATATATCATCCAGCACAAGCAGAAATTTTTTACCCTTAACTGCTGTTCTAATTTGTGACTGAACTTGTTCCCTTGAAACACCCTGACAACTCATTTCAGTGAAGGCGCTCAAAATTTTTCCTAAAATTTCATTCTGATCATTAATTTGAGGTACACAAGCCCATCTAGCAAGATCAAAATGCTCTTCAACCCTTTCGTCGTTAAAAACCAATTGAGCAAGGGTTGTTTTCCCTAAACCGCCAAAACCTACAATGGGTATCACAAGAACACTCTCTTGACGTACTTTGGATCAACAAGCATATCAAGGATGTTGTTTTTGTCATTTTTCCTACCAATGACACTTTCTCGTCCGAACAAAAGAGACTGTTTCTCTTTGCACTACCAAACGGCTAATTGGTCGTTGATCGTAGTAAGACATACACTGAAGTTCAATCCCTCCATTTCCGACTTAAGGTCATCAAGTTCTTCCCTAATAGATTTGATCTCTTGAACCATTTTCCTATTGAAACCAAAAGGGTTTGAGCGTGAGAATGCAACGCGTACCTTGTGTGCCAGTTTGCTTCTATTGGCTCGCTGTTCACGGCAGCTAATGGTGTACACATCATCAAGCAAATCTTCAGCACAATAAAGCACTTGCCTTAGCCTTCCAAGCCACTCTTTGATCACTTCACTACTTTCCTGTTCACGACGCTTCTCAGCATCATGAACACGAGCTTGAATGAACCTTATGGTGCCTTCAAGCTTCTCTAAGTCACGCCGTGCACCCCAACTAGATATGAGATCTTGAAGAGCATGCTGGCCCAAAGATATCAATATTTTCTCAACAATGTTGAACAGGATACTCTCCGCCATTCTCGGGTTTTATCACTCCCTTTTACTATTACTCTCTTTGCAATGGCAGAACTTTAGTATTCAGCTTTGGTGCCTTCTTTCCTGTAAAGTTCCGAATTAGATATATATTAATTCGTCTTAGGATGCTTGACCAATGGTTCAATCAAAGCGCTCTAATATTTAAACAAATATTTTCCGTATGTGAACATGTAGTACTTTTTATGCCCTGGAGCACTGGAGCCTTGCCAATAAACAAACATGCACTAAATCACATACTGAGCACATTAAGTAACAGCAAATAGTCTGGCAACAGTAATACAGATAATTAAATAGGAGTAACAATACTTCCAAAGCGAGAGTAGGCCTATCGTGGCAGAGTACTTTTGGCCCGTTCAAATACGGAATCCCTTAAACAATCACCTAAATACTACGGAGGAGTATAGTATTTGATGGATCCAGTACGTATAATGCAAATTTGATGGATCCAGAACGTAGTACTACGCTACGTACTGGATCCATCAAATTTGCATTATGTTCAGACGAATAAATTGGCCCCATTCTTTAGACAAACCTCAAAAGCGCATGCATTCCTCAACAAAATTGCAAGGTTAACTCGATTAAAAAGGAACAATCTTGAGCTCGAACTTTAAATTTCGACTAGACAAAGTCCGATTGCAAATTTCTGCGTCCATTTCAAACTCGCCTCAACTCGGAATCAGATTGACTCAATTGCATCCGCTTGACTCAATCATTTGTTTACCTTTTGATTAAGATACCTCTCCTAAAAATGTAAACAAATGAATGGGACGGGGGAATACCAACAATTTTCTAGATTAAAACCCTATCAAGCCTAACAATCTAATTGCAATCAATCACGATGAAATATAGTTATAAACTACTGTATCTTACTCTGACTTCTCATATATAATTTCTAAATCACAAATTCTCATTGAAGACATGACATATCCGTCACAAGCTGAAGACGGATACCATTTTACCTCACAATGTACCCACTTTTTCTCTCTCTGCAACACTATTCATGTGGTCCCCTTTCTCCACTAACCCATTTTGTTACCATTTTATCTCACAAAATATCCGTCACAAATGGTAACCCGTCACAAGGGAGACCAATTGTTTCTAAATTTCATACCCGTGTTGGAAACTCGACACTCAGACAAGCTATATGTAACTTGACACACAGCCTACCTAGCAAAAATAAAATATTTATTAAAACAGTTAAAATTAATCAAGTTCCAGTACACATACCTTCAATTGGAGTGTGAAGTTCCAGCATTTCGCAGGTAAACGGATAAAATTCAGATTCACATTTATAGTAACTTGACCCGCCATTTTCTGGGTTTCACGTTTACGATCAAGTGTTTAGGAAGTTGGGGAATTTTGGAGTATCAAATTAATTGAGTGATTTTTTTGGGCCGGCTAAAAATTAGAACAAGATCACACCAAAGTTTGTTCGGCTCGGGATGACTAATTTTAGCTTCGAGCTCGAAAATCGTAAAAAAAATTAACTTACAATATCGTAAAGTTGTATATTTGACCCAAAAAAGGGATATTTTATATGGTACTCCTCAATTTTTCGACTTTTTACATGGTACATCTACACTTTTTAAACCATAGATGGTACCCCTAATTATTGTCATTATGACTAAGTGTACCCCTAAACTTTATTTTCTGTCAATTAAACTCAGCTTTAGGCGTTAAGTGATTATTTGGACGCCTAACCAAGCTTGTCATTTACGGAGTATCATCCAATGACATAAGAACTCTATTAAACTCAGTTTTAGGCGTTAAGTGAAAAAATACGACTTTTTTCATAATGTAGATAATAATGGGTGTCAAATTCGATCGACGAAAATCAAATATCCACTAATAAAGATACTCAAATTGGACTGGGCCAAATAAGAAGTAAATAAACTAGCACAAAATCTCATTTGTGACGGCACATATCCGTCAGTTTGGAGTGACGGATACCATTTTCCCTCACAAATGACCCAAATAGAGGAGAGAGGGAAGCACATGGGGGTGCCTCCACCTTGTCCCCCCTATCCGTTTTGTGAGTGGTATTATCCGTCACTTGCTCCGACCCGTCTTCAGCAAGACTAATTGATAAACTAGTTACTCCCTCCATACCAGGCCAAAGATTACATGGTAAAAAATGGAATTTTTAAGAAAAGGGGGTAAAAGCAGGGGTAAAGAGGGAAAAAAAAATGGGTGGGGTATGTAATTGTGGGTTGATAGGTGGGGTATGTAATGGCATTTTGTGTAAATATCAAATGTGCATAAGGATAATTTGGTAATGTTGTGGGCCAAATAAGGAATGTTACCATTGGTGTGGTACGACCGTATTAGGTCAGTGTTACCATTGGTTCGGTATGGAGGGAGTAACTAGTTTTATGACTCGTGCAATGCACGGGATGTTTGAAATTCACTATTGTTTGAAATACTTTGATTACATATATATATGTTAATATTATAAAAATAGGTAAAATACAATTTTACCTCACTCTATAGTACTCCCTCCGACCCAAGCAAAATGTAACACTTGATTTTGGGTGGTCTTCGAGGCGGTACTTTAACCGTATTCCCCCCCCCCCCCCCATCTCCCTAAATATAACGTCAGCTACGCTTCCAAAGATAGTCTAATCCGGTTATTTTATAACTGATTAATTATGAGACATAAATTGGTCTATATAACAATAAAAAAGAAGATAAGATGATTATGTAACACTACGGATTTTATAGGCTGGTACTCGACCGAGTATGGCCTACTCGGTCGAGTAAAGTGTGTTGGGTATTCTGTTTGGCTATCGCCGGGAATACTCGGCAGTATGGGTAATACTCAACCGAGTAGAGGATACTCGGCCGAGTATACTCTATACTCGACCGAGTATCCTATCCCGACGGGTAATATTTTCCGCGGTTGATTTAGAAAGGATTAGAGTTATATTGAAACGCATTTTACAGTTTCTAAAACATTTTACAAAACCTAAACTACACAACGTAACTCTAATCCTCTCCAAATCTCCCTCTCATTTGCGTGGATTGTTCGTGAGTCTAACGAATCTTGCCTTGCGTCGATTATGTCGGTAAGTCTCTGATTTCATGAGTCTCATTAAGTTGTCTTTTAGGGTTTTGCCCTAATTATTGTTTTGGGTTAATTTGGGGGTTTAGGGTTTGGTCATTATATGTGTGTTGATTGTTGATTATAATTGTTGTAGGTGACGATGTGGTAATTGCTATGCATATTGTATGATTGATTAGAGCATATCGGATTGCGAAAAAGGTAGGGTTTCCCTACTCGATTCGTTAATTGATTTAAGACCGTGCTTGTGTTGTAATTGTTGTTATCTGCTGATCATCGGAGTATGGGTGTTGTGATGACGGTGTTGGTGTGGTTGTGTTGTGACGGTTGTGATGTTGTGACAGCTGTGATCTTTGTGTGTGTATGATTGTGGTGGAGTCACTTGCGGGAGTGGCTTCACACCCTAGTTCGCCCTCCGTTGAACCCGTCACGGGAGGGGATGTGCACATTAAGGGACAGGGATTGTTAGTCGCTCGTTGATGAGGTGGACTAGGTGGGGACGGGTGCGGTCACCCATCGGCGGCGAGGATTACCTGTTGCGATAGGTAATGGCGGGGCTACACACTTCGGTGTGTAGTCGGTTCTTGTGTGAGATCGATGATCACCTGGTGGTAATGTTTGTTGTCTTATATTGATTGAGTAAATCGACCCCGTGTTGTTGTTTTGTAAAACCTACGGTGATCCATTCGGGGATGGTGAGCGGATTGTGACAGTGATACATTTATTGAGCTTGGGCGATCATGGGAGAGTCACCATATTTGGATTAGATGACACCATCACGAGCCTTAGTTATTGTTTTGGTAGTTGTTGCCTTTTAGATAATTCGTTTATTAGATTTTGGAGACTATGTAACTTTTATAACTACCGTACATTAATAAATGTGTTTGGACTGTTGTTTTTGATATATACTAACCTCGGGCAACCGAGATGGTAACAACCTTTCATGCTGGGGTAGTCCTGGTAAGGTACCTTGGTATGAGGGGGTGTTACAAAGTGGTATCAGAGCCGACGATTCCGGCACCTAAAACAAATGAACCCAATGAACTTAGGGAGTCCAAATAAAATGAACCCGGGGAGAGTTGTTTGAGTCGCCGCAAAGACTTGGGAGACGTCCCGAAGTCGCATTAAGGCCCTTACGATCTCAAGCCGGTCACATGGGGGGAAACTGTTGTATGTTTGAGTCATGTGAGTTTGATATTTATAGTTTGAATCTTGTGCATGGTTGGATGAAATGATGAAAGAAGTGGAATGTGATAGTTGTTGAAAGATGCATCGAGGATTGTTGATGTTAAACTTTGAGCATGAATATGTTGGCATGTTAAGTGTTGGAACATGGTAAAATATGAAAGGTGAAGTGTGAAATTGTATCTGGTTGATATTGAGCATGAAGAATGTGATCATGTTACCTGTTTAATACAATGTTGAACATGAAGTATGGTAGTGGTACATGTGCATGTGAACATGATGATTTTAATGCTTGATTGTTGGTAGAAGCATGTGATTAAGGTCATGCGTCTATATATGTGAATGTCGTGTTTAATTTTAATGTGAGTATGATAAAAGTGCCTCTATGTACTGGTTTCTTGAAGTATTGAATTGTTATTGTTGCCTTATGTATGTTCAAGTTGTTTTGGCTTAGGAAACTTGATTTGTAGAAAGAACGATTACGGAAGGGTTGTTTTAAAACTGTCATAAGTCTAGTTCTAGAAATGATATTGCTGTGATTCCAAGTTGAGGTGATAGCTTGTCTTCTTACGATTCTAACGATAGGTCACACGCCCAAAACGACCTAGTAACGAGGGAGATATGACTGTTTTACGAAAACTGGTCGGTGCTGAGAACTGCGCCGATACTCGACCGAGTAGTCCCTACTCGGCCGAGTATCTTTTATACTCGACCGAGTATTCCATATTCTGCCGAGTAATCTCTCTGTGATAATACTGTTTAGCGTCTGGAGTCGTGAACTCGGCCGAGTAGTCTCATACTCGACCGAGTAAGGTCTACTCGACCGAGTATTCCCAATACTCGACCGAGTAATCCTTCTGCGATAATTGAGTTTGCTTCTGGAGTCGAAAACTCGACCGAGTAATATAGTTACTCGACCGAGTACCTTGTACTCGACCTAGTATGTTATGTACTCGACCGAGTACCTCATTGGATGGCCACTTTGAGTCGGTGGCTATGTTCTTACTTTTGTTTTGAGCCGGTGGCTATGTTTTTACATTGTTTTGAGTCGTAGGGTATATACACATGTATGTTTTGAGTCTTAACGCATTCTTTTATATGTGAGACGATCTTGATACGTAAGTTACCAAATACTATGATAGGGAGAATGCCGGCTTATGAGGGACATGTGTTGGATAAGGAAGACATGTGAGAGATAGTGGAAACAGAAAAAGGAAGAATGTGAGCTAATTGAGGCAAAGAGCATGTTTTGTGAGATATGATGAGTGATATAGTCGTGTGTTGAGTAGTATAAAAGTAAGTGTATATGGACAAGGGTGATGTAAGTGTAAAGAAGCATGAGAATGAAAGATTGAGATAAGGGACACGAATAGTGGCATATTTGGATGTGTAAGGATTTATGGAGGAAGACAGCTAGGATAGAGTTGCTTAAGGATATATGTAATGGAAGATTGTTGTAAGAAGATAGGAAATAGAGGTATATAGTGAACTTAAAGGAAGTTATGTCGCGATGTGGATTTGTAGATAGTGGCTAAGTTTGGGAAGTTGGAATATCAAAGGGGTGAGCCTAGTGTGTAATTCTTTGGACAAACGGTATGAAGTGAATTTTGGTTTCTAGAGATGCGAAAGGGAGATACGACTAATTGAAGAGTAAATGTTAGTGTGTGGACTTGATGGTGACAAGGGTGAGTGTGAAGCAAGATGAGAGATGATAAATGATAAGAAGAATGATAAGATATTGAGATGAATTAATGGAATTAGAGTTGTGGAGCTATGGAAAATAAACAAATGACTAAAGAGTTAGGTAGAAAGAGAAAGGAGATGACTTATTAATTGGCATTATTGAGTAAAAGGAGGGAAAGAGGGATGGAAGTAAGTTGAGAGAACGTTGACCGGAGTTAAGGAGCATGAAGGTAGAAAATTATGAAATGTACGATATCCCCACTAGAGGGTGTGAGTTAATGGTTATATAGGGAGAGCAGACGACGTGTTAGCCGTGAGTTTCGAGGTATTAAGGGAATAAGGAGCTTGTAGAGTGTTTGCACGATCTGAGATTTTGGTGGAGAGTTAGGTAACGATATGATAAAGGATAGAATTGGGAATAATGTTGAGGTAAATCTTGTTGATGGATTGGATGTTCGTTATTTGGGATGATAACCAAAGAGAGAAAATGGATTGTGATATTAAGAAGTGATAGTAAGAGAGTGGTCACATGAAGGATGTTGGTGCCATAGTATTGTCACTAGTGGTTGAGGATGATGTTACTTTAGGGAAACTAGTTGTTCTAATGAGGTTGATTTTGTAGAGACCAGATAGATATGTATGGTTGTGAGAGAGTATAAGATGTGGTTATATGAGGCGGTTGTTAGTAGTTGAGTATTAACGGTATGGTTACATTTGGCAGGGGGTGATGATTATGCGAATGTGAGAATATGTTATGAGGGGTGTACGAGTTAAGCTCGGGTGAGAGGTAACTTTAAACGGTGGTAACTTACGTGATCGGGATTGACTAGTTAGATGTGATTATGGGTCTATGATGTGTATAAATGTTTGTGTGAGGTTCTGACCTCACGAGAAGCGGTAGGGTGTGATAGTCATAAAGTTGTTATATGAATGTTTGTGATATATGTTGGGTACGACAATCTATTGGAATAAGGTTCAAAAGGTAATAATTTGATTGATCTGGCATGGATAGTTAAAATCGTATGTGTATTGATGATACATGTTTATTCCGTGAAAAGGTATGGATAATAGGCATGAGATTCTTGTATGTTTATTCCGCATAAAATGTTGTGTTATGGTCGAGTAAAGCAATTTTGAGTAAGTTTTCTTGTCCAGGAGAGTTATCGAGTCGGTGTTTGTGGGAATTATATGTGGGCGTGATGTTTATCGATGTGGTTGTTGTGCCTCGGGTGGTGATCCGGGCACGGTACTTCGTGTTGTGATGCGGGCATTTTTCGCACGTGCGGTGCGGTTGTTGGTGGCGGTGTTGCGATGCCGTCACCGGTTGTGGTGGAGTATACGGGGTGGTTACGATTTGAGTTTGAAAAAGCGGACCAGTTATGCACATGATTGTTGTTTTGTTGCTGTTGTTTCTTGTGAGTTTTGGTTAGACATGTAGACTGTTGTTTGTTTGTTGATGTTTCTTACCAGTTTCAGTTTGGGAATGAGGGTAGAGTATGATATGAAAGAGAGTTGTATATGTTTCGTTGTTGTCATGGTATAGTGATATTTTGTTGATGGGACACGGTTGGGATATGTTGTTACTGATAATTTTGATCTTGTCCTAGATGAGGCTTTGGTAGACATGTTAATGGCAAGTGATTTGTAGAACATGTGTGGTAATGATCTGATATATGCAGGTGGTTCATAATCCTTTGTTGCGAAAAAGTGAGTGTAGGGTGTTGGGTAATTAGTGTCGTGTTAAGTTATGTATGAGTCTTGCGGTAATGAAAGAAAGGAACTTGAGGATCGAGTGTGAGTGTACGTAACAAGTGTGGATCGTGAGTTATGCTTTTGGCGATAAGAGTTTTATATAGTTTATATAGAGAGATATGTCATGTCGCGGTAATGTGGAAGAGTTAAAGTGTTTGTTATGATCAGGATTGTGTGGTTTTGGTTAGATGGAGTGCAGAATGAGTTGAGGTATGAGAACTGTTTAAGTAAGAGAGCCTTGGATATAGGTATAGTAAGTGTTTAGATTATAGGCGGGTATCTTTCACATGTGGTGGTGATGAAGATAATGAGAGGTATAGCTAAGGATCTAGTATTAGTGAGTTACGAGTACGTAACATGTGTCTTAAGAGGAGTAGGATGCGGCAAAGAGCGGTTGAGGGTTGTGCATGTTGTAATATTATTGGACGTAGAGTGTTGGTGTAGCATAAGGAATGGATGGGTACATATAGTGGTTGATAGTGTTAAAAGGCCATGGCTGTGCTTGTAGTAGTTCGATGTTTAGGAGTGTGAGAATTTTTTTTTCGATAGTGTTGATAAAAGTGGATGATGATATTTATGAGTTCGAGAGTTTTGGCAGCTGGATGATGATGTTGATGAGTGTGAGTAAACTTCGAGGACGAAGTTCCTTTTAAAGGTGGTAGAATGTAACATTCCGTTTCGATGGTTGATCTTGTTTATGGATTGTCTTGGTATTGAGTTGCTAGTGAGTGTTATGGAAGTGAGACAAGGTTGACGACGTTATATTGTGGTTATTTGATAATATTATGGAGTCAATATCGAGAGGATATGTTATCTAGTAAGCGTGGTTAGTGGAGCTGGTGTTAGGTGTTCATGTTTTATAGGTTGGGTTGGAACTTCGGGGACGAAGTTCTTTTTAAGGGGGGAAGATTGTAACACTACGGATTTTATAGGCTGGTACTCGACCGAGTATGGCCTACTCGGTCGAGTAAAGTGTGTTGGGTATTCGTTTGGCTATCGCCAGAATACTCGGCCGAGTATGGGTAATACTCGACCGAGTAGAGGATACTCGGCCGAGTATACTCTATACTCGACCGAGTATCCGGTCTGACGGGTAATATTTTCCGCGGTTGATTTAGAAAGGATTAGAGTTATATTGAAACGCATTTTACAGTTTCTAAAACATTTTACAAAACCTAAACTACACAACGTAACTATAATCCTCTCCAAATCTCCCTCTCATTTGCGTGGATTGTTCGTGAGTCTAACGAATCTTGCCTTGCGTCGATTATGTCGGTAAGTCTCTGATTTCATGAGTTTCATTAAGTTGTCTTTTAGGGTTTTGCCCTAATTATTGTTTTGGGTTAATTTGGGGGTTTAGGGTTTGGTCATTATATGTGTGTTGATTGTTGATTATAATTGTTGTAGGTGACGATGTGGTAATTGCTATGCATATTGTATGATTGATTAGAGCATATCGGATTGCGAAAAAGGTAGGGTTTCCTACTCGATTCTTTGTTAATTGATTTAAGACTGTGCTTGTGTTGTAATTGTTGTTATCTGCTGATCATCGGAGTATGGGTGTTGTGATGACGGTGTTGGTGTGGTTGTGTTGTGACGGTTGTGATGTTGTGACAGCTGTGATGCTGTGTGTGTATGATTGTGGTGGAGTCACTTGCGGGAGTGACTTCACACCCTAGTTCGCCCTCTGTGGAACCCGTCACGGGAGGGGATGTGCACATTAAGGGACAGGGATTGTTAGTCGCTCGTTGATGAGCTGGACTAGGTGGGGATGGGTGCGGTCACCATCGGCGGCGAGGATTACTGTTGCGATGGGTAATCTGGCAGGGCTACACACTTCGGTGTGTAGTCGGTTACTGTGTGAGATCGATGATCAGCTAGCTGGTGGTAATGTTTGTTGTCTTATATTGATTGAGTAGTACTGACCCCGTGTTGTTGTTTTGTAAAACCTGCGGTGATCCATTCGGGGATGGTGAGCAGATTGTGACAGGTGATACATTTATTGAGCTTGGGCAGTCATGGGAGAGTCACCACGCTGGATTAGATTACACCATCACGAGCCTTAGTTATTGTTTTGGTAGTTGTTGCCTTTTGGATAATTCGTTTATTAGATTTTGGAGACTATGTAACTTTTATAACTACCGTACATTAATAAATGTGTTTGGACTGTTGCTTTTGATATATACTAACCTCGGGCAACCGAGATGGTAACAACCTTTCATGCTGGGGTAGTCCTGGTAAGGTACCTTGGTATGAGGGGTGTTACAGATTACTGGTCATTAACAAAGAAAAGCTGAGAGCAGCTGAACATCTTTACTCCAAAAATTCAATAATATTATTGATAAAGAGATGAATAATGGTTATGCATTATTATTCCAAGGTAAAAGTTTGTATCCCTTTAATACGAAGGGTTGCATTGCTTCAATTCTGCCATTTCACTTTTACGGTATGATTATTGTTTCCATTCATGATTTGGCTTCAATATTTACCAATATCGTATACATCCATGAAAGCTTATAGTTAGAGCATCCTCAATACCATATCAAAACGATGATATCAATTCCAATATGGTCAAATTTGTGAAGATAAGAACACCAGTATTAAGTGTCCAGTATAATTCTACCTAATAAAGGGTAATGGCATTTAAAGAAGGCTCAATAAAAATCCATAATTGTAATACCCAAATGTGATCAATTTAAAGACCAATTACTAAAATAATCAAACTTTTACCTTGGCGAGTCACTTAAGCCGCAATACTTAATAGAAGTCAACTATGATCAGATGTGGAATTGATCCGCCTCTGCTATCTACTTATCTGTATATATACAAAATTGCATAAGCATAATAGTTTTAATAAAATGACAAATTACTTTACCAAAAAAACACCCCAGTATATCAATTCATATAATTCGAGTATTTAACAATATTAATACATCATCATTACAATTATAATAATCAAAGGAATAACAAACATATTACAATTTAGGATATTCTAAATAATGTGGGAAAATAATGCGAAGAAAGTAAAACGAAAGAACATATGAAAAAAAAACGTAAATAAAGATGAACGATAGGTCATAAGCAGTAGTTTTATATATATTCGAGGCCAAAGATATGAATATCAATGGTCAACTGTATTTATAAACGTAGAGATAATTAAGTACGTATTTGATCTTCCAAATTCCTCCTTTAAAGTCAAAACATGGTTTGGCCAAAATTCAATTAACTTGAACTGCATGACTCTTGAGTATCAAACATTTGTTTAGCGAGGAGATGAATGGTTTTAGTGTTAATGTAAATGTGGCCTAAAAAATAAATGTGTTAAAAATTAGTGGTAGTTACGTGAATTTGAAGTAGTATTCTTATTTTTATTGGACTTTTAAATAGATTGTATTGATTCAATTATTATTTCTTGTTATATTGTCAAAAATTAAATTAATTAATCAAAAAAGTTAATAGAAATTAATGGAGTATGAAAATGCTATGTGTAATAAAATTGAATATTTTAAGCTAGCTTTTTAACTAAATAGTACATATAGTTCATTTCTTTTGTTAATAATAAATAAATAAATTTAATAATCAATTAAAATGAGTAGGAATTAATGTGGTATGAAATGCCATGTGGAATTTAATTTAATGCTAATGCCATGTGTAATTTAATTTAATGCTTTAATCTAATCTTTTAATAAAATTATATAGATTAGGTTAATTTTTGGAAAATTTTGCAAGTTATTCAAAAGTTTCACCTATGCTATATAAAGTATTTTATTTTTAAAGTTCCATTTTCACCTATGCTAATTTTCGCCAAAAAAAAATTCAATATTGTCAATTATAAATAGGCCTGGCAAAAATTCAATTTGGCTGATAAATTTTATACTTCCTTCATTTGAATCAATTGTATACATATGATTAAATTACGCGAAAGTGGTGATTAACCCCATAACTCTGAGCAATTGTGAAATTAAGCCCCATAAGTTAATAAATGTAGCAATTAGCCCCCATAACTTTGATAAAAAGTGAAATCCAACCCTATTATTAATTTTAAGATAAATATATCATTAAATCATTTTATATTTATACTCATTGTACATTAAATAATTTTTAATATTTTAAAAATATTTAAATAATTTATTAATTAACATAGTTTCTATATAGAATATTTTAAATATTCTCACTAGTTTTAAAATAATTGGTATACATATGAAATTACTTTACAAATTCTAAATATTATGTAACTAGTATAGATCTCGCGCGAATGCACGGTATTTTAGATAAAAACATTAAAGAAAATAATAATAAAACTGATATTTAACTAAATTTGAAATTTAATTGTAAATTTATTATTATTAATTTTGTATTAATCGGTGAAAAAATGAAAGTTCAGTATAATCCAGATGAAAGTCAAATAACATATACTCCCTCCATTCAACTCCACATTACAAGTTTCTCTTTTGTACACTATTCACAAGTGAACATTCAATGTCAATTTTCTCTCGATATATAAGTGAAATTATATTCATGTGAGATCTTATTTGATTCGTCTTTAGAAGTACATTAAGAATATCTAACTTTTATAACTTTTGCAAATACGTAGCTAAAGATATTTACCGTGTAAAACACGCGTTGACAAACGTGAAAAAGCAAACTTGTATTGTGGAGTTGAATGGAGGGAGTATGATATAATAAAAGTACAATAAAAGCTCAATTACAGATATGATATAATAAAAGCCCAATTATAGCCAAATTCATTTAGGCGGGAAAATTTTGGAGAACTCTTAGTATAAGGGAGATTATTAATTTTGTATTAATCGATGGAAAAACGAAAGTTCAGTATAATCCAGATGAAAGTCAAATAACATAGATGATATAATAAAAGTCCAATAAAAGTCAAATTACAGATATGATATAATAGAAGCCCAATTATAGCCAAAATCACTTAGGCTGGAAAATTTTGAAGAACTCTTATTCTTTTAGTATAAGGGGATTCATTATAATATAATTATTTTTCCAAAATGTGTGATAAATTTCATACAATTTATAAATGTATAACAACTTTTATTGTATTGATAAATTGTATAAATAAATGAAATTGATTTTTTTTTTGTGCAATTTTGGTTTGAAATCAAAAAATTGGATTCAATTTCACTTTAACTCAAACTTATGGAGCCTAGTCACTATATTTGAAAGTTATGGGGCTTAATCTCACAATTGCTCAAAGTTATGGGGGCTAATCGCCACTTTCGCGGATTAAAATATAACTCACATATATTCAATAAATATATAGAAATGATAATTGGAACGAAGGAAATATTTGATTATAATTTTAAGAATTGTTCATACAAAAATGTCTTATGAATCATAAATGTATTAATTAAACAAATCAACATAATTGACTCATACTCCCTCCTAGCCACTCATTTCTTCCTCCATCCCACTTTGCATAAGAAATAAGAAATTGATTTTGAATCACACAAAACACTCTACCCCACATGTAATTAAATTTGTATCACATAAAACATGTCAAAAAAAGGAAAGAGAACAGAAAATCCGACTAGCTTCGAAAAGGAAAAAAGGAAACAAATGATTGACTAAGAGGGAATATAAGATAAAATTTGGGATTTGTCCCTCCCATTATGAATCATAAATGTATTAATTAAACAAATCAACATAACTAACAATAAGCACATGGGAGGTGCCAATCACTCATTAACACACCAAATCACTCACTTAATAACCAATTAACATTTTAAAAATGGATTAAACTTTCATTGGTGTTTTATGCGACTAGCTTTGAAAAGGAAAAAAGGAAACAAATGATTGACTTAATTCGTTAGTTGATCGATTAACTCATTCAGTCAACCAATCACTCATTAACACACCAAATCACTCACTTAATAACCAATTAACATTTTAAAAATGGATTAAACTTTCATTGGTGTTTTATGCTTCTTGTATTAAAGGTAATTTGTGGTTGGTTAAAGGTACTTTTTAATGATTATCATAAAAGATGATATGATGTTAATGAGTGAGGTTTGCGGTCAAAGGATGGTTGTTGGAGAGCTAACAATTGAATATAGAATTGAAAGAGGTCAAAAATACACCATGCACAATATAAAAAGAGGACGTGCTTTTTCACAGGGATAAACATGGAGAACGCAAAAATTCAAGATACGAAGAGGCTACCATAAAACCATAATTACCCAAATTCCAAAATTTCTTAACCAGGTATATAGATTTGGCAGGCCAACAAATTTCAAATGGGTGAGGTAACAAACTTACCTATCATCCAAATACAAAAGCAAATAACCTTAGAAGTTGCTCATTCCAGGTCATACAATACTTGTGTTCAAAGACTACTACTGCCTCTAATTAAAGTGATTTTTTTAGAAGGAGATGGAAAAGTTTACTGCTTCATGAGGAATATCTTGAAACCATAAGCTACTTGCTTTTTAAAGATGCTTGCCCACGGCAGTACAAAATTGACCTTAATATAGAGTTGACATTAAAAACTAACCTCCAACCCCAGCTCGCAAGCTTTCTTCGCGACGAGAGCAGCACCCAACATCACACTAGGGTTTGATGTGTTTGTGCAACTAGTAATTGCAGCAATGACAACGCTTCCATGTTTCAATTCAGTAGGCTGACCATGGAATGAAAACTTTACCACCTTGCTCTGATCATCCTTTGGAATAGCAAAACCCTACACAACACAAATAAAAAAAGCCAAAACTCATGTCAAATATGAATAGAACAAAATTAAATTCAAATGTAGTTGACATGTATAGGCTTGACATGTAATCTGACGCAAATTTAGATGACTGCACAGCAAAACAATTCAAAAAATTCAAAATATTTGAACAGTTACTCACCTTGAAACCAACTTTATTGTCAAGACATCCATGCCGGTCACTCTTCATATCTTTCAAAGGAACTCGGTCATGTGGTCTGGATACACACAAGGTTATATTGTTAACCATGCCAGGGCCCATAAAAAGGAAAGTTCAAATAATAAGAGCATATAATAAAAGTTATGGTAATTAAGCATCTACTTTTTTGGGCCTGACATACAAGGTTCAACCTCTGCTAGGTCCAACTCTAGATAAGGAGAATATACTCTTTCTACTTAAGGCTGGATCAAAATATCAAAATTCATCAAATTAAGCACTACAACAAAAAAAACTTGTTCAGTTGCACCAGGAATAGATTTCAAAGCTTCTTCCTTGTTGTAGTCAACAAACATGTTGTTTGCACGCAAGTAATGCTCAATCAATGATACTTGCAGTTCGAGAGATACAACTTAAGTTCCAAATTCATACTGCCTAACAAATTAGTGATAAAGAAACACCGTGAGAAATGTAGATAGGAAGGCAAGAGAATACAAAGGAGTATTATGCAAAAAACACTCACAATATCATCAGTTCTTCCGGTCAATATAAGGTAGTCTAAAGTAACATGATCAACGGGGAAGAAGCCCGCCCATCTACATAGTATAAAAGCCAAGTTTTTTCTTGGCTTCTGATTGGCTGCTTAATTTGGGGAATATGATTTAGATGTGGGTCCTCCATGTTTTACATATCAATTAACAAAGTATCTTGCTTGTGACGGGCTAATCCCATCACAAGCTTGTGACCTCTCACAAAAAGGGAGAGGGGACAAAGTGGGGCACCTCCCATGTGCTTCCCCAGTAACCTCTCATGGATATTTTGTGAGAGAAAATGATATCTGTCACAAGCTTGTGACGGATATCGCCGTCACAAATGAGATTTTGTGATCAATTAATTACCCTCTCTCCTTAACTCAATTTTTTCCTAAGAAACCTTTTATTTAAGTACCACACCCATGTTATGTACATATATACTTCCTCCATTTCATTCAATTCCATATATTTGCTTTATACACGTATATTAATGCTCATTTTCTTTTGTTCATATCTTTAGTTCCATATTAGTAAAAATTATAAAAATTTATTATTTACAATGTACTCGGTAAGACAATTAAAACAAGATCTCACATGACTATATTTTATGCTATATATTAGAAGTTGTATCGAAAATTCTCCCTACTTATGAATAGTGCTCAAAAAGGCAAATGTATGGAATTGAATGAAATGGAGGAAGTAATATTTATTAAAGGCTTGACAATAGTAATAATAATAACCATAATATTTATTTTTTAAAAAATGACAGACCGAGTTTTTTTGGAAGAAAATGAAGGACTTAGATTTTCGTAAACAAATTACCCCGTATAATAATAATAATAATAATAATAATAATAATAATAATAATAATAATAATAATAATAATAATAATAATAATAATAATAATAATAATAATAATAATAATAATAAGGTGAGGAGAGAGAGAGAGTGGCGATTTGGCATGCGATTTGCGGCTGCTCTACTGTCATCACGCCACCACGCCTGCTGCCGCCGTCTTTCACCCACTGCCATCGTCTTCTCACGCCGGTCCCATCCAGCCGTCGGTCGTGGGTTCATCAGTGGTGGTTGGTCGGTTTTTTGCGGTTTCGGTTTTGTGTGTTTGTGTGTGACGGCTGTTTAGGGCATTCTTATCGCCTGTTTTCCCGATGTTCTGCCACCGTTAATTGTAACCCATCCTTCTCACCGGCCATTACTCTTTACGTCGCCGGTCAGGGGAGCCCTTTGTTGGTGGTTTTCGGTGGTTGTTTTGCGTCTAGGGTTTTTTTCGCGTGGTTGCTGCCGTCGTCTGTGTTTCCTTCTGCCTGCCTGCGGTGGTAGACTCACGGTGCCACCACCCTTTGGCCATCAGACCTCAAGTCGCCGGTCATAGCTGTGGTGGCTGACGGCCCTGCCCATGCCTGCTCTCCGGTGAGTTTTTGTGTTTTGCATACGTTTTGGTCTTTCTCGCATTTCGGTTTCGTTTTTCCCTTTTCTCGTGGTTGCTGCTCCTTTTTCTCTGTCGGTGCTGTGTCCGGCCAGGCCACTGTTTGCTGCTGCTGCCTTGTGGTGGTTGTGGTTTGTGGTGGGTTGTGGTGTGATAGTGCCGTGGGGTTTGGGTTGCTTGGGGTGGTTGTTGATCATCGCCGGAGTGGGTGGTGTGTTGGTGGTCACCTTGTCCGGGAGTGGGTCTTGCCTCTCGCTTCTTGTGCGGTTGCCAGTGTGGTGGTTTTCGTTCGGGTGGTTGTTTTGGTGGCTATATCGGTTTTTGTGCAGGTAGGGTGTGAGGTTAACTTCCTTCATGCCCGAGCTTGTGCGGTACCATTGTCCTTTTTCGAGTCTTCATGGGTGTCGGGATGGTTTTGGTAAGGGTCTTACAAAGGCAGCTTGGAAGAAACATTTGCAAGACCGGCATTGTCATGACGGGGCGTTGGACCTTACGCGGCAGACTCTTTCTGATAGTTTGGCTGTTTATTCCAATGCCGAGAGTTCTTTGAGACGGATGGGGCTCTGGTTGTGTGGGGTGTGTTTTATGACCCGTACTGTTAGAGCTAGATGTCGGCATAATCGGGGTGATATTGTGGAGCATCCGGAGTGTGTTGATGGCATTTACACCTTCCATATTCATGGTATTCCGAGACCTTTGGCTCCTTCTACTTCGGTTTCTTCTGATGATAGTGTGGAGCTCGTTCAGTGGTCTATATCTTCGTTGGATCGTTTGCTGTCTTTGGGCCTTCGCACCGTGAAATCTATTCCTCCTAAGTGCCGTCTTGGGTTTGCTCGGGCTTTGAAAGGGGCCTTGGATGCGGTGTTTGATGCCCCTAGTAATCTCTCCCGCTGGGTTCGTTTGCTTGCTTTACCTCTTTGTTTGCTCAGGACTTTCGCTCCTCGGAGTAATCATGAGTGTCGGACTGCTATTCGGCGTCAGCATCAGGACGAGAGTATTGCCAGGGCTATTCTTGCTTGGGGGACACCTGGGGGGAGTTTGCAGTTGTTACAGGAGTGCTTTGATGAGGGTCCTTCTTCTTTTTCTGTGGATGAGGATCTCGATTTGAGTGACCTTAACCTCCGCCAATGCCGGCGGAAGATATCGATGGCCATTATCTGCTCTTTGTACGAGTGCTTTCTTCCTGCGGGGTCGCCCCCTACTCCGATGCCACTCTTGTGGCCCTGCGTGAGAAGCATCCTGTCGCCCCGCCTCCTTCATTGCCTCCTCTGTCTGGGGATCATCATCCTCTGGTTGCCTCTTCCGCGGTGGTCTTGGATATGATTTGGAGCTTCCCTCGTGGTACTTCTTGTGGGAGGGATGGTTTTCGTGCTCAGCACCTTATGGACTGTTTGAGTGGCGCTGCTGTGGCTATCTCCGATGATTTGATCACTTCTATTACTAGGGTGGTTAATCTTTTTCTTGAGGGTCGGTGCCCTCTTCCTCTGGGTGAGTACATTGCCAGCGCCCCTCTCACACCACTCGTTAAACCGGGTGGTGGAGTTCGTCCTATTGCTGTCGGTACGGTCTGGAGACGGCTTGTCTCTAAGGTTTGTGCTTCTATGGTTGGCCCGTCTTTATCTTCTTATTTTGATGGGCTTCAGTTCGGGGTGGGTGTGTCCGGTGGAGGAGAGGCTATCTTGCATGCCTTGAACCGGCTCATTGAGGCTCGGGGGAACAGTGGGGCTTTCTATGTTCTTGGTTGATTTCCAGAATGCGTTCAACCTTGTTGACCGTTCGACCATGCTTCAGAAGGTCCGCCGTCGGTGCCCGGCTCTCTCCCGTTGGGTGGAGTTTTGTTATTCCAGCCCGACCCGCCTTTTTTATGGGGAGCACTGCTTGTGGTCTTGTCAGGGTGTTCACAGGTGATCCATTGGGGCCTTTGCTTTTCGCGTTGGTTTTGCATCCCTTGGTTTGCAAGATCCGGGACACTTTTGACCTCACTTTGCAGGCATGGTACTTAGATGATGGCACCATTGTGGGAGATACTTTGGAGGTGGGGAAGGTGTTGGACTTGATTAGGTTGGATGGCTCTCGTTTTGGTTTACACCTAAATGTCTCCAAGACGGAGGTCTTTTGGCCTGTTGAGGATCCACGGAGCCGGCTCCGGGGTTTTTCCACTTCTATTTCTCGGCCATTGCGCGGTGTTACGGTATTGGGAGGACCCACAAGACTTGTCCTGGTTTTAGCAGTGAGATTGTGGCGACGAGAGTAACTAAGACCATTGAGCTGATGGACTTGGTTGCGAGGATTGAGGACCCGCAGTGTGAGTTGCTTCTTCTTCGAGCTTGTACTGGTATATCTAAGCTCTACTTCTCTCTTCGTACTTGCTCCCCTAGTGTTTTTGGGTCTGTCCATCTTCCTTTTGACGCCGCTCTGCGTTCTAGCTTGGAACGTATTGTCACCGCGTCAGGGCCGGGTTTTGGGGATTGGCAGTGGCGCCTTGCTACATTCCCTTTTCATCTTGGTGGCACTACTACAATTTAAGGCTTTAATAACGCCACTTAAAGAACGGTTGATAGCAGAACCGGTCTCTTTCTTATTTTTAGGTTGGCGCGCATATAGAATTTCATTAGAGAACGGTTGGTTGTTTTGACCGTGCTTTTAAATTAACAAAGAGAACGGTTCTAGTTGACCAACCGTCGTAATTTAACAAATAGACCGGTTAATTAGTCTAACCGTTCTCTTAAATAAACAAATAGACCGGTTAACAATCTCCACCGTTCTCTTAACTATTCTCTTAAATAAACAAATAGACCGGTTAACAGTCTCCACCGTTCTCTTTTCAATCCCTAATTCTCTTTTCAATCCCTAATTAGACTACGATTGACTTCCATTTACACTTCTATCTCATTCAAAGGCTACAATCATCACTTTTGCCCTAGCGATCATTGGTTTTGCCCTAGCACTGTTTGATTGTCGCTGGTTACCCTTGGTTGTCGCTTCTACTCCGTCCACCACCGTTGGCGTTCGTTCTGCTGGTAAGACCCTATTTAACTTCACTTTATATTGTACTCCTACATAATTGTGGCAAGCCAATGATTGATTTTATGTTTTATTGAAGCAACTGTGATTGATTTTATGTTTTATTGAAGCAAGTCGTTATTGATTGAAGCAAGCCGTGATTGATTTTATTGAAACAATAAGAATAAACATTTTCTGAGTTTATTTAAATCTTGTTATTTGATTCAATTTATAAATCTTGTTGTTGAGGATTACTTGATTGGATTGCTTAAGTTTGCGTAGTTTGGCTTAGAATTGTTGAGTTTCTGGGTTCTCTTCAACTCGTGACAAATCATATAGTTTAATCTTGCTTGATTGGATTGCTTAAATCTTGTTGTTGAGGATTGCTTCATTGGATTGCTTAAGCTGAGATGATGTTTCTTTTAATTTTGCTCCTGCCACCACCTCTTCTAACCCAACTCATCAGATTTCCATAGCACTGAAAACCAGAGTGCCTTGCAATAGATCAATACAGTGATTAAGAACTGAATCTGCAAGTGAAAAACAGAGTGCCTTGTAACATTCGACAACATTGAAAACCCAGAGTGCCTTGTCCCTCCTCATCCAAATCATATAGTCCCAGATTCTCAGTAGGCTTATGCACATCTTTTGTTTCCTGGACTCATGCTCCTCTGAAGCAGAATCTGCTATCTATAGGAAGAAATAATGAATAGAGACAGGATAGGAACAACCCATTCATGTAAATAGTCGGTAAATGTTTATCAGCTGGATAAGATAATCATGTAATGAAACTAAGTATATGTATAATTTATCAGAATGTTGAAATAGGGATAGGTCGTTTGTAAGCGACTTTTAAGATGACCACTCATAAAAGGCTCGGATATTTGTTCCTTAAACCACTCATTTGGCCCCGATTTAGTAATGTGCGTTAAAGTTTTTTTTTTTTTTTTTTTGGGTTTTTCTCATTGGTACCCCTGAATTATTCACTTTTCTAAGTTATACCCCTGCCTTCTCCTAAATCTCAGTTATACCCCTAAACTTTGTTATATACTCCCAACCGTGACCATTTTATCTTTTCCGTCACTTATTTCCGTTAAATGCTTATTTGGCATGGTGATTAGGATGTTGACTAGACTACTAGCTATACTTCATTTAGTTTATAATCTCACTGATATTTTCTATATTTTCTTTCTCCCAGTAGCCCAGTACCCATTCTTCTTCATTGCTCCATTCATCTACCATTTTTCCAATTTCTTCAAGTCCATCAACACTCAGCGCAATTTCATCTTAGCACCTTTATTCTTATAATTTCTAATCCTCCATCTACATGTAAGTGTTTATCAATGCCTTTTCTCCTAATTTTCAATCTTATTTTCATCCAGATTTTTTGACAAGTAATACCCTTTTAATTAATTGTGTTATCTATGATTCTATGAACCATCTTTTTTTTTGAGTTTGCAAAAGTTACAATTTTTTTTTCAATGGGTGAGCTGATTGAAGTTAAGGTAGATGATTTGTTGTTAAAATTTGGTACAATCTATTGTTTTTCTTTCTTCATTTTATCTGTTTTCAACATTTCAAGACGTAGTTGTTTTCATATTATGTTTCATTTTTATATATTTTCACAAAGTTGCAATCTTGACACTTGAAATAAATTTTGGAGAGGGGTGTTTATAGATCCCAAAATCTTGTACACTGCATTTTTTTTCCTAACTATTACAAGCTTTGTTCCTAAATTGGAAACTTCAATTTAGGGGTTTCAACATGAAAGTAAAAGAGCTGGTGACTGATTCTTGTTGTTGGGGGAGAAATTTAATAGAGTAATGAATATTGGAGAGAAATTTAATAAAGAGTAATGAATACTCGGAAAGGCTGATGTGTATACTTCATTGTTCCAAGAGACACCCAATTAACCAACCAACCAACTTCTGCTGTGAGTTTGATGTGTATAGGGCGCTTTCACCGTCATCGAAGACCGTTATGATTGGTGTCTTCAGAAGGCCGGGAGTTTATGGAGAAAGTGGAAATGCACCTTAGTCCGTGAGTGGCTATACGACGAGACGGGAGCAATAAAGAGGACACCACCAGAATTGTATGACCATATAACACCAGATGAATGGCGTGTGTTTGTGACGTCCCACACTCTTTGCATTTAAGGTAATATTCACTTATTAGTGCAAAATACCAGATGAATGGCATTTGTGTTGTGTTTAAATTATGAGTACATTGTTAGGAAATGGCATTTAGCTGGTGTTTATAGTCATTTGAGTGTATTTTGGTCGGGTTTTTTGGTTCTTAAACTGATAGTACTCCTTCTGATATCCCTTCTGTTGATGGGGATCTTTGCTGTCTCGATGACTTCTCCAAATAAATTTCAAGTCCTTGCCTCTACAGGAGTCCTTGAAATGTCTAAGTGACTTGTGTTATCTTTGTATCGCCTACTATTCTTTGGATTTCGAGCGTAATCATTTGTTCTGTTTAGTTCGTTTTCTATTCTTTGTCTGGGTGTTTTAGATTATGAGTACATTGATAGGAAATGGCATTTAGCTGGTGTTTATAGTCATTTGGGATTTAGTTTTTAATTGAGGCTCTAGGCACTCATCCAAGTGGTGTGATTGTCATGAAACTCCTGTGGAGTCCTGTCTCTTAATTCCTATACACCAGGATTCGGTTGTAAAATGGGGATCTGCTGCTTGGGTATGATGTTGTATTAGATTATGTGAAGTGAAATGCAGTGCATATAACTCTATAAACTTATGAATGGTCAGTAAAATGGGGATCTGCTTGATCATTATGAAAGGTTAGCACAAAGAATAGAATTCGGTCAACTCGAATGGTCAGTCCTTTACTCAGTCTTCAGCTCGTTCATTCCTCCTGGAATATCGACCTTTGCTCACTGTGCTAACCTTTCATAATGATCCTACCCCTCGAAGCGATTTAAGTTTCGAATTGTTGGGCCTCTCATCCTAGTTTCATATATATTGTTGTTATGAAGATATTCATCTTCAAAGATCGGTACAATTTATCCACCAGTGTTAGTACTAAAAGACCTGATAATAACATTTGCCAAGACAGAGAAATGTTACCGAGTAGTTGAAGATAAATCTAATTGTACCAGTGTTGAAGATAAATCTAATTGTACCGATTATTCACATTAATTAATCCTTTTGCAAATCTCATTATGGGTTTTTATTTTAGTGTCCTCGGCAGCCGGTTGGGAGCGTATTATGCGGATATTATGTTTGCCGATATATGTTGGACCTTATCAAAGCAAGATATGTTAATATCACCCCAAATGTATGTTCTTTTCCTTATCATTTCAATCATTTTTTTTTTTTGACAAGTAGAAAGACAGACTAAGCTCTAGCCCAGTTTGCCAATCTATGAGCAACTACATTACATGATCTATTAAGGTACGATATTGAAAAACAATGAAACATAGAAGCTAGGTCATGGATGTCCTTTGTGATCGTCCATGTGAGATGATTATTAGAGGTGCCTGCTGCAATGTGGCTCAACATTGTAATGCAATCCGAGTGAATGGAAAGATGGAGATAATTATTTGTGAGCACCCATTTCATGGCTTCCAGGATAGATTTCCCTTCAGTTTGTTCAGGGCTTTGTGCGTAACTACTTTTCCAGTGGTTAGATTGTGTGCCATTAGTTGTCAAACAAGTCCAGCCAAAACCCGCCTGCCGTGTTACATCCCATGAGGCATCCACCTGAACTGAAACCGTCCCACAAGTACTTGTTGAACCCAGAACCCAAATAGCTGCCCCAGTCCTTAGTTGTAGAATAATGTCATCAGACTCATTAATTCCACCCAAGAAAGAGATACCAGGTGGGATGTCTTGGTTTAGCTGTTGTAATGCTGTTGTGGCGACATTAAACTGGGCCTCATAGAGCTTCATGGCTCCAACCATATTGATTTCAATCATTTTTCATCTCTTTGTATTTCTCATTTTCATCATAGTAATTATTTTATTTTACATGTCGTATATAGTGTATTAACTTAAATTTTTGGTGTCTTATGTATGTAGTTCATGTTAACCGCCCCACCATCATATACGGTTGAGCAAATTGACGATGTGCGAAATATTTGGGCTGAATTCACACTCAATTTCAAACCCTAAAGTAATCTTGGATGAAGACCATGATGGCAGCTTCTTCTTGGCGTTTAATTATTTTTGCACTTTAGGCAACTAAGTGATGAGGAATGAAGGATTTTTATTTATGTTTTGTACTTATTTTCGATATTTGTAGCCTTTAGGCTCTTAAAGACATGATAAGTGTTGGTATAATTTTACAAGGATTTGTCTTGTGAATTCAAATTAAATATGAATGTTCAGGTTCTTGTTGCGTAAAACTTGCTTGAGTATATGAATTGCAGGTATAATTTATATGCGCTATCCGATTCAATCGTGTAGGGATACGAAAAAATCGTAAATATTAAAAAAAAAATATCAGAATCAAAGAGACCGGTTACATGTTAAACCTGTTCTATTTGAAAAATAGGCGCCAAATTTAACATTTAGAATCAGCTTTATCAAAGAGAACGGTTCTCAATAAAAACCGTTCTCCTTGATAAATCAATGAGCACGGTTAAGTAATGCAACCGTTCTGGTTGTTATTACAAAGAGAACGGGTTGACTTCGTACCAACCGTTCTCGTACATAAAAGAGAACGCTTGGCCACAGGACGGTTCAAAGAGGCTTCAAGAACGGTGTTTAACCGTTCTCTTTGAGCAAAATTGTAGTAGTGTGGCCTTGGTGTTTATGCGGCCGGAGATGTTTTGTTTTATGCTTTTATTGCGTCCCGCTTGCAGTCTGCTGGTTTGCAGGCTAAGCTCCTCGGCCCTTCCCGTGTTGTAGCTGCTGGCCCTACTTTTGATGATGCCGCACAGGTGTTTACTGCGACTACAGGTTCTGATATATTAGGTCACCCTAGTGAAATTCTTCGCCCCAAACTTATGAAGAAATTGGCGGACATTTATTTCACGACGGTTGCTCACGCCTCGTAGTCTTTTTTTTTTTCTTTGACACCTCGCCAGATCGCTCTATGGCAGTCTCAGCAGGGTTCCCACTCCTCTGATTGGTTACGTGCGATTCCTATCGCAGGGTTGGGGCAGACTATGAACGGGAGGACTTACCGTAGTGTGCTGGGGTATCGTCTGGGTGTTCCGTTATTCTCGGTATCTAGGCCCCGTCCCCGCTTGCTCTCGGGTTTTTTTGGGGATGTTTTTGGGGACCACGCTGTTTCTTATCTTGATGGTGCGTGGGCGTTAAACATCGGCATAACCTTGTCCGGGACACTCTCTTCGACATCTGCTATAGATCTGGTATTTTTGCGGGGAAGGAGGTTGATATCGGTTTGGTTGATGGGCATGGTGGCTCTCTTCGTCCTGCGGATTTATTGCTTTATTCTTGGGACGGGGGCGTGATGTGTGCGTCGACCGACGGGTTCTTCACCTTTGACTCGGACCGGGTTGGCAGATTTTTGTGCGGGCCGGGTTGTCGGCCGATCTTTGCTCAGCGAAAATGTGCTAAGTATGGGGATTTGTGCGCGGTAGCGGGTTATGGTTTCCTACCTTTCTCTTTCTCTTCGCTTGGGGAGTTGAGTTCGGATGCTGTTGCCTTGCTCAAGCGGATCCGAAATTCTCGGTATCTCGGGATCTTTGGGGCTCGGGTAGCCGCTTACATTTTTACTCGTATTAGCTTTACTATTGCTAAGGGTGTGGGAGCCCAGATTGTCTCTCGGCTCCCCACCAATTTCATGTAAACCTTTTATTTTTATTATAATGAAAGCTGCGCGCATAATAATAATAATAAT
Organism: Silene latifolia; assembly: GCF_048544455.1. NCBI lineage: Eukaryota > Viridiplantae > Streptophyta > Magnoliopsida > Caryophyllales > Caryophyllaceae > Silene > Silene latifolia. The sequence continues at coordinate 22,073,117 of NC_133530.1, read as the reverse complement.
AATAATAATAATAATAATAATAATAATAATAATAATAATAATAATAATAATAATAATAATAATAATAATAATAATAATAATAATAATAATAATATGATAGATCTACACGGTTTAAAAAAATAATGACTAGCGTAGCTTTTCATGAAAATAATAATAATAATAATAATAATAATAATAATAATAATAATAATAACAATAATAATAATAAAATAAGAAAAAATGATAGATCTATTGTACTTTGTATGTAAAAAAAAAAAAAAAAAAAAAAAAAATAATAATAATAATAATAATAATAATAACCATTATTTTTTACAAAAATGACAAATCTACTTTGTGAGAAGCTTAAATTTTTATTTAAAAATTTAAAAACAATGATTGAGACAAATATCAAAATATACAATAATCAACATCATGTTGATCCAAAGACAAAATCAAAGAGGAAATCATGCGTTATAATTATTGATGATATACGGTGATAAGTGATATGATGGAGACGATTGATGAGGGTAGTGAGTTTTATCGGATGAAGGATGAGTTAGGGTGATAAAGATGGGTAAAGATCATGCAGATTTGAGAGAGGGAGATGAGTGAGGTTGATGAAGATTAATAGAGTATAATGTATTTTTTTTTTACAGAGGGGAGGCGTAAAAGTGAGAGATGACGAAAGTCATAAAAAAAAAACTAAAGAGCTAGGGTTTGCTTTGGGTTGGCCGTGGGGTGAGTTTTATTTGGGTTGGATGGGATAATATATTAGGGGATTTTGACAATATTTAATTGTTTTTTGGGTTAATCACATTTTATCTACTTTGGTCATAATATTAATTAAGTCGTAGAACGTTTTAGACTAGTTATGCACACGGGCAATTTACAATACAGTTTTACTATAGTAGATACGATAACTATTGACTAATACGACTAAAAATGGAAAACCATAACTATTGAAAAGGACTGAAAGAATATATTATATGTACGTCGAATCTAAAATTCTAGACTATTTATATTGTCATTGTGAACAATTAATTACGTACGTTTGTATGCTCTTATATATCCAATAATAGCGCCTTATAAATTCATTGCATTTAGTAGATATCATGTTTATGTACCAGACTCGTGCATTATTTTACACGGGTGTAAAACTAGTGGTTGCTTCATATTCGGGAGACATATTTGCAATGGTGGCTCTATCAGCAAGTGACAACTGACTCATACCCTGACATGTGTGCATATAAACAATATAAAAGCTTAGAGCAACAAAAACTTCGTCCATAATGATTGACCAACAATAAAACTCTGCCAAGGATTACCTAAAACTTACCGTAAAATTCAACAAATTTGCCAACAACACCATGTTTCCTGAGCATTTGTGTCACTGTTAGTACCAAGTCTGTCGCTGTAACACCATCACGCAATTTTCCAGTCATCTTGAATACCACGACTTTGAGTAAAACCATGCTCATCGGCTATCAAAACAAAACCACACAATGAAAATGTAGAATTTCTAAGGGGGAAATATTATCGAGAGATAAGGGAGAAGTTATCGTATAAACTTGCTCAACAATTACAATATTATCAAAGCCTTTATATAGGCATTACAATCTAAACTACGTAAAAGCTAACCTCTAGCCCTAAGTGGAGGGTATCCCATGTTTCCCATTACTAGATTAATGCTAACAACTAAACACACTAACTTAGTGTTCCATAGTAATAGTAATCTAGTTTTTAATTAACAAAATAATATGAAGGTAGTTCTAAACTTCTAACTAATTTTGGAGCAAACTCCTACAAAAAATTTGAAGTCAGACTACAAAAGGCCTCATGTACTGAGATTGGAATATATACAATGAGAGGATAAGAAAAAACAACAAAGCACGTAGTCACGTACGAGGCTACGATACAGAAAATTTACACACCTCTTGATGACGGAATTTGATTTTTTAAAGCTCATTTAAATAAGTGAATTTTGTATATAAGCCCCTTTTATGTACCGCTTTTTACAGATAACTCCCTTTTAAGTCCATTTTTACAAATAACCCCCTTAAATATCACTTAATCCTAAAAATTACCCCATAATGTTAATTAAGCTAACTATTTCTGTAAAACCCGATCTATTTACAATATTATGACTCAAACTTATGTAACATACCTAAATTACCCTTACCTTACTTATAATACTACCCACCAACAAACACACCCATTCATTCTCTCATCTCACTCAATCGACAAATCCCCAAATTAGAAAATAAACCCTAAATTAACTCTCATGTTTAGAGTCTATGCGAATAACCATAAATCCCCAAATCAAGTCCCAAATCAATCCATTAAACCCTCATTTCGACACGCACAAGAGGAGATGACCAGTAGAGAAGCAAGCTATTGTTGAAAATACGGGTTGCCTGTAGAGTTGTAGCTCATAATCCGTGGTCTCCGCATATTCGAGCATCCTCATCTATAGATAAGGGCACAACTTCATTTGTTAGCTAAATATAAATGGACATGTGTACACTTTTAAAGCGCGAGATTGTCTTTTACGAAACAAATTGTGAAACTAGAGTTCAAATTTGCCTACATTATCTGGGTAGGGGATCAATCCATCGTTGCATGACCACCATCAAATCCGAACAATATGAATTTGTTGGGTGGGGTAGTGTTAGAGTAAGGTAAGGGTAGTTTAGGTACATTGCATAAGTTTAAGTTGTAATATTGTATATAGATCGGATTTTATAAAAATCGTTAGCGTAATCAACATTGGGGGTAATTTTTAGGATTAAGTGATATTAAGGAGGTTATTTGTAAAAATGAACTTAAAAGAGGGTTATTTGTAAAAAAAAACGATACATAAAAGGGGGTTATATACAAAATTCACTTTAAATAACAAATCAAAAAGGCATTACATAAATAAGTAAATTACTTACATAAAAGCACTACATGAATAAGTAAAAGTAATATTGTTACCTAATCTAGATGTCATTTCAGAAACACAATGCAGTTTCAACAAGCAAAAATTAGTTCCATATCAGAATTAAAATAAGCATCTAGTTTTTCAACATTTAAAATTTGGTTCACACATAATCTTAGGATAATCGGTGAAAATTAACTTCATGAAACACACCTGACCAAGCATAGTTGCCTCGGCTACAATTCCTCCAACACCCTAACCACCAACACCAAGAGTCCAAGATCATCAATCATTGTTGTAAGAGAATCAGTGCCAAGAACACTGTCGGGATACAAAAGTCCGTCAGTGTTGAATACCACACGTCGAAGATATTCCAGATTTACCTGTTATTCCGTGAAATGTGCATAAATGAATAAATGATGAAGTTTTAGAGAACCGCAAACGCACGTGTATTATGTTAACAAGATAATGTCGTCTTAAGCAAGATTAGCCGTTTATTTACTGGTTTAGCAACAATAAAATCCATTGCCAAAAATATATTTATATATGTATATTGCAACAGTATATATAAATTACCACAATTCACTAAAATTTTGCCACGATTTGTTAGTATTTTATCATAACTATTGTTACGTTTATTTGTATTTTGTCACAACTATGGTTATCATTATTGTTAAACTCCCGATCTGGATCGTAGGATCTTACGATTCTACGATCCAAAAAGTGGTGACCGATCTCGATCCTAGGTAGGATCTTAATTTTGTAGGATCTTACGATTATACGACTCGATCCTACATAATTTGAGATAGAAAATTACTATAAACTGAAATAATTTGTGGACACAAGGTAAAATTATAGTTTTTTGAGATTTACAAATGAGATTTTAACGTAATTTAGAATCTTATGATCCAATCTTACCGATTCGATCCTAGTAACTTCATCGATCCAAAGTAGGATACAGATCCTAACAACATTGACCTGAAGATTTGCTTAGACAATTACCTAAGCCTAAAGGCACTGACATGGCATTAGCGGAATTATGTGGTTTTTCGTATGGGGTAATTTGCACAATTGAGTATAATTTTCGGTATTTTGATGTCTTTACCGATAGCCAACTCGTGAAACCCTTTCTTACCAATAACCCGTCCAACTTTTACTCTAGACCAGAACATGAATTCTTGGCTGTGTCCTTTAAAACTATGTAGTTTCATTCTTTGGCTCATGGTTTTGAGAGCGTATCTTGGATTCCGTCAACGAAAAATGGCATCATTGATTTATTGTCTAGAAGTGAGCACTTGAAGTTCATAAAGGGAGGGAATAACTTTCAGACTTTTTGAGAAATGATAAGGGATGACCTACTTGGGTTTAAAGGAACACTCCTATTCGAGTTAGCACAAGTACAAGAAAAGAGAGATGAAAATGGAGATATTATTGAAATTAAAAATATAATGGAGATGTAATAACTAAAGGCTTGATATATGATGTCCTAGCCGAGAGCGCCTTGTCCATGATGCAAAAGAAACCTGTGAGGAAGATGACTGCAGCTGCTCTTCTTGGTATGTGCACTATCATCTTTTGTTGTGTAAATTGATGAAATGTGTCCAAACTTATTTCTTTCTGCTTCCAGGAAATAAAAATTGTCATAGTGTTTTCTAGCTTTTTGTATCATTGTAGAGAGTTACCTTGCTGCTCTTGTTAATGTCGGGAATGAGTGAATGCAATTGATCTGTTATAGCTTTGTAATTTTCGTGTTAGGAAATGATGTTGTAATGTTTTACGTGATTTTGGTATGTCAGTGTAGATCATTATTGAAATTGACTAACAAATACGGAATAGAAAATTTGCTAAGGAAATAAACTAATATCTGTTTACGAATTGGTATTTGTTCAGTTGTTGATCATCTTTTTAGTGGAATCATTGCCACTCTACCCAAGTCCGGAAGCGATGAATTTGGAAAATTTTACAGCTTACCTGCTTTCTAGATTTTTGTATCATTGTAGAGAGTTACCTTGCTGCTCTTGTTAATGTCAGGAATAAGTGAATGCAATTGATCTGTTATAGCTTTGTAGTTTTCATGTTTAGGAAATGATGTTGGAATATTTTACAAGATTTTGGTATATCAATGTAGATCATTATTGAAAGTGGCTAACAAATACGGAGTAGAAAATATGCCAAAGAAATAAACTAATATCTGCTTACGGGTTGGTATTTGTTTAGTTGGTGATCATCCTTTTAGTGGAATCCTTATCACTCTACCCAAGCCAGGAGGCGGTGAATTTGAAAAATTTTACAGCCTACCTGCTTTGAATGATCCAAGAGAGAGTGTGTTTGGCTCCTCCCTCATATCATTGTATAGCTGGTTGTTCCATTCGTTCGTAGATTGTGAATGATGCCAACAACTCCTGACGTTTTTTTACTTTCGTCCAACTCTCTTCTTAATTCAGTCAAGCTGCCTTACTGCATTCGGATTTTGCTGGAATCTGAAATTCGTAATTGTGATAACTTCCATGTCACAAAAGACGATGGTTTGAAAATAATTGATTGGGAAAACTCTGCCCCAAAGCTCACTCAGATACCCTTCATGCCGGCCCGTGTTCTTCTACATGTAAGTTTTTCGACTATGGTGCTAGATAAGTTTTTAATTATTCTATCTTTGTATCAGTGTCTAAATATGATTATTCACTACCAAGATTTCTCCGGAGTACCAGCTGTGGTTGATTTGGCTGCAATGCGAGATGCTATAAAGAGCCTTAATAGTGATGCCAACAAGATCAACCCATTGGTATGTCATCCTTTTCTAGTAATTTTGAGACAATCATAAGTGGCTTATAATTTAATGATCTTATATGAGAAGTAATCATAGACATGATATATTGGTATAAGGATGTCTACTCCCTCTGTCTTGATATTTTGCGTACCTTTTTATTTTTATTTTTTTGTGAGAAGTATTTTAATCAAAGGTAAAATGATTAGGACAAAAGGAGTGCGTTTTTTTTTTTGACAGAAGGTGAATAACTTACATTATAGTAACTTTATTCCTTTAATCGTAAAGATGACTCCTTTTTGTGCATGTATTTTGATGCAATTTTGTTATGTGTTAATAGTGTCAGATTGCGAAATACACTTATGTTTCGACCTTTTAAATTAGGACCCCTATTTTGCTACCCCTTTTAGCCTTGGCCTTTTTATTTGGCATATCCTCAAAAATTAACTACTTTCCAAAAACAACTCTCCTTATTAAGAAGTTGTCATGTGCTTGTGGTTACGTGCACTTTGGGTTTTTTGAGTCCTAATTTTATTGAAGTTTGAGCTATCATTGCAAGAATTGAACTCTTTATGTCCGTTGACCAAATTTGTGCTGGATAAGAAGCTCCATAAAAGAAGAAGAATAATAGAAAAGAAGAAAAAATAAAATAAATGAAAAGAAAAGTGTGGATCAAGTTGTTAGTATCGAATTAATGTCAATGTTATACCTCTTCTACATCAATAAAGGGGTGAAAATTTTGTGAATGAATAAAAGAGTAAGTTGATGTTTTTTTTCCTAGTGAGCCAAATTTTCAAAGATGTTCGGTGTAAGTAGTTGCGCATTTGTTGTGTTAAATTGGGTTAGGTGAAAGTTTTGACAACTTCTTGACTATGTAACTCTACATTTCCATAATGGTGCTTGCACCACTCCATTTCCGCCCATGACCTTTGTCTCGTTTCAACCCGTATTGCTTCACTATGCATGTTTTTACCATATTTTTGCATCTCTACTTGATTATAGGAAGAAACACCACGTTAGCTTGCGGGCACTCTTTCGTGAGTCGTAGTAGGTGAGTGATTTTTACTCAATTTTGCACAATAATCACCCAAAATTCTCATGAGTGACGAGCGAAAACTGAGGAGATCGTTCTTTGAGTTTTTTTATGGTCTTAAGCTAATTTGTGTTGAATCTTGCGTTGGACTTGTAAATCTTGTGAGTCGTGTCGCATTATTCTTTTTTTCCCGGCCTTAAATGCGTTTCTTGGTCATATTTTGTTATCACTTATCCAATTGAGACCCTGAGACGGTATTCTCCACTGTAAGACCTTCTTGTTTCGGTTTTCAAAACCCCGCTTAGATGAACATGTTTTTAGTTTCAGGCCAATGTTAATTTTTGAATGAACAGTTTTGCCAGCTAAATTTTAGTGGGTAGACAATATTGCTCATGGCTTATAATTAGTAGATGTGTTAGCTAATTACAGGTGTCCAATCTTACTCTAAGCAATAATATTAATTGCATGTTTCCTTAACTAAGAGCAATAACAATAGTAGTTCAGAGCATTGTTTATTTTAAAAGTTCTTCTATTGCATTTAAAAGTTGGTTCTTATTTTTAAGAATCAAGTTCTAAAATAAGAGGAAGATGTTAGAGTTACATCAGGTGTAGTAGGGCTTCCATACACCACCATTTCAAATGCGCCACTTGTCAAACTTGAAGAATCTGATTTTAGTCATTAATTTCCAAGATTCCTTCATTAATTGTTCTTTAATCATTATTCTCGGTATTGACAGCCTACCTAATTAATTAATATTACTTTTCAACTAATTTTTTATTTAACTCTAACACCTTTATTTTTTCAATATTTAAGTATTATTGTGTATATTTAAATTTCAGCTATACATTTCATATATCGTATATTTGTACTTTGCTAATACGATATTAATTATCCCTTATCCGTATTTTTCTCTGTACTTTTTTTTATGATTACAGTAATTTTGTTATTTTGTAATTAAATTTATTTTTTTGTAGTTTATTCTTATGTTGTGTTATGATTAATTTTTGTTTGTAATTGTTTTTTTGCGATGACATTAATAATTATTTTTAAAAATTCTGTTTTTTTTATACACACTGCTTAAAATTTTAAATTTAAATTATTTTTCATAAAGTGTATCATGATTAATATTTTATATATTTAATTAATATTTTTGACTTGTAAAATCCTACTTATTATTAGACAATATTCTTTTGGTCATTTATATTTGGTAATATAAATGGTGCAGCCTATAGTAAAAGTGATGTAATGTACTTTTTGGAATGGAATTGTAACAATATAAGATCTTGGTGTAGTGGTGCGTTTGTTACTCGCATTAGTAGCGGCCCGTGTTTGGCTAGTTGATATTGTCCATAGTATAATACAAACCAACCTTTTAATCTTTGCAAAATACTATATAAACCAAATTTAAACTAACAAAGATTTTGGATTTGAAGTTTAGGGTTTGAAGAAATTGAAAGAAAAATGAGATAATGGGTTGGTTGAGAAATGTGGTTAGTATTTAGTGTATATGTAGCATATAAATGAAACATATATCGGTTTCATATGGTAAGAGTTCTTTTTTAGCTAATAAATTCAAATTAATATATTTTTGTTAGGAAGTTGTTTTTTAATGACTATGTGTCCTTTAATCTTCCAATATAAATATTAATTAATATAACCTTGTAAAATGGTTGAAACCATTTAACACTATTCATTTTATAGTTTTTTTAATCTAAGAACTTTATATAAAGTTCTTCTATTGTGAACAAAAATTCTTAGAAATTGGGGCTGATATATTATGACATGGCCTATGAAGAACTTCATATAAAGTTCTACTATTGCTATTGCTCTAATTTACTCCCTTAAGCACTCAAATTATCATTAATTAGTTGATGACATTACCCTTTATGCCACATCAGCTTAATTGACTGTTTATGATATCCATGAGTGGTTACTGAAATCCATTCTAATATCATTGTTCTCGACTTCATCACCTCCCTTATTACGATATTTGACCATGGATTCTTTTAAACCAATAATAAATTTAAACCTCAGATTCATTTCCGAGGGGATTCAGTGCCTCTCTGCCCTTGAAAATTTGACAATCTACCAGTGCGAAAATTTGGATGCATGAAATGAGATTGATGGCGTAGGTGCATGGGAAGGCTTGAAGAGCCTCCGTACTTTTGAATTATTACTCATTGGTTGCTTAAGTACGCTTGAATTTCTAATTATTAATGATCTCCCAGATTTGACAGCGCTTCCCCAGCAAATCGACGGCCTTTCTCAGCTTTAGAACCTTCAGATTTTTCGCTGCCCGAAATTGACACTTTTGGAGACATTGCATGGTCTTAAATCTCTACAAAAGATTTGGATAAGTGGTTGTCCAGACTTGGAGAAGAGATGTAAAGAGCCCGATGGCGAAGATTGGCCACTAATTCAACACATTCCCACTATTTTCTTTGATCCCTGGGCATAGCCTCTACATCTTCCAGGTATGCATCTCTATTTATCGCTTTTAATCGAAAATCTAGTGAACTGTTTGTTTCTAAGCTTATGAACTCTTACTCTCAAGGTCTAAAAGTTTTAACATATTGTTGTGAAAAGATTGCGTCGTTTGCCGGCTTTGAGGAGTTAGCTTGTCAACCGTAGATATAGCTTTCATAATAGGGTTATTTAATGGCTATACTCCAAACTATTGGGGTCCTTGCCAAAATACTCTAAACTTTATTTTAACTATGAATATACCTAACTTTTACACTCATTTTCTTCTACTAAAATTGCCTATTTTTTAACTGAGTATAGCCGGTAACTCTATTGACATGTCCCACTTTTATTTTTATAATAATTCTACTCAATCCTCCTCCATTTACATAGCTGCAACTTCTCCTTCCTCCAATTTCAGGTCCATTAACTTTGGCCGTTATTAATTTTTCCACCATTTCTCCCCTTTAATTATAATTGATTAATTAATTTTCCTCCGTTTTCATTTATAGACATCTTGTTTACTGTAAACCCCATCCTCCCTTTTTATCTTTCAAAATCTGCAATGAACCCAGAAATATTCTACAATAGCTGATTAAATAACCTTTTTTCAACCCAATTTCCTCTCTAATTCACCGAAACCACCAATGTTATTTATTCAATTAGAATGTCCCATAAAGATTCCGAGTTTACTTATTACCAATCGGAAAATTGATGACACATATGTTGTATTGCTTCAAACTTTTCAATTCATTTTGTAATTCAACGACTTTTTTGATTAATTTGGATTTGGGTTCGGAAATTTCAAGTTTTTTGATTGAGTTGGTTGGTGTTGGGTACTAAACCTATTGATTTATCTTGAGTTTTCATGGATCTTGACCATTTTCTCATTTCCTGTTTATCCCTAATTATCAAGGGTTCTTGAGGTGCCTCCATTATTGACTAAAGCTTGAAACATTATGCGGTTGAATTTTTTTTTTTTTTTTTTTTTTAAAGTTTTGGGGAATAATCGTACAGAAAGATTGATCTTTGAAAAAAAACGATGGGTAGAAAATTTGAGATTAAGGAGTTGAATGCAAAATGTGGAGAAGCAGATGAATAGATGATGGAGGCGTTTTTTACTTTTAATGGTGTTCTGATTTTTTACAATAAGAGAAGTGTATTTGTTTGGAGTATGAGAAGTGTATGTATGACATGGGTGTAGGAATTTTTTTGTTCTCATATTCTTTATACAGAAAATCAATGGTGTTTTGGAGAGATCTTTGGAGTTTTAGTGTTTGAGAGAAGAAAGAAAGATTAACTAGGTTTGCATAAAGAAGATGAAGATACTACAAGAAAGAGAAGAGTTTTAAAAAAAAAAATTAAAAAAAATAAGAAACCAGTATAGTAGGTAGCCCTTCCACATGTTTTAGTTAAAGAGAAAAGTGTAAAAGTTGAGTATATTGGTAGTTAAAATAGAGGTTGTAGTATTTTAAGAAACACACCAATAGTTTGGAGTATTCACATTAAATAATCCTTCATAATATATCAATTGCAGTGAGTTAGTATGGTGCAATTAACACAAAAACATTTGTCTAAGGGGCAATGATTAAGGTTAATACGTTGAGTATTAATTGTTATCCTTTATTACGTTAACAAGATAGTGCCGTCTTAAGCAAGGTTAGCCGTTTATTTACTAGTTTAGTAAGCAATAAAATCCATTGCCAAAATATATGTATATTGCAACAATATATATAAATTTACCATAATTCACTAAAATTTTGCCACGATTTGTTAGTATTTTATCATAACTATTGTTACGTTTATTTGTATTTAGTCACAACTATGGTTAATCCTCTAGCAATCCGGTTCTACTCTCTCCCTTGAATCGGGATTTTTTGTTAGGGGCCGAAAATTTTCACGGAGAAGGGCTATTACCGTTTTAAGGTAAACTAATTAAAAAATGAATTTTTAACTAAAAATGTCAAAAATTTCATCATTTAAGGGAAGATTTCCCCTTCTAACCTCGCTTTTGGTATCGTTAAATAAGAAAGTAACAGGTACCAAAATTAACAACATATTCAACAATTTATTCGCGAGATATAAAACATGAATCAATTTTAAGATTATTAGATGCCTTATAAGCTATTTCATACCGCAACACACTCTAATACTCTCTATGTCACAATCATTTGTTTACCTTTGATTAAGATACTCCTCACAATAATAAAGAGGTAAACAAATGATTGCGACGGAAGGAGGAGCAAACAATGACCATCTAACATAAACACAAGATCTTTTAACCTAATTATTACGCGAAAACATGGTTATTTTATATACAAAAACGGAGTTGAACACTTGGATAGGCCCTTATCTAATGTCAGATATTACTGTAGAGTTTTAGTTTTTTTTTTTTTTTTTTTTTTTGATAAGGTAAGGACGTTAGGCTGATTATAAAATCAACCTATAAACATCTTTGCGGATGAGCATGGACGGATCTGGGGGAGGGAAAGTGAGGGCAAGTGTCCTCACATGACCCAAATATTTCAGCTATATGTACCAGTTAGTTCCCTTTATATACAATGTAATATTACTCTCACATGACCCAAATATTTCAGCTATATGTACCAGTTAGTTCCCTTTATATACAATGTAATATTACTAGTGTAGTGGTAACTCTGGTAAGTGTAGGAGACTTATAACATGCAGACCCAAGTTCAATTTCCAGGGTCAACTTTATTTTGTTTTTTCATAAATTCTTACTTCAGACGGAGGTATTCGTCTGAAATGTTAAGACGGGCCAAATAAACCGTTTTATGCAAAAAAGACCCACCAACTAGCAAATGGACATAATTGTGCATTTATTACTATCTAACCCACCTAATTTTTTTATTAATAAAGGACCTTATCACATCTGATACATTATTTTAATCTATACTCCTAGATTCTAGCCTTATTTTTGAAAGAATCAACAAATCTTTTCATCATAATCTAATCAATTTATCTTTCATGCATATTCAAAGCATCCAAATTTTCTTCCGTCCATATCTAAATCATCCTCATATTCATCTTCTATCATAATTTACCATTATCACGTTCTAGTCTCTATCTAACACATTCATTAAAGCTTATAACCTAATTTAGGCCTTTTAAGTTCAGATCTAAATCAACAAAGTTGAAGCTTCAGGATTATTTCATTTCTAGGTAATCAACTATTTTAATTTACTTATTCACTATTGATCTTGCACATGAGAGATTAATTGTTATATTAAAGAAAAAAATTATGGTTTGAAAATAATAAAGTTGTTAATTTTTGTGTATAGAATTATAGATCTAGGTTTTGTTGATGGATTATATTGGATTTGCATAAAAAAATTTTAATATGTGAATTATTGTTAATTATATGATTCACATAAATTTGGATTTTTTTTTTGTGTTTAAGTTTAGTTTCATGAATGAATGATGAATTTGACATGGTTAATGTTTTTAGAAATACCTTGTGAATCTGAGTTTCTATTCATTGTCAAGAAAACACCCATTTAATTTATCCTCGTAGACAGATGTTACCAGTTATGTTATTTTTGTATACACTTATAGTCACTGGTTATTCAACAATTTATATTTAATGTTATTCATTCACTGCATTTAATGGTTGTGGACGGCCTTTTTCTATGATGTTTTCTTGATGGTTGTGAATGATGATATTGTATGTGAGCATCATTATTGTGTAATCTTCTTTTTTATGAATGTCTATAGTTTTCATCATATTGTAACTGTTACTGTTCCGGGTGTAATTTCGGAGCAGTGTTTTGTGACCACGTAAGCTTGTGGAATGATGTCGTTGCTTGTCTCTTCCTTTCGGTCTCTCCTGTAAAGATGAACAAACTGAGGGCTCGGCTTGGTACCGAGCATACTCACTCCGATGCTCAAGTCAGTAAACTTAAAGAGATTAAGTTGTGTGTTACTTGGCCAAGTATATTGTAGAGAGATAAGGGAGTTTATACCAGATTAGTGAATTGTGTGATGAATTGTGGATTATTGGATAGTTTTCGGATCGTTTTCTCAATGAGGATTGAGGAGTATTTATAGACTTTCACCTTTTGTCACGTAGTGGCCAAGTGTCAGAGCAGGTGAAAAGACTGTTCTACCCTCGGCCGAGGGACCCATGGCAGGCCGGCAGGCCTGGTTGACTTCATGCCGAGGGGACTGGATGTGAGTACGCGGATATGCCTCCGGCTAGTTGGTTAGCCGAGACCCAAGTGACAGCCGACAGTCTGATCGGTTAGGTTTGTCTAATACGTTGACTTGCTGTCTTTTGGCTTTGACCTTGCTCAATATGTTGACTCGGTCAGCGGGTGCAGAATATGCCCCATCAATTTGCCCCCAGCGTAGTCTATGTCGTGGTATGGACCTGCGATGAGTGTTGAGCGTATTCTGCGCAAGTTGAACTTCTTCTCCGGCTTCTTCTCCATCGGCTCTGTTCTGTTCAGGCCGTACCATATCCCCCCTCCACATGGATGTGTAATGGACATCTAATGTGGAAAAGAAAAAGGCGATGGCCAAGACCAAGGTTGAGGGCCGTGTGCTTTTGATTGCCCCCGGCCGGTGCTGCCAAGCTTGGTTGATCAGCTGGCCGTTGGCTGTTGGCAAGTAGATATCAGGAAGCGTGTCAAAGAAGAGTGGTTACTGTGTGTCGATTGACATTCCGTGGCTGCATGCTTGACACGTGGCTTGGCATTGATTGGTGGACGTTTCATGGGCTTTGCTCTGATTGGTCAATTGAATGGGCTTTGCTCTATAAATAGAGCAGTGTGCCCCTCATTTTGACCGCAAAACTTCATTTTCTCAAAAAATTTCTTCTCTCTAGTTTTTCGAAGAGTTTCTTTCTCTCTCTAACTTCTCGAAGCGTTACTCGGTGTAACATTTCCTTCCAAGGTAATCAAACAAATTTTTTAACTTTTATTTGCTAAGTAATTGTTGTCATGTCTTCTGCTGATGCTGGACCCAGTACCTCTGTGCCGGGGGGGTGAACCGTCGCATCCTTATGAAGAGGAGCCACTGGTCGTCACCCCGATAGGGTTTGGGGGTCCTAAGTCGCCTTCTCCTGAAATTGATGAACAATTTTTGGAGGGTATTGATGATGATGATGAGGAGGAGGCGACCCCTTCTGTCGTAGAGAAGCCGCAGCTCTTGGATCATGGCGACGCCTGCTCGATCAGCCCTGATCGTGCTTGGACGAATAAGTTCGCTAGTTGTTCCGGTCCTGATCTTTTTGAAGACCATTACTCCTTCGGCAGGGGGTATAAAATTGTTATCCCCGAGGAGGGTCAGGCGGTCTGTTGCCCTCCCAAGGGCTGTATCGGCGTGTACATCAGACACCTGGAGTATGGGCTCCGGTTTCCTCTGAATGCATACGTTGCTGCCATCATTAAAGCTATGAACGTCGCCGTGGCACAACTGCATCCGTTGGCCGTTAGGACGATTATTGGCTTTGTGTGGCTATGTCTTTTCAAGGGGGAGGCCCCAACGGTGAACCTCTTCCGCCGGCTTCATCATCTTCGGCCATCTACCCTCGGTGGCACGGGGTGGTACAGCGTGCAGACGGAGCCGGGTTATGTTACCATTTCTAAGCTGACATCTTGCAAGGACTGGAAGGGGCGGTGGGTATACGTCGAGGTTCCGGAGGATTATCCACTGCCTCGGTCCTTCCAAAGCCGCGTCAATTTGCGGTGCGAGAGTAAGGGGGAGCATGACAAATATGTCTCCCGGAGTAAGCTTAAGATGGACGTCGGCAGGGTCTATTTTAATGAGGATGAAAAGCGGGCAATGCAGCTGTTTGAGGCTGAGAAGGATGGCACGCCGAAGGGATGGATGCCCCCGACGCAGATCATTCTTCAGGATGAGCTGCTCTGCCACGTCGGCCTCATACCGGCCCTCAACCAGGGTGAGTGGGGTCGGTGTGAGGCCCATCTCTACATTTTATGTTTCTGTATTTGAACTTGGCTTATTTCTTTTGTTTAACTCCTGCTTCGTTTCTTTTGCAGACCGATTTGGCCAGGATCTGTCTGCGGAGATCTTCAAGAGGTTGGGACTTGACGAGGACGGGAAAGTTTTTGAGCTGCATCCCAAGGCCTTGCCACGTGATCGTAGACCGGCCCCAAACGAGCTTATGGGTCAGCAGTTGAAGGCACTGGACGTGACGGCGGCTCAGGCGCAGATTGCTGGTAACGTGCCGCGCCGTAGACCAAAGACAACGTCTACGGCGACAACGTCTACGGCGGCAACGGCGTCAACTCCGGCTCAGTCCTCGATCCCCGTGGTCCAAAAGGAGCAGGTGGTAGTCGTCGATGTTGAAGAGGAGGTCACCGTTGTGGAGGCTCCTCCTTCTTCGAAGAAGAGAAAAGAATCAGTGCCTACTGCCGCTGTTACCGAGGCCGGGGAAAAGAAGGTCTCAGCCGGCCCTCTATCCAAGAAGGTCAAGACTGGTACGGATCTAACCCACGGCTCGGATTTAGCCGGTTCTTTAGGCATTCCTGATGACAGGCTCTCTGACATGTCAATGAATGTTGACATGGATGCTTTGTCTGAATTTTTTGTAGATCAACCGTCGCCGGCCGTCGTTCTTGCGATCGGCAAGCGGGAAGCGGCCGTGCGGACGGGCAATCAAAATGTCACCGTCGACTCCTCATCCCTGAAGGTTACCCCCGCTCAGATTGCGGCGGAGGGTGCAAGGTTGTCCCGGAAGCTGGCGAAGTGGACTGAAATAGCCGGCGCTCACATTATGGAGCAAGAAAAGCTCATGGCTGAGGCTGCCCCTGCGCTTGAACGGCTTAGGCTCGATCTTGCCGCCGCTAAGAAGGAGGTCGAGAGGTCGAGGGAGGATTCCCAGGCTGCCAAGAAGGATCTTCTCGCTGAGCGAAAGCTTAGGGAGGACGCTAAAAAGGCGATCCTAGCCGAGAGAGCCAAGGTTGAGGCTGCGTTGGCTGAGGCTGCTAAGCTGCGGGAGGAGAAGGACAAGCTTGATGGCGGCTACAAGCTCATGGTTGAGCAGAGGGGAAGATGGAAGGACCTGCACGGCACCGAGGTGAAGGAGCATAAGAATACAAAGGCTGTCCTTGCTCAGAGGGAGAAGGACATTGAGACGCTCCAAATTGTCATCATCCCTAACATGTGTGCTCAGTACCGAGACCAGGCTGAGGATGCTACCAGGGATGTAATTAAAGAGCTCTTTCCTGAAGGCTCCTTCCCGTGGCAAAAATTTGACCAACTGCTTGATGATAAGGCGGCTGCTGCGGAGGCAAAGGCTGCGGAGGAGGCAGAGGCGAATAAGGCCACTGAGGAGGCTGCGGCCAAGGCGGCCCATGCCGAAAAGGTGAAGGCGACCAGGGAGGAAGCTGAGAGGGCGAAGGCAGGTGAAGCTGCCAAGTCGGCTTCTGGGCCGCCCACTGATGGTGATGCTGCTACTGCTGCCGGTGGCGAGCAGAAACAGGCATAGGGAGATGGGCGGTCGTCACTAGATTCACCCGGCCCTTCAGATAGCTTCAGCTGTTCGGGGGCCAACTATTGAGCCTTTTCTCCCTGCCATCCCTTTTGGCGCTTCAAATGATATGTCTGTAACCTTTTGTTGTACTTTTTTGTTTTTTTGTAAAACTTTGGTAGGTTGTGTTAAGGCTATCCCTATGGGGACGGCCGTCGTCTTTGCTTTGCCTCATCCTGTAAACATTATTCAATAAAGTTTGTTTATCTTGCCTCAATAAAGTTGTCTTCTTACGTTTCAACATATTGAGCGCTTATTTCGTTTTTACTTCCGGCTTAGCCGAGGCAGTTAGAAGGCGCGTCTCAACTGTACTTAAACGTTTATTAACATGTTGGCATGTCGGTCGCTTCCTCCACCACCCGAGGCGGTCAGATTTGCGTTTCCCAACCGCCGTTGTGTCCCCGTCGCCCCCGGCTTTGGCCGAGGTAAAACAAGGTTATGGCTCGACAGCGTTCGTATCTGTAAACATATTGATCGCTTCCTCTGCCGGGCCCTCGGTTGGCCGAGGCGGCTAGATTTGCGTCTCAACTGTACTTATACGTTCCTATTAGCGTATCGGTCGTTGTGTCCCCGTCGCCCCCGGCTTTGGCCGAGGTAAAACAAGGTTACGGCTCGACAGCGTTCGTATCTGTAGACATATTGATCGCTTCCTCTGCCGGGCCCTCGGTTGGCCGAGGCGGCTAGATTTGCGTCTCAACTGTACTTATACGTTCCTATTAGCGTATCGGTCGTTGTGTCCCCGTCACTCCCGGCTTTGGCCGAGGCAATCGAGGTTACGGCGCGACAGCGTTCGTATCTGTAGACATATTGATCGCTTCCTCTGCCGGGCCTTCGGTTGGCCGAGGCGGCTAGATTTGCGTCTCAACTGTACTTATACGTTCCTAAGCATGTTGGTCGCTTTCGCGAGTATCAACTGCACTTGTAGTGACTGCCCGGCTTTGGCCGTGGCGTCTTCTTTTGCATGGCTATGGACAAGTATTTTGATGGAAAACTTGGATTATTCTTCATAAGGTATAATCACGCGTTGGGGTGCCCACAACGGTCTCGGACACCTCCGCCGCTATACAAAATATTTCCTTCAGTTGTCTGTGTTCCAGTGGCTCATCAAAGGAACACCTTCCATGTCTGTCAGCCGGTATGTTCCCGGCCTCATTTCCTCAACCACCTTGTAGGGTCCTTCCCAGTTGGCCGTCATTTTTCCATGGACGTTTCCTTTGTTTGTGGCGGCCGACTTTCTTAGGACTAGATCTCCTACTCTTAAGTCCCTTTTGTGGACTCTGCGGTTGTATGCTCTTCTCATCCGGTTTTGATAAACTGCCAAGTTGAGCCGTGCCGTGTCTCGACTTTCTTCGACCAGGTCTAGGGAGGCTCTCAGGCCTTCCTCATTTTCGACTGGGTCAAAATTTTGCGTTCTGAATGTCGGCACCGTTGCTTGATTGGCAGGACGGCCTCAGACCCATAAACTAGGTGGAATGGACTGTACCCCGTTGCTTCTTTCTCCGTGGTTCGAAGTGACCACAGGACGCCGGGTAGTTCATCAGCCCATCTTCCCTTTAGATCTTCAACCTTCTTTTTTAGCCCGTTTAGGATTGTTTTATTAGCTGCTTCCGCCTGCCCGTTGCTCTGAGGGTGGCAGACGGAGGAGTATGCAAATTTGATTCCAAGCTCCTCCAACCAATTCATTACCATGTCGCTCCAAAACTCTCGGCCGTGGTCAAATACAATGACTTGGGGCAACCCAAATCGAGTTATAACGTTCTCCCAAATCACCTTTCTTATGGCCGCCGTTGTCTTGGCAGGTACCGCGACAGCCTCGACCCATTTGGTGAAGTAGTCAACGGCGACAATCAGGTACTTTCTTCCTCCGGAGGCCGTTGGAAATGGCCCCAATAAATCCATCCCCCACTGTGCAAAAGGAAGGGGACTAAGCACTGGTTGCAGGTCTCGGGAAGGAGCATGTATCACCGGAGCATGCATCTGACAATTCTTGCACTTCTTGGTCTTTGCTTTGGAATCCTCAAGCATGGTAGGCCAGAAGTAGCCTGCTCAGAGAGCTTTGTGGGCTAGAGTTCTTGCCCCCATGTGGACCTTCTGTCAGTATGAGCTCCGCGTCGGCTGGGCCGACACATTTCAAGAGTGGTCTTATTACGGACCTTCTGTACAACTCTCCTTCGAACACTGAGTACCTTGCAGCGATCCTTCTTATCTTCTGCGAGAGACTGCGGTCCTCCGGCAACACATTTGTTAGTTTGTATTTCATTATCGGAGTCATCCACGTCGTCTCGGCCTCGATGTCGCCCACCATGCCGACGGTCTCAGCGATGCTTTTAGCATTCCTGATATCCACCAGCACGGTTCGACTGACATTCTTGATGCTCGAACTGGCAAGTTTTGAGAGAGCGTCGGCTCGGTTGTTCTCAGACCTGGGAATGCACCGTATCTGGAAAGATTTCAATTTTGAGGTGTCAGCTTTTACCCTCTCCAGATATCTTATCATCCCATCGTCTCGAGTCTCATACTCTCCTCTGATTTGATTAGCCACTAAGAGTGAATCTGTCTTCAACACAACATGCTCCGCCCCGGCAGCTCTAGCTAACTCGACTCCAGTTATCACCGCCTCATATTCGGATTCGTTATTTGTGGCCGAGAAGGTAAACTTCATGGCGTGCTCAAACTCGTCCCCGTTAGGGCTGATGATAAGGATGCCGGCTCCTGAGCTGTTCGCCGTGGAGGACCCGTCGATATATATACTTCCCACACACCGGGATTTGATTTTTCTTGATAAGTGCACTCGGCCAGAAAGTCTGCAAGTGCTTGCTCCTTTATCGAAGGCCTTGGTTTGTACTGAATGCCAAAGCCGGAGAGCTCCACTGCCCATTTGATAAGCCTGCCTGATTTTTCGAATTTTTCTAAGGCTTTCTCCAATGGCTGGTCGGTTAAGACCGTCACGGGATGTGCGTCGAAGTGGGGTTTTAACTTCCTTGCGGCAACGACGACGGCGAGGGCTGCTTTCTCGATCAGTGGGTAATTCCTTTCGGCGTCCAGCAGTGTATGGCTGATAAAGTAAATTGGGTGTTGCTGCTTATCCTCTTCCCTGACAATTACGGCACTGACCGTGGCCGAGGTAACCGCTAAGTATAGATATAGCGTCTCCCCCAGCATCGGCCTGGACAGGGTCGGCAGTGTCAGAAGGTGAGATTTCAGTTGCACTGAAAGTCGTGCTCGTTGCTCCCCCAGCTGAAGTTTTTATTCCCTTTCAGCACTTGAAAGAACGGTGTGCTCTTGTCAGCCGACCGAGAGATGAAGCGGGAAAGAGCCGCCATTCTCCCGGTCAGCGTCATAACCTCTTTTCGGTTCCTCGGCTCCGGTAGGTCCAATATTGCTTGGACTTTCTCCGGATTGGCATCAATTCCCCTGGCACTAACAAGTACGCCGAGGAACTTGCCGGCCCGGACACCGAAGTTGCATTTCTTTGGGCTGAGCTTCATTCTATATTTCCTTAGTGTTCGCTGTCAGACTTGGTTTTTACAATAGCATCGTCGATGTAAGCCTCGATGTTTCGCCCTTTTTGATCTCGAAACACTTTGTCCACCAGCCTAGTGTAAGTTGCGCCAGCGTTTTTCAAACCGAACGGCATCATTTTATACATGTATGTGGCGTGTATGGTGATGAATGCGCACTTATGCATGTCTTCCTCGGCCATGAATACCTGATGGTACCCTGAAAAGGCGTCTAGCAGGCTCAGCATAGTGTAGCCTGCCGTTGCATCAATTAAACTATCTATTCGAGGCAAGGGATAGCAATCTTTAGGGCATGCTTTATTAAGATTTGTAAAATCAACACACATCCTCCACGCCCCTGATGACTTCTTTACCATTACAACATTTGCTAGCCACTCAGGGTAAGTACAAGGCATGATAAAGCCCGCCTCTAATAGTTTATCTACCTCAGCCTTGATGGCCTCGTCTTTCTCGGCTGAGGAGTTCCTCATCTTCTGCTTGACAGGGCGAGCGGTGGAGAGTACGTTCAGCTTGTGAACGATCACCTCCCGGCTCACGCTTGACATCTCGTCTGCTGAGTATGC
The DNA here is from genome assembly GCF_048544455.1 of Silene latifolia. NCBI lineage: Eukaryota > Viridiplantae > Streptophyta > Magnoliopsida > Caryophyllales > Caryophyllaceae > Silene > Silene latifolia. The sequence goes on along the minus strand of NC_133530.1, from coordinate 22,052,360 downwards.
GAAGACATCTTTGTTCTTCCTCGGCAGGTTTAGGAGGTCGGCTCTGAATTTTGGCTCCAGGCCGACACCGACAGTCACGGTGCGCCCTGGGTCAATTTCCACTTCTTCGGTCTCGGCTCCTTCGACCATGCCGACGTTGGTGTGCATCGGTTCACCCTCCTGTTGTAAGGATGGGCTCTTCCCCTTCTCTGACTTCTTTGCCACTTTGAGGGATTGCATGTTGCACCCTCTGGCAGATACCTGGATGTTGACGATTTCATCTCTCTCGTCCTTTGAGACGAGCTTGTGTGCCTCCCCCCGGTCCGAGACGTACATCAATGTCAGGGCCCGGATGGACATCACAGCATCGGCCTCGCTCAAAGTGACACGGCCTATAAGGACGTTGTAGGCGGATGAACCGTCAATCACCACGAACTCAGATAGAACATTTTTAGCCGCATCGGCTTGGCCGAACATCACCGGCAATCTGATTGACCCCAGGGGTACCAGGCCGGCCCCAGAGAAGCTGTACAGTGGGTTAGTGCAGGGGCTCAGGTCTTCAATCTTCAGACCGATATTGAGAAAGCATTCCCTGAACATGATGTTCGTGTAGGCGCCTGTATCAATTAGGCACCTCTTGACCAAGTGGTTGGCTATGTCCAAGTGGACTACCAGTGGGTCGCTGTGCGGGGCAACGCCTCCTTCGTAGTCCTTCCTTCCGATGGTTATATCGGGGACGGTGGAAGCGGGGATCGCTGTGGTGGGCACAAAGTTGATGGCTTGATAAAGCTCATTCAGGTGCCGTTTGTGCCCATTAGCTGACCCGCCGTTTTCGTTTCCTCCGATGACAACCTGGATCACTCCCATCCTCTGGAATACTGATTTTCTATTCGCCCCGTCGGAGCTTGTTTCTGGGGCTCTAGCCACATACTTGCTGAGGGCCCCCTTTCGGATCAGCTCCTCGATGCGTTCTTCAGATGTCGACAGTTGTCGGTCTTATGGTCGGGTTGGCCGTGGTAGTCGCAGAACTGGCTAAGGTCGCCGTCCCCCCTCGCCTTGGGGGGCCTTGCCCATTTCTGCCCTTCGTTCCTGCTTAGGGCGAAGATCTCGGCCGGTGATTTGACCAGGGGGGTGAGACCGCTGTACCGCTTCGGGGTGTATGGTCCCGAACTCCCCCCGGCGCCCGCCGAGTTCTGTTTCCTGTTGAATCTTTCAGGCCGTGACCTATTCATGTCACGACGTCCTTCATCTACGTTGTCCCGGCGGCTCCTCCTTTCTGGGTGCCCAGCTTCGTTGTGGCCTACCCAGGTCTTGTGATAGTCCTCCACCTTTATGGCTCGGTCGGCCATCTTTCTGGCGGAGTCTAGGTTGAGGTCCTCGCACTTGATGAGCTCATTTTTGAACTCGCCTTTCGGCAGGCCTTTCATCAGTGCGAAGGCCGCCAGTTCAGTGTTCAGCTCTCGGATCCGCTGAACCTTAGCGTCGAATCTCTTGACGTAGCTCCGGAGGGACTCGTCCTCCCCCTGTTGGATAGTCAGGAGATCCGAGGTCTCCACGGCCCTTCGCTTGTTGCAAGCGTATTGGGCTAAGAAATTGTCCCTTAGTTCGGCATAACAGTATACCGAACCATTGGGTAGCCCCTTGTACCAACTCTGAGCCATCCCATGCAGGGTCGTTGGGAAGACTCGGCATCACACCTCATCGGGTTGCTCCCACACCGACATGTACTACTCGAAAGCCTCGGCATGGTCGGTCGGGTCGCTATCCCCTTTGTATGATATGGGCGGCAGCTTCAGCTTGGTTGGCACCGGGACTTCGAGGACATAGGCATTGAGGGGCTGTCTGACCACGTGCCGAATGACACGTGGCGATCGGCTCCTCGCATTCCTAGTCCGGCTTCTCTCCCCGTGGCGGGAAGGGCTTCTTGTTGTCCGACATTGGAGAGTCGGACTTCTTTCTTCATTTATTCGGGGGTGGCCTCGTTGGTGCCGCGGCGACGCTGTCCTCCCGCGAGTGGGGGAAGGACTTTGGTCTGCCACTAGCACCACGGGCACCGCCGGCGTCCTTGCATGCCCAGCTCCTTGTATTGCTCTAGTCAAGTTGTTCGGAGTCACTTTGTGGGCCCTGGTTACCAGTGGAGGCGCTGCCGTCTCCGTCGTCGTGACATGGGTGACCGGCGTACCACCCATCAGGTCCAGGAATAGCTTCAGTTTGGCTGCATCGACCACATGTCCCATGACAGTGACCTGGCCGGCGGGGCAGCGGTGTTTCTGGCTCTCTTGGCATCCCGTACTTCACCGACTCAATCACTCGGCCGGTGGGGGACTGCCCGATCTCAGAATTAGGGAACGTTTCATCCTGGTAGAATGCGGTTTCGTCATTCACAATTACTTCTTATTGTTTTGACATCCTCTTAGCTCTTTGAGTGGTTTTTTGTTTTTTTTTTTGTTTTTTTTTTTTTGTAAGGGAGGTGACTAGCTTTTAGTTTTTCTTCCCACAGACGGCGCCAATTGTTCCGGGTGTAATTTCGGAGCAGCAGTGTTTTGTGACCACGTAAGCTTGTGGAATGATGTCGTTGCTTGTCTCTTCCTTTCGGTCTCTCCTGTAAAGATGAACAAACTGAGGGCTCGGCTTGGTACCGAGTGTACTCACTCTGACGCTCAAGTCAGTAAACTTAAAGAGATTAAGTTGTGTGTTACTTGGCCAAGTATATTGTAGAGAGATAAGGGAGTTTATACCAGATTAGTGAATTGTGAGATGAATTGTGGATTATTGGATAGTTTTCGGATCGTTTTCTCAATGAGGATTGAGGAGTATTTATAGACTTTCACCTTTTGTCACGTAGTGGCCAAGTGTCAGAGCAGGTGAAAAGACTGTTCTACCCTCGGCCGAGGGACCCATGGCAGGCCGACAGGCCTGGTTGACTTCATGCCGAGGGGACTGGATGTGAGTACGCGGATATGCCTCCCGGCTGGCTAGTTGCCTAGCCGAGACCCAGTGAATGAGTGACAGCCGACAGTGCGTCGGTTAAATTTGTCTAATAAGTTGACTTGCTGTCTTTTGGCTTTGACCTTGCTCAATATGTTGACTCGGTCAGCGGGTGCAGAATATGCCCCATCAGTTACAATTTATGCAGGTACTATTAAAGTTTGAAAGTCTCAAGCTGGTTTGAAGGTTAAAATGGAAGCTTGTATACGATTTGTATAAGAAACACCCTCAAGCACATAATTTTTAAATTTTTTTTTTCAAATGATCTCCAGAGACATTGCATTTTGTAACCACAATAATTTAAGGGTAGTGATTTTCGCAGTACGATTTTTACTCATTGCAGTACGTTTTTCCGAAATTACCCTTCTCATTTCCTCCTGTCATTTTTTCTCATATCATTTCCTCACCTTCTCTCTAAGAAAAGTGTATTGCATACAACACCAAAGTATAAACACATGCATACATTACTAATCCATACATCAAGCATAACCAAAAGTTACACCAATTACATTAAAAATAGACTAATTCATTATCATTAGTCAAATGTACTCCATACATAGCACAAGAGTAACGTAAGGGAGAATGAGGATCAAAATTGCGATAACTCGAAAAGCCGAAGAGAAACAAGAACCGAAAGCGAATCAAATAAGCTCGTGGATGAAGATGAAGGAATGACGTCCTTTTCGTCGTTCCTTAACTTTTCGTTTCCAATTATTCGACGACGCCGTCAATTGTTCGCCGTCAACGAAGCCGGATTTAGGGTTTTTCAAATAGAATATTGATTTAAGTTTTTTATCAAATCAAAGTTGTCTAGTTTTCAATCTAGAATTTTAAAGGCATGAATCTGACATTAACGTGATTGTAATAACAGTGAATTCAGATTGATTTGGTTGTGAATTCTTATACATATTCAATTTAACAAACCTTGTCATGAATTATTGATTAACAAATCAAAGAACTCTTCTACGGATTCAATTAATTAAGATTTATAATTGAATAAATTTGATTGATCTCATAGTTTGTATTGTTAGGAATTTGAGAGAATTAGGTTTATTGTGTTTTTAGGTAAGGGTAGATAAATGGAAAATGATGTGCAAAAAGTACTGTATTGAGTAAAAAGCGTACTGCGAAAATAAATTACGTAATTTAATATGTACGTAGTTAGAGTTTTTTTTTTTCGTTTCCATTTTAATTCGCATATCAAAGTAATACATCTTGTTAGGTACATAAAAAGTTAAGATGGTTACATTTTTGTATTTACAACATTATTGTACAAATCATCATATTTTAGGCCATTTAATTACAATATGTTACAGTTTCAGTAAAATATATTACCATTTACTACAATATGTTAACACCAAACAAACAAATTAAACATTACTAATCAAAGAGTACCATTTAGGTATTATTATTTGTGAACATTTATGTATTAGTAATTATCCTATAAATTCAGATATAAACGGTCACAAATTCTTAAAATATGGAAACAAACAAAACTTGAATATGTGACCACGTCTTAACACATGTTACCATTTATGTATGACATGTTACATGACAATGATATATTACCCAATGATATGTTATAATCTCAGTACAGTTGTTACTACTAATACGTTATATGTTACCACATTGTTCTTATATGTGACCACTATTATACAAGTTTTGATGTTTTAGTATCATGAAAAGTTAGAGTGATACAATATAAAAAAAGTATACCTTGTTACATGATTTTCATGATATAAAAAGTATAACCAACTTTATACAATCAAGCATTTCTTGTAACATTGTTTATGAAATTGGTAACATATTCGTGATGAACACTATCAAAGAAAACTGGTACCACTGTTAAATTAAGTTGGAAACATTTTACAGTGAAATTTTTAAGATAACGTGTCTGACAAATAAGGTAAGATATGACACTTTTATGATTTCATAACAAATATCAACACTCTATGTCAATTTTTTTATCAAATGTTACCCACAAAACTAGTTACATTGTTAAATGAAATGGTAACATGTTTGTATTTCACGATATTTTAAAGAACATAATTTTCTACAGAACATGATTACCCTACAGTTTAACAAAATTTGATAACATAAACAGATGAAAATAACGACATATTACTCAACGACATGATCGCAATTCTATTTAATATTAACATCCACATAATATAAATCTTGTCACCAATTCTGTTTAACATAAAGAAATCTGTTTGTATTCACGACATTAATTCAGTATATCAAATTCAACCATGAACAATTACAACAACGTTTAACATAAACATCCACCATCGCCACTGTTGAGTTTATGGATTCAAGTACCTAAGAGGAGGAGGGGGTGAATTAGGTACTATTTTAAAAATTTATAACTTCAACTTTATTGAATTAAAGTGAGTTACGAGGACAAAAGAGATTAGGAGATACTTTGGATAATATTGAAAAACTAAACAAGTATCACGATGAATGTTTGCTGAAGTATGAAAGCAACAATCGTTCTGACTGTATCTATTTGTCTCAGTTTGTGGAATATGACTGTAGGCCAAATGCGCGTGATATGATGAACTGAATTACTTCTAAGGTTAAGCAAAGCAAAACAAACAAAGTAAATTGCAGCGGAAATAAAGTAAAAACAATGAACACGATATTTTTGAATTGGTTCGGCAAATACTCAAGTGCCTACGTCCAATCTACCTTTTTATTGCTTTTCTTTTAGTGATCTACTCCGACAACTAAAAGACCCTTACAATAAAAGACACCAACCTACTCCGGTTGTAAAGCTAGTACAAGAACTACTCCGTTCTTATGACAAGCTAACTCGCAACCTACTCCGGTTGCCAACTCACAACCTACTCCGGTTGTCAAGAGTTAAAGACTACTCCGTCCTAAACTCTACTAACACACTTAGAATGTTATAGGATCAAGTTTCCACTAACACATTCTTAACAAAGAATAGAAATGGACAACTTTTACAAGATCAACAATTCATAAGCAAGAGAGTTTAGTATAGAAAAGCAACAGTAGCCACGACTGTAACAACTTGAAGACACTTGAAGACTTTTAAAGGATTTTGCAAATAAACACGATTTTAAGCTTTAAAAATAATTTGCAAAGATGGAAGAATTAATTCAGAAAAGTCTTAGGTTTTATGAGGAGGATGGCACGTCTTATATAGAGGAGGTGAGTGAAGGGGTTGCTAGGGTTTTGAAGGGTCAAAGACCACACATGTGAAGGGTATTTGCAACCACCCAAAACTTGCACCAAAAAGGCCTCTTTTGCAAAGGTAAGAATAGAGAAAGAGTGTTTGAAAGATAACCTTAAAAGCTCTTGCAAATTCAGAAAACAAAGAGGGAAAAGACAAGTCACATGATGACAAGTTGACACTAAAATGGCAAAAAGCATTCTTTGATTTCTTAAAGAACCAAAGGGTTGAATTTGCATAAAAAGGAAACATTTTGAAAATAATAATTCAAACCACTCTTTAATAAAGACCATCTCCTTAATAAAAATCTGATTTTTATCTTTGAAAAATAAGAGTCACGTGAAAGGCTTTTGAAAGATAAAAAGGGACTTCAAGTTTTACGAGTTGTGGCAATAATCCAAGCAGCTGTTTACTCGTGAAAGCAACAGTCGTCTGGACTGTTTCTATTACTCTAATATACTCTACTTTCTCACTTGTATATTAGATGACACACGACTTATTACAATGGGATTAATAACAACTTCAACACTTCTTAATCCATGCTTGATATGATCAAATATCCTGAAAAGGTAAACTAAGATGACACAAATCAAATGGGCATGTTATCATCAACATAAGGAACCCAACAAATTCCCCCTTTGATGATGACAAGCCCCAAACGAATGTATAAGCAATGTAAACACCTTAATTCAAGATTTTAAGCAAGCAAGATCAAATGATAGAGAAGGGACAATATTACCTTACCTAAGGCAAAAGTTAGAATCAAATTACCATGACAATTTTACATTGCCCCAAAACAAGAATCAAGCTAAGAAGGTTAGACAAGCCATTAGCTTAATCAAAAACAAAGAGATTCAAAGCATGAGTTTACCTTTTCCCCCTCTTGACATCATCAAACGGATAGGGATGTCAAAAGCATTAGAGTGCAGATAATTCACAAGAAAACACAAAAAGACACATGTAATTGTAACAAGGTAACAAGGTCAACATAAACAAAGATTAAACATGAGTTAATCAAAGTTCAACATGGCTAAAGATAGTTTAAAATACACCACCAAATGTCAAAATAACAAGCAAAGAAAATATTGTTTTAGAGAGGCACAACCGGTGGGACAAAATGAAAGGGTACGGGTAAAAGGTTAATAGGCCGAGAGGGAGGGGAAAGGCTAAGGGGAGGAGGCTTGTTCACCGTCCGAGCCACTACCCAAAGGATCATCATCCACATGAGCATCATCACCAACTTCTTTTGTTGACACAAGGGTGGAAATGATATCCACCTCACCACGGATGAGGTCCATAGTAGAAGCAAGGGCCGAGATTGCCAAGTCTTTTTGACGAGCATCTTCCTTAAGCCACGCACCCAACTCAGCCACGGCATTAAGCACTTCCCGCATACCACCCGTATTCACCTGACTCGATGACCCAACCTCCGGATCCTTCTTAATTTTCACCGAAATTAATTCATCATTTTCAATTTTAATAAGCATCTTCCCCATTTGCCCATCACTCATAACATCACACATATCCAACGAACCCAAGCTAGTATTCACTAAAACCCCTTGTGCCTTGAGCACAACCGATAACCACATTCCATAGGGTAAGTGAATCATGCTAGAAGAAGGTCGACGAAGCTTGGTCGAAATGAGTTGAAAACGTTTAAACATTAACCCGACTAGGTTCACCTTTTTATGGGTTGCAATGTGATAAATAAGGTATTGTTGGGCTATGGTGAGTTTTCCCCTATCACCCGAGGGATAAATAGAGCGACAAAGCATATTGAAAATGATACGAAGAGGAGGTGGGATTTGGGTATTGCTAATTGGACCAGGAGAGACAGCTTTGGGACACACGGTTTGAGCAACACTAAGAGGTGAGGCATAAGGTAAAGCAACCCAAGTTTCGGAAGGGAGTTTGTCATAACCTCCGATTCGGAATATCAAGGGCGGTAGCGAAATCAGATTAAGACAGTTTAAGAGGCTTACCATTCACCTTAGCCGTAAGAGATTCACCAGATTTATCAACCCGTACCGTTGCAAAGAACTGAATCACCTCGCTCACAAAGACCGGTTCACGCATTTCCAATAATTTTTCCCAACCTTGAGCTAAGACCATCTCACGGACTGAGTGAAAAGCAGGCGGCTCGAACCATGTTTGGTTGTAAACCCGAGGAGAGTGGATTGCTTTGATGTTCATCAACCTTTCACAGTTTTTGTAAATGGAGGTAGGGAGGTCAATACTTTCAAGATGATCCCAAACAATGGCCAAGTCCCATTTCGAGGTTAGGGAGACCGGATCAGAGGGAGAAAGGTATACAAGCTTTTTCTTCAAAGGTTTCGATTTTTTCTGGGGAGGTTCACTAGGATTTTCAATTGGAGTATCAACAATGGGATTATCGACATTACTCTGCTCGATATTTTCTGAAATTGGGGGTAATTGGGATGAAGAGGCTTTTTCTTTTCTTTTGAGGTTCTTTTTCGCCGGAGTCGGGTCAGACTCACCGGACTTAGAGGGATTCTCATTCAAATCAAACTCGGTTTCTTCTTCAATATCTTCAACAACCACGGTAACGGGTTCAGAGGACGAACTTGGAACAGTGGTGCTTTTCTTCCGACCTCCACGTGTGCGACGTCCTACCATATTAGAGATGGGAATGTCGTCGGATGATGGTGGATCAGTGGGGTTCGGTGATGGTTGAGGGTTTGGTAGGTCTGGGTTTGGTTGAGGTGATGGAGTCGTGTTTGAAGTTTGAGGAGGGAAGGCATGGGAGACTTTAGGGGAAGGCATGGTTTGATTTGTTATTGTCGGTGGGTTTGATGTGACAGGTGGTGTGGGTTTGATGGGTATAATTGTGTTAAAGGATGTTTTTACCATGGTGGGTTAGGGTAGGTGATATGGTAAGTTTAGGGAGATGAAGAGATGGATGGATTTTGGGTTAGTAAGTTTGGACGGGTAGGAGTGGAAGGTGGGTTGTGGTAGTTAATGGCCCATTAAATGTGGTAAGTAAGGTGGTTGGCCCAACTAAGCATATTTAATCACTCGAAATAAAAACGCAAGGTAGCATATAATAAACGTAAATTTAGATATGAGGTTGAGTGATTACCGACTCACAAATACGGTGTCAATTTTTGGTCTAAACATGATTTCAATGCACTTAGAACACTTAATAACATATATCCAAATTTAATTTAATCAATTAAGGAAATTTGTAGAACTCGCACTAACAATCACAAGCTATTAATTAACCCAATTTCTAGTCTAAATTTCTCAAAATGTTCTCTTGCAAGTGGCTTAGTAAAATATCGGCAATTTGATTTTCGGTCTTGCAAAAGATAAGTTTAATATGTCCTTTTTCCACATGATCACGAATAAAATGGTGACGAATATCAATATGTTTGGTTTTAGAGTGTTGAATAGGATTTTTGGAAATATTTATTGCACTCGTATTATCACACATTAAAGGAATGGAGTCAAAAATAATACCAAAATCCAAGAGTTGTTGTTTTACCCAAAGGAGTTGAGAACAACAATGTGCCGCACTAACGTACTCACTTTCGGCCGTAGAAAGAGCTACCGTGTTTTGTTTCTTTGAGGCCCAAGAAGTCAAGCAAGGACCCAAGAACGTTGCAATTCCGGAGGTACTCTTTCTATCCACCGTGCACCCCGCATAGTCCGCATCCGAAAAGCCTATAAGATCAAAAGGACAATGTAAAGGGTACCATAAGTAAAGATTTTGTGTTCCTATCAAATACCGAAGAATTCTTTTAACGGCTTTGAAATGTGATTCTTTCGGATTTGCTTGGAACCTAGCACATAAACAAACACTAAAGAGAATGTCGGGACGACTTGCGGTCAAGTAAAGAAGTGAGTCTATCATACCTCTATACACCTTATCACTAACATTCTTACCGAGTTCATCTTTGTCCAATTTGGACCCGGCTACCATAGGTGTATCATGAGGCTTACCATTAGTCATCCCAAATTTCTTAAGCATTTCCTTAATATACTTTTGTTGATGGATCATGATTCCATCCTTTGATTGCTTAATTTGGAGCCCAAGGAAAAATCCTAGCTCACCCATCATGCTCATTTCAAACTCCGATTTCATTAGTTCCGAAAAATATAAATAAAGGAGTTCATTTGTTGCACCAAATATAATGTCATCAACATATACTTGTACAACCAACAGTTCACACGGATCTGTTGCTTCAAGAACAATGTTTTGTCAACGGAGCCTCTTTTAAAACCATTTTCAATAAGAAATTTAGACAATCTATCATACCAACATCTTGGTGCTTGTTTTAAACCATAAAGAGCTTTGTCTAATTTGAAAACATGGTTAGGCAAGTCATTGTTCTCAAAACCCGGTGGTTGCTCTACAAAGACATCTTCTTCCAAATATCCATTTAAGAAAGCGGTTTTGACATCCATTTGGAAGAGTTTAATGCCTTTGTGAGCCGCAAAAGCTATAAGTAATCGTATGGCCTCAAGTCTAGCTACCGGTGCATAGGTTTCATCGTAATCAATACCCTCTTGTTGGTTATAACCTTGCACCACTAGTCTAGCCTTGTTCCTTACAATTTCTCCCGAGTCATCAAGCTTGTTGCGAAAGACCCACCTAGTACCAATGACGGTACGATTAGGCGGTCTAGGGACTAAGTGCCATACCTCGTTTCTTTTGAATTGATTGAGCTCTTCTTGCATAGCAAGCAACCAATCTGCATCAGTCAAGGCGACTGTTACATTTGAAGATTCAATTTGAGATAGGAAGGCATTGTGGGCACAATACTCATTGAGATGAGCGAGATTGTTGACGGATGATCTTGTTCGAATTCCCGAGTTGAGATCACTTGTGAGATTAGTGAGTGGATGAGAGCTTTGATGTTTCCACTTCTTTGGAACAATGGTTTCTTGTTCCCCCTCAACAGCATCAGTCACAGTGACTGTTTCTATTGGCCTGGAAGGTTCTTCATCCTCACTGTCTTGGGTTACTTGATTACGGAGGTGGATGCAACGATCGTTGGGTCGTTGCTTCCGAGAGAGAAGAATCAGAGGTGCTACGTGTTCCCCCGAGTTGCTGATCTCCTTTGAAGGTGACAGTCTCGTATCTGTTGCAATTCGAGTCTTTGGGAGCTTCTTCATCCGTGAACACGAAGTCTTTTCGAACGAGACCAATCTCAAACTCATCATCCTCATCCTCATCATCATCATCCATGTTTTGTACCTGTCCAAGCACAATAGATTCATCAAAAATGACATGGATGCTTTCTTCAATTAACAAGGTTCGTTTATTGTAAACTTTATAGGCCTTGCTATGATCGGAGTACCCAATAAATACTCCTTCATCACTACGTGGATCGAACTTACCCAAGTTGTTTTTACCATTGTTATGAACAAAACATTTGCTTCCAAAACATCTAAAATATGAAATGTTGGGTTTTCTTCCACGTAATGATTCATAGGGAGTTTTATTTAATATACTCCTTATCATGACACGATTATGAATGTAGCAAGCGGTATTTACCGCTTCGGCCCAAAAGTTCTTAGGCAACTTACTAGATAATAACATTGTTCTAGCCATTCCTTCAAGGGTTCTATTCATCCTTTCAACCACACCATTTTGTTGTGGGGTTCTAGGAGCCGAGAAGTTATGGTCTACACCATTGTCATCACAATAAGCACCAAATGATGAGTTTTCGAATTCGGTTCCATGATCGGTTCTCATTGAAACAAGTTTTAAACCAAGTTTATTTTGAATCTTTCTTAACCAAATTAGAAACTCATCAAATGTCTCATCCTTAGAGCTTAGGAAGAGTGCCCAACGAACCTAGAGTAATCATCAACAATGACACACACATAACGACTACCACCTCTACTTCTAGTTCTCATTGGTCCACATAAGTCGATATGTAAAAGTTGCAAAGGTTGAGATGTACTCATAATTCTTTTGGATTTAAAGGAACTTTTAACATGTTTACCTCTAGCACATTCATCACATACTTTATCAAAATCAAATTTTATATTAGGAATGCCTTCAACTAAGTCAAGTCTTTTAAGGGTATTAAGAGTTTTTGTACTAACATGACCAAACCTTTTATGCCATAACCAAGGATCATTGTTCATTACACTCATGCAAGACATGGTGTGACCGGATAGAGAGTTCAAATTAGTTAAGTAAACATCTTTGACACGTCTTCCTTCGAGTATTAGTTCATTAGTAGTGGCATCAAAAATTCGACACATATTGGCACGAAATTCAACAACATTACCCTTATCACAAAGTTGAGAAATGCTAAGGAGATTATGTTTCAAACCTTTGACAAGCCGCACATTGTCGACACAAAGTAAGGATGACTTACCAACTTTTCCAATACCAATTACTTCACCTTTCTTGTTGTCACCAAACCTTACCGTGCCACCATCATATGCTTTAAGTGAGAGGAATTGGCTTCTATCACCCGTCATGTGACGAGAGCATCCACTATCCAAGTACCAATTGCGGCCGCCTCTCACCAAGCCCTACACAAGATTAGTTTTTGAGTTTAGGAACCCAAATGAATTTGGGTCCCTTTTTGTGATCAACATAACTTGTGGTGTCTTTCTTAATGTTCATTTCTTTTAATGTTTTGGTGTTCTTATCAATGTCATCAAATCGTTTTGTACATCCATTAAAAACATGACCATTGTCACCACAATAATTGCAAATGATGTATTCGGGAAGACCTACATAATTCCTTCCTCTAAAATCGTTTTTAGGCTTCTGGATGCAATGATCGGTCGACTGTTCCATTTGAACCCCAAACCAGCAGATTTATCACATTTCTCGGTTTGATTCGTGAGGAAGTTTAACACGGTTTGACTTCCTTCCCATTTTTCAGTGATGTTCTTAGCATTAACAAGTTCATTGGTCAAGTCATTGACACGAGAGAGAAGATGCAAATTCTTTTCCTTTTCTCTTTTAAGTTCATCATTGTTAACACTTTCTATGGACAATCTTTTCTCAACAATGAAGTCATGGGTGTGATTGTTGAGTTTAGACACGAGATATATGATTCTTTCTTTGGACTCTTCATATTTAGATATCATCTCGTCAAGTCTTTTGCTTAGATCAACGACTTCATCGGATCTATGGTGAGGAGAAGACCTAGAAGTGCTACATTCGGGCATACCTTTTTGAAAGAAAGTAAGCCTATCATGGAGATCTTCTATTTCATTCTTGAGACAAACAACCTCACTCTTAAGACACTCATTTTCATTTTCCAACCATTCACTCTTTCTTTTAAACTTGTCTAAATGGTGGTCGAAGCAACGAGTCTTAGACACTTTGTTTCTCTTAAGTCTACAACTTCAACTACAAGGTCATAGATCTCATTTTCAAGAGCATCTTTGTCCTTCAAAATATCATCACGTTCCTTGGTTAGAGAGGAAACTTGCATCACCAAAGTAGTGTTGACATTTTCAAGGTCAGAGACATCCGTGGGGGTCAACCTAAGACGCTCAAGTTCTTTAGTCAAATGTTTGTTTAACTTGTTGACTCTTTTAACTTCATTATATGCCTCAGATGTGACAGTGACGCAGTCTGTTGCTTTTAGTTCATTTTTCAGATTAAAGTTCTCTTGAGCAATTTCCTCAATCTCATTTTGCATTATATCAAGCTTATTAGTTTGAGACCGACACTTATCAAAAAGTTGGTCAAGAAGCTTACATACTTTCTCTTTGGAGTAAGTTCTAGCCTTGGCCTTTAGATGATTTACCTCGTTGTCGGAATCGGAGTCGGAATCGTCGGGGTTAGCCATGAGGCATCTTAAGTGTTCAAGTTTTGAGGTTTTTGAGACTTTTTCTTTACCATGATTTGCAAGACACATTTTAGCCTCAAGTTCCTCCTCGATGAGTTCCTCATCTTCCTCGGAGTCGGACATTCCCCATATAGCACTCATGACTATGTTTATAGTCCTTTTTAACCTTTTCTCTTCTTTCCTTAGATTTGATTTCTTCCCACTTGGGACATTCTTTAATTTGATGAGTTTTATCACCACATTTAAAGCATCCCACGGTGGAGGTAGGTCGTTTCTTAGGAAAGCGTTTTTTCGAGTAATTATTAGTGAACCTTTTGTTACCTTGTCCATTGACCAACCCGGCTAAGTTCCTTGTGAACATGGCAAACTCGTCTTCCTCCTCATCTTCTTCATCACTTGGAGAAGATGTGAGGGCGAGACTCTTTCCCTTTGATGACTCGCTAGAATGCTTATCGAGGTTAAACTCGTGAGCCATTAGTGATCCCATTAGTTCATGAAGAGATAGGGTTGACAAGTCTTTAGCTTCCTCTATGGTGGTGACTTTAGGTTGCCATTTAGGGGTTAGACTACGAAGGATTTTTCGAATGATGTCCTCGGACTCGAAATTCCTTCCTAGACTTTTAAGCTCATTAATAATACAAGAAAAACGTGAAGAGAAACTATTTAAAGACTCGTCCTTTGACATTCTAAACATCTCATATTGTTGCATGAGAAGGTCAATACGGTGTTTTCTTACTTGGGACGTCCCTTCATATGCAAGTACAAGGGAATCCAAAATAGATTTTGCCGTAGGACACCCGGAGATTCGAGTAACTTCCCCCTCACCAACACAACGTTGAAGAATCGACATTGCTTTGGAATTCTTTTCGGCAAGCTTGAAGTCGTTCTCATTGTAATTTCTTTCCTCTTTTGTCTTGGTGAAACCGTTAAGAATATCGGTTTCCTCAATGGCAAGAGGTCCATTTTGGATGATGTTCCAACATTGATAATCGATACTTTTGATGTAATGTTCCATTTTGAGTTTCCACCATCCAAAATTCGAACCGGTAAAGACCGGGATCTTGGAGTGTTTCTTGGAATCAATTACCCACGAATCAAACTCTAAGGCGGTTAGCCTCGATCAAGAGCACGAGGCTCTGATACCAATTGTTGAGTTTATGGATTCAAGTACCTAAGAGGAGGAGGGGGTGAATTAGGTACTATTTTAAAAATTTATAACTTCAACTTTATTGAATTAAAGTGAGTTACGAGGACAAAAGAGATTAGGAGATACTTTGGATAATATTGAAAAACTAAACAAGTATCACGATGAATGTTTCTTTGAAGTATGAAAGCAACAATCGTTATTTGTATCTATTTGTCTCAGTTTGTGGAATATGACTGCAGGCCAAATGCGACAGTATGATGAACTGTTACTTCTAAGGTTAAGCAAAGCAAAGCAAAACAAACAAAGTAAATTGCAGCGGAAATAAAGTAAAAACAATGAACACGATATTTTTGAATTGGTTCGGCAAATACTCAAGTGCCTACGTCCAATCTACCTTTTTATTGCTTTTCTTTTAGTGATCTACTCCGACAACTAAAAGACCCTTACAATAAAAGACACCAACCTACTCCGGTTGTAAAGCTAGTACAAGAACTACTCCGTTCTTATGACAAGCTAACTCGCAACCTACTCCGGTTGCCAACTCACAACCTACTCCGGTTGTCAAGAGTTAAAGACTACTCCGTCCTAAACTCTACTAACACACTTAGAATGTTATAGGATCAAGTTTCCACTAACACATTCTTAACAAAGAATAGAAATGGACAACTTTTACAAGATCAACAATTCATAAGCAAGAGAGTTTAGTATAAAAAAGCAACAGTAGCCACGACTGTAACAACTTGAAGACACTTGAAGACTTTTAAAGGATTTTGCAAATAAACACGATTTTAAGCTTTAAAAATAATTTGCAAAGATGGAAGAATTAATTCAGAAAAGTCTTAGGTTTTATGAGGAGGATGGCACGTCTTATATAGAGGAGGTGAGTGAAGGGGTTGCTAGGGTTTTGAAGGGTCAAAGACCACACATGTGAAGGGTATTTGCAACCACCCAAAACTTGCACCAAAAAGGCCTCTTTTGCAAAGGTAAGAATAGAGAAAGAGTGTTTGAAAGATAACCTTAAAAGCTCTTGCAAATTCAGAAAACAAAGAGGGAAAAGACAAGTCACATGATGACAAGTTGACACTAAAATGGCAAAAAGCATTCTTTGATTTCTTAAAGAACCAAAGGGTTGAATTTGCATAAAGAGGAAACATTTTGAAAATAATAATTCAAACCACTCTTTAATAAAGACCATCTCCTTAATAAAAATCTGATTTTTATCTTTGAAAAATAAGAGTCACGTGAAAGGCTTTTGAAAGATAAAAAGGGACTTCAAGTTTTACGAGTTGTGGCAATAATCCAAGCAACTGTTTACTCGTGAAAGCAACAGTCGTCTGGACTGTTTCTATTACTCTAATATACTCTACTTTCTCACTTGTGCATTAGATGACACACGACTTATTACAATGGGATTAATAACAACTTCAACACTTCTTAATCCATACTTGATATGATCAAATATCCTGAAAAGGTAAACTAAGATGACACAAATCAAATGGGCATGTTATCATCAACATAAGGAACCCAACAACCACATTGGCTTGCACATAGTTCATCAATGCTTTTCCCCCGCACAAGGACCCTTCGCTTGCCACCCTTTTCTTGACTGAGGTGTAATGCATGGTGAACATTGTGCCTAGTCGCAATTCATCTTCGACAATGCCCATCTACGCCCTTGTTCCCTTGTCAACGATGATGTCCTCCATACCGAAGCCTAGACCAAAAGAGATGGGGTTACAAATAGTTGTGGTTACAATACCGTTACATTACCAATTTCTGCATAAAACCAACATAAATGGTAATAACTTTCTCCAAAATGGCGACAAGTAGTTCTGTTCAACATGTTACCATTGTAGTTTAAAATATCACTATTGTTAAATCAATATGTTACCAATTGAGAACAACATTTTCTTTAATATGTATCCATTTCAGTTCAACATGTTACGAATTGAGGATATCATGTTAGCACACTAATACACGAATATATATTATGTTATCATTTAAGTAATCCGATGTCACCATTCCATTTCAATAAGTCACCACATCAATTCAATATTATAGTTTAACATATCGCCACTTCAGTTCAACCTAGTACCATTTGAGTAGAACATGTTACCATGACAATATACCCAACCAAAATGGTTCATATATAACATAACCGATTATATACTTGCCAAAGGCCATAACATAGATCTAACAAAAATCAAATACAACATATTTCAAATAATATCAAATCAAATAGAACCTTTTTCTTCATTAATGCTGCTGGTTAGGAAATCCTTTTCAGATAAGGTCAAATCATAAATATGTTGACATTTTAAAAGAAATTGGTCACAAATTAAGATAAAATCAAATATTTTTCCATATTTCAATTATACTCTTCTAATCCTATTTATTAAACAAACAACCACAGAGCTGATGTGTCAGCCTGTGGTTGAAAGTCAATAAGTCAAATGCATAATTTACTTTCCTTATTTTCAGGGCCACTAACTATTTGACAATTAATTGATAGCATTCTTCATTCCTCACGTTACAACATTGTTTCAGTCCATATAAATATGACTAAATTATTGGATTAATAAAAGAAGTATAATGTAAAAAGGAGTGACAAATCTTTGGGACCACGAAATGCGATGGAAATAAACTGATACCTTAATTTTTTTTTAAATTTATGGCAGAAAGAAATTAAAAGGATGAAAGAAAAATTATTTAACCCCAAAATTATAATTATAGTCGAATTTATTTATTATTTATAAAGATAAAAAATCAATAACTAAATCATGGTCAAAAATAAAAATGATGAATAAATATTTGGAGAAGAGAGAACTAAAATATAATAATAGTTTAAAAATCTTTAATTCTCTAGATCTACATAATTTATGAGGTATAGCAGTAAATTTGTGGAACATAATTATGGAAAATCATTAAATATACGGTTACAGAAGATTGAAAATTTATTAAAACCGAAAAAACATCATTAATATACAAAAAATGAAAAATATGAAGGAAAAAAGAAGTAAAAATATCATAAAAAAATGAAAAATATTAAGGAAACAAAAAAAAAGTAAGAATATTTTCTAAAAAAACAGAAATAATTTTATTGGAAAGCATCACTATATAAAATATAGAGTGTAAAAACACAAAAATAACCATGAATAAGAGCTTTGAATGAGAGCTTTGATGACAAAAATTACTTGTGTAAGACTCGATATGATGGTCACCATTTGTGAAAATTTTGAGGGAAATAAGATTGAGAGTGAAATAAGTTAAAACGATTGAAAGTGGAATAAACTAGGGTTATTGTGTTTTTGACACGATATTAACTGAGAGGGACTAAGATGGAAGTGAGACGGAATGTTGAGCGGCGCAAGTGAGTTGTTCTAGAATGAGGTGAGATTTATACTCGATATAAAGTAGGGTCCGTAAATCTCTATGAGAGGAGCTCAAAATATAAGGGGTCGAGTGAGGTTTCTAAATGTGGGTAGTTATGGGCCAACTAAGCCTTTTTACATATAAATAAATGAGGGATTAGACCTATTAAACGAGTTGAGTTAGACAAGTTAAATCAGAACACGGGTCAACTTATCATTAGAACACGGATTAGAAAAATGCTAACATTTATTTTACCATATTTTTTAAGCTAAAAAAAGCATATTTTAAAACGGTTAAAGTTTCGTCTTGAAGACTAAAAAAACAAATGGAAAAAATATAAATATGGAGAAAATATTAATACTAATACTCCGTATTTTAATGATTTTGTGGGTCAAACCCGATTCAGGTCGAGTTTCGACCCTACAATAACGGGTCATTTTAAGGTTCGGATCAATCGGGTTGCGAGACAAGATTAATAGGTCTTTAACCCAAAAAACTGCATCGCCTCGAGTCAAGTTTATGAGGATGGGTCAATTATTGACAAGTATAGTTATAATACATTCATAAATTGGCGCAACATATGTTATAAAATATGAATGTACATATATTAAAATGTAAAATAGTTGTATATACATCGTTGATTACACTAGACCATATTAGGAAATAGATTTGACTTATCAAAATATGTACGGGGTATCTATTTATTAATTCATTGGGCAAGCATTCGGGTTTATAAATATTTAAAATAGAATAGCCCATATTATGAATATGTTACCTAATATAAGAACACAAGATTTTCCATGTAGAATAGGTCTTCTGATATATCGTCTTATGCTAGATAGGGGAGAGAAATGTCATTAACTACATTTAGAAACTAAAAATAATAATTAATACTACCCCTATCATGTAAGAGATATTACGTAAAAATCAATTAATCTCTCTTAAGACGGATATAATCGCCTTGAGTGTAAAACGGGCCAAATAATAACCCACTCGCATAGATAAAACAAGTTTATCGCTAATTCTAGATATTTTTCTTTTACCTTTTTTTATATTACTTTCCCGTTTAAAGTTTAAGAAAGATACTCTCGTCCGTCTTAAACAAGAATTTGTGTATAAACATTGTTAAGACACTGCTTATATGAGAATCATGTTAGTAACCAAATTTGGAAATAACAAACACGAGCAATTTGCACTGGTTTACGTTTACTACATGTAAAGTAGGTCTTCTAATATATCGTCTTATGCTAGATATGGAGAAGACATGCCATTAACTACATTTAGAAACTTAAAATAATAATTAATAACTACTCCTATTATGTAAGAGGTATTACGTAAAAATCAATTAGTGTCTCTTAAGACGGATATAACTGCCTTGAGTTTAAAACGGGCTAAACAGCAACCCACTCGCATAGATAAAAACAAGTTTATCTCTAATTCTAGATATTTTTCTTTTATCTTTTTTTATAGTACTTGTCCGTTTAAAATTTAAGAAAAATACTCCCGTCTTAAATAAAAACTTGTGCATAAACATTGTTAAGACACTGCCTTATATGAGAGCCATGTTAGTAACCAAATTTGAGAATAGCAAACCCGTGCAATTTGCACGGGTTTAAGACTAGTTTTATAAACAAACTGGTCACATATTCCACAAAAAAAAGTAACAAATTACACGTATAATACCTCCCTATGAACACCAAATACTCAATCGTTAACATAACATGCGAAAATGGTCACATATTACAATCATCATTCAATCGTTAATATTGAGTTTTATACACAACCTAGTAACATAATCTTCCAAATTGATAACACATATCTAGCAATAATCAAATACTACTAATTTCTAAACAAAATCCTTATTTTTTACGTTTATTCAAAAGTAAGAAACAAAACTTATAAGGGGGTGTTTGTTTCAACTCATAAAGGTATGAGGTATGGGTTTGGAATGAGCTAAACTCATACTTGATGTTTGTTTGGCAAAAATATAGGTTTCATACCCATACCTCAAACCCATGAGGTATGGGTTTCTCATGTAAGTTTTATAGTCTAAAATAACATGTTCTAGTCTCATAATGAACATGTATAAACTGAATGCGGAAGCGATAAAAGAGATCGATTACTTACCTCCAGCCATTGCTTGAAATATTTAATCCGTCTTAATAAATAACCCAATTTCTTATGCCCCAAATCTGACTTGACTTCCAAACCCTCAGCCTCACAATTTAGATGGTGTATTTTCTTAATGAGGTAGACTTGGTGAACCCTAATCAGAATAAATATGTTCCCCTTATATAGACTCTTGCCATCAAAGAGTCAACTGAACAGTTTCCTAAATTGTGAATGGTAAGTTATGGGAGATAATAGTGGAAACAGAATCCTAGGTAAATTCCACCATACAATGGACCAACTTAATTTCCATAAAATAACTTAATTAAATATTAATAAAATACTTATTTATTTTATGGAATATCTTACATTCTCCCACTTGGTCCATTTAACAAGAAACACAACATATGGATCATGGCGACGAATTCTCTTAGAGCAAGAATTAATCTTCCATGTATCACAATATATCAAGTCACTCACACCACACACATTTAACTTAATGAGTAAACCCCACGTTTACTCGAGGTTCAAACAAAATGATATTTCTCAACATTACTTTATAAATATGCGCATAAATCCAAAAGAGAAAATATCCAACTTAATAAAAGTTTCTTACAAAAACTTAATGAATGTACTACATGATGGAACCAAGTCCCATTCTCACTACATGATCCTTGAAAGTCTTAATTGGCATGCCTTTAGTCAAGGGATCTGCAATCATCAACTCTGTGCTAATGTGTTCAATGATCACTTTATTTTCTTGAACACGCTCCTTTATGGCTAGATACTTTATGTCGATGTTTTTACTTCGACTTCCACTTTTATTATTCTTAGCCATAAACACAACAGCTGAATTATCACAATATATTCTTAGCGGCCTACAAATAGAATCAATAACTCTAAGCCCAGATATGAAACTTTTCAACCAAACACCATGTGAGGTAGCCTCAAAACAAGATACGAACTCAGCCTCCATAGTAAAAGTAGTCGTCAAGGTTTGCTTCACACTCCTCCATGACACAGCTCCATCAGCTAGCATAAACACATATCTTGATGTGGATTTACGTGAATCTATACAACCAGCGTAGTCGGAGTAACCTACTACTTCAAGATTCTCAGTCCATCTAAACATAAGCATGTAATCCTTAGTACCTTGAAGGTATCTCAACACTTTCTTTGCAGCCTTCCAGTGATCAAGACCTGGGTTACTCTGATATCTTCCTTATACTCCAACCGCATATGCAATGTCGGGTCTAGTACAGACCTGAGCATACATAATGCTACCAACAGCTGAAGCATATGAAATATTCTTCATTTGTTCTTTTTCAATGTCATTCCTAGGGCACTGGTCCAAGCAGAACCGGTCACCTTTCACAATTAGTACTACACTTGGTGAACAATCTTTCATCCCGAATCTTTCAAGTACTTTATTGATATAGGCTTCTTGAGACAACCCCAAAATGTCTTGAGATCTATCTCTATGGATCTTAATGCCAATGACATAAGATGCCTCACCCATATCCTTCATATCAAAATTACTTGAAAGGAATTGTTTCACCTCATGTAGTAACCCTTTATCATTGGTTGCTAGCAAAATATCATCCACATACAACACTAGAAAACAAACTTTACTCCCATTGACCTTAAGATATATACATTGATCCATTATATTTTCTTCGAAACCGAATGAAGAAATAACTTCATGGAATTTCTTATACCATTGGCGGGAAGCTTGTTTTAAACCGTATATAGATTTATTTAGCTTACAAACCAAATGCTCACTGTTTAGGTCTTTTTTACCTAAGTCGGTTAATTAGGGTCAATGTAGTCTATATTCGTTGGCCGGTTGTATGATGATTTGTATGTCAATAAATAAACGAAAAATAAAGTGCGTAATGTAAATTGACACGTAAGATTTTGGTGACGCGGAAAACCCAATGTGGGAACAACCGCGGGAGGGACGGTACCCTGCCAAGTATTGCACTATATGAATTGGAGGATGATTACAATGGAAACGTTTATGCTAATCTTGCTGGCGTGAGGTGCCAGGCCTGCAAGATCTCAGATGTACGTATATTTGAAGATGATATGACGTGGAGTTTATGTCTTGAATATGATGTTGAATGAACGGATGAGTGAATGAATGTCCTTCTTGATTTCCTTCCTTTGCTATTTATAGGGTAAGAACCCTAGATGTACTCTACCTCGAATATGGAAAGAGAATATTATTTCCATAAAGACTTCTTTCCAAACCCGGATTCTTTTGCCAATTCTCCCCGATCTCCCTAACTTCTCCCTAACTTCTCCCTGACACTTCTTTCCTTAACACGGGCACCTTCTATGATGGGCTCTTGATCCCTCTTAAGCCCGTTCCCTCTTCTTCTGACCGCGGGCTCCCTTCCTCCTCACCTCTTCTTAATAATCTTTATTTTACCAAGTGGGCTTTCTTTATTACGCTATTTTTAGCCCAAACACTCACCATCTTTAGAGAAGAATCCTTCAGGTTGTTTCATATAAACCTCTTCCTCTAAATCACCATTGAGAAATGTTGTTTTCACATCCATCTGATGTAACTCGTAATCAAAATGAGCTACTAATGCCATGATAATTCGAAAAGAATCTTTCTTTGATACAGGAGAAAAAGTCTCTGTGTAGTCAATTCCTTCCCTTTAAGTGAATCCTTTAGCAACGAGTCTTTCCTTATGTCTCTCGATGTTGCCAAGTGAATCTCTTTTAGTCTTATAGACCCACTTGCACCCAATGGGTTTTACACCATCAGGCAATACAACGAGATCCCAAACTCCATTAGATGCCATAGAATTCATCTCATCTTTCATAGCATTCATCCATAAGTTTCAATTTGTAGAACTAACGGCTTGTGAAAACGACATAGGATCATTATCAGCTCCAACATTATAATCCAATTCTTGTAGATATACTTCATAATCATCAGGAATAACCGATCTCCTTTCACGAATAGATCTTCTTAATGGAGCTTGTTCATCCTCATGGTGAACCTCTTCCTCATTATGATCTGCCATATTTTGATCGGCATTTTGTGGAATTTCTATCACTGGTTGGGTAACACTCGATTGAACTTGAGGAGTGTGAATGACAACCAATCTGTCACTTGAATCAGAGGGTGGAACTTCATGATGATCCCTCTCCAGGACAAAGTCCTGAATTAGGTCACTCCCACTGATCAAGTCATTCTCAAGAAATTTAGCATTTTTTGACTCCACGATCCTTGTACTATGAGATGGACAATTGAATCTATAACCCTTAGACTTTTCGGCATATCCAATGAAATACCCACTAATAGTCCTTGGATCAAGTTTCTTTTCTTGTGGATTATAAACTCTCACCTCCGACGGGCATCCCCAAATGCGTATATGCCTCAAACTCGGTTTTCATCCTTTAAATAACTCAAAAGGTGTCTTAGACACAGCCTTGGAAGGAACCCGATTTAATATATACGCTGCTGTCTTAAGAGCATCAACCCACAAAATGAAGGAAGTTTAACATTACTTCTCATACTACGCACCATCTCAATTAATGTCCTATTTCTTCTTTCTGCTACACCATTATGATCTGGAGAACCAGGCATAGTGTATTGGGCAACAATCTCATGCTCTTGAAGAAATTTAGCAAATGGACCAGGTGCTTGTCCGTTCTCAGTGTATCTACCATAGTATTCACCACCTCTATCAGATCTCACAATCTTAATGCGCTTACCGCATAGGTTCTCTACTTCAGCCTTAAACAATTTAAAGGCATCAAAAGCTTCATCCTTAGAACGAAGTAAGTAAAGATACATATAACGTGAGTAATCATCAATAAAGGTGATAAAATATTTTGGATCATTAGCGTTCATGTCCGGACAACAAATATCCGTATGTATGATTTCTAATAGGCTAGAACTTCTCTTTGCAACTTTCTTAGACATGTTAGTTTGCTTACCCTTAATGCAACTAACACAAGTATCAAAATCAGTAAAGTCTAAAGTATCAAGTACTCCATCTTTTACTAATCTTTTTACCCTCTCAATGGAGTCATGTCTCAATCTCCGGTGCCACAAAATAGATAAATTCTCATTCATAATACAACGTTTTAAACCAGCATTGACATGCATAGAATTATGAGTAATATTATTTTGCAGTTCAAGACGATATAAATTATCAGACAAAATACCATAACCAATAATTTCAGAATTTCTGAGAATACTGAATCCAGAGTCTCAAAATTAAAGGTAAAACCCAAAGGTATAAGTCTTGATACTGAAATCAAATTTCTAGAGAAATTCGGAACATAAAATGTCTTTTCCAAATGCAAAATAAAACCACTACTTAATATTAAACTGCATGTCCCAATGGCCTCCACGTGTGAACTAATCTGGTTTCCTGAATAGATTGAAAGTTCACTGCCCACTGGATTCCTTAGGTTTGTCATACCCTGCAAGGTATTCGAAACATGGATTGTAGTTCCAAAATCAATCCACCATGTATTATGATTAACATTAACCATATTAGATTCATAACAAACAAACGCATGAAAATTACCTTTCTTCTTTAGCCAAGCCTTAAACTTAATGCAATCTATCTTCATGTGTCCCTTCTTTTTACAGAAGAAACACGTAGACTCCTTCTTAATGGCTGGCTCAGCTAAAATCTTTCCCTTTCCCTTATCTTTAGTGTGATCCTTTTGCCTCTTTGAAGAGGAAGCAACAATAAGGTTCACCTTTTCACCTTCCTCCATCAACAATCTGCCCTCCTCTTGAACACACATGGCCATAAGTTCATTAATTGACCATTTATCCTTATGTGTGTTGTAAGAGATCTTAAAAGGAGCATATTTTGGAGGAAGAGTGCATAAAATGAAGTGCACAAGGAAAGTGTCAGACATGGTAACTTCCAAAGTCTTAAGTTGAGCTGCAATATCCCTCATGCGCATGATAATATAATCACGCACACCTTTAGTCTCGGTGAGCCTCAAAGATGAAAACTGCATTATTAAGGTACTAGCAAGAGCTTTATCAGAAGTTGCAAACTGCTCATCGATGGCCTTAATTAGATCTTTAACTTTAGTATGCTGATCGACAGAACCACGAATACTAGCACACATTTTGGTCTTTATGAACATAATAGAGAGACGATTAGATTTCTCCCACTTTTCATAAAGATCAATTGCTTCTTTAGTGCTTTCCTTAGTTACTTTAGATGGTTCGTCTTTCCGAATAGCATAATCAATATCTAACCATCCCAACTGTAGTAGCATTCTCTCTTTCCAGACCTTATAGTTATCACCATTTAATTCAGGAATGTCAAATTTAACATCAGTAGAACTCCCAGGTAAAATTACTGCAAATATAATAAATAACATGCTTATTACAAAAAATTGAGACTTTAAAATTTATCATGTTTTACCAATGTAAATCATGCTCAAATATGAAATCTAGTGACATAAAACTTGCATGTGGGCTAAAGTTCTACTCAATTAGATACATATAAATTTTAAATTTATGACAATACTATCAAACCATATACATCTCTTAACTCCTGTGGGTAGATTAAGAAACAAGATTCGATATATCATCCTAACTAGTCATACAAATACATACAACAAGATTCCTGTGGGTAAGTCTCATTATATTACATACGACTAATCACAAATAATGTCAAGTTTCCACATGTGATTCCAAAATAAAATTTCAATTAATTAGAGGTGATGTGGCTACTCTCTAACTAATAAAATTTTGAATCACTTGACATTAAACCTTTTAGTCTATATACTCAACTCTATGTATATAGAAAAACTTATATAAGATCAATTAGCCTAACTCCATAATAACTCGCATAATTAATAACTCCGTATATGACAGTTGTGACACCCATAAAATAAACGATAAATAAAGGCGTAAATTCTACGGAAAAACTGGTAGGATATGTTTGTAATTGGTTCAACTAGCCAAAAACCTGTAATTTCAAAAAAATTTCTAAACCAATCACAACATTTCCAACATTCCCAAGAGGCGGGTGCCAAAACCTGCAATGTTAACGAACTAATTACATGCCATAGCTAACGATAAGAAAATGTAATGATACAAACCCAAAATAGAAAAAGGGAGACATATGTCCCTTCAAATTATATACAAAACCAAAAGTTAAAAGGTTTACTATAAGAATAGCCAAAACTAGGTCCAAGGTTCCTTATGCTCACTAGCTCGTCTGTGACCCCAACAAAGCATCAACAACTTTGTCAATCGCATTTTATACAAACACGAAAGCCACAATTCGGTGGGGGGAGTAACCCGAGTCCTCCCGACCACGAATCGTCAAAATTAATGTAACATGTAATGTAACATGTAAACAATATGATAAACAATGTAATTATCATGTAATCTAACCTATGACCCCTAAATTGACCAAACTAAACTATCATGTGAATCATATAATTCAAATAGTAATCCAAACTTTATCAATCAGAATCGCTTACATCTCACCTATTACGAGTTCATAAAGTCACCATACAAGAAAGGGCAATATATCAAAGACAGGCATAAGTTCTTAGCACCGTCAATAGTCACTCAGAACTCGAGTCTATACCACGAGGTAGGGAAGGTAATCGAACCGGTATCTTGGCTCGGCGGTTAATATTAATAAAACATGGCCAAGACACAACACAACCCTAGCCTAAAATCTGCACAGACCTAGACATGCGGATACACACCACCGCACCCAGGACCCACAATTTTTCTAAAACAAAGTGAGTACCCTAAGGAGTCCACCAAAGGGTTGGCTAGTACTTAAGTTGACCACTTACTAACAAAATAAGTAACGAGGTCATGCCCCAACTTGGATATAAATCCACTAGTCAGGAACACAAAGGCTATCAAGCGGTGAACATATACTCGTCAAAGACTATAAAGACCTATCTATGATGAAGGCCGAAATACTCACCTAGGACCTAGTCCCAGCTAGTCCCACCTTGAATACTTTAGCCCACACCACACAAGACAAGTAAGACACCCACTTAACCATAAGAGGACAAAAGTCCAACTTACCAACCTAAATGCTAACATTCTATCATGTGAAAGGCTATATAAATGTCTATTCAAATGAGATAATCCAACAATGTCCTCAATAAGAATTCAATACTAATTTCCAATTCTAACAATATTAACCATGTTAAAGGCTTCAGGGAATCTAGGGCCGTTTCTACAATATAAGAAGCTACTTAAATCAACTAATTACACATGTGAAATAAAAATATAATAAATGGCCCAAAACAAGAAAAAGGCCGATTATCTAATTCATTCAACCGAATTTTTACCCGCAACCCCTGACCCTGCGGACAGTACGGGTTAAATTGCGGTGACCAATCACTCAATTAAGCGACATCGCATCGATCAAAGGGACTAAGGCTCGGTTTTCGGCAAGACAATCAACAAAACATTACAATTATCGCTATATAATTCATTCTGAGCCTAATCTTTACAATTTCATTTTCTAACCTATACTAACATGTGCAACTACCAAAATAAATATAATTTTTTACCTTTAACATAATTTTTATTACTAATTTGATTTAATTCAAAAGTTTACCCATACATTACTTATTCTAATTATCTCATTAATGAACCTAAAATGACGAACAATGCATGGAAAACGCTGAAACAAGCAACGGGCCGACCCGGGCCAGCCATGGGCCAGCCGTGGGCCTGCCGGGCTGCTCTTGCCGGACTCTTGCCGCCCCCTACACCTCTCTTTTTCCATTTTTGTTCATTATAACATCGTCGAACACTAATTAATCGTTCCCAATTCAACTTTGTTAACTTAAACTAACAAAAGGCATAAATTAAGCATGCATGCATCAAATTTTAACATGTGAAAATTTCTACTCAAACCAAAAATCACAAAACATCCAAAAACAACAAAGCATGTGACGATCTTTCGTCGAGTAACTCGAAATATGTTACCTTAAGCTAGAAAAAGAGCAATTAGCACCTTAAACCCAAACCCTAACAAGCACTAGCCGCTATCCTCGACAATATACGAGTCCCCAAACTCGTCCTCCAATTCTTCACCTAAATAAACAATAGAAACACACAAATAAGCACAAATACCGAAATTTACCCAAAATTCGTCTTAAAACAATTTCAAGAAAACTGAAATTAAAACATACAAGGTTGTAGATCTCGACGAGGGGATTCCGGAAATGTAAATTTCGTGAAAATCCGAGTAGAAATGAGGGAGATGTGACGATATTAGCTTGGAATTGTATATGAAAATGGTGTTTTGATAAATTTGGGAAATGTTAGAGGATGAAGAACAAGAAAACCAGAAAAATGAAGGGGAAGGGGGACTGGTCCGCGGGAAAGGAGAGAAAGAAAGGAAAGAGCGGGTTTGAGTCGGGATTTTTCGAGTCGGTTTTGACTCATTTCGATAATAATTAAAACCGTAAGTCAAATGCAAATTCCGACAAGACCAAAGTTCTTAAACACGAGATTACAAGAAAATTGAGTATTCATACGACCCATTTCCAAATTCGTTTACCCAATGTTCAAAAGAATTGTCATTTTCCCCCCGATACGCCCTTATTTCGAAATAAAAAGTTTTACACGGTTTAAACTATTTTTAAACATTTCGAAACTATCAAAATAAATACTTTTCTTCAAAATATAATAAAATTATATTTCTTTGAATTATTTTTACTTTAAATACTTAAATATCAACTTTTATTTGATTAATAAATTATTTTCGAAATATATTAACGGTCCGAAATTACGGGGCGTTACAACAGTAACCAAACAATATGGAATAATAAAGTTAATAATCATAGCGTGGAAAAACGGAGCACAAGGAAAACAAAACCAGGAAAGTATGCATGACTTATGGACAAAAGGGCACTACAACCAACAAGTGCATCTCCAAAGTTAACATATGCATAACAAGAAATCAAAGTGAAACCACGGGGTATTGATGGCCAGATAATGACGACTAGCCGAGGGATTCAAAGACAATCAATTGAATGTTTAATTTATGCACTCCCAAATTAGGACCCAATAATCAAGTCAATATACATATTATATACTCGCATGTCGCATAAATTAAAATTCTAACCAGGCAAATTCATAGAATACGGAATATTTCACGCGACAATGAATATTTTAATTAAGCAAGGCAGAGGCGATTATTCGCTCTGATACCAACTGTAAGTTTTATAGTCTAAAATAACATGTTCTAGTCTCATAATGAACATGTATAAACTGAATGCGGAAGCGATAAAGAGATCGATTACTTACCTCCAGCCATTACTTGAAATATTTAATCCGTCTTAATAAATAACCCAATTCCTTATGCCCCAAATCTGACTTGGCTTCCAAACCCTCAACCTCACAATTTAGATGGTGTATTTTCTTAATGAGGTAGACTTGGTGAACCCTAATCAGAATAAATATGTTCCCCTTATATAGACTATTACCATCAAAGAGTCAACTGAACAGTTTCCTAAATTGTGGATGGTAAGTTATGGGAGATAATAGTGGAAACAGAATCCTTGGCAAATTCCACCATACAATGGACCAACTTAATTTCCATAAAATAACTTAATTAAATATTAATAAAATACTTATTTATTTTATGGAATATCTTACATCTCATACCCAAGGGGGGAGGTGGGTATGAGATTGATACTCATGGGTATTAAAAACTAAAACAAAAACCATGAAAAAAAAACTTAAATGGAACATTTTAAATGAATTTTTTTTACATTTATTTAATCAAATCTTCATTTTTATGATTTTTCAATATCAAAAATAATTATTTTTATGTTGTATTTTAGATTTTTTTAAACTTTGATGAAGTTCAACTCCATTCCACCCAAAATTGAAACAAACACATGGTATGAGGAATCAAGTTCCAAACTCATACCACCCGGGTATGATTCCTGATTCCAAACCCATACCCACGCGCGAACCAAACGTTTCATAAAAGAACCAGGTTTATTGAGTTACAATCAAATTGAAGACACCAAACCCCATAATAATTAAATAGTGACCATTAAAATGTGATTTTAGAGCCTTATTCATCATTAGTGATTTACTTACAACTGATTCTTGCATATAAAGATGAAGATGGAGCAGTAACTTGAAGATGAAGACTAAGGAGTTTTGGATCTAGATTATTGATAAAAATAAATATTCTTTTTGGAGGGTTTTTTTTTGCCATTGTTTTTGTAGTCATTGTATTGATGAAGATGATAAAGAGGAGGAATGAGTAAATTGGAGGAGAGATGAGGAAATGTCTGAAAATATGAGAGGTAAATGTGAGGGTAGTACAATTTTTTTGAAAAAATCCCAATATATAGTCATGTCAACCATAAAGATATCAAATCCTCTACACATTTGCATGCTACCGCCGTCTACTATACACTAGCTTATTTTTTAATTAATTACACTTCCCAGCCCCTTTATAGCTACTTGACCCATATTGCACAATGGGATAGTCTTAGACTTAGTCTTAAGCAAGACTAATTGTTGTTTTTTTGTCTTTATTAGCTTTTTATCTATGTAACTTTATTTTGCTTTTTGGTCTTTACTTGCTTTAAAATATGAGAAAATTTGATTTGCTTTTTGGTCTTTATTAACTTTAAAATATGAGAAAAATAGTTTGGATGCCCGTGCGTTGCAACGGGGTAATTAACTTAGTTAAAAAAATTTGGTTATAAGGTCTTAATATTTACATCTTATCTCTAATCATTTATTTAGATATGATCAAAAGTCAAAAAAATCTTATTTAAGAGACGCAAAAGATGTTAGGTTGCTACCTAAGTTCCAAGGATGCCTCATATTTATAATCATAAGACCACTACATCGTATGTTAATTTTTCGATGTGGGACAATTCTATTATTTTTATATAATCCTACATTATTTTCCAATGTGGGACATATAACATACTAAGAAGTACACAATTTTATATATGTACAAATTATATGAAATCTATACGCTAATGATATCATTTTTACCACGAATCAAATTATGTTATTTTCATAATTTTCTTAATGATATTTTTTTGCCAAATGAAATTTAATATTTTTTATATAAAAATTAGAAACATCACTTGAATATAATATAGGAAATAAATTTTATAATAATTAAAAGATTCTCCGCTTTATTTTTTACATAAAAAAATATTATTTATAATACTTTCCTAAATTAATTTTTAAGATCACCCCACTTATGATAATTTTCTGATGTGAGACAATTCAACTATTTATATGTAGTATATTTACCACACCTACATTATTTTTCAATGTGGGACAAATAACACACGAAAAAGTACACCATCTTTTTTGCACCTATTTCGATATCCAGCCCGATTTAATAATGAGAAAATGTTATACTATCTATTTATATTCATACATTTTTTTCCATTTTTTGTCATAATTAAAATATGTACAAATGATATGATTTAAATTACATTTTTTTCCTAACACGACTCTTAAGATATAATTGAGGGAGCAATAAAATGTATAAACAAATGCAAAATATTTCCTTTTCCTGGTGCGATTTTGATTAATGGTTAAAAATTATGATGTATTTTAGTTACTCAAATGTAATGAGGCATAATAATTACCTATACTTGAAAGTTAAAAATATTTAATTCTACTATTTATCAAAGTAAAAAAGCTCATTATTGATTTGTTTGTGAATTCAAGATCTTTTTATGCAACACTTGATTGTATTATAATTCATAAATTTTCTATTTTAGTGCAGAGATTATCATTATATGACACAAACAAATTTATGTATATTTAGCACCCATTTTATTTTTTAATTATGACTTTGTCTTAAATAAAGTTATTATACTATCGATTGTCTGAAAATAAACATTATAATATCACTAATATAGTAATATATAATCGCTTTTATAAATATCTACGTGATTAATATTTGTATGGTATTGTTGTAACTAAGGTTTGCCGTTAATACAAACTCTTATAAGAACTCTCTAAGATAATTTTTAAGCGATTCAAAAGATTTTGGTTTGATACCCCTAAGTTATGACTCATATTTATAATCATGTGATACCTCACCTCATGATAATCTTCTAATGTGGAACAATTCAACTATTTATATGCAGTATATTTACCACACCTACATTATTTTTCAATGTGGGACAAACAATATATTTAGAAATACACCATCTTTTTCACACCTAATTCGACATCTAACCCAGTTTAATAATAATAAGCAAATACTATATGAGTACTATTTATTAATATTCGTATAGTACTTTTTTTTTAACTTCTTATCGTAATTAAAATATGTGCAAATAATATGATACTATATTCTAATGCTAGCATTTATTTACCACGAATCTAATTATATAATTTTTCAAAAAAAAAAATTATGTTACTTTTTTGCTAAATGAGATGTATAAGTTTTTATATAAAAATTATAAACATCACTTGGACATAATATAAAAAATATATATATCATATCGTGGAGTTAATGATATAAACTCCTAAGAGCTCTCCAAGACAATGCTTAAGAGACTCAGAAGGTTTTGGGTTGGTATTTAGGTTCTAAGGATGCTTTCTATTTATAATTATATGATCACCCACCTTATGCTAAACTTTCGATGTGAGACAATTCTATTATTTATACGTAATATATTCGCCACACCAACATATTTTTCAATGTGGGACAAATAACATACTTAGAAATACACCATCTTTTTCGCACATAATTCGACATCTAACCCAGGTTAATAATAATGAGCAAATACTATACTCCCTCGATTCAAGACCAAATACAACATTCCTTTTTTTACATTATTCATGAACGAATAGAATCTTTACGATTCCTTGCAATATGTAAGACAAAATATGGTCATGTAGGATCTTATTTGATTCACTTATAAAGTACAATGAGGATATCAAACTTTAAATTTTTTATAATGTAAACTTAAGGATATTTACGTTGTAATTTGTGTCTTGGCAAGTGTGTAAATGAAAATGTTGTATTTGGTCTTGAATGGAGGGAGTACTATTTATTAATATGCGCACGTTTTTTTTTATAATACTAATGAGATGTATAAGTTTTTATATAAAGATTATAAACATCACTTGAATATAATACATAATATAGAAAAAATATGTATATATCATACTGTGAAGATAATGATATAAACTTTTAAGAGTTCTCCAAAACAATACTTAAGAGACTCAAAAGGTTTTTGGTTGGTATATAGGTTCCAATGATGACTTCTATTTATAATCATAGGATCACCCACCTTATGTTAATCTTTCGATGTGGGACAATTATATAATTTATACGTATTATAATCACCACACTAACATTGTTTTTCAATGTGGGACATATAACATATTAAAAAAAGTAGACCATCTTTAATACTCGTATGTGCAAATCATATGAAATCTATACTCTAATGAAAGCATTTTTTACCACAAATTTAATTATATTATTTTCATAATTTTTATAACAACATTTTTTTGCCAGATGAAATGTCAAAGTTTTTATATAAAAATTAGAAACTTCTCACGAATATAAAATAGGAAATATAGATATTATAATAATTAAAAGATTCTCCACTTTATTTTTTGTATGGAAAATATTATTTATGAAACTTTCCTAAATTAATTTTTGATGATGTGGACGCTCTAGAATCGCTCGAAAAAACTCACTTTTATATATATACTAGATTTAATGCACGTGCGATGCACGGGCCTTGAAATACCATCGGTTTATTTAATTTGTTTTTTTAATGCGGACAATCATACATTATACGGAGTACTAATCTTTTCGCTCTAAATCAAATTATCTATTTTTTTTCAAATTTTGACTTGTCGGGAATTATCCCACTTTTAAAAGTGAAGAGTGACCTATGTTTGAGCTTTTGAGCTTTTACAAACTATTTCCTCTGTCCCGGTCATTTGTTATCTTTTTATATTTTGGGGTGTCTTAGTCATAATTTGATAAGTAATTTGTTCATTCACACCCAACTTTGTGCCAAAACCAAAGAACAACATGACCGGGATAGAGGGAGTAATTGATTTTAACACAAATAGTAGATACAATTTAAGCGAGAATATAATATCATAACTGGTACAGAATATCTTATGTAGTCATTATGCCTTTCTATTGTAGCTAATATTGCTGAGATTCTTCAAGCATCTATACCGTATTATAGTTAGAAGTCATCTCACAATACAATACATATTCCACATCTACTACTTTAGCCAAATAGAAAACTCTTTCATGATCAATTTTAATTACAATAGGATTCAAACTACATAGTATTAGCGTGTGTATAATGATTTTTAGCAGTCTAAACTCCAATATGAGATCTTTTTTTGGTTTTTCTTCCCTTTATAATTTTTTATTGTGAACTCGATTTTATACTCCGTACCATAGAAGTTATGATTACCTTTTGGGGGTAAATACATGTGTAATTTTCTAAGCTTTTTAAAAGTTTATTACTCAATGAATCGCATTAGAAGTGTTGAACTATAGTACATCGTCCTTTTGAATTATTACTTGGTTACCAAGACATATCCTATAATTATTTACCATTGAGAGAGCGTAATTAGGTATAAATGCCCCAATAAAAATTTTTATACGGTTTTCTATCCTATGATCATTGGGCACAATAAATAGACTTGTATAGAATAAAACTCGAGTTTTATAATGTGTTTACTTGAGCTTAAATCTACAGATCACGAACTTTATTTGAAAGAATCCGAGCTCAAAAATAATATATACGAGCTCAATTAGATTTCAATTTTTAACATTAAAAAATTTAAATATAAATAAAAAATTATAGGAACTCGAAAAACATACACATAAGCTCGGTTAAATTGGTTATGGTTGTGCATTGGGCACGGGATAATTAGGATATAATCCTCCTATCATAACAAAGTCTGAGATAAGCTGTATTATCCTACACTAAAATACCATAATACCCTTTGTTTTAACTTTGTTTTTCCAAGTTGATGTTTCTGCTGTTTGCCCTTTCGCCATTATTGTTAAGTTCATTCCCCTTCATTTTTATTCTCATTAAGAAATTAATGTACAACACAAATTTGGGTTATGCATAGTGTCACGGTCCGCTACTTTTGCCGGACCGTGGCGCGCACCTTTGCCCCTTCTCTAGGCACGATGCAAGCGACAAGGCTCTTCGTACTAGTGAGGGATCGCCCACTAGCACGATACTCGGGTCTCGGGGGTGTGTGTCGGGAATCCTAGTCACGATTATCAAGTCCGACACACGAAAGCAATAAAAGTAAGCAATACGATTATTGAAAGCAAGCAACAAGCAACAACAAGCTTTTGGATGAGAAGCGGTTTTTCATTGACTAGCACCTCTCAAAGAGGGAAATTTGATTATTTGGTCCTGGTAGCAGGATACATTGAATTTACAAGTTTAGTTCAGAATAGCGATATACCTATTTATGGAAACCTATTCTAAAACTACTAAGAAAATACTTACTACAAATGTACAAGGAAAATGAAATTACATAAGCATAAAATAAATCTAAGGGCTCAAGTGTGCGGATCGTCACACTCTCCCCCACCTAATCTGTTGCCGCCCTCGGCAACACAAAAAATCTTGAACGGTGCTTCAGTGAGACATCCTCGGTGAGCTCGATTGTCCATGCGGTGTTGGGGATTGGCTTGTACAACTCGGCTTGAATGTGCGCTTCGTCCCAAACAATGACTGGCCTCTTCGTCCCCTCAAGGATAGGCTGGAGTTCCTTGACATAGAAGCTGCCGAACGTCATGTTCTCCAAGTTCACCACGTGCTCCTTGTCTCTCGGGAACGCCCACTTTGCCGCGGCTTGAAAAGTGCTCTCTCGGGCTTTCTCCAAGTACTGGCCCCAACGGACCTTCGTCTTGTCTCTCGTCACTTCAGCACCTGCATTCAAGGGAATGTGAGATCTCCAGGACGCCGAATCAGCATTTCGGCGCGGCCCCGATGGTACGAGGCCTTCTCTCTTGGGTCGACCGACCGCAAACCAGGACGTCGATTCAACACATCGACGCGGCCCCCTGATGGTACGAGGCCTTATCTCTTGGGTCGATCGACCCCATGAGACCAGGACGTCGATTCAAGACATCGACGCGGCCCCCGATGGTACGAGGCCTACTTCTTTGGGCATCTCGCCCTCATTGTCTACTCCTCGGTGAGGGGGTAGACTCTTCTTTCGTCCCCAGGCCACTTAGCATCGTAGTTAGCCTGGGTCTTGTTCGCCCTCGGCTCCACCGAACCTTTAGGCATTCTCCAAGGTCGCATCCCTTGTTTCGGCATCGGTATCACCCTCATAGCCGAAATTCGATGCTGCCCCTTGTCTTCGTCGCCATCTACCGTATTCACTACGATAGACCCCATTAGTAGCATCGATCCGTCACTCGGTTTCAATACCACCAATGCTTTTCGAAAGAAGCGCATCCCGAGTACTAACTTGAAGTCATCCAGCGGAACGGTGGTGAAGTCGAGCTCCCCTGCCCACTCACCCACTTGGACCGCGACCTTCTTAGCCACTCCTTGGACGCGCCTCATTTTCCCATTGACCGGCTTCAGCACCAGGTTTGTTAGCATCCCGTAACTAGCCCCAACCGATCGCTTCCTCTTTCGTAACAAAGTTGTGGGAGGCGCCCGAGTCGATCAAGGCTCGTGCTTGCTTCCCATTCACCATCAAGTCCACGTACATGAGCCCGTTGGATTTCTTGGCGGAGGAATCTTCGTATTTCCCCATCGCGCTGATCCGTTGAAGTGAGCCCATCCGTGGTTGGTCTTCACCATCACTCGAGTCTTCGTTACACTCTTGGTGATAGTTGGCCAACGCCCCATCAAGATGTTCTTGAGCCCCTTTCGGCATCTTCTTGAACATGGCATTGAACTCCGCTTGGTTCGGACAATCGGCCATCTTGTGAGGACCCTTGCACACAAAACACGCGAACGGTCTCTTCGTTGTGGAAGCAGTAGAGTTTCCCACCTTAGAAGACGAGCTTGAGGGCGAGTTTGTAGTGCTCGCCGATTGGGCTTGACTTCCTTGTGAGCGGAACCGACTGTTCCCAACTGAAATGGCGCTGCTTTGTGGCCTTTGTCCATTGTGCCCACTTTGTGATGCACCCATATTCCCCGTTGGTGCCACAACTCTTGGTGCCTCTCGCTCTCCGTGAAAGTCGAGTAGGCGCTCCGCGGCCGAAATGGCCGAGACACGAGTTTTGGGATTCTCGCCTCATGACCTCTTGTTGTGCCCACCTCTTCAACCCGTCAATGAACTCGAATGTCCTATCCGTCTCGGACATTTCGCTAATCTCGAGCATGCACGCTGAGAATTCCCTCACATATTCCCGGATTGATTTGGTGTGCTTGATTTCCTTCAACTTCTTCCGAGCAACAAACTCCGTGTTCTCGGGGTAGAAGTGATCCTTCAAGATCCTCTTGAAGTCGGCCCACGATGTCACCGTAATCGTGCCCGCATCGATTTCCTTGTACCTAGCCCTCCACCACATCTTGGCATCGTCGACTAGATACATGCTTGCCGTGACAACTTCCGCGTCTTCGTCGAGCCCACTTACTCGGAAGTATTGCTCCATATCGAAGATAAAGTTATCCACCGCTTTCGAATCCCTCGCCCCATCGTAGGCACGAGGTGGAGGGGCCTTCACCTTATGGCTCCCCACAGATTTCCCGTCATTGGCCACCGCTTTCACGAGCGTGGCACACGTGTTCTCTAACATCTCAACCTTCCGATGCAGATGATTGATCTCTTCCTCCCGATCGTCGGGGATCGCACCACTGATCGCTTGGATGCGGGTATCCATCCCGTCTACCTTCATCTCAAGGTCACAAACCGTCTTTTGCAACTCCTCGAGGCTCGCAGCCATCCGCATAACGATGTCCTCGAGTTTGGGAAGCTTGACGTCGATTGCGTCCTCTAAGGCATCCACTCGGTCCTCGATTGTTTCGCCCATTTTCTCGATCTCGATAAACAAATGCGGCTCGCAGACGCCCGTCCGAAGACCGGGCTCTGATACCAAATGTCACGGTCCGCTACTTTTGCCGGACCGTGGCGCGCACCTTTGCCCCTTCTCTAGGCACGATGCAAGCGACAAGGCTCTTCGTACTAGTGAGGGATCGCCCACTAGCACGATACTCGGGTCTCGGGGGTGTGTGTCGGGAATCCTAGTCACGATTATCAAGTCCGACACACGAAAGCAATAAAAGTAAGCAATACGATTATTGAAAGCAAGCAACAAGCAACAACAAGCTTTTGGATGAGAAGCGGTTTTTCATTGACTAGCACCTCTCAAAGAGGGAAATTTGATTATTTGGTCCTGGTAGCAGGATACATTGAATTTACAAGTTTAGTTCAGAATAGCGATATACCTATTTATGGAAACCTATTCTAAAACTACTAAGAAAATACTTACTACAAATGTACAAGGAAAATGAAATTACATAAGCATAAAATAAATCTAAGGGCTCAAGTGTGCGGATCGTCACACATAGCATATTATAACTATATATTATTTGTCCGACATCGTGGAGACGGAAAACCGCCAATAACATTGACAATAAATTCGCCATTACTATTATTTTATCACCGTGCATTTTCTTCCCAATAAGCCATTCGTCACTTACCCCGTAATAGTTCTCATCGCTATTCCAATAACGTAGATATCGATTTGTATACCATCGTGGAGCCAAGATCCTAAATTATCCTCCTTAGCTTGCTTCCAGTAATTTGCTCTTTGGGCTCCAAGTTTGCTGCTCTATAGCCTTCAAGGTATTTCTATGCTCTCTCCAAAGCTATCTCCATGAAAGATTTTGTTTCTATCATTCCACAACTCTCATGCTACCATTATAATTTTACAAATAATAAGCATCTCGTCTTGTCCTTCTAAGACCCTCGTTGTCCAATCTATCATCCGCTAGCATACTTCTCACTTCTCCTCAACCCCTACACCAACAGCTGCCCAAATATCACGGGCCAGAGGGTAATGGATTAGTGCATGTGCGTCCGTCTCGACCACTCTCCCATACCGACAGCAGGTTGGGTCGATATCAGGTACCCGCTTCTGATTGCTCCACTGGGCAACGCTTCATTACACACTAAAATAATACACTCTAAAATTAAAAATATCTATTCGGAACAAAGAAATATCATTATACATCTATGAAAATTCCATCATAAAAAGATCTCACACGTCGAAACTTCGGATGTTTTAGGAGCATATAAGCATATATAGATTTCAAAGAGGAAAAAAGATTAAGTAATACTCTGTATACATATACAATATTTTGAGAATTCTAGAAAGTTACCAAATATTGGACTCTTTGATAATTGATAATACTCGAAAAGTCATCACCGCTATGTTTTTATTCAACTCGGTGCATAACTCGGAAAATACTCGATGCATAACCTACATAAGTCACGAAAGAATTACTTATTGATGTGTGAATTTAAAGAAAGATCACTATGAAAACTATGAAACCATGTAAAGGAAAACATGTTTTGGTAAATATCAAACTAAAAAGTATTCCTCCATCGTGGGTATGACCACCATCATATCATCAACCATAACATCTTCTCCATCCATGCTCTTATCATCGTGTGTTGATCTCAACTGTACTTTCCTACAAAAAATGTTATCAAAGTTGTTAGTTTACTTTTGTTGTCTTATGGTCAATACTTATGTGTACGACTATAAACACAAAACCGAGGACGATTAAAACCGCTACGAAGATCATCTATCTTATTATACTCTTGTTGTCTTACAGTCAATTATTGATAAACTGCACATGAAAAAAGAAAACTTCAAATAAAAAAGCATGGTAAAACAAAGGACATAACTCAAAATAACGTTAACGTAAAACTTGAGGATGATGAGAGGCATAGGAACTCAGGAGCATATATAATAGCATTGGTGCGATGTATTTAAGCCACCATCAAATTCTAGTGCTCATGCATCTTAGGTTTTACGGTTATAGTTTATTAGGTATTCATTGTCTATCCAATTCTACTATTTATCAATTTTTATCTTATATCAAATTCACATAATAATATCTATCTATTAGTAATTTAATAATATTAGTCATTTGTAAAAGTTGGACTCTCTGTAATCGCTCGAAAAAAGCTTCCTTTATTAATATAGATAGATATATAGATTTAATGATTTGCACTTTTTCATTACCTAATTTTATCTATGTAACTTTATTTTGCTTTTTGGACTTTACTAGCTTTAAAATATGAGAAAATTTGATGATATGCACTTTTTTCATTCCTTATATATTTATCTATGTAAGATGTGCTTTTATTTCCAGTATTCTATAGAAATATACGTAGTCCTTTGCGATATTTAATCATGTATGTATGTCGATAAAAGAGAGCAAATACGTAACTAAGCACAAATAATATTAGAATTACGGCAAAAAAAATTGTGCCACCCCAAACCAAAATTCCTGCATCCACCCCTTCGGATAAGAACGACAATCAATTATTTAAAAAAGTTAAAAAAAATGACTGGGACGAGGAGTAATGAAGTCGGACTTACATAGGTGTGGATGGACTGTAATTAGCCAATGCGGAAGCCCGAATCAGATAAAATTGACATTCGGATTTTACTCAGCACAACTGTCAACGTTTTGAGCCCACCAATTGAAAGAGAAAACAAGCTCTCTCGTTAATGTTTTGGGGGTTTTAAATTGACGTGTAAAAAATTATTCTTTTAGATATTAAAATGTGGCTGCTGGGATTCGAGCCCAGGTCTCCACGGCCACAACGTGGAATTCTAACCACTAAACTAAAGCCACTTTGGTGTTTAATTGCCGCTGGATATTATGTTTGTAGTAATATTCAGAAATCGCAAGTCATTTCTAATTTAAGTACAAGGATTTAAACAAAATTCAAATAGCATAGCGATATGATATAATCCGTATTTGATTATGGATAAATGATGTGCATGTGGTTTTACATTTTCGACCCTTATGCGAATATAATTTTAGACAGGGTTAAATGTTAATTTGTTATGGATAGGAGTGAACGAGTTTAGGCCCGAAAATTGAATTGAACCGAAGGTTTCATTAGAGTTAGCATAATGCCACGACAACTTCGGATAATCCACTGGAATTTGCAAACAATCTGTCTATTTTGCCCTTTGTTGAACCCCTAACATTTGCACATGTTGTAGCTATACAAACAGCCACTCTTGCTTGTGACGGGCTCAGGGACGAAGCTAGGGTGAAATTAAGACCTGGGCCGATTTCGACTTTTTATATACAAGGACTTTTTTATTAGATAACTTAAGAAACATACAAATTAATATGTATTTTCACGTAATTATTAAATTATACATTGATTTTTTAAACGGACTTACTCCATATTTTATATATAAAGCGTTTTTTATCGATCTAAACGATGAAACAAATCTAAAATATAAATGATAATAAAACTATTTTAAGACGGTACACTATTATAAACTAAGGTGAAACGAAA
This sequence comes from Silene latifolia, assembly GCF_048544455.1. Taxonomy (NCBI): domain Eukaryota; kingdom Viridiplantae; phylum Streptophyta; class Magnoliopsida; order Caryophyllales; family Caryophyllaceae; genus Silene; species Silene latifolia. Next base: position 22,010,244 of record NC_133530.1, on the reverse strand, counting down.
GACATAAAACAATCACTATTACAGTAATGGTAAAATTGTTAACTAAATTAGGACCATTCATGATGATAAAAATGGTTCCCTTAGTTATAGAAAGAAATCCGAGTTAACGTTTAAAATATAATATTTCAATTCGTCGAGACGGTGAGTATATTCGATGCTAAATAAGAAAACTTTTTTTTTAAAAAAAAAAAAAAAAAACCTGAAAACTAGCGTTTGCATGAGTCGAACACGAGACTTTGTAGAGGTCTCTCTAATTTTGTGAGGTGTTTACCAGTGTGCTACAACAATTTATTGATACAATTATTGCCATTTAGTATACTTATCCTTGAAAAGTTCACCCGGGCCGTGGCCCATCCGGCCAAGGCTGAGCTTCGTCTCTGGACGGGCTAATCTCGTCACAAGCTTGTGACCTCTCACAAAAAGGGAGAGGGAGACAAGGTGGGACACCCCCATGTGCTTCCCCACTCACTTCTCGATCATGGACATTTTTTGAGAGGAAACGGCATCCGTCACAAGTTTGTGACGGATACCGCCGTCACAAATGAGAATTTGGGCTATACAAAAGGGTATTTTAGTCAATGACTTGAAATTTCAGTCTGGCAATATCACTTCCCTTTCATCTAGGTCTGGCCCATGATCCTCATTTTTTGAGATGGGTCCTGCTATACGTCGTCGACATTTTACTAATTATCGTCGACAATTAATGTAAATTTCCAAGTTTGCCCTCCATTACATAACTCCATATCCGTGTCACTGAAATGCAATTTCCGTCTCCGTCTCACTAAAATGCAATTTCCGTCTCACTAAAACACAAGTCACCGTCTCACTAAAATATTTGAAACAAAAAAAAAAGTTGGTTTTTCAGAAGAAAAAAAAAAAGACCGGTATTTGTAATTAACAACATGAACGGGAACGATTTTTACAACGATTCCAACAATGAAGCTAGTAACGAGGTGAGTTTACGATTTTGTTTTGTCAAAAATTTATGTTTTATTATCGATTGAATCCCGAATTAGGATAGATGTCTTGATTGTAGACAGAATTATGCTAGAATTTGTGACGGATTTATTTGAAAATGCAATTGAAAAAAAAAAAAAAAAAAACTGAATCGGGCGGGGGACGAAGAGATTTTTCGTCCAGACCAGGTATTGGACGAAAAATTCTTTCGTCCAATATGGGCCTTGGACGAAAGAATTTTTCGTCCAATACCAGGCCTGGACGAAAAAGTCTTTCGTCCAAGGCCCAATTCGTGTATTTTTTTTTTCTTTTTTTTTTTTGTTTCCGACTCGTTTTATATAAAACATTTAAAATAATTAATTTCCGTCTTTGTATTATATTTCTTTTATTTTTTATTTTTTTCGACAATTCAAATAATTAATTACCGTCTTTATATTATATTTTATCTTTAATATTTCGGACTCGTTTTGTATAAAACAATTAAAATAATTAATTATCGTCTTTGTATTATTTTTATTTTATTTTTTATTTATTCCGACTCGTTCCGTAGGAAATAATTAATTATTAACTAATTTATCGAAATGCGTGCGCAGGTGATTAACGATGGAGATGGTATTGATTACTCAGATCATTTTACGACTACCTTGTTCTTTGCATCAAGTATAGAAGCGTTTAATTGGGCATATGAGATCGGACTCCGACTCGGGTTTGGTATAAAAAGAGCAAGCAACAAGAGAGTTGGTCGTAACACGAATTTGAGACAAGATTATTTTGTTTGTCGGATGGGTGGAAAAGGTCCCGTAAATAAGGATGCCGATTCTTTAATGAGGGGTAACACGGCCACCGCGTGGTGCAAATGCAAATTTTCAATGAAAGTTATTGAATTAGAAGAGAATAAGTGGAAGCTTGTGATGAGATCCGGGTTTCATAATCATGCTTTAACGTTGTATTGTGACGGCGACAGATACTTTGCAAAGTTTGATGAAGAGGAGTTGGCTTATATCGATGCCCAAGTTAGAGCTCATGTTAGACCGGCAATTATTAGTACGGGTTTGCATCAGCGGAATCCGGAAAAGTCAAGACCTAATCGGCGACAAATCTACAATCGTTCTCAGAAAGTAAGGGCCGAGGAAAGAGATGGGAAAAACACGGCACAACAGATGTCAGCACTTGCGGTTCAGCATAAGTACGTTCATTATTGGGTCACTGATCAGGAGACTGATGAGCTAACCCACGTGTTCATGGCTCATCCAGAAGCCGTTAAGATGTTTCGATCATACTATTATGTGGTATTGATCGATTCCACGTACAAGACAAATTTATACCGTCTTCCACTTGTTGAGATGGTTGGAGTCACACCCATCGGGAAGAGCTTTGTCATCGCGTATGCTCTTGTGACGCATGAGTCCGAGGATGGATATTTGTGGGTCTTACGCAAACTGAAGGCCCTTCTCAATGATGTCGTTCAATCTAATGCTATTGTTACTGATTGCGAGGCAGGTTTGTTGAACGCGATTCCCATTGTTTTTCCGGATTCGTCTCACTTGCTATGTCTTTGGCATATATATTCTAACGTGGAGACGAAAGCACTTGATATCACGGGTCAGGATAGTTGGGCTAAGCACATAACTTGTGACTTGTTTGAAGCGGTTGTCGAGGCGGAGACCGAAGATAAGTTTAATGTGGCGTGGGGCAATTTGGCAAGGCAATGGGCGGGAGTGGCGGCTTATATTTGAGAGGCAATGGTTCCCGCACTTGGAAAAATGGGCCAAGTATAGAATGAATAAGATAACTCATTTTGAGAATACTTCTACATCCCGGGTTGAGGCGGCTCATGCGAATTTGAAGAGATGGTTGAATAGCGCGAAACTGGCCGTTGATAGCATCTGGATTCGGTTTCATTCTTTGATGGAAACGCAACATGTTGAGATCCGACACTCGTTGGAGTTATCTAGATCGAGGCGGTTGACGGGGATTCAGCGATTATTTTCCAAACTTTCTTTAAAAATATCAAAGAATGCCATCAGTGAATTGCGTGAAGAATTCAAAAGAGGTGCCAAGATGACGGAAGATGCCTTGATTATCGACTGCGGTTGTGTAATGGCTACTACACTTGGGTTGTTATGTGCTTGTTCACTTCATCGCATTGCTAGAAACGGATCTCGGGTCCCTGTTGATGTGTTACATGCATTTTGGAGGAAGTTGGAGTACGATGGTTCGGAGGCAATGCCGGTTTGTGACGATGATCGATTGGAGGAGTTATTCGATGAAATTCGGAATGCAGATCCGAGTATGAGATCATCCATGTTCGATGTCCTTTACTCTCAGATACATCCGGAAGAGGAGGATGTTAACGAGCCTCGGGTGAACGAGAACCCTAGAGGACGTCCGAGTAGGGGAACTCGTAGAGAGCCGTCCGCCGTTGAGCATGCACGAGTTCGGGTTCGAGTAGGCAGTGCTACGCCCCAAAGAAACGCGTCTTCCCAACGTACTCCGTCTAGTACCCCCCGTTCTACTCCGACGGTTTCTGTTACTCCGTCGTCTACTCCCCGTTCTACTCCGACGGTTCGTTTTACTCCGTATAGTACCCCCGATCCACTCAAACGGGCCCCGATACACCGTCTACCAATGCTACCACGAGTACGGGGAGTTTCGGCACATCGTATTGTGCACCTCTTGAGGTAGACTACACCATTGGTCATTCGAGATACTTTTCTTATCTTCACTTTTTGCCTTCCTGGTTTCACGAGTATCTAGAAGCGTGGTTTAATCCTTCCGGAGACGGTCATTGTGGTTTTCGAGTTCTCTCACATGCTGTTCGAGGTGACCAATCTCATTTCACGATGGCTAGAACAGATTTACTTAGGGAAATCTGTAGTCCCATTTACCGTGATCATATTTATGGCCCAGGGAGATTTGATACGGAGGTAGCTAGAATTACATTTATGGATCAGATACCGTGTGACTCGGGTCATTGGATGGACAGTTTCAATTTATATGGTTATGCTACGATGTACAATTGGGTGATATGTTGTATTTATTCATTTGACGATCAAGAAGGTCACCGACATTGGAATGGTAGTGAGTATTTCCAGAAATGTATGAATTTGCATCAGTTCCTATGTATTCAAGAAATTTAAGAAATTTCAGAATTTAAAACCGTAATCATCCAACATAAAAAATAGTCAACTAACATAATCATCCAACATAAAAAATGTCTTCAAAAACGTACAACATAAATGAAATAAAAAAAAAACTAGTCTCCCGACTACTGATCATCCTCTTCCTCGCTATCAGTGTACACACCATCTGATCTACGCTGAACACGATCACCGGGTGTTTGACGAGGTTCTCTATTACGTATAATCTCCCTAGCCCTCTCAACAAATGGATCGAAGTTCTTCATCATATTGCGGAAATAGGGAAGTTGTTTCTTGTCATCGACAATCTTTCCGGCTTCGGCCAACTGAAACATTACAGCACGTGCAGTCAAACAACTAAAACATTATAAACATTATCGACGAACAGTAAGAAAGTTAAACACTGTAAGTAAAATTATTACCTCAGCAGGAATATCAAAATCATCCTGTGGCGCGGGGACATCATGGTGGTCGGGATCAATGATCAACGGGTGAGAATTCCCATTATACCAAGCCTCATAATCTGGCGCCTTCTCACCCGGGAAACTAACTGGTCTTGATCTACGAGAAAGGTGAACCACGTGATTTTGCCAGCAATCCCAAAGATGATCAGTCTCCGCAACCCCGACCCTAACCTCGTACCATATCCCCGAAGCAGGACGATGCGCTACCAATCTCATAATGGGATTGGGTATTATCTGCACATACCCAAACTGTCGTAAACACCGATAAGGCTGATACGGCTCGGCAATGTCCATGAAACGAACACAACCGGCAAACAGGGTACGAGGATGATACTCCTCCTGACGCGGCCCGTACGGATCCCACCTAATGGAAGCACAAGTAAGCCCATCTAACAACCTCCGATACTCCAACAATTTCTTCGCATTTTGAGCGAAGGGACCAACGGATCTCCAAGAACATGACCGAGGCTGAGTAGGGTCAATTAACGAAGGTGGACCGGGTCTGAACATAGGAAAATACTCATAGATCCACGATTGCAACAAAGTCAAACAACCACCAATAGTCTTCACACCAGCACGTGAAGCCACACCCAACTGTTGGTACATGAAGGCTAGTACAGCGGCTCCCCAAGCATAGTGGTGTAAGATCGTATATCATACACTAAAGGAAACAACTGAGGACGTAACCTATCACCTGATTTGTCGACAAAAGTGTCGACCCCAACACCGCAACTGAAAACCCCTGAGCAAAAACAACATCACAACTAGCTGCCGTCATGTCACAAACTGCATCTACCAATATACCCCCACTCTTGTAAATAGGGGCCTTCTTACTAGGGTTTAACGACAACCTCAACTGATCTGATGAAATCCCAAAGAAGCCACAAACAAACATAAGGGGATCCGCCAACTTCCCGTCATTAGTCTCCACCTTACAACACCATCAACCCGAACACCTAAGATCTGCGCAACATCGTGAAGGAGTATGGACATCTCCCCAAAAGACATGTGAAAACTGTTGGTGTCGGGTTGCCATCTCTCAACGAAAGCAGAAATAAGGGGCATGTTAAAATGCTCGGCCATGGAATCTAATAGGTGAGAAAGACCACTACCGTCATAAATAGTCTGAACAGCCGGCGGTAGTTCCCAACAACTCAACAACCTCGTCTTACCAAACCGGTGGTAACCCGTCAAAACTAGTCGACCGACCTCATTAGGAGTCGGCCATAAGGTGTTGGCAATGTGGGCCCCAAAGCTAGGAATCATGTGGGGAAACATCGGACCACCCGGAACACGATGATCGATCAACCAAGAGACATCCTTACCCGACTTCTTCTTCTTCGGAGCCACGACACTACTAGAACTACCGTCCGTCATCCGCTGAAAACGCCCCTGCTCATTCCGTCTATGTGGCACCCTACGCACTCGCTCATCACCCGCCTCCTCCTCACCTATCACATCACCAGACCGAACCACCTCCTCCAACCGCTCCACAGTCCACGACTCGGTACTACCATCTCCAACCTGAGACTCAAACTGGAGCCCCTTTCGAGCTCGAACGTGACGGTCATTTCCTCCACCGGCCATCTATTCAAAAAATAATAAAAACGCATTGATTACTTAAATTAATAAAACAAAGAATTTATAAATATAAGTTTAAGTAAATTAAAAAATTAAAAAAAAAAAACAAAATAACCCCGGACGGGGTTTATTAGTAATAATTAATTAATATTTTACGTAAACAAAACGAGACGGAAAAAAAATATATTTACAACGACTTGATTACTTAAATTAATAAAACAAAGAATTTATAAATATAAGTTTAAGTAAATTAAAAAATAAATAAAAAAACAAAGTATCCCCGAACGGGGTTTATTAGTAATAATTAATTAATATTTTACGTAAACAAAACGAGACGGAAAAAAATAAATTTACAAAGACTTCGCCACGGACGAGAATTATTATTAATAATTTATTAGTTTTTAACACTAAAAAAAAGACGGAAAAATAAGTTTTTAAAAATTTTAAAAATAATTTAAATAATTTTACAACGAGTTCGGCACGGACGAGGTTTATTATTAATAACTAGTTTTGGAGCCCGTGAAAATCACGGGATCGTTAATAATTGACTGTGTTTAAGTGTTTAATTTGTGAATAACTTATATGGAGTAGTCCCCTCTCTCAATCATTTGTTTAATTTTAATTTAAAAACTACTCACAAATAATTAAAAAAAAAAGGTAAATAAATGAACACGACTGAGGGACCAGTATTTTAAAACAAAAGTTTAATACACTCCAAATTTTTGATTCGGGATGATACGCAAACCAAAATGTGAATAACTTGGTTGTTTTGAAGCGATGACACAATCCGTCAAATTGAATTTTCAGGTACTTTTGGTCTTATGGACAATCTTGACGCCATAGAAGTATTGGAACATGAATTTACGCTCCATTGTCGTCCCCTGTTTTCAAAGGATTTAAAAATATGAGTACAAGTTGCTACCAATAAAACAAAACATTAAAAGAATCACCCTTCCATATATGAACAAATTGCATTGAAATTTATTTTCTAATCCATATGCAGTTAAAAACCTCCTAACTTCGAAATATATAGCGTGATTACTTTTCATTCATTATCCTTTCTTTCTCTACAAAAATATAATCTTCTTATTACTTCACTTATAGTAAGTACACATATAGATATAGAATTTAAAAAAATACTCCCGTCAAAATCCTAAAACTCGTACAATATGGATAATTATGTCAGTCTCGTAAAAATATTTCTTATTGGGTATGCAAAATAATTACAAGAAGTTCAAAGCACATCCATGTTAGGATCGCATTAACATATACATACCTCCTACAATAACATCGTTAATTAAATTATCAAGTTAATTAATTGAATTGTCACCTCCAATTAAGACTATTAAATATAAATACATGAACAAAAAGAAAAGGAAAAAGAAGACACAAAATTCCAATAAAATACTCTAAATTACAGAGAGAACAAAAAAAAACTGACTTTTGTAAGGACGAGTAATGTTGGTTTGGACAACCTAGTATCAAATAAGACAATATGAATTGGTATTTTGATGAGATTTTATAGAAAGAAAATCAATGACTCTCAATTTTCTCGTTTGAGTCGCTAATGATTCTTCAATTGCCTGTTTAATTAATGGTTCTTCAATTGCCTCTTTAATTAGTGATTCTTCAATTGCTCTTTATTATTTGACCATTGCTTTGATCGGCTTAAAGATTATAGAATATGAATGGTTTTCTTCACCAACAAACATTGCAACTTGCCTCTCTATTACTTGAATGGAGATATTGTTTTTATTGTCGTTTTGGTGCATTTTAAAGTACTTGGCCCTATGTTTATCTTGCAAAGAAACGGTCGTGAACTTTTATGTGAACAACTTTAACAACTATTCCAAATAATTCCAAGGAAAGATTATATATATTTAAAATATCACATTTTGTGTTATAATAATATACTCCGTAGTAATGTAGTATATATAAGATTAGATTTGGGACAAAAAATAAGCGAGTAAAGTAAGAATCAAAACTTTATAGGTAAACTCTAATAATTATTATTAGTAGTATAAGATGAGCAAAACTAATTACACATTCATCGGAATCACGCAATAAATAGAGATTTATGCATATACGATTCTAAACATAGCTTCTTCATATACGATCATTCATCAAAAATTATAATCAAAACAATACTATTATACTTCATATTAGCCTTTCCTAATTCATGAGAAAATAAAATATAAACAAATCATTCAAAAAAAATATTTATCCAAAAAATATTGTGAGTTACAGAATAGTATATTTGATGGACAACAAAAAAATGATTTAAAGGCTTGAAAGCATTGGAATTGGGACATTGAATTGGAGAATAAGAATCAGTTTCTAGCTAATTACTATTTATGCATATTATAACACTATGATAAGATCAAATTGACATATGTGCATCGTACTTTAAAATTTTGGCTAAGCATTTTGATTTGTAACCTGTTTGACAAAATAAAAATAGAACATAAGTATTACAAAGGAGACTAAAGTGTAGGAAAGAGTGAAGGACAATAATGTAACAACATGTCAACAACTTATTAAAGATTTGCTACCATTCGATATTTCAAATACACTATTGTAGAAAAAAGAAAAACCGACAAAAATGAAAGAGTCATCCAAACCAAGAAAAAAACTCTATAAAGAAGATCCATAGCCATTATTTCGAATCTCGTGCATTGTTATGGATATGTGAGTATGTCATCCTCCTATAATATTAATACAAACATAAAAAAAAAACTAACTAATAAAAATGTAATTAATTCAAAACATAATAAAAATAAAAAGTGAATTAATTAATCTAGTTCTCTATGTATAGTTTACCTATAAAAATTTTGAATAAAGTTGAAAATTCATTCTCCTGCAATATTAATATAAACACAAAAAAATAACTAATAAGATTCTAATTAATTCAAAACATAATAAAAATAAAAAGCGAAATAATTAATTTAGTTCTTCAGCTATACCTTACCTACCAATTTTTTGAATAAAGTTGGAAATTCATTCTCCTGCAATATTAATACAAACACAAAAAATAATAACAAATTAGTACAAAATATAAGAAAAATAAAAAACGAAACAATTAGTTTAATTTTCTATGTATACTTTAGGTGCTATTTTTTTGATAAAATTAAAAATTAGGGTGAATATAATAGTTATATATATATATATATATATATATATATATATATATATATGAAAAATTCAATTACAAAATCTCTCAAAATTTTATGAATGAAAGAAAAATGAAAAATATGGTACATAAATACGGAGTATATATAGTAATGATGAAAGGAAAGTTAAAAGGTCATTTCATTAAATAAAGAAAATAATGGTTAAATAAATAAGGTAAATAAATAACAAAAATTATAAGAGAAGATCAATGGTTTACAATTTTTTTCTTTCTTTTTTGTGTTTATACCTTATATTTTTTTAAATTTTTTTACCTTATATTTTTTAATTTTCTTAAATTGGTAATCCATATCACTTTATTTTTACCATGTCACATTAAAAGTTGTCACGTCACAATTAAACTTGTCATGTCACATTTTTTAGATTAGCCTTTTAATAAAATTTTATAGACATAAATTATTATAGGTATTATAAGTTTTATAGCCATTATACAACCATAAATTCTAATATTTTAATTTTATTTTTAATTTATTTTGTGGTATTATTTAATTAGATAATTGATTCCCGAGAAACTCAAGAGGTGAATTAAATAGGAAAAAATATTAATGAAAATTATGGGTGTTAACTGTTAAGTAATATAAACAGTTTTAATCAATCTATTAACATATTATATCATAAAAATTAATTAAATAGGAAAACAATTAATTAATTTGGTGGGTGTTAAGTATTATGAAGAGTTTTAATCAATTTATTACCATGTTTAATTAAAAAAAATGAATTAAATAGGAAAAAATGTTAATAAAAATGGTGGGTGTTAAGTAATATGAAGAGTTTTAATTAATTTATTAACATGTTTTATTACAAAAATTTCAATTAAAATTTCAATTTTAATTATAAATTATAAATTTTATTAACATGTTTTATCACAAAAAATTCAAATAAAATGTCAATATTAATTATAAATTATGAATTTTTGATGTAAATTTCTAAGGGTTACATAAATTTTGGAAAACAATATATTTAATATACAAAAATCATTTAAGAATATAGATAATATTTTTTAGTATTATAGATAAGTGAATTAAATTAATTTATAGATAAATAAATTAAATTAATGTCATGTAATAATAAATTAATGTCGGTTGACGAAATGAGCGGAAAAAGGGGGATTGTCGTTGTCGGTAGGAATAGCGATGATAAGAGACAGGGTAATTGCGTATGAATGTGTGTGTGGCATTTGGGTTATGCGGCTGACGTGAGCTTCAAATGTCTGCGTGACATTTTTTATCCTACGTGGCATTGTCTACGTGGACTTAATTGGTCATTTTAGGGAAGCCTTTTAATAAAATTTTATAGATTTATTAGTTTATAATGATAACAAAACAAGACGGAAAAATAATTTTTTTAAAAAAAAAAAAAAAAACGGCCAGGCGAAGAACATTTTTCGTCAGTCAGCCCAGCACGAAAAATGTTTTTCGTTCAAGACCCATAATGGACGAAGAACATTTTAAATGCAGGCACAGGACGAAAATGTTCTTCGCCCCGCCCTGATTTCGTTTTTTTTTTTTTTGGTTTTTTTTTTCGAATTTTCCGATTGATTTTGGCATAACACGACTTAATCCGATTGAAATCAAAGCATCTATCCTAATTTCGTCTACAATAAAGGCATCTATCCTTGTTGAATGTTTGAATTCGTGACGGAAATGATGCGGTCGATACGTTTTTTTGTTGTTATTTGAGTCGGGTTTTTTTTTTCAAAATTTGGAATGTGAAAGGTAATTTTTGAATAAGAAGGAAAATATTAGGAGGAGTGTGAGGGAGGGGCAATTTTGGAAGTTCATTAAAATTGTCGACGATATTTAGTAATTTGTCGACGACCTTTAGCAGGCAGGTTTAAGATTTTGGTTTGATTCGGTCTAACACCAGTTAATATAGGTCCTTACTAAATGGACCGCATTTGATATTCTTAAATACTAATCATTATAATGTTATGAAAAAAATGAACATTTTATCATTAGAAATCAATACTTACAACTAATTACCATAAACAATAGTCTAATTATTTATTATATTTAATTTGATAAAATATAAATTTAATTCTCATATACGTAATAGTGGGAATGAAAAAATGCTTTTTCGAGCTATTTCGGTCAAAGACCGGAACATACCGTATATCTTGGATTCATTCCGGTCCAAGACCAAAAGCTTTGGGCCCGATTCAGTCCACCTAATTTTATTTTCAGTACTTCGGTCCATTTGGTCTTGTAGTGTTTGTCCGATGCTAACCCGTTAGCTATGGGTATTGGACTATTGGTGCAAATACAACAAGTTTGTTTGGTTGTCTTTCGAATTCAGGTGAACTGGAAGATTCAAAGTTGCTAAAATAAAATAGAGAATTGTTTGGTTGCCCAATCCATGAACAATGGAACACAAGACGCAAGCAAATTACAAGGATAGTTTATTGGCAGTCACGCGGTTCTAATGAAAATGTTTAATCTAATTACTCTGATTAGTCCAAAATAACAAAATGCGAAATCCAGATTAGTAGAAAGAAACACTTATAAGAGACCATACTGATTACTGACTTAGCGAACACAAAAACGAATTGGTGAACCGAAACTCAAATTGATGAAACTCTTTCATAAACAGTTTGGTCCACTGAACGCAAAAGGTATTGATGAACCAAAAGTCAAATCGATGAAACTCTTTCATAGACAGTTTGGTCCGCTGTTCAAATTTGGTAACTTGCCTATCATCCAAATACAAAAGCAAATAAACCTTAAAGTTGTTCCGTTCCTATCACAGAATAAACAGTTACCACGAGAAGACAACCAAATGGTATCGGAACACATTTAAGGAACGGAGAATATGTTATAAGACCCCGGCTTTTTATTGCACAGTTCTCTTACTTTTCTTAATCAACCTGCGGTCCAAAATCATATTCTACGACTTTCAAAGAATAGGCAAGCGCACGGAGCTGCTGATTATAAATACTCTCTAATAGAGGTGATTTGTGTAGTAGGAGACGGAACACTTCTACTGCCTCATGAGCTGGCGGATCACGTATGGAAGAATACCTCCATGATCGAAGTAAGCAAGCTCAACCTCAGTGTCAAAGCGCACGGTACAAGTGAAGGACTTTCCTGAGTCTGTAACAACTGTGACATCTTGACCAGGTCGGAGCTCACTCACTTTGGAAGGAAGGTCGATGGTGTAGCGCTCATGACCGGTGAGCCCAAGTGTGTCCGCATCCTCGCCAGCCTTGAAACACAGAGGGATGACGCCCATACCGACAAGGTTGCTCCGATGGATTCTCTCAAAACTCTTTGCAATCACTGCTTTCACACCCTGAATATATATAGAACAATGTATTATTGAGCAAGACTTCATGAGAGCCAAACACGAAAATGTATCCAAAAACAGAACTTCGGATATTACGGAATTAATAGAAAAATTGCCAGAAAGCACTTGAGTAACGAAAAAGACCGAGAAATAGCAAGAAAACCCTTCATTTTAAACAGATAAAGTCTGAATGCACAGCATGTATGAAAAGAAGAATTCCAGGAGGGATTCTACAGCGAGCACTACACGGCTAGCATCTCAAGCTTTCCCCGGATGGAAACGACAGCCGAGGGTGGTTCGTCCATGAACGCAAACAGCGAGACTGACCCTACCCTACCAAGTGCACGAATCTATGGCAACATTTTCGCTGTCTTTTGCCTCGAAATCAAGGCTAATGGGGACTCGAATACAAAAGATTCACAAATGGTCAGAATGAACAAGAATGAACATCTACCTGCAACATTGGGCCCTTAGCTGCCCAATCACGAGAACTTCCACTTCCATACTCGGCCCCAGCTATGATAATTGTCTCATGTCCGGCTTCCTTGTATCTCTGCATTTGGCAAGAATGATCAATCCAACCATGAACATGTATTATATAGCATCATACAAAAAGCAGACTATCCACCTAGAAATAGCAACTGGTACATTCAGGTGCAGTTCTTATTGGGATCAGACTCATCACGAGTATTGGCCTGTAAGTTTCAGCTGGCTCATTTTCAAACCAGCTCTCGCGGTCTTGCCTATTAAGGTTTTTGATTCAAATAACGCTTTTGTGTCAAGTCAATTCACAATTGGGTATGTTCTTTTGAGTTTGGGTTGGGTTCATGTCAGACTAGAGGAGTCAATCGGTTTTGTCAGGTATACTTCTTCCACCAGACAAGAGATATGGAACAAAATGCACCAAGTCAGGACATTGTAGCTTACCGTAGCTGCATCAAAGACATAGAGTTTCTCGCCAGTGGGAATGTGAATAGTTTTGGGTCCCACTTCTCCGTTCAACAGCTTGTTCACGATTCGAATATTGGCAAATGTACCCCTCGCCATCACCTCATCATTACCCCTACGGCTACCATAGGAGTTAAAGTCTTTGCGGTCAACCCCACGCTCCATGAGATACTTGGCAGCAGGACTATCCCTGTGGATGCTTCCTGCTGGGGAGACATGGTCAGTGGTGATACTGTCGCCAAAATTGAGAAGACAGTAGGCGTCCTTGACTCCATGAGGACCAGGTGGGTCCAAGCTCATGTTCTTGAAATACGGTGGATCGTGAATGTACGTCGATTTTGGATCCCACTGGTAAAGGGTGCCTTCCGGAACTTGCAGGGAGTTCCACATGGGGTTTCCTTTGGTAATAGCCTCGTATGTACTCTTGAACATGTCAGGTAGTACACTTGATTGAACAACCTACAAAAGCACAGGAAACTATCATTTGAAAATTCGTTGACAAGGAATACTCGTACTAGAATACAGTTTTGGCCACTTACCTGAGCTATCTCTTCATTGCTAGGCCAAATATCTCGGAAGAAGACACTTTTGCCGTCCTTTCCTGTGCCAATAGGCTCGTTTTCGAAGTCAATGTCAACCTACATAGGTCAACTAAAGTATCAAGACAAATTCTCCTTGACAACAATCATATCCAAAAAATAGAGAACCCAATAAACGAGTTATGTCGGATACAGAAAAAGAGCATCGCATTCTGCAATTTAGTAAAACTTAAAAACTTTTGCCATACATGTTAAAAGCAATTCACGATGAATATTTAAGCTCAATCTTACCGTTCCCGCAAGTGCATAGGCAACAACTAATGGAGGGGAAGCAAGATAGTTAGCCCGTGTCAATGGGTGGACACGCCCTTCAAAATTCCGGTTACCAGAAAGCACAGCCGCAGCAACAATGTCTGCAGATAAGCAAAAACCACAGCATATGAAGGTCACACGTAATTTTTTAAATGTAGTACAACACATGCTCATATACAGGAGCAAGCTAAGCTTTCTTATCATTGCACATTCATCAAGGATCTCAATTACTTAATCTGACTTCAGTAAACAGTGCACTATCCTATTCAAGCTATTGAAAAAAAGAACAAACAACGTAAAAAGAATTACGATTCAAGAGAAGAGTAGAAAACGCATCAAGAAAACTGCAATTTTTTGAAGCAAGCAGATTAACAGAATACATCTCTTTTCAAAACATAGATAAACACCCACTCACCCAGCCATGACTAGAAGTGTCTATTTAGAGATAAACCAACAACATATAGCTTCAAACCTTCAAAAACACACATCGGTACAACTGAGAAACCAGTATACATAGCTTCAAGCACATACACATACACATACACTGGCCGACTTTCTATTAAAAGATTATTTGATACAAAGGTTGCTGTTAAGACACCAATGTTACTCTGACACTTACGTGGCGTGTCGCGTGTCTAATGCGATACCGATACTTCACCACTTCACTTTAAACCAAAAAATTGAAAAACTGGCTCACACTTGTCAGGCACGACACCTATGTCCGAGAGTTGGGGTAACACAGTGTTAAGCATTGACATAGCAGGCTGAAGATAAGTATACAAAGAAATATACCATTTTCTGAAATAGCAGCAGAAACTGATTCATCAAGATCACCAGAATTTCCAATGCATGTTGTGCAGCCATAACCAACATGTTGGAACCCCTGTTGATCCAAGTACTTCTGCAGGCCACTGTTTACAACAACAACAAAAAGAAAAAACAGGAAATCAGATTGTTGACACATAAATGAGGTGTCATGAGCATCAAATCCAAGGTTATATATGTTGTATAAATAACTTATACTGTAACTCTCCTTATTTTAATAATTGGTCGTTTTATAATAACTAAAATAACTAATAGTCTAATACTACAACTACAATGCCATCCCAAATCCCAGTGCCTTAAAGACCCCCACAGTCCCACATATGGAGGGGATAAGGGGAGTCGGGTGTTAGCAATCCGCAATATGAACACTGCGTTCCAAAGGGAGGATAAATCAGATCGACCAGCTGCTAATTTACAGTGTAAGAAGTGCCAACATTCCGTGAGCTATTTTGCATTATTATTACTACCGGCTGCAATAATTTTACTTGTGGATAGAAGAAAAATAAATACCTCTTCTGGAGGTATTTGGTGACAACTCCAGAACCAGGCGCCAAGCTGGTCTTCACCCAGGGTTTGACCTGGTGAAAAAATTACGGTTACGACATCGTTTTTATTTTAAGAAGAAATTTAGAGAATGACTGACAAGGTAAAGTAAATGTTTAAAATATGTGATGGTTTTCTTCACCCTAGCAAAACAAGCACTAATAAATGCGAACAAACCAGTAACAAGTGAAGACCTAGTTTTCAACATTTCAGAAGGATACTTCCTAGTTTGAACATTTTCAAGTCCAAGAAGACTTTATAGCTAATAACACAGTTGTGAAATGGCAAAACCCGTTAAACAATTGTGTACATGGTTCCTGTTTCGGAGGAGAAAAGGCTACTGATACATTATTCAAGTCATATTTCTTACACTCGGCAATCAAAACCCAAGTTCCCATGATTTAAAATCCATCACATATTAGTGGGTCATGCAAACTTAGGTATGAATTCAACCCATCTTTCTTCCTCATATTTCTTACACTCGCCAATCAACACCCTAGTTCCCATGATTTAAAATCCATCACATATTATTGAGTCATGCGAATTTTGGTATGCATTGGAGGTAGAACTTTTTATGATAGTTGGGGAGCAACAAGCTAAAAGGCAACAAAGATGAAATTACATTAATAAAATGCACAAGGGAGTTGGAGCACAGAAAATTAATACTTCTAAATTTTTGAAATGACCTCCATTTAACAAGGACATAGTACACCAACCAATTATTTAAGTGAAAAGGTGCCAAAACATTTCAGGAGTATCTTCTAACCACAAGCAGTAGAAAATTGACCATAATTCAGAGTCAATAATAGATACTAACCTCCAAGCCCAACTCGCAGGCTTTCTTCGCGACTAGAGCAGCACCGAGCATTACACTAGGGTTTGATGTGTTTGTGCAGCTAGTAATTGCAGCTATGACGACGCTTCCATGTTTCAATTCAGCAGGCTGACCATGGAATGAAAACTTTATTACCTTGCTTTGATCATCCTTTGGAATAGCAAAACCCTGCACAAAAAAACATAAAAAGTCAAATTCAAAATGTAGTTTAGTCCAAATAAGCTTGACAAGCAGTCTGCTGACTACAGTTGCACAACATAAAAAAATTCAAAAGTTTCAAACAATTGAACAGTTATTCACCTTGAAACCAACTTTATTGTCAAGACAACCATGCCAATCAGTCTTCATATCTTTCAAAGGAACTCGGTCATGTGGCCTGGATACACACAAGTCACAAGGTTATATTGTTAATCATGTCATGGTCCAATAAAGAAAAAGGAAAATTCGAGGAATAAGAGCATATAAAAGTTTTGGTGATTAAGCCTACCTTTTTGGTCCCGACATACAAGGTTCAACTTCTGCTAGATCCAACTCTAGATAAGATGAATATACTCTTTCGTATTGAGGCTGGATCAAAGAAACAAATTTCATCAGATAAAACACCACAACAAAAAGCCAGTTCAGTTGCAGCAAGATAGATTTCTAAATTTCTACCTCACTGTAGTCAACAAACATGTTGTTTGCACGTAAGTATTGCTCAATCATTAATACCTGTAGTTCAATAGACACAACTTCAATTTCAAATTCAGAAGGCTTAACAAACTGGTGATATAGAAACACCTTGAGGAATGTATATAGGAAGAGAAGAGAATACAAGGAAGTAGTGTGCAAAAAACACTCACAGTATCATCACTTCTTCCGGTCAATTTCAAGTAGTCCAAGGTAACATGATCAACGGGGAAAAAGCCCATGGTTGCTCCATATTCAGGAGACATATTTGCAATGGTGGCTCTATCAGCAAGTGACAGCTGACTCATACCCTGGCCTGTATGCATATAAACAGTACAAAAGCTTAAAAAACTGAGAAAGTTTTTGGTCCATAATGATTGACCCGGAAAAAACTCTGCCAATGAGTCAAGGACTACCTACAAGTCTAAAACTTACCGTAAAATTCAACAAATTTGCCAACAACACCATGTTTCCTGAGCATTTGCGTC
Organism: Silene latifolia; assembly: GCF_048544455.1. Lineage (NCBI taxonomy): Eukaryota > Viridiplantae > Streptophyta > Magnoliopsida > Caryophyllales > Caryophyllaceae > Silene > Silene latifolia. The sequence goes on along the minus strand of NC_133530.1, from coordinate 21,992,472 downwards.
ACTGTCAGTACCAAGTCTGTTGCTGTAACACCATCACGCAATTTCCCGTTCATCTTGAATCCCACAACTCCGGGTAAAACCATGCTCATTGGCTACCAACAAAACCACAATGAAAATATAAAGTCAGGCTATAAAAGGCTTCCTGAATGAAGATTGGAATATATACAATAAGAGTGAAAATTTGCACAACTCTTGAAGACTGGATTTGATATTTTAATGCTCATTTAAATCACATAACAAAAAGGCATTACATAAATACGTAAATTTGATTTTATTACAAGAAGGCATACATGAAGAAGTAAAATTACTATTGATACCCAGTCTAGAACTCTAGATGCCATTTGAAACACATTGCAGTTTCAACAAGCAAAAATTAATTAAAAAATATGCAACATAAAAAATTAAAATAAGCATCTTGTTAGTTCAATAATTAAATTTGGATCACACAAAATCTATTTTACAATAATGGGTGAAAATTAACTTCATGAAACCCACCTGACCAAGCATAGTTGCCTCAGCTTCAATTCCTCCAACACCCCAACCAGCAACACCGAGCCCATCAATCATTGTCGTATGGGAATCGGTACCGACAACACTGTCAGGATACAGAAGTCCATCAGTGTTGAAGACTACCCGTCCAAGATACTCGGTTATTTTGTCATTCCATGAAACGCGCATAGATAAGTGGTTCATCATAACCATGGTATTAAAATGTTGTCAATAGGTTACATAACCCTGTTACATTACGTAACTCCGTCACCTAAAGAAGTATCTGCCGTTATTAGTTATTTCCCGTCATACAGCACCCCCATAGGAAAATGCGCATATATTGTTTGCAGCAACTGATATTCAATAAGATCTTCATTATTTTACTAATAGTTCTGCAACTTATCATTTACTCCCTCGGTCTCAATCATTTGTTTAGCTTTGAAAAAAATACCCCTCACAAAGAATAAAGAAGGCAAACAAATGGTTGCAACAGGAGTATATTATACTATCCAGTATTTTGTGGGGGAAAATGTAGAGAAATGTGTCATACTTCTGGGGAAAAAAAGGTGAAGAGGTAGAGTATAGACTAAAAGCACATGATTAACTTAAAAATCGCATTTTAACAAGAGAAGTAAAGCATTTGGTAACGCATTGGCCATGATCCTACATCAGATACTGGTATCTTCTGCAGCCATTACTGCATCTGCGAGACTGCGACCGATATTGCATTTAATTACTAGGCATAACCAAAAAGACATATTTGATGAACACAGCAAAAAGTACCAAATGCACAGTTCACTCAGAAAGAGAGTGATACAAGTCACAGTTGAAATCCCTTTTAATCTTTTATTAATCATCAGCTAAAAATATTCAATATACTAGGATACAACAGGTAAAACATGTGGAAAGCTCTTCATTTTACTTTTATTAGGGTTAACTGGTTGTCTGGTTTAGAGAAAACTTCAGAACAGGGCCACAATCTTTCTCCCTTGGAAGTTACATGGACTCTTTGATTATTAGAACAAGAAAGTAAAAAAAAAAAAAAAAAAAAAAAAAAAAAACAACACAAAAACTTGCTAGTATGCAGGATCGCAGGTCCAAAGGTACTAGACTATCAACAAACTTGTGGCTGGTAATTACACAGAAACATAGATTAGGTCACACATCTGTCTTTGTCCAAGTAACATTCAAAGCAGGGCTAAAGAAAAACCTAGGATTTCTATTACCTGGTGGACAATACCAGAACCTGGTGGAACAACAAGCATGTTACGGAAAGCAGTTGACCCCCACTTAAGGAAACCAAATCTCTCTTGGTTCCTCTGAAATTCAAGTTCCATGTTTGCTTGGACTGCATTCTCAGATCTCGCTACATCAACTTGTACTGAGTGATCAATGACAAGGTCGACTGGAACCTGACAAACACAAAATTATTCGGAAACGCGCTCCATAAATTATTCATAAACCTCTTACATCATTCTCAACAATTTAGAATCTCTTAGCTGCTGAAGTATGATGTCATAAAGCAAAATAGCTCTAAAGTCTAAACTACCCTTAGAATATTGTGTGCTAGTATTCAGCCAACAGAATTTACGACAAAATTCTCATAACAGATTGTCTAAAAGCGTCTATTTGTGTCGCTGACACACTTATACATGGCAGAGTGTGTGAACATCCCTAACCTCCTTTGAGGCATGTAGGTTACATGAAAAGTTACACATCATGTGCATGATTTTTCCATATGAGAGTACTCAATTAAAAGCCACTGAGAATTGCCTAGAAGCTACTGAACGAGGATTTTCACTAACATAAGGTCGTGCAAAACAGGGAAAGGGTTACTAACCAAAGGGTTGATCTTGTTGGCATCACTATTAAGGTTTTTCATAGCATCCCGCATTGCAGCCAAATCAACCACGGCTGGTACACCAGTGAAGTCCTGGAAATGAGTAATCAGCTTATAAGCTTTAGCCATTGCTATAAAGATAGAATAATTATAAACTTATTCAGCACTATAGTCGAGAAACAAACACAGTAAAAGAACACGGGCCGGCTTGAAGGGTATTTGGTGAGCTTAGGGGCAGAATTTTCCCAGTCAATAATTTTCTCAACATCATCTTTTGTGACTTGGAAGCCATCACAATTGCGAATAGCAGACTCAAAGCAAAATCCGAATGGAGTAAGGCGACTTGATTTGGATTAAGAAGAGAGTTGGAAGAAAGTAAAAAAAAAACGTAAGGAGTTGCTAGCATCATTTACAGTGTACAAAAGAATGAAACAGTCGGCTATACAATGATATAAGGGATGAGCTAAACATACCAACTCTTGGATCATTTAAAGCAGGTAGGCTGTAAAATTTTCCAAATTCACCGCCTCCGGGCTTGGGTAGACTGGTAAAGATCCCATTGAAAGGATGTTCGGTGGCTGAAATATATCAACCCATAAACAGATATTAGTTTATTTCCTTAGCAAATTTTCTACTCCGTATTTGTCAGTGCACCAAAATTCAAATAGTCCTAAAACATTGCAACATCATTACCTAAGATGAAAACTACAAAGCAATAACAAATAAATTGCATTCACTCATTTCCGACATTTGGAACAAAAATCAAAGCCAACTTAATCATCTCTTTTATCACGGTCCACATTTCTCATTCAACTACAAGTCTTCAATTCTATAATGTAAAGCAAAATCAAGACGTTGCACCTATAATTTTGCCAAAACATAGATACGATAAGCTTATATATAGCCTTTCACTAATCCTCCAAAGAGTAGTCGGCAAATATATTATTATTCAAAAAACTACATTTTCCACAAAGAATTGGAATAAATAAACATAGCTTCTTCAATACTAAACTAGATTCCAACAGTAGTAAACATGAAGCAATCAATCATAAAGTCAACTAGCTGAACTAAAATAAAATACTAAGCCCAGAGGCCAGCATCTCATAAACAAACATCGAGACACGACATAACCTTAAAATGACATCAACTCGTCCTTTTTCCATACTTCAACAAATGTCAACCATATCACCATCCATCGTACAGCGTACTAAACCATCGATCCATAAAAAAAAAAAACAAAAATTGTTTCATATCTCGGGAACTCGCTATCGTCAAAAAATACTTAAATCTATATATATTCTCCAAATCATACTCCGGATTAGATAAACCACAATCCAGAGAAAAGGTACACTATACAAACTGTAATCATTTTCTATATGTCAAACGACGTAATCTCACTCAAAAATGTCTGATCCAACTATATACGAGTAATAAAAACACAATATCAAATTATCAATACTCCGATTATAAATACCTTTCACTTTCGTATTTATACGACAATTTCAAACAAAATTTCACCTAGCCATTTAACTATACTAAACTCTGTTTTCTGCTTTTTCAAGTAACAACGAATATATAAATACTACTCGTCTACTCGAATATACTGATCAAACTACCTATTAAATCGCTTAAGTATCGTATACGGAATCGAGTATATCCACTACAAAAATGAAAAATGAATTACTACAGTAGTAATACTACTTAAATCGTTTACTAGTCGAAACACGGAATATTTCAATTTAAATTGGATACATGATTCGATACGTGAACGATTTAAGTAGTGGTGTGATTAGTATATTCGAGTTTAGTCATTCATTTTTGTTGCGAATATACTCGATTCGATACGCAAGCACATCAAAAATGAATGATTAGACTCGAATATATTCAATTTACAGTGTGATTCTTATATTCGAGTCTAATCATTCATTTTTATTGCGGATAAACTCGATTCGAAAATATATTTGCGAATCGAGTATATCCAGAGCAAAAATGAACAAGTAAAACGACAAAAATAAGCGAAATTTATACCCATGGAAGCGATCTTGCGATGAAACCGTTCAACGATCGAACGATCAGCAGAATCGAAACGAGAGCGAAGAGTAACCGGATAAGATCGTAAAGCGGAAGACTAGCTCAGGTGACGGTGACAGTGACCGGAAACCGGATAAGATCGGACGGCGGAGAATACTTGAGAGGGTGACGTGGATGGAGATTTAGATGGCGATGATGACGAGGAGAGAGAAGGCGTGTGGAAGAAACGGAGTTTGGTTGATTTATCATTTATATAGGATGGACTATGGAGGATTTGGTGGTTGTTGAGTTCACGACTTTTCTACTTTGTCATGGGACCTGGTGGGTGAAAATAAATTAATAATACAGATAAATAAATGAATTAACGGATTAATCTGCACTGATTTTTATCTTTTTTTACTGGGGAAGGGGTAATTGTTGGCAAACGAACAAGCAGTTGGATTCGGGTCGGTTTAGGTTTTCTCGGATTTATAAAATTTGGGCCGACAGGGCCATTTTGAGTTTTAACTCATTTTTTTATAAATTAACTTTTATTTCACATTAGTTTAACTACATTAGTTCTACGACTCTTTTCAACCGCAAAAAAAAGAAAAAAAAAATGCTTTAGTTGAAAATTATGGTCAATATGTAAGAATGGGCATTCGGGTCGAGTAATTCGGGTTTTGGGTCAAAAATCAAATCCCCAATATGAGTGACGGTCGGGTTGAGGTCGGCTCATTCAAGTCGGGTCAATGTTATCGGGTCTACTTATGATTACTATTAGTGTCTTTTAAAAGTGTCATATTGGTCGTAAGAATGAAATTGGTTATATGATACCCGAGTTAAATAACTTTAACTCTTTTTTGAAGGTTTCTAAGCATTTTTTTTCGTCTCATTTATCCTATTTAATTTGGCGAATATACAAGTATTATATAAGAACTTTTGTCCTCAAAAATTAACATTTAAAGAAAAATGTATGAATGCGAGGATTATTTTGTGCTGTGACGACGGGATCGATAACTTCACTACATATTTGCTATATTTTCGTTAAGAATGCTAAAACTGTTTGTTCAGTATATATGTCGCTCGATAAAAATTAAGTAGTAGTGTGATTATTCTTGATTCGATAGAACCTCCATGATGTCTAAATAATAGAGCGTTAAGGTTGGTAAGACGCGAATATTTTGCGTGGAATAAGAATATGCGAAAAATTACACGGAGTAGAAAATGGGGGTAATATAAGCTACTGTTCCGGGTGTAATTCCGGAGCAGGATTATGACCACTTAAGCTTCTAGAATGATGTCTTTGCTTGTCTCTTCCTTTCGCTCTCTCCTGTAAAGATGAATAAACTGAGGGCTCGGCTTGGTACCGAGCGTACTCACTCCGACGCTCAAGTCAGTAAACTTAAAGAGATAAGTTGTGTGTTAACTTGGCAAAGTATATTGTAGAGAGATAAAGGAGTTTATACCAGATTATTTAGTGAGTTTTGGGATAGTTTTCGGATCCTTTTCTCAATGAGAGAAGTGGAGTACTTATAGACTTTCACCTTTTGTCACGTAGTGGCCAAGTGGCCAAGTGGCTAGCAGGTGGAAAGACTATCTTACCCTCGGCCGAGGGACCCATGCCGGGCCGGCAGGACTGGTTGACTCCATGCCGAGGGGACTGGATGTGAGTACGCGGATATGCTTCTCGGCCGACTGGTTGCCGAGACCGAGACCCAGTAATGACAGCCGACAGTCGCGTCGGTTAGGGTTGTCTAATACGTTGACTTGCTGTCTTTTGGCTTTGACCTTGCTCAATGTGTTGACTCGGTCAGCGGGTGCAGAATATGCCCCATCAATTTGCCCCCAGCGTAGTCTATGTCGTGGTATGGACCTTCGATGAGTGTTGAGTGTATTCTGCGCAAGTTGAACTTCTTCCTCGGCTTGGTTGCATTCGTGCCGTACCATATCCCCCTCCACATGGTTGTGTAATGGACATCCGATGTGGAAAAGAGAATGGCGCGGGCCGAGACCAAGGTTGAGAGTGCCGTTTGTGCTTTTGATTGCCACGGCCCGGTCGCCAAGCTTGGTTGATCACCTAAAGGGCAGTAGATACCAAGGAGCGTGTCGAAGAAGATTGGTAAATCGTATGTCGATTGACATTCCGTGGTCGCATGCTTGACACGTGGCTTGGCATTGATTGGTGGACGTTTCATGGGCTTTGCTCTGATTGGTCCGCTTCATGGGCTTTGCTCTATAAATAGAGCAGTGTGCCCCTCTTTTTGACTTGCAAACTTCATTTCTTCAAAAAAATTTCTCTCTCTAGTTTTTTTGAAGCGTTTTCTCTCTAACTTTCGAAGCGTTACTCGGCGTAACACTTTCTTCCAAGGTAAACAAACACATTTTTCCCCAACTTTTTACTTGTTGATTAATTGTTGTCACCATGTCTTCACGATGCTCAACCCGGTACCTACGCCGGGGAACCGTCGCGTCCGATGAACATGAGCCACTGGTTGTCACCCCGATAGGGTTTGGGGGGCGCTTGTCGCCTTCTCCTGAAGTTGATGAGAAATATTTGGAGGGTTTTGATGATGATGATGATGAAAAGACCCAATCCGACTCAGAGAGGCCGCATTATTCGTGGCACGGCGAAGCCTGCTCGATCAATCCTGATCGTGTTTGGACGAATAAGTTCGCTAGTTGTTTAGGTCCGATCTTTTTGAAAACCATTACTCCTTCCGGCAGGGGGTATAGAATTGTTGTCCCCGAGGGTGATCAGCAAATCTGTTGCCCTCCGAAGGTCAGATCGGCGTGTACATCGACATCCGGAGTATGGGCTCCGATTTCCTCTTAATGAACACGTCGCCGCCATAATCAAAGCCATGAACGTCGCCGTGGCACAACTGCATCCGTTGGCCATTAGGACTATTATTGGCTTCGTGTGGCTTTGTCTCTTTAAGGGGGAGGCCCCGACGGTTAACTTTGTTCGCCGCTTCATCATCTTTGCGGACTACCCTAGGCGGCACGGGGTGGTACAAAGATGCGAGACGGAGCCGGGTTACGTGAGCCGTCTCTAAGCCGACCTCTTGCAAAGGTGGAAGGGGCGGTGGGTATATGTTGAGGTCCGGAGGACTATTCACCGCCGGTCCTTCCCAGAGCGCGTCAACTTGCGGTGTGAGAGTCGGGGGGAGCATGATAGATATGTCTCCCGGAATAAGCTTAAGATGGACGCCAAGAAGGTCTATCTTAAGGAGGACGAAGAGCGGGCAATGAGCCTGTTCGAGGCTGAGAAGGATGGCACGCCGAAGGGATGGATACCCCCGACGCAGATCGTCCTTCAAGACGAGCTGCTTTGCCACGTCGGCCTCATACCGGCCCTCGGCCAGGGTGAGTGGGGTCGGTGTGAGGGCCACTTTTGCTTTTTATGCTTCTGTATTTGCCCCGGTTTACTTCTTTTACTTAACTCTTGCTTTGTTTCTTACAGATCGATTCGGTCGGGATCTCTCCGCCTCTATCCTAAAAAGGTTGGGACTTGACCAGGGCGGGAGAGTTGTTGAGCAACATCCTAAGGCCGCGCCACATGATCGCAGACCGGCCCCGCACGAGCTTATAGAGGAGGCGATGAAGGCAATGGATATGGCGGCGGCTCGAGCGGAGATCGGTGGTAACAAGTCGCGCCGGAGACCAAGAACAACGTCTACGGCGGCAACGGCGTCAACTCCAGCTCAATCTTCAATCCCCGTAGTCCAAAAGGAGCAGGTGGTCGTCGATGTTGAAGAGGAGGTCACCGTTGTGGAGGGTCCTCCTCCTTCAAATAAGAGAAAAGAGGCAACGCCCCCGCCGTTACGAGGCGGGGAAAGAAAAGGGTCGTAGGCCCTCTGTCCCAAGAAGGCCAAGGCGGTACGGATCTAACCCATGGCTCGAATTTAGCAGTTCTTTAGGCATTCCCGATGACGGGCTCTCGACATGTCAATGAATGTTGACATGGATGCTTTGTCCGGGTTTTTGTAGATCGGCCGCCTACCGTCATTCTCACTCGAACGACAATTGGAGAAGCGACTGTGCGGTGACGGGCGATCAAAATGTCACCGCCGACTCCTCATCCAGAAGGTTTCCCCGCTCACAAACCACGGCGGAAGGCATAAGGTTGTCCAAGAAGTTGGTGAAGTGGGCTGAACTAGCCGGCGCTCATATTATGGAGCAAGAAAAGGTCATGGCTCGAGCTGCCCCTGCGCTTGAACGGCTTAGGCTCGAGCTTGCCGCTGCTAAGAAGGAGGCCGAGAAGTCGAAGGAGGACTTCCAGGCCGCCTTGAAGGACTTCCTCGCTGAGCGAAAGCTTAGGGAGGATGCTGAGAATGTAACATTCCGTTTGATGTTTATGTAGTTGGTTATGTATGGAGTTAGTGTCGGGAGAGTTTATGATGTAGTTGATACGACATCGTGAGCGAGGTGTGGAGGTAGGAATAGTTGGTAGAGTTGGTGTTAAGAGTTCATGGTTTCATGTTCTGTAAGTTGGGGTTTTGTTTTGAGTTCTTAGTAGCTTTGTTGCGTCTTGACCGAGTTAGTATGTTTGTTTTTATGTGTGGGTTGAACTTCGGGGACGAAGTTCTTTTTAAGGAGGGAAGACTGTAATACTCCGTATTTATAAGTCTTGGGGTACTCTATCGAGTAGGCCTTACTCTGTCGAGTAAGAGTAAGTTGCGTTTTAGAAAAGTTTCTGACCTGTTGGGTACTCGATCGAGTAGCTGGGGCACTCGATCGAGTAAGGGGGTACTCGATCGAGTACCTCGGGTACTCGATCGAATAGCCTGTTTTACGGGGAGTTTTCTCGGGTTTTGTTAATTATGCGATTAAGGTATATAAGCTTTGTCGTCATTATTCTAAATCACTTTTGCAAAATCTAAATTACTGTTTAAGAGAGAAAGCAAGCAAGTTCTTCATCCTAATCGCATTATTAGCAATACCCGGAGTTTGGAAGGTCGGTTCTTAGCGTTGATTACACCGTTGAGTTCCTTGCGTCGAGGGTAAGATCTATGTACCCTTTTTATTGTCTTTCCTTTGATTTGGTTAAACCCTAATTTTAGGATTGGGGGTTTTGTGTTAGTTTAGTGATTGTTAGTAATTATGTGATTATATGTTAGGAGGAGGATTCGTAGAAAAGGATTTGTGATACAGCTGTTGAGACCGTCTGATTGTGTTCTTCATTCCGGGTAGGATTTCTACTCGGTATTAGTCCCATAATGGGATGTTGGTTGATGTGTTGAGATTGATTGTTGATATAGTAATTGTATTGTGACGGTCGTGATTGCGATTGTGTTTGTGATTGTTGTCTGTGGTTCTCGAGGCGTGTCCTCTACCGAGTGGGGTCACTGCGGGAGTGGCTTCACGCCCTAGTTTCGCCTTTCATGGAACCCGCCACGGAAGGGATGTGCACATTAATGGACAGGGTTATCGCTCACTATGTGAAGCGGGGATTTGGTGGGTACGGTGCGGTCCCCCATGGCGGTGGTCGTCCAAGGTGGACGATCGGTGATTGAGATTGTTGGGATTGGTGTAGTTGTGTGTGTGTGACGGTTAAGCTTTCTGTTTATCTTATTGTTGATATATATTGAATTGTGTGATTAGTCGACCCGTTTAAATATTTTAAAAGCGTGGTGATCCATTCGGGGTGGTGAGCGATTATTGAGCGGTATGATATGACGCGTATGGGATAGCCGGGATGAGTCATCACGTGGCGATTAGAAGTCTTCACTGTTTGCATTGTGTCGACGGAGTCTTATAGCTTTGATAGTTTTAGCGAAGAGACCGTCCGAGAATGTTGTATTTCAGTTTATTAGTTTTGGTTTTGATCATGTAATCACTTAAACTATTTACTTTTAAATATGTTTCTTTATTGTCTTATGAATATCATTGCCTCGGGTAACCGAGATGGTGACATCCTTATACCTGAGTGGTCCTGGTAAGGCACTTGGAGTATGAGGGTGTTACAAATGGTATCAGAGAGACGATCCTGAAACCTGTAACCAATGAATCTAATGAATCTAGGGAGTCAATTAAAATGAACCCGGGGTAAAGGTTGTAGGAGCTAATGCAAAGACTTGGGAGACGTCCTAAAGTCGCGAACTTGCCCTACAATTTTGAACCGGTCACATGGGATATGAGTCGGGATCGCTATGTGTTTACCTTGTGCTTTGTGTACCTATGGAGTGATGTGTGGCATGAATCAGTGGATGTATGTATGTGGAGAATGGGGAATGTGTAGAAAAGATGGTGATAATGTGATTTCATATGTTGTTGATTGAAAGCATGTTGCATGATAGTTGGTTTACAATGTTGGTTGGAATTGTTAGAAAAGTGCATGAGAATGACGAGTAATGTGTTGGAAATAGATGAATTGATTGGAAAAAGATGGAGTAGCAATTGCATAAGAATATGAATTTTGTGATTATGACTATGTTTAGGTGACGAAGTGTAATTGTAATGTTGTTGTATTAGTAACATGGAAATAGGATTTGTAATGTATGAGAATGTTTTGTGTTACGAAAAGTTATAAAATTTAAAGCATGCGGTTAGTACATGACTAATGAGTTAAATAATATATGTGCATGATGGATGTTGTTGCTTGATTTTTGAAGATGGTAACATGAGATTGGCAATACTGGTTTTATGAGTACTGAGTCGTTTTGTCTACCTTGTTGTTGTCTAAGTCGTTTGGGAAGTAAAAATCAATAGTTGTGTTTTTCGATGATAAAGAGGTTGTCTTTAAACTGTTATAACTTGAGATGCATAAATGATTTTGATGTGATTATAATTGGAGGTGATAGCTTGTCCTTTTACGATTCTAACGATAGGTCACACGTCCAAAACGACCAAGAAATGAGTGAGTTATGATTTTTTACTTAAAAACCGGGATGATCTTGAGAATTGGGGTACTCGATCGAGTATCCTTGGTACTCGATCGAGTAAGGGGGCACTCGATCGAGTACGTTAGTTACTCGATCGAGTAGCCCTGGGGATTTGTATTACGTGCTTCTGATCTTGACCTACTCGATCGAGTAAGTCCCTTACTCGATCGAGTGGCCTGTACTCGATCTAGTGATCCCTGTTTTGGGTCATACGCTTATCTTTTGAATTCGTTGCATATTTTGTTTAATTCAAAGTTGTTATTTTGCTTCTTTATGCATTGTTTTGCATGTATGTTGGTCTTGACGCGTAAGTTACCCAATCTTGTGGTGTAGTGAGTGGCACCTTTTGGTGAGCATGAGTTTGGTGGGAGGAGATGAGCTATATGTGGTTGTGATAGATAGTGGAAAAAGAAAAGAAAGATCGTTATGGCTTAATTGAGACATAGAGCATGTTTTGTAAGATGAGATGAGCGATATGTTTGTATGTTGAGTAATGTAAAAGTAAATGAATGTGGGAAAGGGATGATTTGAGTTTATGGAACGTGAGAATGAAAAGATTGAAATGAGGGACGCAAATGATGGCAGCTTGAGATGTGTAAAGAATTATGGAGGGAGATGGTTAGGAGTCGTGTAGGTTATGGATATATGTAGTGAAAGTTCGTTTTAAAGGGGGTTGAGAAGAGTGGTAAACAGTGAACTTTATGGAGACATGTCGCGAGGTAGATTTGCACACAGTGAGTGAGTTTGGGAGATTTGGTTTATTAAGAGATAAAACTACTGTGGGATTTCCGTGGGCATTTAACGGTATGAAATGAATTCTGATTTCTAAAGAGGTACAAAAGAGATACAATTGTTTAAACAGTGAACGTTGATTTTATGGATAGATTAGTGGCAAATGTGAGTGATAGCATAATAAGAGAAGATCCATGGTAAGAAAGAGTGAGATGATATCGATATGAAATAATGGGATTTGAGTTTTGGAGCAATGAAAAGATAATCGGAGCACTAAAGAGTTATATAGAAGTAATAAGGAGTTGAGCTATTAATGGTATTTTTGAGTATAACGAGAAAAGAAGGATAAAAGTAAGTTGAGAAAAGTTCACCGGAGTTATGTGACGTAAAGTAAGGAATCGTCGAGATGTATGATACTATCAAGGGTAAGTAAGTTAATAGTTATACAGAAGTTTCAGGACAACATGATTAATCATGAGTTTCGGGGAATTAAGGGAGTAAGAAGTTGGTAGAATATCTGCATGATATGAGATTTTGAGTAGAGAGTTAGATAATGACACAATTAAGGATAGTATTGGGAAGAATGTTGAGGTAGTGTTGTTGATGGATTGGATGTTCGTTATTTGGGATGTTAACCAAGGATAGGAAACAAATCGTGATGTTTAGAGATGAAGGTAAGAGGTCTGATGTCCGGACAGCGGTAGTGTTATGGTTTGTGACTAGTAGTTAAGGGTAAGGGTATAGAAAGGTAACAATTCTAAAGAGATTGATTTTGTAGGGACAAGATTGATAAGTATGGTTATGAAAGAGTATAAGATGTGGTTATATGAGGCGGTTGTTAGTAGTTGAGTATTAATGGTGTGGCTACATTTGGCAGAGGGTGATGGATATGCGAAAGGGAGAATATGTTATGAGGTGTATACGAGTTAAGCTCGGGCGACAGGTAGCCTATGTTGAGTGGTAACTTACGTGATCAGGATTGACTGGTTGGATGTGATTATGGGTCTATGTTATATATAAATGTTTGTGTGAGGTTCTGACCTCACAAGAAGTGGTATGATATGATAATTATAAAGTTGTTATCCGAATGTTCAGAATACATGTGGATACGATAGCGTAATGGAATGATGTTTTAAAAGGAAATAGTTTGACTGTTTTGGCATGACTAGTTATGTTTGTATATATTCACGATACATGTTAATCTGTGATATGGTAAGGGGATGATATTCATGAGGTTATCTATTTAATTCATATAATATGTTGCTTTGTGAATTGGTAAAGTGGATTTGAATAAGTTTTCTTGTCTGAGAAGTTATTTTGAGTCAGTGTTGGTGAGAATTGTATGTAAATGATGTCTATCGATGTGGTTGTGGTGCCTCGGGTGGTGATCCGGGCACGTTATTTAGTATTGTGATGTGGGTATTTTCGTGACTGCGGTGTGGTTTTGGTGGCGGTGTTTGTGATGCCGTCACCGGTTGTGGTGGAGTAGGTGGGATGATTATGATTCGAGTTTCGAAAGTACATACCAGTCATACATAGATTGTTGTTTTGTTTGATGTTGCTTCCTGTGAGTTTCAGTTTGTACAGATAGACAGTTGTTTTGTTATTGATGTTTCTTACCAGGTTAAGTTGGGAATGAGGGTAGAATATGATATGAAATAGAGTGGTATATGTTTTCGTTATTGTCATGGTATAGTGATATTCTGTTGATGGGACACGGTTGTGAGAGGTTGTTACAGTAATTTTGATCTTGTTCTAGATAAGGCTTTAGTGGACATGGTAATGGCAAGTGATTCGTAGAACATGTGTAGTAATGATCTGATATATGCAGGTGGTTCATAATCCTTTGTTGAGACAGTGAGTGTAGGGTGTTGAGTAATTAGGGTCGTGTTAAGTTATGTATGAGTCTTGCGGTAATGAAAGAAAGGAACTTGAGGATCTAGTGTGAGTGTACGTAACAAGTGTGGATCGTGAGTTATGCTTTTGACGATAAGAGTTTTATGTAGTTTATATAGAGAGGTGTGCCATGTTGCGGTAATAGGGAACAAGTGAAGTTTTGGATTAAGTTAAGGATTTTGTGGTATAGGTTAGGTGGTGTGACGAGTGAAGTGAAGTATGAGAGTTGTTTAAGTAAGAGAGCCTTGGATATGTGCATGGCGAGTGTTTAGGTTCTAGGTGGTTATCTTTGACATGCGGTGATGATGAGGATAATGAAAAGATATATCTAGGATTTAGTATTAGTGAGTTACGAGGACGTAACATTTATCTTAAGAGGAGTAGGATGCGATAAAAGAGATTTTGATGGTTGTACATATGGTAGTATATTTGGAAGTAGAGTGTTGGTGTAGCATAAGGTATGGATTTGTATTTGTTGTGGTTGATAGTGTTAAAAGGTCATGGACGTGCTTGTAGTAATTCAATGTTAGGAATGCGAGAATACGTCGATAGTGTTGACAGTTGGATGATGAGGTTATGAGTGTGAGTAAACTTCGAGGACGAAGTTCCTTTTAAGGGTGGTAGAATGTAACATTCCGTTTGATGTTTATGTAGTTGGTTATGTATGGAGTTAGTGTCGGGAGAGTTTATGATGTAGTTGATACGACATCGTGAGCGAGGTGTGGAGGTAGGAATAGTTGGTAGAGTTGGTGTTAAGAGTTCATGGTTTCATGTTCTGTAAGTTGGGGTTTTGTTTTGAGTTCTTAGTAGCTTTGTTGCGTCTTGACCGAGTTAGTATGTTTGTTTTTATGTGTGGGTTGAACTTCGGGGACGAAGTTCTTTTTAAGGAGGGAAGACTGTAATACTCCGTATTTATAAGTCTTGGGGTACTCTATCGAGTAGGCCTTACTCTGTCGAGTAAGAGTAAGTTGCGTTTTAGAAAAGTTTCTGACCTGTTGGGTACTCGATCGAGTAGCTGGGGCACTCGATCGAGTAAGGGGGTACTCGATCGAGTACCTCGGGTACTCGATCGAGTAGCCTGTTTTACGGGGAGTTTTCTCGGGTTTTGTTAATTATGCGATTAAGGTATATAAGCTTTGTCGTCATTATTCTAAATCACTTTTGCAAAATCTAAATTACTGTTTAAGAGAGAAAGCAAGCAAGTTCTTCATCCTAATCGCATTATTAGCAATACCCGGAGTTTGGAAGGTCGGTTCTTAGCGTTGATTACACCGTTGAGTTCCTTGCGTCGAGGGTAAGATCTATGTACCCTTTTTATTGTCTTTCCTTTGATTTGGTTAAACCCTAATTTTAGGATTGGGGGTTTTGTGTTAGTTTAGTGATTGTTAGTAATTATGTGATTATATGTTAGGAGGAGGATTCGTAGAAAAGGATTTGTGATACAGCTGTTGAGACCGTCTGATTGTGTTGCTGTTCCAGGTAGGATTTCCTACTCAGTATTAGTCCCATAATGGGATGTTGGTTGATGTGTTGAGATTGATTGTTGATATAGTAATTGTATTGTGACGGTCGTGATTGCGATTGTGTTTGTGATTGTTGTCTGTGGTTCTCGAGGCGTGTCCTCGGCTGAGTGGGGTCACTTGCGGGAGTGGCTTCACGCCCTAGTTTCGCTTTCTGTGGAACCCGCCACAGAAGGGATGTGCACATTAATGGACAGGGTTATCGCTCACTATGTGGAGCGGAGATTTGGTGGGTACGGCTGCGGTCCCCCATCGGGTGGTGGGTCCAGGTGGACGATCGGTGATTGAGATTGTTGGGATTGGTGTAGTTGTGTGTGTGTGACGGTTAAGTCATCTGTTTATCTTATTGTTGATATATATTGAATTGTGTGATTTAAATTGACCCGTTTAAATGTTTTAAAAACTGTGGTGATCCATTCGGGGTGGTGAGCAGTTATTGAGCGGGTATGATATGACGCGTATGGGATAGCTGGGATGAGTCATCATGTGGCGATTAGAAGTCTTCGTGTGTCGACGGAGTCTTATAGCTTTGATAGTTTTAGCGATAGACCGTCAAATCGAGAATGTTGTATTTCGGTTTATTAGTTTTGGTTTTGATCATGTAATCACTTAAACTATTTACTTTTAAATATGTTTCTTTATTGTCTTATGAATATCATTGCCTCAGGTAACCGAGATGGTGACATCCTTATACCTGAGTGGTCCTGGTAAGGCACTTGGAGTATGGGGGTGTTACAGAGAAGGCGGTCCTGGCCGAGAGAGCTAAGGCTGAGTCTGCCTTGGCAGATGCTGCTAAGCTGCGGGAGGAGAAAGACAAATTTAAGGGCGGCTATAAGGCCGTGGTTGGTCGAGAAGGAGAGATGGAAGACCTTGCATTTACCGAGGCGAAGGAGCATAAGAGCACAAAGGCTATCCTTGCTCAGAGGGAGAAGGATATTGAGACGCTGAAGACCGTCATCATCCCTGACATGTGTGCCCGGTACCGGGACCAAGCTGAAGATGCTACCAGGGATGCAATTAAAGAACTCGTTCTTGAAGGCTCCTTCCCGTGGCAAGATTTTGATCGGCACGGATGAGAAAGGCGCGCTGCGGAGGCCAAGGCTGCGGATGAGGCGAAGGCGGCGAAGGCCGCTCAGGAGGCTGCGGAGAAGGCGACCCGGGATGCTAAGGTGAAGGAGGCCAGAGAGGAGGCTGAGAGGGCAAAGGCAAGTATCAACTGCCATTGTAGTGACTGCCCGGCTTTGGCCGTGGCGTCTACTCGTGACTGCCCGGCTTTTGCCGCGGCGTCTACCTTGGTACGACTACGGAGGGGACGAGCATTTTGATGGAAAACTTTGATCATTCTTCATAAGATATAATCACGCGTTGGGGTGCCCACAACGGTCTCGGACACCTCCGCCGCTATACAAAATACTTCCTAAGGTTGTCTGTGTTCCAATGGCTCATTAGAGGAACACCCTCCATGTCTGTCAGCCGGTATGTCCCCGGCCTCATTTCTTCAACCACCTTGTAGGGTCCTTCCCAGTTGGCCGTCATTTTACCATGGATGTTTCCTTTGTTTGTTGCGGCCGACTTTCTTAGGACTAAATCTCCTACTCTTATGTCCCTTTTGTGGACCCTACGGTTGTATGCTCTTCTCATTCGGTTTTGATATACTGCCAAGTTGAGCCGTGCCGTATCTCGACTTTCTTCGATCGTCAGGAGGCTCTCGTGCCTTCCTCATTTTCGACCGGGTCAAAGGTTTGCGTTCTAAATGTCGGCACCACCACGCTTCAATTGGCAAGACGGTTTGGACCCATATACTAGGTGGAATGGATCCACTGTTGCTTCTTTTTCCGTGGTTCGAAGTGACCACAGGACGCCGGGTAGTTCATCAGCCCATCTTCCCTTTAGATCTTCAACCTTCTTTTTCAACCCGTTCAATATTGTTTTATTAGCTCCTCTCCGTCGCCCGTTGCTCCGAGGGTGGCAGACGGAGGAGTATGCGAATTTGATACCGAGCTCTTCCCGGCCACTCATCACCATGTCACTCCAAAACTCTCGGCCGTGGTCAAATACCATGACTTGGGGTAACCCAAAACGAGTTATGATGTTCTCCCAAATCACCTTTCTTACGGCCGCCGTGGTCTTGGCAGGTACTGCGATAGCCTCGACCCATTTGGTGAAGTAGTCAACGGCGACGATCAGGTACTTCCTTCCTCCGGAGGCCGTCGGGAATGGTCCTAATAAATCCATCCCCCACTGTGCAAATGGTAGGGGACTAAGTACCGGTTGCAGGTCTCGGGAAGGTGCATGTACACGGAGCATGCATCCGACAATTCTTGCACTTCTTGGTCTTTGCCGGAATCTTTCAACATGGTAGGCCGAATAGCGGGCTCGGAGAGCTTTGTGGGCTAGTGTTCTCGCCCCCATGTGATGTCCGCAGATGCCTTCGTGAATCTCTGTCAGTATTAGCTCCGCGTCGGCTGGGCCGACACATTTCAAGAGTGGTCTTATTACGGACCTTCTATATAATTCTCCTTCGAACATCAAGTACCTTGCGGCGATCCTTCTTATCTTCTGAGAGAGACTGCGGTCCTCCGGTAACTCTTTTGTCAGCTTGTATTTCATTATCGGAGTCATCCACGTTGTCTCGGCTTCGATGTCGCCCACCATGCCGACGGTCTCAGTGATGCTTTTAGCATTTCTGATATCCATCGGCACGGTTCGACTGACATTCTTGATGCTTGAACTGACAAGTTTTGAGAGAGCGTCGGCTCGGTTGTTCTTGGACCTGGGGATGCACTGTATTTGGAAAGATTTCAATTTTGCGGTGTCGGCTTTTACCCTTTCCAGGTACCTTACCATCCCATCGTCTCGAGCCTCATACTCTCCTCTGATTTGATTAGTCACTAGGAGTGAATCTGTCTTCAACACAATGTGCTCCGCCGGCAGCCTCTAGCTAACTCGACTCAGTTATCACCGCCTCATATTCGGATTCGTTGTTTGAGGCCGAGAAGGTAAACTTCAAGGCGTACTCAAACTCGTCTCCGTTAGGGCTGGTGATAAGGATGCCGGCTCCTGAGCTGTTCGCCGTGGAGGACCCGTCGGTATACACTTCCCACACGCCGGGATGTGATTCTTCTTGATATGTGCACTCGGCCAGGAAGTCTGCAAGCGCTTGCCCTTTTATCGAAGGCCGGCTTGTATTGAATGCCAAAGTCGGAGAGCTCCACTGCCCATTTGATAAGTCTGCCGGATTTTTCGAATTTTTCCAACGCTTTCTCCAATGGCTGGTCGGTTAAGACCGTCACGGGATGTGCGTCGAAGTAGGGTTTTAACTTCCTTGCGGCAACAACGACGGCGAAGGCCGCTTTTTCGATCAGTGGGTAGTTTCTTTTGGCGGCCAGCAGTGTATGGCTGATAAAGTAGATTGGGTGTTGCTGCTTATTTTCTTCCCTGACGATTACGGCACTGACCGTGGCCAAGGTAACTGCTAAGTATAGATATAGCGTCTCCCCCAGCATCGACCTGGACAGGGTTGGGAGTGTTAGAAGGTGGGCTTTTAGTTGTTTGAAAGCCGTACTCTGTTCCTCCCCCAACTAAAGTCTTTATTCCCCTTTAGCACTTTAAAGAATGGGGTGCTCTTGTCGGCCGACCGAGAGATGAAGCGGGCGAGAGCCGCCATCCTCCCGGTCAGCATCATAACCTCATTTCGATTTCTCGGCTCCGGCATGTCTAGTATTGCTTGGACTTTCTCTGGATTGGCATCAATTCCCCTGGCGATGACAAGCACGCCGAGGAACTTGCCGGCCCGGACACCGAAGTTGCATTTCTTTGGGTTAAGCTTCATTCTATATTTCCTTAGTGAACAAAATGTCTCGCTCAAGTCGGCCAAGTGCTCGCTGTCATACTTGCTTTTTACAATAGCATCGTCGACGTAAGCCTCGATGTTTCGCCCTTTTTTATCTTGAAACACTTTGTCCACCAGCCTAGTGTAAGTTGCGCCAGCGTTTTTCAAACCGAACGGCATCATTTTATACATGTATGTGCCGTTACCGGTGATGAATGCGCACTTAGGCATGTCTTCTTCGGCCATAAACACCTGATGATACCCTAAGAAGGCGTCTAGCAGGCTTAACATGGTGTAGCCTGCCGTTGCGTCAATTAAACTATCTATTCGAGGCAAGGGATAACAATCTTTAGGGCACGCTTTATTAAGATTGGTAAAATCAACACACATCCTCCACGCCCCTGATGACTTCCTCACCATTACAACATTTGCTAGCCACTCAGGGTAAGTACAAGGCATGATAAAGCCCGCCTCTAATAATTTGTCTACTTCGGCTTTGATGGCCTCATCCTTCTCGGCCGAGGAGTTCCTCATCTTTCGCTTTGACAGGGCGGCGGTGGAGAGTACGTTCACCTTGTGAACGATCACCTCCCGGCCACGCCCGGCATCTCGGCCATCGAGCAGGCGAAGACATCTTTGTTCTTCCTCGGCAGGTCAGGAGGTCGCTCGAATTTTGGCTCCGGTCGGCAGACCGATAGTTACGGTGCGCTCTGGGTCAATTTCCACTTCCTCGGTCTCGGCTCCTTCGACCATGCCGACGTTAGTATCCATTCGTTCGCCCTCCTGTTGTAAGGATGGGCTCTTCCCTTTCTCCGATTTCTTTGCCACTTTGAGGGATTGCATGTTGCACCCTCTAGCAGATACTTGGACATTGACAATTTCATCTCTTTCGTCCTTTGAGACTACCTTTTGTGCTTCCCCCCGGCCCGAGACATACATCAATGTCAGGGCCCGGATGGACATCACTGTATCGGCCTCGCTCAAAGTGACCCGGCCTATGAGAACATTGTAGGCGGACGAACCATCAATAACCACGAACTCAGATAAAACATTTTTAGCCGTATCGGCTTGGCCAAACATCACCGGTCCCGATTGACCCCGGGGTACAGTAAGCCCGGAGAAGTCAGATAGCGGGTTAGTGCAGGGGCTTAGGTCTTCAATCTTCAGACCGAGATTGAGAAAGCACTCCCTGAACATGATGTTTGTGTAGGCGCCTGTGTCAATCAGGCACCTTTTGACCAAGTGGTTGGCTATGTCTAGGTGGACTACGAGCGGGTCGCTGTGCGGAGCAACGACTCCTTCGTAGTCCTTCTTTCCGATGGTTATATCGGGGACGGTGGAAGCGGGGATCGCTGTTTTGGGCACAAAGTTGATGGCTTGGTATAGCTCATTTAGGTGTCGTTTGTGCCCATTAGCTGACCCACCGTTCTCGTTTCCTCCGATAACAACCTGGATCACTCCCATCCACTGGAATACTGATTTTATATTCGCCCCGTCGGAGCTTGTTTCTGGGCCTTCAGCTACATATTTGCTGAGGGCCCCTTTTCGTATCAGCTCCTCGATGGCATTCCTCAGATGCCGACAGTTGTCGGTCTTATGGCCGGTTTGGCCGTGGTAGTCGCAAAACTTTCTAAGATCGCCGTCCCCCCTCGCCTTGGGGGGCCTTGCCCATTTCTGCCCTTCATTTTTGCTTAGGGCAAAGACCTCGGCCGGTGATTTGACCAGGGGGGTGAGATTGCTGTACCGCTTCTGGGTGTATGGTTCCGAACTCCCCCCGGCGCCCGCCGAGTTCTATTTCCTATTAAATCTCTCAGGCCGTGACCGATTCCCATCACGGCGTCCTTCATCTACGTTGTCCGGCCGTTGCTCCTCTCTGGGTGCCCGACTTCACGTGGCCTACCTAGGTCTTGTGATAGTCCTCCACCTTACGGCTCGGTCGGCCATCTTTCTCACGGAGTCTAGGTTGATGTCCTCGCACTTGATGAGCTCGTTTTTGAACTCGCCTTTCGGGAGGCCTTTCATCGGTGCGAAGGCGCGGTTCGGTGTTCGACTCACGAATCTGTTGAACCTTAGCGTCGAACCTCTTCACATAGCTTCGGAGGGACTCGTCCTCCCCCTGTCGGATAGTTAGGAGATCCGAGGTTTCCACGGCCCTTCTCTTGTTGCAAGCGTCTTTGGGCTATGAAGTTGTCTCTCGGGTCGGCATAGCAAAGATACCGAGCCATTGGGTAGCCCCTTGTACCAACTCGAGCCATGCCATGACGGAGGGTCGTTGGGAAGACTCGGCACCACACCTCATCGGGTTGCTCCCATACCGACATGTACGACTCGAAAGCCTCGGCATGGTCGGTTGGGTCGCTGTCCCCTTTGTATGATAGGGGCGGCAGCTTCAGTTTAGTCGGCACCGGGACTTCGAGGACATAGGCACTGAGGGGCTGTATGACCACGTGTCGAATGACCCGCGGCGATCGGCTCCTCGCAACCTTAGTCCGACTTCTCTCCCTCTGGTGGGAAGGGCTTCTTGTTGTCCGACTTTGGTGAGTCGGACTTCTTTCATTTCTTCGGGGCTGGCCTCGTTGTTTACTGGCGGCGACGCCTGTCCTCCGCGAGTGGGGGAAGGACTTTGGTCTGCCACTAGCACCACGGGCTCCGCCGGCGTCCTTGCATGCCTAGCTCCTTGTATTACTCCGGTCAAATTGTTCGGAGTCACTTTGTGGGCCCTGGTCACCTGTGGGGGCGTTGCCGCCCCTGTCGCCGTGACAGGGGTAACCGGCGTACCACCCATCAGGTCCAGGAATAGCTTCAATTTGGCCGCATCGACCACATGTCCCATGACAGTGACTTGGCCGGTCGACAGCGGTGTTTCTGGCTCTCTTGGCATCCCGTACTTCACCGGCTCAATAGCTCGGCGGTGGGGACCGCCCAACTCGAATTAGGGAACGCGTCATCCTGGTAGAATGCAGTTTCGTCACTCACAATTATTTCTTGTTGTTTTGACATCTTCTTAGCTCTTTGAATGGTTTTTGGTTGGTTTTTTTTTTTTTGTAAGGGAGGTGACTAGCTTTTAGTATCTATTCCCACAGACGGCGCCAATTGTTCCGGGTGTAATTCCGGAGCAGGATTATGACCACTTAAGCTTGTAGAATGATATCTTTGCTTGTCTCTTCCTTTCGCTCTCTCCTGTAAAGATGAACAAACTGAGGGCTCGGCTTGGTACCGAGCGTACTCACTCCGACGCTCAAGTCAGTAAACTTAAAGAGATAAGTTGTGTGTTAACTTGGCAAAGTATATTGTAGAGAGATAAGGGAGTTTATACCAGATTATTTAGTGAGTTTTGGGATAGTTTTCGGATCCTTTTCTCAATGAGAGAAGTGGAGTATTTATAAACTTTCACCTTTTGTCACGTAGTGGCCAAGTGGCTAGCAGGTGGAAAGACTATCTTACCCTCGGCCGAGGGACCCATGCCGGGCCGGCAGGACTGGTTGACTCCATGCCGAGGGGACTGGATGTGAGTACGCGGATATGCTTCTCGGCCGGCTGGTTGCCGAGACCGAGACCAGTGACAGCCGACAATTTGCTTCGGTTAAGGGTCATCTAATACGTTGACTTGCTGTCTTTTGGCTTTGACCTTGCTCAATGTGTTGACTCGGTCAGCGGGTGCAGAATATGCCTCATCAGCTACATTTATGGAAAAGGAAATATGCGATAATAATTTAAGAAAGAGTAAGTCTGATCTCATGTAAAATCGATTTATGATAAAACATTGTAAAATCATTAACAAAATACCTTGAATTTCTTAGAACAACTCCAGTGGTCAGTTAGTTCCTAGTTTCCTACTAACTTACCTTTAACACATCACAATTTAAGCTACAAAAGTTTTGAGCTAGTGTCTAGTGATGTATTTCAGTAGTTTTGTTTAAAGTTTTACTAGCTAGACCGGACTCATTGGTTGTTTCCTTGATGTAGGTCCATTTAAACAACTAGCTTAATGAAACTAGTTGCTTAAACAAAGCTAACCAAAATGGACAACTCCAATGATTTGGCCACCAGCTTGCAGTTTTTAAGTTCCTAAGCCAAATCATTGAATTTGCTCTAAATTAGCCAATCATGTTAGTTAGCGTTTCCTTAAAAAAAAATCATGTTAGTTAGAGGATGTTATTAGAGTAAGGGTGATTAAGTAAATTTCTTATTTTTTTACAATAATATTTTTGTAAAATTGTTTTATGTTACATTAAAATGGAAAGAGAAACATCTTAGTGGGGGAGTCGAAAATGAAAAATAAGGATATCTCATCGAAATGGAGGAAGTACTAGTTTTTATAATACACAAACACACGAAAGATATTTCTAAAGTAGGTTGAATATTATGAGTTGGCAAAATTTGACTCGCCTCAAGGAATTCAACCCTAACGGGCCAAACTTCGACCTGATAATTGGGTAAATCGCAATCGAACCGGCCCACTTGAGGTTAAACCGATAATTGTTAACAACGTTATTTGTCCAAACCCGAACTTGACCTAAACTAACACAAACGGACTCATAACTCGATTTTGACCTAACAATGAATTAGCTTATTAATGATCCATATAAGACCATTTTGACATTTATTTTAATGGATTTTCAAACTAAAACAAATATAATTGTTTAACTATGAAGTCATGATCCAAAATAAATTAAATAAAACAAAATATATATGTTAATGATTTGATCGGTTACTAATAATCGAGCAGATCCAACACGACTTATCACCCGATAATAACCTGACGTAATATATAACCAACACGACCTACTTATACCCCAATTTAAATCATATCCATTTACTCTCTAATATACTCATAATTTAATATATTTTATCTCTCCATTCCTTGAAACATTACTTCTATAAAAACAATTACAACTACTAAATCGTCACAAGATCTAATTTGAATTAGAGAAGGCAATGGGTCATGTTGTGTCGTTCCAGCCCGCTTTTCGCACCCCACTATGGCCCGGTCAAAGTCGGGTCGTGTCGTGTCGGCCTGTCGTGCTTCGGTATTTTTATTTGTCTTATTATTCACCCCTAAAACCACCTTGCATGGCCCAACGTGCCTTGTGTCGTGCCTAGGCACGACATTATCCCTCTTCATGCGTAGTGGCCGACCCCTAACCCGTCACGTCGGACCCGAAAAACCAACTCTAATCTGATCCGTTTATAAGAAAAATTCTTTTAAGCAAATAGAGAGAATCCTGACAGCCGGCACATAAACAACTGACATGGACCGACAAACTCTTACATTCCCATCAAGCGATGATTGAGAAAGTCCTATCACACGGACATTATATCCACATGCTCATATTCCTCCTACTCCAAATTATACCCCCTCATCATATAAGGTTTATCTGGATTAGGAGTAATCCAAGTCTATGGTAATTATTATGGGGCTGTTTTCGAAAGTTTGGTATGAGGGTAAGAACAATTTAAGTTGTTATTTTTGATTTCGTAAATAAAACTCTTGTTTAACAAAAATATATCTCTTGAGCAATATAATAAACTGGAAAATTTGATTTAGTTGTGTAATATATACTTGTTTGGTAGATATTATAAAAAAAAAATGTCAAGATCCTTTTGCGATGTAAGGTGGCTGGAATTTGTACCCTTGTACCAAACTTAAGAAAATGTTAAGCAAGTTTATTCCCAAATATAGCCAAACCAAAGGTTAAGGAAAAAACTTAGCAATGTCATTGGTAACTAGTATAGTTCCCGTACTATAGTACGGTATTTATTAGATTGGAATAAGATTATTTGTATAATTTGACTGTACTTTTAATTAATATTATAATGTATTAAGTATAATATTATTAAGAGATAGAAAAAAAAAGTTTACTTACCATCAAAGAAGACATTAA
Organism: Silene latifolia; assembly: GCF_048544455.1. Lineage (NCBI taxonomy): Eukaryota > Viridiplantae > Streptophyta > Magnoliopsida > Caryophyllales > Caryophyllaceae > Silene > Silene latifolia. The sequence goes on along the minus strand of NC_133530.1, from coordinate 21,967,381 downwards.
ATTACGTTGTTTTGTCTTAAACTGTTAATAATATCCTATAATGTTAAATAATTACATACATCTAATTTAGTAGATTAATAATACATTAAGTAAGATATCAGATCTCTAAATAAAACGCGCATTAATCTTATAAAGTAAACCGGTAAAAAACGATATACTACGCATGTTAAAAGACGTTTACAAATTATTAAATTACATTTTCACTTCTTTTTTCCAATTAATATAGCTAATTAGTGGTGGTGCCGTGGTGAGAAGATTTGAGCGGTAGAATACAATAGCGGGTCCCTACAGCTTGAGCGTAATATTAGAAAGAAATATACCGTATAATTTTCAACTTGAGCGCAATATTCATGTTGAGCGGGAATAGTTGAGCGGGATTTACCTAAGTGTATTAATCTTTTAGTATATCTAACACCTTTATAAAATATGGAAGCACCTATATCACTATTCATTAATGAATAGTAATTTGCCTAATGAATAGTGTTTCGTAAACGGGTTGGGCTGGCTATGTTGTGCGGTTATGGGCTCCTTTGGGTCTGGCTTGTGAATTCTCCTCTTAATGGCATTGTGGGCCGTTTTTATTATCTCAACATCCCTGTCTCAATCTCTAACTCTCCATCATCATCTTTAACCCAACACCTTGCCTCTTCATACCACTCCACTCACACCTCTTCATACCTTCATTCCCATCACCTTTGATGGCCTGCTTTCAACGGCACCATCTGGATGACGCCATTTTCGGCACCGGCACAGCTTTCACGGGCTCTCCTAACTTCCCCAGATTTGCGTGTCAAGTTTCGGAGCGATTGGGAGGTTCCGGACTCATTCTGCGCTGTACGTATAATTTGGCTCTGAAAACTATGTTCTGTGGTTGTCGATTAGATTGTGTGCCTTTGGATTGGTTATATGTGTGCCGAAAATTAGCCGTCTCAATTAATAAATACAAAATTGTATTAACTCAATTCTTGGTGCCATTTACAGCAAAAGCATTTTTGACCACTTCAGTGAATTTGTACAAATCGGAACTTTTGTCTTTAAATTGAGTTTGAATTGGTGATTGGTTTGGTACCTTCAATTTGCGTGCTAAAATTTTGGTTATTTCTAACAATAAAGCCATTAATGAGGCTGCAATTTCTTTTTGTGTTCCGCTGAGTAATCCGCACTGAGTAATCCGCACAAATCATATTTTGAGTAATTTTAAGCTTACAATTTGTGTTTTGCTGTTGATTACTCAAAGCCGTGTTGGATATGATAATATAAATAGTTCAAAGACTACAGTTTCAGGAGTTTGATGGATTACAGTTTACAATTAATCAATTTTAAAGTTGTGTATAGGTTTGTAGGTGAGGAATGATTACACATTTTTTGGGGGTGATTGTGGTGAGATATGGCCAGAGATATGGTTTAGGTACTTGTTATTTGTTTGGAAAAGGCAATGACCAGTGGTCATAGATATGGTTTATATGATTGTTAAATTTAGAACTGTGTAATTTTCAGTGTCCCTTCTTTAGCTTATGGGGTTTTAGTTTTATAATACCTTATATTGGTACTTGATTGGTATATTATAATGGTTTTTGTGGATTAGAGTGGGGTTTGGGTTAAGTGGTGCCTTGTAGTAGACCAAAAAATGTAAGGTGAGGTGACCTTTGGTAGAGGGTTGCTTCTAACCATGTAAATTAAGCAATAAGTAGGGTGTGGTGATGTAAGTGTACACTACATGAATAGTACTTGTAAGGAGGTGTGTTGTCTAGGCAGCTCTATATATCTCTACTTGGACTGTAACCAAAAAAACAGGTCATTCCTCCATAAGCCTGAGGTTGAATTTTATCTAAGGCTTTAACCCTAAACCTTTTATTTGCTTTTCTCGGTTCATAATTTGATACTTTTTGGTGTGTGCCTGGCAGGTCAGTCATTGGAACAAAACTTGGTGCAGCTGGCGACAGAGGTACAAGAACGATTGCTGTTAAGTTTTTATATATGCCGTGATTGCCACTTGTTAACTACTGTTTTTTGTTTGTTGCTGTGTGAATTTTGGGGAGCGTCTTCTTGTGTTAATATTGCCGTACTATAGCTAGCTTTTTTTACTTGCATCGGTTTAGGTGTTCAAATAAACTGTCCAGCATTGTCTATATATAATTGGGGATGGTCACTATATTATGGTGGTGTGTTTATATTTGTAGTTTGTTAGCTTTAATTTTGCCAACAAGTAAACAAGAGCAGTCAAACTTGGTTGGTAGGCAGTCCTAGGGTTAGTTTAATTGTCGTTTCAAGTACGTTGGATGTTTATTGTTGTTGGGAGCTTTTCATGTTGAGTGTTAGATTGTGAGGTTTTCTTTGGCAAGGGTGGTGGTGCAGGAGGTTTGTTCCACTGGATTTGGGTGTTGGAATTGGGTGTGTAGCATTACAGGCGACTGTGGTTCAGGTCGTTCCTTGTTTATAGGATATGCGGTAGGATCAAGTAGTCGCGTTTAAAGGTCTGGTATGGTCGATGTTAGGAAGTGAGTGAATACTCAGTCTAGGGTGGCAGGCTTACAAACCTATTTTTGCAAAAAAAAAAACAAATTGGTGGAGCAGGGAATTGGTTCGTTGTGGCCAGACTTTTAATTTGTTAAGTTAACAGGTTCAGTTTCAAATGGCGAGTGAGAAAAGGGAGTTCAAGATTTCATTCCGCGGGCTATTGTCTGATGTAACTAAGGCACTTAAGTGGCCAGACCCGATATACAGCCAGGCCAACTTGGCAAGGACCAAAGCTAATTTGGTACTGGCTAGAGGTCTTGGGCCCAACTCATGTTTGTTTAGAGGTGAACCAGGAAGGGACCTAGCTGAATCCGAGGAGCAGGCAGCTGAGCAAGCAGTGGATTTTCTTGTTCAGAAAAAACAGGTCATCATAGAAGACATCAATTTAGAAATGAGAAACATGTATAAGTCTTGCTGTCAATTTTTTAAGCAGAAGAGCACGGTGTTGGAGTCTATAGAGAAACCAAAAACCTATGGTAAGCTGGGGCACGAAAAAAAGAAAAAGCTCAATGTGCCTGCATCCCTGCCTAAGATTGTAAGCGCAGATCTGTGGACCATTTGGCTTCAGGTGGTGGCGGCGTACAAAGTTACTGCTGATGAAGTGGACTTCATAACCCAGGCAGATGGTGGTTATGTTTGTTGTTTTACAGTTACCTGGCCTGACCACGCATCCAGAGAGAGATATTTTATCGGGGATAGCCGTTACACTGTGGACAACGCAAGGCATAGTTTGGCGGGGAAAGCGATACAGTACTTTCAAACCCTTTATGGGTTCCCTGTGAAGGACGGCAACTTCAGTAGGATGAAGTATTCACAGATTCGGTGTGGGTTTCAGAGGCGTAGGTACTTATTTGCCAGAGAACGCAACATTTGTCTACCCGCTGATTTAGAATCAGTGCCTCTCTTTATTGCTGATGGCTACCACACCCCTGAAGGACCCTCCTATGGTATTCGCTCGGGTTTAACTTTACCGCCGGCCCCCAAAAAACCAAGAACTGTTGCGCTGAACCCATTTTCGGGTGCTGGACTGCGTGAATCATCAGGAGTCACTGCTACAATGCAAGGCAGCGAAGTCGGCAATGGATCTTAGGGTCTCGCTAGGTGTTAGGTGTTCCTAGGAATAAATGTACGGTTAGTGCCCTCGTGTGTCGGCAATGTATTTAGGATAATAAGCCTTTCGTAGGGCACGTTGTAGACTTTTGTTGCAACGCAATAGGCGAGCAGAAACGGTACTCAGTACTAGAGTAACGTTTGGTGAAAACTGTATGCGGTTGCAGATAACACTACCTGTACTTTTGATACGAACTGGAATGCCAAAAAAAAGGCCAACCAAACCTTTCTTTGTTTGCCTATTATGTGTTTTCTCTGCTTGTTGGTTGCAATCTTCACCATGTATAGGCTGGGAATTATGCAGAATAATGCAGAATACTTATGATTGGCCATACTAAATTAGAAATATAAAACCCAGGCACAAGCAATTCACTTGGAATTGTAATACGTAGATTCCAGCCGCGACCATGTGTTATGCAAAAAAAGGGACGTTCTGGGCAGGGGTAGGGTGGGAGGGGAAGGCACTTAAACAACTCATATAAAATGTGATTTCTGAAAAGGGGTGCTGATGTTTGCTCCGTTAAAATTCATGGCAGGACGATTACTTATATGTTGATTGGCAGCTTCAGAGGAAAGGAAAGCCGGCAACAATTGATTCATCGGGGGCTTGTAAATGGACTCTTCTGAGGTTATAGGTCAGCAAAGAGTTTTAAATAGTTAGTAGTAGACAATGAATCTTGTCGGGGTAGATTGCAGTACGCTAAATTCAGAGGCACATAAATTTTAAATCTTAGTATTGCTTTTTTAGTGTACACAGCTTGTGAGGATGAATATAATATTACCAAAAAAAAATGGACAAATGAATGGTGAAGATATAGGTGCCAAATTTGGAATTCTACAAAACTGCACAAACCATATCAGAACAACATATTCAATGTAAGCCAGACTTTCCGCCCAAACAACAAATGTACTTCCATGTTTCAAGCCACCAACCCCTAATGATTTTGAAAAGTTACAGGTGACGTCAGCACAGGTACGCCTGCAGCTAACGTTAAAAGGAAACGGTGTGCTGGAAAACAGCAGGCAGGCACTACATCGCATAGTCACCAGCAGGCGGCTAGCCAACCATATAGATCTAGGCGACTTCCACAGGCTGAACAACCACCTACTGAGCAGCCTGTCACGAGGAACCAGCGCAGGCGCCAGAATAAAACTGGTAAACTTCACAACCGCAACAACTTTTGTCTGTTGGGTATTGTATTAGAGCGCCTAATGTCATTGCCAGTACAAATATAGGACTCAGTATTAAACAACTAACTTGCCTTTTGTAATGGAATTCAATACAGGCAATGCTTCGCAGGCCGAGGGTCAAGCAACTGCCCAACCATATAGTTGTCGGAGGATTACGCCGCCTGTACAACAACCTGTACAGAAACCTGAATCCGCGGCGAAACGGAAGCGCCAGAGAAAAAAAAGTAATGTTCCTTACTGAACTATTAAATCATGTTGGAAATTTAATAACGCAGTTTTCTGATTATTACCATTACAAATATATGATCAATAATTGGACGACGAATCTAAATTGGGTAATTCAATAGAAATTCCGGATGCAGTGGGGGGGAAGCCAGTGCCATCAGAGGCGAGTAAATTAAAAGCACCCACCTACTGTGTAGACTGCGGAGCAAAGAAGTTTATGAAGCAAAGGGCTTGTGTTGTGCCAGTGGTGAGATCAAGTTGGCTTTTAATGAATACCCAGAAGAACTGATACGCCTTTATACTGCTAGAGATGATGAATCCGAGCAGTTTCAGACATATTCTAGGTTGTATAACAACCTTTTCGCTTTCAGTTCTCTAGGAGGTCACTTTCATTCAGAATATGAGAAGGGGATTTATGTTTTCAAGGCACAGGGGCAAGTGTATCATTTTTTGCCAGATTTAATACCCATGGATAGTATTCCTAGGTACCTACAGTTGTACTTTTATGACGGTCAGTACGAAAAGGAAAATCGGATGGGGTTGTTCCCTAATGATCTGAATGAACAAATTGTGACCCTTCTTATGGGACTTATGGATGATAATCCATACGGGAAATTCTTTAGATCTTTAAAGGAGGTGGAGGTAACTCAGGATACAAGGATAGTGCTTACTACTTACCCAGGCCATGACCAACGCGTGTATAATGCACCCACATCTGATGAAGTTGCAGTTGTTTGGCCGGACAACACAGCTATGCAAGGCAATGCAGGCCCTCATATCATTGCATATGGAAAGGGTGCACAAACGCATACAATTAAACATTACTATGGATGCTATGACCCATTGCAGTATCCGCTCCTACTGCCAAGGGGAGATTGCGGATGGCATCAGGGATTAAAGAAACAATCAAGTCCTTCCTTTGAAGGCGAGGCAAGTTCTTCATTCCCGGTATCCGCAATGACAACTGAGGAACCTGAATCGCTCATACAGGTGGAAGTAGCAAGTAAGTTTTAATTTAATGATTGGTTTTTGAATTTATATCAGTTCTGCAAACGTGCTATGAATATTTATAAATGGATTTACCATTGCTAGATGCTGCTAGAAGGCGCACAAGGGCTGACAAGCGAATATCCTGTAGAGAGTATTATGCGTACAAATTTCAGATAAGGCCTGGTAACGTTCTCCTTAGAGGAGGTAGGCTGTTCCAACAATTCATAGTCGACATGTACGTGAAAATTGAAAATACAAGGTTGGACTTTCTGCGCTTAAACCAGGAAACCATCCGGGCAGATTTGTATCAAGGAATCCTTGACACGCTGGAACTAGGGGAGACCAGTGCGTGTAATGTTGGGAAAAGAATTGTGCTGCCACCGTCATTCCTAGGGGGGCCTAGGGATATGCGTAGATGGTATTTGAATGCAATGGCTCTCGTCCAAAAATATGGGAAGCCAGATCTATTCATAACTATAACATGTAATCCTAACTGGCCGGAGATCAAGGCAGAATTAGCACCTGGTGAACAAGCACACAATAGGCCGGATCTGGTCGCCCGCATCTTCCATGCGAAGTTGACGTTGCTAAGAAAGCAGATCAAGGAAAAGAAAATATTTGGGGAAGTTGCAGCTATGATTAATGTCGTTGAGTTCCAGAAACGTGGCCTTCCACATGCACATTTCTTGGTGATACTCAAACCAGGTTATAAAGTTACATCCCCAGAGAAGTTCGATGAATACGTTTCCGCGGAAGTACCTTCAACTGAGAATCCTCATCTGCGGGCAGCTGTAATCAAGCATATGATGCACGGTCCATGTGGTGTTGAGTTTCCAAAGTGCGCCTGTATGATAACCAAAAATGGGAAAAGAGAGTGCAGCAAAGCATATCCCAAAAGTTTACGCAGCTTCACAACAAATGGGACCGACTGCTATCCGTTATATAGGAGGCGGGATACTGGGGAAACAGTTTTGGTGAGGAAAGTGAAAATGGATAATAGATCGGTAGTTCCTTACAACCCTTACCTACTTGCCATGTTTGATTGCCACTTGAATGTAGAGGTTTGCTCAACTATCAACGCAGTGAAGTATCTATATAAATATGTATATAAAGGTCATGATCGAATCTTATTCAACGTTGAAGCTGGAGGTGTGGCTCCGGTGGTTGATGAGATTCACAAGTATCAGTCTGGTAGATGGGTATCACCCCCAGAAGCTGCTTGGAGAATTTTTGGGTTCAACCTTTTTGACATATACCCACCTGTTCATCCTCTGCCAGTCCATACCCCAAATAGCCAGCTCATCAGGTTCACAAGCAACGAAGAACTGGCAACGGTAGCAGCTGATGACCAAAGGGCCAAAACTATGCTTACCGAATTTTTTAAGACAAGTGCAGAGCTACCTGAAGGGGAAAAATATCTGTACGGTGAGTTCCCAGAGCATTTCGTGTGGGTAGGCAAAACAAAAAGTTGGAAAAAAAGGAACTCCGGTGTAGTCATTAGCAGGGTGGCGCACGCATCACCTGGAGAGGGTGAACGATATTATCTCAGATTGTTGCTGGCGCATGTAAGAGGGCCAAAGTCATTTGAAGATCTGCAAACAGTGGACGGTGTTTGTTGTGCATCGTATCAAGAAGCTGCATTAAAAAGAGGTGTACTTGAGCAAGACAATGCAGCTGAAAAATGCATGGAAGAGGCTGTAAAGGTAGAAATGCCTAACGCGCTTCGTCGTCTGTTTGCAACTATACTGATCTTCAGTTGTCCGAACAACCCTGCAGAATTCTGGAAACAATTTTACACAGCCCTTTCGAAGGATTTCGCTAAACAGTTCCCAGGGGAAGTGGCAAAAATTTTACAGTTAACTGCTGGGAAAGTGGAGCAGTTTTTGGAGGGGATGGGTAAGAGCTTTGGACATTTTAATTTGGCTCACCTCCATATTATACAGGAAACAGTTGTGCAGAGCACAAGAGATATTAGTGACGCTTTGAACGCTCCGGTTCCTCTCTTACAATTAGCTTCCCGGAAAGAGCTCAATGCTCAACAACGAACTGCTTATAAGGCTATCATGCATCACGTGAAAACTAGCAAGGCGGGAGCCTTCTTCATTGACGGGCCAGGTGGAACAGGAAAGACATTTTTGTATGGGGCATTGTATGCAAAGGTACGATCAATGGGTAAGATATGTTTGCCAACGGCAAGTTCCGGAATAGCCGCATCAAACTTACCAACTGGGAGAACAACTCATTCAAGATTTAAAATACCCCTGGATACAGATGAAACTTTGACCTGTGATGTGTCAAAACAAAGTAGTCTAGCATGCCTACTAAGGGAAACATCATTGTTCATCTGGGATGAAGCCTCAATGGCGAAAAAACAAAATATTGAGGCTGTGGATATGCTGTTGAAAGATGTGTGCAGTAATTCAGAACTATTTGGAGGAAAGGTTATTGTTTTTGGCGGTGATTTCCGACAAGTCCTACCAGTTCTTCCACGACGCACGCAGCAGGAGGCGGTGGATGCCAGCATAGTCAGTTCAGCTCTGTGGCCGCAATTGACAAAATTTAGCCTCACTGAAAATATTAGAGCCAGGGCGGATCCTAAATTTTCAGAGTTCTTACTGAAACTTGGTAATGGAGAACTGCAGAGTTCGGAAAAAGGGATGATTGAGCTTCCGGAGGAACTGATATTGAAAGCAGATGCAGAAAGACAACCTGAGGAGCTACTGATTGATGCTGTGTTCCCAGAAATTAGAGGGAGCCATTTCAGTACGGATATTTTTACTGAACGGGCCATCTTGACACCGAGAAACAATGACGTTGACTCGATTAACAAGATCTTGATCGAAAAGTTCCCTGGCGACAGCCATATTTACAAGAGTTTTGACAGCGTAATTGATGACAATTCAAATGTATATCCCGCTGAGTTTTTGAACTCACTGTGTCCGCCTGGAATGACGCCACATGCATTGGTGGTCAAGGAGAACTCGCCAGTAATATTATTACGCAATCTGGACCCTGCAGCAGGCCTGTGCAACGGTACAAGGTTAATTTGCAAGCGCTTTTACCCAAACATGATAGAGTGTGAGATATCAACTGGTTTTTACACAGGAGAACGTGTCTTCCTTCCAAGAATAACCCTAAAGCCCTCCAAAAGTTCAAAATTCCCAATTCATTTCCAAAGAAAACAGTTTCCCATTAAGCTAAGCTTTGCAATGACAATAAACAAGGCTCAGGGTCAGACATTGCAGCGTGCTGGAGTTTATCTACCAAAACCGTGTTTCTCACATGGCCAATTATATGTGGCCTTATCCCGCGCTAGATCTTCTCAGGAATTGAAGGTTCTCCACAATCCAACGGCTGATGATAAAAAAGGGAATTTGGTGAAGAATGTCGTATCCTTTGAGGTGTTGCAGAGGGCCGGGATTCGCTGAACCTTCCAGGTAATAGATACAAACATACGTATTTCATAAATACGTTGGTTCTAGATCTTTGCGTAAGACGCCATAAAACCTCCAAAGCTGATGCTCGGATTCTTCCCATCTTACAGGAAATAGGTTCAGCATGCCCGAAAGCCGGAAGTGTAAATATGAATCTACAATAAAAAACTACTATTCATCTGATGTCAAGAAATGCAGATGCCTGACATCAATTTTTGAACACATGTGTATTTTGGGGAGATGCAAATCAAACAAGAACAGTGACTGACTGTCTTTAGAAAACTGTGCTTGGTTGCTTTGGAGGGATTGCTAACCCAGTTAAGCTCAATCGAATTATTGAGAGCGGATCATGTAGGATGTATTTTGTTTTCAACAAACAAGGTTTGTATTTGAATGTTCTTGCATTAATTTTAGCAGATTTACGTGTTTAGTCATGGATATTCAGCCTTGATCAAGATCAGTTGCCACGGGTTATGAGATAGAGTGTTGTTATCTAAGCACATTCAGGCCATATTTTGCTCTAGGCAGAGCATATTCCCGGCGTCAATTTTTTTTTTGTTGTGCTAAGAAATAAAGTGTTGTTACTTCAATGGTTTAAGGACCGCCAAAACATATTTCTATACAACTAATATAACAATTCCCCCTTCAGGATTTTTGGGAAAATACTAATGTCTAATATCACGATGTTCATAAAGCCGACGCTCTGATTCTTGGTATATTAGAGATTAACATCTGAATTAGAATTGATTTAACAAGAAAATGTAAAATGGACATAGCTTTACAACAAAGTCAGCAACTAAAGTGACAGAGGAGTTGACTATAGCCAGTCACCTAGGTTGTACTAGGTTAGCCATTTTAAAAGCCTTATAGACTTGTCATTTCACTTTCAAAATTTCGGAATACTTGGGTTCAGGAATGAATCATCTCTATTTCCTTTCTCTCCAGTTCCTCTCAAAATCTCTTTAAATAATATTTGCCTCTTACACCCTCACTTTCTTATTTGTTTATGCATAAATTTAAAATCGTTTGATATGGTTAATATGCGATCCGGGCTACTAATAAGTACTTAATTACCTCTCCATTTCTTTTTAGGAAATGGAGATAAAATGGGTTCCTTGAATTCTATAGTTATGATTTATCAAAAATATGTGATTCATGCCATTGTTTATATTATACAATATCAAAACAATGTAAAAGTACATTTGGATCATAGTTATGTGATTATGCCATGTATTTAAGATAAACAACGAGATTAGACCTACAAATCATGTATGAATAGTCTTTAAACTTGCACGGGGTAATAGTTAGCACTTTTTCTCGGAAAATACACTATTATGTAATATATAAACAACTAATTGACTTCCTAAACCTAACAAGTGTCTTTAAAAAATAGGAAACTATACTATCTCAAGGACAACCAAAGTACATATAAAAAGACTTAAAAAAAGACAATACAGGAGTAGGGTGTACCAGGCAACACCAAAAAAGAGATAAATGCAGTGGAAAGCATGGGAGAGATGACAAGAGGGAGTTGTCAAGTTTCACTGTTAACCTTACAATGACATGATTCAGTAACTGATTCCTGAACCATAGCATGCCCAAGCACTCCTAAAATAGATACACAATAAGCAATCAGGCGGGAAAGGAAAGGACTGCACATCAACAATCAATTACTTTTTCCAGCAATCACAGTTTTCTGACTAAACGTGCTCCTTGACGCAAAAGAAAAGAAAAGGTAAAGTACTCTATCAATTTCAATTGTACTGAGATGGTCTAAGTAACTGATAAATACTTATTTATAGTCTTGAGATTTGGTATAAGGAATACTCTGAAATCTTTGTAAAACAATTGTTAAGCGATATTTTGCAGCATCCATCCATGAAACCTGAGAAAAAACTTGTCAAGGACCTAGATGATAAAGTCGGGCCGCATACTATTCGACTGAAGGTTATTGACAAGGGCAATACACAGAATTCACCCAACAAGAGGTCAACACATTACCAAAGGATAGTTTTTCAAGATGAAGAGGTAATTCAGAAATTGAATTTAATTTCGTTTATATAATATGCATTGATAAGTAGATAATGTTATAATAGCTGAATTTGAGTCTTTATGTGGCACCTGATAATAATGACAGGGTAGGTTTTGGGTGATCTAAATTTCTAGACCTCTATAGAGTAAGCGGTCAGTTAATTACGTAGTTTAGCTAAGTTAGTAATAATCGTAGGCAAATAATGAACCTAAACTTCGTCCTGTGCCACTTACCTTGCTGAAATGTAGTCCTAGAACACCAAGCATGAGCTTCATTCATTTTTTACGAGAGACCAGGCCATTGATCAACCCAGGCCTGACTTGTTTTGAAGGATAGACCATCATTTCCTAAAGAAAGGACGATTTAAAATGTCATCCTAGGTGTTAGAAAAAGAGATTTTTCATATGAAAAGATATTGTAATGGGGACGAAAATAATACCTGCTCCCTCAATATAGGACTGTCAGCTAACCACCCGCCAAGTGATGTGCTTCATTTTCTGTCCACTGAGCTACTGCCTTAAAAGCTGCGTGAAAGAACACCCCTGCCTGAAATACGTCACCACCCAAGCATTACCAGTTTGCAGTTTTGGTGCAATTTAGAGACCCAGGACCCTCTAATCTTTAATGCTATTGTGGTTAATAGTCTGTAATCTGTTTTCGTTGAGTTTAATGACTGCAGCAATGACATGGGCGTGTTAATTGTGAATCCTTGACAGTAATTGTTGAGTAGAGCAATTATTTTTAATCACTTTAATTCGGCTGTTTATAAGCCAGGTCTTGATTGTGAGTACAACTATTATTACCTAACTGCCTATTTCTTCTACATTAAATACAGGGCAGCAAGATAAAAACTATCCTATACAATGATGACATTGGCGCTTACGAAAATATCATACAAAGTAAAGTGGAATATGACATCTCCAATGCAAAGATAAGGCCAATGCCTGAGAAATATCGAGTGAGTGCTGATGACCATCCTTTTCAGCTCAGCTTTGGTTCCGATACCATTATCAAAGCTGTTGAAGGGTCCAAACCTCCTATTGGTCCGGAGTACGTCACCATTGCTGCCATACCAAGAACCAACACAGCTGATGACAGATATGGTGAGCAATCAAAATTAAACCTGAAATTGCATTCATGCTACGCCAAAATTAACATCTTCTGCATGCTGTTAAATGAGTTTCCATTTAGTCTTACAAGGTTGCCTTATTTGATGATGTGTAGATGTAGTTGGCGTACTTCTCTATGTGGAGCCGCTGCGCCAGGTACCACGCCCAAGTGGGTTACCTTTGGATGTCCGTGAATGGATCATTATTGATCATAGGTAACGACACAATAACCACAACTTCCCAAAATCTATATGCTCTTTTACATAGTAAGTACAGGTGTTTATGACTTTATTACTTCAACTGCTGTAGTACGGAACACCCACTAATCATAACTGCTTGGGCGGAACTGGCCACTAGAGAAGGGGAGCAACTACAAGAAGTGGCTGAATCATTCCCAATCATTGGTCTAACCTCTCTAAAGCCGTCCTATCACAAAGGTTCAGAGTTCTACCCGTGAATTTAATTTATGTAAATTGACCAGCATTTACTTATAAGCTGTAAACTGCCATGCTAGGTTTCTCACTGTCCACTACATCATCAACATTTGTGAAGATTAATCCAGAAGGGGAAAAAGCGGATATGCTTCGTGCTTGGTAAGAAACGTCTGTACCTACTTTGAACCAGACCACCACCCAAGGAAGACCCCCTCCCGTTCTGCACACAACACAGCGCCAACACCACCCTCCTTTAACACCGCCACCCCGGCAAATTTTCCTCCGAAACTAACTCGGCTACTTCTACATGTTATTAGGGCTGCAGCAAATAAGGCAGCAATCTCTGCTAAGCACTGTCAAGTGTTTGATATTCGTGCTCCAACAACAACGCGGGTAACAACTACAACAAGGAAAATACGCACTAAAAAGGTACACAATTCCCAATCCACATATTTACGGCCTGATTTCAATAGTCATACACAGACGCATTGAATGAGAGGCTTCTAAAATGTATACGCTCAGTTATACGTAAAAGTTTCATATGAGGCATCAAGGCCTTATTACAAGGCCATTTACATCATGGCCATGGAAGAAGATAAGTAGCTTGATTATTATCCGGTGGCGGCCAGGTGTAAATGGCTAGACGTGGAACTGTTTAAACTGATATGAGATTCACAGGCTGCTGATACACTACAAGAAGAGCGTCACTGGCTTCATGTATCAAGTCCTGAATTCGATCGAAAGGATGTGCGCTTCTACCTTGGATGTATCCACTGCGGAACAGGAAGCAAGGAAGAAATCAATGTCAAGTATACCTGTGCTACCTGCAAGAGACAAGCAGTAACCTCATTACCCAGGTGCCCATACAGTTCATGGTTATCCAGGAACAAGAACAATAACCAGTTTTAGACAAAGTTACTAACAATATATTTTATTGATGAATATAGGATGAACATCACTTTTGAAGCCGTTGACGAAACAGGTTCTTACATGTTCACTGCATTCACCAATGACGCTGAAAAACTACTGCAAAAAAAGGCCAGCGACTTCTATACAATGGATCTAGGAGTAAGTTTGAGAACTAAGTCTATCCTTGAAAGATTTTTTGGAGCCGGTTTAAGAACACGAAAAAAATAGATCTTTTAAAAATAAACGACACCTTAGCCGGATACTGCTATGCTGATTCCGTTAATAAGATTTGACAACATACTCTAATACTGATACATGAATACATCTACGCAGGTTCGTGACAAATGCCTAACAGATGCTGAAAGTAGCATTCGAAACAGCAAATTCTACATTCAAGTTGGCCCAGCACCGACTCTCTCAAGAAATGGAGTGCTCAAGTGGGTACTCAAACAACTTTCACTAGAGTAAACTGCATGGCGGCAAGGGTAAATGGTAAACATTTTGCAGATTTTGGGAGGCGAGAACTGAGATGGCAACTATTTTGTTAACCAAAGCACCTTCTCATGCCAGAATAAAGAGCGGTTAGCATAACTGCCAAACATGGTGCATAAGTACAACAATGTTTCATTTGTAATCAGTTGTCCACATAAGTGCGCCTAGAAATATGTACTCATCATAAAACACCATCAATACTTACAGCTACTCTTTGCCGCTGGTATATCGGATTCGCCGAGGATTATAGACCATGACAGGTCCTCTTAATTTGTAATAAATTCTGTGAAACGTGTTTACAACTCTGAAGATTATCTAACTTCTTTATGGCAAACACTACTGACCAAAAAAAAAACCTGCTACACCTAGGTTCGTGATTTAAATGCCTTCTATTGAGGTGCTTATATGATGTGCAAAGTGCAAAATTGCCAGAACAATATTAGCCAGCATACCAAGAACTATCCATCTAACATATACCCAAAAACCATAAATTAGCACATTGAAAGTCGTAAATTGAACTGCCCATTTCGTTAACTTTGAATGATTGCATCCCACAAAATTAGAACCCACAAATCAGCATATGAAAGGGGCTGTGAAAATTACTATACTGAACAGCAGACCACAAATAAAGCAATTTAACAAATAGATTTACTCATTGCAGGTTAGCTAACCATTGATATGACAACACAATTAGAAAATATAATTTGTTAGCACATAGGCAGCTGACAGAGTAATTGTTTTCAGTGCTGAGTAACCCTTGCCATACATTTACAGTACTTTATGTGTAAGAAAATAAATCATTGCCATGATATCTAAACCAATATTACAAGCAACATAAACTCCTATAACTACAACTTTTCTGCTATATGCTAAGAGCACTTCATCAACCACCACTGTGAGTCTAAGTTCTTTACATACCATCCATATTTTCCAATGTTGTTTTTAAAATTCTGTTACATTACATATGTAACTTGTTTGAATAAGGCACTAATATATTAATGGTAATTGTGAAGGTCACCATGAACCCTATGAGGAAGCTTGCCAGGCAGATTGCAGGTAACAAAACTCCACATTCCATTAAGCTCAAAGTCGACGACAAAATGAATTTCCATACTTCATCAGAAAATAGCAGTTTGGAATCACAAGTGATTACATTCGAAGATGAAGAGGTAGATTCTACACAATTCCTTAATATTCAGTGTTAAAGTATATTGCTCATGATCTTCCAAAACCTACTGTTGTTATGTTTTTCAATTAAACACACATTGAGTATAGGTAGTTTAAAGCTTCATCTACTGCAGGGAGCCACACTTAAAACTATACTATACAATGAAGACCTAGAAATATTTGAGGATGCTATAGATGGTGGAATGGAGTATGAAATCAACAATGCGGAGGTGGATGTGTTATCTGTTCAGACCTATGCAACTCCAGAAAAGCCAGTGTATCACATTTACTTTAACAGTAAGACAACCATTCAGCGTATTTATGGACCTGATTCCACATGTTTACCTCAATACATCTTGCTCGCATCTATCCCAAGAGAGCTGTCACTTGGGCATCGATACGGTGAGACATCGCTAAAAATTTCTTAGATTGAAAATTTGGTACTGCTGACAAAATGGGTCAAAAATTGTAGTTGTTCTATTTCTAACAAATTAACAATGAACTGTAGATGTCTTGGGAATTGTTGTATATGTGAGTCAAAAATACCAAGTTCCGACACACAGTGGCCGGCCAAGAGAGGCCTGTGAGGTTATCATCATTGATCACAGGTGCAAAACTTCATCCATAGCATAAACATAGAAACAATAGTTCACACCATGCCTCACCTATAATATTGTTTTGTAATGTAGTTCTGAACAGGTAATGATAGTAACAGTTTGGGGGGAGCCAGCCATTAACGCATACACAGCTCTCCAATCCATGGCACCATCCTTTCCGGTTATTGGATTCACGGCTCTAAGGATGTCTTATGAAAAGGGTAATTACTCTTAATCACCATAAAATTTATATATTAAGTAGCATCCCACAAAATTGTGCAGCTGAAACAATTGCCTATTCTAATTATGTAGGGTTCTCACTTGAAACAACCTGTTTAACATTTACCAACTTATATCCACAAGGGGAGGATGCTGCTTCGCTGCATGCTTGGTGAAAATTCTATAACTCATGTCATGCTTGCATTGCACCTAAATTATCGGGGTTTAACAAGACAATGTTGCAGGGGAGAGGCAAATATATCTCTACTCATTGCGAAGAACCAAAAAATCAGTGAAGTGCGCCGTCCACAAACGCAGCGCATAATAACCACCATACAAACCCTCCTACAGAAGAAAGTAAGTGTTCATCTTATTACCATCAAATTGCATGAGCAGTACCCGCTGATAGCTACGTTCTATACATAATTGCAAATGTTCATTGCAATTGACAGGTTAAAAACACTCTACAGGAAGAACGCCATTGGTTGCAAGTACAGCTGGCAGAATTTGACCATACAAGACTACGCTTATATCTGGGCTGCAGCCACTGCGGAACAGGGAACTATGAAGACATTGAGGTGGTCTATACTTGCACCGACTGTTTCACAGAAAATGCTATTTCAACTCCTAGGTAAAGAATCCATAAACCAAAAATGTTAACGAAACAGGCTATTAAATCTAATAGGGCGGGATACTTATAAATGCAGGATGGCCATAACATTTGAAGCAACAGATGAAACTGGAGCCTATTTTTTCACTGCATTGACTAAGAATGCAGAGCAACTACTAGAAGTGGATGCAACAACCTTATACAAAATGCTTCCGCAGGTACTTTCAAATTAGCACCACACTTGACAGGTTACAAATTATATCTAACTAATCACCCATATGAATCATTTTGCATATAGGAAAGAGAAGACTACCTTGGCCAAGTTGAAAATCAGATTAGATGTACGCCAATTTACATCGAGGTGGCGCCAAAAAATTCGCTTTCAAGGGCGCGGGTACTAGAGTGGTATCTCAAACAAGTGTCTCGAAACTAGAGTGGCGCTTCGAAGGCCTGCTGGGAAACTTTTGCCAAACTTTTGCTCACAGTACACGTTTTGACATGCAACACCCGCTTGTTTAGTATTAAGGCATATATTCAGTGAGATATAACTGAATTAGGCAACGGTTAGTAGCATGTTTAGTATTAAGGGAAAAAATCAGTGAGATATTACTGAACTAAGCAATGAGTAGTAGCATGTAAATGATAATAACCGCTACGTTATGCCACCTTATCCAAAAAATATTATGGCAATAAGATGTAATCTGTGAGTTATGCTTATAAGCTGGATGCTTTCTTTTTCCAACATCCTAAGTTAAAATAATAATCAATCATATGTTGAAGAAAATGTTTGCGCAAACTTATGAGAGCCAGGTCAGACGCATCAACGCGGGTGAAACGTCGGAGATTAAAATATCTTGGGGGACCGCGCGCTTGCGCGCGCGGTGCAACCAACTAGTAAGGGATAAAGGTGGATTGATATGTTATAAAGATTGCATAATATATTAGGAGTAAATGATATGACATTATTTTTTCGGATTTTATCTCTGATGAATTGATATAAGATATTGTATATTGGGGGTAATTTATTGTGATTCGAAATATTGTGATTTGAGATTTTCGAAATAATATTGTTAGCATTGCATAGTTTGAGGGCAAATTATAGTTTATTTCTCTATAGGATTGTATAATTAGAAAAGTCAAAGCATAATTTTTTTCCATGTATAAAATTCCAAGAATTATCACGTTAGAATTTTAGTAATGATGCAAATCAATGCAATCAATTAATTTAAGTCGAGGGCCCAACTTAGAACGTGCTTTGTACTGTTTATAATCCACAAGGCAGGCCCAACAAAGTGGGAACACACTTTGGCGGGAAAATACTAAGAGAATTTTATTCTCTTAGTAGTAGGGGGGATTATCTCCCCCACATAAATGTTTCCCTCAATAAGTGAGGGTGTACGAGGTAGACCCATAGAAGTACATATCCCATGTTTGATGCTTTTGTAATTTATTGTTGGCATCACCACTAAGGTTTTTCATAGCATCCCGTATAACAGTCAAATCAACCAAAGTTGGTATACCGGTGAAGTCCTGAAGTGAGTAATCAGCGTTAGACATTGATCTAAAGATAGAATAATAATAAACTTATCCAGCACTATAGTCGAAAACAAATATGTAGAAGAACACCGACCAGCTTGAAGGGTATTTTAGTGAGCTTTGGGAAAGAGTTGGCATCACTATTAAGGTTTTTCATAACATCCCGCAAAGCAGCCAAATCAACCACAACTGGCACACCGGTGACGTCCTGGAAGTGGGTAATCAACTCTAGGCATTACTATAAATATAGAATAATTATAAACTTATCAAGCACTATAGTCGAGAAACGAGCCTGTTGAAGAATATACGGGCTGGCTTGAAGGGTGTTTCAGTGAGCTCTGGGCCAGTGTTTTCCGAGTCAATGATTGCAACATCATTTCCTAACATGAAAACTACAAAGCAATAAGAGATCAATTGAATTCACTCATTCCCGACATTCAGATCGAAAATCAAAGCCAATTTAATCATCTCTTTTAACAGGATCCACATCTCTCACTCCACTACAAGTCCTCAAATCTAAACCATCAATCCTTAAAATAAAATCAACAAAAATTGATTCGTCTCTCGGGGACTCGCTATCTATCGTCAAAAAGTACTTAAATCTATATATACTCCTCAAATCATATCAGATAAATCTCAGTCAGAAAAAAAGTACTACTCCTTCCCAGTCACTATAATGTTCCCTCTTTCCCGAAACGGATTATTCAACTAATGTTCCCCTCTCTATTTTTAAAAACTTTTACTCTTATTTTATTCATTCCTCTCTCCTATCACCAAACCCTACACAACTCTTTTACTCCTATTTTATTACTTTCCTTTATGTTTTGGCCCCACAGTTCTTTATTTAACTACTAATAATTCATCCCTCTCTCTTATCACCAATCTCACACAACTCTTTTACTCTTATTTTAATACTTTTCCTAAAGTATTGTGCCAAAACCAAAGGGGAAGATTATGATGAATGGGAGGGAGTATAAAATATTACCAATTGTAATCATTTTCTAAATGTCAAAGACGTAATCTCACTCAAAAATGTCTGATCCAATTACATCAAATTCATCGATAATCTCCGATTAGAAACACCTTTCACTTTCATATTTTTACGACAATTTCAAACAAAATTTGACCTAGTCGTTTAACTATACTTCAACTCTGTTTTTTTCCCGCTTTCTCGCGTAACAACGAAATTTATATCTACTCCAATACACTAATCAAACTACTAATTAAATCGGTTATGTATGGAATACGGAAGATATTTGTAACTCGAGTATACTAATCACACTATTACTAAGTAGTAGTGTGATTAGTATATTCGAGTTTAGTCATTCATTTTTGTTGCGGATATACTCGATTTGATTTGAAAGCACAGCCAAAAAAAAGGACTAGACTCAAATACATAAATCACATTATACTTACGTAAATTATTCACGTCATCACGTTTCGAACACGGAACATATTCAAATTAACGATTCTAGTACTAGTGTGATTTATGTATTCGAGTTTTCTCATTCATTTCTCTTGCGAATATACTCGATTTGACACGAAAAGATATTCGCGAATCATGAAAAACAAAATAAGCGAATTCATAAATCATACCCATAGTAGCGATCTTGCGATGAAACCGTTCAACGAACGAACGATCAACAGAATCGAAACGAGAGCGAAGAGTGACCGGTGATCGCCAGTCAACAACGTAGTTCCGCCAGGAAAAAGAGCGTCGTACTGATCGTAAAGCAGGGGAGTGGCTTAGGTTACGGTGAGCGGGAACCAGACAAGAACGGACGGCGGAGAGTAGTTGGGAGGATGACGTGGAGACGTGGAGATGTAGATGGCGATGATGACGAGAAGGCGTGAGGAAGAAACGGAGTTTGGTAATCTATACAATATAGTTAAAAGCCTACTTAAAGCATTTAATTTTAATCCACGTGTATTTTTTCTATTGGTTAATAATAATTCAATTATATTAGTTACTTAATTATCTAATTAAAAGTAAGTAATTATCTAACTAAAAGTAATCTTTAAATAACATGTGTTACATGCTTATAAAATATAAAAAAAATTAGTGGCAAATACAAAAAACAAATTAATACAAACTCTTTATTTTCCTCTCATAAATTTGGTATTAATCTACCTATTCATTTAACTTTTTTTTTTTCATTTTTTTAATAGATGGTCTTTTGTTTTTCCTCACAATTATTATACTTTGTATTTATTTCACCATAACTTTTTATCTCCCCTATTCTTCTGCTCTCAAATAAATTATTGAAATTAATTAAATAATTAATTACAAAAATTTTCTTATATAAATATCACAACAATCCTATTTTTTATTTTTATCCAAAAAGTTGGTAGGTAAAGTATGCATATATAACCGAATTGAATTATTTAACTTTTTTATTATTATTATGTTTTGAATTAATTAATAGTTAGAATCTTATTTAATTATTATTTTTGTGTTTGTATTAAAATTGCAGGAGGATGACATACTCACATATCAAAAACATTGCATGAAATTGGAAATAATGGTTATGAAACTTCTTTGCAATTATCTTTCGACTTGAATGTATTTTTCATTTTCATGGAGTTTTCATTTTTTTATTATTATTATTATGATGTATGCGCAATATCAAAGTGTAGTATGAATCTCTAATTATTGGTGACATGTTACATTATATATTCCAACCCTTGGAATATTAATTGACAAATTTGTAAATTGTACTAAATTGTCTTATACCCTTTCGTGCACTTTATTAGTTTTCCGTGTACTCTTCAACTTATATTTTGTCAATCAGGTTATAAATCAAATATCTTAGTCGACAAACAGATTATAAATCAAATGTCTTAATGGAAGTGTTGAAGTTATATGCTCCAAGGATATAAATCGGATCTTTTATTGCGGATCAAGGTAAATATTTTGCATGATTTTTGAGCGAAATCCGATGATCATTCTCCAATCCATTGTTCCATTTTGTATGCTTTCAAACCTTTAAATCATTTTTTTTCCATCAAATATTTTCTTCTAGCACTCTCAATCTTTCTTCGAGAAATGTTTACTTTTTTTGTTTGTATATATTTTTGTTATCTCATAATCATTTGTTACGAATATTTTTTAATTATCACCCCACTTCTCTTTTTTTTGTCCATTTTTATATTATCACCCTCTTTCTTTAATTTCTACTTTGGGACGTACATTTTACTAAATGTTTCTTATAACTTTTTTTTTTTAAATTACAAAATAATGTCATCGTTTAAGGGTAAAATTCTCACATTACTCCACCAAATGAAAACTTTTTTTTTTATTTTCAATTGGTTTTTATGTTTTCTTAATCTTAATTTTTGTCCACAAGCAAATGAGATGATAATTAAAAAAAAGGAAGAAGTATAATAATACAAATTGTGTATCCTTATTTCTTTGAAATTCATTGATGAGATAGGCGTTAAAACTCCTCACATAAAAGTTCACCAACAACAAATAATATAGAGATGACTATAATTAACAAGAGATATAGAAATGAAACTAGAATGATGTCCGTTGTTTAACAAATACATTTTTTCGTGTATTCTCTCAAAAATTGCTCACATAAAATTTATTTTTAAAATTATTGAATGCATATTTAGTCAAACATTTTATTTGTATAAGTCTCATGTCATCAACTCCTTGCTAATAGTAGTATATCACTTAGGTCTTTCGTTATACAAAAATCATTTCAATAATATTTCTCCCAATACGTTGAAAATCAATTAAATTTACAAGGACGATGTTGCAAGACCGATGAATCGACAAGAATTGTTAATGTATTATTTGTTAAAAGTTTAACAAACTCCATTGCATTTAAAAAAATAAACTTGTAAATTAGCCTAATTAGTAAAATAAACATAAGTTGTATTTTAACATAGCGCTTTTTGCGCATTATTCATATCGTCTCTAATTGACTAAAGGCAATATGTAAAATTAAGTTATAAAATATCATTACTGTTCCGGGTGTAATTCCAGAGCAGTTATAAGTTACCACCCGTGCTTGTAGAATGACGTCCTTAGTTGAATCCTCCTTGCGGTCTCCTGAAACGATGAACAAACTGAGGGCTCGGCTTTGGACCGAGCGAACTCACTCCGACGCTCAAGTCAGTAAACTTAGAGAGATAAGTTGCTGCTACTTGGCGAAGTATATATTGTAGAGAGATAAGGAAGATATTACCAGATGAATAGTGATTCTTAGGTTAAATTGTGGATCCTTTCCTCAATGATAGTTGAGGAGTATTTATAGACTTTCACCCTTTGTCACGTAGTGGCCAAGTGGCCAAGTGGCTAGCAGGTGGAAAGACTGACCTACCCTCGGCCGAGGGGCCCATGGCAGGCCGACGGGCCCTGTTGACTCGCCGCCGAGGGGTCTTGGATATGAGAACGCGGATGTGTGCCCCGGCTGGCTAGTTGCCCCGGCCGGGACCCGAGAGACAGGCCGACAGGCCTCGTTGGTTGGGCTGTCTAAGCCGTTGAGTTGCTGTGGATATCTTTGATCTTACTCAATATGTTGACTTGGTCAGCGGGTGCAGAATATGCCCCATCAATTTGCCCCCAGCGTAGTCTATGCCGTGGTATGGGCTCCGATGTATGTTGAGCGTATATTCTGCGCAAGTAAAAATATCTGCCCCGGCTTCTTCTACCATGGCGTGGTTCTGCTTAGGCCATACCATGTCCCCCCTCCACATGGTTGTGTAATGGACATCCGATGTGGAAAAGGCAAAGACGCTGGCTGAGACCAGGGTGGAGAGTGCCGGTTGTTTCTGATTGCCCCCGGCGGTGGCCGACAAGTTTGGTTGATCATGTGGCGGCGGAGAATGAATACTTAGGAATTTGTTGAGGAAGATGAATAGGCAGAGAGATTTGAAGGGGCGTGTTGAAGACGCTTGGTCACTGTTGCATTGATTGACGTTCAACTGTTGCAACGATTGACATTCCGTGGTTGCATGCCTGACACGTGTCTGTTTCTTGATTGGTCGACGTTTCATGGGTCGTGCCCCGATTGGTCCTTCTTCATGGGCTTTTCCCTATAAATAGGGCGTTAGTCCCCGAAATTGGCCACCAATTTCATTTTCTATAAAATTTTCTTCTTTCTAGCCTTCTTTTGTGAAACTTCTCTCTAGCTTTCGGACTTGTTACTCCTAAGCATAGCATTTTTCTTCAAGGTAAACAATCAAATTTTTAATCTCTCATTAAGTTTTCGTTGTGAATCATGTCTTCTGCTGATGCCGGCCCTAGTAACCGTGCGCCGGGGGGTTCCCCGCCGCGTCTTGATGAGGAGGAGATGCTAGATGTCATCCCAATAAGGTCTGGGGGCCCTAGGTCTCCGTCTCCCGAAGTCGATCCAAAAGCTTTGGAGGATTGGGAGGACGACGATGATGATGATGACGACGGTGATGATGCTGAAAGGGCTCATCCTGATGAGGGGAGGCAGTACGTCATGGATCACGGCGAGGCCTGTAAGGTCCGCCTGGACCGTGTCTGGACTCATAAGTTCGCCAGTTGCTCCGGCGAGACATTTTTCGAGGGCCATTTCTACTTTGGCAGGGGGTACAAAATTGTTATCCCTGAGGAGGGCCAGACCATCTGTTGTCCTCCACCGGGGTGCACCGACGTATACATCCGGCACTTGGAGTACGGGCTCCGATTTCCGCTGAATGATTACGTCATGGCTATCATTAGAGCCATGAACGTCGCCGTGGCCCAACTGCACCCGTTGGCTATTAGGACCATAGTCGGCTTTGTCTGGCTCTGTCTCTTCAAGGGGGAGGTCCCAACGGTTAATTTATTCCGTCGGCTTCACCACCTTCGGCCGTCGTTTCCCGGTCGTGTCGGATGGTACAGCGTGCAAGTGGAGCCGGGTTATATCTCCGTTGATAAGCTTTCCTCCTGCAAGGATTGGAAAGATCGGTGGGTGTACGTTGAGGTGCCGGATGACTATCCGTTGCCCCGGTCCTTCCAGCACCAAGTTAATTTGCGGTGCGAGACTGAGGCGGAGCATGACAGATGGGTCAAACGGAAAAAGCTTAAGATGGACGCCGACAAGGTCCCTCTTAATGAGGATGAGAGGCTGGCGATGAGGCTCTTTGAGACGGACAAGAGTGGGGTGTCGAAAAGATGGATCCCCCCGACGCAGATCATCCTTCAGGATGAGCTGCTCTGCCATGTCGGCCTCATACCGGCCCTAGCGCAGGGTGAGTGGGGTCGGCGTGAGGCCCATCTCTGCTCTCAACGTTTCTGTTTCTTGAATTTCGATTTACTTCTACTTAACTCTTGCTTTGCTTCCTTTGCAGACCACTTTGGACCGGACCTGTCTGAGGATATCCTTCGGAGGATGGGGCTGCACAAGGATAAGACCGTATTCGATTTGCACCCTAAGGCTCGCCCGTGATCGCGGGGACGTCGCCGAATGATCGATGGATCGCGCCGAAAGGCCTGAATGTGGAGGCGGCCCAGGCGAGGGTTGCTAGTAACATGCCGCGCCGAACGCGGAAAAGAAAATCTTCGGCGGCGACGGCGTCGACATCCGTTCCACCTTTCACCCCTTCAGTCCAGAAGGAGACGGTGGAGATCGTCGACATTACCGATGGGGGGGACTCCGATGCGGAGGGATCTCCCCTTATCCGTAAAAGGAAAGAACCCCCCTCGTCGCCGATACTTCGCCGCAATCGCGCCGGCGAGGAGATGCGTCCTCCGAGCAAGAAGGCCAAGCAAGGTACAGATATATCCTGTGGCTCAGACTTGGCCGGTTCATTTAGGCGTTCCTGATGACAGGGTCTCCGATACGTCCATGTATATTGACGGGGATGTTTTAATTGATTTTTGTAGATCAACCGTCGACAGCCGCCGTTCTCACTGTGCGGCAATTGGAGAAGCAGCCTGAGAAGGCGGGTGATAGAAATGTCACCGTCGATCCCCTACTTCAGAAGGTTTCCCCCACCGAGCTTGTGGCGGAGGGGATGAGAATAGGCAAGAGGCTAGCGAAATGGACTCAGCTTGCCGGCTCCCACATTATGGAGCAAGAGAAGACCATGGTCAAGCCGCCCACACGCTCGAGCGGCTAAGGCCGGAACTCGACGCGGCGAACAAGGAGGCCAAGAGGGCAAGGCGAGGCCAAGAGGCGTCCGTGCCGAGAGAAAACTCGGGAGGAGGACGCTGAAAAGGAAGTCCTCGCCGAGAGAGCCAAGGCCGAGGTCTGCGGCGGCCAAGCCGCTAAGGCTGCGGGAGATGCGTGACCTCGTTCGAAGACGCCGACCTTTACCTTACGCAGAGGAACGATTTAGGAGCTTGTTCCAGGCCCGGGGGAAGGTGGTCCGGACAGGGGATGCTATCATCGCCCAAAGGAAGGAGGACATTGAGAGACTCCAAACCGTTCTTCTCCCCAACATGTGCGCCCAATACGGGACTGGCCGAAGAAGCCGCCGGGGAAGTGATTGAGGAGCTCTTCCCTCTTGATGGCTCCTTTCCGTGGGGACATTTGACGAGTTGTTTGATGACAAGCTCGAAGCTAAAGAGGAAGCCGCGAAGGAAAAGGCCAAGGAGGAGGTAAGGGTGAAGAAGGAGGAAGAGGCGGCCGCGGAGAAGGCGGCCCTTGCTGAGGAGGCTAGGGCGGCCAAGGAGGAAGCCGAGAGGATGAAGGCGCCCGAGGCCGCCGAGGTCGCCGAGATAGCCACGGGTCGCCCATTAAGGACGGCCGCTAACGCCGCTGCGATGGCAAAGCAACGGGCATAGGGAGACGGGCGGTCGTCACTGTGCTCACCCGGCGTCTCGGATAGCTTTAATGTTCGGGGCCAATTATTAAGCCTTTCCTCCCTGCCATCTTTTGGCGCTTAAATGATATGTCTGTAACCTTTTGCCTTTCTTTTCCTTGTATTTTGTACAACTTTGGTAGGTTGTGTTTTGGCTTATCCTTATGGGGACGGCCGTCGTCTGTATTTTCCTCACTTGTAACCCGTTATCATTTTTAATAAGAGTTTGCTTATTTTGCCTCTGGCTTGGCTGAGGTCTTTTCTTGTCTTTGTATGAGTTGTCTTCTTACGTTATTAATTGAGCGCTTCTTTTGTTTCTACCTCGGTCCGGGCCGAGGCGTTAGAATGCGTATCTCAACTGTGTTTAACGTTCCGAGGCATGCCGATCGCTTTTGCGAGTATCGATGACGCATTTGGTAGTGGCTATCGTGGTGTTTGCCTCTTGGAGTGACTGCCGTGGCGTCTACCTCTTGGGAGGATCTGCGGCGTCTACCTCTTAGGGTGATCGCCGTAGCGTCTACTTCTTGGGGTGACTGCGACGGCGCACGCTTCTTGATAGTGATCGCTGTGGCGTCTACCACTTGGAGTGATCTTCTGCGGCGTCTACCTCTTAGGGTGATCGCCGTAGCGTCTACTTCTTGGGGTGACTGCGACGGCGCCTGCTTCTTGATAGTGACTATGGGGGGAAATGAACACTTTGATGGAAAACTTGGGACCATTCTTCATTAGAAATAACATGCGTCGGGGTGCCCACAGTTGTTTCGGGCACCTCCGCCGCTATACAAAATTTTTCCGAGATTGTCCGTCCCAATGGTTTATCAAAGGCGCACCCTCCATGTCTGTCAGCCGGTGTGTCTTGAGAGAGCGTCGGACCTGGGAGTGTACTGTATCTGGAAGGACTTTAATTTGGCGGTGTCGGCTTTTATCCTTTCCAGGTATCTTCCCATCCCATCGTCTCGAGCCTCATACTCTCCCCTGACTCGGTTGGCCACCAATAGTGAGCATGTTTTTACCACGACGTGCTCCGCCCCGGCAGCCCTAGCTAACTCGACTCCCTTTATCACCGCCTCGTAATCGGACCCGTTGTTTGAGGCCGAGAAGGTAAATTTCAAGGTGTGCTTAGACACGTTCCCGTTTGGGCTGGTGATAAGGATGCCGGCTCCTGAGCTGTTCGCCGTAGGGGGCCCGTCAGTAGTCATTTCCCATATGCCGGGATGCGGCTCTTCTTGGTCGGTCGGGGTTCCTCCAACCATGCCGACGTTGGTATTCATCGGGTCTTCCTCCTGCTGCATGGATGGGCTCTTCCCCTTCTCTGACTGCTTTGCCACTTTGAGGGATTGCATGTTGCACCCTCTGGCGGATATCTGGGTGTTGACCACCTCGTCCTTCTCGTTCTTGGAGACGAGCTTATGCGCTTCCCCCCGGTCCGAGACATACATCGTTGTCGGGCCGGATGGACATTACTGCGTCGGCCTCGCTCGAGTGACTCGGCCTATGAGAACGTTGTAGGCGGACGAGCCGTCGATGACCACGAACTCAGCTAGGATATTCTTGGCCGCATCTCCTTCGCCGAACATCACTGGTAGTCTGATTGACCCCAGGGGTACCAGGCCGGCCCCGGAGAAACTGTACAGCGGATTGGTGCAGGGGCTCAGGTCTTCAATCTTCAGGCCGAGCCCCTGAAAGCACTCTCTGAACATGATGTTCGTGTAGGCGCCTGTGTCAATCAGGCACCTCTTGACAAGGTGGTTGGATGTGTCCAAGTGGACTACAAGTGGGTCGCTGTGAGGGGCGATGACTCCCTCGTAGTCCTTCTTCCCAATGGTTATATCGAGGATGTTGGAAGCGGTGGCCGCTGTTTTGGGCACAAAGTTGATGGCCTGATACAGCTCGTTCAGGTGCCGCTTGTGCTCATGAGCGGACCCGCCGTTCTCGTTGCCCCCGATGACAACATTGATTACTCCTATCCGTTCGAAGACGGATTTTTTGTTGGAGCCTCTGGCATCAGTCTTTTGGCCTTTGGCGACATATTTGTCGAGGCTCCCCTTCCGGATCAGCTCTTCGATGGCATTCTTCAGATGCCGGCAGTTGTCAGTGAGGTGACCGGTGTGGCCGTGGTACTCACAGTACTGGCTCGTGTCACCGTCTCCCTTCGGCTTGGGGGGCCTTTTCCACTTCTGGCCTCGCCCTTGCTCAGGGCGAAGACCTCGGCGGCAGATACAACCAGGGGGGTGTGATCATTGTACCGCCTTTGGTGGTACGTTCCCGAACTCCCCCCGGCGCCCGCCGAGCTCTGCTTCCTGGCGGACCTGTCGGACCGTGACCTATTATTGTCACGGCGCCTTTCGTCCGGGTTGTCCTCCGCGCTTTTTCTTTTCGAGTGCTCGGCCTCGCGGGCCTATCCAGGTTCGTGGTAGTCCTCCACTTTTATGGCTTGATCGGCCATCTTCTGGCGGACTCCGAGGTTCGAGGCCGCCGCACTTGATGAGCTCATTTTTTAGGTCCCCTCTTGGGAGGCCTTTCATCAGCGCGAAGGCCGCCAGTTCGTTGTTCAGCTCACGAATCTGCTGAACCTTGGCGTCGAACCTCTTCACATAACTCCGGAGAGACTCGCCTCCCTCCTGTTTGGTAGTCATGAGGTCCGATGTCTCGACGGCCCTCCTCTTGTTGCAAGAATACTGGGCTAGGAAAGTGTCCTTTAGGTCGGCGTAACAGTATACCGACCCGTCGGGTAGCCCCTTGTACCAACTTTGCGCCATCCCATGCAGTGTCGTTGGGAAGACTCGGCACCAAACCTCATCGGGTTGCTCCCATACCGACATGTGAGACTCGTAAGCCTCAACGTGGTCGGTTGGGTCGCCTTCTCCTTTGTATGCTATGAGTGGCAACTTCAGCTTAGTCGGCACCGAGGTATCTAAGACGTAGGCGCTGAGGGGCTGTCTGACCACGTGTCGAACGACACGCGGCGATCGACTCCTCGCACCCCTAGTCCGGCTCCTCTCCCCGTGGCGGGAAGGGCTTCTTCTCCGACTCTGGTGAGTCGGACTTCTTCCCCGACTCTGGTGAGTCGGGCTTCTTCCCCGACTCTGGTAAGTCGGGCTTCTTCTCCGACTCAGATAAGTCGGACTTCTTTCACTCCTCTGGGGAATGCCTCGTCGGCGCTGCGGCGACGCCGTCCTCCCGTGAGTGCGGGAAGGACTTAGGTCTGCCACTAGCGCTCTGGGCTCCCCCGGCGTCTTGACAGGGCCAGCTTCTTCCAGTGCTCCGTTCAAGTCTCTTGGAGTCACATTATGGGCCCTGGTCTCCTGGACGGGTTCCGCCGCTCTTGTCGGTGTGACAGTGTGAGCCGGCGTACTACTAATTAGTTCCAGGAGCGACTTGATTTCTTTGCTTCGACCACATGTCCCATGATGGTGACACGGTCGGCGGGTGGCGGCGTATCTGGTATTATTGGCATCCCGTACCCCGGCTGAATTACTAGGCCGGTGGAGGGCTGCGCAACACCAGAATTGTGGACGGTATCATCTTGGCAGAATTCGGTTTCGTCAGTTACGAATACCTCTTGTTGTTTCGACATCTTCTTAGCTTTTCGGGTGGGTTTTTGTTTGGGAATGAATGTGACTAGCTTCTAGTATCTTTCCCCACAGACGGCGCCAATTGTTCCGGGTGTAATTCCAGAGCAGTTATAAGTTACCACCCGTGCTTGTAGAATAACGTCCTTAGTTGAATCCTCCTTGCGGTCTCCTGAAACGATGAACAAACTGAGGGCTCGGCTTTGGACCGAGCGAACTCACTCCGACGCTCAAGTCAGTAAACTTAGAGAGATAAGTTGCTGCTACTTGGCGAAGTATATATTGTAGAGAGATAAGGAAGATATTACCAGATGAATAGTGATTCTTAGGTTAAATTGTGGATCCTTTCCTCAATGATAGTTGAGGAGTATTTATAGACTTTCACCCTTTGTCACGTAGTGGCCAAGTGGCTAGCAGGTGGAAAGACTGACCTACCCTCGGCCGAGGGGCCCATGGCAGGCCGGCGGGCCCTGTTGACTCGCCGCCGAGGGGTCTTGGATATGAGAACGCGGATGTGTGCCCCGGCTGGCTAGTTGCCCCGGCCGGGACCCGAGAGACAGGCCGACAGGCCTCGTTGGTTGGGCTGTCTAAGCCGTTGAGTTGCTGTGGATATCTTTGATCTTGCTCAATATGTTGACTTGGTCAGCGGGTGCAGAATATGCCCCATCAATTACCATCCACTCATTTATATATTTTACATATTTACTTTATTTTACATTTCTTTTTTCATTAGAATACGTTAGATAATAAGGAATAGAATTAGATGTCCAAGTGTCCAACATTTTGTTTCTTTGCCGGATAAAAATAGGACCAAGGTTCTTCGAACGCACCAAAACAACACTAGAAACAATATATCAAGTACTAGAATACCAAAAGCCATCAATGTTGAGTGAACTGAATAACCACCGTGACAAAGCCAAGCGCCCTCGAAATCCAGAGACAATCTAAACACCATAAAAAATGCAGGGAACAAAACCAGAGAGGGGTCCGACAATAATTAACACAACAAGACAACAATGAGTAAAAGGACAAAGACAATGAGGACCGTAGCAAAATAAGAGTAGTTTGCAAAGTTAATATTCCACTCTTTGAATGCAATTTTACGTTTTCCCATAATTTGTGTTGACTTTGCTTATAAGCTTTGAGAATAAGTTGTTTAAAGTGTTCTGATGAAACACGAGACAATACAATTTCCCATTTAATTTATATGCAATACCAGCCTTCGAAATCAGATAATGGACATTAGTATGTTCTTTAAAATGAGGGATTCATGAGTTTTGGTGTTATAATATATCTTACCCTCATGAACTGTGACAAGACCCTTATTGTCTTGCTTAGGTATCCTACCAACATATCTCCAAGATAATAAGCAAAAAGACAAACAAGCCGAATAACGCATTCATGAACGATACCGCAAAAATTAAAGAACAAAAATAATCAAACCCGTTGTTCCGGGCGTAATTCCAGAGCAGATATTCGTTACCACCCGTTGCTTGTAGAATGATGTCCTTGGTTGAATCCTTCTTGTCTTTATCGTTCCTCTCGGCCTCTCCTGCAACAATGAACGAACTGAGGGCTTGGCTTTGTGCCAAGCGTACTCACTCCGACGCTCAAGTCAGTAACTTAGGGGATAAGTTGTTCCTTGGCTAAATGTATATTGTAGAGAGAGGGAAGATTATACCAGATGAATAGTGTTTCTTAGGTTAGGTTGTGGATCCTTTCCTCAATGAAGGTTGAGGAGTATTTATAGACTTTCACCTTTTGTCACGTAGTGGCCAAGTGGCCAAGTGGCTAGCAGGTGGAAAGACTGATCTACCCCTCGGTCGAGGGACCTATGGCAGGCCGGCGGGCCCTGTTGACTCACCGCCGAGGGGTCTTGGATGTGAGTACGCGGGTATGTGCCCCGGCCGGCAAGTTGCCATGCCGAGACCCAGCCGACAGCCGATGGGTCGCGTCGGCCAGGGCCGCCTAAGCCGTTGAATCTTTGTGGATATCTTTGACCTTGCTCAATATGTTGACTTGGTCACGGTGCGAATATGCCCCATCAATTTGCCCCCGGCGTAGTCTATGCCGTGGTATGGGCCCGGATGTACGTTTGAGCGTATATTCTGCGCAAGTAATTTGTAAAAATTTTCAGATCGGCTTCTTCTCGGCGGCTTCTTTTACCTCGCCTGGTCTTTTCTTAGGCCGTACCATATCCCCCTCCGCATGGATGCGTAAAGGGCATCCGATGTGGAAAAGAAAGTGACGCCGGCCGAGACCGGGTTGAGAGAGCGGTTGTTTTTGATTGCCCCCGGCCGCTACTTAGCTTGGTTGATCATGTGGCGGCGGAGAACAAATGCTTGGGAATTTGTTGAGGAAGGTGAATAGGCGGAGAGATACGAATGAGCGTGTTGAAGACGCTTGGTCACTGTTGCATTGATTGACGTTCGATCGTTGCAACGATTGACATCCCGTGGTTGCATGTCCGACACGTGTCCGCACGCTGATTGGTTGACGCTTCATGGGTCTGTTCTCGATTGGTCCTTCTTCATGGGCTTTTCCTATAAATAGGGCAGTTATTCCGTGAAATTGGCCACCAATTTCATTCTCCAAAATTTTCCTCTCTAAACTTTCAAGGGTTTCATTGTCTTCTAATTTTCAGAGTTGTTACTCCGTGGTGTTTTTCTTCAAGGTAAACAAACAAACTTTCCAACTTAACTTTGTAAGTTTTTATTGTAAACATGTCTTCTCGCGATGCTGGGGCCTAGTAAATCGGCGTCGGGGTTCCCCGTCGCGTCTTGATGAGGAGGAGAAGTTGGACGCCCCCCGATAAGGCTCGGGGGCCCTAGGTCTCCTTCTCTCGAAGTCGATCCTCGGATTTTGGAGGAATGGGAGGATGACTCTGATGTCGATGATGACGCAGACGATTTTGGTGATGATGCCGACAAGGCTCGTCCCAAAGAGGGGAGCGTGCGTTATGGATCACGGTGACGCCTCGCAAGGTACGCGTTGACCGAGCTTGGACCCATAAGTTGGCCGGTTGTTCGGTGAGAAATTTTTCGAGGGCCATTTCTTCTTTGGCGGGGGATACGAGATTGTTATCCCTAAGGAGGGTCGCCGTCTGTTGCCCTCCGCCGGGCCATACCGGCGTATACATGCGACACTTGGAGTACGGGCTCCGGTTTCCACTGAATGAGTACGTCATGGCCATCATTAAAGCTATGAACGTCGCTGTGGCCCAACTGCATCCGTTGGCCATGAGGACGATAGTCGGCTTTGTGTGGCTTTGTCTCTTCAAGGGGAAGGCCCCGACGGTGAATTTATTCCGCCGGCTTCATTATCTCCAGCCGTCAATCTCGGCGCGTCGGTTGGTACGGTGTGCACACGGAGAAAGGTTATGTCTCCGTTGACAAACTTACTTCTTGCAAAGACTGGAGAGATCGGTGGGTGTACGTTAAGGTGCCGGATGACTATCCATTGCCCTCTCCTTTCAAAGACCAAGTGAATTTGCGGTGTGAGACTAAGGCGGAGCATGACAGATGGGTCACCCGGAAGAAGCTCAAGATGGATGCCAGCAAGGTCCTTCTTAAAGAGGATGAGAAGTCGCGATGAGGCTTTTGAGGCGGACAAGGGTGGGGTGCCGAAAAAATGGATTCCCCCAACGCAGATCATTCTTCAGGATGAGCCGCTCTGCCATGTCGGCCTCATACCGGCCCTAGCACGGGGTGAGTGGGGTCGGTATGAGGCCCATCACCTTGTTAATGTTCCTGTTCTTCGAACCTCGATTTATTTCTTCTACTTAATTCTTGCTTTTATTTCCTTCGCAAACTACTTTGGACCGGATTTGTTCGAGGATATCCTCCGGAGAACGGGCCGCACAAAGACAAAACCGTTGCTAACTTGCATCCCAAGGCTCTGACCCATGACCGTAGGACGTCGCCGAATGATCTTATGGACCGGGGTGAAAAGCTTGAATGCGGTGGAGGCCCAGGCGAAGGTTGTTAGTAACATGCCGCGCCATACGCGAAAAACAAAACCTTCGGCGGTGATGGCGTCGACATCGGCTCCGCCTTCCATCCCCCCTGTTCAGAAGGAGACGGTGGAGATCGTTTACATCTCCAATGGGGATGACTCCGATGAGGAGGAGGGGTCTCCCCTTGTCCGTAAAATAAAGCAGACAGCCTTTACCGCTGCCGTTGCTTCTGCTGCTGACGAGGAAATGCGCCCTTCGGCCAAGAAGGCCAAGCACGGTATTGATCTATCCCCGTGGCTCGGACTTAGCCGGTTCATCAAGCGCCGCCGGTGATGAGCTCTCCGGCATGTCTATGTATGTTGATACCGATGCTTACTTTAAATTTTGTAGATCGGCGTTGTCGGGCCGCCGCTCTTGTTGAGCAGCAAGTGGAGGAGAAACCCGCGCAGGCTGGTGATCATAACGTCGCCATTGACTCTTCATCCCAGAAGGTTTCCCTTTCCCGACCGCAGGCTGGTGATCATAACGTCGCCATTGACTCTTCATCCCAGAAGGCTTCCCCCTCTCAGCTTGTAGCGGAAAGCGCGAGGTTGATCAAGAGACTGGCGAGGTGGAACGAGCTGACCGGTGCTCGTATCATGGAGCAGGAGAAGGCCGTGGCTCATCCCGCTTTTGGCTTAATGCCACTAAGAAGGTGGCCGCGAAGGCGAAGCTGGATCTTCTCAATGAGCAGAGGGCTTAGGGGGAGGCCGAGAAGGCGCTCTTGGCCGAGAGAAAGCTCGGGGAGGACGCGAAAAGGAGGTCCTTGGCTTTGAGAGAGCCAAGGCCGAGCTGCTGCGGCCGAAGTTGAAAAGTCTTCTTTGGCGAAGTGTAACCTTGTTCGAGGCACGCCGACCTCTATTTCCAAGCAGAGGAATGAATTCAGGGAACGGTTTCAGATCCAGGGGAAGGTGATTCGGAGCAAGGAGGCCATCATCAGGCAAAAGGAGGACGACATTGAGATGCTCCAAACCAAAATGCTCCCTGACATGTGCTCCGAATTCCGGGATCTGGCCGAAGACGCTGCCAGGGAAGTAATTGAGGAGCTTTTCCCTCTTGAAGGTTCCTTTCCGTGGAGCAAATTCGACGAGCTGTTTGACGACAAGCTCGAAGCTAAGGAGAAGGCCGTGGAGGAGAAGGCCAAGGAGGCGGTGCGGGTGAAGATAGAGCAGGAGGCGGCCGAGGAGGCAGCAGCTCTTGCCGAGAAGGCTAAGGCGGCCAAGGAGGAAGCCGAGAGGGCAAGGGCAGCTGAGGAGGCCGAGGCTAAAGCTGAGGCTGCTGAAGCTGAGGCTGCTAGGGAAACTGCTGGGTTGCCCATCGAAGAAGGTGTTGCTACCGCTGCTGATGGCGAGCAGCAACAGACATAGGAAGATGATGTCTGTCCCCTTTTGTCTTTCTGTCTTTGTATTTTGTACAGCTTTGGTAGGTTGTCTTTTGGCTGACCCTTATGGGGACGGCCGTCGTTTGTATTTCTTGTAATTTGTTGAACATATTTAATAAGAGCTCGTTTCTTCTGCCTCCGGCCAGGCCGCGGTCTTTACCTCATTCCTTTTTCTTGTGCTAATAGTTGAGCGTCTCAATCTGTACTTAGCGTTTTCACTTTGCCTCCGGCTTGGCCGAGGTCTTTTCCGTCTTCGCCGAGTTATTCTCTTGCGTTTATTAATTGAGTGTCTCTTTTGTTTCCGCCTCGGCTTGGCGAGGCGTCTAGAGTGCGTATCTCAATTGTGTTAACGCTCGAGGCATTTTGAACGCTTTGCGAGTATCACCGCGCTACCTGGTCGTTACCATCGAGGTGTCCGCTTCCTGGTGGTGATTGCCGCTCTTGTCGGTGTTTGACAAAGTGTGAGCCAAAGATCGCTTCTTGTTATTGATCGCCGTGGCGTCTACCACTTGGAGTGACTGCGACGGCGTCAAACCTCTTGGGGTGATCGCCGTGACGTCTACTACTTGGGGTGACTGCGACGGCGCCTATTTCTTCATGGAGGCTGCCGTGGCGTCTACCACTTGGAGTGACTGCGACGGCGTCAAACCTCTTGGGGTGCGCCGTGACGTCTACTACTTGGGGTGACTGCGACGGCAGCGCCTATTTCTTCATGGAGCTCGCGTGGCGTCTACCACTTGGAGTGACTGCGACGGCGTCAAACCTCTTGGGGTGATTGCCGTGGCGTCTACTACTTGGGGTGACTGCGACGGCGCCTATTTTTTCATGGAGATCGCCGTGGCGTCTACCACTTGAGTGATTGCGCGACGGCGTCAAACCTCTTGGGGTGACCGCCGTGACGTCTACTACTTGGGGTGACTGCGACGACGCCTATTTCTTCATGGAGATCGCCGCTCTTGTCGGTATGACAGTGTGAGCCGACATCGCTATCGATAAAGACTACCGCTCTTGTCGGTATGACAAAGTGTGAGCGTCTGTCTTTGCTTCCTAGTGACTAGGGGGAAATGAACATTTTGATGGAAGACTTGGACGATTTTTCATTAGGTAAAAACATGCGTCGGGGTGCCCACAAATTTGTTTTGGACACCTCCGCCGCTACATAGAGTATTCCCGAGATTACCGGCGTCCTAATGGCCTATCAAAGGCACACCGTCCTAGTCGGCCGCTAGTTACATCCATGAGGTCGCCCCCGTTGTAAGGATAGACTTTTCCTCTCTCTCGATTTCTTTGCCACTTTGAGGGATTGCATGTTGCATCCTCTGGCGCCTATCCGGACGTTGACCACCTCGTCATTCTCGTCTTTGGAAACGAGCTTATGCGCTTTCCCCCGGTCCGAGACATACATCAGTGTTAGGGCCCGGATGGACATCATTGCGTCGGCCTCGCTCGGGGTGACTCGGCCTATGAGAACGTTGTAAAGGCGGACGAGCGTCGATGACCACGAACTCGGCTAGGACATTCTTAGCCGCATTCTTTTCGCGAACGTCACCGGAGTCCGATTGATCCCGGTGGTACCAGGCCGGCCCCAGAAGAAGTGTATAGTGGGTTGGTGCGGGGGCTCAAGTCCTTGACTTTCGGCCGAGGCCGAGGAAGCACTCCCCGAACATGATGTTCGTGTACGCGCTGTGTCAATCAGGCACCTCTTGACCAGGTGGTTGGATATGTCCAAATTGACTACAAGTGGGTCGCTGTGAGGAGCGATGACTCCTTCGTAGTCCTTCCTTCCAATGGTTATATCGGGGATGTTGGAAGCAGGGATCGCTGTGTTGGGCACAAAGTTGATGGCCTGATATAGCTCGTTCAGGTGCCGTTTGTGCCCATGAGCGGACCCTCCGTTCTCGTTGCCTCCGTCCTTGGTTGAATACTTCTTGTCTTTATCGTTCCTCTCGGCCTCTCCTGCAACAATGAACGAACTGAGGGCTTGGCTTTGTGCCAAGCGTACTCACTCCGACGCTCAAGTCAGTAACTTAGGGGATAAGTTGTTCCTTGGCTAAATGTATATTGTAGAGAGAGGGAAGATTATACCAGATGAATAGTGTTTCTTAGGTTAGGTTGTGGATCCTTTCCTCAATGAAGGTTGAGGAGTATTTATAGACTTTCACCTTTTGTCACGTAGTGGCCAAGTGGCCAAGTGGCTAGCAGGTGGAAAGACTGATCTACCCCTCGGCCGAGGGACCTATGGCAGCCGGCGGGCCCGTTGACTCACCGAGGGGTCTTGGATGTGAGTACGCGGGTATGTGCCCGGCCAGGCAAGTTGCCATGCCGAGACCAGCCGACAGCCGATGGGTCGTCGGTCGGCCAGCGCCTAAGCCGTTGACTTGCTGTGGATATCTTTGACCTTGCTCAATATGTTGACTTGGTCAGCGGTGCAGAATATGCCCCATCACCCGTGATTCTCACGGGTCACAAAACTAGTTTACTAATTTATATAGGATGGAGGAATGGAGGATTTGGTGAATTTTATTTTCTAAAATGGGCTCAATCACAAACAAATTAATAAATGCAATTGCTAAATTCAACACGTCATTTACACAATCCTATATATTTTGCCTCTTTTTTTCCCTATTACCCTTCATTAAAAAAAAAACGATAATAAGTTTATAAATAAACGAAATAAATCACTTAGTTTTAGCTCTAAAACAATTTTTAATAAAAGTATACCCTAAGGAAATAATTTTTTTTAAAAAATTACAGAATAATAAAAGAGAGATATATTTTAGAAAATTGGTACATAAAAGGAGTAATTGTTAATTGACTATTTTTTTTAATACACAAACACACTAAAGATATTTCTAAAGCAAATTGAATATTATGAGTTGGCAAAATTTCTTGCCTCAAGGAATCCAGCCCCAACGGGCCGAAATTCAGCTCAATAATTGAGTGAATCGCAGTCGACTCGGCCCACTTGAGGTTAAAGTAGGCGTTAAACCAATAATCTTTAACATTATTTGTCAAAACTGGAACTTGACCTAAATCAACAGAAACGGACTCATAACTCAATATTGACATGACAATAAATTAGCTTACTAATTATCCAAATAAGACCAATTTGACATTCATTTTAATGGATTCTCAAACTAAAATAAATAAAAATGTTTAACTATGAAAGTCCCGATCCAAAATAAATCAATAAAACAAAATATATATGTTAATGACTTGATCGGTTAGACAGTTACTAATCGAGCAAATCCCTACTTGACCTATCACTCGATAATGACCCGGCATAAGATATAACCGACCTGACCTACCTATAGCGATATCTAGTTGGTCTTCCTCCAGACAACTAAGTTTCAAATAGCCATATGTAACTCATTTACAATAAAATGCGATCGTTTTTTTGACAAAAAAAGTTACCAATATAATAAACAGTAATGATAACATTTTATCATAAAAACAATCAGATAAAATAAAATCATCTGAAATCTTCAAACAAAATACACAAATTCTTATTTCAGACCGTCATATCCGTCTGAAATTGTCAGACGGATACCATTTCCTCTCACAGAAAACTCAGTTAGGGTGTGGGTGGGAAAGCACATGGGGGTGTCGCACCACTCATGTGTTTCTCACTTGTGAGATGTCTTATTATGATTTGAAATAAGGCGGTCTTAAGCAAGACGAACTGAACAAAATAATCTATCTGAAATTAATTAGTAATACCCGACACATAAACAACCGGAGTGGCTTACCTTCCCATGAAGTGATAGATCGAGAAAGGCACATCACACATCATGTCCAGTGTCCACATGCTTATATTCCTCCTATCCAACCCTCCCAAAAAAAAAAAAAAAAAAAATCCAACAAAATATTTGAAACCCCGCGTTCTTTCAAAAACTCGAATAAAACATCCCTCCTTTTCCCTCCATCATAACTTCCCGCCACCCTCAACCTTCCTCCTATAAAACCCCCATTTCCACAACCACAATCAACCCTCCAAAACCCTAATTAATTAATTTTATTAAAATTAAAATTAATTAACTCCGAAAATGACTCAATCACCCCGAGTCAACTCACCGCGTCCCCCAACCCACCGATTCAAGGAGTACCTTAAACCCGGCGCCTTGGCTCGCCTCCGCGATTCCAAGATATCTACTCGGTCTCATCCTCGCTACCTCTTGATCACTCAGTCGCCTGTCCTGCCTGTTTCATCGCCTCCTACCGCGGCGGCTTTGCAAAATGAATTGCCTCCTGAGTTCCCTACTCTTGTTCGTGGACCTCACTGCTTCGGCCGGAGGAAACTCGTCGCTGCGAAAACCGTCTCTGCTGATGTGTTTATTAGTGTTGGAGTTGGTGCTAATACTAGTAATTTACTTGTTCATTAATTAAGTTATTATATAAGTTTTGATTATATAATTTTATTGTTGAGATTATGTGTTGTTAATGATATTGTAAAACATTATATGTTCAATCACAGTTATTAATTGATAATATAATAAATTTTGTTAATTACTTTCTCTTCTTATGATTTAGTTAGATAGATTTGATTAATTAATTTGGTTGAATTACGGATTAATTTGATTGTTAAATGCTTGACTGATCCATGGATGATTTGGATTTTGGAAGAATGTTTATGATTTGCTTATTGATTGCGCTGTCATTGTTAGTTTAATTAATTTGGTTGAATAACAGATTAAATCGATTGTTAAATGCTAGAAGGATCCATGGATAATTTGAAGAAGAAGTTTATGATTTGCTTATTGATTGCGCCGTCATTGTTAGTTTAATTAATTTGGTTGGATAACGGATTAATTCGATTGTTAAATGCTAGAGGGATCCATGGATGATCTGAAGAAGAATGTTTATGATTTGCTTATTGATTGTGCCGTTATTGTTAGTTCAATTAATTCGGTTGAACAGCGGATCAACTTATTGTAAATGCTAGAGGGAACCATGTATAATTTGAAAGGGTGTGTATGATTTGCTTATTGATTGCGCCGTCACTGTTAGTTTAGTTAATTTGGTTGAAATGCGAGTTCATTGATCAGAGTTTCTAATCGGATTTACAGCGTTGTGCTTGCTAGATTTGTAACTGTTCAATTAGCATGTGACATTGAATTGAGGAAAATTATGCTTTGACAAGCAATTCTACTAGAATTTAATTTATGAGGCATTAAATGTGAAGCATTACTTGAATAATTAACCCTAGAAATTTAATATGGAATGTTCTTGTTTACTAATCTGGACTAGATTAAACTGCATATCATATTTGCTAGGGTTAGGGTTTCGTACAGAGAGTTAGCGGTTTTGAGCCAAATGATTGGAATGGTATATATAAGAATCCTCGTGTTACTTTGTTGTGAAACAATGTAAGTTCTGATTTTTGGATTTCAAAGGATTACTAGGAGAAACGGGTGCTAATATAGATTATGAACTTGACATTAGTCGTTTAGAGAACGGAGGATCTGAGTTTGCTTGTTTGATAACTACTACACATCAAGTCATTAGTAGTACTAGCTACATTGATGGTTTGTCTGTATCATGAATTAATTCCTACCCGAGTATAATCTTTGTTGGATTTCTCAACATTTCCTAGCATCCTGAATAATTGATTCAAGTAGGATTTGGATTGCTGAACTTGCTTCTTGTTGTCGATTGGTGCAGATCACCATTATGCAGTATCATCATAGTAGATGTGCTGCTTGTTTATGATTGTTCTCTTTTAACTCATTACGCTAGACTGCTAGAGACATTTGACAGTCGTACATCCAAAAATTACATTAAACAAGCATTGTTATTACACGCTTCTACTTCATT
Source organism: Silene latifolia (assembly GCF_048544455.1). Classification (NCBI taxonomy): domain Eukaryota; kingdom Viridiplantae; phylum Streptophyta; class Magnoliopsida; order Caryophyllales; family Caryophyllaceae; genus Silene; species Silene latifolia. The sequence continues at coordinate 21,926,282 of NC_133530.1, read as the reverse complement.
TAAAGTGGTTTGTACATGCATAATATTGTCAGAAAAGAACTGTTTCCTTTTGTTCATGTCTTGTATGGTGCGAGTGACTGAACTAGGTTTGTGAATTTTTGTTCATGTTGCTTGATCATCACTTCTGCTTTATTCCAAACCCTGCAAGTCTGGTTCATGCTACTCGGCCTATCAAGGGAGAAACTATCTGCTGGGTCAATTGAAACTTTTTATTTTGATTATCCTGATGAATAACCGAACCAGTGATTGAGTTGGTTAGATTTCTCTAAGCTGCTAGTCGATACATTTATTGCTTGAAACTCATGAAGTTACCGATCTCAGAATTGAGTTGAATTTGGTGTTTCACTGCTTTGTAGCATGATGGTTTCATTATGTTGAGTGGCTAATTCTTTCATATTCAGTCATACTCCTGTGGAAACCAATCTGTTACGACTTTATTTGAATTGTTTAATTGTAGAAAGAACGGTTATCTGTCTCTCTATAAGTTTACTGGCACAAGACAGAAGTGATGACGATGTTTGGTTTAGCATTCTGCTTCTGCTAGTTCATCAAATTTTCTTTTCCTTTTGTACGTCTTTGTTCATTAATGATTTCTCAAGAGATCTGTTGTCTTTATGCATCTAATGCACTGGACCGTAAATGGTGTCAAATGTTTTCCTTGAAAGGTATTTCCAAAAAGAAGGTATATTAAGTTTTTCATTTGTTTTCATTATGTTTACCGTTAAAATTTGTTTGAAGAGCCACTGAAGGAAATACCTAGCATTCTAGCAATCTGCAGTAAATAATACAATTTGAAATTTTATACCTGTGTCATTACGTTACATTAGGTGTAGATGAGGCTGGCGGAAGTAGATCTCAGGGTTGTTCGTGTAGATTATTGAAATTGCGATTGGTTGAAATCCTATGACTAGTCCATTCTGAAGTCTGAACTTGCTGGATTCGTTTCCATCTATGGCAGAATGGATGGGTGAAATTGCTGCGCAACTAAGCGAACCAGATTTGATTATAGCATTCTCAACAGGTGGTCTTCTGTCTCAATCCACATTTGTACTTGTCCAAGTTATTTTTAATCTACGGTAGTTTTGAGCATTACTTTGCAGTCTGCAGGTAACCTCGTTGGTCAATGTTATGCTCCGTTGGCAATACTCTTTCACATACGTCTTTTACAATTTTTCACTTCTCATTTCTTTTTTCTTTTGCCCAAGTGATTTTTTTTTTTCTCTTTTCACTACCGACACCACCTCCGTTCAGCACCCCTTAGTTCGGTCAGTCCAGTCGCCGACTGAAATAACACAGTTGAATCAATCATCAATATCTATCTATATTAATAAAGGAAGCTTTTTTCGAGCGATTATAGAGAGTCATCTTTTATGAAATGCTTTGAATATTAATATACCGATAAATAAATACAAACTGAATCTACACCCTTTAAAAAGAATGAACTTGGAGCAACTGTAGCGATGAATAGTATCGCTGAAAATGACCCTCTGCCGTTGATATCGCCCTTGTGATCCCAGCCCTCCATTTCTCTTTTACTCACAACCGCACCCTTTCCCCATTGTTTCTGACGCTCTATTCCACTCCACTCATTCTCGCCTTCTCCTCAATACAACTCCCTCAGCAAAACCTAGCATCTCACACTCTCAAAAGGTATTTACTTTTAAATCTTAATCTCATTTTCTGTTTTTTTATTTCATTATTATTATTGTTAGGGGGTTACGATATTGATGTTGGTGCTCTGCGAGCTCCGTTTTTGTAGTTTCTTTGCAGTTTAGGCGCAAAAAGAGGGAATGGCAGATTGATTTGGGAAAAACAATTAGTTTATGGGGCACGCACATGAAGCAGTAGAGGTGGCGGAACTCGCTTGGTCTGCCGTCGAACACCTTCATCACCACCAACATAATAACCCTAACTCCCAATTTCCCGCCGACGAACACAATTACGCTCTTTCTGGGGAACAATTGAACGATATCCGAAACGAGAATAGGCGGATGACTGAATTGTTGGAGCAGAATTTGAAGCTTCTTCAGAATTTATCGTCATCTCCTTGTTTACTCAATGATTGTCCTCCCGATGTAAGTTTGTTCAATTGATGTTCGTGTTATGGTTTTTGATAATTAGGTTGTGTGTGGTTTTGATGAAGTTTGAATCTTTGATTGTGGATTTTATTGGTTTAGTGCCAGGAATTTATAGGATGATGATTTTAGTGAGATGAATTCATTTATGTTAATACTTAGTCGGTTCCATTTGATTGTATATGTTTTCCGAAGATGTGAGGTATCAATGAAGTATCTGTTAATTGAAAAGAAATTGAGGAGGGATGCGGCTTGTTGCCTTATTTAGATTTTTCAGTGTATCTAATCTGTGAGAATTCGGTTTTTATTAGGATTAAGTTGATATGTGAGTTATTGTTTTAGCAAATTCAGGAAATGAGGTTGATAAATTTGGGTCTTGAGGTGTGGTTTGAGCTGATTTTATGTTCTATTGTTTACTGTTTACGCAGCTGCATGAGCTATTGTAGCAGCTGTAGATTCTGAAAAATTCTTGACTCGCTTTCATTGCCTCCCCACCCTTGATTTCCCCCCTCTGAATCCTCACCTTCCACTCTATGTTTTATACTCTTTCATTCCCTATCTTTTTCATTTTGCCTCTCATTCCCAATTAATCCGTGTTTCAACCATTCATTCCCTCCTCTTTCTCTCATACATGTCTCCCTTTAAAACCACACAATCCTTGCCTACTTTCTCCTATTTGCTCTACTTACAGCTCTACTACTTTCTCCTCGATCCTCTACTATTCGGCAGATCAACTCTAAGGTAGTTTCCTTGTTGAATCTTGTGTCGTTCGACTTTTTTGTTGTTGTTGTTTGGTGCCTTGTTGATTCTTGTTTCCTTGTTGATTCTTGCTTTTTGTTCTTACCTTTCTTTAGCTTTCTGAGAAGCCATTTAACTTTGATTACCTTTTATTTGTAGCAAGAATCAACAAGTAAGCATCAAATGACCTGACCGAGTTGAATCAGCTTGACTCGTGGACGTCACTGCGTCAGATTCTACGTTTATTACTTTATCCTTTTAAAAAGTACAATTTATTTCAACTACACTTTGATACCCAAATTCTGAGCCACTCAACCTTGTCAATTTCTAGGGTTTCAGCTTCACCACCTGGCTAATATATATCGAAGCTTTGATTTAGGTGTAAAATTTTTGCTGCCAGTTTGCTATTTTTTGTTGTTTTTTATAAGTTGTGTTGGCTTAGTTCAGCTTTGTCTTTAATTTTCATTGTGGGGTAAGTTGGGTGTTTTTCTTTTTCATCGGTGGTTTTAATTTGGTTTTAGATTTCTAAAATCGTCTCTAATCGAGAACAATGTGGACTAAACACCACACGACTGGACACTTTAGTCAAATAAGACTCTTCATACATTCTTAGATCTTAGATTAGGCCATATTTTTCGATCTTAGATCTTAGAGTAGGCCATTCTTAGATCTTAGTTTTGTGTGGTATACTGGTATGTGCTATTTTTTGCTCAATCTTTCACTCGCCAATTTGCATTTCTTTTTATTATTTAGATTGCTTCGCCGATATATTTGCATACTTATGAATCTCGGATTTGATTGAAATTGGTCTTTGCTTAGTTTTCGTGGGTTATTGTTGTTCTTTGCAAATTTAGTATCGTTAGTTGGTTGATTGAAGTGCCTCATTTAACTTTCTGTTGGTTCTTATTGTTATACAGTGGATCACTTGGTAAACATCGGTCTCGGTCCATGGTTATGCAATTCACTTTGTCAATAAGCTCATTTCCTCTCAAATTAGCAATGGTATTATGACTTCATATCCATTCTCATTTTATTTGTTTCTCCTTTTTGGCAAATCTATTCAAATACGCATTTTCCTGTAATTTTGAGTTATAATCTCATGATTGTAGTAGTGCGTGTAATATGTTGAATTTCAACCACTTTTTACTGAGTATTAATTAATTGTTTTCATGTTTGAACAGGAAGTTTATTATTTGGGATGAAGCATACATCAGGTATGGAGGCATTAATGCATTATTATGGTTTCTGGCTTTCTTGTTATCGAAAATTTGTATTCACTAAGAAAGTAGACTTATTGCTTTCTTGTTATCGAAAATGTGTACACTAAGAAAGTAGACTCATTGATTTGTGAGCACAAGCTTGAATATATTTTTCGCAGAAGAGTCCGGTTATGTTTCCCTCATTCCGACTTAACATTTGTTTTCATTGTGTGGTTTCGTATGTTTGTTAATTGCATATTGGTTTGGTCGAATGTCGCTTAGCTGTTATTGCTGCAACTGTGTGAGGGATTGTGTATCAAAGATGTCAGAACATCGGTTACTTAAGTTGCCTTAAGTAAAGTTATCATGTTTATGGTGGTGGTTTATTAAGGTTAGCATTGCTACTATTCGAACCCTTGGCTCTCTGTGTTGGCCCGTCATTTGAATGTGATCCTTTAGTTTGTTCGACTATTACTCTATGTGAACCTTTTGTTTGCTCCTTATTTCCTTTACATCACCTTCCTCGGCCTGCGCAGATCCGCCATCTTGTTGTAGTCACAACGCGGTTTGGGGTTACCTGTTTGTATTTGTCGCTCGGCTAGGATTGCCGATCATGCTGGCTGTTGCAATACCTGGGTACCGTTTCTGTTAGTTTCTTAATTATGAGGTGTTGTTCTAAGTGTTTACTTCTCCCTTTAAAGGATTTCTTTTATAGTTACAAGAATCGTTTTGATTGATGGATTCAAAGGCGGTACGGATGTCATAGGCTCACGGGGTGATCATTGCTTACTCGAGAGCTGAGGCTTTGTATTGTAGCTGTGATATGTCTTGTGATATGTTACAGGTTTTTTAATCAATCATCTGACAGGTTTTTTTAAACGGGATTGTAGTTACGGTCATTCAATTTCATCTGCATAAGTATCATCTACATGTCCCTTTCCGATTTATGTTGCAGACTTGCAGCTTGGTTACTGAATGTGGTCTTAGGCTCTTAGATGCTTTTATGTTTGGGTTTTAGGGCTTCTTTGCTTAGTTCGTTAGTCTGTTAGGGTGGCGTGTTAAGAATGGTGTGGGTTTTAAAGAGATGTTGGTTGTGTAATATGTTTGGGTTTATCTCGAGTCTGTTATTATTTTAGGGTTTCCTTGGATTGGATTTGTACTTATTCTTCCGTTGGTGTTTGTTTGAAGCGGGAGTGGGGTTTACTGGAATTTTGTGTTTAGTTTATGTTTCTTTTGCCTGCTATATATATAGTTGTCCGTCGCTTTAGGCAGCAGCACGGGAGATAGTTTGGGTGTTTCAGGAAGACTGCTTTCTGCGTCTGTATTATAGAACGGGATAGTTGTTTGGCAATACTAATACAATTGGCCGGGGTCTGCCTCATTGGTAGTGAGTGTTGAGACTTAGTGTATTATTGCCCTTATGTGAGATCTGTTTTCATTCAAGTTCTTAATTTGTTAATTTATTTTGATGAGCACGTCATTGCTAACCAATTTCATTTACGGAATTCTTTTCCCTATTTTCCTTTGCAAACCCATTTCAGTATTGTACGGTTCACTTAATGTTAGTTACAATAAGTATGTTTGTAAACTTTAATCTGTCTTAAATACGATGAACTCTTCTGTCTATATTTTAGCTCCGCCTATTGGTTTACATTTAAGTTTGAGTTTTTTAGTTCTTACTAGAGTTGGGGATAATTTCTGAAATAAAATTGGGTTTTGATTTGGTTATAGGGATGGCATCACTTTCTTGAAAGGAATTAATTTAAAGAATTAAAGTAAAACGATAGCAGTAAGAATTGCTCGTTGTTAAGTAGGAGATCGTCAGGAAATGATATCAGTACAAAATTCCAGTGTTCAGAAGGAATTGCTTCTGCTTTGGTATTATACTTGAAAGAAGGGGACAAAATGCATGATAGATATTTTCGGTCTGTGTGAGCTTTGGTTGCGCAATAGCTCTTGTTATCAATGTGTGATTTCGTATGGTGTAGTCTATGTTAAAGATTTTATTAAAATGCTCCTAAAGTTTGTTGCGAAGCATTGCAAGAGTGTTGGGATTGTAGCTTAGGATTAGTATCATAATGTTGCACCACTAAACTCTTATACTGCCTTTTATATTCCATTTGTCTTCCAGATTTGTCTAATTAGTTTGTAGAACTGACAATTGCCTTCACTTTGCTATAATTTTCAGTGTTCCTCCTTTTTAGCAATCTTTCATTATGCTTCTTCTGCCTTATCTCTGTCTGCTCTAAATTCAAGAGCTAAATATAGGCAAAACCCCTCGCTTTATATCTCCATATGTCTTCTTCTTGTGTCGCTTGATTTAAACCTTGCACCCTGGTAGCTAATCTCATATGTCGCCTAGATTCAGCTATTATGATACCAAGCATAATGGAAGACCTTATTGAGATGCCTCTCGCTCGTGATCAGTATTCTGTGCTTGTGTCGGTGTCGTGTTCCAGTTAGACATATGTTTGTGACGGGCATTATTTTTTCGTTGTTTTATGCGTGATAGATTTAGCGTACTACTAACTTTCGTGGTAATGCTTCGCGATAATTTCAGGTTTCACCTCAATAGCAACTAGCAACTCCTTTGTTATTAAGTGGTCGGACGACAACCATAAGAACCTTGCAGAGTTGCAGGTAATCGTTTCCCCCGCCTTTCCTTCTTTTACCGACTCTTTGCTTGTCTTTTAGATCTTGAACATTTTCTAAGGCTTATATTTTCGTTTTAACGCTTAATTGCTCCGAAGTTAGATAGGTATTGACGTTTCTGACGATGGACATAGGCCTTTAGGTTGTGGATTAATACATCACTTATTGATGCAGCTATTAGAACTGATTGTATTGTGCCACTGATTTGGTCATTGCTTTCAAGCCTTTGTTTATGGCATGACTTAGTGTGTGTGCTAATATTTGGGGTTTTACGGAGGGAACCATTGAAAAGGGAACCAAAAGTAAGGTTATAAAGGCGCTACCAGCTAGATTCACTAAAGGGTCTTGTGACTTTATGGATCATATTTGCTGCTAAAAAATGTTCTCAGCTACTAGCATCAAATTTTACTTTGTATCCCGCTCCCTCTCATTCACCTTGCCGCTATCACAGCGCCCACGTGAATTAATGCACTGATTTTCTATTACTGGTAGCATGAGGATTTTGACTGTGGTCGATTGTTAATTTGAGAAACTCATACTTTCTTATCACTAAATTTGAATGCTTTCCTCGTCACAGGGAGATCTGATTCTTGTTGACCTTCTAGCTCTAAAGCTTGTTGGGAGAAGACACTTAGGGACAGCTTGGATGAGAAGTAAACCTTCCTTTTATCTCTCAAATTTACGTGTAAGTTGAGGTGCATATGTATTGTATGTGACCACTATATTTAAATCATGCTTAGGTTTATACAATCAGGCCCAGTACTAGAACCTGGCAAGACGGGCGTTTTGGCGGTGTTCGAATACTGAGTCACTTTAAGAGTGGGAGTACATCCTCGAAGTTGAAGGACTATAGCTCAAATCGACAGGAGAAGATCGAGGAGATGAAGGTAGCTATTCACATTGCATTTTTCAAGAAGCCTTTTTTTAAATGGGAATGTATCTTAGGGAACACGTAATTCTAGAGGTAGTCTTAACCGCTTTAGTGATTTGTTTCTCTATACAAGACTCGAACCTTTTAAGTCAACATATGTAAATTCTCATAGGAAGGGACATATACTTATGGCTCACTATCAGTATTAAATGTAAAACCTTCGCCTTACAAGAGACCTTTGAAGATGCATAAAAGATAACTAAGGCTTAGGGTAACCTATTTTGATGGCAGGGTTGTTCTCACTACTCATTTAGGCTAAGGCGCAAGAGTCAGGGTTGAGTGTATTTGTGGTCTTATGCGACACCTATAATCATTTTAAGGATCTGCTTCTACCAGTAAAAACGAAATCCATAACCAAGTTTTTTACCATTTTTTTAAACTAAAATCTATTGTTTTCTATTATAAAAATTATTATAAATATATTTCTTAAATAATTAAATATAGTATTTACATATTCAACGAAAAATGCGAACCAGTCTTAATATAAAAAAAAATTGGACATATCACTTTTTATTTACCATCATTAACAATTCTCATATTAGAAACATTTTTCGCCAAAATAAATTTAAAAAATATTTAAACATGTTTTTTTTAATAAACAATAATTTTAGGATTAAAATTAATCAATAATTTTGAATTTCTATAATATTAAAATATTTAATTAGCATATTTTATTCTTAAAAATAAGATATGTGGTTAATTGCACATTAAGATAAACTTATGAATTTAATTTACTATATTTATGAGTTAAGGGGTTTGATTGCAAATAATATTAAACTTACGAGGTAATTTGCTATAAGTTAAGATGCGACTTCAGACATAACCGACATAAAGTAAAGCTAACATTGGATATAACAAATTCTCTTAACGGTATTTTTTAACCCTTTACCAACGAAAAAAAACGCTTTCCTAAAACGAGTGGAAATATGAAAACGCTCCACCTGATCAGCGTAAGGATCAAGGTTAAACTTACCAAAACGGAGTCATTATAAGCTTCCCTCGTTTTCTCCTATTTAAATCCTCACAAACCCTCGTACTTTTATTCCTCTTCATAAACAATCACAAAACATCTCTCCCTTATATTCATTCTTACAATTCACAAATACTAATTCTTCATCTTCATTAATCAACACTACTCAATCACTTAATCATGGCAAATTATGAATGGTTCGATTCGGATGTCGAGAAAGACCTACCAGGTTATGAATCTGACCAAGAATTTGTTCATGCTTCCGAGATGAATGACGAGAAAGCTAATGTCAAGGATGAATCCGTACAAGTCGAAAGCGAAAGCGGTTCAGATGAATTTGATGCCTCTGGGTATTATGTTGGTAAAAAAGTCAGGCCTGGTGTGTATGAGTTTAGTGACTCTTCGGTACCGTTCTCTGGTTTCGGGATTGTACTCAAGGAAACTGAAACTGATTCTAGTTCTTATGACTCTGATGTTACTAGTAAACCCTCTACTTTCAGGGATGAATTCAATGATGTTCAAAGTGAACCTACTGCTGTCAGATATTGTGATGGTGCCCATGATTTAGTCAGTAGATTTTTGGGTAATGAGATGAGTAAGGAGAGTAATTATGAGAACAAGGATGATTATTACATTGCTATTGATTCAAAAAGGGAACAGTCTAATGGTTGTGCAGTTGGAACTGCAAATCTAATTGATGGGAATTTGGCACCGGAAAGGTTGGTGTCTTGTATTAAGAGAAGGAATGTCTGGGCTAAGCGTGATTTTCCTGTTGGGTGTGGACCTTCTATTAAGAGGAGGCAAAAGAGAATGATGACTATTTGTACGCAAAAATAAACTTCTTTGAATATTAAAAGACTGATAATTCTAAACCGAAGACAACTGTAATTTCTTATCAGTTGCGTACTTGTGTATACTAGTTGTTCCTCCGCGCGCGTTGCGCGCGGAGTTCCAAGGCCCGTGTCCGTCTCTTTTTTCGAACTATTAAGATGACGTATGATTTAGAAAGAATTGTTGTATAATATTTTTTTTAAACAACAATTGTCTATCTTTATTCGGGAAGAAAATATTATTATATAACTACTATAGTGAGTAATATTAAACCCTTGTATTTTATAAAATCAATTATTATCCCCAATTGTTTGTATTTCCAAATGTTTCAAATTATTTTAAGTTTGCAAATAGACAACTCGTAATTGATGTTAGCTCAATTCATACGATAAATAAAGTTATAAAGGAAAATGTGAAATACTCCCTAAACATGAGTAGCTAAGAGAAGCACCAACAATTAACGGCTAAACACGTAGCTAATATACTTTGTATAAATGTACAAATTTAAAAAGGGGAAAGGTAGAAATATCAGCTAACCCTAACATATTTAAAAACTCCTGCAAGTAGATCACAAAATCTGACGGCTACTTGAATGTAAGTGGTACTTGAGCAGTTGAGCCTAATCCCATCTCTGGAGGTAGCATATACAAAGAACCTAGCAGGAACAAGATAGACAGTACAAATGTCCAAATTGGCACTATAAATAGAACCATCTTAACATCTCAAGAGTATAATTATACATAATGTATGCAAGCATTGACTCATTAATCATTCCTAATAATCTGACCCACAATAAATCAAAGACAACCACTATGATGTTCCATTTCTACCAACTGGAAAATAACCGGCTTGGGCATGGATATGGACGCTAGACGTATAGGTGTAGAAGAAACCCCGATCAAGCTGCAATTCAAAAACTAAACCAATGTCAGCAAAGCAAAGAAAACAGAGGACAAAAAAAGATACTTTGGAACCAAGTGTACACATTAATATAAAGTGACAGTACTTCATTATCATGACATTCTACAAGCTCCTGCAAAACAATGTACTCACAAATGTGTGTGCCATGACACTTAAAAGTAACCATGGGCAGTTCTAGGTTACAACGCATATAGGGCTTCACTTTGAGTGTGATGGACACAGTCGAACCAAGTGGTTCCAATACGACGTCACTAAACGCTCACTTTATCCAAGACAAAAAATTGTAAACATTCATAGCATATTCAGAAACATATCTCCAAATAATTAGCAAAGGGGTGCAACACTTAGAAGATGCAAACACAATGAGCTAACGAAATGGGTAGAGTAAATCTGATATATGAGTTAGTAGTGTATCAGAATCAAGTAACAATCCAATTAGTCAAAACTGTTTCAGTGAGACAATCTAAATCTAATGTAAGATAAGCCCAATCAATTCGGAGCCAACAGAGGGTTTCCATACAGGGTATGGTGAAGTGTTGCTAATTCTAGAGTTGCATTGCGTGGTCAAGGTTACAACAATGTGTGATCTTACCCCCAAATTATGTTATGAAGGTGCCACGTCTTTTTATTGCGAAACGATTAAATGTTGGTTAAAAATTGACTTATTCCCTTTACCTTTATCTTTCACGACCTTCTCCTTCCCCGAACCCTTGCCCTTGCCCTTCCCCACACCTCCTCCTCCTTCCCATAACCCATCATTTACGCCTCCTTCCTTTCCTCTTCATCTTCCCCTTCCTCTTCCGCCTTTCTCTACGCTGCCGCTGCCACCACCTCCACCAAATCTTTGATATGAAACAGTTGATTGTGAAAAGTCAGCTCTGTTACGCTAACAAATGTTAAAATCTCATGAATTTTTCAAAAAAGTTATGAAATTCCTTAATTTGAATCATAGAACAGGTTAATGGGTTCTACGTTAGTATTCCCTTTCTCCTCATCCTCCTCCTCGTCCTCCTCCGCCTTCCTTGTCTACTTTCTCTTCCCCTTCCCAGATGTCTCCGTCCTCTTCCCCTCCTCCCTCCCCTTCCCCTCCCTCAATAGAATCGCGATATTACTTTTATTCTCTTTACAGCTTACATGTACATAACTTCAGAGGCCCAAACCCTAAAACATTTCCGTCCCCAAAATTAAATCCTAGTTTTTAGCTACACCAATAGATGAACTACAAATCCTACTCCTAAATAAATAGGTGAATAGTAAATGTGTGCATATCAACTCATTCATAACGAGAATAGAATGCAAGGAGATTATGGAGATCAAAGTCGGAGTATAGCTAGAAGCTACTTCCACACAAACAAACAACTTAGAAACTCAATATCTAATTACGTCAATGCGCTGTACAGCACCAATAGCTAATAACACCACAATCAAATACAATTCTCACACACTGGACACTGAAAACTGCTACCCATTCCGTTTAGTGACAGTTGCATACAAGGGGAGGGGGGGAAAGATAGACTATGTGCCTGGTTTTTTTAGAAGCAAGATGGTTTTGGGGGGTGGGGGGAGAAGGGAGGGGGGAGTGTTGACAGGCAGGTAGGGAGATGGAGAGTGGAAGAGCTGGAACTCTAAGGGAGCGAGCGCTTTATGTTTTTCTTTTCAGATTACCTTCACATGTGTGATTCTTGTTTATATAGAATTAGTTGGATACCCATTCCCTCCCCCCAAACCATCTTGCTTCTAAAAAAACAAACACAATCTATCTTTCCCCCTCCCTTGTATGCATATGTCACTAAACTGGTATTTACGTGAATCAACATGACACAAGAAACACGAGATTCCAATTTAATCAAAAGCAGAGAAATATATTTAGGTAAAAAGACACTAATACTAACATTAGCAATCACGTAAAAAACAGAGGCCCCTAACATGGCCACAACAACACCAAAACCGCCAGATTATGTCCTTTTTAACTGTGATTATCTAGGGAAAATCGGGTCTGTGGTCATGGCTTACAAGGTCTAGCTACAACTATCTAATTTATAACTCGCCCATTTTCTTACATCCGTTAAGCAGTTGTTCTGACGTAGCTCTCAAAGAGGCAGAAGAAACATAAGCTAGAAGAGACATAAGCTACCTGAGACAGAGAATCAGCGTGAACTTAATACCCATGTTCTTCTAATCTCTAATTCTAAGCCCTTTAAACCATATACTTTTCCACCAGAAAACAATACATTTATAAACTAAATACGCTTAATGAATAAAAGAGATATATGGAGTGAAATATAACATTTTTCTTAAGGTAGGGTTACATAAAATCAATCTTAAGCTCACCTAGAAACGATCCCATTTGCTAGGCTTATTCGTAGGCATAACTCCATTTCAGCTTAGCTTTTCCCCCATCTTGTTCATATTTTTCAAACAATTCTGCAGAGATACGATAATCTAAAGAATTAAGGGTATAGAGATAAAAAAGAACAAGAAAAAAACATGCATTGTCTCTAAGGCGGAAGGAATCGTCGACCACGGCAGAAAGCTGAGATTCTTGAGATGATAAACCCTCAAAAGCAATTTGACACAGCTGACAGCACAGAATATTGTCAATTGTCAATTTAATGAAAGGCAAAACCCATGAGTGCCATGACCAACACATAAAACTCACGAGCATCAAGCTAAACTACTCCCAGCCAAAATCATACCTCAATGATTATTAAGCACCATGGATTCATCAATTAATGGGACACTGTAGCCCTACTCATGGGAATCAGTTCCTGAAACAAAACATGAGCAAATTAATCCTAATGTAGCAGCTGACCAGAAATCCACTACACTATAATCCCACCCATAATTTAGTGGAATAGTCAAATTACCAATCTTAACAATCAAACTTAGAAAAAACCTAAGATCTATCAGAAGATTCATCTCTCGCCACACCTCACTCCCTCTCAATCCCTTCACAACCTAATTCCACTCACACACCTCCTTCCCAAATCCTTTAGTCTTCAGCCAAGTTGATGAAACCAAAAGCTATGAAATCCAGGCCAAAAGCAAACATATATTAGATTGTGGGTTGGGGTGTTAAGAAATGCATGGAAATAAAAAATTATGAAATCCTTCAGTAAAAAGCAAACGCTGCAGAGCAGTTATTAAAAGATGAGTTGTTGATTTGCTTTTAAACATCTAACCAGGATAATAGTGCTTACGTTGGCCACTCCATTTGTCATAAACAAATGGATCGTTGTGAGGACAACGAAAAGCATCCTCCATGTCACGTTGCTCTCCATATTAAACAAAAGCATACCCTGCACAAAAGATAGGTTTACAGACGATGCACATGGTATCAAGTGGCAGAAAGGTATGGGTATCATATAGATTTTTGCATACGTAGTAGCTACAAAGTTCTACTGTTTGCAAACAACTTTAGGTATACGAGTACTTTAGGTCACTTGTATTCCACCATACCACGTGGGCTCGGCTATAACACAATAGTAGGCGGTCCTTCAGGTTTTTGTTCTCATGTTCTCTCTTCACTCCGATTACTGAACTCCTCAACTCCATCACAAACCCAGTAAAAAACGCAGGCGTAAATGAAGATAAGAGAGAAAGAGAGGTACCAAAGAAGTGATAACGGACGTGGAAGCTTCATTTCTACGGTGCCATTGATTGATGTAATATCCTGATAAATTTGTCAAATTGAGTATAATTGGTACCAGTGATTGATGTAAAGCCCAAAAGCTATAGACTTTAAAGCTATGTACCACCCAAAAAGATAGATTAGACGATACTATTATTGGAAGATGAATTTCTGTAAGATTCTCCAAAAGCCAACATATGTCACTTCAACAAATAATATCAACCCCTCGATCAAATGTGATGCAATATTACAAACCGATTAGAAACATCGGCCCAAAATTAACCATGATGACAACTAAATTTATAGAATAATAATTAAAGAAAAACACTTTCAATTATGTAAGATGGAACAGAGTAATTGAAATTATTGAACAAATTAAACATTGAGTTGGACTAAATAGAATTATGAAGACGACGCACCTTCAATTGTCATACTGAGAGCAGTCGATCTTGTCCAAACCCAGGTCAGGAGCGACTGGCGCCATGCTTGAAGCCTTCTCTACTATATCAGGGACCTGTCCGGTGACCCAACGACTGACTTAATCTGTAACAATTTAGAATAACCAACATAAATAAATCTAACTAAAGACACCTTCTGGAATAATAAAAAAACATATTTACCAGGGGAAAAAAAACACCATATCTACCAACTACCAAGTACCTAATCTGTTGGCAGCATCATCAAGATGTATAGAATAGACACCATCTTGGTTATACAACCTCAAGAAACTGCAAATAAGGAAAAATCCAACATTAATCGAGAAAACAAAGTTATTTAGTAGAACTAAAGTAAACCAGAAGAGAGAACTGTTCGTTTGAGCAAATAAGAGATAAAGAGGCAAAGATTGTTGCTTTGTGCTTCAAGTGTGATGGCTACTATTTGACGCCATCGATGAACCAAAAACATTTCTTGTAATCACCAATAATTGAATACTCAGAAAAGAAGATAGTCCATAAATTAAGTAATTTAATCATTTTAAACACAATACATTACAGAAACTGGAGAAGAAAAAAACATAGAGGAATTGTTTACCTGTCCTTCAATCGGAACAAGGAGGAGAGGTAGAGGAGCATCCTTTGTCTTAATAGTCGGTAAAAGCGATCTCATTGGTGCTCCTCATACTGTTTCTACACTCGTCAATCCAACCAAAAATTTTTTTAAAAAAAAATTATTCGAATGAACAAACAAAATTAGGATTATTTCTATTGGAGTTGACCTAATTAAGAGTAAAAGCGAAATACTTGCCTTGTCTAGACACCGTATAAAGAATCAACACTGACCCTTGATCAACATCACTACTCCATTGTTGCTTGTAACACGCTAATTTAAATCAATACACTTCCAATCCCTTGAATATAGGTTAGAGTAGAGATGATTTACATCTGAATGTATGTGAAAGTAGAATTAATGCATAACTACAGTTTATTTATGAAGTATAGAAGTTAAAGATCAAAGAAGAATCAGACCTGTTTGTGAGATGCATTTATCCGGAAATTTACCTGTGAATGGCAGTGAAAGTGAGTAGGATGAAGGATTAGGAAAAAGGAAGAGATAGACAGGTGTGTGGATAGGAAGGGGCCGTGTAGTTGTTTTGTTGGAATACAGGTTAAAGTAGAGATAATCAAATGGAGAGAGAGGATAAACTGTTCATCACACGCCCAGCACACATAACACTGCTCTACTGTTCATTGGAGAGTATTTTCCAATGTTTGCACATTTAGAAGGGTTTTAGAAATACAAGTTATTTCGTCACTTTCACAAACATCATTAATTCACGTTTTAATATTTGTGTGTGCTATAATATTTCTTTTTACAGTATGTTTGTTTTCTTTAGAGATTTTTTTTTTTTTTTTTTTTTTTTTTTTTTTTTTTTTTGGCAGCTGTAAAAAAAGATAAACCTAACTATCCATAGCCTTACATGCAAGACCATGGGCATCATGATTAAAACGCCTAGGAACATAACTAAAAGCTAAACAATGAAAACAGGTAAAACAATCACAAATCTCCTCCAAAATAGCCTTTAGAAGAAGGTGACGTCTCTCCAATCCTGCAAGCTGCAAAATCAAAGATAAGCAATCAGAAGAAATCTCCAAGTGACGCAAACCCCTTTCACGAGCCCATAGAAGTACTAATAGCACCCCAAGCCCTTCAGCTTGCAGAGCAGATTCCGCCTTAATTTTCTTTTCCATGCTATGAAAAATGCGGCCATTTTCAGACATAGCAATCCACCCCACACCTGCCTTGTCAAATCCCTTCCAACCCGCATCAACCATTACTCGCACATAACCACAATCACCAAGCCTACCCACAACACAAATCGGGTTACTATTACGAACCCAATTAGCATTATTCCTTGGTAATGAAGTTGAGCTCCCTTCAAAGGCGCAAGGATCCTTTTTCAACTCCTGAATAGCTTGAATCCCCGTACTTACAATTTGTGACCAATGTTTAAAAAACATCATAGGATGAAAGACCACTCCTTGAAAAAGGATTTGATTGCGAGTACTCCATATGCACCAAAGTGTGGCAAGAAATCGGATTTGTTGTTCCTCGCGTCCCTCCATTTTTTCCAGGTATACCAACCAGTCAATAATCCAAGTATCAATTTGCAGAAACGAAGCTTGATTCGTGCGAATGCCAAGCTCAGAACAAGCCCACAATCTTCGGGACACAGGACAGTCCCTAAATAAGTGCTCCATAGTTTCTAAGGCCGTCTCCCCCCCTTGACATAACTTACAACTCGAATCAATCTCAATATTCCGCTGCATGAAATTAATGCCCACAGAGAGAGTATTAGTGAAGATCCTCCAAAGGAGTATTTTCCAAGTCGGTGCACCCGACAACTTCCATAATTTTTGTCTGCAGAAAGTCAATCCCACACGACGTAACCGCTCCTTATCCTTCACAGATCCTCTCCTTACCATAAAATCTTGAAAGAGTATCCCATAACCACTCTTGACACTATACTGACCATCACTGTTATGTAACCAATAAACTTCATCTGTTGTTTGAGTTCGACAAATGGGTTTTGCTAGAATAGCTTGAACACTATCATTCACCAAAATAGAATGAAGAAATTCTTCATTCCATTTTAGCTCCATGCCATCCTGACCATTAATCTGTAAGTCCTTAACCATCAAATTTCGAAGGTCAACACGGTCCATCCCCAAGCAATCATCCTTTGGTTCCGGATAGTCTCCATAAACCCACTTGTTAGTCCATACATTCAACTCAGAATCCAAACCAGGTTTCCATCCGATTTGCTTCCGCACAAAATCCAGACCATGAAGAATACTTCTAGCACCCCATGATAAGTTGTTACCACTTTGACTTACCCAGTTATCCTTTAAAACTCCTTCTCCCAATAGTTTCTTCCGGAAAATACGTGCGAAATAAGATTGATCACCAGATACAATTCTCCACGCATGCTTCCCTAGCATTGCTTGGTTAAGACACTCAATATTCCGAATTCCAAGGCCGCCTTCCCTTTTTGGTAAGCTAAGGAACTTCTGACTACACCAATGGATTGTTCTCCCCAATCTCCCACCCGCCCACCAAAAATGTGATAATAAGGAATTAATCTTATTAGTCACACTTACCGGTATTTTAAATACCGATAGAAAATAATTAGAGATATTTGATAGGACAGATGTGATCAAAGTTAACCTTCCCGCTGTTGTCAAAAAAATCCCATTCCAAGAAGAGATTCGCTTCATAACAACATCAATAAGTCCTTTGAAGAGTTCCCTCTTCGAGCCTTGCAAGTCAGTGGGTAAACCCAGATACTTTCCCAAACCTTTGGTTCCTTTTACACGCAAATTCCGCATACCATAACGTGCCCGTGCAAGTGTTGTGCTAGGGCTGAAAAGAATTCCCGATTTATCTTCATTCATAACTTGACCAGACACCTTGCAATACTTTTTCAGAATAGCGCGTAGATTCCTCGACGAATTTTTCCTATCATGTAAGAAGAAAATCGCATCATCCGCAAAAAACAAATGAGACAAAGCCTCCACCCCACGGCACAACGTAATCCCTTTCAACGCGCCACGTTGTTGTGCATTCAAGACATTAGAAGATAACACCTCCATGCAAAGAACGAAGAGATAGGGGGACAGCGGATCACCCTTCCTTAAACCACATTGTGGATGAAATAACCTTAATGGTGCTCCATTAAAGAGAACCTGATATGAAACTGTCGTGACACAATTCATGATTAGAAAAATCAACCTTTCCGGCACTCCATATTTATAGAGCACGGCTCTCAAAAAATCCCACCGTACGCGATCATAAGCTTTACTCATATCAGCTTTAAACGCATATCGCCCAGATTTCCCTTTTTTGTGCGAATTAATCTTATGTAGTGCTTCATTGGCCAAAATAATATTATCTGATATTTGCCTTCCCGGAATGAAGGCATTTTGGAAGTCCCCAACCAGATAACTCATCACCTTTGCCAGTCTATTGGTGACACATTTAGAGACAATACGCATGAAGACGTTACACAAACTTATCGGTCGATAATCCCCCACCTTCTCCGGGTTATCACATTTCGGAACTAGGGTAATGAAAGTCCTGTTAAATTCTTTAAGGACCATCCCCGAATTGAGAACTGACAGGACCGCCTTTGTTACATCCTTTTTAATAAAATACCAACACTTCTGATAAAAGATTGCTGGTACTCCATCAGGTCCTGGTGATTTAAGTGCACCCATTTGGAAAACAGCAGTACGCACCTCTTGAGCTGTAAACGGACGGCTTAACACATCACAATCATCATCCGAAACAGTATTATTTATCCCCATCAATACTTCCTCCATTAAGTTGTCCCGGACAATTCCATCATGCGTGCAAGGTGGATTATATAAACTATAGAACGACTCATAAAAGATTTCTCCAACAAGTTCCGGCTCATAAATCCAATTACCATTGCCATTCTTAACCCCAAGAATAAAATTCCTACCCGCACGCCCTTTTACCCAATTGAAAAAATACTTAGTACAAGTATCACCATCAATCATCCATTTTAACTTTGCCCTTTGCCGCCAAAAAACCGCAGCAACTTTAGCAAATTCCCGAACCTTATCATTAGCTCTCGTATACATTTCATCATCACCATCATTAATAGCCGCATCCATACCTCTTTCTAGTTCCAAATCAAAATCCTCCCATTTCTGCTGCCATTCCTGCCGCTTATCTAAAGCCCAGTGTCGTACTTCTTGTCTTACCATTGAAATCTTTCTTGCAAGTTGGTAAGCGGCGTTCGCTGTAATCGGCGTCGCCAGACTTCTTTAATAATAGATATACACTCATCATACTCCAAAACCCATGCATCCAATTTATAAGGCTTGTTACTTTTATTTCTTGTGAGTTGTAAATCCAACTCTATTGGTGCATGATCCGATATTTGAATAGGGAAGTGTTTTATTCCCGTCTCCGGAAAAAGCATAAACCAATCCTTAGAACCAAACGCTTTATCGAGCCTTTCATAGACTCGTTTTTGCCCTTTGCGATTATTACACCAAGTGTATCGTGGCCCTTTAAAAGGGATATCCACCAATTGATTATTTATCTTCCATTGATTGAACTCCACTGCCCCACTAATAGGTCTTGTATTGAGACTTAGTTTATCACTGCCATACTCAACTTGATTAAAATCTCCAAAGACAAGGAACGGATGTACAAGCGTAGCTAAGCAATCCTCCAAATCATCAAGTACCGAACTTCGCAAATGAAAAGACGGAGCACCATAGAATAACACCAAGTACCACAACCGACCATTACATTTTTCTACTAATAAGACGATAAAATTATTACAAGTGAAAAGGACACGTAACTTGGCCTCGTGCCACCATCCTACCCATAGCCCCCCCGAGCTTCCATTGGCATCAATGCCTACAAAATTACGGAAGCCAAACTGCCTAAACAAAGGAGAAATACAACTAACATTACATTTAGTTTCGACCAAAAACAGAAAATCATAATACTTAGTACTAATAAGCGCCCTTATCTTTGGAATTGTCGGGGCGAGCGCATTATTAAGCCCCCGACAATTCCACATCAGCCCATTCATGACAAACCAGGAGGTTGATTTGGTCCAACCTCCGCAAAACCACCAGAGTTACTAGCCTGTGACGAATCAGTCGAAACCTCAACCTCCATATCAGTGACCGCCACCCTGAACCCTCCAGCTCCCACTGTAACAGGCGCCTGTGCAGGACCACCCAAGCATCTCTTTTTGGCCAGCTGAGATAGATACTTCTTAGCACTGTCAATGGATTCAACCACTTCTCCAGGAACCAGACCCTCATTAGTCTCTGAACAGCATTTTCTCTTTCTCGCAGCTACAACAGCATCCCTATAATCCCCTCCCACACTTGGCACGTGATAACAATCTGCTAACCCCATCAAACCATCAGAAAGACTAGCAGCTTTCTTTCCATCATCCATGAGAGCAATGAGCTTGGCAGAAGGAGTCCCATAAGACGGGACATCAAAAAGCTTCACTTTCTTTAATGCTGAACCTTCACCAGCATCTAACTCAGAAATATGGCCTCCCTTCACATCTTTCCAAATTTCTTTTAATGGCTTAACAGCAGCCAATTGTGCTTGCAATTCTTTATCCTTCCTAATAATGGCAGCAGGAATCACTGTCAGAGCCACCTCAGTCTCCTCACCTTGAGCAGTAGCCTCTACACCTCCATCCACAGGTTGAGTGATGCCATTAAGACACAAATCTGTATTAACTTCCGTCCCAGTTACTTCTTCCATATGTTCAGAACTTGTCACCAGATCAATGGCAGAACTGTGATGAAAAAGAGAAGACTCATTAGAAGGAGTCCTCCCATCCCCAGGTTCAATCATCCAACTACTCGGATATGAGTCAGTTTGCCCTTCCTCCTCAAAAAACTCCTCCTCACTATCAGAACTTACAACAATAGCATTATTTGGGCTATTACCAGCCACATCAGGCACCATGGGATCCAACATACCTCCCACCGGCACATTATTCTCACCCAACACAACCTCTGGAAAATGGTAAGTAATTGGGATTCCCTCCGGTGGGGGGTCAAATGTCTGATTATATCCACGATCATCATCAAGAACCCTTACCCATTCCACGTCACTCTCAACACGGTTTAAGATTGCCTCTTGTAATCTTAGATCACGATCCAAAGTCCTCCTCTGATGCCTTGGACCAGCATAAACAACATAAGGATCATTAACTTGTACCTGCTGCAACAAACCTGGAACACCAGCATTCTGTTCCCCTGAACCCTCAAAATCCTCCCCTGCACTGAAATACACTTCCGGATTTGCATTACTCCCCTCCCCTACTAACTTGACCCACCGCCCCTAGCCTCCTTCCCTCCGTTTGACCCTGTACCCCCATGACCCTCACCTCCCTCCCTTAGGGTTCCATTTAACCCAGAAACACCAATTCCATCCACCCTGTAATTCATAATCCCCGGTCACCATTAACATCGCACCTCCTTCTCCCATCACCACATCCTGCCCCTGTCCCTGCAAATTTTCATGCCCTTGTTGTTGACCATTTCCTCCCTGTTGAACACCTCCCTCCCCTCCCAAATGAAAAGCACCAAAACCAACATTAAATACCACAGGTCCAGCAAATGGTTGAGCTGTAACCGCAAAACTCATGCCCGGTAAAACTCTACCACCAGGAGTAGTCCCTAAACCAAAATCCACCGCCCTTTCTCTTGAATGTCTCCCTGGATTTTCAGAAGCCCGCAATCTATCTCCCAAATGCAGTCTAGACGAGATATACCGTGTGGTAGACGGTGTTGCCCTCAAATCCAAATTGAACATTGTATGATTGCTATTCGCCTGGAAAACCACAAACCCTCTTTCAACTGATCTATCCAACATGTGATTCACAGATGACACCACTGACATCATGTTCTCACGGCACTGGGAACCCTTATGCCCCACCTTACCACACCTAATACAGTACTTGAATACCTCTTCATATTTAAACTGAACCCACAAAAGATGACCAGCATCCATGGCCAGAAAGAACCCCGGCATCAATGGTTCATTAAGCTTTAAACAGACCCTTAACCTGAGATAGTCATTCCTTGGAAGAATTTCAAAGGGTTCAACATTGTAATGATGACTCAAAAGTTTCCCTGCCACATGAGCCACATGCATATTCAAGCATTCAAAAGGCAGACCACAAACCCTTACCCATAATTCAGCATACGGGAACCGAACCGTTCTAGGTATGGTATCAGGGTACCATTTCGCAAGCACCATTAAAGCTCCATCCAAGGTAACAGTACTCCTAGCCAGGAGTCCCTCAAGATCAGTATTACTCTCACAATGAAATACATATATCTCCCCCATTCTGAAAACCGTTATTTTTCCATCAGTACTCCACTTCTTCCTAATCATATCATTGACTAAATCATCCTCAAACAATCTATAGTCCACTAAAAACCCCAAACAACAATTCCCCCAAAATTCCCTGGATCGCCCCAACTCAGCTGGGTCCACATTTATAACCCCTCCAGACCTTGGAAACCGCCAAAGGTTTGCATGCAAAGGATTGTTAGGGTTAAAATCTGCATTTTGATAAGGTTGATGATAGTTTTGATGGTGATAGATGTTCTGATGAACATCCGCATCATTTCTCTCATTATTTCCAAAACGCCCAAACTGAGCTTCGAATTCCATTGGAAAAAAGTTTGATTTTTTTGTTGATGGTTGATTGCTAGTAGTCTGATGTTTATTAAATTTGAAAAAGGATGATGATGATTTGAATTTTGATAGTGAAAACTTCCCCATCTTAACGCCTTATATAGAAAGAAAGGAAACCCTAATGCATGCAAACAGAAGGTTATCCGTTCATCTCCCCCAATCCCATGAAAAGCTTCCAAATTTGATTGGGGTAACTTGCAAAGGCAGCTCAAGAAACCTCAAACGCCAATCAAATGATCTCCTCAGTAATGATTATAATATTAAAGTAAGATTTTTGGAATTAAAAAGTAGCTGATTAAGACTAAACAGAAGCTGTTATCCAATTAGAAGCAATAAATACGATAGGGTTAAATAAAAGTAATGATTGTTGAAATTTTTTAGGTAATTTTTGAAAGATTTGTCAGAAGAAATCTAGGGTTCTTCAAGAGCCCAATAGATGAAGAGGGAAGTTGCAGAGATATTTGTTGTTTGTATTTTTTTGGAAAAAAGATAAGCTTGAGCTCTCAAAAAACGAGAGAAAAAAGCTCTCTCTAGGATAGAGAGAGAAGTTTGCGATGAATGTATAGTAACTCCAAACTTATATTGTTTGAGACACTTTTAAAACCTAAATTCTTGAGCTAATTTATTTATGCGTCAATGATATGTTTTCGGATGTTTAAAATCAACTGATCTGTACTAATTATCTCTCCTTCTATTCACAGATTCGCAAGTGGTAAACATCTTCTATCACAGATTCGCAAGTGGTAAACATCTATGTAGATATGAAACACGGCTTGAATATGATGCACAAGTAGATGAAGTTAGAGTTGTATTAGAGTTCTTCCACTACCACTTCATATATATAAAAAAAATTATAATCAAGGATTACTATCCCTTTACAACAAAATCGATCAAGACAATGAAATATAATTACAATTAGAGAAGTAATAGAGTTCAACTCTAATTCTCTAATAATTTTGTAGGGTGCAAGTGAAATACTCCGACTATAATTAGTTAGAGCTCGGATACGAGTAAATTTGGAGACTCTAATTTAAGTTGATCATTATTTGTTTTTATATAAGGACGTGCATTTGTAATACAGAGTATTTTTTAATTAGCTACTGTATTATCTTATTATATACTATATTATTGCAATGCAATATATATCAAATTCTATCCAAGGGTAATCTCTAATTTTTACCTCATATTAGTATTAGAAATAAAGTTGATAACTACGTAGTATTTGGATTAGAGTTTGGTGGTATTCAATTTTCTATGTAACAGCCGTAGATCAGACGACATAAACATTAGGACGATAAGGATGAGGATGCAATTGTACTAATTCTATTAACAGAATATAAATACGAGTACAGAATATTTCTTAGGTCCTCCACGCGAACAATAAGTATGTCCTCCTTAACCAATAAAGGGCTTTAATTCATAATATCCTCCTTCCATTAACCTTTACATTATAGAAAATATTAAGAACTAAAGCTTCTTATAGCTAAGGAGGATATACTTACATTGTATCAGTATGCATCATTGTTTTACAATCTAAAAGAGTAACGAAGAGAACGGAATACTAATGCATACTTTTTAGTTAATGATCATTACTAAAAAAATTTATACCTACGTTTCTAAGCAGTATGTGAATTGGTCAAATTCGCATTCAATCTGCAAGGAGACTCACCAAAAGAGTAATATATAGTCGATTTTGCAAATACCTATGAATAATAGTGAGTTTTTCGTTAATGGTTTAAGCATTAAATTTAGTGCGTGGGAATAGGAATAATAGTGCATGGTATGGATTGAGTTTTTTTCCTTTTTTTTTTGTTAACTATAAGCAAAGAAGTTTAAAAATATGTTTTTACACCCTAAATTTAGCCAATTTATTACTGAAACAAGTTCACTATGAGGAGAGGTAGTTTTGAATCCAAGCTATATATGTAGATCACTGTCATCAGCAGTGTCAGCCTTAAAGAAAATTTAAGAAAATTTAAATAACACGATATTACTACTAGGCCCGTGCATCGCACGAGCATTAAATCTAGTATATATAAAGTAGAAACTTTTCGAGCGATATTAGAGAGTCCAACTTTTTTGGAATTCCTAATAAGTGTAGATTTAGCTTTTTTTTCTTAATAATTTATGATAAAATTATCCTAATCAAAGTAGATCTAATAATTTATGAGAAAGTAATCCTAATAGAAGTAAATAAATGTAATATTTTATAAGAAAAAAAAAATACTAATGGAAGTGGATCTAATAATTTATCGATTATTCTTTACTAACATAATAATAGATTATAAAGAATATTTATTTTAAAAATATTTATAAAGTCAAAAAAAGTCAATTCAATAAACGTATAAAAGTGTTAAAATTGTACATTTTATACACATATAATTAATCTTTGTGAGAAAAAAAAAGAGATCATAATTTCTTACAAATATAAATATTGTCAAAAATCTAAGTTATTCGATTTTAACTATTTGGTGAAATTCATGTAGTAATAAAGATAATTTTATTTAGAAACTTTTTCGAATATTTAAAAGATTTACAAAAGATTCGAGTTGGTAATTATAACCAAACCTGTAATTGTCTTACACAAAAACCTTAGGAGGAAGCTAAACTTTATTTTAAAAAAAAAATACTTCATGAAAAAGTAATATGTCATAATAGGAAAAAGAGGTCAATAATGATATTTACTTGGCATTTGACAGAGAAATATTTCTACAATGACAAAATTGGAAATAAAGAACTTCAACGATGGCATGAAATAGTTTTAACTCTGACTTTCTACAACGAATCAAATTTGTATGATCAGATTACCAATAATATTCACATAATATTAAAAAAAATTGAGCTACCATTTAAAAATATTAAATAAGTCTCATATCGATTTTGTCAAATGAGTCAAAAAATTAAATACAAATGAACAAAGTCAAGAATTTCGATTTTATGGAGACTAATATTTCAAGAACCAGCTAACTATGAATAAATCAGTGTAAATATATATACAAATTGTGAGAACAATATATAATCTACTATTATATCACCGAATTGTTTTTTCAAACTGGTTTCAAATTCATATCAAATCCATAATAGATATTAAAAATGTATTGAACTGCGAAATATACAAAATTATGCGGTTAGATCAATTTTTACTTTTTAAATTCCAATTCTTCTATGTGTTTTTATTCACTTAATTATTTACCGCGGTTTGCGAATGGCTGGTTATTACTTTGTCATGTATTGATTGTATATTAAAAAGTGCAATAGTTTTTACATAGCTTTTCAAAGGTTTTTTTTTTTTTTTTTTTTTTTTTTTTTTTTTTTAAATTTCCATTTTGTTCCCTGAGATTTGGGTTAATTCCACTTTAGTGCCATGAGGTTTGCATAATTCCACTTTAGTGTCCTAAGGTTTCGACTACTTCTACTTTGTTAACTTGAGTTTTGAATAAAATTTCATTTTTGGTGGCCTAAAACATTTAATAGTCAACTTTTATCTTAAGTACTTATATTTTCAGTAAAATGAAGTGCCTAATTGGATATTAAACTGCATACAAAATAGTAATATTGCAAAAAATGCCTGATTTGTTATGCTCAAAATATTTTTTTAGTACTCCCTCCATTATCTTTTATCTTCTCATTTCAATAAAATTCTCTCACATATATTAGAGAAGTGGCCGGGGAGATAAAAGATGATGGAGGGAGTATAAAATATTAAGAATGTTATGTATAGGTCACTTAAGTGGGAAGTAGACCTCAAGGCACCAAAGTGTAATTATGCAAACCTTAGGCTGAACCTTAGGGCACCAAAGTGGAAATAATCATTTTTTTTGTTTATGGTTAACTATGGTGTATCCCATAAGGATTTAGTTGAATATAAAGTACTCCTTAGTGTAATAAATTAGGTCAAACTTAAGAGTTTGACCTTAAGATAAAAAGACATAATTGTATATATATTGGTTAAGAAGAAAAACGATTGTACGTATATATTTAGTAATTTGAAGCAATTTTCTTAAAATTGAAACTATTTTTGAAAATTTGTTCATTTTGTTATTATAACTAAAAAGTAGAATAACAATATAAAATAACGTGACTTGATTTTGTGAATAGATAACATTTCAAATAAACAAAAATGAGTTATATTATAATTTTAATAGAATTAATCTAAAACTAATCTATTTTAAGAGTAGTATCATAATATCCTACTCCCTCGAATCCACACAAAACTCCTGATTTGTTTTTTGGAGGTCAAATTTTGCAAAATTTGACCGTTAATTCGCTTAAAAATATATCTCACATCTAAAAAATTAAATTTTGTATTATATATTTTACATGAAGTTCATAGGGAACAACCAGTCTTAATGGTTAATAGTCAAAAACAATTTTTTATTGTTTAGAGACCTAACAAAAATCCTCCAAACACGCTACATATATAATTGAGATACATGTTGTTTTGCGTACTACCATTCAACATTTACATGGTCGTATGCTTACAAAATGGAATATTCGTAAATGTTATAAGTTAATCTAATTTGTGAATCTTATAAAATCGGCCTTCATTTTATGGAATTAAACCACATTTTTGGGAATAACGTTTTAAATTAACTAAAATCGGTGGCGCGTACAACAATAAAAATAGGTAATTACATAACATAACTGTGTCTTCGGATGCCATACAACTGATATAGTTAATACTAAAAGGAGTAGCTTTTAAGTTAAAGGGACTGATCATCCATCAATAATCAACCCAAAAGTTTTCTATGTTTCGATTTTCAAGATAGTTGGACTTTATTTTTTATCAACTTAATTGACTTCTACTATCAAACCATGACAATGTAAACCAACGTTTGCAATCTGTTGTTCAACAAATTCTTAGAACGTTTAACATGCATATTGTTAAGATGATCCTAATGGGAGCCTCATGCATTCTATGTAACAGAATCACAAATATTTTTGTACTGTTGTTTAGAGACTACTTATTTTATTAGAATTTAGTATGGATTTGATTTTACGAGAAGGTATATAAAGAGCAAACTACTCTCTTAATTGTAGATAGTCAAGGTAAACGTTTACTATAGGAGATCTAACATTTCTCTAAACACACTAAATATAGATATTTTTTGATACTTGTTGCTTTACGTAACACCATTTAGTTTTACGTAGTTGTTATGGGTTAAAATAATTTGCAGAACATATAAAGGCCTGTCTCAGTTATTAAGGGCGGTTCATTTGGTGAGCTGCACTATATTTATAGAGATAATGTTTTGTACTCCCTCCTATTCCCGATAACTGTCCCATTGTCCATTTCCGTCTATTCACATAACTGTCCCATTGTTCCTTTTTTGTAATGTTTTTTTTCTTACATAATGACTATACTACCCTTGTTACTTTTCATTATTTACAACCCAACCAACCCTTAACCCATCCTATTAGTACTTTTCATTGTCCATTTCCGTCTATTCACTCACTTTCTTAATTCCCGTGCCATTTTAAAATGGGACAATTATCCGGAATAGGAGGGAGTATTTAATTAAAACCAATGATTTCTATAACAAAAATGGAAAAACTAATTACATACTCTTACTATGTTATTTGATGTTTTACAACTGAAATGATAACTACTAAATGACAAAACTACTATGCTAAAAGCACCAATAGTTCATTGATCAACTATACCAACCATGAACTTTTGTAATGATTTAAACATAATTGAACTTCTTTTATCAACTATAGAATATATTTATAAAGATAACCCTAATGGCAGCCCCGTGCATCGCACGGGCTTTTCAACTAGTTATTATTATACAAGACTATTTTTTTTTTAAAATAACAAAATTATAACATGGTTTAGTTATTATCAGGGCCGTCTCCGACGTTTCCGGGGCCCTGTGCATAATTTCAAAAATAGGCCCCAAAAATACTTATAACCTCAAATATGATGTAAATCTGTAAAAAAACTACCAAAAAAACTCGTAATAAACGCAAGTTTTTTTGACGAAACAAGAAACTCTTCAGTTTTTTATATATATATATATATATATATATATATATATATATATATATATATATATATATATATATATATATATATATATATATATATATATATATATATATATATATATATATATATATATAAACACTACTCCTCTAAATAACAAGAAATAATGTTGATAAGATGGTTCTACCTTCACACTTGTGGAAAACCTTTAAAAAGAAGCCACTGAGAGTCGAACCAAGGACGTCAAGGAAAGAAATAAGTGTTGCTACCACTGGGACAAACTTTTTTCTTTGATACTATCTTGCGCTATATACTATACACATGCAACAGATTGAATTTCAGATTACGAGGCCCCTCAAAATCGGGGGCTCTGTTCCGTTGAACGGGTTGAACACCCTCTAAACCGGCCTGGTTATTATTTACAAAAAAAAGAAAAAGAATTAAAACTAGCAAATCAACCACCCCTTCCCACCGGTTCGCATGGCTACCACCACGTTCCCAGCCGACCACCCCCAACCCAAACAACGCTAGTCCCGCACCACCCCTCCATCCTCTGTGCACCATCATAGTCACACAACCCCAATCACGCAGGACCCACCACTTTCCCAATCGACTTGCCCACCACACCACACCTTGTCCGACCTCCGTGTACCACCTTAACCACCGCTCATTCACCAAGGCACCACCACCAACCATAGACCCTAATTTCACCCTATAGTTAACAATTAAAACATTGAAAAATTTGTACCCATACCGTCCCACCACCCATGGCGGGTCAAGTTTTCAAAACCATTCCCACCCGAATTGTTGGAAAAACAAAACCGTACTGCTCCACTTACCCCATTAACCAGCTATACTATAATTCATTTGATAATTTTTTCGTAAGAGTTGGTTTAATCACTATTAATTTTCAATTTTTTAAATTTATTTGTATAATCTAGTTTTCCATCAAATAGTTAGTGAAAAACATTATAAAATAGCTATTATTAACCTTATGTCTTAATTATAACAAAATAAGATTTATAAAATCATCCTAATACTCTAAATTTTTTTAATGATTGGTAAATAAGTATAAAGTGAGTCAGATGCAAAATTCATCCCCGCCCTACTACCCATTGCATGGCGGGTACAATTTTCGTACCCATATCCAGCCCCACCGGCCACCACCCCCCAAAGCTCTACCCATCCCCACCCCAACTGGGGTGGATGCGATGCAGAATCCACTTGAACCCTCCGCCCCAATGACATCCCTATATGCAAGGTGATATTTAACCCATCATAATATTAAAACTGATACCACCATTTTAAGAAAAACTAGGGCAACTGGGCAAATTGGTATGAAGCTAATTGAAAAAGTCTCTATTTAGAAGTACACAAATTCTCATTGAAGACGTTGTACTATCGTTAAAAGCTGAATACGAATCGAATAGTACCATTTTGAAACTGAAATGGGCTGGATAGTAGTGCAAGTTGGGTGATTTCTTCATTGTGGATAAGAGTAATTTTTGCATATATATATGAACTCAGACGGTCACAACTCAAAAATGGCGGTTTGTGTAAAAATGATACTCCTTCCACATCTTATTGTTCTATCCATTTGCTTTATACACGATTTCTTAGACGGTACTTTGACCATCGTTTTATCCATTTATATGTATTTTTTTGGGGACGAAAATAAAATTTTTTAAAAGAGTTTTATATAACAAAGTTAACCGTGTAAATATCATGTTATGAAATATTATATATTATACTTTACTAATAGTCAAAGTTTTTAAAAGTTGACCTCAAAAAGGTAAATGGGTAGAATAATAAGATGTGGAGGATGTATATCTTAGTCTAAAATGTAACTAATAAGCTCATATTTCTACCAACTTTTATCATGTTTTGAGCATAATAAAGCAACATTTGGGAGTGGTTTCATATGATTACGTCATTTCTACCTATTCCGGGTGTTTAGTTCTTACAAGGTTTTGATGAGGTTTTAAGTGGTGTTTGAGGTTGAACTAAGTCCGAAGGAAGGCCAAAGAACAAGCTACAAATGATCAAGGAAGAAGCCATTCAAAGGAATAAGCAAAAGAAAATTTGAAGACACGACTCCGGCAGAGAAAGTGTACGAGATCCGGTGAGAACTCCTACATATTTGAGGATTTAGGATTTTAATACAATATCACCGGTTCTTCAATACAATATCACGAAAAAATCAAAAAATTTATAATTTTTTTTTGCCCAGCTGTTTTTTTCGTGTGATATTGTTTCGAATAACCTGTGATATTGTAACGAAATTCTCAACACTAAAAAAGATAGTGTATCCTCGCATGATCATATATATATATATATATATATATATATATATATATATATATATAGAGAGAGAGAGAGAGAGAGAGAGAGAGAGAGAGAGAGATGAATACCATTAGGTTTTCAGGATCTTAAACTTTATTATCTTAATCAAGTTGTAATATTGGATAATTATCATTTTAATTGAGTTTTTAAATCAATGGAGAGCTAATCTTCCTGTTAAACCAATCCTAAAAGTGTAATCTTTTGGTTGTAAGACATTTTTAGTCCTTCTTTAATTATCGTTATTATTGTTAATCTCTTGGTTTAATGTTAGATTATGGTAATTTCATTTGATTGATTTTAAGTGTAATTTCCCTGTTTACTTGATCTTATTGAGTTCCTAATCTACATGTTGTTGGAATTATTTTTTTTTTTGGTGCTAAAGAGGGGCTAAGCCCCAAACAAACAACAAAATTAAACTGCTACTAAACGAGGGAACGCTACTCCGAGTAAATCCTCTCGAAGTATGGAACGTAAGCTCTCCGGTGGATCATCAAGATATGTAACGATTGTGGCAGCTTGCACTCCAGCGTTAGCGAGCCAATCCGCTGCCCGGTTAGCCTCTCGAAACACGTGCTCAACCCTTACCGTCCAACCACTCATGCTGATGAGTTCCTTGCATCTACTGACCAAAGGTCGAAGGTTGTTACTCAGCAACTGTTCTTCCCTTATGAAGTCGACGCATGGTTTATTATCCATATGTACTAGCACCTTTGTGAGACCCAACGCTCTAGCTCGCTCCAAACCGGTTACCACTGCTCGCATTTCAGCCCTCATAGACGTACAAATACCGCAAGAGAACATGAAACCCGTAATGTAATTACCCGTATCATCTCGTATTAGACCGCCGCATCCAGCCATCCCCGGATTGCCTTTAGAGGCTCCATCTGTATTAAGTAATGCCCAGCCGTGTGGAGGTGTGTGCCATCGAATAAAACGCTCCTCCATAGATGCACCAGGACTTGGAATAAACAATGAGAATGGATCGAAAGCTCTTTTAGACATTTCGAATTGGTGCTGCAAAAAACGAACGGGGTCATTTGGATTGTCGTCTGCTTTTCCGAACACCATATTGTTCCTCCACCTCCATAGCCACCAACATGTAATGGCGAATTTCATGGACCAATTGGGAGAGGATAAAGACGACCCATTACTCGCGTTTTTGGTAATCCATACCAGGTATGGATCCGTATAAAATTCTGGGTGGGCTGCATACCCCCTATTTGTGTCCAAATTTCTTCAGACATTGGACAAAAACGTAAGAGATGATCAGAAGTTTCATCCTCCTCACGGCAGCGAGGACATATAGAATCGTCTGCAAGTCCCCTTCGTACCCAATTATAATTCGTCATTAACCTCCCATGAGCTGCGAGCCAAATAAACATCCGAACCCTTTGTTGAACTGGTAATTTCCAAATAATGTGCCAAGTGATGGGATTATTTTCGGGTGGGACATCAGCCCCTTTGATGATAGCCATAGCAGATTGAACAGAGAACCTGCCGGTGGAGGTTCCGTTCCAAAACAAACTGTCTTCCATATCCGGATTTGGCGAAAGGGAGTAGGCTGCTATTTTTTTTAATTCTTCCTCTGGCAAGAAGTTTGAGAAAACATCCCACTTCCAATCATCATTTCCATTCCACATCTCGCTTACTGTCGCGCCAATTAAAGCTTCAGGAATAGGCGCTAAAGCTTTATCCGAGAGACATCCTTTATCAACCCATGAATGGTCCCAAAATAGGGTTCTCCTGCCATTACCAATTGCTACTGAGGTGCCCTTATAAATGAACTCGAAATTCGAGGTAATACCTGACCATACATTTGACATTCCGGCTTTCGGTTGAAACATATCGATATCGCAACGCCCATGGCAATATTTGGCTCTCAGGACACGAGCCCAAAGGCTGTTCGGTTCTGCCAAGACCCGCCAACCAAGTTTAACCAAGAACGCCGCATTCGATTGTCGTGAAGAACGCAGTCCAAGGCCTCCAAGAGATTTCGGCTTTTGAATTGTTTCCCAATTTATGAGATGGATCTTTTTCTTTTCATTGTCGCCCCCCCATAGAAAGTGGCGAGTTTTCCGATCAATATTATCACACAACGACCTTGGCAATTTAGCGGTTTGCATACTATAATTGGCCATTGTAGACAAAGTCGATTGGACAAGAGTATTTCGTCCAGCCAACGACAAATTCTTAGTTTTCCATCCCGCAAGCTTCTTGTTAAATTTCTCCTCTAAATGCGCAAACGTTGCCTTAGTCACGCGGCCATTAATAGTCGGCATTCCTAAATATGTACCCAAGTCCGATGTTTCGTCGAACCCAAGGACACTCGTTATTTCATCCCTATCCGCCAGAGAAGTATTAGGGGAGAAGAAGACCTTGGACTTAGCTATACTCACCTTTTCTCCCGACGCCTTACAAAAATTATCGAGTACATACTTGATTACAATAGCTTGATCGACTCTTGCTTCCGCAAAGAGAATCATGTCGTCGGCGAAAAAGAGGTTTGATATTTTTGGACCTCCCCTGCAAATGGGTATAGGCAACCAGTCAGTAAGCACAACTCGCTTGTCTATGGCTTGTTGTAGCTTTTCTAGGCACATTACAAACAAGTACGAGGATAATGGGTCTCCTTGTCTTACTCCCCTCGTTGGTTTAAAATTTTCCGTAGCTTCCCCATTCCATAATATTTGCATTGAGGATGTGGTAACGCATTCCATAATAGTGTCTATGAGTAAGATAGGGATGCGCATATCAGATAGCGTGTCCTTAATAAATTCCCATCGTAGACGGTCATATGCCTTCTCAAGGTCTATTTTAATCGCCATATAGCCTGTAGCTCCTTTTTTCTTGCGCATAGTATGAATAGCTTCTTGAAATACCACTATATTATCCGTAATTTGTCGTCCTGGTACAAATCCACTCTGATTTTCCGAAATTAGAAACGGCAGCACCTTCTTGATCCTATTGGCTATAGTTTTGCTAATAATCTTGTATGCGACGTTGCACAAACTAATGGGCCGAAATTGGGATATATGTTCGGGTGCATTAATTTTGGGGATAAGGACTAGGTGCGTATCATTCAGACCGGCTGTAAATCCCTTACCTTCCAAAGCTTTCATAACCATATTGCAGACATCCGTTTTGATAACCGACCAGTTCTTTTGAAAGAACAGTGCTTGAAATCCATCGGGACCTGGAGCTTTCAGAGAACCCATGGCGAAAATTGCCCTTTCAATTTCAGCCAACGAAAAATAACGTGTGAGCCATTCCCATTGTTCATTGCTGTAATCTTGAAAAACGTCGTAAGGAATATCAGCAGCGTCATCAGTCGGATGTGGGGCTTCCTCCGTATAAAGCTGCTTATAATATTCGACTACAATTCGCTTAATCTCCTCTTTACTATGCACCCATTCGCCATTATCATCTTTCAAAGAATTAATTTTGTTACGCCATCTGCGAACTAAGGTGCTAACATGGAAGTATGAAGTATTTCGATCGCCATCCTTAATGAATTCGACCCGCGACTTTTGATACCATAGTAGCTCCTCCCTTTCTAGGACATCCTCCAATTCTTTTCGCAACTTAGACTCTAGCTTTATAAGATGACGTTGACGGTTAAGAGATAGTTCTCTCTGACAACCGGCAATCCGAGCTTTTAATTCCCGTTTTTGGCGAAAGATATTGCCGAACACTGTTTCATTCCAGTCCTGTAATTTAGTCGACAGGTTAGAAAGTTGTGATACGAGATTATCACCAGAAGGCCAGCTATTTTCGACAAATTCTGAGAACTTCTCATGTGTGAGCCACGCAGATTGGAATCGGAACGGTCGTTGTATCGAATTCATGGGAGCAAAGCCGTTGGGGGAGATGAGTAAGGGGCAATGATCCGATTGAAAAGCCGGTAATGTCGAACACTCGCGTTTTCAAAGAGAGTCCCCCATTCACTATTACATAATGCTCTATCCAATCTTGCACTTTGTCTGGTTTCCTCCGAATTCCCTCTAAACCAAGTGTGGGATGACCCCGAAAATTCTAGTTCGATGAGTTCACAATCTTCTACCCAATCATTGAAAAGTTCACATCTTCGAACCATGTTCTGATCTCCTCCATGTCTTTCGTTAATGGAACGAGTCTCGTTAAAATCCCCCGCCATGAGCCATGGGTGATTGTTCGTCTGGGCATATAGTTTTAATTCAGTCCATAATTCATGTCTGTTTTGCGGGTTCGGACTAGCATAAACTGCCGTAAAGAACCACGGGTCTTGGTCATTCCGAGCTATCTCAACGGTTATGAATTGTGAATGTTGCTTAACTGGGGTAACAGTAACAGCTTCTGACCGCCAGTACAACCATATGCCCCCACTGAAACCAATAGTATCTACTCGACAATGCCCCGTATAACCCAGAATCCTGCTTATATGCTCGGCATGACTGCCTTCTTTGCGTGTTTCCAAGAGTGCTATAACAGATGGTTTAAAATTTCTAACAACCTCCTTAAGGGCATTTATCTTGTTTCTATTTCCGGTCCCCTGAATGTTCCATACTAAGTATGTGATCGGGGATAAGTTGGGAGTCAATGTAGGAATTCTGTCCGACATAGAAGAAGGTACATAATTTAAGAATGATAGATAAGCTCGACTTACTAGCGAGAGAATTTGATTAACATTCCATGGTATCGACACCTCCAATTGGAGACTCGATGGGCCCTTCTCGATTGATTGTATCGTGATTTCCATGATCGGACTCTCCTGTACCATCACCCCCATATAAGGAACGGGCATCTCCGGTGAGAGTTGCAGTGTGTGGACTCGTGTTGGTGGGATCATCTCGAGTTGGGAGGGCTGCGGTAAACACCGGAGTTGGGGTAGAGGTGGGTAAAAAACGGATACATGTGGGTTCATTGTGATGAATGTTTTCACTGCTTGAAGAACTGGGTATGTTATGCGAAATTTTTAAAGTAGTAGGGGAAACTTTGGATGCATTATTAGCTAGAGGAA
Source organism: Silene latifolia (assembly GCF_048544455.1). Lineage (NCBI taxonomy): Eukaryota > Viridiplantae > Streptophyta > Magnoliopsida > Caryophyllales > Caryophyllaceae > Silene > Silene latifolia. The sequence goes on along the minus strand of NC_133530.1, from coordinate 21,890,285 downwards.
TATTGGTAATATCCTTTAGACTCTTTGTTTGATTTTTAGGAATATTTTTTAGGAAAATTTGTGAGGAGGAAGTCTTTTTTGAATATCTCGTTGGATTTTTGGAAGGCATCGATCTAGCTCTGTTTTGCATATTGTGTTGAATGGAATTAGGAAAGAAATTTTTTGTATTATTGGCAGGAGAGTTATTTGTAGTAGAAGATGGATTATTGCTGGACATAGGACTAATTACGGGAGGATTTTGTGGAGAAATATCATTGACCAAATTTTCCACATTCAGGGAATTAAATCTTGAGCCAGAGATATTATTCTGATTTTTCCCAAAGTTGAATATACTCTTACTAGGACCCGTTTGGAAGATATTCAGATTCGAATTGTCCGCTCTGGTGGCTGGCTTTCTTCTTGGAGGTTTTTTGACGAGCATCCAATCTCCGACGTTAGAGTCAGCCGCTTTGGATATGTTAGCTTCGTCTGTCTGACCGTCTGCTACTGCAGATTGACCCTCGGGTACCTGCTCTGATTGTTGCAGAGTTGCCTCACTAGAAATAGGCGTTGTAATGCTTGGACATTTATCCTGTAAATGCCCGAGTTTTCCACATTCAAAGCAGATCATTCTTAACCCTTCGTAATGAATATGATATATTTTCTTGTTTAATCGGAACTTCGATAATAATGGTTTGTCCAAATTAACTTCGATGCTCATACGAGTGAATTGACCCCGCTCTGCCATCTCTGTGTTTTTGTCTATTCGCACTACATTCCCTACCTTGTCTCCTATCTTCATAAGAAACTCTTTATTAAAGTACTCCACCGGGAGATTTGGGATACGAACCCATGCCGTTAACCGGTTGATTTTGTCCTCCGAAGGTACAAAATTCGGGACCCATTTCCTGATAGTGAGATAATGGTCATCTATCATCCAGGGGCCTTGAGTAAGCACATGCTCAAGATCTTCCTTGGCAGAAAATCGAGCAACATAGTAAGAACTTCCCAGATCTGTTAATGTAAGTTTGCCTCGTATAGACCATTTCGCTTGCAGCTTTCTCATCAGAGATAAATAACCTATTTGCTTATCAAACATTTTAATTATCAGAGCCCTCCTCCATGGTTTTCTAATAGACGACTTCTCATCCTTTGACAATTTGATTGTCGGGCATATGGGGTCTTCATCATCCGTGGCTATGGCTTCTTCGTCCTCCGAATCTATAGCCATGTCTTCTAAGTCGAAGATATCATCCTCTTCTGATGCAGAACTCCCCCCTGGACCATACTGCTATATGAAGTGCCATTTCTGCCAGGAATAGAGGGAATGTCCATCTGGCGATTTGATTCTAAGTTCACTGCGTTATCAGACATTACAGCTGTGCTTGAGGCGATGAATTCGCTAACATGCATTGTCTTTCGCTTGGTGTTTTTGGTATGCGACGTAGCCGTTCCGGTCTCCGGGGGGAGACCATTGGGCGGGACTTGCATCGTTTTGAAACAGAGAGATTTTAGAGCAACAACTTGTGTTTAGATTAGTGAGTGTGATTTTCTCCTAATTTATTTCATTAGAAAGAGATTAACTTGTGATTACTCATTAATTGGGTTTATTGTGATTAATCGCCCCTAATAGATTCCTAATGCTACATCTTCTTGTTATTGCGGTAAATATAGACATTTTAATTTTTAGTGTATTACTTATAGATTTTAGATTTATATCTCATGAATTTTTATAAAAAATAACTAATATTAAAATTAATCAAAAGAATTGAATAATTACTTGAATTGTGTTTTTTATGAAAATATTTTAACTACATTAAATTATTTTAAAAAAAATACTTTTTTCGTCACGAAGTTAATAATAGGAGATACAATTTTTATGTATAGACTATTTTAAAAGGAAAATTAGCTTAATAAATTAAAATCTAATTTGTTTCCATATATAAGTATGAGCACTTTGGAGGAAAAACTTTAGAGAAATTTTATTATCTTAGTATATAGAAGGATTTATACTTTTTTAAATTTGCACCTCATTAATATTTATCAGTTCACTCCATTTTATTTTAATATGAAACAAAAAGTTAAAATGGAAAACTAATAATTTTTTTTTTAAGTTATCTCATAATAGGGTAGTAATAGATGATTAGAGATTGATTGTGTCAAGGATCAATCATAGAAATTCATCAATGCGATTGAGTTAAGTTTCATCTCTAATTTGATAAATTTCCATCTTATAAGTTGATTGCTTGTTACTCTTATTTGAATTTCAATTTGTTGTTTGAACCAAACCAAAACCCCCATTTTTACATATTGTTCTTGTTAATTATACAATTGCTTTAATTACTCATTTAATTATACTTTCGCAAACCCCCTTCTTTTGGGTACGATTCCCTTGCTTTTCACTTTACTTCTTGATTTTGTAGTAGGCATTTAGTGAAGTATAAATTGGATATTTCGTTACAGCCACGATGCATATATACAGGCTTGAAAAAGAAGATCAACTTTACAAAGCATTCCAATACTTTGACAAAGATAATAGTGGGTAAGAAGCGTGAATATCCTTGCATATAGCCTTCCGTCATTTCTCTTTCGTGTTAATAGCATTATCATATTTGTAATTCACAAGAGGGTTGCTATCAATTTTCTGCATTTGGTACTTGAATAGAGAAAGAGGTACCCATGACACTATTGCAGGATGATGGAAGAATTAGTTTCTATAAGTTAGTCGACATGATGAAAAACGGTAACCATGAGGCAAGTATAAAGAAAGAGGTACAGTCTAAATGAAACTAAGCGTTGATAATTTACTTGAACAAGACGTTGCTGCTCTTCTGTGTGGAGGGTCCTAGCGGAATGAAAAAGGTGAGAGTTGTTTCGGTTTATCTATTTCCTTACCAGTTTTTCTCGTTAAATATTACAGATTCATCACGATAGATGAGCTAGAAACAACCATGAGTGATGAGAATTGCTTCAAGGAGATATTGGCAGAAGTAGACACTTACAATGTAAGCTTCAGTTTGACGTTCTGATTGTTAAATGTTATCTTAACTATTTAATTGCACAACCTCATATATTGAAATGATTTGCAGGATTACAGACCAAACATAAGTTGCTATATTGAGTTTAACCAAAATTTCTAAATATTTTTGAAGAAATAACAATAAACGGTAGAAAAATGACCGAGATAGAGGGAGTATAACTGAAAAAAAAAACAATAATAATAATAATAATCGTTGCAAAATAATAACAAACGTAGCAATCACTACAAAAAGAATTAAAATAGGCGACCGATTTTGGCGACTGAAATCAGTCGATAAAATCAATTTGGCGACTGATTTCAGTCGCCAAATGTCAGTCGCAGACTTTAGTCGCCTTTTCTAACTTTGGCAACTAATGTCGGTCGCCAAATTTGGCGACTGAAAAATCAGTCACCAAATGACAAAAATAGCGACTGAAATGGTAGTCGCCAAATTGGCGACTGATTTGAGGTAGTCGCCAAATTGGCGACTGAATTTCAGTCGCTAAATTTGGTTTTAGTCGCCAAATTTGGGTGACGTAGCCAATATCACTGAGTCAAATTTGGCGACTGAAAGGGGATTTGGCGACTGAAATTCAGTCGCCATTTTGGCGACTACCTCAAATCAGTCGCCAATTTGGCGACTAAATTTCAGTCGCAAAATCCCTTTTTCAGTTGCCAAAGCCACTGTATGTTTTGTTGGTTTTTTTCGTTTTCATTGCTAGCCAAATATTTACAACCTGCATACAAACCGATGTTCTACAACGCCATACATCCCAAATTTCAACACACACAACACCATACATTTCAACCCAACACCACCCATTTTCTCAAACTTCATTTCATATATTGAAAATGAAAGTTTTACAAGCTAAGCTATTCTAAAGTTCAAGTCTAAAGTTCAAGTTTTACAAGCTTACATACTAAAATCATCTTACTTGGAAGCCAACACCGGCTCCACTCCCCCCTTGTGGACCATGCGGATCAAAAGGATCGTAGTTGGGTCTAGGTCCGGGGTTACAACCTTGCCACCAATTCTCAAACTTTGCCATTCTTTCCTTCATTTGGCGGAATTTTTCATCACGTTTGGCTTCACGTTCATCACGCTCTCTTACTTGAGCTTGAAGTTGACTAATAATTCCCGGTTGATACGTGGTGCTGGGAATTGTTGAAGTCGATCTCCTACGCGTTTTCTCATAGAAAGTCGGTGTTGAACTTCCGGTACCATAAACGTGCCCTTTCTTGAAGCCATTCACCAACTCATACCATATGTCATTATCCGGTTTTTCTGGATTGACGCCTTTTTCTTGTTCAAATGCTTCCTACAATATTAAACAAATGGTTGTAAGTTAATATGGTAACCACCTTATATACAACATTTTAAAAGAGAATAAATTAACAAAAATTAAGTGTTAGGGAAAACTTACATATAATTGCTTGTCTTTTGGCTTAGTCCAACTTCTAACCCCTTTGTGGTCAACCTGGAATGCGTGTCAGAAAAGTTCGATCCGTCGCAATCGGCTTTGACTTCTTCTTTCCTTTCTGAATGAAAAAAAAAACATACATGTTAGAAAATCAACAAAAAATCTAACATAAAATAAACATGTTGCATTGAAAACCAAAAAAAGTGTGAAATAATAGACAAACTTACACCCAATACACGATCCCAGAACGATCGTGATCCCCCGTAATGAGTAGGCTCGTTCACGGCATCTTCCTTTCCTCCTTTTTTGTTGAGGGATGCTTGCTTAGACTTCTTCTGAAAAGCTTCACTTTTGGTATGCTTTATTAAGCCTTCATACTTCTCACCTACAATTACACATATGAAATCATAACTAATAAGTTACTGATATTATTTATAATATAAGAGAGTATATGCTAATTAATACAAATAACAAAACAAGTTAATTAAATACCTTTCATGTTCTCTGGCTCCTTCGGGCGCCTGATCGTCTTCCAGATCACTTCCCGATATCGTCGAGTACCGACGTCATTGTACCTATTACGGACATTCTGTTCTTGAGACGGTGACCAAGAAAATGATAGCTACAAAAAAAAAGGCGACAAAATTTCATATTAGTATAAAATAAAAGTCTAACCTTGGTTCTTAAAATTTTTATCAAAATTAATTATTTGGTTTCTAAAACAAAGAACTACGGAAAATATATACCCAAAAGTTATTGAACGACGCCTCTTTTTGTGCATTAGAAGCTTGTGTCCATGATGTAGGAATTGGACCCACGAAATTAGTCTTCGTGCTTTTCGTGACATCTCGTATCACGCAATCATCCATAAACCTGCATTTATTTTGAACATGTAAAATTAGAAACAATTATTATTTTACAAATAATAATAATAATAATAATAATAATAATAATAATAATAATAATAATAATAATAATAATAATAATAATAGTAGACTAATAAAGAATAAGACTTACCATAATCCCGCCGGCTCAAGAATCATCCGATGATCCGAAGTGTACCGTATCGCACCCGATCTTGGCTCGTCGGTAGCGCGTCTCCTCTCACCGTCACCGTCACCGTCATGTCACGACGGATCCTCGCGCACAAACTCCTCCTCCTCCTCCGCACGCGTACTCCGGGTCGTAACTCGAACCCGAGAAGCCTCCACGCTTCCTACCTCGACCGCTCATTCTATCTGAGTCTAATACAAATAAAAATTAACACAAATAATGATAAATGAAAATTATACGAACTTCTAAATTTTAATTATTTACTCTTGAGGAATACAAAATTATACCAATTTAATCATACTCATCATCGTCGTCGTCGTCCTCCTCCTCCTCATCCTCATCATCGTCATCATCGTCATCATCATCATCATAATCATCTTCATCTCCAAACCCCTCGTCCTTCCTCCTCCTTTTCTCCTCCTCCCTTCTCCTCCTCACCTCCTCTTCCCCCCTCCTCTCCTCCTCTTCTTCCCTTCTCTCCTCCTCCTCCGCCTCATCCTCCTCCGGCAGTCTCTCTTCCACATCATAATATTCTTCCTCTTCCATGTCTTCACCAACTTTATTCTCATGCTCATAGTTGATTTCATCGGGTGGAGACAAAAGTGTTTCATTTGAAACGTTTTCTTCTTGGAAAAAAGTTGTATCAACTTGTGACCGTGCCTTTGTCTTAAAGATTGCATACCACGCATTTTGATTTCTATCAATTGTTGTGCTTGGATAAGTAGTAAAATACACTTGATGAGCCTGATGTGCAAGTATAAATGGATCATACTTAGAGTATGTTCTAGTACGATTCACTTCTACAAGCTTGTATTGTTCATGTACTCTCATTCCAGCCACAGAATTATCCTTCCAGTTAACCTTGAATAAGACAGTTTTATAAGTTCGGTCACGTCCATTATAACTAATTTCAAAGATATCTTCAACTATACCATAGTATTCATTGTCATCAAGAGAAGAAATAGTAACCCCCCAATTGCACCTAGCCTTACCTTTATCGTGGTTGAATGTTTGAAAATTAAACCCATTAACCAAGTATCGATTCCACGTTCTTACCATTTTTGAAGGACCAAAAGCCAAACTTCTTATCAAATCATCTTAAATATTCAAATCAATTACATGTTTCTGAAACCATGTTGGAAATTGGTCCTCATGTTTGTCCCAAACATCATCCTTACTTATATTAGGATTTCTCTGAATGAAATTATTAACAAACTGTGTTTCGTATGACTCCAAGAGGTCACAATTAGATAGCACGTAAAGGTGGGCACGATTATACTCCTTATCATCCAAATATCTTGTTTGCCCCTTTGATTAACACCCTTCATCATCTTGAGTTTGAAAAAATTCGGGTAAACTTCCGTCTATTTCATCCGGTTTCTCAACATTCAAGTTTTTTGCTTTGGTTTCTATATGTTTTTCAAAGTAAAGAGAACAAAAGTTTGAAATCTCTTCCGTTAAATAAGCATTGCATATAGAACCTTCCACCCTAACTTTATTACCAATTTTTTTTCTTCAAATGATTAAGAAACCTATAAAAGTTAATGATGAGTTTTATTAATAATAAAGTTAACATATAATAAATAGATTAGTTATTATTATTAATTTTAATTTAAAAGTAACTAGATTATCTTAATTACCTTTCAAATGGATACATCCACCTATATTGGACGGGTCCCCCAACTTTGGTTTCATATGGCAAATGAACCGGTAGATGCTCCATGGAGTTAAAAAATGTAGGAGGAAAGATCATTTCAAGCTTACACAATATCTGTGGTATTTGCTCTTCCGCATTTAATCATGTCATCAACACATATTGAAGAGGCACATAAATCTCGGAAGAATTGACTAATCTCAACAACTCGCATTCCAAACGTTTGTCGGCACGAGGTGTTTCAAAGCAACGGGTAATAATCGCTCCATGAATACATGACAATCATGACTTTTCAAGCCTTGCAACTTGACTTCTTAAGATCAACACATCGACTAAAAATCGATGCATACCCATCAGAAACTTCAAATTTTGTAACCACTCACACAATACCTTTCTCTTAGCTTTGTCGAGAGTGAAAATGGATGTTGGCTTAGACCCGTCGCCGCGAATGTGTAATTTTGGACGATGACAAAATTTCTGCAAATCTTTTCTAGAAGCAATGCTATCACATTTTTCACCTTCTACATCCATGATCATGTCAATTAGTTGCTCAAAGAAATTCTTTTCTATGTGCATTACATCCAAATTATGTCTTATCAACATTGTCTTCCAATAAGGAAGGTCCCAAAGAATGCTTCTTTTAAACCAACCGTTTTTCTGCTTTTTCAATTCTTTAAATTCTTCTTCGGTACCATCAATAGGGGATGGTAAATCACATACCGTCTTCCATATCTCATCCCCAGGCACTCGTTTCGGAGGGGCATCAAGCACCTCTTTACCTTTTGTGAAAGCTTTCTTGTTCCTCCTATGTGGATTTCCCTCTCGTAAGAAGCATCTATGACAATCAAACCAGCTTATTTTCTTACTATTGGGAAGCCAAAATGCTTTACTTTCCTCCATGCAACAAGGACATGCTTTTTGTCCTTGTGTAGACCACCCAGATAGCATACCATAGGCGGGAAAATCATTTATTATCCACAAAAGGGAAGCTTTAAGTTGAAAATTTTGTTTTTTAGACACATCATAAGTTTCCACTCCAACTTCCCACAAATATTTCAACTCCTCCACCAATGGTTGTAAATAAACATCCAAATTACGTTTCAGGCTTTTTGGTCCGGGAACAATAAGTGACAAGAAGATAAATGGTCTTTTCATACATAACCAAGGTGGTAAGTTGTATGGTGTGACCATAACGGGCCAACAAGAATACTTCCTCCCAAAATTATCGAAAGGATCAAATCCATCCGTACACAAGCCAAGTCGTACATTGCGGGGTTCCTTGGCAAAATCAGGATACATCTGATCAAATCGTTTCCATTCTTCCCCATCACTAGGATGACTCATCTTCCCCGGAGCACGTGAGTTTTCTTTGTGTCATCTCATTTGTTCGGCAATGTTTTTGGTGGCATAGATTCTTTGAAGTCTTGGTGCGAGAGGAAAGTAAAACAATTAGTTACATGCTATTGGTTTCTTACTCTTTTTGGCCCTCTTACTACCGTTGTCTTTTTTCAACACCAAAACTGTATCTCCTTCACTTGTCTCATATCTAACCGCCCCACAATCTTTACATTTGTCAAGCAAAGCATCATCTTTCCAAAATAGCATACATCCTTCAGGACATGCATCAATCTTTTCATGCGGTAACTGAAGACCTTTAACTACTTTTTTGGTAGTATAGAAACTTCGGGTCATGATATTATCATCGGGGAAAGATTCCTCAAGGAACGAGACAATGCCATCAACAGCAACATATGGCATATTAAACTCACATTTCAAGGTAACTAGCCTAGAAGCGGCTTGTAACAATGTCATTCTGCTTCCTTCATACAAGGGTTTTTCTGAGACTTTTAACATGTCAAGAAAGGCTTTTGCTTGTGGGTATGGCGGTTGTTCTTCAGAAATGGTTGTATGGTCATCACTATTAAAAATAGTGGAATCCATAGCATCAACAACCATCTCTCTATATGGGTTCTCATCATTTTGTATTTGTTGGGTGTGAACTTGTTCATGAATTGGAGAATATGCTTCTCCATGTGAAATCCAATTGTAATAATTTGGCTTAAACCCGTTTATAATGAGATTTTCTTCTACTACAATGTCAAGCTGGTATTTCAGGTTTTTGCATTTGGCACAAGGACACCTAAGTTTTTTGTCTACCAAGTCATATTCATCTTGTTGTTTAGAAAATTCAATAAACTCGCTAACACCCTTTATAAATCTAGCGGTAGGACGTCTTTTCTTATTGAAATGGTCTAATCTTCCTTCATACATCCATGAACGTTCCAATCTCTTCATTTTAATCTAAAGAAGACCCCACAATAATTTAAACATTTTTAAAAAATAACAATAATATTACATACAAAATTTAAACATTATACTCCACATTATACAATAAACATATGAAAACAATATATAAATATTGTCAATAAGTAATTCATCTTCGAATGAGGTCCTTATCACTCCAACCTAAACCCGTCAATATACGTTTCAAGTCACTAGCAAACACATTTGTAATTTATTAATGAGGAAAAAATTCGGCAGCAATTCCCTTCAGTTCTCCAAATACACATCTATGTAGAATAACTAATTACTCCACATATACATGTATTCAGAGAATATTAAAGGGATCGCCACCAAACTCATTCCTCATTAATAAATCACAAGTACGTGTTTACTACCTAAATGACTTGAAACGTACAAAGATAGTCTCAAAATGGGAACTATAATTCTTGAACGGGTACTAAGTCAACATCAAATCAAACAACAACACAATCAATTACTAAATTAATTAAGTCAATCAATAGCACAATTCAACCACATAATAAAAGTTTCTATCCTAAAGTCCGTAGCATAATTTGAAATAAAATTAGTAAATTTAAAAGGTAACTGGTAAGAGGAGGTTACCTAAGCAAGTAAAAGCAAAAATGAAAAGAAAACAAGAAGCAACAAACTATCGCAGACGGTGGTGCCTAGCAAACGGTGACAACTCTGAAAAGAGAAAAGAAAAACAAAAAAAAACAAGGTTATTCAACCTCAATTCATCAATAACATGAATTATCAAACTAAATTTATCAAAATCAAGTCCTAAAGAAGGTTCCACTTAGCTAATAGCTAATTTATCTTAATCCAAAAGACGGTTCCACTTAGCTAATTCCATTAATGTAAAAGACGGTTTCACTTAGCTTAATATTAATAATAATACGACGATTTCACTTAACTTAGTAATAATAATAATAATATTAATTAAGACGGTTCCACTTAGCTTAATACTAATGATAATGAGACGGTTTCACTTAGCTACCAACACCAAATACCACCCCACGACCCACCCCACCCACGCCCACCACGGCCCACCCACGGCCGAACCGCCACCCACCGAACCACCCCACCCATAACCCTAAACCAAGACAAAAACCTCCTTAATCATTCCCTTTTAATTCAAACACAAATTAAACTAAATCTAACTAAAAATTAAACTAAATCTAACTACAAATTAATCTAACATACTAACTACAAATAAATCTAACCAACTAACCACAAATTAATCAAACTAACTACAAATTAATCTAACAAATTAAACTAATTAAACTGAAATTAAACAAAAAAAACTAACCTAATTAAAGAGGGTGGATGTGGCGGTGGAAGGGTGGTTGTGTGGTGTTGTTCGTTGGTTGTGTCGTCGCCGTCGCTCTTCCTTTTTTTTGTTTCGTAAAGAGTAAAGTAGGAGAGAGGAGCGCTGGTTTCTATTAAAAATTTGGCGACTGAAATTCATTTTGGCGACTGATTTTCAGTCGCCAAATTGGCAACTACCCCTAAATCAGTCGCCAAATTTAAAATATCGGTCGCCACGTTTGATTCCCTTTTTAAAAAGTCATTCGCTGATTAGCGATCGATTTCGATCACCAATCTGAAAATCAGTCGCCAATTTGGCGACTACTGCTATCAGTCGCCAAATTTCGGTCGTCTGTTTTAGTTTTTCTTGTAGCGAATATTCGTGACAAAATACTAATAAATTGTGGCAAAAGTTTAGTAAATTGTGTTCATATACATAACAATAAATATTCCATATATATTTTGACGATATATTATTACAATAATATACATATTGATGCTAGCTGGGAAGGTGATTACGTCAAAGTGGGTGCGGTTAGTCGCTCTGTCGTAGATGGGAGGGTGATGTTAGTTGTTTAATTGACATTGATGCTTTAATTCCTGAGCAATTACCCCGTCCCATACCAGGAGACATGCAACCCGCTGAGCTTTGTGCTTTTTGCTACTTACTAATTATGGGGTTTGAAGAGAACCTTACTGATTTTGGAATTATTACTGACAGTAAACCAGTTAGAAAATTTCTTACTAATAACTCGGAATTTTTTTTTTCAAGGTCTGAGCATGCCTTTTTGGGTATATGTGCAAAAGTTTTGTGGTTTCGCTCTAAAGGCAGTAGAGTTGGTCATGTTTTCTGGTTACGTTTAAAAGACAATTATATTGCTAACCTATTATCTCGAGCTAACCATGGACACTTGATGAGTATGCAGGGAGACACCCTATCTCTTTGGGAAATGCTGGAATGCGATTTACCATCATTTGAGTCGAGAATGAAAAAAATCATAAAGGTAGGAGTGTCTGTCGAAAAAGGATGTGGATATGATCTTGTACTTGAAACTGTGTTGTCTTTGATAGAAAAGGATTTCCATGTGCCTAAATTAACATTATCAGTTTTTAAGAAAAACTTGATTACAAAAGCTGATAAAGACAATCTAACAAGAGAGATTCAAATTATGAAGCGTCTGAGTGGTTTACCAAATATTATTAAATTTGAGGAATTTTATGAGGATTCCGAATCTTTCAACTTATTTATGGAGTTGTGTGGAGGTGGATGAATCTTTGATTCTATTATTGCAAACGAGCATTATAGCGAAAAAGTCGCTGCAATAATATTTAAACAGATCGTGAATTTTGTTGTCGTTTGTCATTTGATGAGAGTAATGCACATAGATTTGAATCCAACGAAGTTCTTCTTTAGTAGTGATGAGTATGCTACTCTTAAAGCTACTGATTTTGGTCTTTCTGTTTTTATCGAAAAAAGTAGTATTCTTATGATGATCCCTTTTGTTTTTTGTTCGTATCATAAAGTTGGGTACATTTGACCCCTTAGTACTGATTTTAGTCTTTCTGTTTTTTGTGTTATGTTGAATGAATGATTGATTAGATGGTTGTGTATGGTTGAATAGATCAGTTGATGTTGGGCATTATCGGGTCTGACTTCTTTATGTTCATTACTTCCATGTGCGTTGACTTGAGGATTAGCACGTTTTTTCAGGATTAAAAGGTCATTTATGGTTAGATGGATTAGTGATGTGATCATTTCTGGATCTGCTTGTGTTTACTCATTTCATGTTCAAAACAGGTCCCCTGTTGTTTTCTCAGTATATGACTCATTTATTCGTTGTTATTGCGGAGGTACCTTTTCATAATCATAGATGTAAATGTTGCATACATCTGACCCCTTGTCAATTCCACAGCGGGGTCACTTCATAAGTGATCATTTGTTTTTATGTTAAATGCTTGGTTTGAGATGTCCAGTCAATGAAAGATGTTTTTTTCTGGTAACATAGACAAGAAGATGTTGAGCATTTATGGATGTACTTCTGTATATGCATTTTTAGTGTTGACCCTCTTTTTGTTGCATTAGATTATGGTAAAACAACAATATTCGTCTTTTCACCATTTATATGCATTGACTCTAAATTTAGCTAATCCTTTCATTTTGTTAATCAATGGAAAATCATCTTAAATAGCTGCCTATATATGCGTTCAAAATGGTAAATAGATATTTATTTGTCTTAATATGAGGATCTCCGCACAGTTTCTACACACAAAAAGTCTTTCTACACACACAGAGTCAAAGACTGAATCAAAGTCGGGTTATTTCATGAATGATGTCTAGAAGTCTTCCGTTCCAGTTTTGCTTACCAAGTTACAAATTTGCTGACATTTTTCCTTATTAAGTCTAGGATTGTGATAAGTTATTCAAATTGTTTGTCTACTGACGGAAGACATATGTACATGGTTGACTTTCAGATAAAGTTTATCAGGATATCGTAGGCAACGCTTACTATGTTGCTCCCGAGGTAATATGCCGTTGCCATGGCAGGGAGATAGACTTCTGGAGCGCTGGAGTCATCCTGTACATTCTTCTCAGTGGTGCCCCTCCCTTTGTGGCTGGTAACTCTTCTCTCATTATCTTATAGGTTGCAATTGTATTCTTACATTCTGATGCTAAGCTAATTGTTGTGTAATGTTTTCTTTATCCCTAGAAACGAAGAAAGCAATATTCGATACTATATTGCAAGGACAGATTGACTTTGAAAGTAAACCCTGGCCATCAATCTCAAGTGATGCCAAAGACCTAGTGAGGAAGATGCTCACTGCTGATCCCAAACAGCGAATCAATGCTACTGAAGTTCTTGGTATGTGTGCTCCCTTCCTTTCTTTATTAACAAAAAAGCTTTGTTGTAGTGTAATCTAGATTATGTTATGTTCTAAATGTTGACCATGATGCAGAGCACCCATGGCTCAGAGAAGGTGAAGCATCAGACAAGTCTTTGGATGATGTGGTTCTCACAAGACTGAAGCAACTTAACACAATCCAATACATTGACAAAAATAATATATAGTGGGTAAGAAGCGTTTATATCCTTCCGTCACTAAAAGGGTTTTTTGCATTTGGTACTTGAATAACTCATTTTCACTGAAAGGGTGCTAATGTGATACTATTGAACACTTTACGCTGATAATGGCTTTAAAGACAGCAGGTTATCATATAGACTTATTACATTAAAATGGCGAATGTCCCACTCTTTTTCTTAGGTCATAACTCATAATAGTCTAGGATGTGGGTATGGAATCCATACCCAACCCCTTCCGTTCTAACATTTTCTGAAGTAGAGACGGAAAGGGAGAGAAGGCCCGGATGACATAAGTATGGGATGTTGAGTCAATGAGTGCACTTTTGACGATTTTAAGCTTGTGTCTTGAGTTAGCGTCTGTCTATTTCACTTTAAACATCCACTAAAGATATTTATATATCACATCTCTATTTAATTTTCTGTTTATAGGATGCATCTCCGGGTATGCGCCTTCATTTCAGGATGAAGTCTTTGTGTCTAAAAAGTAGAGTCATGGCAAGTCCTAGATTTTGTTCATTGGAGAGGCTTTGCCAAACCACTTAGATAATGTTGCACTTCTTTTTCCTCCTACATTTATCATCTTCGATGCATGTGGGGAGTCATTTTCAAACATCTATTTTTTTTCCATTTGTCGTCATATTGTTTCTATGATTTTGTAGATGATTCATATGCTGATCCTAAATGTCTCAAGATATAGGTTTTGTTGGTGATTCATATAAAATTCATCTTCATGATATAGTTTTAAACATTAAATTTATCCAGCGTTTTAAACAGTATTGTATTTCGTATAAAATTTATCTTCATGATTAACATAACTAAACTGGATAAATTTAAAACGCTGGCCAAGATGTAGTTTTAATACCCACGACAAGTTGCCTTACTTAGGTATGATTGAGTAGAAGCTATTTCCCACAAATGTTCACTTTCTTTGTTTTATGGTGGCTATCTTTTTCTCAGGTACGGAGTATTAGTTCAAAAGAAGTGAACAACTACCACAAATCGATACATACAAGGCAGTCCATTTTCTGGTGCATTATCGTGATATTTTGTAATTACGTTGTCACTATCATTCTTAGTTTCAAAACAAGAAGGGAAAAGTCTAACATGATTAGGCGTATTTAAGGCACATACTTATTTATTAAATAGATATTAAAACTGAATGTTATGAGATATGGCTTATGGATGTTAGCCTTGATGTTTATCTGTATTTAGTCGATACTTTTCATGATGCAATCCATTTCAGTGAGTTTGTGTTGGCTTCTCTGTACGATCCAATTCTGGCTATTTTCTTCTGTACGCCTCCCATACGGAGTAGTTTCTGTGATGCAGCTACCACGTGAAAAAATTGCCGATAGTTTTTGTTTTTGTGATGCCTGTTAAATGTAAGGAAACTCCAATACCATCTGCGATTGGCAAGTGAAGCAATTGATAGTGGAATGGTCCAGTCCATACATTGATGGCCCTTTTCTACTCACACACTTGTGCAATGCACAAGAATTGTTCTTGTTTTAAATCCGCGCATTATTTTGCCGATCATACATTGATGACCCTTTTATTCTATCATAAAAAAAATCAATTTTATCTAAAATCATACTCCCTTATAGTCTAATTGTTGGTTCCCTTTCTTTTGGGCATCAAAATTAAGTAAATGAATTTGGTCCACACAAAACGCCCTACCCCACATAAAATTGAATTTAGACCACATAAAACATACCAAAAAAGGAAAGGGGAACCAATACTCGACTAGCATCGAAAAGAAAAGAGGAACCAACAATCAGACTAGGAGGGAGTATAACTTTTTCAACATTTATATTTTTTTTTATATTGACGGGTCTGTCACCAAACTAATTGCAAAACAACATGGCAATACAAATTACTTTATCCGTTAGTTTGGTTTCTTTACATTTCCTTTTACGTATCGGGCCCTTAGAATATTGGACAATGGACATTCAACATGCGATCAATTTAACATATTAAATAAATAAAAGTTTAAGATGAATAATGTTCGTCTTAAATGAGAAGTTGTGGAATTAGAATGATGATACCCTTGGCCCAGTTCTTTTAGATTTAAAGTCACTTAATTTAAGTTCAGTTCAGATACTATAAGTTCAATTTAGATCATGTAATTTCAGTTCAGTTTAGATCCTATAAGTTCAGTTCAGTTCAATTCAGAATCTATAAGTTCAGTTCAAATCCTATAATTTCAGTTTAGTTCAATTCATATTTTGTAATTTCAGTTCAGTTTAGATATTATAAGTTCAGTTAATTTCAGAACCTATAAATTCAGTTCAATTCAGATCAAATCACATCAATTTTAATCTAGAAAAAACGGGGACTTTGTCGGATCCCATGCTGCTTAATGTCGAGATAAGATAACATTACCTGAACAATTTGGCCCATAGACTATAATTAAGTCATTTGATGGACCGCCATGTGCTTATCGGCGCACGTATCCATGTGTCATGGACTCATGGGCTAATTGAGCATCTATATATCGTTTGATGACTATAATTAAGTCATTAGATTTTGACACAAGAACTAAAAAGAAAAAGATTATTAATTATTTGATAAAAGTGAACGAACCAAAATGAGGGTGGAGAATCAAATTGTTCATTAAAAACATTTTCAAAATAAAAGGATAAATAATTGGCCGAGGTACCAAAAAAAATAAAAAAAATTAGGTAAACAAACGAATAATGGATGGAGTATTCTCCAGAAACGACCTTAGTTTTTCTTAGGTCTTGTTTTTTTGATGAAACGGATCCGATTCGAATCGAATCGAATTTATAGGATCTCGAATTGATTTGAACCGCATTTATAGGATCGAATCGAACTTATAGGATCTCGAATCGATCCAACTTATAGGATCTCGAATCGAACTTATAGGATCGATCCAACTTACAGGATCCGAATTTATATTAACTTAATTTAATTTAATTTAACTATTATTATTATTATTATTATTATTATTATTATTATTATTATTATTATTATTATTATTATTATTATTATTATTATTATTATTATTATTATTATTATTATTATTATTATTATTATTATAGAAGGATGCGTAGAAATTTTCATTAAATGAAAAACAAAAGTTTACATGAAATTGGTGGGGAGCCGAGAAACAAGCTGGGCTCCCACACCCTTAGCAACAGCAAAGCTAAGTCTAGTAAAAATGTAAGCGGCCACCCGAGCCCCCGCATCCTGAGATACCGAGAAAGCTAACAAAACCGCAAGCTTTTATTATTATTATTATTATTATTATTATTATTATTATTTTTTTTTTTTTTTTTTTTTTTGCGAGGAAAAATGCAAGGGATCTTTCATTAATAATTAGGAAAAGATTACAGACCCACACAGTCCAAACAGCCAGTGAAGACAGCTACCATGTAGCCATCTAAGTAAAGAAACCATACAAGCCAACTAAGCTAAGTGATACATTCTAGTAGCAACAAGATAGCAAATTTTGCGACATAACCCTCGAGAATCAGACCTCTTATCTTTAAAGATGCGATCATTACGCTCCTTCCATAGCATATAGATAGTGCAAGCGAGCAAACATCTCCTCTGAACCTTCACACGAGCAGCCCCACGGTTATACAGAGAGAACCAGTGCAGCACCTGAGCCAAAAAGACAGGAGGATCAAAATGACCCATCCACCTACAAACGGCATTCCAAACCTCAACAGAGAATGAGCAAGAAAAGAACAAATGAGCCAATGTTTCCTCCTCACACCCACAAAGCACACACCTATTTGCCAAACAGAAACCCCTTTTCTGGAAGTTATCTAACGTAGAGAGCTTATTCTGGCAAGCCAAGCTCCCAATAACAGCATGCTTGGGCAAGACAGAACCGTCATGAATGACCCTATACCAGCCAACAATATTCCCTTTAGGTCTGATACTATGATAGATCTGACTCACCTGAAACTTGCCATGTCTAGTACACTCCTCCAAAGACCTCCTCCCCGCTTTGGTCACCCCAAAGAAGATGGACAAGCATATCCTTAGTGGCAATAATGGACTTCGTAACCAGGAATGCGAAATGGTGCTAGTAGCCTGCCATATATACTGCCCCTTCAGCACATAATGCTGGAACCAAGCAGACCAAAGGCAGTCAGGCTTGTAAACAAGCTTCCAAACCCAACGAACCATTTGACTTTTGTTCCAACTCAAAATTTCCTTGATGTCCATTCCCCCCTCCCTTCTAGGGAGGCAAAAATCAACCCACTTCTTAAAGACAAGTCTTCTTTTACCCTCAGCAATGCCCCAGAAAAAATCTTTACAAATCTTCTGAAGTTTTTTGACAATACCCTTAGGCAAAAGAATACTAGCCCCCCAGAAATTTTGTACTCCAAAAACCACAGAATTTAGAAGGGTAACCTTCCCAGCATAGCTCAGTGTGTGATTGGCCCAATGCATAATTTTACCACGAATTTTGTCCAACATAGGTTTAAACATAGCAGCTGTAAACCGTGAGGTAGAAAGGGGAAGACCCAAGTATCTAAATGGGAATTCTCCCTCACTAAACCCAGTAGCAGCCATAATAAGACCTTTAACATTGCTGGTGACCCCTCCAAAATAAACACAAGTTTTAAGAGGATTAGCAGCAAGACCTGAAATAGCAGCAAATTCATCAAGACAAGAAGCAACTGCAACCACAGATAGGAGATCACCCCTAGTAAACACAAGAAGATCGTCAGCAAAAACCAAGTGAGTAAGATGAAGCTGCACACATTTAGGGTGATAGGAGAACCCAGGATAAAAAGGGAGCTTCCTGAGCATCCTAGAGAGCACCTCCATGGCAAGGACAAAAAGGTAGGGAGACAAAGGATCCCCCTGACGAAGCCCTCTCTGACCCTTAAAGAAGCCCTCCACCCCTCCATTCACAGCAAGAGAGAAGAAAGGAGTAGTGATACAAGCTTGAATCCACTTCACAAAAATCTCAGGAAAACCAAAAAGACCCAAACAGTTGCATAAAAAATCCCAATTAACTGAGTCAAACGCCTTCCTGATATCAACTTTCAGCAGGCATCTGGGTGTCAGGCGAGCTCTACTATACTTTGCAGTGAGTTCATGGGCTAAAGCAGAGTTCTCAAACAGATCTCTATCCTTGACAAAAGCAGCCTGTTCCCATCCTACCAGATTAGGGAGCACATCCCTTAGTCTGTTGGCCAGCATTTTACTGATGACCTTGTAGAACGTGGTACAGCAGGCAATAGGCCGATAGTCCACAACAGAGGAGGGTATGTCAGTTTTAGGAACAAGCACAAGAAGAGTAGCATTTGCAGCTTTGGGCATATTTCTCTTCACAAAGAACTCCTGGACAGCTGCTTTAAAATCAGTGCCTATAGTATCCCAGGCATCCAGAAAAAATCCAGAGCTAAAGCCATCAACCCCAGGACTCTTATACCTGTCAATGGACTTGAGGGCATCCATAAGCTCTTGATCAGAGAAGGGAAGAACCAGCTGCTGCTTCTGAGTGGAATCCAGAACAGCATCATTAAATAGATCAGAAGGAATAGGCTGAACAGGTGAAGAGGACCCAAGTAGGCTCTTATAAAACCCAACAAAGGCACTCCCAATCTCCTCAGTTCCCTTGCAAATCCTGCCATCCACATCCTTAAGAGATCCAATAGTGTTCCTAGACTTTCTCTCAGCAATTTTGGCATAAAAATAGCGAGTATTGTCATCACTGAAGTTATTGTGCTCCACCTTGGCCCTATGCTTCAGAATGCCTATCTCAGCTTTTCTTAATACAGTATAACTATGGATTAAAAGCTTTTCCTGGTCAATCAAAGTGGGATTAAGGGGGTCAGCTTGAATTTGAGTCTGCCAAGAGCATAAAGCTTCCTTAGCATCCCTAATCCTACCCCTAATGCCACTATACTCCTTCTTATGCAACTGTTTAAGACCCAATTTCAGTGCCTTCAGCTTTTGAAACAAGACACTAATCCTACTTCCCCAAGCCTGACCAGACCAACAACTAAGCAGACAGGGAGTAAAGTGAGGGGAAAGAGACCAACACTCAAGGTACCTGAAGGTGCTCCTCCTCCTCTGAATGCCCAAGTCCACCTGAACTAGCATAGGGGAATGGTCAGAAATGCCAGCAGGCAGAAAACTAGCAGTAGAACTAATAGTTGACAACCAGCTATGATGGCCAAGAACCCTATCCAATTTAGCCCATCTCAGCTGCTCCCCTTGCCTGTTAGACCAAGTATAGGAGCATCCAGTGGCAGGGTGATCAACAAGCCCACACAAATCCAAACAATCCTTAAACTCTTCCATATCCCCATAATGCACCTGCTCACTTCCAAGCCTCTCCTCAGCACTAAGAGTAACATTGAAGTCCCCTAGACAGCACCAAGGGTGAGAGACATTAGCAGCAATGTGTTGGAGAGTAGACCACAAAGTTCTCCTGTGAACTCCCAAATTAAAAGCATACACAAAAGTCATCTCATAGGACTTCTGGGTGAGAAGGTGCACAACCTGACAATGGACATGTTGAGCAGTCTTCCCACAAACCCTAAGAGAGACAGTAGAAGGATTCCAAAGCACCCAGATACGACCATTAGAGTGGCAGTCATTATTGTTAATTAACTGAAATCTAGCTAACTTATTCTTCCAGACTCTATGAATAGCAGCATCCCTAACATGAGTTTCAATTATAGAAGCTACATCCACTTTATTAGCCAACATAAGGTCTAACACCTCATGTTGCTTTAGAGGGTCATTCAACCCCCTAATGTTCCATGTAAGGATATTCATTGGGCAGGGAGAACCTGGCCACCCTCAGGTCCAGGATCAACCAAAATAGTACCCTCTTCACCATTACTTATACCCAAAACTTGACCAGATTCAGTTTGCTCAGGTACTGCTAATTCCTGGAATCTATTACCCAAATTAACAGAGACACTTGCTTTACTATGCAGGAGCACCTGACTTGTTGCCTGAGACTTCCCAAACCCCTCCTCATCCAAATGAGAATCAGGGGGAGTATGCTGACTAGTCACAGTTCCACCCTTAGCCACAGGAGTCTGATGGACAGCTACTTCAGTAGCAACTGCATCAGAAGACGGCAGTGGCACCTCCTCAAGAACAACTGTAGGCACTGGAGCAGTTTGTTGGACAGTAGGCTTAGGCTTGTAAACCTGCTTCCTCTTACCCACTTGCCCAACCCTACACTTATCCACAGTATGACCAATCTTCTTGCACTTGGTGCAAAGGTAAGGAATCCATTCATACACCACCTTTTGTAAGATACGCCCTCTAAAAGGAGTATTCAGCCATATAGCACTAGGTAACTCCTTAGAGATATCTGCCTCAATAAGGACTCGGGCAAAGGCAAGCTTACTTTTTTCAGTAGTAACCTCATCAGCACAAAGAGGCTTACCCACCGAACTAGCAACTTTACTAAGCCCAGCAGCAGACCAAAAACATGGGTCTAAATTGGGAAACAAAACCCAGATGGGAACAGTGGAGACCTGTGTTAATTCCTCCACAATTGTAGGACTCCAATCTTTGAAAACCAGGGGGAAGCCATTAAGGTTCCAAGAATCATTTTTAATCAAGTTCATATCCTCCTCACAGAAAAACCTAAAATAGAACCAGCCCTTCGCAAAATACAAAACCTGCGGAGTAGTGACATGATTCCAGAACTTACCCACAAGTGTATCAATCTCAATAACAGAAGTAGATTTCCCCAAAACAGTCCCAACAAGTGTGTATTTCCAGTACTCGAGTTCTTCCTGAATATCCAATTCCACAATATCAACACCATTCTCACCAGGTTGAATGAAAGACAGACTCATACCTTTACTAGTAGATGATTTCAACATCTGAGAGTAGGTTTTCTGCGGTGGATTTTTCGTAGTCTCCTTCTGGGGTACCGATTTCGTGCTCGATGATGCAGCGTGCGATACAACTTCCGAAAGCGTAACCTTAGGGGGGATAGAAGGGGCTACATACTGCTCCTCCTCATCCGCCTCTTCAGTAGTCACCACCGGTGGAGCAACCGGTTTCTTGGCCGGCCGGCCCCGTGGCATGGTAACCGCTCAGAGAGCCAAGGTGAACCACCCTGCGTTACCAGAAATAGAGAGGATTTAGAAGTAGAGAGATTTTAGAGAGAGAAAGGAGCCCTTATTATTATTATTATATTATTATTATTATTATTATTATTATTATTATTATTATTATTATTATTATTATTATTATTATTATTATTATTATTATTATTGTAAGCTAACAAAACCGCAAGCTTTTATTATCTATAAATATTATTAAAAGGGTAAACCTTAAAAGCCACGTAGACAATGCCACCTCGCATTACTAAATACCACATCGCATTACCAAAATTCCACGTCACCAATCCTCCATGTAGTATGACATGTTTAATTAAGAGTGTAATTCATGTTCGTATAATGATCCATTTAAAATGATACCTAAATTAAAAAAATATTTATATAAAAAATAAATTAGCATAACAAACATTAAATTTCGGTCTTTTTAATTTCTAGATAAATTAAAAAATAATTAAAAATCAAAATTCATATTAAATTTTAAATTTCGACGTTTATTTTGAGAGTATTTTAAACAACAAATCAATATCATATAATACTTTTTGTTATTAATTATTGATTAATTTCAAAAATTTATTTGAGGGAAGAGAACGATTTTGTGAATTAAAAGGGAGGTAAAAAAAATTATGATAAAAATTATAATGATGGTGAGAGAAAACCAAAAAACCATCCTATTAAATAAAAGAAATTAAAGGTTAAATAATTAAGTAGATTAATAACCAAATTTATGAGAGGAAACTAAAGAGTTTGTTTTAATTTATTTTTTGTGTTTGCAATTAATATTTTTAAAATTTTGCATTTTAATTTTTAAAAATAGAATAGGTTAAACGACAAATAGAAATTTACATCATGTACTCTAATTTTAAACTGTTTATGTGTGCAATTCCCTCTTAAGTCTTACTGCTATAAACTTGCTAAATTTCATTATATTAGATATATAGTATATAAATCTAAAAAAAATAGTAAAAAAAATTAAAGCAAACCTTTTACATTTCATTTCTCCCTACTTTATATTTATTTCTATAATAAATTTGCTAATAAATAAAAAAGATGCTTAAAAGTCATAAAAATTTTCTACATATTTATGAATATATTAAATTTGATAATAATTAAAAAAAAAGACATCCAAAAGTCATAAAACGCATCCTTAACTGGCTATAAATATTTGGAAGGCAATATTTGTGAGCCAAAATTCAAGTCAATATTTTTTTTCCTTCATCACCAAGAGAATTGTATGTGTCAATAATCTTTCATATCATTGTATCAAGGTAAATGTATTAATGTTTTAAATTAATAATTTATTTAATTATTTTTAAGTTCCATTGGTTATGAATTACTCATCACACATTTAGCCTTCACATATACGTAGTATGTTGGTTTGTTCTTATTTAGGGGCTATCAAGATTTGTGGAGTTGTGTTATTCAAAGGTAAATATACTTACATCTTTATGAATCAATGTCCTCTTTTTTTCATTATTTAAAGGAAAACTTAAATTAATAACGATAAGATTAATATTACATAAATCAAATTCCACCATTTTGTTTGTTATTAATCACTCAATAGATTTTTTTTGTAGGGTTGGTTCATTGGAGAAAGAAAGCTATATGAAGAAGGAAAATACTAGAATTGTTCTCTTGTATCATTTTATTTTTTTTCTTACTCCTTGGTGGATGAATAAAAAGGATCATGAATTTCTTGCAAAAAAAAAAAAAAAAAAAAATCTAGAATTGCTTAAATAAATACTCCCTCCATTCCATTCAATACAATATTATAAACTAACTATAAGATTGACAATATGAATTTAAATGACAAATTGTTTTTAGTTTCATAAAAAAAATTAGTATTTTAGAAACTTTCAAATGTAATTTTTATTTTGGTTTGTGTTATTTTTTTATTCATCATTTCCCTTTGAAAAATAGCTCTCATAGTGTGAAATTTGAATTGCGAGGATCTCAATCTTATTAACAAGTTGGACAAAGTAAATCCTATTGATTTGGATAATGGTTAAATGTATATTATGATCTAATATTTATGCGCACGTGTCATATTATCTAATGCATATATATGTCTTATAACACATAATGAGATTGCAATGAGATCAATTTATCATTTTTACAAAAAATTTAAATTTAGAATTTCTGACAAATTGATATAAATGATATATTAAGACTAGCATTTATTACAATTCATAACTATGCTACTATAAAAAAAATATGATTTATGAGAATTAAAATATTTGGAAGATAAAAAGTACTCTAATCCTATATGTTTTAAGCTCCTTATATTGAGAGATTTGTCATTCTCAAAAAAAAAAAAAAAAAAAACAAAGAAAAATTCAGCATAATGCATTAATTTGTCCTTTCATTTTCACTAACTTCATTTACCTAGATAACAAAGGGACGTTCAAACTTTTCATTTACCTAGATAACAAAGGGACGTTCAAACTTTTACATAGAAAATTTAGTACACAATCTATCTATACAATCTACTTAAAAGACAACCGTAAACATTTAATGTTTTGCCACATGACAACTACTTTAAATTATTAAAAAAAACTACATTAATATATTTATTAATAATTAATTTTGTTCATGTTCAATTGTTCATGGACCCATGTTGTTGAGGGTTTTGAAGCCGAATAATTATAATTGTAGGATCAATAATGTAAAGTTTCAATGGCTATTGACACGTTTTTATTCAAGCCAAGTTAAAATAACTTTCATCTCACAGGCGTTTCAATATAAATAGTTTATAAGAGAGAAAGCAAAATAATTAAAAGATGAGATGTGACGGCCCAGTACAGTATGTGCAGTTTCAGCAATTTTAGTAACATAAACATCATCTAAACCAACTTTAACATCTTATTTAATTTACAATATCTATTTGATTAGGGCATGTTGCTCGGATGTTGATCAATTGGTTGGGTTACTCATGAATTTGTTGAATGTGTTTTCACATGGGTGTCATGAATTACTGGACTCATTGAAGATATTTTTTTAAAAAAAAAGCCCACATGCTATTAGTATATTAATTAAAATAATAACTAAAGTAGAACATATAACTTTGAAAATAAACCAAAGCAGTCAAAGAAATAAGACATTAGCTAACCAACTTTTATGTATTTTAAGACTATATCTTTTTAAATGGATCAACTAATTGGTCGGACAAATCTTAACAATACGATAAAATAATAAAGCTAAAACAGATAAACCCGTGAATTTCACGGGTCACAAACCTAGTTATTATTATAAAAAGGGATGCGCGCAGCTTTCATTAAAATAAAAATAAAAGTTTACATGAAATTGATGAGGAGCCGAGAGACAATCTGGGCTCCCGCACCCTTAGCAATAGCAAAGCTAAGTCTAGTAAAAATGTAAGCGGCCACCCGAGCCCCCGCATCCTGAGATACCGAGAATTTCTGGATCCGCTTGAGCAAGGCAATAGCATCCGAACCCAGCTCCCCAAGTGAAGAGAAAGAGAAAGGTAGGAAACCATAACCCGCTACCGCGCACAAATCCCCATTCTTAGCACACTTTCGCTGAGCAGCATCAGCGACAACCCGGCCCGGCACAAAATCTGCCAACCCAGTCTGAGTCAAAGGTGAAGAACCTACCAGGTCGACGCACACATCACGCCCCATGTCCCAAGAATAAAGCAATAAATCCGCAGGACGAAGAGAGCCACCATGCCCATCAACCAAACCGATATCAACCTCCTTCCCCGCAGTAATACCAGATCTATAGCAGATGTCGAAAAGAGTGTCCCGGATAAGGTTATGCCGATGTTTAACGCCCACAGTACCAGTACAAGAAACAGCGTGGTCACCAAAAACATCCCCAGCAAAAACCCGAGAGCAAGCAGGACAGGCCTAGATTAAGTGACTTTAAGTCCAAAAAAACAGGGCCGTAATGTTTCTATTAAGATTAAGAAGATAGTAAAATTTACAAAAAATTGAGAGAGATAGTCTTTCATTAAGTAGTTATTGAGATATTTTTTCTGTTAATTATGATTGAAAATATTTCTTTAATTTTTATACCTATTTTTATAATAAACGTTGCCATTTCATCATTAATTTTGATTTACACTTATATAATAACATTTTTTCTTTAAATTATAAAATGATCTCCCCGTTAAAACAATAAAAAATTTGAAAGTTTTTTCAGTACGATTTATTTTCTCTAATTTTCTTTATTACATTAATAGTTTGTCCCCTATAAAGTATAAGTGGAATTCTTTTCTTAAATTCAAAAATATCTCGCCTCCCCCGCCATCCCTAATGTCAAATACACAAATTCTAGCTCCATCACTGGAAAAATTGTGACGCATATCGTGATAATAAATTATACTTTTTTTTTTCAAAAAGACATAATATAACTTATTCTCTTTATATAAATACCGATATTCGGTTCATAAAATAGATTTATGAAAACATGCATTGAATACATCGACTCTCAATTCTAATAATTTCATATCTTATTTTGAGACAATCCAAAAATTCTACCTCCATTCCGACTCTCTCTGTATACACATCAATGTTTGACTGGTGATTGTTATGTGCATGTGCAATAGTGTGTAGTTTGCACTTGTGTTATAGAAAGCTGCAAGAGGTCTAAAATAAGTGACCTCCTTGCAAGCAATCAATTAGCTACTCAAACAACCATATTATTAGATCAATTGTTGGTGAAATGCCAAATCCTACAACTAATAATTTTGTACGTAAGATTAAATTATTCCCCTAAATCTTGAAAAACTAGTTTGAATGCCCGTGCGTTGCAACGGGGTAAATTAACTTAATTATAATGCAAAAAAAAAAACATAAGGGTTTAATGTTTACATTCTATGTCTAATGATTTGTTACATATTATTAAAATATCTCTTTCAAAAAAAAATAAAAGATTAGTATATACGTGGGTTAACTCTTATTTATAATCATATAATCACCCCACCTTATACTAATCTTTCGATATGGGACAATTCTACTATTTATAAGTAATATATTTACCAAACTTGGATTATTTTTCTGATGTGGGACAATTCTACCATTTATACGTAGTATATCATCAAACTTGCATTGTTTTTCAATGTGGGACAAATAACATACTCAGAATTACACCATCTTCTTTGCACTTAGTTCGACATTCACCAGATCCCGAATACCGAATACGGTTAATAATATGATCAAGTACTCTCCATTAATATTTGTCGTTTTTATTCATTTTTTTTTATCATAATTGAGATACGGAAATTTCCTGTGGTATCCCTTAATTTTGTCAGATTTTCCATGTTGCCCCTACTTTTAAGAATCTGCCTATAGTATCCTTGAGGTTCCATTTTTTTGCCCATGGTACCCCCATATAAAGGTTGTTAAATGGACGTTAAGTTTGATGGTGTGACAATAAAATAACAATTAAAAAATAATACCACCTTTATTGTTTTATTGGTACGGATATCTCTCTCTTTTAAATGAAAATTTAGTTAACTATATCATTATAATATTGGAAATTTCCCATGGTAACCTTGAACTTTGATAGATTACACATAGTACCCCTAATTTTAAGTTTCTACAAATGGTACCCCCTGTGTTCACCTTTTTCTTTCCTAGAATACCATTTGACAACTTCCGTCATAATGTCATTACTCCTATGACTTTTGACGCCTTTTTCTTTTGTTATCGTCTATTACACAAACACTTCATCATCTAATTCTTAAATCCATATTAAACTAACATTTAATACCTAAATAACAAAATACAAATAGCATGGCATGCTCAATTACTCATCTAGTTACTCATAGGAGCAACGGCGTTATGAAAAAAAGTAAACACAAGGGTATTATATGTACAAACTTAAAATTAGGGGTATTATGTGTAATCTAACAAAATTCGAGGGTAACATGAAAAATTTCCGCTATAGTATTAACCATTTTATCGATCTTTCTCCCACCTAAAAAAATGTTGCAACTTTAAAAATTAAACATTTACTTCAAGATTATGTTTAAAATCTCTTATATAATAAGTATACTTTAAGATATTTAATATATTTGGGGTGATACCTAAGTTCCAAGGATAAATCCTATTTATAATCATGGGATCACCCCACCTATGATAATCTTATGGTGTGGGACAATTCAACAATTTATACGTAGTATATATTTATCACACCTACATTATTTTTCAATGTGAGATGAATAACATATTTAAAAGTACACCATATTTTTTTAACCTAATTCGACATCCAACCCGATTTAATAATAAGCAAATACATCTATTAATGTTCATACGTTTTTTTTTGTTTTTTTATCATAATTAAAATATGTGCAAATGATATGAACCTATACTCTAATGATAGAATTTTTTTAACACAATTTAAATTATATTATTTAAACGTAGTATATTTACCATACCTACATTATTTTTTTTAACACAATTCTAATTATATTATTTAAACGTAGTATATTTGCCCCACCTACATTATTTTTCAATGTGAGACATATAAAATCTATAGGTAGAAAATATAATGATATAAACTTTTAAGAACTCTCCAAGACAATATTTAAGAGACTCAAAAGATTTTGGGTTGATGCATAAGTTCCAAGTATGCCTCCTATTTATAATTATAGAATCACCCACCTTATACTAATATTTCAATGTGGGACAATTCTACTATTTATATGTAGTATGTTCACCACACCTACTTATTTTCCAATGTGGGAGAAAACATACTAAAAAGTACACAATTTTACATACTAAGAAGTACACCATCTTTAATATGTGCAAATAATATGAAATTTATACTCTAATGATAGCATTTTTTACCACAAAGCTAATTATATTATTTTCATAATTTTTTTAACGATATTTTTTTGACAAATGAAATGTAAAAGTTTGATATAAAATTGGAAATATCACTTGAATATAATTTAGGAAATATACATATTATAATAATTAAAAGATTTTCCACTTTATTTTTTACATCAAAAATTATACTTTCCTAAATTTATTTTTGATGATGTGGACGCTCTCAGATCGCTCGAAAAAACTCTCTTTTATATATATATATAGATTATTAATTTTCCGGGTTATATATTAGTTTGTTTTCAAAATTAGATACAAAATTCCAATAAATTGGTTTTTTTGACAAATTAATTAGAATTTCTTTTAGGACTTTAAAATTTTCACAATGGACTGGTAAATAAATCATAAAATAATTTCATTTTATTTTAAAGATTATATTTTAAAAGTCGGACTAAACATGACAATCACTGTCCGATTTTAATAGTCTCATGGATGGAGGAGTTAGTATTGTCCGAAATGTTATTACTACAAAAATTACAGCATAGTCCTATAGAATATCCCATTTCTTATTTAGACTTGTTCCCCTATAATAACTTATGTAAAGAAAATATATATGTGGTTTTCGTAGGCCCTGTTCTTTTTAGAGTAGGCATTTTGGGTTGCGCCAAAGCGGGTGACGCAGGTCCGGCACGTTAAAGAAAACGAGGTGGCCAAGGTTCGGCACGACGACTTGAAGGGTAAATCATTAAAAAACCATTAAACATACCCGAAGCACGACATGCGGCACGAATCCAGCCAAACTTTGTCAGGGCCAAGGGGAAAGCCACAGTGGGAGGTAGGAAAAGCGGGCCAGAACGGCACAACACGGCTGATGCGGCCATCGATGAGATTGATCATAGTTCGTTGGCTACCAGCGTTGGAGCAGACGATCGTCTGGGATACTTGGGGTCGAGGGCTCGTTATGTGTGTATGTTAACCTGGAATTGGTCCATTTAATTTAGCAAAAATCAGACTGATGGGGATGGCAATGGGTCGGGTTTGGGTAGGGTTCACCTAGACCCGGACCCGAGATTTTCCCTTTGGACCTAGACCCGACCCAGACCCGCAAGGGTCTAAAATTTGAGGACCCATACCTGGACCCTATGGGGATGGGTCGGGTCCGGGTCTACCCGCGAGTCCAAGTTTCAGCCACTTTAATAATAAGATTAACAACTATGGGGTATATAATATTAAAAAAAAAATTCATAAGTGTTGTGGTGGTGGTTTTCTTGTGTCAGTGGTGGAGTGGTGGTATTGTCAGAAGAGTTTGGTTGAGTTTTATCAATTTATGGGATGAGGAAAGAGAAAGAGACTTTAGTTGCTTTGGTTTCTACGGTCTGTTGGTATAAATTCGGAAAAGTTGTGATTTTGATTGTTTTTTTTTTTTTTTTTTTTTAATAAAGGGTCTAAGGGTCGGGTATGTAATACCCGTCCTTTTAGGGACCCGTTGACCGACGTTGACTGACCTTAGACGCTAATCTTGACTCTGGGAAACCTTACGAGGGATACCTTGTGACAATGTGAACTTTGATTGTGTGGAACTCGATCTAGCTGAGGCTACTCGATCGAGTAGCTTGGGAGCTCGATCGAGTAAGGTTCACTCGATCGAGTAAGTCAGTTACTCGATCGAATAACGGGTTTGCAGCGGGGAATTATAAATCGATAATCGTGAAACCTTAAATCATTTCCGCACCATTTCCCCTAAACCTAGACGCCGTCAACTTCCATCTCCTTACCATAACCCTTCCTTTGAGACCTTTGAGTATGCTTATACCATGGGAATGAGATGCTTGAGTCGGGTAGCGGTCTTTACGCCGAATTTCTATGTATAGGTATGCTATCGTCATCATCATCGTCATCGTTGTTTTCAGTTAGGTTTGTCGTGATAGTGATAGATGGTTGTACTGTTTGTATATGTGTGTTGCTTGGTTGATTGGTGTCTTGTGGTAGGACGTGGAATCGCTGCGGTTGCTAAAGGTAGGTTCGCCTACTCAGTACTGTTGATTGCTTAGTGTGTCTGTTGTTGTTGTTGTTGTTGTTGTTGTTGTTGTTGTTGTTGTTGTTGTTGTTGTTGTTGTTGTTGTTGTTGTTGTTGTTGTTGTTGTTGTTGTTGTTGTTGTTGTTGTTGGTTGGTATCACTGCTGGTGTTGTTGGTTGTTTTGTAATTGTGTATGTTTGTCTGTGGTTCTCGGGGCGCGTCCCTGGCTGAGTGGAGTCGCTTGCGGGAGTGGCTTCACGCGCTCAGTTCGCCCTTCGTGGAACCCGGCACGGGAGGGGATGTGCACATTAAGGAACGTGGGTTATTGCTCGGATTGATGAGCGGGGATTTGGTGGGAACGACTGCGGTCCCCCACTGGCAGGACTGGTCCAGTGGACAGACGGTGATGGTGATTAGTTGGAGGTGATGGTGTGTGTATTATTGTGCTTGTGTTGCGTCTGTGGTTGTATGCTTGTTACCTCAGTTACTGACCTTGTGTGGTTTTGTCTTGTTGTTTGTTTCTGTTGTGTCAGCCGTGATCCACTATTGTGAGCAGTCAGTCTTAGCAGGTTGTGATGTGGATGTTAGCTGGGTGCTTGGTGGGATGAGTCTATCAGGAGTCACGACAGAAGTAGTTCACATAGCTGATAGTGACTTTGAGTTGTATCTTTCATATGTCATTAGTTTTCTTAATCACTTGTAATATAACTTAACTGTTCTTTCATCGACATTTGATTATTACTATCCTTCGGCAACCGAGATGGTAACACCCTTGTATGCTAGGGAAGGTCTTGTTAAGGCTCCTTGGTATATGGGGGTGTTACAGGGTAAGGGTCTCATAACTTAGACCCGGACTCGGACCCGAAATATTTTTTTAAGACCCATACCCGACCCATACCCATTGGGTCTGAAAAAATGAGACCCATACCCGACCCATTAAGGCTCAACCCTCAGGGTCTGGGTCGGGTCCCCGACCCACTGCCATCCCTACACACTGACACTTTTATTAGCTAATAAAGGGATGGAGGGAATTCTTATCCTTTAAAATGTAACTTTATTTTGCAATTTATGTTGGCCTTAAATTATGGCAATTAGTAGCTTTAATTAGCTCGTTTATGGTAGCCTTGCAAGAGGCTTTTCGTTTGTCTGTAAGGCTATTTATAAGCCAGTATTTTGGAATGAAACGCACTCAAGTTGTTTTCACAAAAATCCCAAAATTCAAGTTGCAATTGTCGAGTACAATTTCCAATTTTGATTAATCGCTTGAACGCGTATTCTAACGTTGTTTCTTGAGTTTCAAGTCAATAGGTCTTTGCTTGATCTCGCGTTTGTCGAGTTATAGGTCTAGCTTGCCAAAATTATATCCTTTCGTGTCTTCCGCTGTTAATTCGTATAATAAGTGATATCACAAGAAGCCGTTATAGGTCTAGCTTGCCAAGAACGCGAGATGTTTCATAATCAACCCACAAGAAGCCGTTATAGGCCAAAGCAGGACGATTTTAAAGTCACGGAACTCCCGGAGTTCACTGGTGGCAGTAATCTCGGGGATTACCTGGAATGGGAAAGAAAAAGCGAGCGTATGTTCCATTTTAAGGATCTAAGTGACGAGAGGTGCAAATATGCCATATTGAAATTGGGCAAGGGAGCTTCGTTGTGGTTCGAAGGCTTGAAAGGCTGGGAAAGTGTTCTCTGCCGGCAGGCCGGCTGCTGGCCCACCGACAGGGAACATCTCCAACACTTAGCCAAATTTTATAGAAGATTTTGGAGCAAGAAATTCGAGTGCACGCTACCAGCAGGGGAGCCGGCAGCCGGCACACTACCTTTTGCTGAAGAAATGAAGAAGAAAGTCAAGAAGGAGGGCTCTCTGCCGGCAGGCCGACAGCCGGTCCACCGGAAGAGAGATTACCACCTCAGATTTTGACCCAGTTTTGAAGAGGACGCTGCCGGCAAGGGAAGTCGGCAGTCGGTGTGCCGGCACAAGACAACAGTCGACTATTTGGACTTCTTTTCCTTCTTTTGTGTTTAATTAAAAGGGGTACTATAAATACCCATCGCTTAATCATTGTAGACACAATACCCTAGATAGGAAATTTCCTCTAAGTTTATGCAAGCCTATTTAATCCAAGTCTTAATCTTTCCTTAATGAAATAATAATTACTTAGAAAATTAGCTTAAAATTAGTTAAAATCAATTGTTTACATTTGGTATTTGGGGTGTGTTTGAATATTGGTGAAGATTTTCTCTTCCATTAATCCAAGATTGCAACTTTGTCTTAAAATTGGTATAATTTCTCTTCTAGTTTGTTTATCTTTCAATTGTTTACATATTCAAGTTTATTTAGTTAACCGAGGAGCAGTGACTTTCTGCCGGTAGGCCGGCAGCCGGCTCATCGGCAGGGAGATCCATTATTGAAGAAAAGGAAGGAAATCGTGAGGAAGAGTATCCTCTGCCGGCAGTCGTCCCCACGACAGAGGACCCATTATTAAGGAAAGGGAGGAAAGAATAGAAGAAGATGAAGTCCCTGTCGCAGGCCGGCAGCTGGCCCACCAGCAGGGGAATATGCTGACCTTGAAAAAAGAAACAAAGGAAGATAAGGGGAACCCTCTGCCGGTGGACCGGCAATCGGTACCCTCTGCCGGTGGACCGGCAATCGGTACCCTCTGCCGGTACCCTCCACCGGCACTGAGTGAAAAAAAATTGGGTGAAAAATTGTTTTTTTTTGGAAATCAGGCATGTGCTCTCAGCCGGCAGACCGGCTTCTGGTTCGCCCACCGGCAGAGAGACACATTATCAGCTCAAAATCACCCGTGAAACCCCTTCTTTCATTCATTTTATCTCATTTGTTCTTCTCTCTTATTACTCCTTTCTCCTCTCCTACTCCATCAAACAATCACAAATCACCATTAAATCACCACCAATCTTCACCAAACCTTCATCCATCAACAACCCATCACTCCTCCTTCACTTTTCACCTTCAAATCAACCAAAAAATGGGTAGTAAGAGGACTAGGGCGGATCTAGCATTGGCTCAACAATGGCTAGTTGAGGCGGCGGTTTTGGACACCAACCCGGATCTCGACTTTCCGGATGTGGTGTTTGCAACACAAGCACAGAAAGGTAAATTTATTCTATTTAAGAATCGCCCTTTTACTCCAAATAGATTTATTTGTCGCCTGCAATGAGAAATTTGGGTTTGGATACGGAAACCTATAATTTGTTTAAAGGTGTCGGTATAAAAGGGATGTACGATTTGCATGAGGAAACTTACCCCTACTCACTTGGGAATTTCTGATTAGTTTTCGTCTAGACAAACACTAGCAAACACAAATGGTTGCCCAAATCCATTTCCGTCTCATGAACCGAGACCATACCATGTCCCTTGCTAGGCTATGTATCATTTTTGGTTTAACCAATTCCCCAACCCACAAGGCGCCCGCGAATATGCACTTTTCTCGGGTTTGGAAGGCCATTTCCGGGTTAGATGATCAAAATGGAGTGAAACGCCCGACAATTGCTTGTCATAATCCTCCTATGAGAATATGGCACCGATTCATGGGGTGTACAGTTTTTGCAACCGATGAACCGTAGGTGTTCCGTGTCATTGTGCTAGAAATGTGGGTCATCATTTGGCCCTTCACTTGAGCAAATTAGCAAAATCTCCGGGGCAAAGAGTTCCCCTACATGTGGGTGGCCTCATCACCTGAATTGCCAAGTGCTTAGACAACCCGGTGGATGTCTCCAGCTTGCGTTGGACTCGTGGAGACACCTATATATCGAAGGATTGGTTAACAAATAAGCTTGAGTGGATAAAAACCAATCCTTTTGACGGGATTGACTATTGGTAAGTTCAAAAGAGAAATTCGGTCCCAATTCCCAATGCATCCAAATTTAAAATGAAGACTCATACCTTCTTGAAATTGAGGCGGAGGCCGACGAATCCCAACCTCCCCCGGTTCAACCAATTGTCTACGGGAGAGACAACCGGGCGGAGACA
Source organism: Silene latifolia (assembly GCF_048544455.1). Taxonomy (NCBI): domain Eukaryota; kingdom Viridiplantae; phylum Streptophyta; class Magnoliopsida; order Caryophyllales; family Caryophyllaceae; genus Silene; species Silene latifolia. Next base: position 21,855,578 of record NC_133530.1, on the reverse strand, counting down.
CCATCTAGTCTCTATTACTCCTTGCCCAACCCATCCTTCCAACCACCACCCTTCCAATCTCAACCATGGGGTGGCAACTTTGGTGCAAGTTCCTCTAGCCACCTCCTCCCCGACACCACTCCATGATGACTTTATCACATTCATGAATGATATGCGGATGGGTTTGCAAACCGCCGTGAGTGAGAGGCTAAGGTTGCAACACCGGATGGAGCGGATTTACTATGACCAATCGGTGGATCAATTTACGGTCTATGAAGACTTTAGGAGGATGCATTACAACCACTCTTCCGGCCATTACCCTTCTGATGCTGTCGTTTCTACACCAAAAATAAAATACCTAGATTACTGCTAACAGAAGTCAGCGGCAAGTAGGGTCGATCTCCACAGGGAGGCTAAGTTGCTATCTATCTGTTTAACTCGGTCTGTCAGGGTGTCACAGAAATGGGGGTTTTGAATTGATTGTGTTAACTAAACTAAAGACTAAAGCAAGGGAAATAAAAAGGAGAAATTAACAGAAGAAAAGGGAGTATGCTAGGAGTCGGTCTACCGTGGCAACTATCAAATCTTATACTATTGGGAATACTGAGGCGATTAAACTATTGATAAGAAGAGCTATGGTCGTCACCTTTCGGTCCTTAAACCGCCCTAGAGCGTAAAAATGACTTAACTTTCGCCCTCACCGCAATACCCTATTGTAATTAAGTAAGCCTTCCCTTCCAATCTTTCGATCTAGGTCGGGGTTAACTAAATTTATGGTCTCCTGCATGCATTCATTCGACCGGATAACAATTAAATTGCCTAATACAATTCCTATCGCAAGTCTAACCTATTCAAGTCAGTTAAAACATCGCTACCACGGTTTCCCTAATCCTAACATACTAGGGGAATTAGCTACGCATGATAAAATAAACAAGAACAAGAATTAAGAGAGAATTAAACATTAAATTAAGGAAGAAAAGGGAAGAAATATTCTTGAAATAATGATCAGGAATAAAAGCAAAGTAACAAAGTGTATCGTTCAAGAGAAAAAGAGAGTCGAGTGTCTCCGATAAAAAGAGATATCTTAATCGACGACCTAACTCCTATTTATAAGAAATTAGGAGTTTAATTAAACCTAATGACGGAAAATAACTAAAAAGCCCAGCCCGTCAGCAAAATCCACTCGATCGAGTAACTAAATCACTCGATCGAGCAAAGGCATAAAAGGAACTGGTCGATCGAAAGAAAACATAGTCGATCGAGTACTTATTTATCCTAAACCACTCGATCGAGAAGAAGTGGCTCTCGATCGAGCAAATGGGCTCTCGATCGAATAGAAACAGTTCTCGATCGAGCACTTCTCAATACGTAATTCCGCCGCGCACTGAACTTCAAGCGGCTGCCATTTCTTCGTTACTTGGGCAAATAGGGCGTGGTTGGTGGAGTTGGAAAGCTAAGAGGATAAGCTTTCACCTCCAACTGGAATAACCTTAATAGCTGTCGTAGAACTAGAGATATGGCTCTTACAAGCAGGAACTAGCAAATTGAAGCACTCTCTTGGCTCGCCTAACTTCCTTACTCCAATGCGCATCTCAAAATAGCACTTTCCAAGCTCCGACTCAACTCATCTCCTAAATGCATGCGTAGGGACATGTTTTAGGCTTGAATCTACTACTTATTGGTCCATTCCTGCAATTAAGACAAAATACACCAAAGTAGCACATTCGGGGCATTTCGTAGCATAAAACCACGATAAAAGCATAGAAATACGTGCATAAAATAGGCTAAAAAGACTATATAAAATGCACGTATCAAATCTCCCCAAACCAAACCTTTACTCGTCCCCGAGTAAACTAAAATGCAACTAAAGGAACGGAAAAGATAACTCAGAGCTAGCTACAAATGCCCACTTAAGCCAATTTAATGCAAGCAAACTAATACTTATAGCTAGACAGTCAAATGCAAACGAGTTATAAGATGTTTATAAATAAGCTGAACCGTCGACCTTGCAAGACCTTAAACAATGGACTCTCACGGGTCACTCTTCTCTCGTGAAGCAAAGGGTGAACATATATATGTAAGAGAGAAGGAAAAATAGTCGCTCACCTAGACTACGACCCACATAAACATGCATGCACCTAATATGACAGACAATTCTAGCTACCAAACATACATTCCAACCAAACAAGGTCCTGTCACAGCCGAGGGCTTACAAAAATATGGTGAAGTGAGGCAATGAGTAAGAAAAGGCAAAAACGTTTATGGGAATGTGGAGGTATAGGTGATCAAGCTAGTACCTAAACAAAACCATATAACAACATCCGATTCTTAAGCAATTATGAATTAAGCACATGCCCGTCAATTGGCATAAATCTCACCAAACCAAACTGATAATACTCCTCAAATGATGTAAGATAGAACATAGGAGCAGAAACCGTCAACCAAACAACATCTTTTTTTTCGAATTTTTCTTCTTTTCTATTTCTTGACTTTTTTCATTTCATTTTCTTTCGATTCTTTTATTTTTTTCACTTCTTTTTTTTCATTTCACGTCTTATTTTTCTTTTTCATTTCTTTTTTTTTTCTCATCCTCCTTCTCTTCATAAATTACCAACTCCGAATCGATATGATACGAGCCAAACTTGGCACAATGAAATATATACCGCAAAAACAATCTAAACTAGCTTGACAAGGCAGGCTAAATTTGGATGTAGTTAAGGGTCAACAGGCAGATTTGGCTAATGTGGAGTTAAATGGGTAAAAATGAAAGAAAGGGAAATTGTAAGCACCTCCCTGCGTGTGACACCAACCACTAACCCGAATGTATGAAGGCAAAAAGCAATTGAATTTCATATACGTGCAAATTAATGATACATGATATGCAAGGAGTAACTACTCACAATCCTACATGAAACTGGTCATAAATGACACCAGTTTATAAGGCTCTAATTCTTAGAATATATATAAGTAGGTTGCCAAAATTTCAGGTCAAGTCTATTCGCTCAGCTAAATTTTAACATTAACTCGTAGATTATGCAAAAGACAAAGCTAAAAGATAACAGTTTAATGCAAGGCTTAAGCAAAAAGACAAATGCAGTGCAATTTCATCACTGAAATCTACCGTTCCGACTCAACCTATATGCTAAAATAAACGTGAATTTTTTTGAATTTTAACAATTTTTTCAATTTTTATGGAATTTTATGGAATTTTTAACAAGAATAAACAACAATGTAAACATAAATTAAACGTGATAACATAAATGCAATAAAAACAACATGCAGACACAAATATGGATGCATAACCTCCCCAAACCAAACCGTACAATGCCCCCATTGTACCAAAACATGGAAAGGAAATGCAAACTAAAGGAGAAAGAGAGTAAAAGCGGAAAACTCACAAAATGCGCGAATAAGGGGACCTCCCCAAACCGACCATGAACATGGGAGGTTGCTAAGGCCCGGAAAACCGTCTCAGGAAGCTAATCCAAGTCAGCACATGAAAGGGCATCCAAAAACAGCTCGATCGAGAAGAAACTAGGTTGATCGAGTGGTTTCTTACTTTGCAGGTACTCGATCGAGTAGATATTTCACTCGATCGAGAGGATTTAGCAGCAAAAGTGCTCGATCGAGTACAAAAAGTACTCGATCGAGTGATCCTCAGTGTATTTCCTGCAAAACGCAATAAAAACAGCCCGCAAACTAACAAAAACAAGCTTAACTGAGACCGTCTATGGTATAAGAACCATTCATTACAACTGAAATAAAATAAAAAGCAAAATAAAATCGCCGGGTTGCCTCCCGGGTAGCGCTAGCTTCAGACAGGTCCCAGCTCGACCTTCTTTTTCTTCGAGCCACTCAAACTAATCACAATCAAAACAGCTCAAAGCGCGCAGCATTAAATCATAAACCTGCGCATGTGCTACACAAAAGCATAAGTAGCACAAAAGTGGATTACAGAAATAGGAAATAAAAATATGTAGACATTTAAGTCTAACAAATTTCCTATGTGCGCTCCTAAATTTATCCACAAAATAAAGGAGCGCGGGAGCAATTGTCAATATATAAGGGTCCCGGTTCAGATTAGCAAACTTGAAATGATAAGGACGGTGAAAATTCGTTATGTTATGCGCCCGCATATGAGAGGGTGTGGCATTAAAAGAAGGAGCACAAATTAAACGAGGCAATATACTTTTAAAACAAACAATAATGAAATTATCGCTTACTACCTCGGGTTGGTTGCTCTCAACGACGGAATCACTGACAAAGGAATGCATTACCTCATCCGTGCTAGGAGCAATTACCGTCTCAGCTGCTTCTTCATCAACCTCCTCAGTGGAATCCATCCCGTAAATCGCAGCTTCAAGTGTATCCGACTCTGCTGTGAATAAGGGGGGTTCACCGTAACCTTCATCATCGTTAAACTCGTCATCCAATATGAACCCAAGTGACGAATTTAAGCTCCCAATGGCCAACTCAGTCGATCGAGCAGAGTAATCACTCGATCGATCACTTTCCTCCCGCATCTCACTCGATCGAGTAATAAAATCACTCGATCGAGCACTTCCCTCATGCATGTCACTCGATCGATAAGAAATATTACTCGATCGAGGACTTTCTTCCTGCACAGCGCTGATATCCTTGCATGCACTCTGGAAATACGATAGAAAGTCGTCATCCGAAATATAGAAATCATTTTCGGCATTGGGCAACGGGTTCTTCATGGGAGAAACCGCTCTTGGTCGAGCACACCTCTTTTGGTTGCCGAGCAACCAACCCAGTGTTAAGAGCAATTTGCATCGCAATTCAGCAATTTTGGTGACTTGAGCACCCATATGTCTACCAAATTCGAACTAAGGATCTCGGCTCCGCGATTTCTTTTTTCCGTATATCACGAGGATCTTGTTGCGGTGGCCATTGATGGGGTGGATGTGGCGGCACAACTACGGTGCATTGTGCTTAGCGGGACCACATCCCCAAGACTTCTTCCTTTCCCAACTAGCGGTGGCTCAGCTTGGGCTTCAAAGCGATCAATTAGTCGGGAGACAGATGTCATCTTGGCAAGAGGGATCGAAGGTACTCAAGCCTTCCCTTCGATAATCTCCCTCGTGCTTTGTCTAATAAAACCCGTAGGCCTATCAAAACAAAGACTAAAGAAAGAGATAAGAAAGACCTCAAGGTACTTAGTCTTCCCTTGAGGCGAAAGGACAAACAAAATAAAACAGGTAAAAAGCGTCGCCTCCCAAGAACGGCGCCAAAATTTGATCTTTGTCGTTTCTACACCAAAAATAAAATACCTAGATTACTGCTAATGAAGTCGGCAAGTAGGGTCGATCTCCACGGGAGGCTAAGTTGCTATCTATCTGTTTAACTCGGCCTGTCGGTGTCACGAGAAATGGGGGTTTTGAATTGATTGTGTTAACTAAACTAAAGACTAAAGCAAGGGAAATAAAAAGGAGAAATTAACAGAAGAAAAGGGAGTATGCTAGGAGTCGGTCTACCGTGGCAACTATCAAATCTTATACTATTGGGAATACTGAGGCGATTAAACTATTGATAAGAAGAGCTATGGTCGTCACCTTTCGGTCCTTAAACCACCCTAGAGCGTAAACAGCTTAACTTTTGCCCTCACTGCAATACCCTATTGTAATTAAGCAAGCCTTCCCTTCCAATCTTTCGATCTAGGTCGGGGTTAACTAAATTTATGGTCTCCTGCATGCATTCATTCGACCGGATAACAATTAAATTGCCTAATACAATTCCTATCGCAAGTCTAACCTATTCAAGTCAGTTAAAACATCGCTACCACGGTTTCCCTAATCCTAACATACTAGGGGAATTAGCTACGCATGATAAAATAAACAAGAACAAGAATTAAGAGAGAATTAAACATTAAATTAAGGAAGAAAAGGGAAGAAATGTTACTGAAATAATGATCCGGAATAAAAAGCAAAGTAACAGTGTATCGTTCCAAGAGAAAAGAGAGAGTCAGAGTGTCTCCCGATAAAAAGAGATATCTTAACTGACGACCTAACTCCTATTTATAAGAAATTAGGAGTTTAATTAAACCTAATGACGGAAAATAACTAAAAAGCCCAGCCCGTCAGCAAAATCCACTCGATCGAGTAACTAAATCACTCGATCGAGCAAAGGCATAAAAGGAACTGGTCGATCGAAAGAAAACATAGTCGATCGAGTACTTATTTATCCTAAACCACTCGATCGAGAAGAAGTGGCTCTCGATCGAGCAAATGGGCTCTCGATCGAATAGAAACAGTTCTCGATCGAGCACTTCTCAGCGCGTAATTCCTGCTTCGCGCACTGAACTTCAAGCGGCTGCCATTTCTTCGTTACTTGGGCAAATAGGGCGTGGTTGGTGGCGTTGGAAAGCTAAGAGGATAAGATTTCACCTCCAACTGGAATCACCTTAATAGCTGTCGTAGAACTCGAGATATGGCTCTTACAAGAAGGAACTAGCAAATTGAAGCACTCTCTTGGCTCGCCTAACTTCCTTACTCCAATGCGCATCTCAAAATAGCACTTTCCAAGCTCCGACTCAACTCATCTCCTAAATGCATGCGTAGGGACATGTTTTAGGCTTGAATCTACTACTTATTGGTCCATTCCTGCAATTAAGACAAAATACACCAAAGTAGCACATTCGGGGCATTTCGTAGCATAAAACCACGATAAAAGCATAGAAATACGTGCATAAAATAGGCTAAAAAGACTATATAAAATGCACGTATCACCTTCCTATCTCCTTGAGCCGGATGGTGGGTTTCCGAAAGACGGGACTTTCGCATTCGCCGATATTAATATTCGGCCCGACTACTTCTAACCCTCGGTCTTTCCCCCTCCCGCTTCTCAAGGGGATGGGCATGACGCGCATTGGTTTGGAGGATCCCCCTCCATTTTTGGTAACCCCGAGGTTGGGGGTAGTTCGTGAGCGGGCACGAAGGTCTTCATTGACACCACCGCGGGTATGGAGCACTTCTCCGCGCCTATAAACACCGATGACTTTTTTCGGGGGACGGAGTTCGGCATCGGGGAAGAAGATGATGATGAGGAGGACGATGAGTCTTACGAGGCACTTTTGCTCCCATAAATCCAAAGCCAAGTATGATCTCCTTCAATCCAAACTTCTCATTCATGTTCAAATTTATGTATGCATTTAGTTAGTTGTATAATATGTAGGATAATTCATCATTTAGTTGCATTCATGTAGAATTGCATTAGATTTCAATTTTGTATAAATTGTCAAATATAGGATTGCATCCATGTAGACTAACTTGCATCACATTTCAATTTTTGCATTTAGTTAAATCATGCATTGCATCCCTTTCAAAAATACAAAAAAATTGAAAAAATTGAAAACCTCACAAAAACATACTTTTAATTTCTGAATCTCCATACACTATGTATATAGATAAGTATGGGGAGAAGATCCTATAAATTTAAAAATACAAAAAAACATGTCTTTTATTTAATAAAAAAATCAACAAAAAAACCAAAAAATATGTTGCTTTTCCTTTCCTAAATATGCCTCATACCCACACCTCCTCCGTCGCCGGACATTGTATATATCAAGTGTACGGAGGAGGCCCAAAAAAAAAAAATACAAAAACATGTCATTTACTTTCGAAAAAAACCAAAATACCAAAAACAAATTTTTGATTTTGAAAAATAACAAAATACAAAAATATGTTATTTATTTCTCCTACTCACTCCCTATGCTTTGTTCTACTGAGGACAATGTCACTTTAAATGTGAGGAGGGAAATATACACTTTGTGAATATTGTTTATATTTGTACATATACATATACTTGTAAATTCAAGAGAATTTCAAAAAATGACCAAAAAAAATTCAAAAATTCAAAAATTCAAAAAATATTGCATTGTATATATATATGTTTGGCAAACCTTTGTCATATGCATAACCAATTGAGGCAAAAAGGAGCTAGAAGACCGCTTGGTAAACTCGTTCTAATCTCTTACTCATTTACCGTTCTTTCTTTATATATCTTGCATATTTGAAGGAAGATGAGAATTTTTGTGCCTTGGATGTTCCTTCTAGGAACTTTTGTATTGTTGTGTTGGTTTTGATGTGCTGATAGGTTTAGTCAACTTGTTGCATGTTTACCTTATGTTCATTTCCATTTCTCGTATGCATTTGTTCACATGTATATATGTGTTGTGTTTTCTTCTTACTACATTGAGTTTGTATGTAAACTTTCGAACAAAATGTGGTCTAGGGAGGGAGTATGATGCCCCTATGATTAAACCGTCTTGGCCGTGTCTTTCCCCTTTTTGGTAGCTTGCACCCACTGACCTCCTCGTTAGGGTATTTGCTTGAAAATACCTGGGAAATGAGGCTAGACCGGAAAGTTTTGACCACCATGTGAGACCAAGACCGTAGTCTAGGACTAGATTTCGACATAGCTACTTTCATGTGAGGGTTTAGAGCCTCCTTGGGACCGGTAAATCCATGCCCGGTCTTCCTTAGGTGTGAGTAGGCTCCTTGCGTGACATGTTACATCACGACGCATAAGCATGACGTCCTTTCCTTTTAGACCACGAGATGTTCATTTATGTGCATATTTTGAAACAATTAGTTGCATTTCATTTTCGAGCCTCACATTACCAAATAAGCCTAATGTTTCGACCCTTTAGACTAGGTCCTATTTTGCTAACCCCTTTTGAGCTTGAACCTCTCATTTGGCACCAACAAAACTAACTACATACCATAAATAACCTTCCCTTATCAAGAAAGTTGCTTACATGTTAGTTGTATGAAAGAGGGGATTTGAGTCTTAGTTGATGATTTGAGTCGGAACAATAGCCTTTATTTGGTTGGTTTGAATAAAGAGATTTTGAAAAAGAAAATATAAAAGAAGAAAAATGTAAGGAAAAAGAAAAAAAAATTGCTTATACGTTGTTTAATGAGAAAAAGTCAAGCAACACTCCTTTCATCAATGGAGTAGAAAAAGGCGTTGTAAGAATAAAGGGGTCGGGTTTACACAGTTTTTGCTTGATTTTGGCAAGCTATTATCTTGTTAGGGTGTAGACGTTACTCATTGGTTGCAATAAGGTGATAATTTTCGTGTTTTTCCAAAGTGAGTCGGGTTTGCACAATGTTTGCATAAATTCGTGAAACCAATTTTTGTTAGGGTGTAGACGTTGCTCATTTGTTGTAAAAAAGTGGAAGAAATGGAATTTTGGCAACTTGTTGATATGTACCTCCACATTTTTCCAAAATGGTGCTTGCACCAACCCCGTTTCGTCCCGTCACCTAGCCCCGTTACAACCCTTGTTTCTCTTTTTGCATATTTTCCTTTTTTGCATCTCATGAATGGTCTTGTAGGAGAGGATTCCATGTTAGATTGCGGGCATGTCTCACGAGTCGAGTAGTTGAGTGATTTTGGATACTTTTTGGCACAAAAATCACCCGTTCTAAAAAGAAAATGAGAGACTAGTGAAAACCGTGAGGAAGTCGGTAGTCTAGGTGCCCTTAGACATGGGTCAATTTGGTCGAATCTTGTGTGGTTGAGTCAATCTTGAAGGTTAGGCTTTGTTTCCCCCTTTCCCGCCTTTGAATTTGTTTCCTAGGCATTTGGTTATCATTTTGAGGTTGATTGAGCCACCACTAAGGCATTGACACCCGCCAAGACTATGAGACGGTATCTCCCCACCAAAACCTTTAATTGTTCAAAGTAAAATGGCCGCTTAGATGAGGAAAGCAGTTTGGCTTTTTTGTAGATGCATCCATTGTTTGTGTTGTGCTTCATGTTAGGATGTATCCAATTTTCCGCAAGCTCCCACCTACCTTGCATCAGAATGCATACCTCATTGTGTTCCGGTGTGAGTTGAAGGGACGGAGGAGGCCCATTAATTGCCTACCATCGGATATTAATAGTGTAGATGAGTATACAATTGACTAAGGGTCGTGTTTTTGCTCACTTGCTTACTCGGGGACGAGTAATGTTTAAGTGTGGGGAGGTTGATGTGCGACTAATTTCGACCGTTTCCCCACTTTATTCTCATGCATTTTGACCCCTTTCAGCACGGTTTTAAACCCGACTCGCTTGAATTTTGCCCATTTATTCCTTGTGATCATATACTATGAATTCCCGTGAGATTTGCAGGGAATAGGCCTAAGAGAAGGCAAGACGGAAGAAGGAGCAAGCGCGGGATTTAGACCATGTTAGCTGGAGAAGAAAAAGAAGGGAAAATGCTGAGCAGATGTCTCTGCCGGCAGCCGGTCCATCGGCAGGGATATCCCTCCCATCTACAGAGGTGAAGGAAACGCTGAGAGAATGTTCTCTGCCGGCAAGCCGGCCCACCGGTAGGGAGCACCACCAACACTTAGCCAAATTTTATAGAAGATTTTGGAGCAAGAAATTCGAGTGCACGCTGTCGGGAGGGGGGCCGGCAGCCGGTCAATCGGCACGCACTACCTTTTGCTGAAGAAATGAAGAAGAAAGTCAAGAAGGAGGACTCTCTGTCGGCAGGCCGGCAGCCGGTCCACCGGTAGAGAGATTCCCAACTTAGATTTTGACCCAGTTTTGAAGAGGACGCTTGTAACACCACCCATACTCCAAGTGCCTTACCAGGACCACTTAAGGCATAGAAGTGCTACCATCTCGGTTACCCGAGGCAATGATAATCATCAGACAATAAAGAAACATATTTAAATAGTAAATAACGTTTAATGTGATTACATGCCAAAAACCAAAACTGATAAAGAGATACAAGTTCTCCAAAACTGTCTACTATCAAAAGACTATAAAACTATCGACACTGCCGGAAGACTTCTAAATCGCATCATGGTGACTCCTCCCAGTTATCCCATACGCATCAGCTCATACCTGCTCAATAACTGCTCACCACCCCCGAATGGATCACCACAGTTTTTAAAACATTTAAACGGGGTCAGTACTAATTACACAATTCAAATCACAGTAAAACATTTGCCAAACAGCTCAATCGTCACATCAAACCCCAGTCTCCATAATCAATCTCCACACAACCGACTACACAATAAAGTGTGTAGTCCGCTGAGTACCCATCGCAATGGTACTCCACACCGTCGATGGGGACCGCAGCCGTTCCCACCTAAGCCCGCTCATCTCATCCGAGCGATAAACCCAAGTTCCTAAATGTGCACATCCCTTATGTGGCGGGTTCCACAGAAGGCGAATAATGGGCGTGAAGCCACTCCGCAAGTGACTCCACTCGGCCCAGGGACGCACCCCCAGAAGAACAGAGACGGATATCAATCAACCACAACTACTATCAACAATCAAAACCAACAACCGTCATAATACTCGTATGATAATATTCAACAATCACAAAGCACAACCAACACATCATGTGACTAATACTGAGTAGGGAAACCCTACCTGAAATAAGCCATCACCAAGATCGTCACAATCAGCTAATCATAATCATTCTTCAACGAAATCACCTCCTATAGACACACAATCATACAATCACAATCTACAACAACAATACTCCTCAAAACCCCCAAATTACCCAATTAGGGTTTAAACAACTTTAATAAAATACTATAAAATCGGTACGTAGATCTTACCCTCGACGCAAGGAACACAAGGATGTAAAGAACGATAGATTCCGACCTCCCAAGCTCCGGGATTTGTCAATAATGCGAACGATGCTAAGAACGTAGTTCGAAATCTCTTTTGAAGTAATTAGGTTTGATAAAGTGTATTATGAAAGTGACGGAAAGGTTTATATATTAATTCGCATTATTAACAAAACCCGACAAAACATTACCCGTAAACCGAGCCACTCGATCGAGTGCCCAACATACTCGATCGAGTGCCCCCTACTCGATCGAGTACCAAGGCTACTCGATCGAGTACCCTACAGACAGAAACTATTTTAAAAACCCAAAACACCCTTACTCGACAGAGTAAGGCCCACTCGATAGAGTACCCAGAGACTCATAAAACCGTATTATTACAATCTTCCCTCCTTAAAAAGAACTTCGTCCCCGAAGTTCAACCCATACTCAAAACAAAGACACAAACTCGACCAAGACACAACAACATAGCTAAGAACTCAAACGAAAACCCAACCTATAAAACATGAACTCTCAACACCAACGCCACCAACTACGTCTACCTCCACAACATGACTCACGATATCGTATCCACCATATTATAGCCTCTCTCGACACTAACTCCATACACTAGCAACTACCATCCACAAACGCTGCTAGCTCCGTTTCACTAACCTATTATCTACCAGCAAATCCCAAACCAAGACACCCGTAAACATCAAACGGAATGTTACATTCTACCACCCTTAAAAGGAACTTCGTCCTCGAAGTTTACTCACACTCATAACATCATCATCCAACTGTCAGCATTATAGAACTCATAAACATCATCATTCGACTGTCGACACCATCGAAATATTCTCACACTCCTACGCTTCACACTACTACAAGCACGGCCATGCCCTTTTAACAAAATCAATCACAACAAAGATCCATCCTTTATGCTACACCAACACTCTACTTCCAAATATACTACTACATGCACAACCCTCAAACGCTCTTTGCCGCATCCTACTCCTCTTAAAACACATGTTACGTCCTCTTAACTCACTAATACTAGATCCTTAGCTATATCCTCTCATTATCTTCATCACTACCACATGTCAAAGATAACTTCCTATACCCTCACACCTATAATCATTCCTATTTTCAAAGCTCTCTTACTTAAACAGTTCTCATACCTCAACTCATTCTGCACTCCATCTAACCAATACCACAAAATCCTGATCATAATAAACACTCTAACTCTTCCACATTATCGCAACACGACATAGCTCTCTATATAAACTATATAAAACTCTTATCGCCAAAAGCATAACTCATGATCCACACTTGTTACGTACACTCACACCAGATCCTCAAGTTCCTTTCTTTCATTACCGCAAAACTCATACATAACTTAACATGACACTAATTACCCAACACCCTACACTCACTGTCTCAACAAAGGATTATGAACCACCTGCATATATCAGATCATTACCACACATGTTCTACGAATCACTTGCCATTACCTTGTTTACCAAAGCCTCATCTAGAACAAGATCAAAATTATCAGAATAACCTCTCACAATGTGTCCCATCAACAGAATATCACTATACCATGACAACAACGAAAACATATACAACTCTCTTTCATATCATACTCTTCCCTCATTCCCAAACTTAAACTGGTAAAGAAAACATCAATAAACAAAAAAACTGTCTGTATGTCTAACCGAAACTCACAAGAAACAACAGCAACAAAACAACAATCTGTGCATAACTGGTATGTACTTTCGAAACTCAAATCGTAATCACCCTGTATACTCCACCACAACCAGTGACGGCATCGCAACACCGCCACCAACAGCCGCACCGCAGCGCGAAAATGCCCGCATCACAACACGAAGTACCGTGCCCGGATCACCACCCGAGGCACAACAACCACATCTATAAACATCACACCCACATATAATTCTCATAAGCACTGACTCAGTACAACTTCCCGGACAATAAAACTTACTCAAAACCGCTTTTCTAGATCACAACGCATCATATTATATGGAATAAACAGATAAGCACCTCATGAACATCATCCCTACCATTTCACAGAATACACATAAAATTATAACTAGTCATGCCAGATCAATCAAATTATTACCTTTTTGAATATCTTTCAATTAGATTAGCGTACCCAACATGCATTACAGAACATTCAAATAACGAATTTATAATAATCACACCATACCACTTCTTGTGAGGTCCGAACCTCACACAAACATCTATATATATATATATCACAGACCCGTAATCACATCCAACCAGTCAATCCTGATCACATAAGTTACCACCTGATAAAAGTTACCTCTCATCCGAGCTTAACTCGTATACTCCTCATAACATATTCTCCCATTCGCATATCCATCACCTCCTGCCAAATGTAACCATACCACTAATACTCAACTACTAACAACCGCCTCATATAACTACATCTTATACTCTCTCACAACCATACATATCAATCTGGTCTCTACAAAATCAACCTCTTTAGAATTGCAACCTTTCTAATATACCATCACCCTTAACCACTAGTCACAAACCATAACACTACCACTGTCCGGACATCAAACCTCTTACCTAAACATCACGATTTCTTTCCTATCTTTGGTTAACATCCCAAATAATGAACATCAAATCCATCAACAAAATTACCTTAACATTCTTCCCAATACTATTCTTAATTGTATCGTCACCCGACTCACCACCAAGATCTCATATTGTGCAAATTCTTTACCTAACTTTTACTTTACTTAATTCCTCGAAACTCATGATTCTCATGTCGTCCTGGAACTCCTACATAACTGTTAACTCAAATCTTCATGATAACATCATACATCTCGACGATTCCTTACTTCTATATCACATAACCCCGGTCAACATTTTCCTAGTTTTACTCCCCTCATTCTTTTTTTTTTCTTTTTTTTTTACACTCGACAAAAACAATTAACCATTCAACTCCTTATTACTTCTACCTAACTCTTTAGTGCCCCGGTTACCTTCTCATTGCTCCAAAACTCACATTTCATTATTTCATATCGATATCATCTAACTCTTTCTTACCATAGACATTCTCTTATTATGCGATCACTCACCCTTGCCACTAATCCATCCATAGAATCAACGTTTACTTGTTCAAACAATTGCATCTCCCTTTTTACATCTCTAAAAATCAAAATTCATTTTATACCGTTAATTTCCCAAGGAAATCACACGTTAGTTTCACCTCTTGATAACACAAATTCCCAAACTCAATCACTATCTGCAAATCCACGTCGCGACATGTCTCCATTAAGTTCACTATATACCACTCTTCTCAATCCCTCTAAAACGACCTTTTATTATATATATTCTTAACCAACACAATTCCTAACCATCTCCCTCCATAATTCTTAACACATTTCAAGTTGCTACTATCCACATTCTTCCTTTCAATCTATTCATTCTCACGTACCTTAGACTCACTTCCTCCATTGCCTATATTTACTTACTTTTACATTACTCAACACACAACCATATCACTCACCTTATCCCACAACACATGCTCCATGCCTCAATAAGCCATACTGATCTTCCTTTTTCTTTTTCCACTATCTATCGCAACCACATATAACTCATGTCCTCCCACCGAATTCATACTCACCACAGGTGTCACTCACTACACCATAAGATTGGGTAACTTACGCATCAAGACCAACATACATGTAAAACAATGCATAAAGAAGCAAAACAACACCTTTGAATTAAACATAATATGCAACGAAGTCAAAAGATAAACATATGACCCAAAATAGGGGTCACTAGATCGAGTAGGTGAAAGTCAGAGGCACGTATAAAAAAATTACCAGGGCTACTCGATCAAGTAAGGGGTACTCGATCGAGTACCAAGGTGCACTCGATCGAGTGTGGGCCACTCGATCGAGTACCCTACGCATTTCTCAGCACTGTTCAGTTTTCGTAAAACGGTCATAACTCACTCGTTTCTTGGTTGTTTTGGGCGTGTGACCTATCGTTAGAATCGTAAAAGAACAAGCTATCACCTCCAATTGGAAGCACACCAAAATAATTTATACATCTCAAGTTATAACAGTTTAAAGACAACCTCTCTATAATCGAAAAACACAACTACTTGATTTTGCTTCCAAACAACTTAAACGACAACAAGGTAAACAAGAACAACCCAATATCATAAAACCAGTAGTCCCAATCACATGTTACTATTTTCGAAAGGAAAGCAACAACATTCATCATGCACATAATTTATTTAACTTGCCAATCATGATTTACCCACATGCTTTTATTCTATCACTTTTCGTAAACAAAATCACAAATACATGACATCAAGTCCCCTATTTACATGTTACTAGCATAACAACATTATAAAATAACTTCCATTATATAACATGCTTAATCATAAATCATATTATCATGCAACAATTATTCATCTTTTTCCACCAATTATTCATAGTCTTACTCAAATTTTCAGCTATATAAATTCGTACAACACTACCAACAACATATATATATACATAACTCTATGTATAACTCAAAACAAACCAACTTTCTTTCCATATTTATATAATGCCATATTGTAAAACAACTATCATGCTTTCAATCAATAATGTATAAAATCACTTCATTATCATCTTTCTCTACACATTCCCCATTCTCCACATGCATACATCCATCGATTCATACAACACTTTGCTACAAAGATACACAATTCACAAGATAAACACATAGCGATCCCGACTCATATCCCATGGTGACCGGTTCAAAATTGTAGGGCGAGTTCGCGACTTTAGGACGTCTCCCAAGCCTTTGCATTAGCCCCTACAACTTCTACCCCGGGTTCATTTTAATTGACTCCCTATGTTCATTAGATTCATTGGTTACAGGTTTCAGGATCGTCGCTCTGATACCATTTTGTAACACCCTCATACTCCAAGTGCCTTACCAGGACCACTTAAAGCATGGAAGTGCTACCATCTCGGTTACCTGAGACAATGATAATCATCAAACAATAAAGAAACATATTTAAATACTTCCTCCATTCCAATGGGTTCTATACATTTTCCTTTTTTGGTCTTTCCATTCAATTCCATACCTTCCTAATTTGGTTCACTTTTTTACATGTTAAAAGACTATCCTAACCCCAACTTATTTGGAGGCAAAGTTGGAGCCAAATTAGTGGGGCAGCAAAATTGAAGTAATAAAGTAAGTTGTGTAAGGGTAGATAAGTAATTACATATCCCAACCCCACTCACCTAAATACTTGTGCAAAAAGCAAATGTATAGAACCCATTGGAATGGAGGAAGTAGTAAATAACGTTTAATGTGATTACATGCCAAAAACCAAAACTGATAAAGAGATACAAGTTCTCCAAAACTGTCTACTATCAAAAGACTATAAAACTATCAGACACAGCGGAAGACTTCTAAACTGCATCGTGGTGACTCCTCCCAGTTATCCCATACGCATCAGCTCATACCTGCTCAATAACTACTCACCACCTCCGAATGGATCACCACAGTTTTTAAAACATTTAAACGGGGTCAGTACTAATTACACAATTCAAATCACAAGAAACATTTGCCAAATGACTCAATCGTCACATCAAACCCCAGTCTCCATAATCAATCTCCACACAATTGACTACACACTAAAGTGTGTAGTCCCGCCAGTACCCATCGCAAACAGTACTCACACCGATGGGGGACCGCAGCCGTTCCCACCTAAGCCCCGCTCATCTCATCCGAGCGATAAACCCAAATCCATTAATGTGCACATCCCTTCTGTGGCGGGTTCCACAGAAGGCGAATAATGGGCGTGAAGCCACTCCCGCAAGTGACTCCACTCAGCCAGGGACGCACCCCGAAGAACACAGACAGATACAATCAACCACAACTACTATCAACAATCAAAACCAACAACCGTCATAATACTCGTATGATAATATTCAACAATCACAAAGCACAACCAACACATCATGTGACTAATACTGAGTAGGGAAACCCTACCTGAAATAAGCCATCACCAAGATCGTCACAATCAGCTAATCATAATCATTCTTCAACGAAATCACCTCCTATAGACACACAATCATACAATCACTATCTACAACAACAATACTCCTCAAAACCCCCAAATTACCCAATTAGGGTTTAAACAACTTTAATAAAATACTATAAAATCGGTACGTAGATCTTACCCTCGACGCAAGGAACACAAGGATGTAAAGAACGATAGATTCCGACCTCCCAAGCTCCGGGATTTGTCAATAATGCGAACGATGCGAAGAACGTAGTTCGAAATCTCTTTTGAAGTAATTAGGTTTGATAAAGTGTATTATGAAAGTGACGGAAAGGTTTATATATTAATTCGCATTATTAACAAAACCCGACAAAACATTACCCGTAAACCGAGCCACTCGATCGAGTGCCCAACATACTCGATCGAGTGCCCCCTACTCGATCGAGTACCAAGGCTACTCGATCGAGTACCCTACAGACAGAAACTATTTTAAAAACCCAAAACACTCTTACTCGACAGAGTAAGGCCCACTTGATAGAGTACCCAGAGACTCATAAAACCGTAGTATTACAACGCTGTCGGCAAGGGAGGCCGGCAACCAGTGTGCCGGCACAGGACAACAGTCGACTATTTGGGCTTCTTTTCCTTCTTTTGTGTGTAATTAAAAGGGGTACTATAAATACCCTTCCCCTAATCATTGTAGACACAATACCCTAGATAGAAAATTTGATCTTAGTTTATGCAACCTTATTTAATCCAAGTCTTAATCTTTCCTTAATCAAATATTAATTACTTCGAAGATTAGCTTAAAATTAGTTATTATCAATTGTTTACATTTGGTATTGGGGTTGTATTTGAAGATTGGAGAAGATTTTCTCTTCCATTAATCCAATATTGCAACTTTGTCTTAGAATTGGTATAATATCTCTTCTAGTTTGTTTATCTTTCAATTGTTTACATATTCAAGTTTATTTAGTTAATCCATCTTTGCAATATGTTTTCTCTTGTTTATTACATGTCAAAGTCTTCATCTTTTGTGTTTGTTATCATAACCATGTGTGAGTAGTGTCTTACTAGGATGTAGGGGAATCCCTTGTAGTGATAAGGAGAAGCCTTTGGCATGGATTAATGGTGATTGTTGGGTTGTTTTTATTTGCTACTTGTTATTCACTTAAGGTGTTTGTAGAATTGTCCAAATGAGTAATTTGAGTTAATTCTTCTGGCAATCTATCTACTATTTGAGTGAGTAACTTGAGTAGTAACTAGGATTTGATAACAAGTTTTGAGTTAGATTAATCGAATGAGTAAGTTGATTAATCTTGGCTTAAGTGTAAAATTCATATCGAAAGGTTAGAATCTACATGTTGTGGCGACCCATATAACCATTAGTCCCTGTCTTAGCCCCTTCTCCATACTACTTGGGTGAACCCGACTGTCCTAGTCTCTTTAATCTTCGTCTTAATCATTTTTAATAATTGTTTAGTTTTTACTTGCTTTAGTTTGTATTATAGCCATCAGTATAGAACTCAAACCACCTCCCTTCAATTCGAACTAAACTAGTTATTAACAAGTGAACCTAGAGCCATAATTTACGTCCTTTGGGTTCGACCCTTTTGCATATTACAACGAGTAATCGTTCACTTGCGAGAAGAGTAAATATAAAACTCACATCAATAGCTAAAACTTTGGAGGTAGTAAATGATCATTTTTTTTTGGCCCAAGATGATGGGGGATGTAACGAAGATTGTGGGTAAATGCGTGAGTTGTCGTATGGCCAAAAGCGCATTCCAGCCAGGTTTGTACTCGCCGTTACGAGTTCCTATTTGCCCTTGGGATGATGTTTCGGTGGATTTTATCGTGGCTCTTCCTCGTTCTCAAAGAGGAAAGGACGCGATAGTGGTAGTCGTGGATAGGTTCTCGAAGATGGCCCATTTTATCGCTTGTCACAAAACCGATGACGCAAGTAATGTGGTCATGTGGCAGACTTATTTTATCGAGAGGTTATTCGTTTGCACGGGATATCCAAAACAATTGTATCGGACCGGGATTCCAAATTTCTGAGCTATTTTTGGAATACTCTATGGCGAAAGGTAGGGACTAAGCTTCTCTTTAGCACCTCACATCACCCTCAAACGGATGGACAGACGGAGGTTACCAACCAGACGTTTGGAGTACTGCTACGTGGACTGGTTAACCGAACCCAGAAGGACTGGGATGTTAAGCTCGTCCATGCCGAATTCGCCTACAACCGGTCACCTGCATCAGCCACGGGACACTCGCCTTTTGAGGTTCTATATGGAGTTTACCCTTATTTGCCTTTGGATTTGGTTCTGTTACCCAAGGACGAGTTGGTTCATAAAGGACGCTGAGCCTAAGCTAAAGTTCATGATGAAATTGCATCAACAAGTCTGTGACCGTATCGAAACTGCTAATGCAACTTATCAACGTAAGTCTAATAAGCATCGAAGGGCTCGAGTGTTTTAAGAGGGCGATTTGGTTTGGTTCAATTTAAGGAACGGTTCCCAAGCAAGCGAAAGAATAAGCTCATGCCTCGAGCCGAGGGGCCTTACAAGGTGGTAAAACGCCTCAACGACAATGCTTATAAGATAGAGCTTCCCGGCAATATGGCGTACGTGCTACCTTCAATATCGGTGATTTGTCACCATATCTTGAGGATGACGGACTCACTGAATTGAGGTCAATTCCTCTGGGGGGATGATGCGGCCATCGATGAGCTTGATCATAGTTCGTTGGCTACCAGCGTTAGAGCATACGATCGTTTGGGATACTTGGGTTTGAGGGCTCGTTATGTGTGTATGCTAACTTGGAATTGGTCCGTTTAATTTAGCAAAAAACACACTGACACTTTTATTAGCTAATAAAGGGATGGAGGGAATTCTTATCTTGTTTAGTTGTAGCTTTATTTTCCAATTTATGTTGGCCTTAAATTATGGCAATTAGTAGCTTTAATTAGCTCGTTTATGGCAGCCTTGCAAGAGGCTTTTCGTTTGTCTGTAAGGCTATTTATAAGCCAGTATTTTGGAATGAAACGCACTCAAGTTGTTTTCACAAAAATCCCAAAATTCAAGTTGCAATTGTCGAGTACAATTTTCAACTTCGATTCATCGCTTGAACGCATATTCTAGCGTTGTTTCTTGAGTTTCGAGTCAATAGGTCTTGACTTCATCTCGCGTTTGTCGAGCTATAGGTCTAGCTTGCCAAAATTCTATCCTTTCGTGTCTTCCGCTGTTAATTCGTATCAACGGCTTAAAGCATGATTGATCGTGCCTGGCCAGGACCCGACCCTATACTATTGGGCCATTTGCCTACTTTAGTTCTGCAGCAGGAGCTGAGACAGAGGTCAGCAACAATCCTGACTTAGCTACCACACCAACTCCACCAGCCA
Source organism: Silene latifolia (assembly GCF_048544455.1). Taxonomy (NCBI): domain Eukaryota; kingdom Viridiplantae; phylum Streptophyta; class Magnoliopsida; order Caryophyllales; family Caryophyllaceae; genus Silene; species Silene latifolia. The sequence continues at coordinate 21,834,538 of NC_133530.1, read as the reverse complement.
TGAAGAGGTTCACCGGGTCCAGTGTGGGGGTGCCCAAATGGCCCCGTAATCAAGCTTAGTTCAGTCTGATAATCAAGTCCAGGTCCAGACATCAGTTCATTTTAAATCAGCATCAATCCAGTCACAAGTCAAGTGGATTTGGTTAGGAGAAAGGTCACTATAAGATTACCATTTTTGTTCAGACAAGGCTCTAAAGCAAGCCAACTAGAGTGAGCATTATTCCAGCAACAATCCGGATGAAACAAATCCTCTTTAAGACTCTAGGCAGTTGCTGCAACCTCTCACAAAGCAACTTCAAGCCTTCACCAAGCAAAGACAAAGGCAGTTGACTGACAGACCACTTTTTCTGCAATTCACTTGTTATTTACCTAGCTTTTTCAGTTTTACCCCCTTGCGAGTCCCACATTGTAAGATATTTGTCCTTAGCTTTATGTACTAGTTTAATCGTCGTCATAGGATTTAAATGTAACCAAGCACAACTCCCAACAATCTCTATATAAGGAGCATTGCCTGCAATGGAAAATTCAGACTGCTTTTGAACCAAAAACTCAGAGTTATTTTACTCTGAATTAAATCTTCACAACTTGTGCTTAGCTTAGTTGTAAGTCAATCTTAATTCTAATCTGTGCTTTGCTATGATTAGAGATTGAGGACCTATGACAATTGATTTAAACTTGTGCATTGCTATGGTTGAATTTAATTGTTGTCTGAGTTTAAATCTGAGAATTCATGTGCTTTATTGTGGATTTTCCTATTTAAATTCTCAAAGTTATTTGCTTAGATTATCCTATGATCTTTTGTAGAAATTTAAGTGAGTGATTATATCCCAAGATCCCAAAAACAAATCATCAGTTCATATCTCATCAGAAACTCTGTCAGAGTTTAGGTTGCTGTTCAACTTGAATAAATTATTAAATATAGTTAGAGAGCAAAATAAATCTCCAAATTTTTATCAATTGAAGTTCATATAATCATAGTATTTATCACCAAATTTTATGAATTTAAAAAATCATTTGCTATTTTTCTTCCCCTCTACAAGAGCACTGCATTACAGTAGTTCTATCTGATTTGCTTCATTTTCTCTTAAACCCCATGGTTTACATTCCAAGTTCTTTTGGACTTAAAATTTCAGCTCATTTTAGTTAAGCACCGCTTTATTCAATTCAGTATCACACAACTTGGCTCTCATACGGAGCACCACTTAAAAATTCACACCCATAAGGAAAGGAGAGACCATTTGATAAGCTCATTGTTTGGCCAATCTGAAACAGTTGGCAATAACTTATTGGTTTATAAAGTTTTAAATCTCAGCTAACTCTCGATACTCACATAAGAAACATATCACGGGTCAAAGCTATTGTTTACATAATCTCACGCACAAGTTTGTTTTTAACGCATTAAGCTCGAGAGTTCCTTCGATCCTTCTTCGTTTAACATAAGCATGGTTCAACAGTCCAAAAACCCTGCAACAGAGTAAAGTTCAGTAAAAAAGAGTAGATTTGATGCATACTACACCAGCATACAAAAATCTCACCACCAAGTTCTTTTACCCTCGGTACTAAATATTGTACAAAGCCATCACAATTATTCATAAATATTAACAGTCTCATACTGACACAGTTTCGGATGATTATTTGTCTATCCAGAGCATGCATGATAAAAGAACTTGCTTAGCATGAATTCTAAAAAACAGCCTTATATAATACTACCGATGCACCACATTTATAGCCATCAATAATCATGTTATCGGGAGAAATGAGGTGCAGAAGGCATTATAAGGCCGTTGTACAAAGGAGGTGGCATACTCCCTCCGTTCCAACTTCCAACCAATAGTTATCCTTGTTTGAAATAACAATTGAATGGGATGGAGGGAGTATACTGTTGTGATTTTCTCTTCTAGGAAAACAAGGGGGAAGGTAGATTGCAAACTACTCCATCCATAATATCAAGAATCTTGTCATAAGATCTGCAGCTATTCAATACTCAATAGTAAATCTTTTTGACGTACATGACAAAAAGAACACAAATTCTCATTTGTGACGGCGATATCCGTCACAAGCTTGTGACGGATACCGTCTCCTCTCACAAATGACCCATGAGAGGTGAGTGGGGAGAGGCGATATGTGGTAGTTTGTGTATTGGATTTTTGGACTACTATTTTGTCGCTTATACTACTCACTTTCTATCTAACAAATATTTTCACCACAAATTCTCATTATAGACGGACACTATCCGTCTATACGTATAGACGGATACCATTTTTCCTCACAAAATACCCATTTGCCATAAAGTGGGATGCACATGGGGTGTGCCCCACCTTGTCCCCCCTACCCATTTTATTAGATGTCTTTACCCGTCTGTACGCCCCACCCGTCTATACCAAGACCTATTGTATTTTCACATGGACTTCCTCTATTTGGCTTAAAAATTACTCCCTCTATCCCGGCCATTTGTTGTCTTTTTTCATTTTGGAGTGTCTGAGTCATTTATTGTCTTTTCTATTTTAAGAATTGATTTGATGAGTAATTTGATCATTCTCACTTAATTGATTCCACTTGTCATTTAGTAATTGATCCCTTCTCCTTTCCTTGGTCTTTGTGCCAAAACCAAAGGACAACAAATGACCGGGACAGAGGGAGTATATTTTACTGTATTCAATGTGCTAATTGTATTCAATGGATTAAATGTATTCAATGTGTATTTCCCTGGTGTATTTTCTAGTTACTCCAAACTTGGGTTTTAGAGCATGTACATTGAAGAGGATGGTTTGATCCTCTTATTTTCTCTCTTTCATTCTATATTTTTGACACATCACACTCTCTCTCATATACCCTACTTTCCACTATCTTCTTCCTCTTCCTCTATTTTTGCCCACATCAAAGAGGATGCTATCTTCCTCTCCTCTTTCACCTTTAAAGTAACTCCACTACAATTTTTATCTCTTATTTGGCACAAGGGCCAAGACATGAACATCCTCTAAAAATAGAGGAAGACATCCTCTTCCTCTTTAAAGAGGATCTAAGAAAGATGACTCACGTTGAAGAGGATATCCTCTTAGATGAGAGAGAGTGCTAAGAGGATGATCCATCCTCTTCAATGTGGATGCTCTTACTACTGTAAACACCAACACCAAAATTGCAGGCCCTTGTAAGAAAAGCTAAAGTGTACACAATAACAAGGCAAATTGATACACACATGAGACTTACCTTTTGTTGTTACCATGATTATTACCAGCAATCACATAAGCCTGAATCCACTGGTCAAGGCAGCTACAATAGAAATACACCGCATGGGAGGAGGACGACGACGCAACACATCAACCAGTCTTTTCGCTGATACGAAAGAACCATAATCTGCGTTTATATTCAGGACAGATGTATGGAAAGAACGAGCAAACCCCGTAGATGAAGTGCCTCCTCCGGACAACGTACTTAGAACAGCTGGTTTCGAAAACTTACTCTGGGGAGGAAGCATAGAAAAATAAAAGAACAACCTGAATTAGATTCCATCCCCGTGGTGTGCTTAGTGCTAAACTTGCCATACTAAGCACAAAAATACTAAATATGACGGTAAACATATTTATTTATTTTCTTTAAAAAAACCTAGCTTTCCATATTACCAACTTATCAAACAACCTATGATCGACTGCCGCTTGTGTGCCTTAAACCCCTTATTCTCAATACACCAGGAAATCTCTCTCTCTCTCTCTGACAAAAGCTTCTCAAACCCCATTGTAGGTTGTATCCTAATAAAATTAGGCCAACTCACAAAACAACCTGGCCAATTTTTCACTATTTTAAATTTGTCTCTTGAACCCAATCATACATATTAGCTGAGATTTTGAACCATGGTACATCTCATGGTGTTGCAACAAGAGACTATTTTTGAACATTTGGGAGCGTAAAACTCTCAAAATTTACACCTACCTTGTTTAGGAAAAAGAATAATAAAGTTTAGCATCAATGTTGTTACGAAAAAAACATCCAGAAAGGTAAATTTACACATAGACATGGAAACAAAACACGGCTGTTTCAAGTACGATACAGGTCAATAATAATATTAGCAAGTAAATATTGTGTATATATTTAGTCCCTTGTATTTAGGCAACAATATAGTAGTTTACTGTATTTAGGTAACTATAGATGTATACCTTTGCGTATATATATGATATCTCTCTAATCACCCTAATTAGGGGATTACCAAAATTTACATGGTATCAGTGTCTAGGTTAACGATCTAGCACATTCGTGTATCTTTTTCTCGCTTCGGCGCCGCCGTATCCTTCCAGACCTAGCCTCACGCCAAGATGGCCGGCAAGGATACGTCAACCCCACCTAAATCATCTCTTCACCCCGTCTACTCCGTGAACAATATTCAAAACAAAGTTCGGGTTTTAGACGGAATCAAAGTTTCTTACGCATCATGGGAGCATCTCTTTACCCTGCACGCGCGTGGTTACAAAGTTCTCGCTCACATCGATGGCACGGCACCGCCGGCAGCGACCGACCCCACCTTCGACGAATGGACCGAGATCGACTCCCACGTCCTGCAATGGATTTATGGTACGCTCTCCGATGATCTCCTCTCTCGCGTTCTTGAACCCGATACCACTGCTTGCAAAACGTGGCTTCGCGTTCAGAACATATTCTTGAATAACAAAGGAGCTCGGGCTGCTACCTTAGAGCATGAGTTCTCCAATCTCAAGCTTGCTTCGATGCCCTCTCTAGATGCGTATTGTCAACGTCTTCGCGAATTAGCAGGGCAATTGAAAGACGTTGACGCCGAGGTGACTGACAAGCGCCTCGTCCTCCAACTCGTTCGCGGCCTTCCCCCTGCATATGAGACCGTCGCGTCATATATCAATCAGACCTTGCCTGATTTTGAGACCGCCAGGAGCATGCTCGAATTAGAGCAACATAGAACTGCTAGCCGTGAAGAGTCCAATACGGCCTTGGTTGCTCCTACAACCGCTCCTCCTGAGCCCGCGTGGCCAGAGACGACTAACATCGTCTCCCCTCCTCACCAGCGTGTTAATAATAATAATAATAATACTAATAATAATTATCGAAACAACAATGGCAATCGACGCAATAACAAAGGTGGCCAAAACAATGGTGGTCGCCAGTTTAATCGCAGCAACAACGGCCAACCCTCTGCTGCACCATACTCACAGGCGTCGTGGAGTCCACCTCCACCGTGGGTTGCCCAGTGGGCTCCACCACCGTGCCCCTACCCCACCTACCCAGGGTGGTCTGCACCGTGGCCAACCTGGCCGCAAACACCAATGCGCCCTGCTTCAAATCGGAATAATTATCGTGCCCCTGTTTTCAATCGTGGCTCGAACCAAGGGTATGGTCAGGCTTACATGATGGGTGATGAATCTCAAATGATGTCAGAATTGGGTCAAGTTTTTAACACGATGAATATGAACCCGAATGATGGAAACTGGTTTATGGATACTGGCGCTTCATCTCATCTTACGTCCGACGCAGGTATGCTCCGTTCCCCATTCACTTCTAGCGCGATTAATAAAATTTATGTCGGTAATGGTTCTAGCATTCCAATTCTTGGTTCTGGCACATCTCACATACCGACCCAAACCCGTACCCTACACCTTCACCATGTCCTATATGCACCCCACATAATTAAAAATTTAATTTCGGTTCGACAATTTACTAAAGAAAATAATGTGTCTGTCGAATTTGATCCGTGTGGTTTTTCTGTGAATGATTTAATGAATGGGAAAACGATTTTGAGGAGCAACAGTGATGGCGAATTATATCCCGTGTCTTCTGGGTCTAGCAAGTCCACCTCCCAGCCCGAGTCTCTCAACCTCATCGCCTTCGCTCCTGATAAATGGCATCAACGCTTAGGTCATCCGGGTGCTCCCGTTCTTAGTTTCTTAAAGTCTCATAGTCGTATTTTTTGTAATAAAGAGCACTCCTCTGATTTATGCCACTCTTGTCAAATTAGCAAACACAAAAGATTACCGTTTCATGATTCTTTATCTACAACAATTGCACCTTTTGATATTGTTCATAGCGACTTGTGGACATCGCCCGTTCTAAGCAAAAGTGGATATAAATATTACTTAATTCTAATTGACGATTTTACCAATTACGTTTGGATATATCCGTTAAAATACAAATCTGAAACCTTCGACAATTTTGCCAAATTCACCAAGTTTGTCCAAACCCAATTTCATCGTAAAATAAAATCGTTTCAATGTGATCTTGGTCGCGAATTCGACAACAATAAATTTCGCGATTTAGCTGCTCAAAATGGCTTTGTTTTTCGCTTTTCATGTCCTCAAACTTCCTCACAAAATAGGAAAGCGGAACGAATGATACGCCGCATTAACGAAATCACCATCACCCTCCTCCATCACGCCTCCCTTCCGTCCACCTTATGGGTCGATGCTGCCCACGCCGCCGTCCACATACATAACATCCTACCCTCCAAAGTCTTAGCTTATCGAAACCCCACATCTCTCCTATTTCTGAAGAAGTCGTCCTATGATCATCTTCGTGTCTTTGGCTGTGCCTGCTATCCAAATTTATCCGCCAAACGTCCACACAAATTAGCTCCTAGGTCCACCCGTTGTGTCTTTCTTGGTTACCCAAATGAGTATAGAGGTTATCGTTGTCTTGATTTGTCTAGCGGGAAAATTATTCTTTCGCGTCATGTTACTTTTGATGAATCTGTCTTTCCCTTTTCCGAATCCTCTACTGTCAAACCATCGGATTATAATTTTTTGCACATTGATGACGACCTCCCTTCCCACGTCCTAGCTGACATGACCCCCCCACCTTCAACCCAACCCCACCAGGCCCCTCCCACCGAACCACAAACGCCCACCTCGCAAACCCGTTCCCCTGCCGTTACAAATCAGCCTCAGTCCCCACCCTCCATGACCCCTGCCACACGAACTACCCCTGCCTCCCCAGCTACCCCTGCCACCCCAGCCACTCCCCTCCCTCCACCACCTCCATCTAGCCCTGCCTCGTCCTACCATTCCCCTTCGCCAAACCCTCCACCTCAACCTTTCCCTGCCCATCGTGCCCATCAAATGTCGACTCGTGCTATGAATGGTATCTTCAAACCACGTGTTCTGCATACCACATCCGCCTCACCTCTCTCTCCGCTGCCCAAATCCCCCACCCTCGCCCTTCAGGACCCGAATTGGAAGGCTGCCATGGCAGACGAATATCGTGCTTTAATTGATAATGGAACGTGGGAGCTTGTACCACGACCATCACATGCTCCTGTTATTCGTTGTATGTGGCTGTTTCGTCACAAATTTAATGCAGATGGTTCGCTTCAACGGTATAAGGCCCGTCTCGTGGTAAATGGTAAAACTCAACAGGTCGGGATTAATTGCTATGAGACATTTAGCCCTGTGGTTAAGCCTACTACTATTCATACGGTGTTAAGTATTGCTGTCACCCGTTCTTGGCCCATTCATCAATTGGATGTCAAGAATGCGTTTCTACATGGTGATTTAAAGGAAACCGTATACATGCATCAACCACCGGGTTTTGTTACTAAAGCTACTCCTAATCACGTGTGTCGGCTCCGCAAATCCCTTTATGGGCTCAAACAGGCACCTCGAGCTTGGTACCAACGGTTCGCTAATTTTATTCTTTCTCGGGGATTTCGGAGTAGCATATGTGACACGTCGCTGTTTATTTTTCGGGCCGGTACGGAAACTGCTTATCTTCTTCTTTATGCTGACGATATCATACTTACGGCCTCTTCTACTTCTTTGTTGCGACGTATTATTACGGATTTGTCGAGTGAGTTTGCAATGTCGGACCTTGGCTCGCTGCATCATTTTTTGGGCATTAATGTGAAACGTACATCTACTGGTCTGTTTTTATGTCAGGATCAATATGCCAAAGATATTCTTAATCGTGCCTCCATGTCGAATTGCAATCCCGTGTCAACACCGGTTGAAACCGGTTCGAAGCTTAGTCCGACTACGGGTGCTCCGTTTGCTGACCCCACGCTTTATCGCAGCCTTGCGGGGGCACTTCAGTATTTAACTATCACTCGACCCGACATTACTTATGCTGTTCAGCAGGTCTATCTCTTCATGCATGCACTTCGGGAGCCTCACTTTTACTTTCTCAGACGCATTTTGCGTTATCTTAAGGGCACGCTTGCGCATGGGCTTACTATTTCGAAGAGTAAATCTTTTGAGTTGACAGCATACTCGGACGCTGATTGGGGCGGCTGCCCCGATACGGTTCGCTCCACTTTCGGTTATTGTGTGTTTTTGGGAGACAATTTGGTGTCTTGGTCGTCTAAACGTCAAGCCACTGTCTCACGTTCTAGTGCCGAAGCGGAGTACCGTGGTGTTGCTAATGCCGTGGCCGAAACGAGCTGGTTACGAAATTTGTTACTTGAGCTTCATGTACCAATTCACCGCGCTACTTTGGTTTATTGTGATAATATTTCCGCGGTGTACTTGTCTAGTAACCCGGTTCAGCACCAACGCACCAAACACATCGAGCTTGATATTCATTTTGTGCGTGAAAAAGTCCAATTGGGAACGGTTCGTGTGTTGCACGTCCCTGCCGAGTACCAATATGCTGATATTTTTACGAAGGGTCTTCCTCGTCATTTATTCACTCGGTTCCGTTCCAGTCTTAGCGTCCGCCCTTCTCCCGTTTCGACTGCGGGGGAGTATTAGCAAGTAAATATTGTGTATATATTTAGTCCCTTGTATTTAGGCAACAATATAGTAGTTTACTGTATTTAGGTAACTATAGATGTATACCTTTGCATATATATATGATATCTCTCTAATCACCCTAATTAGGGGATTACCAAAACTTACAAATAATTCCTACCTGAAGACCAGAATGTTGCTCAATCATGTCGGGGCGCCTTCCCCTTACCCTTTTATGAGCAAAGGGTACAGCTACAAACCTGGACGAAGCATCAGTAATATTTATGCCTGCCCTGACAATGAGCCATGTGTCACGGTCCGCTACTTTTGCCGGACCGTGGCGCGCACCCTTGCCCGTCTCAAGGCAAGATGCAAGCGACAAGGATCTTCGTACTAGTGAGGGATCGCCCACTAGCACGATACTCGGGTTTCGGGGTGTGAGTCGGGATCCTAGTGTCGATCCCACAAACACGGCTTGTTAGTAAAGTGAAGGCAAATAGTCGTTCACAACAAAGCAACAACAAGCAATACGAAGGCACAAGGTAGGAAGTAGATTTTCATTCACTAGTACTCCCTAAAGAGGGAAATTTGATATTTACATCCTGGTAGCAGGAAACATTGATTTTACAAGTTTAGTTCAGAATAGCGATATACCTATTTATGGAAACCTATTCTAAAACTACTAAGAAAATACTTACTACAAATGTACAAGGGAAATGAAATTACATAAGCGTAAATAAATCTAAGGGTTCAAGTGTGCGGATCGTCACACTCTCCCCCACCTAATCTAAGGGTTCAAGTGTGCGGATCGTCACAAAAAATCTTGAATGGTGCTTCAGTGAGACATCCTCGGTGAGCTCTGACTGTCCATGCAGTGTTGGGGATTGGCTTGTACAACTCGGCTTGAATGTGCGCTTCGTCCCAAACAATGACTGGCCTCTTCGTCCCCTCAAGAATAGGCTGGAGTTCCTTGACATAGAAGCTGCCGAACATCATGTTCTCCAAGTTCACCACGTGCTCCTTGTCTCTCGGGAACGTCCACGTTGCCGCTGCTTGAAAAGTCCTCTCTCGGGATTCCTTCAAGTACTGGCCCCAACGGACCTTCATCTTGTCTCTCGTCACTTCTGCACCTGCATTCAAGGGAATATAAGATCTCCAGGACGCCGAATCAGCATTTCGGCGCGGCCCCCTGATGGTACGAGGCCTTATCTCTTGGGTCGACTGACCCGCAAACCAGGACGTCGATTGAGCACATCGACGCGGCCCCCTGATGGTACGAGGCCTTATCTCTTGGGTCGACTGACCCGCAAACCAGGACGTCGATTCAACAAATCAACGCGGCCCCCTGATGGTACGAGGCCTATTTCTTTGGGCATCTCGGCCCTCATTGTCTACTCCTCGGTGAGGGGGTAGACTCTTCTTTCGTCCCCCAGGCCACTTAGCATCGTAGTTAGCCTGGGTCTTGTTCGCCCTCGGCTCCACCGAACCTTTAGGCATTCTCCAAGGTCGCATCCCTTGTTTCGGCGTCGGTATCACCCTCATAGTCGAAATTCGATGCTGCCCCTTGTCTTCGTCGCTGTCTACCGTCTTCACTACAATAGACCCCATTAGTAGCATCGATCCGTCACTCGGTTTCAATACTACCAATGCTTTCTGAAAGAACTGCATCCCGAGTACTAACTTGAAGTCATCCAGCGGAACGGTGGTGAAGTCGAGCTCCCCTGCCCACTCACCCACTTGGACCGCGACCTTCTTAGCCACTCCTTGGACGCGTCTCATTTTCCTATTGACCGGCTTCAGGCAGCTGTTAGCATCCCGCAGAACTAGCCCCAACCGATCCGCTTCCTCTTTCGTAACAAAGTTATGGGAGGCGCCCGAGTCGATCAAGGCTCGTGCTTGCTTCCCATTCACCATCAAGTCCACGTACATGAGCCCGTTGGATTTCTTGGCGGAGGAATCTTCGTACTTCCCCATCGCGCTGATCCTTTGAAGTGAGCCCATCTGTGGTTGGTCTTCACCATCACTCGAGTCTTCGTTACACTCTTGGTGATAGTCGGCCAACGCCCCATCAAGACGTTCTTGAGCCCCTTTCGGCATCTTCTTGAACATGGCATTGAACTCCGCTTTGCTCGGACAATCAGCCATCTTGTGAGGACCCTTGCACACAAAACACGCGAACGGTCTCTTCGTTGTGGAAGCAGTAGAGTTTCCCGCCTTCGAAGACGAGCTTGAGGGCGAGTTTGTAGTGCTCGCCGATTGGGCTTGACTTCCTTGCGAGCGGAACCGACTGTTCCCAACTGAAATGGCGCTGTTTTGTGGCCTTTGTCCATTGTACCCACTCTAAGACGCACCCGTATTCTCCGTTGGTGCCACCACTCTTGGTGCCTCTCGCTCCCCGTGAAAGTCAAGCAGGCGCTCCGCAGCTGATATGGCCGAAGACAGAGTTTTGGGATTCTGCCTCATGACTTCCTGTTGTGCCCACCTCTTCAACCCGTCAATGAATTCGAATGTCCTATCCGTCTCGGACATTTCGGTAATCTCGAGCATGCACGCTGAGAATTCCCTCACATATTCCCGGATTGATTTGGTGTGCTTGATTTCCTTCAACTTCTTCCGAGCAACAAACTCCGTGTTCTCGGGGTAGAAGTGATCCTTCAAGATCCTCTTGAAGTCGGCCCACGATGTCACCGTAATCGTGCCCGCATCGATTTCTTTGTACCTAGCCCTCTACCACATCTTGGCATCGTCGACTAGATACATGCTTGCCGTGACAACTTCCGCTTCTTTGTCGAGCCCACTTACTCGGAAGTATTGCTCCATATCGAAGATAAAGTTATCGACCGCTTTCGAATCCCTCGCCCCATCGTAGGCACGAGGTGGAGGTGCCTTCACCTTATGGCTCCCCACAGATTTTCCGTCATTGGCCACCGCTTTCACGAGCGTGGCGCACGTGTTCTCTAACATCTCGACCTTTCGATGCAGATGATTGATCTCTTCCTCCCGATCGTCGGGGATCGCACCACTGATCGCTTGGATGCGGGTGTCCATCCCGTCCACCTTCGTCTCAAGGTCACAAACCGTCTTTTGCAACTCCTCGAGGCTCGCAGCCATCCGCATAACGACGTCCTCAAGTTTGGGAAGCTTGACGTCGATTGCATCCTCTAAGGCATCCACTCGGTCCTCGATTGTTTCGCCCATTTTCTCGATCTCGATGAACAAATGCGGCGTGCATAAACTCGTCCGAAGACCGGGCTCTGATACCAAATGTCACGGTCCGCTACTTTTGTCGGACCGTGGCGCGCACCCTTGCCCGTCTCAAGGCAAGATGCAAGCGACAAGGATCTTCGTACTAGTGAGGGATCGCCCACTAGCACGATACTCGGGTCTCGGGGTGTGAGTCGGGATCCTAGTGTCGATCCCACAAACACGGCTTGTTAGTAAAGTGAAGGCAAAGTATCGTTCACAACAAAGCAACAACAAGCAATACGAAGGCACAAGGTAGGAAGTAGATTTTCATTCACTAGTACTCCCTAAAGAGGGAAATTTGATATTTACATCCTGGTAGCAGGAAACATTGATTTTACAAGTTTAGTTCAGAATAGCGATATACCTATTTAGGGAAACCTATTCTAAAACTACTAAAAAAATACTTACTACAAATGTACAAGGGAAATGAAATTACATAAGCGTAAATAAATCTAAAGGTTCAAGTGTGCGGATCGTCACACCATGCAACCTCCGAGTCTATCTCATGCTGGCCCCCCTGTAAATCCATTAAGAGTTAACACTCCTACATCTAAACTTTGTACAGATCTAGATAAACCAAATGAAAAATTCCAGATCATACAATCATGAGTCTATTTCCCGCACACTTTTGACTCTATTATTCCACCAGTACCCTTAACCTTAACAAAAAAGATCTACGGAGTAGCATTCACTAACCTTAATAATAATAATAATAATAATAATAATAATAATAATAATAATAATAATAATAATAATAATAATAATAATAATAATAATAATAATAATAATAATAATAATAATAATAATAATAATAATAATAATAATAATAATAATAATAATAATAATAATAATAATAATAATAATAATAATAATAATAATAATAATAATAATAATAATAATAATAATAATAATAATAATAATAATAATAATAATAATAATAATAATAATAATAATAATAATAATAATAATAATAATAATAATAATAATAATAATAATAATAATAATAATAATAATAGAAACTATTAAGTTTGAGATGTGCAAAACTGAAATGAACAGGATTTAGTGGAGCTGAACTGAACTGAATTGTGCTGAACTGAATGGAGCTGAGTTGAACTGAACTGAACTGAATTGAGTTGAGTTGAGCTGAAAATAAGCCAGAAAGAACATGACCCTAGAGGTATGGAAAACAAATAGCAAAAAATCTGTGAAAAAAGTAAAATGTGTTATGAAATATTATAGTGTATTATCTTATGGAAACTCTACTCTTATTGTATGTGTATATATACCCCTCATAATGGAATACGAGATAGTTTTGTCTCTCATTTCTTCTATAATTATCTCTTGTCTTTATTTCACAACACGTTATCAGCACGAAACGCTTATTAATTAAACTGTTAAAAAAAGAAGAAAAAAAAAACCGAATTGATAACAGGAAAGTGGGGGAAGACATAATCATTAACATGGTCATACAACAAAGATAAACGGCTTATGTTTATCACACTTAATCATCCCAGGTAAGTTTTTCTAGTACAATTTTCTTCCATATACGTATAAATACTTAATTTTGTTTTATAATCGTCAAAATTGTGATTCATGTATCTGAAAAGAAGTACGGAGCATTTGTTACAAAATATATAAAAGTTTTGAAAAGGGACATATCATATAATTTTTGGCCTGAAATTCCAAAATATTTATTTCATAAAGATGAGAAATATGCTCATATTATAACTTTGCCCAGAAGTTCAAAGTTTTAAAGGTGTGTAATAATTTAACATTATCTCATCAGTACAATATATTCATATTGTATAAGTGTAAGTGTAAGTGGCTAGAAATCCACATCTATGAGTATATGAACCGCTGTTCAATTTAAAGCGATCTTTATTAAAGACAAATTTATTTGCGAATTGATTCTTGTTCACCTGAAGTTGAACAGTAAAATGATCTATGAAATTTGATCCACTCCTTGAAGTGAATGTAACATCTCATAAAGACTATTTCAATAGCAGAGATCGAGAATATGTTGGTATGATAAGCCAAATATTGCGGCCTTAATTGAGTTTAATAATGTGGCCTTATTGAGCCAAATTCGTTCATTGAAAGAAATGAATCTCATGAAAATCTCTGTGAGACTCGTATATGCTCGAAGTTTGATATGAGAAAGGGAAAATTATTTACGGGTTAAAATATTGACATTCGCATTATGACCTGAAGTTCATAGTGTTTGTAAATAATGAAGCTATTATTATGCGTGTTTGAAGATTAATGTACTTTTTTCCTTCGCCAGTGTTTCAAGATACATCAAGTTATATAGTCATCAGGGGGAGTAGACACACGTTGTACTCTTTTTTCTTATCCATGATTTTGTCCCACTGGGTTTTCATGGAAATGTTTTAACGAGACAACTATTATTATGCGTGTTTGAAGATTAATGTACTCTTTTCCTTCGCCAGTGTTTTTACCATGGGGTTTTTCTAGTTAAGTTTTTAACGAGGCATCTTCTTAAGTAATAGACATCCAAGGGGGAGTTTTATGAAATATTATAGTATAATATTATATGGATGTCCATATCTTAGAATATTATAATGTATTATCTTATGGAAACTCTACCCTCATTATATGTGTATATATACCCCTTCATAATGGAATAAGAGATAGTTATGTCTCTCTTTTCTTCTCTCTTCTTTCTCTCTATAATTATCTCTTGTCTTTATTTCACAACAAAATGTGTCCATAAATGAGCAATTGCGAAATCTAATGTTTTCTGAACCTGCAGGTCATAACCAAGGTTTATGGTCAGTTAATGATTTTTGACCGAAAAAAATTTGATGGATGTCCATAGCTTTAGTAAAAATTTGATTGGCCACTCGTAACCTGCAGGTCACAACAAAATTTTTGACCGCAATAATCGAATCGAAAAACCGTACATTTTTAAGGTTCGGTTAACCGAACCATTTCGGCAAATTAAAGCGGTTCGTTGAACCGCACCGTTAACTTTTTTTATGGAAAAGGTTTGGTTACGGTTCACAATTTTAGAAAACCGGTTAACCGAACCGTTTCGAAAAAAAAAGCCAAAAATTTAAAATATTATATAAAAAAATTGTTCTTTCGTTTAATTTTCTTAATGTATCCAAATTTAAAATTTCCTAAATTGATTAATGCTATTGTTTAGCTAATTAACTTTTTTATTGTTAGGTATAATATATAATCAAAATTTAATTAAACTATTAGAAAAAAATTAATGAAAACTAAAAAAAAAGTATATGTAGAACGATTATCGGTTAACTGGTAATCGAACCGCTAATAACTGTTTAAAGTGGTTAACTGAACCGTTTTTAACCGTTAGAAACGGTACGATTTAGGATCGGAGTTTTGCCGAACCGAACCGTTTAACCGAATTAAATTAGAGGTTCAGTGAACCGAACCACGAATGAATACCCCTACTCATAACCATAGGTTCAGAAAGTGGGAATATTTTTTCCAAATTCACGAAATTTATTTATTTATTTTTTTACAATTTCCGAGCTCAAAGCCAAAATTATTCACCAAAAAGTCGAACTAAATTTGGAAATAATTTGGATAATCTTGTTCTACTGGCCAGGCGGGAAAAAAAACTCAATCTATATCTATATCTATATCTATATCTATATCTATCTACATCTACATCTACATCTACATCTACATCTACATAAAACTACTCCGTATAATACAAGAATCACTACATACTAAACTGACGCGTGTCCTATTCTCCTTGCATTTTTTCCCGCCTACTGAGAGTTAAAACCCTAATTACTGCCTCTCTTAATCCGTTTTCAATCATCGTCAAATCTATATTCTCTTTCTTTTCTATCTCAATCATCCTCCAAATCACTAGAATCTCTTCATATTCTAACACAATTTTTTTTTTGATGAAGCAAACTATCAACAATTTTACCAATTGTCGATAGATTGTATTTCTGGAATCAAAGAGGCAAGTACTTTTCTGTCAATCGCTTATTAATTCATTTGCCAATTACTCTGAGATTTTCATAATTTACCTTGGTTTTATCTTTCAATTTTATAGGGTACTTCTATTTTCTTTCTGTAACTAATATAATCACATCATATGCGCATGACTTTCAGATCATCAGCATCACATTGTCTGTCTTCGCTTATTGTTCCTAAAAATATCATCTTTCAATAGTATTACATTTGTTCAACCGATTGGAGAATCTGAGTTTCACAATATTTACCAGTAAGTCATTCTCTCTATTTTCCTTTCATTTTCTTCTTAAAATTATGAAAGTGTTTTGTTTTATTATATGTGTTTAACTATTTATCTATGATAGACATCTTTGATGTTCTATTAAGGTGTGATTGTGCTGTTGGATTTAAATGGGGATGCGAGTATTTTCCATTACTGTACATTAAATGAAATGATGGCATTATAAGGCATGTAGGCAAGTAAGAGGGTTGTACCGAGATGGCGCCGAGATGGGGTACCAAACCGATGCCACCATCTCATTTTTATTTTTCATATTGCCTTCTACGTTAATGACCTTTGCGCCATAATGTTTATACGGATTTTTTTCACCCCCTTTAATGGTTTAATATCTTATTCATTAAGTGCTTAGGCTATCATCTTATAGTTGGAGTTGCAGATATTTTACATTTAGCTCCAGGTTACAAATAGTCTGAACTTTTTGCTAATTTAATTACAATAATTCATTTTCTTCGCACTAAAAAGTTACTCTTTAATTCTATAAAACATCCTTATATAATGCTGGATACAAAGTTTTTTTTAGCGGCTCCATAGAGTTTCCTACTGAAAACTTGTATATAGAATTAAGCTGGGATTATGCCATATTTCATCCCCTTCGAATGTGATTTGAATGTACTTTTTCCATCTCGGTCATTTGTTTCCCTTTTACATATTCATAGTGAGGGATATTTTAATCAAAGGTAAACAAATAATTAAGACGGAATGAGTATCATTTATCCACAAGTCATATTGTTACCCGTTTACCCTGTATTTTCGTAGGCCTGCTTCATAGTTACATGCTACAACTTTAGGTACTAGCATTTTTTAAATGGAACGTTTTATACTTCATAGGAATTAGCATATGGAAGATGAAATCAATTAGTAGAATGTGCATGATTATTAATGAGTGTGTGGAGACTGTATCAAAGTAGTGACATGGAGTGAGTTACTCCGTGAAAGCTATCTGTTACTTAAGAGGGTGTCAAAATCATCTCCATTTTCTATCTATTTAGGTAGAGGAAATGGAGAGGATTCGAATTGAATTGAAAATTGGGCAAACATATACTCCCTTTCGGTCACTATATTGTTCCCATTTGATATGGGCACAATACTTAAGGAAAAGTATTAGAATATGAGTAAAAGAGTTGTGTGGGGTTGGTGATAGGAGAGATGGATGAATTATTATTAGTTAAATAAAGAATTATGGGGCCAAAACATTAAGGAAAGTAATAAAATAGGAGTAAAAGAGTTTTGTGGGGTTTGGTGATAGGAGAGAGGAATGAATAAAATAAGAGTAAAAGTTTCTAAAAATTGAAGGGGGAACATTAGTTGAATAATCCGTTTCGGGAAAGAGAGAACATTATAGTGACTGGGAGGGAGTAGAACATATACTTCCTCCATTCAACTCCACTCTACCATCTTTCCTTTTTCATCCATTCAACTCCACTCTACCTATTTCCTAAAAAGGAATGCCAAATGACTATTTTGTCCTCATACTCCATTACTTATTTACAATATTTGCCACTCATACCCCACTACTTCTACATCAAACTCCACCCTTTTCCACTCATACCCCACTTAATTACATTATACCCCATTATTTATTTACAATATTTTCCATCCAACCCCACCCTTCTTAATATTTGTGCAAAATACAAATAGGTAGAGTGGAGTTGAATGGAGGAAGTATACAATAGAGCGGACTTTGTTAGTGAATTTGTACCAATTGTAGTTGACTCTCAATGTCTAAAGTAGACACCACCATGCCCCGTAAAGTTTTACTCCCTCGGTCCCGGTCATTTGTTGTCCTTTGGTTTTGGCACAAAGATCAAGGAAAAGGGAGGGGACCAATGACTAAATGACAAGTGGAATAAATTGAGTGTGAATGATCAAATTACTCATCAAATTCAATCTTAAAATAGAAAAGACAACAAATGACTGAGACACCCCAAAATGAAAAAGGACAACAAATGACCGGGACGGAGGGAATATCTCTTTAAGATTTCAGTTTCCTACATTGTTATCAACTATTTGTTGTCTTTTATTCATGGTACAGTTAAATGTATGGTTGTTCAGTTTTTGAAAATCATCTTTTAACAAATTTTGCATTGTTTATTTTGTTTTGTCATACCTAAAAGTATCAGAGTCCGCATATAAAACATGAACTATACTATATGTAACATATTGCCTATATGATTGTATTGTCAAAGACATTCGGTTTTAAATGGTCTCCCCTAGACCCTAACAACCATACTTTCATTTTAGTTATTTTGATTAAGTTTGGATATTTGCAGCCGTGAAAGTCTTTATTAGCGGGAATGCATGACAAGGGAAAAATTTATATTTTATGCCAATGTAAGGAATGATCTAAGAAGACGAGTATCACACGTGATGACCAAGAGAAAAATAGGGGTACTGCCATATTGTTGTTAAAATTTATGCAAATACTCCATGAAAGGTGTAATATGGAGTAGCTATTAGGTGATACAATACTCATCCGGCAGTGGTTTGGGAGGGTATTGATGGTCATGTCATTCTTCATTGCCCAATGGTGTAGCCAGTTTGGGAGGGTATTGATGTTAAATCTGTGTGAGGGAAGCCTTAGAATAAGTATGAAGGAGATGGTTGTGACAGGCAGATATGCCATGATTGCTTGGGCTGTGTGGAACGATCGTAATAAAGTGCTTCATACGGGAGACCAGGAGGACGTATCCCTCATCTTCAAATATCATTAAAATTTTGCGAGTCTTGAGCAGAGTATCCGTGTGTGTGGAAAGTTAACATAGATGGTGCGGTGATGGGTGATACAAGTATTGGAAATAGGAGAGCTAATTTTGAACCATATGGGCTTTGTTGGTGGGTCGGATGTTCTTCAGGCGCGACATTGTTCGCCAACGGAAATTGCTGAAGCGACGGCTACGTTGTTTGGTTTGGAGATGGCATGCCAAATGAGTGTCGGTTCTGTGATTCTCGAGTCGGACTCTACGCGGCTGGTGTCCTATTTGAAGGATACAATTTGTTGCAGACATTCTCCATTTATAAGGTCTTTTGATTCAATTGTATTTTAGTTTTGTGAGACGGAATGGGAACCAGGTGGCTCACATGGCTCATAATGTCCGATTGAGTACTCTAATCGTGTTTGGTTGGATACGTGTCTGATTGTATTACTAATATTGTCGCTAAGGATTATGTGGACTTCCGTTTTCAAGGTTACTTTTTTAAGCAGAAATACTTGTGGAAGATGTTTTACACAAATTAAACGTGATGAAGGCTTCTTATTGGTTAGGGAGGACACATTAATAGTCCTCCGGAAGTACCTAAGAATTTTTCATTAATCGTAAAACGGGATTTTTAGCAACACTTTTACTCACTAATAGAATTGTAATTGGATTCATTTTATAAATATATTACTTTAAAACCGCTTTACACAAGACTAACTCTTAAAAAAACATTAGAGATTTGTAATACACAAGTAAATCTTCACAATTTCCCCACAAATAAAGATCATAATTTTTACGATTGGTTTCGTTTTAAAAAACATTTATATAAAATAGTTTTAAAAAGACTAATTTATATGATTTGCAACGTGTCTACTAAAGTGATTTATCTTGGCGATTTTTTTGGGTGTAAATTGGAGTGTCCATCGCCCCGGTGCTCTCACAAAGAGGTAAATGGTTGGCTAAATAGTTGGTCCATTATCATGGGAAAGGATCGAACCTCTGACCTCATGGTTTAGAGATAAGGTGAGTAAACACACCACACCGGGACACCAAACACATTTGGTTTCTTGGCGAAAAATAGCAATCATATATTTGAGTAATTCATTCATAATTTCCATCTTTACATAAGGTCATAATGTCACTTGACCTTTGTGAAATCCTTCCCATTTTTTCACCATCTTCCACACTTACATAGTCAAAACAAATTTATAATGGAACGGATGGATTCTCATATTCGAAATCATGAACATGATATGAGATACGGGAGGTAAGATGACTTTGCGGCTTATGAATATATGCGACTGATTCATTAGTGTAAGATATGGGACATAGGGGTAAGTGCGTGACCATGATATAAGACATGGATATATACAATTCTAACGATTAAGAATGTTGTATATGATGACTTTATGAGATAAAAAATTTAACAATGTGGTAATTCAAATATCGATTATTAAATCAGTTTAAGACCATTTGTTGAGTTTATGGATTCAAGTACCTAAGAGGAGGAGGGGGTGAATTAGGTACTATTTTAAAATTTTAACTTCAACTTTATTGATTTAAAGTGAGTTATAAGAACAAAAGAAATGAGTAAATACTTCGAATAGTATTGAGAGACTAAACAAGTATTAAGATGAATGATTACTGAAGTATGAAAGTAACAACTGTTCGGACTGTAGCTATTTGTCTCAGTTTATAGAATACGGACTGCAGACCAAATGTGACAGTATGATGAACCGTTACTTCTAAGGTTTAAGCAAAGCAAACACAATAAAATTGCAGCGGAATAAAGTAAGAGAACAAACACGAGATTTTTGAATTGGTTCGGCAAGAAACTCAAGTGCCTACGTCCAATCTACTTTTTATTGATTTCTTTTAGTGATCTACTCCGAATACTAAAAGACCCGTACAATAAAAGCAACAACCTACTCCGGTTGTGTTACAAGTCCAAGAACTACTCCGTTCTTATGACAAGCCAACTCGCAACCTACTCCGGTTGCCAAGAGTTGAGGACTACTCCGTCCTAACTCTACACACACACTAAGAATGTTTTAAGGATCAAGCTTCCACTATCTTATTCTTAACAAAGAATTGAGGTGGACAACTTTTACAAGATCAACAATCTTAAGTGAGAGAGTTTAGTATATTAAAGTAACAGTAGCCAAGACTGTAACAACTTGAAGACTCTTAGAAGTTTTGCAAAGACACACGGTTTTAAGCTTTAAAAACAATTTGCAAACTTGGAAAATATTTCAGAAAAAGTCTTGGAATTTTTAGAGAGGAATGGCTCGCCTTTTATAGGGAAGATGGGTGAGGGAGTTGCTAGGGTTTTGAAG
Organism: Silene latifolia; assembly: GCF_048544455.1. Lineage (NCBI taxonomy): Eukaryota > Viridiplantae > Streptophyta > Magnoliopsida > Caryophyllales > Caryophyllaceae > Silene > Silene latifolia. The sequence continues at coordinate 21,813,325 of NC_133530.1, read as the reverse complement.
GGTCAAAGACCTCACATGTGATGAGCCTCAACAACCACCCAATACTTGCACCAAAGAAGGTTCTTATGCAAAGGCAAAAGAAAGGAAAGAGTGTTTGAAAACTATCCATAAAAGCTCATGCAAATTCAGAAAACAAAGAGGGAAAAACAAGTCACATGATGACAAGTTTACACAAATATGGCAAAAAGCATTTCTTGTTTTCTAAAGGACTAAAGGGTCAAATTTGCAAAAAGAGGAAACATTTTGAAAATAATAATTATTCAAACCACTCTTTATTGAAGGTCAAGTCCTAATAAAAATCTGAAGTTTATCTTTGAAAAATAAGAGACACGTAAAAGATTTTCGAAAGATAAAAAGGCTTCAAGTGTTACGAATTGAGGCAACCATCCAAGCAGCTGTTTACTCGTGAAAGTAACAGTCGTCTTGACTGTTTCTATTACTCTAGGATACTCTACTTTCTCACTTGTACTTTAGATGACACTTAAGACTCAATACAAAGGGATGATCAACAACTCAACACATATTAATCCATGCTTGATTTGATCATAAGTCCTGAAAAGGTAAACTAAGAAAGCACACATCAAATGGGCATGTTATCATCAATCAATAGGAACCCAACAAATTCCCCCTTTGATGATGACAAGCCCTAAACGAATGTATAAGCAATGTAAACATCTTAATTCAAGATTTTAATCAAGCAAGATCAAATGAGAGAAGAGATAATATTACCTTATATAAAGCAAGCACTTAAATCAAACTAACCAAGACAATTTTACATTGCCCCAAAACAAGAGTAAAAGCTAAGAAGGTTAAGCCTAGACATTAGTTAATCAATGTGCAAAGAGATTAAGAGCATGAGTTTACCTTTTCCCCCTCTTGACATCATCAAAAAGGATAGGGATGTCAAAGGCATTAGAGTGCAGACAACCACAAGAAAACACAAAAAGGCACATATAACCGTGACAAGGTAACAAAGTCAACACAAACATACGGATTAAGCATAGTCTAACCATAGTTCACCACGGCTAAATAAAGTTTATCATACACCACCAAACATAAAAACAGCGAGTAAAAAGAAATGTCTTAAGAGGGCACAACAAGGTGGGACAAAATGAAAAGTCAAGGACAAGGTCAAGGGGGCCGAAATAGATGGGATAGGCTAAGGAGAGGAAGCTTGGTCACCATCCGAGTCACTACCCAAGGAATCATCATCCAATGGAGCATCATCACCATGTTCCTTTGTCGAGACAAGAGTGGATATAATGTCCACTTCACCACGAATGAGGTCCACGGTGGAGGCAAGAGCCGAGATGGCCAAATCCTTTTGACTAGCATCGTGCTTAATCCAAGCACTCAACTCAATCCTGACTTGAAGAACTTCCCGCATACTACCCGTATTCACTTGACTAGATGACCCAGCCTCGGGGTCAGACTTAATCTTCACAGAAATCAATTCATCATTATCCACTTTGATAAGCATTTTCCCCATTTGACCATCACTCATGATGTCACATAAGTCTAATGAACCCAAACTAGAACTCACTAATACCCCATGTGCCTTGAGCACGATTGATAACCACATTCCATAGGGTAAGTGTAGCATGCTAGAAGAGGGTTTGCGGAGTTTGGTCGAAATGAGATGAAAGCGCTTAAACATTAACCCAATCAAATTCACCTTTTTATGAGTTGCAATGTGGTAAATTAGGTATTGTTGGGCTATGGATGTAACACCCGCGAATTTTCTATTTTGACATTTAAAATTTGTTAAAACCGTTTGACTACTTTATTTCATAATTTTGAATTATTCAATTTAATTAATTTTATGTCAAACACGATTTTTATAAACGTATTATATAAAAGCTCATTTTTATAAAAATACATATTATTAAATTATATTTTGAGGCATGATTTTTATAAGAATATATTTATTCGCATTTTGGTCGGATAATAATAATGACCGCAATAATAATAATTTATGTCTTAAAAATCCGTCTAACTTAGACCGTCACATTTAAATTGGGAATCTTATCTAAATACGGACCAATCGAAAATCGACACATACGCCCCTATCCACCACCCCACACTCTACTTTTACATATTATTATTATTATTATTATTATTATTATTATTATTATTATTATTATTATTATTATTATTATTATTATTATTATTATTATTATTATTATTATTATTATTATTATTATTATTATTATTATTATTATTATTATTATTAAATATAATTATTATTTATTGTTGTTGGTACCGTGTCCCCATTCCCCCTGCATCCCCACACACTCTTTCTTTCGTCTTCTTCCTCTAATAAAACAAGCAGCAGCAGCGACTCAACAGCAACAACAACACAAACACAGAACACCATTTTCGTCCCTCCAAAAACCCAGATCCCTCCCTTATTTCTCAACCAAATTCCATGAAGTTTACGCCTTTAGCTTCCCCTGTTCGATCCTCATCTTTTGAGGTGCGAGCTTGACATCCCGGTACAGTTTTTGAGTCAAAATCGTACCCATTAAATAAGTTAAAGGTAACGGTGATAGGTTACTCGACAATCGTCGAAATTTCCGTCTTATGTGTCCTTTTAAATGTTCTTGTTTATTAAAGTTTAAATCTTTATAATGTTTGGCATTTGTATGATGTTTCTCGTCTTGAATGGTGTTTTGAAACGGGACTGTTTTGAGCCCGAGACTCCGTTATGAGCCTCGTGTGGTGGAGCTCGGTTTATAACTCATGGACTCGTGATGGTGGTTGCTTGAGTTCAGTTTTTGGGGTGGTCTCTGTTATGCGCCTTAGGACCGGGTTTTATGCTACGGAGGTTGACTGTCACCCACTGTTTTGGGATGGGTTTCCTGTGCGGGTTTTGAGACAAGCACATGTCGAGGTTTGGGGACGGGTTAAAACGCACCCTTAAATCTGTCTTGGGACGGGGGTGAATGGTGGTCTAGTATGCGTAACTTAGTTGAATAGGGTCGTGTTGGCGATAACCTTTTCGTCTAAATTTCCGTTTCAAATGGTTAACTGTGACGGGTTTATGAGAACCCACAACGGGACTGTTTTGAGTCGCGTTGGTGACGGTCTTGTATATATTCGGTAATCTCGTGTTGATTGGCTTCCTATAGACTGTGTCGGGTACCGTTTTGTTGGATGTTCACGGGTGGTTTGGGCAGCCGCGGAGTAGTGGTCAAGTTTAATTTTGTTGGCGAGCTGATGGCTGGCCGTAGGTGAGTGCTTGGGTCACGGCTGGCTGTTGTTGGGGTGTAGCTTACATGCTTGTCATGTATAATTGTATATGGGTGTATTACAAGTTACAATACCCCTTTATTTCCTTGTCTTCCTTCTTTTTCTTCCTTGTTGATGGTCACTTAGTTGTCTTATTTGTTGAGTTGAACACTCACCAATTCTTGGGCTTGCTTGTCCTAATCATTGGGCTTAATATGTTTCACTTCTTGGGTCTCCTATGACTTTTGTTGGAATTCCCTCGATTTAATGGTCGAACCTTATTTGATTCATTTATTGGTTTATTCAAATAGTTTAATTTCCGTCTCGTATTTGTATAACTTAATTTGCTAAATATCGTTCATTATATACATTTTCCTCACATAACTAAATTGTTGGGTTTGACTTGACTTAATAGTTGGACTTGTTATGTTCTATATGTTGATTTGTTATGTTCCACCTGACAGGTCTATTATGCTCTATAGGATGGACTAATGGTGTTTTACATGTTGGACTTAAATGGACTAAATTATTGGGCCTCTTATAGCTTATTTGTTGGGCTCATAATTGAGTCACTTAAGTTGGTCACATTGTATTCCGTAATTTTCATATAACGTGAATTATGCATTATCACTCATTATATTTTATTTAACCGGCATGTTAAATTATAAAATGGGACATTCATTAATATAATACGAGTATGAAATATTTATTATAAGTACTTGTAAGAGTCACATTCTTGATAATGCCTTATATTGTTCTGTTATGAGAGTCTTGGTCCTATCGGATACTAGGGGTGAGCCATAGGCCCTCTAGTTGCGATATGATCGTCGGAATTGATGCTCCCATCCGTACTCATGGTGAGATGCAAGCCATGAGTATGAATGTGACATTAATGGTGCCGTGTCATATGATGTTTGCATGATCATTCTTACTCTTATTGTGACTCAAGTGTGACGTTTTACATTGTGTGACTACTTGACATTCCTTAGTTACCCCTTTCGGACCTTTGGTTACGAGTATGTGCCATGTTTCCGGATTGGGTTATCTTTCCCCTTTCGGACCTTTGGTTACGAGTGTGTGCCATGTTTCCGGATTGGGTTATCTTTCCTCTTTCGGACCTTTGGTTACGAGTGTGTGCCATGTTTCCGAATTAGGATATCCTTCTGCCTTTCTTCGGACCTTTGGTTACGAGTGTGTGCCATGTTTCCGATTAGAGGTTACTCGACCTTTGGTTACGAGTGTGTGCCATGTTTCGAGTCTTGGATACGATTGGTATATCGTTTGTCGAATCGGGTGACGTCCATCCCAGAGTCGGATCCGATTTTAGACTAGGACCGTATTATGATCGTCGTCCTACCAAGAGGTTGGAGTCTAGATGGTTTGTCTTGTGAGTTCATACTAAGTATATGTCTTACACTTGTTGAGTCGTGTCAATATGAGTTGGTTGACTTGGTTGTTCTATGCCCTTGATTGCATGTTTATTCTAATATCTCATGCCTATTCCACTAAGGAAGTACTAGGTCTATCTCATCTTGATTATTCTTTATATCTCCTTGTTCTTTATTGTTCATATCTGATGCATGATCTATATGTTTAATCAAGTGGTTGTTTACTTGCTTTTCGACATATTGTGGCTGGGAGAACCTTGAGTTACTCCCCACTGACTGTGGCGTTCGTGTTTACATGAATGACAGGTCGTGAAGATGCTTACGTGGGGAAAACGTGTGGGCTAGCGAGAACTAAACCCTCGGACCTTAATTTCTAATTTAGAAACCCTTTGTTTGTTTATACGTGGGATATCTTTTCCCCGCTTTCTAGACTTGGGTTGTAATAACCTATATTTGTCTATTTTAGTATTTGTTTCATTTAGTTTTTGGCACCCGCGTTTTAATCCTTAACTTGTAATCTAAAAGTTTTTAAAATCTCCTAAATTTCCGCATTAATTTATTAGTTATATTTCCGCGTTATCGCGGGGTGTCACAGTTGGTATCAGAGCATGTGTTGCTCCCAACGCACACACGTGTACCCCAAATTTAAACTTGAACTTGACCTTGAATAATGAATGAGAGATGGGTAGGCTTAAGGACCTAAGGTGGTAGTCTGTAGTGTGTTTGCTCTTTGTTAGGTACTAACATGTTTGTTGATTGTCATTTAATAATTGTTGTGTTCTTGGATTAATGACCGTGAGCTTATCTATACGAAGATCAATATTTGGTGCCTATTGCTGAGGATTAAAGATTTGTTCACCTTTGAAGAATGCTTATACTTCCTCGAAGATGTTTCTCATTCTTTGCGTACTTTGCCCTGTTCTTTACTTCTTAATGCTTATTCCTTCTTCTAAATCCTCTTTTCTCACTCCTTGTAAGTCACTCTTGTATTTCCTAACTTGTCATTTGTTCCTTGCTTATCCTTCCTTAACGCCTTTTTATAGTACTCCCTCTTTTGAGGAATGTTGACCTTGGCTGGGAAATTTGACTTCTGTGGAGTTTGTTTGTGTTTGACCCTTAACCCTGGTTTTGAGAGAATTTGATGTTGGAGAGACTTAGGTAGTGTGATGAGACATACTTGGTGATTCTTATATCTAGTCCCTTGGTAAAGTGAGTATAATTGTTTAGTGGAATTATTTGTGTTTAACATTGTGAGTTGCATTTGTTACTAAGGTTATAGAGTCTAGCTTTGTTTTTTTTTTTTTTTTTTTTTTTTTGGTGAAATGTAAGTTCTCATTAGAAACAAAGTAGTCTATTACAAACTACTCACACCCATTAACTTAAACACAACTACATTACATCATTGACAAAGCAAATTGTTGTACTCTAAACTGAACTAGACGCATGATTTGTTCAATGACAACAGTAGGATTACATAGAGTCGCATTCAGTCTAGCATTGTTCCTTTGCTGCCATATGTGATAGTAAACCGCCATGACAGCACACAAACTAGTCTTCTTCTGGATATCAGACCATCTCCTCCTGCCAATCCATATGAGAGCATTACCAACAGGCACAGGAATCTGGAGTCTCAGACAGACACCCGTGAGAGTCTAGCTTTGTTGTTTATGTTTGAGATTTAAAAAAGGCTTGGGAAGTGTAGTGAGACGTGTCTTGGGGTACTAGAGTTTGGTACTACACTTAAAATGGATGAGATTGAATTGTGAATTTGAGGATGTAGGATTGACTAAGTAAGTCGAGTTGTGATTGGCTTTCGTAGTTGCTTTGGATATGAGAGTTAATGTAAATGTTACCATGTAAGAAATGCTAGTTGTGGGATTATTAGTTGGTTTAAGTGAGTGATCTTGATTACTTTTGAGGTATGTTATGAGTATGAGATTAAACTACATTGTTGGGAAGTTTTAACGCTTGTTTTAGTAGCTAGAAGAGATAATGGTATGGTTGACACCAATTGTTAGGTTAAAGAACATAGTTTCAATTTTGGCATTAGGATGAGGAAATATGAGGTGATAAAGTGTTGTTACTACTAATACCTTATTTCTTGGGAATGTTGTGATTATAAGTTTGTTGTTAAGAAGTTTTCATAACCGTTTAGGATGATGTTGTTGTTTCAGGATTGAGTACCTGGCGTTTTCTTGTTGTCTAATCTCCCTTCTTCTTTGACCATAAGCGTTACCGTTCATACCTCCTTTCCTCACTTCATCTTGCTCCTCCCTTAAGTTTGATGCTAGTGACCTATAAAAACTCTATCTTTGACATCCTTGTTGACCTTACTTCAATTCTTACCCTATGAAATTCATCGTAGCTCTTTTTGTTGGTTAAGTCTGGACCCTCTTAGCGTACTTTGTACTTATGTCGTCTAAATTGCTTTTCATTTCATACAATTTCTAAGTATTGCAAGCTACCAATTTGTTTCGTTGTTAAAAGTTTATGTTACTTTTACAAAACCTTACCTATTTTAAAGGTTTGAAAATGAAGAAAATTGATTTAATTCCATATTTGTTCCTTGAGTATAGACTTCTTTATCATGATTTTTGTTGCTAAACCCGAGATTTCTTTAAATTTTATCCAATTTCTGTTAATTTGGATCTATTTATGATTTCTTTGACAAAGTTTAATATCATATTTTCAGGAACTTGACTCCTTATTGAGTTTAAAATTGAATTCTTTATTTCTATTTTGGCTTTTACAAGAGAAAAATTGAGTAAAGTACCTTTCTCTTTTGATTTTAACGTTGATCGGATGATAGAACTCGTTATTAGAGACGTTTAATAACTTGTTCTACGCTTGTCGGCGAATGATTTTTGTTTTAAATTTGTCTTTGACTTGGAAAGTAAGCGTTCTTGTGTGCACGACAAGAGCAATTTCGTTCCATGAATGAGACTTACACTTTTGAGAACTCTTCATTAATGTTTTTAAAAGTATTTTGATTTTGATTTATGCAAATAAGTTAATCTTCGATCGGGTTCTGTCGTAAAATTTTATTTGAAACTTTTGAAACAATTTTAATTCTTACGATAAGTAACCTTTTAATGTTTTGGTTACCAACTTTAAAAGTTCAGTTTTATTTTATAACCTTTCTTTTATAACTTCAAGTTTCGAGGACGAAACTTTTTAAAAGATGGGGTGATGGTAACACCCGCGAATTTTCTATTTTGACATTTAAAATTTATTAAAACCGTTTGACTACTTTATTTCATAATTTTGAATTATTCAATTTAATTAATTTTATGTCAAACACGATTTTTATAAACGTATTATATAAAAGCTCATTTTTATAAAAATACGTATTATTAAATTATATTTTGAGGCATGATTTTTATAAAATATATTTATTCGCATTTTGGTCGGATAATAATAATGACCGCAATAATAATAATTTATGTCTTAAAAATCCGTCTAACTTAGACCGTCACATTTAAATTGGGAATCTTATCTAAATACGGACCAATCGAAAATCGACACATACGCCCCTATCCACCACCCCACACTCTACTTTTACATATTATTATTATTATTATTATTATTATTATTATTAAATATAATTATTATTTATTGTTGTTGGTACCGTGTCCCCATTCCCCCTGCATCCCCACACACTCTTTCTTTCGTCTTCTTCCTCTAATAAAACAAGCAGCAGCAGCGACTCAACAGCAACAACAACACAAACACAGAACACCATTTTCGTCCCTCCAAAAACCCAGATCCCTCCCTTATTTCTCAACCAAATTCCATGAAGTTTACGCCTTTAGCTTCCCCTGTTCGATCCTCATCTTTTGAGGTGCGAGCTTGACATCCCGGTACAGTTTTTGAGTCAAAATCGTACCCATTAAAGAAGTTAAAGGTAACGGTGATAGGTTACTCGACAATCGTCGAAATTTCCGTCTTATGTGTCCTTTTAAATGTTCTTGTTTATTAAAGTTTAAATCTTTATAATGTTTGGCATTTGTATGATGTTTCTCGTCTTGAATGGTGTTTTGAAACGGGACTGTTTTGAGCCCGAGACTCCGTTATGAGCCTCGTGTGGTGGAGCTCGGTTTATAACTCATGGACTCGTGATGGTGGTTGCTTGAGTTCAGTTTTTGGGGTGGTCTCTGTTATGCGCCTTAGGACCGGGTTTTATGCTACGGAGGTTGACCTGTCACCTCTGTTTTGGGATGGGTTTCCTGTGCGGGTTTTGAGACAAGCACATGTCGAGGTTTGGGGACGGGTTAAAACGCACCCTTAAATCTGTCTTGGGACGGGGGTGAATGGTGGTCTAGTATGCGTAACTTAGTTGAATAGGGTCGTGTTGGCGATAACCTTTTCGTCTAAATTTCCGTTTCAAATGGTTAACTGTGACGGGTTTATGAGAACCCACAACGGGACTGTTTTGAGTCGCGTTGGTGACGGTCTTGTATATATTCGGTAATCTCGTGTTGATTGGCTTCCTATAGATCGTGTCGGGTCATTGTTTTGTTGGATGTTCACGGGTGGTTTGGGCAAACAAGCGGAGTAGTGGTCAAGTTTAATTTTGTTCGGGATGATGGTGGCCGTAGGTGAGTCTTGGGTCACGGTGGTCGTTGTTGGGGTGTAGCTTACATGCTTGTCATGTATAATTGTATATGGGTGTATTACAAGTTACAATACCCCTTTATTTCCTTGTCTTCCTTCTTTTTCTTCCTTGTTGATGGTCACTTAGTTGTCTTATTTGTTGAGTTGAACACTCACCAATTCTTGGGCTTGCTTGTCCTAATCATTGGGCTTAATATGTTTCACTTCTTGGGTCTCCTATGACTTTTGTTGGAATTCCCTCGATTTAATGGTCGAACCTTATTTGATTCATTTATTGGTTTATTCAAATAGTTTAATTTCCGTCTCGTATTTGTATAACTTAATTTGCTAAATATCGTTCATTATATACATTTTCCTCACATGACTAAATTGTTGGGTTTGACTTGACTTAATAGTTGGACTTGTTATGTTCTATATGTTGATTTGTTATGTTCCACCTGACAGGTCTATTATGCTCTATAGGATGGACTAATGGTGTTTTACATGTTGGACTTAAATGGACTAAATTATTGGGCCTCTTATAGCTTATTTGTTGGGCTCATAATTGAGTCACTTAAGTTGGTCACATTTTATTCCGTAATTTTCATATAACGTGAATTATGCATTATCACTCATTATATTTTATTTAACCGGCATGTTAAATTATAAAATGGGACATTCATTAATATAATACGAGTATGAAATATTTATTATAAGTACTTGTAAGAGTCACATTCTTGATAATGCCTTATATTGTTCTGTTATGAGAGTCTTGGTCCTATCGAATACTAGGGGTGAGCCATAGGCCCTCTAGTTGCGATATGATCGTCGGAATTGATGCTCCAATCCGTACTCATGGTGAGATGCAAGCCATGAGTATGAATGTGACATTAATGGTCCCGTGTCATATGATGTTTGCATGATCATTTTTACTCTTATTGTGACTCAAGTGTGACGTTTTACATTGTGTGACTACTTGACATTCCTTAGTTACCCCTTTCGGACCTTTGGTTACGAGTATGTGCCATGTTTCCGGATTGGGTTATCTTTCCCCTTTCGGACCTTTGGTTACGAGTGTGTGCCATGTTTCCGGATTGGGTTATCTTTCCTCTTTCGGACCTTTGGTTACGAGTGTGTGCCATGTTTCCGAATTAGGATATCCTTCCGCCTTTCTTCGGACCTTTGGTTACGAGTGTGTGCCATGTTTCCGATTAGAGGCTACTCGACTTTTGGTTACGAGTGTGTGCCATGTTTCGAGTCTTGGATACGATTGGTATATCGTTTGTCGAATCGGGTGACGTCCATCCCGAGAGTCTGGATCCAGGTTTAGACTAGGACCGTATTATGATCGTCGTCCTACCAAGAGGTTGGAGTCTAGATGGTTTGTCTTGTGAGTTCATACTAAGTATATGTCTTACACTTGCTGAGTCGTGTCAATATGAGTTGGTTGACTTGGTTGTTCTATGCCCTTGATTGCATGTTTATTCTAATATCTCATGCCTATTCCACTAAGGAAGTACTAGGTCTATCTCATCTTGATTATTCTTTATATCTCCTTGTTCTTTATTGTTCATATCTGATGCATGATCTATATGTTTAATCAAGTGGTTGTTTACTTGCTTTTCGACATATTGTGGCTGGGAGAACTTGAGTTACTCCCCACTGTGGCGTGGCGTTCATGTTTACATGAATGACAGGTGGTGAAGATGCTTACGTGGGGAAGACGTGTGGGCTAGCGAGAACTAAACCCTCGGACCTTAATTTCTAATTTAGAAACCCTTTGTTTGTTTATACGTGGGATATCTTTTCCCCGCTTTCTAGACTTGGGTTGTAATAACTTATATTTGTCTATTTTAGTATTTGTTTCATTTAGTTTTTGGCACCCGCGTTTTAATCCTTAACTTGTAATCTAAAAGTTTTTAAAATCTCCTAAATTTTCGCATTAATTTATTAGTTATATTTCCGCGTTATCGCGGGGTGTCACAATGGATAGTTTGCCCCGGTCACCCGAAGGGTAAATGGAGCGGCAGAGCATGTTAAAAATAATCCGGAGAGGTGGGGGTATTTGGGTGTTGCTAACTGGACCACAAGTGACGGTTTTAGGACAAACAATTTGGGCAACGCCGAGGGGTGAGGCGTAAGGTAAGGCAACCCAGGTTTCGGAGGGGAGATTATCATAACCTCCAGTGGAGATATTAAGGGTGGTAGCAAAATCAAATTGAGTCAGTTTCAGAGGCTTACCATTCACCTTAGCCGTGAGGAAATCACCCGATTTATCCACTCGGACGGATGCAAAGAATTGAATCACTTCACTTACAAATACCGGTTCACGCAATTCCAACAATTTTTCCCAACCTTGAGCCAAAATCATATCCTTGACACTGTGAAAAGCGGGAGACTCAAACCAGGACTGATTGTAAACCCGAGGAGAATGGATGGCTTTGGGGTTCATCAACCTCTCACAATTTTTGTAGATGGAGGTGGGAAGATCCAAACTTTCGAGTTGTTCCCAAACATGAGCTAAATCCCATTTAGAAACTAGGGATACTGAATCAGAGGGTGAAAGGTACACTAATTTCTTCTTTGAAGGTTTCGATTTTTTCAAGGGTGGTTCACTGGGTGTTTCAACAGGGGGATTGATAGTGGGGTTTTCAATGTTACTTTGCTCGACACTTTCAGAGATAGGGGGTAATTGGGATGAAGAGGCTTTATCTTTTCTTTTGTTGTTTTTCTTTGCCGGAATCGGATCTGACTCGGCAGACTTAGTTGGATTCTCATTCAAATCAATTGGAGTTTCTTCAATATCATCAACATTTACAGTAACCGTTTCAGAGGAAGAGCTTGGGACAGTGGTACTCTTCTTCCGACCTCCTCGAGTACGACGTCCGACCATGGTGGAGATGGGGATGTCGTCAGATGGGACCGATGATGGTGGAACAGTGGAGAGAGGTGTTGGATGAGGGTTTGGTGGTTCTGGGTTCGGTGATTGGGTTGGAGTTGTGGTTGAGGTTTGTGGAGGAAAGGCATGGGAGATTTTTTGTGAAGGCATGGTTTGAGACGATGTTGGTGGGTCAGATGTGACAGGTGTAGATGTCATTTTCGTGGGTTTGATGGGTATAGGTGTATTGAATGACGTTTTTACCATGGTGGGTTAAAGGGTAGGTGAAAAAGGAGGGATTTGGGAGATGAAGGGATAAGTGGGTTGTGGGATTTTGGACGGTTGGTTATGGATGAAGGGTGGTCCAAATATTAAATGTGGTAAGTGAGGTAGTTGGCCCAACCAATTAATTTCAATCACTCGAAATAAAAACGCAAGGTAGTATATTATAAACGTAAATTTAGATATGAGGTTGAGTGATTACCGACTCACGAATACGGTGTCAATTTTTGGTCTAAAAATGATGTCAATGCACTTAGAATACTTAATAACATATATCCAATTTTAATTTAATCAATTAAGGAAATTTGTAAAAATCACACTAAAAATCACAAGCAATTAATTAACCCAATTTCTAGTCTAAATTTCTCAAAATGTTCTCTTGCAAGTGGCTTAGTGAAAATATCGGCAATTTGATTTTCAGTTTTGCAAAAGATAAGTTTAATATGTCCTTTTTCCACATGATCACGAATAAAATGGTGACGAATATCAATATGTTTCGTTTTAGAGTGCTGAATAGGATTTTTGGAAATATTTATTGCACTCGTATTATCACACATTATGGGAACGGAGTCAAAAATAATACCAAAATCCAAGAGTTGTTGTCTTACCCAAAGTAATTGAGAACAACAATGTGCGGCACTAACGTACTCACTTTCGGCCGTTGAAAGAGCTACCGTGTTTTGTTTCTTTGAGCCCCAAGAGATCAAACAAGGACCCAAGAATGTTGCAATTCCGGAGGTGCTCTTTCTATCAACCGTACATCCCGCATAGTCCGCATCCGAAAAGCCTATGAGATCAAAAGGACAATGTAAGGGATACCATAAGTAAAGATTTTGTGTTCCAATCAAATACCGAAGAATTCGTTTAACGGCTTTAAAATGTGATTCTTTCGGATTTGCTTGGAACCTAGCACATAAACAAACGCTAAAGAGAATGTCGAGACGACTTGCGGTCAAGTAGAGAAGTGAGCCTATTATACCTCTATACGCCTTATCGCTAACATTCTTACCGAGTTCATCTTTGTCCAATTTGGACCCGGCTACCATAGGTGTATCATGAGACTTACCATTAGTCATCCCAAATTTCTTAAGCATTTCCTTAATATACTTTTGTTGATGGATCATGATTCCATCCTTTGATTGCTTAATTTGGAGCCCAAGGAAGAATCCTAGCTCACCCATCATGCTCATTTCAAACTCCGATTTCATTAGTTCCGAAAAATATAAGTAAAGGAGTTCATTTGTTGCACCAAATATAATGTCATCAACATATACTTGTACAACCAACAGTTAAATCATTTGTGACTTTAAGAACAATGTTTTGTCAACGGAGTCTCTTTTAAAACCATTTTCAATAAGAAACTTAGACAATCTATCATACCAACACCTAGGTGCTTGTTTTAAACCATAAAGAGTTTTGTCTAATTTGAAAACATGGTTAGGCAAGTCATTGTTCTCAAAACCCGGTGGTTGCTCTACAAAGACATCTTCTTCCAAATATCCATTTAAGAAAGCGGTTTTAACATCCATTTGGAAGAGTTTAATACCTTTGTGAGCCGCAAAAGCTATGAGCAATCGTATGGCTTCAAGTCTAGCTACCGGTGCATAGGTTTCATCGTAATTAATACCCTCTTGTTGGTTATAACCTTGCACCACTAGCCTAGCCTTGTTCCTTACAATTTCTCCCGAGTCATCAAGTTTATTGCGAAAGACCCACCTAGTACCAATGACGGTACGATTAGGCGGTCTAGGGACTAAGTGCTATACCTCGTTTCTTTTGAATTGATTGAGTTCTTCTTGCATAGCAAGCAACCAGTCTGCATCAGTCAAGGCGACTGTTACATTTGAAGGTTCAATTTGAGAAAGGAAGGCATTGTGGGCACAAAATTCATTGAGATGAGCGAGATTATTGAGGGATGATCTTGTTCGAATTCCCGAGTTGAGATCACTTATGAGATTAGAGAGTGGATGAGAGCTTTGATGTTTCCACTTCTTTGGAACAAACCATTGTTCCCCCTCAGTAGCATCAGTCACAGTGACTGTTTCTTTTGGCCTGGAGTGATCTTCATCATCACTGTTTTGGGTTGTTTCGATTACGGAGGTGGAGGCACGATCGTTGGGTCAGTAGCTTCTAGAGAGGAAACGAAGAGTGGATGTACTACGTGTTCCCCCGAGTTGCTGATTTCCTTTGAAGGTGATCCATTCCCGTGTCGTTGCAAGTCGGCGTTGGGAGCTTCTTCATTCACGAACACGAAGTCCTTTCGAACAAGACCAATCTCAAACTCATCGTCATCGTCATCATCTTCATCATCCACGTTTTGTACCTGTCCAAGCACACTAGATTCATCAAAAATGACATGGATGCTTTCTTTAATTAACAAGGTTCGTTTATTGTAAACTTTATAGGCCTTGCTATGATCGGAGTACCCAATAAATACTCCTTCATCACTACGTGGATCAAACTTACCCAAGTTGTTTTTACCATTGTTATGAACAAAACATTTGCTTCCAAAACATCTAAAATATGAAATGTTGGGTTTTCTTCCACGTAATAATTCATAGGGAGTTTTATTCAATATACTCCTTATCATGACACGATTATGAATGTAGCAAGCGGTATTTACCGCTTCGGCCCAAAAGTTCTTAGGCAACTTACTAGATAATAACATTGTTCTAGCCATTCCTTCAAGGGTTCTATTCATCCTTTCAACCACACCATTTTGTTGCGGGGTTCTAGGAGCCGAGAAGTTATGGTCTACACCATTGTCATCACAATAAGCACCAAATGATGAGTTTTCGAATTCGGTTCCGTGATCGGTTCTCATTGAAACAAGTTTTAAATCAAGTTTATTTTGAATCTTTCTTAACCAAATTAGAAACTCATCGAATGTCTCATCCTTAGAGCTTAGGAAGAGTGCCCAAACGAACCTAGAGTAATCATCAACAATGACACACACATAACGACTACCACCTCTACTTCTAGTTCTCATTGGTCCACACAAGTCGATATGTAAAAGTTGCAAAGGTTGAGATGTACTCACAATTCTTTTGGTTTTAAAGGAACTTCTAACATGTTTGCCTCTAGCACATTCATAACATACTTTATCAAAATCAAACTTCATGTTGGGAATACCTTCAACTAAGTCAAGTCTTTTAAGGGTATTAAGAGTTTTTGTACTAACATGACCAAACCTTTTATGCCATAACCAAGGATCATTGTTCATTACACTCATGCAAGACATGGTGTGACCGGATAGAGTGTTCAAATTAGTTAAGTATACGTCTTTGACACGTCTTCCTTCGAGTATTAATTCATTAGTAGTGGCATCAATTATTCGACACATATTAACACTAAATTCTACAATATTACCCTTATCACAAAGTTGAGAAATGCTAAGGAGATTATGCTTCAAACCTTTGATAAGCCGCACGTTGTCGACACAAAGTAATGGTGACTTACCAACCTTTCCAATGCCAATTACTTCACCTTTCTTGTTGTCACCAAACCTTACCGTGCCACCATTGTATGCTTTAAGTGAGAGGAATTGGCTTCTGTTGGGTTCCTTATGTTGATGATAACATGCCCATTTGATTTGTGTCATCTTAGTTTACCTTTTCAGGATATATGATCATATCAAGCATGGATTAAGAAGTGTTGAAGTTGTTATTAATCCCATTGTATTAAGTCATGTGTCAACTAATGTACAAGTGAGAAAGTAGAGTATATTAGAGTAATAGAAACAGTCCAGACGATTTATTTGCTTTTACAAATAATTTGCTTGGATTGATTGCCACAACTCGAGAAACTTGAAGTCCCTTTTTATCTTTCAAAAGCATTTCACGTGACTCATATTTTTCAAAGATAAAAATCAGATTTTTATTAAGGAGGTGGTCTTCAATAAAGAGTGGTTTGAATTATTATTTTCAAAATGTTTCTTCTTTATGCAAATTCAACCCTTTGGCTCTTTAAGAAAACAAAGAATGCTTTTTGCCATTTTAGTGTTAACTTGTCATCATGTGACTTGTCTTTTCTCTCTTTGTTTTCTGAATTTGCATGAGCTTTTAAGGATATCTTTCAAACCTTCTTTCTCTATTCTTGCCTTTGCAAAAGAGCCCTCTTTGGTGCAAGTTTTGGGTGGTTGCTATTGCCCTTCACATGTGAGGTCTTTGACCCTTCAAAACCCTAGCAACCTCCTCACCCATTTCCTCTATAAAAGGCGAGTCTCTCCTTCATTAAATCTCAAGACTTTTCTGAATTAATTCTTCCATCTTTGCAAATTATTTTTAAAGCTTAAAAATCGTGTCCATTTGCAAAAAATCTTTAAAAGTCTTCAAGTGTCTTCAAGTTGTTACAGTCGTGGCTACTGTTGCTTTTCTATACTAAACTCTCTTGCTTATGAATTGTTGATCTTGTAAAAGTTGTCCATTTCTATTCTTTGTTAAGAATGTGTTAGTGGAAACTTGATCCTATAACATTCTAAGTGTGTTAGTGGAGTTTAGGACGGAGTAGTCTTTAACTCTTGACAACCGGAGTAGGTTGTGAGTTGGCAACCGGAGTAGGTTGCGAGTTAGCTTGTCATAAGAACGGAGTAGTTCTTGTACTAGCTTTACAACCGGAGTAGGTTGGTGTCTTTTATTGTAAGGGTCTTTTAGTTGTCGGAGTAGATCACTAAAAGAAAAGCAATAAAAAGGTAGATTGGACGTAGGCACTTGAGTATTTGCCGAACCAATTCAAAAATCTCGTGTTCATTGTTTTTACTTTATTTCCGCTGCAATTTACTTTGTTTGTTTGTTTTGCTTTGCTTAACCTTAGAAATGTGATTCATCATACGTCGCATTTGGTCTGCAGTCATATTCTACAAACTGAGACAAATAGATATAGTCAGAACGATTGTTGCTTTCATACTTCAGCAAACATTCATCATGATACTTGTTCAATCTTTCAATATTATTCAAAGTATCTTCTCATCTCTTTTGTTCTCGTAACTCACTTTAATTCAATAAAGTTGGAGTTATAAATTTTTAAATAGTACCTAATTAACCCCCTCCCCCTCTTAGGTACTTGAATCCATAAACTCAACAATTGGTATCAGAGCCTCGTGCTCTTGATCGAGGCTAACCGCCTTAGTGTTTGATTCGTGGGTAATGGATTCCGAGAAACACTCCAAGATCCCGGTCTTTACCGGTTCGAATTTTGGATGGTGGAAACTCAAAATGGAACATTACATCAAAAGTATCGATTATCAATGTTGGAACATCATCCAAAATGGACCTCTTGCCATTGAGGAAACCGATATTCTTAACGGTTTCACCAAGACAAAAGAGGAAAGAAATTACAATGAGAACGACTTCAAGCTTACCGAAAAGAATTCCAAAGCAATGTCGATTCTTCAACGTTGTGTTGGTGAGGGGGAAGTTAGTCGAATCTCCGGGTGTCCTACGGCAAAATCTATTTGGGATTCCCTTGTACTTGCATATGAAGGGACGTCCCAAGTAAGAAAACACCGTATTGACCTTCTCATGCAACAATATGAGATGTTTAGAATGTCAAAGGACGAGTCTTTAAATAGTTTCTCTTCACGTTTTTCTTGTATTATTAATGAGCTTAAAAGTCTAGGAAGGAATTTCGAGTCCGAGGACATCATTCGAAAAATCCTTCGTAGTCTAACCCCTAAATGGCAACCTAAAGTCACCGCCATAGAGGAAGCTAAAGACTTGTCAACCCTATCTCTTCATGAACTAATGGGATCACTAATGGCTCACGAGTTTAACCTCGATAAGCATTCTAGTGAGTCATCAAAGGGAAAGAGTCTCGCCCTCACATCTTCTCCAAGTGATGAAGAAGATGAGGAGGAAGACGAGTTTGCTATGTTCACAAGGAACTTAGCCGGGTTGGTCAATGGACAAGGTAACAAAAGGTTCACTAATAATTACTCGAAAAACGCTTTCCTAAGAAACGACCTACCTCCACCGTGGGATGCTTTAAATGTGGTGATAAAACTCATCAAATTAAAGAATGTCCCAAGTGGGAAGAAATCAAATCTAAGGAAAGAAGAGAAAAAGTTAAAAAGGACTATAAACATAGAGTCATGAGTGCTATTTGGGGAATGTCCGACTCCGAGGAAGATGAGGAACTCATCGAGGAGGAACTTGAGGCTAAAATGTGTCTTGCAAATCATGGTAAAGAAAAAGTCTCAAAAACCTCAAAACTTGAACACTTAAGATGCCTCATGGCTAACCCCGACGATTCTGACTCCGATTCCGACAACGAGGTAAATCATCTAAAGGCCAAGGCTAGAACTTACTCCAAAGAGAAAGTATGTAAGCTTCTTGACCAACTTTTTGATAAGTGTCGGTCTCAAACTAATAAGCTTGATATAATGCAAAATGAGATTGAGGAAATTGCTCAAGAGAACTTTAATCTGAAAAATGAACTAAAAGCAACAGACTGCGTCACTGTCACTTCTGAGGCATATAATGAAGTCAAAAGAGTCAACAAATTAAACAAACATTTGACTAAAGAACTAGAGCGTCTTAGGTTGACCCCCACGGACGTCTCTGACCTTGAAAATGTCAACACTACTTTGGTGATGCAAGTTTCCCAACTAACCAAGGAACGTGATGACATTTTGAAGGACAAAGATGCTCTTGAAAATGAGATCTATGACCTTGTAGTTGAAGTTGTAGACTTAAGAGAAACAGTGTCTAAGATTGTTGCTTCTGACCACGATTTAGACAAGTTTAAAAGAAAGAGTGAATGGTTGGAAAATGAAAATGAGTGTCTTAAGAGTGAGGTTGTTTGTCTCAAGAATGAAATAGAAGATCTCCATGATAGGCTTACCTTCTTTCAAAAGGGTATGCCCGAATGTAGCACTTCTAGCTCTTCTCCTCACCATAGATCCGATGAAGTCGTTGATCTAAGCAAAAGACTTGACGAGATGACATCTAAATATGAAGAGTCCAAAGAAAGAATCATATATCTCGTGTCTAAACTCAACAATCACACCCATGACTTCATTGTTGAGAAAAGATTGTTCATAGAAAGTGTTAACAATGATGAACTTAAAAGAGAAAAGGAAAAGAATTTGCATCTTCTCTCACGTGTCAATGACTTGACCAATGAACTTGTTAATGCTAAAAACATCACTGAAAAATGGGAAGGAAGTCAAACCGTGTTAAACTTCCTCACGAATCAAACCGAAAATGTGATAAATCTACTTGGTTTGGGGTTCAAATAGAAAGTCAGATCGGATTTGTTGCATCAGAAGCCTAAAAACGATTTTAGAGGAAGGAAGTATGTAGGTCTTCCCGAATACATCATTTGCAATTATTGTGGTGACAATGGTCATGTTTTTAATGGATGTACAAAACGATTTGATGACATTGATAAGAACACCAAAACATTAAAAGAAATGAACATTAAGAAAGACACCACAAGTTATGTTGATCACAAAAAGGGACCCAAATTCATTTGGGTTCCTAAACTCAAAAACTAATCTTGTGTAGGGCTTGGTGAGAGGCGGCCGCAATTGGTACTTGGATAGTGGATGCTCTCGTCACATGACGGGTGATAGAAGCCAATTCCTCTCACTTAAAGCATATGATGGTGGCACGGTAAGGTTTGGTGACAACAAGAAAGGTGAAGTAATTGGTATTGGAAAAGTTGGTAAGTCATCCTTACTTTGTGTCGACAATGTGCGGCTTGTCAAAGGTTTGAAACATAATCTCCTTAGCATTTCTCAACTTTGTGATAAGGGTAATGTTGTTGAATTTCGTGCCAATATGTGTCGAATTTTTGATGCCACTACTAATGAACTAATACTCGAAGGAAGACGTGTCAAAGACGTATACTTAACTAATTTGAACTCTCTATCCGGTCACACCATGTCTTGCATGATTGTAATGAACAATGATCCTTGGTTATGGCATAAAAGGTTTGGTCATGTTAGTACAAAAACTCTTAATACCCTTAAAAGACTTGACTTAGTTGAAGGCATTCCTAATATAAAATTTGATTTTGATAAAGTATATGATGAATGTGCTAGAGGTAAACATGTTAAAAGTTCCTTTAAATCCAAAAGAATTATGAGTACATCTCAACCTTTGCAACTTTTACATATCGACTTATGTGGACCAATGAGAACTAGAAGTAGAGGTGGTAGTCGTTATGTGTGTGTCATTGTTGATGATTACTCTAGGTTCGTTTGGGCACTCTTCCTTAGCTCTAAGGATGAGACATTTGATGAGTTTCTAATTTGGTTAAGAAAGATTCAAAATAAACTTGGTTTGAAACTTGTTTCAATGAGAACCGATCATGGAACCGAATTCGAAAACTCATCATTTGGTGCTTATTGTGATGACAATGGTGTAGACCATAACTTCTCGGCTCCTAGAACCCCACAACAAAATGGTGTGGTGGAAAGGATGAATAGAACCCTTGAAGGAATGGCTAGAACAATGTTATTATCTAGTAAGTTGCCTAAGAACTTTTGGGCCGAAGCGGTAAATACCGCTTGCTACATTCATAATCGTGTCATGATAAGGAGTATACTAAATAAAACTCCCTATGAATCGTTACGTGGAAGAAAACCCAACATTTCATATTTTAGATGTTTTGGAAGCAAATGTTTTGTTCATAACAATGGTAAAAACAATTTGGGTAAGTTCGATCCACGTAGTGATGAAGGAGTATTTATTGGGTACTTCGATCATAGCAAGGCCTATAAAGTTTACAATAAACGAACCTTGTTAATTGAGGAAAGCATCCATGTCATTTTTGATGAATCTAGTGTGCTTGGACAGGTACAAAACATGGATGATGATGATGAGGATGAGGATGATGAGTTTGAGATTGGTCTTGTTCGAAAAGACTTCGTGTTCACGGATGAAGAAGCTCCCAAAGACTGAATTGCAAACAGACACGAGACTGTCACCTTCAAAGGAGATCAGCAACTCGGGGGAACACGTAGCACCTCCGATTCTTCTCGGAAGCAACGGACCCAACGATCGTTGCATCCACCTCAATCAAGTAACCCAAAAAAAGTGAGGATGAAGAACCTTCCAGGCCAATAGAAACGATCTTTGTGACTGATCTTTGTTGAGGGGGAACAAGAAACCATTGTTCCAAAGAAGTGGAAACATCAAAGCTCTCATCCACTCACTAATCTCACAAGTGATCTCAACTCGGGAATTCGAACAAGATCATCCGTCAACAATATTGCTCATCTCAATGAGTATTGTGCCCACAATGCCTTCCTATCTCAAATTGAAACTTCAAATGTAACAGTCGCCTTGACTGATGCAGATTGGTTGCTTGCTATGCAATAAGAGCTCAATCAATTCAAAAGAAACGAGGTATAGCACTTAGTCCCTAGACCGCCTAATCGTACCGTCATTGGTACTAGGTGGGTCTTTCGCAATAAACTTGATGACTCGGGAGAAATTGTAAGGAACAAGGCTAGGCTAGTGGTGCAAGGTTATAACCAACAAGAGGGTATTAATTACGATGAAACCTATGCACCGGTAGCTAGACTTGAGGCCATACGATTGCTTATAGCTTTTGCGGCTCACAAAGGCATTAAACTTTTCCAAATGGATGTCAAAACCGCTTTCTTAAATGGATATTTGGAAGAAGATGTCTTTGTAGAGCAACCACCGGGTTTTGAGAACAATGATTTGCCTAACCATGTTTTCAAATTAGACAAAGCTCTTTATGGTTTAAAACAAGCACCAAGATGTTGGTATGATCGATTGTCTAAATTTCTTATTGAAAATGGTTTTAAAAGAGGCTCCGTTGACAAAACATTGTTCTTAAAGCAACAGTCCAGTGAACTGTTGGTTGTACAAGTATATGTTGATGACATTATATTTGGTGCAACAAATGAACTCCTTTACTTATATTTTTCGGAACTAATGAAATCGGAGTTTGAAATGAGCATGATGGGTGAGCTAGGATTCTTCCTTGGGCTCCAAATTAAGCAATCAAAGGATGGAATCATGATCCATCAACAAAAGTATATTAAGGAAATGCTTAAGAAATTTGGGATGACTAATGGTAAGCCTCATGATACACCTATGGTAGCCGGGTCCAAATTGGACAAGGATGAACTCGGTAAGAATGTTAGTGATAAGGTGTATAGAGGTATGATAGGCTCACTTCTTTACTTGACCGCAAGTCGTCCCGACATTCTCTTTAGCGTTTGTTTATGTGCTAGGTTCCAAGCAAATCCGAAAGAATCACATTTCAAAGCCGTTAAACGAATTCTTCGGTATTTGATTGGAACACAAAATCTTTACCTATGGTACCCTTTACATTGTCCTTTTGATCTTATAGGCTTTTCGGACGCGGACTATGCGGGGTGCACGGTAGATAGAAAGAGTACCTCCGGAATTGCAACGTTCTTGGGTCCTTGCTTAACTTCTTGGGCCTCAAAGAAACAAAACACGGTAGCTCTTTCTACGGCCGAAAGTGAGTACGTTAGTGCGGCACATTGTTGTTCTCAACTCCTTTGGGTAAAACAACAACTCTTGGATTTTGGTATTATTTTTGACTCCATTCCTTTAATGTGTGATAATACGAGTGCAATAAATATTTCCAAAAATCCTATTCAACACTCTAAAACCAAACATATTGATATTCGTCACCATTTTATTCGTGATCATGTGGAAAAAGGACATGTTAAACTTATCTTTTGCAAAACCGAAAATCAAATTGCCGATATTTTTACTAAGCCACTTGCAAGAGAACACTTTGAGAAATTTAGACTAGAAATTGGGTTAATTAATAGCTTGTGAGTTTTAGTGTGAGTTTTACAAAATTCCTTAATTGATTAAATTAAAATTGGATATATGTTATTAAGTGTTCTAAGTGCATTGACATCATGTTTAGACCAAAAATTGACACCGTATTTGTGAGTCGGTAATCACTCAACCTCATATCTAAATTTACGTTTATTATATGCTACCTTGCGTTTTTATTTCGAATGATTAAATATGCTTAGTTGGGCCAACCACCTCACTTACCTCATTTAATGGGCCATTTACTATCTCAACCCACCTTCCACGCCTACCCGTCCAAACATCCCAATCCACTAAACCCTTCATCTCCAAATCCACTAAACTCCCTCATCTCACCTACCTATTAACCCACCATGGTCAAGACATCCTTCAATACCCACATACCCATCAAACCAACAAACTTGACCTCACCACCTGTCACATCACACCCACCGACATTAACAACTCCAACAATGACCCCAACCAAAATCTCCTACGCATTCCCACCTCAAACCTCAAACACGACTCCTTCAACAAACCCAGATCCACCAAACCCACAACCATCACCAAACCCCACTGACCCTCCATCATCCGACGACATTCCCATCTCCACAATGGTAGGACGGCGCACACGTGGTGGTCGGAAGAAAAGCTCCACTGTTCCAAGTTCGTCCTCTGAACCCGTTACCGTGGTTGTTGAAGATGTTGAAGAAGAAACCGAGTTTGATTTGAATGAGAATGCCTCTAAGTCCGGCGAGTCTGACCCGACTCCGGCGAAAAAGAACCTCAAAAGAAAAGAAAAAGCCTCTTCATCCCAATTACCCCCAATTTCAGAAAATATCGAGCAGAGTAATGTCGATAACCCCATTATTGATACTCCAATTGAAAATCCTAGTGAACCTCCTCCGAAAAAATCGAAACCTTTGAAGAAAAAGCTTGTATACTTGTCTCCCTCTGATCCGGTCTCCCTAACCTCGAAGTGGGACTTGGCCATTGTTTGGGATCATCTTGAGAGTATTGACCTCCCTACTTCCATTTATAAAAATTGCGAGAGGTTGATGGACATCAAAGCAATTCACTCTCCTCGGGTTTACAACCAAACATGGTTCGAGCCACCTGCTTTTCACTCAGTCCGTGATATGGTCTTAGCTCAAGGTTGGGAAAAACTATTGGAAATGCGAGAACCGGTGTTCGTGAGCGAAGTGATTCAGTTCTTTGCAACTGTTCGTGTTGATAAGTCGGGTGAAACTCTTACGGCTAAGGTAAACGGTAAGCCTCTTAAACTGTCTCAATCTGATTTCGCTACCGCCCTTGATATTCCAATTGGAGGATATGACAAACTTCCCTCCGAAACATGGGTCGCTTTACCTTATGCCTAACCACTTAATGTTGCCCAAGTAGTGTGTCCCAAAACTGTTTCTCCTGGACCCGTGAGCAACACCCAAATACCCCCTCCTCTTCGCATCATTTTTAATATGCTTTGTCGCTCTATTTATCCCTCGGGTGATAGGGGAAAACTCACCATAGCCCAACAATACTTAATCTATCATATTGCTACCCATAAGAAGGTGAACTTAGTCGGGTTAATGTTTAAACGTTTTCAACTCATTTCGACCAAGCTTCGTCGACCTTCTTCTAGCATGATTCACTTACCCTATGGCATGTGGTTATCGGTTGTGCTCAAGGCACAAGGGGTGTTAGTGAATACTAGCTTGGGTTCGTTGGATATGTGTGATGTTATGAGTGATGGGCAAATGGGGAAGATGCTTATCAAGATTGAAAATGATGAATTAATTTCTGTGAAAATTAAGAAGGACCCGGAGGTTGGGTCATCAAGTCAAGTGAATACGGGTGGTATGCGGGAAGTGCTTAATGCCGTGGCTGAGTTGGGTGCGTGGCTTAAGGAAGATGCTCGTCAAAAGGACTTGGCAATCTCGGCCCTTGCTTCTACTATGGACCTCATCCGTGGAGAGGTGGATATCATTTCCACCCTTGTGTCAACAAAAGAAGTTGGTGATGATGCTCATGTGGATGATGATCCTTTGGGTAGTGGCTCGGATGGTGAACAAGCCTCCTCCCCTTAGCCTTTCCCTTCCCTCTCGGCCTATTAACCTTTTACCCGTGCCCTTTCATTTTGTCCCACCGGTTGTGCCTCTCTAAGACAATATTTTATTTGCTTGTTATCTTGACATTTGGTGGTGTATTTTAAACTTTGTTTAGCTATGTTGAACTTTGGTTAGCTTATGCTTAATCCTTGTTTATGTTGACTTTGTTACCTTGTCACAATTCCATGTGTCTTTTTGTGTTTTCTTATGACTATCTGCACTCTAATGCTTGTGATATCCCTATCCGTTTGATGATGTCAAGAGGGGGAAAAGGTAAACTCATGCTTTGAATCTCTTTGCTTATTGATTAAACTAATGTCTTGCCTAACCTTCTTAGCTTGATTCTTGTTTTGGGGCAATGTAAAATTGTCATGGTAATTTGATTCTAACTTTTGCCTTAGGTAAGGTAACATTGTCCCTTCTCTATCATTTGATCTTGCTTGTTTAAAATCTTGAATCAAGGTGTTTACATTGCTTATTCATTCGTTTGGGGCTTGTCATCATCAAAGGGGGAATTTTTTGGGTTCCTTATGTTGATGATAACATGCCCATTTGATTTGTGTCATCTTAGTTTACCTTTTCAGGATATATGATCATATCAAGCATGGATTAAGAAGTGTTGAAGTTGTTATTAATCCCATTGTATTAAGTCATGTGTCATCTAATGTACAAGTGAGAAAGTAGAGTATATTAGAGTAATAAAACAGTCCAGACGACTGTTGCTTTTACAAGTAAACAGCTGCTTGGATTGATTGCCACAACTCGAGAAACTTGAAGTCCCTTTTTATCTTTCAAAAGCATTTCACGTGACTCATATTTTTCAAAGATAAAATCAGATTTTTATTAAGGAGGTGGTCTTCAATAAAGAGTGGTTTGAATTATTATTTTCAAAATGTTTCCTCTTTATGCAAATTCAACCCTTTGGCTCTTTAAGAAAACAAAGAATGCTTTTTGCCATTTTAGTGTTAACTTGTCATCATGTGACTTGTCTTTTCTCTCTTTGTTTTCTGAATTTGCATGAGCTTTTAAGGATATCTTTCAAACCTTCTTTCTCTATTCTTGCCTTTGCAAAAGAGCCCTCTTTGGTGCAAGTTTTGGGTGGTTGCTATTGCCCTTCACATGTGAGGTCTTTGACCCTTCAAAACCCTAGCAACCTCCTCACCCATTTCCTCTATAAAAGGCGAGTCTCTCCTTCATTAAATCTCAAGACTTTTCTGAATTAATTCTTCCATCTTTGCAAATTATTTTTAAAGCTTAAAAATCGTGTTCATTTGCAAAAAATCTTTAAAAGTCTTCAAGTGTCTTCAAGTTGTTACAGTCGTGGCTACTGTTGCTTTTCTATACTAAACTCTCTTGCTTATGAATTGTTGATCTTGTAAAAGTTGTCCATTTCTATTCTTTGTTAAGAATGTGTTAGTGGAAACTTGATCCTATAACATTCTAAGTGTGTTAGTAGAGTTTAGGACGGAGTAGTCTTTAACTCTTGACAACCGGAGTAGGTTGTGAGTTGGCAACCGGTAGGTAGGTTGCGAGTTAGCTTGTCATAAGAACGGAGTAGTTCTTGTACTAGCTTTACAACCGGAGTAGGTTGGTGTCTTTTATTGTAAGGGTCTTTTAGTTGTCGGAGTAGATCACTAAAAGAAAAGCAATAAAAAGGTAGATTGGACGTAGGCACTTAAGTATTTGCCGAACCAATTCAAAAATCTCGTGTTCATTGTTTTTACTTTATTTCCGCTGCAATTTACTTTGTTTGTTTGTTTTGCTTTGCTTAACCTTAGAAGTAACAGATTCATCATCATTTGTCGCATTTGGTCTGCAGTCATATTCCACAAACCGAGACAAATAGATACGATCGAACGATTGTTGCTTTCATACTTCAAAGAAACATTCATCGTGATACTTGTTCAATCTTTCAATATTATTCAAAGTATCTTCTCATCTCTTTTGTTCTCGTAACTCACTTTAATTCAATAAAGTTGGAGTTATAAATTTTTAAATAGTACCTAATTAACCCCCTCCCCCTCTTAGGTACTTGAATCCATAAACTCAACAACTTCTATCACCCGTCATGTGACGAGAGCATCCACTATCCAAGTACCAATTGCGGCCGCCTCTCACCAAGCCCTACACAAGATTAGATTTTGAGTTTAGGAACCCAAACAAACTTGGGTCCCCTTTTGTGATCAACATATCTTATGGTATCTTTCCTAATCCATATTTGCTTAACTATTTTGATGTTCTTGTTAATGTCATGAAATCTTTTTTCACAAGTGTTGAGGACATGACCATTCTTACCACAATAATTGCAAATAATGTATTCGGGAAGACCAACATATTTTCTCCTTCTAAAATCAGTTTTAGGCTTCTGGATGTAACAGTCTGTCTGACTGTTCCATTTGAACCCCAAACCAGCAGTTTTGTTACATCTCTCGGTTTGATTCGTGAGGAAGTTTAACACGGTTTGACTTCCTTCCCATTTTCAGTGATGTTTTTAGCACTAACAAGTTCATTGGTCAAGTCATTGACACGTGAGAGGAGATGCAAATTCTTTTCTTTTTCCCTCTTGAGTTCATCATTGTTAACACTTTCTAAAGACAATCTTTTCTCAACTATGAAGTCGTGGGTGTGGTTGTTGAGTTTAGACACGAGGTACATGATTCGTTCTTTGGACTCTTCATATTTAGACGTCATCTCATAAAGACGTTTGTTTAGATCAACGAATTCATCGGATCTATGATGAGGAGAGGACCTAGAAGTGCTACATTCGGGCATACCTTTTTGAAGAAAAGTAAGCCTATCATGAAGGACTTCTATTTCATTCTTGAGACAAACAACCTCACCTTTTAGACACTTGTTTTCATTTATCAAACATTCAATCTTTTCATTTGACTTGTCTAAATCTTTGTCAGAAGCAACAGTCTTAGACACTGTTTCTCTTAGGTCTACAACCTCAACTACAAAGTCATAGATCTCATTCTCAAGAGCATCTTTGTCCTTCAAAAGATCATCACGTTCCTTGGTTAGTGAGGAAACTTGCATCACCAAGGTAGTGTTGACATTTTCAAGGTCGGAGACGTCCGTGGGTGTCGACCTAAGACGCTCTAGTTCTTTAGTCAAATGTTTGTTTAACTTGTTGACTCTTTTAACTTCATCATAAGCCTCGAGGTGACAAAGTGATGCGTTGTCTGTTGCTTTTAGTTCATTTTTAAGATTAAAGTTCTCTTGAGCAATTTCCTCAATTTCATTTTGCATTACCTCAAGCTTATCATTTTGAAACCGACACTTATCAAGAAGTTGGTCAAGAAGCTTACATACTTTCTTTTTGGAGTAAGTTCTAGCCTTGGCCTTTAGATGATTTACCTCGTTGTCGGAATCGGAGTCGGAATCGTCGGGATTAGCCATGAGGCATCTTAAGTGTTCAAATTTTGAGACTTTTTCCTTAGAATGATTTGTAAGACACATTTTAGCCTCTAGTTCCTCCTCGATGAGTTCCTCATCTTCCTCGGAGTCGGACATTCCCCAAATAGCACTCATGACTCTATGTTTATAGTCCTTTTTAACCTTTCCTCTTCTTTCCTTTGATTTGATTTCATCCCACTTGGGACATTCTTTAATTTGATGAGTTTTATCACCACATTTAAAGCATCCCACGGTGGAGTTAGGTCGTTTCTTAGGAAAGCGTTTTTTCGAGTAATTATTAGTGAACCTTTTGCTTCCATGACCATTGACTACCCCGGCTAGATTTCTTGTGAACATAGCAAACTCGTCTTCCTCCTCATCTTCTCCATCACTTGGAGAGGATGTGAGGGCGAGACTCTTTCCCTTTGAGGACTCACTAGAATGCTTATCAAGATTAAACTCGTGAGCCATTAGTGATCCCATTAGTTCATGAAGAGATAGGGTAGACAAGTCTTTAGCTTCCTCTATAGCGGTAACTTTGGGTTGCCACTTAGAGGTTAGACTACGAAGGATTTTTCAAATGATGTCCTCGGACTCGAAATTCCTTCCTAGACTTTTATGCTCATTAACAATACAAGAAAAACGTGAAGAGAAACTATTTATGAACTCGTCCTTTGACATTCTAAACATCTCATATTGTTGCATGAGAAGGTCAATACGGTATTTTCTTACTTGGGACGTCCCTTCATAGGCAAGTACAAGGGAATCCCAAATAGATTTTGCCGTAGGACATCCAGAGATTCAACTAACTTCCCCCTCACCAACACAACGTTGAAGAATCGACATTGCTTTGGAATTCTTTTCGGCAAGTTTGAAGTCGTTTTCATTGTAATTTCTTTCCTCTTTTGTCTTAGTGAAACCGTTTAAGATATCGGTTTCCTCAATGACAAGAGGTCCACTTTGGATGATGTTCCAAAATTGATAATCGATACTTTTGATGTAATGTTTCATTTTGAGTTTCCACCATCCAAAATTGAACCCAGTAAAGAGGGATCTTGGAGTGTTTCTCGGAATCCATTACCCACGAATCAAACTCTAAGGCGATTAGCCTCGATCAAGAGCACGAGGCTCTGATACCAATTGTTGAGTTTATGGATTCAAGTACCTAAGAGGGGGAGGGGGTGAATTAGGTACTATTTTAAAAATTTAACTTCAACTTTATTGATTTAAAGTGAGTTATAAGAACAAAAGAAATGAGTAAATACTTCGAATAGTATTGAGAGACTAAACAAGTATTAAGATGAATGTTTGCTGAAGTATGAAAGTAACAACTGTTCGGACTGTAGCTATTTGTCTCAGTTTATAGAATACGGACTGCAGACCAAATGTGACAGTATGATGAACTGTTACTTCTAAGGTTTAAGCAAAGCAAAGCAAAGCAAACACAATAAAATTGCAGCGGAATAAAGTAAGAGAACAAACACGAGATTTTTGAATTGGTTCGGCAAGAAACTCAAGTGCCTACGTCCAATCTACTTTTTATTGATTTCTTTTAGTGATCTACTCCGACAACTAAAAGACCCGTACAATAAAAGCAACAACCTACTCCGGTTGTGTTACAAGTCCAAGAACTACTCCGTTCTTATGACAAGCCAACTCGCAACCTACTCCGGTTGCCAAGAGTTGAGGACTACTCCGTCCTAACTCTACACACACACACTAAGAATGTTTTAAGGATCAAGCTTCCACTATCTTATTCTTAACAAAGAATTGAGGTGGACAACTTTTACAAGATCAACAATCTTAAGTGAGAGAGTTTAGTATATTAAAAATAACAGAGCAAGATCAGTAACAACTTGAAGACTCTTAGAAGTTTTGCAAAGACACACGGTTTTAAGCTTTAAAAACAATTTGCAAACTTGGAAAATATTTCAGAAAAAGTCTTGGAATTTTTAGAGAGGAATGGCTCGCCTTTTATAGGGAAGATGGGTGAGGGAGTTGCTAGGGTTTTGAAGGGTCAAAGACCTCACATGTGATGAGCCTCAACAACCACCCAATACTTGCACCAAAGAAGGTTCTTATGCAAAGGCAAAAGAAAGGAAAGAGTGTTTGAAAACTATCCATAAAAGCTCATGCAAATTCAGAAAACAAAGAGGGAAAAACAAGTCACATGATGACAAGTTTACACAAATATGGCAAAAAACATTTCTTGTTTTCTAAAGGACTAAAGGGTCAAATTTGCAAAAAGAGGAAACATTTTGAAAATAATAATTATTCAAACCACTCTTTATTGAAGGTCAAGTCCTAATAAAAATCTGAAGTTTATATTTGAAAAATAAGAGACACGTAAAAGATTTTCGAAAGATAAAAAGGCTTCAAGTGTTACGAATTGAGGCAACAATCCAAGCAGTTGTTTACTCGTGAAAGTAACAATCGTCTTGTCTGTTTCTATTACTCTAGGATACTCTACTTTCTCACTTGTACTTTAGATGACACTTAAGACTCAATACAAATGGATGATCAACAACTCAACACATCTTAATCCATGCTTGATTTGATCATAAGTTCTGAAAAGGTAAACTAAGAAAGCACACATCAAATGGGCATGTTATCATCAATCAATAGGAACCCAACACCATTTAACAGGTCTAACATGTCAAATACCTTATTTTAATAAAATACGGTTGTTTATTATCTGATATTCAAATCTAATATTTATCAAATATTCAAATCTCCAAATAGGACTATTTATATTGTCAGGGTATAAAACAGTTAATCACACTCAATTATATGTTCATGTATCTAATAATAGCGCCTACTTTTATAACCCGTGCATTTTTTGCACGATATAAAACTAGTACAATTGTAAAAAAAAAAAAAAAAGGTTCTTTATTTATCTCCGTACAATTTTGTAGAGAAAAAGGATTGTACATCGGATGTACTACATCATAATTAATGACTTTTTGAGTTTTTGTGTATTTTTTTCGAGTATTATAGAGTTTATAAATTACATTTTAGTTTTATGATGTCAAGAATCAAATTTTTTTTGAGCTTATATGTAATTTTTTTGAGTTATAATGTAACTTTTTGATATTAAAGTTTAAGTGAAAAAACTCAAAAACTTTAAAATAAAACTCAAAAATTTTGAATTAAAACTCAAAAACTTTATCCTAATGCTCAAAAACTATATCATCTGATGTACTACATCATATGTATAATCCACTTACTGAATTTTACACGGATCCTAAACTAATTAATTTGATACTCCAAAATTCCCCAACTTCCTAAACACCACACCGTAAACCCCTAAAAAAGAGGCGCACTATAGCGATACTGTTACTCGTATTAATAAAACCCAGAAAATGGTGTCGAGTTACTGTAGATGTGAATCTGAATTTTATCCGTTTACCCGCGAAATGCTGAAATTTCCCTCCGCAATCCGCACGGAAGGTGTTTGTGCTGGAACTTAATTAATTTTAATAAATATTTTATTTGGCTTACATATAGCCTGTCTGCGTGTCCAGTTTCCAATACGAGTATGAAATTATCCGGCATTAGATAAGTGCGTATCCAAGTATTCAACTCTGCTATTGGTAAAATAACCATGTTTTCGGGTAAAAATATGAACACAAATATAGGTTAAAAGATCCCGTGCTACGCTAGATGATTACTGTTTGTCGGTTTGCTACTTCTTGGGTCCCAATTATTTAATTACCTTTTTTTTTTATTCCGTTTTAATTATTTTTTTACTTTTTATTTTATGTGATGAGTATCTATCTATTCCCCTTACTAAATACTCCCTCCATTCAACTCCACTTTGCAACATTGCTTTTTGCGCGGGTATTAAGAAACGGATTAAAAAAACTATTAAAAGTACATAGGGAAAGGGAATGGTGGGGTTAAAGATATTAAAAAAATATAAAGGTGAGTTTTATGGTGGATTTGTGTGGGGTATGAATGACATTTTTTGTAAATATAGATTTTCAATAAGGATAGAAAGGTCTTTTACATGTCCAAATAAGGAAACCTGTAAAGTGGAGTTGAATGGACGGAAATAGAATACTTGTAAAGTGGAGTTGAATGGAGGGAGTATGGCCAACACAAGTAACTGTTCACAATGAACAGTACCAAGATGCTGCGGTTTTGTAATATTTTACTCTGTGCGCTACGTTTTGATACCTCATCCTACTTTTCCAATTTATATGCTCTATCCTCTTCCACCTCCTCTTTTCTCGTTCATCAATCAAACACACATCCCCACCTTTCCTCTTTCTTACAACAAAAATGGCGATTTTCGTGGAGATGACGCAAGCATTTCAATCTAATTCTCTTTCATCAACTGATCTACCTACTTCCAAGCGTATGATCTTGTTTTGTTCTTCCCTAATTTCTAGGGTTTGTCTGATTTTCGATTTTAGGTTGTGAATTTTTTTTTTTGGTTTGATTTGGTTTAGATTTAAAGGAGATTGCAGCATTGTTAGAGATGAGCTATCATAACAAGGAATCTCGGTAAATCGCTCGTGTTATCAACTCACTTTCACTCTTCGTCACAAATTAACGGGTCATGTGCGATCGTTGTTCCTTGATCATGCTCTTCTTCAGGTAATCTTATATCGGGTTTCAGTTGGTGATGAATCGCCAACCCAACGTCGGAGCATACAAGCCTTACCCTCAAAAAATGGCATTATACATATCGGCAAATATGGTCACATCGTCTATCAAATATCACCTTGCAAGGTTTAATTTTTAAGTGCCTTTTGTAAACTATTTGTGAAAAGCTTAGGGTTTGGATTGGATTTTTTATATGTGTGTTTGATTTGCTTGCCCACATCTGTTAATTGTGGTTATTCTATTCCTGATAATGACAAGCATATATCAGGTAACATTTTTTTCCATTTTCATTTTCATTGTTTTACTGTGTTTTTCAAAAGATTGTATTAGGATGAAATGGGGTGTTCTTGTTTGATTAGTATTGTGCGAGGTACCCAAAAGTTGTGTGAAATGAGTCCAAACTACTAGAAAATCATGCCCGTATTAGTGTAAAAGTAGTTATCTGTTTTACTTACTTGTGCAAGGTTGCTCTATACAAGTATTTTGGTTATTTTTGGTTCCTGTCAATAAATGTGTGGAATTAGTGAAGTTTGTGGCTTTGGGTTGTGGTCTATTTAGGAATTGTATAATGATTGAACCTTTTGGGTTTTTGTGGCTGGACTACTGGTTTGATGAAGTTTGGAGATATTGAAGTTCGATAAAGCTTATTTGAGAAAGGGTGTTAGCTGATTTTAATAGATATTGTAGCTTAAGGATTCTGGCTTGATGAAGTTTAATTGTTAATTAGTGTGTGTTAATGGAGTTATTGAGGTTGGATAAAGGTTATTAGTCGAAAATGGGTAATGAGGCTTTTGGTTTTTTATTGTGCCATACAAATTCAATTAGTGAAGAGTAGTGAAGAGTAGAACCACTGGTTGCTCTCTGTTTTACAGTCATGTAATAAAGATTGAATCTTAGGATCTTTTAGGATATTTTTATTGGTTGAGTACTTGAGTGGGAGTTTTCACTGTTTTAATGATTTCATAAAAGTAGTAAGTTTAGACCTTTAAAGTTGTTATTTGTTCATGCGCAAAAACACGATTTACCTTGGAAGTTTGGAGGTTTTGGCATCTATTAGATGGAGAGGAGGGGTGTTGCGCAGAAGGGAAGTCTGTTGGTTGATACTTTGATTGTATTTGTTTTTGGATGCAAGTGAGGTTTGATGAATTAATAGATTGGGACTTGGACGGTATTAGAAAATGTACAGAGGAGAGTGTAGATTCAACTTTCTGCGGAAGTGTTGTTTTCAGACGGTCAAGGC
This sequence comes from Silene latifolia, assembly GCF_048544455.1. Taxonomy (NCBI): domain Eukaryota; kingdom Viridiplantae; phylum Streptophyta; class Magnoliopsida; order Caryophyllales; family Caryophyllaceae; genus Silene; species Silene latifolia. The sequence goes on along the minus strand of NC_133530.1, from coordinate 21,778,823 downwards.
TGTTTGAGGTTGTGGTGACCCGTGACATCACATGAAATGTTCACAAAAAGCTTATTTGAGATAGTCTTATTTGTCGAACAACTCCTTAACCCTATAAAAATTGAGGAATACATGAGGATTTGGGTTGGTCTCAGTTACATGAGTTATATGTAAAAATTGAGATCGTCTAAGCGTGTATTCTCTGGTGAAATTGGTACTTGATTCCCCCGTAAGCTGGACTCTCTTTCTCCAAGTAGCGGATGTTATTCAGTTTTAGAGCTGTTTGTTTAGCCACTATTAGTTTTTTCCCCATTGTGACAAATGAAGAAGTTAGATATATGTATTTTTGCTTATTTTTTAGGGCCATTTCCATTGATTATGTTATCAAAGAAAACAATTCTCTCTACATAGTTGTTTTCAACATAATTCCCAATATAATGTCAATGTAGGTTTGCTATAATCCAAGTCTTATCTTATGTAAAATTTGTTGTTTCCTTTTGATAAAGTGTTGCCAAAATAAAAATATATTTTTGTTTCATGTCTTCTTAAAAATTATTCATTGGCTTTATATGGTATTGAATGTTCGCCAATTGAGTTTTTGTAGTTTAAACTTTAAAGCTATTATCTGTATACTGAACTTAAGTTTTTGTAGCAATCATGTGCATCCCATATTGCTGAACTTTAACAGGTAGATTACAAGTGAACCGCTCTACTGTAATATACTTTGACATATTGTATTTCACATGAATTTGAGCCAACTTTTACTATTATGATTGATTATTTGATTGATTGCCTTTGGTTATTATGGAATACTATATATTTCGTAATAATATAAGCCAATTGCACTAATAAATACTCATTTCATTATTCTTTATATGTCGTTTTAGACAAATGAGAATTTTACTCTTTAGATGTCGTTTTGCATTTTCCTATGCACTACTTGCCCGTATTTTTTTTTTCATTTAGTAGTATAGAGGGCGGGCTATAGTGTTGCTCCTTTTTTGTTTGACTGCTTTTGAAGAGGAAACTGGGTAGGAGCGTTGTTAATAGGCATGCTGGGTGCTCAAAACCATGACTACGTGTTTTGAAATTTGAAGACAATTGTATATCTGAGTAATATGAAATTATGAAACTATCGGAGCCGAATAAGTGGATTTTCTGCACTTTTAACTGTTGGTCATACTTTATAATTTTATATCCTATTCTTCTTTTAATTTAACACTTCTTTGTTTCTTTTCAATTCTGCTCAGTTTACTGTACATAAATATATAGAGTCGAACAAGAATCGGGGATATAGGGCTGAGATGTGCTTACCTTGTAAACTTTTAGAAGCTTGCTTCATTGCCTCCGCAATGATAATCTGAATCTATTCTTCTCTTTTATAAAGGTTAGAGCAACTCAATTTAAATAAGAAAAATCATTGCCAAATTTTTAACCCATCCAACAAGTATTCAGCAATGCAGTCTTTTAACTCTCGCGTTTCAGATATACTGTGTTGATTATGATATGCTGGCAATGTCAACAAGTTTATCATGAAAAAATGGTTGATGGGCCAACAAATGTATGCTAGGAATGATTTAAAACCCTGATTTAGAAGACTGGTAAGGGGAGGATGAGGGGAAGGAGTAGAGGAAGGAGGAGAGAAAGATGATAAGAATTCAATAACTCGTGAGCATTCTAATAATGTGAGGTACTGACTATGTTATCTGACTTGAAATCTTTGGACTGTTGTGTAAATGTGTTTGGAAAATCGATGATTGATGAATTGAAAGCTTCGTGATGATTTAAAGTTTGATTGTATTTTGCAATTTGTGTACTAAACTACTAATTGATGGAGAGTGAAAAAGTGTGTGACAGTCAACTCCTCACCCCTTACGTTTACAGCTTACTTCTTCAAATTTATATTACCCCGTTAGTCAATTATCATCACTGAGTAAGCCATTCTATTGCTTCTGACAGCCTTTTTTTTTGTTCTTTTAGCACTTCCGCCAAGTGCCAGTAGGACATGATATTTAGTTACTGGTCGGTCAATCCTTCATCACTGGCTTTTTCTCAATGATGTGGCAGGATGAAAGTCATAAATGAAGGGTGGATGTTTGGAAGACGTCTCTTAACGTGGACTGAAATACTGTGACAAGTGATGGTCGCAGCTGGCTTTAGGGCAAGAGACGGTACCCAAAGTAAAAAGATGTATTTCCAAGGCTTGTGCTCATATGTAAAACAGTTCAGGTTGGACCTCATGTACCGGCACTCTATTTTTCTTGCAACCTATCAGTGTATACTTACTGTTATACACTTTTGGTTTTAGCTTTCGAATTATATGCCAATCTTGAATCAGCTCTGACTAATTTCTTGAGCAATAACTGAGTGTCAGACTCTAAAAGAGTTCTATAATAAAGATTGTTGCTGTTTATTTTTTTGGGTTTTGTGAGTTGCTGCATAAGGCAAAATTCCGTTGAGTATTAACTTGTGGTTGAATATGTACATATCTAAGTTTGCGCGGTTGAAGCCAACAATCAACATTGCTTGTTGGATTTCTGTTTATAGTTTATTTTCACACTTACACATGAAAGACAGTTGGTTGATCCCGTCTTGTGCCCAGCTGACTGAGGATGACAAACTCTTGCTCTAATTGATGAAAAATATATTCTCGGTAATTTCAAATTGTGTGCATGAATGATTAAAGTTGTCTATTATGTGATGATACATGGTTTATTCTCCCCGAGAAATTTATCTAGGTTACATATGGATTGTTCTTTGTAGTTCTGTTGTGCAAATGAGTGTTGGTGTACCAATAAATGTGATTAAATAAGTGTTTCTTGAAGGTAATCTGGTAAAGATTGTCCAGATGCAGTGTGATGGTGACTTATTGACCTTACTTTCATATCTAATAATAATAGGAGAATTGAGTTTTAAATGTGTTTATGGGCTTGGATTTGTGCCAATGTATCAATGTATCTTTTTGGGACGATTTTCATTTATGGGGGTTATCTTATCGTGTTTATTGTTTTCAGCCACAAGGGAAGGACATTAGAGCCTATTGCCAAGCAATGTTGTCAGGATCGGAATTCTACTTTGAATCGATGGGGAGGGTAGGATCGAATCGGTAGAATCGGATCGTAGAATCGTAAGATTCTACAAATTCACTAAATATAGTTATTTATTTGGTAAAAATATATAATTGAAGATCAAAACACTTATTTATACCCAAAATATTGATAAGTAATGAGTTTAGTATCATTTCATGAACATGCTTCTACAAATGACATGAAATTTGGATTTTGCGATGTCGTTCTATAAAAATTTATTTTAATATGTTTACTATAGAGTCGGATCGTAATTTATTTTAATATGTTTACTATAGAGTCGGATCGTAAGATCGTAGAATCGTATTATGATCCTACCTCTAGAAAATTTCAAATAAATAGGATCGTAAGATTCTACAAACTTAATAGAATCGTAGGATCCGGGATCGGACAAACATTTTTGGATCGTAAAATCGTAGAATCATAGGATCGAATCGGGATTCTGACAACAATGTTGCCAAGGTTTTCAACTCATAACCAAGGTAACTATGTTTTGGAGGACAAGGCGAAGATGATAGGAGATAAAGAGAACAAGAATAGATTAAGTGAAGAACAAATACATATAGACACTAAGTTCAGACAACTATTTATAGAGGCGTGCACTCTTTTTTGTACAACTCTCGGGCTCTAAGTATGTAATCACAATTTAGAGTTTCATTATTCTTTGAGGGAAGCTGGATTATTACTGTCGCTACGAAAATTAGCTTTCTTATATAGTTCTCCTTGTAAGTGAAAGAGAGAGGGTGTGAGCAAGACGACAAGGGTGAATAGCTAAACAAAAGCTAAGGAGAGAATGGATGAATATGTGAACATAGGCGAAATACAGCGAGAGGGAGAAAAAGACAAGAATGGCAACGAAGGGTGGTAGAGTAAACGGGAGAGGGAGAGAGTGGAAGGGGTTGAACATATGAACAAAAGCGAATGAGATTTCATTCAAGCCCATAATATCAGGTTGAATAACTTTGGACTGTTGTGTAAATGTGTTTGGAAAATATCATTTATCTTCTCATCTACTTGAAAACCTGACACTATAGTTCATTCCACTTATAAATGCAAAACTTGCTAGGACTTATTATTACGCTGTTAACAAGAAGTATGTTGCGATTCGACCTGCACCCCAAGCGTCCAAACTCTTTTATGCTACAAAATTTGAACAAGCTCAAAATAAACTGCTAGACAGCAAACAACTCGTGAGTAATACTATCTTGGGGTATCGCGCGCGAAGCGCGCGATACAACAACTAGTTTTAATAAAAATAAATAAATGTTTGCAATTAGAGTGGCTACTGGTATGATATAGCTTATGCCAGCGAATAAATTTTTGGTTATGTAGTTAATTTGCTACCTGTGAATAATTATTTTGAGTTTTTCTGACGCTACCAAAAGCGAGATTTTGGCAATGTGTTGAACGCCGCAGGCAGTGGCAGACCTAAGGGGGCTTGCAGGGGCAATCGTCTCCGAAATGCTGAAAAGTTTGACATTTTTTTTGTTAAATTCCTGTTTTGTTTTTTCTACTTTACCTAAAATAGGCAATAGTTCTTCTCCCTGAAAATTCTCATCCCCCAACTAAAAATCCTAATTCGACATTTTTAAATGTTTGACAAAATAACAATTGAAAGACATCAATCGCTAAATTGGGTGAATGTGCTTGAGAAGGTGGACGGATGTTTTGATTGCTGGTATTTCTGTTTTACCGTGTTTATGTACTGTAACTGTCTTAAAGAGCATTCTTCAGTTCCAGCCTTGGGTTAGTATGTACGCTGTACAGTAACAATTCAGCGACTAGGACTACTTTCGAGTAGTGGATTTCTTCGCTGTGACGTACTTTCTTAGTAATATGGTCTCTATGACTTTAAGTTGATGCCATTTATTGTGCTCTCTCCGACTCCCTGCCGTACCTACATGTTTTAGTACCTCTTCTTCTATATTTGTTTTAACTAATAGCAGAGTCCCTCTCAGTCGTCTGTTAAGTATTTATTAAAGGATGATCTTAATTTGACGCGCAAAGGGGGTCTGCAGTCTAACTAACTATTTGGTATACGTATTATTTATGACCGAGTCTAGATCGTGTACCAAGCACCTCCGAAAGTTACAGTACCCTTATTTAATATCTGTATTCCTGGCATATACTCTACACCAACTCTATTTGGTATATATTATTCCTGTGTGAATACTTATTTATTATTAGTAGGGCTCCACGACGCACGTATTGATTCACATCCTCAGCTGACAGTTGTAGGAAAAATGTTTGTTTACACAATAATGTATTCACTTAGGACAGCGTACCGTTTGCTGGCCACATGGTGTGATCGTTGGTCAACCCATCCCAGGACAGTTAATTTATAAGAGGTTCTAAGAGTAATTGATGATATTATAGGCACAAAGGCACCAAAGCTGAATACATATTAAAGATCTTATAGAGCAAAGAGAGTAATAGTAAAAGGGAGAGATTAAACACGAAAATGGCAGAGAGTATTCTGTTCAACATTGTTGAGAAAATATTGGTATCCTTGGGCCAACATGCTCTTCAAGATGTCGTATCCTGTTGGGGTGCACGGCATGACTTAGAGAAGCTTGAAGATACTCTAAGGTTCATTCGAGCTCGTGTTCATGATGCTGAAAGGCGTCATGAAGAGGATAGCAGTCAAGTGATCAAAGAGTGGCTTGGGAGGCTAAGGCAAGTGCTTTACCGTGCTGATGATTTGTTTGATGAGGTTCACACCATTAGCTGTCGCCAGCAGCGAGCAGATAAAAGCAAGCTGGCCCACAAGGTACGTAATGTATTCTCAAATTCAAACCCTTTTGGCTTCAATAGAAAAATAGCTCAAGAAATCAAGTCCATTAGGGAAGAACTTGACCGCCTTAAGTCAGAAATGGATGGCTTGAACTTAAGAGTATGTCTTACAGATCAAGAGCCAATTAGCCGCTTGGTACTTGAAAGGGAAACAATCTCTTTTGTTCAAGCAGACAGTGTCATTGGTAGGGATGGTGATAAAAACAACATCCTTGATATGCTTTTTGATCCTAAGTACGCAGAAGAGAGTGTTACTGTGATACCCATAGTGGGTTTTGGCGGTCTAGGGAAAACAACTCTTGCCCAATTGGTGTTTAATGACAAAAGGGTTAAAAAACATTTTGATATTGCAAAATGGGCTTGTGTGCCTGAAATAAATGATCAGCAAAAGGTTTTAGGTGAAATTTCGAGAGCCTTGACTGGTATCACTAATCATGATCTTTCAAGGGAGCAAATACAGTCAAACATTAGAGTAGGAGTTAAAGATAAGAAGTTTCTGCTTGTTCTAGATGATATATGGGATGAAAGTCGCGATAGGTGGTTGGATCTTTTAAGCTTGTTGCAATGTGGTAATCGCGGAAGTAAAATAATTGTGACTACACGATCTGGTGTGGTTGCAACCATTGTAGGCACAATTCCTAATGCCTACAAATTGGGACTTCTAACACCAAAGGAGTCGTGGAATCTTTTCAAAATGTTGGCATTTAAAAAGGGTCAAGAAGAGAGTAATCCTAATTTGGCTCAAATTGGTAAAGAGATTGTGAGAAATTGCGGAAACGTTCCCTTGGCTATCAGGGTTGTTGGAAGCCTTCTATACTCAAAACACACTGAGAAAGACTGGGAACTATTTAGAGATGCTCAAGTCTCGAAGGCAAAGCTTATAGATCTTGACAATATCATGCCTGTGTTAAAGTTGAGTTATGATTACTTACCATCAGTGTTGAAACGGTGCTTTGCCTATTGCTCATTGTTCCCAAAAGACTACATGTTTGAGAGCAATGAACTTGTTCGTTTGTGGATGGCGCAAGGATACATCGAGATGGAGGATGTTGGGGATCAGTACTTTCTTGAGTTGGTAAGAAGGAATCTTTTTCAAGATGTTAAGGAATATGATAACACTGGAGTTATCATATACTGTAAAATGCATGACTTGGTGCATGATTTGGCTCAACTTGTAGCTGGTGATGAGAGTAGTGTTGTCGACAGGTTAGGAGCACAGTTCACTAATAGACTTGTGCATATCAATTTTGATGATAATGCACAGTTACAGTATGACCCAAAATCCTTGCTCGTTGCAAAAAGTTTACGATCTTTACTCTTGAGAAATTATAATTCACCAGAATCATTAAAAGAGGTTTTGGAGTTCAGATCCTTGCGTGCTCTGGAGAGCACTTGTATTAGGATAGTGCCAGGTTCTATAAATCAGTTGACACATTTAAGGTATCTTAATCTCTCTCATAGCCCTATTGAATGCCTTCCTAGTTGTATCACTAGGCTAGATAATCTGAAAACTCTAAACTTAGATTATTGTAGTGAGCTTAAAGAATTGCCTAGAGGTTTTACTAAATTGGTGAACCTCAGGCACCTTGGAACTAAGGCATGCCCTTTAACTGAAATGCCTCCGTATTTCGGCAGACTGAAGTCTCTTCGAGAGTTAAATCGTTTTATTGTAGGCAAGAACAACGGTTTAGACACGCTGGGTGACTTAAATCTCAGGGGTGAATTAGAAATTGAATTCCGCAGATGGCGTACAAACAACGTGGCTTGAAGCTCAGTTTGTCAATTTAAAAGAAAAGAAACAATTGACCTCATTCTCATTCCGCTTTAACTACGAAGGCGACCAACCAGCATTTGCAACTAAAGATGAGTTGTTGTTGTTGGAGTCCTTGCATCTACCACCAACTCTTAAAGGTGTGGGTTTTTCTGGACTCCTAGGAACTAGTTTTCCTAGCGGGATGTTGTATGAGTTACCTAAACTGGTTGAAATTCAAATCGAACAGTGTGATAGTTGTCAAGCCCTACCACTCTTCAGCCGACTTCCTCTTCTCAAGTTTCTTTCTTTTAGAGGGCTTGAAGCCTTGGAGTATGTAGAAGTTGACGACGTTATGATTAGCAATGAAGCATTTTTTCCAGTATTGGAGACTTTATACCTACATAATATGCAAGAACTAAAGAGGTGGTCAAAAGTGGAAGAAGAAGCCAGTCTCCACCTAGGGCAGTGTTATGTCTTCCCTCGGCTTAGAACACTTCGAATAACAATGTGCTGCAAGTTGATGACATTACCCTTTATGCCAGAGCTTGAGTCATTGACTGTTGATGATATCCATGAGGAGTTACTGAAATCCATTCTAACATCACCGTCCTCGACTTCATCACCTCCCATGTTACGATATTTGAAATTAAATTCCTTTAAACCAATAATAAGCTTAAACCTAAGATTCATTTCTGACGGGATTCAGTGCCTTTCTGCCCTTGAAAAATTGACAATCAGCAAGTGCCAAGATTTGGATGCATGGGATGAGATTGATGGCGTAAGTGCATGGGAAGGCTTGAAGAGCCTCCGTACCTTGGAATTATCAGGCATTGCTAAACTGGAATTACTCCCTCGTGGGATTGGTTGCTTAAGTACGCTTGAGCATCTACTTATTCACTTTCTCCCAGATTTGACAGCGCTTCCCCAGCAAATCGGCGGCCTTTCTCAGCTTCAGAGTCTTGAGATTTGTTACTGCTCGAAATTGGCATCACTTCCGGAGACAGTGCATAGCCTTAAATCTCTACAAAAGCTTATGATATGTGGTTGCCCAAACTTGGAGAAAAGATGTAAGCAGCCAGATGGCGAAGATTGGCCACTAATTCAACACATTCCCACTATTTCCTTTGATTTCTTGGCATAACTTCTACATTCTCGAGGTATGCATCTCTATTTATTGCTTTTAATCGGAAATTTAGTGAACTGTTTGTTTCTAAGCTTATGGACTCTTATCCCTAGGTCTAAAAGTTTCAACAAATTGTTGTGAAAAGGTTACGCATTTTGCAGGCTTTGAGGAGTTGGCTTGTCATAGTAGATGTAGCTTTCATAACTTGTCAATTGCAATGACAGTAATCCTTGTAGCAAAAATATCCTATAATAGAAAGCAAGCAAATGTATTTGTTCCACGCTGCACGGGTTTATCAATAATGACGTGTTTCATGTAGGTTCACATCGACTTCGACGGGTGTATAGGCACAGGAGAAGATGGATGGCGAGTCTGCAACCATGTCCACTTAAGAGCTATCTGGCCGCACAATGAAAAGAGAGCTTGGGTAAGTGACCTAAATATCAACAAAGGAAGCCTCATGGTGAACTCCCTTCATAAATCCTCCGTATTTCAAGAATCACTTACAAGGACAGTTCTTCAAGAATCACTTACATGGACAGTTCTGCTAGCAAGCATCTTATGGGAAGCACGGTTGGTCGCGAAGATTTCAGTTCTTATTTGTTTACCTCTTTTTTTTTTTTTTTTTATTATTTGTGTGGAGTATTTTAATTAAACAAATGATTGGGGTGGAGGGACTATGTTTTGTGTATGCGATAGGTTGAGAAGGTATAACCGGTTTGCTAGACGGTATTTCTACTTTGTTGTATTATGTACTCGTATCTGTGAAAATGCATTCTTCAGTTTCAGCGCTGGTAACGTTAAATCAGTAACTAGTAATGCACACCATTTCATCAACAGCAATTTCGAGTAATGGATTCCTGTACAGTAATGCACTTTCTTAGTGCAGCTGTGGAAATGAATGTGTTTGATCAATTAATACTTAATAGAAACAAACAGTGCCCATCAGGTACACAATTTAGTCTCAAGTTCAAACCCAAACCCAAACGTGACTTAGTACAGACCGAGCCCTGCCGGCCTTGCACGTGCCTTGTTGAACCAACCACCGTCCCTGATACAAAAATCCACCCAAATCTTGAGGCCACTGATTCATGGGTCAAAGCTATTGTTTACATAATCTCACATACAAGTTTAGTTTTAACGCATTAAGCTCAAGAGTTCCTTAGATTCTTCTTCGTTTAACATAAGCATGGTTGGTTCAACAGTCCAAAAATCAGCACAAAAACCCTGCAACACAGAGTAAAGTTGAATCATAGTACACCAGCCTACAAAAATCGAGTTATCGGGAAAAATGAGGTGCAAATGAGACTTACTTTTTGTTGTCACCATGGTCATTACCAGCAGTCACATAAGCCTGAATCCACTTGTCAAGGCAGCCACAATGGAAATACACCGCATGGTAGGAGGACGACGATGCAACACATCAGCCAGCCTTTTCGCTAATACGAAAGAAGCATAATCTGCGTTTATATTCAGGACAGATGTATGGAAAGAACGAGCAAACCCCGTAGATGAAGTGCCTCCTCCGGACAACGTACTTAGAGCAGCTGGTTTCAAAAACTTACTCTGGGGAGGAAGCATAGAAATATAAAAGAATAACCTGAATTAGATTCCATCCTCGTGATATGCTTAGTACTAAATTTGCCATACTGCGCACAAAAATTACACGGCGACGTGGAAACAAAACACGGCTGTTTCAAGTACGATACAGGTCAATAATTCCTACCTGAAGAGCAGAATGTTGCTCAATCATGTCACGGCGCCTTCCCCGTACCCTTTTATGATCTGTAGAGTACATCCTGTAGAAGGCAGGCTGTAAATAATTAGGATCAGCTTCCTCCTGCCAGCTAATATAATGAGCAAAGGGTACAGCTAAAAACCTGGACGAAGCATCAGTAATATTTGAAACAAGTGCATTAGAATTGCCTGCCCTGACAATGAGCCATGCAACCTCCGAGTATATCTGATAACAGTCCTGCAAATCAATTAAGAGTTAACACTCCTACATCTAAACTTTGTACAGATCTAGATAAACCAAATGGAAATTTCAGATCATACAATCATGATCACAAATTGCAACCACTTATAATCTACAGTGATTAGTGAGACAAATGATGTCTTACAACATCGTAAACCATGTATGTTCAACTTTCAAGTCCATACATTTGCATCATATAACATAGTGTACATCTTTTCCTTTCCTGTTATGTGGCATATTCATTTTGCACAAAATGACTACATTCTAGAGGAAGAATACTTTGTCCGAGCCCTAACATGCACCTTCATTTTAAAAGCTTGAATTTTTGTATTGAAAAGAAGCGGGGAAACCAAGTGCTGAATACTGGCTGTCTAACGTGCATTTGGTTGGAGCAAAAACACGCACATTTAGAAGTCTAGTGCGTTTTGTTCAATGAATAAGGGGGTCGGGCGAACCAATGCTTTCTAAATCAATACCTTGAGTGGGTTTAGGAATTCACCGTATCATTTCCAGTATCAGATGGTCACAATAATTAATTGCAAGATCATTTCATTCAGAAATCAAAGTGGCCGTAGTAACCCTTTTAGATTATCATTTTTGTATCCCTGGAATTGATCCATTTAAATCGCAGGCTGAGAACATCTTACTTTGAATTGATAATGCTATCACTTTCTTAGTAAATAATTCAAAACCATATCGGCACATTACCTTCTTATGCTCCAATCTAATATATGCAGAAAGTTGGTCACCTATCTTTGCGAATATATCTAGTAGTAAATGATTCCCTTTAATCTCAAGTGGATCATTATGTTCATGTGAGTTCCCGTGCCCAGTACTTGTAGAAAAGTGTCTCATGGCACCAGCAACTCTAGCATTCTGAGCGATTGATGTTGAACCCGGATAGTTCACTATAGAGACAGGTATCAACAGCTCTTTAGCTACCAACAGCAACACACACACCTCAACCATCTTTCCTTCTTTAAAATATCGTCCAAATTCATACTTGACATCAGTCGTCTTCAGCACAAGCAATCTTACAGTCTCCAATATATTCCTCTGTCAAAAGCAATAGAAATAAGAGCAATACACACCCATCGGATAGGAACGGTAACAACGAAATTTCAGAAAAAAAGAAAATCACATGATTTGGGGTAACCACACATCTCTCATTTCTCCAAATGATGTGACTTTCCGATTCACACGTTTTTATGGTGCCAACTTAAAATAAAAGACGGGCTCGAGGAACAATAGCCATGAATGACAGAAATAGAGGAATAGACCGTCTGTGAATCATTTGGCATGATTTTGATTGATTTTAAGACGGTTTTCAAGTTTTCATACATTGTACAGTATATGTTACTAAAATCCCCGAACATTTCACAAGTGCAGCCATATTTTTGTTTTGGAGAACATTTCACAAGTGCACTCGTATCCCTATTTTATGGTAGAGTCCCGTGTCTAAAAGGTCGAGGTAACCCAAATCCAAGATTAGAATACATATCCGTGTCTAAGACTCGTACCCAAGTGCAAGTAACATAGGCTGAACACATGAATCAAAGATGCAACATAAATCCCCTATTTACTAAATGAATAGGTTATCTATTATTTTCCCGCCAAAATGCATATTCTTAAAAAAGGAAACTAATGATAATTATGTTCATTCACTAAGGAAACTAACAATTACAATTTAATTCATCTATTATATTTCACAAAAACTACGGAGAGACGGTCTCTCAATAGTATTATTGAGATACCTCTCACATAATGGGTGAGGGACCTATCGAATTTTTTTTTCCTTATTATGTCTCCCACTAAATTAGTGGGAGACGGTCTCTCATGAGACCTACTGTATTTCAAATTAATCTGTTCATCAAATTATATTATTTTAACTAAAAGCTATAATATTTTAATTAAAATAAAATAAAATTCATATAAAATTATAAATTGCTAAATCTTTACTGATACTATTATTAGATGATGAGTTAACCCATATTCCGTATAAAACCAAAACTAGAAATCGTTGTTATTAAAAAAATTGAAACTCATTAGCTTTATGCTATAAAATTATTTTCATTTAAATACATTTTAACTCATAACTCAATTCTCTTAACTAATTTTCAGTTATAACTTTTATTTATCAAGGTACAAATATTATATAAGTAATTTTATAAAAAAAATAATAAACTTTAAGTACCGTGCATATAATGCACGTGGTCTAAACTAGTTATAAATAAACTGATTCAACATGAGAGTTAATGAACAAAAATTCCAAGTATCATCGTGATCATCATTACCTATTGGCTTTAAAGAGGCTCCCGCCAAGCGCGAAGTAATGGAGATGTAAAGATGTTTTTTGAGTTTACCCTCTAATACTGCTGGAAAGAAAAGGATCATAGACAATTTAGGGGTCGTTTGGTTCAAACTATCGGAATGGATTAGAATGAATTGTGATACCATAGAGGTATTGAGTTAGAACCCCATACTTGCTCACAAGTGTTTAGTTCAATCTTGAAATTGATTGAGTATAGTAATAGGGTGGAATGGATTTAGAAACTTGAATGTATACATGAGTATGAGATTCCAAGGGGTTGGAATGGGGTTAGAATCCATTGGATATGTAACTCCATTCCAAAACCCTCAAAGCGAACACTACTAGAATGGATCCAACCAAACACCCCCTTACAAGAGTTTATGATTTTACCCAATACTCCGTACATCACAAATAATGTCATGAATGTAGGTAAAACTCACATACTACTCTCTTACATCCAAACCAAAGGTAACAGTTGCTTTATCACACTTGCCGAGACACATTTTGCAACGTGATTATCTTTAGTTGTGCACTATTAAAAATTATAAAAATTTGATATTCTTGTAGCATTCATAACGATAAATCAAACAAGATCTCACATGACTAATTTTGTCTTATAGATTAAGAATAATATCAAATATTCCCTACAATTATGAATAGTGCCAAAAAGCAAGTGTTACCTTTGGTTTGGATGAGAGGGAGTATAATGTTGTGAGGAGAACAGTGGCGCAGTTCGGCAAGGATTATTTTCTAATTGTTGACATTTCTTGCATTGGTCTTGTATCAGTTGTGTTTTATATGTTGACTGGGATCTAAGCCTAAATATTAACCAACAAATATTAACCAAAATCAGATAAAAACCAGCACAAAACAAAATCTTGCCTTTTTGACAATTTTTTATTAAATAACTCTCAATCCATACCTACACACACAAAATAAATGTGTGTGTGTGGTTCAGGGGGAAATTAATGAGAGGGCCTTGTGGAGCCTGTTCATGTGTAAAACGTCACAAGCTTGGCACCTACATGAACAGAGAGGTAGATAATAGCTCAATTATCGGGCTAGGACTGGTCATTGGTTAAGTTCGTACTTATCGGGCTAAGACTGGTCATATCAGTCGATATGAGACAGGAATTAGGCACAGTGGTAAGAAAGACTACCGGCCTAGCCTACCATGCCTACAAATTTCTGCATGTGAAATGGATTTTTATCTATGCAACACCGACAAGAATATATTCCTACTAAGTGGTAGTGGTAGATCTGGAGAAACATACAAATGTGTCATCACATAGAAGCACCACAAGATCAATGGCAGACTTATTATCCTTCCAGTGTTGCAGAGCTCTATGATCCCTGTGTAAAGAGCAAATAATCACACAACAAGAAGAAGAATAGAAGAGCAACAACTATAAGATGTCTAGAGTAACAATGCAATACCGAATATAATCAAGTGCAACATTGAGCGGCAATGCTGCGTTAAATTTCAATTCATGACAGTCTCTTCTGTCATCAGCCAGAAAGCCATTTTCAAGAAACAAGGCAGTTAATTTAGGGTCTGCAAGCTTAGCCGCATTGTGTAAGAAAGACCAACCAACATCAGTCAAGTCTCTAAATTTAAGAAAAGCATCAGTCTCGCCAGCGAGTACTGCAGCAGCACAATTAGCACTGTCATAACGAAACATGAGTTCTTTCACGAATTCTGGCAGATCATTCTTACAATCTAGGCTACCAAAGGCTTCCACTCCATTCACCATTTTAACAAATTCATATCTGTCATCCCGGCACATCGCATGATCTATATGATCGTTAAAAGACGTAAGCCATTCATCAAAAGGATATGCTCGAGGGCTCTTTGGGGTAAAAAAAATACGCTGTTCCAATAAAAACAAAGGTATTCGTGTGTGATCTCACAAACATTTTATCAAGATCAAGCACTAGAGCAATTTGTCTGCAACAAACCACAAATGAGAGGCGTAACACTATTTTTCTATCATCTTTTATGTACTTAGGTGATAGGCTCGTGAAACTAAACACAAGGTACTCTATAGATCACATAAGCACAATTTTAATACACATGAAATACACATAGCTACAAGCCTGTGACTGTGATGCGAGATTCCACTTTACATTCTATGAAGTTGTCCCGTAAACAGAGAATGCAAGTTTGAGCAATAGTTCCTTCTACGAACAACATCAGAGCCTTAATCCCAAAATGATTTGGGGTCGGCTGGCATGAATTATCCTTTAGAACCGTCCATGGGTGATAGCACACCTCAAAATGCGAAAATATAGAATTCACTACGCCCGGGTCTAGGAATACCAAACTATGAGCATCATTCCAGGAAATGATCATGACCCATTTGTTACGCACAATTAATAATTCAAGAGAAAAAGGCAAAATCTTAAAATTTCCAGACAACATGAATCAGGCATGATTCATTACTAGGTCAGTACATGACAGAGTTACAAAAAGCTTTAGCCGGACTATAAATGACTAAATGAGACAGCAGCACATTAAATATTATGTGAATAAGTAATACTTTCAGCTCAAATTAAAAATATACTCCCTCCGTCCCGGTGAATTGTTGTCCTTTGGTTTTGGCACAAAGACTAAGGAAAGAAGAAAGGACCAATAACTAAATGACAAGTGGAACAAATTGAATGAGAATTATCAAATTACTCATCAAATTCATTCTTAAAATAGAAAGGACAACAAATGACTGAGACACCCAAAAATGGAAAAGGATAACAAATAACTGGGACGGAGGGAGTATATCATAAATGCTCCCACAACTACCCAAAATAGAGATCAGGAAAGGGGTGTATAGGTAGACTCTTTTTCATGCTTGATCTGGAATGTCCTTTCTCAGGACAAAGATTAACCAAACATATCAAATCGAACAGAAGTCAACAAACAATATGTGAACATTGCAAACAGATTTTATTGCTCACAGACTTTCAGTGATATATATGCTTACCTCAGTAGTCACTGATTTTGAAGTCATTTTCTTCATAAGACGTGTTTCCAGTAGAACTGTTTTGCAAAACGGAGGTTAAAAGACTTGCGAACGTTTACTCGTTTGCTTGGGTTTTGCACTAAAGAAAATTGTCAATAACTGGCTGCTATGGCTGTCATAATGGTCTCACCTTTATCACCAAGACGAAACAGTTGTGCCCTCCTAGTCAATAGGAATTTCATCATCAAATTAAGGTGGAACCTTTATCAACCAAAAACCAAATTCAATTATTTTTACCTGTAGAGATTGAACATCTGCTCCACATGTAGTTTCACATTAGAAAATAGAAATTAGTACTCATGTTAAAAGAAGAGAAGAATCGCGCATACCAAAAACAAAAACAAAAACAAAAACAAAAACAAAAGCAACAAGAGAAAGCGTCACATCGATATCTGCCATCTGTATAAGGCAGCACTTGAATTTTAACTACGGAATCACTCGATAAAGCAAATTCCATTCGTTTAGCTTATTGGCAAATTTATTACCTCGTCACTCAAGACTGATAAGTTATGATTTATTTGAAAGGGGACACTGATCAAGTGTTCTATGTTCCTAAATTTAACAGTAGAGAAGTTCACCACCATTATTAGCAATGTGTGCAATAGGCAATAATTTAAGGTATCAGCTTATCCTAGGGCCACACCTCGGGTTTTAGGGTTTATTGATAGGTAAAGTCCATGACACCGTGAGGCTAGGACAATGCTAGATTTTCGAAGTTTTTGGTTTATTAGCGTTATTAAGCAAACTAATTAGATAATTAGCGTTGAGTTGAAATTATTTACGTTTCTAGTGTCCACGTCATCACTTTATTTTTTTTCGCAGATTTTCAACAAAGCCGCTAATGTTCTTAGCGGCTTTGTCAACTTTTTAAAAAAAAAAGCAAACACCATAAGACGCTGAGGTTCTTAGCGGCTTTACATGAGGAAATTGGAAAAAATGTCAAGCAATCCAAAGAGCTCTTTGGACTTAAATGCGAAAAAAACAGACAAAGTCGCTGAGGTTCTTAGCGGCTTTGTGTAATTTTCACAAAAAAAAAAAAGAAAAACCCCCCTAAGCCGCTGAGGACCTTAGCGGCTTTCCTAAGTTTTTGAAAAAAATAAAAGCTGCAACTACAGCTACCTCCCACCCACGATTTGGGTCCAAATACGATAACAGAAACCTGCAAATAAAGCTCCAAACTCAAAGCATGAACAATCACACACACACATGATTGAATTTCCGAAAACATGTTTCATTTGATTGAAAACGTAAAATAAAAGATAGTGCATACAAAGTACTTATAAGGTACCAAATCTAAAGTTCAAACAAAGTAGCTAAAAGTGTTTTACATTGTTAACAATTCCAACTAATTTTACTTTGAAATCAAACTAATCTTAGGCCAATCTCGAGCGTGGCCTCTTTCCTTTTTGTCTTGAAGTTGAACCGCTCGGTGTCGCCTCCTCTTGGATAGGGGTAAGTTGAACCGCTCGGTGTCGTAAGTCATATCTTCGAGGTTCATTGTGTGGAGGGCTTGGATGATCGGCCTCGGTAGGTAGGATTAGATGCCCGTGTCCCGTCCGTTGCAAGCACTCGAGTGACATTGACTGCATTTCTTTCACCATGTTTACATGTGATAGTGGCACACCATCCGGCATCTCACCAAGCATAGTTGTGGCACGTTCATAGTTGTATACATGACCTTGACTCTACAAAATTGAACAAATAACAAATTATACAAAGGTTGTTAAAAATAATTAAATAGCAAACAAAAAAAATTATAGAAAGAATTACTTACAAGTAACATATTGTCCGCCGCATTTGGATAGAAATTGTGTCTCTTCTCATATAAATCCTTGTTTTGTGTCTCGGCACTAAGCGGGCTAATGACTAGACGAGTGATTTTACGATACCATTCTAGGTATGGATCATTGTAGTCAAGATAACCCTTGTGGGGAAGACCGCGAGGAGTCAATCTTGATTTGCGGTTGTTCCACTTGTCAATGCTCAATCTATGCAATTCCTCATAATCAGTCGCATTTCCCCGTCGATCTATCTTGTGCAACTTCTTAGAAGTCTTGCACGAATTGGGTAGCGTTGGATGCCAACCAAATTGCCTAACAACCCTCTCCGCATAATGCCACTCAACCGCCTCAAAGCAAATGAGTGGTGCATTTACAATCCACTCATAAGGGTCTTGGTGACAAATGTCGGGGAGAAGGGCAAGGACTTCCCTAGAGTATGGTTCCCAAGTAAACAT
Source organism: Silene latifolia (assembly GCF_048544455.1). NCBI lineage: Eukaryota > Viridiplantae > Streptophyta > Magnoliopsida > Caryophyllales > Caryophyllaceae > Silene > Silene latifolia. The sequence continues at coordinate 21,760,547 of NC_133530.1, read as the reverse complement.
GGAGTCGGTCATAGTATCAAGAGCATGCCTAAATGTGACTAATCCAAGCAAGTGATCCGTATAAGAACGGTCTACTCTTAGCCACCTACAACCTAGAGGGTCAACACCCGGGACTACTTGTGAACCAATAGGGTTCTCTTCCCCCTCTATTTGAGGTAACATAATGGTTGGACGACCAATAGATATATGCTCCCAAGACCAAAGTTGCATTAGGAGAAGACAACCACCTATCTCAATGCTTCCTCTCCTAGAAGCCGTACACAAATGTCTATACAAGTAAGCAAGTGTCGCACTCCCCCAACTATATTCATTCAATCTATCCAAATTGATCAAAAGGGGGAAGTATAACAATTGTACTCTATTCCCACTTTTATCCGGAAAGAGCACCGTACCAATCAAGTATAACAAATAAGCCCTCACAAATCTATGTACTCGCACCTCACTAGCATCTTCGGGTAGGTCTTGGTAATGGGTTCTTAACCAAGATAACTTCAATGTGTTACCCTTTAATGCCTCGGGAGGTGGCCGCCTACCTAGGTGCTCATTCAATAACTCGGACCAAATATAATCACTTTTGCCTGTGATAGGCAACCCACCCACTTTTAGACCCAACAAAACACCGACATCTTGCAAAGTGATGGTGGCTTCTCCAACCGGTAAATGGAAAGTGTGGGTTTCTTGTCTCCAACGCTCAACTAATGCAGTTATCATATCGGGACGGGCGACAACATAAACTAACCTATGAATACCATGAAATTGTGTTCCACTAATAAAATTCTCGACGTAGGTAACAACGGTGAATTTATTTTTGGAAAATAAATGATTTCTACATTTGAGTGTGCCGACATCCTTCAAAATAAATAAAAAGAAGTATAAAAACCCATTTGACCTTAACAAATCATTTAAAAAAAATAAATATAACATAGTGAATAAAATGACGACATATTACCTCTCCCTCCCAAATGTTCGTGCTTCTATGGTCCAACTGCAAGGTGAGAACGCTAGGATCCACTGGGCCCGGCTCCATTTGACCTTCACAAATCATTAATAAAATTACATCAAACTACAAAATAAAAATAACATGGTTTATAAAAAAAATAATGACAAAATATTAATAACATGGTTTATAAAAAGAATAATTACCCCCTTGTTGGACATGACCTCTTGTTATGACCCTCTACATTGCATAAACTACAACTATAAGAGGACTTGGAATTCTCATCCATTTCATTACGAATTCTTTTTTATATTGGTCTTCCCCTTCCTCTCACCTTAGCATAATTTGTAATCAATGTTTTATCCGTCCATGGTCTCCAATAACCCTCATCCGGAATTGGTTGAAAGATTGTGCGATAACTACCATGGTATTCCCCGGAAGAGTACAAAGGGTCAACAAATTGATCCACGTCGATCGAAAAAGCACGACATACCGCCATTACATGTGAACAAGGATAATGAAAGTTTTGCCACTTATTACAAGTACAAGTCCCTTCATTCAATCGCACCGTGTGGCTTCTCCCGGCACGATTTCCACTCCTACGACCTTGACATGTAGACACTTGATAAAGGCCCGTCTCCAAATCATGTTCATTAACTTCATGGTGGGCGGCTATTTCTTCAATTTCATCTAGTGTCTTAGTAACTTTGTCCGACCATTTCAACCCACCTAACAACCTATCCCTTGTCAATTTTCTTCTCTCAACAAAATACTTGTTAACTCGGGTAAAAGTGGCTTTTACAAGGGCTTGAATTGGGAGAAATCTTACCCCCTTCAAAACACCATTGAAACATTCACTCATATTTGTTGTTTTCAAACCATATCTCTTCCCACCATCGTGAGCAAGAGACCACTTGCTTGGAGGGATGCTATCTAACAACGCTCTAGCATTCGCATTGATCAAACCTATTTTCTCCATACCTAAGTCAAATTTTCTAATTTGATGTTGCATTATGTCTCCGAGAAAGTTGATTTTAAATCGGAATCTTTGAACATCTTGTTGATATTTGATGCATGATGTCTAATACAATACCTATGAAAAGCGTATGGCTCTTCCCAACCACTTCCCGGTTGACTCATTGACTTCAAAATACCCCCCTGGCGATCGGACAAGACACAAAGACCTCTACGATTTGTCACATAATGTCTTATGCAAGCCAAAAACCAACTCCAATTCTCATAGTTCTCCTTCTCAACAATGGCAAACGCTAACGGAAAGAGTTGTTCATTTGCATCAACTCCCATTGCAATCAACATAGTCCCACTATATTTACCATAAAGATGAGTGCCATCTATGGTAATTATTGGCCTACAATGTGGGAAGCCTTTGATCGAGGGACCAAATGACCAAAAAACTTTATCAAATCGTTGGACATTGGGATCATTAGTGGGCTTATTGACAAAATGGACGGCGGTTCCCGGATTAACCTCTTTTAAAGCATCTAAGTAACGGGGAAGATAAGCATAAGACTCCTCCCAATCTCCATAAAGATCCGCCATAGCTCTTTGTTTTGCCATCCAAGTCTTCCAATAAGAGATCTTGAAGTTGAACTCCTTTGTTATGGATGCCCTTAACAAACTCACCTTAGCCCCCCAATCTTCTTTCACAAGATGCTTAATAGCATTGCTAATAAACTCACCCCTTAAATTTGGATGATCAAGAGATGGTTTCCGAACCACACAAGAAGCTTCATGTGGCCCTTCGTATGACACAATTGTGAAAACATCCATATGGATGTTTTTTTTAGTGGCTCTCAAATACCAACTACAAGGTGACGGTTGTCTATTACATTTATAAGTCACGGTGTGAGGTCTTGATTCGGCAATTTTATAAACTTGGTTTCTAGCCACGTTGTAGGTTGTCACAACTTGTCGCAAAAGCTCTTTGCTTGCAAAATCTTGCCCCTTACTAAATTCCTCACCACTCTTAAATGGAGCCACACATGACTTATACCAACTATTTTCATGCCCAACATCTAAAACTCCAAGTTCGATAAATTGGGTGTTAGTACATGGTTGAGAAACAAGGTCTACCATATCATCCTCACTCAACAAAAGCAATGCATCCTCCTCTTCAATCCCATTTTCAATCTCATCTCCAAAAATATTACCATCTATGGCCACTTCGTCAACATGATTACTTGACAAAGACACATGCCAATTAGGATCCTCAACTTGACTAAGCATATTTGTGAATGACAAATTAGGATCTTCTTCAATAGGCTTTAACTCGATAAACAAATCCATGGGAAGGCTTTTGATTGACACACAATTGCCCACAAAGCTTTCAAACTACGATCATTATTCAAGGATACTACTTTGTAACCTCTTACACTTGGAAATTTCATTTTGATATTTAGCTCAAATTTTGATCTATCAACCTCTAAAGACTCATAAATTTCATTCTTGAGCTCATTAAAACTAATATTACTACTAACAAGAACAAAGGTTTCACAACCACCCTTATAGCTAATATCTTCACCATTTACCACAACTTCACCATTCCACCAACAAGTCAAAGGGTAATTATTCACCTCCATTGTAAATAATCAAACTAAATACTAAGCACAACAATCAATCTACTAATTTCAACAATTACAAACTAAATAAAACGAAATTACTAATTAAAAACTAGATAAAACGAAATTACTAATCAAAATAAATCGAAATTTGTAAACAAAAGTTGGGGATTAATTGCTACTCTATGCACGAAACTAGTACATTAGGGATGAATTAATACCTTTAGATGAATATAGGATGAACTAGGTTGATGGATAGCAAATGATTAAAAGAAATTAGGACGAATTTGGATGACAATTTGGGGTTTTCGCAACTTAGGGTTTCGAAAATAAAATTGGGGATTTTCTGGGTTTGTGTAAATAAGAGAGTGATTGTGTTTACTCGGGTTTTTTTTTTTTTTTATATAAGAGAGAAAGACGCCATCTTTCTCAGCGGCTTTGCCCAATTTCAGTTTTTTTTTTACGCACTCTGCTAAGCCGCCCAGGTTCTTAGCGGCTTCTCTTGTTTTTTGTGTGCCTCACAACTCCAGTATCTACCTCATATTTAGGTATGGCTTGCAATTTTTTTTTTATGAATCCTTGCAAAGCCGCTAAGAACCTCAGCGGCTTTGCTATTTGTACCCATTTTTTTGCACTCCAGTAGCTAATGTAACTTGAGGACGAAATTTTTCAGGAACAAAGAGGCAAGCCGCTAAGAAGTATAGCGGCTTTGCCAAAAAACTGGAAAAAAAAAAAATCAACGATGACGTGGACACTAGTAACCAAATTATGTTAAATTAAACGCTAATTGTCAAATTAAGTGGATAATTAACACTAATTATCCAAAAAGTTCTAGATTTTCCCAAAAAATTTGGAAAGTTAATACCTAAATATTAGCTTGACTAATTCATGATTATCATTTCTTTTTAGTAAGTTTCATTTTTATCTACCTACTAGTATAGAGCCCGTGCTAAAGCACGGTATTTTAGAATGCCATGTGTAGAGAACTAAAATATACAATTGTTAATGTGTAAAAATACTAAGAATTAAAATATAACGAATTTTACATTTTTACTCGGAATAAGTTTATGATTAAAAAAAAGAAGATTGTTAGTTTAATTACAAAAAATTATGCTTATTTTTACGATATTTTTGTAATTTTTGTTACCATATACAGAGTAACAATTTAAACGGAGTAAAAAATTTAATGAATAAAAAAGTGAAAAGCACACACTGATTTTAATAATATGAGTAAAATCCACATTTGTTTTAAATAGAAAATTTATGACATTTAAAATACATATATTTGACTAATGAGATAATAATGAATGAAATAAATTTGGCCCAGCTATAGAAGTTGCGGTGTTTGATAAGATACTTTGACACATAGAGACCATATATTAGGTCCAATACATATCTAGATAAAGTTAGGCCCAATTTCTAGTTAAAAGCATTTAAGCGGAAAAATTTTCAGTTTTCTTATTCTTTTAGTTTAAGGGGGATTCTCTAACCCCTAGCCCAACATCATTTCCCTCTCTCCCTCCTCAACGACTTAAGCCTTTGTTTGAATGGAAAGACATGGAGGGAATGAGAGGGAGCAAGATCTCTTGCCTGTAGAAAAATGTATTGGAGAATAATGGAAGGGGTAACTTAAAATCCTCTAACATAAGAAAGATTTGGAGAGAAAACAGGGCTCTTCAGGGTAAAGTAGATAGGCTGTTTTAATAAATAATAGTGAAAATTGTCAATAACCACCTAATATTTATCGTATTTTACAAATTACCACCACGTATTTTAGTTATTACAAATTACCACCTACATTACACCGTATATATCCCATCTACCACCGTATTCCATTTCCGATCATCGTTTTACTTGAGTCTCGACTCATTAAGTTAATAAACTATAGACTGACCAAATTACCCTTCCTTTAATTCAATCAAAATATGTACAACCACCTAAATTAAAAGAAAAACATCACCCTAATAATTCATCATCATCTTCGTTCCTCAGCAAATTGCCAAAAGCTAAACTAAAATCACAACACCCAAATTATTTTCATCATAATCAACACCACCCCTAAACTAAAAGGTAAACAACAACATTCATCGCCACCTTACCACATGTCTCACCGCATCTACTCACCACTGCCACCTAACTACCACCTAACAACCACCTCACTACCACCCTTTGCACTCTCAACCAAAGTGCCCCGCCTCGCCGCCACCAGTTTCTGGTGATGTGAAGCCGCCACCAACACATACGCATTGGCGGAACCCGGCTTGCAGAAAATGAGCCAGGATCTGTGAGATCGCAAACAAACGGTCCGTAGTGGAACCATCGAACTCACCTGCGGAATTACTCCCACCGTAACGCCGTCGTGAACAACACCGCCCTGCACGCGCTTAAATTAAAGCCTATATTTCTGTAAATGATTGGCCACATTCTCCCTAGTTAACCCATCAACATTCAATGTTGTGGGAGAATGATTCATTCATGGATTGTGGATGGTGTTTGAGAGGATTTTGGTTTTTTTGGTGTGCACTGCACTGAACTACTGGAGGGAGAAAGGAGGGTGGTGGAGTTGTAATGTAGGATGAATAATAACAATTCTAAGTAAATTAGATACTAGCTCATCTTTGAGATTTGTTTAAGATTGATGAATAATTGTTTGATATTGATTCTTCAAATACAAATTGATTTTGATTGTATTTTTGGGTAAAGTGTTTGATTTTGTTTGTAGTGAGTGTTTAGAGTGGATAATAAAAGTAAGGGTGTTTTGGTCATTCCATAATTTATTCACTTAATGAGTCGGGAATTAAATTAAATGAGGGTTGAGAATGATATATGGTGGGAATTCGGATGTATACAGTGAAATGTAGGTGATTATTTGTAATAAACGAAATACTAGGTGGTAGTTTGTAAAATACGGTACATAATAGGTGGTAAGTTGTAATTTTCACTAAATAATATTTCCAGGCAGTAGTACACAGTCTCGTACACACCAACCTGATCAAGGAAAAAAATTATGAGAATGCAATAAACCACTATATAAGAGACAAAACACTATCTTGTTATCAGCAATTATATATTTTGGTCATAGAGGTAAGAAAAAAAACATGAAAGTTCTCTATGATGTTGTTATATTAAGTTGCAAGTGTGATGCAACAGAGATTCACCTCTGCATCAGTATTGCATTCGGAGAAAGTATCATGAACATTTTGTTTCCCACTTGATTAGAAATTAGAAATGCGTGCAGGAATGAGAAGAAATTAGAAGCATCCTCAAGGTTGCCTTGCTAAAACCATCGTAGTATTGATGATTTTATTGAGAAATGGAGCTCACCAGACAATGCACACTAACTCTCACGAATACTTAAGAATTGTGTGTGTCCAGAGTCCAGACACATGAAATCGGGCACATTTCATTAGATGGTCAGGCTATAAATAGGAAAGATTTGGAGAGGAAACGGGGCTCTTCGGGGTAAAGTAAATAGGCTGTTCTAATAAATAATATTTCCAGGCATATTAGTAGAGTCTCATACACACCAACCTGATCAAGGAAAAAAATAATGAGAATGCAATTCTCATTATTTCCAGACATATGAAATCAGGCACATTTCATTAGAAGGTCAGGCTATAAATAGACTGCAGCCCTCATTGTATTTTTATGGATGAACACAAAATTAAGCTCACAATTCTTTTCATGTACTCCTTCAATACATTCATGTTGTCCCTAGCTGTACAGGTCATATTTAAGATTTATGTTGTCAACGGAATGACGGGAGTATGTTTCTTAACTAGGGATAGTATTGGAGCGAGGGAGTATTTAACTCGAATGCTTCTTCAACTTCCCCTGAGAATGGTTCAACGATTACCTTCCCTACTAGAGAAGGAAAGGGGTGGTAAGAACCAACTCTTTTCGTGGTAGATTTGGCGAGTTCTTTCCTAGAAATAGAAGTAACCAAGACATGCCAAATCAAATGAGAGTCAACACGTGACAGATATAATTGCTCAAATACTCAAAAGTACATGCTAATCAATAGTAAATTAGGTGCTTACTAGAGTACTGGACGCGCTTGAACACTTTTTTTCCGAAGGAGCCGTCTCCAACAAATCTGTTTGAAAAATAGATGTGAAAGGACTTCTAAAGTTGCTAGTTTTGCTAGCTTAGGTGTTTGTACAAATATCATATTCACATGTGTTTTGTCAATACAATTTGACATTTTTACATTAAAAAAAAAACACTATTTGAAGCTAAGGCTGACAGATTTTCTCACCTTTGTTCCCTTGTGAGAGCTCAGCTGCCCACCTAGTAAATTGCAAAATACAATATTCACATCAGGTTGAGAAACATTTTTTATACAAATCTACCTTACACATATTTTATCTACTTTTCTATCTTTTTGCTTTCTGCTATACTTATTTATATTTGTCCACGCGCTACGAACGTCACTAATCGGGCAAAAAATTCAGCATTCTGGTGTTCACAATTAGGGCTTCGGGGTGGGTTCAAACTTGGGAGAGACTGCTATACTAGCACGCGCACAGCCATATTTTGCCCCAATTTCATTTATTTTTTCCTTCATTTTTTCTCTAAATATTTACTCTTTTTGCCTTATTTTTTTCTCTTCTTTTTACCACTAATTTATCAAGAAAAATTCTGAGTTTTAATTCACATCTTCATTAGTTCGTCCGATTTATATCTTTTTACATAATACTATTTAACTTTATATCCTATTCATTATTCCACTATTTCGCCAATTTCCACAATTTCATTGTCTTCTTCTATCCTCACTTCCTCAATTTCATCTTCTCTTCTTTTATCTTTAATTTTTTTTTCCGTATGTTTTTTTTTGAATTTGGAAATTGTATAAAATCAAATTGAAAAAGGAACTATTTTGGGGAAAAAAATAAGGGAAAAGAAGGATATGAAATTGTAAATGGGATTTAGAAAAGGAAAAGTTGCAGCACACTCCCTTTAAATATCTCTTTTGTGAAACACTCCCTTTTGAACAAATTCTTTCATACCACTCCCTTTTAAACCACTCTTTCTGTATATAGTACCTACCTAAATTCATGCCGCCAAACAAATATTATCAGAAATCCTGGTCTTACAATGCTATAAACTCATACAACTAACCTTAAGTTCTATCAAAATACAACCAACCCCTAGTTATATGCTACTCCCTTTATTCAATTTGATTATAGGCGTTTGTGGAATATATGTGAGGAATATTTTAATCAAATGTATAGAATCAAATGCAGTGGAGGGAATACAATTTTAGCACGAACTGCATTGGACTGGAAAAAACATATATTGCCAAGAATATGACGCTGAACCGTCAATACCATGTCCCATAAGAAGATTAAATAATCATAACGTTGATAAATAAGAAAGAAAATAATGTAAGTTAGAAGCACTAAGGTACAACATGGCAATTACTTGCTGTCCATCAAGGAAATTAATAAAAATTAGAAAGATTGAATAAAGACCAACTTTTTGAAATGGAAAGTGAATTTAGGTAGCATTACATGAAAATGAATTTGGGTGATGAAAGGCAAGCTCTTGCAAGAATGTTGTTTTGCTAGAATAGTGACTTTGGTAGTCCTCACCAAAACAAATAAATGATAGAGTTAAATAAAGGTAGGATTCGACAAAACATCCAACAGCCAATACTCTGTAGCCAAATTCACAGTTATCCTTAATCTTTACCTATCCAAGTCAGCTGAGACCATATGGGTTTCCTCGTCTTGTAGTTTCCCATCCGTGAGAAATTTAGATGCAACCTGAAGTGGAACCACTTCATACTGTGAAACAATTGTGAACAAGAGAGAAATTAGTATTTCTATCGGAAGATGCTAAAGTCTAGTTACAATAGAAAAATGAAAAGTAGGGAGGGAAATTGTTTTGTTTTTTGCAATCATAGTCCCCTTTTGCTATTGAGGAGAGAAGCGTAAAATAAATGAATTAGAAAAATAATATAGGATGTAATAGTAATGCGTCTCACTAGTTGCGCCTTTTGGATCATACGCGTCGCGCCAACACATACTCACCGCTAATACCATAATCGTACACAACTCTCCTTAATGCACAACACCACAATCCAATTATATAAAATATTAGGCAACAATACCCGCTTCAGAATTTTAAGAATGATAACAGCGTAAAGGAAAAGCAAGATAAAAGACAGAAGAAAACAATATGGTACTGGCATATGACACGTAGCTTGTTGCACCTTACGCATAAGGCTCACCTCGGGGACTTGTGGCAAATCCCTCACTTATCCTCAAAGCTTACGCGCATTTTAAAACTAAGCTTACACAAGTGCATTAGCTATTATCAAGTATTATAGTCTTAGTTTTAGTATTCACAAGTATTAGTCTTAGTTTTACTAGAAGTCAGGAATTATACCTCTACCATTGAAGTAGTACGATTCTCCATGAGAAACTTGCCACACCTTTCCATAAGTTTAAAGGCCTGCCACATAGATCTAGTAATTTCTTTTCTCTCCGGGTCTGATTCTCGGTCATGCTGAAACCCAATTAACTTCCCAATTGGGCTACTATATATGTCGTTATCAATCACCAACGTGTCCCAGGCAACCATTAGCAAAGCAGTCAGCTTAACAAGATTCCATTCCTCAACACAACAGACACCTAGAACCGCAAGCTGCTGCTTTTTTAACCCGTAGCATAAAATTTTAGAAGCGACTAGGGTCAACACCGTGCTCTATAAATAACTTTGTTAACCCGTTTAGAAGCGACCATTAAAAGAGTTGGATTATCTCCGATTTCTAATTCAAGTGGATCAGCTTCTAGTTGTTGGTTCAAATCCACCATCGGCAACCCAGTTTCTCCATTAAGCAATGCACTCATGCAACCAATGGCACGACGAAAACATAGCAACTTCAACAGTCTGGTCTCAAAATCGGAATATTCAATAGAATCATAGTCAATTTTTTGGGTTTTAAGAAAACAGACGAATCCTTGCTTATTATCAGTACGAATGAAACTTTCCAGTTGTAAACCGACTCCGAAATCTTCTGTATAGGTTTCTAGTAAATAGATAAATTCATGCCCATTAACACTACTATAGTCCCCGCAACTATAGTACCGACGCCGTAAATTCTGCTCCTGAAACAATCAAACACGACTCGGTAATTTGGATTACTAAAATGACACTCCAAATGCAATTAAATTTAACATTGCCTCAAGAATTGTATTCAATGACTGAAGGTCAAAATCTCCTATATATCTCAAATGAAATTAGTTAAAGCGGAAATGAAACTAGGAATATGAATCAAAAAATTTAATCAAGGTTACAGTATTTGCATAACTATATCAAATATTCCATCTATGGAGTAAATACAGGGTTGGTTTCTGTTAAATTCAACAACGGGCCTGGGCCGCACCCAAACGGAGGAGAGAGAGTCCACAACGTAGGCCCAAGAGAGTTCCACTCTAAAACCAATTGGCAAGAGGGAGTAGCCTCTTGCCTTATAAAGTGGTAATTCTTCTCCTCTTTTATCAATGTGGGACAACCCTCACATGTGGAAACTTTTGGGTTTCTTCAGTTTCGGGTCTCCGTAAGAAAAACCCTATACACAGAAAGTTTTTCGACTTTCAGGCTTTTTAGGGATTTGATTTTAAGAGAACATCTCACTTGTGTGGGATATTACAGGCTTGTGATAAAAAGTGCCGTTTAAAATTGAGAATTTACCTTGCGAAATTCATCCATGTGTTAGTGGTAGGAGTATAGTAGACAAACAAGGCAAGGAGGAGGGAAAGGAGGAGAGAACTAGGGATTTTTTTTTTCAATTGGTCTCACTTGTGATAGGTTACCATTTGTGGCGGATATTTTGTGACGGATATGTGCCGTTATAAACAAGAATTTGTGTTTTTTTTAGGGTAATGCTAAATACAACCCAATGAGTTGTATTTAAGCATTAAATACCTTCTAATTTGGGTATTAACTTAGAAATTAAAAACTAAATTACACATTAACCAATACATTTAATGCATATATTAAGAATTTATTTCCTCTTTTGGTTTCTTAATGGGTTGTATTTATCATTACCCTTTTTTTTTTAATAGGTTAACAAAACTACATTGATTACTATGACCAACTTATCTCATCATTGACTCATTGAGTGAGGCAATTGGCTTTCAAACTACAAAGAGTTGAACATAAATGTTCAATAAAAGACATGCAATACCCTGCAAACCACGTGTGCCATGTAAGACATCGTTTAGGATGACAGGTAACCGCAGCACTCCCGTGTAGGGAGTCGAACCCGGGACCTCTCAATTCGTTGCCATTGCAACGCTTTGAGGCACTCCCGCACTCCACTACACTCAAGCCACTTTGGTTCACTCATCTTGTTAGCTTTAAGAAAGCAGTATTTAATAAAGGTTACGGTATTTTCGACTTTCAGGCTTTACAATACTAGTACGTTTTATGGATTTGATTTTAAGTCTCACTTGTTACAATCCTAGTACGTTTTATGGATTTGATTTTAAGTCTCACTTGTAACCGTCTCAGAGCCCTTCTTTCACTTGCATTTTGTGAGAGGTACGTAAATAAAAAATACTCCCTCTTATACACTTTTTTCTTCCCTATTTCCTAAAACGAATTATTCAGGTTTTTTTCCCCTTTCTTATTTTAAAAACTTTTACTCTTATTTTATTCATCCCTCTCTCTCCTATCACTAAACCCCACCTCCAATCAAAATTAGAAAATAAGTTATTATGGCTCAGTTGGTAGAGAGTAGTTGTCTTCTTTCTAAGGTGTCCCAGGTTCGATTCTTGCCTCATAGACATTGTGTTTACTATTTTTGTGGTTGTTTTTGAGGCTAAGCCAATGTAATTATGAAAAAATTGATTGTTAAATGATTCAAATCCTTGACCTTCAAATGATTTACTTACCACAAATCCATTGAACTACTTGAATTTCATGCATAGTTAAGTACTTAAATATATTATATGTTGTGCAAGATATATTATTTTAAAAAGTACTTCCTCTACTTCATTCAATTCTATACATTTACTCTACACCCGTATATCAATACTTGTTTTCTTTTATTAAAATGTTGAGGGAAGTATAATGTATTTTGAGAAATTTACAAAATAAGACACTATTTATTGAAACCAATTATTTTTCAATGCTTTTACTTATATAATACGAGTAACTAATTTAAGGGAAAAAAATTCCAAAATATGAAAAAGTCATCCCAAAAGAGAGAGATAATATGAAAAAAAATCCAGTGCCCCTTGCTACTAATTTTCTAGGTCCGCCACTGGTTGGCAACTCCTTTTATACTCATAAACTAGTTTTACGATTTAATGGATCAGTAGGTCTCACTATATACGTCACCAGCTTGTGACGGTTAAGTATCATCCACATGAATAGATAAAACTAAAAGTAAAATGCATAGAAAATCACAAATAAGTTATTTTTATCCTTCCATGTGGATTTTATTTGACCCATTACAAACTTGTGATGGATATTTATCATCACAAATAAGAATTTGTGTTAATGAAACATAGTTTAGTTCGTTCAAATCTAAGATTTTATATAAGTGGTATGACCGACAAATAATTGTTGTTAACATAATATTGATATGAGAAATGCTCTCGTTGTTTGGATTCATTAAAATTTAATTTAATGAGAGGGAGTCATTTTTTATTTCAAAAAGGAAATAAAAATGAAGTTTATATACATATGATATTTCCGAGTTTTTAATTTTTGATCATAATATCCGTGTATTTTTCAATTTTACATAGCACTGATTTCATATACTCGTAATATTTTTTTGAATCAAATACGGGTTTAGTTTTTTATATACGTGGTATTTGGTAATAAAATTTTCCTATTTGCTCTTTGTGAACAATACCTTCACCAAACAGGCCATCGACAACTAGGCAAAAGTATGAATGGCTTAAAGAAGATAATCACGAATTTTATTATGCACAATATTGGTAAGATTGAAGAGTTTGCTACGAGTACCAGGTAAACAGAAAGATGCATAAAGAAAGATTGAATATTCCGAGAGTTTGAATAAAAGGGAAAATAGGAAGAGAAACGAAAATATAATGAAAGACCTTCCGATTGAAACTAAAGGTCCATCGATACTAGATATGTGTACTGTTCTCTCCAAGGAGAGACTCACCTACAATTAAATGAGTTGACCGATACTATAAAGAACATTTTATGAGGCTAAACAGATTCTTGAACCTAACCGAGGCCAATACTTGATTGGAACTATCCATGATGCTGAGATCCTTCAGAGCCAAGGCACAACGACGCCGTTTCCAATTTGATGTCCGAAATTTTTTGATCAAATATCCTATCCGAACATGTTTTTTGAATCGGGGATCCGACTTTTTCATGTTTCGGATAATGAGTTGTAAAAAGGCTATGATACCTGATTGCATAATGGGTTGGATAAAGGATTGGATTTCGTTATTAGTCAAACGATGATCCACTCTTTTGCTCAGCCCATATGTCACGTAGAGAAAACCATCTTCATCTTTGTGTTCCGCAAAGATAGCTAACATCGTAGCACCTGCAAGATAGAAAACCATATTTATTTATATCAGGATTTTGAGAAACAAGGAAGTTAGAATATGAAAAGAAATTAACCCCCCATTATTAATGTAAATATGGGTTCATAGTCGTACCATCGGGTTGTAGAACGTTCTTAACAAAGAGCAGTATATTCATTTTCATACTGATGTCAACCTTCTCGCGAATCACCCACCCAAAGCTGTCTACCGTCATATCAGCAGGAACCAGATACCTACAGAATGGAAGTGAAAGAATACATTAACAACAGCAACAGAAAAGTAATCTCCTACAAGAAAGTTTTAACCTATGTTGCTCCGACTCTTCTAATTCGAAGATGGGTATGACACTTGGAGATGTGACTCACCTCTTCTTCTTGTTAAGAAAAAAATAGCGTAAGCACAAAGTAGAAAGAGATGTGACTCACCTCTTCTTCTTGTTATTATAATCATTAATGTCAGCGATGTCACTTTTTCCCACAACGACCTAGTCAAGAAAATCAGATAAGTATAAGCAGCAAATAAATTTAAATTTCGATTGAAGGATACAAGAGATGTATTATACTGGGATTCTGTCGGGGTACGCCTCCCTAATACGAGAAGATTCAGCCTTCCTCCATTCTGTAGTGAAACAGAGTTCAAAAGTTTAGTTGTGTATCAGAGTAAAACAATTGTATACAGAGGACAACAATTTAGTAAGGGAAAAAAAAGACCGAAACTTTTATCCTATTCTCAAAGCATTAGTAAGGACAACAACTATCTACAAACAATGGTATAGCCAGGAAATTTAATGAAACGTAAACAACTAGTTGAATAGGGGAAAGTATCTACAAATATTAGCGGGATCTTATTTAAGGTTTTAAATTAACAAAAAATTACTCCATATTTAAACTTGCAGTTGTCTAATACTCCATTACTCCATATAGTAAAATCCCCCTTAAGTTCCTACTCCCTTTTAAGTCCCTACACCACTGCCGCTAAAATCCCCCTTAAGTTCAAATCCTAGTTCAACTAAAGATTTATATATGAACTCAAAAGTGTCAAACTACTACCTCACTTTTATTGTCCTACTTTTCTTTTTTTGGAGTCTTATTGGGAGGAAAGTAAGAAATACGGTAGAATTACAACACTACCCCTTTAATTAAGAAGGGGTGGGCAATATTATTTTGATAGATTGGTAGTTAAAATGCTAGGAGCAATGGTGGTAGTCTAATATTATCACTAAGTGTACCCTTAAATTCTATTTTTCGTCAATTAAACTCAGTTTTAGGCGTTAAGTGATTACTTGGACGCGTAACCAAGCTTTTCATTTATCATCACATAACATGAGGACTCTATTAGGCTCAATATACATCTTTGGACGTTATAATTTGGCATGGGATCAATAAATTTTCCATCAAAATTTTTTTAGCCCATATACATCAATAAATATTAGGATCGAGATGGATATTGAGCCTAATAGAGTCCATATGTCATGGGATAATAAATGAGCTTGGTTACGTGCCCAAGTCATCACTTAACGCCTAAAACTGAGTTTAATTGACGGAAAATAAAGTTTAGGGGTGCACTTGGTGATAATGACAACAATTAGGGGTACAATGTATGTTTTAAAAAGTGTAGGGGTACCACGTAAAAAGTCGAAAAGTTGAGGGCTACCATGTAAAATATCCCATCTAGTAATATATAAGGAATGACCATAATAACTATGACAGTGACATAACTAACATAACTAACTGACTCCTTCCTGCAAAAAAAAAATACCGGTTTTTAACACCAATTTCCGCCATTTTTATACCTTCACAAGCTAAAACCCAACATGTCGACTTCTTCCGAAACCCTCTCGCCTCCTAAATTCTACTTAAAACTTGAACCCGCCAAAACATTTAAACTCGCAATAACATCACTTTGTGACCCGAAATTTAATCCGCTAGGAATTGGGAAGTTCACCATTGATGAAAGTTGTTTGCAAATTCTTGCATATAACAACAAAGACGGATTGATTGGCAATATTTTGTTGCCGGGTTCACTCATGCGCAAGTTTGTAAGCAATACCATGATTTCGAAGTTAATTGATTTGCGGAACCTTTATGGGAATCTATTAAATACTGTTAAAAGCCTAGACTAAAATGACTTATAAAGTCCACGTAGAGAAAGCCAAGTATGATCATGAAATGCCACCTTTGATTAACGAAATGCCACGTTTGATTATGGAATGACACGTCCGCGTCAATAAACTACCACAGTAAAACGTAAAAAGAAAAAAAAAATGATATTGACCTGTTGCTCTTCCTCTCCTCCATCTATTTTGAACAGTTTCATTAAAAAAAATATTTCAAATTAAATGACTAATTTATTACTACATTATTACGTCTCTTATTCACACACTAATGAATACTTAGAGAAGGGTAAAAGAAAATCAAGAGGCAAGTTCGGGCGTTTCTTATTGACAAGCAACTCAAGGATCAACATTGATACTATTCCATATTAACTCAATAGAGGGAGAGTATAAATTGAAGAAGGTGGAGGCAGCAAGCCATAAATTGAACTACTAGGGAATCCCGTATTTTTTCCTTTTTGCTTTTGGATCGTAGTGTCGTATTGTAAATCTATAAAATATAATTAAAAGACTACCCTAAAATGACTAATAAACGCCACGTAAACAAAGTCACGTAGGATCCAAAAATGCCACGTAAATGCCACGTAAATGTGAGCATCAAAACTCATTGCCACGTAATTGTCTTATTTTATAGATTTAATTCATTTTTCTACAAATTAATTTAATTTATGTAACTCTTACAAATTTACATCAAATTTCATAATTTATAATCAATATTGACATTTTAATTGAATTTTTGTAATAAAAACATGTTAATAAATGTCATAATTTATAATTAAAATTGATATTTTAATTGAAATTTTGATAATAAAACATGTTAATAAATTAAAACTTTTCATATTACTTAACATGCACCCACCATTTTTATTAACACTTTTCCCTATTTAATTCATTTTTTTTAATTAAACATTATAATAAATTCATTAAAACTCTTCATAATACTTAACGCCCACCAAATTAATTAAAATTTCTTCCTATCTAATTAATTTTTGTAATATAATATGTTAATAAATTTATTAGATTTCGTTATACTACTTAATACCCATAATTTTCATTAACATTTTTCCCTATTTAATTCACCTCTTGAGTTGCTCAGCAATCAATTATCTAATTTAATAATACTACAAAATAAATTAAAAATAAAATTAAAATATGGGAGTCTATGGTTGTGTGATGGCTATAAAACCTATAATACCTATGATAGTTTCTATTCACAATATTTATTAAAATCTATTGCTCATTTGCCAATGAGTTTATAAGTTGTAGATTATATTTTATGATTTAATTTTTTATTTGATTATAGAGAGTATACTGAGTATTATTATTGAGTATTTTTTGTTATGTCCAATAAAGTATATTTTAATTTGTTATGTTATTAGTTTTATAAATCCTTTGATTTATATTTAAATTTATGTTTTTCATTTGGTTTAATTTGATTTACATGTGACAATGTTGATCCGTTTGTGAAGTTTTTGCCATGTTGATGTTTTACCTTTTGGTCATTATATTTTTTATATGAATTTTAAAGCATCGTGAAATGTATGTGAATGCAGATAAGACAAAGCATCACGTGGGTAATCTGAAGAGGGAAGAAATACAAAAGGCACGAAACTGAGGTAAAATCTATCTATACAATATAATTAAAAGGTTACCTAAAACAATTAATTTTAATTCACATGGCATTTTTATAAAGGTTAATACTAATTCATCTATATTAATTACTTAATTATTTATTTTTATACAATATTATAAAAAGGTAAAACTATGTATTAAAAAGTTAATTATCTCCAAAATTGTCACATGCTTATAAGTACCAAAAAATTTAAAAAAAAATTGTAGTTGCAATCACTAAAAAACTAATATAAACTCTTTATTTTCCTCTCATAAATTTGGTTAGTAATCTACCTATTTATTTAACTTTAATTCCATAAGATAATTAAAAAGCAAGCGATACTATCTACCATTACTATTCTGCATGTCATATATATTTTAATTTCGGAAGATAATTTCTAAACCATTCTCATGCAAAGTAGATTGTGTAAAATAATAATAACAATAATAACAATAATAATAATAATAATAATAATAATAATAATAATAATAATAATAATAATAATAATAATAATAATAATAATAATAATAATAATAATAATAAAGCAAACCTTTCATATTCCATTTCTCCTCACACCATATTTATGTCTATATTAGACTTCATAATACTTAAAAAAATCTATAACTCTATAATCTAAATAAAAAATCTATAATATATAAATCTAATTAAAAGGCAAGCCAAACTATCTACCATAATCTATATGTCATATTTAATTACATACGATAATATCTTAAACCACTCTTGTACAAAGTAGATTTTGTAAAATAAAAATAAAAATTATAATTATTAGTAATCAAGCAAATCTTATACATTCCATTTCTCCTTACTCCTTATTTATGTTTATATTAAATTTCATAATAATGAAAAAAAGAATGCTCAAAACTCAAAAGTCATGAACTTTGATTCATATTTATACTTATATTAAATTTGATAATAATGAAAATGATACTCAAAAGTCATAACGCATCCTCAATTGTTTATATATTTTTGTTGGAAGGCAAAATTTATAAACCAAAATTTTTCTCATCTCTGTTGTTAGTAGAACTAAATGCCTCACTAATCTTCCTATGATTCTATTCCAATTAAGGTTAATGTATTAAAGTTTTAGATTATTAACTAATTTATTTCTTTTTTAGTGCAAGTTCCATTGGTATGAAGTTTTGATCACATTTTTCAACTTTATCGTATGTATTTGTTTTGTTCTCATTTAGGGTCCACCAAGATTTGTGGTGTTGACCTATTCAAAGGTTAACATACTTACATCTCTAAGATTTCATTCTGATTCTCTCTTTCTTTCTCTATTTAAGAGGAAGTTAAAGTTAGTAACGATAATATTGTATAAAACAAATTTCACTGTTTTGTTGGTTAATTCGCACTAATTACCGAGTTACTTTTTTATAGGGACGATTCATTGGAAAAAGAAGACTATATGGAGAAGTAAAATATTAGGATTGCTTAAAGAACTATATATATTAAAAACTAAGTGTAAGATTGACGACATCAATGTGAATGAGTAATAGTTTTTTTAGTCTTTTTTTTTCAACTGTATTTTTTATTTTGGTATTTGTTGATATTTTTCATCATTTTACCTTTGAAAAAATAGCACTCTTTAATTTATCGACTTTGATCTTTATGTTAACATGTCAATGCCGTATTTTTAGTACACGATCTATCATGAATTATCATTCATGAGGTAATCTTACTATGTGATTTGATATTTTATAAAGTCTCAATTACAAGAAACACTAAAAACAACTAGTTAGGATCCTAGCAGTCCAAGGAAGTATCCAAAAGAGAAGAAAGAAGGATTGTGGATGACAGAAGACAAGCTAGGATCCTAGTACTAACTAGTTGTTTGACTTGTCTCTTCTTTATTAATGCACATTATTATTCTATGGTCATTATCCATATGTAGTGTATATACACTTGTGTAGTTGTAATGTTCTGTGTACACAAAAATATCAATCAGAAAAGTTCACAAGAAAGATCTACTTCAATCTCTCTGACTCAACTCTTCAATGCAGTCTTCTAATGTCCTCCATTGGCATTAAACTCAATATGGTATCAGAGCCTCAAAGGATGAGGAGACTGATAACCAATTGTAGTTGAGCATTAATGGTTGAAGTACATGATTCAATCTATTTAAACTGATCGTGTGCTTGGTGATTTTCATCTTCTCTCAAGCATTCTATCTCTCTTCTTTCCTTCTTTTTCTCTTTTCTGATTCAATATCTCTTATCAACAAAATGAGCACTTATGAATCTCTCATTCCTTCCGCAAATGCCATCATAGAAACCTCTGATCCACTTTATCTTCATCCAGCTGAAAGTGCACACCATATAGTGGTGGATACTAAACTATCTGGAATTGAAAATTATCATGAGTGGAAAAGGCAAATGGAAATAAACATTTGCACCAAAAGGAAACTTGGCTTGCTGACTGGTTTGGTGAAGAAACCTACCAACAATCCCTTAAGGGAGGCAGCTTGGGAAACCTGCAACAGCCTCCTTATATCCTGGATCTTGCAGAATGTTGAACCACCGATCAAGAAATCTGTGATGTATTATGAAACTGCAAAAGAAATGTGGGACTATCTTCAAAAACAATTCTCTGTGAGCAATGGAGCCAGAAAGTTCAGATTGAACAAGGAGCTTGATGATCTTGAACAAGGAGACAAGACCATCTGTGAGTATTTCACAGAACTCAGAATTCCGTGGCAAAATATTGAGCTAATGAATGATTGGCCTCCTCTGAGTGCGATGACCCCTGAGATAGGGGCTTTCCTGGATGCTCAGCACTAGAAACAGGAAGAAAGGAAACTGTTTCAGTTTCTCAATGGTCTGCATTCCTCTTATTCTACCATGAGGAGTAATGTTCTCATGATGACACCTCTCCCAACTGCAGAAGAGGCAGCTGCTATCTTTCAACTTGAAGAAGCACAAAGGAGGAACTACAAGACCAGTGTGAAAATTAAAGCTGAGAACTCTGCGTTTTATGCTGACCAGAAGCAAAAGTATCCTGAGAACACTGCCTCTTATGCTGACCAGAAGCAGAGACTTCCTGATACCAGACCTCAGTGCACTACTTGTCCAAGGAAAGGACATACTGCAGACAAGTGCTTGACTGTGATAGGCCATCCTGCTAGTCACCCCATGGCCAAATTTTTTCCACAGAAGAATGAAACTGCTCCTTTCAGGAATGCTCATGATAATGCTGGATTTGCATCCAAGGGATACAAAGCTGGGGCAAGCAAAGGAAAATTTCAGAAATACTCCAACAGAGGAAAAATGGCCGCTAGTGCTATGACTGGTGAAGGGGGTACTGGAATATCTGGGGCCATCACCCTGACTGCTGAACAATTTGAGCAGTTGATGAGCAATCAAAAAGGGAAAGGCATAAGTTCTTATCCTGAAACTGAGGATGAAATGGAAGCTAACTTCGCAGGTATGGTTTTTATGTCTTGGAATTCTGTGAGCAGCAGATCTCATGAGTGGATCATTGACTCAGAAGCCTCAGATCACATGATCTCTGATCTGAGTCTCTTAGACAATTGCAAAGAACTAAAAATAAAACCTAAAATTAATCTACCTAATGGTCTCTCTTCCCATGTCACCCACACTGGTACCTACCAACTAGATAATGGAATGAAATTACACAGTTCTTTATGTTCCCTCATTTAAACACAATCTATTATCTGTTCAAAAGCTAATCCATGATGAGCAATGTGTTGTGATGTTTTATGAGCATGTGTGTGCCATATAGGACTCTCATACCAGGAGGATTAGAGCCTTTGGGAAAGAAGACAGGGGAATCTACTATCTAGTTCAGAATGCTAAGTCTTTTTCTTCTTGTCTAGGAAATACTTCAGTGGGAAAAATTGATAGGTCCAAATTATATACATTTTTTCCTCAATATTTAGCTCCATTTTATATTTATTATGCACTAACTTTAGTGTTAATGAGCTAATATTTGCTTTCTAGTTCCATTTGTATGTTTTATCGTGTTTTATAGGTAGATAAGCTTTTAGGAGCTTAATTCTACACATTTGCAAGTACTAGAAGCATGAGCTAAGTAGCTAAGCTAAGGAAGAGAATGGACCAACATAGAAGATGTGAATGGACTAACAATGCCAAAATGATGGACCAAAATGTAGATGTGCAACAAATACAAATGCAAAATGAAGCCCACATTACAAGTCCACAAAATTCTACATAAGATGCTCAACTTGAGATGCTCTTAGGATTCTCATGAGATGTAAATTGAGTAATTAACCAAAGGCTTAAAGATGGGATTAATGGCTCACCTGGGATTCTCTAGGCAATTACTCAAGCAATTAAGAGAAAATATTTGGGGTTGACTCCTTGTATTTACCCTAAGTTTCACCCCTCATTTCCTATATAAAGTAAGGGTGTAGACTTCAACATCTTAGACACCATCTTTTCTACACAATTTCTCATAATTCTCTCTAAGTTTAGTAGTTATATTAGTTTAGTTATTAGTTTAGTTTAGTTTAGATTTACTTTATGTTATTTACATCTCCTATTTACATTTCAAGTTATAAAACAATTTACATTTACAAGTTATTTATATTACAAGTATTGTTCTTCCATTTCCATTTCCATTTCCAATTGCAAGGTAATTTCTAATTCATATTTTCATTATGTTTTTATTTATCATTAGTTTAATTTACATTTCCACCATGTTAGAGTAGTTTCTTTTGTCTAGGGAATAAAGGAAGCCATGCTTGATTATGTAATATGTAAATGTCAAAATAAGGATAAGTTAATATTGTATAATTGTTTCTACACATGTTTGCACCATAATGTTTAATCTATGTTTAAAGGCCTTATTCATCGATTAAGTTTATTCATTCGTTCTAAAGTCGAGAGGCACGAAATTGAATTAGACTAAGCATGTGTAGTAGGACGAACTAGTCATGGACGATAGTTTCTCTAGGACCCGGTCTATGGTTGACACTAATGCCGTAAGGTGGGTGTCTTTAAGCCTGTAGATACCCGTATCCGTCGATATTGGAATTTATAGAGAACCCGACAAACACCCGATGATGATAGGACACATGTATTCTTTAGTTGTTATTGTCATTATTTGGGTTCGTTTTACGATGTGGAATGGGCGTCGTCGATGAAGTATTTTATTAATTTAAATGATATTTAAATTAATGTTTTTTTAAGTGAATTCATTTTATTAATTTAAATGATATTTAAATTAATGTTTTTTAGTGAGTTCATTTTATTATTTTAAATAATATTTAAATTAATGTTTTTTAGTGAGTTCATTTTATTATTTTAAATGATATTTAAATTATGGTTTTTTTGAGGTGAATTCAATTTATTTTATTTTATTTTGAATTTATTTTCCCAAGTTTATTTTATTGAAAATAAAATAAATATTTGATTTGAAAAATCATTTTATGAATATATTTGATTTGAAAAATCATTTATTTTAATGTGTTAATTGATTTGAAAAATCGATTTTAAAAGCGAAGAAAACTCGTTTTAAAAGCATGTTTTTGAGCTCGATTTTAGCTCGGTTTTTGGGCCCGTTTTCTTTACGAGTTGGCACGAATATCGAGTACACTAACCAACCTAAGCCTCTACCCATCCAACCCAGTTCGAACCCCCATAACCACGGCCCAAATTCCATCCCAAACACCCCCCAAACAGCCCGCACATACACGAGCAACCCCCCTGTTTTGCAGCTCAAATCCCGAGCCCAAAACCCGCTCCAAATACCACCAAAACCCGTACCCATTAACCCTAACCCATACCCTAGTATCCTACCCATATTACCCTAGCTTAATCACCAAGAAAACCCCTCTCAAACCCTCACAAAAGCTGCTGGACAGCAGCTATGCGTGAGCAGGCCCGACTGCCTCTCCCTCTCTTTTACCCTACTTTAACTCCTTATAAATACCACCCCTTCACCATACATTCATACCTCTAAGTTCTCCCCACATCCCACCTTCACTTACAAGCTTTAAACTCCAGAAACAAACCCTAATTGCCTCTCAAAAACCCTCCACAAAACCGACATCCAAACTGAACAGTTTGTGTGTCCTCTTCGAAAAACAATTCGTTCCTCCTTTAAACCTCCATCAAAACTCGAGTTTCTTGTTCCTAATTAACCACATAACATCCATCTACACATTAGACAAAGATTTACGAGCCAAATTTCCCTTGAGAGTACACGAAATCCCTCGAAAAACAGAGTGTCATACACTCTGTTTTCGCGGTTTGTTCCTGTCTGTCCAGTTCTGTTTGTGCTCGTTTTTCATGCCCAATAACTCAAAACGAGCAGGGGTTGCTTTAAGATCTCCGTTCTCCTCTCTTTCTAGTTTTCAAAACATCTTTTAAATCGAATTTTCATCGTGAAATGAGGGAGAAATCATTGTTTGAAAGTTGCTGTCCAGATTTGCCAAAAACGCGTGTTTGCTTTGTTTCTTCGTCGACGACGGCCTCTCGAGATAAAATCTACCATCGATTACGACCCAAGACGGTGTCAACGATACATGTAGGTTGAGGGTGCATCAAATCCTCCTCTTTCTCCTTTTTTTATTTCGTTTTTATGTTTGTTCTTTTATAGTTTGTTTTGTTTGTTTATCGCTTTTTATTTATCGTTTAAATTAACTATGCAACTAGTTTAGTCCGAGTATGAGTTAAAGTACCACCATGAACACCCGCGTTGACTTGAGATGGGAAAAGAAACCGCTACATCAGTCGGTCGTACACCCCCGTCTCATTTACATATCCTCGTGTTCAAGGTAGGGCATTAATAAAACGATTTTAACTTCGTTCTTCGCTTTTGACATCTCCTCTTCTCTCGTGCAATTCGACCCACCTTAGGACCCGTTGCATGTTAGTATGACCTCTGATTGTTAACATATGACTTATTTAGATGACATTAGATCAATTTAATAACCTAATTAGACACTTTAGGGTACATCGACATAGCTTTAAAAATCAACTAACAATTCTGTAACTTAATGAACGCATCTCTCTCTTTCACCTAATTTCTCGCTAGTATAAGAGTGCGTGATTAGCACCTTCTTATTAACACTCGATGAGTTAAATTAATTAGCGAACTTGACCTAATTTGACCCCTTTTGAGCCGTGTAGAATACACAATTGTAAGACCTCTTTTCAATCGATCAACGTCGTTTCTAACTTGTTTTCTAATTCGTTCCTAACCCGTTTCGCAATCATCGATCTAACCTAATGAATCTAACCTAAGAATTAGGGTATGCTAGATCGTGTGGGCCGTGTTTGGCCGTGTCCTTGTAGTCTCTTTTCTCGTTTTTTTTCTCATCTTTATCTCGTTATTTCGTATCTTGTAATTACTTTGTTTATCGAGTCGTGTTTGTTAGTTTGGTTGTAATTTTCAAGTTAGTTTTCTTTTATCGAGTCAAAACCTCTTTCAAAAAACCTTAGTCTTGTTTGGTTAGATGGTTGTGCCCCAATGTTTGTAAGAGCGTAGTAAATCGCATGTTGTTTAAAGCAACATGGCCCGATTTATGCTAATGCATGCTTTGGTGCGCGGCTCTATGTCTAATTCGATGAGATTGAGCGAAAGCACACATCACGAGGAGTGACCCAAGGCCGTGAGTCATGTAAGCCGTGGGCCACCCCTCTTGTGCACGGTTTCCTAGGCCGAATGGCCGTGTAATGTATCGTGTACGGTTTTGTATGTAGCAATTGTATTTAGATCGAGTTGTATCTTTAATTTATTGTTGTGTCGGCATGAAATGCCTGGTTTGTAATAGGTAGATCCCAACGGCTCCCCCATTCCCCCTTAAGCCTTGTTTGCTTTGTTTTGTATGTTGTTAGATCAATCAACCCACATGCTAAATTACAACTTTGACAAAGTTAGTTTAGTTGCATCTAAAACGACATAGAAATTGTTGTCACATGTTAGGGTTTAAAACGATGTTTGCATATCATATATCGTAGTAGCTATGACCTTGTTTGAAATCCATACTTGACTTAGTAGAGGCCGTTATTGACGGGCGGGGTTGGGTGTCCTTATGGGCTTCCCAACACGTACCCTCACCCCTTACTCAAGATCTATGGTTTGTGGATCCGTCTAAATACCATTGGATTACGAGAGTCATTCAAATCGAGTGATATAGGGTACAAGTCTTTATCTTTAATCACTCGTAGTCGATTGGCTTTATGCTTTTCGATGAAAGGTGTAAAGTTGACTTGAACGGTTCCAAGTTCCCAAAAAACTTGGTGGCGACTCTAATTTGTCTTAATTCGATTCGAAGGAACCTCGAGTCGATTGTGCCTAGTGTGGATCCCGCGGACGCAGTTCCCGAGGGCCTTGTCCACAGTTTGGCGACTCCGCTGGGGAAAAGAGGACTAGTGTTACACTTTGTTTCTAGGGTCTTTTCCTCCGAGGTGAAATTTGAAAAGAAAGTGTTGGAAAGTAAAACATTATTCATAGTGCTACGATTCATGCATAAACCCTTAAGGACTTGCCCGGGCCGTCCCAGCGTTTCTTCGTGATGCGTGGGGGGCGACGTCCCACTATGCTAGGAAGCTGCACATTGCTCGCTTCCACTTCACCTCGCGTGGTTCTTGATGGTGGGGACGATCTTCTAGGTACTCTACCTTAAGACACCTTGCTCTATAAGACCGCAAAAGGATGGAGGGCATAGACCTTCTTGTAGAAGACTTGCCGAGACTTAGAGATGTCTAGGAGCATACATCCTTGTAACATGAGAATGACAATGTGCAAATTGTTTTCCCGAGTCTTTTCAAAATTTCCCATGTCCTTTTCAAAACCGAACTTTTGAACAACTTACTTTCAAAATAACATGGTTTTAAAAACGCGGAATGCTGCCCAAATAGGACTAGAATTTTCGGCCCAAAATGAGCTTTTATAGCGGCATGTCGCCCATTTCAAATCTCATTTTCGAATCAATCTTTCGTTTTTCAAAATCAATCCAAAGTGCCTCTCGAACCTCAACCAAGCATGAAATGCGTCAAGTCGTGTCCGGGTCATGGCCGTGTTAGGCCGGGTGTGTTTCGTTCTAAGAGTCTAGAACACGACCTTGTTGGGTCACCCAAGCTCACCTCTTGGGCCTTGAGTCATGTTGGTCGACCTTTTGGTCTAGGATAGTCCACAAAAACGCCCAAGCTAGGCCATTTAGGGCGTTTCACCCGAACCTATGGGCTATGTTAGTCCAATCACGGGTTTGGCCACACCGAGTCCGGTTTATAACCGATTTATGTGATTTGAGTCATGTCGTTTTGTCGAGTCTAAAATGAACCAAGGTCTAGATCCAACCGTGAGTCGAACCTTTGGTTAGTCAATCTCAAGTCGAGTCTTTGTTTGAGTCAAGTTGGGGTCGTGTCCTTAAGTGTGCAGGGGCTCTTACTTTAAATATTGACTCAGTACGGGGTTTTCTTGTAGAAAGGCCGCCAAAAACCCGACGTCAAGCAATGGAAGATGCTGTTAACAAGCTCACTGAGGCCGTGAACCTCATGATGACCCGAATGGATGCAATCGAGTCTAAGCTGAATGAAGATTCCCCTCCATTTACCCCACCTCTGACCGATCTGGAGAAATGGTTCAAGTTCATCGAAGACCGTTTGAAACTCTCCCAGGGGAAGAACATCCACTATGAGAATGCTAGGGCCTATGCCCCAGTTCAGGATAAGTTGCCCACGAACATGGTACTCACTGACATCCCAAAGTTCAAAGGCACCGAAGATCCAGTCCACCATGTTAAGGCCTATAAGGGGTACTTAGCATCGAAGGGAGTACCGCCGACATGCTCTCTCGAAATTTTCGCCCAATCTCGGGTGAACACCCGAAGGCGTGGTTTTACAATCTGGACCTTAAGAACTTCCCCACTTTCGAAGATATTACGGTGGAGTTCTGCAAGCACTATGCTGATAATGTCGAGATTCAAACCAACATAAGAACATTGGAGGTGATGACACAGAAAGAAAAAGAAGGTTTTACTGAATTCCTTGCAAGATGGCGCGCTGAAAGCGTGAAACTAGCCAAGAAGCCTGATGAAGTTGAAATGGTAGACAAGTTCGTAAAGAATCTACGACCTATTTACCGCAATGCTCGAAATACTGAATTTTGGCTCTTTCAAAGAATTGATAAGAATCGGGATAAAGGTAGAAGATGATGTCATAAGGGCAGAGGCTGAAAGGCCGAAAGGGTACCAAGGGGCCTCATCGTCTAAGGCCAAGGCCCCAACAACGACCCATATTGATGAAGCCATCAATCTCTTAGAAGGGCAATCGAAGAAGTCGCAACGCCAAACACCTAGGGCATTCACCGATATCGGATGCACTTATACATACGCTCTCCAAAGGCTCATAGCCCAAGGAAAGCTGAAGCCTATTGGTCCAACTCCGGACCCTCCCGCTGAACAACAAGGCAAATGGTACAAACCAAATGCCTACTGTGCTTTCCATCAAGGGAAGGGACATGATACTGAAAGGTGCTTTAGACTAAAGCACGAAATTCAAGACATGATTGAGAACGGAACGCTCCCGATCCCAGCTGTTAAACCCAATAACATCACCAATCCGTTTGGTGATCACGCTAACTTTGTTTCTGTCGAAGACAATGTCGATTATTCCCGTCTTATACGCCCATGTCACTTGAAAGAGGTGTTTATCGGGAAAATATTTGTGGATTGCTTTGAATTCTTGCCAAACCCGAAGAATGAAATTCAAGTCGGGAGTCTTGCTCCAGAATGTACTCCTCTCGTTAACGAAGTTAATAAAGGACAATTCGATTCACCGACCTTCATCATTGGCATAGATCCTCAGAGGACTACCTCGGGATGGAGGCAAACCATCATAGGGATCAAGGACAAGAGCCGAGCATCTAAGTTGACAACTGAACAAGGGAAAGCTCAAAACTAGATTTGAAAATTATGAGTCGGGATCTGTTTTCTTATCTTAGTCGAGTCGATTATGCCTGGTGTGGATCCCGCGGACGCAGTTCCCGAGGGCCTTGTCCACAAAGCCTAAACATTTATCGTAAAATCAACTTCCTAACTTGACATGGGCATTTACATAATTAGCATGCGTGACCCGACCTCCCTAGACAATTCCTTTATTATTGTTTTATCATTACACAAACCAAACCAAGCAATTAATCGATAATCTACCAAGGTAAAATTCAATCCATAACAATTAATTAATAACTCCCGTCTCCTTTGGGTTCGACCCCTAAGTACTGCATTCATTTGTTGTCTAGGGTATAAATATTATCTTTGCATAGGTGTGCGATAACCTATCAAAAATTAACCCTGAATTATGTAACAATAAGTCTATTAAGTCTGCTTTTGCTGGTACTCGTAGTGACATAAAGGCTACAGAAGGCACAATTTTTAATTACTGCGATGCCTTTGAGGAATTATGTATGGATTTGCCAATTATTAATGAAAAAGATAGTGATATTTGGCATCTCAGGTTAGGACATGCTAGTAATCATAAACTGAAGCATATACCCTGTGTTTCTTTCATGAATCATGACAGGGTTTGCATCACATGTGACATGGCCAAGCAAACTAAACTTCCCTTTCCTATCAGAATGGCTAAATCTCCGCACATTTTTGATTTGGTCCATGTTGATGTCTGGGGACCTTACAGAAAAGTGTTGGAGCTTGTGTCCTCCACAAATTAGTGTGATAACATTTGTAAATCTCTTAAAGGTTCACAAGGGTATACTTCGTATATTTAATCAGTTGATTAACGTTTACCTAATAACGGTTGGCTTGCTAGAGAGTTTGACGTTATTATCATACAGATGGCGGTGATCAACTGGTCCCTAAAGGTCACACCTATAGGACGTGTTTGAGAAATGTGGTTATAAAAATATAATTACATTGATGCCCAAAATGACTAAAAAGTTAGTCAATGTGTTGATGAGATAATTATTTAATGAAAATTAAATAATATTAAGTTGAGACGAATTAACTGTCAATTCGTAAAATAAATATAAATTAAATATAATAAGTTATATTTAATTAAATATATATAAGGTTAGTTTGGACGAATTAATCTGTTAATTCGTAGTTAAATATAATCAGTTGTATTTAATATCAACAAGTTGAATGTGTCATAGTGGTAATAGTGAGGGTACACAAGCCAAGAGGTCATGGGTTTGATCCTCACTAGATGACAATTTAACACACATATTATATATTTTTGGAAAGACCAAAAAATAAGGAAATTTTATTCCTTATTTCGGTCAACATTGGCCGAAAATTAGGAGAGTAATATCTTTTCTAATTGATTTGGTAATTCGGTCTATATGAAAGAAAGAGAGAGAATTATTTCTACCTTAATTCATTTTCTT
Organism: Silene latifolia; assembly: GCF_048544455.1. NCBI lineage: Eukaryota > Viridiplantae > Streptophyta > Magnoliopsida > Caryophyllales > Caryophyllaceae > Silene > Silene latifolia. The sequence goes on along the minus strand of NC_133530.1, from coordinate 21,730,405 downwards.
GACCTAGCCTCCTCTCTCATCAGAAAAACACAAAAACAACTAAATTTTACAGAAAATTTTAGATCGATTTCTAGCATAATCAAGGGGCATATCTCAGATCGTCTTGGGTGCAACTAATAGGCGAATATCAATTTTGATATTGTTCTTAGGCCAATTTTGCTAGGACCGAAGGTTAATTCTAAATCCTTTATACTTTGTTTATGTATTTTGTTTATGACCATTGATCATCATTGTTAAATTCGTTATAATCCTTCTAGTTTGAGGGAAGTATACAGATTATTTCTCACAAGTGGTATCAAAGCACTAGGCCACGAATTTTAATCTTGATGATTTTCATAAATTTGTATGTGAACAATGAGGATTTTCGAAAAATTTTAGGGTTTCGAAATTTTTTTTAGTTCGGCAAAATTTTTTTTTTTGTGCCGAATTTGTTTTTTTTCTGCCGTTTTTTCCTTTTAGTTTGATAATATTTTTCCATTTTATTTTTCATATTATTGTTTTAATCAGTTAAAATTGTCATATGAAGAATTGGTAGTTTTGATTTAATGCAGATTAAGTTAAAGTTAAATGGAATCATCATGTTTATGATAAAAAGAATGTTTTTGCTATATAGTTTTTGGCATATAAATTAATCATGTTCATTATTTCATATGCTAATCATGTTCTAATAGCAAATGTAAACAATTTTGTCATCAAATCTTGTTTTAGGGCATATTGCCGCAAAAGAAAGAAAAAAAAAAGGGGAGCTCGTTTTTTAGGGTTTGCTATAAAAAAAAAAATTGTTTTTTGTTTTTTTTGGTAAGCCGAGAAGAGAAAAAAAAAAGGAAAGTTTTTTTTCTTGTTTTTTTTTGCCTTATTGCCGAAATAAAAAAAAATATGGAAAGTTTTTTTTCTTTTTGTTTTTCCTAATTGCCGAATAAAAAAAAAAGGGGGGCTGTTTTTTTCAACCGTGTGGAGCTGAAATTATAAAAAAAAAAATATATTTTTTGTTTATTTTTCAGCCGAGACCAAATTATAATTGGTTTTTGTTTTTTTTTGGCCAATTAGTTATTGTGAATCGGTTCACAATTTAAAGATACCGAGTTATTTTAAAGCAGTTTAAAATTTTGACGGAAAGAATTCATATTACAAGTTTAATATGGATTAAGAATGAAATTAATGTGATGAATTGCGGAATTGTCACTTAATTTAATTTAAATAGGTGGTTTGGATAAATTAATCAACATAATTAAGGAATTGTGTCATGTATGTTTAATTTATTTTTAGTTGATGCTTTTTAATTTTGTTGAATGAATGGATTGAATGAATTTTATTTACGTATTTAATTTTGCAATCAGTTGTAAATTGTAATACTTAGTGTGGCCTTAGTCAGATTATGTTTTCGTAATGAAGGAAACATGATTTTTATGTAATTATGAGATCTCGAATCTCCTTTTATTTTAGTTTTGGGTTTTGAAATTAGAATGTAATAAATAGGTCAATTATGTAATTTTATTTATTGTAATTTCAAAGAAGACTAAAGATGGAGATTGGAGCTCACTCCCGCTACATGGATCAAGATGGAACATCAAGACAAGCTTCTCGGGTCCAAGGATGGATTCCAAACTTGTATTTATTGTTCATTTTGATAGGATAGGCCACACTAGGACTTTTTTTTTTTTTACGTTTTTCATTCTTATTGCTTTTCATTCACATGTTAGTTTATGCATCATATTCCGCCTAAAACCAAACCACCTACTACTAAAATGCATGAAAATTGACTCATATAGGTTGTATGTTAGTTTTCATGGACATGCGAATGTCACGGTCTTTAAGTCATCACCTTAGTTTATTCATTCTCGCATGCTAGATCATAGTTCACTTAAAATGAATTAAAATAAAGTTGATGGGATCTTCCTCTAAAACGGAAATTGAGATTAGTCTTTATAAGGGCAAACATCTATGAATCCCTTCTTCGTCGGTAGGCCTAATATGACCCCTTCTACGTTGGGTAAGTAGTTGTGTTGACTTAGTTTACCTCAACATCATAGTCCGAAGAGTTTCTCGTGATTATGATGGACTAAAGATAGAATTTACAGAAATTTATCGACCAGGAATTCTAACGGTAGAATTAGCTAAAAGGTTAGCTTATCAATTTACAGAAAATTGAGTCTTGGGGTCATTTATATAATTCTTGAGGGAGGTCAATTGTATAAATGTTTTTGAGTCTTCGCGTTATGACATTAGTTCATTACACTTAAAATTAAAACGATGCACATGCTTATTATTTTTATTCTTCTTTCGCAGTGTAGAACACGTTTATTATCAATAATACTGTTACAACAAATGGTTGGAAATAACGCAATCCCAATGCCTAGTGCCACACTAGATCGTTCTTCCTGGCTTAAAATGTTCATGGACCAAATGAATCAGTCCACTCGATCAAGAATGATGGGTCCAATTTTATGGATGGGAGGCGGCACTACGGAATGTGCTCTCGCGATGGTAAGCTCAGGTATTTAACTGAGTCAATACCGGTCAACCCAGGCCCAAATGCAGGAGCCAACGAGTCACTCGCTTATAGTGATTTCGTTATGGAAGCGGGTGCGATAAAGAACGTACTCATCTTTGCAATGGAAACCAATTTGCAGAGACGCTTCATTGCCCAAGGTGCAAACAAGATTTTCACCACGCTCACTAATGAGTTCTCAAAGGCACCGAGAATCATCATATATGAGCATACCTGTCGCTTCTTTGATGCGAAACTCCAGAAGGGCCAACCGGTTAGCCCACACATTCTTCACATGATTGAGAATGTCGAGAAACTGGAGTCACTTAATTGTAAAATCAGTGAGAGCATTGTCATTGACCGAATGCTTCATTCTCTTCACGATGGTTTTGCCCTTTTCAGGGCGAACTACTATATGAATGACTTGAAAAAGAGTCCTCATGAGCTACACTCCCTTTTCGTACAGACCGAGAAGGATATGAAATTGAGTGGGAGTATGAAGCAGGATGTTCTTACGATTTACAACAAAGGTAAAGGTAAGAGCAAGGCTCATGGCGACCTAGCTGTAGGTAAGCTAAAGTTTAAGAAGCCAGGAAACGGTAAGAGTGCGCCTGGTGAGACTAGTGGCTCACAGGGCAAGACAAAGAGCAAGGGCGGTGACATAGAGTGCCACCATTGTCACAAGACTGGACATTGGAGGAGGAACTGTCCCGTCTACCGTGAGGACATCAAGGCAGGCCGCGTCGTTCCTGTTGGTATGTCATCTTATATTCATATGATTGAGATTAACCATGCAAGTTTCGGAACTTGGGTACTTGATAATCTTGTTTGTGGTTCTCATCTGTGTAATCATTTGCGGGGCCTAAAGAACATCATACCTCTCGAAAAAGGTGATGTGGACTTGCGAGTCGGGAATGGAGCACGAGTTGTTCTTTTTGCCTCGAAGGGGACATATGTAATCCAACTCCCTAGTGGTTTTGAGTTATCTTTAAATAACTGTTACTATGTACCCAGTTTATCTAAGAACATTATTTCTGTTTCCGTACTTGCTAAAGACGGTTTTACATTTTCAATAAAGGATAATAATTGTATTTTCTCTTTTAATGAAATGATTTATGGCAAAGCAGTTTCCATGAATGGAATTTATATCTTAGATCAAACCACGGAAGTATTACACATGAATAATAAGAAATTAAAGGCTGGTGACAAAGATCAAACCTATCTATGGCATTGTCGAATGGGACACATAAATGAGAAACGCGTAAAGAAACTCGTCGATAATGGGACTATTCCTTCATTTGGATTTTCTGCATATGGCACGTGTGAATCATGTCTCATTGGCAAGATGACTCGAATTTCCTTCAAAGGTGTTGGAATGCGCACTAGTGACCTATTAGGACTCATACATACGGACGTATGTGGACCTATGTCAAATACCGCTAGAGATGGCTATAGATATTTTATCACTTTCACGGACGATTTGAGTAGATACGGATATGTCTACTTAATGAAGCATAAAAGTGAGTCCTTTGAGAAATTCAAGGAATACCCGAATAGGGTACAGAACCAACTGGGTAGAAAGATTAAAGCACTCCGTTCAGATCAGGGTGGCGAATATCTTTCAAATGAGTTTGATCAACACCTGAAAGACTGTGGAATCGCTCTACAGTTAACTCCACCTGGAACACCTCAATTAAATGGTGTGTCCGAACGGAGAAATCGAACCTTACTTGATATGGTTCGATCCATGATGAGTCACACCGTAGTGCCTGATTCATTATGGGGTTATGCTCTTTGTGTTTGCTCTTATACTTAACCAAGTCCGTCTAAAGTCGTCGACAAGACTCCATATGAAATGTGGAAGGGAACGGTACCTAACTTGTCCTTTATTCGGGTTTGGGGCTGCGAGGCTTATGTCAAGTGGAGACACGAGGATAAGCTCGGCCCGCGATCGGTCAAGACATACTTTATAGGTTATCCAAAAGGAACATTTGGTCATTACTTCTATTCGCCTACCGAACATCGAGTTTTTGTTGCGGCTAGTGCAACGTTCTTAGAGAAAAAATTTCTCGAGAACAAGACGAGTAATAGAACCTTCGAGCTGTCGGAGATTCCAGAACCAACGACCGAGGAACGAATGGAGGAAGTGGTTCCTCCAACTGATGATACGGTTAATATTTCTGAGGAACCTAGGAGGTCGGGTAGAGACTCTCATCCTCCGGACAGATACATTGGTATGGTCGAGGAGAATGACGTTTTACTTCTAGAAAGTAATGAACCCGCAACCTATAAAGGTGCTATGGCCTGTTCCGACTCAAAGCTATGGCTTGAAGCCATGCAATCCGAGATGGACTCCATGTATGAGAATAACGTATGAGATCTAGTTGATTTACCTAATAAGGTAAAACCTCTACAGTGCAAATGGCTTTACAAAATAAAGCGTTCTGTAGACGCGCAACCAGATATCTGTAAGGCACGACTTGTGGCAAAAGGTTTCACTCAAGTGCAAGGATTGCATTATGATGAGATTTTTGCACCTGTAGTCATGCTACGTTCCATTCGGATAATCTTAGCGATTGCCGCATTTCATGATTATGAGATTTGGCAAATGGATGTGAAAACCGCCTTCTTAAACGGTTATTTGGAGGAAGAGTTGTACATGGTGCAACCCGAAGGTTTCATAGATCCTGAGCATCCTAAGAAAGTATGCAAGCTTAAGCGTTCCATTTATGAACTTAAGCAAGCTTCTCGGAGTTGGAATCATCATTTCGACCAAGTGATAAAAGAGTATGGTTTCACTCGATCGGTCGAAGAACCATGTTTATATATCAAGTCGAGTGGGAGCAAGATTGTATTCTTGATATTGTATGTCGATGACATACTCTTGATTGAGAATGACATTCCTCTCCTTTCTTCGGTTAAAGAATGGTTGAAGAACCATTTCCAGATGAAAGATCTGGGTGAGGCACAGCGCATTTTGGGAATCCGTATCTACCGAGATAGATCACGACGGACGTTATCACTTAGTCAGGAGTCTTATTTGGATAAGGTTCTTGAGAGGTTCAGCATGAGCAACTCCAAGAAGGGGAACCTTCCTATGACGATCGGGATGCGATTGAGCAAGTCTCGATCACCCACGACGCCCTGAAGGTATTGAGCGCATGAGTCGTGTTCCTTATGCTTCTGCAATAGGATCGATCATGTATGCTATGATATGCACACGTCCGGCGTGGCATATGCATTGAGTATGAGTCGGTACCAAAAGACTCCAGGTGAAACACACTGGATAGCAGTCAAAAATATCCTCAAGTACCTACGGAGGACTAAGGATTGGGTATTGACTTATGGAGGCGATACTAAGCTATGCGCAACCGGTTACATAGATGCTAGCTTCCAAACGGATCGAGATGATTCAAAATCTCAGTCCGGGTTCGTCTTCACTCTTAATGGTCTTTGCGGTCACCTGGAAGAGTTCCAAACAGAGTGTTGTAGCAGATTCTACTCGAATCCAAGTACTATGCCGCTTCGAAGGTAGCAAAGGAAGCGATATGGATGCGTCAATGCTTACAAGGGCTTTCGGTAGTTCCTAGTTCGAATGACCCGATCACCATCTATTGTGACAATAGAGGTGCCATCTTCCAGGCTAAGGAGCCAAAGTCTAGCAACAAATCTAGACATGTACTTCGGAAGGCTCACCTGATCCGTGATTACGTGGAGCAAGAAGAGATAGTGATTGACAAGATTGCGACGGATGATAACATCGCGGATCCTCTCACCAAACCGTTGAATTATGATAAGCATGTAGGGCATGTTAATTCCATGGGAATTAAACATGTTCCTGAGTTGTAGTATTTGATTATGGATTTGATATATTATCTTTTTTATATACTATTTATAACTTCATCATTTTATATATATAATATTTTGTTTTTCATGTGGATTGTACTGACAACATTGAACGCCACAAAGTGAACTGAATTACATTATATTTGTTTTGGTCCGTAATCGCCAATGTGAGCTGATAACTCCGGCTATTATATTGTGCAGTCAATTTATGGTGGGTTCAACGAGCCATAAGTCAAACGGTTGACTGATTGATCACAGATGCGAGATTATAACGATACCTCGTAGGACAACTTTTTGTGACAACGTAATGAAGTCCTAAATGTTTAATAACATTCGGTGCCAGGTCGTGGATAGGACATCCATTGTGTTCCTAGAGTCGATTCTTTTGACTATCGACTGTCTCTTGAGATTAAGGCAGTTTTTGGGTGACTTTGGTTTCTTTCTCACGGTCTGCCGAATCGGAGGCTAAGTAGATTTTTTCCGGGTCATTTCATCTTGTGCTTACATCGCAGGATTCGAGTTGAGGAAAATATCCAACCCTTATCGGTATAGTTATTTCTCAGGGCCACTCGAGGAGTTGTAACTGAAATGCATGGCCATGCTCGAATGTTGATTCGTTTATCAGTTAAGTTACTCTCTAGTCGGGGAAACTACTCTTGATATTGATCGCTTGTAAAATACGACCTTTGTGAATACGGATTTGCAAATTGTTTTACATTGAGTGGGAGAAATTTTAGGATATGAGAATCGGTTATCGCACATACACTTGTGAGGACAAGTGGGAGTTTGTTGGAGCTTGTGTCCTCCACAAATTAGTGTGATAACATTTGTAAATCTCTTAAAGGTTCACAAGGGTATACTTCGTATATTTAATCAGTTGATTAACGTTTACCTAATAACGGTTGGCTTGCTAGAGAGTTTGACGTTATTATCATACAGATGGCGGTGATCAACTGGTCCCTAAAGGTCACACCTATAGGACGTGTTTGAGAAATGTGGTTATAGAAATATAATTACATTGATGCCCAAAATGACTAAAAAGTTAGTCAATGTGTTGATGAGATAATTATTTAATGAAAATTAAATAATATTAAGTTGAGACAATTAATCATTGTCAATTAAGTAAAATAAATATAAATTAAATATAATAAGTTATATTTAATTAAATATATATAAGGTTAGTTTGGACGAATTAATCTGTTAATTCGTAGTTAAATATAATCAGTTGTATTTAATATCAACAAGTTGAATGTGTCATAGTGGTAATAGTGAGGGTACACAAGCCAAGAGGTCATGGGTTTGATCCTCACTAGATGACAATTTAACACACATATTATATATTTTTGGAAAGACCAAAAAATAAGGAAATTTTATTCCTTATTTCGGTCAACATTGGCCGAAAATTAGGAGAGTAATATCTTTCCTAATTGATTTGGTAATTCGGTCTATATGAAAGAAAGAGAGAGAATTATTTCTACCCTAATTCCTTTTCTTGACCTAGCCTCCTCTCTCATCAGAAAAACACAAAAACAACTAAATTTTACAGAAAATTTTAGATCGATTTCTAGCATAATCAAGGGGCATATCTCAGATCGTCTTGGGTGCAACTAATAGGCGAATATCAATTTTGATATTGTTCTTAGGCCAATTTTGCTAGGACCGAAGGTTAATTCTAAATCCTTTATACTTTGTTTATGTATTTTGTTTATGACCATTGATCATCATTGTTAAATTCGTTATAATCCTTCTAGTTTAAGGGAAGTATACAGATTATTTCCCACAAAAAGAGACTAGACAAAAGTACAGATACTTCTTAACCTTGGTTGATGATCATTCTAGAGCTACTTGGGTTTATTTAGTGAAACACAAATCTAAAGTGCCTCAATTACTGGTCCAATTCTATCATTTTGTCAAAAATCAATTTGAAACTAGCATCAAGATTCCGAGGTCTGACAATGCCCTTGAAATAATTGAGGGAGACAGTAAACGGTTCCTGGTTGCTAAGGGCATATGGCAACAAACAAGTTGTGTTGATAGACCTCAACAAAATGGGGTAGTAGAAAGGAAGCACATGCACTTATTAAAAATCAGCAGGGCACTCAGGTTTACTGCTGGGTTACCTCTTTCTTTTTGGGGAGATTGTGTGCTCACAACAGCTTTCATTATCAATAGACTGCCTGCAGAAGTCTTCCAAAACAAGACTCCATATGAACTGCTCTTCCAGAAAAGTCCTGATTATCATATGCTCAAAGTCTTTGGATGTCTTGCTATGGTTTACAATCTAAGCAGGGACAAAGACAAGTTTCAACCAAGGGGGATTCCCTGCATTTTTCTGGGTTACCCACTGTCACAAAAGGGATACAGGGTGTATGACATAGTCAAGAAACATGTCTTTGTCTCCAGAGATGTCAAGTTCTTTGAAAAAGTGTTTCCCTGTAAAATCAAGAATTTTGGCCAATACCTACACTCCTTGCAACCAGAAGTGATTCCATCTAGCCATACTGAAGTTTTTGTGGATGAGGGTGCCCATATGCCCCACCTGACTGCCTCCACTCCTGCCTGTGATGAGTCTCCAGCTTCACCAGGGCCTGATCTCTCAACTCACAGGTCTGGTAGTGACTCACATTCTGCTCCTGAGACTGAGGACCCTGCTATTAGACCCAGAGGGATAGGAGAGCTCCAGCATGGGTCAAGGATTTTGTTGTGGATAATTCTGTTATGGCTCCCATCCACATTGCTAATGTGGCACAACTGCATCTACCCAAAGTTCTTGCAAAAAGATTTGTTGGTCATGCTACAGTGCTCCCAGCTGATCCTGTCCACTTCAGTGAGGCAATCCAGGATGAGAAGTGGGTTCAAGCCATGAATTTGGAACTCCAAGCTTTACACAACAATCACACTTGGGTGCTTACTGATCTGCCTAAGGGCAGGCAAGCCATAGGATGTAAGTGTATTTATAAAACCAAATATCATCCTGATGGCTCTCTAGACAAACATAAAGCTCGTCTGGTTGTACATGGCTTTAGACAAAGATACGGTCTTGACTATGAAGAAACATTTGCCCCTGTAGCAAAGATGTCCACTGTTAGAGCTTTACTTGCTGTGATCTCCATGAAAAATTGGGCCACCTGTCAAATGGATGTTTCTAATGCCTTTCTACACGGAGATCTGGAGGAAGATGTTTATATGAAGTTGCCCCCTGGCTATTGCAATGGTCAGATCACAGGTCAGGGGGAGTGTGCAAGTGATGAGTCTTCTGGTAAAGTCTGCAAACTTCTTAAATCCCTCTATGGTCTCAAGCAAGCTCCCAGACAATGGTTTTCTAAGTTATCTCAGGTTTTATTGGAATGCAATTATAAACAATCCCAGGCTGATCATTCTCTCTTTATAAAACACCAACATAGAAAAACAACAGTGGTACTGGTTTATGTTGATGACATGGTCATCACTGGAGATGATTCATCTGAGATTGCAGAGTTAAAAGCTCAATTAAATGCCTCATTCCTTATGAAAGACTTGGGGGAATTAAGCTACTTTTTAGGGCTTGAGATTGAGAAAAGCAGTGCTGGCATTTTCATTTCTCAGAGAAAATACACCTTGGACTTATTAACCACTTTTGGCATACATAAATCCAAGGCATTAAGGCTTCCTGTGAATCCAGTCCTCAAATTGGAACCTGGTAAAGGCACCCCACTACCTCAACCTGATATATACAGGAAATTGGTGGGCAAATTGATATACCTCACTATTTCCAGGCCTAATATTGCCTTCTCCGTTCAAATGCTGAGTCAGTTCTTACAAAACCCGACTTCTGACCATATGCAAGCAGCTAGAAGAATGCTGAAGTACCTAAAGTCTGCTCCTGGCCAAGGCATACTCTTTGCTAGTTCTTCAGCATCGCATCTCACTGCCTACTGTGACTCTGATTGTGCCTCATGTGCTTTCAGCAGGAGGTCAACCACAGGATATTGTGTCCTCCTTGGCCAATCTCCCATTTCCTGGAAATCCAAGAAATAATCTGTTGTATCCAGATCCTCAGCAGAGGCAGAATACAGAGCCATGACCATGACAACCTGTGAGGTCACTTGGTTGTTTCACCTACTCAGAGATCTGGGTCTCACTTCCTTAGGGGCTGCCCATCTGAAGTGCGACAATCAAGCAGCACTAGCTATTGCTGCTAATCCAGTGTACCATGAACGCACCAAGCATATTGAGGTAGACTGTCACTTCATTCGAGAAAAAATTCAACAAGGATTACTCACTACCTCCTATGTTAACACCAAGGACCAGGTTGCAGACATTCTCACCAAGTCTTGCCCTATAGCTCAGCATCACTATCTCATGTCCAAGATGGGAGTTTCATCACTATCTCAGCATAAACATAATTCTCCTCTTGGACCAGCAGTCCAAGGAAGTATCCAAAAGAGAAGAAAGAAGGATTGTGGCTGACAGAAGACAAGCTAGGATCCTAGTACTAACTAGCTGTTTGACTTGTCTCTTCTTTATTAATGCATATCATTATTCTATGGTCATTGTCCATATGTAGTGTATATACACTTGTGTAGTTGTAATGTTCTGTGTACACAAAAATATCAATCAGAAAAGTTCACAAGAAAGATCTACTTCAATCTCTCTGACTCAACTCTTCAATGCAGTCTTCTAATGTCCTCCATTGGCATTAAACTCAATACAGTCTTAGTATGAATTGGGTCAGTTCAGTAGGGTCATTTCAGATGTTGTATGCACTGTGAGAAGTGTGAGTTTGTTTCGAGTGTGATTATCGGGTCACAACTCACGACACTCGGATTCAGTTTTGTGTTAAGTAAGAAACTTAGGTGTAATTTCGAATTAGTCATTTCTAATCATTTTGGATCTTCGAATAGAATTATTTTCAGGGTCTCACACTCTCATCACATCCCTTGTCATTAAATGTTAAATCTTGATTGTTTTATACTCTGTGAATGTTTCGGCATAAGTGAATATAGGAACAGTTAAACGTGTTTCCTTGATCAGGAAAGGAGCCTCGTAGGGGATTTGAGGTCACATTCCTGGATAACATGATGGAAATTCCGGAGTGTCCTCCCATGAAATGCTACTGTGATGCAGCTATAGGAACTGCTGAATTGATTGAGGTGATTGACAATCTAGTTGAGAATGAAGAACCTCCTCTAGGTCAGTCAGTATTTCGCTATGGGAGCAGAATGGAAAGGTCAAAGACACCAAGCATCTTTTTAGTGGCCCTATATCGAGCTTTTGAAGACAGCCACTCAATTATACCCACCTGGTTTTATTATCAGTTTCGCTTCTGATGAACCACCAGGTCATGTCATAATGCGCTTCCGTCTTCCAGAGCTTGGACAGCTCATCTTCATCCAAAAAGGCAGAAGAGATGTTCACTGATCAACGTCCTAATAAGGGAATTATTATTGAAAATAATTTCAGAATTTGTGGATGCTAGTGATTATGAGTGGGTGGAGAACCCGGAGCTGATAAGAATGCAAACTCTTATCAGGGATGGTGTGTATGTCGATGCAATCAGCCTATACATCTCTAAGAGAAAGTTGAATTTTATGCAATATTATTGGTTGAAATATTGTCCACACTCACCCTGCCTCCTTTGTTCTCCAATCTCCCTCATAAATAACACTCCAAATACTCCAAACACTTGATTGTGATCTTTTTGGCATCAAGTGTTGACCTTATTTCGCAAATGATAGAATGTTACCCATATTCATCTACGTCCTTCGCTATCTTATTGTCTAGGTCATCATCTAGCTTATTCAAGTTTGCGATTGGTGTGTTTCCCATATTTTGCTTTTTGTTTTTTTGGTTATTTTTCAATTGTATCTTGGGATTTTTGGATGCACACTTTATTTCTGTGTTTAAAAAAGAGATCCTTTTATGCGTGCGTATATAGAATTTGGGTCCTCCAAAATTGGATTTTGCTGGGTTGTGATTGATAGCAAAGAAGTGAGTATCAGGTCCTCCTCTCCTCCTCATCTTAAACTGAAACGATTCTTTGGTGCAGCACTGCAATGGGAGTGCTTCTCTTCCATATATGTTCAATGGGTATTTTTTGTGAGCCTGGACTTTCCTTTAGCAATTTGATATCAATATTATAAGCAAATTATCAGGGAATACAAGTAATTAAAGTTTCCTATGTGTTTGCAAACATACAACTGTATGTTTCACCAATGGAAATCTATAAAACCTTATTAAAAGGCTAAGCTAAAATGGCAATTAAAAGCCACGTAGACAATGCCACATCGGATTACAAAATGCCACCTTGCACTCTTAAAAGTCCACGTCATCACCTGAACACAAATCAAAGCCCTAAGTCATTTCTTATCTTTTACGTAGATTACAATCAATTGAAACTTTGTAGATTGTAGTACTTGAAAATGAAGCAGGTGAAAGGCCAAGAGACTAAGCAATTATGCACTTGTAACTTGTAAGTTGTAACTCAATATAAAGGTAAAACCAAAAGACTCCAAGCATTTGTAGTAATCTACCATAAACAAAACAAAATTAATAAAAAAAAAAAAGCAAATGTGCAATTTATCTCTACAATTTAATTGTTATAATAATTATAATATTTAAGAAATACATGAATAAATATCTATCTATATTATTAAAGGAAGCTTTTTTCGAGCGATTACAGAGAGTTCAAATTGTACATACCACTCAAAGAATAAAAAAATAAATAATGTAAAATAGATAATATAAAAATAATTATGTTTCTATAGTTATAGAATTTTACAGCTACTAAAGTCTATCATATATAACAATAGTATTATATTATATATTATATTAGTTAAATAGTAGAACAAGAGGAATTTAGTTCAAACTTGAATTGTGTTTAGGCCTATAAAAGAGACAATATGCAACGTCCAATGGAGTTGAATTCCATTTAATTTCATGTTATTTCTTTAATGGCTTTTTTGCATGGCTGTTTTTTCTTATATGCCAGATTTACTCTTTTTTTTTTTTTTTTTTTTTTTTACAATATTTAGATTTAGATGTATAATATATATAACGATTAATTAATTTCTATGTTAATAATGTGTTTGGTTATTAGTTCTTACGCTGTATCATAGTTTTCTTAGTCAATACTAACAGTGCAATTTGGTTCGAAATTGCAGGTACAATATTATTAAGTTGAGTATATACTATATAGGGTGATTGTTTAATTCATGGAGCAAATCTTCAAATAACTCTTGCGGCATACGACATTATGGGTTTACAACTACAAAGTTTATTACAACACATACTCTATTACAGTAAGGTTGCAAAAGTTTTGGATTTATAATATCGAATTAAGTTTTGACACAAATGTTGAATAGATGTCTTTGAGTTTTATTCAATATATAAAATTAAGTGGTAGAGTGAATATGAATCATGATTCACTTGAGAAACGGATTAAAATTTATCAGTCCTATTAAAATAATATTTAGTACGAAGTATATGTTTGTATTTGTATTAGTTTTTCATTGTTGCTTTTGTAGTAGTCGTATTTGACTCAAATGCACTTTTATTTATTTTCATATAAATTAATAGTTACGTAAGCGTGTCCATTCAAATTTCACTTTGCTCAAAATAGTAACTAAACATGTCTATTTTAACATTGCAGCTCTACTTTCTTTATGATGATCTATAATGAGGAGCTCAAAATAAATTTCTTAAAAGGAAGAAGAACCATTAAATGTTGAGTATGCGTGCAAATATGCAATCTATACATATGTTTTTAGTATTGAAATTGATTGTAAACATTAAACATAGACTTTCCCCTCAAATTTTATGTTGCATTCTCACATTAGTGTAAGATAATTATGAACTATGGCTATTGGTGTAAGATATTTATGAACAATTAGTTTGTGACTATTATGAGTCGTAAATATAAGAGGTTATATTTAACAATGAGATTAATTTTTGGATGGCTAATATACTTGATTCGCGTAAATGAGCATACTAATATAACAAATTGTATGTTAATGTTTAAATGCACAATTAATGTGTTCGTTTTGGCTTAAAGAGTTTCTGCCCAATGTATTTGTTTTTGTTTTATTAATGAGAATGCTACCTTGATCTTTTTTTTTGACTCCTATATGAACACCATGGCTCCATGACAGATTAGAATGGAATTTCATACTTCGTATGTATCTATCAGTAATATTTTGTAGCAAATAGCTAACAGTTTTACGTAATGTGAGTCATGCTACCTATAGTCCTATATATTTTACGAGGTAGAAAAGAAAAAAGATAAGATAAGATAATTAATTTAGGTATAAAATACATTCCTCTACTCCAATAATATATGCGTAATTCAATCCATATTTTTTTTCATGTTAAATTCTACCGTCAGTCTTAAAGAAGATTGCAAAGAGTCCAACTTTTAAAAACGACTTTCGAGCAATATTAGAGTCTTCAACTTTCACAAAATATTTTAAATATATAAGGTTAAAGAATATCCAATACTTTACAAGAGTCTTAGATTATACACGTTTATATGTGCGATAACGTATTAACGCACAGGCCCGTGCATCGCACGGGCATTAAATCTATCTATATATCTATCTATATTATTAAAGGAAGCTTTTTTCGAGCGATTATAGAGAGTCCACTTTTTACAAAACGCTTTTAGTTTAACAAATTATTTAAATAAGCAACAACAACGAATTATTATCTAAATGTGAATTTTTATCTTAAATTAATGTTTAAACAATGATTTAGGGATAGATAAATACAAACTAATACTCCTTACACGTTGGTGTTTTTCCAAGAGGGATATTTGCTTTATTAGAATTTGGAAACTATATTAACTACTACCCCGTATTGTGTATATATATAGTGGATTTTATTTTAAAACAAATACAAACTCCGATTCTCCGTTCTTCATTGCTCATCTTTTTTTTCATGTCTTTTATTACTACTATGCACATGTATTGTTTTTAGTTATACAGTATATATTTAGGTAACGGTCTCTTTGTTTATATTTTGATTTTCGGCTTTGATAACCTATTTTTTTAAATTTGTAGGCATCATGGTGTCGCAGAAGACTGACTTTGTATTGTCAAATTATGATTAATTAATGTATATGGTAGAATTCGGGTAAGATTGACTTTGTCATCAGGTAATTTATATGGTTTTGTTAATGTTTTGACTATTTAATAATTGTCAAATTATGTTTAATGTGTATGTTAGAATTCGGGCAAGATTGACTTTGTCATCACGTAATTTGTATGATTTTGTTAATGTTTTGACTATCTAAATATTAACAAACTATGTTTAATGTATATGGTATAGTTGGTGCCCGAATTCTAAATCTGTATAAGATTTGATAGGAGGGCGTCACAAATAAATTTAATTTTCACCATGTATAACAACTACCTTTGTTTTTTTACGTCATTCTGACTTTATAAGCACACAATAATGAACATCAAATTAGTGATAATTATGCATTGCATCAAATTTGTGATAATTATGCATTGCATCAAATTTGCACCAATTAATGAAAAAGACAATTAGAGAACATGACCCACTAAAATGACATCTATGTCTATTCTTTATTAGTTCATCCGTCATAATATCTAAATAAGTGTTGTTGTTAGTCCGTAGCTAAAAAACACATATGGAATAAATAGTTAGCAAAGTTCAATGTTGTCCTATTACCTCATAATTTGCACGCAGGAGCAACCTATTTTGTATTTCATCCATTTAATTCAATTTTGTGTGTGTGGTGTTATTAATTTTCAGTTGAGAACTAATCAATTGCTTTGTTTTATTTGTAGGATTTCGAGATAAAAAAATTTGAGAAAAGGACAAGGTAAGGATTTTATAATAAGGTGATAAACCTAATTGCATAACTATCATGAAATCTTACCGAACTAATTGCATGCAATAATTTTGTAAGCGTAAGGGCAAGAGTGTTGTATATGGCCTAAATTTAGAACTAATGCTTTTAATGGTGCTCTATGAAATATGAACTATTGATGAAATAGGTAAACAATTAATTGAGACGAAAAGATTATACGAGTTTTTATATTATTTGCTCGAATTTAAGAAAGTCCCTACTATTCCGTATATCTAAGGAACACTACCCTTATATTACTAACAGTACCCCCAAAGTCTTTCGACTTCGCCTTCTACTTGAATGTTTTTCTAAAAGGCATTATATAATTAAAGGGTAATGATAAATACAACCCAGTGGGTTGTATTTAAGCATTAAATACCTTCTAATTTAGGTATTAATTTAAGAATTAAGAACAAAATTTCACATTAACCAATATAATTAATGCATATATCAAGAATTTATTTCCTCTTTTGGTTTCTTAAATACAACCCACTGGGTTGTATTTATCATTACCCATAATTAAATACAATTGGGATGAAAAACTTTTGTAACATATAGCATAGATTTTTTGACAACAAAGAGTTTCGTACATGATATGCCTTATGAGTACTACTTAGCCTAGATTCATGTTTTCGTACTTCGTTCAACACAATTCCATTTCTGATATACGAGTAATATGTTTTCAGATTTACTAAATTTAGAGATGATGATAATTATATAAATTTTACTTGAATTATTATATTCACGTTAAAATTAAGATTATATCAACTTTGAGAATTGGTTCACGGACTACTAATTCTATGAGGAATTGCACAATGAGTATTATGACGTGATTGCTTTGGTTTTTGCCTCACTCCTACAATTCTATGTACAACACGCACTAATAAGATAAGAAAGAATAAGCATCTTACTCATTAATTAATCCTTTTGTGAAACAAATACTACTCCGTATTACGTAATTAGGGGATATATACAATAAATATATTGAGGTGTTTGTGAAAATTGAAATTATAGCAAGACAGATGGAGGTTCGTTCATTAGAATCAAAGTTCCAACAACTGATCCAAATGCTTATTAGAGCACAAAATACCACTGGCAATTATATGGAAAATTAACTGAAGCTAATTCTAAGAGAACAAATTCAAGAATCCTAATTTCTATCATACTCTATCGATGTGAAATCCTAATTTCTATCATCACTCTATCATAATATTGGTGTATATACGGGACTAATCAACACACTACCATACAAGTTCTACTCATACAGTATATACTATGTGTCTACATGTAGATTTAAATCTACATTCAGTTTATGACAATAGAAAATAGGGAATTTGAGTTTTCTTTTCATCATCATTAGGTTATGTATTAACTGACTGTTGCTAACTCAAATCTTGCTTATGTTGAGTACTAAAGTTTTTTTTTTTTTTACCGTTATAATTTCTAGGGATTTAGTCAAAGGTGTATTTAATGTTATACTCTATATATTATCATGTTTGATTAGCATTTTCGTTGCCCCAACGCAGAACATAACCTTCGTTCACAAAGTAAGATCGGTATATTTCACATCAGCCGAATAAGAAGTAAAAGATTGTTTTTTTAAAAGAATTATGAAAATTGGTTAAATTGCCGAGTGGTTAAGAGATATTATAAGGGTTTTTATAACAATCTAATTTGTGATGACGTATTTTCAACAATCTTTCCCTAATTAGGTTATTAAAAGGACACATGTTAGAAAATCCGATATTATAATAACACATAGTTTCGATCATACAAACATGTTTCAATTACTACATCATACACAACATAACATTACAAATAGGCCCGTGCATCGCACGGGCATTAAATCTAGTATATATATAAAAGAGAGTTTTTTCGAGCGATTCTAGACTGTCCACATCATCACAAATTAATTTAGGAAAGTTGTATAAATAATATTTTTGATGTAAAAAATAAAGTGCTAAATCTTTTAGTTACTATAATAATATATATTTCCTATTTTATAGTCAAGCGATCTTTCTAATTTTCATATAAAAAGTTTTACATTTCATTTGGCAAAATAATGTCGGTAAAAAAATTATGAAAATAATATAATTAGATTCGTGGTAAGAAATGCTATCATTAGAGTATAGATTTCATATAATTTGCACATATTTAGGATGATGTATTTTCATAATATGTTATATGTTCTACCTTGAATGTATAAATATTAGAATTTTTCCACATCGAAAGATTAACACAAGGTGAGCTGATCCTATGATTATAAATAGAAGACATCATTGGAACTCAGATATCAACCCAAAATCTTTTGAGTCTCTCAAGTATTGTCTTAGAGAGTTACTAAGAGTTAAGATTTTGTATTATTATCTCCATATTATGATATAAAAAAATAATGTGAAGGATATTTTAATTATTATAATATATATTTTTTATATTTTTTACATTTCATTTGCAAATTAAAAGTATCGTTAAAAAATTATGAAAATTATATAATTAGATTTGTGATAAAAAAAAATGCTATCATTAGAGTAAAGATTTCTTATCATCTGCACATATTTTAATTGATAAAAAAAAATATGAACATAGTATAGTATTAATCGGGTTGGATGTCAAACTAGGTCCGAAAAAAGATGGTGTACTTCTTACTTCTTAGTGTGTTATTTGTCCACATTAATAATTTAGATGTTGTTAATATATATATATATATATATATATATATATATATATATATATATATATATATATATATATATATATATATATATATATATATATATATATATATATATATATATATATAAGAGAGTTTTTCGAGCGATCTGAGAGCGTCCACATCATCAAAAATCAATTTAGGAAAGTATAATTTTTGATGTAAAAAATAAAGTGGAAAATCTTTTAATTATTATAATATGTATATGTATATTTCCTAAATTATATTCAAGTGAAATTTCCAATTTTTATATCAAACTTTTACATTTCATTTGGCAAAAAAATATCGCTAAAAAAATTATGAAAATAATATAATTAGCTTTGTGGTAAAAAATGCTATTATTAGAGTATAAATTTCATATTATTTGCACATATTAAAGATGGTGTACTTCTTAATATGTAAAATTGTGTAATTTTTAGTATGTTTTGTCCCACATTGGAAAATAACGTAGGTGTGGTGAATATACTACATATAAATAGTAGAATTGTCCCACATCGAAAGATTAGTATAAGGTGATGTGATCCTATGATTATAAATAGGAGGCATATTTGGAACTTATGTATCCACCCAAAATTTGTTGAGTCTCATAAATATTGTTTTAAAGAGCTCTTAAGATTTTCTATCATTATCTACGATATGATATAAAAAATAAAGTGAAAATCGTTGGGAAATACCCGGGAGAGAGTTAAGAACATGAACATGAAAATAAAAAAAATACAAAACTAAAGGTTTTACTAATGGTAGTCTCCTGACACAGTACAAAACATAAAGCGTTAATGAGTCGTTATATGTACGATGTAGAGATCCTTATCTAATTAATGATCGAGACTAAGTGGTTTTACCTTTAAAGAAAAATAATATGTATACAGTAGTGGTTTTTTTAAGAAGAGACATGTAATTCTTGGTATGTTATATCTTTCACATTGAAAAATAATGTAGGCATGATGAACATACTACGTTTAAATAATTAAATTATGTATCTCACATCGAAAGAATAGTATACGGTAGAGTGATTCTATAAATATAAATATGAGGAATCCTTGAAACTTAGGTATTAACCCAAATTTTTTTGATATAAAAAATATGTACTTTTTAGTATGTTATATGTCCCACATTGAAAAATAATGTAGGTGTAGTGAATATATTATGTATAAATAATAGAACTGTTCCATATATATACATTTTCTATATTATATTAAAGTGATGTTTATAATTTTGATATAAAAACTTTATATTTCATTTGACAAAAAAGTATCGTATGAAAATTATATAATTAGATTGTGACAAAAAAATGTTATCATTAAATTGTAGATTTTATTGTAATTTCTCATTATTAAATCGGGTTGATGTCAAAGTAGGTACAAAAAAAATGGTGTATTTAGTATGTTATTTGTCCTACATTGAAAAGTAATGTAAGTGTGGTGAATATACTATGTATAAATATTAGAATTGTCCCACATCGGAAGATTACCATAAGGCAGAGTGATCTTATGATTATAAATAGAAGTCATAACCCAAAATTTTTTGATTCTCTTAAGTATTGTCAGAGAGAGCTTTTAAAAGAGTTTGTATTACTGTCTCTAGAACAATGATCTCTAACCTAAGTTAATCTTTGGAAAATCTTTTAGTTATTATATATAATATATACTTTGTATTTCTTATTTTATATTCAAGTGGTATTCCGGGAAAGAAAAAGGTAAAAACATGGGTACCATTTGTAGAAACTTAAAATTAGGGGTACCATGTGTAATCTATCAAAGTTCAAGGTTACCATGAGAAATTCCCAATATTATAATGATATGGTTAATTAAATTTTCATTTGAAAGAGAGAAAAATCTATACCAATAAAACAATAAAGGGGGTATTATTTTTTAATTTTTATTTTATTGTCACGCTATCAAACTTAACGTCCATTTAACAGCCTTTACATTAGGGGGTACCATGGACAAAAAATGGAACCTCAAGGGTACCATAGGCAAATTCTTAAAAGTAGGGGTAACATGGAAAATCTGACAAAATTAAGGGGTACCACGGGAAATTTCCGTATCTCAATTATGATTAAAAAAATTTGAAGAAAAACAAAATACAAATATTAATGGAGAGTACTTGATCATATTATTAAATTTAAATATAACTATTAGATATAATGAGTAGCAATTGTCCGTATTCGGTATTCGGGATTTGTTGGATGTCGAACTAAGTGCCAAAAAAATGGTGTAATTCTGAGTATGATATTTGTCCCACATTGAAAAACAATGCATGTTTGATGAATATATACTATGTATAAATAGTAGAATTGTCCCACACCAGAAAAATAATCCAAGTTTGGTGAATATATTACTTATAAATAGTAGAATTGTACCACACCAAAAGATTAGTATAAGGTGGAGTGGTTATATGATTATAAATAAGTTAACCCATGTATATATTAATCCTTTATTTTTTTTGAAAGAAATATTTTAATAATATGTAAACAAATCATTAGACATAGTCTCACATAGAATATAAATATTAAACCCTTATAACGTTTTTTTTTTTTGCATTATAAATAAGTTAATTACCCCGTTGCAACGCACGGGCATTCAAACTAAGTTAATGTCGAACATTATTAATGGAGAGTACTTGATCATATTATTAAATTTAACCCACGTATATATTAATCCTTTATTTTTTTTTAAAGAGATATTTTAATAATATGTAAACAAATCATTAGACATAGAATGTAAATATTAAACCCTTATAACGTTTTTTTTTTTTTTTTTTGCATTATAAATAAGTTAATTACCACGTTGCAACTCACGGGCATTCAAACTAAGTTAATATCGGAACATTATTAATGAAGAGTACTTGATCATATAATGAGTAGCAATTGTCCGTATTCGGTATTCGAGATCTGGTTGGATGTCGAACTAAATGCAAAAAAGATGGTGTAATTATGAGTATGTTATTTGTCCCACATTGAAAAACAATGCAGGTTTGATAAATATATACTATGTATAAATAGTAGAATTGTCCCACATCAGAAAAATAATCTAAGTTTGGTGAATATTACTTATAAATAGTATAATTGTCCCATATCGAAAGATTAATATAAGGTGGGGTGATTATAAATAAGAGTTAACCCACGTATATATTAATCTTTTATTTTTTTTAAAAGAATATTTTAATAATATGTAAGCAAATCATTAGACATAGAATGTAAACATTAGACCCTTATAACGTTTTTTTGCATTATAAATAAGTTAATTATCCCGTTGCAACGCACGGGCATTCAAACTAGTATATAATGTATAAAGAGTAAAATTGTCCTACATCGGAAATTACTATAAGATGGGGTGATCATATGATATGGTAAAAAAAAAATATGAAAATAATATAATTAGATTCATGGTAAAAAAATTGTTATTATTGGAGTATGGATTTCATATTATTTGCATATATTAAAGATGATATATTTCTTAGGAGTCGTTTGGTTCGAGATGAAGGAATGAAATGGAACGGAGTATGATATCATAGATGTATGAGATTCCAACTTCATTTCATCCCAAAGTTATTTGATTCAATCTAAATAAGTAAAGGGAAGGAATGAAGTTTATTAAAAGGGAGAAGGTGGATGTGAGTTTTCAAGGGGTTGAGTGGTCGAAGCAGCAAAACTGAAGCTGCTCCTGGAACAAATTAGTAGTACGCCGGCTCACACTGTCACACCGACAAGAGCGGCGGAACCCGTCCAGGAGACCAGGGCCCATAATGTGACTCCAAGAGACTTGAACGAAGCACTGGAAGAAGCTGGCCCTGTCAAGACGCCGGGGGAGCCCAGAGCGCTAGTGGCAGACCTAAGTCCTTCCCGCACTCGCGGGAGGACGGCGTCGCCGCAGCGCCGACGAGGCATTCCCCAGAGGAGTGAAAGAAGTCCGACTTATCTGAGTCGGAGAAGAAGCCCGACTTACCAGAGTCGGGGAAGAAGCCCGACTCACCCGAGTCGGGGAAGAAGTCCGACTCACCAGAGTCGGAGAAGAAGCCCTTCCCGCCACGGGGAGAGGAGCCGGACTAGGGGTGCGAGGAGTCGATCGCCGCGTGTCGTTCGACACGTGGTCAGACAGCCCCTCAGCGCCTACGTCCTAGATACCCCGGTGCCGACTAAGCTGAAGTTGCCACCCATAGCATACAAAGGAGAAGGCGACCCAACCGACCACGTTGAGGCTTACGAGTCTCACATGTCGATATGGGAGCAACCCGATGAGGTGTGGTGCCGAGTCTTCCCAACGACACTGCATGGGATGGCGCAAAGTTGGTACAAGGGGCTACCCGACGGGTCGGTATACTGTTACGCCGACCTAAAGGACACTTTCCTAGCCCAGTATTCTTGCAACAAGAGGAGGGCCGTCGAGACATCGGACCTCCTGACTATCAAACAGGAGGGAGGCGAGTCTCTCCGGAGTTATGTGAAGAGGTTCGACGCCAAGGTTCAGCAGATTCGTGAGTGAAGCAATGGGCGGCCACGACGATGAAAGGCCTCCCAAGAGGGGACCTAAAAATGAGCTCATCAAGTGCGGCGGCTGAACTCGGAGTCCGCCAGGAAGATGGCCGATCAAGCCATAAAAGTGGAGGACTACCACAGAATCTGGATAGGCCCCAGCGAGGCCGAGCACTCAGAAAGAAAAAGCCGCCGGGAGGACAACCCGGACGAAAGGCGTCGTGACAATAATAGGTCACGATCCGACAGGCCCGCCAGGAAGCAGAGCTCGGCGGGCGCCGGGGGGAGTTCGGGAACGTACCACCAAAGGCGGTACAATGATCATACCCCCCTGGTTGCATCTGCCGTCGAGGTCTTCGCCCTGAGCAAGGGCGAGGGCCAGAAGTGGGAAAGGCCCCCCAAGCCGAAGGGAGACGGTGACACGAGCCAGTACTGTGAGTACCACGGCCACACCGGTCACCTTACTGACGACTGCCGACATCTAAAGAATGCCATCGAAGAGCTGATCCGGAAGGGGAGCCTCGACAAATATGTCGCCAAAGGCCAAAAGACCGATGCCAGCGGCTCCAGCAAGAAATCCGTCTTCGAACGGATAGGAGTGATCAATGTTGTCATCGGGGGCAACGAGAACGGCGGGTCCGCTCATGGGCACAAGCGGCACCTGAACGAGCTGTATCAGGCCATCAACTTTGTGCCCAAAACAGCGGCCACCGCTTCCAACATCCCCGATATAACCATTGGGAGGAAGGACTACGAGGGAGTCATCGCCCCTCACAGCGACCCACTTGTAGTCCACTTGGACATATCCAACCACCTTGTCAAGAGGTGCCTGATTGACACAGGCGCCTACACGAACATCATGTTCAGAGAGTGCTTTCAGGGGCTCGGCCTGAAGATTGAAGACCTGAGCCCCTGCACCAATCCGCTGTACAGTTTCTCCGGGGCCGGCCTGGTACCCCTGGGGTCAATCAAACTACCACTGATGTTCGGCGAAGGAGATGCGGCCAAGAATATCCTAGCTGAGTTCGTGGTCATCGACGGCTTGTCCGCCTACAACGTTCTCATAGGCCGAGTCACTCTGAGCGAGGCCGACGCAGTAATGTCCATCCGGGCCCTGACACTGATGTATGTCTCGGACCGGGGGAAGCGCATAAGCTCGTCTCCAAGAACGAGAAGGACGAGGTGGTCAACACCCAGATATCCGCCAGGGGGTGCAACATGCAATCCCTCAAAGTGACAAAGCAGTCAGAGAAGGGGAAGAGCCCATCCATGCAGCAGGAGGAAGACCCGATGAATACCAACGTCGGCATGGTTGGAGGAACCCCGACCGACCAAGAAGAGCCGCATCCCGGCATATGGGAAATGACTACTGATGGGCCCCCTACGGCGAACAGCTCAGGAGCCGACATCCTTATCACCAGCCCAAACGGGAGCGTGTCTAAGCACACCTTGAAATTTACCTTCTCGGCCTCAAACAACGGGTCCGATTACGAGGCGGTGATAAAGGGAGTCGAGTTAGCTAGGGCTGCCGGGGCGGAGCACGTCGCGGTAAAAACATGCTCACTATTGGTGGCCAACCGAGTCAGGGGAGAGTATGAGGCTCGAGACGATGGGATGGGAAGATACCTGGAAAGGATAAAAGCCGACACCGCCAAATTAAAGTCCTTCCAGATACAGTACACTCCCAGGTCCGACGCTCTCTCAAGACACGGGCCGGTGACGGACATGGAGGGTGCGCCTTTGATAAACCATTGGGACGGACAATCCCGGAAAAATTTTGTATAGCGGCGGAGGTGCCCGAAACAACTGTGGGCACCCTGACGCATGTTATTTCTAATGAACAATGGTCCCAAGTTTTCCATCAAAGTGTTCACTTCCCCTCATAGTCACTATCCAGAAGCAGGCGTCGTCGCAGTCACCCCAAGAAGTAGACGCTACGGCAGTCACCCTAAGAGGTAGACGCCGCAGCAGTCACTCCAAGTGGTAGACGCCACGGCAGTCACTCCAAGAAGCAGGCGCCGTCGCAGTCACCCCAAGAGGTAGACGCCACGGCAGTCACCCTAAGAGGTAGACGCCGCAGCAGTCACTCCAAGAGGTAGACGCCACGGCAGGCACTCCAAGAGGCAGACGCCACGACGGCCACTACCGGCGTCTCATCGATACTCGCAAAGCGATCAAAGCATGCCTCAGGAACGTTAAACACAGTTGAGATACGCATTCTAACTGCCTCGGCCAGACCGAGGTAGAAACAAAAAGAAGCGCTCAATTAATAACGTAAGAAGACAACTCAGACAAAGACAAGAAAAGACCTCGGCCAAGCCAGAGGCAAAATAAGCAAACTCTTATTGTTTCTTAATGATTAACGGGTTACAAGTGAGGAAAATACAGACGACGGCCGTCCCCATAAGGATAAGCCAAAACACAACCTACCAAAGTTGTACAAAATACAAGGAAAATAAAGGCAAAAGGTTACAGACATATCATTTAAGCGCCAAAAGATGGCAGGGAGGAAAGGCTTAATAATTGGCCCCCGACCAGCTAAAGCTATCCGAGACGCCGGGTGAGCCTGGTGACGACCGCCCGTCCCCCTATGCCTGTTGCTGCTTGCCATCAGCAGCGTTAGCAGCATCGTCCCTAATGGGCGACCCAGAGGCTGTCTCAGCAGTCTCAGCTTCAGCTTCAGCAGCCTCCGCTGCCTTCATCCTCTCGGCTTCCTCCTTGGCCGCCCTAGCCTCCTCAGCAAGAGCCGCCCTCTCCGCGGCCGCCTCTTCCTCCTTCTTCACCCTTAACTCCTCCTTGGCCTTTTCCTTCGCGGCTTCCACCTTAGCTTCGAGCTTGTCGTCAAACAGCTCGTCAAATCTGTCTCACGGAAAGGAGCCATCAAGAGGGAAGAGCTCCTCAATCACTTCCCTGGCAGCTTCTTCGGCCAGGTCCCGGTATTGGGCGCACATGTTAGGGAGAAGAGCGGTTTGGAGCCTCTCAATGTCCTCCTCCCTTTGGGCGATGATAGCATCCCTGTTCCGGACCACCTTCTCCTGGGCCTGGAACAAGCTCCTAAATTCGTTCCTCTTCGTAAGGTAAAGGTCGGCGTGCTGCTGAACGAGGTCACGCAACTCCCGCAGCTTAGTAGCTTCAGCCGCCGCAGCCTCGGCCTTGGCTCTCTCAGCAAGGACTTCCTTTTCAGCGTCCTCCCTGAGTTTTCTCTCAGCACGGACTGCCTCTTCAGCCTCAGCCTTGGCCCTCTTAGCCTCCTTGCGCGCCGCGTCGAGTTCCAGCCTTAGCCGCTCGAGCTGGGGGGCAGCTTCAGCCATGGTCTTCTCTTGCTCCATAATGTGGGAGCCAGGCTAGCTGAGTCCATTTCGCCAGCCTCTTGCCTATTCTCACCCCCTCTGCCACAAGCTCGGTGGGGGAAACCTTCTGGAGTAGGGAATCGACAGGGACATTCCTATCACCCGCCTTCTCAGGCTGCTTCTCCAATTGCCGCACAGTTAGAACGGCGGCTGCCGACGGTTGATCTACAAAAATCAATTAAAACATCCGTGTCAGTATACATGGACGTATCGGAGACCCTGTCATCAGGAACGCCCAATGAACCGGCTAAGTCTGAGCCATAGGATAGATCAGTACCAGGTTTGGACTTCTTGGTCGGGGGCCACATTTCCTTGCCGCCCTCGGTAGCGGCAACAGCAGCAGCAGCAGGGGTAGACCTCTTTCTCTTAAGGACAAGGGGAGACTCCTCCGCATCAGAGTCCTCCCCGTTGGTGATATCAACGATCTCCACCGCCACCTTCTGAACTGAAGGGATGGGAGGTGGAACGGATGTCGGCGCCGTCGCCGCCGAAGATTTTGTTTTCGCGCCCGGGCGGCATGTTACTAGCAACCCTCGCCGGGCCGCCTCCACATTCGGGCCTTTCGCTCGATCCATCGGATCATTCGGCGACGTCCTGCGATCACGGGCCAGAGCCTTAGGGTGCAAATCAGCAACGGTCTTATCCTTGTGCAGCCCCATCCTCCGAAGGATATCCTCAGACAGGTCCGGCCCAAAGTGGTCTGCAAAGAAAACAAAGCAAGGTTTGAGTAGAGGAAATAAGTCAAAATTCAAGAAACAGAAAACATTGAGAGCAGAGATGGGCCTCACGCCGACCCCACTCACCCTGCGCTAGGGCCGGTATGAGGCCGACATGGCAGAGCAGCTCATCCTGAAGGATGATCTGCGTGGGGGGAATCCATCTTTTCGACACCCCACTCTTGTCCGTCTCAAAGAGCCTCATCGTGACCTCTCATCCTCATTAAGGGGGACCTTGTCGGCGTCCATCTTAAGCTTTTTCCGCTTGACCCATCTGTCATGCTCCGCCTCGATCTCGCACCGCAAATTAACTTGGTCTTTGGAAGGACCGGGGCAGCGGATAGTCATCCGGCACCTCAACGTACACCCACCGATCTTTCCAGTCCTTGCAGGAGGAAAGCTTGTCAACGGAGATGTAACCCGGCTCCATTTGCACGCTGTACCATCCGACACGACCGGGAAACGACGGCCGAAGGTGGTGAAGCCGACGGAATAAATTAACCGTTGGGACCTCCCCCTTGAAAAGACATAGCCAGACAAAGCCGACTATGGTCCTAATAGCCAACGGGTGCAGCTGGGCCACGGCAACGTTCATGGCTCTAATGATAGCCATGACGTAATCATTCAGCGGAAATCGAAGCCTGTACTCCAAGTGCCGGATGTATACGCCGGTGCAACCCGGTGGAGGACAACAGATGGCCTGGCCCTCCTCAGGGATAACAATTTTGTACCCCCTGCCAAAATAGAAATGGCCCTCGAAAAATGTCTCGCCGGAACAACTGGCGAACTTATGGGTCCATGCACGGTCCAGGCGAACCTTACAGGTCTCGCCGTGATCCATAACGTACTGCCTCCCCTCATCAGGATGAGCCCTTTCAGCATCCTCACCAGCATCACCACCACCGCCGTCATCATCATCATCATCGTCCTCCCAATCCTCCAAAGCTTTTGGATCGACTTCGGGAGACGGAGACCTGGGGCCCCCAGACCTTATGGGGATGGCATCTAGCATCTCCCCCTCATCAAGACGCGGCGGGGAACCCCCCGGCGCACGGTTACTAGGACCGGCATCAGCAGAAGACATGATTCACAACGAAAACTCAAATGAGAAAAATTAAAAATTTGATTGTTTACCTTGAAGAGAAATGCTACGCCGGAGTAACAAGTCTGAAAGCTAGAGAGAAGTTTCGTCAAAGAAGGCTAAAAAGAAGAAAATTTTTTGAGAGAATGAAATTGGTGCCCAATTTCAGGGATTAACTGCCCTATTTATAGGGAAAAGCCCATGAAGAAGGACCAATCGGGCTGACCCATGAAACGTCACCAATCGGCGGACACGTGTCGGACATGCAACCGCGGAATGTCAATCGTTGCAACAGTTGAACGTCAATCAATGCAACAGTGACCAAGCGTCTTCAACACGCCCCTTCAAATCTCCCTGCCCATTCACCTTCCTCAACAAACTCCTAAGTATCTGCTATCCGCCGGCCACATGATCAACCAAGCTCGCCAGCACCGGCGGGGGGCAATCAAAAGCACACGGCGCTCACAACCTCGGTCTCGGCCAACACCACTTTCTTTTCCACATCGGATGTCCATCACACATCCATGTGGAGGGGGGATATGGTACGGCCTAAGCAGAGCCACGCCGAGGTAGAAGAAGCCGGGGCAAAAAAGTTGTCTTACGCATAATATACGCTCAACATACATCGGAGCCCATACCACGACATAGACTACGCTGGGGGCAAATTGATGGGGCATATTCTGCACCCGCTGACCAAGTCAACATATTGAGCAAGGTCAAAGATATCCACAGCAAGTCAACGGCTTAGACATCCTAACCGACGAGGCCTGTCGGCCTGTCTCTTGGGTCCCGGCCGGGGCAACCAGCCAGCCGGGGCACACATCCGCGAACTCATATCCAAGACCCCTCGGCGGCGAGTCAACTGGGCCCGTCGGCCTGCCATGGCCCCTCGGCCGAGGGTAGCTCAGTCTTTCCACCTGCTAGCCACTTGGCCACTTGACCACTACGTGATAAAAGGTGAAAGTCTATAAATACTCCTCAACTATCATTGAGGAAAGGATCCACAATTTAACCTGAGAATCACTATTCATCTGGTAACATCTTCCTTATCTCTCTACAATATATACTTCGCCAAGTAACAACAACTTCTCTCTCTAAGTTTACTGACTTGAGCGTCGGAGTGAGTTCGCTCGGTCCCAAGCCGAGCCCTCAGTTTGTTCACTGTTTCAGGAGAGCGAAAGGAGAAGTAAACCAAGGACGACATTCTACAAGCACGGGTGGTAACAAATAACTGCTCTGGAATTACACCCGGAACACAATTTATTAAGGCTTTTTTTTCTAATTATACTATTAGAATTAGGAGATAATAATCATTTAAATTTTTTCTATTATAATTAGGAATATGATTTTCCTATTAGAAATGAGAATTAATTAATTATTTTACAATTTTTTCTATTATAACTAGTTGTAGGTTATAAAGTTGATAAGTGCAAACTGCAAAGTATTTGCTGGGTTCCTTTGATTGATGATAACATGCCCATTTGATGTGTGTTATCTTAGTTTACCTTTTCAGGATTTCTGGTTAAATCAAGCTTGGATTAAGAAGTGTTGAGTTGTTGATCATCCTATTGTATTGAGTCCTAGGCGTCATCTAATGTACAAGTCAGAAAGTAAAGTATTTTAGAGTAATAGAAACAATCAAGACGACTGTTACCTTCACAAGTAACAGCAGTCTGGACTGTTGCCTCAATTCGTAACACTTGAACACTTTCTTATCTTTCAAAAGCCATGTACGTGTCTCACATTTTGAAAGATAACTTTCAGATTTTTACAAGGATTTGTCCCTCTAGAAAAAGTGGTTTGAATAATTATCATTTCAAAATATTTCCTCTTTGTGCAAATTTGACCCTTTGGTCTTCCATAAAACAAGAAATGTTTTTTGCCATTTTTGTGTAAATTTGTCATCATGTGACTTGTTTTTCCTTCTTAGTTTTCTGAATTTGCATGATCTCTTATGGATAATTTCAAACACTCTTTCTCTCTTTTGCCTTTTGAATAAGAACCTTCTTTGGTGTAAGTTTGGGAAGTTGTTGAGACTCATCACATGTGATGTGTTGGTGATTTAAGAGTAATTACCGGTTTCATTTTGCGTAATTAAGGTTGGTTCGTTAGTGGGTAATTTCTGAATAAAAAATTGCAAGTTCGGGAAAATACGGAGAGTATACTTGCATAATTATTTACGGAATTACGGTTTAGCATTCGGACGAATAACTATGACGGGGGTCTCGGAATAACTTCCCTCCCTTCCCTGTTTTCCTCTCTATATAAACAAAGAGGAAGAGAAGAAGCAGACATAGAAAATTCTTCTGACATCAACAAACGTTTAACAAACTACACACAATATTTCTATATTACGTCTCTGATCTTTGAGTGCCAAAGACAGTCCAAAGACAGAGGGGACCGTCTTATCTCAGTAGAAAAATTCGATATAACCCTGGCACAAGAATAAGGGTCGAATTATTCTATTAGGAAAGCAAGAGTCGATTCGGTCTGTATTTGTTTGTCAAATTTATTGTTCGTAATAATCAATCCCCTAACATGATGGTCTTTGACCCTCAAAACCCTAGCAACTCCCTTGCTCATCCTCTCTATAAAAGGCGTGCTATATCCTCTCATATCCTCAAGACTTTTTCTGAGATTTAATCTAAAGTTTGCAAATTGTTTTTCAAAGCTTAATCAAAACGAGTCTTAACTTTGCAAAGCTTTTAAAAGTCTTCAAGTGTTACAATCATGGCTACTTGTATCACAACCGGAGTAGGTTGTTGTCTTTTTATTGTACGGGTTTTAGTAGTCGGAGTAGATCACTAAAAGAAATCAATAAAAAGTAGATTGAACGTAGGCACTTGAGTATTTGCCGAACCAATTCAAAATCTCGTGTTTAATCTTCTTTGTTTTATTCCGCTGCTCTTTACTTTGTTTGTTTTGGTTTGCTCAACTTTCGAAGTAACAGTTCCTCATACTGTCACATTTGGTCTGCAGTCTGTACCCCATAAACTGAGACAAATAGCTACAGTCAGAACAGTTATTACTTTCATATTTCAGCAAACACTCATTGTATTACTCGTTTAATCTTGCAATATTACTCGAAGTATTCTCTCATCTCTTCCGCTCTTACAACTCACTTTAATTTAATAAAGTAGAAGTTAAAATTTTAAATAGTACCTAATTCACCCCCTCCCCTCTTAGGCACTTGAATCCATAAACTCAACGGTATTTAGCATTCTTCATCCCTTCTGAGCCTAAAGAAAGAAATGATGTGGTTCAATTACATTGATCAATACTTTTTCTTGCTAAAAAATGGCTCGCTTTGTTACCAAGGATGCCAACATGGGCATCATTGAGCTTGTCATATGTTAAGACCACATTAAGAGCAACTTATGATTTAGAGACCAACCAGCATCTGCATTTTTTCTCCTTCCCTTATAGCGTTGAAGAAACCTACTAGCGGTAGCCCTTCTCTTATCACGCTAGGTGGCCGAAAGCAAGTGTAAATTTAGTCAGAACAATTAGGCTTTGTCTTTTCTTGTAGATATATTTACCGAGTTACACCTCGCCGCAGCATGAGTTTTTAGTATGAGTGGGATTTTACAACTCAGCAGGTTTTTATTATTTGGGTTTGTTTATCGTTGAGTTTCATGGTTGCCCATTTGTTTGTTTTATGAATTGCATTATCATTGGTTGTTAATTGAGGTTGGGAATAGGAATTTAGGAACAATTTTTTATTCGATTATGATATTTAATGTTCATATGTCATTCCAACCTCATGTTGTTCCCGACTTGCCGTTATCGAATTTTGTTGTAATGCTCAAAGTTGTTACGTTTGGAACTTTGGATAATTTTCATCAACTTTTTCCTCATTATTGCCAATGCAGTATAGATATGGATTAATGGAACATGAGGACTTGTGATAAAGATTGATTACTGATGTTTATTAGATTGCCATTTTTGGTTATTGCCATTAGCATTGATAAATAAACAATTTGAGATTTGTGTAGACAAATTGCGGGGATTGAAAAAGAAAGTGATATATATTACCAAAAAGTCAGAGGAGAAGGAGAAAGTGATAGAAGAGCCTGGCTGTTCGCAAACTTAATTGGGTATTAGCATGTTGAGAGGAATAGGGATCAGTCGGAATGAAATATTGTGTTTGCCTATGAGATGATAAGCAAGGGTACGTTGGTAGAAGTTACAAATTAGCGGGGTAAGATTAAGAGGACCCTAGGCAATAAGAAGGTGAATTTGGTGAAAATAGAAGGGAAGTGTCTCATATATTACCAAAAAGATGGAGGAGATGGAGAAAGTGATAAGAGGAGTCTGGTCATTCGCAAACCTAATTGGGTATTAGCATGTTGAGAGGCTGTTATTGGATGACCAATATGAAATTTGTGTTGAGTGTTAGATCATGCAAATTGTATTGTCATGCGTAGCTTTGTGTAGAATTGCATAAATGGTGTATTGGTATTAGCATGTTGAGAGGCTGTTATGGGATGACCAATATGACATTTGTGTTGAGTGTTGATCATGTAAATTGTGTTATCATGCGTAGCTTTATGTAGAATTGCATAAATGGTGTACTGGTTAGGTTACTGGAGCTAATCTTCTCATGTGTTAGTATTTATTTCTTAAACGTGCAGCCACTTTTTGCTCATTTGAACGAACATTCAGGATGGGGCATCCACTTCTCCTTCCATGGACGATTCTCCTTAGAGGTATCACTTAGGCGTCACTTTACTTACGTAATTACGTTACTGATTATTTATTGTGTAAATGTTTTGGTAAAATAGTGATATTTGTCTGAGAATTAAAGGGTTATTGGTTCTGTATTTAGTTTTCTGGCGGTATTTTTGGCTAGATAGGAAGCAGGTTACATTTGACGATGAAATTTTGCAATGAACATGTAAGGCATATTTGTGCAGTTAGTTTGGAGACTTTTTGCCATGAACATACTATTTTCAACTGTGGTTTTGAATTTTTTTCAAAAATGGGGTCAAATACAAACAAATTAACGAAATGAGTTGAGTTTGAAAGTATTTACCCAAAATGGGTCCACGTCATCACCGAAGCTAGGTTCGGATTCAAGTCGCTCTCCCGCTCAACGACCTTACCCAAAGTCTCATTTAAAGTCCACTCAAACCTAAGTATGGTACTTCAAGTCAAGTCGCTTTGGGAGTGAGCGATTTCAGCTCAAATCGCCCTCCCCCACAGCGATTTGGGTCTTTGCAAAAAAAAAAAAAAAAAAAAAAAAAAAAAGCTGTTAAGCGGAATCGAACACATGATGTTCAACAAAACAAACACTTATCTTGTTGAAGCTAACCACTAATACAAGCAAATTAACATGTTAAAGTTTAGTGCTTAAACTTTATAATTAGTAATTATTATTCAAATCCCAAACAGCTATTAAATACTCTTAGCATTAAATATGTATTTTAATTACCATAGTGAGTAAGCATTAAATATGTATTTTAATTACCATAATGAGTCAATATATTATGCTGGGCATTATGGTTAGGGGTGTGAAGTGTATGATTT
Organism: Silene latifolia; assembly: GCF_048544455.1. NCBI lineage: Eukaryota > Viridiplantae > Streptophyta > Magnoliopsida > Caryophyllales > Caryophyllaceae > Silene > Silene latifolia. The sequence continues at coordinate 21,696,361 of NC_133530.1, read as the reverse complement.
TAGATTGCGGGTTCGATTCCTATCAACTTCTCCTTCTGAATTTCTTTTTTTTTTTTTTTTTTTTTTCCTGCTAAGTCGCTCAGCCGCACGGCGGTTTGACCTCAAGTCGCTCTCCCGGTGAGCGACCTTAATCCCGACCCTAACACCGCCAAAACCAAGCCTACGTGGACCCATTTTTGGTAATTAGTTTCAAAGTCGCCCCATTTTGTTAAAATGTTTGTTATTAAACCCCATTTTGGAAAAAAATTCGTGGTTTTTGGTTGGCCATCTTCTGCAAATATTACAGCCATTCTTTGGTGGCCCGTCCTCGAGGTCAATGTGATTATTTCTTATGATTGGGACTCTCATTTTTCGTAAATCATACCACTTCGTGTAGTTAGGTAATTAGCGATGGGCCTTGGGGGGAAAGGAAAGCAGAGGGAAAGGAGGGGGAGAAGGATGGCGAAAAGGGAGATGGCAAGGTGGTCTCTCTGTTTCTTTTGGATTGAGAGAGGGAGGGAAAGGACGAAAGGGTGGGATGGAGAAAGGGAGAAAGTTGAGAGGGAGAGTGAGAGATGGTGGAAAAGAGGGAGGAAAAGAGAGCGTCTGTGTTTGTTTTTGTTCAGATTGTCTTCACATGTGCGGTGTACCCATCCTTAATGCTTAAAGACAGAAGGATAATTAGTAATTGCTACTGCTTAGGTAAATAGAATGAAAACAGTACCATTTAACATTAGCTGAACGATGTAAATAACTAAATATAGATGCAGGCTTGCAATATGGACCACGATATTCACTCCTGTTGCAAATATTTGTTATGCGTTCTACAACGGGAGAACGGATCCTTTGTTTCACATTTGTGTTCCTTCCATCTTGTGTCTCATCCCCTTAGTCTTATGATATCTCATTCATTCATTTAATGTGGTTTACATTACTTGTTATAATCAATGTTTATGTGATGAAACCAATTTCTCAGTTATTGCACTTGAGAAATAAAAACCAATTTCTCAGGTATTGCACTTGAGTTGTTATTATTTTCAGCTTGTTTTAACCCGATTTTTGAGTGAAGCATGGTCGCCTTTTTTAGTTAGTCTGATGGTGACTAGAACAATAAACCTTTGAAGTCAGTGGCTTAAAACCGCTTCTAGCTCTACTTGCCAAACTGCTATGCAAGCCCATAGTCTATCGTTCGTTCTCAATTTCCAAGTTTTGCGTTGAAAACCTCTGTTTTGGATGTTTCAAGTTATGTCATTTGCAATAGTCACTCTATCTAATTGTTTCAGTTGTGTTATGACATGTGTCCTTTTTAGTACTTCACCGGTGGTGTTATACTTGCAGGGTTAGTTTGTTCTTTTTAATGGGTTTAATTTTGCTGTTCGCGCTTCTTTTTAGTTTAATTTCTGCGCTTTGAGGACTGGGAGTTTGTTGTTACTTAGAAAAGGGCTGGAAACGGGGAAATTGTAGTGATTTTTCATATTTAGTAGCAATACAGTTTTATGAGTTTTCGAGTCCCAGCCATCTCTACCCTATTGTTTGCTCTCTCTTCCTTCTATTTACTTGGTAGTTTCACCTAATTTGGAGTTCCATATTTGTTCCCTCCTTTCATTTAGTAGAAATAAAAATTTAGTGAACAACCCAATATTATTTTGTAATTCGGTAAATAAGCTATAATTTTAGCCTAAATTTCCAGGCTATTATTTAATTCATTTCTCCGTTTGTTTGTTGTATGTCTGGTATGTGGACAGGGGGTCATGCTTGATTGTCCATAAATAGTCTGCAAATCTGGCGTTGGGTATGTCTCTAGATTTCATTTTTACCTATGTTAGTAGTATTTCTAGAGGGCTACTTACCCTTTTGGTTTGTTTTTGGCGTAGGTAATTCAATTTAATTTTACATAATTTAAGTATCTAACATAGAAAATTGATAACCAGATTTCTGCAAAGCGCCTACTTTTAATCGCCCGCTAATTAGCTTCTTTTGAGGTAACACTTCTCCCCTATTTAGACTATCAATTGAAGAAGTTATGTCATTCTGAATGAGCCTTGTGATTGATTGTTGTCGGACTATAGCATATAATGCCAATTGAAGAAGTCTTAACTAAGGATTATTACTATCGACAATGAGAGGTTTTTAATTTACATTGGAGATGACCTTGATAAATATAAATTTTACTCCGTTCTTTTTAGTGTTTGCCAACTTATACTTTACACTCTACTACTGCGAAATGCAAAATTGTAATATTGAAGAATGACTACTGATGCATAGAAGTAGGTGATAGAGTAAAGGGCTTGGGTGAATAAAATGCTAACTTTCATTAATCACCAGAAAACAAGTTCTATAGATATTACGAAAACTAATCTAACTTAATGCAACTATATGTTAGCCGTGTTACGAGCATGATATTAAGTCATAAAATTCCATAGAAGAATATCTACAATATTAAAAGATAGATAGATTACACTGACTGATAAAAAAGATAATGCCTTAAAATAGGAGTGTGGCGGCGGTGGGGTTTAATGATGATGTGAGGGCTTTGAGTATGGGTGTCGTGTCTTTGAGGTTTTAGTTTGTTTCGGGATTTTGGCTTGGAGCTAAATAGCCATTGTGAATGAGAGGCAACTGTGGTTCATTAAGGTGGTTGAGGGTTGTTCTTGGCAGTTTATGATGATGTATTATGGCAGGTGATGTTTGTTGTTGAGAGGTGGTTTGTGGGTGGTTGCTTTAAGGTGATGACTGGGGAGTTTATGGTAGGTATATGTTATTTCTGGAATGTCAGGCTTCGGTGGTTTGTTTTTAGGGTGTATCATGCTTGGGTAGCTGAGGACCATAGTGGTGCATTGGTGAAGGAGGATGAGAATAACGAATGAGAAGATAGGTGGAGCGGTGTTTTGTATGAGAAAGAAAGAAGCGTTATGTAATGTAACAAGAGTATTACATAGTACATAGTAGTCTTTGGAGGTTTTGCGGACTTGTAATAGGAGTAGGCTGATGGTGAACCGTCATAGGCTTGGATTGTGGAAAGGAGTGCACCACATAGATGTGGCTTAATGGTGGGTGCTTATAAATAATTTGAAGGAGGAGGAGATGAAGTTGTCCCATCCCATGTAGTGTCTGTTATTAAAGGTTCAATGGGTTTTATAAAAAGGAGGATATGATTCACTCTTACATTGTTTGAAAGGAATTAAACTACATCAACACTAAGTTTTGATGTGTAAGATATCTTAGCATGCAATTTGGTACAAGAGCTATCTGCGTGTAAGATATAGTCCAATATTCGAAAGGCCTCCACACAAGGAAGGGGGAAAGGCAAGCAAGAACTTGTCTAATGCCATTAGCCTGTGCCTGTTCCGCTGATTCCGAGAGAGTAGAATAGTGTAACTTAACACCATCGAATCCTTTACAAGATAAATTGTCCACCGGTCCATCCAATACCAGTAAACAGATCCTCCTTCCAAGCAGAGCATTAACACAAACAAAAGTAAAACCACAATTCGAATAATTTCCAAACAAATTATTCCAGTCTCCTTTCTTAATCCTAGCAAATAGTCGGTCATTATCGTCAGAACTAATAACTTCAAGAGCTATAGCCAATTCAGATTAATACATTTTTATAATCCCAGTCAAATTGACATGCTCACCCTGAAAAACAGCTTTGTTTCTTTCCACCCAAACTGCATGAATGATCGTAATCTTTTTTCGTGGAAAAAAGATTAAACCAATTCACAATCCATTGTTTTAGAGTCAAAAACCCTTCATGAGACGTATCAATCCCTAAGGGTGTGTTTGGGTTGAGGGAATTGGAGGGAAAAGCAAGAGAGGGAGAGTAGGGGATTGCAAATCTCTTGTTTGGATAGCAAATGAGGGTGGAGGGAAATAGAGGGGGGGAGATTTGGAGGAATTCATTTCCCCTCCCCTCCCTTTCCCTCCACTTTTACTATCCAAACACACCCTGGGGAGGGGGAAGGAGGGAAGGGAAAGGGAGAGAAGGGAATGAAGTGTGGTTGTTTGGATACAATTTCCTTCCAAATCTTGCCCATTGTGGAGAGACTTTGATTAGCCTTGGAGAGAGGAAATTGGATCCCTCCAAATCTCTCCCTCTCCATTTCCCTCCACCCTCATTTGCTATCCAAATAAGGGATTTTAAATCCCTTATTCTCCCTCCCTTTCTTTTCCCTCCAAATCAGTCAATCCAAACACACCCTAAAGCTGAAGCTTTCCAAAGTCGAGAGGTAATAGGACAATCCCGAAAGAGGTACTCTCGTTGGATTCAATGCTCCCCAGATGATCACAAAGCCTGCAATGGATCAGCACCTCCAGCTTCCTCCTTTGGAACTCAGCCCCCACAGGCAAAGTGTCGGTCATAATTTTCCAAATTAACACCTTCCATTTCCATGCCATAACTTCTTTTTGACAAACTTCCTTCCGCCTTCATATTATTTTAGCAGAATATTCACCATCTCCTGAATGCACCCAATAGCAATAATCTACCGCATTATTTCTCGGAAAAGGCATGGCAAGAATTTGGTTTACAAATTCTTCATGAAAGAAAGCTTTAACTCTTGCCACATCCCAAGAATATGGCGAAAAGGTTAACAATCCTACATCTTTTGGCGTCGGTATTTTGCCATTAACCCACTTAGCACTTAGCAGCTGTCCATACATTCAAATTGGATGCTGTACCAATAGCAGACCATTACCACCCCACGAACATCCATGAGTCGATGGTGCTAAAACGTTCCTATGAAGCATAGCGGGGAAATGAGACACAATCTTACAGCAGGAGTAAGCAACAATCCATTCCAAGATGAGAGTCTGTTTCGTACCTTTTCAATCACCAATCGAAAAATCTCCCTTCGACCTACCAAATTCCAAAGACACACCCAAATACTTACCAAATTGTTCCTTTTTACTAATTTTTTCCTTAGCTGTGTATCGTTTGATGTCATAAACTGAAACTTCAAATTTATCAGATAACCATAATTCGTTTCTTCTTGTTTTATTTTATATATATTCGTGGTTATTTCTTTTCACTGATGATTAACTATGTTTGCTTGCATTTTTGTTTAGAGGTTGTCACAGACTCGCAGTTGCTGGAGATGAAACAAGAGATTGACATTTGACTCGGAGTTCCAAGGTGAAGAGAAGACTCTAGCTGAGTTGGAATCGTAATCGTGCTGAACAAGAAGGATTCCAGTTTTTGTTTGATTAATTCAGGGGTCGTTTGGTTCACTACTTAGGAATGGAATGGATTGGAATGAGAAACCATAGAAGTATGGGGTTCCAATTCCATACCTTCCAAAACATGTTTGGTTCATTAGAAAAATAAGCATAAGGGAATGGCGTTTGAATCCATGGGGAGGAGGTGGATATGGGATTCCAAGGGGTTGAGGTGGAATGAGAATCCATCAGGATTCTAACTCCATTCCAAAATACCCCAACCAAACACTAGAATGACTAGAATCCATTTCATTTCATTCCAAACCTCCCAACCAAACAGCCCCTCAATTGTTTGCCTTTTTTTTTTTTAATCCACTAACGTTCAAGGCAAGTATTTGGTTTTTGTAAGCATTATATGTCGCCTTTGTTTCGTTGAGTTGACCGGGTGAATTCAAGTTCGAGGTTTAAATAGGTTGTAGCCCGAATTGTAGATGGTCTTTCCTTTTGGTAACAAAAGTTATTTTTTTTTTGTTTCTTTAACGCTTCATCCAAGAATGAGAAAATAATCAGTCACTTGCTAAAATGTTGTGTTTCTCGTATCAATAGTACAATAATCGACTAGGGTGTCTTTAAAATTAGGATTAATTAATACGTATAATCCATACTATGAGCGTCCTTCCTATAATAATCCAAACTATTCTTTAATTCACTATAATCCTAACTATCATACTCTCTTCCGACATTATCCCCAATTGACCGGCTACCTAAACAACAGGTAACTCTTTGTTTAAATGGTGTTCCATATCTTAATTTTCTTATTCTCTCGCTTCCTCAACATATTAACACTCCTTAGTCCTTATTCTCTTTCAATCTTTATTAGCATTATTAGATTAGCTGTAATAGCATTATTAGCTTATCTTTATTAAAGCCAAGTGATGTTTGGGATTCTGGGGTAATAGCATTATTAGCTGTAATATCATTATTAGCTTTATTATGGAAAGCCAAGTGATGTTTGGCATTCCGGTGTTTCATCTCCCATCAATCATGTACTATAAATACATTCTCCATATGCAATGAAACGGATAGAAGATTTGGAACATGATTGTGCTAATTGTGTTTAACATGGTATCAGAAAATTTAACACAATTAAAATCCTAAATTCCAAAAAAAAAAAAAAAAAAAAAAAAAAAAAGCCGTCGTTATGACGAACGGTGATCAGTCTCACACAAAAATTGAAACTTCATCCCCGTATTACCTCGGTCCCCAAGACAAACCAGGGGACTCGATTACTCCTATTCGCCTTACCCCCGAAAACTATAATGAATGGTCCCACGATGTCCGTATCGCACTGAAATCGCGCCGGAAATATGCGTTCGTCAATGGCACAATTAATACACCGGCACCTCCTTGTACGAAGGAGGATTGGGAGACAATCCACTCCATGTTAGTTTCATGGTTGTCACATACGATCACACCGGAGGTTAAGTCCCTCCTCCCGAAGTTTGAAAACGCGAAACAGTTGTGGGATGCTCTACAAGAACGCTTTGGTGTTGTGGATGGGTCCCGCATTCAACAGATTCTCGGTGCTCTCCGAGATTGTCGTCAATCGGAAAGTATGTCCGTTACTGTTTATTATGGTAAATTGTGTCAATTATGGGATGACCTTGATAAGCATCAACCCATAATCGACTGCAAGTGCTGTGCGGCGTGTACCAGTGCGAACCAGCACACTGATCGGCGTGAATCGGAGCGCTTACATGCGTTTTTATTGGGCCTGCTTCCGTCACCGTACTCCTCTCTTCGCTCTGTTATTTTAGCCCAGTCACCACCGCCCACGGTGGCTAGGGCCTATCATATGGTTTGTCAAGAAGAGAGGGTGCGTTGTCTATATGTTACACCCGAGCCCCTGCCTGCAATAGCTAGCTTCGCAGTCAACAGTAATACTCGTCCTCACAATAAACCTCCGTCTCCAATGACGCGTACCGAACGTCAAAAACTTTATTGCACTAAATGTGATCGTAATGGGCACGATCGAAGCATGTGTTTTGATCTCCTTGGAACACCGGACTGGTATTATGAACTTAAAAGTACACGACGTGGGGGTGGTCGTGGCAGCGGCGGTGCGTCTTCCAGTCGTGGGCGCGGGGGTGGCCGTGGCAGTGGTGATCGTGCCACAAATGAGAGTCATGGCAGTCGTAATGATGGCACTCCAGCGGCCTCAAGTAACGCTGTACACACCAAACCAGTGGGCTCATCTACTGATCCCTCTTCCGTGACTTCCGCTTCTCTGGTAAATGTGTATGGTACGCCTACCTATGATCATTCTGGTAAGTGGCTTATTGATACGGGTTGTTCCCACCATGTTACCGGTAACTTTGCTCTTCTTACTGATGTTAGAACTGTCCCAAGTCGTGTTGTGGGTCTTCCCGATGGCTCGAAAATTAATGCCTCTTACGTGGGTCGTGTGACTGTCACTTCTATAATTACGTTAAATCCCGTCCTTTTCGTACCCCAATTGACTTGTAATTTGATTTCGGCATCTCAATTGAGTGATACTTTAAACTGTGAATTTATAACCAATGCCACTTCATGTATTATTCAGGACCGGGCTACGAGGGAGGAGATTGGGAGTGGTGAGAGGCTTGATGGACTGTACTATCTTCGAGCTACTTTGGAGACCGCGCACGTCCTTCCTGCTGTTTCTAGTTCTTTTTCTTTGTGGCATAACAGATTGGGGCATCCATCTGAGCAAATTGTTAAACTTCTTCCTTTTATTCGTACTAGAGATTTGCCTTTGTCAACACCATGTGAGGTTTGTCATCGGGCTAAGCACATTCGTAACAGTTTTCCATTAAGTACCAATAATAGTAAGCATGTTTTTGAAATGATTCATTGTGATCTGTGGGGCCCATATGATGTTCCGTCTACGACGGGTGCTCGCTATTTCTTGACCTTGGTTGATGACTACTCACGAGGGGTGTGGGTATATTTGCTTACCTCCAAAACAGAGGTACCACACAAGTTTCAAATGTTTATTGCAATGATTAAAAGACAATTCTCGGCTGAGATTAAGATTGTCAGAAGTGATAACGGGACGGAATTCCACCCTTTAAAACCATATTTTATCGACCATGGCATTATATTTCAATCTTCATGTGTTGGTACCCTCCAACAAAATGGACGTGTTGAGCGGAAACATCAACATATTTTAAACGTTGCTAGGGCCTTGCGATTTCAGGGTGCTTTACCTATTCAGTTTTGGGGGGAATGTATTTTAGCTGCAGCTTTTGTTATAAATCGCACGCCGTCTCGCTTGCTGAAGGGTATGACTCCATATGAAAGAATTTATCAAAAATTACCAAATTTCCAAATGCTTCGAGTTCTTGGCTCATTGTGTTTTGCTCATAATCAAAAGTCCAAAAATGACAAATTTGCAAGTCGGAGTCGGAAATGTGTATTTATGGGGTATCCCTCAGGACAAAAGGGATGGTATTTGTATGACATGGAACGTAGGGAATTCTTTGTTTCTCGGGACGTTAAATTTTATGAAGATCAATTTCCGTTCCAAACCACTGCTACCACTGTTGATGCCTCGACCCATGACATACGTGGTCCTGATGATGTTCTCATCGACTGGGACACTGACAGTGAGGGTCCCCTTGATGCTGGTTCCGCTCCCGAGGCAGTCACCCCTACACCGAATCAACCCGGTTCCTCTGTCCCGGAACAGCCCAGTTCCCCTGTTGCAGCTCAGCCCAATTCCCCTTCGGCGCAGCCTGTTTTAGGCCGGGGTCAGAGAACTCGTGTGCCAAACCGGAATCTCACTGACTATATTCTCGAATTTGATAGTGAAGACAGTAGCGATGACAGTCCATCTCATGCCTCTCGCCTCCTTGTCACGTCTCCTTCCTCAGGTACTCCTTATCCTCTTGCAAATTATTTCTCTTGTAATAAGTTCTCTCCTCCCTATCGTTCCTACATTGCCGCTCTCACCACACACACGGAGCCTCGTAATTTTAAGGCAGCCGTAAAAATCAGTGAGTGGAGGGTAGCTATGGCAGACGAAATGAGGGCCTTGATCACTAACGAAACTTGGGTGCTTGAGCCTTTGCCACCGGGTAAGAAAGCATTAGGAAGCAAATGGCTTTACAAGATCAAGTACAAGTCGGATTCGACAATTGAACGATTTAAAGCTCGTTTGGTCGTCTTTGGTAATCACCAAACCGAGGGTGTGGATTATGATGAAACATTTGCTCCGGTAGCTAAAATGACAACAGTCCGGACATTCCTTGCCATTGCATCGGCGAAAAATTGGCACTTGCACCAAATGGACGTACATAATGCCTTTCTTCATGGGGATTTGCAAGAGGAAGTTTATATGAGGTTGCCTTCTGGGTTTAATGCTTCCAAACCCGGACTTGTATGTCGCCTGAAAAAGTCCTTGTATGGATTGAAGCAAGCTCCTAGGTGTTGGTTTGCAAAACTTGGCATGGCTTTAAAACAGTACGGTTTCTCCCAAAGTTATCATGATTATTCATTATTCACTTTTGTGAAGGATGCGGTACGTATTAATGTATTAATTTATGTTGATGATTTAATAATCTCTGGAAACGACCTAAATTCACTTGTCTCCTTCAAAGAATATTTGCATCAATGCTTCCACATGAAGGACTTGGGTGACTTAAAATATTTTCTCGGCATCGAGGTTGCGCGGAATTCGGATGGCATTTTCTTATGTCAACGGAAATACACTCTTGACATTATGAACGAGGTTGGGTTAGTTGGGTGTAAACCCGCTCCAACTCCACTCGAGCAACACCATCGCCTCGGAGAGAGTACGAGCAAGTTCTTGGCCAAGCCGGAGTGTTATCGTAGGCTGGTCGGGAGGCTGCTGTACCTTGCTGTGACACGGCCAGAATTGTCCTATGGAGTACACATTTTGTCACGATTCATGAGTGCCCCTCGTGACGATCATTGGAATGCCGCATTAAGGATGGTCCGTTATCTCAAAGGAACCCCAGGTCAAGGGATCTTATTACCCTCTCGTTCCACTTTGCAATTAACTGGATGGTGTGATTCGGATTGGGCAAAGTGCGCCGTGAGTCGGCGCTCTGTTACGGGCTGGATTGTCTATCTTGGGTCTTCTCCAGTGGCTTGGAAGACCAAGAAACAGCCCACCGTATCCTTGTCTTCCGCTGAAGCCGAGTACCGTGCACTCCGCGCTATTACTGGTGAAATTAAATGGCTCAAGGGACTGCTGGGCGACTTAGGAGTATCTCTCTCGGTTCCCGTGGACATATATAGTGATAGTAAGTCGGCCTTACACATTGCCCAAAATCCGGTGTTCCATGAACGTACTAAGCATATAGAAATTGATTGCCACTTTGTTCGAGATGCCATAAAAGACGGTCTTATAGTTCCTTCGTATGTGCCTACTACGGTTCAGCTGGCTGACATTCTCACGAAAGCACTTGGTATTTCTCAGTTTCAGTCGATAGTTGTCAAGTTGGGCATATTTAATCCATATGCTCCCTCTTGAGGGGGGTATTAGCATTATTAGATTAGCTGTAATAGCATTATTAGCTTATCTTTATTAAAGCCAAGTGATGTTTGGGATTCTGGGGTAATAACATTATTAGCTGTAATATCATTATTAGCTTTATTATGGAAAGCCAAGTGATGTTTGGCATTCCGGTGTTTCATCTCCCATCAATCATGTACTATAAATACATTCTCCATATGCAATGAAACGGATAGAAGATTTGGAACATGATTGTGCTAATTGTGTTTAACAATCTTCATCAGTTTTTACCTATTTCGACTCCCAATCCAATTCAACTGTCGTCATTTTCACATTTTTCATCAACAATTTGCCCCATTTTAGCAGAACATTATTTGCCATTTTCAACGGAGCATATTTTGGTAATTAGTTTCATCCTATTACATGGATACAAGGATTGGAGGAGGGATAAAAATGATTTTTTCCTATCTACTTTGGTAAACCCATTTCCTTAATAATTTGTACGATATATATACTGCGTATGAACATACAAATATATATTAGCTTCCTCTTATTTACAAGCATGCATCTGTTTTGCAGCGCCTCCTCTTATTGACAAGTTCACTAGTATTCACAATTTTTTCAACAGTTCTATACATTCACATTCGAATTAACAATCCCCACCATTTTAAAATTGTCGATTAAGAAGAATCTGACGCTGAACACGAGAAATTTAGGACATAAAATAAGAAGAAAATGCAGTAAAAATGAGGAAAAAAATGTTCTTTTAAGGAGAGAGCACACAGAAGATGACAATGTCGTTGTCTGGGTTATGCTAAAATGATGCCTTGTGAAATGGGTCGTGCTTGGTTATATGTATTAGAAGGTTCTATGGCGGTTTTACGGTGTGCACACAAGGTGTTCGACGAAATGTTGCAGAGAGAGAATGAGTGTTGTGTTTATTGAGAGGGACAAAGATGGTCCGCTTGTGGTTGTGTGATGGTGTTAATGCTGATGTGGGTGTAAGTTGTGATTGATGGTGGCTTGTATAAAATGGAGATGATAATTAAAGAGGGAAAGAAATAACTATTTCCAGTAAAATAAAAGGAAGTTCAAGAAAAAAGACAGAAAAAGAACAAAGAAGAAGAAATAAATGGACTAAATAGAAGATGACTGGCATTCACAGGTAAACAATGTGACCAAGTGTAATCGGGGAAGGGAGTGAGATAGTAAGGATTATAGTGAATTAAAATATAGTTTGGAGTATTATAGGAATGACACCTATAGTGTGGATTATTATTATTAATTAATCCTTAAAATTATGTAAAATGTATTAGTAAAATAATATTATTATTATGACACTGGCTTATATAGGAGAATTAGTGCAACTAATGCAATTAAACCACTTGCGAAAAAGCTAGTTATTGATTGTGTGAAATTATAGCATCACTTTACCATAAATTAAGCGAGAAGAGAGGTAAAGGGCTGTGCGAGTGACGATGGCGGAGGGGAAGAAATACATTGTGTTGGGTTTGTGCCTTGATTCTGTTAACCGCCGCTTCGAATAACTATCCGTATCTGTTATTGGGCTAGATATGTCCTGGGCCTTTATTAGGTCATTCTGTATTAGGTCTTAGAGAGTATTATATAAACTCTTTAAGCCTCTACCTAGCAGTTATGCTTATCATACCGTCTGAATCTGTAATCTAAAAACTCCTCACATATCAATAAAACTCTCTCCTTTCTGCCCTGTGGACGTAGCTAACACACCGTTATTGAACCACGTAAATCTGTGCGTTTGTCTCTTTATTATTTTTATCAGTTATTTCTTGCTTCTGTTATAACACATTGTTTCGATCATGTGAAATATAAAATCGCTTAATTTATACTCTTAGTCTTATCCCTAGGAGTTGGTCATAATAGAATAGCTTACTCCTTGGCCTAGAGGTGCAATGTAAGCTATTTATTTCTTAATTGTCAAAAATAAAAATGGAGAGTAGAACCCTAAGCAACCTAGTGTATATCTATCTCATGTTCATTTTACAGTTGAAATTATCTACTTATACAATGGTTGATTGTCGAGCCGAGTCTTCCCGAGGTTGGAAGAATGAGTGAGTGAGTAAAATAATGTTGTTCATCAGAAATCTGAATGCAAAGTTATTCCAAAGGGTGTTCTCTCCTCTCCCATTCTCTCGACTGATCTGCAAATGCCGCTGCAACTCCGGTCGAACGATGCAACACAGACGTTTCCTGCCTGCGCCTTCCATTCACAATCCGGTTTTACATTGCTTCTTATGTACAATGATCGTGCATAAGTTTATATAAAAATGTCTTGGTAATAATGAGTCCACTAGGAAATAAGACAAGAATTAATTTCACCATATCCTTTTTCCTTCCTAACACTACAAGAGAAAAGTACCTTGAAATTTCTTCAAAAATGTAGCACATGAGTGGTCTACGTATTCAAATTTTGGTGTTGAGAAGTGCCCATGAGGCGGCGATTCTATAAGGAGTAAACCCTCCCCACATCCCTAGCTATTGAAGCGGAATGAGAAATGATTCGGGAGTCTTCTGAGCTTTATTTGAATTTCAATTTATTGTTTGAACCAAACCAAAACCCCCTTTTTACATACTGTTCTTGTTAATTACATGATTGCTTTAATTACTCTTTTAATTACACTTTCGCAAACCCACTTCTGTTGGGTACGATTCCCTTGTTTTCCACTTTACTTCTTGATTTTTTTGTAGGCATTTAGTGAAGTAATTAGATATTTCGTGTTTGTAATTTTATAAAAAACAAAAATTTAAAAATCCTCCGTTTTCTCTCCTCTTTTCCCGAAAACAACCCAAAACAAAACCCTAAATTAATTGCACCGCCGCCTCTTCCTTCCACACACCTCCTCTCCTGCTACCCCTACCCGATCGACGGAGATGGGTTCTTCCTTAACCTATCTCCGGCGATTGCCCACTTCTCTTGTGTGCTGCGATCCTCTTTGGCTTGGTTTTACTCCTTTTGCAGGTGACGGATCTGGGTTTCTCGATCAACAGACGGACTGTTGTGGCTCCGAGGTCGTTCCGTTCCTCCATTCTCATATCCTGTCATCGAATGCCTTACATGCAGTCCGAGGTGTTTTCCCTCTCCCTCGCGCCTTCCCCCGCCCCTGGTATGTTGTCGTTTTTCGTCTCCAGGTCATCGGTCTTGTTTTGATGAGCTGTGCTCATTCTGGTGTCGCTAGTTGGTTGTTCTGTTGGTTTTGGGATGGTTTGGTGTTTCCCCTCCCCCTCGTCCCTTCCCCCACCGATCGATTCCATTTCCTGTTCCAGCTAGTGTTCTCGAAAATGTATTAGTAAATATGAAAAATTACGGTTAAATTAGATAATAAAATATAAGTTTTAGTTTGTTAAGAAATTAATAATTACAGTTAATTAATTTATTTTGTTTATTAAATGAAAATATTAAACATGAATTATATGTTTGAAAACATAATACAAATGTACTACATAGCTCGTTGCGTTGATCGTATGTTCATCCAAGTTTTAGCCCATCTTGGATTAATTAAAATATAATTTTATGGTTTGTAGGGTTTCTTAGGGATTTAGGGTTTGTAGGATTTTTTAGGGGTTTGGGATTTGTAGGGTTTATTTGGGGTTTAGAGTTTAGAATTTCTTAGGAGTTTAGATTTTGTAAGGTTTAGTTGGGGTTTAGGGTTTAGGGTTTCTTAGTGGTTTAGGGTTTGTAGGATTTATTTGGGGTTTAGGGTTTTGGGTTTTAGGTTTAGGGTTAATTGTCCCGATGAACATGGTACAACTAATTATAGCAATGTTTGATCAATATGAGTTTATATATGATCGGAAAGTAAGACTTAAGATTAAGATGTCATGCCATTTATGGTTTAAGATGTTTTCGATTTCTGTTTGTTATTGACTAATCATAGCAATGTATGACCAATACGAGTTTATATAAGATCGGAACGTAAGACTCAAATTTAAGACGTAAATTTAAGATGTTATTTCAATTTATTTTAAGATGTTATTGATTGTATGTTTCCATAAATAGTTAATTGTCTCGATCAACAATGTATGAGTAATCATAGCAATGTACGATCAATACGGGTTTATATATTACCAGAACGTAAGATGTAAATTTAAGAGCTAAGGTTAAGATGTTATTCCACTTATGGTTTAAGATGTTATCGATCATATGTTGCTATAATTAGTTAATTGTCCCGATCAACAGAGTGTGACTAATCATAGAAATATTTGATCAATAAGAGTTTATATATGATCGGAACATAAGACTTACGTTTAAAATGTCATGCATGTCACTTATGTTTTAAGATGCTATCGATCGTACATTGTTATTGACTAATCGTTGCAACGTACGATCAATAGGATTATACGATTATTTTTATAATCAACGGTTGAAAATGTTGCATTTGGCCGGAAAACAACAATTTAAGGTTAGAACAACATAAAAAGTGGATGATACTTAAAAGTGAATCGTGATTGTTCAGTTGTAAATAAATTATTAGATAATATTTAACATTAAATCGTGGTCGTTCATCCTATGACTGACTAATCACAAAGAAAGTCAGGGATTAGTGAATAGGGTGTGGATCATATCAAATGAAACATAGGGGGTGTTTGGCTAAGCTTTCTAAGTGCTTTTCTAATTGTAAAAGTAGAAGCTGGGCCAAACACTATAATTTAGGGAGATAAAAAACTACTTTTGAAAAGTATTGATTAATAAAAAGCTACTAGAAAACGAAGCACCAAATTGATGCTTCTGCTTCTAGTTCTCCCAAAAACTCTTAAGATTATGGAAACTAAAAAAAAAAACTAAAAAGCAGTAGTAGGCCAAACACATCAATTTGTTAAGAAACTAATTTTACAAAAGTTAGGCCAAACAACCACAACTTTTTCAAAAAGTAGTTTATGAAAAAACTCATTCTAGAAAGTAAAAGTTATTTCACATAAATTAGGCCAAACAGCACCATAATCTCTCTCTCAATAATACTTTCTTCATATCTATTTTATTTAACTTATCTCTCTCTATTACTTCTTTTCTAGTTTAATATTTAGGGGGTGTTTAACCAAGCTTAAAAAGTGTTTTTGTAAATGTAAAATGAGAAATTTGGCCAAACACTATATTTTTGGAGATTGTAAAACTACTTTTAAAAAGTCAAAACCTAAAAAAAAGGCCCTAGAAACAGAAGCACTAAATTGCTGCTTCTGCTTCTGTTTCCCACAATTCCACAAATATTGTTAAGCGCCAAACCAATTTTTTTTTTTACCGCCTAACAAATCCCTTTCTTATACCTTTACATTTCATTGCTATAAAACTACTTTTATCTCCTTTTCAATCTGTTGATCTGCTCCATTAATTAATTTCTCTATAATACCAGGTAATCATATACTCCTTTAATATTAATTCTTCAATAATCATAATCTTCTACTAATGTCAAGCATTATGAGATTATTAATTTTAATTTTTCGGTGATAAAATTAGTTAAAATCGTCAAAGGGATGTTGAATAATTATGGTGATGTATTTTGCTTTTGATTTTGGTATAGTAGTATTTGATTAAGTTGAAGATCGATTATAAAGAAGGGATTAACAATGTGCTTTAGCCTTGTGTTTGAGGATATTAATGTTTGTGAATTAATTTACATACATGATAAGTTGAATTGGTAAATTAGAAATTTAGTGAATATTGTGATTTATTTTGGCTAAAACCTAATAGTCTATATCAATGGTGAAGATGGCTGTGTTGCGTTTCTAGTCGAGGGGATGGAGGCCGCTGTCGGGTTGTTCTATGTCTAAGGGTGTGTCGTACAGAGCCTCCAGTTTTTACGCCATAATAGTTCGACTTTCTAGCGATGAAACCCAACATTGATTTCCTGAATTAGATTACTTTTCTGTAAAATAGTGTACTTTCTATAACTTCGTCGTCATTTGATCCTTCATTATTTTATATCGTTATCACTGCGCTTCTTTTCTAATTTCAATGAACTCCATCAAATAATGATAATTGTACAATTGGTTTATGTGTATCAAGATGCGTGGAACTAGTTAGATTGGCTCTTTGATATGCTTATTCCCAGTAGAGAAGATAAACAGTGGTATACGTGTCTAAGTGTCGGATTCGGCTATTTTATGAAAAAATTCATGTTTTTGGTCTAAAATGAAATGTCCGCGTGTCCTACCCATGTACGCGAGCAGGGGCGAAGCTAGGATTTAAAATATGGGGTAGCAAAAAAAATTTCCAAGTAATCTTGTTTTGTAATATTAAAGATCGCAATTTGCAAAATGGTTTTAACTTATAATCCTTATTACACCGAAGGGGAAAAAAAGAATAAAAATGGTTGGAGGAGGGATAGAACCCATGACGTAGTGGAACAAGTCAACAATTTTAACCACTGAGCTATTGACATCTTCTTGTATTTTTATTTCGCTTATTAATTTTAGCTGTTTCCTCAATATTCTAGCTATCTTGGGTAGCAAAATTTAATTCTTAAACCGATTCTTTTGGGTTTGGGGTAGCGAGGGCTACCCTTTGCAACAAGGTAGCTTCGCCCATGTACGCGAGGTAATTATATTGCTACGTCTCTTATGAACATAAGACGATCTTAAAATTTATATTAGAAACGTAAACTTTTTCTATCTATTTGTTGGCACACTTTTGATTTGACGAGAATGTGTAATCGTAATAATTTATTTTCGATATGTCATAATTATATATTTGCTTGAATTTCTTAAGATGTTGATTAATAATGCAACTTTACCAAAATTTTGATTTTCTGAAGCCAAGTTTTCTTATTCAAAAGATGATGTTATTAATAATGTGAGTTTAAAAAGGAAAAAAACTGGAAAATAGGATGTTGGCCAAATACATTCATTTATTAAGAAACTGTTTTTACAAAAGTTAGGCCAAACAACTACAATTTTTCCAAAAAGTAGTTTATGAAAAAACTCTTTTTAAGAAGTAAAAACTCTTTCACATAAATCTGGCCAAACAGCACCTTAATTTCTCTTGTTAAGTATTATATCCTTTAATTTTCTTTATTATTAATCAATTTCACTTAACTTGGAACTAGTTAATTCAATTCTTGTCTTTGTGTATGTCAAGATGGAAAACGGCGCCGTTGATGTTGTTAAGAGGTTAATCCGAGAAAAACAAGTTTATTATTTAATTTCTCTTGTTAAGTATTATATCCTTTAGTCTTCTTCCTTTTCCTATTTTTCTTTATTTCCCAGATTTTTTGTTTCAACACTTTGCTTACTTTTTTTTTTTCAAACAATCCCCTCATAGTCATGTCTTCTTCTTCAACTTCCAAAAACTATCCAATAATGGGGATGGAGTTTCTCAATCAATCATGCTATCGTTGTGGACGGAATGCAGTAATAAAAATTTTCGGATCCGCAAGCAACCCACGAAAAGCTTACTTTAAATGTCAAGAATGTAATATCTTTGTTAGTTGGTTGACGGAGAATCATATTATTCATACTCGAAAGCTAGAATTGAAGAATTGTTATGAAGAGGGAGATGGGTCAAGTGCTGTTGAAGGAAAATGAAGACATACTTAAGTTGAAGAAAGAAATTGTTGGATTAGCAAATATTGTCAAGTTTTATGTTAAGTTGCTTGGTTTTATGTTAATGTTAGTTGTAGTAGCTTTCATCTATAAGTTGTCATTTTCTGGATATTGTGAAATAAAATGAGATTTGCAAAAAAAAAAAAAAAAAATCTGTTTTGAACAAGTTGTGATTGTGCATGAAATGCGATTTGAATAAATTGTAATTACATGTTCTTGAACCAAAATGCAAGTACACTTTTATTTTTTAAGTTTATCTTAATATTATTTCATTTAATTAACATTATAGTGGTTTCTCTACTATACTCCCTTTATTTTTAGTTCGAATTAACTGTTGAAATACAATAGTTAAAAAATAACTTCCTAAATAAAAATATACTCCGTATTATATTAATTAATATTTATTAAAATACAACTCATTGTATTGTAATATTAAAGGACACATTGTCATTTTCTAAACGTATTAATTAAAAAACAACTTCCTAAACAAAAATATATTAATTTAAATTTATTAACTAAAAAAAGAACTTTTGGCATATGAAACGACACATGTTTCATTTATATGTTACATATACACTAAATGCTAACCACATTTCTCAACCAACCCATTATCTCATTTTTCTTTCAATTTTTCCAAACCATAAACTCCAAATCCTAAATCTTTGTTAGGTTAATTTTGGTTTATATAGTATTTTGCAAGGATTAAAAGGTTGGGTTGTATTACACTATGAACAATATCAACTAGCCAAACATGGGCTGCTACTAAAGCGAGTAACAAACGCACCACCACACCAAGATCTTATATTGTTACAATTCCATTCCAAAAAGTATATTACATCATTTTTACTATGTGCTCCACCATTTATATTACCAAATATAAATGACCAAAAAAATATTGTCCAATAATAAGTAAGATTTTACAAGTCGAAAATATTAACTAAATATATAAAATATTAATCATGATACACTTAATGAAAAATAAATTAAATTTAAAATTTTAATCAGTATGTATAAAAAAACAGACATTTAAAAAATAATTATTAATGTCATCGCAAAAAAGAAAAAAAAAATTACAAACAAAAATTAATCATAACACAACATAATAATAAACTACAAAAAAAAAATTTAATTACAAAATAACCGCAAATTAACAAAATATCGTAATCAAAAAAAAAGTACAAAGAAAAATATGGATAAAGGGTAATTAATATCGTATTACCAAAGTACAAATATACGATATACGAAATGTATACGCTGAAATTTAAATACACACAATAATACTTAAATACTATGATAATAAAGGTATTATTAATAAATTAAAGTTAAATAAAAAATTAGTTGAAATGTAATATTAAGTAATTAGGTAGGTGTCAATACCGAGAACAATGATTAAAGAGCAATTAATGAAACAATCTTGGAAATTAATGACTAAAATTAGATTCTTCCTTTTCATTCCCCTTCCTTTTACTTATCGTAATCCTACAAACTCTCAACCTCACCCTCTCTCGTTTTATTTTTTTACAAAAGTTCTTTGTACAATAATCAATCACATGTAGAATTGAAAAAGAATTATAGTTCTATCCATTTTTCATGTTCTAAGGGTCAATATGGTTTGTTTTAAGGGGTGGTATGATTTATTTTTAGAATAATCTATTTTTTCTTTTTTTAGTTTGGATTCATTCTTTCGTCTAATTATTTTTGATCAATTTTCACACTTCTTAAGTGTCTTTTTTTTTCTTTTGAAAAAAGAAAGTAAATAACCCATTGTTTTTATGTTATGAACTGTTTACGGAGTATATTAATTTAGTTAATTTTCTAATTTGTGATATTAATTTGGTTTCTTGTAATTTTATGAACAATTCTCATACCTATTATAAATGTCTAAGAGTTTAGGATGAGAAGTAAGTGTTAAGTAAGTGTTCTTATTGATGCAGTATGGAGGAAGTATAAGTTTAGGATGGATAATGCGTCTTAAATGAAAAGTTGTAAAATTAGTTTTTTTTTTTTTTTTTTTTGGGTGCAAAGTTGTGTGGAATTAGAATGATGATGGCTTTGTCTAAGCCCATATGCTACTTAATGTCTAGACTAGATAAGATAACATTACCCCAACAATTTGGCCCATAGACTCTAATTAAGTCATTTGATGGACCGCCATGTGCTTATCGGCTCACGTATCCATGTGTCATGGACTCTTGGGCTAATTGATCATCTACATATAATAGGTCTCACTTGTAACGAATATATCCGTCACACTATCATCACAAGCTTGTGATGACCACAAGATTACTTACATGGATAAATAAGAAAAAAAAGTAGAATGCATAAAGAATCACATGAATTGTTCCCAACTATTTACTCGCTATTCTTGACTTTGGGGTTCTGGTCAGCGGGGTTTGAGTTACAAAGTGTAGGAGTTTATTCTCCTCTGGAGACAGATTTTTGTGGTCTGCTTTCCGCCTTTTCTTTCTACGTCCTTGGGGCGTAAGTGCACTTTGTTTTCTCTCGTTGGGTCAAGGGACTCGTTGGTGTCCAGATAAGGTGTATCACAGCCAAGGAGATGAATCTCCGAGACGCTTTCTTGGGTCTTGTAGTAGGTATTTCTCTGAAGCTACATCAATCAAGACAAGCAAAGATGGGTGTCTTCCTTTGGCCAGCGTTGCTCATCCATTAGAGATTGGGGTGATTTTTGAGTTTGAAGAGCGTGTCCCGACTACCGTCGTACGCCATCAACACGACGTTTACCGATGCAATTGTTACCATGCTTTAGTTTATGTTATTAGTAGTTCTATGGTGTTTTATGTTGTACTTTATAGGTATGGTTTAGTGAGTCGTACCACTATAATGTAAAACTCTTTCTTTACAGCTGCCAAAAAAAAAAAAAAAAAAAAATTGGTCTTTATCTTCTCATATGATTTTTATTTGACCTGTCACAAGCCTGTGACGAATATCGACCGTCATAAATGACTCATTTGTGATCTACATATCGTATTGCATGATGACTATTCAATTTACCCTCCGATGATTTCTTTACCTTTGATTTTACCACAAACTAAAAATAACACAAAATTAAGGGAAAAAAAGACGAATTATTTGATGGTAAGTAGACTAAATTAAGTGTGGAGGATCAAATTATTCACCAAAATCAATCTCAAAATAGAAAGATAAACAATTAATTAAGACTATCTAAAATAAAATAGGTAAATAAATAAGCGGAGCAGTGAGTATACATGCAAGAAACGTCCTTAGTTTTCTTAGTGTTTCTATTAAGATTAAGAAGGTAGTAAAATTCGCTAAAATTTGAGTGAGTCAATCTCTCATTAATTAGTTATTGAGAGATTACATTTATATATCCCTTTATACATTATTTTTTGACCTTTTTTTGTTTTTTTTATCTGTTGATTATGATTGAAAATAATTCTTTAATTTTTGTACCTATTTTTCTAATAAACCTATCCATTTTGTCATTAATTTTGATTTATACCTATATAATTACATTTTTTTCTTTAAATTATAAAATAATCTCCCAATAAACTTACATATAAACCGTCAATAAAATTAGGAAAACGAGTGCGATTAAATAGGATTAGGAAAGACGATGTTTGGATATGGCAAGAGTAGCTGTTGCAGAGTTATATATGTGGGGGTATCAAAGATGATTTCCCGTTGAAAAATAAAAAATTTGAAAGTTTTTCGATACGATCTTTTTTCTTTAGTTTATTCTATTACTGAGTACATTTTAGTTTGTCACCCTATAAGAGTATAAGTGGAATTCTTTTCTTAAATGCAAAAATATCCCGTCTCCCCAACCATCCCAATGTCAAATACTCAGGGCGCGTTATAAGAAAGGGAAAAGGAAACAAAATTATTGATTTTCTTTGTTGGTGTTTGTTTGACACAAACAAAGAGAATGAAATTATCCTCCTTGCACCTCAATCCATCTAATTCCTTACCTCCCACACCATAATGTATGAGATTTCATTACCCTTGTTGCCCTTCAACCATCTTATTTACTTACCACTACACTTGCGACTCCCACCACACCAGCCACCATCAAGACGCCATCGCCGCCACCACCACCACCACAGCCACCCAACATAAACCACCGCCACACACCACCGCCACAACCACCATGACGCCGCCACCACGACGCAACCCCACTGCCACCACCACCACGATGCCACCACCACCACCACCATCACAACCACCCCACCTAAGCCACCACCCGCACACCAAAACAAACCACAACCCAACACACTTCATTTTCTTGATGTAACCAGCAATTAGTTAAGTTGTAGGTAATCCCTTACCTTTCCCCTCTTACCCTTTCTAATTTCTTTTTCTTTCCCATTCTCTAACCAAACGCCCCCTCAAATTCTAGCTCCATTACTGGAAAAATTGTAGTGTATATCGTAATAATAAATGATACTTTTTTTCAAAAAGACGTACTGTATAACTTATTCTTTTTTATATAAAAATACCAATATTCGGTTCATAAAATAGATTCATGAAAACATGCATCGAATACTTCGACTTTCAGTTCTAATAATTTCATATCTTATTTTTAGATGATCCAAAAATTCTACCTCCATTTCGACTCTCTCTGTATACACATCAATGTTTAACTGGTGATTGTTATGTGCATGTGCAATAAGTGTGTACTGTGTAGTTTGCACTTGTGTTAGAAAGCTACAAGAGGTCTAAAATAAGTGACCTCCTTGCAAGCAATCAATTAGCTACTCAAACAACCATATTATTAGATCAATTGTTGGTGAAATGCCAAATCCTCCAACTAATAATTTTGTACGTAAGATTAAATTATTCCCCTAAATCTTGAAAACTTATTAATTTTCAGGGTTATATATCAGTTTCTTTCCAAAATTAGATACAAAATTCCATTAAAATTGGTTTCTTGACAATTTAAATAGAATTTCTTTTTGGCTTTAAAGTTCTCATGCGTGGAGACAGTGGAGTAATAAATAAATCATAAAATAATTTCATTTTATTTTAAGGATGATATTTTAAATGTCGGACTAAACACGACAATCACTGTCCGAAATGTTATTACTAAACAAATTAAAGCACAACTGTGTAGAATATCCCATTTCTTATTTAGACTTGTTCCCCTATTTTATTTTTTATTTTCTTAGAATATTTTAATTAAAGATAAATAGATAATTAAGATGGAACGAGTATAACGGAGTCATTGAAAAACGAGCCCCATTTTGTTATGGCAGGGACAGATGTGAAGCACTATTTGACATTATACAACCACCTTATTTGAATGAGAGAATGGAGACTTTGGGTCAAGATTAAATATTTACATAAACAAGACCGAAAAAAGAGCTTGAATTGAAAGCAAAAGAAGTGGAGGAGCAAATGATAGTGGAATGATGGCCCAGTCTGTACATTGATGGCCAATTTCCTCCCTAATTTATTGTTAAAAAAAAAAACTGATTTTATTTGAAAATCAAAATGTATTTTTAAATATTTGTAATTTTTTAAATATCAAGGCGTGAAATATTTGATGATCAAAATATCAAATAATTATAAAACCATTTCACAAGAAGGCCCAATAATAAAATCGTTTTACAACTTATATACAGAGTATCATCATTGATAACTTAAATGATCACTCATTTAATACACTCCTATTTTCCTCAACTCACCTTTTCAAAATTACCCGTCGGCCACAAGCTAAGCACAGCAAGCCAATAATATCCTAATAAATTTATAACCATACATAAAACCATGACTTTTCACAAAGATATAGTGGTCTCACTATTGTCATAATTGTCATGATATTTCCCTATTAATAACTTGGTCGACATAGGCAAATAGCCAAATACTACTATTTGAGAAAATAACAAGTTTGACTAATCCTTCTCCACTAATATGAATAAAGTCAATAATGATTAGAAATGTAATTAAAAATGTTATGCCAAATTGGAATATACTACTAGTAGTGGCCTAGCTAGTGTTGGGTAAGTACGTATGTACTAACTCCTTAACGGAAAGCAAGAGTTGGTTAACACCTGGAAATTTGTGTCCTTCAATCATGGGGTTCTTTTAATTCTTTTGTTTTTATTATATACCAATAATTTCTTGCACCCAATGTGGGATTGACAGGTGGACGATTTCAACTGGTTCGGGTTAAAGCATTTCGGTTTTTTATAAAATACGAGTACAAATTTTGTAGAGCGATACATGTAATTTGAGTTGTTTGAATTGATTATTATATATCGCCCTTAATCAGTCAATTTCTTTTGTCTTGATTATTATGGTTATTCACATTTTCAGGAGTATTATAAAGTTTTGTGTTTACTGACCTTGTTTTTGTCGAGTTCATCTAATGTGTTTAAGAGAGAAAGTGTTTATCAGAAAATATAGATGAGAATTTTTTTCAATAAAATAGCGTTTAAGGTTGTTTGAAAGTTAACTCGTTAAATTCAATGTCAGTTATGCATTAACCAAATTTCAATATCTATGGGCATAAATCAAGACAATATAGACTAGATTTAGAGATTCGCATAGAATAATTCATAATTCAGGAAGCCAGCGAGTACTTCCCATTTTTTCATTACACATATGAATAATTTAAATTTTTAGGTTTCTATACCTTTTGTAAGAGATCGGAATGATTTTCAAAAGTGAATTCATTAGGGTTAAAATAAACCTAAAACAATGACAATTAGGTTAGTTGTTTTTATTATAGGATTAATTATATTTGTTGACAAATATACATCTCAATATATGATTGGTGTTGCTCTTTTAAGGGATGAGTGGACCTAGACTCACCTAGTACGTTAGATGTATGCTCCTACAAGTTATGAAGAACATCACGTTCGGTGCACGTGCATCATGTGTTGGCTTACTACTCAGAACATGACCTGTTTCCTTTATCACATGCATTTGTGAGCCATGGCGTACCGTACTACGAGTAATATCACTTAATGTATTATACAACTGGTTGGATATACAACTTATTCAGTGTTGTGGAGCTTTGTTACAAAGTTGTCGAGCTTTATTAATAAAATTATCGAGTTATGATACAAAGTTGTTGAGTTTAACAGAATAATTATTAAGCTCAATAACATTGTAAAATAGCTCAATAACTTGTAAAATAACTCAACAACTTTGTGTGAGAGCTCGATAACTTTGGCGCAGTTGTACATAGCTATTATACAACTAGTTGTAGGATAGTATTTGTGGAGTAATATTTGCTCACAATTTTTTATTTAAGACGGCTTCCTTGATTTTAAGTTGAACCGAGTTAAATAAATAAAAATTTTATAATGTGTGGGTTGTTAAATTTATTTTTACCGAAACTGATATGTTCATTTTAAGGAAGACTAACGAATATTATTAAACTGAAAAAATTGTACTTTATGATTTGCCAAGTACTAATCAACATACCTTTTGGAATCTATACCCCTGGAAAAAGAGAGGGTTTATTTTTTTTGTCTAATATCTCCTCCTTTTTGGAGAATAAATGTTTCTCAAGCTAGAATAAAATTAAAGTTTCTTATGCTACGAAGACCATTTGCTAATTTTTTGACTCCGATTTCCGAGTAAGAGTACTACTACTACTCGAGTATTCGATGATTTTTACCGTACTAGTTAAATTAGCTGATTGAGATGAATTTAAATGAAGATAAGTTTTGACAAGTTAAGACCATGTTCTTTTAGACTTAATTTCAGCTAATTTCAATTCTATTCAGTTCTGCTTCATTCAATTCGGCTGTTTTCTTCACAAATTAGTGTTTTACTTCACTTTGGTTCAGATCCATTAAGTTTAGTCAGTTAAGATCCATTAAATTCAGTTCAGTTAAGTTCAACTCCATTAAATTCAGTTCAGTTTAGTTCAACGGTTTTAGTAAAAAAAACAGGGCCTAAGTACTCTCTTATCAAACCATGCCATTTTTCACAAACGAAGAATGTTGATCAATTTGGTATGACAATGTCATACAAGTACATGATTGACTGATTGTTAATGAAGAGAGTACATTTCTTATTTTCTTTTATAAAAATGTTAGCTCCAGAATGAAGCACGCAAGTTGTTCTCAAATTCGAACTTTATTTTTGGTAATTATACTTAGTTGCTCTCTCTTAAGATGACTATATTCATATTAATTATGTTTAAACATTTCAGTATTATCCCAAATAGATGGGATAGGACGAGAAGTTCATTCCTTTGATATTCTCCTTTTTCTCTCATTTAACTATTCAAGTCATTTTATTGTTATTGTTAAGATGGATATGATCTTCCTAAACAAAAATTGATATTTATATTTATATCGTTCTTAGGTATTATACCTTTCATAATTACCACCTTAAAATTTACTCCTCTTCCGTTCATTTGTTTACCTATTTTATTTCATAGTCTTTCGGTCAATTGTTTACCTTTTTATTTTGATAATATTATAATGAATAATTTGATCCTCCACCATTAATTTGATCACCTTGTCATCAAATAATTGGTCATCTCCTCTCTGTAGTCTTTTTGTCAAAGTCAAAGGTAAGTAAATAACCGTAATAGAGGGAATATATACATACATATTACTCCCTCTTATTCAGATTAAGTGTCCCATTTGCCATTTCTGTCTATTCACATAACTGTCCCATTTGCCATATTTGGACAAGTTTAATGACTTTCCTACCCTTGACTCTTTTCTTTATTTACGACCCCAACCACGCCTAACCCATCCTATTAGTAGACATTTCACTATTTAAATCTCTTATATTTTTACCCATATATAATATTTTTCATTATTTAACTCCATTCCTTAATTTTCGTGTCATTGTCCAAATGGGACAGTTATTCCGAATAAGAGGGAGTATATTGTTAGGGTGCAAACCCATGTCCCACATCGGTAGAATAAACATGAAAGTTCATCTTTATAAGTGTCTACAAAATATATTAGACACGAGGCCTTTTTGGAAGGAGCCCAAGAGTAAATCCGTGAGGGCTTGGCCCAAAGCGGATAATATCGTACTATTATGGGTTGTGGACACAGATGCAGCAAAGGCCGAACACGGGATATTCACGCTTTCGCACAACAAGTGGTATCAGAGCCCAAGGTTCGATTTGGGCTAGACACGAGGATTCATCAGCAGGCCCAAGACATGAAGTCTTACACTGTAAGACATGAAACTCCTAGCTCGGGGTGAGTCCTTGAGCAAGGCCGATCCAGGGTTAAATGGATGAAAAGGCGTCATAGGACTTGTGGGACAAAGACCATTTGTGTACTAGAACTGTTGATCAGGTGGACCCTTATCAGATTGGGTGCCACAGGTTTGGTGGATCCTTTCCAGGTTGGATGCCAGAGACCGTTTGTGTTCTAAGACATCTGAAGTGACGGACCCAAAAAGTTGGGGCTGTAGAGTGGGGGAGTTCTCCATGGAGGTCAGTTGGGGCTGTAGAGTGGGGGAGTGTAGAGTGGGGGAGTTCTCCATGGAGGTCAGTTGGGGCTGTAGAGTGGGGGAGTTCTCCATGGAGGTCAAGGTGTTCTTGGTTTGAGGGGAGGATTGTTAGGGTGCAAACTCATGTCCCACATCGGTAGAATAAGTTCATCTTTATAAGTGTTTACAAAATATATTAGTACGATGCCTTTTAGGAAGAAGCCCAAGAGTAAATCCGTGAGAGCTTGGCCCAAAGCGGACAATATCGTACTATTATGGTTGTGGACACAGATGCAGCAGAGGCCCAACACGGGGATATTCATGCTTCCGCGCAACATATATGATATGTTAACATATCCTTATTGGAGTACAATTTCACTAATTTTCCAATTAACTTGGGAAACTACCCTATTTATAAATTAACCAACATAAGTCCAAACAACCACAGTAATAATCTATTTATAGCACACAAAACAACATCTGATCAAGCTAAAACAATGATCCAAATCAATTTATAATCTTCTGAGATTAGGGGCACTGAAACCAATTGATTCCATAAGATTCAAAACACTAACTTCAATGCAAACCCTAAACTCAAAGCTAGTAATTAATCCTATCAGCAAAGTACGAGTTGAATATTCAAAGGAACGTCAACAAATTGGTTTAACATGCACTTTAATTTAGGTAGTTATAAGTTGTTATTTTTGCAACGTACACATACCGTAAAGGAACAGTTTTTATGTGAGTATTCATGAACATCACCAAATATTTCAACTACCTCTACCCTTTTTTCTAGTATATCTTTAATTTATTTGGCAATTTAAAAGGAGAAACGACATGTGATTTTGTGAATTTGCATTAAATAAACGATTAGTTAAAAAGAGAAATTACCCTGTCTAGAATAAGAGAAAAAATTGAATTGGTAATAGAAGGAGCAACCATTAGCATTATATAAACAATTCTTACATTAAAAGTTTTAGTGATGTGGACAATGCCGCCTCAGCACAATTGCGATACTTTGTACTCCCTCTGTCCCAGACTGCTGGTCATTTGTTTACCTTTAATTTTGACATAAAGATTAAGAAAGAGGAATAATAAGCCAATTATTAGCTGACAAGTTGACTAAATTGAGTGTTAATGATCAAATTGCCTATCAAAAATATTCCCAAATTAGAAAGCTAAACAATTGACTGAGACATCCAAAAAATAGAATAGGTAAACAAATGATCTGACATTTTTGTGTCATTATTATCACACTGTGTTAGTGATAAAGCCTTCTTTCTCGGTGTCGACACTACTACATTTACCCATATCGAACTTTGATAAAAATAAGATAAAACTCTTTTCCAAAATAACATTGAGTAACCATATTACAATAAAATCAATTACGATCATAACAATAAATCACAGAACAAGTGACAATTTTCACCTCCTCATCTAAACCGTCCTACACAAAACTAACTGAACTTGCCACCATTTACTATTTTCTCCAAATATAACACCATTAAGTGGATTATACGTCTGATGTACTACCACCAGTTGTTGAGTTTTTGAGCATTACAATAAAATTTTCGAGTTTTGTTTTAAAATTTTTGAGTTTTACTATAAAGTTTTTGAGTTCATTCACTTAAACATTTACCTCACCTCAAAAAAATTAAAATATAACTCAAAAACATTACATATTAGCTCAGTTAAATTTGAGTTTTGACGACTAAAAATTAAAATGTCACTTATAAACTTTAAAATTCTCAAAAAAATACACATAAGTTTAAAAACAAATGAGGTCTAAAGTAATACATCTCATATATATTCTTATTTCTCAATATAACACACCCAAATCTCAGATAACGCACACAAAGATTAGTTACAAAACAACAAAAGAGGAAACAATTTAAAAGTTAGGTGCATCATCGTTAAAAAGACGGCATATATCCCAAGTTTCCACTAGAAAGCGATCACCCCAAGACATTCATTTCCCTACATCACATTATCAAAATATTACAACAAAATTCCAATTTCTACCATTAAATTTCCCACTTTTTTCACTTTTTTATTACTCAATTTTTCCCCCACTAAATTCTAATCTTACACCTTAATACTCTGCCCAAGAACACCGACATTTCAGAAACGAATCAATACCTTATTACCTTAATCATCTTATTGAACTTTTCAAAAAATCCCAATTTTTAATTTGTTTTTTTTGGTGAAAGATTGGAGTTTTTTTTTTATTGGGATTGAAGAATTTTAGTTAAATTGAAGTGGGTAATTCTCAGAATCGAGGAATTTTAATTGGGTAATTCAAGATTGAAGATTTAACTATTTAAGTGATTGAATTTTGGAAGAATTTTGAATAATAATTCATATAATAAAAACTATGAAGAGTAGAGGGTATGATTCAGCTCAAAAAAATGTTTTGGTTTCAAGAAAATTGACATTTTTTCTTTGTATTGGATGTTTTTGTGCTGGCATGCTCTTTACAAACAGGTAAATTAATTAATTTACTCTCATTTTACGCCTGTTCTATTTGATTGTATACGTTTTTTTCTTTTTCAATATGCGACGAGTTTTAGGTAGTATTTTCAATTGTATCATTCGTCGTTCCATTTAATTGTTTACGTTGTTTTTTTCAATATGTGACGGGATTTTGAAAAACTATACGATCAAATGGGCATAGCCGCATAGGTACAATTTTGTAAGGAAAACAGATTGCCTTTTTCTTGATTATGTTCATGTTTCTATTTTGGGTGTTTGAATTGTTGATCACTTTGCATAATTAATTACCAAATTAATGAGTTTTTTGAGGTGTTTTTTTTTGTCGGTGGTTAGAATTTAATTACATTAAATTGAATTAATTGCATAAATTTTAGTCATAGACAACTTTATTTAATTGCTAAAAAAGCTACTAATTATTTTTAGGGTAATGATAAATACAACCCACTGGGTTGTATTTAAGAAACCAAAAGAGGAAATAAAATCTTGATATATGCATTAAATGTATTGGTTAATGTGTAATTTAGCTTTTAATTCCTAAGTTAATACCAAATTAGAAGGTATTTAATGCTTAAATACAACCTAGTGGGTTGTATTTAGCATTACCCTTATTTTTAATGATTACAAATTTTATGCATGATGATTGTATTAGTTGAGTAAATGCTTTGTTTTCCCAAATTAGTATTGGTAATTACACTAATTAGTCATGAGAATGATTGTTTTTGATAAAGAATTTTGATGATTAAGGGTAATGATCAAGAGTTTTCATCTTAATTAGATTAGTGATTAGCAAGTTTACCTTAAATATATGTAAGTTTGGAGCGATTTCGCTTTCGTTTGGTATTATTGATTGTACTTGAAGAACAAATTAGTTTGGTGGAAATGTGGAATGTTTAATGTTTGCTTTTCGATTTGATATGATTTGATTTGATTTTTCCTTGATTGTTTGTAAAGTAGACATCATAATAGTCTTTTAATTTATACTTCCGTCCGTTTCATTGAATTCTTTACGTTTGTTTTTTGGGCACTATTCATAAATGAGAATTTATACTTCCCCCTGCTTTATTGAATTCTTTACATTTGATTTTTGTGCACTATTCATAAATGAAGAGAATATATATTGTGCGATGTTTGAATATGATTTAATTACCTATGACGATATTGTTAGTGGCGTAGCTAGAGAATTAGGGGAGGTGGGTCGTAAATGCAAATTGAATTACTCAAGAACCATCAGTAAAAAGTAAACAATTTTACCTTTGTGATAGCGACACAAAGAGGCTCCGGTGTTCAGACTGAGCATTGTACTTAATGATCAGGTTTGATGTGATTAAACCAGCCACCGGTGTTCAGACTGTTCACTATTGGAATATATGATCACGGCTATTATGTGTTATAATGAAGGCTTGAGAATCTGACCATTTATTCAGTTGGGAGTCTATTTTGTACTTGTGTTTTACGTTTCGAAGACTGGCAATTTATAATGTACTTTAAGGCCCTTTATGAATCAGGACTCAGACAAATATGTCCAATGTATGGTAGATATTGTAGTCAGAGTAGTTTCTAGGGTATCAGTTATCAGGGCGGGTCGAGTCGAGGGTAATCCCGTTTTTTTTTTTTTGTGCCAGTTTGCCTTTCACATACTGAAATAGTGCTGCATGAGTCTGGACATTACATGGTTGCTGATAGCTCAGTTCTGAAACATGTTTACAGGTTTTGGACAGAACCTGAAGATAAAGTGTTGTTTCGGCGAGCTACACTAGAAGAAGGAAGACAAAATTTGATTAATGAGGATGACGATAAAAAAACAGTGAGTCCACTGGTTTCGATTTTGCAGTTAGCTTAAGTTAATCTATTTCAGTGAATTTTTCCGTGATTGCATTCCATGTTACTTTAACTCTTCACTAGTTAGGCCATATACCGATGTTGTACTTGACACTCAAGGATATGGGTTTGGTGCCCATACGCGACACTTACTAATCCAAGTCTTCTCCTAACAGTGGAGTCCTCATATCATAAAATTTTTCATGGCAAGTCCGACAGTTGGATATGTGCCCTTGTCCAATACTCGTACCTGAGTCTCAGAGTAAAATACCATGCCTTTGGTTGAATTTAGCAGTCTTCTACTAAACATTCTGATACGCCTCGAGTTACATATTTGTAATCTTCAGCAGTCAGTCACTTGTCTCTTGTCAGAGTTGTCATTTATCAAAATATTGATAATCATTTTTGTTTGCTTGCTCTTGGCCAGTGGAATCCATCTTCGCAGAAACACGAGACTTCAAAAACAAATGGCGCGATAGAGTAAGCTGAATTCTGTATTGACAATTGACATTCCTTTCTCGAGGTTTATTTTTATGAGTTTATTTTCTAATAAGGAAGTTTTTTGTTAATATTATTGTTCTAATGAAGAACATTAGATAAAACTATATCAAACCTAGAGATGGAGCTAGCTGCTGCAAGGGCTACACAGGAATCTATAATGGAAGGATCCCCTGTGTCGGAATCTCGAGGCAAAAGAAAATATTTGGTGGTAGTTGGAATTAATACTGCTTTCAGTAGCCGAAAAAGAAGAGATTCCGTCCGTGCAACTTGGATGCCTCAAGGTTTGTCAAATCCGCTAATTGATTTTGGTTACGCAACAGTAAACTTCAGAATTTGTCATCTAAATTATCGTTTGGTGTCGTCATTCAGGTGAAAAGAGAAAGAAACTGGAAGAAGAGAAGGGCATTGTGATGAGATTTGTCATAGGCCACAGGTTGGTGATCAATCTTTGTACCTTTTTACGTCAAATGCCTGCTTTGATAACTGACCAGCTTATATTTGATTACTCGGCTTATATTTTGATTACTGTTGTTATTGTCAGTGCTACAGCGGGTGGCATCTTGGACCGAGCTATAGAGGCAGAAGATCAAAAGCACGGAGACTTACTAAGGCTGGTAAGTTGATGCTGCCAAAAAGTTTAACAAATTGCTACATTTTGATACGAGTAATGGTTTAAAGAGGCTAACTTGGTTCCCTTTTCATGCCTGCTATGAGGACAGCCACATGTTGAGGGATATCTTGAACTATCAGCAAAAACAAAAATATATTTCGCCACTGCGGTTTCTATGTGGGATGCTGAGTACTATGTCAAAGTTGATGACGATGTACATGTAAATATAGGTAAAGGCCTTCTCTCTTGTAATCTGTTGCAGGGAAAAAAGATACCGTGAAGTTGAATTCTTCTCTTATTTCTCAGGGTTGATTTTTATTCCGTGTATACTGCAGGAACCCTAGCGACAACTTTGATCCGACATCGGTCAAAGCCTAGAATATACATAGGATGCATGAAATCGGGGCCTGTCCTTGCTCAAAAGTAAGGCGGCTTTTTTTCCCTTGATTTATAAAGCTAGTTTTATTCAGCTCTCTTTATATTTAATGCTGTGTGGTTTTTCCTGAGCAGGGGAGTAAGGTACCATGAGCCGGAGCACTGGAAGTTTGGAGATGAAGGAAACAGATATTTCCGTCATGCTACAGGACAGCTATATGCCATTTCGAAAGATTTAGCGAGTTATATTTCAATAAACAAGTGAGTTTTGCTTAACATTTCTCAAGTGACATAAAAATATAAACTACAGTACAAATTTAAAGGAAAAACAACCGGGTTGATTTATGATAAAAATATTGTGCTGGATTTGCATCGGTGATCGTAGATTACTAATCTTTGATCTGTTTTGGTTTTGTTTTTCAGGAATGTACTGCATAAATATGCGAATGAAGATGTCTCGTTAGGTGCATGGTTCATTGGATTAGATGTACAGCACATAGACGATCGTAGATTATGTTGTGGCACTGCTCCTGGTAAGCTCTACATACATGTCAAAGTTTTTCCTGGAGTAAATTGTGTGAGACGGTTGTACGCTCTCAACCAGACATAAGAACATGCTTATTGATGCAACTGTTGGGTGTTTGGAATACCAGATTGTGAATGGAAGGCGCAGGCCGGCAACGTCTGTGTTGCATCATTCGACTGGAGTTGCAGCGGCATTTGCAGATCAGTCGAGAGGATGGGGGAGGTCCACCGACGATGTGGTGAAGGAGAGAAAGCCCTTTGGAACAACTCCGCATTCTGATGATTTCTAATCCACTCAACATTTTACTCACCGATTCTTCCAACCTCAGGAAGACTTTCCTTGACTCAGCTCGACAATCAGCCATTGCATGTAGATAATTTGAACTGTAAAATGAACATGAGAAGCTGCTGAGATAGAGAGATTATATATATACACTAGGTTGCTTAGGATTCGACTCTCCATTTTATAGAGAGGGGGGAGAATTCTTTTTGCTATGATATTCACACATCATTCATCAGATGCCGAAAATCACTTAATAAGAGTAATAAAGTGTTGGCCGGCCTTAAAAATGTATTTTCATTCCAAAATTTTTAAGCTTTTGTAATTGTATAATTTTTTTTTTTTTTTTTTTGACAGCAATAAATAACATAGTTTACAACAAAGCTTCCTGAGCAAGATTATGAGCTATCCTATTGACTCCCCTAGGACAGAAACTAAGAGAGCAACAATGAAAACGAGACGCAAACGACTTAATATCATGGATAATGCAATTAATTGATGCAATCGCCTTCTCCGCTCCAGCAACCTGCATAACCAAGTTAAGACAATCCGTAACAAGTCTAACATGAAGGTACCCTTTGTCCAAAGCCCATTTGAGCGCCATGATAACTGCATGTCCTTCGGCATGCAGGACAGAGGAGGCAAACGAGCGAGCGTGAGCAGTATTCCTTAAGGTCCCATTATCATCCAACAAGCACCACCCCATGCCAGAGCTTCGATCATCCCTCCAAGCAGCATCACACTTCACAGTGCAAACATTTCCGCACCCAGGACCACCAACAATCCAATAGGGGAAGGAGTTTCTAATCCTCTTAGCTAAAACAAAATCGGGAAAGAAGTCCAACAAGGGCGCTTGAAAGAGGCTAGCATCCTTACCGCACACAACCTCATTCATACACTGAATGTCACCAAGTATAGAATTGAGAGCACTCATAGGCCAAGGTCGACGGTTCCTGAAGACCATATCATTCCTACAACACCAAATTCTCCAGAGGGTAGCGATGAGGGGAAAAAGGAGGGAGTTAGGATCTGGGCGAGTTAAGAAATAAGTAACCCAGTTAATGACCCAAACCCTAACATCAATTTCCACCCCCTCGTGATTCTAAGTCCTAAAGGACAGCCAAACCATAGAGCCTTTGCAAAGCTACAATCTCTGAAAAGGTGAGAAATAGATTCCACACAAGGAGAAGAGTCATCACAAAGAGTACAGGAGGAGCGCCAGTTCATTTTTCGTTTGAGGAATTCAGACCCCACTGGAAGGGCATTGGCCATAAATTTCCATAAAAACACCCTTAGTTTGTTAGAAATAGGCAACTTCCATAGCTTTGATTTGAAAAATGCTACAATTGTTGCAGACATTCTAGAGCGATCAGCATGCGAGGTAAGTCCATTAGATAAGGCCATAGCAGCAACATAGTATCCCGACTTGACAGTGAAATCACCATGTTTAGTGAATTTCCAGTAGAAGGCGTCATCCGAGGGTTGACACGGGATATAAGTTGCGAGGATTTTCTTTGTGAGTCCCTCACCCGGATCGAAACCAAGAGAGGAGAGGTCCCATCTCCTATGATTTGTTGGAGCTGGTGTCCTCCACAAATTAGTGTGATAACATTTGTAAATCTCTTACAGGTTCACAAGGGTATACTTCGTATATTTAATCAGTTGATTAACGTTTACCTAATAACGGTTGGCTTGCTAGAAAGTTTAACGTTATTATCATACAGATGACGGTGATCAACTGGTCCCTAAAGGTCACTCCTATAGGACGTATTTGAGAAATGTGGTTATAGAAATATAATTACATTGATGTCCAAAATGACTAAAAAGTTAGTCAATGTGTTGATGAAATAATTATTTAATGAAAATTAAATAATATTAAGTTGAGACGAATTAACTGTCAATTCGTAAAATAAATATAATAAGTTATATTTAATTAAATATATATAATGTTAGCTTGGACGAATTAATCTGTTAATTGTAATTAAATATAATCACTTGTATTTAATATTAACAAGCTGAATGTGTCATAGTGGTAATAGTGGGGGTACACATACCAAGAGGTCATGGGTTCGATCCTCACTAGATGATAATTCAACCCATATTATATATTTTTGGAAAGACCAAAATAAGGAAAATACACTCCTTATTTTCGGTCTGTTTGGCCGAAAATTAGGAGGTTATTTCTTTCCTAATTCACTCCTTATTTTCGGTCTGTTTGGCCGAAAATTAGGAGGTTATTTCTTTCCTAATTGATTCCAGATTTCGGTCTATATAAAAAGAAAGGTAGAGAATTATTTCTAACCTAATGCTTTTTCTGACCTTGCCTCCTCTTTCTCATCACAAAACACAAAGACAATAAAATTTTACAGAAAATTTTAGATTGATTTCTAGCATAATCAAAGGGTATATCTCAGATCGTCTTGGGTGCAACTAATAGGCGAATATCAGTTTTGATATTGTTCTTAGGCCAATTTTGCTAGGACCTGAGGCTAATTCTAAATCCTTTTACTTTTGTTTATGTATTTTATTGGATTTTATTTTATGACCTTTAGATCATCTTTGTTAAATCGTTATAATCCTTCATGTTAAAGGGAAGTATACAGATTATTTCCCACAAGTGGTATCAGAGCACTAGGCTACGGTTTTAATCTTGATGATTTTCATAAAAATTGTAAGTAAACAATAACCTGATTTTCGAAAAAAATTAGGGTTTCGTTTTTTTTTTCCGGCTTGTTTTTTTTATTTTGGCCGAGGTTTTGTTTCGGCCTGTTTTTTTTTCTTCTCCTTCTTTCGTTTTTTTTTTCTTTTGTTTGATGATATATAACTAATTTCTATAGATCATATCATTGTTTTAATCGGTTAAAATTATCATATGAAGAATTTGGTAGATTTTGATTTAATGCAGATTAAGTTAAATTACATATAGTATCATCATGTCATTGATATAAGAATTCGTTTTTGCTATATAGTTTTAGCATATACGATTAATCATGTTTGTTAATGTATTTGCTAAATCATGTCCTAATAGCAACTTAAACTTTTTCATCATATCTTTGAATTAGGGCATAAGTGCCGCAAAAGAGAAAAAAAAAGGGGGAAGGGCGTTTTTTTGTAGGGTTTACCGTATAAAAAAAAAAAAAAATTGTTTTGTTTTTTTTTGTAAACCGAGAGAAAAAAAAGGGAAATTATTTTTATTTGCCTATTTACCGAAATAGAAAAGGAAAAAAAAATTATGGAAAGTTTTTCCTATTTACCACATTATAATAGGAAAAGGTTTTTTTTTTAAATTTTCAGCCGTGCAGCTGAAACATAAAAAAAAAAAAATTCTGTTTTTTTGCCGTGACCAATTTAAAAAAAAAAAATTTGGATTTTGTTTTTTTATTTTTTTTTTATTTTGGCCAATTAGTTATTGTGAATCGGTTCACAATTTAATGATACCGAGTTATTTTAAAGCAGTTTAAAATTTAGACGGATAGAATTCATATTACAAGTTTAATATGGATTATGTATGAATTAATGTGATTAAATTGCGGAATTGTCACTTAATTTAATTTAAATAGGTGGTTTGGATAAATTAATCAACATAATTAATTTATTGTATTATGTATGTTTAATTTATTTTAGTTGATGCCTTTAATTATGTTGAATGAATCGAATGAATGAATTTTATTTACGTATTTAATTTTGCAATCGGTTGTAATTTGTAATACTTAGTGTGGCCTTAGTCAATTATGTTTTCGTAATGAAGGAAACATAATTTTTATGTAATTATGAGATCTCGAATCTCCTTTATTTTAGTTTTGGGTTTTGAAATTAGAATGTAATTAATAGGTCAATTATGTAATTTTAATTATTGTAATTTCAAAGAAGACTAAAGATGAAGATTCAAGCTCACTCCCGCTACATGGATCAAGATGGAACATCAAGACAAGCTTCTCGGGTCCAAGGATGGATTCCAAACTTGTATTTATTGTTCATTTTGATAGGATAGGCCACACTAGGACTTTTACTGTTTTTTTTACGTTTTTCATTTTATTGCTTTTCATTCACATGCTAGTAATTGCATCATATTCCGCCTAAAACCAAACCACCTACTACTAAAATGCATGAAAATTGACTCATATAGTTGTTTGTTTGTTTTCATGGACATGCAGATGTCACAGTTTATAAGCCATCACTTTAGTTTAAATCATTCTCGCATGCTAGATTATAGTTCACTTAAAATGAATTAAAAATAGTTGATGGGATCTTCCTCTAAAACGGAAATTGAGATTAGTCTTTATAAGGGCAAACATCTATGAGTCCCTTCTTCGTCGGTAGGCCTAATATGACCCCTTCTACGTTGGGTAAGTAGTTGTGTTGACTTAGTTTGCCTCAACATCATAGTCCGAAGAATCATCACATATGAGCATACCTGTCGCTTCTTTGATGCGAAACTCCAGAAGGGCCAACCGGTTAGCCCACACATTCTTCACATGATTGTGAATGTCGAGAAACTGGAGTCACTGAATTGTAGAATCAGTGAGAGCATTGTCATTGACCGAATGCTTCATTCTCTTCACGATGGTTTTGCCCTTTTCAGGGCGAACTACTACATGAATGACTTGAAAAAGAGTCCTCATGAGCTACACTCCTTTCTCGTACAGACCGAGAAGGATATGAAATTGAGTGGGAGCATGAAGCAGGATGTTCTCACGATTCACAACAAGAGTAAAGGTAAGGGCAAGGCTCATGGCGACCTAGCTGTAGGTAAGCCAAAGTTTAAGAAGCCAGGAAACGGTAAGAGTGCGCCTGGTGAGACTAGTGGCTCACAGGGTAAGACAAAGAGCAAGGGCGGTGACATAGAGTGCCACCATTGTCACAAGATTGGACATTGGAGGAGGAACTGTCCCGTCTACCGTGAGGACATCAAGGCAGGCCGCGTCGTTCCTGTTGGTATGTCATCTTATATTCATATGATTGAGATTAACCATGCAAGTTTCGGAACTTGGGTACTAGATACTGGTTGTGGTTCTCATCTGTGTAATCATTTGCAAGGCCTAAAGAACATCATACCTCTCGAAAAAGGTGATGTGGACCTGATGCGTATAGAGGGGGGGTAAAAATTCTAATAAATTTCAGCGGGAATCACGAATAAATCCCGTCCAAATAAGCCCAAAATAAATACGACGGTTAATAAAACTACGGGTTGACAGGTTGAAGCAAGTACGCATAAAACATGGATGGGCTCAATTAAAGAAAAGGAAATATGCGCAATTGAGACTCAAGACCCGTGGGAACGCTGAAACTGTGTGGGAACAAGAAGAATGCCGTGTGGGAACAAATGAAAGAGCCGAAATGTGGCGGCACCAAGGGGGGGAGAATCAAATTTTATATTTTTGCATTTTCAACCTAGTTTGAATAAATAGTTGACAAAAGAGTCTAAGTTGTAAGTTCTATGCACCTAATCATCCTAGAACTTGCAAACTAGCATTTAATGTTTACTTGGAGGCCAAGGCTTTTTGTCCTATATAAGGACCTAGCCTCCCTCATTTGTAATCATCCAAGTTGAAGAAAAAACCTTTTAGAGAGAGAAACTTGTTGTTTCAATCTTTTTCAAAGAATCGATGATTTCGAGTCTTGCCTTGAACTAAGGGCGTGCTCCAGATTTAAGTTGAATTGCTTGACGCGTTTCGAGTAATTCCCCATTGTTATCACTATAGGTCTAGTGATACCAAATATCCCATTGTTTTCGATCTCTTCTCAAGGAATCGAAACAAATATCCTTTATCTTTTGCACAACAAAAACCCAAAAACAAAACAATTAAGTCTTCCGCTCCGTATACGCTCCAAATGGTATCAGAGCTTCGGCTCTAGATCACCCCAAAAAAATCAAGACGGTCCTAGGGAGGTCCCAATCAATTGGTAGTTGAATATCCAACGCGATTGGTATTCAAAGGTTAGACTCAACGAGGTAGTTGAGGTTTAATCGATTGGATCTTAAAGGCACGGATTGAAAAAAAAAAAATCACTGTTCACGCCGGTACTGTTCACGGTACTGTTCATTCGCAAAAAAAAAAAAAAAAAAAAAAAAAAAAATTCGAAACTTCAAAACAAAATTCCCAAAAATCTAGACGGTCCTTGGCGTGTCAAAACCAAGTTAATAGGTTGAATTTCCGATTGCGATTGGAGTTCAAAGGTTAAACTTGAACAGGTCGTTCAAGGGTTAATCGGTTTTGATCACTCATCTCTAGAGAGTGTTCTAGACAAAAAAAAAAGGGAAGAAAAAAAAATAAAAAGATGGAGTTTTTGAGAGTTGTCGGAGGGCATTCGTGCTTTTCTGAAGAAAATTCTATGGAGGTTTATTCCGCCCTAAATCTTGATTTACCTCCAATATTTGACAAATATGAAGAGGAGGAGGTTTGTGTTGCTTATGTAGAAAGGGGGTGTGAGTTGTTCAATTCTAGTCATGGACTTGAATTATTTGCTAAGTCCATCATGATTGCAAATGATTCTTGTGAGTTTCAAGATCAGCCCCATCGTTGTTTGGTTGAGTTTCAAGCAAAAGGGATTGCCGTACCTATGAAGGATTCATCTTATTTGCATCATTTGTTCGACAATGGATTTCATGATTCGGTGGCTGACCATCATTGGCAGAAAATAATTTGGGGATGTGGTAATTGTGTGTTTAGCACCGCAACAATATCTCAAGAAATGCAAATATGTGTTTGGAACCAGCGGCAAATGTCCCAGGTATTTGATCCGGGCATTGGGTAGCAAAGGATGAACGCACGGCAGCACCTCCTCTCGACACTTGAAGGCATAAGAATCGGGACGATTCTTTTTGAAGAAGGAGAGAGTTGATGCGTATAGAGGGGGGGTAAAAATTCTAATAAATTTCAGCGGGAATCACGAATAAATCCCGTCCAAATAAGCCCAAA
This sequence comes from Silene latifolia, assembly GCF_048544455.1. Classification (NCBI taxonomy): domain Eukaryota; kingdom Viridiplantae; phylum Streptophyta; class Magnoliopsida; order Caryophyllales; family Caryophyllaceae; genus Silene; species Silene latifolia. The sequence goes on along the minus strand of NC_133530.1, from coordinate 21,655,211 downwards.
ATAAATACGACGGTTAATAAAACTACGGGTTGACAGGTTGAAGCAAGTACGCATAAAACATGGATGGGCTCAATTAAAGAAAAAGAAATATGCGCAATCGAGACTCAAGACCCGTGGGAACGCTGAAACCGTGTGGGAACAAGAAGAATGCCGTGTGGGAACAAATGAAAGAGCCGAAATGTGGCGGCACCAAGGGGGGGAGAATCAAATTTTATATTTTTGCATTTTCAACCTAGTTTGAATAAATAGTTGACAAAAGAGTCTAAGTTGTAAGTTCTATGCACCTAATCATCCTAGAACTTGCAAACTAGCATTTAATGTTTACTTGGAGGCCAAGGCTTTTTGTCCTATATAAGGACCTAGCCTCCCTCATTTGTAATCATCCAAGTTGAAGAAAAAACCTTTTAGAGAGAGAAACTTGTTGTTTCAATCTTTTTCAAAGAATCGATGATTTCGAGTCTTGCCTTGAACTAAGGACGTGCTCCGAAGTTTGAGTTGGATTACTTGACGCGTTTTCGAGTAATTCCCCCATTGTTATCGTTATAGGTCTAGCGATAGCAAATATCCCATTGGTTCGATCTCTTCATAAGAAATCGAAGCAAATATCCCTTTCATTCTTGCACAAAAGAAACACAAAAACAAAACAAAAAGACTTCCGCTTCGCCCAAAACGCCTCAAGTGGCACGATCAGGTCGGGTTGCACTTAGTGCATTCAGATCTCTCGCTTCACTTGAATTCACAATTAAGTCTTCCGCTCCGCATACGCTTCAGGACCTGCGAGTCGGGAATGGAGCACGAGTAGCTGCTGCCTCGAAGGGAACATATGTAATCCAACTCCCTAGTGGTTTTGAGTTATCTTTAAATAACTGTTACTATGTACCCAGTTTATCTAAGAACATTATTTCTGTTTCCGTACTTGCTAAAGAAGGTTTTACATTTTCAATAAAGGATAATAGTTGTATTTTCTCTTTTAATGAAATGATTTATGGCAAAGCAGTTTCCATGAATGGAATTTATATCTTAGATCAAACCACGGAAGTATTACACATGAATAATAAGAAATTAAAGGTTGGTGACAAAGATCAAACCTATCTATGGCATTGTCGAATGGGACACATAAATGAGAAACGCGTAAAGAAACTCGTCGATAATGGGACTATTCCCTCATTTGGATTTTTTGCATATGGCACGTGTGAATCATGTCTCATTGGCAAGATGACTCGAATTTCCTTCAAAGGTGTTGGAATGCGCGCTAGTGACCTATTAGGACTCATACATACGGACGTATGTGGACCTATGTCAATTACCGCTAGAGATGGCTATAGATATTTTATCACTTTCACGGACGATTTGAGTAGATACGGATATGTCTACTTAATGAAGCATAAAAGTGAGTCCTTTGATAAATTCAAGGAATACCGAGAATAGGTACAGAACCAACCGGGTAGAAAGATTAAAGCACTCCGTTCGGATCGGGGTGGCGAATATCTTTCAAATGAGTTTGATCAACACCTGAAAGATCGTGGAATCGCTCTACGATTAACTCCACTGGAACACCTCAATTAAATGGTGTGTCCGAACGGAGAAATCGAACCTTACTTGATATGGTTCGATCCATGATGAGTCACACCGTAGTGCATGATTCATTATGGGGTTATGCTCTTTTGTCATTTTGCTCTTATACTTAACCGAAGTCCGTCTAAAGTCAAGCGACAAGACCCCATATGAAATGTGGAAGGGAACGGTACCTAACTTGTCCTTTATTCGGGTTTGGGGCTGCGAGGCTTATGTCAAGTGGAGACACGAGGATAAGCTCGGCCCGCGATCGGTCAAGACATACTTTATAGGTTATCCAAAAGGAACATTTGGTCATTACTTCTATTCGCCTACCGAACATCGAGTATTTGTTGCGGCTAGTGCGACGTTCTTAGAGAAAGAATTTCTCGAGAACAAGTCGATTAATAGAACCTTCGAGTGTCGGAGATTCAGAACCAACAACCGAGGAACGGATGGAGGAAGTCGTACCTCCAACCGATGATACGGTTAATATTCCGAGGAACCTAGGAGGTCGGGTAGAGACTCTCATCCTCCGGACGGATACATTGGTATGGTCGAGGAGAATGATGTTTTACTTCTAGAAAGTAATGAACCCGCAACCTATAAAGGTGCTAAAACATTCCGACTCAAAGCTATGGCTCGAAGCCATGCAATCCGAGATGGACTCCATGTATGAGAATAACGTATGGGATCTAGTTGATTTACCTAATAAGGTAAAACCTCTACAGTGCAAATGGCTTTACAAAATAAAGCGTTCTGTAGACGCGCAACCAGATATCTATAAGGCACGACTTGTGGCAAAAGGTTTCACTCAAGTGCAAGGATTGCATTATGATGAGATTTTTGCACCTGTAGTCATGCTACGTTCCATTCGGATAATCTTAGCGATTGCTGCATTTCATGATTATGAGATTTGGTAAATGGATGTGAAAACCGTCATCTTAAACGGTTATTTGGAGGAAGAGTTGTACATGGTGCAACCCGAAGGTTTCATAAATCCTAAACATCCTAAGAAAGTATGCAAGCTTAAGCGTTCCATTTATGGACTTAAGCAAGCTTCTCGGAGTTGGAATCATCGTTTCGACCAAGTGATAAAAGAGTATGGTTTCACTCGATCGGTCGAAGAACCATGCTTATATATCAAGTCGAGTGGGAGCAAGATTGTATTCTTGATATTGTATGTCGATGACATACTCTTGATTGGGAATGACATTCCTCTCCTTTCTTCGGTTAAAGAATGGTTGAAGAACCATTTCCAGATGAAAGATCTGGGTGAGGCACAGCGTATTTTGGGAATCCGTATCTACCGAGATAGATCACGACGGACGTTATCACTTAGTCGAGTCTTATCTAGATAAGGTTCTTGAGAGGTTCAAGATGACCAACTCCAAGAAGGGGAACCTTCCTATGACGACTGGGATGCGGTTGAGCAAGTCTCGATCACCCACGACGCTTTGAAGGTATTGAGCGCATGAGTCGTGTTCCTTAAGCTTCTGCAATAGGATCGATCATGTATGCCATGATATGCACACGTCCAGACGTGGCATATGCATTGAGTATGACGAGTCGGTACCAAAAGACTCCAGGTGAAACACACTGGATAGCAATCAAAAATATCCTCAAGTACCTACGGAGGACTAAGGATTGGGTACTGACTTATGGAGGCGATACTAAGCTATGCGCAACCGGATTCTGTGCAGATGCTAGCTTCCAAACGGATCGAGATGATTCAAAATCTCAGTCCGGGTTCGTCTTCACTCTTAATGGTGCTGCGGTCAGCTGGAAGAGTTCCAAACAGAGTGTTGTAGCAGATTCTACTACTGAATCCGAGTACTATGCCGCTTCGGAGGCAGCAAAGGAAGCGATATGGATGCGTCAATTCTTACAAGGGCTTTCGGTAGTTCCTAGTTCGAATGACCCGATCACCATCTATTGTGATAATAGAGGTGCCATCTTCCAGGCTAAGGAGCCAAAGTCTAGCAACAAATCTAGACATGTACTTCGGAAGGCTCACTTGATCCGTGATTACGTGGAGCAAGAAGAGATAGTGATTGACAAGATTGCGACGGATGATAACATCGCGGATCCTCTCACCAAACCGTTGAATTATGATAAGCATGTAGGGCATGTTAATTCCATGGGAATCAAACATGTTCCAAAGTTGTAGTACTTGATTATGGATTTGATACATGGGAATCAAACATGTTCCAAAGTTGTAGTACTGACAACATTGAACGCCACAAAGTGAACTGAATTACATTATATTTGTTTTGGTCCGTAATCGCCAATGTGAGCTGATAACTCCGGCTATTATATTGTGCAGTCGATTGATGGTGGGTTCAACGAGCCATAAATTAAACGGTTGACTAATCGATCACAGATACGAGATTATGACGATACCTCGTAGGACAACTTTTTGTGACAACGTAATGGAGTCCTAAATGTTTTATAACATTCGGTGCCAGGTCGTGGATAGGACATCCATTGTGTACCTAGAGTCGATTCTTTTGACTATCAACTGTCTCTTGAGATTAAGGCAGTCTTTGGGTGACTTTGGTTTCTTTCTCACGGTCTCACCGTGAATCGGGGCTAAGTAGATTTTTTTCGGGTCATTTCATCGTGCTTACGTCTCAGGATTTGAGTTGAGGAAAATATCCAACCTTTATCAGGTATAGTTATTTCTCAGGGCCACTCGAGGAGTTGTAACTGAAATGCATGGCCATGCTCGAATGTTGATTCGTTTATCAGTTAAGTTACTCTTTAGTCGGGAAAACCACTCTTGATACTGATCGCTTGTAAAATACGACCTTTGTGAATTCGGATTTGCAAATTGTTTTACATTGAGTGGGAGAAATTTTAAAGGATATGAGAATCGGTTATCGCACATACACTTGTGAGGACAAGTGGGAGTTTGTTGAGTGGTGTCCTCCACAAATTAGTGTGATAACATTTGTAAATCTCTTACAGTTCACAAGGGTATACTTCGTATATTTAATCAGTTGATTAACGTTTACCTAATAACGGTTGGCTTGCTAGAAAGTTTGACGTTATTATCATACAGATGGCGGTGATCAACTGGTCCCTAAAGGTCACACCTATAGGACGTATTTGAGAAATGTGGTTATAGAAATATAATTACATTGATGTCCAAAATGACTAAAAAGTTAGTCAATGTGTTGATGAGATAATTATTTAATGAAAATTAAATAATATTAAGTTGAGACGAATTAACTGTCAATTCGTAAATTAAATATAATAAGTTATATTTAATTAAATATATATAATGTTAGCTTGGACGAATTAATCATTAATTGTAATTAAATATAATCACTTGTATTTAATATCAACAAATTTGAATGTGTCATAGTGGTAATAGTGGGGGTACACATACCAAGAGGTCATGGGTTCGATCCTCACTAGATGACAATTCAACACATATTATATATTTTTGGAAAGACCAAAATAAGGAAAATACACTCCTTATTTTCGGTCTGTTTGGCCGAAAATTAGGAGGTTATTTCTTTCCTAATTGATTCCGGATTTCGGTCTATATAAAAAGAAAGGTAGAGAATTATTTCTAACCTAATGCTTTTTCTGACCTTGCCTCCTCTTTCTCATCACAAAACACAAAGACAATAAAATTTTATAGAAAATTTTAGATTGATTTCTAGCATAATCAAAGGGTATATCTCAGATCGTCTTGGGTGCAACTAATAGGCGAATATCAGTTTTGATATTGTTCTTAGGCCAATTTTGCTAGGACCTGAGGTTAATTCTAAATCCTTTTACTTTTGTTTATGTATTTTATTTTATGACCTTTAGATCATCTTTCTTAAATCGTTATAATCCTTCATGTTAAAGGGAAGTATACAGATTATTTCCCACATGATTATCATGAAGGTCACCAACTAGGAGCGTGGAATCATTAGGAGCATCAACAAAATCCCCACAAAGATCATGAAGACTATAACCCTCTATCCATTTACTCTTCCAAGCATTAAGACGAGAAGAAGATCCAATAGTCCGCGCAATATTGTTGTGGATAAGGTCGGAGCCCCAGACAAGGCTTTTTAGAGCCCATGACGACGCATGGGGAGCCTTCAACGGTTCTGGAATAAAATATCATCCTGGATACCAAGCTTGGGACCAATAACTTTACTAATGAGGATTCCCGGGACACTTAATATTCTCCAAGCAGACTCGGCAAGAAGGGCTTGGTTAAAACATCCAATATTGCGAAGTCCAAGACCCCTTCTCCGACAGGCCTACTAAGGAAGTCTTTTCTACACCAATGAATAGCCTTATTAGTTCTAATTCCACTCCACCAAAAATGCACCATTAAGGACTGTAGTTTTGATGTTACACTTACCGGTATGCGAAATACCGATAGAGAGAAAAGAGATAGTGAAGAAAGAACAGAACGAATAAGAGTCAATGATGGTATCAAGCTATACCTCGCAAGTGCACGATTTTATCGTTGTACACTATTAAGGGTCGATCCCACAAGGAGTTGAAAATATTACCAATTGTTCTAATCCTATCGTTTAGCTAAGTCGACAATAAGGGATGAAATGGTTATACTAGGACTACCAAAGACAAATTGAAATCCAAACTAAATAAGAAATAGGTAAATGAGCAAGAGAAAATGAAAAGTTGTAAATCAAATAGTTAAAAGCCTAAGACTCGGTTCTTCCCAAAACAATTCGTAACTCCACGCAAATAAATCTTTAGGCTAATCATAAGGGTAGCTAGGTGAGGAGGTGACGGCTCTAATTCGCCTAAGACCCCCCTCTCGGGTTCGAAATAGGACACTAGCACTACCCACCAACCCCCCTCTCTGGTTCGAAGGTCGAAATCCCTAACTCAACACCCGACTACCCCAAAAACATGCATTTTCCCAAGGTAGTCCAATATTTGCTAAGGTCATTAAGCCCCATCAATTTCCGGGTCATCCCACTCCTCCTCTCGGAGGTCGATTTCAAACGCTAATTTAGAGGTGCCCTACCCCGGTTCTCCCTTTCGGTCTCAACCAAAGTTAACAATAGGGTCGAATCCCGGGTATCCAAATCAAAACCTAACCAACTCTCGTTGGTGGACAAGGGTCGCAAATCAACACTACCCAAAAATCAATCCATAATCCCAAATCAATCCTCCAAACTACCCTCACCAATTTCCCTAAATAATTAGCCTTTATGAGATTCAAGTAGTGAAATTACTCATGTTGGGTCAAACCGAGCCCTAGTGGGAAACTACTTACTAATCATGGTCCTAATTGCAAGATAAATAATAAAGATGGAAACTTTAGTCATAAACATGGTGGGAAGATGAATTTTACTACTAAACATGCAACAATCCAACAATAGTTGTAAAGAAAGATGATTTAATCTAATAACAAGGTTGGTTAAACTAAAAGACACAATCTTTAACCCAATCAACTCAAAGATTAAGTCTTTGAGGACAACTAGCAAAAGATGAACAAAGGAAAGAGAATCAAAGAAAAGATGAACAATGAAAATATGAACAATGGTGAAAACAACAACAATCAAACAACAAGGATGCAAATTTAACATAAACAATCAAACAAACTTAAGGGAAAAACAAAATGTAAACAAATGAAAACAGGGAGAGAATTAATACCAACTCAATAGCAAAAGAGGAATTTGGATAGAAATAATAAAGAAGGAGAACCTTCAATCTTCTTACAAACCCAAATTCAATTACTAATTAATTGAAAAACTTCTCTAATTAAGGAAAGATTAACAATAAGATTAGCAAAGTTTGAAACTTGAAAAGGGAAATAAATTGGATCTAGGGTTGTGTGTACAAAGGGGTTTTAGGAGGGGGTATTTATAGGCTTGTACAAGATTAAGAAGAAAAGAGGAGGAAAAGAGAGAAAAAGCCCAAATCCGCTGCTGCCGCGTTTTGCCGGTGGACCGGCTGCCGGCGCTCCTACCGGCAAAACCGTGCAATCAAATAAAATATCGCAATTGTGTTCGCGGGTGGGCGGCAAACGCCGCGTAACACTACCTTCAGTCTTCTTCTTCTTCTTTGGAGTGTGTTATACCGGTTGTTGGCATTGCAGGTGCTCTACCTGCAAGCGGCGAGGTCAAGCTTCCTTTTTCTCTAAATCTTCAATTAATTCGTCTTGCTGTGTTCTACCGGTGGGCCGGCTACCGGCCTGCCGGCAGAACACAGCACTCAGCATTTCTTCAATTTCTTTGGCAATTCTCTGGGGGTGTGTTCTGCCGGTGGCCAGACCGGCTGCCGGTCTGCCGGCAGAACACTACCTTCAGCATTTCTTCACCTCTTCTTCATGTAAAGGCAATGGGATGCCTTCCTTGCCCCAATTCCTCTATACTCGGATTGGTTCCTGCAAAAGGATACACAAGATAACAAGTACGGGGATTGGGCACAAAATGCAAGGAAAAGCAACCGAAACCGACTCGATACGAGTCGGTTTGCATAAAAGAAAGAGGGGAATTAGAAGTAAATTAATCGTATATCAAACCTCCCCACACTTAAACCTTACTCGTTCCCGAGTAAGTCCCAAAACCAATGTACAAAGCATTATTATGATAGATATGGAGAGTGGGTGCACAATATAAGCATCACTCAACTAAACTACTACCTAAGCCGATCTAGTATTAGCGCACTCAACGCCCCTTCAACTCGCAATTTGACACTCATGAGGGAAGAGTGCACTATTGCAAGGCAAGTTGGGTCTTGCTACACAACTTTCGACACATTCATCATGAAAGCACGTAATCAATAAATAGAATGCATCTAACAAAATGATCCACTTTCCTCATCAAAGTGGCCGAATTTTTTCAAACAACAAAACACGGTCTTGGTCGGGAGTACCGTCTCAGAAGTGCCAATTGAGGTGCCAACCCCCTAAGCGTGACTAAAGCAACCCTCGCGTGACCAATGCTCACGAAACAAATTCAAGAGCGGGGAAAGGGGAGAAAGGGCAAGACCGCCGAGAATTACAAAACCGACACAAGATTCAACCAAAGGACCCATGACTAAGGGGACCAAGGCAACGACATCCTCACGGTTTTCACTCGTCACTCAATGAAAGAACAAGGTGATTTTTGTGACAAATAGTAACCAAAATCACTCAACTAACTCAACTAGCGAAAACGTGCCCGCAATCTAATGTGTAAGATCGTCCTATGTCCTATGAAATGCAACAATGGTAGAATGCACGCAAAATGAAGCAAGGGTTAAAACGGGGCTAAGGAGAAGGTCGAAACGGGATTGGTGCAAGCACCGTTTGGACATGTGGGGGCTCAAATCAAGAATTATCGACACATCACATCCCATCTCTTATTGCAACACATGAGACACGTCTATGCCCTAACATAGCATTGATGACCAAAACTATGCAAAAATTGCATAAACCCAACTCAAGTAGGAAAAATTTGATAAAACCCCTTTTATTTCAACAAATGGTAACGTCCACACCGTAACAACGGCTCGATTTTCCAAGCCATGCAAAAAATGTGTAAACCCGACTCATCATTGGAAAAACATCAATTTGCCCTTTTTATTTAGCAACGGCTTTTTCTACCCCATTTAATGATGAGGAGGGGTGTTGCTTGCCTTTTTCTTTTCTTTATAACATATATATACAACATGACTCACTATTTTTTTGATTTTTCACGACATTTTCACTTTTCTATTTTGCTTTTCATTACAATTTTACAACCTCTTATTTATATACAAAACCAAATTCACATCGAAATCCGACCCAAGTGGACGTGCAAGCCATCCACCGTCACGGCCCAAATCACCTCCTACAACACAACTACAAAAACCGACCAATTCTTGATTAAGGAAGGGTGGTTATGGGAATGTAGCTATTTTAGGTGGGTTTGCCAAATGAAAAGGCTAAGCTCAAAGGGGGTGAATCAAAAAGGGAAACGATGTAGGGGAGAAAACAAGGCTATTTGGCTATGTGAGGTTCATAAAAACTGATTTTTGCTTCATATCATGTGCACAAAAATGTAATGCAATTTCACGGTCTAAGGACGATGCGACACACTTATGCGTAATGATGTGACACGCCTCGCGAGGAGACCTACTCTCGAACCTAGATGAGGGCGGGGTATGAATGTACCCACCCTAGAAGGCTCTACCCTTACCCTTGAGTAGCTAAGTCGAGCCAAAGGTTTAGTCTACGGCCCTAGGTCTCACAAGATCGGTCTAAACTCATTGGTCAAGCCCTCCTTCCTCGGCTAACTAAGAGGCCACGGGTGCGAGTCACGAGGAGGGGAAAGGCACAATTGGGCACATTAGCTCATCATGGGGGTACTTGGTTCCCTTCCTTGACCATGTTCTTCCTTAAAAATTTATATACAAACTCAATGCAAAATGAAGGAAATGCAACACATATTTACATGTGAACAAATGCAAGTAAGAAAAGGGAATAACATAAGGTAACCATGTAACAATTTGAACTAATCCTAGCAGCACATCAACATCAACAATCCAAATGGTCTCCCAAGGAGACACCCAAGGCAACAAAATTCCCATTCTCCTTCAAAATATCCAAGATACCAAAAAGAAAGAATAGTAAAAGGAGTAAGAGATAGGAAGGATTATACCAAGCGGTCTTCTAGCTCCTTTTTACCTCAAGTGGTCAATGCGACGTGCCAAAGGTTAGACAAAACATATATATACAATGCAAATATTTTTGAATTTTTCAGAAAATTTTCAATTTTTAGGCATTTTATCAAATTTTCTTAAATTTGCAAGCATTTACAAATATATACAAATATTCACAAGAGTTGATATTTCTCTCCCCACACTTGAAATGTACATTGTCCTCAATGGACAAAAGCATAGGGAGTGAATAACAAAAAGAAAGGAACATATTTTTGAGTTTTTGAATTGTCAAAAGAAAAATAACATATTTTTGAGATTTTTTTTTTTTTTGAAAAATTAAAAAGACATATTTTTGTTGATTTTTAATATATGAATTTCCTCCCCACACTTATTTATTTACATTACTTCCAAATGGAAATAAATGTGTGGAGGAAATTAAAATGAAAAGACATGTTTTTGGGGTTTTCTCATTTTTTTTAGGCCCTCCCCACACTTATTTATAGATATGGGAGGGCAAATTAGGGAAATAAATTAACATGTTTTTGGTGGTTTTTGTCATTTTTTCATTTTTTTGTGATTTTTAGAATAAGAATGCAATGCATGCTCTATTATATATGCAATATTTAAATTACAATGCAAGTTATGTTAAGTGAATGCAATTACTAAATGTAACTATATATTACAAATTTGAAATCTAATGCAATCCTATATGAATGCAACTAAATGAATTAGTAACTAAATGCATGCGAAAAATTAAACGTGAAGGAGACAATTTGGATAAAAGGGAGAGATCGTACTTGTCATTTTGGATTGAATATGAGGAGCATACCAAAGGCTTTGGATTGAAAGGGGAGGATAATAGGCCACCAACTCGGCCTCTCGGGACTAGGAGTCCATCAATTCATCATCATCATCATCATTGTTCTCCCCGGTGCTAAACTCGGAGCCCGGAACTAAATCCTCGGGGTTGAAGGTGAAATTACCTCCACTACCGCCGCTCATGAGACCTCCCGTGAAGTCTCCACTCATGTTCATAACGCCGCCATCTCCTCCCGTGAAACCACCACCGGATCCCGACGCACCCACATCACTAGCAAAGTAGGGCCGAACCCCTAACCATTGGGCATCATGCCCCTCCGGGCGACGCTCGGGCCTGGGGGGGAAAACAGGGGCGGCAAAGTAGTCCGGTTGGAGGTTTAGACCTCCGTGGACCATACTCCCATCCGCTCTTGGGTAGTTCCCATCGGGCCAAGTAAAGTAGGAAGGATGAGGGGCATCGAAGGGGACGTAATCCCGTCTACAAAAGTCGTCGTAGATCGGGTACGTACCGGTGGCTTGATCATAGTAAATACGGTCCAATTTCCGCCCCAAGATATCCCTCTCACTAGTGGCTTTCGCCGTGGCAATATCCATCCTCTCCATCCACTCGGTAAGAGAAGGTGGTAGGGGAGGGTAGGATGGTTGGCCCGAGGAAGACCCCTCACCTTGTTGAAATTGCCAAGGTGGGGGTTGGTGGGTTTGTGGCATTTGGTATTGAAGGGAGGAAGGGGTGTCCACTCGACGGTCTCGCGAATAAACACGAGTAGGATTTGGGGGAGGTTGGTCGGCGGGTGCCTCCGCTTGAATTGGGATGAGGTAATCATCTTTATCTTTCTCAATCTTAACGGCGGTGACATTGGGAAGCCGGATAGAGTTCTTGTAATTAATTTGCCAATACTCATGGCCGTCGTCGGGGTTCTCTTTGAGCCACGTGAGGCTTGTGGTCAAGTAATGCTTTGTCAAGTAAGTGTCCCCGGGTAACCAATTCATGGTAGAAAGGTCTACCGGACGGTCCAAATTTCGGGCAATTCGGGTGATCATGCCACCCACATGTATCGGGACTTTGTGCCTCGGAGAGCTTGCAATCTTTGATAGGTTAAGGGCTAGGTAGTGAGCCACATTAATTCTGAAGGGGGTGGGTTTTGTGAACAAGTAGGACCCCAATATTTCAAGTTCGTGGGTCCTAAACACCCATGGCTCATCCACTGCTAGAACGGTGCAACCCATACATCTATGCCACACCCGAATGACGGGGTTGTGGCAACTAATCCCCGGCCTTTTCACCCCAACTTTATCATCAAGGCCCGAAATCGCTTTCCATACACGGGAATAGTGAAAATCAGCGGGTGGGTTATGTGACGGCGCATTTTCCAACCCAAAAATGTTAGCCAACCGACCCAAAGTAATAGTGTGCTCCCGGTTCATGAGACGAAAGCTAAGGGTAGCCACCATATTCGATTGCCGGTGTTTTGTAATCTTTAAAATACTCAAAAATTCCCAAGTAATGCGAGGGTAAGTATACTCATGCATTGTAAATATTCCCCTCATGCCACACCCCGTAAAGAGAGCTTCCGTCTCCCTAGCTATCTGATACGTGCATTTTATATAGTCTTTTTAGGCCTTTTTATGCACGTATTTCTATGTTATTATCGTAGTTTATTGCTACGAAATGCCCCGAATATGCTACTTTGGTGTATTTTGTCTTAATTGCAGGAATGGACCATAAAGTAGTAGATTCAAGCCTAAAACATGTCCCTACGCATGCATTTAGGAGATGAGCTGAGTCGGAGCTTGGGAAGTGCTATTTTGAGATGCGCATTGGAGTAAGGAAGTTAGGCGAGCCAAGAGAGTGCTTCAATTTGCTAGTTCCTGCTTGTAAGAGCCATATCTCGAGTTCTACAACAGTTATTAAGGTGATTCCAGTTGGAGGTGGAAGCTTATCCTCTTAGCTTTCCAACGCCACCAACCACGCCTTATTTGTCCAAGTAACGAAGAAATGGCAGCCGTTTGAAGTTCAGTGCGCGAAGCAGGAATTACGCGCTGAGAAGTGCTCGATCGAGAACTACTTCTATTCGATCGAGAGCCAATTTGCTCGATCGAGAGCTACCTATTCTTGATCGAGTGATTTAAGGGAAAGAAGTCCTCGATCGAGAGGAAGTGTTCTCGATCGAGAGGAATGCTAAGGAATATCACTCGATCGAGAGCCTTAAGTGCTCGATCGAGTGGATTTTGCTACGGGCTGGGCTTTTTAGGTTTAATTCCGTCATTAGGTTTAATAAACCTTATTTTCTTATAAATAAGGAGTCGTATGTCGATGTAAACTATCTCACACACACAGACTACTTCGTCCCTTTTCTCTCGGGTTCAAGACACCGTTACTTTTGTTCTTCATTTTAGGATCCATTAATTTAGTAATTCTTTCTTCCCTTCTCTCTTTAATTTAATGTTTATTGTTTTTATTTCTTTTATTCCTGTTCCCCTTATTTCCATGTCTAGCTAAATCCCCTTAGTATGTTAGGATTAGGGAAGCCGTGGTAGCAATGCTTTAATTGTATTAAATAGGTTAGCCCTGCGATAAGAATTGTATTAGGCAATTTAATCGTTATCCGGTCGAATGAATGCATGCAGGAGACCATAAATCTAGTTAACCCCAACCTAGATCGAAAGATTGGAAGGGAAGGCTTGCTTAATTACAATAGGGTATAGCGATGAGGGCGAAAGTTAAGTCGTTTACGCTCTAGGGCGGTTTAAGGACCGAAAGGTGACGACCATAGCTCTTCTTATCAATAGTCTAATCGCCTTAGTATTCTCGATAATATAAGATCTCGATAGTCGCCACGGTGGACCGACTCTTAGCATACTACCCTTCTTCTTCTGTTAATTTCTCTTTTTTATTTCTCTTGCTTTAGTCTTTAGTTTAGTCAACACAATCAATTCAAAACCCCCATTAGTGACATTAGACGGATAAATGGACAATTAGATAGTACACCGCCTCCCTGTGGAGATCGACCCTACTTACCGACTTCATTGTTAGCGACTCTAGGTATTTTATTTTTGGTACGAAACGACAAAGTATCAAATTTTGGCGCCGTTTTTGGGAGGCAATCTAGTTATTTATTTGTTTAAATTTTATCTGTTTTTAGCCTCAGGGGATTTTTCCCTTGAGGCCGTTTTAATCTTTTGTTTAGTCTTTGTTTTGATAGGCCTTACAGGTACTACCTAGACAGTTCTAGGTGAAAGACGATCAAAGGAAGGCTTGAGTACCTTTGACCCATCACCGATGTCCCATTATATGGAACAGTAGGTGATCGCTACGGAGATGTGGTTCTGGCCGAGCACAATGCACCTGTAGTTGTGCGCCACATCCGCCCTATCAATGGCCACCGCAACAAGATTCCCCGATATACAAGGAGAAGACATTGCGAGTGAAATCCTTGATGGAGGCACTTGCATTCCAAGTGCAAGAATATGTCTCGCGATTTGATGAGCTCGAGTCTCCAGTTGCTCAATTAGCAAAATTTGAGATGGAGAGAGAAGAGATCGCAGAGTGACATATTTAATGAGAATGCTTGTATCACAAATGCAAGAGAGTGATAGATATATGGACGCTCGAATCCTCGAATCGGAGTCACAAATAGCTCGGTTAGCACCGAGATGCAAGAAGAAGAGGTTTACCTTCGAGAGCGGTTTTTCTCCGAGGAAACCATGTTGCCCAATGATGAGGATGACTTCTATGACTCGGACGACGAGTTCCTTTCATATTTCACTGCCCCACGTGAAGATTTCAGCTCTATGCAGGAAGAATCACTCGATCGAGTGACTTATAATGGTCGATCGAGTGAATTTCTAGAAGACAGTCCTCGATCGAGTAATATCCCTTCTCGATCGAGTAACATACTGGGAGGATAGTTCTCGATCGAGTGATGTTGTTACTCGATCGAGTGAGATGCGGGAGGAAGTTGGTCGATCGAGTGATTATTCGCTCGATCGATCTGAAATGGCCATTGGGAGCTTTGGTTCGTCATTTTGGTTTGATTTGGATGACGAGTCTGACGATGATGAAGGTTACGAGTAAACCTCCCTATTCACGGTAGTCGGATACACTTGAAGCTGCGATTTACGGGATGGATTCGACGGAGGAGGTTGATGAAGAAGCAGTTGAGACGGTAATTGCTCCTAGCACGGAAGAGGTAATAAACTCTTTTACCTATGATTCCGTGGTCAAGAGCAACAATCCGAGGTAGTAAACGATAATTTTATTATTGTTTGTCTTAATAGTATTTTGCCTCGTTTGACTGCTTTTGTTTCTTTGAGCTATACCCCTCATATGTGGACGCACAAATTAACGATTTTTCACCATCCTTATCATTATAAAATTGTTAATCTGAATTGGAGCCCTATATTATCGTCAATTGCTCCCGCGCTCCTATATTTTGTGGATAAATTTAGGAGCGCCCATAGGAAATTTGTTAGACTTAAATGTTTACATATCTTTATTTCCTACTTTGCTATTCCACTATGGTGCTACTTATGCTGTTGTGTAGCACATGCGCAGCTATTTGACAGGTTGCTGCGCGCTTTGAGCTGTTTTGATTGTATTTGACCATAGTGGCTCGAAGAAAAAGAAGGTCGAGCTGGGACCTGACTGAAGCTAGCGCTATCCGGGAGGCAACCCGGCGATTTTATTTTACTTTTTATTTAATTTCAGTTGTAATAAATGGTTTGCATACCATAGACCTTCTCAGTTTGCTTGTCTAGTTAGTTTGCGGGCTGTTTTTCATTGCATTTCGCAGGAATAAGCTGAGGATCACTCGATCGAGTACTTTTTGTACTCGATCGAGCACTTGTGCTGCCAAATCCTCTCGATCGAGTGGCAATTGTACTCGATCGACCACCTGCAAAATGAAAAGCCACTCGATCGACCACAATTCCTTTCGATCGAGCAGCTTTTGGATGCCCTTTCACGCTTTTGACTTGGATTAGCTTATTGAGACGGTTTTCCGGGCCCTTAGCAACCTCCCATTTCATGGTCGGTTTGGGGAGGTCCCCTTATTCGCGCATTTTGTAAGTTTTCCGCTTTTACCCTCTTTCTCCTTTATTTTGCATTTCCTTTCCATGTTTTGGTACAATGGGGGCATTGTACAGTTTGGTTTGGGGAGGTTATGCATCCATATCCGCGTCTGCATACCGTTTTTATTGCATTTCTGTTATCACGTTTAATCTATGTTTGCATCGTTGCTTATTTTCATAAAATCCAAAAATCCCATAAAAATTAAAAAAAAAAAATTGTTAAAAAATTCAAAAAATTCACGTTTAATTTAGCATATAGGTTGAGTCGGAACGGTAGATTTCAATGATGAAATTGCACTGCAACTGTCTTTTTGCTTAAGCCTTGCATTAAACCGATTGTCTTTTAGCTTTGTCTTATTGCATATCTACGAGTTAATGTTTAAATTTAGCTGAACGAATAGACTTGATCTGAGATTTTGGCAACCTACTTATATATTCTAAGGATTAGAGCCGTATAAACTGGTGTCATTTGTGACCAGTTTCATGTAGGATTGTGAGTAGTTACTCCTTGCATAACATGTATCATTAATTTGCACATATATGAAATTCAATTGCTTTTTGCCGTCATACATTCGGGTTAGTGGTTGGTGTCACATGCAGGGAGGTGCTTACATTTCCCTTTTCTTTCATTTTTACCCATAAACTCCACATTAGCCAAATTTGCCTGTTGACCCTTAGCTACATCCAAATTCAGCCTGCCTTGTCAAGCTAGTTTAGTGTATGTTTTGCGGTATATATTTTATTGTGCCAAGTTTGGTTCGTATTCTGTTGATTCGGAGTTGGTAATCTAAGAAGAAAAGGAGGATGATGAAAAAAGAATTGATGATGAAAAAATGACATGAAAAAGAAAAAAAAGAAAAAGTTGAAAAAATGTGAAGAAAGAAACCGTGAAAAAAAAAAAAAAAAAAAGAAAAGAAAATGAGAAAAAATGGTTGACGGTTTCTGCTCCTATGTTCTATCTTACATTATTTGAGGAGTATGTTTGGTTTGGTTTGGTGAGATTTGTGCCGAATGAAGGGCATGTGCTTATTTCATAATTGAGTTGGAAATGGATATGTTTCATATGGTTTTGTTTAGGTACTAGCTTGATCACCTATACCTCCACATTCCCATAAATGTTTTGCCTTTTCCTACCCATTGCCTCACTTTACCATATTTTTGTAAGCCCTCGGCTGTGACAGGACCTCGTTCGGTTGGAATGTGTGTACGGTAGCTAGAATTGTCTATCATATTAGTTGCATGCATGCTATGTAGGTCGTAGTCTAGGTGAGCGACTATTTTTTCTTCCTCTCTTACATATATATGCTTGCCCTTTGCTTCATGAGAGAAAGAGTGACCCGTGAGAGTCCATTGTTAAAGGTCTTGCAAGGTCGACGGTTCAGCTTTATTATAGACATCCTATAACTCGTTTGCATTTGACTGTTTAGCTATAAGTGTTAGTTTGCTTGCATTAAATTGGCTTATGTGGGCATTTGTAGCTAGCTCTGAGTTATCTTTTTCCGTTCCATTAGTTGCATTTTAGTTTACTCAGGGACGAGTAAAGGTTTGGTTTGGGGAGATTTGATACGTGCATTTTATATAGTCTTTTTAGGCCTTTTTATGCACGTATTTCTATGTTATTATCGTAGTTTATTGCTACGAAATGCCCCGAATATGCTACTTTGGTGTATTTTGTCTTAATTGCAGGAATGGACCATAAAGTAGTAGATTCAAGCCTAAAACATGTCCCTACGCATGCATTTAGGAGATGAGCTGAGTCGGAGCTTGGGAAGTGCTATTTTGAGATGCGCATTGGAGTAAGGAAGTTAGGCGAGCCAAGAGAGTGCTTCAATTTGCTAGTTCCTGCTTGTAAGAGCCATATCTCGAGTTCTACAACAGTTATTAAGGTGATTCCAGTTGGAGGTGGAAGCTTATCCTCTTAGCTTTCCAACGCCACCAACCACGCCTTATTTGTCCAAGTAACGAAGAAATGGCAGCCGTTTGAAGTTCAGTGCGCGAAGCAGGAATTACGCGCTGAGAAGTGCTCGATCGAGAACTACTTCTATTCGATCGAGAGCCAATTTGCTCGATCGAGAGCTACCTATTCTTGATCGAGTGATTTAAGGGAAAGAAGTCCTCGATCGAGAGGAAGTGTTCTCGATCGAGAGGAATGCTAAGGAATATCACTCGATCGAGAGCCTTAAGTGCTCGATCGAGTGGATTTTGCTACGGGCTGGGCTTTTTAGGTTTAATTCCGTCATTAGGTTTAATAAACCTTATTTTCTTATAAATAAGGAGTCAGTATGTCGATGTAAACTATCTCACACACACAGACTACTTCGTCCCTTTTCTCTCTGGTTCGAAGACACTGTTACTTTTGTTCTTCATTTCCGGATCCATTAATTTAGTAATTCTTTCTTCCCTTCTCTCTTTAATTTAATGTTTATTGTTTTTATTTCTTTTATTCCTGTTCCCCTTATTTCCATGTCTAGCTAAATCCCCTTAGTATGTTAGGATTAGGGAAGCCGTGGTAGCAATGCTTTAATTGTATTAAATAGGTTAGCCCTGCGATAAGAATTGTATTAGGCAATTTAACTGTTATCCGGTCGAATGAATGCATGCAGGAGACCATAAATCTAGTTAACCCCAACCTAGATCGAAAGATTGGAAGGGAAGGCTTGCTTAATTACAATAGGGTATAGCAGTGAGGGCGAAAGTTAAGTCGTTTTACGCTCTAGGGCGGTTTAAGGACCGAAAGGTGACGACCATAGCTCTTCTTATCAATAGTCTAATCGCCTTAGTATTCTCGATAATATAAGATCTGATAGCTGCCACGGTGGACCGACTCTTAGCATACTACCCTTCTTCTTCTGTTAATTTATCTTTTTTATTTCTCTTGCTTTAGTCTTTAGTTTAGTCAACACAATCAATTCAAAACCCCCATTAGTGACATTAGACAGATAAACAGACAATTAGATAGTACACCGCCTCCCTGTGGAGATCGACCCTACTTACCGCTGACTTCTGTTAGCAGTACTCTAGGTATTTTATTTTTGGTACGAAACGACAGTATCACTATCCCAAGGGTAGATAAGGAGGGATGATGTAAAAACTTAGTCGGGGTAAGAGGACGATTTTTGAAGAGAATAAACTTACCCTTCTGAGTTTGTGTGGCAAACTCAACCGTAGGAAAGTCCGGATCGGGATTTGTATCACTTGCGGCTCGAGCAATCAACTCCGCTTGATCCCTTGCTACATCCGCTCTTGTCCTTCTTCCGGCCATCTTGATGATTGGAGGAGATGGGTGAAGGTTGAGGGAAGTTTGATTGAGATTTGAGGGAGTTAGTGTTAGAAAAGGGGAAAAATAAGGAGGAAAGAAGAAGAAGAGGTGAAGAAATGAATTAGAAATGGGGGTGTTTCGTGGTTTAATTTTGGGTCTGCGTGTGTGTTTTGCCGGTTGGCGAACCGGCAGCCGGTCTGCCGGTAAACACACTCCCCCTTTTTCTATTTTTCGAATTTCTTTCCTCAGAACTTTGACCTCGCTGCTGGTGGACCAACCGGCTGCCGGTCCACCGGTAAAACACTCCCCTAACTTAAGATCTCCATATACCAGGTGTGTCCTGCCGGTGAGCCGGCTGCCGGCCTGCCGGCAGAACACTACTTCCACTCAAAACTCAAATTCTCAGCATCAAGGCATGAGTGCTCTACCGGTGAGCCGGCTGCCGGCCTACCGGCAAAACACTCCTCTCCACCAGTTTTTTCAAATTTTTCTAAGTCCTCATGCGTGTCCTGCCGGTGAGCCGGCTGCCGGCCTGCCGGCAGAACACTCTCCTCATCATCAATTCTTCGTGTTTTCAGCTTTGTCAGGTGTGTCCTGCCGGCCTGCCGGTAGAACACAACATTCCTTCAATTTTTCGTCAAATAAGTCTGGCCTCGCTACCGGTGGACCAACCGGCTACCGGTCCACCGGTAGAACACAACACATAGCTCATTTTCGTTGTTTTCTTCCAAATCGCTCAAATTTCTTTATCTCGTGATTCGAGCTTTTTCATTGAACCCCGGGATTCTTGTTTTCCACATCTACGCCGACGCATGATGTCGGGATTTCGGGTCAACGAAAATAATGCTTGTTTTCTTCAAAAGTGACCTCCGTCACCAATCCAAATAGACAAAGTACGATTCCAAATCTCTCACTACTAGTCTAAAATGCAAGCTATATACAAAGATGCATGGGTTGCCTCCCATGAAGTGCCCTTGTTTTATGTCGTAGGCTCGACGGAGTTATGAATCACAATCAATAATTTGGAAGATAAGTAGCAATGGAGATCACATTCTTTATGATAGGGGTTCCGGCAACGTAGTGCTTGAGCCTTTGCCCGTTCACCTTGAAGGCTTGATCTCCATCGGATATTTCAATCGCGCCATGGGGAAAGACTCGGACCACGGTGAAAGGTCCCGACCACTTAGACTTAAGCTTCCCCGCAAACAACTTGAACCTTGAGATAAAGAGGAGAACCAACTCTCCCTCCTTGAACTCTCTCCGAATTATGGCCTTGTCATGGAATCTTTTGGTCCTCTCCTTATACAATCTAGAACTATAATAAGCCTCTAACCTAAACTCTTCTAGCTCATTGATGTCAAGTAGTCGCTTCTCTCCGGCACTCTTCAAGTTAAAGTTGAGAAGTCGGATTGCCCAATGCACCTTGTGCTCCAACTCTACCGGCAAGTGACAAGGCTTCTCGTACACCAACCGGAACGGTGAAGTTCCTATCGGTGTTTTGAAAGCGGTCCGGTAAGCCCATAATGCATCATTGAGCTTGGTTGACCAATCTTTCCTTGACCGACTCACGGTTTTCTCAAGAATCATCTTGATCTCGCGGTTTGAGATTTCGGCTTGGCCGTTAGCTTGTGGGTGGTAGGCAAGACTACGCCTATGTTGCACCTCATGTTTCTTAAGTAGAGCATCAAGAGTCCTTTCCCGAAAATGAGTTCCACGATCACTAATCACAATTCTAGAAATTCCAAATCTTGGGAATATGATCGTCTCCATGAGTTTGGTCACCGACTTTGCGTCACAAGTTTTTGTTGGGATAGCTTCAACCCATTTGCTCACGTAGTCCACCGCAACAAGGATATACTCATTCCCATGTGATGAGGGGAAAGGGCCTTGATAGTCAATCCCCCATACATCGAATACCTCTACTTCAAGTATGTAGTTCATCGGCATTTCATGCCTCCTTGAAATGTTACCACTTCTTTGGCATTTGTCGCATCCCTTGACATAGCTTGCCACATCATGGAATAGAGAAGGCCAATAAAAACCACATTGGAGGACCCTTGCGGCGGTTTTTCTTGAACTACCATGCCCTCCACTTGGCATGTCGTGGCAATGAGAGATTATTGGCTTTACTTCTTCATGTGGGATGCATCTTCTAATTATCTCATCCGCACAAGACTTGTAAAGGCATGGTTCTTCCCAAAAATATTGCTTAAGATCATGAAAGAATTTTTTTCTCTTATGGGAGTCATAACCATGTGGGATGACCCCGGATACCAAGTAATTGACATAATCCGCGTACCAAGGGACATCCATTAAAGCAAGTGCGAATAATTGATCATCCGGCAAGGAGTCATCAATTGGCAATCCATCCTTACCCTTGACATGAAATAGCCGAGAAAGATGATCGGCTACCACGTTTTCCACACCCTTCTTGTCTCTAATTTCAATATCAAACTCTTGTAGCAAAAGTATCCACCGAATCAAGCGTGGTTTTGATTCCTTCTTGATTAGCAAGTGCCTCAATGCCGTGTGATCGGTGTGCACAATTACTTTAGAGCCCACCAAGTAAGAACGGAACTTGTTCATGGCATATATGACCGCCAAGAGCTCCTTTTCGGTGGTGGTGTAGTGTGATTGAGCTTCATCCAAGGTTTTGCTTGCATAATATATGGCATGAAGTTTACCATTCTTCTTTTGTCCAAGCACCGCTCCCACCGCTACATCACTAGCATCGCACATCAACTCAAAAGGTTCTCCCCAAGTGGGAGGTTGCATAATTGGAGCGGTGATGAGAGCTTCCTTCAACCTATTGAAAGCATCCAAGCACTCATTAGTAAATTCGAATGGCACATCTTTTCCAAGCAACAAGGTTAAAGGTCGGGCAATCAAAGAAAAATCCTTGATAAATCTCCGGTAAAAACCGGCATGCCCAAGAAAACTTCTAACTCCTTTGACATTAGTGGGAGGGGGTAAAGTTTTGATCACTTCAATCTTGGCTTGATCAACTTCCAAGCCTTTACTTGACACTACATGACCCAAAACAACCCCGGATGTCACCATGAAGTGACATTTCTCCCAATTCAAGACTAGACCGGTCTCTTGACATCTTTTCAAGACCTTACCCAAATTAGCTAGACATCCATCAAATGAGGTGCCTACGACGGAGAAATCGTCCATAAACACCTCCATGATATTCTCAACATATTCGGAAAATATAGCTAGCATGCATCTTTGAAATGTGGCCGGCGCATTGCATAGCCCAAAGGGCATGCGCCTATAAGTAAAGGTGCCAAACGGGCACATGAAGGTGGTCTTTTCTTGGTCATTAGGGTGAATCGGGATTTGGAAAAATCCCGAAAACCCATCAAGGTAGCAAAAGTGAGAATGTTGGGCAAGTCTTTCCAACATTTGGTCAAGGAAAGGGAGGGGGAAATGGTCTTTCCTAGTTGCCTTGTTGAGGCGTCTATAGTCTATACACATTCTCCACCCGGTTGTGACTCTTGTTGGAATTAGTTCATTCTTATCATTGGTGACTACCGTGACCTCGCCCTTCTTTAGCACAACATGCACCGGGCTCACCCATGCACTATCGGAGATAGGGTAAATTATGCTTGCATCATAGAGCTTCAACACCTCCTTCCTAACCACTTCTTTCATAGCGGGGTTAAGGCGGCGTTGAGGCTCAATGGAAGATGCACTCTCATCCTCCAAATGAATGCGATGGGTGCAAAAAGAAGGGCTAATCCCCTTGATATCATCAATTGAGTACCCAATGACATCCTTGTATTTTCTCACAACATCAAGTAGCTTTTGAAGTTCGGTGTCATTGAGTGCACTATTGACAATAATAGGGTAAGTGTCATTAGGGCCAAGGAAAGCATGTTTAAGAGTAGAGGGAAGAGGTTTCAACTCCACTTGAGGAGGCGTAGATCTCTCCTCCTTTTTACTATCTCCTCTCAAGCTCTCAAATTCTTTATCTGGGTCTTCTTCAATTGTTGCTTCCATAGCCAAAGCATACTCCCGGTGCTCCTTGCAATCTTTTACCTTGCCCTCAAGGAACCCTTGCAAACCCTTATTAATGAGTCAAGGACGAGAACACCTAAGAGGGGGAGGGGGTGAATTAGGCGTCCAATTAAAATTTTTAAGCTTGAATTAAGCTTCTTTGAAATCTAGGACAATAGACTAAACTGATATGGACAATACTTTAAATGATAGAGGTGTTTATACTTAGAACTATTTGAGTTAGAAGTATATACACACGAATTCAGCTCAGTATATGTCACAGTAAAGTCGACTGTTGCACAGACCAGAAAAGTATGAATGAAAGAGTATTTTTTCTTCAACTTAACAATGAAGATATTAAGTGAATACTTTTTAAGTTGAATACTCTTAGCAATGAAAATCTTAAGTGAATCCCTTTTAAGTTGAAAACTTGAGATACTTAATCGTTTTAAGTTCACAAGATTGAATCAATCAGCAGGTCTGAGACACAGTATTGAACACTGTGACACAGACAGATTGCGAGATAAACAATATATAAATAAGGAGAACAAACGTAAAAGTAAATGAACAAACAAGACGATGTTTAAAAAATTGGTTCAGCCTCTACTCCGAGGCCTACGTCCAACCGTTATTTTATTGCTTGTTTAGAAATTTACTCAAACAACTAAACCCCTTACAATGAAAATAACTCGCCAACCTACTCCGGTTGCATTTGCTTGAAGCTACTCCGCTTCAAGACTTTCACTTGCTCAAAGCTACTCCGCTTCAAGACTTAAGTTCTATCTCACTTTGGTTTCTGAGTCTTTGAATCTCAATCGTTCACTTAATGAACATGGAGATCACAATTAAGACCTAAACACGAGAATCATGGAACAAGCTCATATGCCACAGTGCAGCGAACTGATACATGGAGATTTACAGCCCTTTTGAAAAACGTTTGAAGACTTTTAAAATAGAAAACAATTTTGCAGATAAGTTGAAGAACAAGAGCTGATGTTTTGCAAAGTGTTTTAACAATTAATGCTCATAAAAGTCTTGAGAAATAAATGAAGCAAAGGCACCCTATTTATAGTGGATTTAATCATCTAAGTAGTACAACTTAGGTTAATTAATCCAATATTAAATAGATAGCCTTTGAGTGATGGTAAGTGTTAGGCTATAGGCTTGGAGCACAAGTCATTGATCAAAATCAGAAAACTCTTCCCAAAACACTCAACATGTGACACTTTACCAAAATGGCAAAAACCTTTTCTAGCTTTAAAAGTTTGACAAGTTCAACTTACCATTTTTGTAAAAGGTAATTGCACAAATCTAGAGGTTTAATCAATGTGAATTTGTGACTTAAAGTTTCAGAAAACTAAACCCCAAACACTCAACATGTGACAACTTACCACAAATGGAAGAGTGCTTTAGTACTTGACTAAATCAACTTTCCATTTATGTAAAAGTAGATGCACAACTTTAAAAGAGTCAACATGTGAGATTTGAAAATTGATTTTTCAGATTTGTTTTCAAACTAGGATCATTCAAATGTAAAATCTTTGAGAATATGAAATTTGTAAAGATTTTGACACTTAAATTTTTTTCGAATAAAAGTTCCTCCATACGGTAGTATCAGAAACCACATGCGATTGGTAATCTGTTGCATGGTTTTGCAGCCACTTGACGTAAATGAGAATGTTACACTTACTCTTACATTTTTCGACTAATGCTATGATCATATCATTGTCTTGACTTCTTGTTGACTTCATCTTGATCATGTTAAGCCGTCTTTGAGAATCCATTTGATTGCTTCAATCATTAAGCATTTGTAATCGTTTACAAC
This sequence comes from Silene latifolia, assembly GCF_048544455.1. Taxonomy (NCBI): domain Eukaryota; kingdom Viridiplantae; phylum Streptophyta; class Magnoliopsida; order Caryophyllales; family Caryophyllaceae; genus Silene; species Silene latifolia. The sequence goes on along the minus strand of NC_133530.1, from coordinate 21,630,069 downwards.
ATTTGACTAAGGCTAAGGGATTTCTTGTCATAACTTCATTTTAATCATTCTTGAACCATCTTTGGAAATTCATTGAGTGCTTCAAATGCTAAACAATATAACTAAGAAGCAAACAATTAAATAACAATGAAACTTGGCATCATCAACCAAGTGTGTTCTAACACTTATCTTCATCAAATTTCTTCATATCAACCCATTCCTCTACCACATCTATCATATAACAAAACTTTTCTTCCGAAGGCTCTTTCATAGCCTTGTTCAAGGAGAATTCAACCTTATCTTCACCCACTTGTAGAGAAAGCCTCCCATTCTTCACATCAATCATGGCACCCCGCGTAGCAAGGCAAGGGCGCCCCAATATGATGGGAATATTTGAGTCCTCGGGTATGTCCATTACATAGAAATCACATGGGAATGCAAGTTTCCCCACCTTGAGCGGGACATCCTCCACAAGACCAATTGGGTATCTTACCGACCTATCCGCAAGTTGGAGAGAAACTCTTGTTGGTGAAAGCTCATAACCCTTCAATTTCTTGAAAATTTTGAGGGGCATAAGACTAATGCTTGCCCCCAAATCACACAAGGTTCTCTCAATATGCACGGTCCCAATCTTACAAGGTATGGAAAAACTCCCCGGGTCTTCAAGCTTTTGAGGAGCCTCATTCATAAGAATTGCACTACACTCCTTGGATAAGTTCACCGTAGTTGTCGGGCTCAAGGAGTTTTTGTTTGAGATTAGCTCCTTCAAGAACTTTCCATAGCTTGGAATCTCCTTTACGGCATCAATGAATGGCATGGTAATGTTGATACCCTTCATCATGTCCATGAACTTTTCATACTTCTGTTCAAGTTTAGCTCTTGCCAACCTTTGTGGAAAAGGAATTGGTGGCACATAAGTTCTTACAACTTGTTGTTTAGGCTCTTCAACCACCCTTGTTGGTTCATCAATCACTCTTGGAGTTTCCACAACAACTTCCACAAGTTCATCTTATCCCTCCTTTTCTTCAATTACCTTAGGAGGTTCATCCACAACTTGAGGGTCGACTACTTCACCCGGTCTACTACTCTTCCTCTTCTTGACAAATGCTCGGTCTTCCAAATCTCGACCACTCCTCAAATTGATAGCATTCATGGTTTTCGGATTTTCCTCGGTTTTACCCGGGAATTTCCCTTGGGAGGCTTGTAGTTGGCTCATTTGGGTAGACAATTGGGAGATTTGGTTGTCCGTCATCCGTTGAGAAGCTTGCATTTGGGTCCTAAGTTGGTTGATGGATGAGGTTGTCTCGTCATGTTTTTGAGTGGAATGGTTGATGAATTGTGTTTGAGTATTGACAAGTTGGTTTTGGGAAGTCATCAATTGTTCCATCATGAGTTCCAAGCTTGACTTTAGTTGGGTGTTTTGTTGGAAAGGTTGGGTGTTTTGTTGGAAAGGCGGGTTGTTGGGTGGGTTGAGTGGTTGAAATTGTTGTCTTGGTTGGAAGGTTCTTCCTTGGAAACCCGGTGGACCTTGATTGAATGTTGTGTTTTGTTTTTGAGCTTGAAAGTTTGGTTGTTGTGATTTTTGTTGGAAGGTTGGGTTTTGGACATTTTGAGAGCCATAAGAGAAGTTTGGGTGGGCTCTCATTCCGGGGTGATATTGGTTATTGTTAAATGCTTGCTTGGCCGGACTAGACTCCCATATCCCATTCACTTGCTCCATACAATTGCCATCTCCAACCACCAAAGGACACTCATTGGGTGGGTGTCCTTGGTCTCCGCAAAGCTCACAACTATAGACTTGGTTCCTCATAGAAGAATTGCTAGATGTTTTGCTTGAACTCATCAAGGCAACTTGTTGCTTAAGCACTTCTATCATCTCTTTTACCTCAACATTGTTGACCGATTTGACCGTTGACTTCCCTTTCCTCTTGTGCCTATCATTGTTCCAATGAAAGGTACGAGAAGCCATTTCTTCAATAAGCTCTTTCGCCGTCTTGTGATCTATCTTATCCAATGCTCCCTTCCCCGAGCCGGAATCAAGGTTCATCTTTATTTCATTGTTTAGCCCTTCATAGAAATTGTTGATGAGCTCATCATCCCCAATACCGTGGTGAGGACATAGCCTTTGGAGGCCCTTGTACCTCTCTCATGCTTCATAAAGGGTCTCATCTTCTTGTTGGGTAAAGCCTTGAAGCTCACTCTTGATTCTTGCGGTTCGTTGGGGTAGGAAATACTTGTTTAGGAAAGCCTTAGAGACATCGTCCCAAGTCCGAAGAGAGTCGGGTTCACAACTTTTAAGCCATTCCTTGGCACTTCCCCTCAAGGAGTAAGGGAAAAGCCTAAGGCGTACGGCGTCCTCCGTCACTCCGTTAGCCTTGAACATGTCACAAATATCAAAGAACTCGTTGAGATGCTCGTTGGGGTTTTCGGTGGCTCCCCCTCCGAATTGGTTCCCTTGGACAAGTTGTAGCAAGGTGGATTTCACATCAAAATTGTTGGCTTGAATAGGTGGCTTGACAATACTCGGATTCACCACCTTTTTCGGAGCCAAGTTATCTCGCATAGGAACCGCGGCCATTGTTACTTCCGCTTCTGGAGTTGCAAAGGGATTCTCGAAAGTTTCAAAAGCACTTGGTTCTTCTCGAAGGTCCTCAATTACTAAATTTTCTTGAGGAATTGGTGTTTCTATAAGCCCTCTTCTACGGAGTGAATTTAGTCTTCTTGCGGTAGCTTCGATCTCGTGGTCAATCGGACGAATTGGTTGACCTCTTCGAGCTCTCCTAACCATGCAAAAAGTCCTACACACTTAAGAGAAGGATTAGTAACACAAAAGACTTAGTCTAAACAAGAACGAAAACAATTAATATCTAGCCGAACTCCCCGGCAACGGCGCCAAAAACTTGATGGTGTCAAGCTATACCTCGCAAGTGCACGATTTTATCGTTGTACTCTATTAAGGGTCGATCCCACAAGGAGTTGAAAAGATTACCAATTGTTCTAATCCTATCGTTTAGCTAAGTCGGCAATAAGGGATGAAATGGTTATACTAGGACTACCAAAGACAAACTGAAATCCAAACTAAATAAGAAATAGGTAAATGAGCAAGAGAAAATGAAAAGTTGTAAATCAAATAGTTAAAAGCCTAAGACTCGGTTCTTCCCAAAACAATTCGTAACTCCACGCAAATAAATCTCTAGGCTAATCATAAGGGTAGCTAGGTGAGGAGGTGACGGCTCTAATTCGCCTAAGACCCCCCTCTCGGGTTCGAAATAGGACACTAGCACTACCCACCAACCCCCCTCTCGGGTTCGAAGGTCGGAATTCCTAACTCAACACCCGACTACCCCAAAAACATGCATTTTCCCAAGGTAGTCCAATATTTGCTAAGGTCATTAAGCCCCATCAATTTCCGGGTCATCCCACTCCTCCTCTCGGAGGTCGATTTCAAACGCTAATTTAGAGGTGCCCTACCCCGGTTCTCCCTTTCGGTCTCAACCAAGGTTAACAATAGGGTCGAATCCCGGGTATCCAAATTACAACCTAACCAACTCTCGTTGGTGGACAAGGGTCGCAAATCAACACTACCCAAAAATCAATCCATAATCCCAAATCAATCCTCCAAACTACCCTCACCAATTTCCCCAAATAATTAGCCTTTATGAGATTCAAGTAGTGAAATTACTCATGTTGGGTCAAACCGAGCCCTATTGGGAGACTACTCACTAATCATGGTCCTAATTGCAAGATAAACAATAAAGATGGAAACTTTGGTCATAAACATGGTGGGAAGATGAATTTTACTACTAAACATGCAACAATCCAACAATAGTTGTAAAGAAAGATGATTTAATCTAATAACAAGGTTGGTTAAACTAAAAGACACAATCTTTAACCCAATCAACTCAAAGATTAAGTCTTTGAGGACAACTAGCAAAAGATGAACAAAGGAAAGAGAATCAAAGAAAAGATGAACAATGAAAATATGAACAATGGTGAAAACAACAACAATCAAACAACAAGGATGCAAATTTAACATAAACAATCAAACAAACTTAAGGGAAAAACAAAATGTAAACAAATGAAAACAGGGAGAGAATTAATACCAACTCAATAGAAAAAGAGGAATTTGGATAGAAATAATAAAGAAGGAGAACCTTCAATCTTCTTACAAACCCAAATTCAATTACTAATTAATTGAAGAACTTCTCTAATTAAGGAAAGATTAACAATAAGATTAGCAAAGTTTGAAACTTGAAAAGGGAAATAAATTGGATCTAGGGTTGTGTGTACAAAGGGGTTTTAGGAGGGGGTATTTATAGGCTTGTACAAGATTAAGAAGAAAAGAGGAGGAAAAGAGAGAAAAAGCCCAAAATCGGCTACTGCTTTGCGTTTTGCCGGGGTGGACCATTGCCAGGCGCTCCTACCGGCAAAACCGTGCAATCAAATAAAATATCGCAATCGTGTTCTGCATTGCCGTCCGGCACGGCCCGTGAGAACACTACCTTCGATCTTCTTCTTCTTCTTTGGAGTGTGTTATACGGTTGACCGGCTGTCCGGTGCTCTACGGCAAGCGAGGTCAAGCTTCTTTTTTCTCTAAATCTTCAATTAATTCGTCTTCTTTGTGTTCTCGGTGGGTTGGCATAACACAAAGACTCAAAGATTTCTTCAATTTCTTTGGCAATTCTCTGGGGGTGTGTTCTGCCGGTGGCCAGACCGGCTGCCGGTCTGCCGGCAGAACACTGCCTTCAGCATTTCTTCACCTCTTCTTCATGTAAAGGCAATGGGATGCCTTCCTTGGCCCAATTCCTCTATACTCGGATTGGTTCCTGCAAAAGGATACACAAGATAACAAGTACGGGGATTGGGCACAAAATGCAAGGAAAAGCAACCGAAACCGACTCGATACGAGTCGGTTTGCATAAAAGAAAGAGGGGAATTAGAACTAAATTAATCGTATATCAGTCAATTTCCCAGCCGAAGAGAGAAGAATGTTATTCCAGGAGGATAACCTTCGCTTAGTCTTGTCAACAAGGAATTTAAATAAATCCCTCTTAGAGGACCCAATACTCGTTGGTAAGGCAAGATAGTTGCCAAGATTATGCTTGGGCGCAAATTTAAAATCAGTTAAGCACTTCTTAACCGTCATAAGTGAGCAGTTTGGACTGAAAAGTAAAGAGCACTTATCTTTATTAAGGCATTGCCCAGATGCAGCACACTATTCATCGATAATGTTCATGAGAAAGTCAAAACCCCCATAGTCACCACGAATAAAGAAGAGTGAATCATCCGCAAACAATAAATGAGAAATTTCCGGCCCGTTCTTGCATATTTTGATCCCCTTAAGGATGTTGCCATCCTGGGCGTAAAGAATCATTTGAGATAAGACTTCCGTGCAAAGCGTGAAAATATAAGGGGATAAAGGATCACCTTGCCTAATCCCACAACAAGGTTCAACTTTATCCATAAGTGCACCATTTATCAGAATTTCGTAAGAAACGGATTCAATAATACTCATAATAAGTTGAACCATAGAGCCTGGCAAGTTTAAGTAAGAGAGCACGCCTCTTATGATGTTCCAGTTCAATCTATCATAAGCTTTACACATATCAGCCTTTAAAGCCATCATTCCCTTCTTACCATAACTCCTATGATTTATAACATGAAGAATTTCTTGGGCAATGACAATATTATCTGCAATACTTCTATTAGGGACAAAAGCGCTTTGAAACGGACTAACAAGATCATCCATAACCCCTTTTAATCTATTAGCAATACACTTTGTGACAACTTTCATAATAACATTGCAGAGGCTAATCGGCCGAAAATCCCCAACTCTCTCCGGGCAATCATTTTTCGGAATAAGAACAATAAAGGTTTTATTGAAATCCTTAAGCAAGTTCCTGAATTTAGAATATTAAGAGCTCCTTTAATAACATCATTCTTAACTATAGACCAATACCTTTGGTAAAAAGCCGCCGGAATACCGTCAGGACCCAGAGATTTTAATGGTCCCAATTGGAAAACAGCCTTACGAACTTCATTTTTCGAATATACACGGCCCAACTTAGCTGTCTTCTCTATTCCCACTTTACGCTTAAGATTATCAAATAAGTAGCCGTACTTATATAAGTAATCTTCAAAACACTCAGGCTCAGAATCAGAATTAAAGATATTGGAAAAGTGTTTATGAAACAAACCACCAATCTCCTTCATATCAAAAGTCCATTCATTAGACTCCTTCTTAATACTCAAGATAAGATTAGCACAAGATCGCCCTTTGACCCAATTGAAAAAATACTTAGTATACGTGTCACCCTCACAATTTTATTTCAATTTGGTGCGTTGTCGCCAATAAGTGCCAGCAGCAAGAGAGAATTCCATAAGCTTTTTGTGACATGATTCGTAATTAACAGTATCACCACCATTCTCAATATCCAAAAGATAGGACTCAAGATCCTGATCAAAAGCACTCCACTTTAATCCCCATTCATCTTTTTTGTTACAAGCCCAAACTCTGAAAGCGTTATTTATACGCCGTAATTTTGCCAAAAGAACATGAGAGGCATCACCCTTCTCTTTTCTTTCCCAACATTCTTTAACTAGGCCACTACATTCGGCATGATCAAAACACCAAGACTCAAGCCTATAAACTTTCTTCTAGGTATTAAGAACCATATTTGTATCAAGGATTATAGGCGCGTGATCCGATATTTGAATAGGCAAGTGTTTGATAAAGGAATTTGGGAAAAGAGAAAGCCAATCATTGGAAGCAAGACCCTTATCAAGTCTTTCGTAAATTCGATGTTGACTCTCCCTATTATTGCACCAAGTGAATCTAGGTCCCTTAAAGGGGATATCCATCAGATAGTGTATATTCTTCCAATAAGAGAATAAATTTGCTCCTCTAATCAGTCTATCACTACCACCTAACTTATTAGAAGAGAACTCAACTTGGTTGAAATCACCTATAAGCAAAAATGGTTTGTTAAGGGAATTAAGCTGACAGGTAAAGTTTTCCCATACAGCACCCCTCTTAGTATGATCGGGTTCACCATAAACACAGCACAAATATCACATGCTACCCTTACATTGATTAACCAAGAGAATAATAAGATTGCAACTGATAAAGACACATTCTAATTTACAACTACTTTTCCAGCCAACCCAGAGTCCCCATTTTAAGCCGTCAGCATCACATCCAGCAGACGAAGGAAACCCATCGGTCGGAGAAGAACATCAACTGACTGTACATCACACTTAGTTTCAGAAAGGAAGACGAAATCTAAATTATTATGAAAAGACCTACATATCGCTCTAATTTTAGGAATAGCAGGGGCAAGCGGATCCTTAAGACCCCTACAATTCCAAGCCAAACCTTTCATGGATAAAAATGAGGTTGAGACCACCGCATCCGGGCCACCCAATAACAATGCCAGGCCCCGACTTCACCCTACCAAGCACATCTCATACGGGAACCAAACAATCGTAAACTGACACCAGCACAACCACCATCTCCTAACCGTCCATCCTAACCGAGGAACCCAAAACAAGACCACACGAACACAAAAGAACCACTACACCCAGACTCACCATTCCGAAAAGAAAGAGAAAGGACCCGACGACCACAATGACAACCCGCGCAGGAGCTAAGAACCATCAACACCCACACACACCAAGACTGCCAGGAACAACAAGTCTCGAAGCCTCGAAAAATCACAGACACACTAGCCAGGAGCAGGATCAGGAGATGAAGACCCTCCAACAAGACAACAAGGTGAACCAAGACACCACTGAGACACCCGAAACCCAAAGGATACCTCCCAGGACCACCGCCAATCAAGCAAACCGGTACAAGAAAAAAAGGAAGAGGGAACGATAGGTGGGGGAAATGGGGGGATCACCATATCGGACCCAAAAGGCAGCCACAAAGGAGCGAATCAACTCTGATAGATGAGATAACTCATCGACACAAACAAAGAAGGTCAAAGACAGGACAAACAAACCAGAGGTGGAGGAAATGGGGGGATCACCCCTGGATTGAGACCAAAAAACGGCGACGACAGGACAAGGTACCGGAGAAACGGGACTAAACACACATAAACTTATTAATTAACGTGACAAAAACACCATAATTTGAACCCAAAAAAGGTTCACCTCCTAAAATACTCCTTTTCAATTAAAACTTATCCACCACACCAAAAAAAAATTAAAACTTATCCAAGAACCAGACAAACAACATACGAAGACGAACACACAGCAAAATTCCAACTCCACACATAGCGCAAGCAGTGGCCGACGAAAAATGCACCAGACACAAGATCCAACCCAAGACCCACAAAGAAACGGGTTAAACAACTGTATAATTAGTGGAATGCTTATTGCTTACTTTTCCAAATTCTTTCTGTGGATGCTGAATGCTGAAATGCCAAGAGTAGCGCGAAATTCTTGTCTAAGAGTGTAAGACGGATGTATGTCACATGACGATCACATAGCTTCATAGCTTCTGAACGATAAATTGGTGACTATATATTGGCTTGGCCCAAGTGAAATACCTTGCTTGTGTCTAAAAAACAAAGTAGGGAAAATTCACACGAATAATCTCAAGTTTGCTAAGTCTTCCCAAAAAAATCCCAACTTTGAGTTACATTTCAATACTCCCAAGTTTGAGACCATCTTCCCGAAACGGTCCCAATAATAAGTCGTCAACGTCTCTTTAACTACTTTTTGTTGTTTGATTAAAAACTTTTTTGAGATATGAATACAAATTGTTAAAGTAGCTATTGGCTGGGCAATGCAAATTTTGTTTACGGTTTCCAGTTTTTACTTTTTCAAATGATGTTATTGTATTTAAATTTTACTAGTTTTAAACCCGTACAAAATTGCACGGGTATGTATTTGGGTCAGTATTAATGTTTTTGGATATATATTTGTTTTTGCATTTTTATTGTACTTATCTAGTTGGTCTAAAGCTACGATCTACATAATTTATGTTTAAATTTGTTACAAACACGTGTTCACATACACTGGTTTATAAGTAAATAACGTAATCTACTCTTGTAAATAAAAATTGCATACATAAAAAACTTTACATCCGGATAAAAGAAATATAATCTAATATAATCAACTTTAACATATGCTAGTTATTCTAAAAATTGAAAAATTTCATGATACACTACATTAGTAGTCGTAGTAGAAGACGCATATCTGAATCACAAATTAGAATTTTCAAGCCTTCTTTTCGGGTGACCCTGAAAAGTGCGACATAAAGCTGGCCATGACTAAACACTGGTCTTGGAAGATAGATGTTGACCTGAGATAAAGACTGCCCTTGACTCTTGTTTATCGTCATTGCAAAATAAACAAACGATGGGGAATTGTCTTCTCTTTGAAACGACGAAATCTCACGGTATCCGATGGAGTAAGTGTTAGTCGAGCAATATGCACTCTATCACCTTTATGACTACCGAGTTAAGACAAGTACATATTATCACGCGTGCCCCCAGATCAGTCACAATTAGTCTCGTGCCGTTACACAACCCACGTGATTGATCAATGTTTCGCAGAAGCATCACCATAGCACCGACCTTCAACTTCATCAATTGGTGATTTGGGAGTCCGGCACATTTAATACTGTTGAGGAATTCAGTACAGTGAATGTCACCGTCACATGTACCTCTGTCATCATTACACACCTCATTGGAGCTTAAATAAATCCTTTCATCCTTTTTAATAAGCGAAAAAACATATTCATTTACTGATTCAACAATCTCGTGAGTATCTATGTTGACGCCAGCTGGAAGAACTCGTGTCTTGCGGGTTTTGGATGGATTGTTCTTGGGACTGAAGGGGAAATCAGATATGAGGGGTATGTTCGTGGCCGGGCCGAATCGCCACTTCAAGCGGAAGCACTAGGTATAAAGGAGGCCACTAGTTGGAAACGACAGGCTGGAGTTCTATATCTTGAAATTTCCTCTGATTGTCTTCAGCTTTTGACACAATGGATGGGGAAAGAGACCAAGCATCACCACATTAAAGGCATCTTGAACGACATTACTCTTATCTCATCTGCCTTTCATTGCTTTTGTTTTAGTTATGTTCGCAAGGATAGAAACAGCAGAGCTCATGCCTTGGCAAAACAAACTATGAGCTTGCATTAGGAACCTTTCTTTTCAGCTGCCAAAAAAAAAAAAAAAAAAAAAAAAAGTCTCGTGAGTAGGGGCTAGGATTGCCCTTTGTTGGAGATATTCCAGATTCCACAATTGTGCTAACAGATCCGGATAAGTGACATCTACTAATGTCTTAATAGGATACGTCACATCCTGAATTAGTAAGTTGGCTGGTAATTCTAGATCAACTTCTCCATCATTTTCACCGCCTGCTATACCATCTCCAATCTCCAAGAGCCATTCAGACAATTTTCTTGACTCCTCAACATTGTCACTTGAACTACCAACTTGCAATCGCATATTTTTTGGTCAATCTAAGTACCTAACAATAATAATTTAAGTAAGACTCACATAAAACGGTAATATTGATATTTAAAGAAAGAAATATATACCTTGCAGAAAGACCATAAATGCGATGAACACAGGGATACAGCCACAACATCTGCTCTACTTCCTTTTGAAACAACCGATAATGTCTATCTAAGATCACCCCCGAATACCACAACTATCCCACCAAACGGTAGTTCAGCATTTCCCACGTCCAAAACACGCATTACATCTTTTAAACTTTTATCAAGGGCCTCAAAGCAATGCTTATGAGTCATCGGTGCTTCATCCCATATTATGAGTTTAGCACGTATCAAAAGTTCAGCTAAATCACTGCCGGGCTTAATTCGGGAGCATATGGAATCCTCCGTTACATTAATGGAAATTCCAAACCTGGAATGAGCTGTTACACCACCTGGTATCAAAGTTGCTGCAATTCCACTCGACGCAACATCCACAACAATATCGCCCTTACTCCTGAAACAGGCACACAAAGCTCTCCAAAGAAAAGTTTTCCCAATTCCACCATATCCATAAACGAAGAACATCCCTCCTTTGTTATTTAAAGCAGCTTCCATAACTTCATTAAACACCAACCTTTGCTCTTCAGTCATTGAAGATAACTGAATCTCATGTTCTTCACTCAAGGACTGTCTATCGTACGACAACGCATCCATGACTAAACGATTTCGATGATGTGTCGTTGCAGACATGTCTGGGAACGACATTCCTCAAATCGACGAAGTGAACTACCATTTATATGACGAGAATTTTCAAAATCAATAAGTGCATAATTTTGCAACTCTGCATCGGTAAGCTGTAAATCTCTGATTAAAAAAGTTGCAATATTATCTATGTGATTTTATATACTACAACAATAAATTCATAGAATAGATGAAGGTAAGAATGCGAAATATGAAGAATTGTTTTAAAGTTGTTCTAATTAAAATAGCGGTAAATGTTTACTATTAAATAAAGACACACCTTAATTGTTAAGAACAGTGCGTTGCCTATGAAGGATGTCGTCCGATAGCAGTTGCCAAGTTTCGTCCCAGACTCTGCTCGGCATAGACAAAGTGCCACAAAATAATAATATCGCGTACAAATTTCTCAAGTAGAAGCCAGGCCCCCAATCAGCTGCTTCGTTGATAGCTGCAATATACTCTCGATCATCACCAATTAAACCCAATGCATAACATGCTTCTCTAAATGTCGGATGAACAAAATCATTCACACTCCTAATATCCTCAAAACATTTTGGTCCCTTAACGTGATTCAACAATACTCTCATGAAATACAACTCACCACATTGCGGGGGAACGTGAACCAACCTACCAATTGTAAATCCTTTTTTCCTAAGGCTCCATTGACGAACTTTCTTTTTCCAAACAAATTTGGTTGGAAATTCACAGTACAATAATTCTTTAGCAACCTGCATCTCTTCTACTGTCGAATTATTACAGCCCATCCAATTAAGAAATTGTGACACTCCGTGCGAAGTATTTTCTACGACCTCATCAACCCAATCATCATCGTGGAAGACAATAGGTTGCTCGTCTGGAAGATGGTATTGTAGCCTTTCAACAGCAGGAGTTCTATAGTGGATATCAAACCCAAAAATTCTCCAAGCGGCTTCACATGCACAGATATATCGACAATCGTAAAACCTCTTAATCTCATCAAATCGACCAGGGTCCTCCTCATTACGTCGTGTGTAAGACGACTGCTTGGTAACTCGATCAGAGCCCTTGTTAATGTACTTAAATAGGTACTTTATGGATCTAGATTGATTACACCATTCGACATTGATATGAGCCCGATATTTCAACAATAACTGAGAGTTATATAGAATGACAAAATCATTTCCCAGGGGCACATCATCTTTAATCACCGTAACTCCTTTCTTGCTTCTCTTGTGTATAGGGTACCCATCACCGTCAACCGTTGTTCTCTTGGTGCACGGCTTTGGGTAATATTTTGAGCACTTGTCTCCGACCATACACGGTGATGAGGGATTTGCATTACCACACGGTCCATGAAGCATATACTCGCAAACAACACTATATAAGACGGGATCTGTAGTCGGATCAGGAATCTCCGCGGAAATGATTTTGTCGACATCTGCGGCTGTAGGGAATTTGTCCTCCCGATGTATGAACAATACTATATGGGCATGAGGAAGTCCACGTTTTTGAAATTCAATAGTATAGACGACTGCAAAAAAACGTACATAAATGTCATTAGATTTTTGTACAGTAATGTTATGTCATAAACGATATATTAAGTTAAAAGATTAGCAATTGGTAGTACCTCCTCGTGCTCTTCCAAAATATGTCGATCCTTTAAGTCCCTAATGAACTCATCGAGCTTCATTTTAAAGACGCGACAGACAATATCTGGATGGTCCTCGGGTCGCAAGCCTCTTTTAGAAACAAATCGTACTATTTCCGGCCACTTTGGATTACAGGTGAAAGTGATGAATAAATCTGGATAACCAAACCACTTACAAATAGTCATGGTATCAAGGAAATTTGTTTTTTTCCACTTGTCACCTCCGGGGAAAGAAGAAGGCACGATAAACCGAGTACCCGCCGAAGATGGCTCGGCATCTCCTTTTCCAACAGCATTTGAGAGGTTCTTATAATTATCAACTCGAAGTCGACTTGGTTAAAACGAATGAAATTGAGCCTATGCGATTCGACCAGCATAAAACAATCAACTAAAAATTGGTGGAGTGCCTTACCAGATAATAAGATAGTTGGAAATTCAACATCTGATGGTCTCTCTATAAGATGATAAGCAAACCACTCCCTACACGTTGTTTCTTCACGTGGTTGGTCACTCGCGCTAACACCAATAGAAGAAGCACTATGTAGGATACCTGGTCTATACCCATCTTCTCCGGATGGAATTAACAAAGGATATTGTAAGAGGGTGTATAAAGGGTGCAACTCAGATATACGCTGTAAACCACCGCACGACCTTCTGACAATAATATCTCGCTTCTCCATATGTGGACCAATATCTCCCTCAATTAAAGCCGCTACCTCTGAAACTGTTGGAAGATTGTAAGTTCTTCCATCACTTGATCTCCTTGAAATAAGTTTGATACTTCACTGTCTGTATTTACAGTCAGTCTATCCCTAACCTTCCTAAATGTCTTTGCAATTGTATTGTGAGAGTCAATCATATTTTCCAACAATCGTATTAACTCGTCATTGAACCTTGATGGATCCCCTGGATTATAATTAAAAATAAAATTATTGCCTACGCAAAAAAAATTATACAAAAAAAACTTTATTACGGAAACAAAATTTATTTACCTAATGACATTTTTTCGATTGTGAACTTCCTCTTCCGTGTCACATATGTAAAGTTGACAGAACTTTGGCCTTGCATCTCCGGTCGGTACCAAAGTCCCTATCCGATGACAATTTTGACCTCCCATCCTAAAGGTGTACGGTCCTCTACCTTGATTGATGGAATGATCGATTTTACCGCTCATAGAAGTGAACGAGAACATCGAGTTATAAGCTCTAATGTTTTCTCTATAATGTTTGCTAAATCGATGTTGACCGGTCAACGACTTTATAAATTCAGGCGGCTGCTGTAGAAATGGGAGTTCAACTTTTCCATTAGAACAACAAAGTGAGAACTTAGGACGTCTTGTACCACGTCTTTTATCTTTTCTCTCCCCAAACCATATCAACGCGTGACATTTATCACACTCATATTCTGCATCACCACAGTCCCAATATCCTTCCCATGCTAAACAGTTTTCAAAACAAAATTCATAAATTGAGACATAAAAATTAGACTACAATAACCAAAGCATGTTGCAATTCAAATTAAAAAAATAAAAGGTCATGAATGAACTAACCATCATTATTTAACGGCACAGAAGTATTTTGCTGAGTTCTCGAAGATTCTCCATGTGAATAGGACGCATTAAAAACACAGCTACCGGGTGATTTTTCAATTCGGTTTACAGACGGATTCACTTCAGTGAAAGCTTCACCATATTCAGCACATAGATCTCTCACTAAGCGCTCAACAACATCGGTCGGACTACATATAAGTTCTACACAATATTTTTAATATAAATTAAGACTTTCACGAACGTTAATACATGTTAAAGGTAAAAAATTAAATATAGATATATACTTGTCACGTTGGAGGTTGCCGGTGTAAAATTGACCGTATTTTGAGAAACGTCGTGATGAACATTACCAGCAGGTTTCTTAGAGAATCGCGACTGTCTTTTTTCTCTTGTCGTTCTCGCCTGTAACTGATTAGGCGTTAGAATAAGAGTGTTGGAATATGATAGAGTAGGATCATTAGAAACATTACTTGGCGGGGTTGTTATCGCTATCTGTTCACTTGCGGTTCTTCTGCTGCTTCGATGACATGGGGTATGAGAAACTGAAATTTTCACAATTGGTAATGAGTTATTATAATTTTTTAAAAAGAACAAATGAAACAGGATTAAAATAAAAATTGAAAATATGTATTAAAATATTAACAATTAAAAATAAAGAAATACCGTTCGTAATGTCAGATAGCGGTACTCGAGGATTTGACATTGATTGTGGCGTATTGTCCGTAATCATCAAGTTTCTTTGTGATATCTGAACACCTATATTGGTCAAGCATAATGACAAAGACGAATTATGTCAAACATTATATTTTAATGTACATTTTCAAACCGTAAACAACGTGGACTGTATGTAAACACATCTTGAACAAAATTAAAAGCCCAACCGATATCACATATGGGCTGACAACGACCAAATTTGGGCTCAACATTTCTTTCATTCACGTCCAACCCACCTAACTAGAAAACCCTAATACTAACCCTATTATATATACCCATCCCCACCCATGAAACCCTAAATTTTCCGTCTTCCCTTCCCATTACATACCTTCGTCTTTCTCTCCTTCCCCCTCTCTACTTCACTCTCTGATTAAAAAACATAGTTTTCTCATTAAATATTACATACTACCATCTCCTCCTTCGTGCTCCCTAATTCAGATTACCAACCCTTCATCCTCCCGCCTCTTCTTATCGCATTCAGACGGTCATCCATGAAGATGGTGAAGGTCCAATTCTGGTTCTTAGGAGCGTTTATTGAAGATCTTATATTAATGATATGTTCAATTTTCCTCTCTTCTTTTATGTTATTTATGCCGCATAATTAATTGATTTCAAAGTATATTCGAGTTTTAAAAAATGATTGTTTATAGTGTTACATCTATCAATGCATTACATATTTGAGTTAATGCTAATTACAAAATCGACATAGAAACAATTATTTAAGATCAATTTCACTGCTTCCGTATTTTCAATGAGTTTTAATTTGATCTATGAGTTTATTAGATTTACACACGCAATTAACAATTTAAAATCATTTTTTTATATTATTTATTGCATTTTTTTCGTAATTTAGTAGATCTGTTGATTACGGATCTAAAATAATACAAAATGATCTGTGCGTTTTGTTTTTGTTAATTTTTATTGCGCATATTGAAGATGTTCTATACATGACGTTTATGTTAAATATTAATTGCGTTAATATGAAAAAATGATGATTTAGAATTTTTTTTAAAAAAAAATACCATTAGCCTTCGTATAAGGTCAAACTCTAGATCTGTGTTTTGTTGCTTCTTTTTTAGATGTAAAATATTATTACTGACTATTGGATCTGTGGTAGTTATATTTTTTTTCGAGTACTCACATCTATGATTGGCAACCAAAATAATGTACATGCATGTATAGTTTAGATATTTTAAAAACCCAGTCATTCAACTATGTTGCGTTTTGGGTGATTTTACAAATAAAAACACTTGATTCATTTATTAAAATTCCATACTGTCACAATTTTTAGACGTCTTTTGGTGTTTCTAATGAATACCATAAAGTTGTACAGGTGTGTGCATTCATTCATGTCTTGTTTTCAATGAATATATTAATGATTCAATTTTTCCTAATTTTCAATATTACTTTGACCATTTTTATTGAAAGTCTTGTTTAATTAAATGGACAAAATAATTAAAGTCACCTAACCTAACACAAAATGTTTTACCTGGCCCAACCCAATCCATTTTGACCTAACCCATTATAAATTGTGTTTACCTTGACCCAACCAAACCCGAACTTGACGTAGCCCAACCCAACATACATAGCCCAGCCAAACCCAACATACATAGCCCAACCCAACCCAACAACAGTCCTTACCCAACCCGACACAACATGGCTTTACCCGACCC
The DNA here is from genome assembly GCF_048544455.1 of Silene latifolia. Taxonomy (NCBI): domain Eukaryota; kingdom Viridiplantae; phylum Streptophyta; class Magnoliopsida; order Caryophyllales; family Caryophyllaceae; genus Silene; species Silene latifolia. Next base: position 21,613,330 of record NC_133530.1, on the reverse strand, counting down.
AACTCAACATGGGTTAACCCGACCCAACCCAACATGGGTTAACCCGACCCAACCCAACCAAACTGGTTGACCTAACCTAACCAAACTCAAAGCAACTGGTTGACCTAACCTAACCCAATCCAAAGCAACTGGTTGACCTAACCCAACCCAATCCAAAGCAACTGGTTAACCTAACCTAACCCTACGTGTTGACATAACCTGACCCAACCCAACTGGGGTTGACCTAACCTGACCTTTTTAACAATGTTGACCCAACCCAACCCAAACCAACCTGTTGCCACCTGACCTAACCCAACTGTCGTCTTTCATACTCCGGTTTCAATTAAGGCAATTATAAATTATCAATCAATTTGTTACATTTCTGAACTCATTTTTCTTGCACAATTGTCAGTTGCATTCTAATATATACAAATAATACTAATTGTTCTACACTTGTTTGCAGATCATTTATCGACATGTGAAAAGTTAAGTACATTTCCTGATTTTGTTCTTGTAATATACCCTTCAATTTTATATTACCCTTTCTGGGAAGATAATTTACTAACATTTGTTATGTTGCTTGTTGTAGACACATACTTGAGGTTTCAAAAATCTAAGTTAAGTGATATTTAATCATTGTTTGTTTATAAAACTTTCCTTTTTAAGTTATACTCATGAAATTAATACTAATGAAAATGTTTTATTAAATTGCAGGATATGGGATCAGTTGTTTTTTCTATGGAAGCATGCATATTGTTCATGAAAGATAGATGAAGTTAAGTGATCAATAACACATTGTAGCAAATTTTTTAATTTATAGAAAAAATTAAAGAAACATACTGTTTTCCGTGTTCATTCCTTGCTGCCTTCCCCTTTTTTTTTACTTCTTCTTGAATTCCCCTTTTCCATGTTTAACCCAACAATGTTTTTATGCTTCTCAAGATGATACAAAATATGTGCAAAATCTGACAGTTTCTAGTTGCTTATCTATTTAATTGAACTTTAAAAACCGGTAAACTAAATATGTGTTTGATTGATTTGTATTCTATAAATGCATTTTCTCGCCATTGTTTGAGAAATTATTTGCTTCCATTTCTCATCTGTATGCATAACTACTTAGTTCAGTTTACTCCATAATTGTCCACTAACTTATAAACTGCACGTAGTGCATCATGGTTTGTTAACCATAACTGTTTAAACCGTCAGTTAAGCTGAAAAAAATTGACATTGTTTTTCCAGACGTTTTTGTTTACACGTTCCCTGACTAAGCTACAATAACATTTTCAAAACTTGTTATAAACTTGTGCAATTCTATACATCTGTTTTTTTAATTCCATGTTTTTCAATATATGTCAATTACTCGTCCAGAATTATTAGTTTACTCATTGGTTGGATAATGAATGTACTCTAATACTGTTGTCTGAAAAAAAAACGTGTTGCTTTGGTAATTACTTCACTTATTAATGACTAATGACATGTATCATAAATTGGAAATGAAAAGTAAAGAATTAAATTTGATAATGTTGATAAAACTACATTAATTCTTCGTGAAATTGAAATACAATAGTAGAAACGTAGAACATAAATAAGGTTTATTTAATGATGTTGCTAGCTTATCCAATATGATGCATCTTTGTCATCTACTTGCTTGTTTAATATTGCATCCAATCTATGCTGTCCGTAAAGCTCCATATTTGAAGTGTAGTAGCATCCTTTTGTCCTTCAGCTTCTTGGATTGTCTGCATAATAAACTTGCTACACATCTACCTTAACTATGACTACCTAAATTATTCTATTACAACTTGAAATGACCTTGGTCCAAAACAGTACAGAAAACAACAAAGTCCAAAAACAAAAACACAAATGTCCTTTGAAAACGTGGTCCAGAAATTGCTTAATAGTTGAAATGTTTTTTAGAACGCCATAGGCTGCTTGCCCATCTTAATTTCCTTCAGTTTTGTTGCAGATGATTTGTCGGATGCCTCAGCCATCTCCACGACAGCCTTCTATGGCGTGATCTCTTGAGAATTCAGCACAGGTTGACTCAACTATCACTCTCATTTCCTCCTAACAAAAAAAATGGTTACTGAAAGCTATTAGTATTAAAAAAATTAGTTGCAGTTAAAATTCAATTCACCATCATTGAGTCGGCCGGTTCTCGATGTGTCCCTTGTCGAAGTTGAAATAGCTTGTTCCTAAAAGAGAGGACAATATTTATTAGTAAAACGAAACAAAAAATGTAACGTGTGTATATATTAGTCATTAATTGATGTCATACCTTTCTTGCATTATTCATGGCATCCCACTTAGCAATTGTTCTTGGATCATCACATAAACTGATCACCCCATATGAGTTTGATTTTTGCTCTATGTTAAACAATTGAGTAACCCTTATTTTTGCCACAAATTTCCTATCAAGTAAAGGCCTGAAATATGGGGGAGGGACGACAGTGTAGATCTGAAAGGATATGTAAACATTAATCAATAACATTATAACTTGCTTTTATATTTCTGCAAATTGTATGTAAATGAGTTTAAAGTTGCCTCATCTTCATCAAGGATTGCTTGTGCTGTTTTTCCAAGCAATTCAGCCATTACATCATCCCAAATAATGAATTCAACCAAATCTGGAGCTTCATATGTAACAAAAAACTTAACTTGAAACCTGCAAGATAGTTTTTGTTTAAAATGTATTCAATTTTTTACTTGTTTGAAGAACAATTGAATAAGCTATTAGTAATTATTTAAACCTTGGAATTGGTGATGGCACGCCCACACCCTTCATTGTGCAATTGTTGTTAACTTTTTTCTTGTCACAATACCACAACCCATCTTCCCCTTGCTTCACTTTTGATCTGCATTTTTTGCATGAGTAGTAGTACCAACTATTACCAGATGTATCTAATTCAAGAATCTTTGCCATTGTGACATATGTCCCTCCTTTGGTTAAATTTGTTATCTCTGATAAAGTTTTGATGTTTGCACTTGCAAGGATGGGAGGATGGTGCCCAGCAGTTTCTGGAGCCCCAAAGACGGGCTTATCATCATCTGGAAAACTAGTAAGAAAAATGGCTTAATTAATTTAAGCTAAGCCGAAATGGGAAAGTAAAAAAATATTAAATTCAAAGTGTTTCTAGACTCTATTTGGACTGTTTCATTTTGTGTATTTTTCTGGACTATTTCTGGACGGTTTGCTGGACTGTTTCATGTTCTTGTGCATTTTTCTGGTCAATAACAATGATTGCATTTACTATTGCCCTAAAGACGATCACATCACATAAAATGGATTTAGTTGTCATACCTATTGTTGAACACGTTCACCTCATTCATATCTGGATTAACCAATATCTTTGTTGCACCCCATGTTGATGTGATGCTAACTTCCCCTGCATAGTAGAACATAATGAGTGAATTTTATTCCAACATTTTTGTCTTATACTTTGTATGTAATCAAAGTGCCTGTATTGCTGAATTTGCTTTTTGAAGGACCAGAATTTTATATACCTTCATAAACAGAACGTTTTACGAATAGCATAACCAACGTTGGCTTTGGTTTGTTAATGAAATCTTGGTCGATTTCTGAAACTTGCTCAACATAGTCCCCAAACAATGAGCAGCATAAGTTTTGGTTCCTGAAAAAACAGTTTGTAATGATTATGTTGTGATTGTGTTAAGTTTAATATATCGTTTATAGAATATAGTTCATTACAGTAAACTTACAGATTATTCCTCAAAACAATAGTCCTCCTTCTCTTGCCATGGCTGTCTTTTATTGGATAAACGTGCTCCAACCTTTCAATTACATCTGACCTAGAATTTTTTACTCTTGTTAGTTAACATTTATGGTGCATATATGAAAACAAAATCTAGGTAATTGTTACTTACCAATATAAAGTCTATTCGGCATTGAACCAAAGACCACCTCATTGAAAGTGTAGAATTCATGGGTAGAAAGTGGCATATCTGCATTAGGAATGGGTACCACCCTAGTGCTGTACTCGAACCAAATCTTGCACGGGTGAATTGTTGCCATGTCAAGTCCTACTCGGTTTGATGATATGCTGAGCCTTCTGATTTTGTATGTGCTCCCTTTATTAAGGTGCTCTAAGAAAAGGCAAGTCAGCCTCTGGTTGATTGATGCCTGAATGGTGTCTCCCTACATTCATTCATATTAGTTAATCACTTGTCACAATCGTTGAAAAATTGCCACAGAAAAAATGAGATTTACATTTTCGTCGATTAGGATGAGTTCTACCCCTTTCACGTCATTAGGCTTTGTCTCCGACTTTTTGTACCACAATCTCATAACCCGAACAGTTAGTTGCTCCGTCCTCGTTGTTTCTTTGGTGATGCTCGAAATTGGAATACTCTGGATGTGTGCCATAATGTCAAGGTTTTGTTTATCTTTGCAATGTTGAGTTTTGTGTGAGATACTCTGAATGTTTGCACTTCTATTTATAAGCCAATATAACCTCTTATTAAATCCTAAATTCCCCACTACTGCCATTAGCCCACTACTCCACTCCTTTAAAACTACTGTAACTGTTGCCATGACATATTTAACTGCATATGCCATTATCTCAGAATAAACTGATTATCTGAATTTAATGCAGTTTCGGATTTGAAGTTTGGACCGTCCAAGTGTATTTATCATGACGATATTAACGTTGCCTATCATTCGTACTTGTAGAAGTAGAAATTACTCGGTAGCCTATCATTGTCAACTTCCGAATTCGGAGTGCGAGACTAATAGTAAAGTTGCCAGAATTTTTGCTCCAAGTACATAAATCATCGGTGATGAACGGCTTTCTATACAGATCTGAGAAGATTATTTTTTCTAAAAAAAACATATTTTAAAGTTTTTCGACTTTTAACTTATCGTGTTGTTATTATTAAAAAAATATTTGTTATAACAATTGTGAACTATTTATTAAAAAAATTATTAAAAAATTTTATTAAAATTTTTTTAGTCACTTGTAAATTAAATTAAAATTTATTTATTTGTTTTTTTAGAGTAAAAAATAATTTAAAATTTGTTTTAAATGCTAGTTGAAGACTAAATTAACTCGGTTGCCTATCATTGTCACCTACCATTTTCGGTGTGTGCGGCTAATAGTTAAGTTGCCGAGTTTTATATTCCAGGTAAATACTCCGTCATGATTGATTTTTTGAAAAAAAAAATTTGTACCCTGTAGTTTTAAAAAATTATGTTATGATGTTGTTGCTGCATGGTACAATAATATTACCAAAATACATGTAATTCATTTTTGTAATTCATTTGCGTCTTATGTTCGATCCCGTATATAAGTGTAATTCCTTCCTGAAATTATGTAATTTTATTACTGTGTAATTTTGTTTTAAAAATTATGTAATTCAATTTCATTTACTCGCATTTGTAATTCATTTTGCGTATACGTTATTAATTTTATTTACACGGAATGTATAACATTTTTTCATAATATTAATTCGAAGAATTTTTTCATAATATGATTTCATAGAATTTGTTGTAAGACGGAATTTATCGCATGTTTGAAAAGACGGATATCTGAATAAATAAATACATTGCACACTCATGGGTCCCACCGTAACATGAATTTCCAAAAAAAATACTGCATTAATGACGTGGCGCGCTGAGGAATGAGTATTGTCTTTTGTATTAATATAGATAAGATTTGTATTTTTTTCAGCATCACTAGACAAATAAATTAAATAATTGTTCATATACGTAAATAAGCTTAATTGACCCGACTTCTCAAATTTGGATTGGTCAAAGTGCATGCGGAACATAGTCAAAGTATTTCGCTTCAATTACTCTTTAGTCTTTTGATATCAAACTAGTTTAGACCCTGTGCATTATATTTAAAGTTTAATATATTTATAAAATTATTTATATAATATTGATGCCTTATAATTGTTTACATTTGTCGTCATTATATTTTGCTTGATAAATAAAAGTTAAAACTGAAAATTAGTTAAGAGAACTGAATCATGAGTTGAAATATATTCTAATGAAAATATTTTGCTTGATTGGTCGATGATTTTTCTCGCTCTATATGGGTCTATTTATTATGTCGTAAAAGTGGCACTCGTAAGACTTTATTGAATTTTTTTTACTATGATAGAACGACAATTTCAAAACAAAATCAAAGCTATTCGTAGCGATAATGGAAATGAGTTCACTTGTCTTGAATTTTTTTTTTTTGTGAAAATGGGATAATCTTTCAAACATCAAATGTTGACACGCCTCAACAAAAGGGTCGGGTCGAATGTAAACACTGTCACATTTTAAATGTCGCTCGTGCCCTTCTTTTTCAAGCTAGTCTACCTATTCTTTTTTTTTTTTGGGGGGGGGGGGGGGATGTATCCTAGGCGATGTTTATCTTATTAATCGTACTCTATCTTCTATTCACAATGGCAAACACCTATGAAATTGTATTCAATAAATCGTCACCTATGAATCACATACGCACTTTCGGATTCCTTTGCTACGCCAAAAACATAAATCGTTCTCGAGACAAGTTTTCTCCTCGGGGTCGGAAATGAATGTTCTTGGGTTACCCATTTGGCAAAAAGGGATGGTGTATTTATGATTTGGATATCTGTACATGTTTTTCCTCTCGTGATGTAGTTTTTATCGAACATGAATTTCCATATCAATCATTAAATATACACGACACCCCTCAAAGTCTTTCTTCCTTTCTCGATGATACATTTACACCAATCGAATACATCGTCATATCCACACCCACTCCCACACCCGTGGATATCACTTTGGCCATCTCATCAACTCCACCTGATCAAGGGCCATCACCCGACCACTCGCAGCCCCTACTCCCGGCTCTCCACCTACCTCATCCATAACCGTGGACACCATCACCACCTCAACAAAACTCAACCACGTTCCAACCCCCGCTAATGATCTTTCAACCATGGGAAAGGGCAACGAACAAAGATTCCAAACACCCATCTCAAAGGTTTCGTTCGACCTCCTATTGGCCCCTCGACTCACCTTATCACAGCATCATTATTGTCTTCAGGTACTCGTTATCCCATCTCTCATTTTATTGATTATGCAAATTTTTCTACTAATCATAAAAGTTTTTTAGCAATCGTGACCAAAAATCACGATTCAAATTCATTTACAGAAAACTATCTAGGTACAAAAATGGCGAGATGCAATGAAACGTGAAATTGATGCCCTCGAAAGAAACAACACTTGACACTTGATCTTGTTCCGCCTCATAAAAGGGCAATTGGATCAAAATGGATTTATAAAATCAAATATCATGCCGATGGGTCAATAAAACGCTACAAAGCCCGACTTGTAGTTATAGGCAATCGTCAAGTGAAGGGGTTGATTTTACGGAAACTTTCGCTCCTACTATTAAGATGGTCACAGTCCGTACCCTTCTCACTATTGCCGCAGTAAAGAAGTGGGACATCCACCAAATGGATGTCCACAACTCTTTTCTTCATGGAGACCTCGAAGAAGAAATCTAAAAGAAACTACCACCCGACTTCAATCCTTCAAACGATGGCTATGTTTTCCGCCTTCGAAAGTCTCTCTACGGGCTTCGACAAGCTCCTAGATGTTGGTACGCAAGGCTTGCTTCCGCTCTTGTCCAATATGGTTTTAAACAATTCCATACGGCCATTCTCTTTTCTCTATCACTAAGTCAGATACTGAAGTACACGTCCTTGTCTATGTTGACGACTTTGTTATTTGTGGCAACAATTCAAGCATGATCAAAGGCTTCAAAGATTACCTCAGCAATTGCCTTCACATAAAAGACTTGGGCCCTCTAAAATACTTCCTCGGTTTAGAAATTGCTCGTAATTCGAGCGGGATTTTTATTTCGCAGCACAAATATGCATTACATATACTTACGAAAGCTAACCCGCAGCCGTGCCCATGGACCCGAATCATCAGCTCGCAGAATCCGAGCCCCCCTTCCTCAACGACCCACAACCTTATCGACGCCTCGTGGGCCGCCTTGTTTACCTTACCATAACACGGCGTGAACTGGTATATTTGGTCCATATCCTAGCCCAGTTCATGCGTACATCACGCATTGAACATTGGCAAGCTACTCTCCAAGTGGTACGGTATTTAAAGAATAACCCGGGACAGGGTCTACTCCTTCACTCTACCAGCAGCCTGACCTTACACGTCTATTGTGACTCCGATTGGGCGACTTGTCCGACAAGCCGATGCTCCTTATCAACATAGATCGTCTTTCTCGGTAGCTCTCCTATTTCGTGGAAAACGAAGAAGCAATCAACGGTCTCTAAATCATCGGGCGAGGCCGAATATCAAGTTATGGCATATACGGTATGTGAACTTAAATGGCGCAAAGTCCTACTTAACTCTCCCGGTATTTCGCACAAACAACCCATTGGCCTCTCATGCGATTTTCAATCCGCTCTACACATAGCACACAATCCCGTGTTTCATGAACGAACTAAACATATCGAGGATATTTTGCTTGATAAATAAAAGTTAGAAGATTTTGTTTGTTTATGTCGTTTAATTAGTAGCAGGTGCACTCAAGTAACCGTATTCATCTTCTTCTGATGACTGGGGAGGACTTTCAAAATTAGACTCATCATCATAATCACTATCTATATCATAATCAGCAAGTTCGTCATGAAATTCATTCTCTAATGTCTCTACCTCTCTATGCTTAGTCCTAGCATCTAGAATCTCATCGTCATCAATATCAGTACCATTCTCATCATAGTCAATTTCTAATGGACATACCTTGTGTGTCGCTATGGTTTCATTCACAGCAAAATTACCTACAGCAAGCACATTCTCATAAATTTCATCCATTTGTGCCCGATTTAGCAATTCGGAAAAAGACATAAATTTCATCCATTTGTGCCCGATTTAGCAATTCGGAAAAAGACATATTTCTTTCCATCTCACTCAAACCAAGATCAAATTCTTGCTCAATCATAATCTGTAAATAACGACGGGAATATAAATTAATTTACGTAATCCGCAAGACATGGGGGTTGTTAACATAAGCAATAAGGTAGAATACTGATTTAATTCAGTCTACATCTACATCTTATCTGTGCATCGAAACATCAACACTAAAGGTTGACACACAACCATTTAATTATAGGCATCAACAACAATTCTACCAATAACTTATTACAAATTATTTAAAATCAAGATTAATTATATTAGGCATTTTCTTAACCCTAACATAAAAAGAGATAAATCACAAAGATAAAACAAAATTTAATCACTTACTTAAATCTTGTTCTTGATCTTGATCTTATTTAATAATCAAGGACGAATTTTTGGAGTAAGTTGTATTACTGCTTAATTGAAGGTGCTCTTGGTTGCTTACATGGAGAGAAAAAGGATTTTCTCTTATTTTCCCTCTTTGTAGCTTTGGTGTGAGGTCTATCTTTTGGGTTTTGTTACTACTACCGCCAATTTGTATGTTGATAGGAGTTTTTTTGTGTTTTTTAGTTAACGGCGTTAAGTTTAATCCTTTAACGGTAAAGTTTGATAATTCGGACCCTTAACTGAAAAAAACAGCAAAGTTGAGGTACCAATCTTACCATTAACTAGATAATAAAGTTAAATAAATAGGGTAAATTGATAACCAAAGTTATGAGAGAGAGAAAAGGTTTGCATCAATTTTTTTTTTTTTTTTTTGTGTTTGCAACTTATATTTTTTTTTTTTTAAAAAAAAAATTTGAATGAGGTGAAATATAAGATTTTGTTTGTCAGGTTGAAGACAAAGTTTTTAAGAATAGAAACTATACATATACGAAAAATTAAAGGGTTAAACAAAAAAAATGGAAAAATAAAACAATAGGCGAAAATAGTAACTTACAACATAACAATAAAACGTTCACATCAAAGAAGAAGATCGTGACATTGAATCCTATAAAATACAACAAAATAAAGAGGTTAGACTTAATTTACTAATAGAAATGTTAAAAAACCATAAAAAAAATCAATACCAAGATATACACAAAAAATTTGTAATTTCACTTAAAGAAGTGTGTGTGTGTGTGTATATATATATATATATATATATATATATATATATATATATATATATATATATATATATATATATATATATATATATATATATATATATATATATATAAATGCTATAACATTAATTAAGATTAAGAATTCAAGACTAAGATGAAAGGTTGAAATTAGATTTAATTAGGTTACGAACTTACAATAAATGGGAGAAGAGGAAAAACAAAAGTGGAGTAAATGGATAATAAAACATCTTGAATGTGTTATTATTATTATTATTATTATTATTATTATTATTATTATTATTATTATTATTATTATTATAAAGGGATGCGCGCAACTTTCATTAAGAAAAAAGAATAAAAGTTTTTTATTATTATTATTATTATTATTATTATTATTATTATTATTATTATTATTATTATTATTATTATTATTATTATTATTATTATTATTATTATTATTATTATTATTAGAATTTAATTAGACATGAAATATTATAGCATATTATGAAGTTTTTGAGAGTTGCAACATGACAATTAAATACTAATCAAGCTAGTCTTTTAGTTTATTTTATAGATGATTTAGCTAGTCATTTAACTATATTGTATAGATAGAAATATATTTCAACGCGGACATCGGCAATCCAAAGGCATTTTGGCAAAAAAAATTGGGGAAGATGATATTTTGAAAATTGTATATCTAGTTGATTCATATGTGGGTGGAGTAAAAGACAGGGATTACTAATCCGATTTTGGTTTTTTTTTAAAGAAGGAAGAAAGAGTGGATTAAAAAATAATTTATTATTAGGTGGCTTTTAATCGATGTCTACATGACATTTGTAATCCTAGGTGGCTTTTAGTCGATGTTTATGTGACATTTAATAGGTGTTTCAAGTAGTCTTTTAATAAAATTTTATACATTATAGTGACACGCGAATTAAGATGTGGCATTGCAAATATATACGTAGCTTTTCCTTAACCTACGTGGCATTGTCTGCGTGGCCTTTTAGGACTAGCTTTTTAATAAGATTTTATAGATGTTGACAATTTTTGTAGTTTGGGTTGGATTATGTTTGGATTACGCTGATATGCAATCTTATGTAGTACTAGTAAGCCTGCATTTTTGAAGGGATTAATGCTCGTCTTAACTTGAATTGATTTGAATTTACGTGGTATAATTTTTTTTACCTGTTTCAATTGAGCATCGCGCGACAAAGCTACAAGAATATAACAACAGCCATCAGGTAAAGTTTGAGTACATATACTCCATAAATCTTAAATAAGTATAAATGATTAAATCATATCAATTGTTTGTATGCAGACTTGCAGGAATACAAAGAGTACTGTATTTTTTGAATGGGGATACCCACAGATGTTGGGGACACTAGCTTCAATGGAAGCTATGTGCAACCTATATCTATTAAAAACTCCACTCGGCAAAATCAAGTTCGTGTTCACTGTATTAGGGCTAAGAGTCGTGGGTATTCTAAGTTCGACCATGGGTGAGCCATCAAGTTCAGACCAACTAGTTAGTTTGACCTTCATGAGTGAGCCACCATCAAGTCCAATAGGCCAACAACTAGGCCAACTTGAGGATGAATATGTGCGTGTTGTTGCTGATCAGGAAGCCTTAGTCAAATTACATAATCTATTAAATGCCGGTGTTTATGTTGATGCGATCAAACATTTCATCACTTATAATTTCAAGGATGGTTTGTGACAGTTAAACCTGCTGGACTTACCTATTTGAATGTGGGGTAAATGCCCTACCCCCTATGAGGTTCTTAGGATTTAGGACCTCTAGAGCGTTCATGAGGTCCCAGACATTTGAGGGGCACCTTTTATGACATTTCGCGAGGACGAACGCAGATTCGAATGCAGGTTTGTGCGCAATTATCTCTTACAAACCACCGTGGAGAGTCTAATGCCGAGAGCAACTCAATACAGTTGTAGCAGGTAATTGTATGCACTGGGTGACAATTCAATTCCTCAGGAACATTGTCATCTTAAGACTTACGTTTGCCTTAATTAGTTATATCTCTTTTTCTTCTTTTGAATCATGTGGAGGATTGTTGGAAGTGTTGCTTCAAAAGAAGCGTTTATTTATCCTACATTGATATAATAAACTAGGAGGTTGTGGTTTATAAGTGATCACTTGTATTACTATTAATATGTGTAGTAGTGGAAGGGTCAGTCTATGTTAAAGCACTCACGTTGCGATCGAGCGACTTCTTTTTCGGAAGTGTGATCACCTATTTTCCACATTCATCGACACTATTTTCCAAAATAAATTACCCATTCTTTTATGTTGGTTATTGTATTTCCTATATACAAATGGTGTTGATTACTAAAATCAAATTACAAGACAATAATAAATATGGTTCTAGATTTTTCCTTTCTTCTCCTATAAATACCACCTATCTACATCATTTCAACACATAACACATTCTCACATCTACTTTTCCCAATCTACTTCTTCCGTAATACGTACCGTATTTGATATGTTCATTTTATATATACTTCTATCCTCATTTTAGCTCGGTTTCTATTGTTTATCGTACTTTAATTAGTATATTGTGAGCTAATCTTGTGTTCTAGGTGTATTGTTTGCATTTGTTACCTTTTGTAGGAATCTAAGCATTTAGAGGCTTTTTCCTATCACATTAGCATACACCAAGTTCACTAAGCTAAGTGGAAACAAGATGGACCAAGCATGACAATGAAAGGTATTTCCAAGCCCAAGCAAGTGTGTGTGAGAAATGCAAAATGATCCTACAAAGAGCCCAATAAGAAGTCCAAAAATTATGTGGAAAATATCAAAGCTTAGGATGCTCATTTGGATGCTCTTAGGAGGATTTATGAAGCATTAACCGGGTGCATTAAGGATCATTTATCGCAAACATTGGATTCCTTCAAGCATTAAACAAGAATTTAAGCCAAAATACCCGGATAACCACGACCCCGATCGGGGACGCTGACGCCCAACCCCGATCGGGGCCGCAAGCATCTTGATTGTTTACGTTTCTTCTTCCTCTCCTATAAATAGGAGAGGCATTCCAAGGCTTATTAGGGAATCCAATCTTTACGTCTCATTTTACTTTACAATAAGCCTTAAGCATTATATTTCTCTCTTTAGTTTTCTCATTAGTTTTCAATATTATTAAGCATTTGGTTCTCAAACATTTTGTTCTTAATACAATTCAAGCATTTGGTTTTATTTGTATTTTCCATACAAGTTCTCTTCTATTAAGGTATTTCTAGTTCTAGTTTGCAATTTTACATTTCTATTTTAGTTTATACATAGTTTATAATTAGATACTTTATTCATATTTCATTAGCATAATTTCCTTTACATGTTATATCACCTAGTTTATATAAATCATACAATTATGTTTAACATTTCTTACAATATAGTTTACAATTTACATCTTAATATGAGTAGCTAAATCTCTTAGTCTAAGGGCTAGGGGAGCCATGCATAAATCAAGTATATAACATGATAAAATAGGTTAATAATAATATTGTTTAAATTGCTTCTATCACATGCTTGTGCCATAACGTTTAATCTTTGTTTAAGGCCTTATTCAATTGATTAAGTTTGTTCATTCGTTCTATAAGTCGAGAAGCACGGAATTGAATTAGACTAAGCATGTATAGTAGGACGACCTAGTCATGGACGAGAGTTTCTCTAGGACCCGATCTATGGTTGACACTAATATCGTAAGGTGGGTGTCTCTAAGCCTAAGCAATTGACAATGTTATTAGCACCAAGTTTATCATGATCATATGTTTAACTTTGTATGTGTGACCCGAACTCCTTAGACTCCCTTTTAATCATATAATTCACATTATAGTTTTTATTAATTAATCAAACAACCAAACCAAACTAAAAACAAAATCGACCTTGATAAGAATCTACCCATAGCAATTCACGACGTAATTCCCGTTTCCTTGTGGTTCGACCCCTATTACTACATTTATTTGTATTTAGGGAATTTATCTTTGCATAGGTACACGATAAACCTATCAAATTTTGGCGCCATTGCCGGGGAAACGGTTTTATTTCGTTTTGAATTGTCGATTTTTATCTTGTTTTTCTTTGTCTTGGGGAACACTTGTTCCTTGAGACCGTTACTTATCACTTCTCTAGAAATTGTTGTCTTATGTCCCGGTCCTCTCGTAGTGGAGAATTGCTTTCACCGGATTCCGAACCCGAGAAAACCTTTAGGAGAAGACGACGTTTTTTAAAGGAAGTGAAAGAAGCCACTTCTCCCATCCAAATTGAAAGTGCTAGAAAGTCTTACTTAGACGATCTAGAAGCTCTTGAAGAGGAGGAGGTTTCAAGTTCATCATCTCCACCACCACCACGATCTACTACCAAAAAGATGGTGAAACTTTCCGATCATTCAAAGCCCACCGCGGTCATGCTTCCGGCCGGAATCACAACCACTCAAATTACCGCACCGGAATTCGAGATCAACCCGGCTTTCATTAGCCTTGTGGAGAGAAGCAATTTGGAGGAAGTCCTTTGGAGGATCCCAATTTGCATGTGCAAAACTTTTGTGACTATTGCTCCATGATTCGTCAAATGGGCGTCACTCAAGCCCAAATAAGGGAAATACTTTTCCCTTTTTCTTTGAAGGACAAGGCCAAGCTTTGGATCAATAGCCTTGACCGCACCGCCATGGGAATCACCAATTGGGAGACTTTGGCTCTAGCCTTCTATCAAAAGTTTTTTCCACCGGAGAAAACTCAAACTTTGAGAAGCCAAATTACCGGATTCCGTCAACAAGCTCTTGAGAGCTTATATGAGGCTTGGGAGAGGTACAAAGAGCTTCAAATACAATGCCCACACCATGGGCTAGATGATTGGTTTCTAGCAATAACATTCTACAATGGATGTTGTGCCGAGTCCCAAAGGATTCTTGATTCCGCCAACAATGGGCGGTTTGATCAAATTGACACCGACCTTGCTCATGCCACGATCGAATCTATGGCGGTCCATGATGCACAATATGTCAATTCACGAGTTGTGTCATCCAAAGGTAGAAGAATCCTCCAACAACTCCATTTTGCTAGCTCAAATTGCCTTGCTCCAACAACAATTGGCGGAGAGAGATGCTAAAGATTCCATTCAACAACTCAAAGCCTTGTCTTCAACAAGTCAAATAGTTGTTTGTGATGGTTGTGGAAGTGCGGGTCATTATGCCGCTCAATGTCGAGCCCCTATTGAAGAGGTAAATGCTTTTCAAGCTTTAAGACAAAGTTCATATCCACCGGGTACATTTTCCAACACTTATAACCTGAATACAAAATTTCATCCGAACTTGTCTTACTCTAGCAACAATGTGCTTAACCCACAACCTCCACCACAACAAAATGCCTATGTCCCTCAACAACAAAAGTATATCCCTCCACCGGGTTATCAAAATCAACAAAGGCCCCCACAAAACAATTACCAACAAAATCCACCACATAATGGCCAACAAAACAATCAAGGAGTTGGTAAGCTCGAAGGCATGATAATTCAAATGCAAAGGGAATTATTTGCTCAAATTCAAAAGAACGATCAAGCTCATAGTGCCGCGGTCAAGATGTTGGAACAACAAGTGGCTCAACTAGCCGCTTCTAATTCTCAAAGGAAGAACGGTCAACTACCTCCCCAAGGTGAGCAACCACATGAGACCGTTAATTCTATTTCTTTGAGAAGTGGTGCAAGCTATGATGGGCCATCCATGACTTTGGATGAAGAAGTGGTTGTTAAAAAGGCCAAGCTTGGGGGAGATGACAAAAAGAAGGCTAGTGAAGAGCCTCTTGTTAGGGACCGTGTACCATTTCCCCACCGGTTGTTGATGCTAAAAAGGAAGAGCAAGCTTGATGCCAAAGTTGTTGAGCACCCTATGCCCGACAAAAGTGATGAGGTAACTGTTGAAGAAGTGTCTCCCAATGCTAAGGAGGGTGATGTTGTTTCAAAGAAGGTGGATGCTCCCAATGAGAATGAGAAAGATGTGGAGGATGCTCCTCCAAAAGAAGTTATTCAAGTACCATTTCACCATCGCCTAGAAAAGCACAAGGAAGAAGGTAAGTTCGGTAAGTTTATGGAAATGTGAGAATTTACAAGTCACCGTCCCATTTATGAAATTGCTTACCCAAGTCCCTTCTTATGCAAAGTTTATGAAGGAAATTCTCTCAAAGAAGCGATCCTTCAATGAGGTTGAGACCATTGCTTTCACCGAAGAGTGTAGTGCACTCTTACAAAACAAGTCTCCCCCGAAACTTAAGGACCCCGGTAGCTATTCTATTCCTTGCACTATAGGCACATATACCATTGATAAGGCCCTTTGCGACCTAGGTGCTAGTGTAAGTGTCGCCTATTCCCTTTATGAAAAACTCAACCTGGGTGCTCTAAAATGCACAAGTATCACATTGCAAATGGCGGACCGTTCTTTAAAGCGACCCTTAGGTGTCTTAGAAGATGTACCCATCAAAGTTGGCAAGTTTTTCATATCCGTTGACTTCCTCATACTTGATATGGCCGAGGACTCACAAACCCCAATTATATTGGGTAGGCCATTTTTACGCACCGCGGGTGCGCTAATTGATGTGAAAAACGGGAAGTTGACATTGGAAGTGGGTGATGACCGGGTCTCCTTTAGCAAAAACAACACCATTAGAAGCCCAATGTTACAAGAGTCTTTTTATTTATTTAGCACTGTGGACTCTTCTTATGCCTCTACTACGCTTGAATCCTTACTAATGGATCCGTTGGAGGACGATATGGGTGTTGTTTGTTTTGTAGGTGATGATGCAAAGGGCACTATTGCTAAGAGTGCCAAAAAGAAGAAAGGGAAATTTTATTTGAAAAATTTCAAATGGTTGCGGAATGCTAAAGGAGCTATGACATGGAGCTTGGTTGGTGGCAAGCTCAAGAACAAAACTTGAATCAATTAGCTTCTTACGTCGTGCGGGACGTTATACCAGCGCTTCTTGGGAGGCAACCCAAGCTTTTTATTTGCTTTTATTTATTTTTGTTTTTCATTTTCTGCAATTTATTGTTTTTCGTAGATTAGAAATAAAATGCTCGACTTGACGATGTTTCCTTTTGTAATTTTTAGGTGAAAATGAAGGAAGAAGAATTAAAAGAGAATCTGGCACGCAGTCCCATGCAAGGACCCCGTTTGGGGACGTGGTTTTCGAGAAACAAGAAGGAAATTAAATCAACGCGGAAAAGAGTCAAAACCCGAAGGAGTAGTCAACCCCGATCGGGGTTGCCAGCCCCGATCGGGGTCGTGGTTCTGTGAGTTCCCGGCCTATGCTTTATGCGGGTAAAAAAAAAAAAGAAAAGGATAGATTTCTTTCTATCATTCAAGCATACCCGACGGTACTCATTTCCTCCTTTCTCTCTCGTTTCTTCGCATTCCTTCACTAAAGATCACAAGGAAACATCTCCATCCCCCGAGTTCATGCTAGCTTGGGGGAGGTTAGCAAGTCGAGTAAGTTTTTCATTGCTTTGCATTTTAGTTTAGATCTTGCAACCCATTAAACATAACCTCTAGTCCTTCTTGTTTTGTGCTTTGAGCCATTTTTATGGTTTGATTGGGTATTATGAATTGTTGGCACATTGAGGACAATGTGATGTTTAGCTTGGGAGGAGATATTGCATTTGCATATAGCGTAGTTTGCATGTAGTGTAGCGTAGTTTGCATGTAGTGTAGAAATTTTGAAAATTTTGAAAATTTTTGAGAGAAATTTTTGCTTTTTGCTTTTTGCTTTGTGCTTGCTTGTAGCCTACTTTCCTCTTTGCTTATCTTAATAATGGCTTGTTGCTAATGATTTATTCTTTAATGATGGGATATTAGCTACATGGGGATGTCTTGACATAGTAGGTGGGAGATGAAGAATGAACCGAATAGGCTTGATTTTGACTTGTGGCAAGCTACAATAATGGTAAGGTAGAGCCTTTTTTTGACCGATGCATCCATATCCGGTCTCTCTTAGGTGAGTGTAGCTGTCTCCTTATAATATGTGTTTCATCAAAACGCACAGGTATGGTTCTCATGTCATCTCTTGGTAAGCATTCATTCACTTGTTATAGCATTTTGGAGCCATTCACATGATATATTAGCCTTTTTGACCCCTTCACAAAATTTATCCCTAGCTACATCATTGAAATTGCCTACCCTTGTCGAGCTAGTAGCTTAGTTGGATAGTGTTTGGGTGCTCATTGGGATATGGTTTATTGTTGGAAGTCATGTGAGTTTGGTCTTAATACTCAAAAAAAGAAGAAAAAAAGAAGAGAAGGAAAAAAATGAAAAAGTTGAAAAAAAAATGATGAAAAAATGAGAATGGAAAAAGATGAGAAAAACGAATGAATGAGAAAAAAAAACATGAAAAAAGAAGTATGCATTGAAAAAAAAGAGAAGAAGAAAAGATGTGATAAATTCTCAGGCATTATTCATTTTATTTTGGAGAATTTTCTTATAGTTTGAATTGCAAAATCGGGTTAGAATTGAGATTGAGCATCCTTGCATTTTGGTAGTTGCTAGCTTGACTTAGCTCCACATTACCATAACTCTTTTGTTCCTCCTTCTTACCCATGTTTATTTGCCTTCTTCCTACCCATTTGGCTTCTTTATCATGCTTACATTTGATTGTCTTTGCTTGCTAATTTTGACGTGTTTACCATATTAGATTGCGGGCACATTGTTATAACTTGAGGATAGTTGAGTGTTCATTCACAAAATTGTCCTATTCACATATAAAAAGTTTGAGTGTCCCGTGAGAGTCCATAAGTCAAAAAGATCATGTAAGAGCTTAAAGGTTTATTCAAAGTTTTCTATGCTACGTCGTCGTGTAAATCCCATCCATGTTTTGCTTTATCCCTTGCCCATGTTGTTTCGGGTTTCTAAATCATTATGCTTAGCTTAATTGGGATATGGCAATTGTTGGGATTTTGTTTCTTGCTTGGGGACAAGCAAGGGTTTAGCTTGGGGGAGTTTGATATGTTCATTTTATATATACTTCTATCCCTCATTTTAGCTCGATTTCTATTGTTTATCGTACTTTAATTAGTATATTGTGAGCTAATCTTGTGTTCTAGGTGTATTGTTTGCATTTGTTACCTTTTGTAGGAATCTAAGCATTTAGAGGCTTTTTCCTATCACATTAGCATACACCAAGTTCACTAAGCTAACTGGAAACAAGATGGACCAAGCATGACAATGAAAGGTATTTCCAAGCCCAAGCAAGTGTGTGTGAGAAATGCAAAATGATCCTCCAAAGAGCCCAATAAGAAGTCCAAAAATTATGTGGAAAATATCAAAGCTTAGGATGCTCATTTGGATGCTCTTAGGAGGATTTATGAAGCATTAACCGGGTGCATTAAGGATCATTTATCGCAAACATTGGATTCCTTCAAGCATTAAACAATAATTTAAGCCAAAATACCCGGATAACCACGACCCCGATCGGGGCCGCATGCATCTTGATTGTTTACGTTTCTTCTTCCTCTCCTATAAATAGGAGAGGCATTCCAAGGCTTAGGGCATCCAATCTTTACGTCTCATTTTACTTTACAATAAGCCTTAAGTATTATATTTCTCTCTTTAGTTTTCTCATTAGTTTTCAATATTATTAAGCATTTGGTTCTCAAACATTTTGTTCTTAATACAATTCAAGCATTTGGTTTTATTTGTCTTTTTCATACAAGTTTTCTTCTATTAAGGTATTTCTAATTCTAGTTTGCAATTTTACATTTCTATTTTAGTTTACACATAGTTTATAATTAGATACTTTATTCATATTTCATTAGCATAATTTCCTTTACATGTTATATCACCTAGTTTATATAAATCATACAATTATGTTTAACATTTCTTACAATATAGTTTACAATTTACATCTTAATATGAGTAGCTAAATCTCTTAGTCTAAGGGCTATGGGAGCCATGCATAAATCAAGTATATAACATGATAAAATAGGTTAATAATAATATTGTTTAAATTGCTTCTATCACATGCTTGTGCCATAACGTTTAATCTTTGTTTAAGGCCTTATTCAATCGATTAAGTTTGTTCATTCGTTCTATAAGTCGAGAGGCACGGAATTGAATTAGACTAAGCATGTATAGTAGGACGACCTAGTCATGGACGAGAGTTTCTCTAGGACCCGGTCTATGGTTGACACTAATATCGTAAGGTGGGTGTCTCTAAGTTTAAGCAATTGACAATGTTATTAGTACCAAGTTTATCATGATCATATGTTTAACTTTGCATGTATGACCCGAACCCCTTAGACTACCTTTTAATCATATAATTCACATCATAGTTTTTATTAGTTAATCAAACAACCAAATCAAACTAAAAACAAAATCGACCTTGATAAGAATCTACTCATAGCAATTCACGACGTAATTCCCGTTTCCTTGTGGTTCGACCCCTATTACTACATTTATTTGTGTTTAGGGAATTTATCTTTGCATAGGTACACGATAAACCTATCAATATTCATAGCTGATTTTGGCAACGTTCTGTTAGTAATTCTCAATCTGAGTCTTTGTCGTACACCTTAGACTCGGAAGTCGTGTAACCCTGGGAAGTTGGTTGCTATGAGGTCGTGTGTATCGAGCGGGGCAAATTCAACTTTGGGGCAGTGATTCTAACACGCCACGACATCTTTCTCTTTAAATTATGTAAGTTTATCTGTTCATTGTTCGTCTTATAGTCATACCGCCTACAGTCTAAAGTTGATTTTTTTTAAGGCGATATGGCTATGTCTGTTTCTACTGGTTATCATCTAAAGTCGAATTTACATATAACTTTCGGTAGGGATAATTGATATTGTGAAGTGTATACAATAACGAAACACACCACGATCTGTTTGTTTTAATTCAAAAAAAAATTAACTTAAAGGTTGACAGTATAAAGTAGACAAACATAATGTTTAATTTCTAAAATTTTGGCAAGATTAATTTTATAGTAGTCAAATTAATGTGACAATATATGTATCACACATGTGTATCGGCAATAATCATAAATCATTGATTACTTAGCTAATGAATGCTTGCTAGTTGCTACACCTTCATGTTGTCTGCTTAGTCCATGCTTTGAGTAAGTTGCGGATTGTGGGGCGTCTTGTGAAGGTATGACTACCCTTAACTGTCGCAAAACAATTGAGTTTCAGTGATGAAAGTGGTTATATATAATGACAATTACATGGGATTGAGTGATAGATTATGAATGCTCTGGTATTGGGATTGTTTTATGATTTTTATGAATGGTTGTGTGGTAATACATGTTGGAGTAATTACTTTTTATTTGGTTTTAATGTTTATAGTAAACCAAAAAAAAAAAAAGACGCATAATCTATATTTATTTGGTTTTGATTTTGCGATGTTTCTTTAACGGAAGTTATTGGTGATAATTGGATCACTAATATATGAGCATTTTAAGATGTATTTTTTACAATATGAAATTGGTGGAAAGGTTGTTACATTCATATATATGATGTTTGTATGCGTTATGAAAGATATGATATAGCTTATGTCGTTGTGATAAGTGATGAACACCATGGTTTTTTAAGCTAATATATCTATGAAAACAATTGTATTTTTAACAATGAGTTTGCAATTTAATTGAACGTCGAATAATTACGATATTTATTTGACTTTTAAAAACGGTATCTTTCATAATGCTATATCATGCAATTTATAGATGCATAATTGTACGATTGAGTATGTAATGGGGTATGAATAAATTATGAAAAATTTGCAGGATAAAAAGCTAAATGGCTAAGTGGTTGTATTTCTTTGTGGGAATATTTTGACTCCATTATTTATCATGCATCATAATCTAAAGCATCGGGTTTTTGGCAGATTATCAAGAGTGATGGATAATCTGATCGGATAATGAGTTCACAAAGGATGTGAATTGTAAGTGGATATTGAGATCCCTTACACAATAATGTGATATGATCACGATAATTCGTGCGTAAATTGTAAAGAGCATATTGGGATCCTCCTACCAATGGCCATGGTAGAAGTTGGTGTTGGTGGCACCACAAGGAATGGATTTAAAGCTTATTGGGAGTGAATCGTAACGGGGCTCCCCCACTTGGGTTTACCAAGTTCAATGGGTCAAACGAAGTCACGAGGATTTCATGTTGTAATACTACTACCATTTCTATTTTTAAAAGTGATGTAGTATTCTTTCAATATATTGTGCTATTTCTGTCGTGTAAGGAAGGCTATGTGAGGAAGGCCGAGCTAAGCTCTTAATAAGTCCATAGTCCTTTTTTAAGGGTGGTTTGTGACAGTCAAACCTGATGGACTTACCTATGTGAATGTGGGGGAAATGCCCAACCCCCGATGAGGTTCTTAGGCTTTAGGACCTCTAGAGCGTTCACGAGATCCCATGCATGTAGGGGCACCTTTTATGACATTTCACGAGGACGAACACAGATTCGAATGCAGGTTTATGCGCAGTTATCCGTTACAAACCACCGTGGAGAGTCCAATGCCGAGAGCAACTCGATACGGTTGTAGCAGGTAATTGTATGCACTGCGTGACAATTCAATTCCTTAGGAACATTGTCATCTTAAGACTTACGTTCCGTTGCCTTATATCAGATATTCTTTTTTCTCTTCTTTTGAATCATGTGGGGGATTGTTGGAAGTGTTGCTTCAAAAGAAACTCTTTTTATCCCACATTGGTATAATTGGTGGGATTGTTGAAAATCTTGGAATTCTATGTGGTTTCTGCACAATTTCGCAGTCTGATAGTTCAGTCTTCTATACTGATTATCGCGGTTTTTCCATACGGATTTCTCAGTCTTCTAAACTGATTATTGGCTTCTGCGTGCTAATTGTGTAGTGTTATATAAAACAAATTACAAGACAATATTTAATACGCCTCTAGATCCTTCCTTCTATTCCTATAAATACTACCTCTTTTGACATTCCAAAACACACAACAATTATTCTCTCTTTTATTCATCTCTAAATATTTCTCTTATATAAAGCTGATATTTGGCAACGTTCTGCAAGTAGTCCTCATTCCGGATCTTTGTCGTACACCTTAGACTCGGACGTCGTGTAACCCTGGAGGTTGGTTGCCAAGAGGCCGTGTGTATCGAGCGAGGCAAATTCAACTTTAGGACAGTGATTCTCGTCACGCCACGACAAAATCTCTCGGAATTCGTAAGATTTAGTAATCTTTATTTTTGTAATAGTTATACCGCCTGCAAACCTGATGATATTTTTGTAGTTTGCTATCTATCTAGATTTGCGGATTATGTTTCAGAGTCTGGCAGTTTATAATGTACTTTAAGACCCTTTATGAATCAAGATCAATCATTAAACATGGCCTATAATTTGTTAGATTATTATATGTCCTGTGGTAGATATTGTAGTCAGACTGTCAGGGTAGTTTCTATGGTGTCACTGTATCGGTTATCAGGGCGAGTCGAGGGTAATCCCCTTTTTCTTTGTGCCAGTACGCCTTTCACATACTTAAAGTATTACATGGTTGTGGTAGCTCAGTTCTGTAACACATTATAGGTTTTGGAGTTTGGACAGAACCTGAAGATAAAGTGTTGTTTCGAGGAGCTACACTAGAAGAAGGAAGACATTGGTTTGGATCATTCAATCTGAAACCTATGAATTACCATGTTATTGACAAATAATCCTTGATCTGTTATGGTTTTGTATTAGAGGCATGTACTGCATAAGTATTCGATAGATGATTTCACACTAGAACTATAAATTACAAATGGTAATTTCTAATTCCTAATTTCTAATTCCTAGTAGCAGACATATTGAAGAAAAACTAGCACACATCATTCAAGATTCATTCAACATCAATCATCTCTCACATCAGGGAAACTTCTTCAATAAAACACCGGCACCAAGTTTCAGCGTGAATTTGCCACCTTCTAACACAAGTTCTCGCACATCATTTTTCATTATTGAATCCAAATTGTGCAAGAATTCGTCATACTACAAAACAAAGATAACACAAACATTAGAATTGACAATGCTAACTTTTAACTCAAGTCCAAAACATACACAAACACGAAAAAGAAAAAAAAGAAAATAACCTGATTGTTGCTCATGATTTGCTCCAATAACTAAGCCAAGTACTTTAGCTCGTCAGAGGAAGCCCGAATGCACAACCATTTATCTTGTACAAACTGAGTTTTAAAGTTCGTTAAAGTAGAAAATGAGTGATTGCGTACTTGTACAAGCCAACCCTAACTAGCCTCTTCATTTTTTCCAAAGCTTGACTTATCTTTTCTTCAACATTGTGTGAATCAGTGACCTCCTCCTCCTAGCCGCCATTTTCTGAACGTAGCATTAACATAAGTTCACCTCTTTATTTTCTCACAAACAAAATTCCCGTAATCCAACTCAACCTAACAAACGTCTCATTTAACTTGAGTTACCCAACTAATTAATCCCATCGACACTGATCTCAAACCCAAACAAGCCGGAAGTAATTTTTACGACTTGGCCATTCCCAAAATCTTTTAGTTCAACTCTGATATAGAAAATGGTCATCTGTTATACATACAATAACCCGGGCCAAAAAGAAAACAGCATCACTCACTCTTTACTAAAACCCAATTCCGTCTCAATCTATAAAATCTTATCTATAAAATCTTATTAAAAGGTTGACCTCAAAAGGTCACGCAGACAATGCCACGTAGAACAAGGAAAAGCCACGTATGCATTTACAATGACACATCTTAATCCATCCGCGTGTCACTCTAATCTATAAAATTTTATTGAAAGGCTTTTCTTTTCCACATATTTTATATTTTCCTAAGAAAATATTTTATACGATCTTTAATACTCATTTGTCGATTAGTTAGTTCTTTAAAACATCTTCTATATACAACAAAGTTAACAACAATAGTGAATTAGTGTCTTAAAAAAAATAGTGAATTAGTGATAATACAATTTTTTTTGTTTCAACTTCATTTATTCTTCTTTGTTCTTAATTTCATATGCATGTATTCAATTTTTTTATTTCGAATACATATAAATATGTAATACTACTCCATATGAAATTTCTTGAAATTATTAAATTACAGTTAATGCGTATTTTTTTATTGTAGTTTTAAAGTTAATGGAATATGAATGGATTTTTAATGGAAATAAGTGAATTAAATTAATGCAATATAATAATAAATTGATAATTCATGTCATTAGTTTGCCAAGTCACTTAGTTATTGTGTACGTGGCTTTTTTTCCATCCCATGTGGCATTGTCTTCGTGGCATTTTTAGCCTAGACTTTTAATAATAGTTTATAAATTACAATTAAAGAAAACCGAAACCGAGGGAGGACGGTTACCGATTGTGAAATTGAGATCATTATGGCCCTCTTGATGAGAAATTGTTTCAAAATCATCTCATCAACCATTAAATCCGCATAGAGGTTCCGTAAATCAATTAACTTTGACATCACCGTATTGCTTACGAACTTGCCAATTAGTGAACCCGGCAAGAAAAAGATTGCCAATCAATCTGTCTTTGTTATACGCAAGAATTTGCAAACATCTTTCGTCAATGCTGAACTTCGCAATCCCTATAGGATTGAATTTCGGGTCACAAAGCGTTTTTATTACGAGCTTCAATGGTTTGGTCGGTTAAAGTTCTAGGTAGAATTTAGGAGGCGAGAGTTCGGAAATTTTGTTCGGGGTTTAGGAAAAAGTCGACATTGTAGGGGTTGGGTTTTAGTTTGTGAGAGTATAAAAATGGCGGAAAACAGAGTTGAAAACTGGTTTTTTTGCAGGAAGAAGTCTGTTATTTCTGTTAGTTATGTGTCACTGTCATAATTATTGTTGTTTATGAGAGTGTAAAAATGGCGGAAAAAATGAGAGCTGTTTGAAAATCAGTGCGCAAAGCTGAACTCGTTGATTGATGTTACGCGCTAATCTATATCATAAAGTATAATATGATATTCTTTGATGTGAACGCTTTATTGTTATGTTGTAAGTTACTACTTTTGCCAATTGTTTTATTTTTCCATTTTTTTTATTTGTTTCACCCTTTAATTTACATATATGTATAATTTATATTGTTACTATCTTTGAGTTCAATATGAAAAACAAAACCTTATATTTCACCTCATTCATAAATTTTTTAAAGAAAAATTAAAAATATAAAAGTTTCAATCCCAAAAAAAAAAAAATGATGCAAACCTTTTACCTCCCTCCCATAACTTTGGTTATCAATTTACCCTATTTATTTAACTTTATTATCTTCTTAATGATGATCTTTTTGCTTTCGCCTCACCATTGTAACAATAATCATAAGTTATTCAAAAAATTGGTATGTAAAGTACAATATTATAAAAAGGCAAGACTAAATATTTTACTAAGTCATCTCACTAAGCCATATGTCATAAAAAATTTAGTTTTTATTATCATGTGTCACATGCTTATTAGTAAAAAATTTTAAAAATATAAAGTCTCAAACATACAAAATAAAAAAAATAAAAAATTGATTCAAACTTTTTATCTCCCTCTCATAACTTTACTCATCAATTTACCCTATTTATTTAACGTTATTACTTTTATTTAATGATGATCTTTTTGCTTTTCCCTTACCATTATATAACAGTCAAAACTTTCATTTTATTCCAAAAATTGGTATGTAAACTTTACATAGATAACTAGAATTTTTTTTTTCTTTTTTTTCTTTATTGTATATTGAATTAATTAGAATCTTATTTTTTATTATTTTTGTGTTTTCAAATTGCAGAAGGATTATACATACTCACATAATTTAAAAATATTACCTTAAGAAACTTTTTATTAATTGAATATGCAACTCTTTTCACTATGAAGTTTCATCCGGTGGCCTTAAAACCTCATATATAATCTATACAATCTAATTAAAGGGGTACTTAAAATGACAAATTTAATTAAATGTAACATGGATTATCTATTTATAGTTACATGACATTGATTTCATTCACTCATCTATCAATAAATCTATACTATTTAATTAAATGATACTTAAAATGACAAATTTTAATGTGACAAAAGAATGTAAATCTAATAAACTTTTTAGTTTCCTCTCGACTTTATACCTATTAATAATTAATACATTCTACTAATTTCGCATATTACTTTTTTCTTAAATGATGAAATTTTGGCTTCCCTCCTCTTGTGTTATCACAATATCTCTACTTGTCTACCTTAAACACCTTTGAGATTTTATTTTGTCGGTCTAAACACTCTAATTCACTCAATCAATAAAGAGAACTTAAAATAACGCCTAAATATTTGTTGTAAGATAAACATTCATAGTCCATAATCTTTAGGCTGATTAAAACAATAAATTATTAATGATCCCATAATTTTCACGGGTTTCAAAACTAATTAAATGTTTATAATATTATAATCAAAAGTAAACAATTAATACGAAGGGGAAATAAAACATACAATCAAATAATGAAAGGACATACATACAGAGTATAAACAAATACTAGTATAGATCCCGCGCGAATACGCGGTTATTTAGATAGAAATATTAAAAAAAATAACAATTATTGAACTGATATTTAACTCAATTTGAAATTTAATTGTAAAATTTATAAGTTCGGTATAATCCAGTTGTAGATATACTATAATGAAAGTTCAATTACAGATATGATATAATGAAAGTTCAATTACAGATATGATATAATGAAAGCCCAATTATAGCTAAATTCATTTAGGCGAAAAAATTTGGAAGATCTCTTATTCTTTTAGTATAAGGTGGATTTCTTACCCAATTCATCAACCAGTTTCCCTCCTCACTAATAGGATGGACGTACGTATTAACTGGAATAGAAAAATTGTCATTGCTAAATACTCACCCAGCATATGCAACTTAATTACAATATCATCAATGAAATTATGTAAATAAAACGAGCATGCATATTATTTTTACTTTCTTGATCATTAATCATAGAATTAAAGGAAAGGATGGTTTAGATGAGTAAGTAGTCTAAAAGTATTTTACATACCTGCTGCAGCAAAATAGTTCTCGATAAAAGTAGAAGCGGTATTATCAGATTGCTTGTTCATCATTTTTTTCGAGTAGAAAGATTAATAGCGAAAAGTATTTTCTTGGAAGACTTTTCAAGTTTAGAGGGATGAAGATGTAAAGAATTTAGATTTTCTTGATGAGAATTTCTGTTATTTTTCTGTTATGAAGACGGATCAAGTTTAGAGGATGAAAATGGGCTAAAAAAGGGTGGGCCGGGCAGGCTGGGATAGAGGGAGCCCGTGACCGGCCCAGGTATAGGAAATGGGCTGTGCGGGCTGACGAAACAGGCTGGCGGGCTGAGGAAATTTTGACCCAGTTGTGCAGGCTGGGTCAATGTGGACCGGGCTGACCCGCACAAAAGTCCACCTCTAGTTGTAGTAGAACAGTTTGACACTCTTGTGAAACAAATTCAATTTGATAGTGTGTATAATGAGATTTTTGATAATCTCAATAGTTAAGGAGCTAAGTGGTTGTTTTACCCAAGTGGATGAATATGAATATACACCATCTTGTAAAATAATAATAATAATAATAATAATAATAACAATAATAATAATATCTCGACTGTCCACTAATTTCTTGTATAAATTTTGATAATTTTTAATAAAACTGTCTGAGCTAAACTTAATAGAGCTGAACTAAGCTTAATTGAACTTAATGGCGCTGAATTGAAATGAAATAAGAGTTAATTTGTGAAGAGAAAAACTGAACCAAACTGAACTGAATGAAACTAAACTGAACTGAATAAAACTAAACTGAAATAAGCCGAAATTAAGTCTAAAACAACAAGGCCTACCTTATTGTTTAATTATTACCCACTTTTCCAACATTTTCCACTTTCCTAATCATTTACCTTTTTTTTTATACTCTACCAAGCTCTTTCCCATTATAGTACGGACTATGAAGTTCGTATCTTTTTTCTTCCTCTACTAAGAGGTTGTTTGATTGCCATAAGGGAAGATAAATTCACATGAACTCCAATTTCACATGAAATGGAAATTCATGTGAATTGCACAAAAAGTGTTTGGTTAGCATATGAGTAATGAATTCATGTGGGAATTGCCACTTACCTGTGTGTGTGTGTGTGGGGGGGGGGGAACGGGGGTAGGTAAGTGACTTCCTCCATAATGGAGGAACTTAAATTCCTTGGAAAGTTCAACTTCCCATGATTTTGGCAACCAAACAAGTCCATAATATTGCAATTCATGGGATTTTCAAAATCCCATGAATTTAAAGGTTAACCAAACAAGTCCTACACTTCTACTAGGTCATAAGGAGGTCAAGTCGGGAAAAGGAGGTCATTCGCATGCCCCTCTTTTGCATTGAGTCATTTTAATTGTGTAGCTAAACTTTGATTAACCACCTGCTCCATGACCTCCCTCATAAGTCATAACCTTGGATAACCTCCCTCATAACATTTGATGGGGATGGTCGAAGGGAGTGAGGTCTTAAGACCCCAGATTTTAGCGTTTTGGTAATTTTAGTATTAGAAAAATGCAAGCTTAAATATGGATTACTTTTTTTTTAAAAAAAAAAAAACATCTAGGGCGGTATTACCTCATATTATTAATATCATCATAACTCAAGTCCAAAACATATCGGGGCAGAGAGTCCACCCAGACTTTCCTACCGAGTTGCATAAAGCATAGATGAGTCAGCTCATGCGCTACACTATTATGTTCCTTTTGACGAAAGACCATAAAACAGACTCGAAAACATTCCAAAAGCATAAATATCGTCCAAAAGCAAATTGAAATCGCTCATTCCTTGTGACTTTGGCTTCAAGGCATCGATCAAGACTTTGCAGTCACTTTCAACGACCAAGCGCATGCTTCCCCTTCTTTGTTCTTCCTTCAACCCGACCAACACCGCTTCAATCTCCGCCAAGCCAGGTTCCATTGTCCCGCGCCTGTACTCAGTCATCCCCCACAGCACCACACCCTCACTATCACGGCACACCGCTCCAAATCCCGTCCCCCAACCTTCCTTAACCCCTGCATCCACATTCAACTTCACCCATCCTACCTCCGGTTTTAGCCATCGCCCACCACCCTCATCTCGTACCCCATGGGCACCGGCCACCCTCATATCGTCATCCAGCTCATTTCTAAGCTCTTCCACTCTCCGTACCACCTTAAACACATCCACCGTGACCCCTTCAAACACCCACTTATTACGTGCTTCCCACATCGCCCAACAACCCAACATGAACGTGTCTATCTCACCATCCTCTAGCTCCCTCCACACATCCTCCACCCACTCCCTCACCCACTCATACTCGTCAGCCATACGCACTCCAATTCCCAACCTATCCCACAGCCCACCCGCCCAACCACAACCCCAAACAAGGTGAAGACAGGTCTCCACCTCGTTCTTACAAACCGGACAAACCACGTCAATAGACCGGACCCTCTTCGCCAAATTAACATTTGTAGCAATTGCATTGTTGCATAATTGCCACATAAACACTTTGATCCTGGGGAGAACGTTTGGTTTCCAAATTCGATTCCACAACGCTTTTTCCTTCAAATAATCCGATGAGCTTGCCTCCCCAACACTCTCCTTTTCCAATTCCTTAACCGAGTATTCGCCGTTCTTCTCAAGGTCCCATACCCACATATCCTCGGGTTTCGTAACACTGATGCACATCTAGAGAATGTGGTCTTGTTCAAATGGGAGAAAAAGGGTACGTACCTTGTTCGTGTCCCAGTCAAGGCCATCCGTCGTCCATAGCTCTGCTACCACCATTTCTAAGCTAGAGTTTTGGCAAGGTGAGATGACCATCTGTGTCTGCGTAGCCGGTATCCAAGGATCAGACCACACATGAATACTCAGCCCATTCCTAATACGCCGACGCACGCCCGAACGAAGCACATCCCTAGCTAGCATCCAAAATCCCTCTGCAAGTAAAACTAGGAGTCGAGCCTAGTGTAGCCGTCATAAAAGAACCATTCGGGAAGTACTTTCCACCTAGAACACGGACTATTAAGCTTGACCGATCAGTAAGGAACCGCCATGCTTGCTTACCCAAGAGCGTTGTATTGAATTTGTGAAAGTGCCGAAAACCCAACCCACCGAAGCACTTCGGCTTGCACAATTTCGACCATGCTATCCACGGTATCTTACCCTTTCCATTCGTGGCTCCCCACCAGATCCGAGATACAATAGACCATAATTCCTTGCAGAAGTTGTCCAGGAGTTTGAAGACGCTCATCACATAAGTCGGGATTGATTAGGTCACGACCTTTATCAATATTTCCCGTCCTGCCTTCAAAAACAGCTGCCCTTTCCACCCCTGCAATTTTTTACATAATTTATCTCAAACAACACTCGCCACCACCTTCCTCGAATGACCAACAATAGTGGGCAAACCAAGGTACCTCTCCTGCGCCTCAACGACCCTAACACCGAGGCATTGGGCCACATAGTCTCTATCAGCCATCCTAGTCCCTCTGCTAAACGAGACGGTCGTCTTATCAAAATTAACAACCTGACCCGACGCCCCAGCATAGTCAAGAAGGATATTTTTCACGCAATTAGCTTCCTTGTGGTTCGCCTTAACAAAGAAAATACTATCATCTGCGAAAAGGAGGTGTGTAACCACAGGTAAATTAGCCGAAATTATAATACCGTGAATAGATGCATTCTCAGCTGCTCTTTTCATTAAGCTCGATAGAACCTCTGCACATAGAATAATCATATAGGGGGATAAAGGGTCATCTTGTCGAAGCCCTCTACTAGGTCGAAACAACTCAGACGGTGTCCCCTTTATCATCACTGAGAAGGTTACCGAGGATATGCATAACATAACCCTATTAACCCAATTGGCATCAAATCTCATACAAAGAAGAACCCGCTCTAAAAAAAACTTTACGAATGAATAAGACCCTGATAATATTTTTAGATGATTACTTTTTTATTAATTTAACGTTAAATTAATAAAAAAATATGATGACTACTTTTTTTATTAATCTATATATATATATATATAAAAGAGAGTTTTTTCGAGCGATCTGAGAGCGTCCACATCATCAAAAATAAATTTAGGAAAGTATAATTTTTGATGTAAAAAATAAAGTGGAGAATCTTTTAATTATTATAGTATGTATATTTTCTAAATTATATTCAAGTGATATTTCCAATTTTTATATCAAACTTTTACATTTTATTTGTCAAAAAAATATCGTTAAAAAAATTATGAAAATAATATAATTAGCTTTGTGTTAAAAAATGCTATCATTAGAGTATAAATTTCATATTATTTTCACATATTAAAGATGGTGTACTTCTTAATATGAAAAATTGTGTACTTTTTAGTATGTTTTGTCCCACATTGAAAAATAAGTAGGTGTGGTGAATATACTACATATAAATAGTAGAATTGTCCCACATTGAAATATTAATATAAGGTGATGTGCTCCTATGATTATAAATAGGGTGCATATTTGGAATTTATGTATCCATCCAAAATTTTTTGAGTCTCATAAATATTGTTTTAAAGAGCTCTTAAGATTTTCTATCATTATCTACGATATGATATAAAAAATAAAGTGGAAATCGTTGGGAACTACCCGGGAAAGAGTTAAGAACATGAACAAGAAAATCAAAAAATAACTAAAGGTTTTACTAATGATAGTCTCCTGACACAATACAAAACTAAAGATTTTACTAATGGTTGTCTTCTGAATGCAGTAATAGAGCGTTAATGAGTCGTTATATGTACGATATAGAGATCCATATCTAATACTAAGTGGTTTTACCTTCAAAGAAAAATAATATGTATACAATAGTGGTTTTTTAAGAAGAGACATGTATTTCTTGGTATGTTATATCTTTCACATTGAAAAATAATGTAGGCATTATGAACATACTACGTCTAAATAATTAAATTATGTATCTCACATTGAAATAATAGTATACGGTAGGGTGATTCTATAAATATAAATAGGAGGCATCCTCGAAACTTAGGTATTAATCCAAATTTTTTTGATATAAAAGATATAGACTTTTTAGTATGTTATATGTCCCACATTGAAAAATAATGTAGGTGTTGTGAATATATTATGTATAAATAATAGAAATG
This sequence comes from Silene latifolia, assembly GCF_048544455.1. Lineage (NCBI taxonomy): Eukaryota > Viridiplantae > Streptophyta > Magnoliopsida > Caryophyllales > Caryophyllaceae > Silene > Silene latifolia. Next base: position 21,580,206 of record NC_133530.1, on the reverse strand, counting down.
TCCCATATATATACATTTTCTATATTATATTAAAGTGATGTTTATAATTTTGATATAAAAACTTTATATTTCATTTGAAAAAAAAAGTATCGTATGAAAATTATATAATTAGATTGTGACAAAAAAATGCTATCATTAGAGTGTATATTGTATTGTATTGTATTTTCTCATTATTAAATCCGGTTGTTGTCAAAGTAGGTGCAAAAAAAATGGTGTACTTAGTATGTTATTTGTCCTACATTGAAAAATAACGTAAGTGTGGTGAATATACTATGTATAAATATTAGAATTGTCTCACATCGAAACATTATCATAAGGAATAGTGATCTATGATTATAAATAGAAGTCATAACCCAAAATCTTTTGATTCCCTTAAGTATTGTCAGAGATAACTCTTAAAAGAGTTTGTATTACTGTCTCTACAATAATGATTTCTAACCTAAGTTAATGTTTGGAAAATCTTTTAGTTATTATAATATATACTATGTATTTCTTATTTTATATTCAAGTGATGTTTCTAATTTTTATATAAAAACTTTTAAATTTCATTTGACAAAATAATGTCGGTAAAAAAATTATGAAAAAATATTATTAGATTCAAGGTAAGAAATGCTATCATTAGAGTATACATAGATTTCATATAATTTGCACATATTAAAGATGGTGTATTTCATAGTATGTTATATCTCCCACATTGAAAAATAATATAGGTGTGATAAATATACTACATATAAAAAATAAAATTTTCCCACCATCGAAATATGGCATAAGGTGGGTGATTCTATGAGCATCCTTGGAACTTAGGCATCAACCCAAAATCTTGTGAGTCGCTTAAGTATTGTCTTGGAGAGCTCTTAAAAGTTTATATCATTATATTTTCTACCTATAGATTTTATATGTCCCATATTGAAAAATAATGTAGATGTGGTAAATATACTATGTTTAAATAAAATAATAAGAATTGTGTTAAAAAAATATTATATCATTAGAGTATAGGTTCTTATCATTTGCACATATTTTAATTATGATAAAAAAAAATAGAAAATAAAAGTTCATGGTAGTATGTGTAATCTATCAAAGTTCAAGGTTATCATGAGAAATTTCTCATATTATAATGATATAGTTAATTAAATTTGCATTTAAAAGAGAGATATCCGTACCAATAAAACAATAAAGGGGATATTATTTTTTAATTGTTATTTTATTGTCACGCCATCAAACTTAACGTCCATTTAACAGGCTTTACATTAGGGGGTACCATGGGCAAAAAAAATGGAACCTCAAGGGTACCATAGGCATATTTTTAAAAGTAGGGGTAACATGGAAAATCTAACAATATTAAGGAGTACCACAAGAAAGTTCCGTATCTCAATTATGTTAATTTTTTTTTTGAAGAAAAACAACGTACAAATATTAATGGCGAGTACTTGAAGGTGTAATTCTGAGTATGTTATTTGTCCCACATTGAAAAATAATGTAGGTTTGATAAATATATATCACGTATAAATATTAGAAGTGTCCCACATCAGAAAAAAAATCCAATTTTTGTGAATATATTTCTTATAAACAGTAGAATTGTCCCACATCGAAAGATTAGTATAAGGTGGGGAGATTATATGATTATAAATAAGAGTTAAGTCACGTATATATTAATTTTTTTTTTTTTTGAAAGAGATATTTTAATAATAGGTAAACAAATCATTAGACATACAATGTAAACATTAAACTTATAACGTTTTTTTGTTTGCATTATAAATAAGCTAATTACCCCGTTGCAACGCACGGGCATTCAAACTAATTTAACATTAAATAAGACCCCGGTAATATTTGTAGATACTCACTCCTATTCAACTAGTTGTTTAAATTTCATTATAATACACCTCACGGATGAATATTAATGTAACAATTAGTTAAATGAGAGGAAATAATTAATTATTAATAATTTTGAGGATTTAAAATCCGATGTTTGTTGTATGTATAGTTGTTGTCGTTGCTGATGCTTGAGAGTGGGATAAAAGTTTCGTCTCCAAAAACAACGAATGGAAAAGGTCGGGTTAACAATCAACCATTTATACAATGTAGGGGTGTTTGGTAAACCGTAGATTGCAAAAAAAAATTAGCATATTTAGGCCTTTTAGCATATTTGACCAATCAATATGTTATTCAGGGTGTTTGGTAAACATCATAAAATTCTCTTGTACTACATGTTGACGTATATTTATTTTTTGGGGGAATATAACAAATCACCCCCATAAATTTGATAGTATGTGCAATCAAACCCCTTAACTTATAAATGTAACAAATCAACCCCATAATTTTCTCTCAATGTGCAATTAACCACATATCTAGTTTTTAAGAATAAAATTTGCAAATTAATTTTCTACTATTATTGAAAATCAAATTTATTGATTAGATTTTAATCATAATTTTTGATTATTAAAAACATGTTCAAATAATTTTTTTTTTTTGACGAAAAATGTTCTTAATATGAGAATTTTTAATGATGTTACAATGAAAATTAAAGTTACATGACAAAAATTTTGTTTATACTAAAATTGGTTCGCATTTTCGGTTGAATATGTAAATATTGTATTTAATTATTTAAGAAATTTATTTATAATAATTTTTATAATAGAAAATAATAGGTTTTATTTAAAAAAAATAGTAAAAAAAACTTGATTATTTGAGCTTAATTGCACATTTTTCAAAAGTTATGGGGCTAATTTGCTACAAGTGAAACTTAGAGGGCTGATTTGCACATAGTTTAAAAGTTATGGGGGTAATTTGCTACATCTCCGCTTATTTTTGGTACATCGTTTGAAACTCACCGTATTTTATTAAATAGTTTGGATTTCGACCTTATTTTATAGCAAAAACTTGTTATAATTTTATAGAGTACCACTTTTATTAAAGATTATAAATTGAAATTTGGATGAAAGGTTTTAGTAAAAAATTATTTAAATGAAAAAAATATAATTTATGTTCTTAGTCAAGTAGGTGTTTTTTGGAGCGAAAATTTAAATAATCCTTATTCTCTAGATATCCCCATATATAAATCCGCTCTCTATATGATTACTATTGATTATTAGGTATCCACTTTCTCTTCATCTCACTACTTCCTCTTTTAGACGCTAACCCTAATTATTTCCCCCAAATCTGGTAATCTTTCGTATCTTAATTACTTCAATTTCGTGTTCATTTTGTATTTAATTTAATTTTTTCGATTTCGGCGAAACCCTAATTTTGTCAATTTTGATTGTACTCTGTAGTTTGATTGACTTGTGAATTCGATCAATATGGCCAAAAGTTCTTTCAAATTGCAGCATCCTCTCGGTAATTCTTCGCTTATCCTCTTTGTTTGTCTGATTTGATTATGATTTCTTATCGTTTTGGTAGAATTCTTGTTTTTGATGATGATTGTTATTTAATTCTTGTGATCTTTTATCTGAATTATGTATTTGATGCAGAAAAGATTGATCTTTAGTTTGAAGTGTCTTAATTTTTGGCACTAATCATATCGTAGTTATCGTGTAAGACCGTTGTATACTTGTATGGCATAGAAAGGTTCTACAATACCATCTATACCTCATTTAATGATAGCAACAATTGAGTTGTTAAGACATATGAATAATCGAGTTAGTAAGCCATATGACGGTCTTATTAAAGTAATGTTCAATTGAGGTCTGTTTTTGGTTGACCTTATGATTGATTCGTATCCAGTTGAACACTTTTATCTTACAATATAGCTGTTTTTCCTGTGCCTCATAGTAGTAATATGTTTGTCTTGGTGGCAGTAATCGGAAATGAAATTAGTATCGAGAAATACTTGTGTAGGTGTATTGGGTTGTGGGTTGTATTGTGATAGAATGATGGACTTGGGACGGTTTTGGTATCAACTGATGATGTCTTATGCTGATTGTCGAAAATTGTCTATAAATTGGGATTATTTATAAGGTCAACACTATATCCGCAAGGACGGGAGGGGATGATGAACATGCCTTTTATTGAAGTTATTAAATGATCACATGGCAATGGCAATATAATAAGAAAAATGATTGAAAGTACAAGCCAATCCATTACCTCTTCTCCCATTACGAAATTTATGTCAAACTTTAGCGCATAATTTGTCAACATGGCCTTGATTTAATAATGCCTCTAACAAAAGAGGCTGCTAAGGTAACGCGTGCCCTCGTGCTTGATGGAACTACTTTCATGGAATTGTTACTTTTTTATATATTGATGGATGGATTTGATGTGGATGAAAAATGGTTACTCGCTGCAATAAGCAATTGCAATTATTATTAATTGTTATATTTCTCGATTCGAACTTTGCTGCCAAGTTTGAGGTACTTCAATGTGTAATTTTTGGAGCTAGTTCTAAAAATCTTAAACTTCAATATGCATACGACTTTTAAAATACATGTTCTACAGTTTACGCATTATAGTTTAGGAGTTTACACAGGATGCGTAGATAATTGCAAATTCTGTAGAATGAGGATAAAAATTTACACAACTAACCTTCTGAATTCTGCTTCACTTACAGAACGCAGGCAGGCTGAAGCTTCTCGCATTAGGGAGAAATACCCAGACAGAATCCCGGTATGATCTATCTCTTGTATCCTTATACCCTATGTAATTGAAATGATGAATAGTGTATTATAAATGTATTTGCTGCTTATACTTATCTGGTTATATTGTTTAGGTTATAGTGGAGAAGGCTGAAAAGAGTGACATCCCTGACATTGATAAAAAGAAGTGAGTAAATTCTCTTCCTTGCTGCTTATAGTTCTGATTTTATTGTTTAGGATGAATTTGTTGGTTTTCTTCATACACACTGGATGGATCAATTTATCACGTAGTAGTTGGCATCCTTCTGCCTAGCTGGAACTAGATAGTAATTCTTTGTAGACTCTTCAGTTATATAGTCCAAGTGTTCAGTTTCCTCGATGACATTCTTAGATCGGATTTTTAAATTGGATTCAGTAATATGTACTTATCTTTTCGTAAATTGTTATCTCTCATCTGTGAGCTTTGTCTACAACTTTGCAATAAGAAATTTGATTCTTAAACTTCTATAATACAGCTAAAATGAGTTTTTAATCTGATGTGAATATGTCGCATCTGATATGGGATACACTCTAAATAAAGCGTTAATTTTAATAAGCATCATAATAGAATGCCTTGAGTTGATTCGTAAATGGCTGTGGGTTCAGCAAATCACGTAGCCCATGTTAGATCTGTAATTTTTTTTGTAGCAGACTACTTTTCTTTTCATAGTTTATATGCATTCACTGCTGTACTGAACTTGTAGTAATAACTCCCTGCTGTACTAAACTTGCAGGTATCTGGTTCCTGCTGATTTAACGGTCGGCCAATTTGTGTATGTGGTTCGCAAGAGAATTAAGCTCAGTGCTGAGAAAGCTATATTCATCTTCGTTAAGAACATTCTACCACCGACTGGTACAATGAACTCCTATTTAAATCTTATGGGTGTTAATTTGTTTAATACGTAGTACATTTAGTTGGTTAATGGGTATATAGGCAGAGAGTCTAGCTTACTTAGTTGGCCACATTTTATATTAATTTGAACCGATTTCATGGGTGGCTTAATATAGATATGGTTCTATCTTGCAGCTGCTATGATGTCCGCTATCTATGAGGAGCACAAAGATGAAGATGGTTTTCTCTACATGACATACAGCGGCGAGAACACATTTGGAACCCTCCTGTAAGTGTGTTGCTGTGGTCGTTTATGTAAATGAGATCTATGACACATAGATCAAAATGTAAATAGTTTCTGCTGATTGTCAATTAGCTGCTACCACGGTTGCTCAGACACATCAATCGACTTTGGGAATGTTTCGTAATATTACATTTCTGCTGCTTATGCTGTCTTTTTTTCCCCTTTTTTTTTTTTGTTTTTTCTATTGTTTTCGTGCTCTTGTTTCGTATTTCCTAAACCCATTTGTTGTGCAACGACGTCATCTATCCATCTAAAAAAGCTTCACACGAGTGTGGGGATCCTATTGTCTTTAGTCTGCTCTATTCACAGATTTTCTTGTTCATAGTATACAATTTGGAGTCGAGCAACATTGACACAAACATGGTTCAAACTTTGATCATGGTATGATTGGTTGATTTTAAACCCGTCAACGTATATGTAGATATATGCTACAAGGATAACCCAATTTAAATATTATGAAATTAACTTTTCATTGAGACCAACATATAAGTACATAACAACAAAATAAATTAATAACTAAGAATTTCTCCAAATTGTATACTTTCTCTGTTCTATTGAATTGCTTACATTTACGTTTTTACTCAAGCATTGAGTAAAAAAGTTATCCGCTGTAAATAGATCACATTTTACCCAATTCATGGACTATACAACCAGTTGTATATGTTGTACGGTGTAGAACCTGAGCTTTGTGTCAAAGTATCTGAGCTGTATATTAAAGAATATGAGTTTTATTAGAAAATATTAAGTTCATTCATTTACACATTAAAAACATGAAATTTAAATTAGCTCAGAAAGAATACACGTAAGCTCGGATTCTTATACTTGGTTGTACCATGCTTATGGTACAACTGGATGTATAATCCTATTTGTGCATTTTACCACGTCTTTGCCTGACGAAATGTTATCCGTTTTCAGCAAGACTTATTGGCGGGTAATTTAATCTATCAAGAGAAACGTAAATGATCAAACGAAATGGCCTAAAATAAAAAAAGTTTAAACAATTCAGTAAACAGCTAGTCTTACTTGTGACGGGCTAATCCCATCACAAACTTGTGACCTCTTACAAAAAGGGAAAAGGGATAAGGTAGGATACCCCCATGTGCTTCCCACTCACCTCTTAACAGGCATTTTGTGAGAGGAAATGGTATCCGTCACAAGTTTGTGACAGATATCGACCATCTTCAATGAGATTTTGTATTCAATAAAATGAAAGCCGTATTTATTTTAATAACTACCATAGAGGTATCTCCATCATTAAACAGAGGTGCATGCATCATAACATCGTAACTTGCCACATTGCGCCTAAAATGGGAAAACGGCAGTGGACTTTTCGTAGGATATGATGATGAATGATGACGTATGATGATTGATCCTCTAAAAGAGAGGAGAGGTGGCGACCCGATTGTATCATCAATGCAATTTGTAGACTTTTGCACGACTTTATCCTTAAATTCAGCTCATTATATGGGCTAGTGTTCCATTGAAAGCAAATACTAGTACCTTGTATTTTCTCATCGATGATCGAGTATAACACATCATCGTACTTAATTTTTTCATTTTACTAAAATTCTGTTTTGTTATTATTTGAACGATATCAATTTTTCATTAGTTAGAGGTTAGAACTAGTGACGGAGCCAGGATTTGGTGGTAAGAGTGAAAAATTTCAGCGGAGATGAACGAATAATGACATTTGAAAAACTTGAATTTCTTGAAAATTTAACTAAATTTTTTGAATTTTTCGACGGGAATGAGCATCCCTGTTACTCTGCTAACCCCCTAGTTCCACCACTTGTTAGAACTCAGATGTAAAGTGATACTCCCTCCATCCCATTCAATAGTTTATAATTGTTTTATACACGATTATTAAGGTAAGCAGAGAGAAATAAGTTTATAATTATTAAAAAAATCAAAATCAACTTGAAATGAAGAGAAATGTAATGGTTCTCACCCACTTCGATTGGTTTATTTAATAGAAAAGAAAAGTGTAACTATTAAATGATACGTCTTAAATAGAAAAATGTAAACTATTGAACGAGACAGAGCGAATATGATATGTTGAATGTAGCTAGAAAATTTTCGTGTTCATGTCCTTAAAATGTTAACGGGTGAAATATTACTCATTTGGATTTAGGCAATTTGAGACTAACTTTTTACCCCTTGATTGACATTTTACTTTTATTTCAGCTATATTATTGACGTGTCTTAAGTTTAAGACATATATGCTAAGAATTTTTTATTGGTAAATGATGGAAAGTAATTTTTTTGGAATTTCTATTAAACAAAAGAGAGATGATGATGGAAGAGGTAAAAGTTTCCATATGAACACAAAAAAATAAAATGCATGTGAGTATCTTTTTTTGGGAGAAAAGGGCATAAATGGTGGAGGATTAAAAGGCTAAAAGATTGTTTGCGTGACAAAGATGAATAAAAAGGATGCTCCATATCCGTATTATCTGCCCATGCACCGCATATGGATCATCCCATGCGATTTTTGTGCTACTTATATAATCCTCATTATTAGCTCATTTTGTTTCTAAAACCCGATTAAGCTAGCAGAGACATTCGTCCCTGTTAAAAGACAATGAGAGACGGGATTTGCAGTTACAAGGGGCGAAAAATTTCAGTAGGGCGAACGATTACTGTTATAATAAAGTTAAAAAAATTAACGAAAAAATTTCGAAATTCTCAATTTCCCGTCGAGGCGATGTCGAATAACGTAAATTTTGAATTTTTTAGTAAAAATATTCGGAACTTTTTTCAAGTTCACAGTATATCATTCATTATCTATTCGTTCCTTTTGAAATTTTTCACTTTCCTAATTGTAAATCCTGACTCCGTTGTTCTATGATGCAAAGTTATTAGGGTGTAAATAAATAAAGGGAAATACAAAGACGTCTTGTTCCAAATGATTCGAAACCAGATCACAAGTACCAATACTGAATGTCTCAATGACTTTAATTGGTAGTATGAAAATATAAGTTCTGAAAGAGACTTGAAATCCTCAACAAACATGTAAAAATCCGTCTCAAAATAATTGCAACTACAACAAAAAATTAAATTACCTCAATAACCTTCCCAAATTTATAGATGTAGGGTTTTAGGATTGAGCATTAATTAATCAAACATAAGTTTAATTTAATTAACAGATTCTAGGCAGGTTATCCCAATTACAGGAAATAGGATTCCAATCACCACCATTGTCTTCATAATCTGAGGGGCTTAATGCAGGTAATGGTGGAGGCTGTGGCATCATGTCGAGTTCGTCGTAATTGTTTTCTGAACTTACAACTGAGGTTGCTGATTGCCCAATTGGGCTTTCACTGCCTCCGCCATCGTTGCACCATCCTGGAGCACGTACTAGGGACGGGATTAAGTCGAGGATGTTTGATAAGTCGTCGTTCCCTGAGTTCTGCTGCTGCCCTTCTGGCTCTTCTTTCTTGATACCTGCAGCATTACAATTATAGTCTATTAAACACAACTACAAGCAACGAGAAAACACTCGGAAATTCGTGTTAGATGTTCAACATCGAAAATTCTTATTTCAGACGCTAGAGATGTCACTTTTTACCCTGAAAATGATGTGAAAAATAAATGTAACATGTTATAAGAATAACATGTTGCTCGTCTTATTTCAGATGAGATGCAGCTGTCTGAAGCAAGACGTGTTGGTTCAACATATAGCCTCCATAGTCCACCTTATATCGATATTTTCTCGAGTATGATGATTCATTGACAACCATGAATACAAACTCGACACATTATTTTTTCCATAATTAGTCTCCCGTAAAGGCCTATTCAATGTCCTAGTATCCTATACTCCATACGTCTCAATTATTTGTTTACTTTTAAGTAAAAATAGTATCAAAAGTAAATAAATAATTGAGACGGAAAAAATATTACTTCCTCGATTATTGTTCACAACTGATTCTTTGTACAAAAGTTTGCCCTACCACATTAAAGCACTTATATGAAGACAAAACAATAGAGTCATGTATTGACTTTTGAATCATCACATCTTAAAAATGAAGGCAAACCTCGAAGAAAGCAATTCTACAAGAGGGAACTTCATCTAGAGAAGAAAGGCCAACAATTTTATGCAATTGTCTTATTTCTTTTTAGCAAGTGGTGGTCAAACAAAACTACTCTAGGAAAGGTGTGTCTATTTGAAGAAATTAAATATGGTCTAATTCCCATTCTTGAAGATTAGCACACACACCCATTTTTTAGATACTAGTTGACTTCTAACTTAACCAGAAGTCTCGGGAGTTCGAGTCCTACGAATGTAACAATATTAAGGCTCATATGTTACCACCCTTTTTGTCTTAGCCTACTTAAATTCGGACTAAATCAGATGATACACAAAAGAAAAACATAAACATGTTCGAACAATGGACGTCGTTGTAATAGAGGGGGCTCAACAAGAATGTATCAACGCTTCCCCACAACATTCTAGGAAAATATTAATACCTCCGTCTCAATCATTTGTTTACCTTTAATTACAATATTATTTATAAAAAATAAAACAGCTAAAAAATGGTTAAGACAAAGAGGGTAATAAAATCAATCTAATCGTCACGAGGGGAAAAAAAAACTTGCATAATCGAAACCGCGTCCCTAGGACCCAAGTACGATCCCACTTAAGGACCTAATTATTTTGGAAAGGCTAAGCTATTTATTTGAAATATTCATGAAAATGACTAGTATAAAAGGTTAAGATAGTGAAAGGTTGATTACAATTAGGATACCAATTGAGGAATTTGATAGAATAAAGTGGTGTAATAAATGTTGCACTAAAACGATATGCCACTACAACATTAGTAATATGTCTACTTTTAAACCACTAAAACTCCATTTGAAGATTAAAAAGAAATTCTATAAATTATACATTTGAATTTTGGAATTTACTGAGCTAAGAAATAAGAATTCATCCCAAAGTAGTAAATATTTTTTTATATAGAATTTGCTAAACAGAGTAAAACAGGGTAAAATCTTAAGTAGAGGAATGTGAATTGTGAACCCATATAATCTAAATACTTGTATTGATTTAATAGTTACCGTCTTCTGAAAAACCATCTCAAAATAGTTACCCTCCCAATAATGTCTAATTTGAATATGGTGGACCTAATTTGAAAGTACAATAGCTATAGATTAATGCTCTTACATTTTTCAGGACAAGATCGTCTGAAACAAAAAATTGTGTTGGTCTTACTATAAGCCATATCAAACATGTATCTTAGTCTAGTGATTGTGGCGAAGGTATCATGGAAAACAGGTCTCCAGTTCAAATCCCTCATTTCCGGTATTGTACCGCCCTTATGGCCCATCTAAGTCCCCCCAAAAAAGATTGCAGCATTAAAATCCAAAATTAAATTGAACTGCTACTCTAATAAATGTAACCCAGTGATAAAATCTGAACAAATCTGTACTACAAAACCAAAATGATCCAATGTTGTTCCTATTATACTAAGACAAATTTAAGATATTTAATATGGCACATTCATAGTTACACTTCTTTAAGAGGGATTACAAAGAACATTTTTTCAGTATGAATATAAAACGTAAACAAATGAATGAGACGAAGACAGTAACTTATATAATCAACTAAAAGGTTAAGTGAAACTAACCAGTGAAGGAGTTTTCAGAGGTGGGATCATCCCATTGAAGACCATAATCTTCTCTTTCCCTCTTTATGCCGCGACCCGCCACCTTAATCTGAGCTTCTTGGAGCAAATCATCCAATAACCCGCTTTTAGTCCGACCGACATTTGGATTTGGATTATCATTGTTGTTATTAACCTTATTGTTATCTATCACCTCTTGGTGGTTGATAGTTACATTTTGGTCATGTTGGTTTGAAGGGAGCTCAAAGTTACCATTTGGGTTAGAAAAACTTAAACCCTCGGACCCAAACCGAGGCTGAAACACTTGACCCGACTCAAATCCGTACCCAGACCCAACCCCAACCCCAACCCCAGTTGAGCTAAACTGAAATGTACCCATTTGGGCCTGGGAGGAAACAAGACGACTCGAGAAGGTATTTGGATAGCGCATTACGAGTTGAGGAGACAAGAAAGGGGGAGGATGGTGTAAGGAGAATAAGGATGAAGGTAATGAAACAGGGTTGAAGAGTGAAAATGTGTTGTGATTGTTATTTTGTTGGAATGAATATGGTTGAAGTGATGATGTTTTCGGTGTTTGGGTCGAATTCGAATTATTCTGACTCGGGTATAACGGTAACCCTTGTCTTAATCTTCTCTTCACCCTCGTGTTCCAGTAATTCTTAATCTCATTATCAGTTCTTCCAGGCAACTGCAACAAATTTAAATTATACACAATCAAATCAAATATCGATCATAAAACCCGGTTTAAAATTACGTTAACCCGAAAACCAAATTATGATAATCGTCAATCGATGTCGATTTTGACCAAGCCAAATTAACATTTGATGTGCACGTGAGAAATTGGACAACAAAATATTGGACATGTAAGAAAAGAGACAGAAGAACATGTCAATGTAGAAGTACAAGAAATCACAGAAACATACAATGTCAGGGGATCATCAAAAAAGTACTGCAAAATCTCTGCAAAAGTCCAACCACCACATTACAGCTGTGATTTTTACGGGGAGCTGATATTGCCACGAGAGTTTTCAACTGCTCCACTGGTATTTCAACTCATTGACTAAAATGCCCTTATCTATCTTTACTCTTATACAAAATGGACCCACCTTCTCAAACCATGTAAACTTTTACCAATCTTTTCTGTTTCTCTTTCACCCTCAAGAAAAAAAAGCCTTACTGTATTATCTCCATCATCATCTCTCCAAATCCCATCACCATCTTCTCCATTTCTTCGTTTCCATGGCTTGATTTCTAAATTATGAATCTTTAATCTATTTATTTTCACTTCATAATTTTTAAAACAGTAATTTTATTAGCATATCTTGATCACTAAATGAGGGATTTCGGATTCCCTCCACACATATCATGTACTAATGAAAGTCAAATTCAAATTGGAATTTCGGATCCCCTAGACAACACGTATTCTTATTGTCAATCCATAGCTTGATTTTTGAGGCGGGTTTTCAAGGGGATTATAGGCTAAGGTATTTCGACATAAAATGGAACTAGGCGCGGTGGTTGCTGATTTGGGGTGCTTCCGGCGGTTGCAGGAGCATCATTGGTTGACCGTAGACCGTAGTGGTGGGCAGCTCAAATTAGTAGTTGGCGGTGCGATCGGAGGAGCTCCGATGTCAGGTTTTTTAAACAGAAAAGATGGCAGTGAATTGGATTACTTGTTGGTAATTGGTAATTATGGTGGTGTATAAATGATGGGTGAAGTGAATGGAGGAGGTTAGGATATGTTAATTAATGCCTTAATGGTAGAAGGAGGTAGTAACGAAGGTAGTAGGTGTGGCTCAGGATGGAAATTGAGCACTAAATCAACTTAATCAATCAAGTGATGATAGAAAACATTAAAAATTCATACCTTAAGAATCAAGCCAAGGAACCAAAAGAAATGGAGAAGATGGTGATGGAATGTTGAGACTTGAGAGATGACGATGGATTGGAAAAATAGCAGGGGGTGTTGGGCCCATGTTTTAATTAGAGTAAAGATAAATAAGAGGGTATTTTAGTCAATAAATACAAAAAACCAGTGGAGCAGTTGAAATCAGTAGTGGCAATAACAGCTCCCTTTTTACGCCAGATTATGTGCGCCCACCAAAAAATGTGAGAAAAATGTCTGGATTTTTTTTTTTACAAAAATAATCTAGAGATTTCGTTTTAGTGCGGTCGATTTTTAGACTATCATCTGAATTACAACCGTGTAAATGTTTAAAGGTTGGTTAAAAAAATAAGAGAGTTATATTGAATCAAGAAATGAATACATGCACATAAATTTCCGCGACGAAATAAAAAAAAAGTACAAAAATAATTCACACATCAACAAAATACCCAAAATTCAGAGCTAAAAACCAATAGAAAGACAAAAACGAAAATTAGAGGAGAAAATAAATTAAAATTAAAATGAAATAAAATAAAATCATGCACACAAATCTTACACATGAATACATGATGATAAAACTAGTAGACCGAAAAAATTGTTTTTTTTTTTAAATTTAAAAAACTAGGAAAAAAAATCAATTAATTAGAAAACAATTGAAATTAAACCCAATTCAACATAACAAAATTATTAAAAATACCTATTTAGCACCAAAAACCAACATCACCACCTAGTGCCTTATCGACTGAAGCAAAATTAGAGGATATAAAAGGACGGATGTACACAGCGCTAATTAATCAACCTCATGTTAACAATACAAAGAGACTGTTTTCAATCAACAAACGAGTCATAAACACAAAAAAAACCACCTAGTGCCTTAACAGCGTTAATCAACCTTATGTCACCAACACAGAAACACTGTTTCCGATATCAGACATAATAAACCGGAAAAAAAAAACAGAGGAGAAATAGAGGTGGAATGTACATGGGAAGAAATGCGGGCCCACTTGTTACCAAGCTTAGAATGAAGATCAATAATAAGACGTTCTTCATCAATAGAAAATGCACCCTTTTTCAAATTTGGTCTTAAATGATTAGCCCATCGTAATCTACAACTTTTTCCACATCTTTGTAATCCTGTATTTCTTTGTACTGCATTCCAGTTACCTTCTCCATGTTTATTTACGTATTCCATTAAGACCGCGTCCTCTGCGGCCGACCAGGGCCCCTTTTTTAACATTGGTTGTTCGCCGTCTCCCGTTCCGTCTATGCTTGTTGTTGTGGTGGTCATTTTTGGGATTTTATGGTGTTTTTAAGGGAATTAAGGGGAAGGGAGAAATGGTGTTGGTGTGTTTAAGGGGTTTTATATGGGTGAGGGTCTTATGTACGTAAGGATGGCCACATGGATTTTTTTGCTGTTTTTGTGTGCTTTTGCTTTTTTTCTTTTTCTTTTTCTTTTTATTGGAAATAAATAAATAAATAAAATTATTTGGGTTTTGTGGATTTTTTTTTTTTTTTTTTTTTTTTTTTTTTTTTTTTGTCATTTACAGCAGTGAAATTGCGTGAAATGAACAAAAAAGAGGTGGAGGGTTCTAGGTTGTGGATGAAGGTTTTTGATGTTACTACTAGCTATGTTTTGTAAGAAACATGATTAGGTAATTTTGATGTTGACAGATTTAAAAATTACGAGTATAATAATTAGAGGAATTTTCTTTTGATTCTTTTGAATTGTCCCAATTTTCTAAGGATCGAAAGTAGTATAACTTTGCAATTATCCAAGTATGATGTATGTCTACGAGTTGTGTATGAGTTTTGGAATAAGATTCACATTTTTCTTTTTTTCTATCGATAGGACTTATTTCATGTGTATAACTTCGCAATTATCTAATTATTTGTTTTTTTCATTAATACATTTCAGGTACATTGGCCCACTTGCGTGATTTGTAGGGAGTAGTCTTAGGATGAGGTTTCTGTAAAGAAGTTCTTAGGGTATGCACAAGCTTAAGTTATACGAAGTAGTATGTCGAAAGACTCGTGTTAGTGCATGGGATTAGTACACAACCTGGCTAACTAGTATGAGTAATTAACGTCTAATCCAATTTGCAAGAACTGACTTGGGTACATAAAGGCGTGTAAAGTAGTACCATAACAGTTACTATATGAGATTTTTCAACATACATGATACACCATTAATAAGAACACGAGAATCTTGTGATATTCGCGCAATTTAGGGTCTACGACAGTTACTATATGAGATTCTTAACCATACACCATTAATAAGAACACGAGAGTCCTGTGATATTCGCGCATTTTAGGGTCTACGACAATTACTATACGAGATTCTTCAACATACACCATTAATAAGAACACAAGAGTCCTGTGATATTCGCGCATTTTAGGGTCTACGACAGTTACTATACGAGATTCTTCAACATACACCATTAATAAGAACACGAGAGTCTTGTGATATTCGCGCAATTTAGGGTCTACGACAGTTACTATATGAGATTCTTTCAACATACACCATTAATAAGAACACGAGAGTCCTGTGATATTCGCGCATTTTAGGGTCTACGACAGTTACTATACGAGATTCTTCAACATACACCATTAATAAGAACACGAAAGTCCTGTGATATTCGCGCATTTTAGGGTCTATAACAGTTACTATACGAGATTCTTCAACATATACCATTAATAAGAACACGAGAGTCCTGTCATATTCGCGCATTTTAGGGTCTATTACAGTTACTATACGAGATTCTTCAACATACACCATTAATAAGAACACGAGAGTCCTGTGATATTCGCGCATGTTACTGTACGAGATTCTTCAACATACACCATTAATAAGAACACGAGAATTTTTTGATATTCCTGCATTTTAGGGTCTTTTTAATATATATTTATGAAAGTTAAGTTATTGATGAGAGCTCATATGATTTTGTTCGTAAAACGTGTTGCCAAAATACAATTCTCATTTCAGTACAAAATTAAGAAAAACTCCAAAATTTTGGACTAAAACCCACAACCACGAAATGGGCCTAATTTTATAACCTTATTATAGGTATGTTGGACTACAAGTGGATTTGCCTCTAGACCTTTATCATAATCAATTGTGTGTTGTGACTAACAAATATGCTATTAGAGAAAATTTACAAAATAGGAGTACTAAGGGTTTGGGTACAACATTTTTTTCACCAAAATACACGCTTAATGACATTTACTTAATCTTCTTGATTAATATGCATTTTCAAGTTGTTTTTAAGGATAGTACAAGAAATGTGACAAATTAATGAATAGTCAATTTAAAAGTCTTTAATTAATAGACAAAATTTAAAATTTTATATATATCATGCATACATTGTATGGGTTGTGTACATATTGAGTGACACTAAATTTGAAGAATGATTTTCGAATATGAGGTTGAGCTCAGAAATTGTTACCATTTCGGATTTAGCTTCAGTTTAATTCACAACATGTTTGTTTAATCAAGTAAAAATAAGTGTTTTGGTTAGTACATCATTTGCTTATTTTATTGATACTTCTTCTATTAAATCCTTGTTCCTTAAATTCTTTTATTTAGATAAACTAGTGTAGATCCCGCGCAAATGCGCGGTAAATATAGGCCTTTTAATTTTTAGTGTATTAGTTATAGATTTTAGATTAATATCTCGCGAATTTTTATAAAAAAATAAGTAATATTAAAATTAATCAAAAGAATTGAATAATTCCATGAATTGTGTTTTTTATGAAAATATTTTAACTACATCAAATTTTTTAAAAAAATCTTTTTTTTTTTGTCACGAAGTTAATAATATGAGATACAGTTTTTATGTATAGATTATTTTAAATGGAAAATTAGTTTAATAAATGAAAATCTAATTTGTTTCCATATATAAGTTTGCGCACTTTGGAGGGAAAATTTTAGAGAAGTTGTATTCTCTTAGTATATTGGAGGATTTATACTTTTAAAATTTGCACCTCATTAATATTTATCTGTTCACTCTATTGTATTTTAATATGAAACAAAAAAATTGAAATGGAAAACTAATATAAAAAATTTTATTTAAGTTGTGAAATTTTTTTAGTGAATGTTTTTTGTCACGAAACTAATAGTAAGCATGTGTCAAGTTAATCTCTACAGTAATAATTATTGCATTACTGAAAATTTAGCAACTTATACTTTATAATTTAATATCAATTTTATTTTATTTTAATGAAAAAATCATAATTATGAATTTATTTAAAAAATTAGAGTTTATTTATAAGAATATTGATGGGGCATATTCTGCACCGCTGACCAAAGTCAACACACTGAGCAAGGTCAAAGATATCCACAGCAAGTCAACGACTTAGACTGTCTAGCCGATGCATCCCATCTGACCTAGCTTTACGTCTCGGCCGACAACCCGCCAGGGACACATACCCGCGTACTCATATCCAAGACCCTCTGCCGGCCTGCCATAGGTTCATCGGCCGAGGGTAGAACGGTCTTTCCACCTGATAAGCCACTTGGCCACTTGGCCACTACGTGACAAAAGGTGAAAGCCTATAAATACTCCTCAACCTTCTTTGAGGAAAGGATCCAACAACTAAACCTAAATACACTATTCATCTGGTAACATCTCTCTTATCTCTCTACAATACATTCCTAGCCAATTAGCATACAACTTATACCTCTAAGTTCACTGACTTGGGCGTCGGAGTGGGTACGCTTGGCACAAAGCCAAGCCCTCGCCTCGTTCATTGTTGCGGGGAGGCCGAGGGAGACGATAGAAGCACGAAGGGTCTAACCCAAGACATTATTCTACAAGCCACGGGTGGTAACGATACTTGCTCTGGAATTATACCCGGAACAATTGGCGCCGTCTGTGGGGAAAGACACTAGAAGCTAGTCACATTCATTCCCAAACAAAAAACACAAAGCAAAAACCCACCCAAAAAGCTAAGAAAATGTCGAAACAACAAGATGCGGTCAGAATGACGAAACCGCATTTTACCAAGATGATACTTTCAACAGTGCGAGTCGATGACGGCCCTCCACCGGCGGTGTAATCCAACCGGAGTTCGGGATGCCATCAATACCCGACACGCCGCATTGCCGATAACCAACCAGGTCACCATCATGGGACATGTGGTTGACGTAGCAAGGTCAAGATGCTCCTAGACCTAATTAGTACGCCCGCTCACACTTTGTCACGTCGACAAGAGCGGCGGAAAGCGTCCGGGAGACCGGGGCCCAAAATATGACTCGAGAAATTTGAACGGAGCACTAGGAGAAGCCGGCCCAATCAAGACGCTGGGGAGCCCAAAGTGGGCGTGGTAGACCTAAGTCCTTCCCGCACTCGGGGGAGGACAGCGTCCCCGCCACACGAACGAGGCTCACCCCGAAGAAGCCAGAGGAGTCCGACCCAGCAGAGTTGGAGAAGAAGCCCGAGTCGAAGAAGGAGCCCCTCCCGTCACGGAGGAAGGAGCCAGGTTAGGGACGCAAGAAGCCGATCGCCGCGTGTCGTTCGACACATGGTTAGGCAGCCCCTCAACGCCTACGTCTTAGAAGTCCCGGTGCCGAACAAGCTCAAGCTACCACCTCTGTCGTACAAGGGAGATGGTGATCCAGTCGACCACGCCCGAGGCTTTCGAGTCTTACATGTCGGTATGGGAGCGGCCGATGAGGTCAGTGGTGCCGAATTTTCCCAACAACTTTGCATGGGATGGCTCAGAGCTGGTACAAAGGACTTCCTGACGGCTCGGTGTATTATTACGCCGACCTGAAGGGCGCTTTCCTAGCCCAATACTCCTGCAATAAGAGAAGGGCCGTAGAGACATCGACCTCGACCGTCGGACGGTGGGGGCGAGTCTCCGGAGCTACGTGAAGAGGTTTGATGAAAAGGTCCAGCAGATTCGAGAAATTAATCCCAGCCGGCGGCCTTTGGCCCGATGAGGGGCCTCCGAAGGAGATTTGAAAAATGAGCTCATCAAGTGCGGAGGCTCGAGCATGGACGCCGCCAGCGGTTGGCCGACTAAGCCATCAAGGTAGAAGACTATCACAAGGCCTGGGTAGGCCCAGTAAGCCGAGCACCCAGGGAAGGACGCCGTGGCGACAACAGTCACGGTCCGACGAAAGACGCCGTAAGAATGATAGGTCGCGATCGACAAGCCCGCTCGGAAACAAAGCCGGCGGATACCGGGGGAGCTCGGGAACGTACTACAAAAAACAAGACGAAAATCACACCCCTCTGGGTTATATCGCCCAAGTTTTCGCTTTGAGCAAGAACGAGGGCGAAATGGGAAAGACCCCTAGGCCGAGGGTGACGGTGACACGAGCCCGATCGCAAGTACCACGGCCACACCGGACACCTTACCAACGATTGCCGACACCTGAAGGATGCCATTGAGGAACTAATCCGAAAGGGAGCCTCGCAAATATGTTGCCAAGGGCCGAAAACCGGAGCACCGGCGGACCGAAGCAAGCAAGTCCACCGCCGAGCGTTTAGGAGTAGTCAATGTCGTCATCGGGGGACAATGAAGCGGTGGGTCCGCTCATGGGCACAACGGCCCCAGGATGAGCCTCATCCGGCCATCAACTTTGTGCCCAACACAAAGAACCCCGCTCCCAAAGATCCGGACATGACCATTGGACAAGAAGACTACGATGGAGTCGCTTTTCATGTGACCCACTTACAGTCCGTCCGCTGGACATAGCCAACCACTTGGTGAAGCGATGCACGATTGACACGGGCGCCTACACAAACGTTATGTACAGAGAATGCTTTCGGCCTTGATCAAGATCGAAGATCGAACCCCGCACCGACCCATTGTCTGCCTTTTCTCGGGACGGCCTGGTACCCCGGGGTCGGTTAGATTGCGGTGAAGTTTGGCGAGGGAATACGACCAAAAGCGTTATGTCCGAATTCATAGTCATCGACGGCGTGTCCGCCCACAACGTTCTCGTAGGCCGGGTCACTTTGAGCGAGATCGACGCCGTGGTATCCATCAGGACCACGACACGATATATGTCTCGGACCGGGGAGGCGCGAAGCTCACCTCGAAAGACGAAGACCCCGATTTATGGGAGGTTTACGCTAATAGCTCGAAGGCCGACATCGTTATTATCAGCCCAAACGGAGACGTGTTCGAGCACGCCTTGAAGCTTACCTCATTGGCCTCGAACAATGAATCCAAATATGAGGCGGTAATAACCGGAGTTGAGCTAGCTAAAGCCGCCGGAGCAGAGCGTATCATGGTGACAACGGACTCACTATTAGCGGCCAACCAGATCAAAGGCGAGTGCGAAGCCCAAGACTACGGGACAATCAGTGTATCTCGGTGAGGGTTAGAGCCATCGCTTGAACTAAAAACCTTCCGGATACGAGACACCCCCGGATCCGGAACGATCGGACCATTGGCATGGTCGAAGGAGCGAGAGACCGAGGAGGTAGAGATTGACCCTGGCCGCCGCACCGTAACCGTCGGTGTCAACCTGGAACCAAAATTCAGAGCCGACCTCCTGGATCTCGCGAGGAGAAATAAAGATGTTTTCGCGTACTCGGCGGCCGAGATGCCAGGCGTGAGCCGGGAGGTGATTGTTCACAAGCTGAACGTACTCCCCGCCGCTCGCTTGATCAAGCGGAGAATGAGGAACTCCTCCGCCGAGAAGGACGACGCCATCAAAGCCGAAGTAGATAAACTACTAGCGGCGGGTTTTATCATGCCTTGTACCTACCCTGAGTGGTTAGCCAATGTTGTAATGGTGAAGAAGTCATCGGGGGCATGGAGAATGTGTGTAGACTTTACCAACCTTAATAAAGCATGCCCCAAAGATTGTTATCCCTTGCCTCGAATAGATAGTTTGATCGACGCCACGGCGGGCTACACCATGCCGAGCCCTCGGACGCCTTCTCGGGATATCACCAAGTGTTTATGGCCGAAGAAGACATGCCTAAATGTGCATTTATCACCGCCAACGGCACGTACATGTACAAAATGATGCCGTTTGGTTTGAAGAACGCCGGAGCAACGTACACAAGGCTGGTGGACAAAGTGTTCCAGAACCAAAAAGGACGAAACATTGAGGCTTACGTCGACGATGCTATTGTAAAAAGCAAGTCCGACAAATGAGCATCTGGCCGATTTACACGAGACATTTTGTTCACTAAGGAAATACAAGATGAAGCTCAACCCAATGAAATGCAACTTCGGTGTCCGGGCAGGTAAATTCCTCGGTGTACTTGTCAGCGCCAGAGGCATAGATGCCAATCCAGACAAAGTCCGAGCAATCCTAGACCTGCCGGAACCAAGGAATCGAAAAGAGGTTATGATATCTTGACCGGGAGGATGGCGGCTCTCTCGCCGTTTCATCTCGGTCGGTCCACCGACAAGAGCACCCCATTCTTCAAAGTGTTGAAAGGAAATAAAGACTTGGTCACTGGGGAGGAACAGAGCACGGCTTTCAAACAACTAAAAGCTCACCTTCAGACCCTCCCGACTGGCCCGGCCGATATTGGGGGAGACGCTATACCTATACATAGTGATTACCTCGGCCACGGTCGGCCGCCGTGATCATCGGGAAGAAGACAAACAAAGAACACCCAATCTACTTCACACCCATACATTGTTACGAGAGAAATTACCCACTAATTGAAAAAGCACCTTCGCCGTTGTCATTGCCACAAGGAAGTTAAAACCCTACTTCGATGCACACCCCGTGACGGTCCCGACCGATCAGTTGGAGAAAGCCTTGGAAAAATTCGAGCAATCCGCAAAGCTCATCAAATGGGCAGTGGAACTTTCTGGTTTCGGCATTCAATACAAGCCAAGGCCTTCGATAAAGGGGCAAGCGCTTGCAGATTTCCTGGCCGAATGCACATATCAGGAAGAGCCAAACCCGGGCATATGGGAGGTCTACACCGACGGCTCCTCCACGACGAATAGCTCAGGAGCCGGCATCCTTATCATCAGCCCAAACGGGGACGAGTTTGAGTACGCCCTGAAATTCACCTTCTCGGCCTCGAACAATGAGTCCGAATACGAGGCGGTGATAACCGGAGTCGAGTTAGCTAGGGTCCGGAGCAGAACACATTGTCTTTGAAATCGACTCATTGTTGGTTACCAACCAAATCGAGGGGAGTATGAGGCTCGGGACGACGGAATGGTAAGGTACCTGGAAAGGGTAAAAGCCGATGTAGCAAAATTGAAATCCTTCCAAATCCGTGCGTTCCCGGATCCGAGAACAACCGAGCCGACGCTCTCTCTAAACTGGCCAGCTCAACCATCAAGAATGTCAGCCGGACCGTGCTGGTAGATATCAGGAATGCGAAAAGCATCGCTGAGACCGTCGGCATGATAGGTAACATAGAGACCGAGACAACGTGGATGACTCCGATAATGAGATATAAACTTACAGGTGAACTGCCGGAGGGCCGCAACCCCTCTGCCAAAATAAAAAGGATCGCCGCGGTACTTGGTGTTCGAAGGGGAACGTACGGAAGATCCGTAATAAGACCGCTCTTGAAGTGTGTCGGTCCTGCCGACGCAGAACTGATACTGACAGAAATTCACGAAGGCATCTGTGGGCATCACATGGGGGCAAGAACACTAGCCCACAAAGCTCTCCGAGCTGGCTACTTCTGGCCCACCATGCTTCAAGACTCTAGAACGAAGACCAAGAAGTGCACGAACTGTCAGATGCACGCCCCGGTGATTCATGCTCCCTCCAGAGACCTACAACCGGTGCTTAGTCCCCTTCCCTTCGCGCAATGGGGGATGGACATGCTAGGGCCATTCCCAACGGCCTCCGGAGGAAGGAAGTTCTTAATCGTCGCCGTTGACTACTTCACCAAATGGGTTGAAGCCGTAGTGGTCCCAAAGAAAGACCACAAAGCAGCCGTCGTAAAGGTGATCCGGGAAAACGCGTCATAACCCGCCGGATTGCCCCAAGTTATGGTATTTGACCACGGCCGAGAATTTTGGAGCAACCGATAATGAATCGGCTAGAGGAGCTTGGCATCAAGTTCGCGTATTCCTCCGTCTGCCACCCGCAGAGTAACGGTCAAAGCGGAGGCGACCAACAAAACCATCCTCAACGGCTTGAAGAAGACAGTTGAAGACCTTAAAGGAAGGTGGGCCGACGAACTACCGGCCCTGTGGTCCCTTCGAACCACGGAGAAAGAAGCAACGGATACACCCCTTCCATCTAGTCTACGGCTCCGGCGGTCCCGCCGATCGAAGCGACGGTGCCAACATTCGAACAACCACTTTTGACCCAGTTGAAAACGAGGAGGGCCTAAGGGTTTCCCTAGACCTGGTCGAAGAAAGCCGAGACACGGCACGCGAACCGGCCGTATATCGAACCGAATGAAGAGAGCCTACAACCGAAGAGTCCACAAAAGGGACTTAAAAATAGGAGACCTAGTCCTAAGGAAGTCAGCTGCCACCAACAAAGGAAACATTCATGGCAAACTGACGGCCAACTGGGAAGGTCCCTACAGGGTGGTCGAAGAGATGAGGCCGGTACGACGTCACGGTGAATGACATGGGAGGCGTGCCTTTGATGAGCCATTGGAACACCGACAACTTGAGAAAATACTTTGTATAGCGGCGGAGGTATCCAAACCCATTGTGGACACCCCAACGCACAATCATAACATATGAATGAAACGCCCAGGTTCTCCATCAAAGTGTCTTTCCACTCCAAGATTTGCCACCAGACGAGGAAAGAGACGCTATCGAAGCCGCAACCCCGATTACCTCGGTCAAAGCCGAGAGCGACGGGGAACACGACGGCCGATACGCTAAAAGAAAAACGTATACTCAGCGCAATTGAGACGCCAATCTAGCGGTCAATATGCCTACACACGATTCTGACGCTTATCGAAGCCGCAACCCCGATTACCTCGGTCAAAGCCGAGAGCGACTGGGGAACACGACGGCCGATACGCTAAAAGAAAAACGTATACTCGCGCACCAATTGAGACGCCAATCTAGCGGTCAATATGCCTACACACGATTACGGACGCTTATCGAAGCCGCAACCCCGATTACCCTTGGTCAAAGCCGAGAGCGACGGGGAACACGACGGCCGATACGCTAAAAGAAAAACGTATACTCAGCGCAATTGAGACGCCAATCTAGCGGTCAATATGCCTACACGATTCGGACGCTTATCGAAGCCGCAACCCCGATTACCTCGGTCAAAGCCGAGAGCGACGGGGAACACGACGGCCGATACGCTAAAAGAAAAACGTATACTCAGCGCAATTGAGACGCCAATCTAGCGGTCAATATGCCTACACAGTTACGGACGCTATCGAAGCCGCAACCCCGATTACCTCGGTCAGAGCCGAGAGCGACGGGGAACACGACGGCCGATACGCTAAAACAAACGCACTCAACTAGTAAAGTGGAAGAACGAACGAGAGAACCGTAATCAAAGCCCCGGCCAAGCCAAAGGCCGACAAAATAACTTTATTAAGAATGATCACAAGGAGAGTACAAACGACGGCCGTCCCCGTAGGGGTAGCCTAAACTCTACCTACCAAAGCATTACAAAAGCAAAGAAACGAAAGGAAAGCAATCAGGGCACAGCCCATGAAGTGTCAACCAATCAGCGAACACACACGTGTCAAGCATGCAACCGCGGAATGTCAATCGTCGCAACAGTTGAATGTCAATCAATGCAACAGTGACCACGCGTCTTCAACAAGCCTATTCACATCTCTGCGACTGTTCATTTCAAGCAAATTCTGGTATCTACTCTCTCACGGCCACCGATCAACCAAGTCATGAGAGCACCGTACTGGGGCAATCAAAGTCAACCTAAGACTCTCAAACCCGGTCTCGGCCAACAATATATTCCTTTTCCACATCGGATACCCTTTACGCATCCATGTGGAGGGGGGATATGATATATGGTGCGGCCTAACAAGAGCCACGCCGGTACACAAAAAGACACCTACAGGAAATTTGCGGAAGTTTGTGCAGAATATATGTTTCAAAGATACATCGGAGCCCATGCCACGGCATAGACTACGCTGGGGGCAAATTGATGGGGCATATTCGCACCGCCGACCAAAGTCAACACACCGAGCAAGGTCAAAGATATCCACAAAGAAGTCAACGACTTAGATCGTCTAGCCGATGCATCCCATCGGCCGGCTAGCCACGTCTCTACCGACAACCCGCCCGGTAGGGACACATACCCGCGTACTCATATCCAAGACCCTCCGTAGGCCGCCATAGGTTCATCGGCCGAGGGTAGAACGGTCTTTCCACCTGATAAGCCACTTGGCCACTTGGCCACTACGTGACAAAAGGTGAAAGCCTATAAATACTCCTCAACCTTCTTTGAGGAAAGGATCCAACAACTAAACCTAAATACACTATTCATCTGGTAACATCTCTCTTATCTCTCTACAATACATTCCTAGCCAATTAGCATACAACTTATACCTCTAAGTTCACTGACTTGGGCGTCGGAGTGGGTACGCTTGGCACAAAGCCAAGCCCTCAGTTCGTTCATTGTTGCAGGGGAGGCCGAGGGAGACGATAGAAGCACGAAGGGTCTAACCCAAGACATTATTCTACAAGCCACGGGTGGTAACGATACTTGCTCTGGAATTATACCCGGAACAAATATATTCATTGAAAAGATAATACTGTAATGAAAGAAATTTTATTTATTATCTTATTTAACTAAATGCTTTTTGGAGGGAAAACTAAGAGAATTTTTATTCTTAGTAGTAGAGGATGATCACCAAACATACATACAAATTTGGGTAGATAAGTTGCCATATAATACCCATAATTAATTGTAGAAAAAAAAGTTATATACGAATTTATACACAAAAACCAATATGATCAAATAAGGGAAAGAATCCAAAAGAATTGAATAAAGTTATTAGTTTTAGAGGGTGATGCATACGATAGACGTCCAAGTTTATAATGTTATGGGCACATTTTACGTACAAGTATTATATGTATCCCATAATTTTGCATCATGTTGTTCCTATGTGCACTTAAAAAGTGTGGTCATATGTTATTATAAGACAACAAAAATTCTTGTGTATTTAATGAGGACCGTCCTCCTTACATCTACATGCAATTCACAAAATAGAATATTGTAAGAGGTGCGGTCTTCTTAGAGGACACAAAAAATTTTCATAAGACAAAGGGAATTTGTCATCATATTTTCTTTTGTGAAATTCTCAAATTCTTCTCGAAGAGACTTCTTTTTTAAGTTTGATTGATTTGTCATTCTCAACTTATACTCTCATTGGTTAGAAATATACACTCCGTATTAATTTAGATTAATTGTTTACCTATTTTATTTTTGGGTATCTCAGTAAATTGTTTTCCTTTATATTTTAAGAATAACTTTGATGGGTAATTTGATTCTCTACACTTAATTTGATCCCCTTGTCATTCAATAATTGGTTCACTTATTTTTCCTTTGTCTGTGTGTCAAAACCAAAGGTAAATAAATGACCAAAATGGGAGTATAATAAAATTACATAGTTAGTTATATCAGATAGTCAAATGAACACACTACGTAGTAATTGGGCTGATGTTGACAAAGAATTCAAGGTCTTGATCCAACATTGACTTAAAAAGATAAGTCTTAGGTAAAGAGTCATTGTCCAACATTTTTACTCATAGTAGGCCACTTAACTAACTAATTAAATATAACCTTCGTTCAATCTGTTCGATCATTTATTTATCTTTAATTAAAATATTTTTTATAAAAAAATAAAAAAAAGGTTAAATATTTCCTCCTATTCAGAATTACTGTCCCATTTGTCATTTACGTCTATTCACATCACTGTCCCATTTGTCATATTTGGACATATTTTTTGACTTTCCTACCCTTAGCTCTTTTCTTTATTTACTACCTCAGCCACCCCTAAACCATTATATTCAATATTTTTCATTATTTAACTCCTATATTCTAACCCCTATACAATACTTTTCATTATTTTAACTTCATTCCTTAATTTTCGTGCCATTGTCCAAGTTATTCCGAATAGGAGGGAGTAAATAACTGTCACGAAAAAGACTCAAAGGAGCACATTATTGTTGACATTTCTCTACTTACTATAGTTTTCAATGCTTTGAAATATAATCAATCAAAAAAAGTAAAAACTTGTTCATCTTTCATCCAATTGTTTGTACTTTTTCATTCATTTTTGTAATTTTGTCTATAAGACTTATGGAGCCAAAGCATAACATTTCTTCATCAAAAACCCAATCCTTAGGAGATATTGATAAAACAAGAGATGTTCATGAAGAAGTTTATGAAGACAAGATAGCCAAGTATGCTAAGATGATGGCCAACGCCAAGACAATCAAGCACCAAATCGTCGATAAACTCGACAACCACACCAACAAAGACAAACCAATTCTCGATACAGAACGCGTCCAAAAGTGGGTTTCTTGTACATATATCAATGGAAAATCCCTTCTTAAATGGTTAATCACGGTACTAAACGTAATCATTGAGCTAATCCAAGCTGTGTTAGCTCAAGAAGCAGCAGAAGGGATTATTAACAAGGCTTATTATGCTAAGTTATGTGTAATTTCCTCTTGTATATGTCTTATGATGTCGATTTTCGACATAGTATACGAAGCCAAGGAAGGCAAAGTCAAGTTGAAAAGAAAAGGGAATTGGGTTTGGTTTTATTACCCTGGTAAACATGGGAAAAGGTTTGGTAGTTTTTGGTTAGGGTTTGGATTAATAAGCTCGGTTATGCAGTTTGTTGTAAATTTGAGTGGTTATGTTAGCAAGAAACCGGGTTTTGTAAGGTTCGATTATTTGCCATTGTTGCTTTCGGTTTGCTTCTTGATTGCTTCATTTGGTAATGGTAAAAGGTCAATGTTTGGTGTAGTAAAGTGCAGTGAAAAACATGGAGAGTATGTGATTGAAGGGAGGTTTGTTCATGGGAGTTGGGTGTTTGAGTGTCCTAGTTGTAAGTTAGAAGGACTTGTTTAAGGAGCTACGTCAAGCTAGATGGAGTTCGGGGACTAGCAGGGGTGATCAGCATCACTAAACAATTGGAAATTTGCAAGTTTTAGTTAAATTAAAATTTTCGATTTTTTCTAGTTTACCTTATTCCTTTAGAAAATCGCACCTATTTTGAAGTTTTTCGTCCCCTAACTATAAATTCTGGCTCTGTTAATTTCTACAATGAATATACACTTGACATGTATGACCCGACCCGTATTAATGTTTTGTTATGTACTTATGTTAGTTGTTTCCTGTAGATGGTTTGACACTTTGATAAGTGAACTTGACTACTAGGTTCAAATGAAGCCACTTTGCTAAAGTACTCCGTATATAACAGTTAGTCCGTCCAATCAACTGTCTAAAGTCTAAACTACTTTTCCACCTTCAAATACCAATTAATGACAATAATGATATCCAATTTCGAGTGTCACCTAATGATATCCAATTTCGAGTCCACTCTGTCACTTGCTTTTATGTTGCCTTATCATTCTAGTGATCCCTTTACATATTGTATGTGAGATTAGAGGCGGCAATCACCGAGTCATCGACACGACCCGAAAACACGACACGAACCCGACACGAAGTTAGCGGGTTAGGGTCAAGACGTTGTGACCCATTTAAGTAATTGGGTTGACACGACACGACACGAAACTTAAATGGGTCGGGTTAGAGTTGATGTCTTTTGACACGAACCTGAGACGAAAAACCCATTTATTTAAAATTGTCATATATATTTGGTTTGAGGCAATGATTCAACAAAACAATTTAAAATTAGCATTTTCATTTATCATTTTTGGGATGATACGGTTATAAAACGTAGTTTATTGTATTAGTTTATTGGGTTAAACGGGTTAAATGGGTTAAAAATGATCTGCTTAAAGATAAATGGGTTAAACAGGTCGGGTTGGGTTATAGAAAAATTAAATGGGTCGGGTTAGGGTTGAGCCAAATGACCTGTTTATGTAATTGGGTTGGGTTAAGGTTGGGGTAGTGGTGACCCGTTTAATATTGACACGAACACGAACATGACACGACCCGACCTGTTTGCCAGGTCTATGTGAGATGGTGGTACTTAGCGAGATTGGGTACCATCTCATTCCCGGTTATTTTTTGTCTTTTTTATTTTTGGGTGTCTCAGTCAATTGTTGTCCTTTCTATTTTAAGAATGAACTTGATGAGTAATTTGATAATTCACACTCAATTTATTCCACTTGTCATTTAGTGATTGGTCCTCTCTTTTTCCTTGTTCTTTATGCTAAAATCAAAGAACAACAAATGACCAGAACGAATGGAGTATTATCCTAGTTGTTTTGTCCTTTTCGACGATGTCAAAAGTGGGAAGAAATGGTCTCAGATTAAGTTACTCCGTACTTGTGACCTGAAGCCCATTGGACGTTGATTCTCAACATTTCGTACACCTAAAGCGGGCTTGGTTTTAAT
Source organism: Silene latifolia (assembly GCF_048544455.1). Lineage (NCBI taxonomy): Eukaryota > Viridiplantae > Streptophyta > Magnoliopsida > Caryophyllales > Caryophyllaceae > Silene > Silene latifolia. The sequence continues at coordinate 21,550,519 of NC_133530.1, read as the reverse complement.
ATCGTCTTCTTGGTTAACTATGGGTTAAAGGCTAACTATCTGTGTTCAACTAGCATATCTCCTTACAAGTTACAACTAGTGACTATAAGTATAATTTATTGAGGGGGAACAGACTTAGAAATAAATCGGAGGAGACTTTATAGTTGACAACTTGACATGCATCATTAAAAAGGGACATATTGTTGATCCTAGCTTTAAATTTTAATGTTTTGATGATCATCAAGTATTTATATCGAAGTCCCTAAAAAAAAAAGTATTTATATCTAAGTTATTACTCCGTATGTTCTTAGTTGGTTGTTTCTTATTTATATTGACTAGGTTTGGTGCCCGGCTACGCCCGGACTACCTTTATTTAACATTTAAATCTTATTTTCTATGAAATATGATCTCTCTAAATTTGGTTAACACATACATTTACAATTTATATATTGAAATTATGATAAGAGGTAAAATTAATCAACAAATTATGAGACACGTTCACCTCTCCCGCTGTTAATATTATTACGTTCACTACTTCTTCGGTTATTGTTGTTTGTTTTACTATTCCTGCTATTTTTAAGGTTAACCCGTTAGTTTTGTCAAGCTCGTATATTTAAATAAATTAATATTTTCTTAAATTCGAATTGTTACTTAATTTTTCATACTCTTTCCGTTGTTTCTACTGTTACTTTCATTACATGTGTTGTGACTACTATTACTTTCACTTCTCCCGCCGTCATTATTTTTTCTTTCACTACTCCCGCATTTATTATTGTTAATTTCACTACTCCCGTTGTTGCTAGTATGACTCTCACTACTCCCGTTGTTGCTAGTATGACTCTCACTACTCCCGTTGCTATATATTATTGTTGTTTTTACTACTCACATGGAAGGTAACTATCATAATAGTTGATTATCTAGTTGTATTAGAGTTATATATTTAAATAAATCTGAAATATTAGATTAGAATATTATTTAAGAGCAATCATTATTATTTACTAATTAAATTACAAATCTAATGAATTATGGAATATTATATTTTTTGGAAATCTGAATTGATTTACTTACCTTTTAATAGTTTCCAAAATATAAGATATACTTATATTATATTTATGTATGTTAAATAATTAACATATTTATACTAATTAATATCATAGGTGGGACCCGTTTATTTAAGGAAACTCGCCATATTCTAATATTCTCTAAATTTATATTTTTAACTAAAACTATATAATATTTACATTGAAGTCCCTTGTTCAGGTCCATCACACGGCGCTAGCGATTTAAAACTATATAGTATAATTAATGTGTATAGATTTATTTAATTACATGGAAGTCCCTTGGTTTCTGGAATTAATATATAGTATTGATTATGAGTACCTATCATACTTGGGAAATGGGAATCAATGGAAAATCTATAAAGTCGTATTGAAGTTCTTAAGTAAAAATTAGGACCTATAAATGTAAAGAGTGATTTTAAATTAATACAAAAACTTACATCCAGTTGAGATTAAACGTAATCTACATCTCACCTCAGTTTCAGTTCATATCAAATCCAGTAGCAAATTGCTTTAACATAGATTATTATGAACAAAATTAAAATAAGTGAATGTACATTATCTTTGAGTCATGATTATTATGCACGAAAGTGTTGACTGATACTCATAACTTTGTGCAACTATGAAATTAGGTCTCATAAATTTCAATTAAAGTAATTTAGCCCCCCATAAGTTTAACCATAAAGTGTAATTTGGTCCTAATTCAAATTGTATCTAAACTTTTAAATTCTTCCTTGAAATCAATATTGTAGACATATACTTACCCGAGTTAGTTACCTAACTAACTAACTAATCCATTGTTAGAGTTAGTTAAACTCATGTGGTTAGTTAGTATGATAGTTAGTATATAAACCACAAATCTGTTGTAATCAGTGACAATTCTCATAATAATACATTATTTACAACAAACTTCTCTCTCTAATCTTCTCTCTCTCCTTTATTGTTTAATCATCTTCATCATCTTCTCCATACATCAATGGAGTGTTGATGGTTTATATGGTATCAGCCTAAATTCGATTCTTTGATACAAGCTTCCGCACGTTAAAATCACCAAATTTCTTCTCAAATTCATCTTTAAATCATGCCTGAAGATACGCTATTTTCTCCATTGGATGATCCACTCTTTCTGTCACAAACAGATCAACCTTCTCTGCAGTTGTCGTCATTTCAGTTTGACGGGAACAATTTCCTACAATGGCGTCAAGAAATCATCTGTGCTCTTCTTTCTAAGAATAAAGTGGGGTTTATCACGGGTGATTGTTCTTGTCCTCCATCTGCAGATAAGAAGCACAATGCTTGAATCAGGTGTGATATTCTCGTTTCTCGATGGATTAAGAATTCAATTGCCAAGCCTTTTGTTGATAATTTGCAGTATAATGTTTCTGCTAAAACTCTTTGGGCTGACATTAATGAGCGATATGATCAATTGAATGTCTTAGATTTGTATGCTCTTAACAAAAAATTGAGTAATTTTTCTCAGGATACTAGGTCTCGTCTTGATTACTATGGTAAACTCAAGCATCTTTGGGAGAACATTGATGCCATGGACCCAATACCACAATGTACTTGTGGTGCCATGGATCGTTGCACTTGTCAGCTTCTTAAACGAATGCTTGACAGAGAAACACAGTCCAAATTAATCCAATTGTTAATGGGGTTGAATTCTGGGTTTGAGCAAATGCAGTCTCATCTCCTTACTTTAGATCCTCTTCCACCCATTAATAAGGCATTAGGACTGTTGCAAAGATTGAGCGTCAAAAGTTAATAAATGATGTAACTTCTGATGTTGTTGTTGAGTCTGTTGCATATGCTACTAAAAAACGTCCTCAGTCTCATTATTCTCAAGATTCTGGTGCACAAAAACGCTCTAAAGATGAAGGTCCGCCTGATGAAAAGTTCTGTGAGCACTGTAAAAGATCTGGTCACACTATTGATGAGTGTTGAAGGTTGAAGACTTGTGAGTTCTGCAAGGTAAAAGGGCACATTCAGGAAAGGTGTTATAAGTATAAGGTTTTTTGGCCAAGAAAGGCAAGGGTAAGACTCAGTCTGGTTCTTCTACCGGGTATTCTCAGAATGCAAACAATGCTGAAATGTTTTCTGAGGAGCAAGATTACCAGTATCAAGATGTTACCCCCTTTCATTCCTCTCAGCAGAAGATGTTTGTTCTTCCTGGTGTCAATCCACCCTCCACCAATGTCCATGTATCTACTGATTTTGTTCAGAGAATTGTTAATTCAGTCCTAGCCAAGGTCATGACTACATTGAATGATCAGACTGGTCCTTCTTCTAATCTGCAGTCCTCTGTTAACTTTGCTAGTATGCTTTATTCTTCTCAAGCTTATGCTATTAATTCTTCTAATTCAAAGACTGGTTGGATAGTGGACACGGGGGCATCTGACCACATGACCTCTAATGCCTCATTACTTCATAACATTACTCTTTTACCCAGACCTGTTTAAGTGGGGTTGCCAGATGAGACTGTTAAGACAGTTTATAAATCTGGTTCTGCTAAGCTTACTAATAGAATTATCCTGCATCATGTTTTGTTGATTCTAGATTTTAAACAAAATCTATTATCTGTGGGCGAGCTGATTACTACCACTGGATTGATTGTTTTGTTTTTGGATTCTAAATGTGTCTTTCAGGACCCTTCAAGTAAGGATATCATTACTTTGGCCAGTAGGGATGATGATCTATACAAGCTAAGGGTAGATTCTATTAATAAGAATAAGTGTACTGTTGTAAATAACATTACCAAAGTACCAAGCAGTTTTTCCTTTCATATAGATAAAGATATAGATCTGTTTCATGCAAGATTAGGCCATACTTCATTAGATAAAATGAGGCATATATGTTCAAGCAGATTTCAAGGAATAAAACAGTATTTTTGTGATACATGTGTGCTTGCTAAACATCACATTTTGCCTTTTTCTAAAAGTAAGTCTAATGCAAATGAATGTTTTAAGTTGGTTCATATGGATGTTTGGGGTCCTTACAAAATCCCTACTCTAATAGGTGCTAGATCCTTCTTAACTGTGCTTGATGACCATTCTAGGTTAACTTGGACTTGCTTAATGCATAATAAAACCCAGGTACCTGGTTTGATTAAGGGCTTTGTTTCTTATGTTGAGAATCAATTTAAAAGTAATATCAAGGTTATTAGATCAGACAATGACACTGAGTTCTTTCAGACTCATTGTAAGGAGCTTTTTAGACAAAAAGGAATTATTCATCAGAGGTCCATTGTTGGTAGACCACAACAAAATGGTCGAGTAGAGAGGAAGCATATGCATTTATTGGATACTGCTAGAGCATTACAGATTTATTCCCATGTCCCTAATAAATTTTGGGGGGAGTGTTTACTGACAGCAACATATCTAATCAACAAGATGCCATCCTCTGTGCTGAATTGGAAAACTCCCTATGATATTTTATTTAAGGACAAGCCAGGCTATGATGAGCTTAGAGTCTTTGGCAGTCTTTGTTATGCTACAATGCCTCCTACTGCATCAGATAAGTTTCAAATGAGGGCTAGAAGATGCATCCTGATTGGTTATCCATTCAATCAGAAGGGTTACAAGCTTTATGATCTTGAGAAGCACATTGTGTTCTTCAGTAGGGATGTGGTGTATAGGGAAGGTGTTTATCCTTTCCAGACCAAGGTTCATATACCTGGTTCTCAACTCACTTCCATTGACACCATTCCAGCAGATGATTTCCTGCAGTCCATTAACACAAAGTTGGTGTCTTCACCTGCTACTGGTACTGTGGCTTCAGATATTGACACTACACCAGTAGAAACTGATGTTGGACCATCATCAACTGTAGAGGAGACTACTACAGAGTCTGCTGTGACTGTTTCTCATACTACAGCAGTTGCAGAGGATGTTAGGAAGTCATTTAGAACTCGAGTTCCATCAGTAAAGTTGAAAGAATATAAATGTCCATTTACTAAGAAGGCTTTTCAGGCCACTGTTCTGAATAGCCTTACTAATTTTGACAGGGACTACATAATGTCTATGTGCAATGTAGTTGAGGCTCATGAGCCAAGTTATTACAGCCAGGCCTGTAAAGATGATAAGTGGGTTATGGCAATGGATCAAGAGTTACAGGCTTTGGAAGCCAATAACACATGGGAACTTACTTGTTTACCTCCAAATAAAAAAGCTATTGGAACTAAATGGGTCTATAAAATAAAACATAGACCAGATGATTCCATTGAGAGGTATAAGGCTCGATTAGTGGCCAAAGGTTTCAATCAAATAAAGGACATGGATTATAAATTGACATTCTCCCCTGTGGCAAAGTTCTCTCTTTGTCAGGATTCTTTTAGCATTAGCGGCTAGGGGTTGGCCATTGCATCAATTGGATATAAACAATGTCTTCCTCCATGGATATTTGGATGAAGAGGTGTATATGAAGCCTCCTTTAGGTTATAAAACTGCTAAGCATGGTCAAGTATGCTAGCCAAAGAGGTCTTTATATGGACTCAAGCAAGCATCAAGCAATGGAACCTTGAATTAACAGAGTATTTGACCCATCTTGGTTTTATTCAATCAAAACTTGATTATTCCCTGTTTACAAGGACGGATCAAATCACTCAGAAGTTTATGATCGTACTCGTGTATGTTGATGATGTATTGGTCACAGGAGAAGATGAGCAAGCTATTCAGGAATTAAAGCATCAGCTTCACACCAAGTTCACTATCAAGGATCTTGGTTTGATGAGATACTTCCTTAGTTTGGAAGTTGCTAAAAATGAACAAGGCATTCTTTTGAATCAAAGAAAGTACATTATTGACATCATTCAAGATGTTGGGTTTGAGGATGCTAAGCCAGCACTTTTCCCTATGCAGAAGGGTCTGAGGTTGTCTACTGATAAAGGCAATTTGTTGAAGGAGCCTGAGCAGTACAGGAGGTTAGTTGGTAGACTGCTGTACTTGAGTCTTACTAGTCCTGATATCTCTTACAATGTGCAACATCTCAGTCAGTTTCTGAGTGCACCTAGGGACGAGCACTATAATGCAGCACAACATCTTATCAGATATCTTAAGGGGACAATCAATGCAGGCTTATTTTATCCTGCAAAGTCATCCTTGGATTTACAGGCCTATTCTGATGCTGATTGAGCAACCTGTGCCTTTAGCAGCAGGCCCCTCAGTGGATATTGTGTCTTCCTTAAGCGTTCCTTAATATCTTGGAAGACCAAGAAGCAAAAGACAGTAAGTAAGAGTTCAGCTGAAGCTGAGTATAGGAGTATGAGTTATACAACTAGTGAATTGGTTTGGACAGCGGCTGTGTTACAGGAATTAAAGGTTGTTGTTCCCTCTCCTATTCCTTGTATTGTGATAACAAGGCTGCTGAAAGCATTGCCAAGCATCAAGTCTTTCACGAGTGAACAAAACACATCAACGTGGATTGTCACTTCATAAGAGATAAGCAACTGGAAGGTTTTTTGCAGACCAGACATGTGAGTAGCAAGTTGCAGCTGACAGACATTATGACCAAGGTCTTGGGAGCAAATGAACACAATTTTCTTCTTGGCAAGCTTGGACTACATCTAAATACATGTATTCCACCTTGAAGGGGGTATGTAGACATATACTTACCCGAGTTAGTTACCTAACTAACTAACTAACTAATCCATTGTTAGAGTTAGTTAAACTCATGTGGTTAGTTAGTATGATAGTTAGTATATAATTATATAAACCACAAATCTGTTGTAATCAGTGACAATTCTCATAATAATACATTCTTTACAACAAACTTCTCTCTCTAATATTCTCTCTCTCTCCTTTATTGTTTAATTATCTTCATCATCTTCTCCATACATCAATGGAGTTTTGATGGTTTATAAATATATCGTCAATACCTCGTCAATTTCTCACCCAAAAAAAAATCTTATACACTTGGTATACATATTACAAATATGTCGAGTACATTTTTTAAAATATTTTAAAAAAATAATTTGTTTTCTAGTGTTAAATTACATTAATGCCCTTTAAAACACTGTCGCAATTCTAAATATAAATATTTAGTTTGTGATTTTTTCAGTTTTTTTAAGAATAAATTAATACCGCATACAATATTTTTTTTAAAAATTAGTACATTTTTTATGTGTTAGTGTGGACGCGGGCCCACGGGGGCGCTTGGAGAACAAGCGTTTGCATTTGTGGAGTCGCCACCAATTTATTGTGGGAAATTGGAAACCGTTCGAATACCTCGTGTCATGTCAAGACACAAAGTAGTGACATGAACACCAAGAACTCGTTACCCTTAGCATTCTATGTCTAGAATGACTCTCGTGGATGCCAATGAATACGGATGTTCACAGAGATCTGGAGTAAGGGGTGAAGGTACGTATTAGGAAGCTCTTTTGATCGAACACCTAATCCCGCCCACCTCGATAGCGGCCTCTACTAATGATTAGGGAAGTTTATCCATACTCGATATATTGTCGATTTATATGCATGCAATGCAACATTCATTAGATTAATCCTAACATGTGAAGAATTAACTAAGTCGGTTAAACACATAATTTAGCATACAATAAATGTCAAGGTAGAAATTTAGGTTCAATTACATGTGAAAGCATACAATCAATAGAATAATAAATACGATAAAGAAAATTACAATAATTACATTGGATTTCATTGATTTGTGTCGAAAATACTTTTAAAACGGATAATTTGAGAAAAGAATAAACAAATAAATTAACGAACAGAAATTAGGGTGATAATATGAATAATAGTTAGTTAATACGCGATTAGTAAACTAGGTCGAGGCAAAACGGAAGTTCAGAGACAGAAATCAACTAGAAACAGGCGCAGTAGAGCTGCGCCATCTGGAAGAGGCGCAGCAGTTGCTGCGTCTGTTCCTTGGCTCATTTCTGGCTATGAAGCCGGAATTGCAAATCGTTAATGTTAACTGATGATTTTAATGATTGATTATATTATTTGACTCGGATGAAAGTGATTAGCAGGTTATTTACATGTGATTAAGGGTCATAAAAGCAATAAACATGGACAAAACTAATTAATACGACTTAATTACATGATTAAAAGCGTTAATTAATGAATTGAATGAACTAATTAGATTAAATAAAACGAATTAATGACGAACATGATAATAAACAGGTGGAAATATATCAATGATCGAATTCCAGAGATCCAATGTGAATAAATCAAATCTCTAAACCCCGGATTGACTTTAATGACGAAAACCCGCAAATATTAGTTAGAAGGGATTTAAGTCGGGATTTAATGACGAATTAAATACTAATGATGGTGAATAATATGTTAAATTATTATGTCAAAATTGTTATATTAAAGAATCAAAGAACAAACGAAATAAAAGAGACGAATTGCCAAAAGACGAAGGAAGAAGAAAGGAAGCAGGAACTGCGGCAGCCTCATGAAGAGGCGCAGCAGATGCTGCGACCCTTCGAAGAGGCGCATCAGTTGCTGCGTCCTTTCTCGACGTCTGTCTTCTGATAATTTGTAAAAAGGGTTTAAAACATGGTTTTAAAAATCGGTTTTAAGAATACTTTCGACATAAATCTTACAATTGTAATTACAATAAATAAAGAACAATAATTAAAAGAGGGATTTACACCCTCACACTTACATTTTTGACGAAACGAGATGAACTAAGTTAACGTTTTAGTGATGCTCGACTCGAATGTAGACGAAAGTGCCCTCGTAAGAGGAATTAAAACAGATTGATTAATGTTGATTATGGTGGAGTTGGTCAAATTGGTCGGTCATGCAAAACGAGGCTGGTACTCAGAAAGATCAGGGCTTACGTGGTCGAAAGTTCAAGCACGTAGACGCTTAAAAGTAAGAACGTGGTCTAGAATGCAAAGGGAGAAGAGAAGGGCGGACACTTGCGTGAGAAATATGTGAGACCGAAGGTCTCTATTTATACTAATCGCGTGGAGGAAGTAGGGTTTTCGGAGAAACTTTGGAAGTGAATCACGAAAAGATATGAAAAGATACTAAAAAATACGCAGAAAAGGACTTGGGAAGAGGCGCAGCAGGCACTGCGTCTCTTGGAAGAGGCGCAACACTTGCTGCGTCCTTTCCCAAGTGGTTTCCTCCTGCGGAAAAAAGATTTCCGTGTTTTGGTTATGGAATAACAGATTAATCTTGTTTTCCTTAATATTTTGTGTGAGCATTACGGGAAATTGTTTGCCAAAGATTAAAAGATTGCAAAATATGGAATAGAAACACCCGGAACATTCTAGAACATTCTGACTCGGTTTTAGAAAATGAAGACGGTTTTATGACCCGGACTCCAAATGTACTCTAATTACTGCCAAAACGACCGTATCGCACATAGATGACATAAGAGGTAGACACAAGTGTTTGAGCGATCACTTGACCATAAACTTACGAACTGTCACAAATCGTTCCGCGTACCAAATATGCGGCCCAATCATCACCGGGTGGTTTGCGGGAGGTGCAGAAATGAGGTATCTACAGAGCCCCCACTTTGACTGAGGCTTGGACAAGGCGAAAGTCAAAGTATAGCCATCAGGTCAATCAAGGATTACAACCTGACGACTATGGCGACGCGAGGTGGCTCAAGGGGTCTGAACCAAGGACCTGTCGTCGGGAACATTTTAGAATCTGCCGACTATCGGGGAGGGTCGTTTAAAGTCCATTAGACTACGTAAGGAGGCTCGCCAGCCATAAGAAGAGGCCATACCTGAAATTCCTTGAAACTCCAGGGAAAACACAACGCGATATTGGGAGAAGACAGCAGGACACAGTCTGGAACTGCTGGAAGAAATCTGCTTGCGGTCGGTTTCAAACAAACTTCGGAAGGACTTGGGGTCGATGTTGATCTCCATGTCTCGAGAGGGAATGACTGTCGGTCGTGAACTCTCGCTGGGGGAACATAATCGGGAACTGATCTCCATGTCTCGAGAGGGAATGTCTATCCGTGTACTCTCGCTGGGGGAACATAATCGGGAACTGATCTCCATGTCTCGAGAGGGAATGTATATCCGTGTACTCTCGCTGGGGGAACATAATAAAGGTGTGTCGAAACACCTGTCAAAGAAGGAGCGCTCATTGTGACAAGCTAGGTCTTGGATAAAATAAGGCGATAGTTTGCTGTTGGTTTGGAAGATGTGGATCCGGGCGAAGAATATACGTCAAACGGACCAAATATGTGATATAGCATCAAGGAAGAGGCGCACCAAAGATGGGCCCACAAAATAACGAACGCATAACGAATTTTCGAAAATTCGTATGAAGGGAGGCTGAGGAAGAGGCACAAAGAAGAATCGCGTCCCTTGGAAGAGGCGCAGACTTTTTGCGTCTATTCCTGGATGTGTCTTTCCTGCGTAAAAACCCGATGAAACAGAGGGTTTATCTCATTTGTTCGAAACATAAATTCTCAATTTCTCTCTCAAATTCCAACCATTTCCGTCAAAATTTGATCTAAAAGCTCGCATTTGCCATGACTAATCGAGGTATGTGTATCGATCTTGCATTTATCTTCCGTATTTGATCAAATGGGATCGACAAAATTAGGGTTTTCGACCCTAATCAGTCGAAAATTTGGGGCTTTTCCCCCAAACGACTTTGCCTTGCGAAATTGACTTTGTGAATGACTAATTGGTAATATAAGGATCATAACCATGTATTTGTTTCAGATTTTCGTTGAGTTTTGAGTATTTGAGTGAAACTGAGACGGTTTCACAGCTAAGCCGTAAATCGCTTCAAAAATAGCCTTAGGATTGCCCATTTCTGACAAAACTTGATATTTGGAATCCTGATGTGATGGGTAAACTTCCTACCATCTCGGAATTTTGGTTTGTGAAGGCTTTTTCAGGGCACTTTCTAGGGCATAATCGCCGTTATAACGAAATGCTGTCGAAATTCCGACTCGAACCCATGACTAGGCTTCAACTTAGGCTTGACTTGACCCAAATTACCACAGGAGCGGACGGGTTTGTGGGAAAATTGCCAAATATGGCGAGAAAAGAGCGATTTCAGAGCTCCGAAAACTCGAAAATCTCCTAATCAAGGCTTGTCGTCACTTGACGCGGCCTAAATTTACTTTAATTTTGCAGGTGACGAGGCTTATACATCTGGGAGAGATCCCATGGACGTGGACACTGCTGTTGACCCTTCTCAGGTGCTTGAGGAGGCGTTGGAGGAGGCTTTCACCGCTGCGGTGATGGCTGTTGGGGACGAGGTCCTGGAGGAGGAGGCTGTTGAGGAGGAGGAGGCCCCGAGACGGGCCAACGTTGGACGGGGTGGTCGCTAGCTGAGGGGAGCACTTGCGTGGGCTGAGACCTGGGACAGTAGGCACCTGCTTTGGGCTGCGGAGGGTCACCTGTCCTACAGGACGGTGAAGAGCTTGGTAAATAGAATTCATCACTCTTCATTCATCTTCTTTCATTTCTGTTTGCCATTCCTTTTCTTCTTCATCTGAGCTAAAGATAGCTTTTGTTTCAAATCGACATAGGAGGCCGGGAACATCAGGTCGTTCCCGGGCTACACGAGGGCGATGAGGTGCTACGAGAGGTTGTCGGCTGAGGAGCGAGCCATGATCGAGCGGGGAGCGTCCGATGCCTTGGTGCAGGCTTGGAGTGATATTGCGAGGAGGAAGCTTCGGGCTAACCTCAGTCTCGTCCGAGCTTTCTTGGACCGGTTTTGGGACACGACCTCCACGTTTCACATGCCTTTTGGTGAGGTGGGGGTCATGTTGGAGGACTACGTCATGATTTCTGGTCTGCCGTGTGGGGCTGAGAAGCTAGAGTGGCCAGAGACAGCCATGAGGGTTAATTCGGCGGAGGCTAGGAGGCTGATCGGCTGGAACTTGGCGCCGAAGGCGGCTGCGGTACCTGGCTTGGTGCCTAGTTCTTACGTGCGGGACTACTTCGCGGGGAAGACCCCGACGTCGGTGGTGATCGAGGGGAGGGAGACGACTCCTCCTCCCTGCACTGCAGAGCAGAGAGTCCGTTTGTGGCTCTGGTGGTTCTTGTCTTTGATCTATCTCGGAGAAGGGAGAGAGGCTTTCGACGAAGCTTCTTTCCTTTCTTTCTGACCTGAGCGACCTAGGCCGTTGGGGCTGGGTCACAGCTGGTTTTGCGGTCCTCATCCGCTTCAAGAGGGCCATGGTTCGTCCGGAGTTGATGGAGAAGGGGACTTCTCCTGCTGCTGTCGGCCCTGGACTCCTGTTGGAGGTATGAACCTTCACTTCTTCTCATGAAAGATTATTTCCTTTTCTTATCGAATCACGAAAGATCGTTATTGATTATCTCGCTTTATAGGCGTGGGTGTACTCCTACTTTCCGGGCCTCGCGCCCAAGAGGACGAAGCCGGTGGAGAAGGCCTATCCCGTTGTGAGGGATTGGGTGATGTGCCGCACGAGAAGTCGGTGTTCCTTCCACGACGTCTGTCGGCGGGAGGTGAATGGTCTTCAGCTGGACGGAGTGAGTATTCCACTTTACACTTGTTCGTCTTACTCTCTCTAACTTTTAGAACTGATCATATGAATGACCCTTCGTTTGCTTTTCTAGTGGGTGCCCAGGCCTTGGGAGGAGTACGCTGGCGCTCCTCCTTTCGTGGCTGAGGTCCTTCGACCTAGGAGCTCGAGCCGGCTGCTGCTGAGGACATCAATGGGTCCTGTGTGGTACTTGTGCAACAAAATTTGTTGCATTGTGATTCATTTTTAAGCCAAAAGAAACAGTCCAAGGATCGGTTCACAATTGAATGCATTTCATCGCTTTTTGAAGTGTCATTACATCAAGCCTAACTTTCAAGCTCTATATCTCAAGTTTTACTCATTCAAATACAATGATTCTTGTCATTAGAAAGCTTGGGATCTTAGAAAAATGATGGATTTTAAATCACCTCCATATCAGGTGTATAGCTTGAGATATGGCTGATGCAAACAAACTGCGCATTTCTGGACAGCCCATGACCTACGTGCACTAAAAGTTCAATAACTCGAGATTTACTCAACGTCTAAGGTTGATTATTTTTGGAGGTGAAATTTAGCTCCCTTAGCTTTCAAATGAGCTATCATGGGCCCTGATATTCATCCTGAGCTAAGAGATATGCCTCTTCCAAAATGCGTCTGATTTTCTAAGATGCTCTCCAAACCCGATTTTGAACCGTCACCAACAATCGAGGTCCAACTTCAATTCTGTCTAAGAAGTCATGCCTCCAACTGCCCTATTTCACATCTTTGGTGAGTTTAGGATGTTTTTGTGTCGGATCTTTTATCTCCAAGGGTTACCATTCAGAAATTATTTGAAGAACTAAAGCAAAGGTACAAGGGGACCCGGTTTTGAACAATGAGCAAAATGTCGCTATCAATCATTCCTCTTTTGATCCAACAAAGCTCAAGAGACTTCTTAGAGCTGCAAAAGAGCCTTACACGGTTCTCCAAGACCTCCAATCAGTCCATATAATCATAAATAAGAAATTGAGCTAACAAACAAGGAAGATTGGACTATTAGTTTACTTTAGCTTTTCTTTGCTTTATGTCATTTTCTGTTTCAGCATTGTGTAAGTACCTTGGCTGCCGTTTTTTATGTCCTTTAGCTGCTCATTTTGTAGCCCTTAGATGTAACTTGTAATCAAGGGTCAAGATTGTAAGCCTTGGTCTATATAAACCAAGCTAGGTACATGAGAACTTCAGATTTGAGTGAATTAAAATATGAGTTTGAAACTGAAGTTTTCAATCAATTTTCTTCTTGCTTAGTGCAGAAAATCCCTCATTACTTAGTGTTTGAGGCGGAATTAACTCTTGCTTCGTGATCTTGAGCTTAATTCCAAGGCTTAAACCTGCTTCGTGATCTAGTTTAAGTCATATCCCGATTACTTGTTCTTGTTTCGTGTCAAAACAGCCCCAAAGTTTCTGTTTTTGTTACCTTAAGTCTTTGTGGAAATTGTTATTTGAATGTTTAGTTCATAAGCATTTAAATTACAAACCTATTTTCCATTGTTGTCATTCATGTCAATCGTTTCAATTGTGTTGTTTGTCACGTCCCAAACCTTCTGTTTTCTGTCTTAATTTATGCAAGTTTAAGTCTTTTATCTTCTTAATCCTTAAACCATTTAGTTAGTCTTTGTTTGAGTCCAAATCAGTCCATTTGTCGAGTCTAATTCCATCCAATTTAAATTTTGTTTTCAAGTCTTATTTGTCCAAAATCGAGTCCTTGACATTTTACTCCAACTTGGGTGAGCGCCTGGTTCGTCAGTGCTCTCGGGACGTCTTGACGGTTCACATCGATCCTCCTCGGACGATGTTTAGGGAGCCTTCTAAGGCTGAGAGGGAGGCTGACCTGGCTGGCGTCGGTGGCGACGCCCTCCTTCTTCCTGGCGAGGACTACTCGGCGTTCCTCTACGAGAGGTTGGCGTATTGGCCGGTTGTGGTAAGTGCTTTATCCTTTTTCATTTTTGATTGTTTGAGAATACGATGAAAGATCATCGGTTAACGGAAATCATTTGACTTTGCAGGAGGTCGAGGCGGCGGGCATCGAGCCCCCAGAGTACCCCAAGACCCTTGAGTACACCGACACGACGGGGATGACGACGATCTCCGAGCTACGTGACTTTGACGTGGCGGTGAGAGATGCTGGCTTGGACGAGTGGCAGCATCTGATTCGGAGGGTGAGTCTTCAAACTCGTATAGTTTTGTGTAAGAACACATTTGCTCGAGTTTGTCCAATTGCTAAAAATTTTCCTTTTGAAATGCAGGTTGCGCCATCCCGGTTCGTGGCTTTGTGGAGGGTAGCCAACCGGCTGTGGGCTACTGCCGTTGAGGCACTTGCTGGCGGCCGAGGACGTCAGGTATGAACCTTCCGTTTACTTCGAATTTTCTAATCTTCCTTTATGTTTGAAATGATTGACATGAGCCAGTTTTGTTGTTTACAGAGGGAGCGTGAGCTGGAGCGAGAGCTTGCCCAGTCCCGAGAGGAGACAACTCACCTGCTGAGGGAGCTCGAGGTCTGCGACGCCGAAGTTGCTGCTCTCAAGGCGAGAGTTGCTGAGCTGGACGGCGACCTGCAGTAGCTTCCGTGTTGCTTCTTGTTTTTTTGGTTGTATTTTTGTACAATTATACATTTTAGGACCCGTCTGTGGACATTTGGATCTTGTTTTGGGGCTCGAGCCCTCAGTTTGGTGTACATATCCCTTCTTGATTGTATATATGATGGCTTGAGTGCCTTTGCTGCTGGGTTGCTTTGTTTGTACCTGCAGGTTAGCTTTGAACAGGTTTGGTAGATGACGGTTTGCGCCGTCATGCTGCCGAAATTTACACAGAAATCACATAAAACATGTATTTGTACATATAGCCTAAATTAGCACAAAACAATAACTCGAAAATGCAAAAAATTGGACCGGAAATGAAAATGCAAAAATTTGGTCGGAAATGACCGGACGGTAGGGAGGGTTACCCCCTAAAAAAAAGAAAAAATAAAAACATATAAGTTTGAAATGTGATGTGGAAGGAGAGTGAAATGATTCCCCAAAAAAGAAAATTAAAAAGAAATGTATAAGTGTGCTAAAATAACGAAAATGTCGATATCGTCTCGAAATGCATGTCCGCGAAATTAGGAAACACGAAATATTATAACCTGTCGTATTTACCAAAATAATAACCCGTATGAATAGGAAATTATTCGTTGAGGAATTCAGGAAAGATCCAACGCGGAAAATCACAGAAAGAGTGCTGAGGAAGAGGCACAGCAAGCGCTGCGTCCCTTCGAAGAGGCGCAGCACCTGCTGCGCCTGTTCCCCAGTGCGTCCGTCCTGACGGATTTTAGGAAACAGCTTTTAGTATACATAGAGACGTCGAGGGAGGTTTTATTCACATAATTCTTCCGTCTTTCTTCATCTTATTACACAAATCTCCCAAAATAAGCATACATCATGACTACTCTTGAGATTCGTCTAAAAGAATGGACAAATGAGTTCTCCAATGTGGAGAAGCACGACATGGGTGCTTATAATCTTGGATCACTTTTGAGCTTGAAGTTGATCAGGGTAGTCAAACCGTTCCTAGACGCTTGTCTTGACTATTGGGACCCGAATTATCATGTATTTGCCTTCCCTGGAGGCGACATTTGCCCATTTCCCGAGGAGATTGCTGCGATTGGTGGTTGGGACCCGGAACATTTGTCTGCTATTCCCTCCACTTCTCAAGGGTATAAGAACAAGTTTAGAGACTTGATTGGATTGGCCAGAGTTGATGTTGACCGTCTTGTGACTTCTAAAGGAGTGCGAATGTTGGATTTCATCGATCGATTTATCAATAGGGCTGATCCCACTGTCTCTTATGTTGCGAGGCGAAGGGCATTCGTATTTTGCCTATTACATGTGTATGTCCTTCAAGGGCATGTTGATGAGGATATGAGAGGCGACCCTCGTTTCTTGAGCGTTATTGAGAAAATGGAGCTGCGTAGGAGCCCAGCTTGTCTGTGTTTAGGAGAGATCCTATTGGGCTTAGACAACAGGAAAGCCAATCGCGACCTACCTTATTTGGGAAGTCCCATTATA
Organism: Silene latifolia; assembly: GCF_048544455.1. NCBI lineage: Eukaryota > Viridiplantae > Streptophyta > Magnoliopsida > Caryophyllales > Caryophyllaceae > Silene > Silene latifolia. Next base: position 21,533,955 of record NC_133530.1, on the reverse strand, counting down.
TTGCAGGTAAAAGAACTTTTTTTTCTTCTCTTTCTTTTTTTTTTGTTTTTTTGTTTTTTGTTTTTTTTTTCGTTTTTTAATACCTGCTTTTGGTAGGTCTGGCTTATGGAGCATCTTCGATTGATCGAGCCCCCAGTTAATATTCCTGCTTATCATGCTCGCTCAATTGCAATGAGGACCAGGCTTTACATGGTGGACTTCACTCGAGTTTGCAATTACTGGGAGAATAAATTGAAGAGTGAAGATGGCCCCTTAATCAGATGGATCGTACCATGGTGGCATCTCAAATATGTCACTGGAGTATTTTCCTTGGACCCTACCCGTTTTGTTCGCATTCCCGGCTTGGAGTTTATGATATGCATTTTCCCGGAGAGGTTGATGAGGCAGGTTGGATTAAAGCAAAGGATCCCCAGCGGAGTCGCCAAACTGTGGACGCGGGCCCACGGGGGCGCTTGGGAGAACAAGCGTTTGCATTTGTGGAGTCGCCACCAATTTATTGTGGAAAATTGGAAACCGTTCGAATACCTCGTGTCATGTCAAGACACAAAGTAGTGACATGAACACCAAGAACTCGTTACCCTTAGCATTCTATGTCTAGAATGACTCTCGAGGATGTCAATGAACACGGATGTTCACAGAGATCTGGAGTAAGGGGTGAAGGTACGTATTAGGAAGCTCTTTTGATCGAACACCTAATCCCACCCGCCTCGATAGCGGCCTCTACTAATGATTAGGGAAGTTTGTCCATACTCGATATATTGTCGATTTATATGCATGCAATGCAACATTCATTAGATTAATCCTAACATGTGAAAAATTAACTAAGTCGGTTAAACACGTAATTTAGCATACAATAAATGTTAAGGTAGAAATTTAGGTTCAATTACATGTGAAAGCATACAATCAATACAATAATAAATACGATAAAGAAAATTACAATAATTACATTGGATTTCATTGATTTGTGTCGAAAATACATTTAAAACGGATAATTTGAGAAAAGAATAAACAAATAAATTAACGAACAGAAATTAGGGTGATAATATGAATAATAGTTAGTTAATACGCGATTAGTAAACTAGGTCAAGGCAAAACGGAAGTTCAGAGACAGAAATCAACCAGGAACAGGCGCAGTAGAGCTGCGCCCTCTGGAAGAGGCGCAACATTTGCTGCGTCTGTTCCTTGGCTGCCTCGCCCCCGTCGTGAAGCCGGAATTGCAAATCGTTAATGTTAATTGGTGATTTTAATGATTGATTATATTATTTGACTCGGATGAAAGTGATTAGCAGGTTATTTACATGTGATTAAGGGTCATAAAAGTAATAAACATGGACAAAACTAATTAATACGACTTAATTACATGATTAAAAGGGTTAATTAATGAATTGAATGAATTAATTAGATTAAATAAAACGAATTAATGACGAACATGATAATAAACAGGTGGAAATATATCAATGATCGAATTCCAGAGATCCATTGTGAATAAATCAAATCTCTAAAACCCGGATTGACTTTAATGACGACAACCCGCATATATTAGTTATAAGGGATTTAAGTCGGGATTTAATGACGAATTAAATACTAATGATGGTGAATAATATGTTAAATTATTATGTCAAAATTGTTATATTAAAGAATTAAAGAACAAACGAAATAAAAGAGACGAATTGCCAAAAGACGAAGGAAGAAGAAAGGAAGCAGGAACTGCGGCAGCCTCATGAAGAGGCGCAGCAGGTGCTGCGTCCCTTCGAAGAGGCGCAGCAGTTGCTGCATCCTTTCTCGACGTCTGTCTTCTGATAATTCTTAAAAAGGGTTTAAAACATGGTTTTACAAATCGGTTTTAAGAATACTTTCGACATAAATCTTACAACTGTAATTACAATAAATAAAGAATAATAATTAAAAGAGGGATTTACACCCTCAGTCTTACATGTTTGACGAAACGAGATGAACTAAGTTAACGTTTTAGTGATGCTCGACTCGAATGTAGACGAAAGTGCCCTCGTAAGAAGAATTAAAACAGATTGATTAATGTTGATTATGGTGGAGTTGGTCAAATTGGTCGGTCATGCAAAACGAGGCTGGTACTCAGAAATATCCGAGCTTACGTGGTCGAAAGTTCAAGCACGTAGACGCCAAAAAGTAAGAACGTGGTTTAGAATGCAAAGGGAGAAGAGAAGGGCGGACACTCGCGTGAGAAATATGTGAGACCGAAGGTCTCTATTTATACTAATCACGTGGAGGAAGTAGGGTTTTCGGAGAAACTTTGGAAGTGAATCTCGAAAAGATATGAAAAGATACGAAAAAATACGCAGAAAAGGACTTGGTAAGAGGCGCAGCAGGCACTGCGTCTCTTGGAAGAGGCGCAGCACTTGCTGCGTCCTTTCCCAATTGGTTTCCTCCTGCGGAAGAAAGATTTCCGTGTTTTGGTTATGGAATAACGGATTAATCTTGTTTTCCTTAATATTTTGTGTGAATATTACGGGAAATTGTTTGCCAAAGATTAAAAGATTGCAAAATATGGAATAGAAACATCCGGAACATTCCAGAACATTCTGACTCGGTTTTAGAAAATGAAGACGGTTTTATGACCCGGACTCCAAATGTACTCTAATTACTGCCAAAACGACCGTATCGGCACGTAGATGACAATTAAGAGGTATGCACAAGTGTTTGAGCGATCACTTGACGATAAACTTACGAACTGTCACAAATCGTTCCGCGTACCAAACATGCGGCCCAATTATCACCGGGTGGTTTGCGGGAGGTGCAGAAATGAGGTATATAAAGTTAGTACCTAATATATACCGAGTACATTTTTGTATGAATTAACACCGTATATACAACAAACTTGTACAGTATAGTGTCTATGAGACTAAGAGACACACGGAGTACTAAACTAGGGATGTCAATTTCACCCGCATCCATCAAAACCCGATCCACCCGATCCTAAAAGATGGATGAAAACCCGATTTAAATGGATGATGGATGGATGACGGATGAAACGGATGATGGATGACGGATGGGTTGGATGAAGAAATTCCACCCGCCATCCACCCGTCATCCATCCATCACCCGATTTTATTATTTTTTATTTAATTTTTTTTTACATATAACACATTATTAAGATATAAAATATTTAAATTTTCATATTTTTCTACTCTCAATATAAATATTTTGTGAACCTACCCACTAGAAAGTTAAACTAAAATAATTATCTAACTTTATTTTTGTAGAGAAAAAAAATCATCATTTTTTTTAACTTGAAATATATAAATAAACAACACCCGTTTATCACCCGATCCATCCGTTTCATCCATGGATGATGAACGGATGGATGACGGATGATATGTTTCACGGATGATGGGCGGGTTGGATGAGATTTTAAAAGGACGGATGGATGACGGATGAGGCTTCACCCGACCCGAACCCGATCCATTGACATCCCTATACTAAACTACTTAGATAAATGAACGCTCTACGTACTTGGGCTGATATTGACAAAGAATCCAAGGTCAAATTTGACTCAAAAAAATCAAGCTCTATGTAAAGAGTCATTGTCCAACATTTTTGCTCATAGTGGCCACTGGCCCTATTTTTTTTTTTTTTTTAGATAGTATGACTATTCCTTTTATGTTAAATAATAATTACTTTAAAAAATGGTTATTTCATTTCAATCTAAAATTTCAACTTTATCGCAAAGTAGTCACTTTTTAACTAGTTGTACTCGAGGTGACAAATAGGTTAATCAGGTTGGGTCAGTTCGGGTTTGTCACACATTTCGGATCGGGTAGGGTCATTCTGGATTATGGGTCAGTTTCGGATGACCTGTTGTAGGGTTATTTCGGGTCATGTCACTTTTGGGCACGGGTCATTTTGGGTCGGGCCGCTTCCAGTTAATGGCTAAAACAGTTTAGTTAGTAGTACTATTTTGATTAAGAAATACTACTATTTTGTAAATTTAAATATTTATTTGGAACGATTGTAATCAATGAAACTTTATTTTGATATAGTACTTGTTGTTTTGGTCATTTTGGGTATGTTAAGTCGTTTTAGATCGACTTAATTATGGATCGGGTTTATTCGGGCCGAGACACCTCGGATCGGGTCAATATTGGGCTAAGCAAGGTCCGGATCGGGTCTGGTCAATTCAGGTATCGTGTCATGCTAGTTCGGGTCACTTTTGAATTGGATAAGCCGCTTTATCAGGTTGGGTCATTCGGGTCTAACCCGTTTTGCTAGGTCTAGCCGTATGGTACTACTATCTTACACCTATGGAAAAAGTTGAACCTTGTTGTGGGATTAGGCAAGGGGATCCATTATCCCCTTATATTTTCGCGCTTTGCACGGAAGTCCTTTCTCAAATGATTCTCTACGCCCAGGATGACAACCTCATTAAGGGTATCAAAATATGCAAGAACGGCCCTGAAATCTCCCATTTATTGTTTGCGGATGATTCACTCTTCTTTGTTCGTGGTGACTATGGGGATTTGGACTTTCTTATGAATATTATCGATGAATATTGTGCTGCATCTGGGCAATGCCTTAACAAAGATAAGTCCATTATTCTTTTCAGTCCAAATTGTTCTCTTATGACGGTCAAAAAGTGCTTAACTGAGTTTAAATTTGCGCCTAAGCACGATCTTGGCAACTATCTTGGCTTACCAACGAGTATTGGGTCTTCTAAAAGGGATCTATTTAAATTTCTTGTTGACAAAATTAAGCGAAAGCTTTCCTCCTGGAATAACATTGTTCTCTCTTCGGCTGGTAAATTGACTCTTATTCGTTCTGTTCTTTCTTCACTATCTTTTTTCTCTCTATCGGTATTTCGCATACCGGTAAGTGTAACATCAAAACTTCAGTCCTTGATGGTGCATTTTTGGTGGAGTGGAACTAGAACTAATAAGTCTATTCATTGGTGTAGTAAAGACTTCCTTAGTAGGCCTGTGGGAGAAGGGGGTCTTGGACTTCGCAATATTGGATGCTTTAACCAAGCCTTTCTTGCCAAGTCTGCTTGGAGAATCTTAACTGTTCCGGGAAGCCTTATTAGTAAAGTTATTGGTCCCAAACTTGGTATTCAAGATGATATTTTGTTCCAGAATCGTTGGAAGGCTCCCCAAGCGTCGTCATGGGCTCTAAAAAGCCTTATCTGGGGATCCGACCTTATCTACAACAATATTGCTTGGACTATTGGATCTTCTTCTCGTCTTAATGCTTGGAAGAGTAAATGGATAGAGGGTTATAGTCTTCATGATCTTTGTGGGGATTTTATTGATGCTCCTATTGATTCCACGCTCCTGGTTGGTGACCTTTATGATAATCATAGGAGATGGGATCTCTCCTCTCTTGGTTTCGATCCGGGTGAGGGAGTTAATAAGAAAATCCTCGCAACTTATATCCCGTGTCAACCCTTGGATGACTCCTTCTATTGGAAATTTTCTAAACATGGTGTTTACACTGTCAAGTCGGGATACTATGTCGCTGCTATGACCTTATCTAATGGACCTACTTCGACTTCTGATCGCTCTAGAATGTCTGCAACAATTGTGGCATTTTGTAAATCAAAGCTCTGGAAGTTGCCTATTTCTAACAAACTTAGGGTGTTTTTATGGAAATTTATGGCTAATGCTCTTCCACTGGGTTCTGAATTCCTCAAACGAAAAATGAATTGGCGCTCCACCTGTACTCTTTGTGATGGCTCATCTCCTTGTGTGGAATCTATTTCTCACCTTTTCAGAGATTGTAGCTTTGCTAAGGCTCTATGGTTTGGCTGTCCTTTAGGACTTAGAATCACGGGGGGGATGGACATTGATGTTAGGGTTTGGGTCATAAACTGGGTTTCTTATTTCTTGATCGGCCCAGATCCTAACTCCCTCCTTTTTCCCCTTATCGCTACCCTCTGAAGAATTTGGTGTTGTAGGAATGATATGGTTTTCAAGAACCGTCGCCCTTGGCCCATGAGTGCTCTCAATTCTATTCTTGACGACATTCAGTGTATGAATGAGGTTGTGCACAGTAAGGTTGCTAGCCTTCTTCAAGCGCCTTTGTTGGACTCCTCTCCTGATTTTGGATTAGCTAAGAGGATTAGAAACTCCTTCCCCACTTGGATTGTAGGTGGGCCCGGTGTGGAAATGTCTCGCATTTGTCAAGTGTGATCGCTTGGAAGGCCGATAGAAGTTCGGCATGGGGTGGTGCTTGTTGGATGATAATGGGGCCTTAAGGAATATCGCTTCACGCCGCTCGTTTGCCTTTCTCGCCTTGCATGCCGAAGGACATGCAGCTATCATGGCGCTTAAATGGGCCTTGGACGAAGGGTACCTTCATGTTAGACTGGTTACAGATTGTCTTAACTTGGTTATGCAGGTTGTTGGAGCGGAGAAGACGATTGCATCTATTAGTTGCATTATCCATGATATTAAGTCTATTGCGTCTCATTTTCATTGTTGCTCTCTTAGTTTCTGTCATAGGGGAGTGAATAAGATAAATTTCATAATCTTGCTTCGGGTTTTCTTTTGTAAGCCTATTCTATTTTTTCTTTGTCAAAAAAAAAAAATTAAAAAAAAAATAATTTGTGACGAGTGAATGGATCTGTGTCGCACTATGGACCAGAATGGATACTTTGGATACTTGATTGTGTTTAATAATCAAGTGAATGGATCTATGTCAGATCATATCAAGCTCCAATTAGCCATGTATCACGTAGCCAGACTGTGTAATAGATTTTGATTCGTGATTTCACATCTCAAATACTGTCCGAATGCATTGTGAAGTAGCAACCTTCAGTCAACCAGTCAACTATTATATGACAAGAGTCTTATTAGTGACGTCTTAATAAAACTGGAGGCCCTTTTAATAATTTATCGATTAGTTTTATTAAATGAATATACCATCGGTTTTTATTGATAAAAAATTGGAAAATTAGTTTTAGACAATAAAAATAAAAATTTTCATTATTTTAATTATACTATTATTAACATTCACTTCAATTGAAAAGTGTCTATACTATTACTCCCTTTGTCCCGGTCATTTGTTGTCCTTTTTAATTTTGAGGTGTCTCAGTCATTTGTTGTCCTTTATATTTTAAGAATGAACTTGATGAGTAATTTGATCATTGTCATTCAATTTGTTCTACTTGTCATTTAGTTATTGGCCTTTTCCTCATTCCTTGGTCTTTGTGCCAAAACGAGAGGACAACAATTGACCGAGACGGAGGGAGTAGCTTTTATAGAAGCAAATTCATAGATCAAGCTAAGGTTTCCTAAAGTCTATCCAAGAGGAATGAAAAATGATTTTGGAAATAGTAATTAACAATAGAGAAGTGGGTAGAGTAATAATAATCGTGGAAAAGTGTAGTTAGTAATTCAATAATCTACCTAGTATAAAAGTTAGGTTCTTTGGAGAGTTCCTATTGGCTAATAGATTTTCAAAAAAAAATAAAAAAAATTCAATAGGTGGTCCCACATCAAAACGTGGGTTTAGTGTTGATTTAATTGCAAAGTGTGTTAAATTATCTACAACTCACCTTCAATCTTATGAATTTATTTCACTGAATAATTAATATTTTCAAAACCAATGTTAAGAGTAGATAATTCTATATTAAAAATTATACGTTTATGTGGGATCTGATAAAAAATGAGACTTAATATAATATTTCTACTATATTTATTAATTAATACATTATTAATATTATATCACTAATATGTAGTGTTAAATTGTTAATCTAATGAATGAAAATTACAACCAGTTCTCTACAAAAAAAATATACATCCATAAATCACAAAAATATAATTAATTATTATTATAAAAAATGACATATGCTACATATTAAGATGATATCAATATTGAACAATGACATGAATGTCATTATAGATAATTAAATTAGTCAAAAAATTTGAGATTTAAAACTGATGAAAAAAATGTGAAGATTTTTATTAACTCATTTAAATGATATGTAGTAAAAGAGTGTTATATATCCTCTATGTTGTCTAAATTATGTTGTCTAAGAGATTTAAGTAGAAGATATAGTACTCTAAATTATGAGCGGTTTTATTACGGATTTTTTCCCCGATAATTTTTTTCACCATTTAATTGGGGTTATATATCCTCTATGTTGTCTAAATATCTCAATGACCAATAAAACGGTTAGGACGAGCCGAATCATACGGATCGGGTCAGTTCAAATACGGGTCGAATCATGGGTTGTGTTAGGGTTAGAGAATCAGAGTACGGGTCAACAACTAATATCTAACACCTTTTTATAGATCGGAAAAATATTTTTTAAAAACTAAAGCATATTTAATATTAGTATTTTAATCATATTAAATGTTTACAATAATTATATTGAAATAAATTTTAAAGTACTTAAACTAATACTTTTTTAATTATTTTTCAAATATAATATATAAATATTAATATTTTACTAAAAATCTTGATTTATCTTTGCTCAACGGTTTGACTGTCGAAGTCGGGTTTCAACCCTAAATAATTAAGGGGTTATTTCGGGTTGGATAGAACGGTTACGGTTCGAGATTTTCGGGTCTTGACTCTGAAAAAAACGGATGGGGTCGGGTCGGATTGAAATTTTGTTAAAATAATATGGATATGAATTGTACACATAACCAACTCTAATTTGTTGTGTTTTACATTTTATGACTTTCGGATGAGTTATTATCAATATACGGAGTATTAGTACCAAAAAAAAAATCAATATATGGAGTATTAGCTTGAAGATAATCATCTAATTACAGAGTTTAAAAGAGCCCGTGAATTTCACGGATTTTAAACTAGTTCAATAAATATACATAGACAACTATCAAAATATCGAGATGTATTTCATACTCCATTTCTTTTCTCAAAATAAGTATCATTCCAAATTAATTCTACCAGTCTCTCACATGCAACAAATTAAAGTAATCAAGTTACAAGTAAACTATATATCCACAAGAGAAAATAAAATTAGAACAAATTAAGGTTATTAGATAGATGGTGAAATTCTCCAACACGAAGGTAAAGAGAAAAAGGAACATACATCGGATGTAGTACCTCCAACTTTTTTATTTTTTGAGCATATATGTATTTTTTTTTAGCTTATAACCTCAGATTTTATTTGTTTTTGAGCATATGTGTATTTTTTTGAGCATAATAAAGTTTATAAGTTAGATTTTAATATTTTTTTCGTCAAAACTCAAATTTAACTAAACTTATATGTAATGTTTTTGAGTTTTATTATAATTTTTTAGAGCTTAATGTTTAAGTGAATAAACTCAGAAACTTCATAGTGAAACTCAGAAACTTTTAAACAAAACTCAAAAACTTTATTATAATGCTCAGAAACTATAGAATTGGAGGTAGTACATCAGATGTATAATCCTTTTACTGCGAAGGTAAACTATTACTATCTTCATCTCATTTATTTGTTTACATTTTTTTTTTGGAAAAGTAATTAAATCATAAACAAATAATTGGGACGAAAAAAGTATCTGAATTAACTTAATTAAAAAACCTGTTGAGGTCTCTTCACATATGTGTGTGAGGGGTATTGTCCCTGTTCCGGGTGTAATTCCAGAGCAAGTATCGTTACCACCCGTGGCTTGTAGAATAATGTCTTTGGTTGAACCCTTCTCGCTCCTATCGCCTCTCTCGGCCTTTCCTGCAACAATGAACGAACTGAGGGCTTGGCTTTGTGCCAAGCGTACTCACTCCGACGCCCAAGTCAGTGAACTTAGAAGTATAAGTTGTATACTAATTGGCTAGGAATGTATTGTAGAGAGATAAGGGAGATATTACCAGATGAATAGTGTATTTTAGGTTAAGTTGTGGGGATCCTTTCCTCAATGAAGGTTGAGGAGTATTTATAGGCTTTCACCTTTTGTCACGTAGTGGCCAAGTGGCCAAGTGGCTTATCAGGTGGAAAGACTGATCTACCCCTCGGCCGAGGGGCCTATGGCTGCCCGGCGGATCCTGTTGGCTCGCCGCCGAGGGTCTTGGATGTGAGTACGCGGATATGTGCCCCGGCTGGCGGGTTGCCATGCCGATACCCTGGCTAGCAGGCCGATGGGCTGCATCGGCTAGGCAGTCTAAGTCGTTGACTTGCTGTGGATATCCTTGACCTTGCTCAGTGTGTTGACTTGGTCAGCGGTGCAGAATATGCCCCATCAATTTGCCCCCAGCGTAGTCTATGCCGTGGTATGGGCTCCGATGTATGCTGAGCGTATATTCTGCAGTAAATTTCGAAAATCTTTCTGTATCGGTGTCTCCTTGTGTATCGGCGTGGTTGTTGTTAGGCCGCACCATATACCATATCCCCCCTCCACATGGATGCGTAAAGGGTATCCGATGTGGAAAAAGAACATGACGCTGGCCGAGACCAGGGCTGAGAGTGCCGGTTGATTTTGATTGCCCCCGGCTGGTACTCCATGGCTTGGTTGATCGGTAGCCGGCGGATACTAGATACCTAGGAATTTGTTTGAGGGAGATGAACAGTCGAAGAGATGTGAATAGGCGTGTTGAAGACGCTTGGTCACTGTTGCATTGATTGACATTCAACTGTTGCAACGATTGACATCCCGCGGTTGCATGCTTGACACGTGTGTGTTCGCTGATTGGTTGACGCTTCATGGGCTGTGCCCTGATTGGTCCTTCTCCATGGGCTTTTCCTATAAATAGGGCAGTTATTCCGTGATTTTGGCCTCCATTTCATTTTCGAAAATTTTCTCCGAAATCTTCATCTTTCCAAACTTTCAAGGGTTTTCTTCTTCTTAATCTTCGGAGTATTCGATCCGGCGAGTATTTTTCTTTAAGGTAAACAAGCAAACTTTTATTTTTTTCTTGTTAGTAATTTGTTGTGAACCATGTCCTCGATCTTTGGGATTGGTATTTTCGCGCCGGGGGTTCCCCGTCGCGTCTTGATTAGGAGGAGGTGCTGGAGGCCATCCCGCTAAGGTTTGGGGGCCCTAGGTCTCCTTCCCCCGTAGCTGATATGCCCCTCCTGGAGGAGTTGGAAGATGAGGATGAAGATGAGGAGGCTCCTGGTGATGGTGGGAGGATTACTACTCCGGATCGTGGTGAGGGGGCTCCCGTCGGTGGTGGGAGGAGGCCTATTCCAGACCATGGTGAGGCCTGCATGACTGGCCTTGACCGTACCTGGACAAATAAGTTCGCAAGCAGCTCCGGAGAAACTCTTTTCGGAGATCACTTCTTCCTTGGTGAGGGGTATAAAATTGTCCTCCCCCGGGAGGGTCAGGCGGTCTGCTGTCCTCCCCCGGGTCACATCGGCGTATACATCAGGCATTTGGAGTACGGGCTCCGGTTTCCTTTGAACGAACACGTCGTGGCCATCATCAGAGCTATGAATCTTGCCGTGGCCCAACTGCATCCGTTGGCCATGAGGACGATAATTGGCTTTGTGTGGCTCTGTCTCTTTAAAGGGGAGGTCCCTATGGTCGACTTATTCCGCCGACTTCATAGTCTTCGGCCCTCATTCGCCCGAAGGGTGGGGTGGTACAGCGTGCAGATGGAGCCGGGATATGTCTCCGTAAACAAGCTTACTTCCTGCAAAGACTGGCAAGAGCGATGGGTGTATGTCCGAGTGCCGGAGGATTACCCGTTGCCTCGGTCTTTTCAGGGCCCCGTTCACTTACGGTGTGAGACCCGGGACGAGTACGACAAATACGTTACCCGGGGCAGCAAGGTTAAGATGGACGCTTCTTTTGTCCCTCTTACTGCGGATGAGAAGCGGGCGATGCAGCTATTTGATGCTGAGGAGGGATGGCTGCCCCCGACCCAGATTATTCTTCAAGACGAGCTGCTATGCCGCGTCGGCCTCATACCGGCCCTCAACTGGGGTGAGTGGGGTCGGTGTGAGGCCCACCTTTGCTCGTTATGTTCCTTTTTTCTGAGCTTTGTTCTTACTCCTTTTTTTTTTTAACTCTTGTTCGGTTTCTTGCAGATCGGTTTGGTCGGGATCTGTCTGAGAAGGACCTGAAGAGGCTGGGGCTTGATAAGGACGGGAAGGTTCTTATCCGTCACCCTACGGCTGAAACGAAGGATCGCCGGCTATCCCCTAACGAACTCATGGACAAACAGACGAGGGCGTTGGATCCGGAGACGGCTCAGGCACGGGTTCTTGGCGTCGTGCCGAAGAGAACAAAGAAGGCAGCGTCCAAGTCGGAGGCTGTATCAATGGCAACTCCCTCTTCGACCCCGGTGGCCGAAAAGGTTCATGTGGAGGTGATCAACATTTCTGAGGGGGAGGTGACCGTTGCTAAGGCCCCTTCTCCGAAGAAGAGGAAGGACCCACCGTCTGCTTCTACCGTGGCCGCGGAGGAGCCTGCTCTCACCAGCCCTCCGACTAAGAGGGTTCGAACTGGTACGGACTTAACTTGTGGTTCGGATTTGGCCGGCTCGTTGGACATTCCCGACGACAAAGCTTTCGACGTGTCAACGCAAGGTGACATGGATGCTCTGTGTAAACTTTTTGTAGATCCACCGCCAAGAATCGTCGTTCTCACCGAACGGCAAGTAGGGAAGCGACTGTGAAGGTGATCGAGAAGGTGGCGGTCAGAACGTCGTCGTGGACTCCTCTCCCCAGAAGGTTACTTCCGCCGAGCTCGTGGCGGAAGGCGAGAAAATATATAAGAGGTTGGGGAGATGGAGTCGTCTGGCGGCCTCTATCATCGTGGAGCAAGAAAAGGCCACGGCGATCGGGTCGCTGATTGCAAGGCTCAAGCTTGACCTTTCTCGCTGCGAAGGGGGAAGCCGGGAAGGCTAAGCGGATCTTCATCTTCGCCGCGACGCGTGCGGAGGAGGCCGAGAAGCCGCCGAGGGCCGAGAGAGCCAAAGTTGAGAATGCTTGATGGCGCCACGGCCAAGATGATGGAGGAGCGGGATAGGTATAAAGGCGCCTACGACGCCGTGGTTGCCAAGAGGGATGAGTGGGAGGATCGATTCCACAAGCAAGGCGGAGGCGCTTAGTGACATGCAGCTGTCCTTGCTCAAAAAGAGAAGGATATTGCGATGCTCCAAGATGATCTCCTCCCTAGAATGTGCGCCAGTTCCGGACCGGGCCGAGGAGGCGGTGGGGAGGCAATCGAAGGTCCGTCCCCGACGGCTCCTTCCCGTGGGATAAATATGACCAGTTCATGGATGAGATAGCCGAGGTGCGGAGCGAGGCAATTTCGCCGAGAAGGCGGAAGCGGCGAAGGCGGCTCGACACCGAGGCCAAGGAGTTACTTGAGATGGTCGGCCTTCCTCAAAGCCGGCCATCGAAGATGCCGTTGCTGCGATGGGGGCAACCGGCATAGGGAGACGGGCGGTCGTCACCGGACTCACCCGGCGTCTCGGATAGCTTCAGCTGTTCGGGGGCCAACTATTGAGCCTTCTCTCCCTGCCATCCTTTTGGCGCTTCAAATCCCAAGTCTGTAATCTTTTGCTTTTTTGTTTTTTCGCTTTTTGTAAAACTTTGGTAGGTAGAGTTTAGGCTACCCTTATGGGGACGGCCGTCGTTTGTACTCTCCTTGCAATTACCTGTAATAAAGTTATCTTTGCCGGCCTTTGGCTTGGCCGGGGCTTCGATCATAGTTCTTCGTTTGTCTTTCCACGTTACTGATTGAGTGCGCTCGTTTCCACACTCGGCATGATCGAGGTAGTTCGAATGCACGTCTCAACTGTGTTCAACGTCTTTAGCGTTCGTAACTGTGTAGGCATATTGACCGCTAGATTGGCGTCTCAATTGCGCTGAGTATACGTCTCCCTTTTAGCGTATCGGCCGTCGTGTTCCCCGTCGCTCTCGATTTTGACCGAGGTAATCGGGGTTGCGGCTTCGATAGGCCCAGAATCGTGTAGGCATATTGACCGCTAGATGGGCGTCTCAATTGCGCTGAGTATACGTCTATCTTTTAGCGTATCGGCCGTCGTGTTCCCCGTCGCTCTCGGTTTTGACCGAGGTAATCGGGTTGCGGCTTCGAGAAGCGCCCAGAATCGTGTAGGCATATTGACCGCTAGATTGGCGTCTCAATTGCGCTGAGTATACGTCTATCTTTTAGCGTATCGGCCGTCGTGTTCCCCGTCGCTCTCGGTTTTGACCGAGGTAATCGGGGTTGCGGCTTCGAGAAGCGTCCAGAATCGTGTAGGCATATTGACCGCTAGATTGGCGTCTCAATTGCGCCGAGTATACGTCTATCTTTTAGCGATCGGCCGTCGTGTTCCCGTCGCTCTCGGTTTTGACCGAGGTAATCGGGGTTGCGGCTTCGATAAGCGTCGAATCGTGTAGGCATATTGACCGCTAGATGGGCGTCTCAATTGCGCTGAGTATACGTCTATCTTTTAGCGTATCGGCCGTCGTGTTCCCCGTCGCTCTCGGTTTTGACCGAGGTAATCGGGGTTGCGCTTCGAGAAGCGCCCGAATCGTGTAGGCATATTGACCGCTAGATGGGCGTCTCAATTGCGCTGAGTATACGTCTATCTTTTAGCGTATCGGCCGTCGTGTTCCCCGTCGCTCTCGGTTTTGACCGAGGTAATCGGGGTTGCGGCTTCGATAGCGTTTCTTTCCTCGTTTGGTGGCAAATTTCGGAGGGGACAGACACTTTGATGGGGAACCTGGGCGTTTCATTCATATGTTATGATTGTGCGCTGGGGTGTCCACAATGGGTTTGGATACCTCCGCCGCTATACAAAGTATTTTCTCAAGTTGTCGGTGTTCCAATGGCTCATCAAGGGCACACCTCCCATGTCTGTCAGCCGGTATGTACCCGGCCTCATCTCCTCAACTACTCTGTAGGGACCTTCCCAGTTGGCCGTCAGTTTGCCATGAATATTTCCTTTGTTGGTGGCAGCCGACTTCCTTAGGACTAGGTCCCCTATTTTTAAGTCCCTTTTGTGGACTCTTCGGTTGTAGGCTCTCTTCATCCGGTTCTGATATACGGCCAAGTTCAGGCGTGCCGTGTCTCGGCTCTCTTCGACCAGATCCAGGGAAGCCCTTAGGCCCTCCTCGTTTTCAACTGGGTCAAAGGTGGTCGTTCTGAATGTCGGCACCGTCGCTTCGATCGGCAGGACTGCTTCGGAGCCGTAGACTAGGTGGAAGGGGGTGTATCCCGTTGCTTCTTTTCTCGTGGTTCGAAGGGACCATAGGACGCCGGTAGCTCGTCGGCCCACCTTCCCTTAAGGTCTTCGATTTGTCTTCTTTAAGCCGTTGAGGATGGTTTTGTTGGCTGCCTCCGCCTGCCCGTTACTCTGCGGATGGCAGACGGAGGAGTACGCAAACTTGATGCCCAGCTCCTCTAACCAGTTCATTATTAGGTCGCTCCAAAATTCTCGACCGTGGTCAAATACCATAACTTGGGGCAATCCGAAGCGGGTTATAACGTTTTCCCAGATTACCTTTCTGACGGCTGCTGTGGTCTTTGCTGGTACTGCTACGGCCTCAACCCATTTGGTGAAGTAGTCAACGGCGACTATTAAGAATTTCCTTCCTCCGGAGGCTGTCGGGAACGGCCCTAGCATGTCCATCCCCCATTGCGCGAAGGGAAGGGGACTAAGCACCATTTGTAGGTCTCCTCGGGAGGGAGCGTGTATCACCGGGGCGTGCATCCGACAGTTCGTGCACTTCTTGGTCTTTGTTCGGGAATCTTGAAGCATGGTGGGCTGTAGTAGCCAGCTCGGAGAGCTTTGTGGGCTAGTGTTCTTGCCCCCATGTGATGTCCACAGATGCCCTCGTGAATTTCTGTCAGTATTAGTTCTGCGTCGGCCGGACCGACACACTTCAAGAGTGGTCTTATTACGGATCTCCTATACAGTTCCCCTTCGAATACAGGTGCACTGGCGGCGATCCTTTTATTTTGGCCGAGGGATTGCGGCCCTCCGTCATTCACCGTAAGCTTGTATCTCATTATAGGAGCCATCCACGTTGTCTCGGTCTCTATGTTACCCACCATGCCGACGGTCTCAGTGATGCTTTTCGCATTCCCGATATCTACCAAAGACGGTTGGGCCGACGTTCTTGATGGTTGAGCCTGGCGGCCTTAGAGAGAGCGTCGGCCCGGTTGTTCTCGGATCTAGGAACACACTGGATTTGGAAGGATTTCAATTTTGCTACGTCGGCTTTTACCCTCTCCAGGTACCTTACCATTCCGTCGTCCCGAGCCTCATACTCCCCTCTGATTTGGTTGGTAACCAACAATAGTCGATCTTCAACACGATGTGTTCCGCTCCGCACTCTAGCTAGCTCGACTCCGGTTATCACCGCCTCGTATTCGGACTCATTGTTCGAGGCCGAGAAGGTGAATTTCAGGGCGTACTCAAACTCGTCCCCGTTTGGGCTGATGATAAGGATGCCGGCTCCTGAGCTATTCGTCGTGGAGGAGCCGTCGGTGTAGACCTCCCATATGCCTGGGTTTGGCTCTTCCTGATATGTGCATTCGGCCGGGGAAATCTGCAAGCGCTTGCCCCTTTATCGAAGGCCTTGGTTTGTATTGAATGCCGAAACCGGAGAGTTCCACCGCCCATTTGATGAGCTCCCGGGACTGCTCGAATTTTTCTAAAGCTTTCTCCAACGGTGATCGGTTAGGACCGTCACGGGGTGTGCATCGAAGTAGGGTTTTAACTTCCTTGTGGCAACGACAACGGCGAAGGCCGCTTTCTCAATTAGTGGGTAATTTTTCTCGGCAACAAAGTGTATGGGCCGACGAAGTAGATTGGGTGTTGCTGCTTGTCTTCTTCCCTGACGATCACAGCGCTGACCGTGGCCGAGGTAACTGCTATGTATAGGTATAGTGTCTCCCCCAGTATCGGCCTGGACAGAGTTGGGAGAGTCTGAAGGTGAGCTTTTAGTTGTTTGAAAGCCGTGCTCTGTTCCTCCCCCCAGCTGAAGTCTTTATTTCCTTTCAACACTTTGAAAAATGGGGTGCTTTTGTCGGCTGACCGAGAGATGAAACGAGCAAGAGCCGCCATTCTCCCGGTCAGCATCATAACCTCTTTCCGATTCCTTGGTTCCGGTAGGTCTAGGATTGCTCGGACCTTGTCTGGATTGGCATCTATGCCCCTGGCACTGACAAGTACGCCTAGGAATTTACCTGCCCGGATCCTGTTGGCTCGCCGCCGAGGGTCTTGGATGTGAGTACGCGGATATGTGCCCCGGCTGGCGGGTTGCCATGCCGATACCCTGGCTAGCAGGCCGATGGGCTGCATCGGCTAGGCAGTCTAAGTCGTTGACTTGCTGTGGATATCCTTGACCTTGCTCAGTGTGTTGACTTGGTCAGCGGTGCAGAATATGCCCCATCAGTCCCATATCGGTAGAATAATAGTGAAGAGACTAGCTTATAATTCAGATACTCCTGCTATTACCAATTGGTTTTAGGATGAAACCTCACTTGCTTATGGACCGGTCTCATGCACCTACTTCTATAAGCCCGCTGCGGAGGACTCAACAAAACCCTTTATAAAAATTAGTGTTACTAAATATATTACAAGCACAAATAATCGATCGCATTAATTATGATGTAACAAACACTTATTTGAAAAAGCATACTCCAAATCTTATACTACAATTATTAACAAATCAATAATGGAGTATAATACATCATGCAGATCAATACAAGAGTACAAGACAATTCAAATTAAAACTAAACAATACAATTATGCAAATGCCCCCAAAAAACCCTAAGTAAGAAACATTATATTGACAAAATAAATCTGATTTTGTGTAAGATTTAATCCACGTAAGTAATGATATAAATATTAATAAATGAAAGGCTAAAGGGAAAATTATTACGTAAGTGGGCTCTCTAGCATGAATCATGTGAACTTATGTGCATTATTATAACATGTAGTTGTTCATCTATCTGTCGTTTTAATTTATTTTGTGCTTTAAATAGTGAGCTCAACAATGGTAAAACTTCACATTTACGCAATTACACAAGAGAGTAATTTAAAAAGTGTATGTATATGGAGTCTTACATTAATTTCTCCTTCATTTTCCTCTTTTCCTTGATCTTGGTAAGTGTTTATAACCATCGAGTGCGGTACTAAGTTTCAGTATCACCCTCTCATATTCTTGTATGTAGAATTTAAGTTCTTAATAGACTTTACGTGTTGTATGAGAGGGTGGTATCAAATTTGGTATTACCGTCTCATTTTAGGAGAGTAAGGAAATTTCTTCATCGGAGTTCAAAGAAATTTCTTCATAGATCAATCGAAAATAGGAGAGTAAATCGTGATTTCGCCACAAAATGGCTGAATCTCTTAATATCTATCTAAAAGTGTAGATCGATTTTTTATAATATCGGGTTATTTCAGGTTTTCAAGAACTTAAGTCCGATCAAGTGATATCCGCATGTATTGTTATTAACTACTCCCTATTTAAGTGTATGGCTAATAATATCCGACAATAAACATTTAGATTCGTGTTGCTGGTCAAATTAGATCAACAACATTCCTATCATAATCTATCTATATTTACTCCTTAGTCCTAATAATGTACTCACTATCTCATTTGCTAGGTCTCCTTTAAATTTTTGGGTAAAAATTTACCGAAAGATCCCGTTCTAGATAAATTTGTGTAAAACTGCCTAACAAAATTCTTTATGTAATTATATTGGGTATTTACAAAATATGTTGTTCGTTATTAAAATTATTATATGGAAATAAACTAATAATTGAAATTAAATGATAAACAGGTTGCATGTCCAACACATGGAAGAAAAGACCCTGGACAATACTGGAGAGATGTGATGAAGGGTCAGCCGATGCCTGAAGCACTCAAAACTTTCATGCATGAGCGTTACAATGTTGGTAGTGAAAGTATAGTGAAGAACCATGAGGAACAAAAAGACGAGTCCTTTATCAACGATTTTGATCCAATCCCGAATATTTCTGTTTATCATGATGACTCCAACTTGGCAGGAGATATAGTTAAAAGCTTTACTAAGGAATTTGATCCAATTCCGAATATTTTCATTTACCATGATGACTCTAATTTGAAAGAAGATAGAGTTAAAAGCTTTACCAAGGATTTTGATCCAATCCCAAATATTTCTGTTTACCATGAAGACTCTAACTTGAAAGAAGATAGAGTTAAAAGCTTTACCAAGGATTTTGATCCAATCCCGAATATTTCGGTTTACCATGATGACTCTAACTTGAAAGAAGATAGAGTTAAAAGCTTTACCAAAGATTTTGATCCAATCCCAAATATTTCCGTTTACCATGATGACTCTAAGTTGACAGGAGATAGAGTCAAAAGCTTTACCAAGGAATTTGATCCAATTCCAAATATTTTCGTTTACCATGATGACTCTAAGTTGACAGAAGATAGAGTTCAAAGCTTTATTAAGGATTTTGATCCAATCCCGAATATTTCCATTTACCATGACGACTCTAAGTTGACAGAAAATAGAGTTAAAAGCTTTATTAGGGATTTTGATCCAATTCCGAATATTTCCGTTTATCATGATGACTCTAGCTTGACAGAAGATAGAGTTAAAAACTTTATCAAGAATTTCGACCCAATCCCAAATATTTCTGTCTATCATGACGATGCTAACTTAAAAGAAGCAACTAGCGGTCACACTTTCGTCAAGGATTTTGAACCAATACCCAACATCTCTGTCTACCATGACGATGTTGAGCTAACCAAAGAAATATCGTCATTTTAAGTTCATAACCCTAACCTTAATCGCATCACTTACGCAGGGTGGCTAGTGGCTATTTAAGGAGATGCTAGAAGAAAAATAAGTAGGGTGCATTTTGAGATTTGAAGTTTAAGAAACATGTATTTGTCAAATTGTCACTTCTTTGGTGATTGTATGATATTTTTATCATGTTATTATGAAAATGAAGTTTATTTCCAGGTGTTATACTTTATTTCTTTCAGATGATTATGTTATATTCTTTAGTGCCACTCAATTGTTGACCTTTAATTTTGGCATATAGATAAAGAAAAGAGGAGAAGATTAATTATTAAATGACAAATGGACCAAATTGAGCGTGAATGATCACATTACTTATAAAGTTTATTCTTAAAATAGAAAACACAATAATTGACCGAGACACCCTAAAATGAAATAGGATAATAAATAACCGGAATAAAGGGAGTATATATATACCGAGTAGTTTTAAGGTACTAAGAACCCGGATCAAACGAAGGTTAGTACTTATTAGGGCTTGCTTGAAATGGAAATAATTATTAAGAGAGTAATGAGAGCTAAAATAAGAAGAAATAGGAGAAGATTGGTGCTTTGTGGTGGTTGTGGAGGGTGGAAAGAGGAGGTGAGGGAGGATTATTATTACCTCCGTGTGGAGGTAATGCATTACTTGGGGGGAGAGGTAGGGAACAATTACTCCCTTAATAGAGTGACTGTTTCTCACTTTGGGGTGTCTCAATCATTTGTTGTTCTTTCTATTTTAGAATTTTATTTGATGAACAATTTGGCCATTCACACTTAATTTGGTCCATATGTCATTTACTAATTGGCCTCTCGTCTTTCCTTGGTATTTGTGCCAAAACCAAAGGAAAATAAATGACCGGAAGGGAAGAAGTATAAGTAAAAGATCTTTTGATTTAGATCTGGTAAATGGGTCATTCGGGTCACGTCATTTTGTATCAAGTCATTTTCGGGTCACTTTTGGGTCGAGTCACTTTGAATCGGGTTGTTTGGGTCATTTTGAGTCATGATTTTACATTAATTCAGTCATTTTGATTTAATCGGATCATTTTCGAATCTTGGGTCGGCCTTATCAGGTCGGGACAGCTATGTCACCAGGTCTACTTGTGAGTACGATATAACCATTCTGAGGTAACAAACACTTATCTAAGAAAACACACTCTAAACTGCACGGGCGTCTAAGGCCCTCTGCAGCCACGAGCATGGAAACCGAGCGTCCGATTTTAGTCACCGAATATATGAACTTTATCAATGAAATTCAATACAAACCTCAAGTATAGTATACTTGTGCATTTATATTTAGGGCCTTATTTTTTTGTGATGCATATAACCTCAGTTTATTTTAAAACACCCCTGCTAAACTTTATGTGCAATTATTAACAAATCAATTATATAATTCACCATGCGAATCACGTCGAGACAATCAATTCGATCAAAGCTAAGCAATACACTTATGCAAATGACTCCATAAAACCCCCAAAGAAGAAACATTAAATTATCAAATTAAATCTCGATATCACCCTCTTACATAAAATATGTAAGAAACAACTAAAATAAGGATCTACATAAGGGTAAGTGAGACTATGAGAGGGTGGTATCAAGATTGGATATCATGTGATGACACCCTATCAATCGTATTTCGTATTAAATAATTGACGTCGTAGAGATCCACGTAAGTGACGATATAAACATTATTAGATGATAGGCTGAGGGAAAATTATTACATAAGTTGCATGAATCATGTGATCTCTATGTGCATTTTAACGTGCAGTAGTTGTTATTCTGTCGTTTTAGTTTCGTGCTTTAAATAGCGAGCTCAATAATGATATGTATAGTAAGTACTTCACATTATTTACACAATCAAGCAAGTAATTTACAAAGATATGGAGTCTTACATTAATTTCTCCTTCATTTTCCTCTTCTCCATGATCTTGGTAAGCATCTATATATGTATTCAATTTATTAAAACCGTTTAGGTTACACCATGAAAATAATAAAAGGTCGGTTTATAAGTTAAAAACATATTCCATTATAAAACTCTCAGTAATGCTAGGACGTGACTTGGTAATATCGAATCTTGGTACCACCTTTAATTTTCACAAGCCTTTATGCATATGAGAGGGTCCTAGTGAGACCGGTACTAAGTAATGACATCATCTCTTTTCCCCATAATAATAGGATAGTAACACCTTTATTACTCTATATTAAGATATTAAATATTGATTGGACCTTAATAACCATCATCTTAAGATTTTGGTCGAAAAAATCATCTCAATCAAAAGTTTAAGCTTGTTTGAAGTCCCATGGTCGATTTTTATATTCTACTACCTCCGTCTCAATATTTACGTTTTATTAAAGTACTCCTGATCATAAATGAATAAAATTGATAAGAATCTGCTGAGACGTAGGGAGTAACATTTATAAAGTTAGCGAATCTCTTTTTTTTTTTTTTTTGTAGGAAACCCTCCTTTTTTTTCTTTTTTTTTAAACATTGTATGAAACACTCCTTATTTATCGTAATACTCTCTATATATACCAACTCTATCTAATTTATGATGTCTCCAAAATCAAAACATATGGAGTAAAAACTAAAACTAAGAAATATGAAAAATTCCTTATCCTGCGAAGACAATATCCTTACACTCAAAGACAATCTATCAAATAGGATATTACTCGTATAATACTTGTGTAAGAAGTACCGTCATCTCGAAAGACACAAAAATTATTCAAACAATATTGTTTTTTCTTTAATTTGGGGTACAAATTCAAGAAATATTGTTGATATAATATTGTACTCCGTACTCATTAACTAAAACAAGATAACATCAATGTAATTCTAGTGTTGTTATGTAGATTAAGAAGTTGGATCCACATTGCAAAATAGTTCTAGACTTATTTTGATTGCGTATTTACAAAGGATTTTTCTAAGGTGTGCCCTAAGGGCACACATTAATAATCTAATTGTGGTAAGATTTGCAATAGATTCTCACTAATTATTGTAAAAATGAGTTTATACTTGAATATTTGATGAGAATCTATTGCAACCACAATTAGGTTATTAATGTTTCCCCTTAGGGTACACGTTAGAAAAACCCATTTACAAAATATATGTAGGAATTGTTCTTTATTTATGAATAATATTTGGTAATATGAAATTATAAATAGGTTGCGTGTCCATGCGATGGAAGAAAAGACCCCGGAGAATACTGGAGAGATGTGATGAAGGATCAGCCGATACCCGAAGCACTCAAAACTTTCATGCATGAACGTTACGATGTTGGTAGTCAAAGTAAAGTCAAGAATCATGAGGAACAAAAAGAAGAGTCCTTTGTTTCTGTTTACCATGATGATTCTAAGTTGACAGAAGATAAAGCTAAAAACTTCATCAAGGATTTTGATCCAATCCCTAATATTTCCGTTTATCATGATGACTCTAAGTTGACAAACGATAGAGTTAAAAACTTTCTCAAGGATTTTGATCCAATCCCAAATTATTTTCTTTACCATGATGACTCTAACTTGGCAGGAAAGAGAATTAAAAGCTTTATCAAGGATTTTGATCCAATCCCAAATTATTTCCTTTACCATGATGACTCTAACTTGGCAGGAAAGAGAGTTAAAAGCTTTCTAGAGGATCCAATCCCGAACATCTCCGTTTATCATGATGATTCCAAGTTAACAGAAGATGGAGTTAAAAGTTTTATCAAGGATTTTGATCCAATCCCGAATATTTCTGTCTACCACGAGGATGCGAACTTAGCTGAAGCAACGAACGGTCTCACCTTTGTCAAGGATTTTGAACCTATACCCAACCTCTCAGTCTACCATGACGATGTTAAGCTAGCCAAATAAATATCGTCTTATTAAGTTCATAACCCTAAACTTAATCTCACTACGTACGTAGAGAGACTAGTGCATTTTGAGACTTGAAGTATAAGATGGGTGTCTTTTTCTTTGTTTGGTGATTGTATAATATATGTAATATCATGTTATGAAAATAAAATGTGTTTTGTACTGGTCATATTTCTTTGTTTCAAAGAATTACGTACAAATTTTTACTTTTGTTTTCCATCCTCGCAAAGTGTCTAGCTTATTATGGTGTGTTTAGATAGCAAAAGTAAAGGGAAATTAGTGTGTGTCAAATTTCACTTATTATACTTTTATTGTCTAGTTAATTTCCTTGTAAAATTACCAAAAAGTCAAAAACGACTTATTAAAATAATTCATGTGTAATGAAAATTTTGAAATGATATACATACGAGCTAAATTGGTTTAATTGAGTTTAACGATCTACAACTTTAATAATTAAACTAGCTAGAAGAACAATTATATTAAAGTCATTAAAACTAAAATAAATAATAAAGAAAAGGGTTAAATTAAAACTAAAACAACTCTGCTATATGACTGTACTGTCTTATAACATAAAATTAGTTTAAAAGGACTATCCCAAAGTTAGCCTTTAATTATATTTATGTTCTAATTTATTTCGATAACGTGATATTTTAGGATAAATACTAACATATTTAAATATGTGAGCTATCGGTATATATTACTCCCCCGTCTCGATCATTTGTTTATCTATTCCTTTCAATCAGTTGCATATCAATATCAAATCATACTCCGTATATTGTAAAGATAATATTCTCCATTGCATTAGGTCAAATATTGTTGGTTATGGAAAACATTATATATATCATAATTTTTCATTAATAAATGTATGCAATACGTTTATACACAACCTCATGAGTAATTAATATTTAATGGGTTTTTCTATGGGGTGCCCCTGAACTTTTCGTGTTTCTAACTTGTACCCCCGCGTTTTTCAAATTATCACTTGTACCCCTAAACTCCATTAATTAGTCTCAAACATGGCCCTTACTTTTCAAACCGTCAAATATGGACGTCAACTGCTTACATGGCGTGATGACTTGGACGACTTATCCTATGTGGCTTGATGATGTGGCTATGACTAGGATAAGTAAGACTTCCTCTATACACTTCTCAATTCTCATCAGTTTGATCAAAGTTAACCTAACATAAAAACTCTTAAACTTCCTCTGCTTCTCCCTCATTCAACTTCATCTCCCTCAATCAAATTCATTTGCATGCCCTAAATTTCGTCTCACCCTCTACTGCTACTTCATCCATAACAAGGGCGCACTAATTTCATCGTCTAAAAGTAAGTTTTCTGTTCTTATTTAATATCTTTACAATGGTTTTATGCCTCTTTTATGGGTTTTTAAATTTTCTGGATTTTGTAGTCCAAAAAATGATTTTTTTGGGTTATTCGTTTAGATTATATTGTTGTTTAATCCAAAGTTTTGTACTTTTGTAAGTTTTCACTTGTTTAACTGTGTTATTTATAGTTTATTCAATTAGTTTTGATGTTTATGTGAATTTTGTGGGAGTTTTTTTTTTTTTTTTTGAGGTGGATTATGATTTATTTGCAGGATGGAGAATGTTAAGTTAAGGATGAATTATATGGGTCAATCTTTTACTCTTATGATAGAAGATACCGATAGGGTTTTATTGATTGATCTGCTAAATGATATGGTTGACGAGGCAAAAAAGCAGGGGATACCTCGCCAACTTATCCTATTTTAACATATAATTATGTGTTGAGACTGTGGAGATAATCGATGATAAAGGGCTTATGGAAATGTTTGATAGATTAAAGGAGAGGAGGGGTTTTATCAATATTTTTATTGCTAGTCTGAGTGCTCCTAACCATGCTTGGTTGATGGCTAGACAAGTTGTGGCAAATAGGAATGCTGATATGAATGCAAGTATTGGGGATGTGGGTATGAATGTTGTTACCACTGAGAATGTCCTTAATAAAGGAAAGGGGAAGTTACCAGTAAGGAGAGCAACAAAGGCAATACCTAGTCATGTGAGGTCTCAAGAAGTCCTTAGGAGAAGTCCAAGGAAACCATTAACCCAATCATCAGAAGTTGAAGGCCCTAATCCTTCCCTAATCGTTGTAACCCAATCCTCGAAGTCCATGAAGATATTTCATCACCAAGGAAAACAGTCAAAGGGCTGCCAAAGATCATGACAGATTCAAAATGCCCAAAACCACAGCTAAGAAGTTAAATGTTTATGTCCAAAAAACAAAGACATTACCTAGTATGAATGGTGGCAGTCAAATGGTAACAAGAAGGAAGAGAGTTGAATATGAAGATGCGAGTCGATGATTACGATAGTGAGGGCTCATACATACCATCGATGAAGACGTGAATGATATTGAAGATGAGGTAAATGACTTGGAGGATGAAGATACATCAGTGTTAACCAGCTTAAACTTTATAGATGATGGTTATGTTCCTTTTGATGAAAATAAATGGATTGATGATGAAGACCCATTTGCTTCAAAGATGTATAGTAATGGTGAAATTTATGATGACAAGGAGTTTGGTGCAATTAAATTAAGGCCTTGGATGTTGTTTATGGACAAAGAACATTTTAAGGATGTTCTTAGAGATTTTTGCATCCAAGAAGGATTTTATGTGATTGTTGTCAAGGCTGATAACCTGAGATACACAGCAGAGTGTGCAACTGTTGGTTGTCAATGGAGAATTCATGCAAGTGTGTTACTTGATGGAACAACCTGGGCCATCAAGTCCATTAAGAACCAAGCACATGGTTGTGCTGGTATTGAGAGCCACAATCCCATGGCCAACTCTGTGTGGGTTGCTAGAAAAATGATAGAAGATATCAGAGCTAACCCAGCTATAACTGGACCATCAATACAGAGCTTGCTCCAAGAAAGGTATGGCATAGAAATGAAGACTTCAACTATATATAGAATGAAGGACATAGCCATGACAGAGATAAATGGGGGCCATGATGAGTCCTACAAGATGTTGCCTGCTTACTGTGAAATGATAAAAAAAACCAATCCAGGAAGCTATGCTATATGCAGTTGGGTTGAGATGGAAACACCTGAGAGGCCTATGCAATTCAGAAGCATATTTGTATCATTCACTGCTCAGTTTAAGGGGCTTATTGCTGGATGTAGGAGTTTGATAGGGGTTGATGGAACTCATCTAAAAGGCAATCATGGTGGGATTTTGTTAGCTGCTGTAGCAATGGATGGGAATAATGAGCTGTTTCCTGTAGCAGTGGGGGTGGTTGAATCTGAAAATAAGAACAGCTGGTCAAATTTTTTTTGGCATTTGAAAGAATGTCTCAAGGAGAGTGAAAGAACCAACTGGACTATTATATGTGACAGACAAAAGGTATGCATTGAATTCTTATGTAACATTGTTCCAAAAAATTTAATCTGGAATGCATTGAATGCTTGTAACATTGTTAATGTAATTGCAGGGAGTTGAACCAGCCTTGGAAAGTGTATGGCCTGAAGCATATAGGAGATTTTGTGCCAGGCATCTATGTAAAAATTTCAAGAAAGATTACCCTGGAATAGTCATGCATAAGCTTTTCTGGAAGGTTGTGAATGCAACTTCAGAGTACAGTTTCAAGAAGGCCATGGAATCAATTGTACATCATGGAGGATTGGGTTGTGGTAGATGGTTTCTTGACCTGGGTGATAAAGAGCAGTGGGCAAAACATAAGTTTGATCCCATTATCTCAAGTGATGAGAATACTTCAAACTTTGTGGAGAGCTTCAATGCCACACTAGGAGCTCAAAGATTGTTGCCAGTACTTACTCTTCTTGAAGGTGTGAGGAGAGTTTCTATGGTTAGGCATGTGACAAGGCAGCATGTGGCTGATACATGGCCTGATGATGGCATTTGTCCTAACATAAGAAGCATTTTAAGGAAGATGAAGAAGGATTCAAGAACTTGCACGACATTTGAATCAGGGAGAGGTGATTTTGAGATTCGTGATGGCAGAAGTTTCTTACTTGTTTCACTAACCAAAAGAGAGTGTGCTTGTGGACTATGGCAGATCAGTGGCATACCCTGTAAGCATGCTATGAGAGCCATAATATCTGCTAAGAAGGACCCTGTGGATTATGTCAGTGAATGGTATTCTGTGAGGGTGTATAAGGAAGCATATGGACTACCAATCAGCCCTATCCCTGACATGGAGCAGTGGCCTGTGTTTGACCTCCCAACTTTGGAACCACCCACATTGCGTAGAGCAATTGGAAGACCATCTAGAAACAGAAGAAGAGAAGAAGGGGAGCAAAGGAAGGGAAAGAGAACCATTGCAATAAGGTGTAAGAAGTGCAAGTGCTTTGGACACAACTCAAAGACCTGCAAAGGAGGGTACACAGCCAAAGAGAGGAATGCAATGGAAGGTAGAATCCAAAAGACAAGGAAGAAGGGTTTCAAGGCAGCTTCTGATGTAACACAATATCAGTCTCTTTCACAGTTGGAGGCTTTAGTACTTGGAAGCCAAAGGCCAGAAACTTCAGCAGCAGGAGAGGCAAGGAAGGGAAAGAAGCAGAAGACTACTTAGAACATTATGATGGCTTGATAACTTTTGATGCATAATCTAGTTTTTAATGGTTTAAATAACAATGACAAACAATGTAATATTTTGCAGCTACTGATTATGCATATGATTTTGTAATAGTTGTGAAAACACCAACAATGACTATCCTTTTGGGAATGCAACTTCACTTTATTAATTTCAAATTCTTGCATAACAAATTCTTGCAAATTAACACAACATTTTCATCCTTAAATCTTCAACATAATAACAAACACAAGTACAACTAACACAACAAAATTCAATTTCGTCCAATACAACAGATTTTTAAGGTCTCCATCAAATTTTTTCTTCAATCCAACTAAGTCGTCATTAAGACTTTCCTTGCTTGAGACTTCATCAACTTCATGTCCACTTGAAACCTTAAAAGCTCTTGTTAGAATGACATGCTCTTCCCATTTATCTCTGTCATGGCTATGTCCTTCATTCTATATATAGTTGAAGTCTTCATTTCTATGCCATACCTTTCTTGGAGCAAGCTCTGTATTGATGGTCCAGTTATAGCTGGGTTAGCTCTGATATCTTCTATCATTTTTCTAGCAACCCACACAGAGTTGGCCATGGGATTGTGGCTCTCAATACCAGCACAACCATGTGCTTGGTTCTTAATGGACTTGATGGCCCAGGTTGTTCCATCAAGTAACACACTTGCATGAATTCTCCATTGACAACCAACAGTTGCACACTCTGCTGTGTATCTCAGGTTATCAGCCTTGACAACAATCACATAAAATCCTTCTTGGATGCAAAAATCTCTAAGAACATCCTTAAAATGTTCTTTGTCCATAAACAACATCCAAGGCCTTAATTTAATTGCACCAAACTCCTTGTCATCATAAATTTCACCATTACTATACATCTTTGAAGCAAATGGGTCTTCATCATCAATCCATTTATTTTCATCAAAAGGAACATAACCATCATCTATAAAGTTTAAGCTGGTTAACACTGATGTATCTTCATCCTCCAAGTCATTTACCTCATCTTCAATATCATTCACGTCTTCATCAGATGGTATGTATGAGCCCTCACTATCAGAATCATCAGACTCTGCATCTTCATATTCAACTCTCTTCCTTCTTGTTACCATTTGACTGCCACCATTCATACTAGGTAATGTCTTTGTTTTTTGGACATAAACATTTAACTTCTTAGCTGTGGTTTTGGGCATTTTGAATCTGTCATGATCTTTGGCAGCCCTTTGACTGGTTTTCCTTGGTGATGAAATATCTTCATGGACTTCTGAGGATTGGGTTACAACAGTTAGGGAAGGATTAGGGCCTTCAACTTCTGATGATTGGGTTAATGGTTTCCTTGGACTTCTCCTAAGGACTTCTTGAGACCTCACATGACTAGGTATTGCCTTTGTTGCTCTCCTTACTGGTAACTTCCCCTTTCCTTTATTAAGGACATTCTCAGTGGTAACAACATTCATACCCACATCCCCAATACTTGCATTCATATCAGCATTCCTATTTGCCACAACTTGTCTAGCCATCAACCAAGCATGGTTAGGAGCACTCAGACTAGCAATAAAAATATTGATAAAACCCCTCCTCTCCTTTAATCTATCAAACATTTCCATAAGCCCTTTATCATCAGTTATCTCCACAGGTCTCAACACATAATTATATGTTAAAATAGGATAAGTTGGCAGAGGTATCCCCTGCTTTTTTGCCTCGTCAACCATATCATTTAGCAGATCAATCAATAAAACCCTATCGGTATCTTCTATCATAAGAGTAAAAGATTGACCCATATAATTCATCCTTAACTTAACATTCTCCATCCTGCAAATAAATCATAATCCACCTCAAAAAAAAAAAACCCCACAAAATTCACATAAACATCAAAACTAATTGAATAAACTATAAATAACACAGTTAAACAAGTGAAAACTTACAAAAGTACAAAACTTTGGATTAAACAACAATATAATCTAAACGAATAACCCAAAAAAATCATTTTTTGGACTACAAAATCCAGAAAATTTAAAAACCCATAAAAGAGGCATAAAACCATTGTAAAGATATTAAATAAGAACAGAAAACTTACTTTTAGACGATGAAATTAGTGCGCCCTTGTTATGGATGAAGTAGCAGTAGAGGGTGAGACGAAATTTAGGGCATGCAAATGAATTTGATTGAGGGAGATGAAGTTGAATGAGGGAGAAGCAGAGGAAGTTTAAGAGTTTTTATGTTAGGTTAACTTTGATCAAACTGATGAGAATTGAGAAGTGTATAGAGGAAGTCTTACTTATCCTAGTCATAGCCACATCATCAAGCCACATAGGATAAGTCGTCCAAGTCATCACGCCATGTAAGCAGTTGACGTCCATATTTGACGGTTTGAAAAGTAAGGGCCATGTTTGAGACTAATTAATGGAGTTTAGGGGTACAAGTGATAATTTGAAAAACGCGGGGGTACAAGTTAGAAACACGAAAAGTTCAGGGGCACCCCATAGAAAAACCCATATTTAATTTAATGCGGCGTTATGCAATTTGTAAGGCTCGGGCCTTTAGGATTGCTATGAAGAGGCAAATTGAGGAACAATTATTGTATCCTACGAGCAAAGGGATATCACAAATGAGGAACAATTATTCTATATTTTGAAGATTCCGCAACTTTTGTGTTTACTGCTTCTCGTTAGGGTTGTATTTAGTGGAGGATCTTAATTAATTATGTCGGGAGGAGGTCCGACCCCTTCTAATTTTTCAGATTTCAGTGTAAATTATCATCCGCCCCCCTTAGATCGTTGATCTAGGATTATATATTCACACTCAAATCAACAATTTAGATCTCGACATCCCTTATTCTTTGCTCCAATATCGCCACTGGTTGTAACTTGTCTTGTTTTTACATATATTTAAGGGTCATTATTCATCATCAATAAAAATCATTAAAGCCTTTAAATCTTTCTAGCTATATGGTATCAAAACCGATTGAGATAATGTTGAATTGAAAAAGGGTTGTCATACGTCTTAACTTAGACCGTCCTAAACAAAATCTGCCATTGAGGCATTGATTATCCACTTACAAAGTGACAATTAACACGATCATTTTGAAACCGTTGGGTCTATCTTAAAAACAGTAATAGGTTATGTGGATGCTCAAATATAAAAATATTTTTAATATAAAAAGGTAAAAAAAAATGCTAAATAAAAGATAACTCGAAGTTGACACATGCGACGTACCGAATATCTTTGTCCTCTTAAGTCTCAAATTCTCAATTATTTCTTACCTGTGCAAATTTTTGGTCATTTTGTGGCTGCTACTGCTGCTTACCTATGTGCATATGTCATATGTCAATAAAACTATATAAAAACATTATCGTTTCTTTGTTTTAATCTACAATCAACACACCAATCAAGACAAATTTCAGCATTACTTGCTTGGACTCCAAGCCTCTCATTTTCGACAAATTCTGGTTTTAAGATTTAAATATACGCCCTTTAAATCTAACATGGCTCAAATATATCTACGTGAAGGTAATAAGACTAAAGCAGATCGAATATATTAGGAAAAACAAAAGATTTGTTCAGTTGTCGTATATATACATGTGGAATGATATTTGATCAACTTAATTATTACGATAGACAGATACACCAGTCTTAAGAAAGACTAACCGGTCATTTTTAATAAACTATATATATATACCAAGTTGTCCAAGTATACATTTAACTACTATAGTACATCACTCCACACATGACAAACTAATATCTACAATTCCAACAATTTGAGGCATCTTCTTTGAAAAAAAGGCAATGGAAAATCATGTCGAAAAAGTTCAAAAGGCGGATAAGGCGCATGTTCTTATCCTCCCATACCCGTCACAAGGCCACATTAACCCAATGCTTCAATTCGCCAAAAGATTGGCTTACAAAGGTATAAAGCCGACATTAGTCACAACAGTTTACCTCTCTAATTCAATGCACACCAGTAACAACCCATCCGGCGATGGCCCACAAATCGAAACAAGGACCATCTCGGATGGGTACGATGAGGGTGGTAGGGCCCAAGCCGAGTCTGCGGAGGCCTATGCGGCCAGCCTATGGGATGTGGGCCCAAAGTCACTAAGTGGGCTTATTAAGAAGTTGAGTGAGGAAGGTGATCCAGTTAAGGCGGTTATTTATGATGGGTTTTTTTCATGGGCCTTGGATGTGGCGAAAGAGTTTGGGCTTGCTGGGGTGTGTTTTTTGACCCAATCTTGTGCAGTGAATAGTGTGTACTACCATGTTCAACGTGGGCTGATCCAGTTACCGTTATCCGGGCCTGTTAAGTTACCGTGTGTTACGGAGCTCCAACCGCGCGATACCCCGTCTTTCGTTTACGAATACGAGTCTCCCTCAGTTTGGTTTGATGTGGTATTGGGCCAATTCTCAAATATTGATCAAGCTGATTGGGTGCTCACTAACATCTTCTACGATATGGAAAAAGAGGTATTTAATTTTGTTTACGAATTTTGAATTTCTATAATTTATCTTTTTATCGTAATAAAATAATTACCGAAGAAATGGAAATCAATTATTGTAGTATACAACATTTTGTGAGTCATGTAAGCATTTTTATTTTATTTTGTCGAACCATGCATGTCAATGTCATATTGTCATATAGACCGGTACACTATTCGATAGTGGTCTAACAGGGATGCTCACCCACGCTTGCGTTAGAAAATTTTGAAATTTCGAGGTTCTCTTATATTATTACCATTTCGCCCCGGCTGACTTAAAATCCTGACTCCGCCACTGCTATTAGAGCATGAACGTTGTCCAAATACATATTTTGTACTTTTTACATTTAATCAGACCTTTATTTGGAGTTACCACAATATAAAGAAAATCAGATGATTCAAACATGCGACCTATTATCCACAAAACCGTGTAAATTGTAGAATTTGAATTTCTCCCAATTTTACTAACTATAAATGCATATGATACAATTTGAAATTTCAGGCAGTTGATTGGATGGCGAAATCATGGAGAATAAGAACAATAGGACCAACAATCCCATCACACTACCTAGACAAAACACTATCAAATGACCAAGATTACACCCACCATCTATTCAAACCAAACACAATCCTATGCAAAACCTGGCTCGACACCAAACCACCAGGCTCGGTCATCTACGTGTCCTTTGGAAGCGGGGCTGAACCGCCACAAGAGCAATACAAGGAGCTAGCATTGGGACTCAAAAACAGCCAACGCAACTTCCTATGGGTGGTCCGGGACTTAGAGCAACACAAACTACCTAAAGGGTTCATAGAGGAAGTCACTTCCTCAGGGTTGGGCCTAGTAGTGGGCTGGGCTTCTCAGTTGGAAGTCCTAGCCCACGAAGCCATAGCGTGTTTTGTGACGCATTGTGGGTTTAACTCTGTATTGGAGACTCTGAGTATCGGGGTGGCGGTGGTGGCTATGCCATTGTGGAGTGATCAAGGGACTAATGCTAAGTATTTGGAGGATGTGTGGGGTGTTGGGATTAGGGTTAAGGTTGATGAAACGGGTTTCGTTAAGAGTGGAGAATTAGAGAGGTGTTTAAGGGATGTTATGGAAGGGAGTAAAAGAAATGAGATTATGAAGAATGTTGTTAAGTGGAAGAAATTGGCTAATGAAGCTGTTTGTCAAGGTGGTAGTTCTGATAGAAATATTGATGAATTTGTTGATTATGTTTTGGGTAGACAATAATTTCAATTAGTTTTTTTATTAAGAAGCTAGCCAAATATCATTTCAAAAAAAAGAACAAAAAAAGAAAAGAAAGAAAGAAAGAAAGAAACTAGTGAAAATGTTTTTACAAATGACATGGCTGTGTCTAATTAGTGGGTGAGCTAGTCTTCTGAAAGACCGTCGCATAATAGTTACTCGGTATGTATGAAATGTATCATTAACTAATAACTACTCTAGAAATTAAAAAAAAAAAGTAAATGGATGATTAGACCAATCATATTGAGATATTGGCCTATAGAAGAATTTGTAATATGTTATAAAGAATTTTAACATATTTAAATATGCAAGGCTTAATGTTATTGAGTTATTTTATATTTGTTGTATTTTGTATAAGATAGCCTTATAGAAAAGTTTGTGTAGTTTTGTTGTTTTTGTTATTATAGAAGAGTTGTGTAGATGAGATATAAAAGATGATGTTTAGGAACTTAGACCATCCCCAAGCAGAAGGTCAATATAATCGGGTCACCAAAATTTTCCCTCTTAATCACACCTTATTAATTTTGACCCTCTTTCACCCTCCCAAGCAGAAGGTCGCGACCTAGGTCACCAACCCAATTATTTTTCTACTTTTTAACATTTTTAATCATTATTTACCACATTCACAACCTCACTAAAACCTTTATCTTACTTTTACAATTATTATTTACTAACATCCAAGCAATTAGAGGGTGCCACATATAAGGTCACCAACAAATTGACCTTTCTTATTCAAGGTCACCAACTAGGTCTTCCTAATCCTTGTTTAAGGAGTCATTAGCATGGCTCAACAAGGTCACAACCCAGTCGGTGACCTTGCTTGGGGATGGTCTTACAGAAGATTTGTCCTATGGTACAGAGAAATATACTTGTTTTTTTTTTTCTTAAAATAGATCTATCGTTTTATGAAAAGCTTACTGAAAAACATTAGGAATTTAGGGTACCCTAGGTATTATTAGGGACACAAATTTTTATTTGAAGAGGGTCACTATTTGTCATAAACTGAAGATGGATAGTCTTCCTCTCACAAAATACAAATGGATAGTGCAAGTGGGGGAAATGGCTACCCCACTTGCCCTCCCACTACAA
This sequence comes from Silene latifolia, assembly GCF_048544455.1. Taxonomy (NCBI): domain Eukaryota; kingdom Viridiplantae; phylum Streptophyta; class Magnoliopsida; order Caryophyllales; family Caryophyllaceae; genus Silene; species Silene latifolia. The sequence continues at coordinate 21,499,049 of NC_133530.1, read as the reverse complement.
TTTTATGGAGCCCAATTTCTCTCCATTTCCTAAAAAGAAATGGAGAGGCAAGTTCCTATTAATGGTCTGGATCGCATCTTGACAATATCTAACGGTTCTCAATTTATTCATAAAAGTAAAGGAAAAATGAGAATAAAAGGGGTAATTATTATTAAAATAGATTGTGAGAGAAAATGGAGAGAAAGGAAATGGAGAGAATCCAAATCTAATTTTATGAGAGGGCCACTATCCGTCTTCAACTTGTGACGGATAGTGTCTGTCTTCGATAAAACCAACGGTTCTCAATTTATTTGGAAAAAGTTGATGAGTAGTTAATTTCCGACAAGTTGTGTGGCTGTATGATCTTGGACTGTATGATCTTGGAGCAGACAAGTTTTGTGGCTGTTTAGTGTTGATAAATTTAATCATTTTGGAATTATACAATCATTGTAAATTTGTTACTGTCCTTCGTCTCAAAATCTAGTCTATAAATATCGAGTAAAATTTTAATACACCTCATAATTCACAATATACAAAATATTTACAAATATGGAGTCCAATTCCATAATGTTTACTTTTTTCCTTTGCGCTCTTATCTTGGTAAGCTCTCTTATCGTCTCAATTATTTTTTATATGAATGACATTTAGTTAGACAGAAATAAATGAATGGTAACGAAGAAAATATCTCAATAACAATCATTTCTAGTTATTCTGATTTTGTTCCCTCAAACCCAAGATAAATTTGCTTTTGGATTTGACGAAGTTCGAATAATCCCACCCTCTTAATTCTAAAATGGAATATTAAGCATCAGGTTAGGAGAGGCCTGCAGTTACATCCACACTTTAAGTCCAACGGACATTCGTGTGAAGGAACGTGTTAGAATATAAAACCGATCATGAGACTTCAACCATCAGCTTAAGCTTTTGGTTGAGATAGTTTCTTGACAATTATATATTTATTGCATAATGTGACTTATAATCAATATAGACAAGGTTCAACTTTGTAGTTGAAATTGAGCTATCTTAGACTTGAACCCTCTATGCAGATAAATGACGAAAAAGTTGTGCACTTAACGAACCAGTTAATCTAATTTAAATTATGGAGTATTTTTTTCGTTTCAATCATTTACTTACTTTTTTTTTTTGGAGGAGACATTTGCAATCTTTTTGACTGTTTGTAAGAGATATTTTAACTAAATATAAACAAATAATTTTTTGGTACAAATGTAAACAAATAATTGAGATCGGAAGTACATTTTTTTAGTCACTCTTTATATTACGCAGTACTTTTTTCTTTTCATTCATTTGCTTACCTTTTCGATTGTTTGTAAGAAATATTTTAACTATATGTAAACAAGTAATTGAGATCGGAAGAAGTACATTTTTTTGTTAGTCATTCTTGACTTAGAGAATATATGTCGTGCAAAGTCCTTTAATATTTTCTAATTTTTTTTCTTTCTACATTTAATGAACAGATTGCGAGTCCAATTGATGGCAGAAAAGACCCAAGTGAGTATTGGCGACAAGTGATGAAGGACCAACCAATGCCCGAACCAATAAAAGTTTTCATGCAAGAACGTTATAATAATAATGTTGGTTATGAAAATGGACTCAAAAGCTATGAGAAAACCAAAGATAAATCTATTGTTAAGGAACTTGATGACGATGGTAGTACTAAAGAAGTGGTGAATGATTTATTCATAAAAGAGTTTGAGCCAATCCCTAATTTATCAGTTTATCATGATGAAATTAACATAAAAGAAGGTAAATCTTTTTTAAAGAATTTTGATCCAATTCCTAATTTATCAGTTTATCACGATGAAATTAACATAAAAGAAGGTAAATCTTTTACAAAGAATTTTGATCCAATTCCTAATCTTTCAATTTATCATGATGATTAAGAATTACTAGTAAAGAGGTTGAATTTGTTGTAATGTTTGAAAGAACCGAAGAATGCCGAGTACGGAGTATATGTAAGTGTATGATGAGAAAATGTTGAAATAAAGTTGAACTAGTTTTAAACCCGTGTAAAATTGCACGGGTATGTATTTGGGCCAGAATGAATGTTTTTTGATGTATATTTGTTTTTGCATTTCTATTGTACCTATCTAATTGGTGTAAATCAACGATGTACATAATTAATGTTTAAATTTGTTACAAACATGTGTTCACATGCACTGGTTTATAAGGAAATAACGTAATCTATTCTTGTAAAAATTTAAAATATCTTTATATGTTTGTTGAAGACTATATTAACTCGGTTTCTTATCATTGTCACCTACCAATTTCGGTGTGCGCGGCTGATAGTTAAGATGCCGAGTTTTATATTCCAAGTACATATGCCGTCATTATTGTTTTTTGAAAAAAAAAAAAAAAAAATTGTACCCTGTAGTTTTAAAAAATTATGTTGTGAATTTGTGGTACAATAAAATTAACAAAAATACATGTAATTCATTTCCGTTGTATGCTCGATCCCGTATCTAACTGTAATCCTTCTGTAATTTTATTGTGTAATTTTGTTTTAAAAATTATGTAATTTTGTTTTAAAAATTATGTAATTTAATCACATTTACTCGCATTTGTAATTAATTCTGCGTAAATGTTATGCATTTTCTTTACACGGAATGTATAAAATTTTATCATAATATTAATTCGAAGAAGTATTCCATAAGAATATTTTATATAATTTGTTGCAACACGGAATTTAGCGCATGTTCGAAAAGACGGATATCTGAATAATTAAATACGTTGCACACTCACGGCCCCACCATAACCCTGGATTTTCCAAAAAAAAAAAAAAAAAAAATGTATTTATGACGATACAACAGACAACGAAAGATTGCCTTCTGAATTTATATAGATAAGATTTTTATACGTGGGCGGTGAGTGTCCTGCTAATTGGTGTTCTTGCTATATACTTCATCTATTCTCATTTTAAACATCGTCAAAATGTTCATGTTATTTACTCATTTATATATTATGAAATATTTGAATTTAAGTATCGATTCCAGATTCTTGATTTCATTTTTGTGTTCTATTATATTTTGTATCCCGTCATCTTTATCTTTAGCACGACATACACCCACTTAATATTAGATACGTAATTTTTTTATGATTAAGAGTTACGTGAAGTAATCAGGTAGATACAAGCTGGGCCGAATAAATAGAACAAGAGGATCATTATGTGAACCAATTCATGTTATTTGTTCAACCACACCCTAACAAAAACGATACTCATAATTTAACTAGTACGAAGAATAATTTTAACAAAAATCACCAAAAAAGAAATAATTAAAAAAAAAAAAATAGTGTAGGAAACTTGGTCCAAAATCAATTACAAATTTTTCCAATTAGTAGTCTTTTAATTCTATCGAGCCCAAAAGCTTAAACAGACTAGTTTGACGGGGTCATACAGTAAAAAACAGCCCACTATTAAAACTTTTGTGCCGTAAAGTAGCACGATTCAGATTAGAGGTCTTGCAACCCCATACATGTGGTAGAAAATCAGGAGAAAAAGACATATGATCTGTTATGACATTTCGAACAGCTCAAATAGAGTTGTATAATACACAATTTTCGAGATTACAAGAATTCGGAACAAAAATGCCTGAAAATCACACTGACGGTTCCTCCAGGCAGATAAAGCGGCCACACAAATTTTGAGCTCCATCGGAGGACTTTTAGGATGGCGATATGCGATAAACCAAACTTAACCGAAATCCGAAAATAGTATTCCAGAAGAAAAGTATAAATATTTGTTATTTAAAGCTGAATTGCATATAGCAACACCGACGGTCCTCCGGTCAGATAAAGCGATCATACAAATTTTGAGGTCCATCAGAGAACTTTTGGGGTGCCGGTAAGCGATAAACCAAGCTCAACCGAAATCCCGAAATAACAAATTATCTACAAATACTTGTTATTTTAGGCTGAAATCGCATATAGTAACTCCTGTTGCGATCCAAGACTGTCGTAGAAAGGCCAGGAAAAACAAACAAATGACCCGGTATGACCTCCCGAACGGCTCAAATTGAAGTATACACGGTTCCAGGATTACAAGGTCCCTGAACAAAAATGTCCGAAAATCACACTGACGGTTCTTAAAGTCATATGAAACGACGACACAAATTTTGAACACCATCAGAAGACTTTTGGGGTGCCGGTATGCAATTAACCAAGCTCAAACGAAATCCGAAAATCCCCCTACTACTAAGAGAATAAAAATTCTCTTAGTTTTCCTTCCAAAAAGCATCTGGCTAAATAAGATAACAAGTAAATTTTTTTCCATTACATTATTATCTTTTCAATTAATATATTCTTATAATTAAACTCTAATATTTTAATTAAAATTCATATTTATGACATTTTCATTAAAATGCATAATTTATTATGCAATCATTTTCAATTCCATAAATATTATTCTTTATCAGTTACACTCTAAAATTACGGAAACCTACTTCTTATGCAGTCTTTAACATAATTATTGTCATCACTTACACCTTAAAATTACGTAAATCTGTTTCTTATATTATCCTTTATCAGTTACACTCTAAATATGGTGTATATTTTAAAGGACATAACAATTCTAATGTATTTTTTTAATTAAAAAAAATATATTAGTCTACTTATTCGTAAATCGTCTTTTTAAGTGCGTGGTATACTGTTTTTACCTGATTTTTATAAGGTTTATATGCGTTTTAATTAGATTACATTTTTACATCACTTAATTGAAATTTAATGTCATAAATTAGCTTCATGCAATGATATAGCTGATGGGGCTGTGTCCTCCAGTTAGTGCGGATAACGTCATTGCACATACACTTGTACGGACAAGTGGGAGCTTGTTGGGGTTGGTGTCCTTAACAGTTAGTGCAAGGACTTATAAATCTCTAAAAGGATCAAAGGGCATACTTTTGGTATTATTATCAGTTGATCCACGTTTATCAATAACGGTTGGCTTGCTAGATAAGTTTGACGTTATTGTCATACGAGAGATGGTGATCAATTGGTCCCTAAAAGTCACACCTATAGGATACGTTTGAGAGATGTGACGGTATGAAAATACAGTCATGTAGATGCCAAATTTGACTAACCAGTTAGTCTGAGTTATTTGACTAATTTTTAGTCAAAATGTGATGTTGAGACAATTATTTAATACGGATTAAATAATAATGGCTAGAGCGAATTAAGCAGTTAATTCGTAAATTGAATATAAGCGTCTTATATTTAATTAAATGTATATTGAATATAATTATACAATATCGTCTTTGTCGGACATGTATTAATATTTCAACTAACCCGTATTATTAGTTGATGTTTTAATAGCCGATAACCGATGACGATTTATAATAAAAACCGCGTCATATACATTTTAGCTTAACGAGTCGGATCAGTCGGATCACGAGTTAAATGAGGAGAAAGTGGAAAGCCCACTCCCTCCTCTAGTGACCCGCGGACCGAGGTCATCAAAAGGAGAGGTTTCTTCTCCTTTTGAAACCTAATTCATTTTTGACGTAAATTAGGGTTTTGGAGATTAATTTTCTCCAAATCGAGATCTCACATCTCGAGAAAAACTCACATCAAGTTCTCCCAATATTGCAAGGCAATCGGAGAACACGTTCTAGCACAAGGGCATTTCTCGGACGGTCTTGGGTGCAACAATTAGGAGGGAATCTCTGTTGATTTCTGTTCTTTACGCCGTGCATCAAAGGACCCGAGGTTGATTCTTTATCTTTATCGTTTCATTGTTGTATTTCGTTTATGACCATATTTCACATGTTAAATTTACGTTATAGTCCTAAATTTAAAGGGTCTTATACGGATATTACCCCACAAGTGGTATCAGAGCGAGGCCACGTAAATTTTCATTGTGATTTTTCATAAAAACGATTTTGAAACGATTGTTTTGTCTCGAAAACCGTGCCTTGTTTACACGGTTGATATTTTTTTTTGAAACCGTGACATGTTTTACACGGTTATTTCATCTTGTTTTTCAATTTGTTTTATGCATATTGTTGTTTTATACGGAGATTATAACAATATGTCAAGTTTTGTCAAATTATAAAATTGTTTTGATGCAGTTTTGATCAAAATTGCGTTTGTTTTGTTTCGTCAAAACTGTTTTCACGAGGGTTTTGTATTTTCCAGAAATTTTTGTCCTCGATCGAGCATGTTTTTACTCGATCGAGAGCTTTTTCTGTCTTGTTTTTGTTCGATCGAGTCCCTTTGTACTCGATCGACGACCCTTCTCTAAACCCCCGCTCGATCGAGTTGTCCTCACTCGATCGAGCAGATTTCTTGATAAAGCTCTCGATCGACCTCCGATGTCGATCGAGTACTTTCGATTGGCATACCCCTCGATCGACTCGCAGTTCAGTCGATCGAGCCCTGTAGTTCCTCGATCGAACACTTTTGTCCACTGGATCGAGGGATTTTTGTCTTGGCAGCTTTGAAAATTTATTCATTTTGTTTTAAATTTTCTTTTGGCCTTAATATGTACTTTATACGGATATTGTACACTCGCTATGATTGTGAAACGGTTCACACACGTACCATTAAGTTATTTTAAAGCGTATTTAAAGTAACGGACTGTATTAGATTAAAATTAAATTGATAGAAGCGGTTTTATCACATGAATTTTAATCATTAAAAGGTGGTTTGGATAAATTTCACATAATTACGGAATTATGTCACGAATGAATTTGTTTTTAGTTGATGCATTTTATTTATCGTTAATTATGAATGTTTTTGAATGCTTTTTATTACGTATTTATTTATTTATTTTGCAAACAGTTGTAACTTAGTGTGGCCTTAGTAGAACGTGTTACCGTAATGATGGAACACGGTCTTGGTTGTATTTGAGATCTCGTATCTCCGTTTTGGATTTTTCACTTGTAATTACAGTTTTAATTAGAATGTAAATAGGTTTATATTTGTAATTTTAAATTGTAATTTTTGAGAAGACCAAAGATGAAGATCGGATGCTCACTCCCGCTACATGGATCAAGATGGAACATCAAGACAAGTTTGTCGGGTCCAACGGTGGATTCCAAAGTTGTTTTATGTTTTATTTTACTAGGATAGGCCACACTAGGAATTTTTATTTACGTATTGCATTCAATTTTTATTTTATCGTAACGATAGTATGCATCATTTTCCGCCTAAAAACCAAACCACCTAATTATTGCATGAAAACTGACACATATAGAGGTCACGAGTTAGTTTTCTTTGACATTCTCATGTCACACGATTTTTAAGCCATCACCCAAATTCATTCATTCACGCAGACGCTAGTTATTCGTTCACTTAATATGAATTATAATTTAGTTGATGGGATCTTCCTCGTATAAACAAAAATTGAGAACGGTCTTTATAGGTCAAACTCCAATGAGTCCCTTCTTCGTCGGTAGGCATAATATGACCCCTTCTACGTCGGGTAAGTTGGAACCGATTGACCTATTTTATCTCAACACTATGGTCACTCGTACGATCCTGTGACTATGGTGGACTATAGATAGGATTTACGGAAATCTATCGACCAAGAGTTCTTACGGAAGAATCAGCTAAACAGTTGGCTTATCAATCTACAGAAATTGAGTCTTGGGATCACTTGTATCATTCTTGAGGGAGATCAATTATGCAAGTGCGAGAGTCTACATGTTAAAATGATTTTTAAAATAGACTTAAATCACCTCGATGAGTTGCTTATTTCGTTTTTGTTTTTCTTTCTTTTTCAGTGTAGATCACGTTCACATTAACTGCTAATAACAAGATGGCTGGTCACTTGAACGACCCAATGCCTAGTGCCACATTGGACCGTGAGTCCTGGCTTCGGATCTTCATGAATCAGATGAATCGAATCCAACTCGATCAAGAATGATGGATCAAACTTCGCGGATCGGGAGGCAGCATTACGGAATCTTGCCGCTGCGACGGAAGCTCGATTTCGCTTGAGCCCATGCCGTCACACCCAGGCCCCACGGCGGAGTTAACGAGATCGACAAGTATAACGATTTCGCCTTGGAAGCGGGTGCGATTAAAAACGTACTCATTTTTGCAATGGAACCCAATTTGCAGAAACGCTTCATAGCCCAAGGTGCAAACAAGATTTTCACCACGCTCACCAAGGAATTCTCGAAAGCACCAAGAATCGTGACCTATGAGCATACCACTCGCTTCTTTGATGCGAGACTCCAGAAGGGCCAACCGGTTAGCCCACACATTCTCAGCATGATTGAGAATGTCGAGAAGCTGGAGACCTTTGATTGTAAGATCAGCGAGAACATTGTGATCGACCGCATACTTCACTCACTCCACGGTGGTTATTCGCAATTTAGAGCGAATTACTATATGAATGATTTGAAGAAAACTCCCCATGAACCGCACTCCCTCCTCGTGCAGGCACCGAGAAGGACATGAAGTTCAGTGGGAGCATGAAACAGGATGTTCTCGTTGTGACAAACAAGGGAAAGGGTAAGGGCAAAGCTCAGGCAAACCTAGCAGTAGGTAAGGCGAAGTTCAAGAAGTCGGGTTCAGGTAAGAGTGGGCCTGGTGAGTCAAGCACCTCATCAGGCACGACAAAGAGCAAGAATGAAAACATGGAATGCCATCACCGCCACAAGATCGGGCATTGGAGACGCACATGTCCTGTTTATCATGAGGACATAAAAGCAGGTCGCGTTAAACCTGTTGGTATGTCTTCTTCTTCTACTTTTATTCATATGATTGAGATTAACCACGCAAGTTACGGAACTTGGGTACTTGACACTGGTTGTGGTTCTCATCTGTGTAATCATGTGCAGGGCCTCCGAAATCTCGAGCCTCTCGTAAAGGGTGAGGTTGACCTGCGTGTCGGGAATGGAGCAAGAGTGGCTGCCGTCTCGAGGGGAACATATGTGATCCAGCTTCCTAGCGGATTTGAGTTATCATTATATGATTGCTATTATGTACCCAGTCTTTCGAAAAACATTATTTGGGCCGCACTTGACAAACTTGGTTTTTCATTTGTAATAGAGAATAATACTTGCATTTTCTCTTTACACGATATGATTTATGGCAAGGCGGTCTCCATGAACGGAATTTATGTTTTAGATCAGACCACCGAAATATTACACGTAATGAATAAAAAGGTAAAGGTTGGTGACAAAGATCAAACGTATCTATGGCACTGCCGTATGGGACACATTAATGAGAAACGCGTAAAACAGCTCATCATAAATGGAGCTATCTCGGCCTTTGATTTTCAATCATTTGGCACGTGTGAATCATGTCTCATCGGTAAGATGACTCGGATTTCCTTCAAAGGTGTTGGAATGCGCGGCTGCCGACCTATTAGGACTCATACACACGGATGTATGTGGTCCTATGTCAATCACCGCACGAGAAGGCTATAGGTATTTCATCACTTTCACGGACGATTTAAGTAGATATGGCTATGTCTACTTAATGAAGCACAAAAGTGAATCCTTTGAGAAATTCAAGGAATACCAGAATAGGATACAGAACCTATTAGGTAGGAAGATTAAAACACTGCGTTCGGATCGTGGTGGCGAGTATCTTTCTCACGAGTTTGATCAACACCTAAAGGACGGTGGGATTGCCCTACGCTTAACTCCACCTGGAACACCTCGGTTGAATGGTGTGTCCGAACGGAGAAATCGAACACTACTTGATATGGTTCGATCCATGATGAGTCACACCGTGTTGCCCGACTCATTATGGGGTTATGCTCTTATGTCACCGCTCTAATACTTAACCAAGTCCGTCTAAAGTCTGTTGACAAGACTCCATATGAACTATGGAAGGGAACGGTCCCTAACTTGTCCTTTATACGGGTTTGGGGCTGCGAGGCTTATGTCAAGTGGAGACTTGAAGATAAGCTCGGCCCGCGATCGGTCAAGACATACTTTATAGGTTATCCTAAAGGAACACTTGGTCATTACTTCTATTCGCCAACCGAACAACGTGTATTTGTTGCGGCCAGTGCGACATTCTTAGAGAAGGAATTTCTCGAGAATGCAAAGAGTGATAGAACCTTCGACCTGTCGGAGATTCCAGAACCAAACACCGAGCAACCATTGGAGGAACCTGTTCCTTCAATCCCGGCTGCGGTGAATATTCCTGAGGAATCTAGGAGGTCGGGAAGAGTCTCTATTCCTCCGGACAGATACATTGGTATGGTCGAGGAACATGACATAGATGACGTTCTACTCTTAACGAGTAGTGAACCCGCAACCTATAAAGGTGCCATGACTAGTTCTGACTCAAAGCTATGGCTTGAGGCCATGCAATCCGAGATGGACTCTATGTATGAGAACAACGTATGGGATCTTGTTGACTTACTCGCTAAGGTTCGTCCCCTTCAATGCAAATGGCTTTACAAGATAAAGCATTCTGTGGAAGGTCAACAAGATATCTATAAAGCACGACTAGTTGCTAAAGGTTTCACCCAAGTGCCAGGCTTGCACTACGATGAAATTTTCGCACCCGTAGTCATGCTGCGTTCCATTCGGATTATCTTAGCGATTGCCGCTTTTCATGACTATGAAATTTGGCAAATGGATGTGAAAACCGCCTTCTTAAACGGATTTTTGGAGGAAGAGTTGTACATGGTACAACCCGAAGGTTTCATCGATCCTTTACATCCTAAGAAAGTGTGCAAACTTAAGCGTTCCATTTATGGACTTAAGCAAGCATCTCGGAGTTGGAATCATCGCTTCGACCAAGTGATTAAAGAAAATGGATTTACTCGATCGGTCGAGGAACCATGTCTTTATATCAAGTCGAGTGGGAGCAAGATTGTCTTCCTAATATTGTATGTTGATGACATACTCCTGATTGGGAATGACATACCTCTCTTAACTTCGGTGAAAGTATGGTTGAAAAACCATTTCCAGATGAAAGATCTGGGAGAGGCACAAAGAATTCTAGGCATCCGTATCTATCGAGATAGATCACGACGGATGTTATCTCTCAGTCAGGAGTCTTACATAGACAAAGTCCTAGAGAGATTCAGCATGACTAACTCCAAGAAGGGGTTTCTTCCTATGGCTCCAGGGGTGCATTTGAGCAAATCTCAGGCACCAGAGACACCGGAAGAGAAAGAGCGCATGACACGGATTCCTTATGCTTCGGCTATAGGATCAATCATGTATGCCATGATATGCACACGTCCGAACGTGGCATATGCATTGAGTATGACAAGTCGATTCCAACAAAGATCCAGGTGAATCACATTGGTTAGCTGTCAAGAACATTCTTAAGTACCTCCGGAGGACTAAAGATTGGGCATTGACTTATGGAGGCGAACAAAAGCTATGCGAACCTAAGTTACGCAGATGCTAGCTTCCAAACGGATCGTGATGACTCGAAATCTCGTCCTGGATTCGTTTTTACTCTTAATGGCGCTGCAGATCACTGGAAGAGTTCGAAACAAATGTTACAACAGATTCTACGATCGAGTCCGAGTACTATGCCGCGTCCGGCTACAAAGGAAGCGATATGGATGCGTCAATTCTTACATGGACTATCTGTAGTGCCTAGTTCGAATGACCCGATCACCATCTATTGCGACAATAGTGGTGCCATCTTCCAAGCTAAGGAGCCAAAGTCTAGCAACAAGTCTAGACATGTACAACGGAAAGCTCATCTAATCCGGGATTACGTGGAGCAAAAGGAAGTAGTGATAGAAAAGATTGCTACAGATGATAACATAGCAGATCCTCTCACTAAAGCATTACGACAAGATAAGCATGAAGGGCATGTTAATTCCATGGGAATTAAACGTGTTCCTAAGTTGTAGTACTCTTTTATGGATTAGATTCATTCCCTTTTGTACTCTATACGACATCATCGTTTTGATATTTTATATATATATTTTGTTTTTCATGTGGATTTGTACGACAAATTTTGAACACCACAAAGTGAACTGAACAAACATTATATTTTTCAGTCCTTAATTGCCCACATGAGCTGATAACTCTGGCAATTATTTTGTGACGTTGGTTGATGGTGGGTTCAACGAGCCATAAGTCAACCAGTTGACTGACCAATCACAGAGGCGATTTATACGGATATTTCGTAGGACACAATTGTGACATCGACGTGGAGTCCTAAATGTTTTATAACATTCGGTGCCCGGTCGTGGATAGGACTTCCATGGTGATCCTAAGAGTCGATTCTTTTGACTATCGACTGTCTCTTGAGACTAAGGCAGATTTTGGGTGACTTTGGTTTCTTTCTCACGGTCATCCGTAACAGGGGGCCAAGTAGTTTTTTTTCTGGGTCATTTCATGCTGTGCTTAGATCGGAAGGAGTCGAGTTGAAGGAAATATTCAGCCTTTATCAGGTACTCGATATTTCTCAGGGCCACTCGAGGAGCTGTAACTGAAATGCATGGCCATGCTCGGATACGGATTCATTTTATCAGTTAAGTTACTCTCTAGTCGGGGAAACCACTCTAGATACAGATCGATTGTAAAATACGACCTTTGCGGATCCGAATCTGCAAATTGTTTTACATTGAGTGGGAGAAATTTTAAATGAATATGAGAATCGGTTATCGCACATACACTTGTACGGACAAGTGGGAGTTTGATGGGGCTGTGTCCTCCAGTTAGTGCGGATAACGTCATTGCACATACACTTGTACGGACAAGTGGGAGCTTGTTGGGGTTGGTGTCCTTAACAGTTAGTGCAAGGACTTATAAATCTCTAAAAGGATCAAAGGGCATACTTTTGGTATTATTATCAGTTGATCCACGTTTATCAATAACGGTTGGCTTGCTAGATAAGTTTGACGTTATTGTCATACAGATGGCGGTGATCAACTGGTCCCTAAAAGTCACACCTATAGGATACGTTTGAGAGATGTGACGGTATGAAAATAGAGTCATGTAGATGCCAAATTTGACTAACCAGTTAGTCTGAGTTATTTGACTAATTTTTAGTCAAAATGTGATGTTGAGACAATTATTTAATACGGATTAAATAATAATGGCTAGAGCGAATTAAGCAGTTAATTCGTAAATTGAATATAAGCGTCTTATATTTAATTAAATGTATATTGAATATAATTATACAATATCGTCTTTGTCGGACATGTATTAATATTTCAACTAACCCGTATTATTAGTTGATGTTTTAATAGCCGATAACCGATGACGATTTATAATAAAAACCGCGTCATATACATTTTAGCTTAACGAGTCGGATCAGTCGGATCACGAGTTAAATGAGGAGAAAGTGGAAAGCCCACTCCCTCCTCTAGTGACCCGCGGACCGAGGTCATCAAAAGGAGAGGTTTCTTCTCCTTTTGAAACCTAATTCATTTTTGACAGAAATTAGGGTTTTGGAGATTAATTTTCTCTCTGAAACTGAGATCTCACATCTCGAGAAAAACTCACATCAAGTTCTCCCAATATTGCAAGGCAATCGGAGAACACGTTCTAGCACAAGGGCATTTCTCGGACGGTCTTGGGTGCAACAATTAGGAGGGAATCTCTGTTGATTTCTGTTCTTTACGCCGTGCATCAAAGGACCCGAGGTTGATTCTTTATCTTTATCGTTTCATTGTTGTATTTCGTTTATGACCATATTTCACATGTTAAATTTACGTTATAGTCCTAAATTTAAAGGGTCTTATACGGATATTACCCCACAATAGCATTATAGAGTTAATTTTTGTAGTAAAGTAATATAAAAATAGTTTAAGACAAAAATAAATAAACTTTCATTTTCTATCTCTTACTAAGATTATATTAGTACATTATAACATTAAACGTACAGTTAATTTATGCAATTAATTTAATGAGAATGTCTCTTTATAAAACAAAACTAAAAAATACCGTGCTGTAGCACGGGGATCTACACTAGTAGTAAAAAAAAATGTATAAATACTTGTTATTTCGGCTAATATCGCATATAGTAACTCCTGTTGCGACCACATACATGTGATAAAAAGCTAAATGAAAAAGACACATGACCCGTTATGACCTCCCGAACAAATCAAATCGAGATATATAATACACGATTATTGAGATTAAAAGGGTTTCTGAAATAAAAAGTCCGAGAATCACAATGACGGTACCTCTAGTCAGATAAAGCAGCCACAAAAACATTGAGGTCCATCATTGGACTTTTGGGGCGCCGGTATGCGATAAACCAAGCTCAACCGAAATCGGAAAATGGGGAATAATGTATGAAAACTTGTTATTTGAAAATAAAATCGCATATAGTACTCATGTTGCGACCCTATATATGTGGCAAAAACAAGGTTAAAAAGACACGTGACCCGGTATGACCTCTCGAACAGTTCAAATCGAGGTGTATAATACTTGGTTTTTGGGATTACAGGATTCCGGAACAAAAGTGTCTGAAAATCACACAGACAATTCTTGGAGTCATATGAAGCGGCCGTAAATTTTTGAGCACCATCAGAAGACTTTTGGGGTGCTAGAATGCGATAAACCAAGCTCAACCAAAATTCGAAAATAACAAAAAAAATGTATCAATACTTGTTATTTGGGGATGAAATCGCATATAATAACTCCTACTGCGATCCCAGACATGTGGCAGAAAAACCAGGAGAAAAAGACACATGATCCTGTATGACCTCCTGAACGGCTCAAATCGAGGTGTATAATACACGATTTTTGGGATTACAGGTCCTAGAACAAAAATGTCTGATAATCACATTGACGGTTTCTCGAGTCATATAAAGCGACCACCCAAATTTTGACCAACATTAGACGAGTTTTGTGATAACGGTATGTGATAAACCAAGCTCAACTCAAAATCCGAAAATAGGAAAAAAAATATGTATAAATACTTGTTATTTGGGGCTTAAATCGTATATAGTAACACTCCTGTTGAGATCCGAGACACGTGGTAGAAATCGGGAGAAAAAGATACATGACTTGATATGACCTCCCGAACGGCTCAAATCGAGGTGTGTAATACACGGTTCTGAGATTACAGGGTTCCAGATCTGAAAGTCCTAATGACCGTTCCTCGAGTCAGATAAAGCGAGCACGCAAATTTTGAGGTCCATCAGAGGACTTTTGGGGTGCCGGTATGCGATAAACCAAACTCAACCGAAATCCAGAAATAACAAAAAATGTATAAATACTTGTTTTTTGTGGCTGAAATCGCAAATAATAACTACTGTTGCGATCCGAGACATGTGATAAAAAAACAGGAGGAAAAGACACATTACTCGGTATTACCTCCCGTACGGCTCAAATCGAAGTGTACAACACACAATTTCGGGATTAGGGTCCTGGAAAAAAAATGTCTGAAAATCACACTCCCGGTTCTTGAAGTCATATGAAGCGGAACACAAATTTTGAGCACCACAAGAAGACTTTTGGGGTGCCGATATGCAATTAAATAAGCTCAAACGAAATCCGAAAATAGTAAAAAAAAAATTATAAATACTTGTTATTTGCGGCTAAAATCGCATATAGTTACTCCTGTTGCGATCCTAGAAATGAGGTAGAAACCAGGAGAAAAACACACATGACCCGGTATCACCTCTCGAACAGCTCAAATCGAGCTGTATAATAGAAGGTTTTTGGGATTACAATGTTAGGAACAAAAATGTCTGAAAGTCACATTGACGGTTCCTTGAGCCAGATAAAATGGCCATACAAATTTTTAGGTCCATCAGAGGACTTTTGAGTTGTCAGTGTGCGATAAACCAAGCACAACCGAAATCCGGAGATAGCAAATTATGTATAAATACTTGTTATTTGTGGCTGAAATTACATGTATTAACTCTTGTTGAGATCATAGACATGTGATAGAAATTAGGAGAAAAAGACACATGACCTGCTATGACCTCCCGAAAGGCTCAAATCGAGGTGTATAATACACGGTTTTCGGGATTACAGGGTCCTGACACAAAATGTCTGGAAAAAAACACTAACGTATCCTCGAGTTAGATAAAGCGGCCACACAAATTTTGACCAGCATCAGAGGAGTTTTGGGTTAACGCTATGCGTTAAACCAATATCAACTCAAAATCCGGAAATAGGAAAAAAAATGTATAAATACTTTGTATTTGGGTCTGAATTCGCATATTGTAACTCCTGTTGCGACCCAGATATGTGGTAGAAAACAAGGAGAAAAAGACACAAGACCACGTACGACCTCCCGAATTGCTGAAATCGAGGTGTATAATCACAATTTTTGGGATTATAAGGTTCGGAACAACAATGTCCGAAAATCACACTGACGGTTCCTCGAGTCAGATAGTGAGGCCAAACAAACTTTTACGTCTATCAGAAGACTTTTGGGATGCCGGTATCCGATAAATCAAGCTCAACCGAAATCCGGAGATAACAAATTATGTATAAATACTTGTTATTTGTAGGTGAAATCGTATGTATTAACTCCTGTTGAGACCCCAACATGTGGTAGAAACTAGGAGAAAAAGACATATGACCCGCTATGGCCTTCCGAACGGCTCAAATCGACATGTATAATACACGGTTTTAGGGATTACAGGGTCCCGGAACCAAAATGACTTAAAATCACACTGACGGTTTCTCGAGTTAGATAAAGCGGCCACACAAATTTTGACCAGCATTATAGGAGTTTTGGGACAACGGTATGCGTTAAACCAACCTCAACTCAAAATCCGGAAATAGGAAAAAAAATGTATAAATATTTAGCATTTGAGGATGAATTCGCATATAGTAACTCCTGTTGCGACCCCAGATATGTGGTATAAAACAAGGAGAAAAAGACACATGACCCGATACGACCTCCCGAATTGCTGAAATCGAGGTGTATAACCACGATTTTTGAGATTACAAGGTTCGGAATAAAATTGTCCGAAAATCACACTAACGGTTCCTCAAGTCAGATAATGCGGCGAAACAAATTTTTACGTCTATCAGAGGACTTCTGGAGTGCCGGTATGCGATAAATCAAGCTCAACCGAAATCCAGAGATAACAAATTATGTATAAATACTTGTTATTTGTGGGTGAAATCGCATGTATCAACTCATGTTGAGATCCCAGACATGTGGTAGAAACCAAGAGAAAAAGGCATATGATCCGATATGGCCACCCGAACGGCTCAAATCGAGGTATATAATACACGGTTTTCGGGATTACAGGGTCCCAGAACCATTATGACTGAAAATCACAATGGCGGCTTCTCGAGTCAGATAAAGCGGCCACACAAGTTTTGACCAGCATCAGAGGGGTTTTTGGATAACGGTATGCGTTAAACCAACCTCAACTCAAAATCCGGAAATAGTAAAAAAATGTATAAATATTTAGTATTTGGGGCTGAATTCGCATATAGTAACTCCTGTTGCGACCCCAGATATGTGGTATAAAACAAGGAGAAAAAGACACATGACCCGGTATGACCGCTCGAATTGCTGAAACCGATGTGTATAATCACGATTTCTGAGATTACAAGGTTCAGAACAAAAATGTTCGAAAATCACACTGACGGTTCCTCGAGTCAGATAATGCAACCAAACAAATTTTTATGTCTATCAGAGAACTTTTGGGTGCCGGTATGCGATAAATCAAGCTCAACCGAAATCCGAAAATAACAAATTCTGTATAAATACTTGTTATTTGTGTCTTAAATCGCATGTAGTAACTCCTCTTAAGATGCCAAAAATGTGGTAGAAACCAGGAGAAAAAGACACATGACCCGATATGACCTCCCGAACGGTTTTAATCGAGGTGTATAATACACGATTTTCGGGATTACAGGTCCCGGAACAAAAATGTCTGCAAATCACACTGACGGTTCCTCGAGTGAGATAAAGCGGCCTACAAAAATTTTGACCAGCATTATAAGAGTTTTGGGATAACGGTGTGCGATCAACCAAGCTCAACTCAAAATCCGGAAAAAAAATATGTATAAATACATGTTATTTGGGCCTGAATCACATATAGTAACTCCTGTTGAGATCTTAGAAATGTGGTAGAAACTAGGAGAAAAAGATACATGAGTCGGTATAACCTCCCGAACGGCTCAAATCGAGGTGTGTAATACACGGTTCTGAGATTACAGGATTCCGGATCTGATAGTCCCACTGACGGTTCCTCGAGTCAAATAAAGCGGACACGCAAATTTTGAGGTCCATCAGAGGACTTTTGGGGTGCCGGTATGCGATAACCAAGCTCAACCGAAATCCAGAAATAACAAAAAATGTATAAATACTTGTTTTTTGTGTCTAAAATCGTATATAGTAACTCGTGTTGCGATCCGATACATGTGATAGAAAAACAGGAGGAAAAGACACGTTACCTGATATTACCTCTCGTACGGCTTAAATCGAAGTGTACAACACACGATTTCGGGATTAGGGTCCTAGAACAAAAATGTCTGAATATCATACTCCCGGTTCTTAAAGTCAAATGAAGCGGAACACAAATTTTGAGCACCACCAGAAGACTTTTGGGGTGCCTATATGCAATTAAACAAGCTCACATGAAATTCGAAAATAGTAAAAAAAATGTATAAATACTTTTTATTTGCGGCTAAAATCGCATATAGTTACCCTTGTTGTGATCCCAGAAATGTGGTAGAAACCAGGAGAAAAAGACACGTGATCCGGTATCACCTCTCGAACGTCTCAAATCGAGCTGTATAATAAACGGTTTTTGGGATTACAAGTTAGGAACAAATATGTCCGAAAATCACACTGACAGTTCCTTGAGGCAGATAAAATGGCCATGCAAATTTTTAGGTCCATCAGAGGACTTTTGAGTTGGCAGTGTGCGATAAACCAAGCACAACCGAAATCCGGAGATAGCAAATTATATATAAATACTTGTTATTTGTGGCTGAAATTGCATGTTTTAACTCCTGTTGAGATCACAGACATGTGATAGTTACCAGGAGAAAAAGACACAAGACCTGCTATGACCTCCCGAACGGCTCAAATCGAGGTGTATAATACACGGTTTTCGGGATTATAGGGTCCCGACACAAAAATGTCTGAAAATCACACTAACGGTTCCTCGAGTCAGATAAAGCGGCTACACAAATTTTGACCAGCATCAGAGGAGTATTGGGATAATGGAATGCGATAAACCAAGCTCAACTGAAAATCCGAAAATAGGAAAAAAATGTATAAATACTTAGTATTTGGGCTGAAATCTCATAAAATAACTCATGTTGCGACCCCAAATATGTTGTAGAAAACAAGGAGAAAAATACACATGACCCGGTATGACTTCCCAAACGGCTCAAATAGAGGTGTATAATACACGATTTTTGGGATTACAGGGTCCCGGAACAAAAATGATTGAAAATAACACTGACGGTTCCGCGAGTCAGATAAAGCGGCCACACAAATTTTGACCAGCACCAGATCAGTTTTGGGATAACGGTATGCGTTAAACCAAGCTCAACCCAAAATCCGGAAATAAGAACAAAAAAATGTATTAATATTTTGTATTTGAGGCTGAATTCGTAAATAGTAACTCCTGTGTACGACCCCTGATATGTGGTAGAAATCTAGGAGAAAAAGACACATGACCCCGTATGACGTCCCGAACTGCTGGAATTGTGGTGTATAATCATAATTTTTTGTATTACAAGGTTCGGAACAAAAATGTCCGAGAATCACACTGACGGTTCCTCGAGTCAGATAATGAGGCCAAACAAACTTTTACGTCTATCAGAGGACTTTTGAGATGCCCGTATCCGATAAATCAAGCTCAACCGAAATCCGGAGATAACAAATTATGTATAAATACTTGTTATTTGTAGGTAAAATCGCATGTATTAACTCCTGTTGAGAATGTGGTAGAAACTAGAAGAAAAAGACATATGACCCGCTATAGCCTCCCGAACGGCTCAAATCGAGTTGCATAATACACGGTTTTCGTGATTACAGGGTCCCGGAACCAAAATGACTTAAAATCACACTGACGGTTTCTCGAGTCAGATAAAGTGGCCACACAAATTTTGACCAGAATTAGAGTAGTTTTGGGATAACGGTATGCGTTAAACCAACCTCAACTCAAAATCCGGAAATAGGTAAAAAAATGTATAAATATTTAGTATTTGGGGCTGAATTCGCATATAGTAACTCCTGTCGCGACCTCAGATATGTGGTATAAGGAGAAAAAGACACATGACCCGGTATGAACTCCCGAATTGCTGAAATCGAGGTGTATAATTACGATTTTTGGGATTACAAAGTTCGGAATAAAAGTGTCCGAAAATCACACTGACGGTTCCTTGAGTTAGACAATGCGCCCAAATAAACTTTTACGTCTATCAGAGGACTTTTGGGATGCGGGTATGCGATAAATCAAGCTCAACCGAAATCTGAAGATAGCAAATTATGTATAAATACTTGTTATTTGTGGGTGAAATCGCATGTATTAACTCCTGTTGAGATCCCAAACATGTGGTAGAAACCAGCAGAAAAAGACATATGACCCGCAATGGCCTCCCAAACGGCTCAAATCGACGTATATAATACACGATTTTCGGGATTATAGGGTCCCGGAACCAAAATGACTGAAAATCACACTGATGATTCCTCGAGTCAGATAAAGCGGCCACACAACTTTTGACTAGCATTAAAGGAGTTTTGGGATAACGGTATGCGTTAAACAAACCTGAACTCAAAATCCGGAAATAAGTAAAAAAATGTATAAATATTTAGTATTTGGGGCTGAATTCGCATATAGTAACTCCTGTTGCGACCCCAGATATGTGGTATAAAACAAGGAGAAAAAGACACATGACCTGGTATAACCTCCCGAATTGCTGAAATTATAATCATGATTTTTGGGATTACAAGGTTCGGAATAAAAATGTCCGAAAATCACACTGACGGTTCCTCGAGTTAGACAATGCGCCCAAACAAACTTTTACGTCTATCAAAGGACTTTTGGGATGCCGGTATGCGATAAATCAAGCTCAACCGAAATCCAGAAATAGCATTTTTTTTGTTTTTGCAAGAAAAGCAAGCCATTTTATTCATCCATATAGGGAATAAAAGAGGCAAATCTTACAAAGTATAGCCAATAATTTAGACACTTCTAAAAATTTAAATTCTCTACAATCTCATCCTCATATGTTGAATGAGTAACATATAAGAGTCTAATTCCAACTAAGTACTGGATTTTCCCGATTAAGTAGTCTATAGGGTGCTCCACCTCACTAAAAATGCGAGAATT
The DNA here is from genome assembly GCF_048544455.1 of Silene latifolia. Classification (NCBI taxonomy): domain Eukaryota; kingdom Viridiplantae; phylum Streptophyta; class Magnoliopsida; order Caryophyllales; family Caryophyllaceae; genus Silene; species Silene latifolia. The sequence goes on along the minus strand of NC_133530.1, from coordinate 21,477,895 downwards.
TCGTTCTTCCCAAATACTATAAACTGTTGCATTTAGACAACCCATATACCATGAAGCTTTCCAATGTCTCCTCACTCTTCTTCCAGCTATCCAGCGTAGCTCAGTTCTCATATCATTTGTTCGACCAGGCAAGTGCATCTAGTCCAACATTCCTTTCCAGATAGCTGCAGAATATGGGCATCTGAAGAACAGATGCCTATGTATTTCACAAGCAGCTTTACATAATATGCATCGGTTTATTATACAGATACCCTTGTGATTCAGCTTGTCAACTGTTGCTAGGCGTCTCTGCATAGCCAATACCATAAAGAAACTATGCTTTGGAAGTACAGCTATGTGCCATACACCCTTAGTCCAAACCACATAATTCTCTTTGTTTCTTAACTGATCATACACCAGATGAAGATGGAGCTTACCATTCTTGACACAGCTAGAGAGAGTTGCATGTGCCTGGGAAATTCCACCAGATCGATTTATCAATTCATTTCTCACCTGAAGAATACTTCTCCAACTCTCAGAATGATAAGACTTTATTTGCATTGTCCAGAAATTTTCAGACTTAATGTTATAGACCCGGTTCCACTGAGACCATGTACTATCAGAGTGATATTCAATTGCCAATAGCCATTTGCAGAGAACACTTTTGTTCCAAGCCAATACTTCCTTTATGTTAAATCCCCCCTCCTTGTGAGGAACACAACAAGAAGCCCAACTCTTCATTACCAATTTTCTTGTAGTTTCCTCTAAATTCCAAAGGAAATTCCTGCAGAATTTGGTAATAAGTTTAAGCACTCCTTTAGGAATCAATAGAGTAGCACACCAGTATTGTTCAAGGCCAAAAATCACAGTATTTATTAAACTAACTTTCCCAGCATAAGATAGCCTATGAGTTGCCCAATGAGTCAGTGCACTCTGAATTTTATGGAGCAGGTCAGCAAACATGATCTTATTAAGCTTACCCTCATTCAGGGGAACTCCCAAGTATCTAAATGGGAAAGTACCTTCAGCATATCCAGTGGTTCTGAGTATGACTTGTTTGATTTCCTCTCTGATCCCTCCCATATAGATATTGGTTTTCTCAGGGTTTGCTTTCAGTCCAGGCATCTGGGCAAAAATAGTCAGGGAGTCAGTGACTGCTTGGACAGAAGGAGTGTCTCCTCTAACAAAAACCATTAGGTCATCTGCAAAGAGCAGGTGGTTAAGACCAATTTTGCCACACTTTGGATGATATGTGACCTGAGCCTAACTATGAATACCTTTTAAAATCCTTGATAGCATCTCCATACTCATGACAAAAATGAATGGAGAAAGGGGATCACCCTGTCTTAGCCCACTTGCCCCCTTAAAAAAACCTGAAATGGCTCCATTTATCTTCACACTATACCAAGGAGAGGTGATACAGCTCATTATCAAGTTTTGGAATTGAGAAGGAAAATTAAAAACCTTCAGCATTTGGCCAATGAATCCCCATTGCAAAGAATCAAATGCTTTTTTGATGTCCACTTTAATCAAGCATCTAGGGGAGATACCTTTCTGAGCATATCCTTTTACCAATGACTGTGTCAGCATTATATTTTCAAAAATATTCCTACCCTCCACAAAAGCTCCTTGTTCTTTGCCAATAATTTGTGGTAGGAAAGGTTTAAGTCTTCCACACAATATCTTGCTAACTATTTTGTAAAAGACTGTGCAACACCAGAAATAGCAAATTATGTCTAAAAATTTGTTATTTGTGGGTGAAATCGCATATATTAACTCTTGTTGAGTTCCCAAACATGTGGTAAAAACCAGGAGAAAAAGACATATGACCCACAATGGCCTCCCAAATGGCTCAAATCGACGTATATAATACACGGTTTTCGGGATTACAGGGTCCCGGAACCAAAATGATTGAAAATCACATTGACGGTTCCTCGTGTCAGATAAAGCGGCTACACAAATTTTGACCAGCATTAAAGGAGGTTTGGGATAACGGTATGCGTTAAACCAACCTGAACTCAAAATCCGGAAATAGGTAAAAAAATGTATAAATATTTAGTATTTGGGGCTGAATTCGCATATAGTAACTCTTGTTGCTACCCAAGATATGTGGTATAAAACAAGGATAAAAAGACACATGACAAGGTATGACCTCTCGAATTGCTGAAATCGAGGTGTATAATCAACAGTTTTTGGATTTCAAGGTTCGGAACAAAAATGTTCGAAAATCATATTGACGGTTCCTCGAGTCAGATTATGCGACCAAACAAGCTTTTACGTCTATCAGAGGACTTTTGGGGTGCCCGTATGCGATAAATCAAGCTCAACCGAAATCCAAAAATAACAAATTCTGTATAAATACGTGTTATTTGTAGGTGAAATCGCATGTATTAACTCATGTTGAGATCCCACACATGTAGTAGAAACCAAGAGAAAAAGACACATGACACGATATGACCTCCCAAACGGCTCAAATCGAGGTGTATAATACACGATTTTCAAGATTACAGGTCCCGGAACGAAAATGTCTAAAAATCACACTGACGGTTTCTCGAGTGAGATAAAGCGGCCTACACAAATTTTGACCAGCATTATAGGAGTTTTGTGATAACGGTATGCGATCAACCAAGCTCAACTCAAAATCCGAAAAAAAAAAAAGTATAAATACTTAATATTTAAGGCTGAAATCGCATATCGTAACTCCTGTTGGGACCCCAGATATGTAGTAAAACCAGAAGAAAAAGACACATGACCCGGTATGGCTTTCCGAACGGCTTAAATCGAGGTGTATAATACACGGTTTTTGGGATTACAGGGTTCCAGAACAAAAATGTCTGAAAATCACACAAACGGTTCCTCTAGTCAAATAAAGCGACCATACAAATTTTGAGGTCCATCAAAGAACTTTTAGTGTGCTGGTATGCCATATACCAAGCTCAACCGAAATTCGAAAATAGCAAAAAATGTATAGATACTTGTTACTTGTGGTTGTGGATGAAATTGCATATAGTAACTCCTGTTGTGATCCCAGACATGTGGTAGAAATATCAGGAGAAAAATACACATGACCCAGTATGACCTCTTGAATGACTTAAATTTAGTTGTATAATATACGGTTTTCGGGATAACAAGGTCACAGAACAAAAATGTCCGGGTCATGAGCCGGTATGAGCTCCTGAACGGCTCAAATCGAGGTATATAATACACTTTTTGGGTGCCGGTATGCAATAAACTAAGTTCAACCGAAATCCTTAAATAGTAAAAAATGTAAAAATACTTGTTATTTGGGTCTGAAATCACATATAATAGTTCCTATTGCGACTCTAGACACGTGGTAGAAACCAAAAGAGAAAGACACATGACCCGGTATGACCTCCCGAACGGCCCAAATCAAGGTGTATAATACACGGTTTTTGGGATTACCGGGTCCCGGAACAAAATTGTCCGAAAATTACACTGGCGGTTACTTGTAGAAACTTAAAATTAGGGGTACCATGTGTAATCTATCAAAGTTCAAGGTTACTGATATGTGATTAGTTTACGCCATTTCACTTCCCGTTTCTCATGCATTTTTGCCCTCTTTAGCACGGTTTTAGCTCACTCTCGCTCATGTTTTGCCCTTTATTCCATGTGCCTCGATATTATGACTCCCGTAATCTTTTGTAGGGGATTAGCCTTGAAAAGGGGAAGACGAAATGAAAGCCGAGTGAAGGAGCTAGCTCGTGTTGGCTTGAGAAGAAAAAGGGTTGAAAAAGGCTGAGAAGCGTGTTCTGCCGGCAGACTGGCAGCCGGTTATGCCACCGGCAGAACACCCCCCCCCCCCCTCCCCCAGACAATGCCAAGAGAAGAAGGAAGGAAGCTGAAGGCTGTGTTCTGCCGGTAGGCCGGCAGCCGGTCTACCGGCAGAGTACATCAGCACAAGTCAATTTGGAATTAGAAGAGAAAAGCATTTGGCCTCGCTACCGGTAGGCACACTGGCAGCCGGTCCACCGGCAGAACACACTTACCAGCTATTTCCCAAAAATTCCAACTTCAAATTAATTGGCCTTGCTACCGGTAGGCAGATCGGTAGCCGGTCCACCGGCAGGACGCAACAGGCTGCGAATTTGGGCTTTGTTGCTCTTCTTTTCTAAATCAAATGAAAGACTATAAATACCCCCTCCCTTAACCATTTGTACACACAACCCTAGATCTAATTTAATTTCCGTTTCCAAGTTTGAACTTTGTTAATTACATTGCTAATCTTTCCCTAATTGGAACAAGTTCTTCAATAATTACATCATATTGAGTTCTAGAAATTGGGTTGTAAGAAGATTGAAGGTTTCTCCTTTCTTATTTTCAATCCAAGTTCCTTTCTTTGCTATTGAGTTGGTATAATTTCTCTTCCTAATTTCATTTGTTTACATTTTGTTTTTCTCTTAAGTTTGTTTAGTTGTTCATGTTAGAATTCTCCTCTTTGTTGTTTAATTGATGTTATTCTCTCTCTTGTTCATCTTTTCTTTGTTTACCATTGTTGTTTGCTCTCAAAGATTGAGTCTTTAGCTTGCTTGTGTCAAAGATTGAATCTTTGAGTTTCTTGTGTTAAAGGTTGTGTCTTTTAGTTTAATTCTCACCCATTCTTAGATTAAATTGTCTTTCTTCATAATTTGTGTTGGATTATTGCATGATTAGTAGTAGAATTTATTCTTCCACCATGTTTATGCTTAAAGATTCCATCTTTGTTGTTTCTCTTGCCTTTAGGAACATGATTAGTGAGTAGTCTTCTACTAGGACTCGGTTTGACCCGACATGAGTAATTTCACTAATTGATTCTCATAAAGGCTAATTATTTGGGGAAATTGGTGAGGGTAGTTTAGAGGAATGATTTGGATTAAGGATTAATTTTGGGTAGTGTCGACTTGTGACCCTTGTCCTACAACGAGAGGTGGTTAGGTTGTAAATTGGATACCCGGAATTTGATCTATTCACCAACCGAGGTTGAGACTGAAAGGGAGAACCGAGGGAGGGTGCCTCTAGACTAGCGTTTGAAATCGACCTCCGAGAGGAGGAGTGGGATGACCCGGAATACGGTGAGTACTTAATGACCTTGACCAAGTTCTTGACCACCTTAAGAATATGCATGTTTTCGGGGTTGTTGGGTGTTGAGTTGGGGATTCCGACCTTCGAACCCGAGAGGGGGGTTGGTGGGTAGTGCTAGTGTCCTACTTCGAACCCGAGAGGGGGGGTCTTAGGCGAATTAGAGCCGTCTCCTCCTCACCATTCTAGCCTTTTGATTAGCCTGGGGAATTAATTGTGTGGAATTACGGATTGTCGTGGGAGAACCGAGTTCTAGGCCTTTTAATTATTTGATTTACAACTTAGTTCTATCTTGCTCATTTTTTATTCTCTTGTTAAATTGCATTTCATTTAGTTTAGTTATTAGAATAATACACTCATCCTTTTATTGTCGACTTAGCAAAGCTTATGGATCAAAACGATTAGTCGTCTACCAACTCCTTGTGGGATCGACCCTCAATTTTGCACAACGATAAATCGTGCACTTGCGAGGTATAATTTGAAAACCATCAAGTTTTTGGCGCCGTTGCCGGACAAAAGCATAGGGAGTGAATAAGAAAAAGATAGCAACATATTTTTGTATTTTGTAAATTTTTGAAAAGAAAATAACATATTTTTGGCATTTTTGTTTTTTTGAAAATGAAAAGGACATGTTTTTGGTATTTTTAAATATATGAAATTCCTCCCCACACTTATTTATTTACATTAATTACAAATGGAAATAAATGTGTGGAGGAATATAAATAAAAGTAAAATGCATATTTTTGATTTTTTAGGCCCTCCCCACACTTATTTATAAACATGGGAGGGCAAGTAGAGAAATAAAAGAACATGTTTTTGTTGTTTTCTTTTTGGAATCCCCTCCCCACACTTATCTATGTGCATAATGTATGGAGGAGATTTGGAAATTAAAATACGTGTTTTTGTGTTTTTGTTATATATATTTTTTTGTTTTTTTTAATAGAGATGCAATGCATGCTCTAATCTAAATGCAAGAAACGAATAACAATGCGACTAAGTATATGAATGCAAGCTACATGTGACAATTTTTACAAAAAATGAAATCTAATGCAGGGTATATGAATGCATTTAACATGACTAATCTACATATGATACAAGTACACTAAATGCATGCGGAATTTAAATATGAATGAGAGTTTGGATTTGAGGGAGACATACTTGTCTTTTGGATTGAATCGGGAGTAGGTTGGACCACCAACTCGACCCTCAAGACTCAGAGTCCATATCATCTTCATGCTCTCCGGCTCCGAATTCGGAGTCTTGAATCAAATCATCGGGGTTGAAGGTGTGGTCACCTCCACTACCGCCGGTACCCAAGAGACCTTCCGTGAAGTCTCCACTCATCATCATCACACCACTGTCACCTCCCGTAGAGGAGTCCCTCACAAAAGTGCCACTGGACCCCGAAGCACCCCACGTCACTAGCAAAGTAAGGGCGAATGCCCCCCATCCAATGGGCGTTATGCCCCTCCGGTTGTTGCTCGGGCCTAGGAGGAAGATAGGAGCGGAGAAGTAGTCCGGTTGGAGGTTAAGACCTCCGTGAATGATCTTCCCGTCCGCACTAGAATAGTTCCCGTCGGGCCATGTAAAGTAGGAAGGGTGTGGGGCATCAAAGGGGACGTAATTCCGTCTACAAAAGTCATCGTAGATCGGGTAGGAACCGGTGGATTGGTCATAGTAGATGCGGTCCAACTTCCGCCCCAACACATCTCTCTCACTCGCGGCCTTAGCCATAGCAATGTCCATCCTCTCCATCCACTCGGTAAGGGAAGGTGGTAAGGGAGGGTAGGAAGGTTGACCCAAGGAGGACCCCTCACCGGGTTGGAATTGCCATGGTGGGGGTTGGTGGGTTTGCGGCATGGTGTATCGGAGTGAGGAAGGAGTGACCGTTCGACTATCCCTCGAATAAACACGTGGAGGGTTAGGGGGAGGTTGATTGGTGGGTGGTTCCTCTTAAATTTGGAGGAGGTAGTCATCTTCTTTTTGTTCAATTTTGATTGTCGTAACATTGGGAAGTGGGATTGAATTCTTGTAATTGATTTGCCAATACTCACGGTCGTTAAGGGGGTTCACCTTAAGCCACTCAAGCTTGGTGGCCAAGTAATGCTTAGTAAAATAGGTATCCCCCGCCACCCAATTCATGGTGGAAAGGTCTACCGGACGGTCCAATGATTTAGCAATTCGGGTGATGATGCCACCCACATGGATCGGGACCTTTTGTCCCGGAGAATTGGCAATTTTTGACAAATGAATTGCAAGGTGGTGAGCCACATTAATCTTGAAGGCGGTGGGTTTTGTAAACAAATAGGACCCCAAAATTTCGAGTTCATTAGTCCTAAATACCCACGGCTCATCCACCGCTAGAATTGTGCATCCCATAAATCTATGCCAAACCCGAATGACGGGGTTGTGGTAACTAATTGCGGGCCTTTTTACCCCAACGGCATCATCAAGGCCGGATATGGCCTTCCAAACTCGGGAGTAATGAAATGTAGCGGGAGGGTTATGGGATGTGGCATTTTCTAACCCAAACATATTAGCCAACCGGCTCAAACGAATTGTATGGTCCCGGTTCATAAGACGAAAGTTGAGAGTAGCCACCATGTTCGTTTGACGGTGCTTGCTAATTCTCAAACTACTCAGAAATTCCCAAGTAAGCCTAGGATAAGTGTACTCATGCATAAGGTACATCCCCCTCATCCCGACTCCGGTGAAAAGAGCCTCCGTCTCCCTAGCTAACCCGAGGGCCGATAAAGACGGATGATGTAAAAACTTGGTAGGGGTAAGGGGACGATTCTTGAAAAGTATAAACTTACCTTTCTGAATTTGGGTGGCAAACTCTACCGATGGGAAATCCGGGTCCGGGTTGGTGTCGGTGGCGGCGCGTGCAATAAGCTCCGCTTGATCCCGTTTAACATCAGCTATTGTTCTTCTTCCCGACATATTGAAGATTAGAGAGGATTAGGTGAAGTTTGATTGAAGATTGGTTGAGATTTGAGGGAGTTAGAGGGAGTTTTGAGGGAAAATGAAGGAGAAATGAAGGAGAAAGGTGAAGAAGTGAGTCGAAATGGGGAAGAAATAAGGTGATATCGGGTTTTAATTAGAGCCTGACGGGTGTGTTTTCCCGGTCTGCCGGCTGAGCACACCTCCCCCTTTTTCAATTTTTCGATTTTTCCTCCAATTCTGTTTGTTCTCGCTACCGGTGGACCAAACCGGCTGCCGGTCCACCGGTAGAACACTCCCCCAATTCAATTTGATCTTTGACATATGTGTCCTGCCGGTGAGCCGGCTGCCGGCCTACTGGCAGAACACTCCTCCACTCATTTTACTCACCTTTCTCAACTTCTTGATGTGTGTCCAGCCGGTGGGCCGGCTGCCGGCCTGCCGGCAGAACACACTCTCTGATCAACATTCTTCAATTTTTCAAGTGTTCAGCAATAACTATGTGCTCCCTGCCGGTGAGCCGGCTGCCGGCCTACCGACAGAACACACTCTATCTTCAATTTCCTTCAAATTAATTTGGGCTCGATACCGGTAGGGGCACCGGCTGCCGGCCTACCGGCAGAACCCACTCTTCAGCTCATTTTCAACAATTTTCATTCAACTTGTTCAATTTTCACTAACTCGAAATTCGAGACTTTTCGTTTGACCTTGGGACTCGTGTTTTCCACAATAAAGCCGACGCATCATGTCGGGATTTCGGGACAAACGAAAATAAGACTTGTTTTCCTCTTAAGTGACCTCCGTCACCTATCCAAAGTCGACAAAATGTGCTTCCCAAAACTCTCATTATCTACCTAAAATGCATGTTATTTACAAATTGCATGGGTTGCCTCCCATGTAGCGCCCTTATTTTATGTCGTAGGCTCGACCAAGTCATGGATTACAATCACGGATAGAGAAGATAAGTAGCAATTGAGCTTATATTCTTCAAGATGGGTGTGCCGGCAATGTAGTGCTTCAACCTTTGTCCGTTTACCTTGAAAGCTTGATCCCCATCGGATATTTCAACCGACCCATAGGGAAAAACTCGGACCACGGTGAAGGGTCCCGACCACTTGGACTTTAATTTCTCCGAGAATAGCTTGAATCTTGAGTTAAAGAGGAGAACCAACTCTCCCACCTTGAACTCCCTCCGTATAATAGCCTTGTCATGGAATCGCTCGGTCCTTTCCTTATACAACCTAGAGCTCTCATAAGCCTCTAGCCTAAACTCCTCCAATTCATTGAGGTCAAGAAGTCTCTTTTCTCCGGCACTCTTCAAGTCAAAGTTGAGAAGTCGGATTGCCCAATGTGCTTTGTGCTCCAATTCTACCGGTAAGTGGCAACGCTTTCCATACACCAACCGGAACGGTGAAGTTCCTATCGGTGTTTTGAAAGCGGTCCGGTAAGCTGTAGATACCTCATTTCTGCACCTCTCGCAAACCACCCGGTGATGATTGGGCCGCATGTTTGTTACGCGAAACGATTTGTGACAGTTCGTAAGTTTATCATCAAGTGATTGCTCAAATACTAATGTCTACCTCTTAGTTGTCATCTACGTGCCGATACGGTCGTTTTGAGTACATTTGGAGTCCGGGCCTAAAACCGTCTCCATTTTCTGATAACCGTTAAATCCCGAGTCAGAATGTCCTGGAATGTTCCGCATATTTCTATTCCATATTTTATAAATATTTCACAATCTTTAATCTTTGGTAAACAATTTCCCGTAATATTCACGCAAGATATTAAGGAAAACCAAATTATTCCGTCCTTCTATAACTCAAACACGAAAATCTTTCTTCCGCAGGAGGAAACCACTTGGGAACAGACGCAGCAGGTGCTGCGCCTCTTCCAAGAGACGCAGTTCTCGCCGCGCCTCTTCCCAGGTCCTTTTCTGCGTAATTTTCGTATCTTTTTCATAACTTTCCGAGATTCACTTCCAAAGACTCTCCGAAACCCTAATTCCTTCACGTGATTAGTATAAATATAGACCTTCGGTCTCTCATATTTCTCACGCGAGTGTCCGCCCTTCTCTTCTCCCTTTGCATTCTAGACCTTTGTTCTTACTTTTTGGCGTCTACGTGCTTGAACTTTCGACCACGTAAGCTCGGATCCTTCTGAGTACCAGCCTCGTTTGCATGACCGACCAATTTGACCAACTCCACATCAATCAACTTAATTAATCTAATCGTTTTCCTCTTACGAGGGCACTTTCATATTTGCATTATAGTTCGAGTCGAGCATCACTAATCGATAACTTAGTCCTTCACGTTTCGTCAAACATGTAAGTCTGAGGGTGTAAAATCTCTCTTTATTTATTGTTCTTTACTTTTTGTACCACTATTGTAAGGTTTATGTCGAAAATACCAATTAAAACCGATTTCTAAAACCGTGCTTTAAAACCTCTTTTTACGGATTTCCAGAAGACAAACCGTCGAGAAAGGACGCAACAACTGCTGCGCCTCTTCGAAGGAGCGCAGTTCCTGCTGCGCCTCTTCGTGAGGCTGCCGCATTTCCTGCTTCCTTTCTTCTTCCTTCGTCCTCTGTAATTCGTTCGTTTCTTACTGTTTTCGTTTGTTTCTTGTTAATTCTTTGACCATAATAGCATATTAATTTCGCATTTATATTAATCATCATCATTAACATGTTTTATCCATCATAAATCCGACTTAAATCCCTTATAATCCAATATTTGCGGGTTTTCGTCATTAAATTCAATCCGGGTTGTAGGAATTCGATTTGTTCATATCGAGCTTCTGGAATTCGATCTTTGATATATTTTCATCTTTTTATTGTCATATTCATCGCATGTTTGTCATCAATTCATCATGTTTAGCCTATTTCATTCACCCATGTCACTAATTAATCGTTCATGTAAATAATTAGTAATATTCCGCCTCATCCATGTTTTGTTGTTTCATGACCATTTATCACATGTAAATAACCTATTAATCACTTCCATCCGAGTAAAGGTATTAATTGATCCTTAAATTAACCAATTCAAATTAACGATTTGCAGTTCCGGCTTCACAACCAGAACTCACCCTTGGAACAGACGCAGCAACTGCTGCGCCTCTTCCAGAGGGCGCAGCTCTGCTGCGCCTGTTCCAGGATGAGTTCTGCCTCTGAACTCCGTTGTTGCTTGACCTAGTTTAATTGGCATACGTATAATTGACTATTATCCGTATTATCGCCTTCTGATCTGTTCGTTAATTCTTTCTTTTGTTCTTTTCTTAAATTATCCGTTTTAAAAGGTATTTTCAACATAAATCGCTAAACCAATGTAATTATTGTAATTTTCATTATTGTAATTTTATTTTATTTATGGGATATTCTACGGTGTACCCTCGAGTTTTTCGGTATTCTATGCTGTACCCCTACATTTTTGAAATTCTATGGTGTACCCCTGAACTCTATACATTAGTCTATACCATGACCTTATTTATTGTCTTTGCTAACTTAGTTTCTTAATTGACCTATTAAATCGTTTATTTACCATTCCAATTATTCGATAACTTACGTATTTACTTCTTAGTTCGCCGAATTACTCATTATCCCACCAAATAATATACAAATCTAACTTAAAGTTCATCAATTCTCCATTATCATGTCATGAATCATAACGGATGTTTTAATAGTAGTTTGTGCTTATTAAAGATAATTTGTGATGTTTCTCATGTAGAATGGTGATACAACATTAATACGTCAAAATAAAGGTCAAAGTATGGTTGTTTGATAGTGATAAATTTAATTGAGAGTTAAACGAGGTCATGATGGAGAAATAGGTAAGTAATTTAGGGGTACAATTTAGAATATAAAACAAGGAGGGGTACAACATAGAAAACCGAAAAACTCAGGGATACACCGTAGAATATCCCTTTATTTATTTATCATATCTTCTTGCATCATTTGTATGTCTTCACATGTAATTGAGCATTAAATCCTACTTTGACATTAATTGTATGCTAAATTAATTGTTAACCGACTTAGCCTAATTCTCACATGTTAGGATTAAAACTTGGATGTTGCATTGCATGCATATAACCGACGATATATCGAGTATAGATGATGTCCCTAATCATTAGTAGAGGCCGCTATCGAGGCGGGCGGGATTAGGTGTTCGATCAAAAGAGCTTCCTAATACGTACCCTCACCCCTTACTCCAGATCTCTGTGAACATCCGTGTTCATTGGCATCCATGAGAGTCATTCTAGACATAGAATGCTAAGGGTAACGATTGCTTGGTGTTCATGTCTCTACTTTGTGTCTTGACATGACACGAGGTATTCGAACGGTTCCAATTTCCCATAAAAATTGGTGGCGACTCCAACAAAAATGCAAACGCTTGTTCTCTTCCTCCCAAGCGCCCTCGTGGGCCCCCCGTTGTCCACAGTTTGGCGACTCCGCTGGGGATAACACTTACGTGTAGCCAAGGGTGAAACTTGAACAAGGTTAGGGAATAATTTGTACAAGACAATTGTCGGTTTTCATAACTCGGTCTTCCTAGACCGTTTTATTCGGCCTTCCTAGGCCCAACCCAACCCATTCGACCAATCGTCCCGTCTAAACGGTCCTAATTCTTATTTGGGCCTAAGGATGGATAGCGATTGACGTCATCCATACCATGATGCTTACTCTTGTTTGTATCAAGGGCCTTCACTACTTGAGGAAATGGACTAGGAATCGGCCTTACTCTTGTTTGGTACGAGCCTCTCCACAGACTTCGGGTTTGATGGTTCGGTATGGCAACCTACCCTTTAAACCAAAACCCTTTTAAATGCACTCAGCATCCCGTTATAATGCTTGTATGAATGTTTGTACCTTATGTGATCACCATTTCTAAACGAAACCATGACGATTTTTGCAAAAATCAAAACCCTTTTTTTAAATAAAAATTTTGAAATAGGCCATTTGATTAGCACAAAACCCAGTCAAAACTCTGTCCGTTTGTCGAGTCAAAATTCGGGCCGCAAGCCCATTTCAAAACCTCACTTCGAGTCCACTCCTACAACTACACTATAGTTGACTAGGATACGCATTTTCAAAATTTTGTCCTTTCTTCAAAAGCTCACTCAACACAAGTGGCACACACCCACTTCACGAGTCAAAACATTTCTTCTTTTAGCAAGTGTGTTAGAATGGTCGATCGTGTTTTGATTCGTCATCGATCTCTTATCCAGTTTTCAAGATGCCTGGAACCAGCGAAACAAACCTCCACCAACTTCAAGATGGTAATGATCGAATCCTAGCCGCGCTAGCCCAAATCCAAGTTACCCAAGACCAAGTCCATGATCGCCTTGAGACCATCGAAGGTCGGATCTACGCCGTAGAGGGGAGATTGCCTCCTCATGAAAGTGAAGTAGTAGGTGACTACGCGGATGAATCCAGGGACGAAAATCCTCCCATGGGACTAACTGTAGCCGAGAAAAGACTCCAATACTTAGAGGAGCAATTGATGTACCTTAAAGGGGATGACATTTATAGGGAAAACAACCGCAAGTATGAGGCCGTCAATTCCAAATTGCCAACCAACTTCAATATGACGGATATCCCTAAATTTAAGGGGCACGAAAACCCTTTGAACCACATCCGTGCCTTCAAGGATTACATGTCTATCAAAGGCATCAAACCCGAGATGTTCTTAAGGATCTTTCCTTCATCTCTTGACACCATCCCAAATCAATGGTTCTACTCTTTAGAACACAAGAAGATCGCTACTTGGGAAGATGCCGCGATCGAGTTTGCTAAGGAATATGCGGATAATGCCGAGATCCAAGTTAACATGCGCACTCTAGAGGTTCTTACCCAAAATGACAAAGAAGGATTCACCGCCTTCCTAAGTAGGTGGAGGAAGACTAGTACCCAACTAGTTGAACGCACGGATGAGGCTACCCTTGTAGAGAAGTTCGTGGATAATCTCAAACCCATTTATGCCAACCATTTGAGATACCAAAACATCAAAACTTTCAAGGACTTAACCGTACTAGGGACAAGGATTGAAGATGACATCCGTAAAGGGCTCTTGTCCAAAACGGTAGGTCGAGGATACCAAGGCTCAACAAGTCGTTCATACGGCTCCACTAGCAAGACCGATGAGGTTAACCTTCTCGAGCCATCCAAGAAAAGTACCCCACCAAGGAAATTCACAAATCTTGGGGACACTTACTCCAACGCTCTTAAGAGATTAATGAAACAAGGCAAACTCCAACCCATAGGACCTACTCCCGAACCTGAAAAGAAATCCAAGTTCTGGGACGAGAACTCGTACTGTGAATACCATAGGGGTAAGGGGCATGACACAGAAAAATGCTACAAATTGAAAAATGTGCTTCAAGACATGATTGAAGATGGTCGACTACCAATACCGCCGGGAGGTAAACCCAACAACACTCAGAATTCTATTGGAGTTCTAGTGATTACAAGTGACGAATCTACCTTAGATTGTTCACACCTCATTTCTCCAATTGAAGATGAAATCCATGCAATCGAGAATGAAGGGTTCTACTCTACTATCTCCCCTACCATTTCCGACTTCATCACATGGGCAAGGAGTGTGGATAGGCAAGTTTGGGAATTAGAAAGTATGGTGACAACTTTACATGACCCCAACGCAACACCTAAGGAGCATGTGCCACTAATCTTCTCTCAAAACGCTACTATGCAAGAGATAGTCGCCGTGGTTGATAAACTAGTCTACCAAATCATACGACTAGAAGATGAAATCATGAGAATGAGGGAACTAGCTACAATCAATGGAGTTTGGGCCGATGACGATGAGGACGAGTACCTCATCGAAAACTCCCTAGTCAAGGAAATAGTCCAAAATGGTGAAGACCAAGATGTGGACCACCTAACTCGTTCGGGACGTCCATATCAAAGCACTACTCAAAACGGTCCAACCAACGTTGTCACACCAAATGATAACGAAGATGACTCCACTGATCATTTGCTCAAGCAATTAGGAAGACAAAGGTGATCTTTCGGTCGGCAATTAGTAGCAAGCTCATTCCCACATCGCCAAGCTTTCCTGCAAGCTTTGGCCAAACTAAATGTAGCACATAACTCGACACCGAAGATGTAGTCAACTTGGTCTTCCAAGAATCGCCAAAGCTAAGTAATCCTATTACTTTCTCGCATTTAAGATTTGCCACCTTTTGGCGCTAGTCACAACTTAGCTCTTTACATCACTGTCATTTGTCTAAAGAAGAACGTGCCAATGACCTTGGTAGATGATGGCTCTGCGGTCAACGTCATACCCCTCAAAATGGCATACAAATTAGGCATGAAAGAGTCGGATTGGACCCCTACCAATCAAGGTGTTCGCGCATATGATGGTACACGACGAAAGGTAGTAGGACTTGCTAACCTAACCATAGCCAGAGGGCCAATTGAGCGAAAGGTTAACTTCCAAATAGTGGACATTGAGGCTTCCTTCAACATACTTCTAGGAAGACCTTGAATTCACGCTTCCAAATCGGTGACATCCACCCTTCATCAAAAGATCAAGATCCCACTAAATGGCAAAGTGGTGACGATCACTTCGTCACCCATCAAGGCAATAATCGAAAAGAAGTCAAACAATCAAGTCCTTGCAGATCCAGTATATGAACTTGGGGGCTTCCAAAGCATAAATGTCATAGAGAGCGAATTGGCACCCTTATACTATGATCCCTACTCCAACTTGGTGGTCAACCACATACTCAAATCCCAGGGATACTTCCCTGGAATGCCTTTGAACTCTATTCGAAGAAACACCTTCGCACCATACAAGGAAGGTAACTCAAAGAGAATACCACTTGGACTAGGGTACAAACCCACTAAAGAGGAGGTTCTCGAGATGCTCGCTCAAGTTCAAAACCGTAAGTATGTAGGAGTCGAAATGCAACCCTATCTCCCTACCCTAAATGGGTACTTTGTTAAAGAAGGAAGTCTAGAACTCTTTCACGGATTTCCCGAGCCTTGGCATTATCTCGAGAGAAAGCTAGTCGGAATCGAGATCTTTCACGATTGCTACTTCATCCCTCCAGAAACGGTTCCTACCATCAAAACTCGTCAAGCACCTTGCTTAGACGAACAAGCTGTTAGTCTATTGTTCGGAGAAGATCGATTTGTTAGAGCCGCGCAGGATGAGATCATTACCATGATACTTCAAGACGATCGCTTCAACCCCACCGTGTTAATCACAGAAACTAACGCGAGTCAGCAGAAAGGATGGAGAAAATCAATCAAGTGGACCAACAATCAAGGAAGACTCTTCAAGCTCACCACTGGAGAAGGAGAGATGTTCAAAGGAGAACCAGAAGACGATGAATTCGAGTCAGAGACGGAGTCAGAGCCGGAGTCTAGAGAAGTCACTAGGGAGTCTCCTCCTGTCGTCATCCCCATTCCCTTTGTTTCTCCTAGCTTAGCCTCGAGTAGTCACAGTAGTTCGTGAAATGTCCCAACCACTGTCCCTTTGCCGCCACTGACCACAGATCAGATGGCTTCTTTGTTTCAACTTTTCTCAAACTTTAATATGAATAAATCAGGTTCTGCTTACTCTTTGTGTTATCTTGAGTGCAATTCTGTTTACGATGATACTGAGGATGACCAAGACCCAGACTCAATTGAAATACCTCCCTACGTAGCCAAAGAAATACTACAGGAAGGGGAAGGGGGACCAGTAATAGAGGACACCGAACCCATCAATGTAGGAACCGAACTAGAACCCCAAGAACTTAGGATAGGGACTACCTTGAGCTCTACCGAAAGGGCCGATTTCATAGACCTCCTAAACGAGTTCAAAGACGTCTTCGCTTGGTCCTACAAAGACATGCCAGGAATCGACAGGGATATCGCCGAACATAGAATTCCGATTAAGCCAGGTTTCAAGCCTGTAAAGCAGAAGCTTCGTCGAATGAGAACGGAATGGGCTTTCAAGATTAAGGAAGAAGTCGATAAGCAATTCAAAGCCGAGTTCATCAAAGTTTCCGAGTATTCTGACTGGGTAGCCAACATAGTACCTGTACCCAAAAAGGATGGGAGAATCTGTGTTTGTGTTGATTTTAGGGACTTAAACAAAGCAAGTCCTAAAGATGACTTCCCTCTACCACATATCGACATATTGGTGAACAATACTGCAGACCATGCATTACTATCCTTCATGGATGGGTATGCGGATTATAACCAAATCAAAATGGCCATAGAAGACATGCATAAGACCGCCTTTGTCACTCAATGGGGAACCTATTGCTATACGGTCATGCCGTTCGGATTGATCAACGCCGGAGCTACATATCAACGCACCGCAACTGAAGGAAAAGTAGATCTATATACTTACATATTCATATATGTTATAATTTAATTTATCATAAAATTAATGATTGATCTTATGCATGCAAACATTTAAACAAAATAAGGAAGAAACATTGTTCTTACATTGTGATTTTCGGTTTAATGGGCACAAGAGAGATCACCTTTCTCTCTTGTTCTTGAGCTTTCCCTTTTGGATGAACTAAGACCCAAGTGTAGGATCTCTCCCAAGGATTTATACCCAAAGCTTTCTCTTAATTAAAATTAATATTATAGTTACTAGTACAATATTAATCTTGTAGAAAAATGACCCAAAAATATTATAAAACACTTAATATTTTCGGTTTTGAGAGAGAAGAAGAAGAGAGCTTTTTGTCTCTCTAGAATTCTTATTTTTCGATGAGTAAAAGAATGAATAATGATACACTTTCATGCATGTAGTGTATATCAAAAATTAAGACAAAAACCCTTTGCCTTTTCTTTTGTAAAACCGGGTAGGAGAGAAGAGGAGGGAAGAAAGGAGACCCAATGCATGCTCTTGTTTGCCTTCACAATGTAAACTAGGTGCATGGCTAGTCTTATTAGGGAAATGATTGTGTTTTCCATTAACTTAATCAAACACAATATTTAGCCTAATCCTCCTCCTAATTTCGGCACTTTCATAAAATGGAGTCCATTTTATTTTAGTCAATTTGTCTTATGTCACATGTCATATGTTACATAAATTTGTTATGTATTTTTAACATATTAAAAATCAACGTATTAATAAAAATACGTCATATACAAAAATCGACTTAGTAATTCATAATCACTTGTACCAAAATATTTTACCAATTTATAAATCAAAATAAATTGTATTTATAATAATTCATTCAATTTAATTGTTTCCTTAAACAATAATTTCATCTGAGTAATGATACAATTCAATTACTCAGACCGTATCTCATTTAATCAAATTTCAATGTGATACGTAAATTTTACTTCCAAAATCGCCCGTCAATTTTCAAGTAATTTAATTAACTCGTAACGTTATACGATTAATTAAATGATCAATTAAGAGTGTTGCCCTATAGGTATGACTTAGGGGGTCAACTGATCACCACCGTCGCACGACAAGTAATGTCAAACTCTAGTCACCCAATCATTACCGATATATGTTTGATTAATGATGAAAATTACTTCCCAATTGTATTCTTTATAATGAGATTTAAACATGTGATCATGATGATCAACAATCGTGATCGCATTATTGTCGGAGGACACATATTCCAACAACAACTACACTCTTACATGACATGATGCATAAAGAAGTTGAGGTATACGTAGACGACATGATTGTCAAATCCAAGGATAGAGAGGGGCATATTGCGAACCTTCGCAAATTTTTCGCAAGGCTACGAAAGTACAACATGAGGCTCAATCCTCAGAAGTGCGCATTCGGAGTAACGTTTGGCAAACTCCTGGGATACGTCGTTAGCCAACGAGGTATATAAATAGACCCTTCCAAGATCAAGGCTCTGATCGAAATGCCACAACCTCAAACAGAAAAAGAAGTCAGAGGATTCCTGGGAAAAGTACAATATATAAGTCGATTCATATCGAAACTCACCATGATTTGTGAGCCTATCTTCAAGAAGCTCAAGAAAACGGATCACACCATGTGGGATGATGATTGTCAAAAGGCATTTGACCGAATCAAAGAGATATTGGCTAAACCACCAGTGCTCATGCCACCCCAACGAGATCAACCTCTTGGTTTATATCTCACAAGAATCAAAAACAAATGACCATGGGTGCCATGCTAGCTCAAACTGTAGGAAGTGAAGAAAGGGCTATCTACTACCTTAGTAAGAAGTTCCTGGAGTACGAGTGTAAATACTCACAACTCGAAAAGACATGCCTCGCTCTTGTGTGGGCAACGAAGAAGCTACGCCATTACATGCTTAGCTACTCCGTCAAAATATACTCCAAAATGGATCCAGTCAAATACCTCTTCGAGAAACCCGTCCTCAACGGACGCCTAGCAAGATGGACTTTGATGCTCTCAGAATTCGATCTCAAATACGTGCCTCTGAAAGTAATAAAAGGTCGCGCCGTTGCCGAATTCTTCGCAGAAAATCCCATCAATGATGCACAAACAATAGATACTTGGTCATTTCCGGACGAGGATATACTCCAAACTGATGTAGACTCCTGGGACCTTTACTTTGATGGAGCATCAAACTTAAGAGGATTTGGAATAGGAGTGTTGCTCATTTATCCTGAAGGCGAGCATACACCAATCTCTGTCAAACTCGACTTCGAGGTGACAAATAATGCTTTGCGAGAATACGAAGCTTGTCTCATTGGACTACAGGCGGCAGTGAGCTTAGGCATTAAGAACCTCCGAGTACATGGGGATTCATCCCTGATCATCAATCAAGTTACGGGATCTTGGAAAATTCGAAGCGAAAGCCTATCACCTTATCAAGCCAGAATAGACCAAGTTGCCCAATTCTTTGATCATGTGACCTATCTACACCTACCTCGGGAAGAAAATCAATTTGCAGATGCTCTTGCAAAACTTGCATCTTTGATCAATATGCCAGATGACATGGTGGAAATGTCTTTATGCATCGAACGACGGTCGAGCGCCTTATGTCCACCAAATCACCGACGAAGAGGAAATCGCACAGGAACCCTGGTTCCAAGCAATCCTAAATTTCAAGCTCAACGGCACCTATCCACCGGATATGGACAAGAGGGGACAACGTGCTATATGCCTACTAGCTTCCCAATACGTTCTCATGCAAGGAGAGTTATACAAAAGAACACCTCTTGGTGTAATCCTACGTTGCCTTGATCATTCACAGGCGCGGAAAGTGATGGAAGAAGTCCACGATGGAGAATACGGTCCTCACATGAGTGGGCCCATGATGGCAAAGAAAATCACACGTTTGGGGTATTATTGGACCACAATGGAATCCGATTGCATCAAATACGTAAGAAATTGCCACAATTGCCAAATCTTCGGGAATGTACAACACGTCCCTCCTTCATTGCTCTATACGATGACATCTCCTTGGCCATTTTCTTCCTGGGGAATTGATATAATCGGGAAGATAACCCCAGCCGGAACAGGAGGTCACTGTTTCATCCTAGTGGCAATCGACTATTTCACCAAATGGGTGGAAGCGGCTTCCTACACTAGTCTTACGGCTAAAAATGTGGCGAAGTTCATACAAAACAACATCATCTGTCGATACGGTTGCCCACATGAGATCATTAGTGATAATAGATCACATTTTCAAGCTGAGATTGAGCAATTGCTAGCCAAGTACAAAATTAGGCATCACCACTCTTCGCCCTATAGACCACAGACTAACGGCGCGGTAGAGGCAGCAAACAAGAACGTTGTCACAATTCTCAAGAAAATGATTGACAACTATCGAGTTTCGCCAAGCAAGATACCCTTTGCTTTGTGGGGATATCGTACATCTGTTAGGACGCCCACTGGGGCTACCCCTTTCTATTTGACCTACGGCATGGAAGCTGTACAGCCAGTCGAGCTAGAGATACCATCCTTGCGTATTTTACTCGAAAGTCAAATCCCAGAAGCCGATTGGAAGAGGGATAGATATGAAGAACTCATCCTCCTGGATGAACGTAGGCTACGCGCTGATACCCGTCGTGAGGTGTCAAAAATAAATTTATAATCTCCAACTACAACTATAGCTAGTGGCAGTCGGGTCGAACCATAGAGAGGCAGACGTAATTTCTAGTTGATTAAATTCGGTCTAAGGTAACAATAAGGTGGGGGTTTGATTGGGTTTGGTCTATAGCTAATAACAATAAAAGAAATGTAAACTAACGAAATATATAAAAACAAGTATAAAAAGAGGTACTAGGATGGTCGGTTCGTTATAGTTTCGGCGGCAGCATACTAAACAGGTCTAAATCAAACACATGAGGCAGGAAATAAAGAGGTCCTCTCGGTCCACTCTTAGCAAATAGCATCTTTCGATCTCGCTATAGGTCCCTAATATCACTAATACTAACTTTCGTCCTGAAAAGTGACTAACGGTCATATGTTACATAAATTTGTTATGTATTTTTAACATATTAAAAATCAACGTATTAATAAAAATACGTCATATACAAAAATCGACTTAGTAATTCATAATCACTTGTACCAAAATATTTTACCAATTTATAAATCACAATAAATTGTATTTATAATAATTCATTCAATTTAATTGTTTCCTTAAACAATAATTTCATCTGAGTAATGATACAATTCAATTACTCAGACCGTATCTCATTTAATCAAATTTCAATGTGATACGTAAATTTTACTTCCAAAATCGTCCGTCAATTTTCAAGTAATTTAATTAACTCGTAACGTTATACGATTAATTAAATGATCAATTAAGAGTGTTGCCTTATAGGTATGACCTAGGGGGTCAACTGATCACCACCGTCGCACGACAGTAATGTTAAACTCTAGTCAGCCAATCATTACCGATATATGTTGACCAGTCGACAGTAAAAATTACTTCCCAATTGTATTCTTTATAATGAGATTTAAACATGTGATCATCATGATCAACAGTCGTGATCGCATTATTGTCGGAGGACACATATTCCAACAATCGCCCACTTGTCCTCGACAAGTGTGCGTCACCAATTCTCTTGTCCTATTACTATCTCCCACTCAATGCAAGGTGTCTTTCAGGTCGTACTTGCAAGTGATCATATCGAGAGTGGTTTCCTTGATCTGGAGAATAACTGATTGACCGGATTTATCCACCATGGATACATTCCGAGCGTGGCCACGCATTTCCAGTTCATTACTCCTCGAGTGGCCCTGAGATATTGTTATAACCCTGACTAGGGGTGGACAATTCCTATCGCACTCATTCCCTTCGACTAGCCACAACCATCATAACCCAAAATGTGCCTATTTGATCCCATTTACGAAGGTCGTAGTAACACAAATCAAAGTTAATCTGAAACTGTGCCATCTTAGGCGAATAGTCTTTAGTCAAAAGAATCGACTCATTTGAATACTATAGCAGCTCTCGCCACGACCAGGCTATATAAATTTGCCAGAACTCTATAAGCGGTCATTAGGCCCGACAAAATGTTCCTAACAGTCTGCCTATGTGATCGACTAGTCATCTCACATGACTCTATGGCACTTGAACTTGCCATCAATCGCATCACACTCTAGTCACTTCGAGACGTCACCTCATACAAGTAACTATGGGCAAATACAATGTTAATCCGTGTTCACTTTAACGGGGTTCAATTGTCTCCACAACCCGTTTGGATGCAACAAAGTACAAGGTGAGTTAATAATAACTCAAACGACAAATGTCGACATCACACTCGGGTAGTCAATATCATATTACAACCTTGTGATGTATATCGTAAGTGTAAACACTTATTGATTGCGATAGAAGTTTAACATGTCATGTGTCCATGTGTTCAAACTTCTTATAATCGCATTTTCCTTTACATTCATGTTCTCTCTCATAGCATGAACCTTACCAAGTACACATCAAGGTTCCCGACCTCGGTTTTGTTCTTTGTCTTGAAAGAACTTCCTTATCGATTATCACATAACGAACGAATTTGTGGTGAATGATATAACTTGTACTGATCAAGTACTCCATCCACTAAGTATCTTTCCAATAACCTCTTATCTCTCCTTTTGATTTGAAAATTTAGGATTTCCATAAATCTTTACGTGTGTTTGAACTTTCTATAATATGTGCAACCTCTTAACACATAATAGAGTATTCCGTCAAACACCGAAATCGCTCATCGGATTCTACTTGAGAATTCATGATGTTTCTATTATGGCTTACCAATGAATCATTATGCTCTCATGCATATGATTCACTATTGGACATGTGCATGATTATTCTAATGGCGGAAACATTAGTTACTAATAATCATGAGATCAACCATTCATAGGTTCAATGAACGACCATGACTTCTAATGGCAATTCCATTTTCATCTATATGAATAACCTATGTGTATTTTGATATGATGTGTATTTCTTAATACTAATCCAATATTTCTTGTCGTAATCGGATTCATCTTAGTCCAAATTCATCCAGAATTGAAAACTCAAAACTTCCTCTATGAAGGAAGATGTTAGCCCGTCATTCTTTAATGAGTGGTGAGTTGTAAACATTCAAAGGATGATAGCTCCCACTAAATTCCATGTCTTCATATGATAATTTTCTAACTCCCACTCAATTCCACATATTTCGAAATTGACTTCTCAATCGAAACTTTTCAAGAATTGAAATATAAATTGCATTGCCAAGTTATTAAGATAAAACCATATATGTTCTTATCATATCCCTTCAAAATACCTATTTCGAAGAGGTCTCATTTTAATCTTACGGAAAGAGATTTTAAATCTCTAACACACTCATGTCATAATGATGTATAGCAATGTCATTATTCAAATATAAATAATATCTAGAACACGTCCTTCGAAATACCCTTTCGGAAGGAGGTTTAACCATTTCATAATGAGGTTAAGCAATGACATTTGCGTGGTTAAAACTTGGCTATTGAAGATATCGGTATATCAATCTTTGCAACTCGATCATAACTAGTATGTTACTATGATTCATTTAGGCTCTTAAGTAAATCTCAAGGTTGAAACTATTGGTCAAAATTTATCATATAGAACTTAGTCAAAAACTTGTTAAGACTTTACATTAGTCATTTTTCTTCCAAAAGTTTCTTTTGGTCTCCTCGTGTAGTTATCATAAGAATATGTTCTTTCGATTACTTCACTTGGTCTCTTTTGTCATATAGAACTTACTTGAGACCATAGATCTCATCTATTTGGTATACTATGTAAATAGATATACCTTCATTCAAATCATTCTTTCTTGCGTAGATCTTCATTTACACAAGTACACAATTTTTATCTTGTCTCGTATGTTGTGTCCTCATTTTTCTCCCACTCTATCTTTAGAATAAATACACTATAGATTCAAAGATAGAATATGAGACACAAATAATGATGTTGAAGTTATAAGGAGAACTATCTCATAGATTGACTAATAGTTTTAGATTTCATATGTGTACTTGGTGATTGACATACCTTTAAGAGACTTCGTAGTCTCAAGGTTACTTTGTAAATGATCATACACAAGCCTTAAGCATGTGGACATATAATGAAACCCGTCATTATATTTGTCTATTAGATCACTTTAAGTTATATGTTTCTAAGAACAAGCATTTAAACATGAATTTTAGAACAAAAGGATAAAATGATAAAACGGGTGACTTGGGTTGCAAACCAAGTCACCATTATCCAAAATACAACCCATTATCCAAAATACCTTTCCATGTCGAACATGGAAACTTAAGGTTCTAAAATCCAAAACATAATTTAAAATAAGACAATGAAAAGCAAAGCTCCATGAAAGCTATCCCTAGCTTCTTGATGGTTTCTCATGCTTGCTTTTCCTTTCCCTTGTCTTTGCTTGGTGGAGGCCCTATTTTCAATAAAAAGGGAGATACATTATCACAACTTTGCATCATAATACCATAGTTGAATTAGAAACATAAAAGAAGGATAGTCATTTACCTACTGGAGTGATCTTTCCAGCCTTAATATCACCAAGGTATTTGGAGCAATTTCTTTTCCAATGTCCCATACCATTACAATAATGGCATTTATCAAGAGGACCCTTCTTGATTTTTGAAGTGCTAGCTTCACAAGTCTTAGCTTTGGTGAATGTGGGAGTTTGCTTCTTACCCTTCCTCTCATTCTTCTTGAACTTCCCCTTACTCTTAGTGCTTATGTTAAGCACATCTTTTGGTGGGTTCACATTGAACCCCATGTCCCTCTCGGCTTGCACAAGTAAATTGTGCAATTCTTCAAGAGACACATCCTTGTCTTGCATGTTAAAATTCACCCGGAATTGAACATATGCTTTGACTTTGGACAAGGAGTGTAGAATCCTATCTACAATGAGTTCTTTGGGGATTTCAACCTTTTAAATATTCAAGGTCTCGACAAGCTCCATGAGTTTGGGCACATGAGGGCTAACCTTTTGGCCCTCTTTGAAGTCGAGATCAAAGAATGCCGCGGCCGCCTCATATTGGACGATCCGCGGAGTTTGTGAAAACATTGTCACAAGCTTGGAGTAAATCTCATTAGCATTGCCCATTTTAAAGGCTCTCCTTTGGAGGTCCGCCTCCATCGCAAATATCAAGACATTTTTCATTGCGGCGGACTCCTTTTGGTAAGCCTTATATGCTTCCCTAGTGGCGGCGGTCGACCTAGTAGTAGGTTCGGGTGGAGAGGCCTCGGTAAGGTAACGAAGCTTGTCGTCACCTTGGGCGGCCAATTTGAGTTGGGCATCCCAATCGGAGAAATTTGACCCATTCTTTTCAAGTTTACATCGATCCATGAAGGATCGGAGCCAAGAAGTATTAGCGAGAGGCGTGGCGTTTAGTGTTGGTGTTGCCATTTGTTATGAGAAAAAGAAGTGGTCTACAAAACAAAATATAAGGAGTAAAACAAATGTCGTTTTAATAATAATACTCGTAAAATGTATGATTTAAACAAGTTTTATGCATTTTTCTAGTGACCTCTACTCAACTAGATAAATGATTCCAAGACCCAAATTCATATCAACTTAGGCACGGGGTAGCCGATGAAACCTTTATCAATATAACTCGGTGGATTAACCTTTTAATCGATTCTACTTTTAGAACTCTTGGTTGATAAAATTACTCTAATGTTTATCTATAGCCCAAAACACATCAACAAGGGCACGGGGTAGCCGATGAAACCCTTATCAATAACTTTTGTTGAGTTCAATCCAAATTTCGAATAAATGTGTCCATTATCCAAACCCACATTAACTTAGGCACGGGGTAGCCGATGAAACCCTTATCAACATGAATTCGGTGGATAGACATTTATCACCCACTTCCCCTACGTAACAAGGTTTGTACCGGCCGAGTGCACTCCCTCGCAAAATAGGTTTTCATGGTTTCTACTATTTGGTAAGGCTATGTCTCAATTGATTGTTTTAGCGAGAGGTCATGTCAATTCATTATCTATCACATTTTAAGTGAACTAAAGCGGTGAACTACGATAATTTTAATTGACACGGTCGATTAACTCGATGAAAGAAGATGCATGTTTTAGTTATGGCGATTTAGCGATGCATGCGACATAAAATAAAATGCAAGCATAAAAATAAATAAATCCTAGTATGGCCTTTCCTAAAATAGAAAAACTATTTAACTATTACATATTCGGAAACCAACTCCATTGGTCCCTTGAACTTCGGTTGTGACACGCATCTCGAGGTAACACCGTCTTTATGTATCGTCATTCTTGAAGAAATCCGTCTTTGGGAACTCCGGAATGAATAAAATTACATAATAAATTACATAATTTCTTATTATACATTTGTAACTAAAATAAAATAAATCTATTAAATTACAAAACGGTGATACAAGATCACAATAAAATTACAACCGAATCGATATTCCCATACATTTCGGGAAATACCAATTAAAAACTAAGGCCATACTAAGTAAAATTACATAATTCAAAAATTACATAAATTAAAATTATGACAATCATAAAGAAAAATGCAGCATTATAATATGTATGAACATGCCCAATTTTATGCTAAATCGCCTTTAATTAGCCAATATCGTATATTACTCGGTTTTTACGGATTTGCGTGATTTCAACATTTTACAATCACAAAAAAATACATAAATTCATATTTATGCATAAGTTAATTACCCTAACCTCTTAGGACTCAAAATTTAGTCTTCACTAATTATTTGACCATAATTAACTTATATTTATAAAATTGTTCATTAATAGACTAAAAATTACAAAAATAAGCTATAAACTTCAAATAAATCACAAAATTTCAAATAAATTCAAAATTTGAAATTTAAACTCATGAACATTCTGGAAAAATACCATGACACTCATAATGTTCAAACTTTAGGTTAAAAATTTCGAAATTTTTCCGGAAAAACAATGTTGCGGTTTATCGGTTTTTAATAAAATAATCATAAAAACATGGGAAAAATTATATTCATTAACTTTTCAATTTTAGATCTGAAAAAGATAATAAAATGCAACATATAACGTTTTTCCTTAGTCATAGATTATGTTTTATTAATTTTTCACTAATAATGTCACTATTTATGCTATTTTTCTTCAAAAATCCATAAATCATGCAAAAAGACTTCATTATAGCCCATTATTTTATACACATCTTGTAAAATTGCATGTGACAACATACTAAATTTCTATGACCAGATTCGAAATTTATCTCATATTAACCTATTTTTCACCTAAATCCGAATTTAATAATGAAAAATCCATTTTTCGAGCATAACAAGTCCAAAAATTATGAAAATTTAAAGGTTATCTCAAAATAATTTATGTGACAACATATCCAAAAATCACTGGAAAATTCGAAGTATAGCTAATTTTAGACTGAAAATGACATTTTTTACTCATAAAATCACATTTAAATGCCATTATTGTATAATATGAACAATAAAAATCCGTAAATTTAACCAAAATATCCTAAAACATTTTAGGACCAGAAATTTTAACATGCATGAATTAATTTCGTGATATATCATAATAACACAAATTTTACAAGTTTTATATGTTAATCTTTATAACTCGGAAAAACTTTTAACCGATTTGCATGCAAACAACCACTGTCCCTTTGCCGCCACTGACCACAGATCAGATGGCTTCTTTGTTTCAACTTTTCTCAAACTTTAATATGAATAAATCAGGTTCTGCTTACTCTTTGTGTTATCTTGAGTGCAGTGCATTTACGATGATACCGAGGATGACCAAGACCCAGACTCAATTGAAATACCTCCCTACGTAGCCAAAGAAATACTACAGGAAAGGGAAGGGGGACCAGTAATAGAGGACACCGAACCCATCAATGTAGGAACCGAACTAGAACCCCAAGAACTTAGGATAGGGACTACCTTGAGCTCTACCGAAAGGGCCGATTTCATAGACCTCCTAAACGAGTTCAAAGACGTCTTCGCTTGGTCCTACAAAGACATGCCAGGAATCGACAGGGATATCGCCGAACATAGAATTCCGATTAAGCCAGGTTTCAAGCCTGTAAAGCAGAAGCTTCGTCGAATGAGAACGGAATGGGCTTTCAAGATTAAGGAAGAAGTCGATAAGCAATTCAAAGCCGAGTTCATCAAAGTTTCCGAGTATTCTGACTGGGTAGCCAACATAGTACCTGTACCCAAAAGGGATGGGAGAATCTGTGTTTGTGTTGATTTTAGGGACTTAAACAAAGCAAGTCCTAAAGATGACTTCCCTCTACCACATATCGACATATTGGTGAACAATACTGCAGACCATGCATTACTATCCTTCATGGATGGGTATGCGGATTATAACCAAATCAAAATGGCCATAGAAGACATGCATAAGACCGCCTTTGTCACTCAATGGGGAACCTATTGCTATACGGTCATGCCGTTAGGATTGATCAACGCCGGAGCTACATATCAACGCACCGCAACTGAAGGAAAAGTAGATCTATATACTTACATATTCATATATGTTATAATTTAATTTATCATAAAATTAATGATTGATCTTATGCATGCAAACATTAAAACAAAATAAGGAAGAAACATTGTTCTTACATTGTGATTTTCGGTTTAATGGGCACAAGAGAGATCACCTTTCTCTCTTGTTCTTGAGCTTTCCCTTTTGGATGAACTAAGACCCAAGTGTAGGATCTCTCCCAAGGATTTATACCCAAGGCTTTCTCTTAATTAAAATTAATATTATAGTTACTAGTACAATATTAATCTTGTAGAAAAATGACCCAAAAATATTATAAAACACTTAATATTTTCGGTTTTGAGAGAGAAGAAGAAGAGAGCTTTTTGTCTCTCTAGAATTCTTATTTTTGGATGAGTAAAAGAATGAATAATGATACACTTTCATGCATGTAGTGTATATCAAAAATTAAGACAAAAACCCTTTGCCTTTTCTTTTGTAAAACCGGGTAGGAGGGAAGATGAGGGAAGAAAGGAGACCCAATGCATGCTCTTGTTTGCCTTCACAATGTAAACTAGGTGCATGGCTAGTCTTATTAGGGAAATGATTGTGTTTTCCATTAACTTAATCAAACACAATATTTAGCCTAATCCTCCTCCTAATTTCGGCACTTTCATAAAATGGAGTCCATTTTATTTTTGTCAATTTGTCTTATGTCACATGTCATATGTTACATAAATTTGTTATGTATTTTTAACATATTAAAAATCAACGTATTAATAAAAATACGTCATATACAAAAATCGACTTAGTAATTCATAATCACTTGTACCAAAATATTTTACCAATTTCAAATCACAATAAATTGTATTTATAATAATTCATTCAATTTAATTGTTTCCTTAAACAATAATTTCATCTGAGTAATGATACAATTCAATTACTCAGACCGTATCTCATTTAATCAAATTTCAATGTGATACGTAAATTTTACTTCCAAAATCGTCCGTCAATTTTCAAGTAATTTAATTAACTCGTAACGTTATACGATTAATTAAATGATCAATTAAGAGTGTTGCCCTATAGGTATGACCTAGGGGGTCAACTGATCACCACCGTCGCACGACAGTAATGTCAAACTCTAGTCAGCCAATCATTACCGATATATGTTGACCAGTTGACAGTAAAAATTACTTCCCAATTGTATTCTGTATAATGAGATTTAAACATGTGATCATGATGATCAACAGTCGTGATCGCATTATTGTCGGAGGACACATATTCCAACAACAACTACACTCTTACATGACATGATGCATAAAGAAGTTGAGGTATACGTAGACGACATGATTGTCAAATCCAAGGATAGAGAGGGGCATATTGCGAACCTTCGCAAATTTTTCGCAAGGCTACGAAAGTACAACATGAGGCTCAATCCTCAGAAGTGCGCATTCGGAGTAACGTTTGGCAAACTCCTGGGATACGTCGTTAGCCAACGAGGTATATAAATAGACCCTTCCAAGATCAAGGCTCTGATCGAAATGCCACAACCTCAAACAGAAAAAGAAGTCAGAGGATTCCTGGGAAAAGTACAATATATAAGTCGATTCATATCGAAACTCACCATGATTTGTGAGCCTATCTTCAAGAAGCTCAAGAAAACGGATCACACCATGTGGGATGATGATTGTCAAAAGGCATTTGACCGAATCAAAGAGATATTGGCTAAACCACCAGTGCTCATGCCACCCCAACGAGATCAACCTCTTGGTTTATATCTCACAAGAATCAAAAAGCTTGACCATGGGTGCCATGCTAGCTCAAACTGTAGGAAGTGAAGAAAGGGCTATCTACTACCTTAGTAAGAAGTTCCTGGAGTACGAGTGTAAATACTCACAACTCGAAAAGACATGCCTCGCTCTTGTGTGGGCAACGAAGAAGCTACGCCATTACATGCTTAGCTACTCCGTCAAAATATACTCCAAAATGGATCCAGTCAAATACCTCTTCGAGAAACCCGTCCTCAACGGACGCCTAGCAAGATGGACTTTGATGCTCTCAGAATTCGATCTCAAATACGTGCCTCTGAAAGTAATAAAAGGTCGCGCCGTTGCCGAATTCTTCGCAGAAAATCCCATCAATGATGCACAAACAATAGATACTTGGTCATTTCCGGACGAGGATATACTCCAAACTGATGTAGACTCCTGGGACCTTTACTTTGATGGAGCATCAAACTTAAGAGGATTTGGAATAGGAGTGTTGCTCATTTATCCTGAAGGCGAGCATACACCAATCTCTGTCAAACTCGACTTCGAGGTGACAAATAATGCTGCAGAATACGAAGCTTGTCTCATTGGACTACAGGCGGCAGTGAGCTTAGGCATTAAGAGCCTCCGAGTACATGGGGATTCATCCCTGATCATCAATCAAGTTACGGGATCTTGGAAAATTCGAAGCGAAAGCCTAGCACCTTATCAAGCCAGAATAGACCAAGTTGCCCAATTCTTTGATCATGTGACCTATCTACACCTACCTCGGGAAGAAAATCAATTTGCAGATGCTCTTGCAAAACTTGCATCTTTGATCAATATGCCAGATGACATGGTGGAAATGTCTTTATGCATCGAACGACGGTCAGAGCCAGCTTATGTCCACCAAATCACCGACGAAGAGGAAATCGCACAGGAACCCTGGCTCCAAGCAATCCTAAATTTCAAGCTCAACGGCACCTATCCACCGGATATGGACAAGAGGGGACAACGTGCTATATGCCTACTAGCTTCCCAATACGTTCTCATGCAAGGAGAGTTATACAAAAGAACACCTCTTGGTGTAATCCTACGTTGCCTTGATCATTCACAGGCGCGGAAAGTGATGGAAGAAGTCCACGATGGAGAATGCGGTCCTCACATGAGTGGGCCCATGATGGAAAAGAAAATCACACGTTTGGGGTATTATTGGACCACAATGGAATCCGATTGCATCAAATACGTAAGACATTGCCACAATTGCCAAATCTTCGGGAATGTACAACACGTCCCTCCTTCATTGCTCTATACGATGACATCTCCTTGGCCATTTTCTGCCTGGGGAATTGATATAATCGGGAAGATAACCCCAGCCGGAACAGGAGGTCACTGTTTCATCCTAGTGGCAATCGACTATTTCACCAAATGGGTGGAAGCGGCTTCCTACACTAGTCTTACGGCTAAAAATGTGGCGAAGTTCATACAAAACAACATCATCTGTCGATACGGTTGCCCACATGAGATCATTAGTGATAATAGATCACATTTTCAAGCTGAGATTGAGCAATTGCTAGCCAAGTACAAAATTAGGCATCACCACTCTTCGCCCTATAGACCACAGACTAACGGCGCGGTAGAGGCAACAAACAAGAACGTTGTCACAATTCTCAAGAAAATGATTGACAACTATCGAGTTTCGCCAAGCAAGATACCCTTTGATTTGTGGGGATATCGTACATCTGTTAGGACGCCCACTGGGGCTACCCCTTTCTATTTGACCTACGGCATGGAAGCTGTACAGCCAGTCGAGCTAGAGATACCATCCTTGCGTATTTTACTCGAAAGTCAAATCCCAGAAGCCGATTGGAAGAGGGATAGATATGAAGAACTCATCCTCCTGGATGAACGTAGGCTACGCGCTGATACCCGTCGTGAGGTGTCAAAAATAAATTTATAATCTCCAACTACAACTATAGCTAGTGGCAGTCGGGTCGAACCACAGAGAGGCAGACGTAATTTCTAGTTGTTTAAATTCGGTCTAAGGTAACAATAAGGTGGGGGTTTGATTGGGTTTGGTCTATAGCTAATAACAATAAAAGAAATGTAAACTAATGAAATATATAAAAACAAGTATAAAAAGAGGTACTAGGATGGTCGGTTCGTTATAGTTTCGGCGGCAGCATACTAAACAGGTCTAAATCAAACACATGAGGCAGGAAATAAAGAGGTCCTCTCGGTCCACTCTTAGCAAATAGCATCTTTCGATCTCGCTATAGGTCCCTAATATCACTAATACTAACTTTCGTCCTGAAAAGTGACTAACGGTCTAAACTTTACCTATCTTTCGATCTCAGCATAGTTTAGTCATTTTAATTGGTGATCTAACAATTGCCCCTATCTCTCGATCTAATGGGTCAGTCATATCCTAAGCATTCAACTAGTCGTGTGCACTCGATTCGTCGAATAAAGAATTAAAACAATTAAAACGAAAATAAAACCTCACGTGGTCAGTCGATCGACCAGGTATGTCGGTCGATCGACTAACACGCGAAACAGGTCGTGTTCATTATATTGTCGCCTTTACTATAATTCCCCTACATCCTAGCACAAACTATTTAGCTACTCATACTAAGGACGATAACAATAATAAAACTAATAAAATAGACAGAAGAAT
Source organism: Silene latifolia (assembly GCF_048544455.1). Lineage (NCBI taxonomy): Eukaryota > Viridiplantae > Streptophyta > Magnoliopsida > Caryophyllales > Caryophyllaceae > Silene > Silene latifolia. The sequence continues at coordinate 21,444,578 of NC_133530.1, read as the reverse complement.
TCATGCTTGAAATAATAAAGCAAACAATTAACATAAACGATGATTCGGTTTTGGGAAACTAACTTAGCAATTCTATCCTACAAGACAATAATAAAGCAAACTGAATTATTAGCAGAAGAATACCGATTGGAATTGCAGCAAGAGATCCAGAAACCGAATGCGAGAGTAATTGTACGAAATAGTATTAAAACCCTAATTATTGAATGTTGGAAAATTGGCTAAAGAATTAGTGAAAACTCCATCCATAATCTGATGTTCTAGGTTACGTTATATAGGAAATATACGTAACACTTATTATCAAAACCTAAACATAATGGGCTTCAAGTTCCTCGATCTTTTAATTCTCGTCTGGGATAGCGGTTTGGTCGATCGACTGAGCATGGTGGTCGATCGACTGCCTAGCAGTGTACAGTAGCTTCTGGAGCCCGATGGTTGGTCGATCGACTGAAGGTACAGGTCGATCGACTGCTTTAGCTGCTACTTGACTTCTATAATCTCGTGGATTTGCCTTTTGGGCCTTGAAATGCGCACCAAGCTCGTTCCTTAAGCGAATACTTCACGTCAAATGAAATGCAGGATACTCGGGGACGGATTTAGCTCAATTTCCGCTGGATTCTTCACATTTCTGGAATAATGTACAAAAATACGAAAGTAGACGGAAATAGGAGAAATGGTAGCTTAAACTACACAAATGAGCTCTGAAATGCGTGTAAAATGGGATGTAAAACATCATATAATAGACACGCATCAAACTTCCCCAAACCAAACCCTTGCTTGTCCCCAAGCAAGAACTAGACTCGATCTAATGACCTAATGGAACGAGTTCAATCTCAGAGCGAAATGCAATATGTAAAGCCTAAACCATTTTAATGCAACAACCAACAATCAATTAGTAATGCGAATCATGCAAACGAGTTATGAGGTCGTTAAAAACTGCTGAACCGTCAACCATAGAGACTTATCAAATTGGACTCTCTCGGGTCGCTCATATCACACATAAGCACAGGTGAATATATAAGAGGATAGAAAGAATTCATTTTGTAAAGACTCTCACCTAACTATGACCTATAAGAACATGCTTGCAGTCTAATATGAAAATAATCTCTACAACCGTACATATGCATTCCAACCAATCAGATGACCATGACACATACCGAGGTATATATGTGGAAATGTGAGGTATGGGGAAGAAGAGGCAAAACATTTATGGGAATGAAGGGGTACAGGTGATCAAGCTAGTACCGTAACAGAACCATGCGACAATATCCAACTTCTTGCTCATAATCAGTCGAAATGGTGCTATAGCAAGCACAAAACTCACAATCTCCAGTATAATAGTAATAAACTAACTCCCCGTAAGATATGAATAATACATGGGAGCAAAAATCGCCATAAGATAAAGCTTGAATTATGAGAAATTGATTTCTTTTCCTTCTCTCGAACCTCAGTCGATCGACCTATGATGCCAGTCGATCGACTGCTTCAACAGTACAGAACCTCTTTTTTCTCTTTTTTCGAATTATTTTTTCTTTTTGTTTCTTTTTTCTTTCCTTTCAACTTCTTTTCTCCTTCGTTTCATTTTCCCAACTAAATCTCAATAAGAGCGTTTGCCGCCAAAAACGAAGTAACAATCCCAACAACTAAGACTACTAGCTTGACAAAGGACAGGCTAAATGTAGGATGTAGTAAATGGGACAAAAAGGATATTTTTGGCAGTGTGGAGTTCATGGGTAAAATGAATAAAGGGAAACCTCTACCACATGTGTCAACAAACCACAAACCGAATTCATACAGGTATTAAGCAGATTAAGTTCATATTTATGCACATTAATGTAACATGTCTCATAAGGAGTACTACTCACATTCCTAAATAAACCGGTCATAAATGTCACCAGTTATGGGCTCTAATTCTCAGAAATATGATGTAGTTTGCCAATTTTCTAAGTCAAGTCTCAAGTTCAGCAAATAATTAACGAAAACTCGTGGACTATGCAAATATGATTCTACTAATAACATGTTAATCAAGCAAGGCTTAGGCAAAAACAGGTGCAAATGCAATATCATCCTTGAAATACTACCGTTCCGATTCGACCTATATGCTAAAATAAACATGCATTTTTTGAAATTTTTTCAATTTTTTTTTTAAATTTTGTATATATGAGAAGTGAAATAAACAATGCAAAACAAAATGTAGACGTGAATGCAAGCAAATGATATGCGACGCAAAACCCTTCCCCAAACCAAATCGCACAATGTCCCCATTGTGCAAAATCATGTAATGAAGAAAAGAGAAACGGGAATTTGCGAGAAATTTAAACAAATAAAACATGAAGTAAAGACTTAGAAACTCACAAGACTTTTAAGCGCAGCAAAAGAAACCTCCCCAAACCAGCGTAAGCTAGGAGGTTTCGGTAGCCAGCAGTGCTACTAGTAAGTACCTGAAAAGACGAACAAAGTACCACGCATAAAATCGAGAAAGCAATGATGAAGCGGTATTATGTGCAAAATTGAGAAAAATAGAAGAAATAAATAAATGACGGAAGATAAAGTGGAGTAGAAAACTCCCTCAATTCCGCAAATCGACCAAACATAGCAGGAGAGAGGTCGTAAACAGGTACAGCAGTGCAAGTCGGTCGATCGACCACATCACTCAGTCGATCGATCGAGGTGAAAGGAACAGTAGCTCCTGGAAACTGCAGACCAGTCGATCGACTATATAGCCCAGTCGATCGACTGAATATACTGCTGTAACTTCTTACTTCTTCGTATTTGCTCAATTACTTGAGCTAAAGAGGTCTAAAAACCTGCAAATGCACAATAATACGCGCCCAAAATTGCGCAAAACCCAAAATAAAGTCTAAAGCGTATAAAATCTTAAGCAAGCAAAATAAAATGCGAAGTTTCGCGCACACTAAAGCGATAAAAAGTGTCTAGCAAAAGCAAATAAAATGTTTGGAAAACATGTGATCAACTAGTAGTTGATCAAGAACGGCCACGGAATGGCCCACTTCGTCGGCTTCTGGCTACTAGAGGTAGCCTCAACGGTGCTTATCTCATCAGCTGCACCTTTCTTAGCTTCCACGTCCGTATGGCTCAACGGATCAACACTTTCATCATCTCCCCAGTCAATGACCTCTTCTTGCTCATCAAAGTCCAAGTCGGACTCCGTTACTTTGACTGGCTCGTCATCAACTTCCTCATCGGTGACATAGCTAAGGCAACCAAGACCTCCTCGTGAAATGATTGGCTTCTTCGCAGCTAGAGTGACTTGCGGCTCTTCCTTCCCCAAACCGGCTCTGCAATATCGAAATAGACAAATCTTCCACCAATTTGCTCCCAATGCGGGGCGGAGGGGTTACAACAGGGAATAGAGATAGGCATGTCGGGAAGAACAAAGTACGATTTCTTGTCGAAACCGTATTACAAGTCACAGCCACATGGGGTCCTTTTTCTTAGCCTACTGGGCAAAGACAATAGAATGCTTTCCCACCTTGAAGGTCAAGGTTCCTAGACCGACATCTATGACGCACCGAAGCGGTGTGCGAGAAATGGCCTACCCAAAATAATGGGAATATGGGCATCCTCAGGCATGTCAAGTACAACGAAGTCGACGGGGAAGAAAAACTTCCCTATTTGGACAGGAATGTCCTCTAAGACTCCTATTGGCTGGACCGCAGATCGGTCAGCCATCTGTACTGTCATGTCTGTCACTGCGAACCTAGTCAATTTGAGCTTCCTAACAAGACTCAGGGGCATAACGCTTATACTAGCTCCTAAGTCACATAATGCCTTCTCAATAGAGAAGGTACCTATATTGCAAGGAACAGAAAAGCTACTCGGGTCCTCTAGCTTATGGGGTGCAGTGTGAGACAAATAAGAGCATGACTCTTTGGTTAATGCGACAGTATGCACATTTTCAAGTGACTTTTTCTTAGACAAGAGTTGTTTCATGAATTTAGTATAGGCAGGCACTTGATTAACTAACTCAAGGAAAGGCACTTGTACATTCAAGCTACGAATAACTTTTTCAAATTTATTGAAAGATACTTGTTCCTTCGTCGGCACTAGTCTTTCCGGATATGGGGCTGTAAGAAGTAGCTTAGCCCTCTCCTCTAAATCGCGCATGCCGGTATCCGTGGACTTAGGCTGGAAGTCCACTACTTTCTCCTTGTTGAAGCTTGAACCCTCTTCAGACCGTCTTAAATGTGAGCCATTAACCGTCATTGGGTCGAACTTCGGAACCGGGACTGACCCATCAGCACTCGGGTCTTGCCCTAATATTTTCGGGGCGGTCGTACCTCGAAACAAATGATCCCTCAAGTTGTCGGGCATTGGAGGACGAAATTTCTCAATATCAGCAGCGATCTCAGTCAATCGACCAGTGATGTCAGTCGATCGACTGAGATGAACAGGACCAGAAGCTTCTGTAACCCGCACTTCAGTCGATCGACCGGGTATGTCAGACGATCGACTGATATACCTGGTAGACGCCTTTTTCTTTCCTTTGCTCGTTCCAGCTTTGTTTTGACTTGGTTTTGCCTCATCTTTCGCAGTGGCATCCTCGACCATAGCAGGCCCCTCCAGGGTAGACCCACTCCTCAAAGTTATGGCATTTAGGGTCTCTTTCTGGTCAGTTTGAGTCGGTAAGTGTCCCGGAGCTCGAGTGGTACTCTTGCTAGCCAATTGAGCAATCTGGCTCTCTAGAATCTTCATCCCGACCTCTCTAGCTTGGGACTCCTTCAGCAATAAGTTCTTCAACTCGGTGAACTCGGAATTTTGGGATTGTTGCTGCTGCGGCACATAGGGAGGTTTTTGATATGGTTGTTTGTGAGGGGGCACATAAGCTTGCTGCTTCACGCTTTGTTGTGGAGGTTGAGTCGGATTCAGGACATTCTGGCTACTCCACCTCAAGTTGGGGTGGACATTCGGCTCATAGTACGTGTTTGTCTGCCTATAGTGTTGAAAGGCAGCACAAGACTCAAAGGGGACAGAACAATTCTCTGAGACATGCCCCTCAGCTCCACATCTTCTACAGACGAAAGGATCGTCTGAAACAGCGTTAACATGGTACATTCCTCCTTTAGAAGCTCCTCCCAACTCATATTTGTCAAACCTTGCAGTGAGAGCTTCTAGTGCAGCAACAGAGGAAGATTCAGCAGCTCTCCTCTAGTTTCCTCTCGAATTCCCATATTCAGCCTTATGAGTGGCCAAATCATCGATGATTTTCCACCCCTTAGTCTCTCCCATGTTCTCAGCAAATCGGCCATTGGCTGCAGCATCCAAAATAGCCCTCTGGTCATCATACAGCCCGTTATAGAACTGATTGCAAAAACTCCATTTTTCGAACCCATGGTGCGGTATAGTTCACACCAGTTTCTTGAAACAGACCCATGCTTCATGGAAATTCTCATCCGGCCCTTGTTTAAAGCTCGTGATCTAAGCTCTAATGGCATTCGTCTTCGAGGCAGAGAAGTAATTTTTGTAAAATGCCAGGGCTAAGGAATTCCAGTCGGTGATCCCATGAGCGGCTCGGTCCAGATCTCTATACCACTCCCTTGCAGCATCACGAAGGGAGAAAATGAACATGGTCTCCTTGATCTGGTCTTGGGTCACACCGGCCGGCGGGGTATAGAAAGCAATAATCAATAAAAATCTCCATGTGCTTGGCTGCATCTTCATTTTTAGCTCCCCGAATCGGTTTCTCTCAACCAGGTTAATATAGGAAGGCTTTGGCTCGAATTTTTCGCCTCCCGGGTAGTTCGAATCCTTTGTAGAGATTCGCGGTGTCGGCTCTGAGTGACTAGCAATGGTTGCTTCTTCAGCCATGACTGGAATCTCTGGAGAAGTGATTGTCTCGGCTGAAGAAATTGAAGCAGGAGATGTAGGTGGATCTTCCTCGAATAGAATGTTCTCGTAGTAGCTTGACAGAGTACTCAGCTCTTCCTCTGTCGGTAATACCCTTTGTGATCGTCTCAACTCGCGCAAGGATTTCTCGATCTCAGGATTGAATGGTACTAGCTCACCACCCTGTGACCTGCGCATAAGAAGAAACTACAAAAAGAATATAAGAAAATTTTAAGGAACGGAAGTCCCTTAAACTAAAGAAAGACTAAATAAAAACAACTAAAAATTAGAACAATTGCCTCCAAGAACAACGGCGCCAAAATTTGATACCCGTCGTGAGGTGTCAAAAATAAATTTATAATCTCCAACTACAACTATAGCTAGTGGCTGTCGGGTCGAACCACGAGAGGGACGTAATTTCTAGTTGTTTAAATTCGGTCTAAGGTAACAATAAGGTGGGGGTTTGATTGGGTTTGGTCTATAGCTAATAACAATAAAAGAAATGTAAACTAATGAAATATATAAAAACAAGTATAAAAAGAGGTACTAGGATGGTCGGTTCGTTATAGTTTCGGCGGCAGCATACTAAACAGGTCTAAATCAAACACATGAGGCAGGAAATAAAGAGGTCCTCTCGGTCCACTCTTAGCAAATAGCATCTTTCGATCTCGCTATAGGTCCCTAATATCACTAATACTAACTTTCGTCCTGAAAAGTGACTAACGGTCTAAACTTTACCTATCTTTCGATCTCAGCATAGTTTAGTCATTTTAATTGGTGATCTAACAATTGCCCCTATCTCTCGATCTAATGGGTCAGTCATATCCTAAGCATTCAACTAGTCGTGTGCACTCGATTCGTCGAATAAAGAATTAAAATAATTAAAACGAAAATAAAACCTCACGTGGTCAGTCGATCGACCAGGTATGTCGGTCGATCGACCAACACGCGAAACAGGTCGTGTTCATTATATTGCCGCCTACACTATAATTCCCCTACATCCTAGCACAAACTATTTAGCTACTCATACTAAGGACGATAACAATAATAAAACTAATAAAATAGACAGAAGAATTCATGCTTGAAATAATAAAGCAAACAATTAACATAAACGATGATTCGGTTTTGGGAAACTAACTTAGCAATTCTATCCTACAAGACAATAATAAAGCAAACTGAATTATTAGCAGAAGAATACCGATTGGAATTGCAGCAAGAGATCCAGAAACCGAATGCGAGAGTAATTGTACGAAATAGTATTAAAACCCTAATTATTGAATGTTGGAAAATTGGCTAAAGAACTAGTGAAAACTCCATCCATAATCTGATGTTCTAGGTTACGTTATATAGGAAATATACGTAACACTTATTATCAAAACCTAAACATAATGGGCTTCAAGTTCCTCGATCTTTTAATTCTCGTCTGGGATAGCGGTTTGGTCGATCGACTGAGCATGGTGGTCGATCGACTGCCTAGCAGTGTACAGTAGCTTCTGGAGCCCGATGGTTGGTCGATCGACTGAAGGTACAGGTCGATCGACTGCTTTAGCTGCTACTTGACTTCTATAATCTCGTGGATTTGCCTTTTGGGCCTTGAAATACGCACCAAGCTCGTTCCTTAAGCGAATACTTCACGTCAAATGAAATGCAGGATACTCGGGGATGGATTTAGCTCAATTTCCGCTGGATTCTTCACATTTCTGCAATAATGTACAAAAATACGAAAGTAGACGGAAATAGGAGAAATGGTAGCTTAAACTACACAAATGAGCTCTGAAATGCGTGTAAAATGGGATGTAAAACATCGTATAAAAGACACGCATCACGCGCCTTGTATAATGTCCAAACATATCAAGCACGTATCAAACGCGCTTTCAACAAAAGGGTTAAGCCAAGAAACATCAAGGAAGGAGACTTAGTACTCAAATCGGTTAGAGCTCTTTTACCTGTTGACCCACGGAGAAAATTCAAACCCAATTGGGCCGGACCATTTCTAGTCAAGTCCATACTTCCAGGGGGTGCGGTTAGAATCACAGACCTAGACGGGAATGAGTTTTCCAACCCAACAAACCTTGACCAACTCAAACGGTACTATGCCTAGAATAGGAACAAAAACGCGCCTCGCGTAACCTCACGTGTCGCTCTTGTGGCACTAAATAAACGGCCCCTGGCCAACTTAAAATAAGCTAATGTCACTTTGCTCTTGCATTTTGACAAATTTGTCATCCTCATATCATCGAATAAACTAAACTGCACCTTCAGAGTAAGTAAAAAACTCATGCTTATTTTCTAAGTTAATTACAAGCTCTTGCTTAGAACAATTATTCTTTTACATTTACTCGAACTACGCACAAGGGTTTGATTTCATTTTCTAAATGAATACGTAGGCAATCCTTCACAGAATACAACCCATTTTAAAATGTAAATAGAAGGACATTTGCATTGCATTTGGAATTTGACAAGAATAATAAATAGAAAATCACAACGGTTTCATAACCATTTAACCTTTTTTTGTTTCATTCTTTTTTCTAATAATAATACGCTACATAATAAAAATAAAAATAGGCTAGGATTCTAAAAACTCCACCTTTTTTATTACAACAATAATAATAATAATAAATAATAATAAAGACTAGGGCTGTTCTTCCATCTTCCCTTTGCCCCTGTCATTCTTGTCATATTTCTTGTCACGACCTCGAGCCGGACGCTCTTGCGCCACTTCGGACCTAATCACCAACGGTCTTTCTCGAGGACTAGACTTCCCATTCTTGCCAATCACCATCTCCACGACAGGAGAGGTCTTCGGTTTCTTCGAAGGATGAACGACTCGAAACCCGGCTTCCTCCTCTCCCTCGGTCAGATGCTTCTCCTTCTCTTTTTCCACCTCGCGCACCTTGTAGTCGACGGGCTCACGCTTCCTCAATCTCTCGCACTCTTCCGGAGTAGTAGCTTTCCTCCATCGCAGATAAGAATCCGACACCCATAAGGCATTAGCAGAAGAGTTCAAGAACCACATGTTTCTTTGGGCCCATTTAATGGCCCATTCCTTTCGGCTCTCTGTAGTAAGAGCCACGGCAATCTGTGGGACGGTGTCAAGCTTCGGGATCGTCTGCTTTAGTCCAACCTGTCTCATCAGCCTTTCCGGGAAGATGCACACCATAAACTCCAAGCCAGGAATGCGCACAGATCGAGTAGGATCCAAAGAAGACGCTCCGGTGACAGATTTGAGGTGCCACCACGGTACAATCCACCTAATCAAAGGGCCATCATCACTCTTCAGTTTGTTCTCCCAATAATTGCAGACTCGGGTGAAGTCCACCATGTACAACCTGGTCCTCTTCGCAATTGAACGAGCATGATAAGAAGGAACGTGAACTGGGGGCTCGATCAATCAAAGTCGTTCCATAAGCCACACCTACCAAAAGCGGGTATTAGACATCAAAAAAAAAAAAAAAACGAAAAAAAAAGAAAAAAAGCGAAAAAAAGAAAAAGAAAGAAAAAAGAAGAAAAAAAGAAAATGCTCTTTTACCTGCAGAATGACGGGACTTCCTAAATACGGTAGGTCGCGGTTGGCTTTCCTATTATCCAAGCCCAACAGGATCTCTTCTAGACATAAACAAGCTGGGCTCCTGCGCAGCTCCATTTGCTCAACTAGGCCCAGAAGACGGGGATCACCTCTCAAGTCTTCATCAACATGCCCTTGGAAGACATACACATGCAACAAGCAAAACCCAAATGCCCTTCGCCTAGCAACATAAGAAACGGTGGGGTCGGCCCTGTTAATAAATCGGTCAATAAAGTCCAACATTCGCACTCCCTTCGAGGTCACTAGACGGTCCACCTCGAGTCTAGTCAACCCAAGCAAGTCTCTAAATTTGCTCTTGTACCCTTGCGAAGTAGAAGGAATGGCAGGCAAGTGTTCAAGGTCCCATCCGCCGATCGCAGCAATTTCTTCAGGAAATGGGCAAATATCGCCTCCAGGGAACGCAAAAACATGGTAATTCGGGTCCCAATAATCAAGACAAGCATCCAAGAATGGTTTCACAACCTTGATAAGCTTCAAACTCAACAATGATCCAAGATTATAGGCGCCCATATCATATTTCTCCATGTTTGAAAATTCGTTGGTCCATTGTTTTAAGCGAATCTCCAAAGTATTCATGATGAAGAGATTATTTTAAGAATTTTATGTAATAAGACGAAGAAGAAACGGAAGAATTGTGTGAATAAAAGCTCTATCGACGACTCTATTTATACTATTTTCTATTTCCAAAAATCTGTTAGAACAGAACCACCTGGGAACAAAGAGCAGACGGCCTTGCGCCTCTTTCAAAGGGACGCGACTCATCCGCGCCTCTTCCTCAGTTAAGCTTCTGTGATTTTCCGCGTTGGATCTTTCCTAATTCCGTGACGAATAATTTCCTATTCCTACGGGTTATTATTATGGCAAATACGTGGAAATTACCATATTTCGTGTTTCCTAATTCCGCGGGCACGCATTTCGAGACGACATCGACATTTTCGCCATTTTGCCACACTTGTACATATTCATTTTAAGAAATAACTTTAATTTTAAATTTATATATTTATTCCATTTATATTTCTTTTATTCCTTTTTTCATTTCATTTTTAACTTATAGGTTTCTATTTTTTTTCTTTTTTAGGGGGTAACCCTCCCTACCGTCCGGTCATTTCCGGCAAATTTTTGCATTTTTGCGTGCTTTTGAGTCATTAGTTTTGCGCTAATTCAGGCCATGTGTATATACAAATGTATGTTTTGCATGATTTCTATGTAAATTTCGGCAGCATGACGGCGTAAACCGTCATCTACCAAACCTGTTCAAAGCTAACCTGCAGGTACAAGCAACACAACCCAGCAGCAAAGGCACTCATGCCATCTTATATACAACCAAAAAGGGAAATGTACAACAAACTGGGGGCTCGAGCCCCAAACAAAGTCCAAAATGTTCAAAATCAAGGTCCAAAATGTACAGATGTGCAAAATACAGCCAACAAACAAACAAAAACTAAACAAGACTACTGTCGGTCGCCCTCCAGCTCCGCAACTCTTCCCACGAGAGCAGCAATCTCGGCGTCTCGAACCTCGAGCTCCCTCAACAAGCGAGCTGTCTCCTCCCGAGACTGAGCCAACTCTCGCTCCAGCTCACGGTCCCCCTGTAAACAACAAAATTGGCTCATGTCAATCATTTCAAGCAATTACAAGAAAAATTGAAAATCAAAAATTCAAAAATAGGTGCAAGGTTCATACCTGACGACCTCGACCGCCGATAAGTGCCTCGACGGCAGTAGCTCGCAGCCGGTTGGCCACCCTCCACAACGCCACGAACCGAGACGGCGCAACCTGCATTTTCAAAAAAAGAAGTTCTCAATAGTTGAATAAGTACAAACTCAATCAAATGTGTTCCTACACAAAAATTATGCAAAATTAGAGGCTCACCCTCCGAATCGATCTTGCCCGATCGTCCGGCCGGCCAAGATCCGTCACGGCCCACGTCAAAGTCACGCAGCTCGGAGATCATCGTCCTCTCAGTCGTGTCAGTTTACTCGAGGGTCTCGGGGTACTCTGGGGGCTCGATGCCCGCCGCCTCAACCTCCTGCGAAGTCAAATGGTTCTCATTAATCGATGATCTTTCATCATAGTTCTCAAAAATCAAGTAAAGAAGAAGAGTAAAGATACTCACCACTACCGGCCAGCACGCCAACCTCCCGTAGAGGAACGCCGAGTAGTCCTCGCCCGGAAGAAGGAGAGTGTCACCACCAACGCCAGCCAAGTCAGCCTCCCTCTCTGCCTCAGAAGGCTCCCGGAACATCGTCCTAGGAGGATCGATGGGAACCGTCAACACGTCCCGAGAGCACTAACGAGCCAAGCGCTCGCCCAAGTACCACACAGGACCCATCGACGTCCTCAACAACAGCCGGCTCGAGCTCCTAGGTCGAAGGACCTCAGCCACAAAAGGAGGCGCTCCAGCGTACTCCGCCCAAGGCCTGGGCACCCACTGGGACAAGACAACCAATGAATCATCCTTATGATCGATTAAACGCAATATAGAAGCAAAATGAATATAAGTGAGATGCTTACGCTGTCAAGCTGAAGAGCGTTCACGTCCTGCCGGTACACACCGTGAGAAGAACGCTTGCTCTTTGTCCTGCACATCACCCAATCCCTCACCACGGGATAGGCCTTCTCCAGCGGCTCCGTCCTCTTGGGTGCGAGGCCCGGAAAGTAGGAGTACACCCACGCCTGTGAAACAAGATAGTCAATAACGATATTTCTTAATTTGATAAAGAAGAGTTGATTTTAAGCCTCAATGAAGGTTCATACCTCCAACAGTAGTCCAGGTCCGACAGCACCAGGAGAAGTCCCCTTCTCCATCAACTCCGGACGAACCATGGCCCTCATGAAGCGGATGAGGACCGCAAAACCAGTCGTGACCCAGTCCCAACGCCCTAGGGAGTTCAGGTCAGAAAGGAAGGGAAGAAGCTTCGTCGACAGCCACTCTCCCTTGTCTCCGAGGAAAATCGAAGACAGAAACCACCAGAGCCACAAACGAGCCCTCTGCTCAGCTGTACAGGGAGGAGGAGCCGTCTCTCTCCCGTCAATCATCACCAGCGCCAGGATCTTTCCCGCAAAGTAGTCTCGAACGTAGGAACTGGGCACCAAACCCGGCACTGTAACAGCCTTCGGCGACAAGTTCCAGCCGATCAACCTCCTAGCCTCGGCCGAGTCCACCCTCATGGCAGTCTCCGGCCACTCCACAGCCTCAGTCCCACACGGTAGACCAGAAATCATGTCGTAATCCTCCAAAGTGACTCCCACCTCACCAAAAGGCATGTGAAAAGTGGAAGTCGTATCCCAGAATCGGTCCAAGAAAGCGCGGACCAGGCTAAGGTTAGCCCGCAGCTTCCTCTTCGCGATATCCCTCCAGGCCTGCACCAAGGCACCAAACGCTCCACGATCGATCATGGCGCGCTCCTCCGCCGACAGCCGCTCGTAGCACTCCATCGCTGTCGTGTAACCCGAGAACGACCTGATGTTCCCGGCCTCCTATTTGAAACAAAAAGCTATCTTTAGTTTTTGAATGAAAATTGGAAAAGATATGAACAAGTGAAATGAAAAAAAAGATGAGTGATGAGTAGTGAATTCCTATTTACCAAGCTCTTCACCGTCCTGTAGGACAGGTGACCCTCTGCAGCCCAAAGCAGGTGCCTACTGTTGGACCTTTAGTCCTTATTAATTATTTTGATAATGACAGTAATGATTTGTATGTGGACTTAATATATAAACATATGCGTGTAATTGTGTGCTTAAGTCTTTATTTAGAAAGGAACAATTACAATGACGCAAGCTTGAAGTTTGGACCAAGGAGGTACAACTTCAAATACACTTGATCGATGTATTCAAGAAAGATCGAGATTGGAAATCAACCACGAGACTCAAGATGAGAGACTTTTGAAGAGACGATTCGTTTACTGAAGATCTACTGAAGATTAGATAGTATAGGTCGTCATCCGGTAATGGTTTTACTTTGTTTGATTTAAAGGTTAGTGAAGTTATGACCTAATAGACATAACTTCATTGCTAGACAAAAATAATGCGTTAATTTTTGGAAAATATATTTTTAATGGTTTATAAAAATAAGAGAGTATTTATTTTAATTGGAATTAATTATTTAGAATTTAAGTTGAATAAACTATTGGTTTGTAACACGATATTTATATCGTCATGCAACCTAGGGCTTTAACTAAATTCTATCTCGATTTGTTGTGGGCTATAGAAGCAAGAAGTAGACCGAAGGAGCCCTAGAGGCCGGCCAAACCCTAGTGGCCGAACCCTAGGTGGGCCGAACCCCTAGGAGGCCGAAACCCTAGGGAGGCCAAACTCCTCCTTCCTTTCTCTTCTTACTTGTTCATCAAGTTGTTAGGATTCATTCTTCCAGAATATTCCTATGCCCTAATTCCAGAACATTCCAAACCCTAATTCACTCTACTATAAATACTCTCATTCATTCAACATTAATTGTTGACACACACATCTACAAATTTCAAGAGAGAAAAATATTTTTAAGCAAAAATCATTTGAGCTTTAATTCTTATTTTCCAAATTTGCTTATACAAAAATTACGCATCAAATTTGTCAATCACTCAAAGAAGAATCGTTATAGGATACTAAATACACAAGGGTATTATACTCACTCGCATAACGTGAGATTAGTATTTATCGTTGTATTTTTCTTATTAACTTAAGAGCAACCTAGAGTATTTAGCGATACTCAATCTGAGTTATAATCATATAGTTGATTATACGAGTGGATTGATAATTTTTGTAATCCGGAGAAAGGTACTAAAAATTATTAATCGAGAATAGTGGACGTAGGTTTCGACTTGTGAAACTGAACCACTTCAAAATCCTGTGTGTCTCTCTTTCTCTCTCTCTCTTTATTATTGTTATTTCGATTTTGTATTTATTGTTAATAATTTAATTAGTTGATTTTAATCAATAAAATCAAGTAATTAATTTATATCATATATTTCGAAAAAGCGGTCATCGTTTTTAAATACTCAATTCACCCCCCCCCCCCCCCCTCTTTCGTATTCGATCAATAGACTCCACAATTGGTATCAGAGCCTCGTGCTCTTGATAGCCTAACAGCTAGAGTTGATCGGTTTTTTTTGTAGTCTATTTATCGTCTTTTCCGCTGCATTTATTTTTTATCAAATGGATTCCAAACACCTAAAGTGTCCTATATTCAATGGGAAGAACTATGGTTTATGGAAAAATATGATGACCCACTTCATTAAGGGAAACGACTGGGAGTGTTGGTTGATTATCAAGAATGGTCCGAATAAGATCTTACTTGCAACCAGTAATGGCACTACCGTCAAAAAGAAAGAAGAAGACTATATTGAGGCGGATTATAAAAAGGCTGAGAAGAATTCAAAAGCAATAAGCTTATTGCAAAACGGTATGATTGCCACTGAATTCGATCGTTTCTCAACCAGTTCATCTGCCAAGGAAATATGGGATGGTCTAGAATTAGCCTATGAGGGAACCACTGTTGTCAAAAAGCAACGTATGGCATTACTAATGCGATAATACGAGCTGTTTGCCATGGAGCAAAACGAGTCAGTTGATAGCATGTCCTCTCGCTTTTCTAGCATCATAAATGAGCTGAAAAATTTAGGAAGAACTTTTGACTCCGAGGAAATTGCTAGAAAAATACTCAGAAGTATGTCTCGCAGATGGAGACATAAAGTATCTGTCATAGAAGAATGTAAGGACCTAACTTCATTATCCTATCAGGAGCTACTCGGAACCTTAATGGCTCACGAGATTACTCTGAATCAGGATGAGGAGGAAGTTGGCACAAGCAAAAAGATGGCCTTACAAGCTGAGTCTAGCAAAGTTGATGATTCTTCAGATATTGAAGATGAAACTGTATTGTTTGTTAAACGTCTTAGGAAAAAGCCCTTCTTTCAAAATCAAAATAAGACCAATAACAAATCAAAGCAAACCCCTAAGAAATCGTTTGAGTCAAAAGGGTCCTTCTCTATTCGTGGATGCTTCAAGTGTGGTGATGATAATCACATGATCAAAGATTGCCCTACATGGAAGAAAATTAAAGACAAAAACCAACGTGACAAAACAAAGAGAGAATTCAAGCAAGTTATGATGGCATATTGTTGGGGAGACTTGGACTCTGAAGATGGCGAATCCGAAGATGAAGAAGAAACTGCCAACGTCTGTCTAAGTAGCGTCAGTCTTGACCTATTCTCCGAAAGCGACAATGAAAGCAATGCTTCAAATTTGAGAAGTGTCTTGTTGGAAATTGATTGATTCGAGGAGGATGAAGAGGTAAATTATCTTGAACTTAAAAAGCGTGTTAAGAAACTTTCTAAAGATAATTTAATTAAGTGTTGTGAGCATTCCCTTGATCATTGTCATGAACAAAGTCTAGAGTTAAGAGACCTTAAGGAACAGATTTTAGATATTGCTGAGGAAAACCAACTTCTGAAAGCCAACGCCAAAAAGCTCAAATCTAAAGTTATGGCTACTCCAGCTACAACCGGATATGACGAATCTTTGAGAAGAACGCTCTTGAATTAAAAGTTAAGGCTAGTGATGCCATAACTTCAGAGCTTAAACTTAACATTAAGAATCTTCAAGCTAAAGTTACGGCTAGTGATGCCATAACTTCAGAGCTTAAACTCAACATTAAGCATCTTCAAGCTAAAGTTACAGCTAGTGATGCTATAACTTCTGAGTTGAAGAAAATCAATGAGATTTTAAAATATGAGCTTAATGGCAAAGATAGTGTGGTTTCCGAACACAAGAGAGAAATTGTATTTCTCTCTAAGCAATTGGATGAAACTAGCAAAAGTATGTCTCAACTCAAGGAACAACATGAAAAAGAGAAACGTATCTTGAATGAATGTTTTGATAAATTTCGTGAAGACTTTGAGAAAGGTAGCTCTTCCAAGGATTCAAATATAGATCATTCAAAATGTGAAAAAGAAATTGAGTCCTTGAAAGAATTACTTTTACATGCTCGAAAAGTTCATGATAAGTGGGAAGGAAGCACAAAGGTTCTAAACTTCCTTACTGAACAATCTGACAATAACATGAAGATGGGACTTGGTCATGAATGCTATAGTCGTAGAGACCATGATAAATGCAAATCTAATCCTTCTGAAAATGATTTCAGAAAAAGAAAATACGTTAATCTTCCAGAATACTTGATTTGCAATTCGTGGCTCTCTTTGGACATATACAAGTCAATTGTGTCAAACTCGCTTGGGATAAGAAAAAGAATGTTGAAACTGTTAAGACTTGTGATTTCATAGTGGAAGATGATGTCTCTACTATAGATGAACCTAACGACAATGAAGAACGCAATAATGAGTTTAGATGGACTTATGATATGGCTTTTGATTACTCATCTGTTCCTTCAAAATCAAACAATATGAATGAGAATCGAAAGCATACATTCAAGCCTAAAGTTCATAACCCTAAACCTAAAGCGTCTCATGAAGGTACTAGACCTAAAGCTACTTTCGATAGAACAAAACCTAGAGTACCTTATGTTCCGATTGTTAGACAAAGATCAAGACAACCCAATGTTAAAGCCAAAAGAATAATAAGACAAGTGTGGGTTAGAAAGGATCAAATATATAGAATTACTAACCATAAAGGACCCAACTTAGCTTGGGTACCTAAAAGTTGTATTTGATTCATCTGCAGGTAGAAGTGAAAGAAAATAATCTATGGTATCTCGACAGTGGATGCTCGAGACACATGACAGGAGACAGAAATCTTTTTCTTTCACTAGAGCCCTTCTTTGGTGGCAAGGTTACCTTTGGAGATAATAAGAAGGGTACGATTATTGGAGTAGGAAAAATTGGAATTTCAACCTCTCATTCAATCGATAAAGTATATCTGGTAAGTGGTCTTAAACATAATTTACTTAGTATTTCTCAATTATGTGACAAAGGAAATAGAGTTGTTTTTCATGCCAATGTTTGTCGTATCATAATTGAAGGTACTAGTAATGTTTTACTTGAGGGTCACCGTATGAGAAATGTGTATATGATTGACTTAAATGTTGTCAATACAAATTCCTTTGCGTGTATGAAAGTAACTTCCGATGAGTCTTGCTTGTGGCACAAGAGGTTTGGACACGTTAGTCCAACTATTTTAAAGAAACTTAAGTCCATGGATTTAGTTGAAGGCTTGCCCTCAATTAATTTCGAGCAAGAGATAATGTGTGACTCATGTGCCCGCTGCAAACATGTTAGATCCTCTTTTAAACCTAAGAGAATAGTTAGCACTAAACGACCACTTGAGATGGTACACATGGATTTATGTGGACCTATGAGAGTTAGAAGTCGTGGTGGATCAAAGTATGTATTTGTTCTAGTCGATGATTACTCAAGGTATGTCTGGCCAATCTTTCTTTCCTCTAAAGATGAAACTTTCGATGAATTTGTGGTATTAATGAAGCTTGCCCAAAATAAATATGATAATAAGCTTATTTCGATTCGGACGGATCACGGCACGGAATTTGATAATCAATTATTTATAGAATATTGTAGGGATAATGGTGTGGGGCATAACTTCTCCGCACCACGTACCCCACAACAAAATGGTGTCGTGGAACGTATGAATCGAACCCTAGAGGATATGGCTCGCACTATGCTTTTGTGTAGTGGCCTTCCTAGAAGCTTTTGGGCAGAAGTTGTTAGTACCGCATGCTATGTGCATAATAGAGCTATGATCCGACCTATTTTGAAAAAGACTCCCTATGAACTTTTAAGAGGGAGAAAACCCAATATATCACATCTCCGTTGCTTCGGGAGCAAATGCTTTGTTCATAATAATGGAAAAGAAAATTTAGGAAAATTTGACCCCCGAAGTGATGAAGTGTTTTTTTCGGGATATTCGGATCATAGTAAAGCTTACAAAGTGTTCAATAAAAGAACCTTGCGCATAGAAGAAAGTTTTCATGTTCGCTTTGACGAAGATAATGTGTTTGATAAAGTTGAACAGGAAGAAGAGGATCCAGATGAGCCCGATTTCTTTCTAGCAAGAAATGAGCCTTTAAATGAAGATGAAGATATTCAAGGTATCAATGATGAACTAGAAAATTCTGCAAACAATCCTAAGAGAAGTGATGAGTCCATAGTTAATGATACTATCGACCCTTCCTTGGATAAAGAAAGAGATCTTGAAGTTATACCTAATGATGTTGTAACTTCCGATCCAAATCATGATATTTCTAATGAAGTTAGTGATGCTTCAAAAAAAAAATCCCGAGTCCAACTCGGGGGAACAAATCATGATTCTTCGTCTGCAGATGATGTTAGTCCATCAAATGATAATGAGCCTAGAGTTCTCAAAAAGTGGAAACATCAAAGCTCCCACCCTTTGGACAAAATCCTAGGGGATCTAGAGCAAGGCATTAAAACTAGAAGGTCCTTGAATAATTTCTGCTCGTTCTTTTCGTTTCTATCAACTATTGAACCTACCAATATTAAAGAAGCTCTTGCTGAACCTGATTGGATAACCGCTATGCAAGATGAGCTTCAACAACTCGAACGCAATAAGGTATGGCACTTAGTGCCACGACCTAGTGATCGAACTGTTATTGGTACTAGATGGGTGTTTAGAAACAAATTGGACGATACAGGACTTATTACAAGAAACAAGGCACGAATAGTTGTCCAAGGTTACAATCAACAGGAAGGGATCGATTATGACGAGACTTTTGCACCTGTAGCAAGACTTGAGGATATACGTCTCATTATTGCCTTTGCTGCTCATAAAGGAATGAAACTGTTCCAAATGGACGTTAAGACAGCATTTCTTAATGGTTATTTGGAGGAAGAAGTCTATGTAGAACAACCTCTCGGATTTTTAGATAGCAAGTTTCAAAACCATGTCTATAAATTAGACAAAGCTTTATATGGTTTGAAACAAGCTCCAAGGGCATGGTATGACAGATTATCCAAGTTTTTGTTACAAAATAATTTTACAAGAGGATCTTTCGATAAAACCCTGTTCCTAAAATCCGAGGGTTCTAATTTACTTGTTGTACAAATTTATGTAGACGATATTATATTCGGTTCTACTAATGAAAAATTGTGCAAGTATTTTTCTGATCTAATGACTTCTGAGTTTGAAATGAGCATGATGGGAGAACTGAAGTACTTTCTAGGCTTACAAATTCAACAAACAAAGGATGGTATAAAGATACACCAACAGAAATATATCAAGGAACTAATCCAAAAGTTCGGTATGGAAAATGCAAAATCATACGATACACCTATGGTACCTGAAAAGAAGATGACTATAGATGAACATGGTAAGTGTGTCGATGAGACTACATATCGAGGTATGATTGGTTCACTTTTATATTTAACTGCAAGTCGTCCTGATATAATGTTTAGCGTATGTGTCTGCTCGATTTCAATCGTGCCTAAAGAATCACATATGATTGCGGTTAAACGTATCTTGAGATATTTAATTGGTACATCTAATTTATACTTATGGTATCCACTTGAGTGTAATTTCGATCTAGTAGGATATTCGGATGCAGATTATGCGGGATGTTCTTTAGATAGGAAAAGCACTTACGGGTATGCAACGTTTGTTGGACCTTGTATTATCACATGGGGATCAAAGAAACAAAAT
This sequence comes from Silene latifolia, assembly GCF_048544455.1. Taxonomy (NCBI): domain Eukaryota; kingdom Viridiplantae; phylum Streptophyta; class Magnoliopsida; order Caryophyllales; family Caryophyllaceae; genus Silene; species Silene latifolia. The sequence goes on along the minus strand of NC_133530.1, from coordinate 21,424,525 downwards.
TCGGTTGCAATGTCTCTCATTGAAGCCGAGTATGTATCTCTGGGATGGTATGTTCTCAATAACTTTGGTTAAAGCAACAACTATGTGATTATGGTATAAATGTAGGTCGTATGCCTATTATGTGTGACAATACGAGTGCTATAGTAATTTCTAAGAACCCTTGCCAAAGACTCGAGGACCAAACATATAGATATTCGACACCATTTTCTACGGGATCATGTAGAGAAAGGCAACATTTCACTTGAATTTTTAGTATTGAAAGGCAATGGGCTGATATCTTGACTAAGGCATTAGCTAGAAAACGCTTTGAGTTATTGAGACTTGAGATTGGTTTAATTAATGATAATTAAATCCGTCATAATTATGTCCGGGAACCGAATGATGGCTAGGAAGATAAGATTGTACGATTGTGTCCGTATATTTTTGTTGCAAGTTTAATTATGTTAAATAATATTTATTTTACGTGTTATATCTTGCTTATGTGTATGGTAGTATTTTATATTCTGCTTAATCACATTTCCTTACAAAAATCGACAAAATCTACAATAAACTGCCTTAATATAATAAAGATACTTCTATCTTATTATATTCCTACACAAATCCTGCCTAAACTCCATCTTAAGATTTTCTTTCCTAATCATACATCTAATAGGAAATAATGCCAAAAATCAAAAAAAAAAAAAAAAAAAAAAAAAAAAAAAAAAAAAACGCACGAAAAAAAAGAGGAAAGTGCCGTGAGAAATAAAAAAAAAATAAAGCACGAAAAAAAAAGATGCCGAAAAAAAAAAGGAAAGGCATTAAAGAAATAAGGAAATCGGTATTATTCTCTATCTTTTAAGTAATCCTATTCTTACCTAAACTCAAAATCCTTATGCTATATATACCCCTTTAATCTCTCCATAATTCTCATCAATTCAAATCATCTAAACCCTAATTACCTTTTACTACTATCTTCAATTTTAATAATGACTAATCAACCTACAACCCGTTTTCAATCAAAGAAACATGTTATTAGAAAGAAGGTAGAGATAAATTCGGGGCACATGAGATGATTATGATGAAGGCTTGGCTTGAAGGAGAAAAGGTTAGTCTACCCTTGCTTGTGTTTCATAAAATTATACAAGCTAGTGTAACGGCTAAGATGGATGATTTCGCTTCTACTTTAAGTTTGCCTTATGGGAATTGGATCTCACGAATTTTAGAGAAGAAAGGAGTAATTGGAAAGCATAGTTATGGAGTTATCACTAATGACGAGATGAGCGATCTTTATCTATCTTATATGAAGCTCGTTATTAATGGCAACGAATTAGGTTTTGAGACAAAAGGAGAAAAAGAAGGAAAAAGCAATGTGAGTTTTGATATGTTGGATTCTAAGATGGATTCAAACTTTACTTCTATTCTTGGACGGATTAATGAACAAGACAAGAAATTGGAAGAATTGTTTGACCTAATTAAAAGGGAAAGGAGAGTTGATACTAGTGGACCAAGTGAAATCAGCCCGGCCCGCCTAAATACCGTGTTGTCACGGTTTGATACACGGCTCGAAAGTGTTTTTAAGGCCGCCGTGCGAACTCACTCCGAGTCTACTCAAATAAAGGAAGGTATGGCTAGTTTGGTTAAGTTTGGTGATGATCTTTTGCAATCTGGGAAGGAGATGAGGTCTGAGATGCAAACTATATATGAAGCAGTTAAAGCAATGACTTTGAGGATTGGTACCTTTGATACTCGATTGACTGCCCAAGCTGCACTCCTAGACCATTGTCATGCGCGACTCGAGGACTTGGAATACCGAACTCATCCTAGGTCAAACCCGCCAAGCCCGCGCTACCCTTGACCATCTTGCCCTAATCAATTCAACCTAGCCTTATCTTTTTAATTCCTTTGCTCACAATAAAAATCCATTCTTATGGATATTAGCTTTTTCAATTCCGCATTATTCCTTTTGTGATTGCAAGTTTATAATATTATTATGCTAATTAAGAACTAGATTACGTTTAATATAATATGTTTTTCATGTTTAATTCTTGTTTCATAATATATTATTCTGGTCGTTTTACGTTTGTTCTTATCTTTTCAATGATGCCAAGAGGGGGAATTGTTTTTATGATTTGCGACCGTCTCAAAGTTAATTCTCTCATGGCGTTCTATAGTTATAACTTTGAAGAGATCTTTAGTTCCTGCGCTCAACTGTTCTATAATTTGGGAAGTATTATGTTGAGGGGCAACTAGACTTAGACACAAATCATAGGAGACTTGTCATCATCAAAAAGGGGGGATTTGTTGGACCTTTAGTCCTTATTAATTGTTTTGATAATGACAGTAATGATTTGTATGTGGACTTAATATATAAACATATGCGTGTAATTGTGTGCTTAAGTCTTTATTTAGAAAGGAACAATTACAATGACGCAAGCTTGAAGTTTGGACCAAGGAGGTACAACTTCAAATACACTTGATCGATGTATTCAAGCAAGATCAAGATTGGAAATCAACCACGAGACTCAAGATGAGAGACTTGTGAAGAGACGATTCGTTCTTCAAGATCTACTGAAGATTAGATAGTATAGGTCGTCATCCGGTAATGGTTTTACTTTGTTTGATTTAAAGGTTAGTGAAGTTATGACCTAATAGACATAACTTCATTGCTAGACAAAAATGATGCGTTAATTTTTGGAAAATATATTTTTAATGGTTTATAAAAATAAGAGAGTATTTATTTTAATTGGAATTAATTATTTAGAATTTAAGTTGAATAAACTATTGGTTTGTAACACGATATTTATATCGTCATGCAACCTAGGGCTTTAACTAAATTCTATCTCGATTTGTTGTGGGCTATAGAAGCAAGAAGTGGACCGAAGGAGCCCTAGAGGCCGGCCAAACCCTTGTGGCCGAACCCTAGGTGGGCCGAACCCCTAGGAGGCCGAAACCCTAGGGAGGCCGAAACCCTAGGGAGGCCAAACTCCTCCTTCCTTTCTCTTCTTACTTGTTCATCAAGTTGTTAGGATTCATTCTTCCAGAATATTCCTATGCCCTAATTCCAGAACATTCCAAACCCTAATTCACTCTACTATAAATACTCTCATTCATTCAACATTAATTGTTGACACACACATCTACAAATTTCAAGAGAGAAAAATATTTTTAAGCAAAAATCATTTGAGCTTTAATTCTTATTTTCCAAATTTGCTTATACAAAAATTACGCATCAAATTTGTCAATCACTCAAAGAAGAATCGTTATAGGATACTAAATACACAAGGGTATTATACTCACTCGCATAACGTGAGATTAGTATTTATCGTTGTATTTTTCTTATTAACTTAAGAGCAACCTAGAGTATTTAGCGATACTCAATCTGAGTTATAATCATATAGTTGATTATACGAGTGGATTGATAATTTTTGTAATCCGGAGAAAGGTACTAAAAATTATTAATCGAGAATAGTGGACGTAGGTTTCGACTTGTGAAACTGAACCACTTCAAAATCCTGTGTGTCTCTCTTTCTCTCTCTCTCTTTATTATTGTTATTTCGATTTTGTATTTATTGTTAATAATTTAATTAGTTGATTTTAATCAATAAAATCAAGTAATTAATTTATATCATATATTTCGAAAAAGCGGTCATCGTTTTTAAATACTCAATTCACCCCCCCTCTTTCGTATTCGATCAATAGACTCCACACCTACTCTCCCAGGTCTCAGCCCACGCAGGTGCTCCCCTCAGCTGACGACCTCCTCGTCCAACGTTGGCCCGTCTCGGGGCCTCCTCCTCCTCAACAGCCTCCTCTTCATGGACCTCGTCCCCAGCAGCCATCACCGCGGCGGTGAAGGCCTGCTCCAAAGCCTCCTCGACAACAGCATCGTCTATCTGAAGGAAAAGTAGATCTATATACTTAACATATTCCTATATGTTTTATTTTAATTTGTCATAAAATTAATAAGTGATCTTATGCATGCAAACTTATAAACAATATAAAGAAAAAATCTTTACCTTACATTGGATTTTCGGTTTACTAGGGCACAAGAGAGATCTCCTTCTCTCTTGTTCTTGTGCTTTCCTTAATGGATGAACAAAGACCCAAGTATAGGATCTCTCCCAAGGATTTATACCCAAGACACACTCTTAATAAAATTAATATTATGTATACTAGACAATATTAATTTTGTAGGAAAAATTGACCCAAAAATATTATGGAACTCTCTATTTTTCGGTTAGAGAGAAGGAAGAGAAAGAAGAGTTTTTTTTATCTTTCAAAAACTCAAATTTTATATGAATGAATAATGAATAATACACTAACTAAATTTTAGTGTATATTAGGTGAAATAAGATGAAAAACCAAAGTGGTTTTTTCATCTCAAAAAACCGGGTGGAAGAGGGGGATTAGAGGGAGCCAATGCATGCTTGAGTTGTTCTTCACAATGAGCATTAGGTTTGCATGGCTAGTTAGTAGGTAATCATTGTGCTTACCACTAACAAAATCAACTTAATTTAAGCCTAATCCTCCTCTTATGTTCGGCACACATAGATAATATGGACTCCATATTATCTTTGTCAAAATGTCAATTTGTCTTATGTCACATGTCATATGTAACATAAATTTGTTATGTATTTTTAACATATTAAAAATCAACGTATTAATAAAAATACGTCATACACAAAAATCGACTTAGTAATTCATAATTACTTGTACCAAAATATTTTACCAATTTATAAATCACAATAACTTGTATTTATAATAATTCATTCAATTTCAATTGTTTCCTTAAACAATAATTTCATCCGAGTAATGAAACAATTGATTTACTCGGACGATCAGTATCTCATTTAATCAAATTTCAATGAGATATGTAAATAATACTTCCAAAATCTTCCGTCAATTTTAAATAATTTAATTTAATTGACTCGTAACGTTATACGATCAATTAAATGATCAATTAAGAGTGTTGCCCTTTAGGTATGACCTGGGGATCAATCGATCACCACCGCCGCACGACAAGATAATGTCAAACTCTAGTCACCAATCATTACCGATATGTGTGGACCAGTTGACAGTAAATATTACTTTCCAATTGTATTCTTTATAATGAGACTTAAACATGTGATCATCATGATCAACAGTTGTGATCGCATTATTGTCGGAGGACACATATTCCAACAATCTCCCACTTGTCCTCGACAAGTGTGCGTCACCAATTCTCTTGTCCTATTACTATCTCCCACTCAATGCAAGGTGTCTTTCAGGTCGTACTTGCAAGTGATCATATCGAGAGTGGTTTCCTCGATCTGGAGAATAACTGATTGACCGGATTTATCCACCATGGATACATTCCGAGCGTGGCCACGCATTTCCAGTTCATTACTCCTCGAGTGGCCCTGAGATATTGTTATAACCCTGACTAGAGGTGGACAATTCCTATCGCACTCATTCCCTTCAACTAGCCACAGCCATCATAACCCAAAATATGCCTATTTGACCCCATTTACGAAGGTCGTAGTAACACAAATCAAAGTTAATCTGAAACTGTGCCATCTTAGGTGAATAGTCTTTACTCAAAAGAATCGACTCATTTGAATACTATAGCAGCTCTCGCCACGACCAGGCTATATAAATTTGCCAGAACTCTATAAGCGGTCATAAGGCCCGACAAAATGTTCCTAACAGTCCACCTATGTGATCGACTAGTCATTCTCATATGACTTTATGGCACTTGAACTTGCCATCAATCGCATCACACTCTAGTTACTTCGAGACGTCACCTCATGTAAGTAACTATGGGCAAATACAATGTTAATCCATGTTCACTTTAACGGGGTTCAATTGTCTCTACAACCCGTTTGGGTATAACAATGTATAAGGTGAGTTAATAATAACTCAAACGACAAATGTCAACATCACACTCGGGTAGTCAATACAATATTATAACCTTGTGATGCATATCGTAAGTGTGTAAACACTTGTCGATTGCAATAGAAGTTTAACATGTTACGTGTCCATGTGTCCAAACTTCTTAATCGTATTATCCTTTACATTCATGTTATCACTTATAGCATGAACCTTACCAAGTACACATCAAGGTTCCCGACCTTGGTTTTGGTCCTTTATCTTGAAAGAACTTCCTTATCGATTATCACATAACGAACGAATTTGTGGTGAATGATATAACTTGTACTGATCAAGTGCCCCATCCACACACAATGCACTAGGTATATGTTTTGTAGAGTCTTGCAACAATTTGTCAAGATGATTAGCCTAGCACTTTCTCACAAGTCCTAGCATATTAGGAAAGATTAGTTTTAAGCAACTTCTTTATTCAACTAAGTATCTTTCCAAACTTCTTATTTATCCTTTTAGCTTAAAAGGCTTAGGATTCTCGTAAATCCTTACATGTGTTCGGATTTTTATTAATATGTGCAACCTCTTGACACATTACAGAGTATTCTGTCAAACACTGAAATCGCTCATCGGATTCTCCTCGAGAATTCATGACGTTTCTATTATGGCTTACCAATGATTCATCATGCTCTTATGCATATGATTCATAATTGGACATGTGCATGATTATTCTAATGGCGGAAACATTAGTAACTTTTAATCATGTTATCAACTGTATTTAGGTTCAAGGAACGACCATGACTGCTAATGGCAATTCCTCTTTCATTTAAATGAATAACCTACGTATCTCGTTGATTCAATGTGTATCTTATAATACTTATCCAACATCTCATGATGTAGTTGGATTCATCATGGTCCATTTTCATCCAGAATTGAAAACTCAAAACTTCCTTTGTAAAGGAAGGTATTAGCTCGTCATTCTTCAATGAGTGATGAGTTATAAACTTTTACAAGATGGTTGCTCCCACTAAATTCCATGTCTTCACATGATAATTTCAAACTCCCACTCAATTCCACATGTTTCGAAATTTACTTCTTAATTGAAACATTTCAAGAATTGAAATATAAATTGCATTGCCAAGTTATTAAGATAAAACCATATATGTTCCCATCATATCCATTCAAAATACTTATTTTGAAGTGGTCTCATCTTAACCTTATTAAAAGAGATTTTAATCTCTAACTCACACATGTCATAATGATGTGTAGCAATGTCATTATTCAAATATAAATAATATCTAGAACACGTCCTTCGAAATACCCTTTTGGAAGGAGGTTTAACCATTTCATAATGAGGTTAAGTAATGACATCTGCGTGGTTAAAACTTGGCTATTGAAGATATCGGTATATCAATCCTTGCAACTCGTTTACAACTAGTATGTTACTTTGATTCATTTAGGCTCTTAAGTAAATCTCAAGGTTGAAACTATTGGTCAAAATTTTCATAAACTTAGTCAAAAACTCTTGTTAAGACTTTACATTAGTCATTTTTCTTCCAGAACTTTCTTTTGGTCTCCTCGTGTAGTTATCTTGAGAACTTGCTCTTATGATTACTTCACTTGGTCTCTTTAGTCATATAGAACTTATTTGAGACCATAGATCTCATCTATTGGGTATACTATATAAATAGATATACCTTCATTCAAATCATTCTCTCTTGCGTAGATCTCATTTACACAAGTACACAAACTTATCTTGGTGTGAGTTGTGTCCTCATTTTTCTCCCACTCTATCTTTAGAATAAATACACTAGAGATTCAAAGATAGCATATGAGACACAAATAATGATGTTGAAGTTTAAGGAGAACTATCTCATAGATTGACTAATAGTTTTAGATTTCGTAAGTGTACTTGGTGATTGACATTCCTTTAAGAGAGTTCATAGACTCAAAATCACTTTATAAATTAAATGATCATACACAAGCCTTAAGCATTTGGACATATAATGAATCCCGTCATTATAGTTGTCTATTAGATTACTTCAAGTGAATAATCATATGTTTCTAAGAGCAAGCATTTAAATACGAATTTTAGAACAAAGGATAAAATTATAAAACGGGTGACTTGGGTTGCAAACCAAGCCACCATTATCCAAAATACAACCAATTATCCAAAATACCTTTCCATGTCGAACACGGAAACTTAAAGGTTCTAAAATTCAAAACATGAATAAAATAAGACAATAAAAAGCAAAGCTCCATGTAAGCTATTCCTAGCTTCTTTATGGTTTCTCATGCTTGCTTTTCCTTTCCCTTGTCTTTGCTTGGTGGAGGCCCTATTTACAATAAAAAGGAAGATACATTATCACAACTTTGTATCACAATACCATAGTTGAATTAGAAACATAAAAGAAGGGATAGTCATTTACCTACTGGAGTAATCTTTCCAGCCTTAATATCACCATGGTATTTGGAACAATTTCTTTTCCAATGTCCAATACCATTACAATAATGGCATTTATCAAGAGGACCCTTCTTGATTTTTGAAGTGCTAGCATCATTAGCCTTAGCTTTGGTGAAGGTGGGAGCTTGTTTCTTACCCTTCCTCCCATTCTTCTTGAACTTCCCCTTGCTCTTAGTGCTTATATTAAGCACATCCTTTGGTGGGTTCACATTTAACCCCATGTCCCTCTCGGCTTGCACAAGTAACTTGTGCAATTCTTTAAGAGACACATCCTTGTCTTGCATGTTAAAATTCACCCGGAATTGAACATACGCTTTGACTTTGGATAAGGAGTGTAGAATCCTATCTACAATGAGTTCTTTGGGGATTTCAACCTTTTGAATCTTCAAGGTCTCGACTAGCTCCATAAGTTTGAGCACATGAGGGCTAACCTTTTGGCCCTCTTTGAAGTCGAGATCAAAGAATGCCGCGGCCGCCTCATATTGGACGATCCGCGGAGTTTGTGAAAACATTGTCACAAGCTTGGAGTAAATCTCATTAGCGGTGCCCATCTTAAAGGCTCTCCTTTGGAGGTTCGCCTCCATCGCAAAGATCAACACGTTTTTCATTGCGGCGGACTCCTTATGGTAAGCCTCATATGCTTCCCTAGTAGCGGCGGTCGACCTAGTATTAGGTTCGGGTGGAGAGGCCTCGGTAAGGTAACGAAGCTTGTCGTCACCTTGGGCGGCTAATTTGAGTTGGGCATCCCAATCGGAGAAATTTGACCCATTCTTTTCAAGTTTACATCGATCCATGAAGGATCGGAGCCATGATGAATTAGCGAGAGGCGTGGCGTTAGGGGTTGGTGTAGCCATTTGTTATGAGAAAAAGAAGTGGTCTACAAAACAAAATAGGAGTAAAAAAAAATGTCGTTTTAATAATAATACTCGTAAAAATTGTGATTTAAACAAGTTTTATTGCATTTTTCTAGTGACCTCTACCCAACTAGATAAATGATTCCAAGACCCAAATTCATATCAACTTAGGCACGGGGTAGCCGATGAAACCCTTATCAATATAACTTGGTGGATTAACCTTTTAATCGATTCTACTTTTAGAACTCTTGGTCGATAAATTTACTCTAATATTTATCTATAGCCCAAAACACATCCGACAAAGGGACGGGGTAGCCGATGAAACCCTTATCAAAAAACTTTTGTTGAGTTCAATCCAAATTTCGAATAAATGTGTCCATTATCCAAACCCATATTAACTTGGGCACGGGGTAGCCGATGAAACCCTCATCAACATGAATTCGGTGGATAGACATTCATCACCCACTTCCCCTACGTAACAAGGTTTGTACCCCGGGGTGGCCGAGTGCACTCCCTCGCGAAATAGGTTTTCATGGTTTCTACTATTTGGTAAGGCTATGTCTCAATTGATTTGTTTTAGCGAGAGGTCATGTCAATTTATTATCTATCACGTTTTAAGTGAACTAAAGCGGTGAACTACGATAATTGTATTTGACACGGTCGATAAACTCGATTAGATGATGATGCATGTTTTAGTTATGGCGATTTAGCGATGCATGCGACATATAAATAAAATGCAAAGCATAAAAATAAATCCTAGTATGGCCTTCCTAAAAAAGAAAATTATATAACTATTACATATTCGGAAACCAACTCCATTGGTCCCTTGAACTTCGGTTGTGGCACGCATCTCGAGGTAACACCGTCTTTATGTATCGCCATCTTGAAGAAATCCGTCTTTAGGAACTCCGAAATGAATAAAATTACATAATGAATTACATAATTTCCTATTATACATTTGTAACTAAAATAAAATAAATCTATTAAATTACAAAACGGTGATACGAGATCACAATAAATTACAACCGAATCGATATTCCCATACATTTCGGGTAATACCAATTAAAAACTAAGGCCATACTAAGTAAAAATTACATAATTCAAAATTACATAAAATAAAATTATGACAATCATAAAGAAAATGCAGCATTATAATATGTATGAACATGCCCAATTTTATGCTAAATCGCCTTTAAATAGCCAATATCGTATATTACTCGGTTTTTACGGATTTGCGTGATTTCAACATTTTATAATCACAAAAATATATAAATTCATATTTATGCATAAGTTAATTACCCTAACCCTTTAGGACTCAAAATTCAGTCTTCACTAATTATTTGACCATAATTAACTCATATTTCTAAAATTTGTTCATTAATGGACTTAAAATTATAATAAAAAGCTATAAACGTCAAATAAATCACAAAAATTTCAAATAAATTTGAAATTTGAAATTTAAACTCATGAATATTCTGGAAAAATACCATGACACTCATAATGTTCAAAAACTTAGGTTAAAATTTCGAAATTTTTCCGGAAAAACAATGTTGCGGTTTATCGTTTTTTTAACAAAATAATCATAAAAACATGAGAAAAATTATATTCATTAACTTTTCAATTTTAGATCTGAAAAAGATAATAAAATGCAACATGTGACGTTTTTCCTTAGTCATGGAGTATGTTTTATTAATATTTCACTAATTAAGTCACTATTCATGCTATTTTTCTTCAAAAATCCATAAATCATGCAAAAGGACTTCAAAATAGCCTATTATTTTACACACATCTTGTAAAATTGCATGTGACAACATACTAAATTTCTATGACCAGATTCGAAATTTATCTCATATTAACCTATTTTTCACCTAAAATCGATTTTAATAATGAAAAATCCATTTTTCGAGCATAAGAAGTCCAAAAATTATGAAAATTTACAGGTCATCTCAAAATAATATATGTGACAACATATCCAAAAATCAGTGGAACATTCGAAGTTTAGCTAATTGTAGTCCGAAAATGACATTTTATTCATAAAATCATATTTTTAATGTCATTATTATGTAATATGAACAATAAAAATCCATAAATTAACCAAAAAATCCTAAAAATATTTTAGGACCAGAAACTTTAACATGCAAAATTATTTTCGTGATATATCATAATAACACAAATTATATAAGTTTTATATGTTAATCTTATAACTCGGAAAAACTTTTAACCGATTTGCATGCAAACAACCATGGCTCTTGATACCGATTGAAGGAAAAGTAGATCTATATACTTAACATATTCCTATATGTTTTATTTTAATTTGTCATAAAATTAATAAGTGATCTTATGCATGCAAACTTATAAACAATATAAAGATGAAATCTTTATCTTACATTGGATTTTCGGTTTACTAGGGCACAAGAGAGATCTCCTTCTCTCTTGTTCTTGTGCTTTCCTTAATGGATGAACAAAGACCCAAGTATAGGATCTCTCCCAAGGATTTATACCCAAGACACACTCTTAATAAAATTAATATTATGTATACTAGACAATATTAATTTTGTAGGAAAAATTGACCCAAAAATATTATGGAACTCTCTATTTTTCGGTTAGAGAGAAGGAAGAGAAAGAAGAGTTTTTGGCCTCGAACAGGCTCATTGCCCGCACTTCGTCCTCCTTAAGATTGACCTTCTTGGCGTCCATCTTAATCTTATTCTGGGAGACATATCTATCATGCTCCCCCTGACTCTCACACCGAAAATTGACGCGGCGCTGGAAGGACCGGGGCAGTGGATAGTCCTCCGGAACCTCAACATATACCCACCGCCCCTTCCAGTCCTTGCAAGATGTCAGCTTGGAGACGGTGACGTAACCCGACTCGGTCGTCAGAGATCTTTGTACCACCCCGAGCCGCCTAGGGTAGTCTGCCGAAGATGGTGGAGCCGGCGGAAGAGGTTCACCGTTGGGGCCTCCCCTTTAAAAAGACATAACCATACAAAGCCAATAATAGTCCTAATGGCCAACGGATGCAGTTGTGCCACGGTGACATTCATGGCTTTGATTATGGCGGCGACGTGTTCATTAAGAGGAAATCGGAGCCCATACTCCAGATGTCTGATGTACACGCCGATACAGCCTTCGGGAGGGCAACAGACCGCCTGATCACCCCCAGGGATAATAATTCTATACCCCCTGCCGAAGGAGTAATGGTCCTCAAAAAGTTCAGGCCCGGAACAACTAGCGAACTTGTTCGTCCAAGCACGATCGGGTTTAATCGAGCAGGCTTCGCCGTGCCACAAGAAACGCGGCCTCTCTGCATCAGAATGGGTCTTTTCATCATCATCATCATCAAAACCCTCCAAAAATTTCTCATCAACTTCAGGAGAAGGCGACAAGCGCCCCCCGAACCCTATTGGAGTGACAACCAGTGGCTCCTGTTCATCAGGATGCGGCGGTTCGCCCCCCGGAGTAGAGGTACTAGGAAGAGCATCAGCAGCAGACATGGTGACAACAGTTAATTAACAAGTAAAAAGTTGGGGAAGAATTTGTTTGTTTACCTTGAAAGAAAGTGTTACGCCGAGTAACGCTTTGAAGACTAGAGAGAAATTTCTTCGAAAAAACTAGAGAGAGGAAATTTTTTGAGAAAATGAAGTTTGATGGTCAAAATGAGGGGCTAACTGCTCTATTTATAGAGCAAAGCCCATTCAGTGGACCAATCAGAGCAAAGCCCATGAAGCGTCCACCAATCAGCACCAGGCCATGTGTCAAGCATGCAGCCACGGAATGTCAATCGACATACAGTAACAAATCTTCTTCGACACGCTCCTTGGTATCTACTTGCTAAACGGCCAGCTGATCAACCAAGCTTGGCAGCACCGGCCAGCGCCATTTTCTTTTCCACATTGGATGTCCATTACACAACCATGTGGAGGGGGGATATGGTACGGCCTGAACAGAACCAAGCCGAGGAAGAAGATCGACATGCGCAGAATACGCTCAACACTCATCGAAGGTCCATACCACGGCACAGACTACGCTGGGGGCAAATTGATGGGGCATATTCTGCACCCGCTGACCGAGTCAACACATTGAGCAAGGTCAAAGCTAAAAGACAGCAAGTCAACATATTAACAGCCTAACCGACACGGGATGTCGGCCTGTCACTTGGGTCTCGGTCTCGGCAGCTAGTCGGCCGAGAAGCATATCCGCGTACTCACATCCAATCCCCTCGGCATGGAGTCAACCAGGCCTGCCGGCCTGTCATGGGTCCCTCGGCCGAGGGTAAGATAGTCTTTCCACCTGCTAGCCACTTGGCCACTTGGCCACTACGTGACAAAAGGTGAAAGTCTATAAATACTCCTTTTCTCTCATTGAGAAAAGGATCCGAAAATCATCTTAATCTGGTATAAAACTCCCTTATCTCTCTACAATATACTTTGCCAAGTTAACACACAACTTATCTCTTTAAGTTTACTGACTTGAGCGTCGGAGTGAGTATGCTCGGTACCAAGCCGAGCCCTCAGTTTGTTCATCTTTACAGGAGAGAGCGAAAGGAAGAGACAAGCAACGACGTCATTCTACAAGCTTAAGTGGTCATAATCCTGCTCCGGAATTACACCCGGAACAATTTCTAAAACTCAAATTTTAGATGAATGAATAATGAATAATACACTAACTACATTTTAGTGTATATTAGGTGAAATAAGATGAAAAACCAAAGTGGTTTTTTCATCTCAAAAAACCGGGTGGAAGGGGGGGATTAGAGGGAGCCAATGCATGCTTGAGTTGTTCTTCACAATGAGCATTAGGTTTGCATGGCTAGTTAGTAGGTAATCATTGTGCTTACCACTAACAAAATCAACTTAATTTAAGCCTAATCCTCCTCTTATGTTCGGCACACATAGATAATATGGACTCCATATTATCTTTGTCAAAATGTCAATTTGTCTTATGTCACATGTCATATGTAACATAAATTTGTTATGTATTTTTAACATATTAAAAATCAACGTATTAATAAAAATACGTCATACACAAAAATCGACTTAGTAATTCATAATTACTTGTACCAAAATATTTTACCAATTTATAAATCACAATAACTTGTATTTATAATAATTCATTCAATTTCAATTGTTTCCTTAAACAATAATTTCATCTGAGTAATGAAACAATTCGGTTACTCAGACCGTATCTCATTTAATCAAATTTCAATGAGATATGTAAATAATACTTCCAAAATCTTCCGTCAATTTTAAATAATTTAATTTAATTGACTCGTAAAGTTATACGATCAATTAAATGATCAATTAAGAGTGTTGCCCTTTAGGTATGACCTAGGGGATCAACTGATCACCACCGTCGCACGACAGTAATGTCAAACTCTAGTCAGCCAATCATTACCGATATGTGTGGACCAGTTGACAGTAAATATTACTTCCCAATTGTATTCTTTATAATGAGACTTAAACATGTGATCATCATGATCAACAGTTGTGATCGCATTATTGTCGGAGGACACATATTCCAACACTATCTCCATGGGAGCTCTCCCAGAAGTAGAAGCCTCATCACCTGCAACATGAAAGCAAATTTAGGCCGCGTCACGTGACGACAAGCCTTGGTTAGAGGGTTTTTCGAGCCTTCGGAAGCCCTGAAATCGCTCTTTCTCGCCATCTTTGGCCATATTCTCACAAACCCGATCACTCATGTGGTAACTTGGGTCAAGTCAAGCCTAATTTGAAGCCTATTTCCGGGTTCGAGTCGAAATTTCGGCAGCATTTCGTTATAACGGCGATTATGCCCTAGAAAAGTGTCCTGAAAAAGCCGTCACAAACCAAAATTACGAGATGGTAGGAAGTTTACCCATCATCCAAGGATCCCAAAAATCAAGTTTCATCGCAAATGGGCAATCCTAAGGCTATTTTCGAAGTAATTTACGGTTTAGCTGTGAAACCGTCTCAAATTCACTCAAATGCTCAAAACTCAACGAAAATTCGAGATAAATACATGGTTATGTTCCTTATATTACCAATTATCCGTTTCTAATACCAATTTCACAAGGCAAATCCGTTTGGGGGAAAAGCCCCAAATTTTCGAATTAATTGGGTCATAAAGCCTAATTTTTTCGATCCAAAATTGAACAAATACAGAAGATTAATGCAAGAATGAGACACATACCTCGATTAGTCATAATTAATGCAAGATTTTGGATCAAACCTTGGCAGAAATGGTTAAGATTTGAGAGAGTATTGTGTGATTTGTGTTTCGAAACAAATGAAATAATCCCTCTGTTTATCGCGTTTTTACGCAGAAAATACACCCTTGGGGAACAGGCAAAGAAAGGCGCTGCGCCTATTCCAAGAGACGCAGCTCTTGCTGCGCCTTTTCCTGGTGTTCCCTCCTTACGAGTTTTCAAAAATTCGTTATGAGTTCGTTATTTGTGGGCCCATCTTTGGTGCGCCTCTTCTTCAAATGCTATTTTATCTTTTTGGTCCGTTTGACGATTATCTTTCGTTCCGACCCGTATTTCTAAGCCAGCAGCAGACTATTACACGTTATTTATCGCTTCCAAGACCCTTACTTGTCACAACGAGCAGATATTCCTTCACAGGTGTTTTGACACGCCTTCATTATGTTCCCCCAGCGAGAGTAAGCGGATAGACTTTCCCTCTCGAGACATGGAGATTAACTCCCGATTATGTTCCCCAACGAGAGTAAGCGGATAGACTTTCCCTCTCGAGACATGGAGATCAACATCAGCCCCTATTTCTTCCAAAGTTTGTTCGAAGCTGAACACGAACAGATTTCTCCCAGCATTTCCCGACTGTGTCCTGCCGTTTTTTTCCTCAGAATCATCGCTTCCTTTTAATCCTTCAGATACCCCTTTTCAGGATAAACCGTCATATCTTCAGACACCAAGTTATCTTCAGGCCCAAGAGTTTCGCCGAAACACCTTCAATCCCGTTTCGTCCGGAAGTCTCAGGTATGGTCTCTTCTTATGGCTGGCGAGCCTCCTTACGTAGTCTAATGGACTTTAAACGACCCTCCCCGATAGTCGACAGACTCTAAAATGTTCCCGACGATAGGTCCTTGGTTCAAACCCCTTGAGCCGCCTCGCGTCGCCATAGTCGTCAGGTTGTAATCTTCGATTGACCTGATGGCTATACTTTGACTTTCGTCTTGTCCAAGCCTCAGTCAAAGTGGGGGCTCTGTAGATACCTCATTTCTGCACCTCTCGCAAACCACCCGGTGATGATTGGGCCGCATGTTTGTTACGCGGAACGATTTGTGATAGTTCGTAAGTTTATCGTCAAGTGATTGCTCAAATACTAATGTCTACCTCTTAGTTGTCATTTATGTGCCGATACGGTCGTTTTGACAGTAATTAGAGTACATTTGGAGTCCGGGCCTAAAACCGTCTCCATTTTCTGATAACCGTTAAATCCCGAGTCAGAATGTCCTGGAATGTTCCGCATATTTCTATTCCATATTTTATAAATATTTCACAATCTTTAATCTTTGGTAAACAATTTCCCGTAATATTCACGCAAGATATTAAGGAAAACCAAATTATTCCGTCCTTCTATAACTCAAACACGGAAATCATTCTTCCGCAGGAGGAAACCACTTGGGAACAGACGCAGCAGGTGTTGCGCCTCTTCCAAGAGACGCAGTGGCTGCTGCGCCTCTTCCCAGGTCCTTTTCTGCGTAATTTTCGTATCTTTTTCATATCTTTCCGAGATTCACTTCCAAAGACTCTCTGAAACCCTAATTCCTTCACGTGATTAGTATAAATAGAGACCTTCGGTCTCTCATATTTCTCACGCGAGTGTCCGCCCTTCTCTTCTCCCTTTGCATTCTAGACCTTTGTTCTTACTTTTTGGCGTCTACGTGCTTGAACTTTCGACCACGTAAGCTCGGATCCTTCTGAGTACCAGCCTCGTTTGCATGACCGACCAATTTGACCAACTCCACATCAATCAACTTAATTAATCTAATCGTTTTCCTCTTACGAGGGCACTTTCATATTTGCATTATAGTTCGAGTCGAGCATCACTAATCGATAACTTAGTCCTTCTCGTTTCGTCAAACATGTAAGTCTGAGGGTGTAAAATCTCTCTTTATTTATTGTTCTTTACTTTTTGTACCACTATTGTAAGGTTTATGTCGAAAATACCAATTAAAACCGATTTCTAAAACCGTGCTTTAAAACCTCTTTTTACGGATTTCCAGAAGACAAACCGTCGAGAAAGGACGCAACAACTGCTGCGCCTCTTGAAGGAGCTTAGATTCTGCTGCGCCTCTTCGTGAGGCTGCCGCATTTCCTGCTTCCTTTCTTCTTCCTTCGTCCTCTGTAATTCGTTCGTTTCTTACTGTTTTCGTTTGTTTCTTGTTAATTCTTTGACCATAATAGCATATTAATTTCTCATGTATATTAATCATCATCATTAACATGTTTTATTCATCATAAATCCGACTTAAATCCCTTATAATCCAATATTTGCGGGTTTTCGTCATTAAATTCAATCCGGGTTGTAGGAATTCGATTTATTCATATCGAGCTTCTGGAATTCGATCTTTGATATATTTTCATCTGTTTATTGTCATATTCATCGCATGTTTGTCATCAATTCATCATGTTTAGCCTATTTCATTCACCCATGTCACTAATTAATCGTTCATGTAAATAATTAGTAATATTCCGTCTCATCCATGTTTTGTTGTTTCATGACCATTTATCACATGTAAATAACCTATTAATCACTTCCATCCGAGTAAAGGTATTAATTGATCCTTAAATTAACCAATTCAAAATAACGATTTGCAGTTCCGGCTTCACAGCCAGAACTCACCCTTGGAACAGACGCAGCAACTGTTGCGCCTCTTCCAGAGGGCGCAGCTCTGCTGCGCCTGTTCCAGGATGAGTTCTGCCTCTGAACTTCGTTGTTGCTTGACCTAGTTTAATTCGCATACGTATAATTGACTATTATCCGTATTATCGCCTTCTGATCTGTTCGTTAATTCTTTCTTTTGTTCTTTTCTTAAATTATCCGTTTTAAAAGGTATTTTCGGCATAAATCGCTAAACCAATGTAATTATTGTAATTTTCATTAGTGTAATTTTATTTTATTGTATTTATCATATCTTCTTGCATCATTTGTATGTCTTCACATGTAATTGAGCATTAAATCCTACTTTGACATTAATTGTATGCTAAATTAATTGTTAACCGACTTAGCCTAATTCTCACATGTTAGGATTAAAACTTGGATGTTGCATTGCATGCATATAACCGACGATATATCAAGTATAGATGATATCCCTAATCATTAGTAGAGGCCGCTATCGAGGCGGGCGGGATTAGGTGTTCGATCAAAAGAGCTTCCTAATACGTACCCTCACCCCTTACTCCAGATCTCTGTGAACATCCGTGTTCATTGGCATCCACGAGAGTCATTCTAGACATAGAATGCTAAGGGTAACGATTGCTTGGTGTTCATGTCTCTACTTTGTGTCTTGACATGACACGAGGTATTCGAACGGTTCCAATTTCCCATAAAAATTGGTGGCGACTCCAACAAAAATGCAAACACTTGTTCTCTTCCTCCCAAGCGCCCCCCGTGGGCCCCCCGTTGTCCACATAAGCCCATAATGCATCGTTGAGCTTAGTTGACCAATCCTTCCTTGACCGGCTCACGGTCTTCGCAAGAATCATCTTAATCTCTCGGTTTAAAATCTCGGCTTGTCTGTTTGCTTGTGGGTGGTAGGCAAGACTACGCCGATGTTGCACCCCATGTTTCTTTAGAAGAGCATCTAGAGTCCTTTCCCGAAAATGCGTCCCACAATCACTAATCACAATTCTTGGAACCCCAAACCTTGGAAATATGATTGTTTCCATGAGTTTTGTTACCGACTTTGCATCACAAGTTTTTGTTGGGATAGCTTCAACCCATTTGCTCACATAATCAACCGTGACAAGGATGTACTCATTACCATGGGATGAGGGAAAGGGACCTTGATAGTCGATCCCCCATACATCGAATAATTCAACTTCAAGAATGTAGTTTGCGGGCATTTCGTGCCTCCTTGAAAAGTTTCCACTTCGTTGACACTTGTCACATACCTTGACATAGCTTGCCACATCATGAAATAGAGTAGGCCAATAAAAACCGCATTGGAGTACTCTTGCGGCGGTCTTTCTTGAACTGCCATGCCCTCCACTTGGCACGTCATGGCAATGAGAGATTATGGGCTTTACTTCTTCATTTGGGATGCACCTCCTAATTATCCCATCCAGACAAGATTTGTAAAGGCATGGTTCTTCCCAAAAATATTGCTTAAGATCATGAAAGAATTTCTTCCTCTTATGGGAATCATAACCATGTGGGATGACCCCGGATACCAAGTAATTGGCATAATCCGCGTACCAAGGGACATCCATTAAAGAAAGTGCGAATAATTGATCATCCGGCAAGGAGTCATCAATCGGTAGCCCATCCTTCACACTCTCATGGGATAAATGGGAGAGATGGTCGGCTACTACATTCTCCACACCCTTCTTGTCTCTTATTTCAACATCAAACTCTTGAAGCAAGAGTATCCACCGGATCAAGCGGGGTTTCGATCCCTTCTTGATTAGCAAGTGCCTCAATACCGTATGATCGGTGTGTACAATCACTTTAGAGCCTACCAAGTAAGAACGGAACTTGTTCATAGCATAGATGACCGCCAAGAGCTCCTTTTCGGTGGTGGTTTAGTGTGCTTGAGCTTCATCCAAGGTTTTGCTTGCATAATATATGGCATGAAGTTTGACATTCTTTCTTTGTCCATGCACCGCTCCCACCGCCACATCACTAGCATCGCACATCAACTCGAAAGGTTCTCCCCAAGTGGGAGGTTGCATAATTGGAGCGGTGATGAGAGCTTCTTTCAACCTATTGAAAGCATTCAAACATTCATTAGTAAACTCAAAGGGGACATCCTTGCCAAGTAACAATGTTAATGGTCGGGCAATCAAAGAAAAATCCTTAATAAATCTCCGATAGAAACCGGCATGCCCAAGAAAACTTCTAACTCCTTTGACATTTGTGGGAGGGGTAAAGTTTTGATCACTTCAATCTTGGCTTGATCCACTTCTAAGCCTTTACTTGACACAACATGACCCAAAACAACTCCGGATGTCACCATAAAGTGACATTTCTCCCAATTTAAGACTAGACCGGTTTCTTGACACCTTTTCAAGACCTTACCCAAATTAGCTAGACATCCATCAAATGAGGTGCCTACGATGGATAAATCGTCCATAAACACCTCCATGATATCCTCAACATATTCGGAGAATATAGCTAGCATACATCTTTGAAATGTGGCCGGCGCATTGCATAGCCCAAAGGGCATGCGCCTATAGGCAAAGGTACCAAATGGTCACGTGAAAGTGGTCTTTTCTTGATCATTAGGGTGAATCGGGATTTGGAAAAACCCAGAAAACCAATCTAGGTAGCAAAAGTGAGAGTGTTGGGCAAGTCTTTCCAACATTTTGTCAAGGAAAGGAAGGGGGAAATGGTCTTTCCTAGTCGCCTTGTTGAGGCGTCTATAGTATATACACATTCTCCACCCGGTTGTGATTCTTGTTGGAATTAGCTCATTCTTGTCATTGGTGACTACCGTGACACCGCCCTTCTTTGGCACAACATGCATCGGGCTCACCCATGCACTATCGGAGATAGGGTAAATAATACTTGCATCATAGAGCTTCAACACCTCCTTCCTTACCACTTCTTTCATTGCGGGGTTAAGGCGGCGTTGAGGCTCAATAGAAGATGCACCCTCATCCTTCAAGTGAATACGGTGAGTGCAAAAAGAAGGGCTAATTCCCTTGATATCATCAATTGAATACCCAATGACATCCTTAAATTTTTTCACAACATCAAGTAGCTTTTGAAGCTCGGTGTCATTGAGTGCACTATTGACAATAATAGGGTAAGTGTCATTAGGGCCAAGAAAATCATATTTAAGAGTAGAGGGAAGAGGTTTCAACTCCACTTGAGGAGGCGTGGATCTCTCCTCCTTTTTACCATTCCTTCTCAAGCTCTCAAATTCCTTGTCCGGGTCTTCCTCAATTATTGCTTCCATGGCCAAAGCATACTCCCGGTGCTCCTTGCAATCTTTTACCTTGCCCTCAAGGAACCCTTGCAAACCCTTGTCTTCTTCAACCTTTTTCATGTCAACCCATTCTTCAATCATATCAATCATGTAACAAGATTTTTCTTCCGAAGGCTCCTTCATAGCCTTGTTCAAAGAGAACTCCACCTTTTCTTCACCAACTTGGAGGGATATCTTCCCATTCTTCACATCTATCAAGGCACCCCCCGTGGCAAGACAAGGGCACCCCAATATAATTGGAATGTTTGAATCCTCGGGGATGTCCATTACATAAAAATCGCATGGGAATTCAAGTTTCCCCACTTTGAGTGGGACATCCTCCACAAGACCAATGGGATATCTCACCGATCTATCCGCTAGTTGTAAAGAAACTCTTGTTGGCAAGAGCTCATAATCCCGCAACTTCTTGAAAATCTTGAGAGGCATAAGACTAATGCTTGCCCCTAGATCACACAAGGCCCTCTCAATATGCACGCTTCCAATTTTGCAAGGTATGGAAAAGCTCCCCGTATCCTCAAGCTTTTGGGGTACCTCATTTATGAGAATCGCACTACATTCCTTGGATAAATTAACCGTGGATGGTTGCATGGCATTTCTATTGGAAATCAACTCCTTCAAGAATTTACCATAACTTGGTATCTCCTTGATGGCATCAATGAAGGGCATGGTAATGTTGATTCCCTTCATCATGTCCATGAACTTTCCATATTTTTGCTCAAGCTTTGCCCTTGCCAACCTTTGTGGAAAAGGAACGGGTGGCACATAAGTTCTCATAACTTGTTGTTTAGGCTCTTCAACAATCCTTGTGGGTTCATCAACTACCTTTGGAGTCTCCACAACAATCTCCACAATATCATCTTCAACTTATTTTTCTTCCATCACATTGGGTGGTTCAACCACATCATCCGGCTTGCTACTCTTTCTTTTCTTGATGAATACTCGGTCCTCCAACTCTCTCCCGCTCCTCAAATGAATGGAATTTATGGTTTTCGAGTTCTCCTCGGTTTTACCCGGAAATTTCCCACTTGAGGCTTGTAATTGACTCACTTGAGAAGCCAATTGAGAGATTTGGTTGTCCGTCATCCTTTGTGAGGCTTGCATTTGGGTCCTCAATTGATTGATGGAGGATGTGGTTTTCTCTTGTTTTTGGTTGGAATGAGTGATGAATTGGGTTTGAGAGTTCATCCATTGCTCTATCATGAGCTCCACGTTGGATTTAGGTTGGGTGGTTTGTTGAAAAGGTTGGGAATTTTGTTGGAATGGTGGTTTGTTTGGTTGATTGAGTGGTTGAAATTGTTGTCTTGGTTGGAAGGATCTTCCTTGGAAACCCGGTGGCCTTGGTTGAATGTTGTATTTGGTTTTTGAGCTTGAAAGTTTGGTTGTTGTGATTTTTGTTGGAAGGTGGGGTTTTGGACATTTTGTGAGCCATAAGAGAAGTTTGAGTGGGCTCTCATTCCCGGGTGGTATTGGTTGTTGTTGTTGAAGGCTTGCTTCGCCGGGCTTGACTCCCAAATCCCATTTACTTGCACCATGCTAGCTTCTCCCATCATCAAGGGACACTCATTGGGTGGGTGCCCTTGATCTCCACAAATCTCACAAGAATAAACTTGGTTCCTAATAGAAGAAGTGTTGCTTGAACTCATCAAGGCAACTTGTTGCTTGAGCTCTTCTATTAACCCTTTAACCTCAACATTGTTGGCCGACTCAACGGTTGACTTTCCCTTCCTCTTGTGCCTATCATTATTCCAATGAAAAGTTCGGGAAGCCAATTCCTCAATAAGTTCCTTGGCCGTTTTGCGGTCAATATTGTCTAATGCTCCCTTTCCCGAGCCGGAATCTAGGTTCATCTTCATTTCATTGCTCAACCCCTCATAAAAGTTGTTGATCAAATCGTCATCTCCAATCCCGTGATGACGGCACAACCTTTGGAGTCCCTTATACCTTTCCCATGCCTCGTAAAGAGTCTCATCTTCTTGTTGAGTGAAGCCTTGAAGCTCACTCTTGATCCTTGCGGTTCTTTGTGGTGGGAAGTATTTGTTTAGGAAGGCCTTAGAGACATCATCCCAAGTCCGAAGAGAATCGGGCTCATAACTCTTTAACCACTCCTTAGCACTTCCCCTCAAAGAATAAGGAAAGAGCTTAAGGCGGAGGGCATCCTCCGACACTCCATTTGCTTTAAACATGTCACAACTATCCAAGAAATCATTAAGGTGTTCGTTGGGGCTTTCGGTGGCTCCCCCTTCGAATTGGTTTCCTTGGACTAGTTGTAAAAAGGTAGCTTTCACATCAAAATTATTGGCTTGAATAGGTGGCTTGACAATACTTTGGTTCACCACCTTTTTCGGAGCCAAATTATTACGCATGGGAACCGCGACCATTGTGTTAGATTCTTCAACTACTCCAAAAGGATTCTCGAACTCTTCAATAGTCTCTTGTTGATCACTTTCCTCTACCGGCGGTGTGTCTAGAAAACCCCTTCTTCTTAGTGAGTTAAGCCTTCTTGCCGTAGCCTCAATTTCAAGATCAATAGGATATGTCGGTTGACCACTTCTTTGCCGCCTACTAATGCAAAATACCTAAAAACTTCAAAGAAAAGGTTAGTAACAAAAGGACTTAGTCTAAACATGAACTCAAGCAATTAATATCTTGCCTTTGCTCCCCGGCAACGGCGCCAAAAACTTGATGGTGTAAGTTTTACCTCGCAAGTGAACGATGCGTTGCACTAGTAAGGGTCGAACACGAGGAGCAAATTAGATTACTAATCGTTACGTTCAATGGTTTAGCCAAGTCTAACGGAAACGGGTTTGGGTGTTATCTAACGACTAATCTAAATGATAAGAAATGAACAAACTAAATGAGTACTAAGAAAGAGCAACAAGTAGAATAAAACGTGTTTCAATCAATAAAAGAGGGGACTAGGGCCCAAAAACTTTATGGTTATCAAATTATACCTCGCAAGTGCACGATTTATCGTTGTGCAAAATTGAGGGTCGATCCCACAAGGAGTTGGTAGACTACTAATCGTTTTGATCCTTAAGCTTAGCTAAGTCGACAATAAAAGGATGAGTGTATTATTCTAATAACTAAACTAAACAAAATGAAATGCAATTTAACAAGAGAATAAAAAATGAGCAAGATAGAACTAAGTTGTAAATCAAATAATTAAAAGGCCTAGAACTCGGTTCTCCCACGACAATCCGTAATTCCTCACAATTAATTCCCTAGGCTAATTATAAGGCTAGAATGGTGAGGAGGAGATGGCTCTAATTCGCCTAAGACCCCCCTCTAGGGTTCGAAGTAGGACACTAGCACTACCCACCAACCCCCCTCTCGGGTTCGAAGGTCGGAATCCCCAACTCAACACCCAACAACCCCGAAAACATGCATATTCCCAAGGTGGTCAAGAACTTGGTCAAGGTCATTAAGTACTCATTGTATTCCGGGTCATCCCACTCCTCCTCTCGGAGGTCGATTTCAAACGCTAGTCTAGAGGAACCCTCCCTCGGTTCTCCCTTTCGGTCTCAACCTCGGTTGGTGAATAGATCAAATTCCAGGTATCCAATTTACAACCTAACCAACTCTCGTTGGAGGACAAGGGTCACAAGTCGACACTAACCAAAATTAATCCTTAATCCAAATCATTCCTCTAAACTACCCTCACCAATTTCCCCAAATAATTAGCCTTTATGAGAATCAATTAGTGAAATTACTCATGTCGGGTCAAACCGAGTCCTAGTAGAAGACTACTCACTAATCATGTTCCTAAAGGCAAGAGAAACAACAAAGATGGAATCTTTAAGCATAAACATAGTGGAAGAATAAATTCACTACTAATCATGCAATAATCCAACACAAATTATGAAGAAAGACAATTTAATCTAAGAATGGGTGAGAATTAAACTAAAAGACACAACCTTTAACACAAGAAACTCAAAGATTCAATCTTTGACACAAGAAAGCTAAAGACTCAATCTTTGAGAGCAAACAACAATGGTAAACAAAGAAAAGATGAACAAGAGAGAGAATAACATCAATTAAACAACAAAGAGGAGAATTCTAATATGAACAACTAAACAAACTTAAGAGAAAAATAAAATGTAAACAAATGAAATTAGGAAGAGAAATTATACCAACTCAATAGCAAAGAAAGGAACTTGGATTGAAAATAAGAAAGGAGAAACCTTCAATCTTCTTACAACCCAATTTCTAGCACTAAATATGATGTAATTATTGAAGAACTTTTTCTAATTAGGGAAACATTAGCAATGTAATTAACAAAGTTCAAACTTGGAAAAGGAAATTAAATTAGATCTAGGGTTGTTTGTACAAATGGTTAAGGGAGGGGGTATTTATAGTCTTTCATTAGATTTAGAAAAGAAGAGCAACAAAGCCCAAATTCGCAGCCTGTTGCGTCCTGCCGGTGGACCGGCTACCGGTCTGCCTACCGGTAGCGAGGCCAATTAATTTGAAGTTGAATTTTTGGGAAATAGCTGGTAAGTGTATTCTGCCGGTGGATCGGCTGCCGGTGTTCCTACCGGTAGCGAGGCCAAATGTTTTTTCTCTTCTAATTCCAAATTGGCTTGTGCTGATGTGCTCTGCCGGTGGACCGGCTGCCGGCCTACCGACAGAACACAGCCTTCAGCTTCCTTCCTTCTTCTCTTGGCATTGTCTGGGGGGGGGTGTTCTGCCGGTGGCATGACCGTCTGCCGGTCTACCGGCAGAGCACATTTCTCAGCCTTTTTCAACCCATTTTCTTCTCAAGCCAACACGAGCTAGCTTCTTCACTCGGTTTCATTCCGTCTTCCCTTTTTCAAGGCTAATCCCCTACAAAAGAGTACGGGAGTCATAATATCGAGGCACATGGAATAAAGGGCAAAACATGAGCGAGAGTGAGCTAAAACCGTGCTAAAGAGGGCAAAAATGCATGAGAAACGGGAAGTGAAATGGCGTAAACTAATCACATATCAAATCTCCCCACACTAAAACCTTACTCGTCCTCGAGTAAGTCCAAAACCAATGCACAAGAGAAAACTATAGTAAGCGTTAAGAGTGTGTGCATAATATAAGCATCACTCAATTATTCTAAATTAATAGCCGAACGAGTATTAGCGCACTCAACGCCCCTTCAACTTACAATTTGACACTTATGAGGGAAAAGTCCCCTATTGCAAGGCAAGTTGGGTCTTGCTACAAAATTGCGATGCATCTATCATGAAAGCACGTAATCAAGCAATAGAATACATCTAACAAAAATAGTCCACTTTCCTCATCTAAGTGGCCGGATTTTCAAACAATAAGACATGGTCTTGGTCGGGAGTACCGTCTCAGAAGTTCCAACGGAGGTGCCCACCCCCTAAACATGGCTCAAGCAATCCCTTAGCGTGACCAATGCTCAAGAAACACATTCAAGAGCGGGGTAAGGGGAAATAGGCAAGTCCGCCGAGAATTACAAAACCGACACGAGATTCAACCATGAGACCCATGACTAAGGGAACCTAGGCAACGACATCCTAACGGTTTTCACTCGTCTCTCAATGAAAGAAAAAGGTGATTTTTGTGGCAAAAAGTAACCAAAATCACTCTCCTAACTCGACTAGCGAAAACGTGCCCGCAATCTAATGTGTAAGACCGTCCTATGCCCAATGAAATGCAAACAATGGTACAATGCACACAATATGAAACAAGGGTTATAACGGGGTTAGGGAGTAGGACAAAACGGGATTGGTGCAAGCACCGTTTGGATATGTGGAGTTCAAATAAAGAATTGCCGACACATCAAATCCCATTTCTTATTGCAACACATGAGACACGTCTATGCCATAACATAGCATGGATGACCAAAACTATGCAAAAATTGCATAAACCCAACTCAAATTGGAAAAATTTGAAAGTACTCCTCTTATTTCAACAAATGGTAACGTCTACACCCTAACAAAAACCCGGTTTCCCAAATCATGTAAAAATTCTGTAAACCCGACTTATTTTGGAAAAATATCAAATTACCCCTTTATTTAGCAACGGCTTTTTCTACCCCGTTTAATGATGAAGAGGGGTGTTGCTCGCCTTTTTCTTTTCTTAACACATATATATACAACACAACTAACTCTTTTTGGATTTTTCACAACTTTTTCACTTTTCTATTTTGTTTTTCATTACAATATTTCAACCTCTTATTTATATACAACACCAAATGTAGACTAAATTTTGACCCAATGGACTTGTACTTCGTCCATCACCAAATTCCAACTCCACCACCTAGACACTTCTACAAACCACGACCCATTCTTGATTAAGGAGGAGTGTTTTTCGGGATGTAGCTCTTTTAGTGGGTATGCCAAAAAAGAATAGGTTAAGGCTCAGAGGGGTGAATCAAAAGAGGAAATCAATACGAGGGACGAAACTAAGCTAATTTGGCAATGTGAGGTTCATACAAACGGATTTTGTTTCATAATATGTGCACAAAAAAATGAAATGCAATTCACGGTCGAAGGACGAAATGACACACTTATGCGTCTTGATGTGACATGCCTTGCGAGGAGGCCTACTCTCAAACCTAGATGAGGGTGGGGTATGAATGTACCCACCCTAGGAGGCTCTACCTTTATCTTTGAGTGGCTAAGTCGAGCCCTAGGTCTAGTCTACGGTCCTAGGTCTCACAAGATCGGTCTAAACTCATTGGCCAAGCCCACCTCCCTCGGCTAACTAAGAGGTCACGGGTGCAATCCACGGGGAGGGGAAAGGCACAATTGGAAACATAACTCATCATGGGGGTACTTGGTTCCCTTCCTAGACCACGTCCTTTCTTAAAAACCTTTATTTACAAACGGATGCAAAACTTGAATTTGAAAAACATGTATATACAAGAACATATGCATGCGAAAATTGAACCAAACAAGAATAGAGACATGCAACAAGTTGACTAAGCCTAACAGCACATCAACACCAACAATCCAATAGTTCCCCAAAGGAACATCCAAGGCACAAAAACCCGTCCTCCTCCATGTTATACAATGATATAAAAAGAGAGAGAATGTAAAAGGAGAAAGAGATAAGAACGTGTATACCAAGCGGTCTTCTAGTCTCCTTCTTGCCTCAAACGGTCAATGCCTATGCCAAGGGTTAGCCAACAAACAACATATATATACAATGCAATGTTTTTGTAATTTTTCTGAAATTTTTCAATTTTTAAGCATTTTCTTGAAATTTTATCAAATTTACAAATAGAAACAAATATTCACAAGAGTGGATATTTCCCTCCCCACACTTGAGATGTACATTGTCCTCAATGGACAAAAGCATAGGGAGTGAATAAGAAAAAGATAGCAACATATTATTGTATTTTGTAAATTTTTGAAAAGAAAATAACATATTTTTGGCATTTTTGTTTTTTTGAAAATGAAAAGGACATGTTTTTGGTATTTTTAAATATATGAAATTCCTCCCCACACTTATTTATTTACATTACTTCCAAATGGAAATAAATGTGTGGAGGAATATAAATAAAAGTAAAATGCATATTTTTGATTTTTTTTTAGGCCCTCCCCACACTTATTTATAAACATGGGAGGGCAAGTAGAGAAATAAAAGAACATGTTTTTGTTGTTTTCTTTTTGGAATCCCCTCCCCACACTTATCTATGTGCATAATGTGTGGAGGAGATTCGGAAATTAAAATAAGTGTTTTTGTGTTTTTGTTATATATATTTTTTTGTTTTTTTATAGAGATGCAATGCATGCTCTAATCTAAATGCAAGAAACGAATAACAATGCGACTAAGTATATGAATGCAAGCTACATGTGACAATTTTTACAAAAAATGAAATCTAATGCAAGGTATATGAATGCATTTAACATGACTAATATACATATAATACAAGTACACTAAATGCATGCGGAATTTGAATATGAATGAGAGTTTGGATTTGAGGGAGACATACTTGTCTTTTGGATTGAAGCGGGAGTAGGTTGGGCCACCAACTCGGCCCTCAAGACTCGGAGTCCATATCATCTTCATGCTCTCCGGCTCCAAATTCGGAGTCTTGAATCAAATCATCGGGGTTGAAGGTGTGGTCACCACCACTACCGCCGGTACCCAAGAGACCTTCCGTGAAGTCTTCACTCATCATCATCACACCACCGTCACCTCCCGTAGAGGAGTCCCTCACAAAAGTGCCACCGGACCCCGAAGCACCTACGTCACTAGCAAAGTGAGGGCGGATGCCCCCCATCCAATGGGCGTTATGCCCCTCCGGTTGTTGCTCGGGCCTAGGAGGGAAGATAGGAGCGGATAAGTAGTCCGGTTGGAGGTTAAGACCTCCGTGAATAATCTTCCCGTCCACACTAGAATAGTTCCCGTCTACAACCCTTATTTTCATGGCTTGTGCATTGTTACATTTTGCATCTCATTTGGAGATAGGACGGTCTTACACATTAGATTGCGGGCACGTTCTCACGAGTCGGAGTAGGAGAGTGTTTGGTTCCTTTTTGTACAAAAACACCCGAAATTCTAATGAGAGATGAGTGAAAACCGTGAGGATGTCGTTGACTTAGGTCCCCTTAGTCATGGGTCTTTTGGTTGAATCTTGTGTTGGCTTTGTAATTCTCGGAAGTCTAGTCCTTCTTTCTCCTTTCCCGCTCTAGAATCTATTTCTTGAGCTTTATTGGACACATTAGGGTTGCCTAGGCCATGCTTAGGGGGTTGGCACCTCTATTGTGACTCTGAGACGGTATTTCCCGACCAAGACCATATTTTTGAGATCAAAACTCGGCCACTTAGATGAGGAAAGTGGACCACTTTTTGTTAAATGCATTCTATTACTTTCTTATGTGCTTACATGTTGGATGCATTGCATTTTTCTTGCAAGACCTCACTTGCCTTGCGAGTCGTGCTTTACCTCATAAGCACAACTACGCGAGTTGAAAGGGCGTTGAGTGCGTTAATACTCGATCGGATTATGTAGTAGAATAATTAAGTGGTGCTTATATTGTGCACACACTTTTGGTACTTAACCGTAGTATTGCCTTGCTATTTGACTTTGGACTTACTCGGGACGAGTAAGGGTCAAGTGTGGGGAGATTTGATAACACCATTTCAACCCCCTTATTTTGATGTCCCGGACCCATTTTTCCCTCATGCTTAGTGTAAGACATGTTTTGAGCCTTTTTCCCGTACTTATGAACCCTTTTGTAGGTACCATGCTCGAGAATGTAAGAGGGGCGGAACTTGGAGCGGAATTTACTCAAAGAATGGAAGCAATTAGGAGGAATTACAGCCGAGGAAGTTAACTACACCCGGTCGGGCATAATTATACCCGACCGGGCACAACTTTACCCGGCCGGGTGCCTTTCACCCGTTTGGCGTTTTGAACGTTTTTCAGCCCATTTTGACATTTTACCTGAGAGGGTACAATTGTACCCGCTCGGGCATAATTGTACCCGCCCGGGCATAATTGTACCCTCCCGGGTACAATTTA
This sequence comes from Silene latifolia, assembly GCF_048544455.1. Classification (NCBI taxonomy): domain Eukaryota; kingdom Viridiplantae; phylum Streptophyta; class Magnoliopsida; order Caryophyllales; family Caryophyllaceae; genus Silene; species Silene latifolia. The sequence continues at coordinate 21,393,738 of NC_133530.1, read as the reverse complement.
TTCCCTCGACTGCAGTTGTTTTCGTCTTCTCTTGTTTTTCCACCTACCTTTTTGTACTTGATATAAATACTTAATTTTCCAGAAAATTAGGGATCCAATCCTAGTTTGAGAAGAAATTTGTAAGGTTTAGAGAGGAAAACTCAAATCCTTTGTAACTTATCAATCATTCTTCATCAATCAGAGATTATTATTATTGTTCTTACTTTGTTCTTCATTATTGTTCATCCTTCCATAGTTGGTATTGTTTCTTTCCTTTTATGTTTTCTCCTTTGTTCATCAATTGTTTTCAATAGTTGTTGTTAGATCTCTTTTTGTTAGAATTTGTTGAAATTTGTTGTTTGTTGATAGTTTAGTCAAAATCTCTCTCTCTTGTTTGTTGTTCATGCTTTTTATTGGAGTTATTAACATAAAGCTTGAGTCTTTGATATATTTGATAAAGTTTGGTTCTTTTTGAGTTAATTCATCTACTCCTAGTGATGTGAATCGCAAGCGGAAGTCTTAACTTGTACTAGCAAATAGACGAACGATCCGAATGCACTAGGTGCAACCCGATCAATCCGTATATTCGTAGCGAGATTTGAATGAAAAGGAAGGGATATTTGTCGTAGCTAGACCTATAGCTACGCCAATGGGTGAATTGTTTGATACTCGTCAAACAATCCGACTTAAACTTAGGATCACGTCCCTCGTTCAAGCAAGGTGCAAAATCGCGTTTCGACCTCTTAAGCCAAACTACTCGTGTAATAACACAAGAAGACAAGACAAGTTTTAAAGAATACTCTCAAGTTTTTACTTCAAAATTGGATGATAAACAAATGAGGACTACAAGCCTTATATAGGCCGAAATCCTTGATGCCCAAGGCTAGTCTTTAATGCCTTGTTGTGAATTCTAGGCTATGTAGAAGAACTAGGCAAGACTAAACCAAAAACTAGGTAAGACCTTTGTAAAAACTAGGCTATGACAAAAACTAGGTGAGCTTATTCCATGCATTTGGTCTTGCCCATTTTCGAGGTCCATCCCTTGCTCCACACGGTTTTACCCGTCGGCGGGTGATCATGCACTTTTCTCGACTCTTATTCGAACCGATCCATGCTTGGTGACTCGGGTTGTCTTGGTTGCTTGTTTCGAGAATTATTTCATCAAGATGATTCGTATTCACATCAATTCCTCCCCCTTTGAAAGGAATTGTTCTCAATTCTTGCCTCAGTATGCTGGGATCAAAGATGAATATTATAAACCCGAACAAGCCCGAACACGTAGTCGAATCATCTTTGATGCCACCGGGATCAAAACAAATTTGGAAGTTAGATTCAAACTTGATTAAGAACATGAAGCCGTTTACGCACCCCGTTGATCTCTTCTTCTGCTCATCATCTTCAATGTAGTCTTTATGTTTATCCCTCTGTGGTGATTTGAATTTGTAATGAGTATTGTCAATCACAACCATTTTGTGCCATCTTTGCTTGTGCCTTACTTTCTTGTGATTTCCTTCCCACCACCTTCCATGCACAATTCTACCAAAATCTAAATAATGGTTGCTCGAAGCAACAAGATCATCATGAGCTCCCATGAAAATTGACTTCAATAAGAAATTAGAGTTCCCACCATGTAGCTTCTCATCAATGTATTTATCAATTGGTGATCGATACGGTTCTTTCACTTGAGACTCAAAATTAATGTGATCGCCTCCTGGTAGGACCTCCACCCATTCGGCATGTCTTGGATTCAAATTCTCTTTTGCTGTTAATGTAGATCGCATAGAACTCTTTGTCGTACGGAGGGTAGTTGAGTCTAGCACCACCAAGCTTCTCGGAAAAGTATGCGATGGGCTTCTTTCCTCGTACCAACACGACACCAATTCCAACACTGCTGGCGTCACACTCCACCTCAAATGGTTGGGTAAAATCTGGAAGTGCCAACAACGGTGCCTCGTAAAACTCTTGAATTATCGTCTCGAAGGCCCTTTGAGCGGCCGCGGTCCATACGAATGCTCCTTTCTTTAAACACTCGGTGATGGGACTTGTGATGGTACTAAAGTTCCGAATAAACCTTCGATAAAACGAAGCAAGTCCACGAAATGACTGGACTTCCGTGATGGACTTAGGGGTAGGCCACGACTTGATTGCCTCAATTTTGGTTTGATCAACCGGAACCCCGTCTTTAGATACAATATAGTCGAGAAAGATGACACTCTCGACCCACAACGACCACTTCTCCTTCTTTTCATAGAGTTTCTGCCCTCGAAGTATGTCGAACACCTCTCGAAGGTGTAGGAAATGTTCTTCCTCAGTTAGACTGTACCACAAAATGTCATCCAAATAGACGACAACAAATCTGTTCAAGAAAGGTTTGAGTACCTCGTTCATGAGTCGCATAAAAGTACTTGGAGCATTGGTCAATCCGAATGGCATGACGGTCCACTCGTACAACCCATGTCTAGTCTTGAACGTGGCTTTCCACTTATCCCTTTCTCTCATTCGCATCTGGTGATAATCACTCCTCAAGTCGATCTTAGAAAAGATCTCGGACTCATGTAACTCATCAAGCATGTCGTTAAGCCTTGGGGTAGGAAAACGATATTTGATAGTTATGTTGGTCATGGCTTGACTATCAATGCACATTCGCCACGTCCCATCCTTCTTTGGGACAAGTAGAGTAGGGACGGCACATGGAATCAGGTTTTCACGAACATAGCCTCGATCCATTAGCTCCTCCATTTGTCGTTGCAACTCTTTTGTTTCCATTGGGTTGCATCGATAGGCGGCTTTGTTCGGTAACGAAGCTTTGGGAATGAGATAAATTTGGCGTTCGATCCCTTTAATAGTTGGTAAACCAGCGGGTAGGTTATTGGGAAAGACATCCCTGAATTCCTCATCCGAGTTTGGCACAAGATTAAGATTGTCTTTAGTTGCATCGTCATAACTTGTATGATCACTTTCTTCCATGAGATTTTCGTCATAAACTTCTTCCAATTCTTCATCAAAGACAATTGGTAGATTTGGATCAAATAAAGAAGCGACTCCCATATGAGGTTCATCCAAGTTGGCAAATATGTCATCTTCAATCACATCTTTAATTTGATCATTGTCACTCAATGGCTCTATAATCTCGTCCTTTTCTCTTTCTTCGAAATTGAACACATCACCCAATCGTTCCTCCTCATCAAACATCTCATCATAAATTGTGGGCAATTTAGCTTTTCCTTGTGCTTCAACCAACTTTAATTCTTCACTCTTTTCCATTTCTCTCATCAGAGTGAGATTATCAAACTCGTCGATGTATTCAGAGACACGAAGCCTCCCTTGGTTAAGATTGGCGATCTTACGATAAGTCGGGAGCCTATAAGTTGCTGGAACATATTTCTTGCGCAATTTGCGTTTAAGAGAGTCCCAAGATGATAATTTCTCTTTTCTAGCGCGAGCACGCCTTACTTTCAAACTCTCGTACCATAGTGAAGCCCCTCCACTAAGTCTTCGAATAGCGTACTTGCAGCATTTCGCGTCATCCAGACCTTTGAAATCAAACATTCGTTCGATTTGTCTCTCCCAATCGAAATAATCCTCGGGTTCTGTGCCTCCCGTGAACTCGGGTAGTTCACTGACCTTGAACTCTTCAGCGGCTCGTTCTCGTCTTGGCATCCACTTGGGATCGTTTTCTTGTAAATTCTTTAAAGTCGTTTGAAGATTCTTGAGAAAGTTGGGATCGTCGAAATTCATTTTTGATGTTGGCTGCTTGAAATTTCGAAACTCCTTTTTTTTTTTTTTGATGGTGAACAATACCGTGAACAGTACTGGACGTGAACAGTAATTTTTTTTTTTTTTTTTTTTGATGAATAAATCAAGACCCCTGGATCGTCTCGATTAATGGAAATCAAGAGCCGAAGCTCTGATACCACAATTGATGTGAATCGCAAGCGGAAGTCTTAACTTGTACTAGCAAATAGACGAAGGATCCGAATGCACTAGGTGCAACCCGATCAATCCGTATATTCGTAGCGAGATTTGAATGAAAAGGAAGGGATATTTGTCGTAGCTAGACCTATAGCTACACCAATGGGTGAATTGTTTGATACTCGTCAAACAATCCGACTTAAACTTAGGATCACGTCCCTCGTTCAAGCAAGGTGCGAAATCGCGTTTCGACCTCTTAAGCCAAACTACTCGTGTAATAACACCAGAAGACAAGACAAGTTTTAGAGAATACTCTCAAGTTTTTACTTCAAAATTGGATGATAAACAAATGAGGACTACAAGCCTTATATAGGCCGAAATCCTTGATGCCCAAGGCTAGTCTTTAATGCCTTGTTGTGAATTCTAGGCTATGTGGAAGAACTAGGCAACACTAAACCAAAAACTAGGTAAGACCTTTGTAAAAACTAGGCTATGACAAAAACTAGGTGAGCTTATTCCATACATTTGGTCTTGCCCATTTTCGAGGTCCATCCCTTGCTCCACACGGTTTTACCCGTCGGCGGGTGATCATGCACTTTTCTCGACTCTTATTCGAACCGATCCATGCTTGGTGACTCGGGTTGTCTTGGTTGCTTGTTTCGAGAATTATTTCATCAAGATGATTCGTATTCACATCACCTAGTCATATTAGTAGATTTCCTTCATTTATTATAACCTTTGCATGTTCTATCATAAAATTCATAACATCACCATGTTTATTGTTAAAGTATGCATCTTTATTGCTTGTCTTGCTAAGATAACCATGATTAGTGAGTAGTAATTCCTCTAGGGTGTGATTAAACCCCGTCATGAGTGTTTTGCCTATTTGATTCTAGTTATGTGGTTGTTTAGGGGGATTAGTTGGGGTTAACTATAGGATTTAACTTGTTAATGCTCTATTTGGGGCCATAGTTGACCCTTGACCCTTGTCCATCAACGGAAATTGATTAGGTTGAGACTAGACTACCCTCTTAGCCCGTTTGCCTATTCAAGTTGAACCCGGGAGGGAGAACTTGAAGAGGGTGCCTATTTGTTGTCGGTTTGAACTTCAACTTTGGGAGAAGGGTTGGGATGACCGCGATTTAGCGTAGACTTATTGACCTTGACCAACACTTGGGGACTCTTAGAATTACGCATATTCTTGGATATTTTGAGTGTTGTGTTGGGTATTCCGACTTACGAACCCGGGAGGGAGGTAGGTCGGGGTGACTAGTGTCCTACTATGAGCCCGGGAGGGAGTTAGTAGGCGAATTAGAGGCGTTTCCCCTTAATTAGTACCCCTAGACAACTAAAACAACGGAATCAAGCGGTGAAACACAAGTGTCGGTGGTTGAAGTCACGCCCTAGTCCCCTCTTTTATTGATTGAAACACGTTTTATTCTACTTGTTGCTCTTTCTTAGTACTCATTTAGTTTGTTCATTTCTTATCATTTAGATTAGTCGTTAGATAACACCCAAACCCGTTTCCGTTAGACTTGGCTAAACCATTGAACGTAACGATTAGTAATCTAATTTGCTCCTCGTGTTCGACCCTTACTAGTGCAACGCATCGTTCACTTGCGAGGTACAACTTACACCATCAGTTACCATGAGAAATTTCCAATATTATAATGATATACTTAATTAATTTTTCTTTTAAAAGAGAGAGATATCCGTACCAATAAAATAATAAAGGGGGTATTATTTTTTAATTATTATTTTATTACCACGCCATCAAACATAACGTCCATTTAACAGCCTTTACATTAGGGGGTACTATGGGCAAAAAAATGGAACCTCAAGGGTACCATAGGCAGATTCTTAAAAGTAGGAGTAACATGGAAAATCTAACAAAATTAAGGGGTACCATTGGAAATTTCCGTATCTCAATTATGATAAAAAAAATTGAAGAAAAACAAAGTACAAATATTAATGGAGAGTAATTGATCATATTATTAAATTTGTATATAACTTTTACATATAATGAGTATCAATTGTCCGTATTCGGTATTCAGGATTGCTTGAATGTCGAACTAAGTGCAAAAAGGATGGTGTAATTCTGAGTATGTTATTTGTTCCACATTGAAAAATAATGCAAGTTTGATGAATATATACTACATATAAATAGTAGAATTGTCCTACATCAGAAAAATAATACAAGTTTGGTGAAAATATTACTTATAAATAGTCGAATTGTCCCACATTGAAAGATTAATATAAGGTAGGCTGATTATATGATTATAAATAAAAGTTAACCCACGTATATATTAATCTTTTTTTTTCAAAGAGATATTTAAATAATATGTAAACAAATCATTAGACATAGAATTTAAACGTTAAACCTTTATAACGTTTTTTTTGCATTATAAATAAGTTAATTACCCCGTTGCAACGCACGGGCATTCAAACTAGTACTTAATATTTGGGGCTGAAATCGCATATAGTAACTCCTGTTGGGACCCCAGATATATGGTAAAACCAGGAGAAAAAGACAAATGACCCGGTATGACTTCCCGAACGGCTCAAATCGAGGTGTATAATACACGGTTTTTGGGATTACAGGGTTCGGAACAAAAATGTCCAAAATTACACTGACGGTTCCTCCAGTTATATAAAGCGGTCAAACAAAATTTGAGGTTCATCAGAATACTTTGGTCCAAACATTGCCTGGTTAAGACATGCAATATTCCGAATCCCTAACCCTCCAACACACTTCGGAAGACTGATAAAATTTTGACTACATCAGTGAATATTTTTCCCCAATTTGCATCCCGCCCACCAAAAATGTGACAATAAGGCATTAATCCGTTTTGCCACACTTACCGGTATTTTGAATACCGATAGAACGAAATTTGAAAGATTTGATAAGACTGAAGAAATTAGGGTAAGCCTACCAGGTGGCGAGAGAAAAATACCATTCCAGAAAGCGATTCTCTTCAGGACATGATCAATTAAGCCTTTGAATAATTCCTTTTTTGAGCCTTGAAAATCTGTAGGGAGTCCAAGATATTTACCAAGCCCCTTATCACCTTTAACTCTGAGATTTCTCATACATCGGCGTGCCTGTCTCAATCTTATACTTGGACTAAAAATGACGCCTGACTTGTCTTCATTTAAAAAACTTGTCCAGACACTTTATAGAACTTATCAAGCACTGTACGGAGCGTGCTAGATCCATTGTTCTTTTCTTGGAGAAAGAACACCGCATCATCCGCAAAAAAAAAAAGATGAGACAAACGAGCTTCTCCTTGGCATAGACTAATACCTTGAAGGCTTCCACTCTTCGAAAGGTGTTCTATATTAGATGACAGAACCTCCATACAAAGAACGAACAAAAAGGGGGAAAGTGGGTCTCCTTGTCGAAGGCCACACTTTGGTTGAAAAGATTCGAGAGGAGCTCCATTAAAAAGGACGTGATACGAGACCGTCATAACGCAGTTCATAAAAAGTGTGACCATCCTCATAGGGAATCCAACCTGTATCAACACCTCCTTCAGAAAATCCCACCTTACCCGAACTAGGAAAGAATATTTGTGTAAGATTTGATATGTTTATGCATAGGAATTTGTTGTCCGGAAGCGTGAATATCCTTCTGTTGGGCCTCTGCTGCATCTGTGTCCACAATCCATAATAGTACGATATTGTCCGCTTTGGGCCAAGCCCTCACGGATTTACTCTTGGGCTCCTTCCCAAAAGGCCTCGTACTATTATATTCTCTAGACACTTATAAAGATGATCTTTCATCTTTATTCTAACGATGTGGGACATGTGTTTGCACCCTAACAGAATTATTTTACGATATTATAAGTATGAGAATGAGATCATCGTATTCTTAAACCGGAACACAAATAGTTATAACTATTTTATGAGAACTACTTAGAGCATATTTGGCCTAAATTTTTTTTTTGGTAAAATGTGAGCTTTGTATTATAATAATAAACGATTACATCAAATTCATTCTACAAGAAAACAACCTCCATCTAAGCTAAGTACAAAATGAACACCTAATATTTATGGTACTTAGCCAACCACAATCACTAGGCATAGTACAATTCCTTAGTTTCTCCACTAGCCTCCCATGCACTTGTTTTTGAACTTGTTGAATCAATTTCTCAGGCCTGCAAATAGACAACTCCAGACAAGCAGAGTTCCTTTCCATCCAGATAGCATACAAAACTGCCATCTTAACTACCCTGCAAACTCTCTTTTGCAACTTGGAATAAGAAACAGATTGGTCATTGAGCTTCAGCTGCAGCCAGTTTTCTAATCCTGCTATAATTTTTGAGGCGTAGACACAATCCCAGAATAGGTGATCATGTGTCTCCTCCCCCATCTCACAAATGACACAAGTATCAGTAGAACTCAGGCCTAGCTTATACAGTTTAGATCTTGTATTTAAAGCATTCCTATTAATAAGCCAACCAACAAAAGCTTGCTTAGGGAGAACCCAAATATCCCATACATCATGATACCATGGGACAGGTGGGTGTATAGCCTGTAACCATTAGTATCCAGCATTAATAGAGTAACCACCAGTAGATGCAACCCAGCAGTTACCCTAATAACCTCCAGCTAATCTATCCTTGATCTTGCAAATGTTCCTCCAATTCCAATTAGAATCAGGAGGAGGATAATATGTTTCCCAATCAGCACTTTTCATATAGACATGATCAATCCAAAGAACCCATAACCTGTCAGCCTTTGTATAGATCCAGTTCACTAGTTTACCCACACTAGCTATATTCCACACCCCTGCTTCTTTTATACCCAAGCCACCTTCCTTTTTACTGCAGCACACATCCTGCCATGCCACCAAAGGTGCCCTGTTATAGTCTGAGCCCCCACACCATAAGAAATTCCTACAAATACTCTCAATTCTCTTGATAACTCCCTTAGGAATTAAAAAGATGGATGCCCAGTAGTTATGTAATGTATTCAGAACTGAGTTTATAAGGACTAGTCTACCAGCATAACTCAATTTTTTAGCCCCTATACCTCTAATCTTTGAAACAATCTTCTCCAGAAGAACATTACAGTCAGCTTTTGTAAGTGTACCAGGTTGAATTGGAATACCAAGGTATTTAAAAGGGAGCTTACCCTCTTGGAATCCAGAAACCTGAGCTATATCAAGCTTTAAAGAATCAGCAACCTCATTATAAACCACTTCTGATTTAGAAGCATTGACCTTGAGTCCAGAGGAACCAGAAAAGGTAGACAGCACCCTGAGGATAAGCATGATAGACTGCACATCTCCTTTACTGGAAGGTCATCAGCAAAGAGTAAATGAGTCAGTTTCAAACTCTTACACATAGGATGATATCTGAAGTACCACTTCCTAGTAGCAAACTCCATAATTCTTGACAAATATTCCATGCAAATGCAAAAGATTAAAGGAGAGATAGGATCTCCTTGCCTAAGCCCTCTCCTACCAGGAAAATAACCAAATTGTGCACCATTAAGATTAAGAGTGTAAGTAGGAGTAGATATACAAAGCATAATCATCCTTCTAAACTTTCCAGGGAAATGAAGGGCCTCTAACATCTGGTCAACAAAGACCCACTCAATTGAATCATAAGCTTTTTGGAGATCAAGCTTAAAGAGACAACGAGGGGAAACTTTCCCTCTGCTATACTGCCTAATAAGATCTTGACATATCAAAATATTTTCCAGGATGCTTCTCCCTTTAACAAAAGCACCATGTGTCTTGGAAATCAGATCAGGAAGAACAAGAGCCAGCCTAGAGCAGAGTAACTTAGAAATAACTTTGTAAAGCACACTACAGCAAGATATAGGTTTGTAGTGCTTCACACTAGCAGGTCTGTCAATTTTAGGGATCAAAGTGATAACAGTGGCATTTATCTGTGTTAATAGCTTGCCAGTATCAAAAAAATTAATAACTGCCTCACAAATATCAGTCCCCACAATGTCCCAAGCATCCCTATAGAACTGACTAGAATAACCATCAGGCTCAGGGGATTTACTAGCAGGAATACTGAACAGACATTTCTTGACCTCCTCAACTATGACAGGACTATTCATTAGGAGCCAATGTGCTTGAGTACAACATTGTCCTTGTCTGACAACATTGATATTAACAGCAGCAGTTGTATTGTGAGTTCCCAGGAGTTCCTGGTAATAAACCAAAAAAGCATTCTGTATTGCTGCCCCATCAGTACACATGACACCATCTTTATCTTCAATTTGGAAGACCTTGTTCATCATCACCCTTTTTTTGATAGAATGATGAAAATAAGAAGTATTTAGATCTCCCTCCAGTGACCATTGCACCTTTGCCTTTTGAATCAGAAAACTGTCTCTGGCAGTAATGAGATTCTTAAGATCATGGGCCAAGTCCAGTTCCTGCTGCAGGAGAGTTGCATCACCAGGATTCTCAATAAGAGCTTTCTGTATATTCTCCAGAGCTATACTAGCTATGTTGGTATTGTTTTCAATATCAGAGAAACACTCCTTATTGAGAGCTTTCAGAATAGGCTTCAGAGCTTTAAGTTTTTTTATAATGCCAAACATCTTAGTACCCTAATAGGACATGGACCAACTATCAGACACAAGAGCTTTGAAAGTTGGTGCAGCCCCCCACATGTTAAAGTACTTAAAACTTTTCCTACCATGAATCTCAGAATTCCTATCCATAATTGTGCAAGGACAGTGATCAAAGAGGCCCTCAGGATGGAAATGAGCTACACTATCTCCAAAAAGAGCAAACCATTCCTGATTCCCCATAGCACGATCAAGTCTACTATAAACCCTATCCACAGGAGCCTGCTTATTTGACCAAGTAAAAAGAGCACCAGTAGCAGCAATATCTTCCATAGAACAAATAGAAACACAGTCCTGAAAGTGTTCCATCTCAGCATCAGAGGTGCTCCCACCCAATCTCTCAACTGGACTGAGGACAGTATTGAAATCACCTAGCCAAAGCCAGGGTGCATTGCACTCCTCAGAAAACTTCTTCAAAAAATTCCAAAGTTCAGTTCTTCCATTAAGATCATTGTAAGCATAAATAAAAGTGAGATAAAATCTCTTATCATCAGTTTGGGAATGAACCAACATATGTATATGTTGTGCACTATATGATAAGAACTGAATATCAAACAAAGTAGGCTTCCATAACACCTAAATCCTACCACCCTTATGCCAACTGTAGTTAGTGGAGACACTCCAACCATCACAAATAGAGGTATTTTTCTTCAAAAGGCTACCAGGTTTCAATTTTGTCTCAAGCAAACCAAATAATCCCACCCCATTATTGTGCATAAACCATTTCACCACTTTCTGCTTATTCAGGTCATTCGGACCCCGTACATTCCAAAACCCCGGACTATGCATTGATATCGTGGTCGGGGGTCCTTTCCACTCTCTACCACTCCCCCCTGAGTAGCAGAGTTACTCTTCAAAGCATCCATGAAAGTATATGGACTGAATTTCCCAGATAATCTGACTCCAACAATCCCATCCTGCCTATTCAGACTCATTATATGCTTAGCAGGAGTGGACTTGACTGCAGGTGTAGCTTTAACAGTAGCCAAAGGAGGGAAATTTGCAGGTAAAAGGGAGGGAGGGGTTATAACATCTTCTGGTTCTTTTTGTGTCTTTTGCAAAGGCCTCCAAACTTTCTGCTGTTTTGGAGGAGCCTTTACAGAAGGAGCCTTAGGCCTCCTCTTATCAGGCTTCCTACATTGAGCAGAGTTATGCGCAATTCCATTACAGCTTGAGCAGGAGATAGGTCTTCATTCATGCTCAACTTTGACAATCACCAAGTTACCAGACTCATCTAAAAATTTAACCCTTTCAGTCAACTCCTGATCCATAGGTAATTCAACCATAACCCTAGCATAGCTAAGTCGAACTTTATCCTGAGTGTCAACATCCATTTTAACAAATTTTCCGACAAGACCAGCAATTTTAGATAAACAATTGCCCCAAAATTTTAGAGGAATACCATACAACTTAATCCAAACAGGGACAACTGCAACCTTTTCCTTAACTAACTCCATATCTGGTACCCATGGCTTAACAATAACAGGTTTATTATCAAACATATAATAACCAGAACGAAGTAAAGCTTCTTTCCCTGTGTTCTTAGTCAATCTTACAATGAAAACACCATTGCCAAGGAACGAAACCCTATCTATACCAAACTGCTCCCAGACATTATAAACATAATTCTCAACGATATCCCAAGGTGGGTTAGCACCGAGAATGTAACATATAACAGAATGGCTCCAGAATTCTACCTCAGGTTTGATATCCTCTGTTGTAAACTGAAGCAGTTCAGACGTGTCCTCTTCTTCCAATATCGGTTCCATAATTGGGATGTCCTTTCCACCATGCCTAACATACCAGCTATCAGTTAGAACTGTCTCTCCTTCAGACAAATTCAGGACAGGAACACCCTGAATATCATTCATGGCTCTTGTTCTACCAGTATCTGATGGTGAAGGACGAGGAAAGTTACCACCTTGAGGACCGCCATTAGTTAGAGATTGCACTACTGAAGCTTTAGCTGAATTTAAGGAAGATTTAGTGATTGAACGTAAACGAGTAAAGCGATTTTGTGAGTTTTTGAACGCCGTCATAGTTATTGCAGATAGAAGGAATATTTAGGTCATGAATTTTAGAGCTTTTCTCTCTCTAGTTTTCTCTCTCATGATTATTCCACAAATCCAAACTTGTTTGTCCTATTTGGCCTAAATTGTTAAAAATGAATTTTTGGTTTTTAAGCTTAATTTTCAAGAAGTGTTTTTTAAAACTATAAGCACCAATTTGGTGGTTCTATTTTTAAGGGCAAAAAAAAATTATTTTTGCTTTTCCGAAACTCTTTTCTTTTTTTGCAAGAAAGTTATTTTTCATATATTTCAAAAAAGAGGATTACATGAGGTTTTCTTACAAGGCTGCCTAAACCACATCCAATCAACCTATTACGCCAGTGTTTCCTTCGCCTTTTTTCATTTATCCAAACTAGGAGAGAACATAGATCAGTGCCTCCAGATCTCAACTTTACCCAAAGTTTAAGGTGTTGCAGTATCTCAGCAGTTGAAGAAAAGATGATGTGCATTTTCAGCATCAGATTTACACAAGTAGCACATATTCACTAAGTGAGGTCCCCTAATAGTCAATTGATCCATAATAGTCAACTTACCTTGGGCAGCTAACATGATAGTAATTTTATGCCTGGATAGCATTGTGTGCTTCTTTGAATGGCTTTAAAAGCATCAGTGACTGGATATCTGCACCTTATACTTTTATAAGCCTTGCTAACAAAGAAACGACCATTAACTGTACAGTTGTGCAGTAAGTCTTTGACAGCCGGCTTACTCTCATATTGCTCAATGCAAGCATTCCTGGTTTGGATTATGCCCTTAAGGCTCTCATAAAGGTGCTCTTTAAGATCCACTGTGAACCTTGATGTATTAATAGGGATCCCGAGATACCTGAATGAGAGTTTTCCTTCATGAATTCCCACAACATCCAAAATAAGGCCCTTGACAACGTGTTGAACACCACCAAAATAAACCTCTGTCTTCTGAAGATTAGCTTTCAAACCAGACCATGTCGAAAAAGTATGAAGAATATTGGCTGCTTGTTGTACAGAAGGTAGATCCTCCTTAGTAAAGATCATAAGATCATTAATTTGCAAATACCAAAATGGGTTAAACAAACTCTAGAGCATTTAGGGTGAAATGAGACATTGGGAGCATGGCACATGACTCTAAGGCTTCTTGATAGGATTTCCATACTGAGGACACACAAATAAGGAGATAAAGGATCTCCTTGTCTAACCCCACTCTTCCCTTTAAAGAAACCATGATGTGACTGTTAGAACACATTGGATTGATGATGCCAAGTCCCTTTGTTATTTGATTGTTTGCTCTTAGTTGAAATAATTAGTGAATGAAGCAATCAAATGGACTTTCAACAATGATTCAAGATGATCAAGCTAATCAAGGAAGTCAAGACAATGATATTTTCCAAGCCTTAGTCGATATATGTAAGAGTAAGTGTAACATTCTCATTTAAGTCAAGTAATGGCAAAACCATGCAACAAAGATCAGATCTTGTGGTTTCTGGTACTATCATACGGAGGAGGAATTTCGACCAAATGTTTTTAAGTGTCAAAACTTTGCAAACTTTAAACCTTAAACATTTGAATTTTCAAAAGCTTGAAAATAATCTGAAATTTTGGAGTCACAAGCCCACTTGTCTAAGCCTCTAGATTTGTGCAAACACCTTTTACTAAAATGGCAAAAAAGACTTGTCAAACTTCTAAAGTAAGAAAAGTTTTTTGCCATTTTGGTAAATTGTCACATGTTGAGTGTAGAAGCTTAAGTTTTCTGATTTCTTAAGCCCCAAGCCTATAAGTCTAACACTTACCATCACTCAAAGCTATCATTTTAATATTGGATTTAATTTTTCAAAGTGTACTTACCTAAGACTAAATCCACTATAAATAGAGTGTCTTAGTCACATTTATTTCTCAAGACTTCCAAAGCATTTATTGTAAAAACCTTGCAAATCATTTGTGCATTTAAAGCTTTGTTCTTCAAGTGTTTGCAAAACGTTTTTCTGATTTTAAGTCTTCAAAATTGTTTTCGAAAAAAGCTGTAAAACCTCCAAGTATCAGTTCGCTGTACTGTGACATGATGAGTTTGTTCCATGATTCTCGTGTTAGATCTTCATTGTGATCTCCATGTTCATTTAGTGAACTCTTGAGATTCAAGATTCTGTAACACCTTGAGATAGAACCCATAAACTCTTGAAGCGGAGTAGCTTTAAGTTTGAGTGCAACCGGAGTAGGTTGGCGAGTTATTTTCATTGTAAGGGGTTTAGTAAGTTTGAGTAAATTTCTAAACAAGCAATAAAATAACGGTTGGACGTAGGCCTCGGAGTAGAGGCTGAACCAATTTTTAAAATGTCGTTTGTTTGTTCATTTACTTTTACGTTCTTCCATTTTGCTATTTCTCGCATGTACCTAATCAAGTTACGTGTCACGAGTCACCTATCTTTGTGACATAGAACTGCTGTACCTTCTTGTGAACTTACATTCAATTAAGTTTCTCAAGTATTGTACTTCTTTATTCTTAGTTTAAAGTAATTAATTAACTAAGTTAAAGATAAAATTTTAAAAAGGTACACCTAATTCACCCCCTCCCCCTCTTAGGTGTTAATCGTTCTTAACTCTTCAATTGGTATCAGAGCCTTGTGCTCTTGATATTGGTTAAATCCAAAGAGTTGATCCTATAGTTATGGACGATTCAAAACACACTAAGTATCCCATTTTCAAGGGAGAAAACTATGCCTGGTGGAAACATCGCATGGAGCACTATGTCAAAAGTGCGGACTATGAATGTTGGTTAATCATTCAAAAGGGTCCCCTCAAAATCGAAGTGACTAATGCTGATGGCACTAGCTCCTTGAAAAGTGAGGATAAGTATGTTGAGGCCGACTATAAGAAAATCGAGAAAAACTCTAAGGCCATGTCCATTCTTCAATATGGGATCGGTGACCAAGAGATTAATCGTATATCTGGATGTGCTTCGGCCAAAGAGATTTGGGACACCCTAAACCTTGCCTATGAGGGAACGTCACAAGTCAAGAAATACCGTATTGATCTTCTCATGCAACAATATAAGATGTTCAATATGGAACGAGATGAGTCAATTAATAGTTTGTCTTCACGTTTTTCTAGTATTGTCAATGACCTTAAGAGTTTAGGTAGGAGTTTTCAATCCGAGTATTTAGTCCGTAAAATCCCTCGTAGCCTAACTGAAAAGTGGCAACCGAAGGTTACGGCTATTGAGGAAGCTAAGGACCTTTCATTGCTCACCCTTGATGAACTTATGGGCTCACTTATGGCTCATGAGTTAACTCTCATGAAGCGTTCTAGTGAAAGCTCTAAAGGGAAAGGACTCGCTCTTAATGCTCTCTCAAGTGATGAGGAGGATGAAGATGATGAGCTTGCAATGTTCACTAAAAACATTGTTGGCATGATCAATGGTCGAAACTCTCAAAGGTATAGCAACAACTCTAGTAAACGCCGTTTTCCTAAGAGAAGATCTAACTCCACTATTGGCTGCTTTAAATGTGGCGACAAAGGTCACCAAATCAAGGAATGCCTAAAGTGGAACGATATCAAATCTAAGGAAAAACGTGACTTTGCAAAACGTGATTACAAAAACAAGGTAATGACTGCTATTTGGGGCATGTCTGATTCTGAAGAGGACGATGTCCTTGAGGATGAATTAGACGCCAAACTTAGCATCTCATCTAGTTTCTCAAAAAATGCTTCCAAATCATCAAAGAAAGAAGACATCAAGTGTCTTATGGCTCACTCCGCGGATTCAGACTCTGATTCAGACCATGAGGTAATTAAGCTCAAGAAAAAGGTTCGATCTTTCTCTAAAGACAGAGTTTGTCTCCTCCTAGATCAATTCATAGATAAATGTCGTGTCCAAACTAATAAGTTGGAAGCTATGCAAATCGAAATTGAGGACATAGCTGAGGAAAATGTAGTCCTAAAAGAAAGTCTAAATGAGAATGATCAATCTAGTTCCATGTTGAGTCTTGAAAAAGAAATCAAAAAGCTTCGAAAACAAAATTTGTTTTTAGCCAACAAAGTCGATGAAACCAGTGCAACAGATCCCTATACTGTTGCATCCAGTTCTAAAGGAAATGTGTCATCACTAACACAAGAACGTGACCAACTTTTGATTGACTTAGCTACTCGTAACAACGAAAAGGATGATCTTGTTAAGATTGCTGAAATGTTAAATGATGAGTCTAGTCATGTCAAAAGTGCCTTAGAACGAGCTCAAAAATTAAATGATGACCTTCTTACTCAAATTGAGATGTTAAAAAGAGCTGAACAGACTCATACCACAGAGGTCTCTACTGTGACATCTGATTCGAGAAAAGAAATAGATACTCTCACGAAATTAGTGTCTTCTTTAACTAAGGAACGTGACACTCTTCTAGCTGACCTCAAATTATGTCAAAGGGATAATAAACAATTGGAACAAATTGGGATGTTACTTAGTGATGAAGCAAGACTTGCAAAACAAGCTTTCGACAATTTAGGTAAATTGAATCTTAATCATCTAACTAAAATCGAAACATTAACTAAAGAGCTAGATGAGGCTAAGATGTTCTACTTAAAATGGGAAGGAAGTCAGAATGTTTTGGAGTTTCTCTTGAAACAATCACAAGAATATGAAAGATTTGCAAAGAATCTTTGGACTTGGTTTCAAATGCTGTGAGAGCACACATTGTTGCACTCGAAACCAGGATCCAAGTCAAACCGACTTAGAAGAAGGAAGTATCTTTGGTCTTCCTGAGTACATCATTTGTAACTATTGTGGCAAAACAGGTCATGAGTTTAATGGTTGTGACAAAAGAGTCCGTGACTTAGAAAGAAACACTAAAAATGCTAAACAAGTGTGGATAAAGAAAGAGGAAGTCAAAAAGGTCGTTGTCAAGAAGGAGCCCAAACTTGTTTGGGTTCCTAAACTAAATGTTTGATTTCTTATAGGCATTAGTGAGGGGCAGCAGTAATTGGTACTTAGACAGTGGATGCTCTCGTCACATGACGGGAGATGAAAACCAATTCCTCTCGCTAGAAGCCTACGATGGTGGCATGGTGACTTTTGGCGACAACAAGAAAGGTGAAATCATTGGTATTGGAAAGGTTGGTAAGTCAAAGTCATTATGCGTGGACAAAGTGTTGCTTGTCAAAGGTTTGAAACACAATCTCTTGAGCATTTCACAACTTTGTGATCGAGGTAATATTGTTGAATTTCTTGCTAGTGAATGTAGAATCATCAATGGAAAAACTAGATAACTCATACTTGAAGGTAAACGTGTTAAAGATGTCTACATGACTAACTTGTATGCATTGTCGGGTCAATCACTATCATGCATGAGTGTTCAAAAGAACGACCCTTGGCTTTGGCACAAACGACTTGGTCATGTAAATGCTAAGACACTTAACACCCTCAAGAAACTTGATCTAGTTAACGGCATTCCTAACATTAAATTTGAATTTAAATCACTTTGCGATGATTGTGTTAAAGGAAAACAAGTTAAGTGCTCTTTTAAATCCAAAAAGGTTGTTAGCACTTCCTTACCTCTTGAACTCATTCATATTGATTTATGTGGTCCCATGCGAGTTGTGAGTAGAGGTGGAAGTCGTTTTATTTGTGTCATTGTAGATGACTTCACAAGATTTGTTTGGCTTCTCTTCTTAAGTTCTAAGGATCAAACATTTGATGAGTTCTTAATTTGGGTCAAAAAGGTTCAAAACAAATTTGGTTATAAACTTGTCTCATTGAGATCCGACCATGGAACCGAGTTTGAGAACTCGTCATTTGAGTCCTATTGTAATGAGTATGGTGTTAGTCATAACTTTTCGGCCGCAAGAACCCCACAACAAAATGGGGTTGTGGAACGAATGAATCGAACTCTTGAAAATATGGCTAGGACCATGCTCATTAGCTCTAAGGTTCCCAAGAATTTTTGGGCCGAAGCCGTAAACACATCTTGTTATATTTACAACCGTGTCATGATTAGAAAAATCATTGAGAAAACTCCCTATGAACTGCTACGAGGAAGAAAACCTAATCTTTCACATTTAAAATGCTTTGGTAGTAAATGCTTTGTGCACAATAATGGAAAAGACAACCTTGGCAAATTTGATGCTCGTAGTGATGAAGGAGTTTTTGTTGGTTATTCCGATCATAGTAAAGCCTAAGGACTATGAAAATGGAAGAAAGCGTTCATGTAATATTTGACGAATCTAGTCTTTTTGTGTCAAACACACAGGTTGATGATGAGGATGATGAATATGATGATGATTTTGAGATTGGTATGATACGACATGAAATGGATCAAGTGGTAGAAGAAGGCCGAGCAACGGTTGGAGCCTTTGTTGCATGAGGAGGATGCGCAAAATTCGGGGGGAACTAATCGTCCTCCTACACAAGATGATGCTACCTCATCCAGGGGGAACAAGGATGGTGAAGAACAACCCAACCTAATCATAAACGAACCACAATCACCTCCTTCAAACAATCCTCATGCAACAGTCCCTCATTTGTTGCAGGCATTTAACAAACCGAATCCTCTAACTCACTTATCCCCAAGAAATGGAAACACCAAAGCTCACATCCTTTATCAAACTTAACCAAAGTGACCTAAACGGAATAAAAACCAGATCATCGCTTCAAAATTTCTGTGCACACAATGCCTTCATCTCAAAAATCGAACCAGACCATGTCACAAGAGTAGCCTTGATGATGAATCTTTGGATGATTGCAATGCAAGAGGAATTGGAGCAATTCGAAAGGAACAAGGTATGGCATCTTGTCCCTAGGCCCTCCCAACGCATCGTAATTGGTACACGGTGGGTCTTTCGCAATAAGCTAGATGATGTTGGAGAAATCGTAAGGAATAAAGCTAGACTAGTGGTGCAAGGTTTTAACCAACAAGAAGGAATTGATTACGATGAAACCTTTGCACCGGTAGCTAGGCTTGAAGCCATACGAATGCTTGTAGCTTTTTCGTCTTTTCAAGGTATGAAGCTTTTTCAAATGGATGTCAAAACCGCATTTTTAAATGGATACCTTGATGAAGAAGTGTTCGTTGAACAACCTCCGGGCTTTATAAACAACGAGTTTCCCAACCACGTTTTTAAACTAGATAAAGCACTCTATGGCTTAAAACAGGCTCCTAGGGCTTGGTATGATAGGCTTTCAAAGTTTCTATTGGAAAATGGTTTCATACGTGGGTCCGTGGATAAAACGTTGTTTATGAAGTCACAAGGAGATGAACTGTTGCTTGTGCAAGTATATGTCGATGACATTATTTTTGGTGCAACTAACAATGTTCTTTATAAGTACTTTTCTGATTTGATGACTTCGGAATTTGAAATGAGTATGATGGGAGAACTTGGATTCTTTCTTGGTCTTCAAATCAAACAATGTGAAAATGGAACGATGATTCACCAACAAAAGTACTTAAAAGAAATGCTAAGTAAGTTTGGGTTGACTAATTCTAATCCTATGCCTACACCAATGGTGTCTAAAGTCAAGCTTGACAAAGACGAAAACGGTAAGAGCATTAGTGAAAAGGTATATCGAGGTATGATCGGTTCCTTACTTTACTTAACCGCTAGTCGACCCGACTTACAATTTAGTGTGTGTGCTTGTGCCCGTTTCCAAGCAAATCCTAAAGAATCTCATTTCAAAGCCGTCAAACGGATTTTTAGGTATTTGATTGGAACACAAGGGCTATATCTTTGGTACCCAACTCACTACGAACTTGATCTTGTAGGTTTTTCGGATGCGGACTATGCCGGTGATACATTAGATAGGAAAAGCACCTCGGGCATTGCTACTTTCCTAGGACCGTGTCTCATTTCATGGGCTTCGAAGAAGCAAAACACCGTTGCATTGTCCACGGCCGAAAGCGAATATGTGAGTGCCGCTCTATGTTGTGCACAAATTCTTTGGGTACGTCAACAATTGCATGATTATGGCCTTATTTTCGAGACTACCCCTATATTTTGTGACAACACTAGTGCAATTAATATATCAAAGAATCCTATACAACACTCACGAACTAAACACATCGACATACGACATCATTTTCTACGTGATCAAGTTGAGAAAGGTAATATTTGTCTAAGCTTTTGTAAAACGGAAAATTAAATTGCGGACATTCTTACAAAACCGTTAGAAAGAGAACAATTCGAAAGACTTCGGTCGGAAATTGGTTTATTGGGTGACATACCGCTAAATTAGATTACTTTTTCCAATGATTGATTAAAAGGAGGATTTACGTGTAATTAAATTTCAGTTAATATGGTTAAAATGCATGCATATGTCGAACAAAATGAAATTAACAATTGTCTATGTGCACTTGAGTTGTTTTTTTTGCATTGAGCTTCCAAAATTACTTTATGTCCCATCACTCCTAAAAGCCTACACCCTAGCCTCACTCTCTCAACACTCAACCGTCCTCTCACCTTGATTAATTACACCAACCCCTCATTTACTTCCTTGTTTCCACTAACACACCCTATTACCCACTAAATAAACAACCAACCCTCACCTTTTTCGGATTCCCAAAACCGCCATCAACCTCTCTCTTTCCACTCTCTTAAAATGCCTCCAAGATTTTCAAAGGAAGTTCTTCAACTCAGAAATACTTTCAATCCAAAATACATTGCCAAGAAAAAGATGGCTCCCAAAACCGCTGCCAAACCAAATGAAATCATCTCTGCCACTGCCAAACCAACCGTTGCACGAAAGAAGACAACCGCCAAAAGGGGCGGTAGTCGTGGCAGAGGAGGAAGAAGTAGGAATCCTCCTATCTCTCTCCAACTAGATGCTGAAGTGGACATTGACACCGATGAAGAGGACTCCGGTTCTAAGGCAACCAAAAAGGATGAAGACATTCGAAAATCAAGTGATGTTGCCGAAACAAATGAAAAGGAAGATCAATCAAGTGAGATGAAAGAGGGGGAACTTGGAAGTGAGAAATCAAAAGAGGGAAAAGAAAGTAAAGAAAAATCAAAAGAAAGTGAGGAAAAATCAGAGGGAGACAAAGAAAAATCAAAAGAAAGTGAGGAAAAATTAGAGGGAAACAAAGAAAAAGAAAGTGAAGAAAAATCAGAGGGAGAAAAAGAAAAATCAAATGAGAATGAAGGGGATTCAAACGAAAAGGAAAGGAAGGAGGATAGTGATGTTGCAATTGAAAAGAATGATGATGATGTGCTCTTGAAAGATTTGGTGAGTGAAACTTTAGAGAAGGATGAGAGGAGTGAAATTGATGCAACGGTGGCCTCCACTGTTGAAAGGGAAATCGGTTCCAATGCTGAAAAAATTGATGAAGAAGTTGTCGATGTTGAGGATCATGATGATGCCACAGTGGTGTTTGATGATGGGCTTGACCCATTATTTTCAAAACCCGCATCACGAACCCGGTCCAAGCGAAAGATGCTTGAAATATTCGGTGATGATGATGAGGATGTGACACCGGAGGCATCCCCTCCAAAACCCAAAGTCACTCAAAGAAAAAGAGGATCCGGATCAAAAACCAAAGCACCCAAAAGGGCTCGTTATCATCGGGATTTGCCGAGCATAGATGAGAATGAGATCATTGAGGAGAAGGTTCTCTCAACACATGCATGAACCTTGTTATTGCTCCTTATGCCGAATCATTCAAGAATGAGATCCTCAACCATCTTAGTTCTCTCGATCTCCCGGAGGAGATCTTCAAGATATGCCACGGTATGCTGATTTGTTGCTTCCACAGTGGAAGGCGTTATAAGAAATCCTGGTATGACACCTCTCTTGCTTTCAAATACTTCAAAGAGGCTATGTATGCACAGGGTTGGGTGAACTTGTTGGACAAATATAGTCCCATGTACTTGTCCGAAATCATCCAATTCTATGCAACAGTCAAAGTAGATGTTGAATCTGGAACTCTCTCTGCCTTTATAAATCAGAAACCCTTTATCCTTACAATCAACCAACTTGCTGCCCATCTGGACATATGTGATGGCGGACTTACCTCCTTCCCCAAACGTGATTGGGGTGAAGTTGATGAGGTTACCTCTACCCAGGTCATGAAGATTCTTCGACCTCATGATGACGATGGCCCTACCAACATATATGCCTTTGAATTAACCGCACCCATCCGGTTCATCTTTAACCTGGTTTTTCGTAACCTTGTCCCTTCCAACAATAGCCGTGGGAGATGTTCTCTCCTTGACATGCTCCTGATTCATCACATTGTCAAGCACAAACCCATTAACCTTCCTCGCCTTATGTTTCACCGAATTCTTGAGATGTCCACTGAGTTCCAAAGCGGCAACTTTGACAAAAATGTCGTGGTCCCTTATGGTATGTGGCTCTCGATCATCTTTATGAGGGAGGGGTTAGTGTTGAAAGGAAGCCCTGCAATTGATAAATTGAGTGATGAAATGACACCGGGCCTTCTTTCTCGGATGAGCTGGGAGATTAAGAATGGAAAATTGGAAAGGAAGAATCAGTCGGGTTCTACAGCAGGTTCTACCGTTGAAATGGGTGTGGTGCTAGCAAAGTTGGATGAACTCCTTGGAATTGTGAATCGGTTGGTAAAAGAACAGGCCAAGTTAAGGGATGAAGTAGGTGATCTTCGCACTATGAATGAAGATCTACTTGAACGTCTTCAGAATGCCTCCTAAGCTCATGCCTCTTTAACCCGTCTCCCCTTATGAACTTTGGCTCTTTGTTGTTTTTTAAAAAGACACTCTCTTGCACTTTCGGATGTTTGTTTTTATCTTGCTTGAACTATTTGTGTGTGTTTAAATCGTGTTGCTTGACTTTTGGACATGTTTTATCCTCCTTTGACGATGTCAAGAGGAGGAAGTAGTTTAATTATGCTATGTGTGATCTTCTAACTCTTAGGCTAACGTCCACCTTAATTATGTCTTAGCTTCCATGATTAGATGTTTTACTTTGGCCAAGCATGTTGCACCTTTCGACTACCTTGATCATGTTTATTAATTATGTTTATGTTGAAATTGACCAAAGACCGACTAACCATGGGCTAAGGGGGAATATCACACATGTTTGGACTTGTCATCATCAAAGGGGGAATTTGTTAGAACACATTGGATTGATGATGCCAAGTCCCTTTGTTATTTGATTGTTTGCTCTTAGTTGAAATAATTAGTGAATGAAGCAATCAAATGGACTTTCAACAATGATTCAAGATGATCAAGCTAATCAAGGAAGTCAAGACAATGATATTTTCCAAGCCTTAGTCGATATATGTAAGAGTAAGTGTAACATTCTCATTTAAGTCAAGTAATGGCAAAACCATGCAACAGTACGCTGTATTGTGGTTTCTGGTACTATCATACGGAGGAGGAATTTCGACCAAATATTTTTAAGTGTCAAAACTTTGCAAACTTTAAACCTTAAATATTTGAATTTTCAAAAGCTTGAAAATAATCTGAAATTTTGGAGCCACAAGCCCACTTGTCTAAGCCTCTAGATTTGTGCAAACACCTTTTACTAAAATGGCAAAAAAGACTTGTCAAACTTCTAAAGTAAGAAAAGTTTTTTGCCATTTTGGTAAATTGTCACATGTTGAGTGTAGAAGCTTAAGTTTTCTGATTTCTTAAGCCCCAAGCCTATAAGTCTAACACTTACCATCACTCAAAGCTATCATTTTAATATTGGATTTAATTTTTCAAAGTGTACTTACCTAAGACTAAATCCACTATAAATAGAGTGTCTTAGTCACATTTATTTCTCAAGACTTCCAAAGCATTTATTGTAAAAACCTTGCAAATCATTTGTGCATTTAAAGCTTTGTTCTTCAAGTGTTTGCAAAACGTTTTTCTGATTTTAAGTCTTCAAAATTGTTTTCGAAAAAAGCTGTAAAACCTCCAAGTATCAGTTCGCTGTACTGTGACATGATGAGTTTGTTCCATGATTCTCGTGTTAGATCTTCATTGTGATCTCCATGTTCATTTAGTGAACTCTTGAGATTCAAGATTCTGTAACACCTTGAGATAGAACCCATAAACTCTTGAAGCAGAGTAGCTTTAAGTTTGAGTGCAACCGGAGTAGGTTGGCGAGTTATTTTCATTGTAAGGGGTTTAGTAAGTTTGAGTAAATTTCTAAACAAGCAATAAAATAACGGTTGGACGTAGGCCTCGGAGTAGAGGTTGAACCAATTTTTAAAATGTCGTTTGTTTGTTCATTTACTTTTACGTTCTTCCATTTTGCTATTTCTCGCATGTACCTAATCAAGTTCTGTGTCACAGTCACCTATACTGTGACATAGAACTGTTGTACCTTCTTGTGAACTTACATTCAATTAAGTTTCTCAAGTCTTGTACTTCTTTATTCTTAGTTTAAAGTAATTAATTAACTAAGTTAAAGATAAAATTTTAAAAAGGTACATCTAATTCACCCCCTCCCCCTCTTAGGTATTAATCGTTCTTAACTCTTCAGTGACCCATTCACCTTTTGAGTGAACTAGGAACTAGTGACATTTAATGAAGATAGGAGGAAAATTGAGTCCAGAGAGCATATTGTTGATAAAAGACTATTGCAGTGTATCAAAAGCTTTACTGATTTCCACTTTGAGCATACATCTAGGTGTAATGTTTTTCCTGCCATACCCTTTGACCAAAAACTCTTTTCAACTTTTAAATAATTGTGTATTTGGCCAATTTATGTTTTATGGCCAAAAAACAGGCTCGACTTAAAGGGTGTACAACCCGTGCGACGGAACAGGGCCCCCGATTTTGAAGGGCCCCAAATCTGACATTCTGTTTGTGATAATATGTATAACATATAGTGCGAACTAATGTCAGAGATTGAAATTTGTCGTAGTGGTAGCAGCATTAGTTTCATCCTGAAGGATCCTGGGTTCGATCCCCGGTGGCTGATATTTTAAGTTTATTTTTTTGTATCGCAAAATGAATACATGAAATAGTGATGTTGGTTGGATTCGAACCCCCTACCATACACCACGACTTTTTTTATTAGAACCATCTTATCAACATTAGTACTTGTTATTTGGTGTATAGTAGTATATTTTTATATGTAGAAAAACGAGTGTTTTCTTGTTTTGCCAAAAAACTTTTGTTTATAACGATTCTTTTTAAAAAAAAAAAAAATTTTTTTACAAATTTATGTTATATTTGAGGTGTTATAAATATTTTTAGGGGTTTTTTAAACTCCGTCCCGAAAATGTCAGACGGGTCAAATACTAACTCACTTGTATAGATAGCACAAACATCTTATTATTCATGGGTATTTCACTTTTATCTCATTTAAAATATTTGATCCGTTTTAACCTTAACCTTTAAGACGGATATATGTAGACTAGTTTTTTTTTTTGTTTTTTTTATTTTTTTTTATAATACTTGTATTCGGTATAGGGGCCCGCTTTTAATTTCGCAGAGGGCCACCATAATCTCCTAGACGGTCCTGCCAAAAAACACTTACAAAAACTAGACTAGACACACACTTAATCTTTACTTTGCATAGGATTAGGCAGCTATGGCAATTGGCAAATAGGACTGTGCTTACGAAGTTACAGTTAACACGTTTATTTTGCTTCCCCCGGATCAAATCACTCGATTAGATTAACTGTAAAAAGAAAAATTGTTTAAAAAGTACTTCTCAAAAACGCATTATTACGCTTGTCTCTCCATTGATTTGTTAAAGCTAATATGAAAAATTGGGCTGAAAAATGGGAATCGTTTTTGGGACAAAATTTTAATCATTCTACTCTCTCTATACTAGAGTTGGCATAAAGGGCCGCGGGCCGGTGGGCGGCACGGCACGACACGGCCCGGCGAGAAAATCAAGGAAGCACGGGCACGGCACGAATGGGCTTTAGACGGGCTCCGACGCGATTTTCTTCAGAAATCCGTGCCTAGGCCTGGCACGGCCCAGGCACGATGGAGCCCGGCACGCACCAGGCACGACGGGCTTAGCACGGCCCGGCACGAAGAATGGCCCGTTGATCATTATTTATTAAACAAAAAGTACACTAATATTTAATAAAATATATATTTAAACCATTAATCATCATTTATTAAACAAAAAGTACATTAATATTTAATAAAATATATATTTAAACCATTAATCATCATTTATTAAACAAAAAGTACTAAAAATATATCAATTATATAACGTTTTTTTTAAAAAAAAAAAAAAAAATATTAAGCGCATGGGCCGGCCCACGGACAAGGCACGAAAAGCCCATGGTCCAGGCACGGTCCGAGCACGAAAATGGTCGTGCCTTGAGCGGGCCGCGGCGTAGGTTTGGATCAATGGGCCTGGCACGGCCCGAGGAGCCCAATATCCGTGCCTGGGGTCGGGCCAATTTTGGGGGAAAGCACGACGGGTCGGCCCAGCACGACCCATTGCCTACCCTACTCTATACCACACCAATGATAACATTGACCTTTTCACACTTGTCGAGACACGTTTTGCAACTTGAATATATTTAGTTACACATTATTAAAAATTATAAAAAATTGATATTCTTATAGCATTCATGATAATAAATCAAACAAGATCTCACATGACTATATTTTGTTTTATAGATTAAGAATAATATCGAAAATTTCCTACGATCATGAATAGTGTCAAGATTCCCAATGTTACCATTGATGTGGTATGGAGGGAGTATGCTTTAGGTCACCAAAGCCAAAAAAAAATTCTAAACATAATATTGAATTCATATAAGATAATAAATATATAAAGACAACATAAATCAATCAATCAATACTATATATCAATCAATACTATATATTAATTCCAGAAACCAAGGGACTTCAATGTAATTAAAGAAATTTATACAAATTAATTATACTATATAGTTTTAAATCGATAGTACCGTGTGATGGACCTGATAAAGGGATCTCAATGTAAATATTATATAGTTTTGGTTAAAAGTATAATATAAAGATGCATTGATAAAGAATATTTATAGAAATTACATTAAATTAAAGTAATTAAATTTAGAAAACACAAGAATATAGTGATTTTCCTTAAAATTAACATGCCTCACTTATGAAATTAATTAGTATCATCATAGAATTATACATTAAATTAAATGTAGTAAAAAGTAATAGTAGCAGCAACGAGATTAATAAAATTAACGGTATTAATGTGGGAGTAGTGACGGTTATAATAATGATAGTGGGAGTAGTGAAAGTAACTACAAATGTAGTGAAAGTAACATTGGTAACAATGAGAAAAAGTATGAACAATTAAATAACCAATCGACTCAAGGAAATATTTTATTTATTTAAATATAGGCCGGATAAAATTACCGGAAATAATGAATTTAACAGAAAAAAATAGAGGAATTAGTAAAAGAAACAATAGTAACCACGGGAGTAGTGAACGTAATGATATTAAGAAAGAATGTCGTGAAAGTAATAATATTAATAGCGGGGTAGTGAACGTGTCTCATAATTTGAAAATGAATTTTACATTTCATCATAATTACAAGATATGCCGTAGAAAAATATATTACAAATAGTAAACGTGTGAGTTAGACAACTCCAACATAATTTATTTCATTGAAAATAAAATTTAACTATTTCATTGAAAATAAAATTTAACGATAAATAGAGGTAGCCCGGGCGAAGCCAGACACCAAACCTAGTTATACTATAAGACTAAGACCATTGTATGGTGCATTGGTGCGGTCAAATAAAAAGTGACAATTTTATGTTAAAAAGTTACCAATTTTTATTATTATAAAGTGATCGCTTTTTAATATAAAATGTTTATTGTTTATTATAAAGTATTTATTTTTATCATATACAAAGGTCGAACACAATAATTATGGAAAGACACGTATTGAAATTGATGACTAATAATTCCAAGTTATATTCCTATAACAAATTCACATGAATATTATCCATTTTAAATGTAAGATGTGTTAAATACATAACAATAAATTATTTGGTAAGTTGCCTAAAAATGCCAAAAAATTTGTCGTTACTACGAATATTTAACCCATTTTAATTTTTAAGACGCATGTCTTAAGCAATGAGTGTTATGAAAAAATGGCCCACTAGTTTGATTGAATTGGCATGAATCACGAGACTTTACTATGATTGTAGCAATTCATCCATTTCATTGGTCTACGTTTACTATAAATAGAAAGCCCAACTTTGGTACGTAAACTTCACATAAAAAATTTCAAGCTAAAAATAAGTAAAATATACACATAAAATCATGCAGTCTACTATCACAATCTTTTCCATTTTCCTCTTCTTCTCGATTATTTTGGTGAGCATCAATGTTACTTACGCTTAATTTAGTAACGTTGTGTGGTTTGCGTCTCGTAAAATTTAAATTGGAGACTCTAATACGGTTTATAAGTTTATTCACTTTATATAGTTCAAAATTTAGCAATAAGTCCCCTACCAACGTAATCTGTGTTGTTTGAGACGGTTTATGGCACAACATAGTTACTATTATTGGTTATTTTACCATTCGTAAATGATTAGAATAAAAGTCGTTATACGCGATATAACAGTGTTATTTGAGTTTGTGCAAAATTAGACAATTTTTTTGCCCCAATTATTATGTTTTGTTGTGCCTTTAAGTATTTTTGAAATTATGCATGGCATTACAACGTTACAATGCTAACCTAATGGAAACAATTTTGATGATAAACAGATTGCGAGTTCGATAGATGGCAGAAAAGACCAAGGAGAGTACTGGGGACAAGTTATAAAAGGTCAGCCAATTCCGGAAGCAATTAAAGTATTTATGCACGAAGATGATCATAATAACGTTGGTAAGGACAATGGAGTCGAAAACTACGAGGATGCTACTATATTGATGATTATAAACTTAAACTCGGGATCAAAAAAACTATTTGTTGATAACTTTGAACCAAGACCCTCGGTCACTTCTTACCTTGATGATGCCAATCCAACAAAAGGTCAGTTTAAAGTTTTTGAGTTTTGTTTTAAAGAATCTGAGCTATACCGTAAAGTATTTGTGATTCCAAGTTTCCAACTATTCTTGTTTACCATGACAACATCAACCTAGAAAACAAGTATATTAATGACCATAATCTTGATTCAGAATCAAAAAAATCATTTGTCAATGACTTTGAACCAAGACCCTCGGTGACTTCTTACCATGATGATACCAACCCGACAAAAGGTCTATCTTTTACTAAGGATTTCGATCCAGTCTCAAATATTTTCGTTTATCATGATACTTAAGAAATTGAAATCTATTGATGATCTTAAACTTGATTTAGGATTAGGAAAATTTGTTGATGACTTTGAACCAAGACCCTCGGTAACTTCTTACCGTGATGATACCAACCCAACAAAAGGTCGGCTTTTACTAAGGATTTTTATCTAGTCTTAAATATTTTCGTTTAGCGTAATAATGTTTACCTTGCCTTGAAATACGGAAATTGTAATTCTATTGATGATACTAAAGTTTATTTAGGATCAAAAAAATTTGTTGATGACTTTGAACCAAGACCCTCGGTGACTTCTTACCGTGATGATATCAAACCAACAAAAGGTCAGTCTTTTACCGGGATTAATTTTGATCCAACTTCAAATATCTTTTTTGCCGTAATAATGTTAGCCTTGAATCGAAATCTGAAAATTGTAACTCTATTTGTAATAACTAACCTGATTTAATTAGGATCAAAAATGTTTGTTGATGACTTTGAACCAAGACCCTCGGTAACTTCTTACCGTGATGATACCAAACCAACAAAAGGTCAGTCTTTTACTAGGATTAATTTTTATCCGATCTCAATTTTTTTTTATACCGTGATAATGTTGATCTTGAATCAAAATCTAAAAATTGTAACTCTATTTGTGATCATTAACTTGATTTAATAATTAGGATCAAAAATGTTTGTTGATGACTTTGAACCAAGACCCTCGGTAACTTCTTACCGTAACGATATCAAACCAACAAAAGGTCAGTCTTTTACTGGGATTAATTTTGATTCAACTTCAAATATCTTTTTTTACCGTGATAATGTTAAGCCTTGAATCGAAATCTGAAAATTGTAACGCTATTTGTGATCATTAACCTGATTTAATTAGGATCAAAAATGTTTGTTGATGACTTTGAACCAAGACCCTCCGTAACTTCTTACCGTGATGACACCAAACCAACAAAAGGTCAGTCTTTTACTAGGATTAATTTTGATCCGACCTCAAATATTTTTTTTACCGTGATAATGTTGATCTTGAATCGAAATCTAAAAATTGTAACTCTATTTGTGATCATTAACCTGATTTAATAATTAGGATCAAAAATGTTTGTTGATGACTTTGAACCAAGGCCCTCAGTCACTTCTTACCTTGACAATACCAGCCCAACAAAAGGTTAGTATTTTACAGTACTACTTAAGATTCTATATTCATTTACCATGATTATAATGTTAATTGTGAATCAAAATCTAGAGATTGTAACCTGAATTATTTGATGATCATAAACTTGATTTAGGATCAAAAAAGTTTGCTGATGACTTTGAACCAAGACCCTCAGTCACTTCTTACCTTGATGATACAAACCCAATTAAAGGTAAGCCATTTTCTACAAAACTTATTCTAACTTTAACCGCTGGTATCCCTTAAAATGATCATATTCGTCTTAAGTGCAAAACAGGTCAAATATTACGCCGTATAGGTGAATAGGACAAGACCGTCACAAGAGTTTGTCATTCTCTAGGCATTCTTCTTTTTGTCTCATCCATCTATTTAACCTGTTTTGTTGTTTAAAGGCAATATGCCCGTCTTAGACAATTTTTTGTATAACTTCAATTATTTCGGTTGATTACTTTGATAATAATTTTGAACTTGATTCAGGATCGAAGAAAGCATTTGTTGATGACTTCGAACCAAGACCGTCTGTGACTTCTTATAATAATTAGGGAATGCTTGAAGATTGGAGAATGCATTGTGACTTCTAGTATGCGTTTTGGAACCTAAATCAGTCACGCTTGTTGATTGTTACATACAATATCAAAAAAAATGTTATTATCTGTATCATATCGTGAAAAAATAAAGTTGATATGTAATTTCTAAATGTCTGTACCGAGTTTGTTATATGGATATTCGTTTTACAGAATCGTTGTATGCATGCCGTCTTGAGCCACAGAACAACAGTTTTTATTTGGATCTTGCCAAATACTAAAATTAAAAACCTGGTGAAGTTTATACTATTATCAACAATACAATTACCCAAATAATATTGTGAAATAGCAATCGCTTGGTCGATCGACTATCATACGTCACAGGTTTCATGTAAACAACCTTTACCTGATACACTACATAATTTGGCCACATGACCTACATGACCCTTTGCAGCTTTGCTATAGTATAAAACAGTTACGTACAATAAGACCTGTCAAACGGGTCGGGCGGGTCGGGTCCCGGGTCGGGTTAGAATACGGGTCGGGTCATACGGGTCGCGGGTCGGGTTAGGGTCAGAATACGGGTCAAAAAATAATTTTTAACGCTTTTTTTAATTTAAAAATATATTTTTAAAAATTAAAATATGTTTAAAATTATTATTTTAGCATATTCATCATATACAATAATTATATTGATATAATTATTAAAATAAAGTTTTTTTAATAATTATTTTATTATTAAATATTATAAAAGTTATATAAAATTGACTTTTTAGTTGAATTTTAAATTTTAAGTAATAAAAAAAAATAATTTTTTAACTATATTTTCAAATATAATATATAAATAATAATATTTTTAATAAAATTCATGATTTTCCCTTGACCCAACGGGTCGACCCGTTCAGGTCGGGTCTCGACCCTAAAATAACGGGTCATTTCGGGTTCGGGTCAAACGGATCGTGGGTCGAAAAAACGGGTTTGTAACGCTAAGAAAACGGGTCGGGTCGGGTTTCGGGCCGGGTCGAGTTTTGACAGGTCTACGTACAATCAATTAATTTTGACCTTAAAATATGTCGTAAAGTACTCTCTTCATCTCATAATAATTTTCAGTTGGACTTCAGAGTAAAAAAATCTAAGATTTTGACCTTAAATAATTATTTAAATAAAATTTGGAGATTATAATATTTAGATTTATCATGAAAAATTCTTTCACAAAATATTTTATTAAAAAACAAGTAATAAATGGAGAAAATTAGGCTAAAAGTAGCGTCTTGACGACTATAAAAAGTCAGATAATAAAACAGATTTACACTAATTTAATGTTAATGGTTTATGCTAATCGCATAGTTGTGATATAATATAAGGGTGACCCTAAATGCATCATCAAGATGTTTTGTGACACTTCCTTTATCTTTTATATGACTAATTTGCCCTTAAATTTCCAACCTCTCAAATGCATTTATTATAATAGAATCAGGGGTATTTTCGTCCATTATTTATATTTGAAGTGTCCAAATATTTTTATGAGTGTATTTATGTGCACCCTAGTATACTCATATAAACCACCAATCCATCTGGAAATTTATACTACCAATCCCGCACATGAAATAAAAGTAATTAACTACCGAGTAATTACTTAAAAGTATCCATAAGAGAGAAAAAAAATAATGAGAACAACTTAAGGTAAGACAAAGGGTGAGATCCTCAAACACCGAGGTAAATTACACCCCATTTGTTTTAGTGAATAGTTTACATTTACTTTATTTTGTGAGAGGAAAATAAAGCAGGTGTAAATTATTGACTGAGAAGGGAGAAAACGAGTATCAACTTAAATCCCTTATAAAGTTAGTGTTGCTACAGTATAAAGATAATGTGATTAATAATCGATCGGATTACGAAGGAACTAGCAATTATTTGAGAAAACACACTCTAAACTTTATGTACAATTATTAACAAACAATTATATAATACACCATGCAAATCACGACTAGACAATCAATTCAAACCTAAGCAATAAAATTATGCAACTGACTCCCCCAAAACCTCCAAGAAGAAACATAAAAAAGACAAATTCGATCTTATTATTTCGTGTTAGATTCCATCAAGTCGTAGTGGATCCACGTATGTGATGACATAAATAATACCACCAATTAAAATAAAGGTGAAAATAAAAGAAAGTAATGAGAAGTCCTTTTTTTATTTTTATTTTTTTGGTAACAAGAAACCCGCAGTACCGCTACCTTTGTGCAAGACTGGTAAACTCGTGGGTGACGTGATAGCCGCAAAAACCACGATACTGTAAACCACCCGAGGGTGACAGGCTCGAAGTCTATTAGGCATGGATTTAGGCCAATAATGCTCCACAAGATTTTGCTCTTGGGGAGGCTTGAACCCGAGTCTCCTGAAAATTTCACCCAAGTTTTAACCACTATCTACCCTTGCGGGCTAATGAGAAGTCTTAAGTTTAGAAGAACGATGTTAAAATTAACATATTCCTCGGCGTGAATCATGTGATCTTTGTGTGCATTATAAGCTGCAATTCAAAATGAAATGTGCATTGTCAATTATGTAAAAGGCAAATGATAACAATTGACAGAAACGGAGAGAGTAATGAATACTGACATATTAAATATTGAAGTTATCGATCAATATAAAGAAAAGAGTAGCTTATCAAAACAAAATGGTACACCCTCAACTTCCTTAAATTAGGTCATGTTCTTTTTTCGGCTAAAACGAGCTGAACTGAATTGAATGGACTTGAGATGAATTGAAGTAAACTGAATGGAGCCGAGCTGAAGTGAATGAGACTGAGGTAAGAGTTAATTTTGTAAAGAGATGAGCTTAACAAAATAGACCGAAGTTGGACTGGGATGGATTAAACTTAATAAAGTTGAGCTGAACTAAAATTAAGCTAGAAATAACAGGCCCTAGTGTTTCGCACAGGACCCCAAAGCTTCCAAGACGCCGGTTAAAGTACTTAACTTTTCTTTGCTATCCTTAACAAGAATGTGTCAATTTAAAGACTGCTTATAAAATAGGGAACCTAGAGGAGCAACAAGTACTTAGAATAAAAAAGACAAAGAAATGAATGGGACAAAGAAAGTACAAATTTAGGCTGCCTAGTCAATACCAGAAAATCACATAATACGCCTGAATCCAGTCGTCAAGGCAGCCACAATGGACATACACCGCATACGAGGATGTCGACGACGCATCAGAAATGCCTGCCCTAACAATGAGCCATGCAACCTCAGATTTTATCTGATAGATGTCCTGCACATCAATGATTTTCAAGAATACTAATTAACGAGTAAGAATACTTTGTCCAATCCCCCATGGTGTACCTTTTGTTATAAAAGCCAGAAATTTTTGTGTTGAAAATAAGCAGGGGAAGTTACTGTGTCCAGTACTGACCACCCAGCCACATTCGGGTACATTTGGTTGGAGCAAAAACGCGCACATGTACAAGTCTAGCACGATTTATTCCATGAATAGGGGGGCAGGGCGAATCCAAGCACAAATTCTTTAAGAAGACCTACTATTTTATTGTAAGACCGTCTTAGAGAATAATTACTATCAAACACAAATTCTTAGGACTTAATAAATTGATAAAGTTATCATTTTCCTAGTTCAGATCCTATAGATACAGTTCAGTTCAGTTCAGTTCAGATCCTATAAGTTCAGTTCAGTTCAGTTCAGTTCAGATCAGTTTTAGTCCAAAAGAACAGGGTCTTATAACTTGTAATGCAAAACCATATCAGCATATTACCTTGTATTGCTCCAATCTAATATATGCAGAAAGATAGTCACCAATCTTTCCAAATATATCTAGTAGTAAAAGCGCCCCTTTTCTCTCAAGCGGATCATTATGTTCATGCGAGTTCGTGTGCCCAGTACTCGTAGAAACGTCTCTCACATGACCAGCACCTCCAGCTTTGTGAGTATTGATGTTGAAACCAGAGTGTCCACTATGTAGGCTGATACCAAGAGCTCTTTATGGGCTACCATCAGCAACGCACACAACTCGACCATCTTTCCTTCTTTCAAATATCGTAAAAATTCAGAGTACACATTTGTCGTCTTCAGTACAAGCAATCTTATAGTCTCCAATATATCCCTCTGTCAAAAGCAATAGATATAAACGCAAGCCTGTGCGTGTGTAAAACCCATAAAATCTGACACCTATATGCAAAATTGCAAACATATAATCCCAAATATGTGAGTACAACTGACAGGTACATAATAACTCGATTTATCAAGGCAATTTTAGCAGTCATTAGCTAAGTTAGTATTTATCGGGCTAGAATTGATCAAAATGATAATCAAATATTATAAAATCCTCCTTTGGGTGTAGGGAGGACGTCCTCCAGGAGAACGCAAGTATTTCTCTAAATATTTAGCATCAATGTTTCCTCCAACTACCCAAATAGTGACCGGGAAAGGGGTGCGTAGGTACACTCTTTTTCATGCTAGATCGGGCACGCCCTTTGCCAGAACTAAAATTAACCTAAACATATCAAATCGAACCGCAGTCAACAAACAATATGTGAACATGGCAAAATGCAAGCGGGTTTTATTGCTTACCATGATTTAGATGCTTACCTCAGTATTCATCAATTTTGAATTCATTTTCTTCATAAGACGTGTTTCCAGTAGAACTGTTTGCATAAGAAAGGTTAAGAGATTTCTATGATTGGTTATTCACTTAAAAGTTTTGTCAAGAATTGGCAGTATCTATGCTTGTCAAATTCACATCAGTTAAAACAACAAAAGTTAGTATTTACGCTAGAAGAAAAGAAGCCCACATACCAAAAATAAAATTGAAAAGAAAAGAGAGAAAGTGTCCTTCGGATATTTACACTAACAAGTTTTAACGAAATAGGTTGGGTTTCAAAATATTAACCAAAAATGGGTCCACGTGGGATCGGTTTTGCAAAGCTAGGTGAGGAAGTCAAACCGCTCACTCAGTTGGCGACTTGAAGTGTGATGTTCCACTCTCCATAAGTATTACTTCAGGAGAAAGTATCATGATTGGGTTCTCACTGTTCATTAGGAATGTTTGCATGGGTGAGAAGAGATTCGAAGCATCTTCAAGGTTGCCTCCCTAGACCATTATAGTAATGATGATTTTGTTGAGAAATGGAGATGATCGGCTGCTTGGATTTAAAAGCCAAGCCACAAACAGGAGACAAGGGAAAAAGGCAATGAAGTGCATAGTGCGAGGCGAAGGCGCATGCCTTGTGGACAGAAGGCGCACTCTTTTTTCAATCAATTTTTCTTTTCAAATTATTTTTTTGTGCAACCATACCCTTTTTTGGGTTTTAAAAAGGGATATTAAATAGAGAACTAGAAGTTAGGTGTATTACAGAGCCATAATGAGTGTGCCTTGTCCAAAAGGCTCCCAAGCCGCTTGTGCTGGTGCTTCAGCGAGCTGTAATTATGGTTAGTAATCACCGACTGTGTATGTAATTATCGGCCGACTATGCCGCCCCTTACATCGACTAGTCAATGTTTTGAGGAACCGACCAATATAAGTGTTACCAACCACTACTTCGGTCGGTACCGTACCGTCCATATAATTCGGTGGCTAAATTTAATTTACCGACCCCAATTGTTTGCTCGAAATGTTCAAAAAATCGGTCTGTCCTTTTCTATAAAAATTCATTTATTCTAATATTAAGGTTACTTTTATACAAATAGACTGTTTTACTCTTACCGGTCAAACCATCTTACAAAATAATTGTTGATTGAAATATATAGTCGTAAATATCTGCACTTAGTGGCAGAGAAACAAAAGAGAGGAAGCAAAGACGTGTGTACAGGAATGAATGTTACTTGATCCATAGCTATGTAATCGGCTTCGTCTCCAATATTATAAAAAAAAAATGGTATGTGTACACCATCAACTAGCGTTAGCCTTTTACACCTTATCGACTCCAACGCACCATCATCGTCTTTCTCCTCAAACCACGTCACTAAACTTGACCAAATTAGATTACTACCAAAATAACCGAAGAGGCGATAGACATTTATTGAAAAGCCGTCGTTCTATTTTGTTGGAAGAAGAAGAAGAAGAAGAGCGGAGCAATAACGGTGAGGACTATGACCGGTTATCGAGGTTTGAAGAGGCGGTGAAGCTGTTCAATGAAAGGGAATACTACGCGTGCCATGATGTGTTAGAGTCTCTTTGGTATGAATCCAATGATCCTCTTCGTACTCTTCTTCATGCTCTCCTACAATGCGCTGTCGCTTTCCATCATCTCTTCAACCAGGTTCACTTTAATCTTCTTTTCTTTCCTTTTTCGACTTGTTTGGGTTCGGGGAAATGGAGGTGAAGAAATTAAAATGGAAGAATACCCAGAATCGATAAAGCGTGGAGTCAATTTTAGTGTATTTGCTATGTTTTTTTTAGTACAGCGTCTTTTAGACGTAAAATTTTCAAGTCAAACAAATTTAACAATAAAAAACATCTAATGTCCAGAAAGCTGTTGTGGCGGTATTGAGACCCCAAATATCCTGTATGTGGGTACGCACGCGGCACGCCAATGGAGGCAATAGCGGATAAGCGGATTTAGGGGGGCTAAGGGTGCTCGCCCAGGCTAAAAAAAGGAAAATCTCGTTATTTTGAGTTAAAAGTTTCGAGTTTATTTTATAATAATAATACTCCCTCCATTTTCCTATTTTCTTCTCATTTGCTTTATTGCAGTCTCCAAAGCATACTTTTGACTGTATTTTTCGACATCTATATAATACAGTACTTTTTTTGGTCGAATTTTTTTTCTCAAAAGATGTCTTGATATTAATCGTAAAAGTTTTAGTTTTATAAATAAATAGTTTTTATTCCCCATTTTATTTACGATCAAAGTTCGAAAACTTTGACTTTTAAAAAGCAAATGGGAAGAAAAATGGAAAATGGAGGGAGTATTACCTATTCGCCCGCTGAAATTTTTCGCCCCCTAGCTAACCACAAATCCTGAAGGCGAGGAAAATGGAGGAAGACTTGCTTAGTGTCTCGGTTTTTTTTTTTTTTTTTTTGTAGAATCACAAAGGAGCGATGATGGAGTTCGGAGAAGGCGTGTGCAAGCTAAGGAAGCTTAATTTGAATGAAGGACCGTTTCATGAATTTGAGCAACAAATTTCATGTGTTCTTAATTTCATCTACAACACGCAGTTGGAGCTTGCTGCATGTAACTTCCTTGCTCCTTATTTTGCAATTTTCGCATTTATTTAATTTCTGATTCTAGATTATCGATTAAATTGAGATTCACATGACAGGCAATGAAGATTTTTGTGTGGAAATGGAGCAAAATGAAAGGTCATATCAGCTTCTCCAAGGATTTGGCGCGGGACAACGACTGTATGTTCTGGAAGAAAAAGATGACGGAGAGACGATGGAAGACGTAACACACATCGTGTTTGATCCTGTGGCATCATATGGCGCCACAGGGCTTCCTAGAACACGAGTTAAGCTACCAACATTGCAAGCTACACGAGACCATCTCATCCCGTTCGAAAACTATTAGCTAATAGGGTTCTTTTATGTTTGGTCAAGTGTACAATTAGGAGGAAGAAGAAGAGATGATGAAGTAAAATGAAGGGTAATTTGATAACTTATACCTTGAATAACTCACTTTTTCAAATCTTATACCTAAAATAACATTTTATTCTAAACTTGATACCAAATCTTAAAAAAATCTTTAAATTAACGATTTTGCCTTTATTAATTTGATGGTTTTTAGTGGTGGTAATCATGGATGTGTGTGTTAATAGGTGAGACAAAGGATGATAATGTTTAATTAGTAAGGGTAAGGTTGTCAACTCAAGGCTTTTTTTCAGATTTGGTATCAAGTTTGGAAAAAATTGTTATTTTAGGTATAAGATTTTAAAGAAAGTTATCTTAGGTATAAGATTTGAAAAAGTGACTTATTTAAGGTATAAGTTATCAAATTACCCTAAAATGAATTGCTTTATTAACTTGGGTTTCAAAGAGATATAATGTACATATTTATACTAGCTACTATATATGTACAAAATACCCGAGATACAATTCGATGTATCTCGGCTATTATGTACAATTGTACGGTACATACTAAGCTAGTTACAATTATATACACAAACTTTGCAAATTTAATCAAAGTTAGATAAATGTAAATTCGTTGTGTTACTTGTTAATGCTAAATCCGAGCTTCGCCTTGCTTGACTTGTGCTCATGAATCAAAACTCGAGCTTGAGCAGGTCATCGGTCTCGAGCCAATCTCGAGCTTACCCGAGCCGATCTTGAACTTACCTTAATTGCACCAATTTAGCCTTTTATGTGCTTTATGCACGCTGCTTCAGCTTGTAATACCCTTTCCTTATTGGGTATTTGGGTTTTTGTATTTAAGGTATGAGTCGAGTTAGTTTTGTCGGTCTAACTTCGTAAGCCCTGAAATTTCTAAGAATCACCACCTTAATTGGAAGAGTAGTTCTCCTGAGAGACGGTCTCTTAATAAGCTTTACTGAGAGACCATTTTACAATTTTAAGAAAAAGTGGTACTAAACCTAATAAAATAGGTACAAATCATAATTAAAGATAAAATGAATACATTTGTTATGTAAATAGGTACGAAATTACTATGTCACGATCAACAACAAAAGGGTCACAAAATACAAATAAAAGGGTACAGAAGACTGGTCTCTCAATAACTTATTGAAAGACCGTCTCTCCCAAGTTTTAGTGTAATTGGAAACAAACCTAGAAAAAAAAAATTTTAAGAGTAGGTCTCACACAAAATTAGTGTGATACACAATAAACTACTGTAGAAATTAACAAAACAATGCTTAAGGGTTCGTTTGGATTGAAGGAATTGGAGAGAAGGGGAGGGGAGGGAAAGGGAGGGATTTAGTTTCCTTTGTTTGGATAAAAAATATGGGAGAAAGGAAATGGAAGGGGAGAGAAATGAGAGGACTTATTTTCCCTCCTATAAAACAAACTATAATCTTTCCAAGGGTCGCAAGATTTGGAAAGAAAACTTTATATGGACTCTAATTATACCACCAACATCCTTCAATCCTCCATCCATTCTTCATCTCCCTCCTTCCTCCCCTTCCATTTCCCTTCATAATTTTTGTTATCCAAACACTCACATTCCATTTGCCCTCCCCTTCTCTCCCCTCCTTTCACCTCCCCTCACTCCCCCTCCCCTCCCCTTCCCTCCTAAAACTGTATCCAAACGGACCCTAAGAGTTAAGACGTTTCACATTAACGTTAGTTACTCACACGAGAATCGGTCTATATAACATCATTTATTCTCAAATGAGACCGTCTTATAGTTGTTCCATCGCCTCTATTTATAAGCCAATAAATTAGAAGAGAAAAAGAAATATACATTGCATGTACTAACTCAGCCTTATTTGTTTTTGAGTTCATTAATGTTTATAAGTTAGATTTTAAGTTTTTTCGTCAAAACTCAAATTTAATTGAGCTTATATATAATGTTTTTGAGTTATAATGTAATTTTTGAGCTTAATGGTTAAATGGCTGAATTCGAAAACTCTATAAAAACTCATAATTTTGAAAACAAAACTCAAAAAATGTATTATTATCAACTTACTGAATTGGAAACAATTTATGTAAACAATATCCAATATTCCAATCTATAAATCCAAAAGAAATCAGTTACTAATTTTACTTGCACACAAAAAGTAGGAAAAAAAAAACTTTTAATTTCTTCCCTTCCTAATCCAAGAAAACCAAAAGAAAAAAAAAACAAATTTAAGAAAATTGAAAAACCCTTCCATATTTAAGTATCCTCCAACTCTAAAACTAATATTACAAATACTAGAAAAATATCAAAAAAATTCAATCAATCAATTAAATTAAATTAAACAAGAACAACAAAAGAAAAATTACCATGGATGTGATATTTGAGACACAAAGAGGAAATTCATTTACAATAGAAATAGGTTTTTTTGATAGTGTTTATGAAATCAAAGAAAAAATTCAAAAATACAAAGAAATTCCAATTTCTCATCAAACTTTAGTTTTTAATGGCAATGTTCTTAATGATAATGGTAATGTCGAATCATGTGTTATTTTACATAATTCGCGTATTCAACTTATTCTTTCATCTTCTTATAATTACCATGATAATAAAAGCCCTGATAAAATTAAACCCAAACTCGAACAACAACAACAACAACAACAACAACAACAACAACAACAATTACAGCCTTCGATTGTTTTGAAGAAAACCCGAGTTTTATTTAAGTTGCCATCTTCGCAAAATAATCAATTGTTTCCTCTTGATGTTGATTTGAATGATTCTGTTGAGCAATTGAAGAACAAACTTCACGAGATTGAAGGTATGTTATTTTATACATGTTTTTTTTTTTAAGTTTTTGTTTGTTAATTAAGTTGTCACACTTGATTGGCGATTTTAATGCTGACGGGACTTATTAATGTAACGTTGGCATGTTGAGATTTGTGTGATTAGTGTAATCACATTATTATTTTTAATGCTAAGAATTTGTTACGATAAAGATTGTAAATTACTGTTTCGTAAAATTTATATTTCTGACTAATATGGACGTCCGTTTCACGTTTACTTTGATAACTTGATTAATTAATACAATTTCTGCTATTTGCAAATAGTTGTTTTTTCAAGTGTAGATAGGGTCATAAGACGATCCTATCATTAAGGTGATTTAAATGATTCAGATCATGACTCATAAGTATTATTTATCTTTAATCACTTTACCAATTTTGTGTTATGAAGTAGTCCGTCAATACAATTTTCATGTTGGCCATTTGGAAACGACATCTCTATTCGTTTTGCCACAATCGATTAATGAATAATCAATTTTCCTTTTTGCTGAAGATAATAATCAATTTATTTGGTAATTTATCAAATATGTTCATTAATTACATCCCAAATATGTTCATTAAGGAATATAACATCACAGGGACTAATTATGGAATGATAATATTGTGATAGGGATAAGATTAGGAAGTGACCCATTAGGATGATCAGTTTATAAGATCAATTAATGTTATTATAGACGGATATCTTATCTTATTAATTCAGAAGACAATATTCAATGCAGAACGTGTCACCTCATTAATTCAGCCTTTTTTTTAAAAAAAAATATATATATATATATATGTTATGGTGGGACACGTTAGTGTGCAAAGGAGTATATTTCTTCAGAATTCCGCCAATACAAATATCCTGCAAATTCCGTGCTAGAACAAATACTATGAAATAATTTTATACATTCCGAATAAATTAAATTAATGGCATATAAGCGGTATGAATTACAAATCGGAATAAATGAAAATAATACTATGAAATAATTTTATACATTCCGAATAATTTGATAAAACTATATTTATACATATGTAATAAATTTACTGACAACGAGTCCAAAGCGATAATAGCCCAAGCTTTACACTTTGATTTTATTTGTATACGGATTATTAATTTTATTTTAACAATTCGAAATTTTATGATAAATACGGCATCTTTGAATTTGTTAGTTAAAAATAGAAAATATTTAATTATCAAAACAAAATACGAAGTATTATTTATCGATCCATGTACTTCATTGTATATGCGCTTACTAGCACACGCTAATTTCACCAATAAATCATATAACAATTAGTCTTGCTGAAGACGGGTCAGAGCAAGTGACAGATAATGCCACTCACAAAACGAATAGGGGGGACAAGGTGGGGCACCCCATGTGCTTTCCTCTCTCCTCTATTTGAGTCATTTGTGAGGGAAAATGGTATCCGTCACTCCAAAGTGACGGATACCTGCCGTCACAAATGAGATTTTGTGATCATACAACCTTTGACATTCTGATGTTACACTAACATGTGTTAAAGTAGATTATTAAATTTTATTTCTTTATTCGGGTGTTAAGTTTTTTATGTATGCAAATTTTATTTACAATAGTATATTACGTTATTTACTCTTAAACCATTGCATTTGAACACGTATTTGAAACAAGTGTAAACATTAATTATATAGATCGCTGATTTAGACCAACTAGATAATTACAATAGAAATGCAAAAAAAAAAAAAAAAAAAAAAAAAAAAAAAAAAAACATCCAAAATCATTAATACCGGCCCAAAGCCCCAAATACATACCCGTGCAATTTTGCACGAGTTTAAAACTAGTATCCGTCTAAAGTGAAAGACAGATCAAATATGCTTAAAGTTGTGATATTTTTGGGCCCCACCCTGCAACTAATTGCTTGTCTTATGCTTAAAGTGGGTGGATATTTGGCCGTCTCTAACTATAGACGGATGATATCTCCCGTCGATAATGAGAATTTGTGTTATAAGATACTTGTATGGCTGTACTCCCTCCTTCCGTGTCAA
The DNA here is from genome assembly GCF_048544455.1 of Silene latifolia. Lineage (NCBI taxonomy): Eukaryota > Viridiplantae > Streptophyta > Magnoliopsida > Caryophyllales > Caryophyllaceae > Silene > Silene latifolia. The sequence continues at coordinate 21,349,984 of NC_133530.1, read as the reverse complement.
TCATTTGTTTATATTTGATTAAAAATACTCCTCACAAAAAAAAAAACAAAAAAAGTAAATAAATGTATGAGACGGAGGATATATCTAATTTTTATTTGATTTAATAATAGTAAGTAGATGTGGAGCTCTTAAGGTACTCTGCAAAAATATTAACAATGCTTGAAGTGATTTAAGTAAGATGATGTTTTTTCAGGCTATCCTGTCCATAGGCTAGCATTGTACATGACCGGGAACCATGAGCTGCAAGATCACAGGCATTTACGCGAATATGAACTAACTGATGGATCAGAAATCGAGGTTTTGATCAGGCCGCCTTCAACGCCGACTGGTTCTGGCATGTCGAACCCTAGTCCTGCAATGACTGCTAAAAAATTGAAGGTTGTGGTGCTAACTAAATGTGGTACTCGGAAGATCTTTTTGGAAGTCAATCCCAACGACAAAGTTCAGGTACGTAATTTGTTTATAAACCCCCTCGTGTGTGCTACTGCGTACATTGGACGCTTTGCCTCAAAAACTTGAAGGCACGGGGGTAATGTTGTTATGAGTGTATTATCAGTGTATTCAATGGTTCGATAATGTGGTTAGGTGCTAAGAACTGAGCTAGAGAAGAAGCAACACAGCACGAATTTCCAGCTTCCGCCAGAGGGGTACTTCTTCATCTACAAGCAGAATGTGATGGAAGAGAGGGAGACTTTCCAATGGCACAACATTCGTCAGGGCGACTTCATCGAGATTTTTAACGGGAGCGTCACTGGTGGATTGTGATCAACTCTGCTTCTTTAGAACAATGCCGATAACACCATGACCTCTTCGGTTCAATTTTGTCCGATTTTTTTTCATTTTTTTCCCCCTTTGTTAGGTAATAGACAGTCTTGTACTTTTATTTTGCAATAATAGAAACTGTTAAACCTAGCGACATACTGTTAGACAAGAAAAACTCGGGTCTTGATGCCTATGAATTTCAGCAACTCAATAGCAAAAACCAATAGTTCTCGACACAGCAACTCAATATTATACATCATGTTGCCATTTATATTTGTGAGTAATCAGTTTGAAATTTACTCTGGGAAAATATTCGAAACCTACCTCTATCGCCTGATTATCAGCCTCCACAAGTCAGTAAATCCCATCCTGAACGGAAAATATGCAGCTCACTCTAACATGGAGCACCTTCCTCTGCCCTATACTACAAACACGAAATTTGTATAAAGAAACCAATGACAGAAATCGAGTTGCACAATTAATTCTGTCGTTCATCAACTCAGGTAAAGCAGGCTTTTAGAAAAAATATTAGCCAATGAGTAGAATATCCTTATCACCTTAAATGAGAAAAGAAGAGCGAATACTTGGTCACTATTTTGCTTGAATGATCCGCAGCTCAGTGCATCTTCAGCATATAATTCCACCGCACCCTATAGCTGTAGCGCTAGGTCTGGTTGCTGAGAGTCCACTGATGACTGGAAAGCAACATTCAAATCAGGAGGAAGTGTATCTTGTTTTTGTTTTTGTTTCGGTTCAGTATGTGGGCTAAGACCTCTCCAAGGGGTTTGAACCTGAAACCTAGACAAGTCATTATTGGCCAAATGAGCGAAGCCTGTTGGTCTATTCGAGACTGGTGCTTGATTACTTGCAAATGCTTGAAAAGGCAGTCCATTCTTTTCAGGCTGAAATTTCATCGTTTCACGAGACTGCATGGCTTGTGGATAGAATACTCGAGTCCCATTGTATAAAGCATCTGAAGACATTTGGCTTGTATTTGAGAAAGGGTTTTGAGCTGGTGGTCTAAATCCAGCCGCTCCTACTGACATCCAGGTGTTTGCAGCATTGCCTCCTGGGCCTGCTCGGGGAGACGGAACTGATGGGCTTTGAGGATGAACTGATACAGGCCCATTCTGCTGCCTCTGTGCTTTCTCAGACAGCATTTTCATTACTAGAACTGGGTCATTAAGACTCTGGTCTGGACTCCGAGGGAAGGACATGTGTGGACCTGGTGAAGTAGTTGCCCGACTAGTATCCACAAATTTGTTTCCCGTTTTCCCATTGGATGCTCCATGAGCATGCCCATTACCTTCTGGCTGCCCGAAAGGTGGTACTGCTAGCCTAGATGCTGGAATATCCATACCAGGATGCTCTTTCCGATAAATATTATTTAAATTCTGATTCTGATTGGCTACAGATGGAGAACATGGCTCTGCACTCCGTCTAACTTCCACACCTTGTAAAAGTTGTCTCTGAGGAACATTATCTTTTTTATGATCAGATAGGGCTTGAGTATTTGGTTCCATTCTCCTTACACCTGTTGTTTCAGGACATGGGGTATTCTTCGGAACTCTCATCTGCTGCTGAAAAATAGCACTAGGTTTCTGATCATTTGAAGGTAAGCAATTTGAATCTGCTCTCATCTGCTGCTGAAAAATAGCACTAGGTTTCTGATCATTTGAAGGTAAGCAATTTGACTCGACTCTCATCTGCTGCTGAAAAATAGCACTACGTTTCTGATCATTTGAAGGTAAGCAACTTGATTCGACTCTCATCTGCTGCGTAAAAATAGCACTGGGTTTCTGATCATTTGAAGGTAAGCAACTTGATTCGACTCTCTTTGGCGTCATATTTGAGGGAATTCCCGGAGCATGGTGAGGACGGATAGAGTATTGTGGAGCCGAAGCATTAACAATGGGTGATTTGGCAACCTTGGTGGTAAAGGTAGGCTGATTGCTGAGGTGCGAAGGAACAGCAACTTGGCCCTCTGGGTTCTTGTTATGTCTACCTGAATCAACAAAATTGCGGGACTTCGCAATAAATGGATCTTTGTGCTGTCCAACAAATAAAAGTGCAGTAGGAAGTGGCTCGACTTCTCCAATCCAGCCGCGACCATATTTGAAGTCAGGTGGAAGAAGCTGCTCAATTCTCTTCGATGCAATTCTCCAAGCAATTGGACCAAGATTGCCAGCAAAACGGGCCAGACTACGAGCATAAGCATATTCACCAGATAAGCCAACCTGACCGGCAGAAGAAGAGCTTTGATTAGAACAGTATTGCATGGTTTAGTGTTCATTAGAGTTTGCGGTTTGAGTTCAAGTTTGTAAACCCCAACTGGGTTCAAATAGAAAGAACTTTGGCAAATTAGTTAGCGGATAATTTGGTTGTAGGAACAGTCAGACCCTGAACCTTAAAACCATATACTCCATATAAAATATTATGGAAACAGCCATTATAAAAGACATACAGGAATTAGCTGCTTCTTGTCACTCTCAAATGTTGTAAATACTGAGTCGGGTCTTTCCACTGGGAGATTAGATGTGTTGTAAGTGCCACGACGATTCTCATCAACCACGAACAATTTCTTTCCAAATTTCGGCAAAGCACCCTTGCCTGAATATGAATTACATCCAATTAGACCTACCACTTTATATACAAGGAAAAATACGAGTGCAATATCAGGACATACATACATTTGAAATCACTACATTTTCATTCGAGGACGTTCAAACAAATCCACTATATTTCCACTTTTAGTAAAAAAGTTACCCAAATTCCCTCCCATGTGAGAGTGCACCTAAATCTTCTCTCACATATTTTGTTTATTCTCCTAAAAACTTAAATCCAAAAGTAAGTGTTGAGAATTTGAATGAATAGAGGGAGTCACAGTTTATATGCTCCTATGGCTTCCAGAGGTAAGCATCGCAGTAAGTGTAAATAAGGCCTCACAAGAATATTCATCTCTACCTGATTGTGGATCTTCAACTCTCTCCATACTGGAATCTACTATAGAAGGGACTCCCTCTAAAGGCCCGTCATGGATGCTAGGTCTGTCGTGGTTGGACACGAGGTCAGCTCCACAACTATTATGGACATCTTCTGTAGCAAGGGTAGCACCAGAAGAGAAATCCGAGCCTAGAGGTTCTTGCATGCCATTCCAGAGCTGTTTCTTAATTTGCCTTTTTGTCACTGAACAAGATCTGTCTTTCTGTTCAGACTTCACTTCAAGCTTGGGTTCAATCTTTGGTTCTGACTTTGGCTCTGATCGCTGAATCCTAACCCTTACCCGTTGAAATTTCCTTTCAGCGAGTTCTTTAATGGCACGGGCCTTTGAAAAACAAACAGGTATGACAATAACAATTAGTACCCGTGAAAGAAGCACTTTACATTTTAGCAACCGCTATGTAAACAGACCGGCTAATCAGCTATTACCTGTTTATGGTAAACTGTGTCGGATGCATTGTACTGCATAGCATTGGAGCTAATGAGGAAAATATCACTCTGCACTCAAGAAAACCATCATCAGTATGACAGTACCTAATCGATAATTATGTTGGTCAGAGGGACAACCACCCATTCCTCAACACGCAACGCACGCACGAAAGAAATCACGGACATGACAGATATCAACAATTAAAAAAAGAATCTGTGAATTCATGGGTCATTCTAAATTCTACATTCAGGAGGATCTTTGAAAATGTAACTTACCATAACCTAATCAAAAACTATGTTGGGCGGAGGGACAACCCCCCAAATCCTCGACAAGCACTCACAAAAGCAGATGACGGAGGACAGGAGGGATTTCAACATTAAAATAGGAGAATCTTTGAAAACATTAAATACCCTAACTTCCAGATTTTAAAATATTTAGTGACTGGGTGATTATCCGATTTTGGTTTTTTCATTTCTAGTGCCGGAATAGTTATTATATTTCTAGTACTCTATCAGCTATACCCGGGTTATTCTAAAACTATACAGCATATCGGAAGTAAGTGGCAACCGAAAATGGAAATATTTCACAGTGTAGCTCCTAAACCAGTTACTCAGTACTCATCTTAGTGAAGCTACACTCAATCAAAGAGCTCAGTAAGCATTAAATGTCATGCTTGCACTAGAGGAGTAAACTGGACAGTAAAAGCCGAAATTCAGATAACAGAGTAACAGACACCATTAATATCTTAGGTAATGATAGCCTCATTAATCATCATCACAAAAACAATTGAATATACCTCAAATTCTTCCAAGGTAGAATAACACCCGTCTGCGAGCTTCTTCCTAACAGTCGAAAAATCCATCGGATGCTCAATAACTTCATGGTAATCTGGGAGCTACAAATACCAACATTTCATCAACAACCAAATTTCCAATAATTACCATACTTTTAAACTGGATTCAATTCAAGTAGTACCTCTTCAGGATCAACCGGCTCCGAATAAACCCCATATGTATCTTTTCTGCCACATTCAAACATCCCAATCCATTAGTAACAAACTAACAACCCTTCACACCCTAAAATCCTAAATTAACCGAAAAAAATCAAAAAGAGAAAATAAAATCCCATATGTGCCATACTTTTGTAGCTTGTCTAGAATAATTTCCAATTGTTTTTTATCCGGCAACGGTGTCGGACCTTCATTAATCTCAACATCACCATTCTCCTTGCTTGGTGTCCCTGAACAACAAAACCCACCTCAACAAAACTAATCAAAATCGAACCTCGTAAAAACGCGAAAAATTCATCAAATCAAACAACAACAAACACCAACCAGGTGCATTAGAACCATCCATTTTTCTCCCTTCTCTTCTTCCATCACTTCCCTGCCAACAAACAAACAAACAAACTTATAATTAACAACACTCTTGAACAAACAAAACAAAAACAAAACCCCATTAAATTCTCCGAGATTTAAGATTATAGTTTAGTTTACTTAAATGTGACCGTTGACCTTAAAACCCTAACGAAAAAAATCGTTAGTGTTTGTTTGTCGGAGTCAGGTGATCCTAGAAAGAGAGACAAACTTATATAAATCAATCACACAATTCTGGACCCAATCACACAATTTCTCTCTCCTCCACTCCCACACACACACTCACTCTCTCCTACAAAAATTCACAAATTATCGTCTACACCCTACAACCTACAACGACCTTATAATAATACTCCAATTATTCATTTATCGGAATAAGACCGTCTTACACAATAATTTAATTATTGTTTAAAATTTTCAAAAATAGTATACTACCTCCTCATCAACGTCATTTCCGCCATTATCGACGTCATCCACATCATCATCTTCATCCCCATCCTCGTCCTCATCTTCTTCAACACTAGCGTTTCTCCTCCGCTTCTTAACCTCCCTCTCCCTCTCTCTCTCCTCCACGTCATCATCATCATCCTCATCGTCAACTCGTCCGCGTCGACTCGGCCGAGTCACCTCTTTCTTACTTCCACCATCAATCTTACCCACGAGCTTGACTTTCTTCTCTCTCCTCCTTCTCCTCACATCCACCTCATCCTCCACGTCATCATCTCCATCCACGTCATCCTCCACGTCAGCACCAGCATATCTTTTCTCCTCGAAAAAGTCGCTGTCATCCAGATAATCTTCATCATAATCAATAATATTATACCTAAAAGTCTTCCGCCGTAAGCTCCGCCGCACCTCCCTCTCGGCCGCCGTCTCCCTCGCCGGAGACTCCTCCTCCTCCTTCACGGCGCGTCGAGCTTCCAGATCTGCCTTCGACGGTCTTCCTTTCTTCCTCCTCTTCTCGATCTGACCCATAGACTATACTTGTATTATTTTGTTATTATTTTAATATTATTTTCTCTCTCTAATGGTGAGCTTAGCTGTAGTAGGGGGGCAGCTGCAGCAGAAAGCAGCTAAAATGGAGTTTTGTAATTTATTTTTATTTTTATTTTTTCTCTCTCTAGGAAAAATGGAGGAATTTTTCTGCTTTTTTGGTTTGTTTTGTTTGTTTCTCTCTCTTGAATTGGGTTGAATTATTGCGTGTGGGTGTGAGTTTGATAGAGAGAGAGTGAGTGGGGTGTGTGGTCCCACAATAATAATTTTAAAATTAAAAAAATGTTTCGTCCTTTCTCTTTAACTTCTTTTGTCTGGATTCCACTAAATTTTAACATTTTTACTGCCTCTTTTCTTCTTGAAAACAAAAGTTATCCACCTCTTTTTTGGGAAACAAATTTGTTTATTTTTCCATTTGAGTATAGGTAAAAAAATCAGTTTTATGTTTTTTATGAGTACAATATTCGATAATCCTCTAGCTCCGATCAATTATTTACCTTTGATTTTAGTAGGTGATTAATGTGGCGGACTAGCTCGGCCCTGTCTATCACATCATGCCAGTTTTTAGTGATCCATTTGTCTCACAACACGGCACGGCACAACCTATCCTTGGCCCCGGGCTAGTCAATACCGCTTTCCCCTTAGTCCTGCATGGACAAACTCGTTACCTTGTTCAAAAACAAAAAAAAAACTAATATTGGTCGGTCGGCTTGACCCGCCTCAACTATACCTCCAATTGACGTGATAAGGCTAGTTTTGCCAGGACTAGGCCGACACTACCTCCTCCCGTGTCGTGCCCAGGCTCCTCCAAGTTCCAACCTAGCTTATCCCGCCCCCTTGTACGATTTGACAATCACCAGCTTGGCTCAGTGGCCAACCCTAGTTTTTGGCACAAAGACAAAAAAGATAAGAAATAACCATCTGTGACTGAGATTGTGGATGAGAAGTGGATAATAATGCAATTAGATGATTAAATTAACAATGAAATCATTCTTAATATAGAAAGTTAGACAAAAGAATGAGACACCGTAAAATTAGATAAACAAATAACTGAAACGGAAAAAGTAATTGATAAAATGATATAGAGTAAAATCAATACTCATAACTTAGATTTGAATCTCCTCGACCCTCGACGTTTAATATGCTCTTTTAAGACTATCCCCAAGCAGAGGTCGCACTAATTAGGTCGCGAACCGGTTTACTCTTAATCTCACTTTATTTATCTTGACCTATTTTTACCCTCTCAAGCACAAGGTCACGACCTAGGTCATCAACTCAATTATTTTTCACTTTCCAACCAATTACATCTCTCCACATTATATAACATTTTTCATATATATTTTTTTATTAATTATTAATATTATCAACCAATCATATATCGCCACATATAGGTCATGAGGTAGGTCAATTTGCTCCACCAAATGTCACAAATTGACCTCTTCTCTCCAAAGGTCACCATAATTTTTTAATTAAGTGGTGATTAGTGTAACCAAGCAAGGTCTAACGTCCTTAGATTTAAAAAACTCGATATTGACTACTCCGTATTGTTGAACATTGGGGCGCTTAAGCGAGTAATCATCTTAAGTAGTTAACCAATTGTTAGAGTCGAATGAGATTTTAGATTGTTGTAAGTTAAAGGCGTAAGCATTAACTAAAACTAATGCCTAATGGGATCTTAAGGTTCTAAAGCTTTTGTGGATTATGATTGAGGTAAGGATATGATATGCTTTTGTAATCATATTTTAACTTTTTATCGAAAAGAAAGAAATATAATTATGTTTGCCGGTTCACAAAAATTCTTTATAAAATACAGAGTACGGAGTACTTAGTTACTAAGGTAATTATGTACACATTCTAATGTCTCATTTAATTATTAAACAATCCATTTTACGCATGTTTTTATTTTATTATATTACCAAATAATACTAAAAATTGATGAAACACAACTTACACAAAAGTGAACCATGAAAAATAAATGATACGGAGTACTTCCTTTGACCCACATTCCCACTCAAAGTTGTAGTATTGAAATTGATCTAAAATTGGTTAAGAACTTAAAATTGATCAAAGGGTTAAGTGTACTTAACAATTTTAATTAATAATGTGATGTTGAACACAAATTTGGTTGAATTGACTCCTGTAATTGTCACTATTAATTTACAAATTAGATAAATCCAAACCAATTGTACTAGGTGATTTATTCTTCAAATAATAACTTTCTTGTCACCGAATTTTATTATATCTTTTAAGTTTTAAATAGCAATAAAAGGTAGGGGCGGGGTATTTATATGGTAGGACCTAAACTATAAGTATACAAATGGCTCTCTTTTTTAATAAGAGCAACAAAAATATTTACTTTATTTTTTTCCACTGTTCGGATTTTGTAAGAGAAATTTATACCGGAAAAAAAGGGTTAAGTAGAGTTTAAATCTTATAAAATTAGAAAATATGGTAAATTTCTGCTACTTTTATTAGCGGTACGGTTATAAGGATTACTCTGTATTACGTAGTGATGTACATGTACTGATGTCTGTGATGAACTGATGATATGATACGAATCTTGTCACCAATATATTTACCTTTTACACCCAACAAATGAAAATAGAATAAAAACCGGCATTTCGCTTAGGGTAAGAAAAACAAATTTTGAATTTTCGGCAAGAAAAGCAGTTGAAAAAGTCGTTTCATAAAGAACAACATGTCAGTTTATGCGGTGGGTTATAACGTTTAATTTTCGCAAGTGTTTAATACATGAGAACCGAGAAGTCACAAAATCTCGCCCGATAATACGGAATTTGCATGGAAAGTTTTAATAAATGTTTTGTTTTTATTGTCGTTTTAAGGATATAAATCGTTTAAAGTGTCAAAACTTATCTATTCAGGACATTCCTAGCTAAGTAAAATCGGTTTCTAAGCGATCTCGATCATAATAAATTAAGTTTAACAAAATATTTATTTTGAAAAGAAAAGGTAAATATTTATGTAACGATAGATGTAAATTGCTCACGCTATCGTTTTTTTTTTTAATATTTATGTAATGATAGATGTATATTGCTTATAGGAGGCTATTTTACTTAATTATATATTATATTATTATCTTGGTTAAATCTTTTAAATAGTTTGTTATAAAATAATTGTGGATTATTTCCGTACATTTTTACACAAATTATAACCAATATATTACTTGAGAAACGGAGTTATTGGGTGGGTGAAACGGCGTTAGATTGGGGTCTGTATTTGAGCTGCCCGAGTTACCCGTGATGGATTTGCGTGTATGGCTTAAACTACTTTTTTTTTTGTCTTTTATTAAATGCAGATATTTTCTTTTTTCTTAAACAAAATATTCACTCTATTTTTCTATATATGCATTTCTCATATTTTTTTTAAGACACACACTTTTCTCTTCAGTATCTCTCAAATTATATGCTTAAATATAGTGATATGTATACTCATATAAGAGAGTTTTTCATAAGGAATTTAATGGTATAATTTTTAAAATTTTTTTACCAAATATATTTTGTAAATATTAAAGTCAAAGACTTGCCTCGAAAAAACAAAACGTTATATATTAAAAAATGGAGGGAGTAAGAGCAAGTGCAATGAAAAAACTTTATTTAATATAAAGATTTTAATAATGTCTTTATAAAAAATTGTAATGTACAATTACTTTTACTTTTTTTCCAAAAAAAACATTTAAATCTTTTTATTTTTGCTTTCTTAACCTATGCCCACTGAGTATAGGATAGAAAACACGTAAAATAATACTGAGTACAAAGTTGAGCGCGTTTGATGCACGTCAAGTAGAAACAACGTAGGCCAAAATGCACTAACTTTTGAGTACAGTCAAACTTTGATGAAATAAATGACTACCCTTAATAATTACTGACTACGTAATTCTATTGGTGTGTGTATGGTAGATATTTCTCCCACCTCTTTATTTTCAAACACAAATTCTCATTATAGACGGAAACTATCCGTCTATACGTATAGACGGATATCACTTCCCCTCACAAAATACCCATTTGCCATAAAGTGAGAAGCACATGGAGGTGCCCCACCTTATCCCCTACCCATTTTATTAGAGGTCTTTACCCGTCTATTCGCCCCACCCGTCTATACCAAGACCTAAAATTACTCTCTTTCAAAATATTGGTTACTCTTCTGTAAAATTGTCGTATAATCTAAAAGAGTCATCCAAATAAGTGATTTATTTTGTTTCAAGATACGGAGTTGTTGTTCGGGCCATTGCAATTAAGGTATGTCTCGATCGGATATAGAATAGGTTATTTATACATTAATTATATAGTTGTTGCTAACTCGTAAGCTTTTTGGATCAACAAGGGTAACTCGAATTGGCGAAAAAAAGGAGTAATGCTTTGTCGAGAGATTAGCTTTTTATTTAGCAAGAGCCGAAAAAGGGTTAGGCCCTGTTCTTTTGGACTTAAAGTCACTTAATTTCAGTTCACTTCAGATCCTATAAGTTGATTCGATTGATTCGAGATCCTATAAGTTGATTCGAGATCCTATAAGTTGATTGATTCGAGATCCTATAAGTTGATTCGATTCGAGATCCAATAAGTTCGATTCGAGATCCTATAAGTTGATTCGATTCGAGATCCTATAAGTTGATTCGAGATCCTATAAGATCTTATAAATTTAGTTCAGAAAAGTTATACACAGAGTATTATTTTTAAACACCGATGCAAAAACATTTGACATTAATTATTCGATACATACATTATTAATTTAAAAAAAAATCACTCCTCTCATTAATAATTTCAGCGCCACAATAGATTTGGGCATGTTTGATAAAAAGCGGAATAAGGCCATGTATTAGGTACGAAACAATATAGTCAAAAATATTTGGCGAGGCAATGGATCCGTTGTTGAGAGTGATAGTGAAGATGAAAGTGATGAGGATTATGATAATATGGAAATAAATGGTTAGAAAAAAAGATATAATATGTGATTTATTTATTATCGTAATGTAATCGTAGTATAATGTATGAACAAACCAATGCATATAAAGCGAAAAAATGTTATTATTTTACCTTGTGTTTTAGAGTACAATTTTTTTTTATCAATGTTCTCTCTTGGTAAGTAGTATTAGTAGTAGTAGTAGTAGTAGTAGTAGTAGTAGTAGTAGTAGTAGTAGTAGTAGTAGTAATAATAATAATAATAATAATAATAATAATAATAATAATAATAATAATAATAGTAGTACTAATAATAATAATAATAAAAATAATAATAAAAATAATAATAATAATAATAATAATAATAATAATAATAATAAATGTTTCTTTTTATGCTTTTATTGCGTCCCGCTTGCGATCTATTTGGTTTTGCGAGGCTAAGCTCCTCGGCCCTTCGGTATTGTAGCCGCCCACGCTTTTGATGATGCCGCGCGGTGTTTCACTGCGACTACGGGTTCGATATATTAGGTCACCCCGGTGAAATTGCGCCCCCAAACTTATGAAGAAATTGGAGACATTTATTTCACGACGGTTCTTTCTTGCCTCAGTCTTTTCGCTTTGACACCTCGCCGACTTGCTTTATGGCGATCTCGGCAGGCTCTCACTCCTCCCGATTGGTTACGTGCGGTTCCTATCTCGGGGTTGTCAGCGGACTATGAAGCAGGAGAACTTAGTAGTGTCTTTGGGGTATCGTGCAGGTGTTCCGTTATTCACGGTATCTAGGCCTGTCCAGCTTGCTCTCGGGTTTTTTTTGGGGATGTTTTTGGGGACCACGCTGTTTCTTGTCTTTTGATCTTGTGGGCGTTAAACATCGGCATAACCTTGTCAGGGACACTCTTTTCGACATCTGCTATAGATCTAGTATTCTGCGGGGAAGGAGGTTGATATCGGTTTGGTTGATGGGCATGGTGGCTCTCTTCGTCCTGCGGATTTATTGCTTTATTCTTGGGAGAGGGGGCGTGATGTGTGTGTCGACGTGGGTTCTTCACCTTTGACTCGGGCCCGGGTTGCGATTTTGTCGGGCGGGTTGTTAACGTCTTTGCTTTCGAAAGTGTGCTAAGTATGGGGATTTGTGCGCGATAAGCGGGTATGGTTTCCTTCCTTTCTCCTTCTCTTCGCTTGGGGAGCTGGGTTCGGATCTTTGTTGCCTTGCTCAGCGGATCCGAAATTCTCGGTATCTCGGGATGCGGGGGCTCGGGTGGCCGCTTACATTTTTACTAGACTTAGCTTTGCTATTGCTAAGGGTGTGGGAGCCCAGATTGTCTCTCGGCTCCCCACCAATTTCATGTAAACTTTTATTCTTATTTTAATGACAGCTGCGCGCATCCCTTTTAAAAAAAAAAAATAATAATAATAATAATAATAATAATAATAATAATAGTTAAGTTAAATAAAATAAAATTAAATTAAGTTAAGTTCGGCTCCTATAAGTTTAGTTTAGTTTAGTTCAGATCTTATAAGTTCAGTTCAGTTCAGATCCTATAAGTTCAGTTCAGTTCAGATCCTATAAGTTCAGATCCTATAAGTTCAGTTCAGATCCTATAAGTTCGATTCGATTCGATTCGAGATCGATTCGTTTCGATCAAAAAGAACGGGGCCTTAGTAGCATCTGTGAGTTATCAAACCAAACTCAGGTATTAAAATTGGTTTATTTGTACCAATAAATAAGGTGTAAAAGTTGTAATAAAATTGCGAGACTTACAAGTTGACCTATTAAAAAGAAATTAATCCCACTTAGGCCCTGTTCTTTTGGACTTAAAGTCACTTAATTTGATTCGATTGAGATCCTATAAGTTGATTCGATTCGTGGGATTCGAGATCCTATAAGTTGATTCGAGATCCTATAAGTTGATTCGATTCGAGATCCTATAAGTTCGATTGATTCGAGATCCAATAAGTTGATTCGAGATCCTATAAGTTGATTGAGTTGATTCGAGATCCTATAAGTTGATTCAGTTCAGATCCTATAAATTTAGTTCAGAAAAGCTATATACGGAGTATTATTTTTAAAGACCGATATAAAAACATTTGACATTAATTATTCGATACATACATTATTATTTTAAAAAAAAAAATCACTCCTCTCATTAATAATTTCAGCATCACAATAGATTTGGGCATGTTTGATAAAAAGCGGAATAAGGCCATATATTAGGTACGAAACAAAATAGTCAAAAACATTTGGCGGGGCAATGGATCCGTTGTTGAGAGTGGTAGTGAAGATGAAAGTGATGAGTATTATGATTGATGGGGCATATTCTGCACCCGCTGACCGAGTCAACATATTGAACAAGGTCAAAGATATCCACAGCAAGTCAACGACTTAGACAGCCTAACCGACGCAGCCTGTCGGCCTGTCTCTTGGGTCTCGGCCGGGACAACTAGCCAGCCGGGGCACATATCCGCGTACTCATACCCAAGACCCCTCGGCATGGAGTCAACAGGGCCCGCCGGCCTGCCATGGGTCTCTCGGCCGAGGGTAGATCAGTCTTTCCACCTGCTAGCCACTTGGCCACTTGGCCACTACGTGACAAAAGGTGAAAGTCTATAAATACTCCTCAACCCTCATTGAGGAAAGGATCCGGAATCTAACTTAAACTCACTATTCATCTGGTATAATCTCTCTTATCTCTCTACAATATACTTTGTCAAGTAACATACAACTTAATCCCTTTAAGTTCACTAACTTGAGCGTCGGAGTGAGTACGCTCGGTGCAAAGCCGAGCCCTCAGTTTGTTCATCGTTTCAGGAGAGACCGAGAGGAAGAGTCAAGGCAAGGAAAGACATCCATTCACCAAGCTTGCGTGGTAAACAACACTGCTCTGGAATTACACCCGGAACAATTGGCGCCGTCTGTGGGGATTAGATACTAGAAGCTAGTCAAATCCCTTACAAAAAAAAACACAAAACCCACCCAACAAGCTAAGAAGATGTCAAAACAAACCCGGAAGTAATTGTGATCGATTTAAACCGAATTCTGCCAAGATGATACCGTCCACAATTCTGGGATTGTGCAGTCCCCCACCGGCCGAGTAATTCAACCGGCGTACGGGATGCCAATAATACCAGATACACCGCTGCCCGCCGACCAAGTCACTATCATGGGACATGTGGTTGATGCAGCTAAACTGAAGCTACTCCTGGAACTAGTGGGTAGCACGTCGACTCACACTGTCACAACGACAAGAGCGGCGGCACCCCCACAAGAGACCAGGGCCCAAAAAGTGACTCCGAGAAACTTGAACGAAGCATTGGAGGAAGCTAACCATGTCAAGACGCCGGGGGAGCCCAGAGTGCAGGTGGTAGACCTGAGTCCTTCCCGCACTCACGGGAGGACAGTGTCGCCGCAGCACCGATGAGGCCTGCCCCAGAGGAGTGAAAGAAGTCCGACTCACCAGAGTCGGAGAAGAAGTCCGACTCACCAGAGTCGGATAAGAAGTCCGACTCACCAGAGTCGGAGAAGAAGCCCGACTCACCAGAGTCGGAGAAGAAGCCCTTCCCACCACGGGGAGAGGAGCCGGACTAAGGATGCGAGGAGCCGATCGCCGCGTGTCATTCGACACGTGGTCAGACAGCCCCTCAACCCCTATGTCCTAGAGGTCCCGGTGCCGACTAAGCTAAAGTTGCCGCCCATATCATACAAAGGAGAAAGCGACCCAACCGACCACGCCGAGGCTTTCGAGTCTTACATGTCGGTATGGGAACAACCTGATGAGGTTTGGTGCCGAGTCTTCCCAACGACCCTGCATGGGATGGCACAAAGTTGGTAAAAGGGGCTACCCAATGGGTCGATATACTGTTATGACGACCTAAGGGACATATTTTTGGCCCAGTATTCTTGCAATAAGAGAAGGGCCGTCGAGACATCGGATCTCCTGACTATCAAACAAGAGGGAGGCGAGTCTCTCCGAAGTTATGTGAAGAGGTTCGACGCGAAGGTTCAGAAGATTCGTAAGCTGAACAGCGAACTGGCGGCCTTCGCACTGATGAAAGGCCTCCCGAGAGGAGACTTAAAAAACGAGCTCATCAAGTGCGGAGGCCTGAACCTAGACTCCGCCAGGAAGATGGTCGACCAAGCCATAAAGGTGGAGGACTATCACAAAACCTGGGTAGGCCCCAACGAGGCCGGGCACTCAGAGAGTAAGAGCCGCCGGGAGGACAACCCGGATGAAGGACGCCGTGACAATAATAGGTCGCGGTCTGACAAGTCCGCCAGGAAGCAGAACTCGGCGGGAGCCGGGGGGAGTTCGGGACCGTACTACCAAAAGCGGTACAATGGTCACACCCCCTGGTCGTGTCTGCTTCCGAGGTCTTCGTCCTGAGCAAGAACGAGGGTCAGAAGTGGGAAAGGCCTCCCAAGGCGAGGGGGGACGGTGACACGAGCGATCTTGTGAGTACCACGCCACACCGGTCACTTAATCGACAACTGCCGGCATCCGAAGAATGCCATTGAAGAGCGATCCGGAAGGGGAGCCTCAAGCAAATATGTTCTTTGGAGGCCAAAAGACTAATACCGGCGGCTCAAATAAAAATCCGTCTTTGAACGGATAGGAGTGATCCATGTTGTCATCGGGGGCAACGAGAACGGTGGGTCCGCTCATGGGCACAAACGGCACCTGAACGAGCTATATCAGGCCATCAACTTTGTGCCCAAAACAGCGATCCCCGCTTCCAACATCCCCGACATGACTATTGGGAAGAAGGACTACGAGGGAGTCATCGCCCGCACGGCGACCCACTTGTAGTCCACTTGGACATAGCCAACCACCTGGTCAAAAGGTGCCACGATTGACACAGGCGCCTACACGAACATCATGTTCGGGAGTGCTTTCTCAACCTCGGTCGAAGGTTGAGGACTTGAGCCCCGCACCAATCCGTTGTCTACGTTTTTCGGGGGCCGGCCTGGTACCCCCGGTGTCAATCAGATCCGCCGGTGATGTTCGGCGAGGGAATGCAGCTAAGAATGTCCTATCGAGTTCGTGGTCATTGACGGCTCGTCCGCCTACAACGTTCTTATAGGCCGAGTCACTCTGAGCGAGGCCGATGCGTAATGTCCATCGGGCCTTGACACGATGTATGTCTCGGACCGGGGGAAGCGCATAAGCTCGTCTCAAAGGACGAAAAAGACGAAGTAGTCAACGTCCCGGATATCCGCGGAGGGTGCAACATGCAATCCCTCAAAGTGGCGAAGAAGTCGAGAAGGGGAAGAGCCCATCCTTACAACGGGAGGGCGACCTCATGGATGCCACTTGTCGGCATGGTCGAAGGAGCGGAGACCGAAGAAGTGGAAATTGACCCGGGCGCACCGTAAGCGTTCGGTGTCAACCTGGAGCCAGAAGTCAGGGCCGCTCTCCTAGACTGCCGAGGAAAAACAAAGACGTCTTCGCTTACTCGGCAGCCGAGATGCCGGGCGTGAGCGGGGAGGTAATTGTTCACAAGTGAACGTACTCTCCACCGCCGCCCCTGTCAAGCGAAGATGAGGAACTCCTCAGCCGAGAAAGATGAGGCCATCAAAGCCGAGGTAGATAAATTACTAGCGGCGGGCTTTATCATGCCTTATACTTATCCTGAGTGGTTAGCTAATGTTGTAATAGTGAAGAAATCATCGGGGGCGTGGAGGATGTGTGTAGATTTTACCAATCTTAATATAGCGTGCCCCAAATATTGCTATCCCTTGCCTCGAATAGATAGTTTAATCGACGCCACGGCAGGCTACACTATGCTGAGCCTGCTGGACGCCTTCTCAGGGTATCATCAGGTATTCATGGCCGAAGAAGACATGCCTAAATGCGCATTTATCACCGGTAACGGCACATACATGTATAAAATGATGCCGTTCGGTTTGAAGAACGTCGGCGCAACTTACACAAGACTGGTGGACAAAGTGTTCCAAAATAAAAAAGGGCGAAACATTGAGGCTTACGTCGACGATGCTATTGTAAAAACCAAGTCGACAATGAGCACTTAGCCGATTTACACGAGACATTTTGTTTCGAGGAAATACAAGATGAAACTTAACCCAATGAAATGCAACTTCGGTGTCCGGTCAGGTAAGTTCCTCGGCGTTCTTGTCAGCGCCAGGGGAATTGATACCAATCCAGAGAAAGTCCAAGCAATCCTGGACCTGCCGGAGCCGAGGAATCGAAAAGAGGTTATGATGTTGACCGGGAGGATGGCGGCTCTAGCCCGTTTCATCTCTCGGTCAGCCGACAAGAGCACCCCATTCTTCAAAGTGTTGAAGGGAGATAAAGACTTGGTGGGGAGGAACAGAGCACGACTTTCGTGCAACCGAAAGCTCATCTTCAAACTCTCCCAACCCTGTCCAGGCCAATGCTGGGGGAGACGCTATATCTATACATAGCAGTTACCTCGACCACGGTCAGTGTCATGATCATCAGAGAAGAAGACAAACAGCAACACCCAATCTACTTTGTCAGCCATACATTGTTGCCCGCCGAAAGAAATTACCCCGATTGAAAAAGCGCCTTTCTTTGTCGTCGTTGCCGTAAGGAAAGCGAAACCTTACTTCGACGCACATCCCGTGACGGTCTTAACCGACCAACCGTTGGAGAAAGCATTGGAAAAATTTGAGCAATCCGGCGGGCTCATCAAATGGGCGATAGAGCTATCCGGCCGGCATTCAATACAAGCCGAGGCCCTCGATAAAGGGACAGGGACTTGCAGATTTCCTGGCCGAGTGCACATATCAAGAAGAGCAAAACCCCGGAGTATGGGAAGTATACACCGACGGGTCCTCCACGGCAAACAGCTCAGGAGCCGGCATACTTATCATCAGCCCAAACGGGGACGAGTTTGAGTACGCCTTGAAATTTACCTTCTCGGCCTCAAACAACGAATCCGAATACGAGGCGGTGATAACCGGAGTCGAGCTAACTAGAGCTGCCGGGGCGGAGCACATCATTTTGAAAACAGATTCACTTTTAGTGGATAATCAAATCAGATGAGAGTACGAGACTCGAGACGACGGGATGGTAAGATACCTGGAAAGGGTAAAAGCTGACACTTCAAAATTGAAATCTTTCCGGATACAATGCATTCCCAGTCGAGAACAACCGAGCCGACGCTCTCTCAAAGCTTGCCAGTTCAACCATCAAGAATGTCGGTCGAACCGTCTTTGGTGGACATCAGGAATGCCAAAAGCATTACTGAGACCGTCGGCATGGTGGGCGACATAGAGGCCGAGACAACGTGGATGACTCCGATAATGAAGTACAAACTGATGAATGAGTTACCGGAGGACCGCAGTCTCTCACAGAAGATAAAGAGGATCGCGGCAAGGTACTTGGTGTTTGAAGGAGAATTATACAGGAGGTCCGTGATAAGGCCACTCTTGAAATGTGTCGGCCCAGCCGACGCGGAGCTAATACTGACAGAAATTCACGAGGGCATCTGTGGTCATCACATGGGGGCAAGAACACTAGCCCACAAAGCTCTCCGAGCCGCCTACTTCTGGCCCACCATGCTTGAGGATTCCAGAGCCAAAACCAAAAAGTGCAATAACTGTCAAATGCATGCTCCGGTGATACATGCACCTTCCCGAGACCTGCAGCCGGTACTTAGTCCCCTTCCTTTTGCACAGTGGGGGATGGATCTACTAGGGCCATTTCCAACGGCATCCGGAGGAAGAAAGTACTTGATTGTCGCCGTTGACTACTTCACCAAATGGGTTGAAGCTGTAGCGGTACCTGCCAAGACCACGGCGGCCGTAAGAAAGGTAATCTGGGGAAATGTCATAACTCGTTTTGGGTTACCCCAAGTCATGGTATTTGACCACGGCCGAGAGTTTTGGAGTGACACAATAATGAACTGGTTGGAAGAACTTGGTATCAAATTTGCATACTCCTCCGTCTGCCACCCACAGAGCAACGGGCAGGCGGAGGCAGCCAATAAAACAATCCTCAACGGTTTGAAGAAGAAAGTTGAAGACCTAAAGGGAAGATGGGCCGATGAACTACCCGGCGTCCTATGGTCCCTCCGGACCACGGAGAAAGAAGCAACGGGGTACAGTCCATTCCACTTAGTCTACGGGTCCGAAGCAGTCCTGCCAATTGAAGCAACGGTGCCGACATTCAGAACGGCCACCTTTAACCCGGTTGAAAATGAGGAAGGTCTTAGAACCTCCCTAGACCTGGTCGAAGAAAGCCGAGATACAAAGACGCCTCAACTTGGCAGTATACCAAAACCGAATGAGAAGAGCCTACAACCGAAGAGTCCACAAAAGGGACTTAAAAGTAGGGGATCTAGTCCTAAGAAAGTCGGCCGCCACCAACAAAGGGAACATTCATGGTAAATTGACGGCCAACTGGGAGGGTCCTTACAAAGTGGTTGAAGAAATGAGGCAGGGTACATACCGGGTGATGAGATATGGAGGGTGTGCCTTTGATGAGCCATTGGAACACTGACAACCTCAGGAAATACTTTGTATAGCGGCGAAGGTGTCCAAAAACTGTTGTTGGCACCCCAACGCGTGTTTATATCTATTGAAAAATCATCCAAGTTTTCCATCAAAATGTTTATCTCCTCCGTAGTCATATCGAGGTAGACGCCACGGCCCAAGCCGGGCAGTCACCCCAAGAAGTAGACGCCACGGCAGTCACTACCAGCGCAGTTGATACTCGCGAAAGCGACCAACATGCCTTAGGAACGTATAAGTACAGTTGAGACGCAATTCTAGCCGCCTCGGCCAACCGAAGGCCTGGCAGAGGAAGCGATCAATATGTCTCTGATCTGACGCTGTCGAGCCGTAACCTCTAGCCGCCTCGGCCAACCGAAGGCCTGGCAGGGGACACAACGGTCGATACGCTAACATGTTCACAGCGGCGGTTGGAAAACGCAAATAGAATGCCTCGGCCAGACCGAAGTGAAAGAGGAAGCGACCAACATGCCAACATGTTTAAAAAAACGTTAAACACAGTTGAGATACGCATTCTAACTGCCTCGGCCAGGCCGAAGGTAAAAACGAAAAAGCGCTCAATTAATAACGAAAGAAGACAAGTGAAGGATTGTGATCAAAGCCCCGGCCAAGCCGAGGGCCAATAAACAAACTTTTTTGAAAATGATTACAAGGAGAATACAGACGACGGCCGTCCCCATAGGGATAAGCCAAAACACAACCTACCAAAGTTTTACAAAAAACAAGGAAAAGAAGAACAAAAGGTTACAGACATATCATTTGAAGCGCCAAAAGATGGCAGGGAGGAAAGGCTTAATAGTTGGCCCCGACATTTGAAGCGTCCGAGATGCCGGGTGAACCTGGTGACGACCGCCCGTCTCCCTATGCCTGTTGCTGCTTGCCATCAGCGACGTTAGCAGCATCATCTTTGGTAGGCGACCCAGAAACTGTCTTGCGACTTCGGCCTCAAGCAACCTCGGTGCCCCTCATTCTCTCAGCTTCTTCCTTGGCCGCCTTAGCCTTCTCAACAAGGGCCGCCTTCTCCGCGGCCTCCTCTTCCTCCTTCTTCACCCTTGTCTCCTCAGCGGCCTTCGCCTCCGTGGCCTTCTCCTTAGCTTCAAGCTTGTCATCAAGCAGCTTGTTAAATTTTTGCCACGGAAAGGAGCCATCAAGAAAGAGCTCCCCTATCACTTCCCTGGCAGCTTCTTCGGCCAGGTCCCGGTATTGGGTGCACATGTTAGGAAGAATCTCGCGTTGGAGCGTCTCAATGTCCTCCTCCCTCTGGGCGATGATAGCCTCCTTATTCCGAACCACCTTACCCTGGGCCTGAAACATGGACTTCCATTCGTCCCTCTTCTTAGCATTAAAGTCGGCGACTTTCTGAAGGTGGTCACGCCCCTCCAGCAGCTTAGCGGCATCGGCCCTCCGACCTCGGCCTTGGCTCTCTCGAAGGAGGCTGCCTTTTGGCGTCCTCCCTAAGTTTTCGCTCAGCATGGACCGCCTTTTCAGCCTCAGCCTTGGCCCTCTCAGCTTCCTTATTCGCAGCATCGAGTTCAAGCCTGAGCCGCTCGAGCTGTGGGGCAGCTTCAGCCATGGCCTTTTCTTGCTCTACAATAAGAGCATCGGCCGCATCAGCCCACTTCGACAGCATCCTGGCCAAACTCAGGCCCTCCGACCTAATCTGGACGGGGGTAGGCTTCGGGAAGGAGGAGACGACGGTGGCATCTTGACCACTTGCCGCGATTAGCTTCTCAAAGACGCCGTTCAACAGTGTGTCCGGTAGACGGCGGCGGTGGATCTACAAAAAATTCAACCAAAGCATCCATGTCAACATTCATGGACATACCAGAGAGCCTGTCATCAGGAACGCCTAATGAACCGGCTAAGTCTGAGCCACAGGATAGATCTGTACCAGGCTTGGCCTTCTTGGCCGGAGGACGCATTTCTTTGCCGGCGTCGGCAGCAGTAGCAGCAGTAGAAGCAGAAGCACCAGCGGCAGTGGTAGTCTCTTTCCTCTTGCGGAAGAGAGGAGATTCCACTGCCAAGGTGACCACCTCCTCGGCGGTAATATCAACGATCTCCACCGTCTCCTTTTGGACTGAAGGAAGTGGAGGTGGAACTGATGTCGCCGCCGTCGCCGCCGAAGACTTTGTTTTCCGCGTTCGGCGCGGTATGTTACCAGCAACCTTCGCCTGGGCCGCCGTCGTATCTAAGCCCTTCAGCTGCTGATCCATGAGATCATTTGGCGCCGGTCTGCGATCACGGGCCTGGGCCTTAGGATGCAAATCAACAACTTGCTTGTCCTTACCAAGTCCCATTCTCCTAAGGATATCTTCAAACAGATCCGGGCCAAAACGGTCTGCAAGGGAAACGAAACAAGGGTTAAGTAGAAGAAATAAATCAAAGTTCAAAAAAAAAAAAAAAAAAAAAAAAAAAAAAAAAAAAAAAAACATTAAAAGCAGAGATGGGCCTCACACCGACCCCACTCACCCCGTTCGAGGGCCGGTATGAGGCCGAAGTGGCAGAGCAGCTCATCCTAAAGAATGATCTGCGTCGGGGGTATCCATCCCTTCGGCATCCCATTCTTCTCCGCCTCAAACAGCCTAATCGCCTGCTTCTCATCCGCATTAAGAGGGACCCTGCTGGCGTCCATCTTAAGCTTACTCCGGGAGACCCATTTGTCATGCTCCCCCTTACTCTCGCACCGCAAATTGACGCAGTGCTGGAAGGACCGGGGCAGTGGATAATCCTTCGGAACCTCAACGTACACCCACCGCTCTTTCCAGTCCTTGCAGGAAGAAAGCTTATCAACGGAGACGTAACCCGGCTCCGTCTGCACGCTGTACCACCCAACGCGACCAGGGGCCGACGGCCGAAGGTGATGAAGCCGGCGGAATAAGTTAACCGTCGGGACCTCCCCCTTGAAAAGACAGAGCCACACAAAGCCGACTATAGTCCTAATGGCCAACGGGTGCAGTTGGGCCACGGCGACGTTCATGGCTTTAATTATGGCCATAACGTATTCATTCAGAGGAAACCGGAGCCCATACTCCAGGTGTCTGATGTATACGCCGATGCAGCCCTTGGGAGGGCAACAGACCGCCTGACCTTCCCCAGGAATAACAATACTATACTCCCTGCCGAAGGAGAAGTGACGTTCGAAAAAGTCAGGACCAGAACAGCTGGCGAACTTGTTGGTCCAAGCACGATCAGGGCCAATCTTACAGGCGTCGCCGTGGTCCAAGATATACGGACTCTCCTCATTAGGAAGAGTCCTTTCAACATCATCACCGTCATCATCATCATCCTCATCCTCCCATTCCTCCAAAACTTTTGGATCAACGTCAGGAGAAGGAGACCTAGGACCCCCGGACCTCAGCGGGATGGCGGCTAGTGCCTCCTCTTCGTCAAGACGCGACGGGGAACCTCCCGGCGCAGGGTTACTAGGTCCGGCATCAGAAGAAGACATGTTCACAACAAAAACTTAACAATTAAAAGTTGGTAAATTTGTTTGTTTACCTTGAAGAAAAAGTGCTACGCCGAAGTAACGATTCTGAAGATTAGAAGAGAAAGAAACCCTTGAAAACCTAAGAAAGAAAATTTTTTTTTGAGAAAATGAACTTTGTGCGGAAAGTTAAGGGGCATACTGCTCTATTTATAGAGCAAAGCCCACGAAGACGGACCAATCAGGGCAAAGCCCATGAAACGTCAACCAATCAACGCCGAGCCACGTGTCAAACATGCAGCCATGGAATGTCAATCGACAAACAGTTGCAAAGCTTCTTCAACACGCTCCTTGACAGAATGCCAATCGACGTATCTTCTTCAACACGCTCCTTGGTATCTACTTGCCCAACGGCCCGCTGATTCAACCAAGCTTGGCAGCACCGGCTGGGGGCAATCAAAAGCACACGGCACTCACAACCTCGGTCTCGGCCAGCGCCACTTTCTTTTTCCACATCTGATGTCCATTACACATCCATGTGGAGGGGGGATATGATACGGTACGGCCTAAGCAGAACCAAGCCGAGGTAGAAGAAGCCGGGGCAGAAAATTTAGAAACTTGCGCAGAATACGCTCAACACTCATCGAAGGTCCATACCACGGCATAGACTACGCTGGGGGCAAATTGATGGGGCATATTCTGCACCCGCTGACCGAGTCAACATATTGAGCAAGGTCAAAGATATCCACAACAAGTCAACGACTTAGACAGCCTAACCGACGCAGCCTGTCGGCCTGTCTCTTGGGTCTCGGCCGGGACAACTAGCCAGCCGGGGCACATATCCGCGTACTCATACCCAAGACCCCTCGGCATGGAGTCAACAGGGCCCGCCGGCCTGCCATGGGTCCCTCGGCCGAGGGTAGATCAGTCTTTCCACCTGCTAGCCACTTGGCCACTTGGCCACTACGTGACAAAAGGTGAAAGTCTATAAATACTCCTCAACCCTCATTGAGGAAAGGATCCGGAATCTAACCTAAAACTCACTATTCATCTGGTATAATCTCCCTTATCTCTCTACAATATACTTTGTCAAGTAACATACAACTTAATCCCTTTAAGTTCACTAACTTGAGCGTCGGAGTGAGTACGCTCGGTGCAAAGCCGAGCCCTCAGTTTGTTCATCGTTTCAGGAGAGACCGAGAGGAAGAGTCAAGGCAAGGAAAGACATCCATTCACCAAGCTTGCGTGGTAAACAATACTGCTCTGGAATTACACCCGGAACAATGATAATATGGAAATAAATGATTAGAAAAAAAAGATATAATAAGTGATTTATTTGTTATTGTAATGTAATCGACTAATCGTAGTATAATGTATGAACAAACCAATACATATAAAGGGGAAATTTTTTATTATTTTACCTTGTGTTTTACACTATAATTTTTCTTTTATCAATGTTCTCTTTTGACAAGTAATAATAATAATAATAATAATAATAATAATAATAATAATAATAATAATAATAATAATAATAATAATAATAATAATAATAATAATAATAATAATAATAATAATAATAATAATAATAATAATAATAATAATAATAGTTAAGTTAAATAAAATAAAATAAAATAAAGTTAAGTTCGGCTCCTATAAGTTTAGTTCAGAAAACTTCAGATCTTATAAATTCGGATTCGATTCGAGATCCTATAAGTTCGATTGATTCGAGATCCTATAAGTTGATTCGAGATCCTATAAGTTCGATTCATTTCGAGATCCTATAAGTTGGATCGATTCGAGATCCTATAAGTTGATTCGAGATCCTATAAGTTCAGTTAAGTTCAGTTCAGATTCTATAAGTTCAGTTCAGTTCAGATCCTATAAGTTTCAGTCCAAAAGAACATGGCCTTAATAGCATAAATTTTTGAAAAATTATGATTTCTTAATTTGCTGGTTATTTCAGTTGGATTAGAATTTGCTTAAAAATTAAGTTATTTCTAAGATCTCAGTAGTTAGCAACTTAATTTTTTTTTAGTAAATTGGTTTATCATTTTTAAGGAGGATTTGTCCAATACCGTTTCATTAATATAAGGATGATTTTTTAGCCCATTGAACCATAAAAAGACACGATTAATTAAAAAAAAAAAAAAAAAAAAACTATACGAAAGAAACGGTTGTTCAATTAGACTTTTTTTTCTTATTAGTTAAAGGGGATGTGGAGGACTCTTACACCAAAATCGTTTCTTAATTTAATTAGTGCCTCTTATCCTTTCAATTCAATTGTGAAGATGCATCATGAATATCAAACATAATATTTAAACTGAGTCATTTGTTTATTTACTTATCTTACTATAACTTGATTAGTACAAATGATAAAACTTGTTACTTTCAAACAAGTCGTCAATGATTCAATTTATTGGAACAAATCTATTCATTACCTTGGTTTCAATAATTCAAAAGAGATTGTCACAATAATGATATTTTGGATATGTTCCTAGTCGACCTAATACAATACTAATGCTCGTACTAGATTAGGTGCATGTAAAAACAAGATAATAATCCACACTTGTCAACAATTTAAAGTAGACGAGAATATTGTCAATGTTAAATGGCACACAAATTCTATTATACAACCGTCATACCGTCATACGTACGTTATAAAAAATGTGATTATTTTATAATAAATAATAACTATTTTTGGATAAATAATGATTACTATTTTGACTAAAAAATAAATATTTTTTTCAAAGTGGTCACCATTTTACCGTAAAGTGATCATTATTTATAAAAAAAGTGATCACATTTTAACAATAAACACAGGAAAACAGTCACACAATAAATTTACTGTGGGCTCCTATCTCTTAAATAAGTGGTCAGGGTTCGATTCCTGACTCTTGCGAATGAAAAAGTCAAACTTGAAAGGGGTCAACCCATTAAATTGCCTTCAGTACCCCCGAAGAAAATTGCCCCAACTCTCGGTAGGGGATACTCCCGGTTCAAAAAAAAAAAAAATTACTGTAAAGGGCAAAAGGGGGGAGAATCTACATAGTATAAAAGATGGGTTCTTTAAAGGATTCTTATTGGCTGTTACAAATTTTCTTTTTTCTTTTTTATTTCTGACGTGGGGACCGCCATGATCTCTACATAATTAATTACACTCTTCTTTACCATCTTAATTTTATTTACTTAAGATTACATTTACACAAAATCATACATTATACAATTACACATTAATAAATTACAATTATGAAAAATTAATAAAATTTTCAAATAATCGTCCTCCTACTTCTAACCTAAACAAATAAAATGTGAACAATGCATATTGATTAATCATCCGGAATGAGTACGTAGTTAAATTCATTGTGTAAATAAAAAAACCAGTATAACTATTATATTCCAATATCACAAATACAGAGTATATTATTTCTTAGCATTTTAACAACAAAATATATTGATATGTCATTTTTTAAAATTTCCGTACATAAACAATATAGTAGATCGAGGTAGATAAAAAAAATTCGTAGAAAATAGATTACTCCGTAGAAGAGTTTTTTTTTTAAATCGAAAATATATAAACTTTCAAATAAATGAAAGCAAATATAAAAAGAACTAAATATAACATAACCAGTATAATACAAGTAGATTTGAAAAAGTTCACGTTCCAAATCGAAAAAAATATAAACTTTAAAATAAATGCAAAGAAATATAAAAAGGAGGAAATAAGTTTCGTATCATACTTACAAGGAGTTCTTCCGATCATTCACTTTAATTAGCTTTAATGTTAAAATTCAAATCCTTTAAATTTGAATGAGATGAACATATGGAAAAATACTTAAAAAACAGAAATAATTAAAGACAACAATATTTAAATAACTTTTTTAAAAAGGTCCGAAAG
The DNA here is from genome assembly GCF_048544455.1 of Silene latifolia. Lineage (NCBI taxonomy): Eukaryota > Viridiplantae > Streptophyta > Magnoliopsida > Caryophyllales > Caryophyllaceae > Silene > Silene latifolia. The sequence continues at coordinate 21,322,695 of NC_133530.1, read as the reverse complement.
ACATCATAATTATTCATAATAATTGAAGATAGTGAAAAAAACAAAAAAAAAAAAGGAAAAACAGTGAATTACTGTAAAAAAAAATAACAATACTGCATGGAAGAAAAAGAAATCAATTTTAAAGAAATCAATAGTCGGAAATACATAAAGATCGATTTTTTTGTATCATACATATAATTTCGATAATTGACTGCAAATGTCGTTATATGAGGTGTGAAGTAAAGTTTGAGGGCAGATTTGATGTGAGAGATTTTTTAATCGGAACTTGAAGGGAATAGAAAGAGGCCTCCAGGTGAGAATGAGGGTATACGATGAAATTGAGAGTGGACGGATTTTCATTTTTATTTAATATTTGACGGGAGTTGGAGAGATGATGGAGGTGACGGTGGTAGTGAGCCACTGAGCCAAGGAGATATTAGACTCTCATGCTTTGAAAAAGCACATTTTGAAAAAAAATACTACTCACTTATACAACTTACGTGCAATGTCCCCGAGCCCCAACCAGGGTGATATCCTCGTGATAGTGGTTCGAAGCAGCGACTGATAGATTGAATCGATTATTTTAATTACACTAATGATGAAAACTATTGTCGTAGATGAAAACTGTTTTTTCTTTAATTATAAGTACGTTATATGTTGGTTAGTTACGTTAATGATGAAAAACCGTATTATGTCATCAGAATGAAGATCGCTACTGAAATTATGAAATTATATTACGTCAAATCTTAAATTATGGACTTATTTATAATGTTACGGCATTGCACATTTAATAACACTCATTTATATGATCATGTATCAATAATAACATTTGTTATTACGACCCGTGCATTTTTTGCACGGGTTTAAAACTAGTTGAGTTGTATAAAATGGTGCACGTCACACAAAGTCCACCAGTCACCACAAACTTTAATGTTGATTGGCCAAATCAAAACTAATCCAATTTTCAAACCTTTCTACAATGATTCAAACACCAAATTCTTGTTTAAGACGGTAATGTTCGGCTCAATGGTTAAATAAATTCAAATATATAATGCTATCATCTTATAATAAGGGTAATTGTTTAGGTAATAGCAAAAAAAATTATCTTATTATCATTAAGTGATAATATTAGATCTGTTTTACTATATTAATATTGTCATTTTAAAGTTTAAACAAAGGAGATCGATGTATGTTTTAGAATACAAACATATAAAGAGATCTAGCCAAATTATTACTCGTACTATAAAATATGTGTATGGATACTTTGTTAAATTACATGGTCATATTTCGTTATGTATAAAAGATTAAATATAAAGAAAATTCTTGAACTAAAATAGTTTTACTAGCGTCTTTACCTCTTTATAAGCAATAATCTTAACTTATGGAATCGGTTGATTTGATCATAACCGGACACCGGTATGAATGTATGATATTATCTTACTAGCTAATTCTCGTTTAAAAAAAAATATTCTCTACAAGTAAATGAAATAAAAACTTGTTTAAGATATATGATCCAAAAATGACGATGCCAAAATGAAGATAAGGCTCAACATAGTAGCTCACGCAAAACGAGGACGCAAACTAGCTCAAGTTCAGCTCGGAGTCAAATAATTAATGTCGTCATCTCAATTAATATTATTAGTATTAGAAGTATTATTATTTCTGAATAAACAATTTAAAATTGCAGCTGGTTATTTTATTTCTTTCCTAATTATCGAATAAGACATATAGGGTAATTGTATTAGCTTTAGGAAAGTCGAGTTTAGGTAAGTTTCAGGGTGTTTTAAGTTAGTTTTGGCTTGTTTAGCAAGTCAGTTTATTAGTATAAAAAGGGAGTAAACTGTACTGTGTTTTAGACATCGATTGAGAATTAATAAAAATTGAAGCACAAGCTTTTCGTGTTTGCAAGTTCTGTAAACATAGGATCGACGCGTTTTCGATCCGAAACTATTATTGTTTGACGCGTTTCAAACTCTAACCCGATTGATAGCAATAGGTCTTGCGATTCAATCACCTTTGTTCGATCTATAGGTCTAGATCGCGCAAATATCCCATTGTTTCGATTTCAAGACAGATTTCGAAGCAAATATCCCTTTTCCTTTATTGTTCGTTATTCTATTAAACCGCTTCCGCGCAATTTTCGTATCAATATACAACATGAATGTATAACAATTTCAAATGTACTTATTATACTCCATCTGTCCCGGTCATTTGTTATCCAATTCTACCCGTCTAAGTTAATTGTTGTTCTTTCTATTTTAAGAATAAACTTGATAAGCAATTTTATCATTCACACTCAATTTATTTCACTTGTCATTTAATAATTGACCCTCTCCCTTTTCCCCGGTCTTTTTGCCAAAATCAAAGAATAATTAACAACAGTTGACGGGGACACGGAGAAGTAATTACACGGAGTAGTCTTATCTATATAAATACAGAAACATTTCCTGCAATTTTGTGAAGCCACATCATCAAATTCATTTTTCTTTTTAACATTAAATGTGGGACCCACAACAAAATTAAGGAATTAATTAATGAAAACCGGTCTATTTTTATGTTTCGTACGTAAATGTTTACGTTTATTTTAACGTTTATGTTTTGTGCGTAAATATTAATAAATAACGACTTATTGTTTGTACGTAAATATTAATAAATAATGATTTATGGATAATTTATATTACAATAAATAATAACAAATTACACCAATTGATACAAATACAATCCAAATTTTTACTACAATAATAAATTACAATAACAATAACAATAACGTACAAAAAACATTGATTGATAACAAATCAATGTTGCTACAAAATTGCATGATTTTACTAAAATTATTAGATTATTTGATATTAAACTATCAATTTACCAAAAAATTAAATACTAAGTACTAAATTCAATTATAAATTAATTTGCTAATAAATGATTATCTATTAGATTATTCATGTATTGGGATTACCATTTTCTTTTTTTAATGTTAATCATTATATCAATGTTTTTACAAATATATCCGTGCATTTTTACACGGGTCGAAAACTAGTATACTTTTTGTTGGAAATAGGGGCTACTATTTGCATAGTCTTTTTTCCATTTTGTCCCACATTGGTGAGGAATAGTGTTTGTGTTGTGTTTATATATGACCACACTCCTTGCCATATCACTAGTGGGTCATGGGAGGCTTTTGTGGAAGCTTTGCGAGGTGCTTAATTCAGCTCGCTCGGCATGCTGCGTGTGCCGTGCCCGAGCCCGGCCCGGCCCGGCCCGGATCCGGATTCGGGATTCGGGATTCGGGATTTGGGATTTGGCAATCGCCTGCGGCGGGCTTTGCCTATCTTTTTGGGCCAGAGCCGTTTGTTTTTGATCAAGAGTACAGTCTTTGTCATTGCTCATGCACTAAGCGTTAAGTGTCTTTGTTGGTAGTCTTTGTTAGGCTCCCCGCACCGACTGTTAGTCTTTGATAGGCTCCTCTCCACTTTGTGTAAATTTGCATTAATAATCTTGCGGTGGACCGCTCTTCTTGAGTGACTCGTTGATCTATTTTGCTATAAATAGATCAACATTCTTCAGCATTAAACACAACAACAATCACTCTCCCTTCTCTCTAATCTCTTCTTCTCTTATCCTCTACAATTCCTGGGTGAAGTAATAGATTCTGTCGTTCCAAGTCTCACAGTTCCGAGTGGGCGAAACCGAGTTGGAGCGTAGTGTTATCCTTGGGGAACTAGGCACTAGCCGATCGCCACCACGGTAAATCGGAATATAGTTTTCAAGGCGGTGGCTCCCTTACCACGGCACTACTAATCGGGTTATTTCTATTCTGGTTTTCTTGCTTTTCATTGTTACTGCAGTTTACGACTAACAATTTGAAAACTATATATCTGTTGTTGTTTGTTCTTTGTAACAATGTCGTCGTGCATTTTAGCGAAAACCATTCCCGACTTGACTAAACTTGAGAAACGATCGGTCATAATTATAAGCGTTGGTCACAAAAGCGCGATGTTTTTGAACAACCGGAAATTGATTATGTGTTGTTTAGTGACCCGCCCGCTCCCGTTTATCAGCCGTTGTTATTCGACACCGTAGAGAACTCACCCCGCCTAAATCGGTTGTTAAGTCAAACGAAGAGGATATTAAGAAATATGATAAGGACAATAAACTTGTTAGATGCCAGCTACTAAACAACATGTCTGACACCCTTTTTGACCTGTTTATGGTTCATAAGTCTGCTAAAACCATATGGGAATTGTTAGAGAAAAATATGGGGTGACGATGCGGGTAAAAAGAAATATGTTGTGGGAAAGTGGCTACAATTTCAGATGGTTGACGGAAAACCCATCATGGAACAAGTTCATATTTATGAGAACCTTTGTCTTTGATGTTGTTAATGAGGGTATGAAATTAGATAACATTTTTGTGGCTAATGTCTTGTTAGAGAAATTCCCTCCCTCCTGGTCGACTATAGGAACCACCTTAAACATAAGAAAAAAGACTGTCTCTCCAAGAACTAGTAGGACACATGAGGACCGAAGAGGCAAATCGCCTTAAAGACAAACTGTTAGTCAATCGGTTAAAAGGAAGAACGATCGATGCCGTTGATGCTAATCGGTTGAGTCCGGTGGTCCGTCTTATACCGAGAAGTTCAAGGGTAAGGGTAAGGCTAAGGTTGGTCGGGGTAAGAACCAGGGTCGGCCAAGAAGAATGGTCCAGGGAAGCACTCCAAACCGGTTCCTAAGATTGAGAAACCCGCTAAGGGTCCTTTTTTCCGCTATGTTTGCGGAAAACCGGGCACAAAGCCTACCAATGCTCGAAAAGAAAACTAATGAAGCCAATGCTGTGACTGATGACATCATTGCTGCTGTGGTTGTGGAAGCTAATTTGGTGGGTAATGTTGCTGAATGGGTCTTGGACACTGGCGCTTCCCGACACCTCTGTGCTGATAAGGGGTTATTTATCGAGTTCGAGGAAGTAGCGATGGGGGTTGCGTTTTTATGGGTAACTCTTCATCCGCACCGATCAAAGGCAAAGGCAAGATCTTTCTCAAACTCACCTCAGGGAAAACACTTGCTTTAAATAATGTTTTGTTTGTTCCCTCGTTACGTCGAAACCTTGTGTCTGGTGCCTTATTAAACAAAGCTGGGTTGAAGCTTGTGTTTGAGGCTGACAAGGTGGTAATGTCGCGTAATGGGGAATTTGTGGGCAAGGGTTATCTGTCTGGGGGTCTTTTTGTGTTGAACTCGATTCGATTTTTAATAATATTGCATCTACTTCGCTTATATATCGAGTCTATTGATATTTGGCATGGTAGATTAGGTCATGTGAATGTTGACTATATTAAAAAACTTAGAACTATGAGTTTAATTCCAAGTTTGACAAGTCAAGAATTCTCTAAATGTGTTAGCTGTGTTGAAGCTAAATTCACAAAGAAACCTAGTAAACCTGTCACAACTAGGAATACGAGTCTTCTTGAGTTAATTCACTCCGACCTGGCTGACTTCAAAAATATTGCAAGTAGAGGTGGAAAGAATTATTATGTCACCTTTATAGACGACTGTTCAAGGTACACCCGTGTCTATCTGCTTAAGACTAAAGATGAAGCAGAACAATCGTTTATAAACTTTAAAAATGAAGTCGAAAATCAACTCGACAGGAAAATTAAAAGGGTAAGGTCTGATAGAGGTGGTGAGTACAAATCTGCTTATCTAGCCGACTTTTGTGCTGCTAATGGTTTAATACATGAGACTAGTCCACCATACTTACCTCAGTCTAACGGTGTAGCTGAACGGAAAAATAGAACCTTAAAAGAGATGATGAATGCTATGCTTTTAAGTTCTGGCCTATCTGACGACATGTGGGGGGAAGCAATACTTTCTGCTTGTCACATTCTTAACCGTGTACCTCATAAGAAAATTGACAAGACACCCTATGAGATGTGGAAGGGCTATCCTCCTAACCTAAGTTACCTTAGAGTCTGGGGGTGTTTGGCTAAAGTGGGCTTACCTGACTTCAGGAGACCTACCGTTGGATCAAAGACCTATGATTGTGTTTTTATAGGTTATGCTCAAAATAGTTCCGCTTATAGATTCATGTCTTTAAGTGATCGTTCTATATCCGAAGCTAGAGATGCTGTGTTTTTTGAGCATGTTTTTCCATTACAGAAGAATGTTGATTCATCTCCTAGTTTACCTGTTACATCTATTGATATCTCTTCACTTGCTAGTAGTAGCACTTCTACTGATCATGATGCTGAACCTAGAAGGAGTAAGAGACCTAGATGTCCAAAGAACTTTGGAGCTGATTTTGTTTCAACTTTGCTGTCTGAACATGGATACACTGTGTGTGCTAGTGATGAATTTGTTTCAGCCTTTTTAATAGAAGATGACCCAAAAACGTATAGTGAGGCAATGAAATCCATTGATGCTAATTTTTGGAAAGATGCTATTAAAAATGAACTTGACTCTATTATGTCAAATCAAACTTGGAAGTTGACTGACTTACCTAAAGGTAGTAAACCCATTACAAGTAAATGGATCTTTAAAAGGAAAATGAGACCTGACGGTACAATAGAGAGGTTCAAAGCTAGACTTGTAGTTAGAGGCTTTACACAAAAGAAGGGTATTGATTATTTTGATACTTACTCTCCTGTGACCAAAATCTCGACTATTAGGACTCTTGTCGCCTTAGCTGCTATTCATAACCTTATTATACATCAGATGGATGTTAAAACTGCTTTTTTGAATGGTGAACTAAGGGAAGAGGTCTACATGTCTCAACCTGAAGGGTTTGTGATTGAGGGTCAAGAGAGTAAAGTGTGTAAACTGAACAAGTCTCTTTATGGACTGAAACAAGCACCTAAACAGTGGTATGAGAAATTTAACAACACTTTAATAAGTAATGGCTATGAGGTTAACCATTCTGATTCATGTGTTTATTCAAAGGTAATAGAATCTGATTGTGTGCTCATATGCCTTTATGTTGATGACATGTTAATACTTGGTAATAATTTAGAAGTAATTATTAGAACCAAAGATTTTTTGTCATCACAGTTTGAGATGAAGGACTTAGGAGAAGCTGATGTTATCCTAGGAGTTAAGGTCATCCGAAACTCCAATGGAATCTGTCTAAGTCAATCTCATTATGTTGAAAAAGTGTTGAAAAAGTTTAATCTTGCTTTGATGATGTGCCTGCCAGAACACCCTATGATTCTAGTGTAGCATTGTGTAAAAACTTGGGCAATAGTGTTTCCCAAGAAGAGTATGCTAAAATCCTAGGTAGTGTGATGTTTTTGATGAACTGTACTCGACCAGATATTGCTTATGCAGTTAGTAGACTGAGTCGTTATACACATAACCCTAGCAATGAACACTTTGGAATGCTCTTCGTCGTTTACTAAAATACCAGAAGGGAACAATTGACTTATGTTTGCATTATAGTAATTTTCTGCTTTGTGTTAGAGGGATCTTTGTGATGCTAACTGGGTTGCGGTAACGATGAGATCTGTTCTACTAGTGGTTATGTCTTTACCATGGGTGGAGGTGCTATATCGTGGAAGTCTTCTAACAGGACTTGTATTGCACGCTCTACCATAGAATCGAGTTCATAGCTCTTGAGTTGGCGGGGCAAGAGGTGAATGGTTGAAAAACCTTTTAGCCGATATACCGGTGTGGGGCGGACGGCTAACACCGGTCTCCCGCTTTGTGACTCGCAGCAAAGAATTGGTGTTGCAAAGAATACAGTGTCTACAATTCGAAAAAGAGACATATTCGAATAAGACACGCTGCAGTTAAACAACTCCAAAACAATGGAGTGATTGCTTTGGACTATGTGAAGTCCGAAAACAATCTAGCTGATCCCTTTACTAAAGGGCTGGCTAGGAGACTAGTCGTTGATACGTCGAGGGGAGTGGGGCTTAAGTCCTTAGGTCAAGAGTGAGACTTGACTAGGTCTAAAGCTTCTATTCTTATGGCGTTGTATGATTCATAGCATTAATAGTGGTGCTTTTGAGACGCACTTGATGAATCATACACCAGGTTGGACTTAGGTCCTTAATGACTCATGTGAGAAGTGCTATTGAGAAGCACTTGAGTCACCTACGTAGGTGTAACGATCATTAGACTATGAGAAGTCTTCTGAACACATCTATGAGTACCGAGGTAAACGCATAACTCTAAAAGAGCGCGTTGCACTTTCGCGGAACGATCTTAATCTGAAGGTATGATATGTGTTGTGGGGGGTATCGACCGAAGATCAGCTAGGAATTCAAATCGCAAGATATTCTCTCGCTGTAAGTAAGTTGTTTCCTCATTTCACTAAAGTGTCAATTCAAATCGAAAGATATTGATACCTAAGTATCCAATCCTTCCTTTACCCAGGAATTCTTCTTCTTTCTCTCTGGCGCCCCTAGTGGGGGATTGTTGGAAATAGGGGCTACTATTTGCATAGTCTTTTTTCCATTTTGTCCCACATTGGTGAGGAATAGTGTTTGTGTTGTGTTTATATATGACCACACTCCTTGCCATATCACTAGTGGGTCATGGGAGGCTTTTGTGGAAGCTTTGCGAGGTGCTTAATTCGGCTCGACACGCTTGCGCATACAGTTGCGTGCCGTGCCCGAGCCCGGCCCGGCCCGGCCCGGATCCGGATTCGGGATTCGGGATTTGGGATTTGGGATTTGGCAATCGCCTGCGGCGGGCTTTGCCTATCTTTTTGGGCCAGAGCCGTTTGTTTTTGACTGAAGAGTACCAGTGCTGTCATTGCTCTATGCACTAACTGTTAAGTCTTTGTTGGTAGTCTTTGTTAGGCTCCCCGCACCGACTTTGTTAGTCTTGATAGGCTCCTCTCCACTTTGTGTAAATCTTTGCATTAATAATGCTGCAGTGGACCTGCTCTTGACAGTGACTCGTTGATCTATTTTGCTATAAATAGATCAACATTCTTCAGCATTAAACACAACAACAATCACTCTCCCTTCTCTCTAATCTCTTCTTCTCTTATCCTCTACAATTCCTGGGTGAAGTAATAGATTCTGTCGTTCCAAGTCTCACAGTTCCGAGTGGGCGGCGAGTTGAGAGGCGTAGTGTTATCCTTGGGAACTACCGGCACTAGCGATCGCCACCACGGTCGTACCGGAATATAGTTTTCAAGGCAGTGGCTCCCTTACCACGGCACTACTAATCGGGTTATTTCTATTCTGGTTTTCTTGCTTTTCATTGTTACTGCAGTTTACGACTAACACTTTTATCCCTTAATACATACCGAGATTACCGACATCTCCTTTTCTTCGTTTGTCTTTTTTTCACTTAACTTATTATACAATAATTCTTGCTTGTCAAAAATCAAAATCATGCATTTATATTCAAACTCATAAAAACATGCCGACGTAAGTATCTCTTCTATATATATATGCACCAATTTATAATGATTAAACATTTCATATAACATAAATAATATCTCCTTGATCAAAATACAAGCAAGAATCGAAAAAATTGAGAATTGTAAGAAATCCAAGACAGGGGAATTTAGTACTGCTCCCTCCACTCCGATCAACAGTTATCTTTATATCAAATTCTCCCTTATAAAAACGTTAAATAAATAACTGCCTATTAAAACGGAGTCACAAAGGTACTACAATGTTTCCTGGAGAATTGGTGATTGGAGCTTGTGTTTTCATGTTCTTCTTTAGGTGTGCTCAAGATTTCTTTTCTTTCCTCTTATCAACTTGATCATGCCCTTCAATTCAACCTTTGTTTCTTATAGAAGCGTCGTATATGAGTGTCCCGCGTTGATAAATGAGAAGATATAGATTATTCACAAGTGAAGGATGATTTCTCCTAATTACTAAGATTTTTAGGAGCGGCTTGAGCTGTTGAAGGATAATCAAGTAAACGTATTTTTTCTTCTAGCGTGAAGGCAGCAGCCAGCAGGGGTGTCTAAGGCCATGTTCAACATGAGCCGGAGAACCGGGACTTTGATTTTGGAGATTAAATTTATAAGTTTTATTGATAAAATTAATTCCAAATCGTGAAGTATAATACATTTGTGTATTCATATTTCGGGATCTTGTTTTTTTTTTTTTTGGAGCACAAGACCTCAATTTGTTGTTGTGAAGGTGTTTCATTTAATATTGAATTACCGTAGATGAGTATTTTTAAATTCTCTTTCTATTTTTTAACGTGCATTTTTTTTTTTGAAATGATGGCGTTAATTGGTGCCATTTTTTGTACCACTAAATAATGCCTTGTCACCTTCATACTATTACGAAAGTTCTATGGTCTAGATTTATGCGAGAGAGGAGTCATGAACTCATAATGATTGTTTTAATGTTTTATGAGCATGGCAATTGCAAACTTTCACCAATTACAAAATAAGGCCGTATGTTTAGTTTGATCTTCCGCTTGTTATTTTCGTTTGATCGATGATGAGACCAATATTTCGCGTTAATATTCAAATTCTAAAAATGGTAAACAGATTGCAAGGTTATATGGATAATGTTTCGGAAGATTACATTGTCTAGATCTTTAAAAGAATATGTATATTTGTCAAAAAGAACAAAAAGGCAAAAAAAAATTAAAAATGCGGTGAACGTGGATCGAACACGTGACCTTCAGATCTTCAGTCTGACGCTCTCCCAACTGAGCTATCCCCGCTGATGTTTAGTTGTTACAGCATTAACATTATGTTTCTCTTTTTAACGTACAAATGTATTACGATAAATATGGGCTCGTAATTGCGAAGCAGCTAGAACACGCAAAAGCCAATAATTTATGGGAATCGTGATTGGTCGTTTACAAGTTGATCTCACTTAAGACGGTTATATCCGCCTTTAATATAAATCGTGTTTTTTTCGTCTCATTCATTTACTTGCCCCGCTTTATATTATATTCGTCTTAAATAAGAATTTATATTCTTTTATAAGTAGCAGAGATTTTTTTTAGTCCAATATCAAATGGGGGTAAATTGGCAACTCACATTGATAAAATTTTACGGTAAAATGTTATTTCTCTTTTGAGCATGTTTATCATTAAATTTATCTCCTAAATTTCTTACGTTATTTTTTCTCTATTAATCATTACTCAGTATACATTTGATACTTTCTTGAGTGACTATCAAAAAGATCATATAACACTACTTTCTCTGATTACTATGTTTCTGTAACATTTATTTTTGAATCTACAATTGGGAGTTTTTAAGCATTCTCTTTAGTGCTTATACTCCCTCCATTCAACTCACTTTGCAACCTTTTATTTTGCGCACTATTCACAATCGGATATTCAACTTCAATTTTCTCTCGATATATAAGTGAAAATATATTCATGTGGGATCTTATTTGATTCGTCTTTAAGAGTACATTAAAAATATCTAACTTTTATAATTTTTGCAAATACGCAGCTAATGATATTTATCGTGTAAAAGCTGCGTTGGCAAACGTGATAAAAAAAACTTGTAAAGTGGAGTTGAATGGAGGGAGTATAAGAGAAGCATCTAATAGTTGATTGTCGTGTTTGGAAAGCGAATTCACTTTTACAGAAACCTTACATTAATTTTTACCATGACATATTTTATTTATTTATTTATATTCTTATAATTTTAACTCTCTTTAATATCTACCCCACTACAATGACATATGTATTTCATTACAAGACTTATCCATGTTCTGATAACTAAATATAGATTTATTTTTGCCCTTACAATGTGTGAAGAAACTAAAGTTTCACATGTGAGGATTGTTCCACATTGATAAAAGAGGGAAATAATTACTACTTTATAAAGCAAGGGATTACTCCTTCTATTACCAATTGATTTTAGAGCCGAATCCTATTGGCCTGCGTTGTGGACTCTTTCTCCTCCATTTGGGTGCGGCTCAGGCTCGTTGTTATAGTTAACATGATATCAGAGCTCATGACTAAAGACCTGAGTTTCATGGGCCAAATTTACAGCTGGACGAGCAAAGTTCCACATGTGAGGGTTGTTCTACATTGATAAAAGAGGCTAATTCCTATATTGCCAATTGGTTTTAGAGTGGAACTCTCTTGGACCTGGGTTGTGAACTCTTTCTCCTCCGTTTGGGTCCAAATTTTTTCCTGGCTTCTGATTGGTTGTTGAGTTTCTACATGCGGGCCCTCCCATGTTTCTTATTCTATTTAATTACCCTCTCTTCTCAACCCAATTTAAACCCAATTCATATTCATATCTCCTATTCTTATTTTAACTAGTTTTAGTCCTGTGCAAAAAATGCACGGTTACACTATCAAAATTTTAGACATACGGATATAATTATAGAGAGTTGAATAGAGAGTCGTATTTTTAATGACTTGATAAATGAATTAATTTCTATGTTATTATGATAATCTAAACCCGTGTAAATTTGCACAGTATGATGTTCAAAACATTAGCTGTAACTAAAAGTATATAAAAAATGATTACATTCTCTGTCAAGTCATATATAACATTTTAAATTTGAAATATAAATTACGTACATTAGATATTAATTAAGATATTGTACATATACTTAACCCGCGACATTTCACATAACCTACATTTTAATATAATAAAGTGTAGATTAGCATTTTATTTTTTTTAGCCTCTATGTACGCTTTTTAGACTTTATTTAAGCTTCTTTTACATTTTATATTTTTCCTTAAAAGATACTTTAATCTGTCAACAAAGAAAAATTTGTATTGAGAGAAAATTAAATAAATCCAATGCAAGTTTGTGGTAGGGCACACCTATAGAAAATGCAATTGTTTACCCTGATTTTAAGGAACCAATGAGAAGGCTAGAAATAACCTAGCTTTTATACTAGGTAGATTACTTATGTTAAAAAAAAAAGTTAAAATGTGATAATTACATAAAATGTTGCAATTTACATACATTCAACGGGTCTAACATGTCAAATATCATTAATACGGAGTATAATTCTAATAAAATACGATTATATATTATCTGATATTCAACTCTAATATTTATCAAATATTCGAATCTCCAAATATGGACTATTTATATTGTCACGATATTGAACACTTAAACACGCTCAATTATATGTTACGCTCAAATTATATGTTCATGTATCTAATGATAGCGCCTGCTATTACGACCCGTGCATTTTTTGCACGGGTATAAAACTAGTTTAATACAATGACATATTCTAACATTATACTTCTAGAACAACTATCAATATTATAAGTTGAGATAATTTGTTTCACTCTCATGTCCCATCTTATGTCCTAGTGGCTAAATCCCGTGACACATCCCCCTACTACTAAGAGAATAAAAATTCTCAAAAGTTTTCCCTCCAAACTCCACCTACTTATATAAGGAAAGAAATAATTTTTTTCCATTAAAATATAATCTTTTTCTTAAAACATGGCTTCTTTTATTAAATTCTAAATTATAATTATATAACGTTTTAATCAAAATAAAATAAAAGGAGTATAAAATTATAAAATACAAAATCGTTAATTTTTCTTCGAAAATGACTTAATGCCTACTTAAACTATATAAAACAATAAAATAATATTATTAGCTACGTGAAAAAAAACTCATTAAGATAATCTAAGCAAAGTTATAAAATAAAATCATTAACTTTATGTTAAAAAAAAATTCATGAAATACTACTTTTTTTTTCTCATATTAAAATACAATTAGGTGAAATATAAAAATTTGAAGGTATAAAATTTGGAATGAATCCTCCTATGTACTAAGAGAATAAAATTCTCCAAAGTTTTCGTCCAAAAAGGTATCAAGCTAAATAAGAAAACAAAAATACTTCTTTCTTTAAATTATTATCATTTCATCAAAATATAACCTTTTAATCAAATAATAATATTTTCTTTGAAAATCTAAATTATAATATTTTAATTAAAGAAGATAAATTCACTATAATTTTACAAACTGTAAATTTCTAAATTTTTGTTATCTATTACGAGTATTATATATGAGAGAATGTGTTTTGGTAAATTTCTACCAATTTAGGGTTAAAGCGGTCTTAGCGTTAGGTCCGTATTGTGATTTAATTGTTTTCTGTATGTTGATCGGAATGTGCGTTATAAGAAAAGAACACAAGCAATTTTGGTGACGCGGAAAACCTGATGTGGGAAACAACCGCGGGGGGAGACGGAATCCCACCAAGATTTTCACTATAATTCGGGAGGAAGTACAGTTCGTGCGTTTTACTATGAATGCTAGGGTATATTTCTTGTATTTTTCGATGATCTTTCTATCTTGCCTTGAGGCCCCTTATATAGTAGAGCTCATTCATCTAGGGTTTCTTACTTCTTTCCCAAGTATTCCTAATTTGGCGCGGAGTAGGACTTTGTTTCTCCGGATATGGCAAGTGATAGAGTCTTGTAGATACCTCATTTCTGCACCTCTCGCAAACCACCCGGTGATGATTGGGCCGCATGTTTGGTACGCGGAACGATTTGTGACAATTCATAAGTTTATCGTCAAGTGATTGCTCAAATATTAATGTGTACCTCTTGGTTGTCATGTACGTGCCGATACGGTCGTTTTGACAGTAATTAGAGTACATTTGGGGTCCGAGCCTAAAACCGTCTCCATTTTCTGATAATCGTTCAATCCCGAGTCGGAATGTTCTGGAATGTTCTGGATATTTCTATTCCATATTTTATAAATATTTCACAATCTTAATCTTTTGGCAAACAATTTCCCGTAATATTCATATAAAGTATTAAAGAAAACCAAATTATTCCGTCCTTCCATAACTTAAACACGGAAATCTTTCTTCCGCAAGAGGAAACCACTTGGGAACAGACGCAGCAGGTGCTGCGCCTCTTCCAAGAGACGCAGTGCTTGCTGCGCCTCTTCCCAGGTCCTTTTCTGCGTAGTTTTCGTATCTTTTTCATATCTTTCCGAGATTCACTTCCAAAGAGTCTCCGAAACCCTATTTCCTCTGCGTGATTAGTATAAATAGGAGCCTTCACTCCTCATATTTCTCACGCGAGTGTCCGCCCTTCTCTTCTCCCTTTGCATTCTAGACTTTTGTTCTTACTTTTTGGCGTCTACGTGCTTGATCTTTCGACCACGTAAGCTCGGATCCTTCTGAGTACCAGCCTCGTTTGCATGACCGACCAATTTGACCAACTACACATCAATCAACTTAATTAATCTAATCGTTTTCCTCTTACGAGGGCACTTTCTTTGCATTCGCGTCGAGCATCACTAATCGATATCTTAGTCCTTCTCGTTTCGTCAACATGTAAGTCTGAGTGTGTAAATCTCTCTTTTATTTATTCTATTTTAATTATTGCATCACAATTGTAAGGTTTATGTCGAAAATACCTCCTAAAACCGATTTCTAAACCATGCTTTTAAAAAAACCTCTTTTTACGGATTTCCAGAAGACTAACCGTCGAGAAAGGACGCAAAGAATCGCTGCGCCTCTTGAAGGAGCGCGAGCACTGCTGCGCCTCTTCGTGAGGCTGCCGCAGTTCCTGCTTCCTTTCTTCTTCCTTCGTCCTCTGTAATTCGTCAAATTCTTTTATTCGTTTGTTTTCTTTAATTCTTCGTCATAATAGCATAATAATTCACATGTATATTATTCGTTATCATTAACATGTTTAATTCGTCATTAAATCCGACTTAAATCCCTTATAACCAATATTTGCGGGTTTTCGTCATTAAATTCGATCCGAGTTGTAGAAGTTCGATTTGTCCATATTGAGTTTCTGGAATTCGTCTTTGATATATTTTAATCTGTCTTTTGTCCCATTCATCGCATGTTCATCATTAATTTGTAGTTAATTTGTCATATTTAGCCTATTTAGTTCACCTATGTCACTAATCAATCATTAATCATGTAATTAATCCGTCTTATCTCCGTCTCATCCATGTTTATTGTTTTATGACCCTAATTGTATGTAAATAACCTACTAATCCCTTCCATCCGAGTAAATACTTTAATCAATCGTCAAATTCACCAATGAGTATTAACAACACGCAATTCCGGATTCACAGCCAGAATTCAGGTCAGGAACAGACGCAGCATCTGCTGCGCCTATTCCAAAAGACGCATCTCTGCTGCGCCTGTTCCGGGTTGAATTCTGTCCCTGAACTCCGTTTTTGCCTTGACTTAGTTAATTAGCTTACGTATTAATTAACTATTATTCGTATTATCGCCTTCTGTTTTGTTCGTTAATTCATTCCTTTATTCGTTTTCTCAAATTATCCGTTTTAAAGCTATTTTCGACATAAATCGCCTAACCCAATGTAATTATTGTAATTTTCTTTATTGTAATTTTCTTTATTGTATTTATCATTATTTCTTGTATCATTTGTATGTTTTCACATGTAATTGAGCATTAAATCCTACTTCGACCTTAATTGTATGATTAAATTAATTGTCCACCGACTTAGTATTAATTCTCACATGCTAGGATTAGAACTTGGATGTTGCATTGCATGCATATAATCGACGATATATCGAGTACGAATGATGTCCCTAATCATTAGTAGAGGCCGCTATCGAGGCGGGCGGGATTAGGTGTTCGATCAAAAGAGCTTCCTAATACGTACCCTCACCCCTTACTCCAGATCTCCGTGAACACCCATGTTCATTGGCATCCACGAGAGTCATTCTAGACATAGAATGCTAAGGGTAACGATTGCTTATTGTTCATGTCTCTATTTTGTGTCTTGACATGGCACGAGGTATTCGAACGGTTCCAATTTCCCATAAAAATTGGTGGCGACTCCAACAAAAATGCAAACGCTTGTTTCTCTTCTCTCCCAAGCGCCCCCGTGGGCCCCCGCTGTCCACAAGTCCTCGTGTGCTTCTTCTACGCGGATTAAAGCTCACGTTCTGCGCCACATGCTGATGTTGTCACCCTGGCTCCTTGATATCCTGCGTCCCACAATGCTCCCAGACCTGCTGCCCCAGATCAGCCCACATCCAGATTTTGGGCCTAACAGTTTGCCCCCAATTTTCCGCGAAAGCGCAACCCTTATTATTTGACCGGGAAATTGCAGTGTATCGTTGAGTGACTTCTTGCGTACTCCATTTTAGTTCACATTTTTCAAAACCCCAACTACCCTCTCCTATTTAATCTCACCCGTCCCCCTTTTTCTCTTTCATCATCATTTCATTTCCTCAAAATCTTCAAATTCCCGTCTCCCCAAACCCTTCTTCTTCAACGTCCTCTCACTGTCAGCGCCGCCTCCTCCCGTCTTTTCAGGTACTCCTGCTTCTCTTTCCTTACTTGTCATGGCTAAAACTCGTCTCACGTCATCTTCATCCGCCACCATTGACCTCATTGAGGACGATGACTTCCCTTCGCAGGGAGTCCTCAAAAGACCACACTCCGGTGATTCTCACCTAACCCAAGAGGACCCCTAGGATCAAAGCTTTGCTTGGGCTAGGTGACGATGTGGTGATCCTCATCCCCAAACCTGGTCAAAAAGCAGACGCCTTTCGTGCGGGGTGGATCTGCTTGTATACTTACCCTTTCGTCCTTGGTCTTAAATTTCTCTTCCCCCGATGATTCAAGAGTTCTTATGCCTGAACTCTCTCCCCATGGCCCAAATTGCCCCCTATGCATGGAGGATTCTCTTGTCTACTGTTGCTTTGAACAACAGTATGGGCGTCGAGATTGGATTGTCAGATCTGGCCCATAGGTTCGAGTGTCGGTCGTTGGGGAATGGCCAATACACCTTCAGGGCCATGGAGATGACTGAAAACTTCCTCCAGTTGGCGGCTAAAGGGAAGGACGATGGGTGGTATGAGGATTTCTTCTTTGTCAAGCTTGAATCTCTTCCCATCCACGCCGATTAATTGTTCGAGCACTGGGTTTTTGCTAAGAGTAAGTACATTTTGCATGTCTATTTTTTATTGCCCCTGTCGCTCACTGTTTTTACTCTTTGATTTGATGCATAACTCAAGAACCCTGAGAAATCTGAAGACGAAGCAATCTCTGTTGCCAAGCTTTTCTCCATACCTGAAGACCGTAGACTGTTTCTCCTCCTGCTCTCTGGTTTAGACGATTCTGCCACTGAAGAAACCATGTCTTCTGGTAATCATCCTCTTTTAATCTTTAGAAGCTTCCTTACCCATTGGTTCTCTATTCTGATTTCTTGCGTCCTGGTGCCTCCGCAGGAAGTGCTAGACCCTCTGCTTCTGAGATCCTGATGCGTCAAGCCAGGAAAAGAACTGCTGACTCCTTTACCTCTCCTGCTTCCTCAAGAAAGAGATCCACCTCAAGGCCTGCTCCAGAACCTATCGAACTGACTCCAATATCACGCGCCCCTGGGTCCCCTATTCATGCCGATGAGCTGCTACTGCGCCTCCCTGCCAACTTTGGGGATGCTGATTATGCCAACTACTGGCCTGCACTGGAGAGGCTCCTGACTCCGGCTTGCTCCAGGGCATTTGATTCGACTGCCCCCTAGGAGATGACTGACCTGGCTGCTGAATATTGCTTCCTTGTGAGTCTTCCTTTACTGGCTCCTTACTTTCCCTGCCCCTGTACTTCCTTGACTAATGGTTTTCTTCATTGCAGGCTCTCCAATCATCCCTCTATCTCCGCAAGATGCTTCAAAGGGCCAAGATTGAGTGTCTGGCTTCTGTGGGGAAGAACAAAGAGCTTACAACTATCTGTGCCAAACTGAGGGAGCAGCTCCATGCGGCCAAAAAGGAGAAGGAGGCAGTCAAAGACCATCTGGCGAGGACGCAGGAGGCTAACTGCGTTCTGACTTCTGGGCTGACAAAGGCAGAGGCCCGTGCTGAAGAGATGGCTGAGCTAGCCAAAAACGTGGGAGCCTACACTGCTTTTGAGAGGCGGATTGACTGCATCCGTGCTTATACTAAGGGGAGGCACACATCCTGGAACCTGGAGGAGGAGTTGGCCGAGTTTGCCCGTGCGTTTCCCAATGGTATGGATCTGAGCGCCTTGTTCCCTCCTGAAGCTGAGACTGCTAATCCGGAGCCTGATTTCACTGCCATGGATATCTCTGGGGATATCTCTGGGACTGTAGAGGAGATCCTGGCGGAGCAGACTGGTGAAGGTGCTGCTGCAACTCCTGAGGCTGTTCAGGTACCTGCAATAGAGAAGCAGATGGAGCACGGGGAACAGAGCACTGGTCAGGATGCAGTTGTTGAGAGGATTGACCTCTCTTAAATTTTAAGTTGTTTGGGGACTTGGCCCTGTGTGGTGCAAGTTTGTAAAAAACTCTTTCGTTTTTTTTTTTAATTATTTTGGCTCGTTTTGTGCCTGCTGGTATGCAGGCTTTAAACTCTGATGGTGCCTGCTACAGGTAGCAGGTGCCTTAACTTAAAGTAGTTCTGGGCCCAGGTTTTAGTCCCTCCTTTTGTTATACTTGCGTTTTTTGCCATTGATTTCTGGAGTTGTGATTCCACATAGGTATATCCAGGAAGCTGGCCTGGTTCCAGGTGCACACCTCTTGTTCCTGGTGACAGGTTTTTGATAACATATTTTACCCATGACGTAAAATATCTTATCACTAGGATTAACTGACTGGAGCATACCTTCATTGACTGTTTCTGACTAACAAGGAATGTTGCGTTCCTTGTGGTTCCAGACGTTTGAAATTCCATGCGTGCACCTTTTGCTCTACGTCATAGCTATGGAATTACTGAGATTAACGTTAAGGTATGGGTGGTCTTAGTATGCCGTACCTTGCGCGCTACCTCGGCGTATGTGTAATACCCGCCCTTTTAGGGACCCTTTGACCAGCGTTGACTGACCATGGGAGCGGGAGTAGTCTTAGAAAAGTGTGCCAAAACCATCTTGGGCTGCGTGTTAAGAGTGGTACTCGATAGAGTAGAGGCTACTCGATCGAGTAGCTAGGTTACTCGATCGAGTAGGGGGCCACTCGATCGAGTATGTTGGGTACTCGATCGAGTACCTGGTTTTCAGCGAGGGTTTTATATCGCGTTTTGTTAAATCCGCAAATCACTTCCGCCACTTTCCTTCTATCCTTCAGTCGCCTCTTTCCCTCCCCTTCACCTCAAAACCTCCATGGAAGCCTTTTTGAAGATCCTTGAACCTTAGGAGGGTGTCACGGGTGTCGGGTAGCGGTCTCTTCCGAGTTTTCTCCTAATAGGTATGTCATAATCATCATCCGTGTCCTTGTTCTTTAGTTAGGGTTTGCCTGTTAGTAATAGACGATGGTATTCTCAGTTGTAGGCGTTGCTTGGTCGCATTTGGACATGTTGTCTGTCGGCATGGATTGGTTGCGGTGGCTTAAAGGTAGGTTCGCCTACTCAGTTTCTGTAGATGGTCTAGCGTGTCAGTTGGTTGATGTGTTGTGTTTGTTTGTTTGATATAGTAATTGTATTGTGATTATGGTTGTGATCGTTGTCTATGGTTCGCGAGGCGTGGCCTCGGCTGAGTGGGGTCACTTGCGGGAGTGGCTTCACGCCCTAGTTTCGCCTTCTGTGGAACCCGCCACAGAAGGGATGTGCACATTAATGGACAAGGTTATCGCTCGGTATGATGAGCGGGGATTTGGTGGGTGCGGCTGCGGTCCCCCAGCGGCGGGGATCGGGTCCAGTGGATGTCGATGTGATGAGATTGGTTGGATTGTCGTGGATTGTGTGTGTGAGATTGATAGCATCGTATTGTCTTGTTGGTGGCATTATTATTCTTGTGTCTTGTCTCGATCTCGACCTTGTGTGGTTGTTTGTTTGTTATGTGTCTGCCGTGATCCCTTATGGTGAGCAGTCGGTCTTAGCAGGTGTTGATGTTGTGGATAGCTGGAGTCCGGGCAGGGATGAGTCCTCATGAGATATGGCGGTCATAGTGAATAGTCTTTGAGTTGTACCTTTATATTGTATTTTGGTTTAAATCGCTTGTAATATATCTTAATAGTTCTTTTATCGACATTTGAATATTGCTATCCTCGGGCAACCGAGATGGTAACGCCCTTACATCCTAAGGAAGGCCTAGTTAAGGCTCCTCTGAATATGGGGGTGTTACAAAGTGGTATCAGAGCGACGATTTTGGAACCTGTAACAAATGAACATAATGAACGTAGAGAGTCTAATAAAATGAACCCGGTGTATGTGTAATGGGAGTCCCAGCTGATGCTAGGTTTTGGGTGAGTAGGCGCCCTCATTTCAAAATCTTGGCCCCGTGACGCTTAAGCCAGTCACATGGTATGGGAATGTATAGTCCGTGCGTCTATGTGTGATATGTATGTTAACTGTGCTGGAGCTACCTCCGGTGGGGTTTTGTTAGGAATTAGTAGGGGTGTGACGGTAGTATTTGGGCCGTGTAAGGTAATTGTTGATGAGATTATTGAAATTCTTTGAATGAATAGCAAGCTTATAGGATGGTTATGAGATATGGGACTAAGGTTTAAGTGATAGTGATGCGTGAAAATGTGGAATCGAATGTCGTGACATGAAGAGTGAACATGTAGGTGTTTGCTAAAAATTAACAATGACGGAAGTTGTAAGCGAGTTTATAAATCCTACCATAATGACTATGACAATAGCTATAGTATAGTTGAGTAATAATCCGAATCTTAGCATATGGCATTGTGTATATGCTTTGCTAATCAGTTGAAACTTTCCGCTGCGTAATATTTGATAGTACAAGATGAATTGCTTAGGATAGAATGTAAGACATGATTGAACAATTGTTTAAAAAGTGTGTATTTATGTGATAAGTGAAAGAAAGAATTGAGGTGAATTATATACTTCAAATTGGAGTGAATATGAGTCTAGTAGTAACATGTATAGTAAGTTCAAGTACAATATGGTAACGTGAATATGTTTATGGAACGTTTGGCAGCAGGTGAACCGAGTTGGGTAGTTGTTGTAGCGTAAGGTGGCATACGCCTTGTTAGTAAGGCGATACGTTGTGCGTGACTAATGATTGTAATACGTGATCGAAGTGATAATTAGTGCCGAATTCCGAACTTAGTTTGGAATCGACACGCGGTGTTATTTTGCAGGTATCTTTGATTTACGTCGTACTTCTGACTGAGTACTTAACTATACTTTACCGAGTGCGGGTGTTTACTAGACCGAGTAGACCTCACTCGATCTAGTTAGGAAGCTATGACATCGGGATGTGGGAAAATTCCTGCAGATACTCGATGATTTAGCTCCTACTCGATCGAGTAGGGTGGTACTCGATCGAGTACCCCAGGCACTTGATCGAGTAGGTTACTGTACAGCGAATCCTACGGGTTTTCATAAAACCCCTGTTCTTCCTATTTCTTTCCCATTCTCCTCATCCTTCCTCTATATTTCGATATAGCTAAACCTAATTCCTCTCAAAATCTCTCTTTCTCTTGGGTTAGTGGTGATTCTTGGGGTTGATTTTCTTGTTTAATTCCGTTCTTTTGCTTTGTTAATCAATCAAGGTATGCTATTCTTCTTAACTTACACGATTGATTGTTTTGAATGTGTTAGAGAAGTGAAACAATCTGAAATTCCGATTATTATGATCAATTTGGTGTTTTTAATTGTTGAAACATGATTCACATGCCTTCTTTTCGTGTTTGTTGGTGATTAATTGCTGTAAATTAAACTAGAAATTTGCAATTAGGGGACCGAAAATTCTAGGGTTTACAAAATTGAAATTGATTTTTGATTGAGTTACATTGATTAGATGATGGAATTAAGTATTATACACTATTTGTATCATGTTGGAGAATGAATTTTGATGATTTTCACCCTAGAAAGTTGCCTTAAAACTCCGTCTTAAAAGTGCCTTAAGTGGAAATTCGTGATTTATATGTGGAATTTGGCGTTGTATGTGAAAGCTTAACTAAAGGATGAGCTCCAGTATGATAGTAGAAACGATAATTGATGAAAAGATGTCAAAATAGTCACAGCTGTAGAGACCGTCTGATAACTTACCTGGGCTAATTTCTTTTCTAATATTGAAGATGATGGTCATATGTCCTAAAATTTCTTCTCTGCGAACTTGTATACTTGCCTCACATGTGTTTAGTAGCGTGTTGGAACAACTTTAGAGTCATACTAGGATGTTCGAAATTGCTGAGTAAATGTGTTTACACGTCAAATTTTCATAACTATGGCCTATGAGTAGTAGTAAACTGAGCTTGTATGTCAAAATTTGGAAACCAGTGACGAATGTGTGTACATAGTGTGATATTCAAGGTTAATAGCATGAATTATGTGCTTCACATGTCAAATTCGTTGGTAAAATTGTGTACTTATCTGAGTATGTTGAATTCAAATTACATGAAATAAATATTTGCATGTTTATACAAGTTGCTTGAACATATGACTAAAGCAGATGCCGAGACTGAACCTTGGAATCCGCCAAAGTAAACGGGGGAGGGGTAATCCACCTGAGATGGGGGAAGGGAGTGGACCTGTGGTACCCGCAGTTCCCGAATACCCTTCAGTTGTTTTTGTTGATTTCAAGCAGAGGGAGCGTTTTGTAGCTTTACAAAAACGCAAAATGAGACCTACGAAGTGTATAGAAACTACTGTGTTAGAGGAGTTGGAGATAGAGACGGATGTCCGTCACATATTCGAGACCTTGGGTTTCACGGGTTTGTATAGGCTGAGGAAGCATACTTACCCTTTTCTTACCTTGGAGTTCATGAGCTCTTTTAGCTATGACCGGCGGGCGATGTTGAGTTTAGATTGATGAATACCGGTTTTACGTTGACTATGGATCTGTTTGACTCTCACCTTGGGTTGGCCAAGCCTCCCAAGGACTCCATCACCGATATCCCAGCTGAGTGCGGCGTCTGCCGCCTAATGCCTTGCTTGACTGGGAAGCAAGCTCCCACCTCGAGCAACATCTTTGATTAATGACGTTCAAACATATTACCTTGAGGGTCTTTCTCCGTTCTCTTTCGAACCTCCTCTATGACAGAAAGGATATCAGTAAATTGAATAATCATGAGGTCTTACTTCTGATGTCTTACCTCAACCCGGAGCGGGCCAGGAAAGTGGTCTTTAATGCTCCTTCTATGGTTTGTCTTTGCCCTTGCCTTGATGGCTTCTTCCTCTTCCCGGTACCTGAGTTGTGGCGCTATTGCCACTCGGTAGCTGAAAAGCTAACCTCTTTTGAAGCTTCTTCGGAGTACGTGCCTCTAGCTACCCCAGTGCCTACCATGGATCGTGACTACTATCTCGACCTGAAATGGTTGAGGACCTTGGCTGACGGTAGCCTAGCGTGGAGGGTGTGGGGCATGAGTTGGATGAAGATTCCAGCTCCTGAGCACCTCCCACCCACGGAGCCCTTGGAGCCGACAGTAGTGACGGTGGACTCCGATGATGATGAGGAGGAGGATGATGACAGACCCCGCCATCTACAGACCTATCTCATCGACGGCACCATCCTCGAGGAGATGTCGGAGCCGACGAAGGGCGAGAATGCGGGAGTTGCGGTGGTGGAGAGACCCAGATTGGGGAGGGGACCCCGTCGAGTGAGGGAGAGGGCCTCGGAGACTAGGCGCGGCCGGTAGCGCCCAAAGCAGCAAAGCATCCTTTTCCGTGCTACCCTTACCTCGACACCCCGGAGACGCGGTCCAGCTACTTGGCAGATAGAGTGTCATCTACCTTGACACTCCGGAACATGCACGAGATGGCGTACGCTCAGGGGATAGGGACCAAGGGACCGCATCCAGTTTGGTGGAGTGGAGTTGGGGACTACTCAGGGGTTTTCCATTCCTACGGGGTGGATCAGTCGACGTGGGGGGCACCTCAGTCCTTCCCTTACGGTGGCTTGACTCCATGGTACGTGGGCCCAGGAGCAGGAGCAGGAGTGGATACGGGGATCGGGTCATCGGGAGCAGGTACTTATGGTGGTGGTGATGATGAGGTGATGTTTGAGCAGCAGCAGCAGCAGGAGGAGTGATACTCCTTGTTTTATCCTTGTTGATGGTAGTTGGTATTAGTGGTTAGAAGTATTGCTAGACTTTAGTAGTTATTTCATTGAGACTTGATTTTGGACTTGTATTGTGGCCATAAGGCCGGATTTATTACTTACCTATGTTGCAGGATTGACTTGGGGGTCGGGAAATCATCTCGACCCAAGTTATGTGACGGCTATATATATATATGTTAGTTTATGACAGGCTTTGTAAGGAGCTTGGCCTGTAGGTACCCGATAGAGTACCCCGTACTCTATCGAGTAGCTGCAGGAAGACGGGATAAAAAGCATTCTGACCCGTAGGCTACTCGATCGAGTAGCCAAGGCACTCGATCGAGTAGCATGGCACTCGATCGAGTATCGCTACATACTCGATCGAGTAGCTTTATTCTGAGGAGGTTTTTGAAAAATTAAAATGTTCAATTGTTTTATAATTGCAAGTTTAATGTTTAATGTGGCTATTAGTGCGTAGTTACACTTTTGAACCATTAATTTTATATGTTGGAAGTCAAGTTTCGGTTTTATATACATCTTGATAACGATTAGTGAAGTGGTGACGGTTTCTTGTTGTTTTAACATTACAATATGTCATTTTTACCATTTATTCATTGAAGTTACATTTCCTCATACGCTGTGCGTGCAATGTTAACGTGCTTTATCGTTGGCGACTAGTTGTCCCGGAGAGTTATGTATGATTTATAATTTAACGAGTTAGGCTTAGCGAGTAATGTCTACAATAAATAATATGCTTTAACCCATGTCATGAATTAGATAATAAGTAATATGCGTTGAAATTGGGTAGTGAACTTCGGAGACGAAGTTCCTTTTTAGAGGGGAAGAGTAATGTCGCGAAATAAAAAGGCTATTTTTGAATAATGTTTTGCTTGTTTATAATGTTGTTGGTATTATGTGTTGCTTTAATTACAAAAAATTTCTGAAGTATAACGGATTACTTTAGTTCTTTAAAGTGAATGTGGTTGTATGTTTCAAGAGACGGTCAGGAAGAAATAGTTATAGTGCGATGAATCGTATTTGAATCACGTTGCCAAGTAACATGGTGGCATTAGTTGTACCACATGAAAGTTAATATAAGACATGTTCTAGATTGATAGTTTGATAGTTGTTACTGCATGTTGGGTGATCGTGGGTGGTGATTCGCATTGCGAGTTTGATGTTTTATATATATATAGAATAACGGTTGACGGTGGTAACGCTTGCATGACAGTAGTAAGAACCGATATGTATAAATGTGGACGGTGATGATGATGACGTGGGGGGGGGGATGGTATTTCCAAGGAGTTATGGTTTGAGCGGAAAGAGTGGTGAGGTCGTGTTGTTCTCGTGCCGCGAGCGGGAGATAGGTGAGTTGAACTTCGGGGACGAAGTTCTTTTTAAGGGGAAGCGTAATACCCGCCCTTTTAGGGACCCTTTGACCAGCGTTGATGACCTTGGGAGCGGGAGTAGTCTTAGAAAAGTGTGCCAAAACCATCTTGGGCTGCGTGTTAAGAGTGGTACTCGATAGAGTAGAGGCTACTCGATCGAGTAGCTAGGTTACTCGATCGAGTAGGGGGCCACTCGATCGAGTATGTTGGGTACTCGATCGAGTACTGGTTTTCGCCGAGGGTTTTATATCGCGTTTTGTTAAATCCGCAAATCACTTCCGCCACTTTCCTTCTATCCTTTCGTCGCCTCTTTCCCTCCCCTTCACCTCAAAACCTCCATGGAAGCCTTTTTGAAGATCCTTGAACCTTAGGAGGGTGTCACGGGTGTCGGGTAGCGGTCTCTTCTTCGAGTTTTCTCCTAATAGGTATGTCATAATCATCATCCGTGTCCTTGTTCTTTAGTTAGGGTTTGCCTGTTAGTAATAGACGATGGTATTCTGGTTGTATGCGTTGCTTGGTCGCTGGACATGTTGTCTGTCGGCATGGATTGGTTGCGGTGGCTTAAAGATAGGTTCGCCTACTCAGTTTCTGTAGATGGTCTAGCGTGTCAGTTTGTTGATGTGTTGTGTTTATTTGTTTGATATAGTAATTGTATTGTGATTATGGTTGTGATCGTTGTCTATGGTTCGCGAGGCGTGGCCTCGGCTGAGTGGGGTCACTTGCGGGAGTGGCTTCACGCCCTAGTTTCGCCTTCTGTGGAACCCGCCACAGAAGGGATGTGCACATTAATGGACAGGGTTATCGCTCGGTATGATGAGCGGGGATTTGGTGGGTGCGGCTGCGGTCCCCCACTGGCAGGACTGGTCCAGTGGACAGTCAGTGACAGAGATTGGTTGGATTGTCATGACTGTGTGTGTGAGATTGATAGCATCGTATTGTGCTGTTGGTGGCAGCTGTTATTGTTGTGTCTTGTCTCAGTACTGACCTTGTGTGGTTGTTTGTTTGTTATGTGTCTGCCGTGATCCCTTATGGTGAGCAGTCGGTCTTAAAGGTGTTGATGTTGTGGATAGGCGGAGTCCGGGCGGGGATGAGTCCTCACGAGATATGGCGGTCATAGTGAATAGTCTTTGAGTTGTACCTTTATATTGTATTTTGGTTTAAATCGCTTGTAATATATCTTAATAGTTCTTTTATCGACATTTGAATATTGCTATCCTCGGGCAACCGAGATGGTAACGCCCTTATATCCTAAGGAAGGCCTAGTTAAGGCTCCTCTGAATATGGGGGTGTTACAGTATGCTCCCCATGTGGCTTGACTTAAGATAAACGTCTTCGCAGCCTCACATGGCAGGGGCTGGACCCTCAAAGTGTTCCTCATCTGACAAGTAACCAACATTAGTACCAAAGGCTTTCTTCGTAGAAGCATTATAAAGTCCAAAGTAGTGTGAATTACCTGGTGCTATCTCATGGTGTTCCAGGGCAACACCTGGATCCAGGAAGCCACAGCCTGGACTACTTGGTTTAAAAACGACTCTATTTGAAAAAAAGAAAAACTAGGGAAAACAAAAGAAAAAGGTTTTTTGAAACACACCAATACATAAAGCATATACAAAAACCCTCCTTTTTTTTTTTTTTTTTTTTTTTTGCTTCACGGACTTTCGAAAGGTCCTTTGTACACTAAAGTTTTGGCACTTTGTCAGACAAAGTACCGTTTCAAGTGACGAATGTTCCAGGGTTTATCCAGGATTTGACCGTGCATGGTCATTAACCTGTATGCCCCATTCTTGACAATACTTTCGACCTGATATGGCCCTTCCCATATGTAGGCAAACTTGTCTTCTTTGTGGTTCTTGGTATTTTCGAATACCCTTCTGAGTACGAGGTCCCCCACTTCAAGGGTCCTGATCTTGACGTTTTTGTTATATGTCCTTGCTACAGTTTGTTTGTACGACGCCATACGTATGTAAGCGCTTTCTCGCAGCTCATCAACTGTATCCAGGCTCCCAGCCATTTCGACCTTGTTCTGCTCTGCCGTCTGACAGCCGTATCTGTGCGTGGGCACCAGGACTTCTGAGGGTATCACTGCCTCTGCTCCGTATACGAGGCTAAATGGAGTTTGGCCTGTTGCCATTTTCGGTGTTGTTCGTCGACCAGTACTAATGGTAGTTCATCTGCCTATTTTCCCCCCAACTCTTCCAGCCGTTTTCTGAGGTTCTCCACAATGATTTTGTTGCTGGACTCGGCTTGGCCGTTGGTTTGCGGATATCTGGGGGCTAACTTTCTCAATGTTATGTTCCATCGTGCACAGAAGCCCTCGGTGTTATCTGATATGAACTGGGATCCGTTGTCGCATATGATTTCGGATGGTATCCCAAATCTGCTTATGATGTTGCGCTTGATAAAAGAGATCACCTGCCGTTCTTTTACCTCTGTCATTGCCTCTGCTTCAATCCACTTTGAGAAGTAATCAGTCATAACTAGCATATACACTCTGTTTCTTGAAGCCCTGGGCAGCTTACCTACTATGTCCATGCCCCACATCATGAATGGCCATGGAGAGATAATCGGATGCATTGGTTCTGCTGGCTGGTGGATTACTGGAGCCGCTTTTTGACAAGACTCACAGCGTTTGGCATGGTTTACGGCATCTGCGCGCATGGTGGGCCAGAAATACCCCTGTCTTAAGATTTTGTTAGACAAACTTCGTCCTCCAGCATGGTTCCCGCATTCTCCGCCGTGCACATCCTGCAGTACTGTTTCTGCTTCCTTTTTGCTCAAGCACTTGAGGCAGGGTCCTGCCAATGATTTTCTGAAGAGAATATTATCAATCATGATATACCTGGAGGCTTTTATCCTGAAACTTTGTGCTTCCTTTCTGTCTTCAGGGAGTGTCCCGTCCCTGAGCCAATTTATGTATGGCATCCTCTAATCTGCATCCTGCTGTCCTACCGTGGAAACCAGCGTCCTGGCTCCTTGTGTACACTGCATGTGTACATCCTCTTTCACCGAATTCTGATCTGGCTCCTTCTGGATGGCTGGGGTCAACACATGGGTGATAGGCATATTTGATAGCTCTGTGGGCTGGAAGGTGGCCCCCAATGTTGTCAGGGCGTCTGCCTCTACGTTCTGGTCTCGCGGTACCTGAGTTATCTTGAACGTTCTAAACTTTGACTTTTGCTCTGTGGCTATCTTCAAGTGGAATATCATCTTTGAATATCGTGCCACATATTCGCTGTTTACATGATTTACCACAAGTAAGGAGTCACTATACACCCTCAGGTTCCTCACCCTAAGCCCCGACGCCATCTGCATCCCAAGTATAAGGGCTTCATACTCGGCTTCGTTGTTAGTTGCTTTGAACTAACACCTAACAGCTTGTACTATCATATCACCTTTAGGTGATCGAAGGACCAAACCTACACCAGCTCCCCTTGCATTTGAGGCTCCGTCAATGTATAGAGTCCATATCTCGCTATCCTGACTCCCCGTTATGGCCAGCATTCCTTCTTCTGCCTCCCCATGGGTAGCAGGGCAGAAGTCAGAGACGAAATATGCTAGGGCTTGAGATTTTATTTGCTGCATGAACATCTTATTTACCAACCGTTGGTAAGTGGACCCAGCGTTCTTCAGGCCAAAGGGCATGACCTTGTAAAAATATATGCCTCTTTCTGACATAAATGCCGTTTTTTCTTGATCTTGTGGATGCATCTTGATCTGATTGTAACCGCTCCAGGCGTCGAGGAAAGTGAGTTCCTCGTGTCCCGCAGTAGCGTCCACCATTACATCGATATGTGGCAATGGAAAGGGGTCCTTGGGACAAGCTTTGTTTAAATTTTGTGAAGTCTACACACACCCTCCATTTGTCGTTCTTCTTGGGCACAACTACCACATTAGAAAGCCATTCAGGGTAGCTAACTTCTCTAATTTTACCTGCTGCCAAGAGACTGTCTACTTCTTTGTTAATGACTTCGTTTCGTTCTGCCGCGAATTTTCTTCTCTTCTGCTGTACTAGGGTGCAGCCTGGGTTCACACTTAACTTATGTGAAATAACGGATGGGTCTATACCTACCATATTGTTGTGGGACCAAGCGAAGCAGTCCATGTTGGTTTTCAGAAATTGAGTCGGTGGTGTGACTCTTCTTCATCGCAAGTTGCCCCAATCAATACTGTCCTATCCGGGTGTTCCTCGTCCAGGTGTATCTGGTCCAGTTCCTCCGAGGGAGGCTCCTTGTATTCTGTCGAGGTGCCCCGGTCCTGTAATTGCTATGAGGGGAGCTTGGTTGTAGCCTTGAGGGCTTGAGCGTAACAGTTTCTGGATTCCTCTCGATCTCCTTTACTGTGACCGTACCCCATGGTGTTGGGAACTTGAGACACTGATGATATGTTGAGGGCACCGCCTTCATCTGATGCAGCCATAGTCTTCCTAGTATCACGTTGTAGGTGGTTGGACCCTCAATGACTAGGTATCTCACTAGTTTATTAACTCCTTCAATATATGCTGTGATGGTTATCTCACCTACTGAATGCGCAGTCTCACCACTGAATCCCACCAGGGGCACAGATTTCTTTATCAGGTTCTCTTTATCAAAACCCATGGTTTTGAGGGTTTAAAGCATGATGAGATTCACAGAACCCCCTGTATCCACTAATGGTTTTCGCATGGTGCAATTGCCAATAGACAACGTTATAGTTAGGGCATCGTCGTGTTGCTCTGCGCCGCTTTCTATGTCGGTTTCGTCGAAGGTTACTGGGGGTAAATTGCTATGGCTTACTCTGTATGAAGTTTGTGGATGATCTCCATTGCTTCCGGTGGCTTTCCTCTTAGCGGCGGAATATGTTAAACCTGATAGCTCGGATCCGCCTGTTATCACGTTAATAATCTTTGTGCATACGGGTGGAGCAAAAGGAAGCACCTGATTTGCTGCTTCTCTCTTATCCTGCTTGCCCCCACGTGATAACAGGTGGTCCAAGTTTCCCCTGCGTACCTGGAACTTTACCTCCTTTTGCAACTGTAGATCGATCTTCGTCCGTGACCTATGTCCCGATGCCATTCGCATCTCTTGCTTCTTTGTCCCCTGTCGTCATTTGGGTCGATCCGAGTGGGAGGCTTTGGCCACCTAACACGATCACCTAGGCCTCTCAGCGCTTTCAGCAATCCTTCCATTCCCGTGTTGAATCCGTACTCAGATAGCTTAGGAGGATGCTGGGAGTCGTCAACTTGCTGGGTTTTTTCTGCTATTCTGCTGATATTAGGTCTATTGTATGGCTTAGCTCGCTCGTCTCTCTTTTCTGTAAGGATCTTCCTACCAGGTTTGTCGAAGTTTGTTATTCCCTTTTTAGCTTGTATATCTTCTTCCAATCTTAATGCTGTTGTAGCTCTCTGCTGGACTTTTTCTAATCTCTCACAAGGGTACATCGTTAATTCTTTGTAGAGGTTTGACTCTTTATCCAAGCCCTGCCTGAAGGCGTTGATGGCCGTGGACATATAGCAGCCTCGGATTGAAACTTTCTCTGCATTGAACCTAGTGACGTAATCCTTGATTGACTCACCTATTTCCTGAACGATCCTATACAGATCACTTGGCTACTTTGGTGTACTCCGGCTGCTGGAGAACTGCTGATTGAATGCGTTGACCAGATCGGCGAATGAAGATATGGTCCCGTTAGGCAAGCCAACGAACCATTGTAGTGCTGCTCCGGTTAGGGTCAAACCAAATCCTTTACACATACATGCCTCTTTTGAGGCTCTTGTGGCAGTGGTAACCATCATTTTCTGCTTGAATTGGCTAATGTGATCGCAGGGGTCTGTGGTTCCATCGAAGAGGGTCATTGTTGGAACGCTAAATCCTTTTGGTAGGGCCACTGTAGCTATATCGTCAGTAAACGGTGAGTCAGCATAGCTTTCTGGTGTGGCCATTTCCATAGGCAGTGGAATTCCTGGGACCCTTTGGAGGAGGCTTCGTAGTTCCTGGTATTGCTGTTCTATGTATGTCTCTCTCCCGGCAGGTCGCATGTGCTCTTGTGACTGATGTTCGGCTCCTCGTATGAAGTTCTGTTGTCCCAAGACTGCTGGTTGGCGTATCTGCGATGCTGCTGCAGCCATGCCGCTTTCCCAGGTATACTCAGCTTGATTTGTAACCGGGGCCCTAATCATCGGGACGCTT
Organism: Silene latifolia; assembly: GCF_048544455.1. Taxonomy (NCBI): domain Eukaryota; kingdom Viridiplantae; phylum Streptophyta; class Magnoliopsida; order Caryophyllales; family Caryophyllaceae; genus Silene; species Silene latifolia. The sequence continues at coordinate 21,290,334 of NC_133530.1, read as the reverse complement.
GTTCTTTGCTCCGCTCGTTGGTGTCTTTCGCATCCGACGTGGGTGTTGGCTCTTGGTGGGTGGTTCCTCATCGGTGTTAATGCCCCTGACCTGTTGGGACCAGGCCTCCTCTTGGCTGTGGTGTTGCGTCCATGTCCAGCCTAAGTGCTACTTCGCGTGGCAACACCCGCGTCTGCTTCCGATCCCCACTTTCTCCTGGTAACCTCCTGGACCTGTCTTCCTGCATTCAAGGGGCCGAATTAGCGGCATGGCTCCTTAACTCATTGATCTGTGCTCGGAGGAGATTGTTGTCCTCTTCCATCTGGGACCTCATGCTTCTATTCTCGTTCTGCATAGTCCGGATTGTCCTTGCTAATGTGCCCAATCCGCTTATCATGATGCTGGTGGGACTCGGAGGAGCCTGAGCCTGTTGCCTAGATTGTGCTCCTCTCTCAGGCTGTAGGACTCCCTGCCGTCCTTGGACGACTCCTGGATATCTGGTCTGAACTCTCTCCGAAGATGGGCTTGCTGCTACCTGGGAACTTTGACTTTGCTTGACTGTTGGAATCAGGGCAGCAGTGGTGGTCAGAATCGAGGTTGTGCGTGCTGCTGTTGCCGAGGGAGGTGATACCTGTGTTGCTGCCGAGGGGGGTGGTACCCTCGTTGCTGGGGCACCGCTGGTGCTACCTGGGTTGGTTTCTTGGTGTCCGGACATGTTGTGCTTGCTGTGTAGACTGACTAACGAAGACGACCACTATGCCCCACGGTGGGCGCCAAACTGTTTTGGTAAATTTCTACCAATTTAGGGTTAAAGCGGTCTTAGCGTTAGGTCCGTATTGTGATTTAATTGTTTTCTGTATGCTGATCGGAATGTGCGTTATAAGAAAAGAACACAAGCAATTTTGGCGACGCGGAAAACCCGAAGTGGGAAACAACCGCGGGAGGAGACGGAATTCCACCAAGATTTTCACTATAATTCGGGAGGAACTACAGTTCGTGCGTTTTGCTATGAATGTTAGGGTATATTTATTGAATTTTTCGATGATCTTTCTATCTTGCCTTGAGGCCCCTTATATAGTAGAGCTCATTCATCTAGGGTGTCTTACTTCTTTCCCAAGTATTCCTAATTTGGCGCGGAGTAGGACTTTGTTTCTCCGGATATGGCAAGTGATAGAGTCCTCGTGTGCTTCTTCTACGCGGATTAAAGCCCACGTTCTGCGCCACATGCTGATGCTGTCACCCTGGCTCCCTGATATCCTGTGTCCCACAATGCTCCCAGACCTGCTGCCCCAGATCAGCCCACATCCAGATTTTGGGCCTAACAGAATGACTTGACACATTTTGTATAAAACAAATATTAAACTGATATAATTAGCTTCATCACAAAAAAAATAAAAAATCATTAACATAATTTGAGAAAATTTATTATTTGTAATCATTAGTTTTATGTTAAAGAAAAAAATCATTAAACATATTTTATAACTTTACTAAATTCTCTTGATTAGTTCATAGTTCATTTTTTTCTCATATCGAAATTCGATGAGGTATATGAAAAATATGAAAAATTAATAATGTATCAATTGAAAATATTTAAATAATAACTAAAAATAAAACCTCTATATATACCGCAAATATGCGGGATTTACACTATTAAATACCAATAGTATAATTGTTACATTCTCTAATATCCCTATCTACAAAACCCGCGCATTTACGCGGGATCTATACTAGTTACACTTCAAATAATTAAAATGGCGATAATCCCCCTACTACTAAGAGAATAAAAATTCTCTTAATTTTCCCTCCAAAAAGTATCTAGTTAAATAAGGTAATAAATAAAATTTTCTTTCATTACATTATTATCTTTTCAATGAATATATCCTTATAAATAAATTCATAATTATGATTTTTACATTAAAATAAAATAAAATTGATATTAAACTATAAAGTATAAGTTGCTAAATTTTTCAGTAATGCAATAATTATTACTGTAGAGAATAACTTGACACATGCTTACTATTAGCTTCGTGACAAAAAAACATTCACTAAAAAAAATTCACAACTTAAATAATTTTTTTTATTAGTTTTTCATTTCATTTTTTTTTTGTTTCATATCAAAATACAATTGAGTGAACTGATAAATATTAATGAGGTACAAATTTAAAAAGTATGTAAATCCTGCTATATATTAAGATAATACAACTTCTCTAAAGTTTTCCCCCCAAAGTGCTCAAACTTATGTATGAAAACAAATTAGATTTTCATTTATTAAACTAAATTTCCATTTAAAATAATCTATACATAAAAACTGTATCTCCTATTATTAACTTCGTGACGAAAAAAGATTTTTTTTAAAATAATTTGATGTAGTTAAAATATTTTCATAAAAAACACAATTCATGGAATTATTCAATTCTTTTGATTAATTTTAATATTAGTTATTTTTTATAAAAATTTGTGAGATATAAATCTAAAATTTATAACTAATACATTAAAAATTAAAAGGCCTATATTTACCGCGCATTTGCGCAGAATCTACACTAGTTTACATCAAATTAATGACATGTTAATGTGTTATGAGAAGAACTGATATGACACAAAATAAGACACTAAATGAGAGAGAAGATTTACATTGCTGTAGTAGGGCATGTACCTAAGTACCTAACCATTGTTCTTATTCCATACAAAAAATGTAGTTATGCATTGGTTAGACTCACCATAATACAATTTCTCAATAATTCCTCACCAAATTGTTCTATTCAATTTTCAATTAAATCATTAAATGCAATGACAAAGTTAGGATTTAATGTTAGGAGTGTGAAGATTAAATAGAGGCGAACTCGTAATGCAATCGAGTAAATTTTTCTTAAAAAAAAAAACACAAAAAAGAAATTAACACTTACAATTTTTACATTATTTAACAGAGATAACTGGTCGTACTAACTGCTATCCTCCACCTAGCTCCGTCATAAATTAATGGATTAATTGACCAAGTATGCTTAACTATACAATTAATCAAGTATGCTTAACTATACAATTCTCCATGAAATTTATCCACATCAACCTGGTTCTATTAGGACCAATTCAACTAGTGAACTAAGTAAGTAATCACTCCACTCCCTTTGACAAGGCATTAAGGCAGATTCAATGGATAATTTACCCACCACAATTGACCAATTAGGCAATTAGCGTAATTGAACCGTGCTAGACTCCCAGTGTATTTTTTCTCTACATGCTAACTTTGTATACACAATTCAAGCGTAAGAGTTAAGACTACTACGATATAATTGAGACGGAAATCAATTTTTAGACATGTAAGGTTATGGTCTCGACTTTCATCCGTTAAAGTAAAAGTTTTCAATAAAATATTGATCATACTATATGCAATTTTTCTCTAAAACATTTAAAAAAATTGGCATCGAGATTGGTAAAACATTGTATTAGGAGTAGTATTGCACCCAAATAAAATTACATCCGCAACAAAAACAAAAAAACCAAAAATGCCCGCAACAAAAACAAAAAAAAACCAAAATTGCGGTGAACGTGGATCGAACACGTGACCTTCAGATCTTCAGTCTGACGCTCTCCCAACTGAGCTATCCCCGCTGTTTGATGAATTTTGCAGAGTTAAGATTATATAGGCAGATACAGCAATACCTAACAATGCAATTGACTAATTGTAAAAATAGCCGGAACAAGCAAAATCTTAGGTAATCAAGGTAATTAGTCTAATTACTAATTAGTAGATTGATCTTTTACAAATATTGTTTTTTTTAGTCTAAAAAAAATTAGTAACTTGCATATTGGATTCAGTTGGACGGTAATATTTTATTTTTATTTTGTGTTTATCTTAAATAAAAAAATACCACTTAAAGAGAATAAAAATGGTAAAAAAAGTTAAACAATTGAGACAGAAGACATATAATTCTCTAAATTTTTTACCTTTTTTTTTTTTTGGTTATGGAACATAAAAAGTTAGGCAAGTTATAATTTGACACTTAAGCATTCTCATTTACTGAAGTCATTCTCATTAGCGAAAACATCACGTAAAAATACTTCATTTGGTTTCTATGTTGTGTAAGATTTAAGTATGAACCCCCTCTTAATGCTTCTTTAATTTACAAAACTTTATTTATCTATGGAAAATAAGGAAATTCAAATGCACCGAACACCCAATAAAAACACATGTTACAGTCGAAGGTTTAGCGTAAAGGGCATTAAAATATATGAGGATTGAAGAGGATTCGAACCTGGGTCATAATGTCTACTATACCTCAATCAGTTCATCCTAAATTCTTAACCACTAAATTAAAACATTTTCAATCGTTGATTGTAGTGTTTTGACACAAATTTTTATTTGTGACAAATATACGGGTTAAGGATTATCCATATGGATAAATAAGACTAAAGCAAATTGCCTAAGGAGTAATTTTTACCACAACAAATCATTATTTATTTATATTCTTATAATTTTAACTCTTTTTTGTTTTGGTCTTTACAATGACATTTTCCAACACAAGACTTGTATATATGTTCTTATAGTTATACACTTGTATCTATTCAATTTCTATCCTCCCCTCTCCCTTTTTGTGAGAGGTCTTCAGCTTGTGACGGGATTTCCCGTCACAAGCAAAACGCTTTGTCCTTACAATGACATATTCCTACATAAGACCTCTAAAGCAACTATCTATACAAGCATATGTACCTAACCATGATTTTCTTTCCATGCTCATGTGCTATGAAAGTATGAATGATGAAACCCACCATATTAAACTTTGACCTAATATCCACCACACCTCCATCAATCCAGCTTAACCACTAGATTAGCACATTTATTATCGTTAATTGCAGTATTTTGAAGGGAAACTAAAACACTAGTTTTTACCACGACACATTCATTATTATTCTTTTCATGTTCTTATAATTATAATTTTTTTTGTTTTTTTTTGTTTTTTTCCCTTTACAATGATATTTTACGACACGTGTCTTACATATGTTTTTATAGTTATATTCCTACATATGTACTTAACCATGATTTTCATCCCATACTCATGACTTCATGAAATCATGAGCTAGCTATGAATGATGAAACTCACCATATTAATACACTTTGACACAATAGTTCATGCATGACCAAAATGTTCCATTCAATTTTCCATTAAATGAACTCATGGACCAAGTATGTTAACTATGCAATTCTTCAAGAAAATCATGCAAATTAACCTGGGTCTATGGGACCAATTCAACTAAGTGACTAAGACTAAGTAGTACTAACTAATCAGTCTAATTAAGCCCCTTGACAAAGCTGATTCAATGAAAAATTACCAACTACAATAGACCAATTAGCGTATTTGAGCCGTGTTAATGTAACTTTTTCTTCATTGTAAATATATGTACAAAATCGTAATCATACTTTTCTTTTTTAAAATTAGCAAAGGCGAAAAGCTATTACAATATGTACACCCAACTTATATTGGATAGTGAATTTAGAAACAAATAATCTGGGGATATTATTTTAACAGAATTGCGAGGACATTATTTTAATTCAAGAGAATGAAAGTTAAAAACAAATTAAAAGATGAATGCATGGGATACAAGATAGTCTTAAATATGTTAAAATAGATTAATTAAGTTAACATTTTATCTTTAAGTTTAAAATTACTTTTCATCTCAAATACTTATCTTACGCGCGTATGCGTTGTGTGTATATATAAAAATACATAAAATTCAACTCCCAAACACCTCGTATCTATAAAAACAAATCTAGATGTATAGGTGTTTATTAATTCAGTTTAGAACTACACTAGATCGAAATAGGTGGACCGGTGACTCGGTGAGCACCAAGATAAGGTAAAAACTAAAAAGGTGGACGAACGACTAAACTTTATGCAAATTAATTTGCAGAGTGATCCATAATTTAGACATAAATTTACTACTCCTAATTAATCAAGATAGTTCGACTAAATAATAAACACCAAAATCTTTAACGTGTTAGAAACACTACTTCAGTGTAGTTTTCTCTTCTTTTTTTTTTGGCCAAATGAACGCACTACGTCGCGGACAAGAATCGAACCCCAAGACTCAAAGTTGGAATAAGAGAATTCTTATAATTATATACAAACTAACTTCATATGAAAATAGTTCAATTCACAGTCCAGTATTAGTCTATCGGCTTCATCTCGATGCGCACCGAAGATCAAAATAACATTAACTTCATAAACATGCAAGTCCATTTTTTTTAATTCAAACCATCGAATAAATAACCTTATCTGAATCGAGTCTTTTTGGATCGAGTTATGTCAATTCTCATTAGTCATTGACCTAACTAACATTCAAAAACCCCCACTATAATTCGGTGGATCCGCGTTAATCCATCTCATATTCTCATCTCATAATCACAAATCCAACGAAAACGACACTAAAACGACGAAGTCCTCACTCTCACAAAATATAAACACCAGTTGACAAATTAATGACATAATTAATTTGAAAATTAACGAAACGGATAATAATAATCTTAATTATTTAATTATTTAATAATATAATAATATTAATAATAATCTTAATTTCCTTTCTTCTTCGTCTTATTTCACTGTACATCTCAAAAAATAAGCTATAAATTAAATTAAAAAATGAGAGTAAAATGAAGAATGAAAATGGAGAACGAAAAACTCGGAGAATCAACAACAATGGCGGATGTAGTACAAGGGGAAGGAGGAGGATCAAAATCATCAGTATCAATAGTATCTAAGGCTAGGTTCGCCTTTCATTCCGCTGCTGCTAAAGCGGAACAAGTTCTTCTTGATTTTAAATCCGATCTTAAAGGTTTTCATTTCCCCTCTTTTTTAGGGTTTTTATTCTATATTTTCGCTGAAGAAAAGATATAGCTAATTTTGATAGTGGTTATTTTTAGGCATTTTGTTTAATTGGATGGAAAAAAATTGACAATTTTGTTTTGTGGAATATAGATTCGGATGAGTTTGGCGAGGTGGTGAATTCAGAGTTTGAGCAAAAGGTGATTGATTTTTTATGTTTGATTGAATTTTTGATTTGTTGTTATGATAATGGTGTTTTTGAGCTGTTAATGATTTGTTGCGAAAACCGGTCTTTGGTTGCTTATCGACCCCCTTTACCCTGCAATTTGCTGAAAGTCTGAAACTTTTGCGGCATTGGGGTAACGTTGTTTGTAGTAGAAGATTGATCAAGCTTGAGCTGGTAGTTGTTGTGAATTTGTTATGTGGAGGTAATTCGTTAGATTGTTTGTGTTTGTTTATCGACTATTAAGACACCGTGAATGTGTGGCTTGAATTTCACAAGGTTGGCCTATGATTCAACATTTCATAACCCTTGCAGCACTGGACTAAGCTCAAGCTGTTACATGCTTGTGAATTTGTTATGTGGCAGTAATTCATAAGCTTGCGAGTGTTGACGTCAATACTCGGGGAATACGTGCTCTCTGTTATGAGTATAAGAGTTGATTTTTTTTCCTCACTGTATCACTTTGAATCTTTGATGGTTCAAGTTGAAATTTTTAAGCGAGGATTGGAAGATTATTAAAAAATGTGAAATCTTTTGTTATTGAGAAGTAATGCGCATGAATGGAAATCAATCTACTAGAATAGGATGAACTTACTTTGTCGTGGTGTGAATAGAAAACTGAATGTTAGGGTGGACTGGGAAATTATTCAAATTTGATTCAAAGCTCGTGTTTCAGAATAAGTTGTCTTTTTTTTGTGCATTTTGAGATGTTATCCTGAAAACACATAGTTATGTGATTAAACCAAGGATGCATTTGCAGCTCTTTAAAGGGTTACTGCGTTGCATAAGCTAGTAGTATAATACGGCCTTTGTTGGGGTCACCTATTTGGTGCATTTTTGACTTAGGAAAGTTGCAAAACTTTGGAACAATGGTCGATCTGCTATTGGTTTGTTTAATAATACTTTGTTGCCTGGACTGGAGAATGTCTCAGTTTCAGCAAACCTAGGCACTATTCTCATTTTGTGTTGTTTATCCACCTTCATGGGCAATTTACGATCTTTTTAACTAGCGTTCTTTTAACAGGCTTTTAATGAATCAAAGCAATTCCGATGGAAACCACCAAGTTTGGGGACAAAGCAAGAATGGCATGAGAGATTAAGGAATATCGGAAAAGGTAGAAAGGGAACCGAAGAAGTGGTGAAAGTTGAGAGTCCAAAGATGTCCTTCCCTATATATGATGAAAATTTGTACCTTTATAATGAAAAAATATCTTCTGAATCGAGGGTGAGTAATAGCTCTATTGTCAATGAGGGGATATTGCATTGAAGTTGTAGTTTCCTTGCAGCACTTAATTTAGCTGGAATTCTCCTTTAAAATCCATGCTTTAATTTTCAGGGTTTTGAGACCCAGTCGCTTTTAGATGGCTCTGATGCCAACAAAGATATAATTCCGCCTTCTTTTGTATTGAAGCAATTAGCCATTGCTACTGAGTAAGTTTGTTTCCGTCGTCCACATAATAGTTTCATCCATTTTCTGTTTTTTTTTTCTTATTTATTATGCTAGATTTTCCGCCCAATAAAAGTGTCACGTGGTACAAACCAAAAGTTAGAAACCTCTGTTTGAGTGAATGGAATTTTCCCTTTGATTTTCTACTTGGATGAAAATTAAATCATGTTGACAATGCTTAAGTATCATTCCTTTGACATGTTAGATATTTATATCCATCTCCTGTCATTAGTAGTCTTCTTTTACTGTAGACAGTGTGTGTTTTGTTCCCTATTCTGTAATTCTACTAATTTTGATTGAAACCTTCCATACTTTCTAGATCAGAAAGGAACTATAAGTCAGTTAAGGACCTTCTCACATCGTCTGCAAGTTCTTCACCAGTTAGGGAAAGGGCGAGTCTGAGCATCTCAGCGGTGAGGTCGTTGGTTCTACGAGGAAAAGAGGAGAAAGTTTCATCTGAGTTTAGTGATGATAAAGTTTGGGCTTTTATTCAGTCTATACTAGATGCTGGTAAGTTCATAGCTCCTGATGTGGTCAAGTATTCTGCACTTTCTATATATATAGTCTCAATCAAGTCTCTCTTGGTGATCTTTCACTTCCATTGTAATATCTGCAAGATACTTGCAGAGGGACTTGCTCCTAGCCGGAAAGTCGGTTTTCTCGTTGAGAACCTCCCTAGCACTTTGACATTGCCAAGAGATATACATGGTGCAGCACCAGAGAGCCTGCTAGTTAAAGTATCTGAAGTCATAGGAAGCTTTAAGACATTGCGGAAGATGGCACAGTTTTGGTTTAGGTTTGTTGCTGAAGTAAGTGTACCGTATTACTAATGTTATCTGAAATAATCAGGGCCATATATGAGTAGAGGATTTCCCCTGTTCCAAATTATCTCATAAAACTAAAAGAATTGCGGACTTGTCAATCCAGTAATTGGTTAAACTTACATTCAAAGAGTAAAAAGAGACAGGAAAGGTGGCATGGCATGTGATTTATGTGCTGACTTGTATTGTAGCATAGAATACATTTCAATTCTCTGCCTGAATCTTACTTAGTATTACCACCTGAAATTAGGATATGGTAGACCATCCAAACCTCTCCTTACTTCCTTAGTGAGTTACATAGTTGCTTGTTACGTTCCTTGAAACTTATGTAACTCTCCATCTGTGCAGCTCAGAACACTTTGGTTGGAAGAGCAATATATACCTGGTGTTCCTCTTGATGAATTACCAGATTTAAATTACTGTCTTCTCTATCAACAGTTGCAGCTTATGAATTGTTGTGTTTCTAGAAAGAAACGCCGTGCTATTGCTACTGATTCACTGGAATTGTTAATGAAAGAAGCTGATTGTGATGCTGATGGGGTACCATCCTCTGTTGAAAAAATCACTTCAGGATCTTTTCTGTATGCCAAAACTGTCGCTGGAGAAGTTGTTTTAAGACTTGGAGCCAGTCGTGAAGCTGAAAATTTAACAATGTTGGAGACTGGAGAGCCCGTATATGCCCCCTTGACACAGGTTTGATGATGTAGTGGTATAATTGATGGTTCCTGGCTTTCTTCCTATGTTACTTCCAAACTTCACTTTGGTAGCATGACACGGATCCTACATTCTGACATGGCACAATGCTCAGATACTTCATTTTAGACCAAGAAATGAAACTTTTGACAAAATAGCCTTGTCTAATATTCGGCATTGTGTCATATCTAATTCTTGCAGCCGTGTGGCAGTAACATAAATTCTTGCTAGCCAGTTGTTTGTAGTTAGGTATAACTGTGCATCTGTTGTGGCAGGAAGGACCATTGCTCACCGAGGATCTTGCGCGGGAGGCTGAAGAGTTTGTCTTGCGAACAGGAAGGTTAGTATGTTTCAATTTAGCCTTTTTTTGTTTGTTTCTAATTGTCATCTGTTTTGTCAAGCAAGCTTGTATACTACTTACGCTATTTCTTTGAATGATCTCGTTTGGCAAATTAGGCTCTATTAGCATTTTATTGATTAGAATACCCTTCATTTCCGCCCCACTTTGTTTAATTTAAAAATCTAGAATGTATACAGTGATTTCTTACACAAGTCTCCCAAATAATAAAATGTTAGTTCTAAAATTTATTGTGCTACACTTTCACGTTCAGTGAACTTCAAAGTGTGTAGCTCCCCTGTCTCCATAATCAAAGCCTTTTTGCCTAGAGTAAACTATTAGGGTTATGATAATTTGCTACTTAAAAATATAAGTGGAAGTGTTGATTCATGAAGTCACTTTATAGTTCTTTGGGTGTTCAGTTAGATACTTAGATGTATAAATTATGCCGGTAGACATAATGCAGATTCTGATTTAGTACAGTCCGATTGTTGTGCCGTTAGAATATGATGATTTGGTTTCAGTTAACTATTTACCTTCTACTTAGACTATGAAATTGATAATTTGGTTATCTTATGAATCCATCGGCTGTCAAATAGTTGCATGATCCAACAAAAGCAGGATGCCAAACAAAATATCTACAATTTTCCTCATAAATAGTTTCTAGTTTCAGGTTTTAACAGCTTGTTATACTTGATATGCAGCGTTGGTGCTGGCTGTTCCCATCTCCTGTCTGATATGCAGGCTTTCAAGGTGTGTCAAAGTTTCAGGAGGCCACATTCCCTGAATTTTTTTGCTTTGAATGTGCTAAAACTTGAAAAGGTCAATATATAATGCATGTTACTTTCTGTTTTTCATTATTTTTCAGGCTGCAAATCCTGGATGTATTCTTGAAGACTTTGTAAGATGGCACTCTCCACCTGATTGGACAGAACAAGAGTCTGGCAACGAGTCCGATGCTAGTTCTGCTGCAGGGGAGTCAACATCTTCAAGAGGTCGATTGAGTAGTCGTATGAGGAAAGAAGGTTAGCTTTGGTTATCATTTGCCTCTTTGGCGATCATTTGGTCTTTTTATTTAATTCAGCTAATGTGTGCTGATGTTCAACAAGCATTGTTGCCCTCTATGTACTTCAATTCAGTTTGGACTTGATCTTTGCTTGCATTTAATAGTTAGTTAGCTTGAAAGCTAATATGAGCATATGATTGTCCAAATGGGTTGGCTCAAGTGGTTAACAGTTAACACATAAATGAATAACTCAAGGGTCTGAGGTTCAGACTCTTGTGAGAACAATTTGGTCTATGATGGTGCCTTCGTGAGTCATAGTCTGTCAGAAAAGGGCACCCAAAAAAAAAAAAAAAAATTTGTACAAGCATCAACAACCAATATCCAAGCCTTAGTTCCAAAATGATTTCTGATCGGCTGACATGATTTGTACATTTATATAATTACTTATTCTTTTATTTTGTATATTTGCTGCACATTATTGCATTATTCAACTTAAACATAGGTTGTTTAGTTTTCATTTGTAAATGAGCTCAAGTTCCTCAGGTAAGGTAAGGTCTTATTCGAAATAGTTTTGTCATCAAGTTTATACACATGGTAGTGTATAGTCTACTAAAGGCCGCCTTATTTGAGTTTCAGTGAGCTATGTTCTAAATCCTCAGTGAAGCTAACCTACGTTACATCCAAGGGTATTTAGTAATTGAGATTTGAGACTGCGTTAGAGTATTAGTGTCTCCATTGGTTAATATTTTCAGATTTCTCCATAACTTTCTGTTTGAGGTCCGTAATTTGAAACTTGCGTGTGTATTTTTGGTTGATATTATGATTTTACCCTAGTGTCTCACTGGATTTAGTCTGAAGTAGTGAATTGGCGTAAGAAGGGGTTGAATGTACGCTGGTGCTAAAACCACAAGAAGGCAGTTTCCAATGACCTACACTATTGCCTCCATATTTTTTATTGATACCTTTTTTTAAGATGGTGTTTCTTGCAAGTTTGTATATTTGTTGAACACTCGTTTTTTTATTTGTAGGGAATTTGTGGAGAGAACTATGGGAAACAGCCAAGCCGGTTCCTGCTGTTCGACAGGCTCCACTCTTTGACGAAGATTTAGCAGTGTAAGTTGTAAACGTGAAAAGTGAAGTATTGATTCTACAAAAAAAATTTCAGACATTTCAATTAATAGAAGCGGTGCTTTATGCAGAGAAGGGGTTTTGACAGAATTAGAAGACATGTCTCCTTCTCAGCTTTTTGGACAACTATTCAGGTCATTGGTAAGTTGTAGTATTACCTTTATTCCCTTGACTTTTATAGACTGCACTTAGATTGATTGCCTCTGACTAGCTTTTGATTTTCAGCTTGGTTTAGGATTTGTGATTGCTGAAACGAAGCTGTCTACAGACGAGTCTATTTTAAAACTGTTCTACGAATGTAAAGATTTTGTGGTTGCCTCATACCAAGGCGATGCATGGACAGAGAAAATCGATGATCTCTGCCAGGTATGTGTCTTGTAGTCACTTATTAGGTTAAATGTCATGTCTATCTTATTTGGATAATTGTTAAGCTAATTTCAGTGTGGTCATCTGTCGAGTTGAGTTATTACAGTGCTGCTGCTAATTTTTGTGTTAGCTTTCATTGGGGTTGGGTGGAAGCAATTAAAGATCCCATCGATTATGGGATTAGCCTTGGGCAGTGTCATTCTGGTTCACCAATGTTTAGATTTTTCCGGGCCTGATTACTTGGTCCGGGTTAATTTTTACTAACCCTAGTTTGGTGACAGCTGATTTATCTTTTGATTGAATGTGAGCTTATTCGAACTTTTACTCTGATGAAAATCTCATTAGAAGTCGGAAACAAAAAGGAAAACATTAATGATGGGATAAAATAATGAAGAATGAGTATGTAATGAGAGTATGATGGAAAGGATCAAAGGAATGTCTAGTGTTCCAATAGTTCATGTTCTCTTCTATCTGTATAACTTCTGTTGGTTTTACAACACTTTACGCGGTGAATCGTAATGGCAAAATGTATATGAAATTTCAATTAATCATAATCTTCTGTACAGGTTTATGAAACGGTTGAGGCAATATTTGTTCGGCCGGAGGATGTTGTGAAGGTGATGAAGCAACCCGAAGATGCCAACTCCGATGAGCCAAAACAGCGTTTCAAGAAATTTACGCAAATATTTAATCGCAAAAATAGGCCGAAAAAGTCGACTCCTGATGACGGCAGCCCAGATGATACTCCAACTCGGCAGCCTTTTTCAAATTTTTTCGATAGCAGATCATCCTTATTCTCTAAAAAACCTCCTAAACCCGAAAACCCAGCGTCACAGGCCACTAACCCGTGTGGTCTAGACGAGAATGATTGGACCGTGGTTTGAAGAATGCTTCACAAGCAATTGTAAATTATGTAGGGTTAGTCCATCAAAATTCAATTCATTAAGCTGTAAGATATATTTTTTGGGTTGAAAATACAGAACACCACAGAAATGGAATAGAGTTTTGGTGTTTACAGAAAACTGTCCCAAAATTGTAGAATACCAAGTTGAAAGGGTGCAGCTAGAATCATGCTTTCAGTTCAGGTTATTATCATCGTCATCTTCGTCAGCTTTGCCGACCCCTAAACTTTTGATGACTATCTGCGGTACAACGAAGTTGGCTATAAGGTACACAACCAGCAAGACTGCACTGCAAATTGAAGAGAATATACATTAGATCCAGAATCAAGCACCAGTTGATATATTGCCAGGGTCATTTCTCTCTGCCTGTGGCTTTCATCATATACGCGCCACACAGAAAAGCCAGTGTATTTAACAGTAATAAAAATGTAACGCCCTTGTGGCTTTTGTTTTGTTCGAGTTTATGTTAAACCCGACAAAATATTAGTGAAAATATGTCCTGTAATTCGAAAAATAACAATAACAACATTACTTCTGCTTCAGAAAGAATGTTTTGGACGATCCAAAATGAATTATCAGATGTCGTATACAAGAATTTGCGCTTTGTAAACTCGTATATGTTCAGGTGGAGGACGATTACAGAAAACATAAATTTCACCTTGTTAAAAGAAGAACTGAAGTATCAGGAGGTTTAGCAAGAGCAAGGGTTAAACCTTGCACATTCAAAGGATAAACTTGTGAAACAATGCCAACGCGACGACGTTGTTTCGTAATTGAGTAACTAGAAAAGAGGCAAGAATCATGGAATGTAGTTGTTGGTTGATAAATTTGGGTATGTTTTTCAAGTTGAAGTACTTGAGTAGGTTGAAAAATAAGATTAATGGAATTCATGAAGAATATAGTTCTAAAGTGTTTTGATATGTAGATAATGTATGTATGAGTTTGAAGTTAGTAAAGAAATGGTTGGTTGTTGTAAGTTATGTACTTTGTCTTGTGATTTAAAGTATTGAATTCTGACCTTAGATTGTAAGTCCAAAGAATAAAGTCATCTACTCTAGAATATTGACTATTTATTGGGCTTGAATTGGTGTTGATGTATATTGATGTGCAAGTTTGAAATTCTCATAGTTCCCCAACAAGGATTTAAAGTGTTTTTTGGGTGTAGATTGTAATGAGGGAATTATAAGGGTTATTTTGATGTTGACGAGATTTAAATTTAGGTTATGAGCACCACTTTTTATGAGTTTACCAATTATGCTAGTTGTTTAAAAGCCGATCGTGATATTTTATAGGATGTATAAGAAGTGAAGTATCTTGGCCATTCATCTCAAGTGAAACCCCTTTAACTTTCAAGAAAAAAGTTTAATATCATATTGATACAACAAACTAGTTTTTGATGTAATATAACTCATTTTATTACGAAGTATTAGGTTAGCAATTTGTTTTATTCGTCTGTTGACGTTCTCACGTACCCATTATTTGAATTTTTAAGACAATATATCTTGAGTATCACAACTAAACAAAATATGATTTAAATTTGCTAATATCTGCATGTAAAAATATAATTAATTTAGTGTAATATTATGTATGTGGAATTAATAAGCAATGGAGGCATACCTTTTTTCTATGTACCTAATAGTTTATTAGAAGTACCGTAAGTACTATACAATGCTAATTTCGTTTAGGATATTAAAGACAAGTTAATAGTAACCTTCGCTTTTTTTTTGTCCATTTACAATAATACTCTAAATAGCTATTCCTCTTAGAAATTAGTACTATAATCATTCAAAACAACTAACTTTTATTAAGGATAATAAGTCACCTAAGTCAAATACTCAACAAACTACTCATACGTGACTCCTTATTCTACTCAAACAGTTATGCAAATAGTCAATAGTCACATGTGTAATTTATCTAGTCTTTGTACTCCTAACTTATAGCATTAGTTACCTAATTGTTAGCTCGTTAGTTAGGTTAGCTCTAGTATATATTCACTGCATATGTAATTTATTAATCATCAATAACAATATACATTCATTCTTATACTTCACATGGCCCACCTCTACCTTGCAAAACAAATCTCCCTATTCCATCCTCTTCAATAAAGATCCTAACTTCCAAAAACTCCATAGTTTTGGTTGCCTATGCTTCCCATGGTTACGTCCCTACACCGCTCACAAACTCCAACCCCGCTCCATCCAATGTATTTTTCTTGGATATGCACAAACACAAAGTGCATATTTGTGTCTTGACCCGCTCACTAATCGAATTTACACCTCCCGTCATGTCCGGTTTATAGATGATGAATTTCCCTACCCTCGACTCTCAAACTCAACCTCCTCTCCCACCTCCATAACACCCACGGACTGGTGCTCCTTCTCTGTCCCACTCCTGTCCTCGACCCCTGCCACCACGGCCCCAACGTCCTCACCTGCCACCACGACACCCTCCCCTGCCAATGCCCCTGTTTCCGACGTGGCAGCCGCTACTGCCTCTGCCGCTGAAGAAATTGTAACCTCTGCCACCTCCCCTAATGACTACACCACCGCACAACCATCTACCCAGCCTGCCTCCACCTCAAATCCCCCTCTGCATAACACCCGTCTTTCGAATAATATTGTCAAACCGAACCCAAAGTATGCCAAACTATCAGCCGTACCCACTACCTATGCCACGCCTACTACTGTTAAACAAGCCTTAGTTGATCCCCTTTGGCGGTCAGCTATGCAAGCGGAATATGATGCCCTCATTCGTAATTCCACTTGGACCCTAGTGCCCTCTACCCAAGCCCGAAATATTGTAGGTTGCAAATGGGTTTTCCGTCTCAAATACAACCCTGATGGTAGCCTTAAACAACACAAGGCTCGTCTTGTGGCAAAAGGTTTTCATCAACGTCCCGGCCTCGATTACCAAGAAACTTTTAGCCCCGTTATTAAACCCACCACCATCCGTCTTATTTTATCTCTTGCTGTTACTCAAGGTTGGACATTAAGACAAATTGACATTAATAATGCCTTCCTTCAAGGCCGACTAACCGAGTCAGTATACATGGTTCAGCCACCCGGGTTCGTCAATTCTGATTCTCCAAATCATGTGTGTAAGTTAAGTAAAGCTATTTATGGACTGAAACAAGCCCCTCGGGCTTGGTACACCGAGCTCAAAAATTACTTAATTTCCTATGGTTTCCGAAATTCGATATCCGATTCATCCTTGTTTATTTTTGAAAGAACTAATACTCGTCTTTTCGTTCTCATTTACGTCGATGATATAATAATTACAGGCTCCAATGCTGAAGATGTTTCTGTCTTTATTAATAGCATCTCAAGTCGTTTTTCATTAAAAGATTTGGGACCACTCTCTTACTTTTTAGGTATGGAAGTCACACCTACAGCGGCAGGATTACATCTCAATCAAAGTAAGTACATATCTGATATTCTTGCTCGCTATGACATGCTTGACTGTGCTTCATCGACCACGCCTATGGTCACGCATCCGCCTTTACTTCGGGAGACTTCTTCTCCTGTCCACGATGAAACCTCATATCGGGCAATTGTTGGTAGCTTACAATACTTATCTTTAACTCGTCCCGACATAGCCTATCCGGTTAATAAGTTGGCTCAGTTTGTTTCCCATCCCACTGCTAGTCATTGGACTGCTCTAAAGAGACTACTGCGGTTTTTAAAGGGTACGATTCATCATGGTATTCATCTGTATAAAGATACTCCCTTTAATTTACATGCTTATTGTGACGCGGATTTGGGTGGAGATAAAAATGATCTTGTCTCAACTACTGGTTTTATTGTGTTTATTGGTCGAAATCCTATCTCGTGGTCGTCAAAGAAACAACGCGCTATCTCCCGTTCGACTACCGAGTCAGAGTTTCGGGCCGTTGCTGATACAACTTCAGAAATTTTATGGTTGCAATCTCTTTTGTCAGAAATTCGTATCACTCCCTCTCGGGTACCAACTGTCTTCTGCGATAATTTGGGAGCGGCGAACTATTCTGCGAATCCTATTTTTCACTCCCGAATGAAACATTTAGCCCTTGCATTTCACTTCGTTCGTGAACAAGTTCAACTGGGTAAACTTCGGGTTCAACACATAAACGGTGATGATCAACTTGCTGATGCACTTACGAAACCGTTACCAAAACCCCGGTTCCTCCTTCTTGCTTCCAAGATTGGCCTTACTCTACGACCGTCCATCTTGAGGGAGCGTATTAAGGATAATAAGTCACCTAAGTCAAATACTCAACAAACTACTCATACGTGACTCCTTATTCTACTCAAACAGTTATGCAAATAGTCAATAGTCACATGTGTAATTTATCTAGTCTTTGTACTCCTAACTTATAGCATTAGTTACCTAATTGTTAGCTCGTTAGTTAGGTTAGCTCTAGTATATATTCACTGCATATGTAATTTATTAATCATCAATAACAATATACATTCATTCTTATACTTCACAACTTTAACACAAGACAAACCCCCTTAAAGTACGTTAACAAATGTAATGCACACGTAAATATTTCCTAGCCAAAAGCATGCAAATTTCATCTATCTAAACGCTAAAGTGCTCAATTTAAAATTGGTCCATGTAATAATAGGGTCTGAAAGAAGTACTAATTAACAAGACTTAAATAATTATTATGGCCAAACGATCAAACATGATCTACCGATATGAACGTGAAGCTAATATAACTTTGCCATGCTCTTTCTTTGTAAGTTGTAACTTTGTTGATGGCATTAAAAGAGTTACATACGAATACAGTTTACTGATGAAAAAGCAGCATATCATTTAACAATATAGTTGGCAACCGTTTAGAATTATGGTCAAATCCATCACTATATAATTCCTCGTTCGATTCTCCATTTCTCATCCCAAATCATTACATTAAAAACATCTAACGGAAAATGACTTGTAATAGTAACATGTACTTGGTATGTTTGCTAGTTGTTGGTGCCCTAGTGCACACAACTTCTAGTGTTAGGGTGTTAGGAAACACTCACTCATCTTTTGATGACGAGAAGACATTCATATTTGGCCGTCGTGGAGGCGGGTTAGGTGGTGGAGGCGGCGGTGGTTTAGGCGGTGGTTTAGGCAGTGGAGGTGGCCTTGGAGGCGGTGCTGGACTTGGAGGTGGAGCTGGTGCTGGAGGAGGATTAGGTAGTGGTTTAGGCAGTGGAGGTGGCCTGGGAGGCGGTGCCGGTTTAGGTGGTGGAGGTGGCTTGGGAGGCGGTGGTGGTGCTGGTGCGGGAGGAGGAGCTGGATTTGGAGGTGGAGGGAGTCTTTGGTCTTTGGAGGAGGATTAGGTGGTGGTCTAGGCGGAGGAGGTGGTGGAGGTTTTGGTGGTGGTGGCGGTGGTGGTCTTGGTGGTGGTGCTGGACTTGGAAGTGGTGCTGGATTTGGTGGCGGAGTGGAGCGGAGTCTTGGGCTAGGTGGACTAGGTGGAGGAGCTGGAGGTGGTGGTGGATTTGGAGGTGGAGGCGGTGGCGGTCTTGGGGGGCTTAGTGGTCTCAGTGGTCTTGGCGGACTTGGTGGCGGGGCTGGATTTGGTGGAGGTGCTGGTGGTGGCATTGGAGGTGGGATACCTTGAGCATTTGCATGTGCTTAATCTACTTGACTTAAGTACTCTATTAACTTATTATATAATGATTTAAAATTAAGAAATCATTTATTTGTACTCTCAATTTAATTCTTATGTATTTGTATTTGGTGCTTTGTATGTTCTTATTGTTGTTACTTCAGCATTAGTGTTATATACACTATGCTAAAGTTTTCGATTTATAAATGAAATTTAGCAAAATTGAAGAATAATTTTTCTTACTATTTTGTTCAAGTTTATATTGTAGGGATTACATGTTACTTATCGAGCTATTTAGTTTTTCTTATACAAATGTTACTCCCTCAATTCATATCCAAATTACGCATTATTTTATACCTTTCAACATTATTAGGAGTCGCTTGTTTGATGTTGGAGGCGGATGCATGTCAATTACAAAAATTAAACATTCGAACTCACAATAATAATTAATGATTAGCTAAGAGTGATGTCTTACACGAATTATATATTGAGTTTGAATTGTTAATTAGTAAATTTGATTTTATTGAGTCATTTTGACCTTCATACATAATGACAAGCATGATTATATGAGATATTGGAATTTTTTTTTTGCTAAACGGGCGATTTTGACTAATTATTTAACGAAATGGGTCGACTTTGAAACTAATTATCCAAAATGGGTCCACGTCATACCCGAACCTAGGTTTGTATTTAAGTCGCCATCTCGGTTGGCGACCATACCCAAATTGCAACCAAACCTAAATTTTGCTGTTATGATAATTGAGCATAAAATCGCCATGGGGGCTGGCGACTTGCCTAAAGTCGTCATGCACCTTGGCGACTTGAATGGGCAGTGTTTGGGCCAATTTTGTCGAAATAGCTGAGTATGTCTCAGATTCAAGTAGCCATGGGGCTGACGATTTGGCCTAAAGTAGCCATGGGGGCTGGCGACTTGCCTAAAGTCGCCATGCACCTTGGCGACTTGAATGGGCAGTGTTTGAGCCAATTTTGTCGAAATAGCTGAGTATGTCTCAGATTCAAGTAGCCATGGGGCTGACGATTTGGCCTAAAGTAGCCATGGGGGCTGGCGACTTTGCCTAAATTTTTTTTTTTTTCCTGATTTGGGGCTATGAAAACTGGGAAGGGGGGGAGTCGCGGAAATATGTCTTGAAGTAAGTCGCCAAGCGCCGTGGCGATTTGACCCTTGACCATAGCTTCGTAAATTCCAAGCTTACGTGGACCCATTTTCGACAATTATTTTGGGAATCGACCTATTAGTTAAATAATTAGTGAAAATCGCCCATTTTAAAACGGATTCGAGATATTAAGATATTGGGAACTTTAACATTTAGTATTCATTTATCTACTAATTTATATGTCGTTAGTTCGTTACTCATAAAATTGTTGGGACTTTGAGGCTTTTAGACAATAATAATCTCGTAGTTTTATTCAATTATGTACGTACTAAGGGTTGTAACACTAACATTATGTACGTAATTCAATATGTTTACCACTGTAAAAAAAAATATTTAACATTTATTTTATCCGGTTTACACCTTGCTCTCAGTATTCTTCCTTTATATACGCGTGTGAAGTACTCGACATGTGTGTGTTGAGGTATTATTTCATGTACATACATCAGATAAATTTAGACTAAGGAGACTATTTTATAAGCTAGTGGACTACTCCTCCTATTACCAATTGATTTTAACATAAAACCACTATGAGCTGATTTTGTACATCTGCTTCTGTAATAAACCTGCTGCGAAGTACACGATCAACAAGAATCTCAACACTACTCTCCACTCTCAACTAAGTAATGGGCTATTCCTATTATCACTAGTTTTAAACCCGTGCAAAATTGCACGGGTATGTATTTGGGCCATTATTCATGTTGTTAGATGTATATTTGTTTTTACATTTTATTGTCTTATCTAGTTGGTCTAAATCTACGATCTACATAATTTATGTTTAAATTTGTAAAAGCACGTGTTCACATACACTGGTTTATAAGGAAATAACGTAATCTACTCTTGTAAATAAAAATTGCATACATAAAAAACTTTACATCTGGATAAAAGAAATATAATCTAATATAATCAACTTTAACATATGTATGTAATTCATTTGCGTTTTATGTTCGATCCCGTATATAAATGTTATTCCTTCTTGAAATTATATAATTTTATTATTATGTAATTTTGTTTTAAAAATTATGTAATTCAATTTCATTTACTCGCATTTCTAATTCATTCTGCGTATATGTTATTAATTTTATTTACACGGAATGTATAAAATTATTTCATAATATTAATTCATAGAATTTTTTCATAATATTACTTCATAGAATTTGTTGTAAGACGGAATTTATCGCATGTTTAAAAAGACGAAAATCTGAAGAAATAAATACATTGCACACTCACGGGTCCCACCATAACATGAGTTTCCAAAAAAAAAAAAAAACTTGCATTAATGACGTGGCGCGCTGAGGATTGAGTATTGTCTTTTGTATTAATATAGATAAGATTTGATTTTAGGATGTAACCTCACTTATTTATGCGCCGATTTCTTACACCTATTTCGATAAGTACACCGACTCACTGCGAAGGACTCAACAAGTATATTACTAAGTAAGGGCGAATAAAATTCGGCCCTTACTTATGCAATATCCCCTTTATAATCTTAACATGGTATCAGAACCTCTTTCTTGAGGACTTTAAAAAAACCGTTTCCGCATTCTTACCGGTGGGTGGTCGGAAAATTACACACCCAATCAAAAACACAAATTAAAAAAAAAAAATTTGTCATCTTAAAAAGGGTCTACGGCAAATTAGCTTTTCTAATGTTTCCAAGGCTAATTGCCTAGCAGATCCAAGGCTAATTGCCTAGCAGATCCCCCGAATTAACAAATCCAAAAATAAATGAAAAAAAATATTTCTTTTTTTCCTTTGAAATTTGATTAGTCGTCTTTTACTTCGTTTGAGGTGGTACTTAATTTATTTGGAGTCCGAAAAAATTAACGTTCTCCAGATCTTGAAATTGACGGATAATTTTCCGTTTTATTGATATTTGTCGGGTTCGATTAGGGTTCTGCAAATTAACTCATATTCGACAAACCAAAACACTTAGGCTCTGTTTGGTAAATGACATATTGGCCAAATTTCAAAGATATTGAGAGGTTTAGCATGTTTGACTTACGAATATCTATTTAGAGCGTTTGGTTAATGGCATATTGAAATAGCATATTGGGGTCCAATATGCTATTTTGCAATATGCTGCTCCTACTAGCATATTAGGTTAGCGGATTAGAAAGAAATTTTTTTGTCTTATTTACCCCCTTAAAAAATATTAACCTTCCTTTTATATATTTAATAAATAATTTATTCATATCCTTATTTGTCATTTTACAAAGAATCTAAACAATCTGCTAATCTAAAACTGTCAATTACCAAACACCTCTAAAACAATTCTGCTAAATAAATCAGCTAGTCAAACCCGCTAAATCATTATGCTAGTCAAATCTGCTTTCTAAATCTGCTTCTGCTAATATCAATCCGCTGTTTACCAAACAGGGCCTACGTTCTTGTTCGAAAATTTTTAACGAGTCTTATACTCGTTTCTTACCTACCTTCGAAGACGAAGAAGATTAATGAAGATCGAAGATCGAAGGAATTGAAGATTTCATTTTTTTTCTTTTTATATTATTTCTTTTGTGTTTCTCCAATCGTAAAATTCGTACTATGTACTGCCTTTACGATTGCGGGAGGGTATTAGGATATTAGGCTCATTAGAGCTGGCTATCATTTAGGGTTTTATAGTGACGGCTACGTCCTAGGGTTTTAGTAATATTATAAATACCGATCATTCTAATGATATGAATAACACAACAACATTCAAATCAATAATACAATTCTCTCTATGCAATCCTTTCCCCTCCTATCGTCATAACATAAACTAACTGAAGTTTACTAAAGAAATGGTTGGTTGTTGTAAGTTATGCACTTTGTCTTGTGATTTTGTTGTTTTTGCTTTTGGTGGTGTGATTTAAAGTATCGAATTCTGACCTTAGATTACAACTCCAAAGAATAAAGTCGTCTACTCTCAATATTGACTTTATTGATTGGGCTACTGTTGACGTACATTGATGTTTAAGTTGGAAATTCTCATAGTTACGGAATTAGAATTTAAAGTTGGGAAGGCTTAAATACGGATCGATCACGGTATTTTATAGGTTGTATTAAAAAGTGATTGAAGTTTTGTATCTTAGCAATTATTCGTCTCATGTAAAACACCTTTAACTTTCTCGGAACATTGCTTACTATCGTATAAATACAATACTCAATCTCATCTGATGTCACGCACGTAAATGGCTTCGTAGCCAAAAGCATATAAACCTATGTCGCAAAAAATGCTCAATCGATAAGCTAGGGCCAATAATCACGTACCCTTTCGAAACTTGCCCAAGGCAGGTTTGAACTACTCCATTTCTGTCTCAATCTTTTGTTTATCGTTTTTTATTACATATGAGGGGTATTTTAGTGAAGGTAAACAAACGATTGGAGCAATTACTAATTAAAAACTGTAACAAGACAAAAAATTGTAAGGTCTGTTGGGGGTATAGAGTACGGAAGCGAATAAATTCAACCAAAGATTTAAGAGAAATAATGAAAAGACAATAAAATAACACCAAGATTTTTAGGTGGAAAAACCCTCTTTGAAATAGAGGTAAAAAACCACCAAGAGAGAGAGCCAAGTATTTCACTATAATGATGTGGGAGTACAAGGATAATTTCCTCAAAGACTATTGAAATAGCCAAGATAATAAACTCTCAAGAGGTGTTAAATATTAGCACCCAAAATGATTATAGAGAGTAGTAATAAAGGAGGAAGAGAAGAATATATTATGTTGTAGTTTTGTTGTGTGATTATTCTGCGGAGAATTGCACATGAATTTATAGTGCATGTAGGAGTAAATGAGCAAATGCGTTTGGTGTAGTATTTCCATCAGTTGCTTCATTTGCATTACTTCACCATGCGTTGCTTTGCATTTCATTACTACACCATATGTTTCATGTACTCTCATTATTATGTCAATAAGTTAGAATAGGTTCTAACATCTTCTTATTAAAGGAGAGGCATAACTCCAACAATCTCCACCTTGACTCACCTTTTCGCATTGAAATAATCTCTCTCGCCATTGAAGCCTTGTTAAGTGTGAATAATACCAGCTAAGTCCAAGCAATGGTCAAACTTAGCTGTTGTGAGGGGTTTGGTTAACATATCTGCAGGATTCTCAGTTGTATGAACCTTTTCGACGGTTAGATTTCCTGCCTCAACAATATCTCGGATAAAATGGTGCTTGATATCAATGTGCTTGGTTTTTGAGTGATGCTTGCTATTTACGGTCAAGTGGACTCGCACTTTGACTATCACAAAATACTACAAGAATATCATGTTTTAAACCAAGCTCGCTCACCAAGCCTCGGAGCGGATCGCCTCTTTCATACCTTGATCGTTAAAGAATATATTACGCTTGAGTTGTTGATAAAGCCGCAATGGCTTGTAATGAAGAATACCAACTAATAGCAGAGCCACAAAGAGTAAATAAATAGGCTGAAAGTGACCTTCTCCGATCTAAATCGCCGCCGTAGTCAGCGTCAACATAACCAACTACACCTCCGGGATCAGCTCTTTGCTTATCAAATACCAAACCAATATCAGAAGAACCCTTCAGATAACGAAGAATCCATTTAACGGATTCCCAATGTTCTTTGCCTGGATTGTGCATAAATCTGCTAACCACACTAACAAAGATAAGCCGGATCGGGCCGAGTGCACACCATGGCATACATAAGACTCCCAACGGCATTTGAATATGGGACATGTGACATTCGTCTTTTGTCATGATCCGTCTGTGGACACTTTGTTGGATGACAATTTAAAATGAGCGGCAAGAGGAGTATTGTGAGGTTTCTTGTCTTGCATATTGAACTTGTCGAGCATTTTGAGAATATATCTCTTCTACGTGATAGTATTAATTTCCCGCTTTCGACGATCCCCTGTTAATCTCCATACCAAGAATCTTCTTTTAGGACCTAAGTCCTTCATATCAAATTCTTTGCTCAATGGGCCTTTAGCTTGCTAACAAGTGACTTATCTTTTGCAACAATTAACATGTCATCGACATAAAGCAATAAGTATATAACGACCCGTCGATGTCTTTCGAAAATAAACACAATTATCATAATGCTCCTTGAGTAGCCATGTCCAACCATAAAAGAATCAAACCTTTTATACCATTGTCTCGGAGACTGTTTCAAACCATAAAGAGATCTTTTTAGACGACAAACATAGTCCTCTTTCTCGGGAACTATGAAACCCTCTGGTTGATGGATATAAATTTCTTCTTCGAGATTACCGTGAAGAAATGCAGTTTTCACATCTAACTGCTCTAACTCCAAATCATGCAAAGCAACTAGAGCAAGTAATACACGAATTGAGGTGTGACGAACAACAGGAGAAAATACCTCATTGAAATCAATGCCTTCCTGTTGATTAAATCCTCGCACAACGAATCTTGCTTTATATCTTGCACTTTCAACACCAGGGATGCCTTCTTTTCTCTTAAATATCCACTTACAACTAATAACTCTCTTACCCTCAGGTAACTTCACCAGATCCCAAGTTTCATTCTTGTGAAGACTCTCAATTTCTTCTTGCATCGCTGCAACCCATTTTGAAGAATCGCATCGAAATAGCCTCGGAATAATTTCTAGGTTCATTGCAGTCATTCATCTCTTGTCAGTGGCCAAAGCATAAGCAATATTTGCGCTTTGGTCGAGTATATTTTGGATTCAATTTTCTTAGTCTCTGTTCGGGAAGATTTTGAGCCATAGACCATGGATCGGTAAACCTCGTCTTTGTGGTTGGCGTGGTTGTTGTGGACTTCTTTGTTCAACGATCTCGGTTTGTTCGTTGGAATTTGGCAGAGTAGAGGAAGTAGAGACATCCTCCTCTGACTTTGAGACTTTGACATCAAACTCCACCTTCTCTCTAGTATTCTCTTGATCATCTGTACCAGGATAAAAAGAAACAACTTCTTTTCCAGAAGATAACATAGCATTTTCATTAAAAGTTACATTTCTGCTATGAAAGGTTTTCCGAGACTCGGGGTCATATAAACGATAACCCTTAACTCCTAAGCCATAACCCAAGAAAATGCACTTTTTAGCACGAGGCTCTAATTTTCCCTCGTTCACATGAGAATATGCGGGGCAACCAAATATTCTAAGATTAGAATAATCAGGGTTACCTCGACCAAACTTCTTACGGAATGTTGCAATCAAGAGATCTATTTGGGAGCGGTTTATCAAGTAACATCTTTGTAGACGCCGCCGTTTCAGCCCAAAAGTCTTTTCCCATGCCAGAATGAGAGAGCATACAACGAACTCTCTCCATAATAGTTCTGTTCATACGTTCTGCTACTCCATTTTGTTGTGGAGTCCCTGGAATGGTACGATGTCTGACAACACCTTCCTTCTTGCAGAAACTGTTGAAGTCATTTGAACAGAACTCAAGACCATTGTCAGTTCTTAATCTTTTTACTTTCTTTCGATCGGTTTTCGATCAAAGTTTTCCACTCTTTGAATGTGGGAAACGCCTCATTCTTGTATTTGAGAAAATAGACCCGAGTTTTTCGGAAAAATCATCAATAATGGTCATTATATAATGACAACCACCTTTTGAAGGAACTTTTGAAGGACCCCAAAGATCAGAATGGATATAATCCAAAGTACCCTTGGTTCTATGAATACCCTTTGAAAAGCTAACTTTTTTCTGCTTGCCAAAAATACAATGTTCGCAGAAATCAACCTTACCGGTACAATGCTTTCCGAGTAGTCCTTTCTTGTTAAGGACATGCATTCCCTTTTCACTCATGTGGCCCAATCTCATATGCCACAATTTGGTGTCATCGCTGGATGAGACAACTGCTGCAGAACCTGTAATAGTAGAACCCTGCAGCACATACAAGCTACCAGATCGATTTGCCTTCATTAATACAAGAGCACCTTTGGACACTTTTAAAACTCCACCTTCAGCTGAATACTTACACCCAAGTGATTCTAGGGTGCCTAAGGAAATGAGATTCCGCTTCAAGTCAGGGACATGTCTGACACTAGTCAAGGTTCTAGTAACACCATCATGTGTTTTAATTTTTACTGTACCTTCACCAACAACTTTGCATTGTGCATCGTTGCCCATCAAAACAAGACCACCATTAATTGATTTATAAGTAGTAAACCAATCTTTATTAGGAGTCATGTGGAAAGTACAAATGAGTCAAGTATCCACTCATTTCTAGACCTTTGTTCTATATCGTGACAACTAAAACATCCCCATCAGGACTCGGACTCAACAACACTAGCTTGACATGGTGTTCGGGTTGTTTACCTTTACCCTTATCATCTCTTTCTTGCTTCTTTTTCAGATTAGTACACTCAGAGATTTCATGTCCTTTTTTCTTGCAATATCGGCAAAATTTGGAGTTTTTACCTCTTGATTTTGACCTGGCCTTACTCTTACTACTACTACCTCTTTCAAATGTTCTCCCTCTAACAACCAAACCTTCACCCGATTGTTCAGAATTAATTTCAGTATCAAATTTTTCTTTTGATAGGAGGTGAGACTTGACATCTTCAAAGGATAATGTAATATTATTACCGTATAACATAATTTCTTTAAAGTGTTTAAATGAGGGTGGTAATGAGACAATGAGTAGGACAGCTTTATCTTCATCATCGATTTTAACATCAAGGTTCTCCAAATCTATTATGATAGAATTAAACTCATCTAAGTGTGTTTTTACGGGAGTACCTTCTGACATGCGGAGAGTGAATAAACGTTCCTTGAGTCGAAGCTTATTTGCTAGACTCTTGGTCATGTATAGAGATTCCAATTTAGTCCACATGCTAGCAGCGGACGTCTCTTTAATGGCCTCACGTAAAACTTCACGTGATAAACAAAGTTGAATCACGGACAACGCCTTCTCATCCATTTCATCCCATTGTTCATCTGTCATAGTGGATGGTTTCTTCGACTTACCATCTAAAGCTTTCTTTAAACCATTTTGTATAAGAACAGCTCGCATTTGAACTCTCCAAATGGCGAAACTAATTTTACCATCAAATTTCTCTATGTCAAATTTTGTCGACATTATGGAAAAATCTCAGTTGAAAATAAAATGGCTCGATGCCAATTTGTTGGGGGTATAAGTACGGAAGCGAATAAATTCAACCAAAGAT
The DNA here is from genome assembly GCF_048544455.1 of Silene latifolia. NCBI lineage: Eukaryota > Viridiplantae > Streptophyta > Magnoliopsida > Caryophyllales > Caryophyllaceae > Silene > Silene latifolia. The sequence continues at coordinate 21,261,752 of NC_133530.1, read as the reverse complement.
TTAAGAGAAATAATGAAAAGACAATAAAATAACACCAAGATTTTTAGGTGGAAAAACCCTCTTTGAAATAGAGGTAAAAAACCACCGGCGAGAGAGCCAAGTATTTCACTATAATGATGTGGGAGTACAAGGATAATTTCCTCAAAGACTATTGAAATAGCCAAGATAATAAACTCTCAAGAGGTGTTAAATATTAGCACCCAAAATGATTATAGAGAGTAGTAATAAAGGAGGAAGAGAAGAATATATTATGTTGTAGTTTTGTTGTGTGATTATTCTGCGGAGAATTGCACATGAATTTATAGTGCATGTAGGAGTAAATGAGCAAATGCGTTTGGTGTAGTATTTCCATCAGTTGCTTCATTTGCATTACTTCACCATGCGTTGCTTTGCATTTCATTACTACACCATATGTTTCATGTACTCTCATTATTATGTCAATAAGTTAGAATAGGTTCTAACATCTTCTTATTAAAGGAGAGGCATAACTCCAACAAGGTCAATATATCATATGGTCCAAAGATCAAACATGCATGATCTACCGAAATGAACGTGAAACTAATACAGCTTTGCCATGCTCTTTTACTCAAAAATGGCACTTGATTGTATTTAAAGAGTTACATACGAATACAGTTTATGGATGAAAAAGAAGCATATCATTTAACAATATAGTTGGCAACCGTTTAGAATTATGTTCAAATCCATCACTATATAATTTCCTTGTTCGATCCTCCATTTCTCATCCCAAATCAGTACATTAAAAACAACAATAAGAAAATGACTTGTAATAGTAATATGTACTTGGTATGTTTGCTAGTCGTTGGTGCCCTAGTGCACACAACTAATAGTGCTAGGGTGTTAGGAAACACTCACTCATCTTTTGATAATGAGAAGACATTCGTATTTGGCCGTCGTGGAGGAGGGTTAGGTGGCGGAGGCGGTGGTGGGTTTGGCGGTGGAGGTGGCCTTGGAGGTGGTCTTGGTGTTGGAGGAGGAGCCGGAGTTGGTCTTTGGAGGAGGGTTAGGTAGCGGTTTAGGCGACGGAGGTGGTGCGGGAGGCGGTCTTGGTCTTTGGAGGAGGATTAGGTGGTGGTTTAGGCGGTGGAGGTGGCTTGGGAGGCGGCGGCGGTGCTGGAGGAGGAGGATCGGGATTTGGAGGTGGAGCAGGTGCTGGTGCTGGAGGAGGATTAGGTGGTGGTTTAGGCGGTGGAGGTGGGTTGGGAGGCGGTGGTGGTCTTTGGAGGAGGAGGAGTGGATTTGGAGGTGGAGCGGTCTTTGGTCTTTGGAGGAGGATTAGGTGGCGGCTTAGGTGGTGGAGGGTTTGGTGGTGGTGCTGGGTTTGGTGGTGGAGCTGGTGCTGGGCTAGCCGGAGGAGCTGGTGGTGGTGGTGGATTTGGAGGTGGAGGCGGTGGTGGTCTTGGGGGGTTTAGTGGTCTCAGTGGTCTTGGTGGACTTGGCGGCAGGGGTGGTTTTGGTGGCGGTGTTGGTGGTGGTCTTGGAGGTGGGCTACCTTGAGCATTTTCATTTGCTTATTAATCTACATAAGTACTTTATTAACTTACTGTATTATATAATGATTTTATATTAAGAAATCATTTATTTGTACTCTCAATTTAATTCTTATGTATAAATAAAGAAATATTTAAAGCATCCATATTCACCCACGTCATCAAATGCAGTTTTTTTTTTTTTATTTTTTTTTTTTTTTTTTATAAATAGTTAATGTGGGACCCACAACAAAGAATCTGGAATTAATTTCACAAAAAACCACCATGTTTTGTACGTAAATGTTTATGTTTATGTTTGTACGTAAATATAAATTATTACGAAGTAATAAATAATGCATAATCTCCTAATTTATCTTATGATCTTAATTTATAGGAATTATATAAAACTATAGATTATACAATCACATACAAACTATGTAGAATCATAGGTAATACAATTACATTTCCTAAAATATTACCAATATAATTAGAACAAAGTATAAAAAAAATTATTATCGAAAATCGTTTTGTTTTTGGTCGATAAAATCGGTAGAAAACATAAAAATAAAATAAAATAGCATTCCTTGCAAAAAAAATCGTAAAAAAAAAAAAAATTAAACCACGAATTTGAAAATTGTAGAAAAAAACAAAATAAGACCGCAAAATTTATATCGTTTTTAACTTGAATGGTAGATTTGCAAACAATAAAGTAAATGGTAGATCTGCAAACTCTTGCATAAAAAAATAATTATAATGATATTAAAATGTTAATAATCGAAATATATGCCAAAAAAACATTAAATAAAAAGTGAAAAATCATTAAAATAAAAAAGGTAAAAAAGACTCGATCCTTGGGAAAAAAATATCAGAAAATACATTTCAAGATGCAAAAAAAAAGTGAAAAAGTACTTCAAAAACAACAATCATTAAATGTAAAAATAAATTGTTTAATAAGACTGAAAGACATCATAATTATTGAAGATTAGTGTAAAAATAACTAAAAAAATATATAAAAAAACCAAAATATCATATAAAATACTACATGCAAAAAAAAAAAGAAATAAGGATTAAAAAATCAATATACGGAAATACTAAAGCTCATTTTTCGTTGAGATAATATACAATACTAAAATCTTGATCACAATTTCATATTGTTCTTCAATATTTATTTATCATGTAATTGCATGTCCATCCAAAACAGGTGATAAGATTAAAATTTGATAAAAATAATTTTATGAAAAATTGATCAAAATATTGAGAGGGAGTATAATTATATCTATTAAATTGAATGATAAGATTAGAACTTTGCAGGTTTCTAAATAAAATGGGTGATGGTAATCAACGAGATGAGGGAGGACTAAAATTGTGAGGAGCAAATAAATGAAAATATGAGATGAAATTGATTATTGAGAGGGGGGAGCGGCGGAAAGACTAAGAAAGTGATCGAAAGTGTTAAATTTAGGACAATTAGTGAATGAGGGAGTGTATATATATTGTGCAAAAATTTAGGGTATATAATATGGAACTATATGAGATGAATGAGTCGACTTAAATATTATCGTATAATATATGGACCGTAAATGTATGAGTTGAGTCAGTTGACTCAAGTATATGTGCACTCTTTTAGTAAGTGAAAGAGTTACACAAATTTCTCACTTAAAAAGTTTAATATCCGTTTTTATTTTAAGACGAGTCAAGTATAGTTAGAATAAAACAAAAGTAGAGACGGGAGTGCATAGGGAATAACATTAGATTTGTTTTATATACACAAGTGAGATGATATTTAACAAGTTTTAATAATTAAAAAGATGTATCCATTTTAAAGGAGACTTACTCAAAGGATTATGTCTTTCATTTGGTTGGATAAATTTTATACTCATTAACTCGATTTGTGATGATTTTGTTTTATTTAGTTGGTATTTAACGGATACGGTGTTGTCATTTGGGCTGATTTAGTTACGAGGCTAGATCATTAACTCGGTTTACAAATTGAGACTTGATTTCGTTAATTTGATCTTTTATAAAAATAATTATAAAAAATTTATTCATACAACAAAGACGTGACATTAAAATTATATACTCCCGCCGTTTCAGAATTTTCATTTGCTTAAAATACCTCTCACAAAGAATAAAAGAGACAAACAAACGATTAGAACAAATAGAGAAATAGACTACGCATATTATAATTCAAATTTATTATCGAAATAGGCAACAAGGAAATCTTATTTACAAATAAATATGCGGGGAAGTGGCAAATAAGCCCCAAACGTTTGCCACTACGTGCAAATTAGCCCCATAACTTTAAACTAGTGCAAATTAGCCCCATTACTTATACCCGATGTGCAATTAAGCCCAATGAGAGATATTCGGGTAAATTTCTTGCCGGAAAAAGTTGACGTGGCATGCCAAGAAAAGATGATTAGGATGGATTAAGCAAAATAAATAATTAAAAAAAAACATGAAATTATCTCTACCTACCACTCTAATACTCTATCACTTACCTCGCTAATTCTTCTCATCTCTCCCTCTCTCTCATATTTTGAGCTCCTTCCTCACAAGTTACACCTATCCATTTTCTCTATTTTTGTTTGATGTAGTCTACAATGCTCATTCTTACATATTGTTCACCATTTTGTAATTGAAAGTACCACCAAAAACTGGAAAAAATGAAATTTGGGGAAAATTGAATTTATGCACACTCCAATTATATACCGGCATTTTCACGCGATCTAAGCTCGAAAATTGAAGCTCAGCAATAATTGAAATTAAATAACGATATCGATTAAAAATTCATCTCATCTGATCGCATATCACTATCATGTTTTTTGTTTATTACTGTATTTGTTTGCATGCCACTTGTCATTTTTTTCTAGAATTCCAAATGTGAAAATTTGATTTTGATGATTGATAGATTTTGACGATACCAATTGATAGAGCATTACAGTGGGTAGTGATAATTTCATGTTTTTTTTTTGATTATTTAACTTAATCCATCTTAGTCATCTTTCAGGTGCCATGACAACATTTTTCGGTGAGAAATTTAATCGAATATCTCCAATTGGGCTTAATTGCACATCGGGTACAAGTAATGGGGTTAATTTGCACTAGTTTAAAGTTATGGGGCTAATTTGCACGTAGTGGCAAACGTTTGGGGCTTATTTGTCACTTAGAATAAATATGTGGATATTTGTAATATATTTAAACGATGATATTCACTATAACAAAACTCTTGAATACCTATTTATTTAGATGAACAATTGAACAATTAATCATGTGCAATTATATTTGCACAACTTTAAAACTTTAACACGATATATCATTTTAACTCAATGTCACTCACATTTTAATAAAAAAAATTACGGCTAACTATTAAAGATCGATTACCATATACTCAAAAACATATTTAAAAAGGCAACCCGTGTATTTCATTACGGGATTAAAACTAGTATGTTCATATTGTTGTTACTTGAGCATTAGTGTATTAATATGTACACTATGCTAAAGTTTTCAATTTATCAAAATTGAAGAATAATTTCTCTTACTATTTTGTTCAAGTTATTAATTAATATTGTACTCCGTAAGGATCGAGTACTCCATTACATGTTATTTATTGTCGTCTTGATGGTGCTATTTCGTTTTTCTTATACTAATGCTAAATATTAGGAGTAACTTGTTTAGATATTCGAGATGGACGTCCTTAACAAACATTAAACATTCGAGTTCACAATAATACGACGAATCATATGCTGTGATACCGAATCATAGGCTCACGATAACACACAATGCATCTTAGCTTGACCATGTTCGAGACTAAGGGCCGAGTTCTATTTGTAAACTAATTGACAATAAACGTATTAATCCACTAAATTATAAATTCTATTCACATGAATCTTTTAATTTCACTATGACACAAAAAAAATTATTTAAAACACCCTCACTTACTCATTACTATATATCTTGGCCAATTCACTCGTCAACCAACGAACAAACTCGTTTAATGCATTTCTTTGTATTTACTTAATCCTACATATTCAAGTTAAATATTTTTTTAAGGGATCTGTTGTTAAATTTTGATAAATTAATAACCAATGAATTTACTTACTTAATAGATTATAAAATCTAACTCTCAAAAGCAGATGATAAGAAACAAGGTTAAGGAACATGTAAGAAAGTGTAAATAAAATATAAGTCTTCATTACGATAAAAGGGTATAAGTTATAATCCAACACGTTGTTATGTGAAAATAACGTACTAACAGATAATATTTGCATTAACCACATAATTTTGATTGCGCAAATATGTTAAATAACATTCGTTTATTCATGTTTTACTAAAATTAGAAAAAGTTAATCCTAATAACCAACATGCCCAAATGTGTTGCAAAGTTGCAGGACTTCATCATTTTATTTTGCTCGTGCTTGTTTCTTGAAGATGCGGGTATACTATCGTCATACGTTAGAAGATCGTGACAATCCTCTCGACGGTTAACAAAGCGCTACAACATTCTTTTGAAACATTTTTTCCGTTAGCAAAAATATATTTGGATATGTCATCTCCGCATGTTTTGCCTAACTCGATTGCGCATTTACGGAATGCATCGGATCCGTAGGACTTGGTGCGAGAGCAGTTCAATAGCAAAACTATATTACGCCATGACAAATAATGGAATTAGGACTAGAGCCATAATGATTTGTTTTGACTCCATGATGAAAAAGAAATTTTTATTTGTATTATTAGTGTTAATATTGTTTATTTAGTAAACAAAAAAATAATAATATAAAACAAGTATATAGTTAATCTGCTCATCGTGCTACTTTATATATAAAGTTTCACATTTAACGTTTTTTTTCTACCTATAATAAACTTACATTATTATTAATATTAATATAAAGTTAATTTATGTGCATTATTTATAACAATGACCTTTACTTATTATCAGTTATCAAATGTTTTATTTTATCTCATCTTCGTAAATTTTGTTTGGTAACTTAGTAATAGCATTTAGTAATAAAACATTCCTATTAATAATGCACATAAATTAACTTTAAATTAATATTAACGACAATATAAGTTTATTATATGTAGGAAAAAAAACGTAATGTGAAGCTTCGGACTATATATAAAGTAGCATGATGAATTGATTAACTATATACTTGTTTAATTTTATATTTTTATTATTTTGTTGATAAAGAAACAATATTAACACCAATAATACAAATAATAAGTTACTTTTTCATCATGGAGTCAAAACCAATCATTATGGCTCTAATCCTAATTCCATTATTTGTCATGGTAGAATACTGATTTTGCTATTGAATGCCTTCCGCACCAAGTCCTACGATAAGATCTCGATGCATTCCGTAAAATGTGCAATGATTTAGGCAAAAATTGCGGAGATGACATATCTAAATATATTTTTGCTAACGGAAAAAATATTTCAAAAGAATGTTGTAGCGCTTTGTTAACCGTCGGAGAGGATTGTCATGATCTTCTAAAGCGAGTGACGATAGTATACCCGCATCTTCAGAAGAAACAAGCACGAGCAGCTTGGGCTAAAAATGATGAAGTATGGCAACTTTGCAAGACATTTGGGCACATTGATTATTAGGATTAACTTTTTTCTAATTTTAGTAAAACATGAATAAACCAATGTTATTTAACATATTTGCCCAATCAAAATTATATGGTTAGCGCAAATATTATTTGTTAGTACGATAATTTCACATAACAACTTGTTGGGTTATAACTTATACTCTTTTATAAATGAAGACTTATATTTTATTTACATTTTCTTACATGCTCCTTAACCTTATTTCTTAAAATCTGCTTTTGAGAGTTCTAGATTTTATAATCTATTAAGTAAGTCTATTCATTGGTTGTTAATTTATCAAATTTTAGCTGCAATACAGAGAATTACGTAAATACTACAACAAATGCATTAAACGTGTTTGTTCGCGAGACTATGAGTGATGTACATTATCCATGCACCTTTTAAACGATATTTTAAGTGATAGATGACCAGATTAGGATATACGGAGTATATAACAATAATATATTATGCCTAAAATTAGCTTAAACATTTGGTTGATATACTCTTCTCACGCCTCAAACAACTAAACTCTATGTCAGTCAACGTAATATTCTGTAAAATAGAGCACAATGAGCACAGGTCAGGAATCGAAGACGGTAGATCGAAATACTACCGGAGTCACTGATAACATGTCAAACACTGTAATCCCTTGAAGGGTTTCATCTTATTCATTAAGAATATATATAGTTAGAGATACAAACAATATCCTAAATACAAGGCAATAAACAAGGATACAATATTCTAACTAAGGATAGAATACAACTAATTTAGGAGACTAAATATTCACATAATATTTATAGAATATTACGTTGACTGACACTCTAATCCATCTTGATAATAATCTGAATTGAACCCGACCCACTATCATCCTTGGATCATCCCAATGATCCAAACTTGCTTATATCCAATATTAGCCCAACAAAATTAATATCTCTAACTATTAGTCAATATCTTGTAGATATGTATCTTTCTATTATAAGCATGTATATTATTTAGTTAGGATTATTAGACTTAAATATAGCTAACCATATGTGAACAATATCTTCCTAATGCTTATATATTGAAACGAGAATATTATCAACCCTAGCTTAGGGATTACATACTTTCGTGGGGACCTATGACTGAGTGGCTCGCTCCCTGGACCCCACCACCATGTCCGTATGCCACCTTTCCGGGTTGGAGTAGCCCGTGGCAGCCTTGGCCAGCTACTGCCCAATCCCCTGCTCCTCGATCTGCTTCTACTCGTGGCACTCCTCCACCGGTAGGGTTCTCCTTTTGATTGGATATGCTCATGTCACGTCGATGCGAGTTAACGGCAGGCAAAGACACGGATTTGGCCCAAGTCTTTGCGGCTCTTGGATGCAGCCGACGCATGACCCTATTCTTCGGTCCTTTCTATATGGACACGGGTGCTTCGTCTCATTTGAGTGCGGATGCGGTATGTTTCGTTTCCCACTCAATTCAAGCACAATTAATTCTATTTACGTCGGTAATGGTGCTAGCATTCCAGTTTCGGTTAGGAACTACTCACCTAGCAAGCCCCAATAGGACCTTACACCTTCACAATGTCCTATACACTCCTAAAATAATTAAAAATCTCATCTCAGTTCGCCAATTTACCAAAGACAATAACGTTTCCATCGAATTTGACCATTGTGGTTTCTCTGTGAAGGATTTAGCGATCGGGAATCGATAATGAGGAGCAAAAGTGACGGTGACCTTTACCCATTTCAACCGAGCCTTCCCGACGCCATCAAGCCGAGCCCGCACCTCCTTGCCTTCTCTTCCGAGCGTTTGGTATTCCGTTTTGGTCATCAAAGGTGCCAATATTTTAAATTTTCTTAAGTCCAAGTCAAGTATTGCTTGTAGTAGCAAAATAAATTCGTCTTTGTGTCATTCTTGTCAAATTAGTAAACAGAGACGGGCATTTGCCTTTTATTGATTCCAATTCTACTACTCTCGCCCCTTTTGATATCGTTCATAGCAACTTGTGGACTTCACCAATTACAAGCACAACCGGTTATAAATATGACCTAATTTTAATCGAAAATTTCACGCAATTTGTTTGGGTTTATCCGTTAAAATTTAAATCCGAAACCTTCACCAAAATTCTGAATTTTCGAAAATATGTCACCACGCAATTCCAACGATCTATCAAAGCTTTTCAGTGTGATTTAGGCCGCGAATTAACGAATTTCGCAATTTTGCAAATCATAATGGCCTCATTTTTCGATTCTCGTGTCCCCAAACCTCCTCCCAAAACGGCAAAAGCCGAGCGTATGATACGCCGTATCAATGAAATTCTCTTAGCCTTACTTCACCATTCCTCTACCCCATCTGAATTTTGGGTCGATGCCCTACACACGACAGTACACCTATACAATATATTGCCCACCAAAATCCTCCGTTTCCGCTCACCCACTTCCGCTTATTCCACAAAAATCCCTCATACTCTCACCTCCGTGTTTTTGGTTGTGTGTGCTACCCCAATCTTTCATCCAAACGACCCCACAAACTTGCCCCACGATCCACCAAATGTGTCTTCTTCGGATACCTGCAAGAGTTCCGAGGTTACAAATGTTATGATATCTCCAGTGGCAAACTAATCATCTCGCACCATGTCACGTTTGATGAAACCGTTTTCCCCTTCGCCTCATCCACACCCGACCCATCGACAACCAGTGACCCGACCCACACCTCTCTGCCACCCACCCTCATTGATGCCCTTACCCGACCCGTTTCCACTCCGGACAGCAACCCGCCTAACCCACATTCCCCACGCTCCCCTGCCACTCCTCACACTCCCCCTTCCCCTGATGCCCCCTCCACTGCCCCCACCCGCCACTCAATCCCCACCACCACCACCACCCCCTCCCCCACCACCACCACCCCCTCCCCCACCACCACCACACCGAAAACATAACATGAGTACTGGTGCTATGCACGGTATTTTTAAACCCAACATCAAACCCAACATGGTTGCTACCACCACTTCCCTCACCATATCACCTCTTCCCAAGTCCCCCAAACTAGCCCTCCGGGACCCTAACGGAATGCCGCTATGGCCACCGAATTAGTGCTTTAATTGACAATAATCGTGGGACTTGGTTCCGCGTCCTCGGGATGCCTCGTAATTCGGTGCCACTAGTTATTCCGCCATAAATTCAAGTTGGATGGCTCTTTACAGCGTTATAAAGCTCGCCTTGTGGTTAATGGAAAGTGCCAACAAGTTGGTATAGATTGCGACATTAAATATTTAGCCCGGTGATTAAGCCCACCACCATTCAGACCGTGCTCAGTTTAGCTACTTCCCGTTCTTAGCCAATTCATCAATTAGATGTCAAGAATGCGTTTTTACATGGCGATCTCCATGAAACTGTTTTTATGCATCAACCGCCCGAATTCGTCAACCCCTACCTCGCATCATGTGTGTCGCCTTCATAAGTCCTTATATGGTTTAAAGCAAGCTCCGCGGGCTTGGTAGCATCGGTTTGCGACATTTATTGATCACGGGGTTTCGAAGTACCATATGTGATCAATCCTAGTTCATCTATAAAAATGGAAATCAAACCGCTTATCTCTTATTGTATGTCGATGATATTGTTTTAACAGCTTCGAGTGACTCCTTTCTTCGACAGATTATCCGAGCACTATCGTCCGAATTTGCAATGACTGATCTTGGGAAGCTTAATCACTTTCTTGGGATTCAAGTTTTACGTAATGCACAAGGCTTATTTCTATCCCAAGCCGGTATGCCCGAGACATCCTTAAGCACGCCAACATGGGTTCTTGCAACTCGTTAGTACTCCCGTTGAACATGGTGCGAAGTTGTCTTCCACGGCTGGTCCCTTACTCCCGGACACCACGTTGTATCGAAGCCTAGTTTGGTGCCCTCAATATTTAACTATTACTAGGCTCGATATTACTTATGTCGTTCAACGAGTTTGTTTGTTTATGCACGCCCCGTGAGCCACACCTCCGTTCCTCAAACGCATTTTACGATATATTAAAGGAACTATTGATCTTGGCCTCACCGTCTCGAAGTCGTCCTCGCATGTGTAACACCCCATACTCCAAGTGCCTTACCAGGACCACTCAGGTATAAAGATGTTACCATCTCGGTTACCCGAGGCAATGAATATCATAAGACAATAAAGAAACATACTTAAAAGTAAATAATGTTTAAAGTGATTACATACCAACTCAAAACGATAAAAGAAATACAAGATTCTCGGACGGTCTCTTGCTAAAACTATCAAAACTATAAAACATCGTCGACACGGCGGAAGACTTCTAACAGCCACGTTATGACTCATCCCAACTATCCCATACGCGTCATATCATACCTGCTCAATAACTGCTCACCACCCCCGAATAGATCACCACAGTTTTTGAAACATTTAAACGGGGTCAGTACTAATCACACAATTTATATAATAACAACACAGCTCAAACGGTCACACACACAATCACACCCACTCCAATCAATCTCCGTCACCGATCATCCCTTTGGACCAGCCACGCCGATGGGGACCCGGCCGTACCCACCAAATCTCCGCTCATCATACCGAGCGATAACCCTGTCCCATTAATGTGCACATTCCCTCCCGTGGCGGGTTCCACGGAGGGCGAAACTAGGGCGAGAAGCCACTCCCGCAAGTGACTCCACTCAGCCGAGAACGCATCTCGAGAACCAGAGACAAACAATCACAACCATCAACAGCAATCAATCAACAACCGTCATAAAACCAATACGATAATAACCAGCAATTACACATCACCAACAATGCATTATGGGACTAATGCGGTAGGAAACCCTACCTCGGAATGCAACACAAACATCGGACGATCTAGCAATTTGTCTCAAAACCTTTCCTCTACGAACCCTTCTCCTATACACATAATCATACAATCACTACCACATCAACATAAACATAGAAAACCCCCAATCCCAAAATTAGGGTTTAACGAAACTTAATTAAATATAACAAATTCGGTACGTAGATCTTACCCTCGACGCAAAGATCACAAAGATGTAAAGAACGAGGATCCAGACACTTCTAGCTCCGGATTTGCTAATAATGCGAGGATGATTCAACGTAACTTCTAATCTTCTCTTGAAGGTTTTAGATTGTGAAAGTGTTTTGAGAAAAGTGACGAAAGCCTTATATATCATTCCCGCATTATTAATAAAACCCGTCAAAACATTACCCGTAAACCGGGCTACTCGATCGAGTAAGCGCGTACTCGATCGAGTGCCGCCTACTTGATCGAGTACCGAGGCTACTCGATCGAGTACCCTACAGGTCAAAAACTATTTTAAAAAGCAAAACACCCTTACTCGACTGAGTAAGGCCCACTCGATAGAGTACCCAGAGGCTCATAAAACCGTAGTATTACGGGTCTTCCCTCCTTAAAAGAACTTCGTCCCGAAGTTCAACCCATACATAAAAACAAACCTACCAACTTGACTAAGACACAACAACGCAACTAAGACTCAAAACAAAACCTCACCCTATAACACATGAACTCTTAACACCAGCTCCACCAACTATACTTACCTCCACAACATTTCTCACGATATCGTATCAACTACATCATATTCTCTCTCGACACCAACTCCCAACACCACCAACTACTATCCCAAACGCTTTGCTAGCTCGTAACATATTATTCATTAGAAAATCCAATATCAAGACATTCACAAACATCAAACGGAATGTTACATTCTACCACCCTTAAAAGGAACTTCGTCCTCGAAGTTTACACACACTCATAACCTCATCCTCCAATCATCAACACTATAGAACTTATATACATCATCATCCAACTGTCAGCACTATATAAAATATTCTCACACTCCGAAGCATCACACTACTACAAGCACGACCATGACCTTTAACAAAATCAACCACAATACGAATCAATCTTTTATTCGACATCAAGACTTAAACTTCCAAATATATTACCATATGCACACCCATCAAAATCTCTTTTATCGCATCCTACTCCTCTTAAGATAAATGTTACGTCCTCGTAACTCACTAATACTAAATCCTAGCTACCTTTTCATTATCCTCATCACCACCGCATGTCAAAGATAACCACCTAAAATCTAAACACTCGCCATGCATATATCCAAGGCTCTCTTACTTAAACATTTCTCATACCTCAACTCATTCAGCACACCACCTAACCTATACCATAAAGCTCGTAGCAAAACACCATACTAACTCTCCATTATTCTTTGCAAAACAACATACCTCTCTATGTAAGGCACTTATCTCCCGGAAGCATAACTCACGATCCACACTCGTTACGTACACGTACACTAGATCCTCAAGTTCTTTCCTTCATTACCGCAAAACTCATACATAACTTAACATGACACTAATTCCCCCAACACCCAACACTCACTGTCTCAACAAAGGATTATGAACCACCTGCATCTTTCGGGTCATTACCACACATGTTCTACGACTCACTTGCCATTACCATATCTACTAAAGCCTTATCTAGAACAAGATCAAAAATCTTTGTAACAACTTCGACAATGTGTCCCATCAGAGAATGTCACTATACCATGACAACAACGAATACATATACAACTCTCTTTCATACCATACTCTACCCTCGTTTTCAAAACTTAATCGGTAAGAAACATCAATAAACAAAACAATGTTGTCTATGTCGTACAAATGAAACTCACGAGAAGCAACATCAAACAAAACAACAATTTATGTGTAATGGTATGTACTTTCGAAACTCGAATCATAATCATCTACTTTACTCCACCACAACCGTGACGGCATCGCAACACCGCCACCAACAACCACACGCGCAGTGCGAAGATACCCACATCACAACACTAAATACCATGCCCGGATCACCACCCGAGGCACAACAACCACATCGATAAACATCACAACCACATATAATTCCCATAAAAGCGACTTAGTATGACATTTGAACAAGAAAACTCACTCAAAACCGTTTTACTAGATTATAACACAACATATTATACGGAATAAACTAACAAGAATCTCATGAACATTATCCTTACCATTTCACGGAATGAACATGTATCATCAATACACATACAATTTTAACTATCCATGCGGATCAATCAAATTGTTGCCTTTTTAAACCTCATTCCATAGTATACCGTACCCAACATAAATTACAAAACATTCATATAACAACTTTATAATTATCACAATACCACTCCTTGTGAGGTCGAACCTCACACAAACATTTACACATATCATAGACCCGTAATCACAACCAACTAGTCAATCCACGATCACGTAAGTTACCACTCAATAAAGGTTACCTCTCGCTTGAGCTTAACTCGTATGCCCCTCATAACACATTCTCCCATTCGCATAACCATCACCTCATGCCGAGTATAACCATACCATTACTATTCAACTATTAGCACCCGCCTCATCTAATCGCATCTTATACTTCCTTACCACCATACATTTCAATCAAGTCTCTACAAAATCAACCTCTTTAGAATGGCCATCTTTTCTATTTATCATCACTCTTGACCACTAGTGACAACATCTCAACCCTACTATCGTTCGGACATCAAGCTTTTTACACTCATCTCTAAACATCACGGTTTCTTTCCTATCTTCGGTTAACATTCCAAATAACTAACATCAAATTCACCAACAAAATTACATCAACATCATTCCCAATACTATCTTACTTGTATTGTCATCTAACTCTCCACCAATTATCTCTTATCGTGCAAATACTCCACCAACTTTTTACTCCCTTAATTCCTCGTAACTCATGATTAATCATGTTGTCCTGAAACTCCCATATAACCATTAACTAACATCATCATGATAATATCACACATCTCGACGATTCCTTATTTCTTTTATATCACATAACTCTGGTCAACATTTTCCTAGTTTTACTCCCCTCATTCTTTTCTTTTACACTCGACAAAATCAATTAACCATAAAACTCCTTGTTACTTCTTCCTAACTCTTTAGTGCTCCGATTACCTTCTCATTGCTCCAAAACTCAAATCCCATTATTTCTTATCGATAGTATCTCACTCTTCCTTACCATGGATCTTCTCTTATCATGCTATCACTCTCACTTATCACCAATCAATCTACACGGTCAGTCAACTTCATCTTTTTTTTTTTTTTTTTTTTTTTTTCAATCCCAAACTCATTTCATATTGTTAAGTGTCCAAGAAAATCACACATTAGTTCCACCTCTTGATAAACCAAATTCCCAAACTCACTCGCTATCTGCAAACCCACATTTTGCATAACTCAATCTAAGCTCTTTATACCCCATTTCTTTCCATTTACCTATAACGACCTTCCCATTACATATATTCTTAACCAACTGAGTGATAACTACCTCCCTTCATAATCCTTAAACATCCAAAGTTACCACCATATACGTCTCTCATTTCAATCTTTCATTCTCACGTTCCCTAAACTTACATCACCCTTTGTCCACATTCACTCACTTTTACCTTAATCAACACACAATCATATCACTCATCCCGTCTCACAAAACATGCTCTATGCCTCAATTAAGCCTTGTCAATCTTCCTTTTCTTTTTCCTCTATCTATCACAACCACATATAGCTCATCTCCTCCTACCAAACTCATACTCACCATAAGGTGCCACTCACCACCCCATAAGGTTGGGTAACTTACGTATCAAGACCAACATACATGTAAAACAATGCATAAAGAAGCAAAATAACAACTTTGAATTAAACATAATATGCAACGAATTCAAAAGATAAGCATATGACCCGAATCATGGGTCACTAGATCGAATCTTGGCCACTCGATCGAGTAAAGGACTTACTCGATCGAGTAGGTGAAAAGTCGAGGAAGCACGTAAAATAAATCACCAGGGCTACTCGATCGAGTAACTAACGTACTCGATCGAGTGCCGCCTAATCGATCGAGTACCAAGGCTACTCGATCGAGTACCTACGCAATTCTCAGCATTGTCCAGTTTTTAGTAAAATAGTCATAACTCACTCATTTCTTGGTCGTTTTGGGCGTGTGACCTATCGTTAGAATCGTAAAAAAACGAGTTATCACCTTCAATTGGAATCACATCAAAATCATTTATACATCTCGAGTTATAACAGTTTAAAGACAACCTCTTTATAATCGAAAAAACACAACTACTTGATTTTACTTCCAAACAACTTAAACGACAACAAGGTAAACAAAAACAACCCAATACTCATAAAACCAGTAGTCCCAATCACATGTTACTATTTTTGAAAGCAAAACAACAACATTCATCATGCACATAATTTATTTAACTTGCCAATCATGACTTACCCACATGCTTTTATTCTATCACTTTTCGTAAACAAAATCACAAATACATGACATCAAGTCCCCTATTCACATGTTACTAGCATAACAACATTATAAAATAACTCCCATTATATAACATGCTTAATCATAAATCATATTATCATACAACGATTATTCATCTTTTTCCACTAATTCATCCATCATGCCACATATTTATCCACCATATTCGTTCAACATATTCATCCAACACATGTTCAATTCACACTCCCAACTTTCTGTACTCTTACTCAAAACGACAACAACAACATGTATACTTACGCATCGCTTTATATATATATAAACAAAACACTTTTCCTTACATAATTATAACATGCTAAATTACATGTATCAATCATTATACTTTCATGCTTTACAATCAACCAACATACTGATTCACGTCATCATCATCTTTCAATTCGGATCCCCCATCCTCCACATGCATACATCCATCAATTCATACAACATACTACTACATAGATACACAAAGCACACAATAAGCACATAACGATCCCGACACATATCCCATGGTGACCGGTTCAAAATTGTAGGACGAGTTCGCGAGTTTAGGATGTCTCCCAAGTCTTTGCATTAGCTCCTACAATTTGTACCCCGGGTTCATTTTATTTGACTCCCTATGTTCATTGGATTCATTGGTTACGAGGTTTCGGGATCGTCGCTCGATACCATTTTGTAACACCCCATACTCAAGTGCCTTACCGGGACCACTCGGGTATAAAGATGTTACCATATCGGTTACCCGAGGCAATGAATATCATAAGACAATAAAGAAACATACTTAAAAGTAAATAATGTTTAAAGTGATTACATACCAACTCCAAAACTGATAAAAAGAAATATAAGATTCTCAGACGGTCTATTGCTAAAACTATCAAAACTATAAAACATCGTCGACACGGTGGAAGACTTCTAAGCGCCACGTGATGACTCATCCGGCCTATCCCATACGCTGGCGTCATATCATACCTGCTCAATAACTGCTCAGTGCTCACCACCCCCGAATAGATCACCACAGTTTATTAAACATTTAAACGGGGTCAGTACTAATCACACAATTTATATAATCCAACAACACAACAAACAACACAGCTCAAACGGTCACACACACAATCACACCCACTCCAATCAATCTCCGTCACCGACATCCCTTTGGACCAACCACGCGATGGGGACCGGCCGTACCCACCAAATCCCGCTCATCATACCAGAGCGATAACCTGTCCCATTAATGTGCACATCCCCTCCCGTGGCGGGTTCCACGGAGGGCGAAACTAGGGCGTGAAGCCACTCCGCAAGTGACTCCACTCAGCCGAGAACGCATCTCGAGAACCAGAGACAAACAATCACAACCATCAACAAAAATCAATCAACAAATCATAAAACCAATACGATAGTAATCGCAATTACACAACACCAACAATGCATTATGGGACTAATCTTGAGTAGGAAACCCTACACGGAATGCAACACAAACATAAGACGATATAGCAGCTGTCTCAAAACCTTTCCTCTACGAACCCTTCTCCTATACACATAATCATACAATCACTACCACATCAACATAAACATAGAAAACCCCCAATCCCAAAATTAGGGTTTAACGAAACTTAATTAAATATAACAAATTCGATACGTAGATCTTACCCTCGACGCAAGGATCACAAAGATGTAAAGAACGACGGAGGATCCCAGCACTTCTAGCTCCGGGATTTGCTAATAATGCGGCGAGGATGATTCAACGTAACTTCTAATCTTCTCTTGAAGGTTTTAGATTATGAAAGTGTTTTGAGAAAAGTGACGAAAGCCTTATATATCATTCCCGCATTATTAATAAAACCAGTCAAAACATTACCGAAGTAAGGGCTACTCGATCGAGTAAGCGACGTACTCGATCGAGTGCCGCCTACTTGATCGAGTCCGAGGCTACTCGATCAGTACCCTACAGTCGAAACTATTTTAAAAATCAAAACACCCTTACTCGTGAGTAAGGCGCACTCGATAGAGTACCCGGAGGCTCATAAAACCGTAGTATTACAGCATGATCTTACCGCCTACTCTGATGCGGATTGGGCCGGGTGTCCTGACTCACGAAGATCCACTTCCGGCTACTGTGTCTTTCTTGGTAACAATTTGGTATCTTGGTCTTCCAAACGCCAACTTACCTTATCTAAATCAGCGCGGGCGAGTATCGGCGTTGCAAATGCCGTTCGAGACGCAGCGCTCGCAATTTACTATTCGAACTTCACGTTCCCATCTCACGTGCCAGTCTCATTTATTGCGATAATGTCTCCGCGGTTTATCTATCGGAAACTTAGGTGCAACATCAAAGGACTAAGCATATTGAAATTGATATTCACTTTGTTCGGGAAAAAGTCCGACTTGGCTTAGTCAAGGTTCTCACGTTCATTTGAATATTAATATGCGGATATATTTACTAAAGGTCTTCCCAAGCACTTATTTACTCGGTTTAAATACGAGTTTTAGCGTTGCTTCGCTCCGTTCACCGGGGGTGTATTAGTCAATATCTTGTAGATATGTATCTTTCTATTATAAGCATGTATATTATTTAGTTAGAATTATTAGCCTTGAATATCGCTAACCATATGTGAACAATATCTTTATAATGCTTATATATTGAAATGAGAATATCAACCCTAGCTAAGGGATTACATACTTTCACTACCTTCACCTATTTTAATCCGACCCATAACTAATTAAATTGAATGAGCCAATCGTCGATCACCTCTATAGCTCTATATAAACTTACCGAATCGGCGTGGGCTTTTTTTTCCTTCTTCTTTTGAAGGCTATTTATGGGTGAAGCTGCAACCAATCTATCATCTTGGAAATAATAATTTTTTTTTTTAAAAAAAAAAAAAGAAAAAAGAACAGGTGCGCAAAAACTCAAGCACCATCCTGCACCTCTAATCTTGTTAATGAAAAACATGGTGATTTTACTAAATTTTAGGTACGATTATGAATTATTTCACTATCCCAATGATCTAGGTGGGGTTTGCATGCATTTAAAATAATGTATGTTCTTTTGTAAATTTAGTATTGGAAAAAAATTGTAAGCAATTTCAGATGAATATTTGTAGACTAATTAATTTCTACAAGTCTTAACAAAAAAATGTTATCATTTGTTTAATTTTGAGAATATCTACCATAATAAACTCGTAATCCATATTTACCATAATTTGTGAGAATATCTAAATATCTTGTCGATCTTTCCAAATTCAAGTTTTTATTGTGCGCCAAATTCTAACGATATATAAAGAAATATTGACTTGTGAAATGGAAAGGCACGCATCACTATGGTCGGTTTGGATGGTTTATTAATGAGCCCTAATGAGTTATGACAAGATTACCAACATTTGAAGAAATTTCACTCTTTGCATGGTCTTCAATGAAGGTGCATTACAGTTCAGAAGCAGAAAAAAAGAGCAATATCCGGTAAAAAGTGGACTAATTCTTCAACAAATGTTACTACCACAGCTACATTATTTACTGTAAGAACCAATGCATGAAACTCTGCTTGAGATAAACTCAAGAAATGGCAGCTGGCCATGCAGTACTGTTAACACCACCATCCTCATCACCATCTCATTAATTCATGACTTAAAACTAAACCTTTGACTTACATAGTTGCATTCATATGCTCTTTCAGTCTTAGTCAATTATTTACCTTTCATATTCATTGTGAAAGGTATTCTTTTTTGTCTAAAGAAAGCCATAATTACGATTTTGATCTTGTGGATTTGAACCTAGGTCATGAGAAGTCGGGGCTTGTTAAAAGGTATTTTAATCAAAACTTAACAAATGAGTGAGACGGAAAGAGTATAATGTATTTATGAAGACATAACTTTTGTTACAAGATAACTATATAATGCTGAAATTAATGTAACCTTCTTGAGTTCTCTTTTTCAGCTGAGTTATTACTGTATTCTGTATTCATCTGCCACATTGCATGGGTATATCGAAGGAAAAAAAACATATACAGTAGCTAGCATTTATTCCTTTCCCAACTGTTCGAATTATATTCATGCAAATCTTATTGTTGTCTCTCCACCGTTCTATATATAGCCCTCTTGATGTGTTTATTTCTTCTCAAGAAAATTCACACAAATAAGTCTTTGTAAAGTTGTATGGTGCAAGTGCAAAAAATGTCTTCTTATAAGTTTTTAGGGTTTCTAATGGTTTTTAGTTTTATTGTATGGAGTGATATTGGTCTTGCTAGGAATATTGTTACTACAAAGGATGGTGATGAGAAACCGGCTAATAAGGAGGGTGAGAAACCGGCTGAGTCGACCATTAAGCCAGCTAGTATTTGGGATGGATCGTTTGATGAGAATTTAGATGGTGCAGGTAGTTGGATGCCAGGTTTAGGAGGTGGGTTTGGTGGTGGTCCGGGTGGTGGTGTTGGTGGTCAGATGGGAGGAGCCGGAGGTCAAGGTGGGATAGCTGGGTTGGTCCCGGGTGGTGGCGGTGTAGGTGGTATGGTCCCGGGTGGCGGAGGTGTAGGTGGAGTGGCCCCAGGTGGAGGAAGTGTAGGTGCAGTTCCAGGTGCAGGTGGTGTTGGGGGTGTAGGTGCAGGTGGCCCGGGTGTTGGTGTTGGAAGTGGTCTTGGCGGTGGTCCAGGTGGTCTTGGGGTGGGACAAGGTAGTACCGGTGTTGGAGTGGGCAGTGGTGGCTTTGGAGGGGTACCAGGCGGGCTTGGTGGTGTACCAGGGGTTGGCATGGGTACAGGTGTCGGTGGTGGTATTGGTCTTTGTCTTTGTACTTTGGAACTAGAATGGGTGGTGGACTTGGTGGTCCTTTTGGTGGAAGTGTTGGCGGATCATCTGGAGTCGGAGCTGGAATTGGTGCCGGGATGGGTGGTAGCATGGGTGGAGGCTTGGGCGGGCTCGGTTGGCCAACCCCAGGGTTTGGTTTTGGTGGACGTAACTAGATAGTTACCTTTTAGTTGTGTTGCATGTAGTGGAAGTGAAATTAGAAATGGAAAATGAAAGGCATGTTTGTAATTTGCATGATGTAATGTTCTTAAGTGTAGTAGGACAAGTTGTTTTCTTTTTAAATAAGGCATGTTTCTTTAGTAGAACTTTTCAGTTTAGAGGTGTTAAACTTCCACTGATGTCAATGTATACATGCATGTATGTCATATTTATTTTAGTATAACTACGACTTTAAATCCATATTGTTGTCGGAATAGTATTTTACGCAACAATCGATCTCTACAAGTCTAAAACTAATTAGATTGTGTATGGATTGATGTATGGACTTTTGGTGTCCTATACAACTATATAACACAAGACTAGGTAGCTTTATGTAAGGATTTATGGTGTCCTAATGTGCTATACTTTCTTTCTTGATTTCCACAAAATTTACTCTAATAACAAATTGTGAGGCACTAAACTTGGTAAAGCTGAACCGACTTGAGATTCGAAAGTGAGCTGAAATTACCTGACCTAATTATAGTATAGCCTAGAACTTGAATTGACATGACTTGATCCAGACCCGACCCAAAATCACCCAACTCGTAATTAACAAGATCTGAAATGATCCAAAGTGACTCAAAATGACCCAGAATTACAATTATTAAGCCATACTAATATTATTTACATCAAAACAAATAGTTTATTGGTTGCAACTACGCTGCATAATAGATACATAAACTAATTTTGTAAGATACTCCGTTAAAGTGTTTTAACCATTGATGTCCAAAACCAAAATGACCCGACAACTTGACATCTGAAATTGACCTAAAACCCAAAATAACCCGACCCGACCCGACCTAATCCGAAGTGAAATGTGTGAAATGCTCGAAATGATCTGGCCTTAATTAACTTGATCCAAACTCGATCCAATTGACCCATTTACCATCTCTATGAGGAACTAGCTATGTGCTTATATTTGAAACAAGAAAATATTGATTTTGTCACAAGTGATTCTGATTCTTGAAATGCTTCTCGAACCAAAAAGGGAATCTCATTTGTCTTTCTATGGTTTCCTTCCATAATATAAGGGTATCCCTTAAAATACTCCATAGTTGATATATAAAGATACCATGCTTGGGTTAATCCACTCCATATACCTAAGTTAAATTCCAAGACATGATGTTTAATCTACAAAGTTATCCTATGAAAAATTTGAAAGCATACAAAATAAATGTTATAAAGCATATTAAACATAGTCAATAATCTGAAAATCTTCATAATTTTTCTTTTTTTCGTGCATCGAATATATAATCAAAATCCATAGAAATCGATTTATAGTCGCACAAGTTCAAAATGATTTTGTTCATAATGTACCCGTTAATATTCGTAGAAATGTTGTTGATTTTAATCCTCATGTTTAGATCACCTCTGAGAAAGGTGGTAATGGTCGGATTAAGCCGATCAAAGCTTGGACGAGGGCCGGTGGTGGCTAAGACGTTGATGGGGACGATCTTTGTACTTCTAGTTACGAATTTATATAGCCTCGTTGATGTCCATACACGCTTGACCGATGTAGGATCGTCCCTTAATCCAACCGATCAAGTTCTTATGGCTTTCAACCTTCTTGAAGCTACTCTCCTCGGTACATAATTCCTCTATACATGACTTTTTTTTTAGTGTAAACCAGGGATTACTCACTTTGTGATCATTGTGTACATGCATGACTGAATTTCATGTTGTGTTGCATGCAGGTATCACTTTGTTCCTTGCCCTAGTAATTGATAGGCTACACTATTACATCAACGAGCTTCGCCGGGTAAGGAAAAAATCCGAAGATTACCAGCTCCATGGAAGAAATCAAACGATCAATAGCTAGTATGTATAATTCCTTCAATACGTGAATCGAGCTCAAGCTACTATATACTTACATGATCACAAAAACAATAATGTTGCTATAGTTTGTTGTTTAATCGTTGCTATTTGTTGTCTTGTGCAAGGACAGTCGTAAATTGTACTCCTTATATATATTGATTGATTATTTAGTCGATTTCAAACTCGATCCCATGAGCTAGGCACACATCTTTATGCAGCTAAACATTATGCAAAGTCCAATAGATCGACGAGGAATACAAAAAACAACAATTAGAGCAACAACATTGTTAAATCAATTAATTAATTGTCAGCGTAATTGGATAAAATAAGATCATTGTCTTTATCGTTTTTCCCTAGGGTAGAACTCTCATTACCATTATTAGTATCAGTATTAGAATTATGAGACTGAATATTATTGCCCTTAATTACGGATGAAATGGCGGTCGCTAGGGCCGCAGCTAGGGGGGGATCGGCGCAAGTGTCGCCCCTAGCGACATTTGCTGAAGTCCACCGGTAACTTATTACCATTATTGTCTCCATTTAGGGCTTGGCCTAGGAGTTGTTGCATTTGACCCAATAAGCCAAGCCCATTTAAGTTTGCAAAGGGCGTGTTGGTAGTGTTATTTTGGGCTTGGGGTTGTGGTTGTGGCTTTGTGAGGTCTAGTGTAACGGTAGGGAATGGGGCCGAGGCTGAGATAGTAGCTAGGCTAGGGAGGCCGGGAAGCGATGTGGGTTGTGAGAAGACGGGTTGATTAAATAGGCCGTCCATTGGACTCGACGTTGATCCAGCTACTAGCATTGAGGCTGCGGCTGAGGTTGTGCTTGCCATTGCTACTGCTGCGGTTGGGAGTGGGTGGTTGTGTTGTCCCTCGTAGGTTGTCACGAGAATGGTTCGGTCTTCTGCGCATCTTTGTACCTAATTAATTCAAAAGGACAACATTTAGCAAATAAATAACGTTTGCTTACTTTGTTTGACCTTTTGAGGTTATAGTTTGAAACTTTGACTGTAAATACGATAAAACTATATAAACAAAAATTAAATATGTTACGACAAAGAGTGAACAAGGTTTTAATGAGATTACTTGTTTACGAACAGGGCAAGCAGTGCCCATAGTGCATCGATAATAACCTCGAGGACATGGATTTCCTTTAGCCATTTTCTGGCCGTACTTCCTCCACTGACATCCATCACTTATCTACATGTTTAAATCACGTGCTTGTCAGAACTAGCACGATGTAATAAAGTAAAATGACAAAAGAAAACTTTCTAAATTTCAAATAATACAGCGTAGACACAAATCTCGACTCAATATTTGTCGTCGTTACATATTTCCGTCGGTAATGTTGGTCACATCAATGACTTGACACAATGTATTGAATCAAACAATTAATTGACTTTGACTTGTTAAACCTGACCCCGAACCCAATATATATTATTATTATTATTATTATTATAGATTTCTAATCGAAATAGGGAAATCATGACACCATTGACCATTTATTTACATTAAATTTAATCGAAAATAGGTTATTATTTTTTTTCGGTGCATTATTTCAAGTCGTAATAAATAATTTGCAAATTTGCATGATTATTAGGTAAAAGATCATTTTCAAAAATAATAATCCAAGAAGTCACTGACTTATTAAACCTGAATGTCTAGAATCTAAAGTTCAAAGGCTGATTTCGGTCTGCAATTCATTTGTCAAACTAATAATGCGTCGTAGTCGTCGGCACATTGACTCTCTATGCATTTTCTTAATCAAATTTATTAATTATAAATAAAGGTTTAATTACATGCATGTACCAATCAATTGTAGAGATTGTCTTTATGTTATTGTAGCTTGATTAGTTGGTTGTAGACTTGTAAACGAGTTAGGATCTTTTCCATTACCTCAAAAGTAATGGATGGTTCATTGTCTCTAATAGGTTCATTTCAATATATTATTTCTCATACACATCATCACCCATTACTTAATGTTGTGACTGTTAGATTATTTCGGGATAATATCTTGACCGTTAAGCGAAAAAGTAATGGAGAGGATCCAAATTTGCTTGTAGACAGGGTCAATAATAAATGAATTGAGTCAGCTCGACACGTTTTTAAAAACCTAGTTATTCACAAGCCGAGTTTTGACCAATCAAATTAGTTTTTATTTGAGATTTTTTTTTTGCGATGTGTAGCTTGACTTTATTATTTTAGTTTAATAAGCATAATTCGGGCCAAGTTATAGCTCAAAATTTCATGCAAATGCCAAAAGCTCAAATCGTCTCCATTACACCATTCCGAGAAAATCTCGTGTTCATAATATTTGGTTGTAATGTTATGCTCTTTCCATTTGTTTTAGTTGCTAATTGCAATAAGTCTAGTACTCCACTTAATTACTAGCTAGTTGAATTGACATGTATTTAGCTTATTTGGACCTATTAGGGTATGTTAGGGTTAGAGATTAAGTTGTGTTAAAGCTAATCAAACTAACCATTCTAATGAAGATTATCTTATCAAATGCAAAGCTAATCAATCATCCACATATTACCTATTGCCACGATATCTTTGTCTTAACCACCAGACTAAGACCTCTTCGATCACATTACTCACACAAAGCACCTATTTTCTAAGCTATTTTGTGCAGTGATAATAGTTTTAAAAAGGGCATTGGCAATGCCACGATTGCTTTTGTTAATGCCACAAAATGCAAAGCTTGGGAATAATTAAGGTGACTGGACAATTTCCTTTAATAAGTTTGTGGCAATATCATTGCCGTTAAAAATCTGATGATGGTATAAGTCGTAATGTCGTATTATAACATGTTGTCTTCATCTAACAATATGTATATACTCCGTCTATATCATGGACAATATATGAGAATTTATGAACTTAAAAATAGCATAATCATCATTAAGAATAGTGAATATTACCATAGCTGCTTCAGACCGAGCTCGAACCGAGACACGAGCTCTTCTCATGGTTACTTCATGAGTCGTCTGCTCATTTTCCTTTGTTAATGTCAGTTGTTGGGTTGCCCATCGTTTTTCATGCAATATTGCTTCTTTATTATTTCCAATATGATCATCTCTTTCATCACCTTTATAATTAGTAATTTCACTTGAATTAGGGTCGGAACCCATATATTGCCTCATATTTTGTTCTTTGATCCTTTCACCATCATTTACCAACTGTTATCGTATTACATGACGGAGCAAGGAATTGGAGTTAGAGAGGCAAAGAAATTGCATAGGGTGGCAAAGAAGTAACGTCATAAGTTAAACTTGAAAGTTCAAAATATGTAACTAATATTTTTATTTTATTTTGAAATTTTTATTGTTCAATAGGGATTAGCGCCCTTGCTAAACTAGTACAATTGATAATGCTTCAAAAACTACCAGTGACGGGTTAGAGGGAACAAATATCCGTTAATGTATCTATTCGTTAAAAGTACATATATAGAGGCTGAATATGAATATATGATGAGTAGTACATAACGAACCAAATGAGAAAGTAAATAGTTTAGAATGATGACATTTTAGTATATTTCACTGTATTATTCTAAAGCGAAATTAAGAGCGATAAATCTTTGTCCTATCGAAAATTGTCTCTAACTATAGTTCAATTAGCCAATTATATATACTCTTTCGTGCGAAAAAAAAAAAATCTATACGCCAAGAGATTAGAGATACATACCTCGGATTGAAGGACATTTCGGGATTTATTTTGATCATTTTGGTGTTTTCTAATAGCCGAAATTTGCATTTGTAGGGCTTCATAGCTATTTGTGACTTGATTTAGCAAAGTCTTAAGTCTTTGATTCTCCACACTTTTCCGTGCTATTTGCTCCTTTAGAATTGCTAACTGCATGCGCCCACATTTACATACTTTTGAGTGTTGATTAATTAAATTTTAGTCATAAATATACACACACACATATTGCAGAAATACTTGTGTAACACGATCTTACCTAAGTTCATTGTCAAACGGGTTATTTTAATACTACTTTTACCTATTAATATAATTATGTTTGGATCCAAATTACACATTTACATACTTTTGAGTTTTGCTTAATTCAGTTTTAATCATACGTATACACACACATATATTGCAGAAATAGTTGTGTAACACGATCTGACATAAGTTCATTATATTTTCAAACGGGTTATTTTAATACTACTTTTACCTATTAATATAATTATTTTTGGATCCAAATTATACTATTTTTTGTGTAAAACCGTGCTCCACAAAATTAACTCATCCTTGGTAGTGTGATTATCATCATGTTGAGTAATATTCGACACTAAGTAGTGAATTACATAAGTCTAATATAATTTGTAATTACCTCATCCTTGGTAGTGTGATTATCATCATGTATTTCCAACGATACCCCATCATCGACCGTAGATTTCTCGTCAAAACCCGTATTTGATGATCGTGTCAATTGGAGCTTCAACCCGGTCTATGTGTGTAATAACAAAAAAAAAAGTACACATGTCACAAATATACTCCTATATATATGATGAACATTATATAAGGGAAAAAATTCAAGATATACAAGAATTAATTGCAACAAATTGTAGATGACTTACATCAATTTGTAGTTTATGATCATTATTATCATCATGACCAATCTCATCATCATCATCATCTACCATGATGATAGAATCTTCATTATTAGATCTTTCTTGTTGACAAATAGAGCTAGGAAAGAAATCCATCTCCTTAACCACTTGGGTTCGATATTCATCCTCGTCTAGTCGAAAACCCGAAAAAATTGAGGTGTTAGTACTACAACTTCTATGATTATTATCCATATATATAAAATCAATAATCTATCCTTTTCTCAAAGGTTGATCGATAAAACTCTCGAAAAATACTTTAATTTCTAGCCAATTTGCGAAGCAAATGCCGAAAAATGATTAATAATCTCTTATGACTATATAGTATATGATGATCAACATATATAAGTAGAGGGTGTTATGTATGAGTCTAATGTGGTTTAATGAAGAAGAGACTAAGAAAAAAATGAAGTCTAAAGAGTTAAGAAATAAAGTCTTGTTATTGAGAAAGAAATAGGCTAATGTTGAATAAAATGTACTTGGTAAGAGAGGTTTAAGCAGATCAAAGAGTATAATTCGGCAATAAATGAGGTTCAAACTGAAGACCAGATTAGTGACTTAATTATTACAATTATAAAAATAATTTTTTTTTTGAGAAAACAATTATAAAAATAATTAATTAACCATTAACACTATATTCATCATTTGTTTACCTATCTATTTTAAAGATTTTTCATTTATTTGTTTAATTTTCTATATGTAGACCTGACAAACGGGTCGAGTTCAGGTCAGGTCAGTTTGGTGGGTCAATTTTGGGTTGGCAAAAGTTCAAGTCGGGTCGGGTCGAGCCGATCATTTTGAGAACGGGTCAACTACTATCAAGTTATTTACGGATAAAAATTAATTAGTTTGCAACAATAAACATTCGGGACGAGTTATAGTTGGATTAATTCGGGTTCGGGTCAAACTCGGTTATTGAGTTCGGGTGTCGAGTTGGATCATTTAAGTCGGATCAGATCAATTTTATCAGGTCTATATATTATGCATGTTTCTCATGACAATAACCATAAATGGCCTCTCGTCTCTTATTGATCTTTTATGTCAAAATTACGGTAAACAAATGATCGGAACGGTTGGAAAAATATATTAATTTTGTTAAGAGTCTAATTAGGACATCTATCAAGCTCATGAGTCATGAGGTAAGGAGGTGCGTCAATTGCACGTAATAAAAGAATTAAGAGAGAGGAAGAAAGAGTCAAAATATGAGGGTGAGATGTGAGATGAGATCTCATAAGAAGGATGTTTAGGTGTGTGATTATTTGGAGACAAATACTGTTTTTTTTTTTTGTTGCTTAATTAATTATATGGTTTAGAGATTAGGGGAGACTCATTTGATTGACTATTTCCACTATTTAGAGGATGTATTAGACTATTAGTGGTGTGTTTAGTATAACTTGTTTATATTGTGTCTTGTTTAATTTATGAATTATGATTATGATTTTATTTTCTTGAATTATTCATAGGTATGCTATATATCCAAATTATTGTGAAAAATGAAAAATGTAAGTGCATGCGATAGCATTTACTGTGCTCATTTTCGTTTTTACTGGATTTATTTGACTTCTGTAATCAAAGTTGTTCGGTTTGAATTGCTGCAACAAAGTCTTTTTTATTAGTCACGTTTATACAAGACAATCTCAAATTATTTCGTGATTAAGATAATACACAATTTGTCAACTATAAGCATTTTGTTGAATTACTACATAACTCATCTCTTTGATTACTTGAGTATGATATTTTTATGCTGTAGTAGTGTGAAAATGTAAACTAAGTTGACTGGGTCGTATACCTGGATGGACTGATGCTTACACGTGAAACCCAATTGAAAGGGAATGGTCTTCATCTGTGATGTAATTTTTTCGAGTTTTCTTTTATCCATTTGCCCCAGCTAAAACTTTTTGCCCCGCTAAATTCAAATCGTGGCTCCAGCATTGCTTATCTCATTAATAAAACTTCATACCTCATTTACAAATAATAAGTAAATTCAACTAAAAGCAAATATGATATATATATATATATATAAGAAAATTTTCTTTTATAAAACTAAAGATTTCAAACTTTGATATGATTATTTAATACGTCGTGGCAAGTGGCAACAATATCTTCATGTATGAAATATTTTTTTTTTATATTAATGATAACATATAAGTTAACAATTTAAGTAATAGTCATTGTTTTTTTTTTTAATAGTCATCGTTAGATATTTATACTTTGATCTTTGATTGTCAGAACGCCATGTATGGTGATCATTGTGCAAGTTAGACTTTGCTTAGCCAAATTATTCCTCCTATTTTTATTTGGGCAAAGACTTGGGTATTTAAATGGAGTGCACGTTGATATGTTTAACTAAAATATTAGGTTTTTTTTATATGAAAATACAATTAACAAAACTCCAGGTGAGAATTTTGACGCCTTTGTGGTCATATAAGCTTATTAGCTTCGAAATACAAGAAAGAAGAATAATGACCGGCGAATTTACAGATTTTGGGACTAATATGGGAAAACGCATACCTTCAGAAGCATGTAAATTTTCTATTAAACTTTCCATACTACTTTAGAACATTTGGCAAAATACTTTTTCTCAATCATTTGTTTACCTTTAATTAAAATACCCTCACGAAGAAATATAAAAGGTAAATAAATGAATGGAACATAACGGAGGGTGTACGTTTTTGTGCAGGAAGTGCAAACAAGATGCGATAAAATACACAGGATATGTAAATCATTTCTTGATAAACAAGTCAAACCACAAATACAAAAGGGTGATTTTCATTAAATAATGACAGTACAAGGCAGATAAACTGGTACAAAAACTACATAGTAGCAAGCAACATTGCTCGAATTTTGGCTCTTAACTCATCAGGAACTTCAGTTGGTTCCGTCAGTGGTAAAGACGACCTCTTTTCCCGGAGGGGAGACTTTGAAGCATCCACTGAAGCTTCTCGACTAGCATCCTCACCAATCGCTGATAAAGACTGATCCGAGGTTCTCATCCTGATCTCGCCTTCCTCTAATTCCCCTTCTTCGGCATGTGACCTGTCATTCTTCCCCGATCTCTCTCTATGCCTATGTTTTCTACTCGACTCCTTATGCCTCCTTTTAACGTGCTTGCTCTCTTCTTCGGAAGAATTTTCATGCTTGTGTCTCCGCTTATAGTGCTTGCGTTCCTCCTCCAGAGAGCTATCGGACTTTTGCCGATGATGCCTATCATCATCATCTTCAGATGAGCTATCGTGCTTGTGCCGATGACCTGACTCTTTGCTCTTCGAAGAAGAATGTCGTCTTCGATGCTTATGTCTGTCCTTACTTTTATCTCTATGACGCCGTGAGGAATGTCGGGACTTGTGCCTTTTCGTGGATCGGCTCTTTTCATCATCATCATCTTCTCCAGTGTCTTCTTCATTTTCCTTACTTTCTTTCTCTCCTTGGCCGTCATCGTGTTTCCTAGAGCGATAATGACGCCTCTTATTTAATTTATGTTCATTTTCATCATTAGACTCCATTAAAGGATAGCTTCCTTCTCTTCCTTTCACTTCTTCAACAACATTCTTATCGGCTAAGCCGGAGTTCCCAGGCACAGGCCCAGACCCAGGTGGTTCCAAAGATGAACTACGCGGTGGCTCAGTACCTAATGGTGCGGCTCCACTCTTGATCATGGCTGCAAACATCTTCGCCCTTCTTAATCTTTCAGCCTTGAGCTTCTGCTGTCTCATTAACTCAGAATCTGAGGTGTCTGCCTCGCCAGCTGCAATTTTCGCTATGTCCTTATCACCACGAGCAGTATGACTGGATTCTCCATTCTCCTTCAAGGCAGAATTAGAAGACGGACCACCTTCTATACTAGAATCATGGGATGTCTTGTTAGAGAAGATCTTCAAGTTGGGGTTTCTAATTCCTCTGGTAGCAGCCTGAAGTATAGCAGCTGCTGCTGTTGCATCCACAGTAAATCGAGATTGTTGCTGAGACTCCTTAGGCGGTTGTTCCTGTGGATCCTTTTTGGTTTTTGGAATTACCATTTTGAACTTGTCTTTCTTGTCATAATCAAGATCTAAATCATCGGATCCATCTAAGGATGCGCATTCAGTTTCTTTCATTTGATGACCAGCGTCTTTCTCAATCTCTTGCCATGACGAGCCTTCTTTTCCAGAGCCGAAAGTTTTGCCGCTAATTCTGGACTGCAATAGAGCACAGCGTGTCAAGGGAAAAGTTCGGCGTTCGGATAAACAAAATTTCATTAGTAATAACAGAGAATCTCTTGAGATGCAAAAAAACTGGAACTGGCAAAGACGACATTCTTGGAAAAAAAAAACTGAAACTAGCAAAGAAAGACCAAAACAAATCCCTAGTATCAGAAGAATCTCTTGAGATGCAAGTGTCAGCTAGCTTTGGTGGGAAAAGCATCGAGTATTTGAGCTGATTTGCAACCCAAAAGCACCAAAGCATCGAATATAGAAATTCTTGAGATGCTAGGACATCCAATGATCAGAAGAACTTGAACTGCTTCCAGAACATGTATATCAATGCCATCATGCTTTCAAGGTGGCAACACTTTAAAGTAGTATAACTAAGGCAAGGAATGTATTAGTCATTAACAAAAGGATAGGGGGAACCCAAACTATGTTAATGTAACTTTCATATCACCTAACATACCCATGTCTGACACTTAAAACACGGACTTGAGTATGACAACTGAACACTTCATTTTAAGACAAAACCATGTGACTTGCCGAAAGTAGTGGAGTCCGATACTTGGGACACACACCCAAGTCGGGTACTTTCAAACGAGTCCTAAGCATCAAAGTAACCAACATAATGCCAATGAAAACAGAAGGCCCGGGCCCAAATACTATCTAACAAGATAATTCAAATTCGGTAGAAAGAATCACATGTCTTGACAATGTGTGCCCCAATGTGCCGCTGGATATAGAAACCCTAACAAAGCCATTCAGTGTGGTTGCATGTCAATATGCCATGCAACAATATTATTTTAAAATGTAAGCGTGGCTTACCAATATTTGGCTCCCCAATCTCTATCGCCCCCAACCCACTCAAAAACAGAAAAACTGTATGGAGTACAATTAAGGAACAAACCTCTTGCGCCTTCTTCAGAACTCTTATATAGTATGGATGATATTGGTTGGATGGCAGCAAGAATGGAAACTTGCCATGCTTCTTATCCTGCTCTATTAGAACTGTTTCAAAGTCTCTGCCATTTTTCAAGATGATCTCAACAATCCGGTCAACCAATTTTTTCATTTCAGAAGGAGGGTCCACGAGTGACTTTTCAGCATGAGCAAGGGGAAACAAAGTTGAAGCTTTTGGCATCTCCATGTTGGAACCGTAGCTTTTTATGCTAGTCGCACGCCCAGGCTTAATGCTAGTAATACTCTTAATATTTGGTGCAGATACTTTCACTTTTGAAGTCTGTGAATGTATGGAAACTGTCTCGTCCTTCTGAGCCCCATCCCCAGCAGATAACGTCTGCTCTGATTTATCAGATTTTGGCACGTCAGAAGCTGAAGCAGTTCCACCAGAAACAGTTTGTTCTGATTTTATTTCAACCTTAGCTTCAACATCCTCATCTTCTCCAGAACCATAGATAGATCCCAGAAGAGAAAGAGCCCCACTAGCTTGAACGTCATTAGATTTCTCTCCCTGTGATTTGCTATCATTGCCGGTCTTCAGAACTTCTGGATGGTCAACAAGATATCTGAAGTACGGATGGAGATGATGGTGAGGCATCAAGAATCCAAAGGTTGGATTATCTCCCTGTTTGACTCTTAAAACAATTTCAGATTGGCCACCATGTTGACCAACAAACATAGCTGTCCTTGCAATAATCTGATGCACCTTTTCTGAAGGAGGCTGGATTAGACCAAACAAGAAAACAAAAACAAGAAAAACAAAAGTTAATAACGTGATGTAGAACACACATTTCATCTAATTATAACATAGCAATCTAATAGAAGACGCAGAAATACAAAAGCAGAGAAATTATGCCGTAGATTCATTGATCTTGGTAAATATATACATGATTCGACATTAGAACTCTACAGAGGAAACATTTCATTCCTTATGCTCCAGGCTAATACGAAGATGTGAAGTTCTTAAAGAGTTGCCTCTATTATCCTAATCCCACCTGCACGGCCTATCTGTCATGAGATCAAAAGGGAACAAGTAGGCCCCTGAATGGCAATCATAGGTAAGAAGTCTGTCCCGCTCCGAGCATCTGAAAACTTAGACATGGTAAGCCTTAGATAATACAAGTACCTCAGACAGTCACCATTTGAACATGTCAGCTATCAATGAAATATGGAAAGAGGTTAGCAAATTTG
The DNA here is from genome assembly GCF_048544455.1 of Silene latifolia. Classification (NCBI taxonomy): domain Eukaryota; kingdom Viridiplantae; phylum Streptophyta; class Magnoliopsida; order Caryophyllales; family Caryophyllaceae; genus Silene; species Silene latifolia. The sequence continues at coordinate 21,227,544 of NC_133530.1, read as the reverse complement.
AAACTCCTACTTAAACTGATATTTTGAAGTACAGGCAAGAATACATGAACTCACCAAGTTCTGAAGCAAGTGCTCAGGAACAGGAAACGATGGATGGAAAGAAGATGCATTCACATCTATGCCAGAACCCTTTTGGGCAGTGGAATCAGCAAAGTTTCCATATGAAAATGGTACACAGTTATATCCTCCAGCATCCATGGCTCCCTTCTCATCTGCAACAAGTGATTACAATAGAAGTAAACATTAAGCCACAACGCGGTCTTAGAAGATGCCATTATAAATCATGATCATGATAATCTACAAGAATACAGAAAGTTTTTTACCCCCCAAAATCATTTGTAGCATATATAATAGTAGGATGATGAACAACATATCCTTACTTTAACTTGTGATTTCGAGGGATCAACATGAGCAAACTTACCTGCGAATGTGGAAAAATATTTCAACGAAACATAAATTTGGATAGACATAGCTGAGTACTCCAGCTGACTACCCCTCCAGCTTAAAATTATTGGTGCACCAAAATAAAACAAACAGCAACAGACAATGGCTTGAAGGCGGGCCCTATGTAACACAGGAAAAAAATTAATGGGTTGTCACCCGTGATTATAAGAACCACGCATCCTCATCTGAACTGTCAAATCCAATTAATTATGTGCTTCCATGACCATACCCATTTTATTATCTAGAGATAATCCAAAACCCCTTCCTTCCATGTGATCTGATAGGACATCCATGATTCACACCATGTAACACTGCCAAATACCGTCTTGCATACATGTCTTGAGGAGCTCAGCTCAACCATGCAGTACTGCTTATACGCCCTTGTATTTTGCTTACAAATATCACAATTCACAACCATCAAACTTACATCTCCTTTGATTCACCAACACCAACTTATCAAAAAAACCCTAATTCTACTACAAAATTAAGTTCTCCAACCTAAATATCCACCCTAACGCAAAAATCAATACGAGCTCATCATAACCTCGAATATAATGGAACTTTCACCAATTTGCATCATTCCAAATCAGCAATACTGCCTTGGATTCAGTTACAAATTTCTCCAATCAAATGACTAGTCTAAGCTCAAGCTAAATTTTAAATATAGCGCTCAAATCTAAACTGAGCTGACATATTACTCTGAATGAGCCACACTTCATAGCAGTGGCGGAACTATGGAGGCTAAAGCGCACTAACACTGTGTAAGGCGGTTTTACACAAGTATTAGGGTACAACCAAAACCTAGTTAATTGCCTTAAATATCCCTGAAGTAACCACATCTAGTAACTCCTGTTGAGGGTACTATTGTCTTTTACTTAGTGGTTTTACATGTAAAACGGTTTTAAAAGAGACTTTTTACAGGGAGGAACAGTTGCTTTGAAGACTGAAAACTTTAAATCTTCGGTTAAAATTTACAATTTTTTTCCTAGTTTACCTTATTACCCTAACAACAAATCCTGGTTCCGACACTGCTTCATTGTAAATTCAAACTTAAAACCAAAACTCAGCTGACATATAACTCTGAATGAACCACTCTAGCAGTGGCCAAACTAAGGGGCTAGCAGGGACAGTTGCCAGACTCAAAAGTCTAAAGCCTTCAGTTAAAATTTCCCTATTTTTTCCTAGTTTACCTTATTCCACTAACAACAAATCAAATCCTAGTTCCGCCACTGCTTCATCGTAAATTCAAACTAAAAACAATTAAGCTAAACTACTTATATACACCAAAAAGAAGGGAAAAAAATATACCAAGCTGAACATCATCATCATTATCATCATCATTTACAGCGAAAAGATCAGCGAACCGCTCCGTATCGAGATCAGCAAAAAGATGAGAATCATCGTCTGGAAGCACACCGTAATAAGCCGTTGGAAGGTGTCGGAACGATGGAGGAGCAACGTCGATGAGGTTGCGAACATCAAATCGATCGATAAAGAGGGAATTCCATTCAATTAGGGCTTCTTTAGAGTTGACGAACTCAAGTGTTGCGTCGTCGTCGAATAACATCGCGTGTCGACCTACTACTTCGAGGTCGATCTCCATTGTTGAGCACTGATTGAGGAGAGAGAAGGTAGATGATGATAAATTAGGGATTTGGAGGAGGAAGAACCCTAATTTTTGGGGATTTTGATTTTGGGGGAAATGTTTTGGTTCTTCCACCTCCTCTATAGCTTTTCTTTCGGTTTTTATTTTGTTTTTTATTTTTTTATATTGTGATGGTGGAAAAACGAATAATTTTTTTTTTTTTTTTTTTAGAAAGAACAGTTTATTTCATCCTTTCGAATGAGGGAGATAAGTTAAAACCACCGGCTATCAAACCAGCTCGAAAGAGTTGGACATGAATGTCCAATAGAAGCCATGAAATCAGAAACCTTGTTGGCTTCACGAAAGTAATGTTTAATTATCACTTCATCGAAAAAATGAAGATTTAATTTCACATCCTTGATAATACTAGAGAAATTTCCCAAGGAATTTGCCAAGTACTTCCGAATCGAGTTAATAACACATAAATTATCACCCTCTACAATTAACTTTGAGATTCCTAAGTATTTAGCTGCTAAAATACCTTCTTTTAAAGCGAGAGCTTCCGCAACAAGGATACTATTGGATCCGCACTTTTTTGTTCCCAACAAAACGACTTTACCATTGTGATCTCTTATAGAATATCCTAAAGCAGCTTTATTACCCTCTATTCTCGATCCGTCAAAATTTAGCTTTAGGAAACCGTTTCTAGGTTTTTCCCACCAAATTTCTTCCTTACAAAAGTTGTTTCTAGCTGACTCTTCTATCTCAAGATTGTTGAGATCCTTAAATCTAGTCACATTCCAGGCCTTAGTGTTATTATTACATAAAGTAATAAGTTTGCTGACACTTAAATTAACATTATTAAATATAATATCATTTTTATGAAACCATGCATTCCACCAAATAAAAATAATCTTAATGAACTCATCTTTTGGAATTAAATCTTTGAGATAATTAAGTTTCGTTAGAAAACTTTGACTTATAATATTATCATAATTTGACAAAAACTCGTTGAAACTAATAATGTTCAGGTCTTGGATAACAGACCAACGAATAATTTAGTTAAAAGTTTTTTAAAAGCACTAAAATTAACAAATCTAGGTTTTAATTTCCAAAGTACAATTTTAATTTAATTATTGTTAAGTTGATTAATGTAAAGATATCAATTAACACAAATTCTTATTTACATTCGTTGTTCGGGTATATAATTACACTTAATGGATAAATGTTATTACACTCGAGACTAATGAGCGATTTAGTCTTATGCTAAGCGTAAAAGGTTATCGTGTCCTAAGGCCCTCAGACTTGAAGTCCTTGTTCTCTTTCTCTCGACTTGCATATGAAACATGGAACAAATCAGTTTCTTTAGACTCGCTAGGCCGACTAGGTTTCTCGTGAGGAGTTACCTTGAGCCAACTATTATAGTGAAAGAAAGTGCTTAGAGAAAGTTAAAGATTAGATACCTTAAGAGGTGAATAATAATTCTATTTATCCCTCTCAAAAAAAAAAAAATCTATTTATAGGGAGCAAGGTACGGCCCTAGGGTACCACATGAAGGTTCCACATGGCCTTATTCGTACTGCTGAGCAGGCATGGAGTGGTAATTCCGGAGCTGATTCTTGTCGGCTCGGCATGAGCCCAGGCCTCAGTTACTCATGGCGGCCGCCGCAAGCATACCTTAGCCATTTGGACACCTTATATTGAGCTCTTGGGCCTTGATAGGAGTCCCATGAGTTTTGTGCTTTGGTTTTGCTTGTAGCCAGTTGAAGGAGATTTTACAACCTTGCGTCTAATTTCATGCCTAAAGCTTGTAAAAGCTCATCCAACTGGATGAACCCGACTTCCAACTCATAATACAACTTGATAAAACCTGAAATTTTAATGAATCGATCTCAATCCACACTACTCGACTTAAGGTTGATCGATAATTGATAACAATTTCTCCATTCCGAACTTGATTTGAACCAATTAAAGAGAACATGTAAACCAATATTGACCCAATTTAATGGGCAACCAAATATCTTCTTATTGGCTTAATCATTGTCCAACTTAGAACAAACTGACATTCATCTTTATTGTTTTAGCTTAATAAGAACATTATAAATTGTTTAACATGAAATTATTTGTCCAAATTTGAACTTGCAAAAAAAAATATATGTTGAAATTAGGGGTGTTTGTTAAGCTATAGAGAATAGGGAAAATATATTGTTGTCATTAAGCAGTGAATGAATCACGTTAAATACAAAGCATAAGCGGGATTAGAGAAAACCCTAATACAAATGGACTCATCTAATAAGACGAGCCTAATACCCTTCCTCTAACTGGAGCGTGGGGATTAAGAACACTCAGTTTGCCGAGAAGACATGTAAATTGCGCCGAACCAAGGGCTTTAGTAAAAATATCCGCTAACTGAGAGTGAGTGTCCACATGAGAAGCGATGATAAGACCATCTGTAATAGCATCCCGAATATAGTGGCAATCAACCTCGATATGCTTCGTACGCTCGTGATATATGGGGTTATGAGCGATGTGAAGGGCAGATTGATTATCGCAAAACAGCCGAATGGGAAGTGGCACCGTAACACCAAGATGAGACAGAAGGCTAACAAGCCATTTCAATTCGCAAAGTATGTTAGCCATTGAGCGATACTCGGCTTTAGAAGACGAAAGAGAAACGGTATGTTGCTTCTTTGTCTTTCACGAAACAGGTGAGCCACCAAAGAAAACAATCCATCCCGAGACTGATCGACGTGTGAGAGGACAACTAGCGTAGTCGGAATCACACCATCCAGTCACCGTGAAATCAGTATCTACTCGTAACAGAATCCCTTGACCCGGGTTGCCTTTTAAGTAGCGGACAACCCGAAGGGCAGCAGCCATATGGTTTGCACGAGGTGACTGAAGAAATTGAGAAAGGGTGTGAACCACATAAGCAAGATCAGGCCGCGTAACTGCTAAATACACAAGGCGACCGACCAGTCTACGATACGGCTCGGGGTCAGAAAGAGGGTCACTAGTATCGAGACCCAATCGATGGTGTTGTTCGAAAGGAGTAGCAACCGGTTTGGCACCAAGTAACCCAGTTTCGGTAATAATATCGAGAGTATACTTACGCTGGGTAAGAAAAATGCCTTCAGAATTACGAGCCACTTCGAGTCCCAAAAAATATTTAAGCTTACCCAAATCTTTCATATGAAAACAGCGATGAAGATAATCTTTAAAAGCAAGGATTGCAGCCGAGTCATTATCCGCAATCACCAAATCATCAATATAAACCAAAACATGGATGCAAACCTGGTCTTTGGCCAAACTAAAAAGAGAATAATCTGAATATGATTGAATGAAACCATAGTCACGAAGGGCCTGACCGAGCTTAGCGAACCAACATCGTGGTGCCTGACGTAACCCGTATAGCGATTTACGCAATTTACAGACCTTGCCTTCGTGACCGTTGCTAAAACCAGGTGGGAGACGCATATAAACTTCCTCGGACAGATCGCCATGTAAAAAGCATTATGGACATCCATCTGATGTAGTTCCCATTTGCGAACAGCTGCAACAGCAAGGAGAGTTCGTACTGTGACCATCTTTACCACAGGGGCAAACGTTTCACCATAATCAATCCCCTCTTTTTGATGATTCCCAAAAATGACAAGACGTGCTTTATAACGTTCAAGAGAGCCATCAGACTTATATTTTATTTTGTATAACCATCTACAACCAAGTGCTTTTTTATCCGCTGGTAAATCAACGAGCTCCCATGTTTCATTTTTCTCGAGAGCACTGATTTCTTCTTGCATTGCTTGACACCATTTTGGGTCAGAAATAGCAATACGGAAAGAAGGAGGTTCAATACCTTCCGTTATTGCTGCAAGGAAATGTCGATGTGGAGCGGAAAATTTAGCACAATTAATGTAATTAGATAAGGCATAAGGCGTACCTGAGGAGGAGGACGGAGAGGACGATGAATTGTCAGGCGAAGACGGTGGTGTGGTGGGGTCAGCTGCGGTGCCCGTGAGAAAACCACGAAGCCGTGTCGAAGGAATTTTAATGCGATGTCCACGGCCCAGCGCATTAGTATCAGTACCCGTTGTTGATGAAGAAACAGTAGGATCCAATTCAGTAGTGACCGTGGTGGCTGATATTTCGGTCTCAGTAGTGGCATTAGATGTCGCGGCCTCAAGTGTATCATTGGGAATTTCAGTCCCGACAGTACCCGTGTCCGTGGGAGATGAGACAGGGGCGAGTGTGGGATCGTCGTCACAAATTGGGATATTAATAGATGGGTCACTAGTGACTAATGCAGAAACTTCTTCAACGGCATAAGGAAAGGTATTCTCATAGAAATAAACATCACGAGACACCGAAATCTTTCCCGTTTCAAGGTCAAAAACCTTCCAACCCTTCTTATTATAAGGGTAGCCAACAAAAATACACTTCCGGCTACGTTTAGCGAATTTGTCGCCTTTAGTGTTCTGATTGTGGACGAAGCAGAGGCAACCAAAAATTCGGATATTCTCATAAGACGGAGGCTTAGTAAACAAATGCTCATACGGAGTTTTATTGTGGAGGAGTGGTGAGGGTGTGCGATTGATTAAATAAGCAGCAGCCAAAATACACTCACCCCAAAAGGAGATGGGCAAATGAGCCTGAAATAGGAGTGCGCGAGCGACATTTAAAATGTGACGATGTTTCCGCTCCACACGCCCATTTTGTTGAGGTGTACCTACACAAGAGGTCTGAAACAGAATGCCGTGTTTTCGAAAATAATCGGCCATGGCGTTGAATTCAGTGCCATTATCAGAACGTACCATCTTGACGGTTTTAGAGAACTGTGTAGTGACCATAGCCAAAAAATTCTGAAAAATAGTAGTGACTTCCGTCTTATCAAACAAAAGATAAACCCATACAGCTCGGTAGTAATCATCAACGATAGTCAAAAAATACTTTGCCCCACAAGAGGACGGAGTTCTATAAGGACCCCATAAATCACAATGAATTAATGTAAAAATGTCCGATGCTTTATTATCACTTAAATGAAATTGATGACGACTTTGTTTGGCTTCATGACAAACATCACACGGAAAATCAACAACAGGAAAACGGCTAACTTGAGGAAGTAAATGCACCACTTTATTTGAGGGATGACCCAAACGCTTGTGCCATAGCGCAAAAGAATCCGCAGCAGTAACGGCATGAACAGCAGCAGGCCGACCCACCACACGCAAAAAATACAATCCGTCTCGCAATTCACCGGCTCCAATTCTCGTCCTCAATGAAGGGTCCTGAATATAGCATGAATTATGAGTGAAATTTAATACATAATTCGTAGCGGCAACTAATTGGGAGACAGATAAAAGATTGCAGGTAAGGCTAGGAACATAATAAACATTAGTTAGAATTAACGATGCCGAAAAATACACGGTTCCTGCAATTGTGGCCAAAACCTGACTACCATTTGGAAGAGTGATAGGACAGGCCGAAATAGCGAAAGTGTCAGTGAGCCATGTAATATCTCCTGTAACGTGGTGAGAGGCACCCGAATCAATTATCCAGGTGGAAGAAAACGTACCAGAAAGACGATCCTGTAAAGACGACGAAGGGCTCGCGATAGCAGCATTTACGCGAGCCGAGGTCGATGCAGAGGATCCCGTGGTACTACGGGCACGAGCACGCACCTGTTCCACAGTCCGAGGACGGTCTCCCCACCAGTCGGGAAATTTTTGTGTCTTAATAAAACAACTTGTAGCATCGTGCCCAGGTCCGGTACAAAAACTATAAGTGAGTTTGCGACGTTCTTGTCGCTCAAGATCACGAAGAGCTCGCCAATCGTTTGGAGCAACCGTCGAAGGAGAACGAACAGCGAATGCAGCCAAATCAGAAGGTTCATCAAGAGTGGCAGTCCCACCTTGCAATCGCTCTTCTTGGAGAGTCAATTGAAAAGCGCGATTGAGAGTGGGAAGGGTTTCAAGAGACAGCAATTGAGAACGAAGATTGCTATAAACAGAACGGTCAAGACCCATCAGAAACTTGTGAAGTCGCTCGGTGTCTTGTCGTGCAAGAGCATCTTTGGCAATGCCACAAGTACATCGTCCATATTTACAAGCGAAAGGGGGTTCGTGATTTGCTAGGGCATCCCATAAAACCTTTAAATTACCAAAATAGGTGGTCACGGACATACCTTTCGCTTGCTTATAGTCATGGAGTTCGGATTTTAGAGCATGAATTTTGGAGCCGTCGACAGTGGAGAACCGCTCAGCTAAATCGTCCCAGAGAGACTGAGCATCTTCGAAATAGGAGATACCGTGCTTGATCGAGGGATCGATGGTGCGCATAATCCACTGGACAACGGTGCAATGTATAACTTCCCACTGTCCAAGGAGGGTGGTATCTGTCGGCTTATCAACAGAGCCATCGCAGAAACCGAATTTCCGACGTGACTTGAGGGACATCTTCATGGAACGACTCCATTCCTCGTAATTATCGGGTCCGAGTTTAATATCCGTAAGTACGAGGCTAGGGATATCATGACTGCCAAGATAAAAAGGAGACGTGATATCAATGGAGGTGGACTTCTCGCCTTCTGGTTGCGCCATTTGAAGGAGGCGATTTGGAGAAGACGAGGAGAGGCGGAAGCGTGTGTGTTGTTTTTTTTTTTTTTTTTTTTTTTTTTTGGGTTTCGAATCGAACCAAGAACCTGATACCATGTTAAGCTATAGAGAATAGGGAAAATGTATTGTTGTCATTAAGCAGTGAATGAATCACGTTAAATACAAAGCATAAGCGGGATTAGAGAAAACCCTAATACAAATGGACTCATCTAATAAGACGGGCCTAATACGGCCTAATAGTGCTTTTTATTCCATTTTTTTAAGCTATATAATTGTCTTTGTAATGACCTGGACCAAACTCGAACCGACTTGTCACCTATCCAATGACGCTACGACGAAGCAACCTGAACCCGATAAACAATCCAAACATGATATTGACCCGATAAACCTGGACCTGATATGCCCTAATCCACTTTAAATTAAACCTACTCATAAACGACCCGAAGTACTCAATTACCACTTTAGCTCTCGATCTCCCCTCCTCTATGTACGTGTCGATCACGTTACCATCGAAGGCAATGAGACCAATACTTTCAAACAAGCTCTTAGCATATACCATTAAATTAGAATCTCATTGATTTACCGCTCTGAATTTTAACACTATTACATTCACTGATTCATATGGTTTAAACTCAAGACCCCTATTTAAAATAGAACAAGCCTTTCTCAATTGATATAAGTGCTCCTAGAGTCCAAAGGTAAGACTATAATATATGTGTGGATACTAATGTACAGATTTTTTAATCTATTATGTTGTCATTTACTTTTGCTAATCCATCCTTAATATAGAAGTCTTCTTAATTCAAAGACCCAATGCAATGTCAAATATTATGAAACGTGTAAATCATGTTTAAATTCCCTTAATTATATCTTAAGTTTGATAACAGATGTCAAATTATCCCAGGTTCAAGGATAGTGTTATTAATTGGTTATTGAAGTTTTTCTCATGTCTAATGCACTTTGCTTTACATGCAAAATTGACCAAATTAATCAATTCTTAAATTGTGGTAATAACTAATAATATGAGAATTCACAAAACTTGTTGGTAACTTGGTAGTATAGAGAGGCATTATGCTATAAGTCTTGCTAACGATCCGAATGGGAAAATATGGATTAAAATTAACGGCATTTTAATAGTATTTCGATCCAAATAAATTGTCGTCATTCATTAAAACTTGTACGAAGATTCAAAACTAGTGTTTATAATCGTATTTAGTCCCCATACTTAAATTTTAGTTGGTATTCAATATCGTTCACTAGTCTCAAGCATTACGATTTGATGATAATATACAAATTCGTCTTGTACTAGACTAACGCGCACTGGACTACATTTACCAACTCTTCTTGTTATTTAGTGTTTGTATTTCCGGTCATTTACTAGTTTGAAACTCAGTATCACTTGAAACTCAGTATCACAGAATGACTCTTCCGTTTTTAATACAAATTCCGATACCGTATAACAAAGTATCTTGCCTCCTACTAAAAAAAATATTACTCGTATTAAATACTAATTATGTCATAGCTTTCTCCCTAAATTTATTCACAAGATACACATAAACTTTGAAATGTAGTAATCGCGTACCAAAAAATAAAAAATCTCTAAAATTGAAACACACTCCATGCATGCATCACCCGTTTATTTACCCCATAATAACGTAATTGTCACCCTCACTTACTTTTTACCACATTTTTAGTGTCAACCCTTTTACTTTTACATCCTTATATATAATGCAATTTTTACAAATCTCAATCATAAGCTCTAAACACCACAAACAACATAGAACTATAAAAACAAGAAAAAATTAAAACAAAAAAAACTCATCATCACCTTCAAATTACATTTTCTCCTTCATTCATTTAATTACAACATCTATCAAAAATGGCCATACCGACGAAGAAAATCATGTTTTTGATGATCACTATAGCTATGGTAATGGTCATAGCCCTAAGTTCCATTCACCAACTTAAGAGAACTACCTCTAATGAGCAAGAAATCATCGAAAAGAACTCGACGACATTGTCGAGTCCTCCTAAGAGGGTGAGTCGATTTCTGCTCGACAGCAGTACTAAAAATGGGAGGAGTAACTCAAAGGCTGCAGATCACTGCAACAAGGACAATGAGGTGTGTAACCTTGCATATGGCAATAACACAACATGTTGTAACAATAAGTGTATGGATCTTATGGAAGATAAGCATAATTGTGGAGCTTGTCATAATAAGTGCAAGTTTACTCAACAATGTTGTGGTGGTGAATGTGTGGATTTGAGCTATGATAAGAGGCATTGTGGAAGTTGCATGAATAAATGCCAAGTTGGTCAATATTGCATCTATGGGTTGTGTGATTATGCTTAATAAATTTGATACGATTGCACCAACTGCCTTAATCATTTGTTTACCTTTAATCAAAATACTCATCACATAGAATAAAAAAAGGTAAATAAATGATTGAGATTGAGGGAATACTAATTATATTAATTTTATAGCTATGGATCGATGAATATATATAATGATGTGGGACGATTTGTACGTCCTTGCTCAAGATGTATTATTTTAACTTGAGCTAGCTAGTACATACGATGTAATTTTGATACTAATTAATTTACATTCCTGCAAAAAAAAATTGGTTGCAGTTAGATTGTGATATTTGAGAATTAAGATGAAATATGATACTACAATTTTATTATATACGGAGTACATGGTGGTATTATTTAATAGAATAAATATAATAGTTGAGCCTGAATAATTACCTTAAAGTTTTGGTTGAGATGGTTCATTTATCAGAGCCGGTGTGATCGAAGGTCACTGGTTCAAAACCTGACAGCCTCTATTAGAGAATATATTATCATATAGAAAAGATATTATTATGGTTATCATAATAATAATATACTATAGAATATTAGGAATATCCTTGGAGTACCCTCCAAGACAGTCTCTTTTATAATGTAACCGATCCCATCATTAATAATCAAGTCATTCAGTTATACTCTCCTTCTATTATTAACATGGTATCAGCCTAAACTCGATTCTCTCGAAACTCTTCCGCTTGCTTACACACACTTGTTAAATCCACCGGCCGGAGATGGCTGTATTATACCGTCTCCGGCTGGCCGATAGTCACCACATGCTATCTTATACTCTAGTACTTTAGTATACGCATTAGTTATTACTAGTTGAAAAGCCCGTGCGATGCACGGGGCTTTCATTAGGATTATCTGTAAAAATATATTCTTAAATTGATAGAAAAGTCCTATTATGTTATCATTGATGGAAAAAAAATCGTGATCGGTATAGATGATAACCCATGAATTATTAGTGCTTTTAGCATTAAAGTTTTGCCATCAATTATTATAACATCAAGTGACATAGTTTAAGAAGTCGTTTGGTTCACAACCGGAATTGGAGTTCCAAGGAAGTACCAATTCACATGTTTTTGCAATTCACATGAAATTGAGGAAATTTGTTTGGTTGGAATGTGGGAAGCGAATTCCATAGGAATTACCACTTACTTAGGGGGGGCTAGGTAAGTAACTTCCTCCATTATGGAGGAATTAGAGTTCCTATGGAACTTTAATTCATGGGATTTTGTGTAAACAAACAACCCACTTATTTTGCAAATCATATTTAGAAGGGGTAACCAAACAACCTCTAAGTATGTCGCTAGCTTTTTCATTGTTACAGGCACAACCAGTTTTTAATTAAATACAAAACGCTTTCTTTATAAACATGGTGGAGCTCACCAATATGAACCCTTAATAATGGAGACATATCTTTATGAGTTTTGCAAATTATCTTACAACTACGTAAAACTGAATGATGTTACAAAAAACAGCAAGTATCATAATTATATATATTTAGTGCGTTGAAAAAAAATGTTAGATATCTTACAACATAATTTTACCTTGACTATTTACAATTAAGAGTATTTACTCCTTATAGATATCTCGCAATATCTCTGATTTTATTACATAGAATGCACGGGCACCTAATAGTGTTATCTGTGACAATATCAGTTAGTAGTTTATGTCATTTTTTAAAATAGTTGGGTTACCAAGTTAGTATAATAATGTCAGTTAGTAGTATATATTTTATTGCACCGCTGAAAACGTTGTTTTACGTTACCATGGTCTGCTAATAGAAAACTATTAAATTTAACAAAAAGTCAAATTATGCTAACAATGGAAGCAAACAAAATTTTCAGCAGTTGATTTAGATGAGGACAGATTAATCATCAGTTCCTATAACAAAAAAGCAACGAAAGCGTTGTATACTAACATTCAGAGATATAGTTGAATTATAGAGTTACCGTTCTTATTGTCTTAGCACCATCTATTTTTTACCCAAATAGTCTTTGACTAATTATCCTTAAAAACTCCATGCAAAATATATAATACGACATCTTAATTTGGTAAACTATGAAAACTTCTTTGTAAACAATGTCCTTCTTATGGCCTTGATACATTTGGTCTCTATCATCGATGTAGAACCTTAATCTCTCGGATAACGTTGTTCTTAAAACTACATAAAGTTGGCCATTAATAAAAATTGTTTTCGGCAGGTAAATTCAACATGATTTAGTGACTGTCCTTAACTCTTGTTTATTGTTATAGCGCAGTATTAGAGCCGACAAACAATGACACGACACGAAAACACGACAAGAATCCGACACGAAATTAACGGGTTTGGGTTGACATTTAACGACCCATTTATGTAAGTTTGTCGACAAGGACATGACACGGGATTTAATTGGGTAAGTTTGGGTTGAGCACTCTATACACGAACCCAACACGAATAATCTATTTACTAAATTAATCCCAAATTTTCTTGATCCTCACATAAATATACTTTAACTTTCCAAATATGACATGACACGAAAACACGACACGAAATTAACGGGTTAGGGTTGAGGTTTGATGATCTATTAATGTAACTCGATCGACACGAACACGACACGAGATTTAATTGGGTTGGGTTTGGGTTAAAGAGTTCATGATCCGTTTAAATGTGACACCTCAACCCGACACTACCTGATCTATTTGTCACGTCTACGTAGCATGGGCTCAACGTATATTGTCTCTGCTTAAAAACGAAAAGAATCTTTGTATCCGAGGAAGTCATTACTATCCTCGGGTTCAGTACCTTTTGCCGACTTTGGAACCCGTAAGTATCTTCCCTTCTACTATGAATTTTCCAGGGCGATTGATAATAAGACAGGTCCCGTTAGATAATTCTCTTACGGAGTTAATGTTCCTCTACAACGTAACCGGTATACGACACTTGGTAGAGCATATATACTATTATGAGTTATATTAAAAAAATTCATCATGTATACTCTCTCCCCTTCTTAAACTCTTCCGCCTTGCTTCTTAGAGGTCAAACGTTTATAACTTTGACCATTAATATGTCGAAAATTATGATCAAACTTCTGCATTAACAATTGTGTAGAAGCAATACGGAAGATCATTGCGAAGAGGATGAAATACATTTAGTGTGAAATTCCTAAAAGATAATGAATCTTACTCCCAATGTCTACACCAACTAAAATACCGACCAAATCTCGCATAATGAAAACAAAAGCGACGCCTAAAAGTAAGGATGCCAAATGGGGGATAAGACATGACGAATGTAAGCCTTCTCATACCCGTATTTAATAGAAAAATTACATGCCCCTACTTGTCGCAAGTAAAAATTTTCAAAACCATAACCGCTTCAACTTTGGGAGATCTTAAAATAGTTTCGTTCCATTTAAATGTCATATACCCGTCTATTCTATAATTTTCTCAAATAATTCTGATATTATTTTCCCCATATATAACACCCATGGTTGGCACGATTTAAAATTCAGTTTGAGTCTAAAACTTTATTTATATTCGCTACATCCAAGACAAATGCGATATAGTTGGGCACTTGTGATAGATTTTCCCTTTTTATCAAATTAATTTGCTTTTTTCTTATTGTAGAGTTAACAATAATTTTTATTCTTATGTAGAAAGCTAACATTTATTTTCAACCAATTGCTTATTTATTCTGTTCCTCGTGATTTTGGAGTATATATGTACCTTGTGTTACAATGCCTAATTGCAAATATTTATTCTGAACCAATAGCTATAATGGAGATTATAACATTGAAAATGGAACTTGAGATCAACTACTAACAATAGGGTCAAAATAAGTAAATATTGGCAAAAAAAAAAAAACATCAAGAAGTAATTAATTAGATATGAGGTAAGGTCGAGAGATCATTAAAAAATATCATATTTAGGCTTTATTTCAAAGAAATTAGCTTTTGAGCAATATTTGATTTATCTTAATTTTTTGTAATTATTTGATAGATAAATTATTTACCAAAATAAGAGGAGCATCTGAGCAATAAGTTACCTGTTTTTTTATTTATTCAATTTATAATATTAAATACAGAGAACTTATTATGTCCTTTTATTTTATTTTACCAAAAAAACAGCTACCTTTCGGTTAGTTTGCCAAACATTTTTGGCTTAATCAATTAAATTATCTTCTCTTAATTTTCAGTTACCTTTTAAGCTACATTTTTAGGTTTCAGTTAACTGTTCAGTTAGTATGACAAATGAAATTTAAGATATAGTAGAATTAATTATATTTTACTCCTTTTTGAAATCCACATTTTAAAAATTACTCCCTTTTGAATTTTTTTGCTAAAATTACTCCATTAATTGCATTTTTTCCTAAAATTGCTTTAAAACTTCAATTTATGACTTATTTTCCATGTTTTTGAACTCTCCCTCCATTTGTCGACATAGTTATACCTTTCAAAGTATAAATTGGCTAAGGCACAATTGGAATAAGTTCAAAAACAGACGAAATAGGTCACTTAAATTGGAATTTTAAAGTAATTTTAGGAAAAAATGCAATTTTGGAGTAATTTTAGCAAAAAATTTCAAAAGGGAGTACGATAATTTAAAAAATGTGAATTTCGAAAGGGAGTAAAATATAATTAACTCGATATAATATATGAATATAATGTATATTATGATTAATATATCATATAATTGCTTACATTGTGTATTTTGAGTATCACCTGTTTATATTAGAATATTCTTATTATTAAAATAAATTTAATCTACTTATATTAGGATAACTTTATTAAAATATTAAGAAATTCTACTTTTATTAGGATAATTTTATTAAATGTGTTTCAAAATCTAGTCTTGTTAGGAATTCTAAAAAAGTTGGACTCTCTAATATCGCTTGAAAAGTTTCTGCTTTATATATATGTATTGATTGTTTTATATTAGCAATTTTCGTCTTATTAGGAAACCAATAAAGGTAGCTTTGGTCCTGCCAACCCTTCGCCTTCTTCGCGTTCAACAAACCAGGCCATCTCCCCACATCTACCACTTAATGACCATCACCCCAGACCGCCGGACATCCGACCCCACACCAATCAACCCAAACCAGAAGTCGCTGATAAGTGCATATTTTATACATTATAACCCCTTATATTAGCTTGATTTTACATGTCTTTAGCACTTATCTTAAGTGTTTTATAGCTAATATTTGTATTTCTAGTTGTTTTGGATGTTTTGACATATTTTGTAGGAAATAAGCTTTTTGGAGCTAAAATACTACAAAGTTGCTAGAAATTGCAAGCTAAGTGGAAAGAAGAATAAATGGACTAAGAATTGGATGTTGCATGGACTTTGCATGAAGGAAATGTTGGATCAAAATAAAAATACAAGAGAAGTTTGTTGGAACTATGCCCCAGAGCAATAGTTATGAAACGTTTTTTGAACGAATTTCATACAGTGTAATTATTAATGGATATTAATAATTAGATGGCATTTTCTTATTATCTTATTAAGGTTTTAATTCGATGATAAATCCTTGATTAAACTGGTATACTTGACATCATAATGGAGATTATGATAATGAGAGTCGAGTATTATAGAGTTTAGTCTAAAAGTGTTCTTGGTCGTGAGATTATCAGAATGGGACTATGATAATCCGGATAGACCAATATATTGATAACGGTACTCATGATATGAGTATTAATAGATCTCATTCATTAAGTTATAATATAGATAATGCATATGGAGATATGATTATTGAACTGACCAACAGCGAGATTTCCCAAATGGTTATTATTACCTATGCACTGTCAATGTGGAAATTCTCTTAAGGAGTAATTGTATATTTTATCCTTTGACCTGAGATCACATTGTAGTTAATAGACTACTTATTATACTTAGATACCGGACACCTAGTGTGTAAAAATGCTAGTTGAATGGTCAATGGATATAATTAAGTACCTATGTAATTAGTGGTGAGTTAAGATGGAATCCGTCAACTCAAAGGTAATGAGTTTGAACTCTATGTTGTCATTAATCTTATTGGTCATATAAAGACCTTGGCCAGGGCATACGAATGTTTTAAGAAAGGAGTTTCTTAAAGTCATTCTTGACCGATAATGATCAACATGTAACATAGTGGTCGTCTAGTGGGGTTTGACAGTCAAACCATACCCTAGGACGATCCGGAGTTGGAACGATGGAGGGAAATAAATACAGTATCCTTTACCAGGTTCGAGTACAGTGAATATTGGTATTATTCATGCTATCCGGCCGTTGGGGAGTGTTGTTAGACGCCAACCTCGATTAATAGTTAATGAGATTAATTATTACCGGTTTAGCGATGAACCTATGTAGTCACACACTTACGGTGTGATATTTAACGTTTACGGTTAACTAATTTATTATGAGATAATTAATTAAATAATCAATTAATTAATTAATCTCGACGACATATTTTTATATTGTCCGCTAACACGAAAATATAGTTAATATCGGATAAATGTGTGTATGAGAGACCGAAACGTGATTTGGCTATGAGGGCCACGTACGCGCATGTCACTTGGCAAATTGGAATTGTTAAGCATGACATGCTTTTGTACGTGCCATATGGATAGTCATCCCTTAAGGGTGTGTTTGGATTGAGGGGTTTGGAAAGAAAGGGAGGGGAGGGAATTGGAAGGTTGAGAAATCCATTGTTTGGTTAGCAAAATGAAGGTAGAAGGATTTGGAGGGGAGGGAAAATGAATCCCTCCATTTCCCGCCTATAAGGCAAATTATTTCCCCACCAACATAGGCAAGATTTGGAGGGAAAATTACCTCCTCCATTCTCCCTCCTCTCCCCTTACCTTCCTTTCCCTTCCCTCCTTCCCCCTCCTCTCCCTTTCCCTCCTTTTTTCCTATCCAAACAAACCCTAAGTATTAAGGAAATGACTCACTTAATCAATCTAGTATGTTTGTGCCTTGATGCCCAAGCATTCGGTTACTATAAATAGCCATCGTTTGGTGAGAATTTTATTAGATAAGTAGGATATATAAAATTATCCCTCTTTAATACATACAATAAAGTGAGAAAAAATGTTTTCTCTATATCCGAGGTCGTCTCAAGGGTTGATAACGTTAGTCTATCTACCGATGTGGATACACTAGAGACTCCGTATTTTCGGGGTTAGACCAATTTATTGTCTACACATAAAGTATGTGTCCCTTTACTCAGTTTTACAAGTTTTTAAAATGCAATAGGTCTCAGAAGGACCGCGTTTCTGCCTTCCGCTGCTACATGTGATGTACCGCGGTCCCTTCAAAGTTAACAATCCAAGTCAAGCCCAAATTATAAGTCAAGAGTCAAGGGGAAAGCATGGGATTCCAAAGTTCTTAAGATGCCAAATGAAAGTATTAACTGGGTGATTAATCGCATCATTAATCACAAACATTGGATGCTATTTGAAATTAAGAGGAGAATTAAAGAAAGAATATCCGGAATCCCACATCCCCGATCGAGGCCCCCAACCCCGATCGGGGTTGCATGTCTCTTGGTGATTTACGTTTCACCTCCCTCTCCTATAAATAGGAGAGGCATTTCAAGGCTTAGGGCATCTCATTTTTACGTCTCATTTCCTTACATAGCCTTAAGCATTATAATCTCTCTCAATAAGTTTTCATTGTAGTTTACAAATTGTTAAGCTATCCCTTAGTTTAATCTTTCAACACTTTGTTCTACAAGTTATTGTTCAAATATTTGTTATTCAAGCATTTGGTTCTAATTTGTTTCTTCCATACAAGTTCTTATCTTTTAAGGTATTTTCATTTCTAGTTCATAATTTCACTCCCATTTAGTTTATGCATAGTTTATTATTAATACTTCGTTTACATTTCATTAGCATTATTTATAGTACATGTTATCTAATTTAGTTTTTATAAATTACAAAACCATGTTTAACATCTCTTACAATATAGTTTGCAATTTATATTCCAACATTAGCTAAATTTCCTAGTCTAAAGGCTAGGGGTCCCATGCAAAATCAAATATATAACATGTTTAATTAGGTTGTTAATATATTGTTCAATTGTTTCTATCACATGTTTGCATTGTCACGTTTAATCTTTGGTTATCGGCCGTAATCGTAGATTAAGTTTGTTCATTCGTTCTAACGTTGAGAGGCACGGAATTGAATTAGACTAAACATGTGTAGTAGGATGACCTATTCATGGACGAGAGTTTCTCTAGGACCCGGTCTATGGTTGATACTAATGCCGTAAGGTGGGTATCTCTAAGTCTAAACAATTGACAATGTTATTAGTACCGAATTTATCTTTTAACATATGTTTACCTTTGCATGTGTGACCCGAACCCTTTAGACTCCCATTTAATTATATAATTTACACCATAATTTTTATTAATCATCAAACAAACAAACTAAACTAAAAACGAAATCGACCTTGATAAGAATCTATCAATAGCATTTCACAACGTAATTCCCATTTCCTTGTGTTCGACTCCTATTACTACATTAATTTATGTCTAGGGTAATTAGCTTTGCATAGGTAAACGATAAGCCTATCAAATTTTGGCGTCGTTGCCGGGGAAACGGTTTTATTACGTTTTGAATTGTCGATTTTTATCTTGTTTTCTTTTGTCTTGGGGAACACTTGTTCCTTGAGACTATTACTTATCATTTCTCTAGAAATTGTTGTCTTATGCCCAGGTCCTCTTGCAAGGGAGAATTTCTTTCACCGGATTCCGACCCCGAGAGAACCTTTAGGAGAAGACGACGTTTTTGGAAGGAAGTGAAAGAGGCCTCTTCTCCCATACAAGCCGAAAAGTGCTAGAAAGTCTTACTTAGACGATTTAGAAGCCCTTGAAGAGGAGGAGGTTTCAAGTTCATCATCTCCACCACCACCACCATCTACTACCAAAAAGATGGTGAAACTTTCCGATCACTGAAAACTCACCGCGGCCATGCTTCCGGCCGGTATCACAACCACTCAAATCACCGCGCCGGACTTCGAAATCAAACTGGCTTTCATTAGCCTTGTGGAGAGGAAGCAGTTTGGGGGAAGTCCTTTGGAGGACCCCAATTTGCACGTGCAAAATTTTTGTGACTATTGCTCCATGATCCGTCAAACGGGAGTCACTCAAGCTCAAATAAGGGAAATACATTTCCCTTTCTCTTTAAAGGACAAGGCCAAGCTTTGGATCAATAGCCTTGACCGCACCGCCATGGGAATCACCAATTGGGAGACTTTGGCTCTTGTTTTCTATCAAAAGTTTTTTCCACCGGAGAAAACTCAAACTTTGAGGAGCCAAATCACCCGATTCCGTCAACAAACTTTTGAGAGCCTATATGAGGCTTGGGATGTTAGGTTCATATACCTATTATTAGACTCCTCTAATAGTGAACTAATTAACTTCTTAATTATTTGTTCTTTAGATCTAGTGCATGCATAACAAAATAAAAGATTTATAAGAAAAACAATGTCCCTTACATGGTTCTTTTCGGTTTTGTGGGCATAAGTAAGATCTCCTATCTTTACTTGTTCTTGAGCTATGATGAGTATTAGGATGATCCTCCAAAGACTCCAAGTAATATATGAGTATTAGTAATCAATTTTAAGGTACACTACTAAACAAATATCTAGCAAATACTCCCTCCCATCCACTCCAAAGGTAACATGGACCTACTTTTCCTCTCACAAAAAGTGGGTCCATGTTACCTTTGGAGTGGATGGGAGGGAGTATTATTTAGTAATCTCATTGAACAATATTCATGTAATCTAAAACAAATTTTAGAGAGAAAAATGAGAGAGATGAGAAAAATTGCATGTGGAATGAATGAATAATGGAGTAGTGTAAAATGAGAACAAAATTCTCATTATGATAGAGGAAGTGGCCGGGTAGAAGAGACCAAATAATGGCATCTTATTTTTGCTTTTTCACTTCTCCAAATTGTAGGCATGTAAGTCTACTTAGTGTAGGTGTGTAAGCTAGTGTAGGTTAGCCATGATTAAGTTATTTTATCTCATAAAATAATTCACCCACTAACACCTTCCACCTCCATTATTTCGGTCTATATACATAAAATGGACTACCATTTTATTTTGTCAATTTGTCATTTGTCACACAATATGTCACATGTAGTATGTTATATGTTATTAATTAATTTAATGCATATTTATCACATAAATATCATTTTACAAATTAATTAAATTACATTTAACAAATTGACTAGTGATACTTGATCACATAAATAAAATAGGTCATTTAATTATAATTCAAAACATCTTGTAATTATAATCAACCATTCATTCTTATCTCTATTGTTTCTAAAACAATAAACAATTTTAGTAATAAAGCATTTTTATTACTAAAATAAATCTTATTTAATCGCATTACAATAAGATAAGTATATTCTCTCTCACAAATGAATTGTTCAATTTTAAGGAATTGATTAACTTGTATCGTCATACAATTAATCAACTTTACAGATAAGGGCATCATCCTTTAGGTGTGACCTTAAGGGATCAACTGACCACCACCGTCCCACGACAATAACGTCAAACTCTAGCAAGACAATCGTTACCGATTAATATTGATCAGTTGACTATATAAATGAATCATTCCTTACGTATTCTTAATATGAGATTTAATTATGATATTTAAATCATGTGATCGCACTATTGTTGAGGACACATATTCCAACATGGGAGAGGTACAAGGAGCTACAAAGACAATGCCCACATCATGGGCTAGTTGATTGGTTTCTAACAATAACATTCTACAATGGATGTTGTGCCGAGTCCCGAAAGATTTTTGATTCCTCCAACAATGGGCGGTTTGATCAAATTGACACCGACCTTGCTCATGCCACGATCGAATCTATGGCGGTCCATGATGCACAATATGTCAATTCCCGAGTTGTGTCATCCAAAGGTAAAGAAGAATCCTCCAACAACTCCATTTTGCTAACTCAAATTGCCTTGCTCTAACAGCAATTGGCGGAAAGAGATGCTAGAGATTCTGTTCAACAACTCAATGTCATGTCTTCTACAAGCCAAATCGTTGTTTGTGATGGTTGCGGAGGTGCGGGTCATTATGCCGCTCATTGCCAAGCTCCCATTGAAGAGGTAAATGTTTTCCAAGATTTAAGACAAAATGCTTATCCACCGGGTACATTCTCAAACCATATAATCCAAATACAAGATTTCACCCGAACATGTCTTATCGAAGCAACAATGTGCTTAATCCTCAACCACAATCCGCACCACAACAAAATGCCTATGTCCCTCAACAACAAAAGTATATCCCTCCACCGGGTTATCAAAATCAACAAAGGCCCCCACAAAACAATTTTCAACAAAATCAACCTCCACCACAAAATGCCCAACAAAACAACCAAGTAGGAGGTAAGCTTGAGAGCTTGATAGTCCGTATGCAAAAGGAATTGTTGGCTCAAATCCAAAAGAATGAGCAAGCTCAAAATGCCGCAATCAAGATGTTGGAGCAACAAATGGCTCAATTGGCCTCATCTAGCTCTTCAAGGAAATCGGGTCAACTACCCCCTCAAGGTGAGCAACCACATGCTACCCTTAATGCTATCTCTTTAAGAAGTGGTACAAAATATGATGGGTCATCCATGTCCAAAGAATATGAGGAGGTACTTGTTGAGTTGGAGATCCCTCCAAATGATAAAGAAAGTGAGGAAGTTCCCAAGAAAGTGGATGATCCACTTGTTGTTGAGAAAGTCAAGGAAGTAGAGGATGCTCCTCCAAAGAAAGATGTTGAAGCAAAGATTCCGGAAAAAGTCAAGGTGCCATTTCCTCATAGATTGGCAAAGAATCAAAAGAATTCTCAATTCGGTAAATTCATGGAAGTTGTGATGAATCTCCAGGTAACCGTTCCTTTTACCGAATTAATCACTCAAATTCCATCTTACACTAAGTTCATGAAAGACATTTTAACTAAGAAAAGGACTTTTGATGAAGTTGAAATAATAGCTCTCACCGCCGAGGTGAGTGCCCTTTTGCAAAACAAGTCCCCTCCTAAATTAAAAGATCCCGGTAGCTTTTCTATTCCATGCACAATTGGCACCTACCAAATTGATAAAACTTTATGCGATTTAGGTGCTAGTGTGAGTTTAATACCTTACTCTATTTGTGTTAAGCTCAATATGGGAGTCTTAAAATGCACTAGTGTCACATTGCAAATGACGGACCATTCTATAAAACGCCTTTTGGGAGTTTTGGAGGATGTTCCCGTTAAAGTTGGTAAGTTTTTCATTCCGGTTGATTTTATTGTTCTTGACATGGCCGAAGATGCCCAAATCCCAATCATTTTGGGAAGACCCTTTTTACATACCGTGGGTGCGTTAATTGATGTCAAGAACGGTAAAATTACATTGGAAGTGGGTGACGATAAGGTCACATATAATTTGAATAGCGCCATGAAAAGTCCAATGATAGAAGGGTTTTGTTATTCTATTGACATTTTGGATGTTGTTGACATTGTTATAGAAGACTCTACACCTCGATCTTTATCTAAAGATCCCTTGGAGGCACTCTTGCTTTTAGAATCATTTGCAGGTGATGATGAGATTGGAAATGAGGAGATTGATGCTTTGGAACAAGAATTGGATGGAGAGGAGCTATCATTGGAGGAGAGCTCACACTTTATAGGCTTGGTTGCTACACCTCAAGATCTTGAGGTACAAAAACCCGAGCTTAAGCCCCTTCCTTCCAATTTGAGGTATGTTTTTCTAGATGATGAGGGGATGTGTCCGGTAATCGTTAGGGCTAAATTAGATGAGAGTCAATTGGCTAAATTGCTTCATGTTTTAAGGTCTCACAAGAAAGCCATTGGTTATAAACTTGACGATTTAAAAGGCATAAGTCCCAAATTTTGCATGCACCAAATTAATCTTGAGGAAGATCATAAACCATGTGTCCAAGGTCAAACACGACTAAATCCTAACATGCAAGAAGTGGTAAAAAAGGAAGTACTTAAATTGTTAGATGCGGGAATTATCTATGCGATTTCCGATTCTAAATGGGTGAGTCCGGTCCAAGTTGTTCCTAATAAAGGAGGAACCACCATAGTCAAAAATGGTAAAAATGAGCTAATTCCAACTAGAATTGTGACGGGTTGGAGAATGTGCATTGACTATAGGAGGCTAAATCTAGCCACCAAGAAAGACCACTACCCATTACCTTTTATTGACCAAATGTTGGAAAGGTTGGCATGTCATAAATATTTTTGCTATCTAGATTGTTATTCCGGGTTCTTTCAAATACCCATTCACCCGGATGACCAAGAGAAGACCACGTTTACATGTCCCTATGGTACCTTTGCTTACCGTAGAATGCCCTTCGGTCTTTGTAATGCCCCCGCCAGTTTCCAACATTGCATGATAAGCATCTTTTCCGACTACATTGAGTCTATCATGGAGGTGTTTATGGATGATTTTAGTGTCTATGGTTCTTCTTTTGATGCTTGTTTGACTAACTTGTCCAAAGTGTTGAAGCGTTGTGAAGAGGTTGATTTGGTGTTGAATTGGGAAAAGTGCCACTTCATGGTGAATGAAGGAGTAGTACTTGGTCATATTGTTTCGGAAAGAGGAATTGAAGTGGACCGTGCTAAGGTCCAAGTTATTGAGCAACTACCCCCACCGGTAAATGTGAAGAGTGTAAGGAGTTTCTTAGGCCATGCGGGTTTCTACCGCCGTTTTATTAAAGATTTTTCTAAGATTTTCAAACCCCTTACGGACCTTCTTTTAAAAGATGTTCCCTTTGTGTTTACTAACGATTGTCTTGAGTCTTTTAATAGGATCAAGAAGGCTTTGATTTCCGCGCCTATCATCCAATCACCGGATTGGAACTTGCCATTCGAGCTCATGTGTGATGCAAGTGACTATGCGGTAGGTGCCGTGCTAGGACAAAGGAAGGACAAGGTTCTCCATGCTATCTACTACGCAAGCAAAACCTTGGATGCAGCTCAAATTAACTATGCCACCACGGAGAAAGAGCTACTTGCCATTGTCTATGCCTTAGACAAATTCCGCTCTTACTTGATCGGTTCCAAAGTCATTGTTCATACCGATCATGCCGCATTAAAGCATCTCCTAGCTAAACAAGAAGCTAAGCCAAGGGTGATAAGATGGATCTTGCTCTTGCAAGAATTTAATATTGAGATTAAAGACACGAAGGGGGCCGAAAATGTTGTTGTCGATCACCTATCCCGTTTGAAGTTCAATGATGGAGGTATTGAGTTACCTATCGATGATTCATTCGCCGATGATGTTCTAATGATGTTGGAAGCCAATTATCCTTGGTATGCCGACATAGCCAACTACCTAGTTGGAAAAGAGTTGCCACCCGACCTTTCATATCTACAAAGGAAGAAGTTCTTACATGATACCAAGTTCTTCCTATGGAATGATCCACATTTGTTCAAACATTTCTCCGATGGGCTATTCTGGAGATGTATCCCACATTGGGATGTGAAAGGGGTGCTAGAAGGATGCCATTGTTCTCCTTATGGTGGTCATCTTTCAACCGACCTACCATCCCACATTTCTCTATAAATACCCACCATCACACACCATAAACTTCACGCGAGAGTCCGCCCCCTCACATATCCCTTAAACTTCTATACTCGACTTCCTAAGTCACAAAATCGACACGTGTTTACGACCTACCGATCGTAAACACAAGCCTTACACATATTGTTTGGTACCGTCGCCGTGCATTCGACCGACCCATTTGACCAACTCAATTCATTAATCAACATGTTTTAATTAACATATTTTCAACATATTTTCAAAACCAAATCCTTTTTTAAGGCACTCGTTTAAACTTCTTTGATCGTGAGTAGTCGCTACGAGAAAACCGTCTCTAAAGTCGTCTACATCGCAAACATCAATACACGTAAGTTTGAGGGTGTAAATATCTCACTTTAATTCATGTCCTTACTGTTTTCATGAGTTTACATGCATGAACAATGCATAAAACGATCCAAAACATAGGTTAGACGAGCCAAAACTGAGTTTTGGCCTGAGGTAGAAACCTCTTATGGTGCACACAGGCTCGCGCCTCAATGGGGTGCCCAGGTCAGAACTTAACCGTGATTGTTCTCGTCTTTCCCCTTTAATCCATTTTCTTATTTGTAATCGGTCTTTACCATTTCAAATGTTTCAAACCATTTCTATGACAAACTTTTTAACCATAAATCATAATCACCCTTGGTTCCATATACCATGACGGTTAAATCCGTGACCCGATGATATTAATTGGTTAATTACATTTTAAAGGAAATCCTTTTCTTTTATTTACCATCTTATTTCATTTTTATGATAAACATATTTTGACCATTATAAAAATCATCCTTGGTTCTTTATACCATGACGGTTTATTCCGTGACTCGATGACATTATTGGTTAATTACATTTTAATGGGTATTTTAACACCCTTTTCTTTTATTTAGCATTTTTCTCATTTGTTTACATTTGTAAACATTTTAGTCATAATTCTTAATCATCCTTGGTTCTTTATACCATGTCGGTTTAATACGAGTACGATGACAAAATTGACTAATTACAAATAATTGAACTTAACATAATTAGTTCAAATCAAACATTTTCCTTTTACCATTTTATTATGCTTTTCAAAACATGCAAATCCGACAACGAATATTACTAACACAATAGTAATTGTTCCGAGTCATGTAAATCATACTTGCAATTTATTTAATCACAAATACGGTTTTAAACAACCTTTTCAAAAACCAGGAGACGCTCCCTTGGGTCGGCTCATGGCTCGCGCCCCAAGGGGCCGTCTGTTTTCTACATTTCAAAACCAGGGCAGAGCCCCTTCTATCGCCAATAGGCTCGCGCCTCAAAGGGGCTGGCTGGCACTGTTCTGCCTCGTTTTTAGCACTTGTCTAGGACGATCCCTATTACAGTTAATCCGAATACATGACGGATCAGATTGACAAGCTTACGTTTTTTACACTTTGTCATTTGACACCCTTTTTCAATAAATGGATCGTGTTAAGCATCATAACCCGAATTTGGTAAATGGATGTTTAATTTCCGTTCTCACATGCAAATCAACCATAAATCCAACTTGACATATTATGCTTGATAATTGGATTAACGAACCGGCTTAGAAAGCTCACATGTTAGGTTAACACTTTTGGATGTGCATTCATGCATTTACACCGTTTTATCAACTCTTGCACTTAAACAACCACGATCGATCAGTAGAGGCCGCTAACGCGGGCGGGATTGGGTGTCCGATTAATGGCTTCCCAATACGTACCCTCACCCCTTACTCAGAACCTTTGGATAGTGGATGGCCTTATCCAGGGCGCACGAGAGTCATTTTAGGCATAGAATGCTAAAAGGGGGACGACTCCTTATCTTTAGTACCTATGTCAAACACCGCTTTTTGCCTTGGTTGACCTAGGTATAAAGTGGATTCGAACGGGTTCCAAGCATCCCAAAAATACTTGGTGGCGACTCCGAACATCTCTACATCATTTCGCGGCCCTTGCCGAGACGATACCGACCGATCTAAAGCGATCCGGTCGAAAGCATTTTTACGCCGCCGAGCGTGGCTTTCAAGAGACCTCTGCATGTCCACCAGATTGGCCTGGCGTGCAGGTGGCCCGTGATCGCGGACCGGTAGGCGGCCCAAATCCGTAGACCGAGACGTGGCCCATGTCCACATTTTGGCAACTCCGCTGGGGAAAACTAGGACACTTACGTCTTTGTGATCCCTAGATGGTGAGACTCGAACGAGGTCTTGGTTGGAATGCATTAATTGATATTACGGTCACGGTCGGGTTCCTTATCCGGGCCCATAACTTAACCGTTATCGACCAATTGGCTCGTCTTGTCGGCGTGAGTTATCTCATCCCCGCGTTTCGAATCCCGATTGAGTCAAGCATACCATTGACGTTACACATTTTTGTTTCGTCAAAGGGCTTTCATCACTTTCGAGCACGAGGCTAGGGCACCCTCCTTACACATTTTGTTTGGATTGGTATCCCTCTCGCAAATCGGGGTTTGATTGCTTGGTGTGTAACCTACCCTACTAAGCCAAAACCCGTGTCAGCATAATGCATAATATAATGAAACTGTGAGTGCTTATGTGCTACTTGATCATAAGTCCTTCCGTGTCATTTTAAAACTTTCAAAAACACCCTTTCGCGCCGTTATAATGGCCATTTCAAACCTCGGTCTTTTGCCGACCGTTGCACGCCTTTTTAGGCCGTCGTAATGACGATTTTCAAACTCGGCTTTTACAATGTAGATACCTCATTTCTGCACCTCCCGCAAACCACCCGGTGATGATTGGGCCGCATGTTTGATACGCGGAACGATTTGTGACAGTTCGTAAGTTTATCGTCAAGTGATCGCTCAAAAATTAATGTCGACCTCTTAGTTGTCATCTACGTCCCGATACGGTCGTTTTGCGATAATTAGAGTACATTCGGAGTCGGGCCTAAAACCGTCTCCATTTTCTCGATAATTTGTTAAATCCCGAGTCGGAATGTTCGGAATGTTCCGGATATTTCTATTCCATATTTCACAAATTTTATCTTTTGGTAAATAATATCCCGTAATATTCATATAAGATATTAAGGAAATCGAATTATTTCCGTCCTACCATAACTCAAACGCGGAAATCTTTCTTCGGGAGAGGAAACCTCGGGGAATAGACGCAGCAGCCAGTCTTTGCGCCTCTTCCAAGAGACGCAGATGGTCTCGCCGCGCTTCTTCCCAGGCCCTTTTTTGCGTATTTTTTCGTATCTTTTTCATATCTTTCCGAGATTCACTTCCAAAGAGTCTCCGAAACCCTAATTCCTCCACGTGATTAGTATAAATAGGAGCCTTCGCTCCTCATATTTCTCACGCGAGTGTCCGCCCTTCTCTTCTCCCTTTGCATTCTAGACTTTGTTCTTACTTATTGGCGCCTACGTGCTTGAACTTTCGACCACGTAAGCTCGGATCTTTCCAGGTACCAGCCTCTCCGTTTGCATGACCGACCAATTTGACCAACTACACATCAATCAATTTAATTAATCAATCGTTTTCCTCTTATATTACGAGGGCGCTTTCTTTGCATTCGCGTCGAGCATCACTAATCGATATCTTAGTCCTTCTCGTTTCGTCAACATGTAAGTCTGAGGGTGTATAATCCTTATTTATTTATTGTATTTTACTTTTCGTATCATCAATTGTAAGGTTTATGTCGAAAGCACCATTAAAACCGATTTCTAAAACCCTTTGTTAAAACCCGTTTTTGCGGATTTCGATGAGATAACCGTCGAGAAAGGACGCGCAAGAATCGCTGCGCCTCTTCGAAGGAGCGCAGATTCTGCGCGCCTCTTCGTGAGGCCGCCGCAGTTCTCGCTTCCTTTCTTCTTCGTTTGTCCTCTCGTAATTCGTATTCAAATTCTGTCTTTTGCTTACTTCGTCTGTTAATTCTTCGTCGTAGTATCATAATAATTCCACATATGTTATAATCACCGTCATTCTCATGTTTAATTTGTCATAAATCCGACTTAAATCCCAAATAATCCAATATTTGTGGGTTTTCGTCATTAAATTCAATTCCGGGTATTAGAGATTCAGTTTGTTCATATTGAGTTTCTGGAATTCGTCCTTGATATAGTTTTCATCTGTTTATTCACATGTTCATCGCATATTTGTCGTTAATCCGTCTTATCTAACGTAGTTAATCAATTTAATTCGTAGGACTCATTAATATTTTTCACTTCTGTCATTATTTCATCATGTAATTAATCCGTTTGCATCCGTCTCATTCATGTTTTACTGCTTTTATGACATATTCATGTGTTAAATAACATATTAATCACTTTCATCCGAGTAAATAATTTAATCGATCATTAAAATCACCAATTAACATTAACGGCTTGCAATTGCGCTTCACGGACGAACCGAGCCAAGGAGCAACGCGTCGTTGCGCCTATTCAAAAAAAGACGCAGCTCTATTGCTTTGCTTTGTTCTGGTGAGTTCGTCCTCGAACTCCGTTTCTGTTTGACCTAGTTTGTTTAACATGCGTATTAACTAACTATTATCCGTAATATCACGCTAATCCCTGTTCGTACTTCATTCTTTTATTCTTTTATTCTTTTTTCTCAAATTATCCGTTTTAAAGGTATTTTCGACATAAATCGCCTCTCCCAATGTAATTAATGTAATTTTCATTATTGTAATTTATAATTATTGTATTTCCTTTATCGCTTGTATGTTTCACATGTAAATGAGCATTAAATCCTACTTCGACCAAATTGTATGCTAATACGTGTCAACCGACTTAGTTTAATTCTCACATGCTAGGATTAAAACTTGGATGTTGCATTGCATGCATATAATCGACGATATATCGAGTACGAATAACTTCCCTAATCATTAGTAGAGGCCGCTATCGAGGCGGGCGGGATTAGGTGTTCGATCAAAAGAGCTTCCTAATACGTACCCTCACCCCTTACTCCAGATATCTGTGAGCACCCGTGTTCATTGGCATCCACGAGAGTCATTCTAGACATAGAATGCTAAGGGTAACGATTGCTTAGTGTTCATGTCACTACTTTGTGTCTTGACATGACACGAGGTATTCGAACGGTTCCAATTTCCCATAAAAATTGGTGGCGACTCCATACAAAATGCAAACGCTTGTTTCGTTCTCACCAAGCGCCCCGTGGGCGGCCCGCTGTCCACAGTTTGGCGACTCCGCTGGGGATAATACACTTACGTGTAGCCAAGGGTGAAACTTGAACAAGGTTAGGGAATAGTTTGTACAAGACAATTGTCGGTTTTCATAACTCGGTCTTCCTAGACAGTTTAATTCGGCCTTCCTAGGCCCAACCCAACCCATTCGACCAATCGTCCCGTCTAAACGGTCCTAATTCTTATTTGGGCCTAAGGATGGATAGCGATTGACGTCATCCATACCATGATGCTTACTCTTGTTTGTATCAAGGGCCTTCACTACTTGAGGAAATGGACTAGGAATCGGCCTTACTCTTGTTTGGCATGAGCCTCTCCACAGACTTCGGGTTTGATGGTTCGGTATGACAACCCACCCTTTAAACCAAAACCCTTCTAAATGCACTCAGCATCCCGTTATAATGCTTGTATAAATGTGTAAACCTTACGTGATCACCATTTCTAAACAAAACCATGACGAATTTTCAAAAAATCAAAACCCTTTTCAAACAAGAATTTCGAAATAGGGCTTCCAATTAGCGCAAAATCCGGTCAAAACTCTGTCCGTTTGTCGTGTCAAAATTCGGGCTACAAACCCATTTCAAAACCTCACTTCGAGTCCACTCCTACAACTACACTACAGTTGGCTAGGACACACATTTTCAAAAAACTTGTCTTTTTTTTTCCAAAGCTCACTCAACACGAGTGGCACACACCCACTTCACGAGTCAAAACATTTCCTCTTTTAGCAAGTGTGATAGAATGGTCGATCGTGTTTTGATTCGTCGCCGATCTCTTATCCAGTTTCCAAGATGCCCGGATCAAGTGATGAAGCAAACTTCAACCAACTCCAGAATAGTAATGATCGAATCCTAGCCGCGCTAGCCCAAATGCAATCTACTCAAGAACAAACCTATGACCGCCTTGAACTCATCGAAGGCCGTATCTATGCTGTAGAGGGAAGGTTGCCTCCTCTTGAAAGTGAAGTGCTACGTAACTCCGATGATGAATCTCGGGCTGAGAATCCCCTCATGGGGACGACTGCAGCTGAGAAAAGACTCCAATACCTAGAGGAGCAATTGATGTACCTGTTGGAATATGTGTCCTCCGACAATAATGCGATCACGACTGTTGATCATGATGATCACATGTTTAAATCTCATTATAAAGAATACAATTGGGAAGTAATTTTGTTACTGTCAACTGGTCAACATATATCGGTAATGATTGGCTGACTAGAGTTTGACATTACTGTCGTGCGACGGTGGTGATCAGTTGACCCCCTAGGTCATACCTATAGGGCAACACTCTTAATTGATTATTTAATTAATCGTATAATGTTGCGAGTTAATTAAATTACTTGAAAATTGACGGACGATTTTGGAAGTAAAATTTACGTATCAAATTGAAATGTGATTAAATGAGATACGGTCTGAGTAATTGAATTGTATCATTACTCGGATGAAATAATTGTTCAATGTAACAATTAAATTTGAATGAATTGTTATAAATACAAACTGTTGTGATTTATAAATTGGTAAAATTTTTGGTACAAGTAATTATGATATTACTAAGTCGATTTTTGTATGTGACGTATTTTTGATAATACGTTGATTTTTAATATGTTAAAAATACATAACAAATTTATGTGACATGTGACATGTGACATATTGACAATTGACAAAAATAATATGGATTCCATATTATCAAATGGACCGAAATAATAAGAGAGGTTTAAGCTAATTAATTGTTTTATTTAGTGGTAAACATAATGATTAAAAAGCAAGAGTAGCCATGCAACCCTATTAACCTTGTGAAGACAAATATGGGCATGTATTGGCTCCCCTAAACACCTCCACCCACCCGGTTTTCCAAGAGAGAAAGGGAAGGGTTTTGTCTTATATTTTCTAATATACACTACTTAGTTTTAGTTAGTGTATCATTCATTCAAACTATTATCCAAAATTTAAGATTTCTAGAGAGATAAAAAGCTCCCTTATTCTTCTCCATTAAACCGAAATTGTTAAGTGTTTATAATAATTTTGGGTCAATTTTCTACTAATTAATATTATACTAGTTCTTGTAATATTAATTAAATTAAGAGAAAGCTTTGGGTATTAATCCTAAGGAGAGATCCTATACTTGGATCTTTGTTCTTCCATAAGGGAAAGCTCAAGAACAAGAGAGAAAGGTGATCTCTCTTGTGCCCATTAAACCGAAATCATCAATGTAAGGATATGATTTCTCCTCTATTTTTCATATTGTTTGCATGCATAAAATCCACATTTAATTTTATGACAAATTAATTTCGACATATATGAGTATGTTAGTATGTATAAAGATTTACTTTTCTTTCAATCGGTATCAAGAGCCACGGTTGTTTGCATGCAAATCGGTTAAAAGTTTTTCCGAGTTATAAGAATAACAAATAAAACTTGTAAAAATTTGTGTTATTATGAGATATCACGAAATTAATCCATGCATGTTAATATTTCTGGTCCTAAAATGTTTCAGGATATTTTGGTTAATTTTTCGGATTTTTATTGTTCATATTATACAATAATGGCATTTAAATATGATTTTATGAGTAAAAATGTCATTTTTGGTCTAAAATTAGCTATACTTCGAATTTTTCATTGATTTTTGGATATGTTGTCACATATATTTTTTTGAGATAACCTGTAAATTTTCATAATTTTTGGACTTGTTATGCTCGAAAAATGAATTTTTCATTATTAAATTCGGATTTAGGTGAAAAATAGGTTAATATGAGTTAAATTTTGAATCTGGTCATAGAAAATTAATATGTTGTCACATGCAATTTTACAATATGTGTGTAAAATAATTGGATATAAAGAAGTCTTTTTGCATGATTTATGGATTTTTGAAGAAAAATAGCATAAATAGTGACATTATTAGTGCAAAATTAATAAAACATAATCTATGACTTAGGAAAAACGTCTAATGTTGCATTTTATTATATTTTTCAGATCTAAAATTTAAAATTTAGTCAAAGTAATTTTTCCATGTTTTTATGATTATTTTATTAAAAATCGATAAACCGCAACATTGTTTTTCCGGTAAATTTTCGAAATTTTTAACCTAAGATTTTGAACATTATGAGTGTCATGGAAATTTTCCAGAATGTTCATGAGTTTAAATTTCAAAATTTGAATTTATTTGAAATTTTGTGATTTATTTGAAGTTTAATAGCTTATTTTTGTAATTTTTGGTCCATTTATGAACAATTTTATAAAATATGGGTTAATTATGGTCAAATTATTAGTGAAGACTAAATTTTGAGTCCTAAGAGGTTAGGGTAATTAACTTATGCATAAATATGAGTTTATGTATTTTGTGATTATAAAATGTTGAAATCACGCAAATCCGTAAAAACCGAGTAATATACGATATTGGCTAATTAAAGGCGATTTAGCATAAAATTGAGCATGTTCTTACATATTATAATGCTGCATTTTCTTTATGATTGTCATAATTTTAATTTATGTAATTTTTGAATTATGTAATTTTACATAGTATGGCCTTAGATTTTAATTGGTATTTCCCGAAATGTATGGGAATATCGATTCGGTTGTAATTTTTATTGTGATCTCGTATCACCGTTTTGTAATTTAATAGATTTATTTTATTTTAGTTACAAATGTATAATAGGAAATTATGTAATTTATTATGTAATTTTATTCATTCCGGAGTTCCCAAAGACGGATTTCTTCTAGAATGGCGATACATAAAGACGGTGTTACCTCGAGATGCGTGCCACAACCGAAGTTCAAGGGACCAATGGAGTTGGTTTCCGAATATGTAATAGTTAAATAGTTTTTCTATTTTAGGAAAGGCCATACTAGGATTTATTTATTTTTATGCTTGCATTTTATTTTATGTCGCATGCATCGCTAAATCGCCATAACTAAAACATGCATTTTTTATCTTATCGAGTTTATCGACCATGTCAATTCAAATTATCGTAGTTCACCGCTTTAGTTCACTTAAAACGTGATAGATAATAAATTGGCATGACCTCTCGCTAAAACAATTAATTGAGACATAGCCTTACCAAATAGTAGAAACCATGAAAACCTATTTCGCGAGGGAGTGCACTCGGCTACCCCGGGTACAAACCTTGTTACGTAGGGGAAGTGGGTGATGAATGTTAATCCACCGAATTCATGTTGATAAGGGATGTATCGGCTACCCCGTGCCCAAGTTGATGTGGGTTTGGATAATGGACACATTTATTCGAAATTTGGATTGAACTCAACAAAAGTTATTAATAAGGGTTGCATCGGCTACCCCGTGCCCTTGTTGATGTGTTTTGGGCTATAGATAAATATTAGAGTAATTTTATCGACCAAGAGTTCTAAAAGTAGAATCGATTAAAAGGTTAATCCACCGAGTTATATTGATAAAGGTTGCATCGGCTACCCCGTGCCTAAGTTGATATGAATTTGGGTCTTGGAATCATTTATCTAGTTGGGTAGAGGTCACTAGAAAATGCATAAAACTTGTTTAAATCATACATTTTTACGAGTAATATTAAAACGACATTTGTTTTACTCCTTATATTTTGTTTTGTAGACCACTTCTTTTTCATAACAATGGCAACACCAACACCAACTCCTAATGCTACACCTCTCGCTACTTCATCTTGGCTCCGATCCTTTATGGATCGATGTAAACTTGAAAAGAATGGGTCAAATTTCTCCGATTGGGATGCCCAACTCAAATTAGCCGCCGAAGGTGACGACAAGCTTCGTTACCTCACCGAGGCCTCTCCACCCGAACCCTCCACTAGGTCCACCGCGGCCACTAGGGAAGCATATGAGGCTTACCAAAAGGAGTCCGCCGCAATGAAAAATGTCTTGATATTTGCGATGGAGGCGGACCTCCAAAGGAGAGCCTTTAAAATGGGCAATGCTAATGAGATTTACTCCAAACTTGTGACCATGTTTTCACAAACTCTGCGGATCGTCCAATATGAGGCGGCCGCGGCATTCTTTGATCTCGACTTCAAAGAGGGACAAAAGGTTAGCCCTCATGTGCTCAAACTCATGGAGCTTGTCGAGACCTTGAAAATTCAAAAGGTTGAAATCCCTAAAGAACTCATCGTAGATAGAATTCTACACTCCTTGTCCAAAGTCAAGGCATATGTGCAATTCCGGGTGAATTTCAACATGCAAGACAAGGATGTGTCTCTTGAGGAGTTGCACAAGTTACTTGTGCAAGCTGAGAGGGACATGGGGTTAAATGTGAACCCTCCCAAGGATGTGCTTAACATAAGCACTAAGAGTAAGGGGAAGTTCAAGAAGAATGGGAGAAAGGGCAAGAAGCAAGCTCCCACATTCACCAAAGCTAAGTCTTGTGAAGCTAGCACCTCAAAAGTCAAGAAGGGTCCTCTTGATAAATGCCATTATTGTAATGGCATGGGACATTGGAAAAGAAATTGTTCCAAATACCTTGGTGATATCAAAGCTGGAAAGATCACTCCAGTAGGTAAATGACTAACCTTCTTTTATGTTTCTAATTCAACTATGGTATTATGATGCAAAGTTGTGATAATGTATCTCCCTTTTTATTGTAAATAAGGCCTCCACCAAGCAAAGACAAGGGAAAGGAAAAGCAAGCATAAGAAACCATGGAGAAGCTAAGGATAGCTTTTATGGAGCTTTGTTTTTCCATTGTCTTAATTTAAGTTGTGTTTTGGATTTTAGAACTTTAAGTTTCCGTGTTCGACATGGAAAAGTATTTTGGATAATGAGTTGTATTTTGGATGATGGTGACTTGGTTTGCAACCCAAGTCACCCGTTTTATCATTTATCCTTTTATGTTCTAAAATTCATCTTTAAATGCTTGCACTTTGAAACATAAGATTAGTCACTTAAAGTGATCTAATAGACAAATATAATGACGGGTTTCATTATATGTCCATATGCTTAAGGCTTGTGTATGATCATTTATAAAGCGATTTTGAGTCTATGAACTCTCATAAAGGAATGTCAATCACCAAGTACACATATGATATCAATAACTATTAGTCTATCTATGAGATAGTTCTCCTTATACTTCAACATCATTAATTTGTGTCTCATATGCTATCTTTGAATATATAGTGTATTTATTCTAAAGATAGAGTGGGAGAAAAATGAGGACACAACACACAAGGCAAGATAAAATTGTGTACTTGTGTAAATGAAGATCTACACAAGAGAAAATGGTTTGAATGAAGGTATATTTATTTACATAGTATGCCGAATAGATGAGATCTATGGTCTCAAGTTAGTTCTATATGACTAAAGAGACCAAGTGTAATAAACATAAGAGAATATTCTCAAGATAACTACACGAGGAGACCAAAAGAAAGTTTTGGAAGAAAAATGACTAATGTAAAGTCTTAACAAGTTTTTGACTAAGATTGAAAAAGATGAGAGATAAACTAGAGAGAGAAAAGCTCTAAAATTCAGGAAACCTAAAAAAATGACAGCCGTTAAGCACAATAACCATAACCGTTTTACGCCATTGCAAAAAACTTCAGCTTCATCTTCGGCTACAGTTGCTAAGAATGTGTTGCTGGGTACTTCTGGAGCAGGATCTTCACAGCTGGGACCTAAAGCTCCTACCTTTCGGGGTCCTACTTCTGCAGTGGCAACAAAGGTGCGGTCTTTACAGGAAATACAGGGGATCCCTGTCCTTAACTTGTCTGAGGAAGAAGCTATCAATTCTCAGGATGGGTGGATACTTAGAAGGAATGGTAAAGATCAACCGGTCATGGAATCTATTGCAGAGGAGGAAGAGTTGGGGGAGCTGCTTCAGTTTACTTCAGAGGACATACAACCTGAGGTAGAATTTTGGAAAAACTCTGTCTTTTGTTATGTTTTAGGCGCTAATCCACCATGGAGGCTTATTGAGGACTATGTCTATGATGTTTGGGGAGATTTTGGTGTTGACAGAGTGTCTTTCTTGGATAATGGAGTTTTCCTTGTTAGGTTTACTAAACAGGGTAGTAGGGATGCGTTGTTAAAGTCTGGGTATTATTTGTTTGATAATAAACCCATTGTTATTAAACCCTGGGAAATTTCATCTGAATTAGAGAAGGGTAAGGTTGAAGTGGTCCCTGTTTGGGTTCGTCTTGCTGGTATACCTTTGAAATTTTGGGGGAGATGTTTACCTAAGATAGCTGGTCTTGTGGGGAACTTTGTTCAGTTGGATGGACCTACTGTTGATAAAACTCAATTAAGCTATGCGAGGGTTTTGGTTGAATTGAAAATGGATCAGAGCTTGCCTGATGTGGTTAAGTTCCTAGATGAACATGGCAAGGTGGTTAATGTTTCTGTTTCTTATGAATGGAAACCAATTACCTGCACCAGTTGTACTGGTATAGGTCACCTGGCTACACAGTGCAGGAAGCCTGGTCCAAAGAACAGGAAGCAGAAGAGCTCAGGCAATGTACCTAAATCAAAGAAGGGGCCTAAAAAAGTTTGGAAGCCAATTCAGCAAGCTCTTACTGGTGTTCAAACCCCTACTATCCTTACACCTGAGGCTTTTCCCCCTTTGGGACAGTTAAATCGACTCGGAGTCAAAGCTACACCTGCTAAGCAGATTATGAGGATCAATAGGCAAGGGGGGTTGGCTGGTGTCAGATTGTCAGGGAAGTTTAGCCCATACACTTTTGCTGATGTCTTGGTTAGTAATGCTACTCCTGGAGGGGGAGTGGTTGAGAGTGGAAAGGACCCTCCAGGAGCGTTCGATGCATAGTATTGGATTTTGGAATGTTAGGGGTCTAAATGACCTGAATAAGCAGAAAGTGGTCAAATGGTTTATGCACAATAATGGAGTTGGTCTTTTTGGTCTGCTAGAAACTAAACTAAAACCTAGTACATTACTTCAGAGACCTACTTCTATCTGTGATGGGTGGAGTGTGACCACTAACTGCAGGTGGCATAAAGGGGGGAGAATTTGGTTTTTTTGGAAATCTGATTGTTTTGATATACAGTTCTTGGCTTACAATGCTCAATATATTCATATGTTGGTAAGGTCTCAAACTGATGATAGGAAATTTTATTTGACTATGATTTATGCTTCTAATGATTTACATGAAAGGGTGGAGCTGTGGGAGTTTCTTAAACAAGTGGCTACTAATTGTACTGATCCTTGGCTCTGGCTTGGTGATTTTAATACTGTTCTTTCTCCTGTTGAAAGACTTGGTGGTAACACTACTGAGATTGAAATGGAACAGTTTCAAGAATGTGTTTCTTTATGTTGTATGGATGATATTTCTGCTACAGGGGCACTGTATACCTGGTCTAATAAGCGTGTCGCTTCAGATAGAGTGTATAGCAGATTGGACAGGGCAATGGGGAATCTTGAATGGATGGCTATGTATGGTGATTATATTGCACATTTCCATCCTGAGGGTCTTTTTGATCATTGTCCTTGTACAGTGGTGCATAGGAGAGCTGATTTGGGAGGCAAAAGAAATTTTAAGTACTTCAATATGTGGGGCTCAGCTGAAGAATTCAAACCTAGTGTGCTTCAGGTGTGGAGAAGATCTTTCCCTGGCACTAAAATGTTTGGAGTAATTAAGAAGTTAAAAGCTCTCAAACCAGTTTTGAAGAAATTGAATGCTACTTGTTTTTCTGATATTGAAAACACTACTACTATTGCTAGTTTGGCTCTGACTAATATTCAGCAAGCTTTGGTGGACAATCCTGAGGATGTCAATCTAATTCAACAGGAATTGGACTTAGCTAGGGACCTAAGGGAGCTTATTGTGGCAAGGGATAGCTTCTTATCTCAGAAAGCTAAAGTCCAGTGGTCTATTGAGGGTTTCCATCAGGCCATTAAAAAGAGAACAATGATGAATAAGGTCTTCCAAATTGAGGATAAGGATGGTAGGCTTTATACTGAGGGAGCTGATATCCAGATGGCTTTCTTGGATTATTACCAGAGTCTGCTAGGTTCTCATACTCAGACTATATCTATTCAGAAGCATGTGGTGACTGGGGGTCCTTGTTGTACTGAGGAACACTGGCTCATTCTAGCCCAACCAGTTACTATGGAAGAGGTGAAACAATGCATCTTCAGTATCCCTAATGGTAAATCTCCTGGGCCTGATGGTTATTCAAGTCAATTCTATAAGGATGCATGGGATATTATAGGAGATGAGGTTGGAGCTGCTGTTATCAATTTTTTTGAGGCTGGGAGGCTTTTGAATCAGTTAACTCTCTGTAATCACTCTTATCCCTAAAATTGATAGACCTACTAGTGTTAAACACTTCAGACCTATCTCTTCTTTGTAATGTCCTCTATAAGGCAATTTCTAAGGTTATGTGTAATAGACTTGCAAGGATTTTACCTGACATAATTAGTAAAAATCAAGGAGCTTTTGTTAAGGGGAGAAGTATTCTGGAAAATATACTCATTTGTCAGGATCTGGTTAGAATGTATAATAGAGATATGGTTTCACCAAGATGTATGTTCAAGCTTGACTTACAGAAGGCCTATGATTCAATTGAGTGGCAGTTTGTGGATCAAATGTTAGATGCTCTTAACTTTCCTGAGCATTTTAGGAAGTTGATCATCTTTGTGCATTACTACTCCATCTTATACTCTCAACCTGAATGGATCACACTTTGGTTACTTTCATGGCAAAAGAGGATTGAGGCAGGGAGATCCTATTTCTCCACTTATCTTTTGCATTTGTATGGAGTACTTAACTAGGGTTATGGAGTATGCCACTAGAAGATGGTACTTTAGATATCATCCTCTTTGTAAAAGTCTGAAATTGACACATCTTCTTTTTGCCGATGATCCTGTTAATGTTCTGTAAGGGTGATATCAGATCAATTATGATTCTACTAAGGGCTTTATCTACCTTCTCCGCAACTTCGGCTTGAAGGTTAATGCTGCTAAGTCGAGGTAGTGTTTAATGGGGTCCCTAGTGATGTCAGAATGGATGTTGTTCAGGTTTCAGGGTTCCAACAAGGGGTGTTACCATTCAAATATTTGGGAGTGCCCATCCAACCTGGCAGATTGTCTAAAGCTGATTGTAATATTCTGCTGGATAAGGTGGTTCAAAAGATTAGAGGAATTGGTGCAAGGAAACTTAGCTATGCAGGAAGGCTCATCT
This sequence comes from Silene latifolia, assembly GCF_048544455.1. Classification (NCBI taxonomy): domain Eukaryota; kingdom Viridiplantae; phylum Streptophyta; class Magnoliopsida; order Caryophyllales; family Caryophyllaceae; genus Silene; species Silene latifolia. Next base: position 21,186,707 of record NC_133530.1, on the reverse strand, counting down.
TAATCAACTCTGTGTTAAATACTCTCCACAACTATTGGGCCTCTATATTTCTTATCCCTAAAGGTGTTATTAGAAGAATTGAAGCAATTTGCAGAAATTTCTTTTGGAGTGGGGAGTCTGAGTATCATAGGGTTCCTCTGATAGCTTGGGAGAAAATTTGCTGTAGGAAGAAGGAAGGTGGACTAAATATAAAAAGTGCAGAGGTGTGGAACAAGGCTACTGTTGGTAAATTGGTGAATTGGCTACATACTAAAGCTGACAGGTTATGGGTTCTATGGATTGATCATGTATATCTGAAAGGAGCTGACTGGCATAGTTATCAACCTCCTCCTGATGCCAATTGGAACTGGAGGAACATCTGTAAAATTAAGGATCTGTTGAATTCTGGTTTTGTGGGTGGTCACTGGCAGGCAGATGCTAGGGGCTACTCTATTCAATCTTGTTACTACTGGTTGCAGGGTCCACACCCCCTTATCCAGTGGTATAATATTGTATGGGCTCAATGGAATATACCTAAGCATTCTTTAGTTGGATGGATGGTAAAACATAAGGGTCTGCAGCTGAGAGATAAACTGTTTCAACTGCAGATTTGTGACAGTAATAGTTGTGTTAACTGTGAGCAAGCAACTGAGACACATGAGCATTTGTTTGGCAGCTGTGTGTATAGCTCACAGATTATTGATGGTGTTGAGCAATGGTTGTGCAGGAGGATCTCTGGTTCAAATCTGAACTGTACAAAGTTGCAGAAGCTTGTAGCTAGGATGGCTCTAATGGCTACTTGGTATTGTATTTGGAAATACAGGAATGAATGCAGGATCTCCTTAACACTAGCTACACCAAGAAGGGTGATTAAGGAGATCCAATCTATAGTCAAGGCACGAATTCTTCAAAAAATTCAGACTGTTATGCCTCAAAAGGATAAGGAATGGCTACTTAGTTTGGATATTCATGTTTAGTATTCAGCTTTTGTAGCTATGTTTTGTATTGAATCATCATGTAATATTGTTTTATATTAATGAAAAGCTCACATTCTACCAAAAAAAAAAGTTTTTGACTAAGTTTATGAAACATTTGACCAATAGTTTCAACCTTGAGATTTACTTAAGAGCCTAAATGAATCATAGTAACATACTAGTTATGATCGAGTTGCAAAGATTGATATACCGATATCTTCAATGGCCAAAGTTTTAACCACGCAAATGTCATTACTTAACCTCACTATGAAATGGTTAAACCTCCTTCCAAAAGGGTATTTGCGAAGGACGTATTCTAGATATTGTTTATATTTGAATAATGACAGTACTACACATCATTATGACATGAGTGTGTTGGAGATTTAAAATATCTTTCCGTAAGGTTAAGATGAGACCACTTCAAAATAGGTATTTTGAAGGGATATGATTGGAACATATATGGTTCTATCTTAATAACTTGGCAATGCAATTTATACTTCAATTCTTGAATAAATTTCGATTGAGAAGTCAATTTCGAAATGTGTAGAATTGAGTGGGAGTTAGGAAATTCTCATGTGAAGACATGGAATTTAGTGGGAGCTATCATCCTTTGAATATTTACGACTCATCACTCATTAAAGAATGACGAGCTAATACCTTCTTTCATAAAGAAGCTTTTGAGTTTTCAATTCTGGATGAAAATGGACAATGATGAATCCAATTGCATCAAGGGATGTTGGATTAGTATTAAGGGATACACATCGTATCAACATTCACATAGGTTATTCATATAGATGAAAATGGAATTACCATTAGCAGTCATGGTCGTTCATTGAATCTATGAAGCAGTTGATCTCATGATTATTAGTAACTAATGTTTCCGCCATTAGAATAATCATGTACATGTCAATTATGAATCATATGCATAAGAGCATGATGATTGATTGGTAAGCCATAATAGAAACGTCATGAATTCTCAAGTAGAATCCGATGAGCGATTTCGGTGTTTGACGGAATACTCCATTATGTGATAAGAGGTTGCACATATTATAGAAAGTCCGAGCACATGTGAGGATTTATGAGAATCCCAAATATTTCAAGCCTAGAAAGAGAAATAAGAAGTTTTTGGAAAGATGCTTAGTTGAATAAGAAGTTATTCAAAAATCAATCTTTCCTAGTTAAGCTAGGACTTGTGAGAAGTACTAAGCTACTAATCTTGACAAATTGTTACAAGATTCTACAAAACATGTACCTAGTGCATTGTGTGTGGATGGAATACTTGATCAGTACAAGTTATATTATTCATCACAAATTCGTTCGTTATGTGATAGTCGATAAGAAAGTTCTTTCAAGTTAAAGAACCGAAACCAAGGTCGGGAACCTTGATGTGCACTTGGTAAGATTCATGCTATGAGAGAGAACATGAATGTAAAGGAAATGCAAGTGTAAGAAGTTTGAACACATGGACACATGGGATGTTAAACTTCTATTGCAGTCAATGAGTGTTTACACTTATGATATACATCACAAGGTTGTAATATGATATTGACTACCCGTGTGTGATGTCGACATTTGTCGTTTGAGTTATTATTAACTCACCTTGTACATTGTTATATCCAAACGGGTTGTGAAGACAATTGAACCCCGTTAAAGTGAACATGGATTAACATTGTATTTGCCCATAGTTACTTGTATGAGGTGACGTCTCGAAGTGACTAGAGTGTGATGCGATTGATGGCAAGTTCAAGTACCATAGAGTCATGTGAGATGACTAGTCGATCACATAAAGATGTTAGGAACATTTTGTCGGGCCTAATGACCGCTTATAGAGTTATGGCAAATTTATATAGCCTGGTCGTGGCGAGAGCTACTATAGTATTCGAATGAGTCGATTCTTTTGACTAAAGACTATTCGCCTAAGATGGCACGATTTTGATTAACTTTGATTTGTGTTACTACGACCTTCGTAAATGGGGTCAAATGGGTATATTTTGGGTTATGATGGCTGTGGCTAGTCGAAGGGAATGAGTGCGATAGGAATTGTCCACCCCTAGTCAGGGTTATAACAATATCTCAGGGCCACTCGAGGAGTAATGAACTGGAAATGCGTGGCCACGCTCGGAAAGTATCTATGATAGATAAGTCCGGTCAATCAGTTATTCTCCAGATCGAGGAAACCACTCTCGATATGATCACTTGCAAGTACGACTGAAAGAGACCTTGCATTGAGTGGGAGATAGTAATAGGACAAGAGAATTGGTGACGCACACTTGTCGAGGACAAGTGGGAGATTGTTGGAATATGTGTCCTCCGACAATAATGCGATCACGACTGTTGATCATGATGATCACATGTTTAAATCTCATTATAAAGAATACAATTGGGAAGTAATTTTGTTACTGTCAACTGGTCAACATATATCGGTAATGATTGGCTGACTAGAGTTTGACATTACTGTCGTGCGACGGTGGTGATCAGTTGATCCCCTAGGTCATACCTATAGGGCAACACTCTTAATTGATTATTTAATTAATCGTATAATGTTGCGAGTTAATTAAATTACTTGAAAATTGACGGACGATTTTGGAAGTAAAATTTACGTATCAAATTGAAATGTGATTAAATGAGATACGGTCTGAGTAATTGAATTGTATCATTACTCGGATGAAATAATTGTTCAATGTAACAATTAAATTTGAATGAATTGTTATAAATACAAACTGTTGTGATTTATAAATTGGTAAAATTTTTGGTACAAGTAATTATGATATTACTAAGTCGATTTTTGTATGTGACGTATTTTTGATAATACGTTGATTTTTAATATGTTAAAAATACATAACAAATTTATGTGACATGTGACATGTGACATATTGACAATTGACAAAAATAATATGGATTCCATATTATCAAATGGACCGAAATAATAAGAGAGGTTTAAGCTAATTAATTGTTTTATTTAGTGGTAAACATAATGATTAAAAAGCAAGAGTAGCCATGCAACCCTATTAACCTTGTGAAGACAAATATGGGCATGTATTGGCTCCCCTAAACACCTCCACCCACCCGGTTTTCCAAGAGAGAAAGGGAAGGGTTTTGTCTTATATTTTCTAATATACACTACTTAGTTTTAGTTAGTGTATCATTCATTCAAACTATTATCCAAAATTTAAGATTTCTAGAGAGATAAAAAGCTCCCTTATTCTTCTCCATTAAACCGAAATTGTTAAGTGTTTATAATAATTTTGGGTCAATTTTCTACTAATTAATATTATACTAGTTCTTGTAATATTAATTAAATTAAGAGAAAGCTTTGGGTATTAATCCTAAGGAGAGATCCTATACTTGGATCTTTGTTCTTCCATAAGGGAAAGCTCAAGAACAAGAGAAAAAGGTGATCTCTCTTGTGCCCATTAAACCGAAATCATCAATGTAAGGATATGATTTCTCCTCTATTTTTCATATTGTTTGCATGCATAAAATCCACATTTAATTTTATGACAAATTAATTTCGACATATATGAGTATGTTAGTATGTATAAATATTTACTTTTCTTTCAGTACCTTAAGGGGGATGACATTTATAAGGAGAACAATCGCAAGTATGAAGCCGTCAATTCCAAATTGCCAACTAACTTTAACATGACGGATATCCCTAAGTTCAAGGGACACGAGAACCCTTTGAACCACATTCGTGCCTTCAAGGATTACATGTCTATCAAAGGCATCAAACCCGAGATGTTCTTAAGGATCTTTCCTTCATCTCTTGACACCATCCCGAAGCAATGGTTCTACACTTTAGATCACAAGAAGGTCGCTACTTGGGAAGATGCCGCAATCGAGTTCTCTAAACAATATGCGGATAATGCCGAGATCCAAGTCAACATGCGTACTTTAGAGGTTCTTACCCAAAATGACAAAGAAGGATTCACCGACTTCCTAAGTAGGTGGAGGAAGACTAGCACTCAACTAGTTGAACGCCCGGATGAGGCTACTCTTGTGGAGAAGTTTGTGGATAATCTCAAACCCATCTATGCCAATCATTTGAGATACCAAAACATCAAAACCTTCAAAGACTTAACCGTACTGGGGACAAGGATTGAAGATGACATCCGTAAAGGACTCTTGTCCAAAACGGTAGGTCGAGGATATCAAGGGTCCACGAGTCGTTCATACGGCTCTACTAGTAAGACCGATGAGGTTAATCTTCTCGAGCCATCCAAGAAAACTACCCCACCAAGGAAATTCACAAACCTTGGGGATACTTACTCCAACGCTCTAAAAAGGTTGAAGCAAGGTAAACTCCAACCCATTGGACCTACTCCCGAACCCGAAAGAAAATCCAAGTTTTGGGACGAAAATTCATACTGTGAATACCATAGGGGCAAAGGACACGACACAGAAAAATGCTACAAGTTGAAACACGTGCTTCAATATATGATTGAAGATGGTCGACTTCCAATACCACCAGGAGGTAAACCCAACAACACTCAGAATCCTCTTGGAGTTCTAGTGATCACAAGTGATGAATCTACCTTAGATTGCTCACACTTCATTTCTCCCACCGAAAATGAAATTCATGCAATTGAGAAAGAAGGGATCTACTCTACTATCCCCCCTACCATTTCCGACTTCATCACATGGGCAAGGAGTGTAGATAGACAAGTTTGGGAACTAGAAAGCATGGTAACAACCTTACGCAATCCCAACGCAATACCCAAATAACGTGTACCATTGATCTTCTCTCAAAATGCCACTATGCAAGAAGTAGTCACCGTGGTTAATAAACTAGTCGACCAAATCATACGACTAGAAGGTGATATCATGAGAATGAGGGAACTAGCTGCAGTCCATGGGGTTTGGGCCGATGACGATGAGGACGAGTATCTCATTGAAAACTCCCTAGTCAAAGAAATAGTCCAAAATGGTGAAGACCAAGATATGGACCACCTAACTCGTTCGGGTCGCCCATATCAAAGCACTACTCAAAACGGTCCAACCAACGTCATCACACCAAATGACAGCGAAGATGACCTCACTGATCATTTGCTCAAGCAATTACAGAAAACAAAGGCTGATCTTTCAGTCTGGCAACTAGTAGCAAGCTCGTTCCCACATCGCCAAGCTTTACTGCAAGCTTTGGCCAAGCTAAACGTAGCACATAACTCCACTCCTGAAGATGTAGTCAACTTGGTCTTCCAAGAATCACCTAAGCTAAGTAATCCTATTACTTTCTCAGACGAAGACTTGCCACATTTTGGCGCTAGTCACAACCTTGCTCTATACATCACTGTCATTTGTCTAAAGAAGAATGTACCAATGACCTTGTAGATGATGGCTCCGCGGTCAACGTCATACCCCTCAAAACGGCATACAAGCTAGGCATGAAAGAGTCGGATTGGACTCCTACCAATCAAGGTGTGCGTGCATATGACGGTACACGACGAAAGGTAGTAGGACTTGCTAACCTAACCATAGCCACGGGAACAATCGAACGAAAGGTTAACTTCCAAATAGTGGACATCGAAGCTTCATTCAACATACTTCTGGGAAGGCCTTGGATTCACGCTTCCAAAGCGGTAACATCCACCCTTCATCAAAAGATCAAGATCCCACTAAATGGCAAAGTAGTGACGATCACTTCGTCACCCATCAAGGCAATAATCGAGAAGCAATCAAACAATCAAGTCCTTGCGGATCCCGTATACGAACTTGGGGGTTTCCAAAGTGTAAGTGTCATAGAAACTGAGTTGGCACCCTTATACTATAATCCCTACTCTAACTTGGTGGTCAACCACATACTCAAATCCCAGGGATACTTCCCTGGAATGCCTTTGAACCCTATTCGGAAGAATACCTTCGCACCATACAAGGAAGGCAACTCAACAAGGATACCACTTGGACTAGGATACAAACCTACAAAAGAAGAAGTTCTCGAAATGCTTGCCCAAGCCCAAAACCGCAAGCACGTAGGAGTCCAAATGAGGCCATATCTCCCTACCTTAAATGGATACTTTGTTCAAGAAGGAAGTTCAGAGCTCTTTCACGGATTTCCCGAACCTTGGCATTATCTTGAGAGGAAGTTAGCCGGAATCGAGATCTTTCACGATTGCTACTTCATCCCTTCAGAAGCGGTTCCTACCGTCAAAACCCGTCAAGCACCTTGCTTAGACGAATAAGCTGTTAGCCTATTGTTTGGAGAAGATCGATTCGTTAGGGCCGCGCAGGATGAGATCATTACTATGATACTTCAAGACGATCGCTTCAACCCCACCGCGTTGATCACAGAAACTGACACAACACAGAAAGGATGGAGAAAGTCGATCAAATGGACCAACAATCAAGGAAGACTCTTCAAGCTCACCACTGGAGAAGGAGAGATGTTTAAAGGAGAACCAGAAGACGATGAGTTCGAATCGGAGTCGGAGTCAGAGTCGGAGTCTAGAGAAGTCATTAGAGAGTCTACTCCTGTTGTCATCCCCACTCCCTTCGTTTCTCCTAGCTTAGCCTCGAGTAGTCACAGTAGTTCGGGAAATGCCCCAACCACTTTGTCCTTTGCCGCCATGTGACCATGGATCGGTTGGCTTCTTTGTTTCAACTTTACTCAAATCTTAATATGAATAAATCAGGTTCTGCTTACTCTTTGTGTTATCTTGAGTGCAATTCTGTTTATGATGATACTGAGGATGACCAAGACCCAGACTCAATCGAAATACCTCCCTACGTAGCCAAAGAAATACTACAGGAAGGGGAAGGGGGACCAGTAATAGAGGACACCGAACCCATCAATGTAAGAACCGAACTAGAACCCAAAGAACTTAGGATAAGGACTACCTTGAGCTCTACCGAAAGGGCTGATTTCATAGACCTCCTAAATGAATACAAAGACGTTTTCGCTTGGTCCTACAAAGACATGCCAGGAATCGACAGGGATATTGCCGAACATAGGATTCCGATTAAGCCAGGTTTCAAACTGTGAAAGCAGAAGCTTGACGAATGAGAAGCAGTGGGCTCTAAAGATTAAGGAAGAAGTTGACAAGCAATTCAAAGCCGGGTTCATCAAAGTTTCCGAGTATTCTGACTGGGTAGCTAACATAGTACCCGTTCCCAAAAAGGATGGGAGAATCCGTGTTTGCGTCGACTTTAGGGACTTGAACAAAGCGAGTCCGAAAGATGACTTTCCTCTACCTCACATTGACATATTAGTGGACAATACTGCCGACCACATATTACTATCCTTCATGGATGGATATGCGGGTTATAACCAAATCAAGATGGCCATGGAAGATATGCATAAGACCGCATTCGTCACCCAATGGGGAACCTATTGCTATACGGTAATGCCGTTCGGATTGATCAACGCCGGAGCTACATACCAACGCACCGCAACTACACTCCTACATGACATGATGCACAAAGAAGTTGAGGTATACGTAGATGACATGATCGTCAAATCCAAGGAAAGAGAGGGACATATTGCGAACCTTCGCAAGTTCTTCGCAAGGCTACGAAAGTACAACATGAGGCTCAATCCTCAGAAATGCACATTTGGGGTAACATCCGGCAAACTCCTAGGATACGTTGTTAGCCAACGAGGTATAGAAATAGATCCTTCCAAAATCAAGGCTCTAATCGAAATGCCATAACCTCAAACAGAAAAAGAAGTCAGAGGATTCCTGGGAAAAGTACAGTACATAAGTCGATTCATATCGAAACTTACGATGATTTGTGAGCCTATCTTCAAGAAACTCAAGAAAACAGACCACACCATGTGGGATGATGATTGCCAAAAGGCGTTTGACCGAATCAAGGAGATATTGGCTAAACCACCAGTGCTCATGCCGCCACAACGAGATCAACCTCTTGGTTTATATCTCACAGTAACTGAAACCGCCATGGGTGCCATGCTAGCTCAAACTGTAGGAAGTGAAGAAAGAGCTATTTATTATCTAAGTAAGAAGTTCTTGGAATATGAGTGCAAATACTCACAACTCGAAAAGACATGCCTCGCTCTTGTGTGGGCAACGAAGAAGCTACGTCACTACATGCTTAGCTACTCCGTCAAGATATACTCCAAAATGGATCCAAGTCAAATACTCTTCGAAAAACCCATCCTCAACGGACGTCCGGCAAGATGGACTCGATGCTCTCGAATTCGACCTTAAATATGTGCCACTGAAAGTCATAAAAGGTCGCGCCGTCGCCGAGTTCTTCGCAGAAAATCCTATCAACGACGCAAAAACCATAGATACTTGGTCATTTCCCGACGAGGATATACTTCAAACTGATGTAGACTCCTGGGACCTATACTTTGATGGAGCGTCAAACTTAAGAGGATTCGGAATAGGAGTGTTGCTCATTTCTCCTGAAGGTGAGCATACACCAATTCTTTCATCAAACTCGACTTCGAGGTGACAAACAACGCTGCAGAATACGAAGCTTGTCTCATTGGACTACAAGCGGCAGTAAGCTTAGGCATTAAAAACCTCCGAGTACATGGGGATTCATCACTGATCATCAACCAAGTTACAGGATCATGGAAAATCCGAAGCGAAAGCCTCGCACCCTATCAGGCTAGGATAGACCAAGTCGCTCAATTCTTTGATCACGTAACCTACCTACACCTACCTCGGGAGGAAAATCAATTTGCAGACACTCTTGCGAAACTTGCATCTTTGATAAATATGCCAGATCACATGATGGAAATGCCTTTGTGCATCGAACGACGGTCAGAGCCGGCTTATGTCCACCAAATCACCGACGAAGAGGAAATCGCGCAGGAACCCTGGTTCCAAGCGATCCTGAATTTTAAGCTTAATGGTACCTATCCACCGGATATGGACAAGAGGGGACAACGTGCTATACGCCTATTAGCTTCCCAATACATTCTGATGCAAGGAGAATTATACAAAAGAACACCTCTTGGTGTAGTCCTACGTTGCCTTGATCATTCACAGGCACGAAAGGTGATGGAAGAAGTCCACGACGGAGAATGCGGTCCTCACATGAGTGGGCCTATGATGGCAAAGAAAATCACACGTCTGGGATATTATTGGACCACAATGGAGTCCGATTGCATCAAATACGTAAGACATTGCCACAATTGTCAAATCTTCGGGAATGTACAACATGTCCCTCCTTCGTTGCTCTACACGATGACATCTCCTTGGCCATTTTCTGCATGGGGAATTGACATAATCGGAAAGATAACCCAGTGGCCGGAACAGGGAGGTCACTGTTTCATTCTAGTGGCAATTGACTATTTTACCAAATGGGTAGAAGCGGCTTCCTACACTGGTCTTACGGCTAAAAATGTGGCAAAGTTCATACAAAACAACATCATCTGTCGATATGGTTGCCCACATGAGATCATTAGCGATAATGGGTCACACTTCCAAGCTGAAACCGAGCAATTGCTAGCCAAATACAAGATTAAGAATCACCACTCTTCGCCCTATAGACCACAGACTAACGGCGCGGTAGAGGCGGCAAACAAAAATGTTGTCACAATTCTCAAGAAAATGATTGACAACTATAGAGATTGGCCAAGCAAGATACTCTTTGCTTTATGGGGATACCGTACATCTGTCAGGACGCCCACTGGGGCTACTCCTTTCTATTTGACCTACGGCATGGAAGCCGTACAACCAGTCGAGCTAGAAATACCATCCCTGCGTATTCTACTAGAAAGTCAAATCCCGGAGGCCGATTGGAAAAAGGATAGATATGAAGAACTCATCCTCCTGGATGAACGTAGGTTGCGCGCCTTACATAATGTCCAAACATATCAAGCACGTATCAAACGAGCTTTCAACAAAAGGGTTAGGCCAAGAAACATCAAAGAAGGAGACTTAGTACTCAAATCGGTTAGAGCTCTTTTACCTGTTGACCCAAGGGGAAAATTCAAACCTAATTGGGCCGGACCATTTCTAGTCAAATCCATACTCCCAGGGGGTGCGGTTAGAATCACAGACCTAGATGGGAACGAGTTTTCAAACCCCACAAACCTTGACCAACTGAAACGGTACTATGCCTAGAATAGGAACAAAAACGCGCCTCGCGTAACCCCACGTGTCGCTCTTGTGGCACTAAATAAACGGCCCATGGCCCAGCTGAAATAAGCTAAATGTCACTATGCTCTTGCATTTTGACAAAATTATCATCCTCATATCATCAAATAAACTAAATTCGCACCTTCTGAGTAAGCAAAAGCTCATGCTTATTTTCTATGTTCATTACAAGCTCTTGCTTCGAACAATTATTCTTTTACATTTACTCGAACTACGCGCAAGGGTTTGATTTTGCTTTTCAAGTGAATACGTAGGCAATCCTTCACGGGATTCAACCCATTATATCTAAAATGTAAATAGAAGGACATTTGCATTGCATTTGAAATTCGACAAGAATAATAAGTAGGAAATCCCAACGGTTTCATAACCATTTAACCTTTTTATTTCATTCGTTTCCTAAATAATAGTAGTACGTTACATAATAAAAATAGAATAGGCTAGGATTCTAAAAATCCCTCCTTTTTTATTACAACCACAATAATAATAATAACCAAATAATAATAAATAAAGACTCGGGCTATTCCTCCATCTTCCCTTTGCCCTTGTCATTCTTGTCATATTTCTTGTCACGACCTCGAGCTGGGCGCTCTTGCACCACTTCAGACCTAATCACCAACGGTCTTTCTCGAGGCCTGGCTCTTCCATTCTTGCCAACCACCATGTCCGCGACAGGAGTAGTCTTTGATTTCTTCGAAGGATGAATGACCTGAAACCCGGCTTCTTCTTCTCCTTCCGTCAGATGCTTCTCCTTCTCTTTCTCTCCCTCGCGCACCTTGTAGTCAACAGGCTCGCGTTTCCTCAGTCTCTCGCGCTCTTCCGGAGTTACAGCCTTTCTCCACCTCAGATAAGAATCCGACACCCACAAAGCATTGGCGGAGAAGCTCAAGAACCACATGTTTCTTTGGGCCCATTTAATAGCCCACTCTCTTCGGCTCTCGGTAGTAAGCGCCATAGCAGTCTGCGGGACGGTGTCAAGCTTCGGGATCGTCTGCTTCAGCCCAACTTGCCTCATCAGTCTTTCCGGAAAGATGCATACCATAAACTCCAATCCAGGAATGCGCACAGACCTAGTGGGATCCAAAGAAGACACTCCAGTGACAGATTTGAGGTGCCACCACGGTACAACCCACCTAATCAAAGGACCATCATCATTTTTCAGCTTGTTCTTCCAATAATCACAGACCCGGATGAAGTCCACCATGTACAACCTCGTCCTCATCGCAATCGAACGAGCATGATAGGAAAGTGCATGAACTGGGGGCTCGATCAATCGGAGCCGTTCCATAAGCCAAACCTACCAAAAGCAGGTATTAGACATCGAAAAACGGAAAAAAAAAAAAAAAAAAAAGATGAAGTGTGTCTTTTACCTGCAAAATGACGGGACTCCCCAAGACCGGCAGATCGCGGTTGGATTTCCTATTATCCAAGCCCAAAATAATCTCTCCTAAGCATAAGCAAGCTGGGCTCCTGCGCAGCTCCATTTGCTCAATAAGGCCCAAAAGACGGGGATCACCTCTCAAGTCTTCATCAATGTGTCCTTGGAAGACATACACATGCAATAAACAAAAGCCAAATGCCCTCCTCCTAGCAACATGAGAAACAGTAGGGTCGGCCCTGTTGATAAATCGGTCCACAAAATCCAACATTCTCACGCCTTTCGGGGTAACTAGATGGTCCACCTCAAGTCTGGTCAGTCCAAGCAAGTCTCTGAATTTGCTCTTATACCCTTGCGAAGTGGAAGGAATGGCAGGTAAATGTTCGGGGTCCCACCCACCAATAGCAGCAATTTCTTCAGGAAATGGGCAAATGTCACCTCCTGGGAACGCGAAAACATGATAATTCGGGTCCCAATAGTCAAGGCAAGCATCCAAGAACGGTTTTACAACCTTAATGAGTTTCAAACTCAATAAAGACCCAAGGTTATAAGCACCCATGTCATGCTTCTCCATATTTGAAAATTCATTGGTCCATTCCTTCAAACGGATCTCCAAAGTATTCATAATGACAATTTTCTTTTGAAGATTTATTTTGAGAGTTTTATGTGAATAGACGAAGAAGAGACGGAATATTTATGTGAATTAAAGCTCCGTCGACGCTTCTATTTATACTAATTGCTGTTTCCAAAAATCCGCCAGAACGGACCGGCAGGAGCAGGCGCGGCCCCTCTTTGCGCCTCTTCAAAGGGACGCAGCTCATGCTGCGCCTCTTCCCCAGTCTCACTTCTGTGATTTCCGCGTTGGATCTTTCCTAATTCTATAACGCATGATTTCCTATTCCTACGGGGTTTTTTTGGTAAATACGAGAAGTTTACCATGTTTCAGGTTTCCTAGATTTGCGGGCACGCATTTCAAGGCGACATCGACACCTTCGCCATTTCATCACGCTTAATTCATTTTCTTTTTTTTAGGAAATAATTTTCATTTTCTTTTTAGGAAATAATTTTCATTCATTTTCTTCTTTGGGACATAATTTTCATTTGTTTTCATTTTTAACGAATTTCAGCATTTCACTTCTACATTTTCTAACTTATAGATTTATCTTTTTCTTTTTTTTAGGGGGTAACCCTCCCTACCGTCCGGTCATTTCCGGCAAAATTTTTGCATTTTTGTGTTCTTTTGAGTCTCAGTTTGCGCTAATTAAGGCCATATGTATATAAAAATGTATGTTTTGCGTGATTTCTATGTAAATTTCAAAGCATGACGGCAAAACCGTTATCTACCAAACTGTTCAGAACTAACTTGCAGATACAAGCAACACAACCAGAAAGACAAAGGCACTCGGCCGTCGTATATACGCCAAACAAAGCAAATGTACAAGCAAGCGGGGGCTTGCGCCCCAAACAAAGTCCAAAATGTTCAAAATCAGATGTCTAAATGTACAAGCCTACAAAACTACACAAAAACTCTGCTGGCGCCCTCAACTCGGCAACTCTCGCCACAAGAGCAGCGATCTCGGCATCCCGAACCTCGAGCTCCCTCAACACGTGAGCTGTCTCCTCCCGAGACTGGGTCAACTCTCGCTCCAGCTCGCGGTCACCCTGCAAACAGCAATAAATTGGCTCATGTCAATCGATTCAAGCAAAATTGGAAATCAAAAACAAAAAAAATCAAATAAGGTTCATACCTAACGACCTCGACCACCGGCGAGTGCCTCAATGGCAGTAGCTCGCAGCCGGTTGGCCACCCTCCATAGTGCCACGAACCGGGACGGCGCGACCTGCATTTTCAAAAGAAATTCTCAGCAAATTGAACAAACTCAATCAAATGTGTTCTTACACGAAAGTTATACAAGTTAGAGACTCACCCTCCGAATCAGATGTTGCCAGTCGTCTAGGCCAGCATCCGTCACAGCTACGTTAAAGTCACGCAGCTCGGAGATCGTCGTCCTCCCGGTCGCGTCAGTGTACTCGAGGGTCTCGGGGTACACTGGGGGCTCGATGCCCGCCGCCTCGATCTCCTGCAAAGACAAATAGCTCTCACTAATCGATGATCTTTCGTCGTAATTCTCAAAATCAAATCAGGAAAAAGTAAAAGATACTCACCACTACTGGCCAGTACGCCAACCTCCCGTAAAGGAACGCCGAGTAGTCCTCGCCAGGAAGAAGAAGGTCGTCGCCACTGGCACCAGCCAAATCCGCCTCCCTCTCAGCCTCAGAAGGCTCCCTAAACATCGTCCTTGGAGGATCGACGGGAACCGTCAACGCATCCCGAGAGCACTGACGAGCCAAACGCTCGCCCAAGTACCACACAGGACCCATCGACGTCCTCAACAGCAGTCGGCTCGGGCTCCTAGGTCGAAGGACCTCAGCGACAAAAGGAGGCGCTCCAGCGTACTCCGCCCAAGGTCTGGGCACCCACTATGACAATATAAGGCAAAGATCATTCCTATGGTCAATTAAAGGCAAAGTATAAGAAGTATAAATGAATACAAATGGGATACTCACGCTGCTCAGCTGAAGAGCGTTCACGTCCCGCCGGTAGACGTTGTGAGAAGAACGCTTGCTCTTCGTCCGGCACATCACCCAATCCCTCACCACAGGATAGGCCCTCTCCAGCGGCTCCGTCCTCTTGGGCGCGAGACTCGGGAAGTAGGAGTACACCCACGCCTGTAAAGCAAAATAATCAATGACGATCTTTCGTGACTTGATAAAGAAAGGAATTTACTTTGGTCTAAAGGAAGGTTCATACCTCCAACAGTAGTCCAGGCCCGACAGCACCAGGAGAAGTCCCCTTCTCCATCAACTCCGGACGAACCATGGCCCTCATGAAGCGGATGAGGACCGCAAAACCAGCAGTGACCCAGTCCCAACGCCCTAGGGAACTCAGGTCAGAAAGAAAGGGAAGAAGCTTCGTCGACAGCCTCTCGCCCTTGTCTCTGAGGTAAATCGAAGACAGGAACCACCAAAGCCACAGACGAGCCCTCTGCTCAGCTGTACAAGGAGGAGGAGCCGTCTCTCTCCCGTCAATCGTCACCAGCGCCGGGGTCTTCCCCGCAAAGTAGTCTCGAACGTAGGAACTGGGTACCAAACCGACTTGAATATGTGACTTTCGGCGACAAGTTCCAGCCGATCAATCTCCTCGCCTCGGCCGAGTCCGCCCTCATGGCAGTCTCCGGCCACACCATCTCCTCGGTCCCACACGGCAGACCAGAAATCATGCCATAATCCTCCAAAGTGACGCCCACCTCACCAAAAGGCAGGTGAAACGTGGAAGTCGTATCCCAGAATCGGTCCAAGAAAGCGCGGACCAGGCTAAGGTTAGCCCGCAACTTCCTCTTCACGATATCCCTCCAGACCTGTACCAAAGGACCGAACGCTCCACGCTCGATCATGGCCCTCTCCTCCGCCGACAGCCGCTCGTAGTGCTCCATCGCCGTCGTGTACCCCGAGAATGACCTAATGTTCCCGGCCTCCTATTATGATTGGAAACAAAAGCTATCTTTAGTTTTGAATGAAATTTGAAAGAAATTTGGACAAAAAGAATGAAAGAGGACAGGTGGTGAGTAGTGAATTCCTATTTACCAAACTCTTCACCGTCCTGTAGGACAGGTGACCCTCTGCAGCCCACACGAGGTGCCTACTCTCCCAGGTCTCAGCCCACGCAGGAGCTCCCATCAGCTGACGACCTCCTCGCCCGACGTTGGCCTGTCTCGGGATCTCCTCCTCCTCAACGGCCTCCTCCTCGTGAAACTCAGCGGCCATCACCGCAGCGGTGAAGGCCTGCTCCAAAGCCTCCTCAACAGTAGCGGCGTCTATCTCCATGGGAGCTCTCCCAGAAGTAGAAGCCTCATCACCTGCAACGTTAAAGCAAATTCAGGCCGCGTCACATGACGACGAGCCTTTGTTAAAGAGTTTTCGAGCCTTCAAGGCCCTGAAATCGCTCTTCCCTTGCCATCCTTGGCCATATTCCCATCAACCCGATCACTCATGTGATAAATTGGGTCAAGTCAAGTCCAATTCGAAGCCTAGTTCCGGGTTCAAGTTGAAATTTCGGCAGCATTTCGCTATAACGACGATTATGCCCAAGAAGGGTGTCCTGAAAAAGGTGTCACAAACCAAAATTCCGAGATGGTAGAAAGTTTACCCATCATCCAAGGATCCCAAGTATCAAATTTCATCGCAAATGGGTAACCCTAAGGCTATTTTCGAAGCAATTTACGGTTTAGCTGTAAAACCGTCTCAAATTTCACTCAAAGGCTCAAAACTTGATGAAAATTCGAAGCAAGCACATGGTTATGTTCCTAACATTACCTACTATCCATTTCTAACATCAATTTGACAAGGCAAATCCATTTGGGGGAAAAGCCCCAAATTTTCGATCAAAAGGGTCGAAAACCCTAAATTTCGCGGCTCAAAATTCAACAAATGTAGATGATTAATGCAAGATTAAGACACATATCTCGATTAGTCATGTTTAAAGCAAGCTTTTGAATCAAACCTTGGCGGAAATGGTGAAGATTTGAGAGAGAAATGAGTGATTTGTGTTTCGAATGCAAATGAATACAATCCCACTGATTTTCGCGTTTTTACGCAGAAAAGCCAAATTGGGGAATGGACGCAGCAGGCACTGCGCCTCTTGCAAGAGACGCAGCTCTTGCTGCGCCTCTTCCTTTTGTTCCCTCCATACGGATTTTCAAAAATTCGTTATAAGTTCGTTATTTGTTGGCCCATCTTTGGTGCGCCTCTTCCCCGATGCTATTTTACTCTTTTGGTCCGTTCGACGATTATCTTTCGTTCCGGCTCTCATTTCCAAGCCAGCAGCAGACTGTTTATTCCTTCCAAGACCCGTTTTTTTTTGCATGTCGCAACGAGCATTTACTTATTCACAAGAATTCGACATACGTTCATTATGTCTCAAGCGAGAGTAAGCGGATATACTTTCCCTCTCATACAAGAAGAATAATTCCCCATGGTGTCTCCAGCGAGAGTAAGCGGACGTACTGTCTCTCTCAAGACGTGAGGATTAACATCTACCCAAGCAGATTTCTCCCTCCAGCAGTTCCCAGCCGTGTCCTGCTACTTGCAATATTTTCCCGAAGATTATCCAAACAGTTTTCCCTCCAGCAGTTCCCAGCCGTGTCCTGCTACTTGCAATATTTTCCCGAAGATTATCCAAACAGTTTTCCTTCCAGCAGTTCCCAGCCGTGTCCTGCTACTTGCAATATTTTCCCGAAGATTATCCAAACAGTTTTTACCTCCAGTAGTTCCCAGCCGTGTCCTGCTACTCTCAATGTTTCGTGTTTCCCCGCAGAGTTCGACGAGGGTGTCGTTCTCCAGAAGTTCCCAAACCCAAAGACTTCTTTCTTAGGTTCGTAGACCCGAAATTAGGACTTTTTCAACTATAGGATCCCAATCCCATAGGTTCATAAGCCTTCAAGTTCCCCAAACCAATAGAGTTCCTATACCCAACCTTCGGTTTACCCCTTAAGTTGAACTTACTTTAGGCCTCCTTCCCGTCAATGCTTTCCTTTAGGGTCCCATACCCTAGCACAATCCTTATATATCCTTTAGGTCTTACCCTTAGCTCCCATGCTCAACCTTAGCTCCTACGCAACTCCGGAAGCATCTCGAGAAAGAAGTCTCAAGTATGGTCTCTTCTTATGGCTGGCGAGCCTCCTTACGTAGTCTAATGGACTTTAAACGACCCTCCCCGATAGTCGACAGACTCTAAAATGTTCCCGACGACAGGTCCTTGGTTCAGACCCCTTGAGCCGCCTCGCGTCGCCATAGTCGTCAGGTTGTAATCTTCAATTGACCTGATGGCTATACGTTGACTTTCGCCTTGTCCAAGCCTCAGTCAAAGTGGGGGCTCTGTAGATACCTCATTTCTGCACCTCCCGCAAACCACCCGGTGATGATTGGGCCGCATGTTTGATACGCGGAACGATTTGTGATAGTTCGTAAGTTTATCGTCAAGTGATCGCTCAAAAATTAATGTCGACCTCTTTGTTGTCATCTACGTCCCGATACGGTCGTTTTGGCAGTAATTAGAGTACATTCGGAGTCCGGGCCTAAAACCGTCTCCATTTTCTGATAACTGTTAAATCCCGAGTCGGAATGTTCTGGAATGTTCCGGATATTTCTATTCCATATTTCACAAATTTTATCTTTTGGTAAATAATATCCCGTAATATTCATATAAGATATTAAGGAAATCGAATTATTTCCATCCTACCATAACTCAAACGCGGAAATCTTTCTTCAGCAGAAGGAAACCTCCACGGGAATAGACGCGGCGCAGTCTTTGCGCCTCTTCCAAGAGACGCAGTGGCTGCTGCGCTTCTTCCCAGGCCCTTTTCTGCGTATTTTTTCGTATCTTTTTCATATCTTTCCGAGATTCACTTCCAAAGAGTCTCCGAAACCCTAATTCCTCCACGTGATTAGTATAAATAGGAGCCTTCGCTCCTCATATTTCTCACGCGAGTGTCCGCCCTTCTCTTCTACCTTTGCATTCTAGACTTTGTTCTTACTTATTGGCGCCTACGTGCTTGAACTTTCAACCACGTAAGCTCGGATCTTTCCGGGTACCAGCCTCTCCGTTTGCATGACCGACCAATTTGACCAACTACACATCAATCAATTTAATTAATCAATCGTTTTCCTCTTACGAGGGCGCTTTCTTTGCATTCGCGTCGAGCATCACTAATCGATATCTTAGTCCTTCTCGTTTCGTCAACATGTAAGTCTGAGGGTGTATAATCCTTATTTATTTATTGTATTTTACTTTTCGTATCATCAATTGTAAGGTTTATGTCGAAAGCACCATTAAAACCGATTTCTAAAACCCTTTGTTAAAACCTGTTTTTGCGGATTTCCAGTAGATAACCGTCGAGAAAGGACGCAGCAACTGCTGCGCCTCTTCGAAGGAGCGCAGTTCCTGCTGCGCCTCTTCGTGAGGCTGCCGCAGTTCCTGCTTCATTTCTTCTTCGTTTGTCCTCTGTAATTCGTATTCAAATTCTGTCTTTTGCTTACTTCGTCTGTTAATTCTTCGTCGTAGTATCATAATAATTCCACATATGTTATAATCACCGTCATTCTCATGTTTAATTTGTCATAAATCCGACTTAAATCCCAAATAATCCAATATTTGTGGGTTTTCGTCATTAAATTCAATTCCGGGTTGTAGAGATTCAGTTTGTTCATATTGAGTTTCTGGAATTCGTCCTTGATATAGTTTTCATCTGTTTATTCACATGTTCATCGCATATTTGTCGTTAATCCGTCTTATCTAACGTAGTTAATCAATTTAATTCGTAGGACTCATTAATATTTTTCACTTCTGTCATTATTTCATCATGTAATTAATCCGTTTGCATCCGTCTCATTCATGTTTTACTGCTTTTATGACATATTCATGTGTTAAATAACATATTAATCACTTTCATCCGAGTAAATAATTTAATCGATCATTAAAATCACCAATTAACATTAACGGCTTACAATTGCGGCTTCACAGCCAGAACTGAGCCAAGGAACAGACGCAGCGTCTGCTGCGCCTATTCCAAAAGACGCAGCTCTGCTGCGCCTGTTCCTGGCTGAGTTCTGTCCCTGAACTCCGTTTCTGTTTGACCTAGTTTGTTTAACATATGTATTAACTAACTATTATCCGTAATATCATGCTAATCCCTGTTCGTACTTCATTCTTTTATTCTTTTATTCTTTTTTCTCAAATTATCCGTTTTAAAGGTATTTTCGACATAAATCGCCTCTCCCAATGTAATTAATGTAATTTTCATTATTGTAATTTATAATTATTGTATTTCCTTTATCGCTTGTATGTTTCACATGTAAATGAGCATTAAATCCTACTTCGACCAAATTGTATGCTAATACGTGTCAACCGACTTAGTTTAATTCTCACATGCTAGGATTAAAACTTGGATGTTGCATTGCATGCATATAATCGACGATATATCGAGTACGAATAACTTCCCTAATCATTAGTAGAGGCCGCTATCGAGGCGGGCGGGATTAGGTGTTCGATCAAAAGAGCTTCCTAATACGTACCCTCACCCCTTACTCCAGATATCTGTGAGCACCCGTGTTCATTGGCATCCACGAGAGTCATTCTAGACATAGAATGCTAAGGGTAACGATTGCTTAGTGTTCATGTCACTACTTTGTGTCTTGACATGACACGAGGTATTCGAACGGTTCCAATTTCCCATAAAAATTGGTGGCGACTCCATACAAAATGCAAACGCTTGTTTCGTTCTCACCAAGCGCCCCCGTGGGCGGCCCGCTGTCCACATACAACCGTTTCAAAACACCTTTTTATGCCGTTATAATGGCCGTTTCAAACCTCGGTCTTTCGCCGACCGTTGCACGCCTTTCTAGGCCGTCATAATGACGATTTTCAAATCCGTTTTTTATAACCATTTCAACACGCCTTTCTAGACCGTCATAATAACGATTTTCAAATCCGGTTTTTTATAACCATTTCAACACGTCTTTCTAGGCCGTCGTAATGACGATTTTCAAAACCACTTTTCTACAACCATTTCAACACACCTTTCTAGGCCGTCGTAATGACGATTTTTCAAACCCGGTTTTTACAACCATTTCGGAGCACCTTTTTATGCCGTTATAATGGCTATTTCAAAATCCGGTTTTTACAACCGTCTCAAATGCACCTTTTCATGCCGTCTTAATGACGATTTCAAACCTTGGTTTTCACAAACCATTTCAAAATACCATTTTACGTCGTCATAATGGCCGTTTCAAACCTCGGTCCCTCGCCGACCGTTGCATTCTCAAAGCGCCCTTTTACACCGTCGTAATGACGAATTCTATCCTTGAATTTTCAAAATTCGAAATCAATTTTTCAAACCGTCGTAATGACGATTTCAATCCGTGCAACTTTCCCAAAATTCAAATCTCGTTTTCGAAATCAAAATTAGCTTTTCTAAGCCGTCGTAATGGCGATTTCAATTCTCACAATTTTTTATTTACATACCGTCTTTCAAAGGTTAAAACGGTTTTCTAACCCGTCGTAACGACGAATTCAATCCTCACAATTTCCAATTTCAAATATTTGAAAACTAATTTAACCGTTTTCAAATTTCAATTCAAAATCAAATCTTTGAAAAATAATTTAACTGTTTTCAAATTTCAAACCCTATTTCAAATTCTTTGAAAACAAATTTAACCGTTTCCAAATTTCATTTCGAATTCAAATTTTTGAAAACAAATCTGACCGTTTTCAAATTTCAAATCCAACTTCAAATTCTTTGAAAACAAATTTAACCGTTTTCAAATTTCAATTCAAACTCAATCTCTGAAAACATATTTAACCGTTTTCAAATTTCAAATCCAATTTCAAATATTTGAAAACAAATTTAACCGTTTTCAAATTTCAAATTCGAAATCAAATCTTTGAAAACAAATTTAACCGTTTTCAAATTTCAATCCGATTCCAAATTGTTTGAAAACAAATCTAACCGTTTTCAAATTTTCAACCCAATTTCAAAATCCTTTGAAAACAAACTTAACCGTTTTCATGGCCATTGTGATGACGATTCCAAATTATTCGATTCTCGATTTTCTAATCCGTGATTCGGAATTTCAAAAACCGTCTTTGGAAACAACACTTTGTTTTAAGAGCCGCCGCAATTTCAACTCAAACTGTCTTTTGAAAACAAACTTAAGACAACTCTTCAACTGATCGACTTTCGGAGATCTCTACTCTTCGGAAGCTGTCCATAAAACAACAAATGAATCTTTTTTGAAAATTTATATTTTCGAAAATTTCAGTCCATCTTTCCGATTAAGTCTCTAGTCGATTTCAAGTCAAGTCGTCTAGATAACGTCAAGTCTCCGCCGAAATTAGTACCTACCATCTGGTCTAGGTCATGTCGCCTAATTGTAAACGACGTCTTCAATGGCGTTAGCTGAGTCAAAACCCCTCGGGTATTAAACCCGTCCTTCCCCTGCATTACGGGTCAAAGGTCAAGTTTGTGTACATGTCTTGTCCAACGGCGTCACGCCAGTAACACACGTCCAAACTGAGTCAGAATTCGTCTGTCTAGGCATCACTATGCCAAAGTCGAGACTCGAGTCTAAGCTCAATGTCTTGCACCAAGAGTTCAAACATAAGAGGTCATTCACGATCTTTAATGAACTCATAACCTAGTCGCACTGTCGCGTCTTCACAACATAACTGCCTGTTATACATATGTGTCGCACTTGCCTTGTTTGTGCAAAACCTTGCCAAGACAAGTTATAACGCCTATCGTTATGTCAATAGGAATCCCTTGGGTGCCATCGATTGCCAACCAGGAACTCAAGAAGCCGATCAATCTGCATCTGCCATGACTCCTGCTGAAACAAACAACATGGTCCTTCGACTCCTAGCTACCGTGGAAAACTTGAGCACTCGTCTCTCCCAGGTTGAGGACAAAATGATAACTGGGAATTTTCCCTCTTCTGATATTGAGCAAAGGGTTAAGCTTCTTGAAAGCCGGCTACTTGCCATTGACAAAACCAAAACCAGACGACCTCATAGGTCCTTCCCTAATTTGGATATGCCTTATGCCACAGCCTTAGAAAGGCTAATCTCACAAGGAAAACTCAAATCCGTTGATCCAACTCCAGACCCTTTACCAAGCAAGCGAGGTCGAAGATGGGACGGAAAACTGTTTTGTCAATATCACCAAGGTCGCGGACACGATACTGAAATGTGTCTCCCCCTAAAATGTGCCATCCTTGACATGATTGAAAAGGGTGAGTTACCATTACCTCCCTCAACAAACAAAAAGAACAACCCTCCAGAAAACCCTATTGGACACAGTCAGGAATCTTCCCTAGACTGCTCTCACCTCAGTCCTCCTGACGATGAGGAGATTCATGCAATTGATGAGGATGGCATACAAAGCGATATAATGATGCTCTCCGTCTCTATCAACAACATATTCTCAAATCCGCAAGTTGCTATCGATGACTTGAACACCCGAATGACTAATTTGGAGAAGAGGTTTGGTAGTACAGAAAATGAACCTGACCATCAAGGAAACCAACCCTCCGTTCACCAACCAACAGCTGTTGAAAATGAGGAGTCATCCGATGGTTCCCACATCCACGAACCTACCAACAAAGAACATGAAATGACCCCACCAAAATCCCCTTCAAAATACAAAACAACTTCCCATTGACAATGACCAAATCCTGCTTCCGCCCAGGATTGACAAAAACAAAAACAAAACTCACAAAAACATCCCAAAAAACACCAATGTGGGAACCATGGGAAAACATCAAAGGGTATTCACAGATCTGGGAATAACATATGGCACCACTCTGGAGATACTTGCTTCAGAAGGAATGCTCCAACCTATTGGTCCGACTCCAGACAAACCTGAACACAAAAGAACCCGATTCTGGGATGGTAATGCCTATTGCCAATATCATCAAGGCAAGGGCCATGACACCGAAACCTGTTTCAAACTCAAGCATGCCATTCAAGATATGATTGAAGCTGGCAAAATCATAGTTGCACCTCTCAGCCAAGACAATCCTCCTGAATGTCTCAAATCAAACAGCAAGGTTGAACGTTCTCGAAGGACATTCACCAAACTCAACACAACCTATGCCGCAGCTCTTCAAATGCTTATGACTTAAGGGAAGCTACAACTAATCGGGCCCACTCCGGACCTGTCTGAATGCAAGAAATCCCGTTTTTGGGACCGCAATGCCTATTGCCAATATCATCGAGGAAATGGTCATGACACTGAAACATGCTTCAAACTGAAACATGTTATTCAAGATATGATCGACAACCAGGAACTGATAGCTTCATCCCTATGCCAACCAAGTGATGAAGACAACCCTAATGAACATCTCTTTCTGCAAGGAGATAAAAGCCTCATCGACTATTGTCCTCATATAATCCCCAACAACGAGAGTGAAGTGCTCAAGTGGGTCAATGCTCAAGATCAAACATTCAAGCCACTGGATGCTGCGAAGGAGACCTTCGAGGAAGAAGATGATGATTAGGAGTCCGTATCTACGATTAAGTCCGAGTCCGAGTCTTAGGCTTTCTCATATCTATCCTAGCGTCTGTCCTTTTATTCCTAAGTGACAAACTAGGGGCTGTCCCCATGAGTCACATGTATTCATCGAGTCGGTGCTAACATCTTATTTATCTAAATAAAAGCACAATTTTCAACTATCATATATTCTCCTCTTTACCACTTCCCGTTGACAACGAGAATTTATTTGAGAATTGATTTAAAACGAACAATATGTTCCAATTCAATGTGAGTACACTCGAGTGACGTTTCGTACCGAGTAAGCAGAGGACTCGAAACTCCGTGTCCATTTTCTTTACCTATTCCATGTCTAGCAATATAAACCTTTCATTAGCACCCAATTTAGAACAAGCTTCTATCAAGGGGATCCTACGACGAACCCAGATAACAAACCATAACATCTCCTTGTTCATGATCAATGATGGAAGGCAAGCCCATTCCCCACAAAAACATCCCATTGCCAATTATCAACCTTTCACCAATGGGTACATCCCCGTCCGCACCTTTACCTACCTCGAACGAAGGACGGCAAAGGACCAACAAGTCCAAAGCCCAGGACCCATAAGTCCCAACATATAAAGTCCAGGACCAACAAGTCCAAAGCCCAGGACCCATGAGTCCAAAATACCAAGTCCAGGACCAACAAGTCCAAAGTCTAGGACCCATGAGTCCAACACCCAAATATAAAGTCCAGGACCAACAAGTCCAAAGCCCAGGACCCATGAGTCCAAAACACCAAGTCCAGGACCAACAAGTCCAAAGCCCAGACCCATGAGTCCAACATATAAAGTCCAGGACAAACAAGTCCAAAGCCTAGGACCCATGAGTCCAAAACACCAAGTCCAGGACCTACAGGTCCAAAGCCTAGGACCCATGAGTCCAAAATACCAAGTCTAGGACCAACAAGTCCAAAGTCCAGGACCAACAAGTCCAACACACCAAACTCCGGGACCGACACGTCCAAAACACCAAACACTAAAACCTCAACCAAAACTGCTTCACCCCTAAGTCCTTCAACAGACTATTACAGGGAGACCCATCTAGGATCCTGGGGATTCCCCTCAAGATCATAACTAAAACTGCTTCACCCCTAAGTCCTTCTAGAGACTGTTGCAGGGAGACCTATCTAGGCTTCTGAGGATTCCCCTCAAGCTCGTAATATCACACCTTAACCTTTAAGGTCCAGACATAGAAATCTGATCCCATGTTATTTACCAACCATTTCGTGCTCAGGCCACATCAAGCCGGAGACCCCATTCCGCACCACACTAAAAGTCGTTACCCTTCGGCCTAAACACCACAAAATTCTTGCTCCAGATTTTTATCTGTTAAGCCAACCCATTATTACCAAGCTCCACATTCCCTAATGTTGAAGCCATTTTTCACCACAAACCACACGAAGTCCTCGAATGCTTTGCTATCGAGAACAGGGCATACCTAATCTACCCTTAGAGTCCACTTTTTAGTGTGCTCAAATAATAAGGAACTTTTTCACAAGTTACACCTCTTCGATTCATGATCAAGAGGTATTTATCTCCAATCAACCTTCGAGTCACCAAACGGAATTTTCCGTCGTGACGCTCAACTCCAGATTTTTATCTGTCAAACAAACCATTATTACTAAGCTCCACATTCCCTAATGTTGAAGCCATTTTCACCCTGACCCAGATACGGAGTCCTCGAATGCTTTGCTACCGAGAACGGGACATACCCAATATACCTTTAGGGTCCAATTTTTAGTGTGCTCACATGATAAGGAACATTTTTTACAAATTAGACCTCTTCGATTCATGATCGAGGGGAATTCTCTCAAATCAATTTTTCGAGTCACCAAACGGAATTTACCGTCGTGACCTCCACGCTTTAAGGTCCTAACAACTCGCTTAGGCACACATTCAGAACTACGATCTGGTTTGATTTCACTTCACGTGAATATGTAGGCAGTCCTTCATGGACACAACCATACACCTCAAAATCACTTTAAGGTCCTAACATCTCGCTTAGGCACACACCCTGAACTACGATCTGGTTTGATTTCGCACACACGCGAATACGTAGGCAATCCTATTACGAGGACACAACCATACTCCCACACATATTCAATTTTCAAACCTTCAATTTGCAACCCATTGCACACACAGCTCAGAACTACGATCTGGTTTGATTTCGCAAATACGCGAATACGTAGGCAGTTCTCCAACAAGGACACAACCGCATACCCTTTCCATCTCAACCATCAAAATCAATCCTCAAAAGCAGCCCACTCAGCCACACGCTCAATCTCATACCTCTTTACTGGGGGCTTCTTCCTTAAGACGTCGCCCATTCCTTGTTTTGTCGAGTTCCTACCATCTCACTCTGGGGGCTTCTCTTTCAAGACGCAACCCGTCCTTTATCCTCAAACATCTTTTGAGTCTCGACTACAGTCCAAAATAAACCACCTTTAGCCTAGTGCTCGGTTCAGACGATGACAAGGTGTTGGTTCCGCTCTCCGAATCATCATACCTCGAGAAGGGATCTCAAACAAGCAAATGGTGGCGAGGATATCTGGAGAAGATAATCAATTCATGTTTCCCAGCCGAGCGGACCTTCTACCTCAGGAATTTGATACACGCTGTCACCCTTTCTTGGCTAGGAGTTTCACTTACATGTGCAAAGTCTCTCAGAGTCATCCCCGTGTCGTGTCGATACTAAGTCTGTACCACGTTCACGACTGCCCATTTGTCGTCGATCAAGATTAAATGCCGTGTGAGTCAGTGTCCCAACGGTCACGTATCTCCAATCTATCAAATCACAGATCTACGAGTAACAAGACTCGTCTTTAAGCTTCACAACATTCAAAATTTCTATCTCCCTTCGCATGAGATATTACATGCTAGTTGCTTATATGCTAACAGCTCACATGCTTATGTGCTTACATGCTTATGTACTTATATGCTTGCATTCAACGTGTTTGTCTATGTGACTGCGGATTTGTGTGGTCACTAACCATGCAGGTAATCTTGACAAGACAAACTCACTCCAACTGAGTACTGGGTTCTTCCCAATAAACGGCGACCCGTCGAGTCCAAGAGCTTTAACCCCGCCAATTACATGGCTTACGCTATCTCCCAGCGAGCAGCAACTCATATCCCTGGCGAGTCCTGAGAAGTTCTAACTCCCCAGCGAGTGCCGATTTTCAAATGGATGTCACACATGCTATTTCCCACAGTCGATCTTTCGACCACCGTGGCTGGCGAGCCTTTGTTCGCAAACAAGATACAACTCAAGGACGTATCCCGAAGAGGCCTCGGGTACGACTCCTTTTCACAAGCTGGCAAGCCTTTGTCCGCAAACAAGATATAACTCAAGGACGTATCCCGAAGATGCCTCAGGTACGACTTCTTTTCACAAGCTGGCGAGCCTTTGTCCGCAAACAAGGTACAACTCAAGGACGTATCCCGAAGATGCCTCGGGTACGACTCCTTATCACATCTGGCGAGCCTTTGCACGCACACGAGATACGACTCAAGGACATATCCCGAAGATGCCTCAGGTATGACTCCTTCCTATGGCTGGCGAGCCTCAAAACGCACCACCTTCAACACCGGCTGACGAGCCTTTGCGCGCAAATGATTGAAGGACGTATCCCGAAGATGCCTCAGGTATGATTCCTTCTTATGGCTGGCGAGCATTTATACGTAGTCTAATGGACTTTAAACGACCCGAATCGGAAGTCGACAGACTCTAAAATGTTCCCGACGGCAGGTCCTTGACTCGAATCCTCGAGTCGCCTTGACGTCGCCCTTCCCGACGGCAGGTCCTTGGCTCAAACCCTTTTGAGTCGCCTCGACGTCGCAATGGTCTTCAGGTTGTAATCTTCGATTGACCTAGAGATCATACTTTGACTTTTGCCCTGCCCAAGCCTCAGCCAAAGTGGGGGCTCTGTAGATACCCAGTATCTGCACCTTCCAAAAACCACCCGATGATCATCGGACTATAACGTGTTTTTGATATGCGTGCGTGGATTGGCTATATATGAGACGGTTTAATGCACTACTCGAATATGAAAAATGATTTCAAAAGTTTTCTAACTTCATTTGCATTAAAATAACACTATTTAGAGTTAAAACCGTCTTCGGACCCAAAACCGACTCAGAAACCCGCAACTCGAGTCAACCTGAGTCAACCCAAATCTCGAATGTCAAAAATAATGCCATGAATGTTTTCATCATGTCATTTCCATTAAAATGACCCTATTTAGAGTCTAAACCGACACCGAGCCAAAAACCGACTCGAAATTCAAATCCCGACTCACACGGGTCAAAACCGAGTCAAAGACACAAAATACCTACCCCAAATATCACCCAAGAGGAAGCTTACACGGCTAAGCAAACCTCAAAGACCACAAATCACAACCAACAAAACATTGGTTAGAACAAATGCAAAATCCAAATTTTCGAAAGGGACAGTACACCCCATTGAGTCACGGGGTGGCTCGCGCCTCAATGGGGTGTCTGCTTAGTCTCTAAGCAAACACAACCGACCTATCATCCCACATTTCTCTATAAATACCCACCATCACACACTACAAACTTCACGCGAGCATCCGCCCCCTCACATCTCCCTTAAACTTCTATACTCGACTTCCTAAGTCACAAAATCGACACGTGTTTACGACCTACCGATCGTAAACACAAGCCTTACACATATTGTTTGGTACCGTCGCCGTGCATTCGACCGACCCATTCGACCAACTCAACATTAATCAACATGTTTTAATTAACATATTTTCAACTCATTTTCAAAACTAAATCCTTTTTTAAGGCACCTTTTTATTAAACTTCTTTGATCGTGAGTAGTCGCAACGAGAAAACCGTCTC
Source organism: Silene latifolia (assembly GCF_048544455.1). Taxonomy (NCBI): domain Eukaryota; kingdom Viridiplantae; phylum Streptophyta; class Magnoliopsida; order Caryophyllales; family Caryophyllaceae; genus Silene; species Silene latifolia. The sequence goes on along the minus strand of NC_133530.1, from coordinate 21,157,301 downwards.
TAAAGTCGTCTACATCGCAAACATCAATACACGTAAGTTTGAGGGTGTAAACAACTCACTTTATTTCATTTATTTACTGTTTTTATGAGTCTATAAGCATGAACAATGCATAACACGATCCAAATCATGGGTTAGACGAGCCAAAACTGAGTTTTGGCCTAAGGCAGAAGCCCCTTATGGTGCACACAGGCTCGTGCCTCAATGGGGTGCCCAGGTCAGAACTCAACCGTGATTGTTCTCGTCTTTCCCCTTTAATCTATTTTCTTATTTGTAATCGGTTTTTACCATTTCAAATGTTTCAAATCATTTTTATGATAGATATTTTGACCATTATAAAAGTCATCCTTGGTTCTTTATACCATGGCGGTTTATTCCGTGACCCGATGATATTATTGGTTAATTACATTTCAATGGGTATTTCAACACCCTTTTATTTTATTTAGCATTTTTTCTCATTTGTTTACATTTGTAAACATATTAGTCATAATACATAATCATCCTTGGTTCTTTATACCATGTCGGTTTAATCCGCGTACGATGATTAACTTGACTAATTACAAAGAAATGAACTTAACATATTTAGTTCAAATCAAACATTTTACATTTTTATTTGTAAACTATGCTTTTCAAACTTGCAAATCCGACAACGAATATTACTAACATAATAGTAATTATTCCGAGTCATGCAAACAATACTTGCAAATTATTTAATCACAAATACGGTTTTAAACAACCTTTTCAAACAACCAGGAGACGCCCTCTTGGGTCGACTCATGGCTCGCGCCCCAAGAGGCCGCCCGTTTCCATCTTTCAAAACCGGGGCAGAGCCCCTTCCATCGTCAATAGGCTCGCGCCCCAAAGGGGCTGCCTGGCGCTGTTCTGCCTTGTTTTTAGCACTTGTCTAGGACGATCCCGACTACGGTTAACCCGTATACATGACGGATCAGATTGACAAGCTTACGTTTTTTACACTTTGACATTTGACACCCTTTTTCAATAAATGGATCGTGTTAAGCATCATAACCCGAACTTGGTAAATGGATGTTTAATTTCCGTTTTCACATGCAAATCAATCTAAATCCAACTTGACATCTTATACTTGATACTTGGATTAACAAACCGACTTAGGAAGCTCACATGTTAGGTTAACATTTTTGGATGTGCATTCATGCATTTTCACCGTTTTATCAACTCTTGCACTTAAACAACCACGATCGATCAGTAGAGGCCGCTAACGCGGGCGGGATTGGGTGTCCGATTAAAGGGCTTCCCAATATGTACCCTCACCCCTTACTCAGAACCTTTGGATAGTGGATGGCCTTATCCAGGGCGCACGAGAGTCATTTTAGGCATAGAATGCTAAAAGGGGGGCGATTCCTTATCTTTAGTACCTATGTCAAACACCGCTTTTTGCCTTGGTTGACCTAGGTATAAAGTGGATTCGAACGGGTTCCAAGCATCCCACAAATGCTTTGTGGCGACTCCGAACATCTCTAATCGTTTCGAGACCTTTACCGAGACGAAACCGACCGATCTAAAGCGATCCGGTCGAAAGCATTTTTACGCCGCCGAGCGTGGCTTTCAAAAAGACCGCTGCATGTCCACAGATTGGCTTGGCGTGCAGGTGACCCGTGACCGCGGACCGGTAGGCGGCCTAAATCCGCGGACCGAGACGTGACCCATGTCCACATTTTGGCGACTCCGCTGGGGAGAGGGTACGTATTTTTACGTCAAAGTGGGGGCTCTGTAGATACCAAGTATCTGCACCTTCCAAAAACCACCCGATGATGATCGGACTATAACGTGTTTTTGATATGCGTGCGTGGATTGGCTATACATGAGACGGTTTAATACACTACTCAGATATGAAAAAAGATTTCGAAAGTTTTCTAACTTCATTTGCATTAAAATAACACTATTTAGAGTTAAAACCGTCTTCGGACCCAAAACCGACTCAGAAACCCGCAATTCGAGTCAACCTGAGTCAACCCGAGTCAACCCAAATCTCGAATGTCAAAAATAATGCCATGAATGTTTTCATCATGTCATTTCCATTAAAATGACCCTAATTAGAGTCAAAACTGACATCGAGCCAAAAACCGACTCGAAATTCAAATCCCGACTCACACGGGTCAAACCCGAGTCAAAGACACAAAATACCTACCCCAAATATCACCTAAGAGGAAGCTTACATGGCTAAGCAAACCTCAAAGACCACAAATCACAACCAACAAAACCTTGGTTAGAACAAATGCAAAATCCAAATTTGCGAAAGGGACAGCACACCCCATTGAGTCACGGGGTGGCTCGCGCCTCAATGGAGTGTCTGCTTAGCCTCTAAGCAAACACAACCGACCTACCATCCCACTTTTCTCTATAAATACCCACCATCACACACCATAAACTTCACGCAAGCGTCCGCCCCCTCACATCTCCCTTAAACTTCTATACTCGACTTCCTAAGTCAACAAATCGACACGTGTTTACGACCTACCGATCGTAAACACAAGCCTTACACATATTGTTTGGTACCGTCGCCGTGCATTCGACCGACCCATTTGACCAAATCAATTCATTAATCAACATGTTTTAATCAACATATTTTCAAATCAAAATTCTTTTTTAAGGCACTCTTTTAAACTTCTTTGATCGCGATTAGTCACAACGAGAAAACCGTCTCTAAAGTCGTCTACTTCGCAAACATCAATACACGTAAGTTTGAGGGTGTAAACATCTCATTCATTTCATGTCTTTACTGTTTTTATGAGTCTATAAGCATGAACAATGCATAACACGATTCAAATATAGGTTAGACGAGCCAAAACCGAGTTTTGGACCGAGACAGAAGCCCTTTGATATGCAAAGTGGCTCGCGCCTCATGTAGGTGCCCAGGTCAGACTCAAACGTGTTTATTCTCGTCTTTCCTATTTATTTTATTTCTTATTTGTAATCGGTTTTTACCGTCTCAAATGTTTTAATTCATTTCTATGACAAACCTTTTTAACCATAAATCATAATCACCCTTGGTTCTTTATACCATGACGGTTTAATCCGCGACTCGGTGATATTAATTGGTTAATTACATTTTAAAAGAAATCCTTTTCTTTTATTTACCATTTTAATTCATTTTTATGATAAACATATTTTGGCCATTACAAAAATCATCCTTGGTTCTTTATACCATGACGGTTTATTCCGTGACCCGATGATATTGTTGGTTAATCACATTTTAATGGGTATTTTAACACCCTTTTCTTTTATTTACCATTTTTCTCATTTGTTTACATTTGCAAATATATTAGTCATAATTCTTAATCATCCTTGGTTTTTTATACCATGTCGGTTTAATCCGAGTACGATGATTAACTTGACTAATTACAATGAAATGAACTTAACATAATTAGTTCAAATCAAACATTTTACATTTTTGTTTGTAAACTATGCTTTTTAAACTTGCAAATCCGACAACGAATATTACTAATATGATAGTAATTATTCCGAGTCATGCAAATCATACTTGCAAATCATTAATCACAAAAAACGGTTTCAAACGAACTTTTTAATAACCAGGAGACGCCCCTTGGTTCGCCCCATGGCTCGCGCACTAAGAGGCCCTCTGCTTTCATATTTCAAAACCTGGGCAGAGCCCCTTACATCGCCAATAGGCTCGCGCCTTAACAGGGCTGCCTGGCACTGTTCTGCCTCGTTTTTAGCACTTGTCTAGGACGATCCCGATTACGATTAATCCGAATACATGACGGATCAGATTGACAAGCTTATGTTTTTACACTTTGTCATTTGACACCCTTTTTCAATAAATGGATCGTGTTAAGCATCATAACCCGAACATGGTAAATGGATGATTAATTTCCGTTTTCACATGTAAATCAATCTAAATCCAACTTGACATCTTATGCTTGATATTTGGATTAACAAACCGACTTAGAAAGCTCCCACATGTTAGGTTAAACTTTTGGATGTGCATTCATGCATTTACCGTTTTATTAACTCTTGCACTTAAACAACCATGATCGATCAGTAGAGGCCGCTAACGCGGGCGGGATTGGGTGTCCGATTAAAGGGCTTCCCAATACGTACCCTCACCCCTTACTCAGAACCTTTGGATAGTGGATGGCCTTATCCAGGGCGTACGAGAGTCATTTTAGGCATAGAATGCTAAAAGGGGGACGAGTCCTTATCTTTAGTACCTATGTCAAACACTGCTTTGTGCTTCGTTTGACCGAGGTATAATGTGGATTCGAACGGGTTCCAAGCATCCCACAAATGCTTGGTGGCGACTCCGAACATCTCTAATCGTTTCGAGACCTTTACCGAGACGAAACCGACCGATCTAAAGCGATCCGGTCGAAAGCATTTTTACGCCGCCGAGCGTGGCTTTCGAAAGACCTCCGCATGTCCACAGTTTGGCTTGGCGTGCAGGTGGCCCGCGATCGCGGACCAGTAGGCGGCCTAAATCCGCAGACCGAGACGTGGCCCATGTCCACAATAGACCATCCAAGACCGTTGCTAAGGTGTTGCAATCCGCCCGTTATTGACCAACTATGTTCCAAGATGCTAAGAATTTCGTGATGGCTTGTGATGCTTGCCAAAGAACGGGCTCCATTTCAAGGAGGCACGAGATGCCTTTAAATGGTATCTTGGAAGTAGAGGTGTTCGATGTTTGGGGAATAGATTATCAAGGACCGTTTCCTTCCTCAAAAGGGAATCGGTACATTTTGGTTGTCGTTGATTATGTCTCTAAATGGGTAGAGGCAATTGTTACTCCAACTAACGATGCTCGCACCGAGCTTAACTTATTCAAGAAGATCATATTTCCAAGGTTCGGTGTTCCAAGAGCAATCATTAGTGATCGTGGTACTCATTTTGGTGAGAAACAACTTGATGCTTTGTTGGAAAAATATGGAGTCTATGATAGAAGAGGCTTGGCTTACCACCCACAAACTAGTGGCCAAGTGGAGGTTTCCAACCGTGAGATCAAGTCCATACTCGAGAAAGTTGTTGCCAAATCACGAAAAGATTGGAGTATGAAGCTCGATGATACCTTATGGGCCTACCATACCGCATATAAGACACCTATTGGTACATCACCATATAGGTTGGTCTATGGAAAGGCGTGCCATCTTCCCGTTGAGATGGAACAAAAGGCTTTTTGGGCAATTAAGGAACTTAACATGGACCCGAAGTTGAGTGGAGAAAAGCGGTTATTGCAACTCAATGAACTCGATGAATTCCGCTTGCAAGATTATGAGAGTTCCCGTCTCTACAAGGAGAGGACAAAAAGATGGCATGACAAGAAGATCTTGAACAAGGAATTTCAAATTGGTGATAAGGTCTTGCTATTCAATTCCCGTTACAAGCTATTTCCGGGAAAGTTACGATCACGGTGGACCGGTCCATATACCGTCACAAATGTCAACAAGTTCAGTTCCGTTGAAGTGATGACCACCAAGGGCGAAAAATTCAAAGCAAACGGTCATCGTTTGAAGCTCTACCATGAGATTGTGATCGTTGGTCTGATAGAGGAAATGATCGTTCAATCTCTACCAAAGAAAGCTTAAACCAATTCAAGCTTTTTCGTCGTGCGGGACGTTAAACCAGCGCTTCTTGGGAGGTAACCCAAGCTTTTTATTCGCTTTTATTTATTTTTGTTTTTAATTTTCTGCAACTTATTGTTTTTCGTAGATTAGTAATAAAATACTCGACTTGATGATATTTCTTTTTTGTGATTTTTAGGTGAAAATGAAGAAAGAAGACTTAGAAGAGAATCTGGCACGCTTCCCCATGCAAGAATCCCGTTCGGGGACATGGTTTTTAAAAACGGGACGGAAATTAAAACGGAGAAGCAAAAGGCAAAAAATAGCGAGGACTGGTCAACCCCGATCGGGGTTGCCAGCCCCGATCGGGGTCGTGGTTCTGTGATTCCTTCGCTGCTATTTCAAGGGTAAGTAAAAAAAAAAAAAAGGAAAAATTTCTACCATTCAATCCCATACCCGACGTTACTCTTCTTCTTCTCTCCTCCATATTTTCTTCAATTCTTCACCTAAAATCACAAGGAACATCAATTTATTTCTTCATCAATTTTGCAAGATTCAATCACCCATTAACATCAATTGGTAAGTTTTCTTCTCTTTTCTCTTTAAATTCATCCATTTCAATCAATTAATTGGATTATGCAAACCCTAACTCAATTTGGGGGAATTCGATTTTGTGCTTTTTAGTGCTAGAAATTGGTTGTAGAATGCTTATTTCATGTTTGTAGTGTGAATTAGTTCACCAATTCTTACTATTATGTCTATTAGGATGAATTTTGGTTTGCCTTAAGATGAATTCTTGTCTTAAATTTCGGAAAAGTGGCACCAAGAAAAGCTCCTACCCAAGGTGCTTCTAATAGAAGGAGAGGTGAGGCGGAACCTTCAAATGCTGCGGAGGATGTGCAAATGGAAGAAGTCCCGGAATGGCATAACCCGCTTTTCCCAAATGTGATATTCAATTCACAAGCTCAATTTGACAATTGGGTCATCTTGAGGAACAAAGGTATGAAACCAACCAAATTTATCAACCAAGCTTCTTTAAACAACATTGGAATTGAGAAAAATGTTAAAGCTTTGTTTAAAAATCTTGGCATGAAGCATTGCTACACAATGGATTATAAGACCTTCCCCGAACTCACCCTTGAGTTCTTAAGCTCTTTCGAGTTTCATAGGTCTAGAAAACCCGGTTTCATAGTTTTTGTTACCTTTTGCTTGTTTAATGAAGACCATAGGATGGACTTTGTGGACTTTGCTGCTATCTTTCAATTACCTCACAAGGACTTACCCACCGAATCACCTGATTCTTATAACCCCGTTTTGACTTGGAATGCCATTTCTCACTTGCCTTTTCAAGGTTGGGACCATAGCCCTCATCAATATATACATTATCCCGACATAAGGGTTTGGCAAAGGTTTATGGGATGGACCTTTTTTGGGAGAAATGAACCTCACTCGGTGAGGAAGATTGAGGTAGAGATTTTGGGTGCTTTTTTAAATGTTAATGGTGATGAGAAGTGGGGAATCAATATCCCCTACCACTTTGCGGTCCACTTGACCAAACAATGTAATGTCAAGAATAGTTGTATTGTCTTAGGAGGTTTGGTCACTAAAATTGCTCACCATTTGTGTAGGTTTAATCAAGAGAATACCACTTTAAGACTATTGCTTGAGTCTTAGGAAAAGGGGGTTGGGCTTGATTATGAATATTTTCTAACTTATAATTGGTTTAGGGATGCTCACCTTAACATGTTTTGGAAAATAGGTAGACAAGACTCCATTCGTCTACCCGAAGAAAAGAAAGAAAATAAGGCTTTGGTTCACACTAAGCCTCATCGTGGAAGTGACCCCTTTACTAGACCTACCTACCATTTGACCCTAAGAGGTGAGACACATACCAGCGTTGAGAGGCATGCGGGAGGCCAACCTTCTCAAGCACGTCACTCCTCCTCTCTTCAAGGGGAGGATTTCCTCCTTCTTCCCCTATTCCCCCTCCCCCTCCTAACGATGATGCAGGTACATTTGCTACATATGAGCCCGGTCCGGATTTTTGTGGTTCGGATTATGGTGTTGAGGCATTACAAGGAGGCAATGGTGGATATGGTGGCTACGGAGGCTATGGTGGGTATAATAGCTATGGTGATGGTCTTGGTAGTGGCCAAGATATTGGTGAGTACGCCACTCTCTTCAAGGGGAGGATTCAAGTGGAAGTGGACAACAAGGTGAATCAAGTGGTAGTGGTAAGAAGAAGAAGGGAAGGAAGTGTTGGGAAATGTGTCCTCAACAATAGTGCGATCACATGATTTAAATATCATTATTAAATCTCATTTTAAGAATACATGTGGGATGTAATATTTTACAGTCAACTGGTCCACACATATCGGTAATGATTGGCTGACTAGAGTTTGACATTACTGTCGTGCGATGGTGGTGATCAATTGATCCCCTTAGGTCATACCTATAGGGAAATACTCTTAATTGATTATTTAATTGATCGTATATCGATACGAGTTAATTAAATTACTTAAAATTGACGGATGATTTTGTGAGTATAATTTACGTATCTTATTGTAAATATGATTAAATGAGATACTGTCTAAGTAATCGAATTATTTTATTACTTAGATGAAATTATTGTTTAAAGAAACAATTGAAACGGAATGAATAAATTATTATAAATACAGAATGTTGTAGTTTATAATTTGGAAACATTTTTGGTACAAGTAATTACGAATTACTAGTCGATTTTGTAAATGACATATTTTATGAGTATGTTGATTTTTAATATGTTAAAAATACATTACATTGTGACATGTCATGTAACATGTTACATGTGACAAATTTGACAAATTACAAAATAAAATGGGTTCTCCATTTTATGCTTAAAAACCGAAAATGAGGAGGTAGTGTAAGATATATATTGTGTTTTTATCTTGAGTGGAAAACACAATCATGATATCTAAGTACTAGCCTTGCAAGCCTAAGCTTTTGAGAAGAGCAAAAACAAAAGGCATTGGGCATACTACCCAATGCTCTCTTTTTCGGCCTCCCACAAGAAAGAGAGGAGAGCTCTTCTCTTTAATTTTAATTATTCATTCTTCCCATCTTTTTCTAGTGTAAGAAAATCCTCCAAAACTCTCTACAATTTATGATAATTCTAGAGAAATAAAATCTCACAAAACATCACCTCTTGACCGAAATTTTCAAGAGCCAAAATAATACAATTTATTTTGTGTCATTTTTATGGTGAAACTAATATTATTACTAGATCTAAATAAGATTGGTTTATTAAGATGTATTCCTTGGGTATATGCTTTTGGGAGGGATTCTACCTTTGAGTCCTTGTTCTTCCATTTGGAGAGCTCAAGAACAAGTGAGTAGGTGAACTCACTTGTGCCCATAAATCCGAAAATCACATGGTGAGATATAGATTTTTCCATCTCTTTAATTAATGTTTGCATGCATAAGACCTTTATTAATTTTATGACAAATTAATTTATAAACATATATGAATATGTTAGTGTATATAGATCTACATTTCCTTCAATTGGTATCAGAGCCACGGTTGTTTGCATGCAAATCGGTTAAAAGTTTTTCCGAGTTATAAGAATAACAAATAAAACTTGTAAAATTTGTGTTATTATGAGATATCACGAAATTAATCTATGCATGTTAATATTTCTGGTCCTAAAATGTTTTAGGATATTTTGGTTAATTTTTCGGATTTTTATTGTTCATATTATACAATAATGGCATTTAAATGTGATTTTATGAGTAAAAATGTCATTTTTGGTCTAAAATTAGCTATACTTCGAATTTTCAGTTGGTTTTTGGATATGTTGTTACATATATTATTTTGAGATAACCTGTAAATTTTCATAATCTTTGGACTTGTTATGCTCGAAAAATGAATTTTTCATTATTAAATTCGGATTTAGGTGAAAAATAGGTTAATATGAGTTAAATTTCGAATCTGGTCATAGAAAATTAATATGTTGTCACATGCAATTTTACAAGATGTGTGTAAAATAATTGGCTATAAAGAAGTCTTTTTGCATGATTTATGGATTTTTGAAGAAAAATAGCATAAATAGTGACATTATTAGTGGAAAATTAATAAAACATAATATATGACTTAGGAAAAACGTCTAATGTTGCATTTTATTATCTTTTTCAGATCTAAAATTGAAAAGTTAGTAAAAGTAATCTTTCCATGTTTTTATGATTATTTTATTAAAAATCGATAAACCGCAACATTGTTTTTCCGGTAAATTTTCGAAATTTTTAACCTAAGATTTTGAACATTATGAATGTCATGGAATTTTTCCAGAATGTTCATGAGTTTAAATTTCAAATTTTGAATTTATTTGAAATTTTGTGATTTATTTGAAGTTTAATAGCTTATTTTTGTAATTTTTGGTCCATTTATGAACAATTTTATAAAATATTGGTTAATTATGGTCAAATTATTAGTGAAGACTAAATTTTGAGTCCTAAGAGGTTAGGGTAATTAACTTATGCATAAATATGAGTTTATGTATTTTTGTGATTATAAAATGTTGAAATCACGCAAATCCGTAAAAACCGAGTAATATACGATATTGGCTAATTAAAGGCGATTTAGCATAAAATTGAGCATGTTTATACATAATATAATGCTGCATTTTTCTTTATGATTGTCATAATTTTAATTTATGTAATTTTTGAATTATGTAATTTTACTTAGTATGGCCTTAGATTTTAATTGGTATTTCCCGAAATGTATGGGAATATCGATTCGGTTGTAATTTTTATTGTGATCTCGTATCACCGTTTTGCAATTTAATAGATTTATTTTATTTTAGTTACAAATGTATAATAGGAAATTATGTAATTTATTATGTAATTTTATTCATTCCGGAGTTCCCAAAGACGGATTTCTTCAAGAATGGCGATACATAAAGACGGTGTTACCTCGAGATGCGTGCCACAACCGAAGTTCAAGGGACCAATGGAGTTGGTTTCCGAATATGTAATAGTTAAATAGTTTTTCTATTTTAGGAAAGGCCATACTAGGATTTATTTAAATTTATGCTTGCATTTTATTTTATGTCACATGCATCGCTAAATCGCCATAACTAAAACATGCATCCTTATTTTATCGAGTTTATCGACCATGTCAATTCGAATTATCGTAGTTCACCGCTTTAGTTCACTTAAAACGTGATAGATAATAAATTGACATGACCTCTCGCTAAAACAAACAATTGAGACATAGCCTTACCAAATAGTAGAAACCATGAAAACCTATTTCGCGAGGGAGTGCACTCGGCTACCCCGGGGTACAAACCTTGTTACGTAGAGGAAGTGGGTGATGAATGTTAATCCACCGAATTCATGTTGATAAGGGATGTATCGGCTACCCCGTGCCCAAGTTGATGTGGGTTTGGATAATGGACACATTTATTCGAAATTTGGATTGAACTCAACAAAAGTTATTGATAAGGGTTGCATCGGCTACCCTGTGCCCTTGTTGATGTGTTTTGGGCTATAGATAAACATTAGAGTAATTTTATCGACCAAGAGTTCTAAAAGTAGAATCGATTAAAAGGTTAATCCACCGAGTTATATTGATAAAGGTTGCATCGGCTACCCCGTGCCTAAGTCAATATGAATTTGGGTCTTGGAAACATTTATCATAGTTGGGTAGAGGTCACTATGTAAATTCTATACTTGTTTTTCAAGTATTAATAAAACGATAAATGTTAAGTTTTCCACTATTCCGTTTTTATATTGTTCTATTTCTTTACCACAATTCATATACGATATCATTTCGATTTTGATACAAATCTCCATTAAAACATCGTAACTAAAGACAAAATTTGAATTTGCTTCTAAAACCTCAAACGAACCATTGCTAAGGATCTCTTGTAAAGAGTATAGATTAAAGTTATTCATTATCAAATAGGTTTTTTGATTCTAGACTAACACATCTACTTACAATGGATTGTTTTTCATGTACTTAAATGAATTAAGTACCTTGAAGCGATAAATTGTTTTGGTAATTAGTTTTGTCAAGAATTCGTAATTGACCAAAATAACGCAACCACTTCAATGAAAGTTTTAAGATTAAAACGAACAAATGAAGAGTGAATCTTCATGAATTCAATTTTGCTTCTCAAAGCAAAGACTCATTGAATTAAGTGGGAGCATTCTCTTAAACCGTTAAGATGAGGACGAGGTTCAAGAAGTAAGGATTATAATGGAATTGATACAAGGTAATGTTAAAGGTAAAGTTGTTGAGAATGACGATACTAAACCTATCAATCCCGACCGATAAAGTTTCCATTGTCCTAAATGTTGGACACAAGAAAGGAAACTACCCCAAATTATTGAAGAATCAACAAGTTAGTTGTGGGACATCTAATGGGACCTTCTTCGTTAAATGTTTATTTGATTAAACATAATTTTGCTAGTATTACTTCGTCAATATTAGAAACCGGTGGTGGTTTTCATCATTATGTTTGACACATAGGATGATTAGAATATGACGACTAGCAACAATGAAGTCAAGAGATAGAGTAATTGTGTACTCAATCTAGTTTTTGGATTTAAAGTGGTACTTAATTGTGACTATTAAGTGCATAAACTCTAAATAAGAATATAAACTTGTTAAGAGACAAAAGAGGTTTTCACTTTTGTGACCCTATACACCACGATTTGATGTATGGCTAGCCCATTATCAAGGTGATTATATTCTAAACCAAACTAGTATAATATATATCATGTAGATGATGTAAGACTCAAATTGGTAACCCAAGATTAAACCTTAAATTTTGGAAAGATGAACGTAAAGAGTTATCGAGTACTCTTGAAACCATTAGATTGTTAATGGTATATGCGTATCTTGTATTCAAAGCAAGATGTCTCGTGCCTTTTGGTTGAAAAGGAGATCGAGGTTGTATATCATCGATCCAAAATAGGTTGATCATTTTCTTTTACCAACGATATAAGTTGACGCTAATATGTTCATTTAATAAGGTAAAAGGAGAAATCTGTGAAGAATTTCAAAGAGTTCAAGGAATCACGATTTAGTCGTGATGGGATTATCAAAGTGAAGACTTTGATATAAGTCAAAGGAAATGTGATATAGTATCACAAGTTAATCTCTCTTAGCACGCATTATGAAATAATGTGTGATTGGATAAGAAATCAAACGCTATTCGATATGGTTTGGACTTCAATCAAGTTACTTTGAGTTACTTGATCCTTTTGGGAATTTTATCATTTTTGTCTAAATTATTTTTCCACTAAATCGAATCATATGAGATATGAAATGGTAAGGGTACCATGTTTGTAAGTTTTCACAAGAAACAAATGCTCTTTTTTTTCCCTTTTCAATTATCACGAGTACACCGGGTTTGTGGCTCGTGAAGCTGTCTTTCTAAAATACAAATTTATTTTTAGAAGACAGAGTGGGAGAAATTATTCAAGAGCCACAAAGAATGCCACAAAAAAAATGTTATGTCGCAAGAAACTGGTCTTTCTTGGCTACATGAGACGTTTTGTGTAAGACATTGTTTCTTCAAAACCTAGGAGGTTAAATTCGTCACTTGTTAAAGATGATGAGTTCATGCTACTTTTAAGAAAGTAAAGAGCTTATAACTTACAAAAGAAATTGTTTGATTTAAGTTGATTACTTCTAGAAAGTAATGAACATATGACTTACATAAGAGTGTTTAAAGTCACAACTCAATACAAGGCTTAGAGCCATACAAGGCTTAGAGCCATAAGAGTGGCAAAGGGTCTTGCACTAATAAAGAGATATTTCAATGCAAGATTAGTTGCAAAGGGTTTTGCACTAATTGAAATGATTAAGTCTATTTGGATCTTCTTAGGGATTGTGTTTCATTATGAGGATATGCATACAACAAGTGAATCTAAAACACACTTCTTCAATAGAAAGAATGTATTCAATACATGTCATAAGTTTTATAGATTCTTGCAATCCTAAGATAATGTGAAACTTAAGAGAGAATCTTAAGTAGGACATCAATGAGTTGGAATCAACATTTTGATCATGTGATAAAACATTTCTCGATAAGTCGAGAAGTTGTGTTTATACATGGACTTTAGTGGGAGTTACGGAAATTTTAATTATTCCGATATGTGGATGACATATTGATCATTGAGAATGATTTAAGACTTTTGGAGTATTATAATACATCTTGAATATCCGGATTTATGAAGATAAATCCACATGATATTAGCGTCAGTAAGAAGCCTTATGTTGATAAGATTCATGACTAGTTTAATTAAATTGAACATATTTGATTGATTTCATTTGCTTCCGCTGCCGAATCAATTAAAAAGAAATGATGTATAACACTTCATATGCTTTGAGTATGATGAATTGTTTTCAAAAATCGAATTTAAGTAATCTTTACCAAGTAAGCTATAAAGATTACCCTTAAGTGCTTGCAGAAGCATTAAGGAAGTAAAGCAAAGTGTTTATGATGCAATATTGTGTAAGGGTGTTACACAAGTGACAATTGACAATTGAGATTGCGCATGGTTTCCGACAAAACCATAATCAAAACACACTAGGATGGTTAAGATACCATTGTGGCAATGTTAATTAAGAAGTAGATTTTCTAGAATCGTTCTAGGCAATAAAGAACAATGAGAGATATTTATAACGGAAATTGAGTACACTTGCGATCATGAGATGTGCAAGAAAGATGAGTCCCGCACACTGTGAAAACAGTGGGAGCTATTCTTAGGCTAGGGGGCCTATGTCTTGATTGGATCTCGACACGTACTCAGAAAGTTTTGTAATGCAAATGTATACATTACAAAGGAAAACGAGTATGTAGTGAGGTTGAGTAAGGTACAAGAAATTGATAAAACCTACTAACCAAAGCCTTCTCAAAGGCTAAACATGATGAGTCATGTCATTTCAATTGAATTGAAATGAACAACTATGTACAAGATCAAATTAGATTATAGAACATGAAATAGTAATCAGGCATTGACTATTCATGTGTGATAATTGCATTTGTCGTTCGATTTTTATTTTAAAACTCTTTTATTATACTTTGTTACATCCAAACGGGTTGTAGAGACAATTGAACCCCGTTAAAGTGAACACGGATTAGCATAGTATTCGCCCATAGTCACTTGTATAAGGTGACGTCTCGAAGTGACTAGAGTGTGATGCGATTGATGGCAAGTTCAAGTGTCATACAGTCATGTGAGATGACTAGTCGATAACATAGGCAGATGTTAGGAACACCTTGTCTGGCCTTATGACCGCTTATAGAGTTCTGGCAAATTTATATAGCCTGGTCGTGGCGAGAGCTGCTATAGTATTCTAATGAGTCGATTCTTTTGACTAAAGACTATTCACCTAAGATGGCACAGATTTGATTAACTTTGATTTGTGTTACTACGACCTTCGTAAATGGGGTCAAATGGGCATATTTTGGGTTATGATGGCTGTGGCTAGTCGAAGGGAATGAGTGCGATAGGAATTGTCCATCCCCTTGTCAGGGTTAAAACAATATCTCAGGGCCACTCGAGGAGTAATGAACTGGAAATGCGTGGCCACGCTCGGAAGGAATCCAGAGTGGATAAATCCGGTCAAAACAGTTATTCTCCAAATTGAGGAAACCACTCTCGATATGATCACTTGCAAGTACGACCTGAAAGACACCTTGCATTGAGTGGGAGATAGTAATAGGACAAGAGAATTGGTGACGCACACTTGTCGAGGACAAGTGGGAGATTGTTGGGAAATGTGTCCTCAACAATAGTGCGATCACATGATTTAAATATCATTATTAAATCTCATTTTAAGAATACATGTGGGATGTAATATTTTCTGATCAACTGGTCCACACATATCGGTAATGATTGGTGACTAGAGTTTGACATTACCGTCGTGCGGACGGTGGTGATCGATTGATCCCCTTAGGTCATACCTATAGGGAAATACTCTTAATTGATTATTTAATTGATCGTATACCGATACGAGTTAATTAAATTACTTAAAATTGACGGATGATTTTGTGAGTATAATTTACGTATCTTATTGTAAATATGATTAAATGAGATACGGTCTAAGTAATCGAATTATTTTATTACTTAGATGAAATTATTGTTTAAAGAAACAATTGAAACGGAATGAATAAATTATTATAAATACAGAATGTTGTAGTTTATAATTTGGAAACATTTTTGGTACAAGTAATTACGAATTACTAGTCGATTTTGTAAATGACATATTTTATGAGTATGTTGATTTTTAATATGTTAAAAATACATTACATTGTGACATGTCATGTAACATGTTACATGTGACAAATTTGACAAATTACAAAATAAAATGGGTTCTCCATTTTATGCTTAAAAACCGAAAATGAGGAGGTAGTGTAAGATATATATTGTGTTTTTATCTTGAGTGGAAAACACAATCATGATATCTAAGTACTAGCCTTGCAAGCCTAAGCTTTTGAGAAGAGCAAAAACAAAAGGCATTGGGCATACTACCCAATGCTCTCTTTTTCGGCCTCCCACAAGAAAGAGAGGAGAGCTCTTCTCTTTAATTTTAATTATTCATTCTTCCCATCTTTTTCTAGTGTAAGAAAATCCTCCAAAACTCTCTACAATTTATGATAATTCTAGAGAAATAAAATCTCACAAAACATCACCTCTTGACCGAAATTTTCAAGAGCCAAAATACAATTTATTTTGTGTCATTTTTATGGTGAAACTAATATTATTACTAGATCTAAATAGTATTGGTTTATTAAGATGTATTCCTTGGGTATATGCTTTTGGGAGGGATTCTACCTTTGAGTCCTTGTTCTTCCATTTGGAGAGCTCAAGAACAAGTGAGTAGGTGAACTCACTTGTGCCCATAAATCCAAAAATCACATGGTGAGATATAGATTTTTCCATCTCTTTAATTAATGTTTGCATGCATAAGACCTTTATTAATTTTATGACAAATTAATTTATAAACATATATGAATATGTTAGTGTATATAGATCTACATTTCCTTCAGGAAGGGGTTCAATTTTTGGCCCTTTCCTTAGATGATTGATGAAGAAATCCCTCGAATTCATGCTAGCTTGGGGGGAGGCTAGCAAGTTGAGGAAGTTTTTAATTGCTTTGCATTTTAGTTTAGATCTTGCAACTCATTAAACATAACCTCTAATCCTTCTTGTTTTGTGCTTTGAGCCATTTTTGTGGTTTGATTGGGTAATTTGAATTGTTGGCACATTGAGGACAATGTGATGTTTAGCTTGGGGGGAGATTGCATTTGCATATAGTGTAGTTTGCATGTAGTGTAGAAAATTTGAAAATTTTTGAGAGAAATTTTTGCTTTGTGCTTGCTTGTAGCCTACTTTCCTCTTTGCTTATCCTAATAATGGCTTATTGCTAATGATTTATTCTTTCATGATGGGATATTAGCTACATGGGGATGTCTTGATATAGTAGGTGGGAGATGGAGAATGAACCGAATTGGCTTGATCTTGACTTGTGGCAAGCTACAAAAAGGTAAGGTAGAGCCTCCTTTTGACCGATGCATCCATATCCGGTCTCTCTTAGGTGAGTGTAGGTGTCTCTTTATAATGTGTGTTTCATCAAAACGCACAAGTATGGTTCTCATGTCATCTCTTGGTAAGCATGCATTCTTTTGTTATAGCATTTTGGAGCCACTCACATGACATATTTGCCTTCTTGGCTTCTTTATAAACATTTTTTATAGCTACATTATAACTTGTCTACCCTTCTTGAGCTAATAGCTTTGTTTTGTTTTGTTTGGGTGCTCAATTGGGATTTGTTTAAAAATTGTGTAATTCATGTGAGCTTGGTCTTAATGCTCAAGAAAGAAGAAAAAAAAATGAAAAAAAAGACTTGAAATGGTGAAAAAAATGAGAACGAAAGAATGAAAAAAAAAAAAGAAAAGAAAAAAGCATGAAAAAAAAAGTATGCATTGGATTGGAAAAAAGAAGAAGGAAAGATGTGAGAAATTCTCATGCATTATTCAGATTATTTTGGAGAATTTTCTTATGGTTTAAATTGCAAATTGGGTTGGAATTGGGATTGAGCATCCTTACATTTTGGTAGTTGCTACCTTAACTTAGCTCCACATTACCATAACTCTTTTGTTCCCCTTTCTTACCCATGTTTATTTGCCTTTTTCCTACCCATTTGGCTTCTTTATCATGCTTACATTCGATTGTCTTTGCTTACTAGTCTTGACATGTTTACCATATTAGATTGCGGGCACATTATTATAAGTTGAGGATAGTTGAGTGTTCATTCACAAAATTGTCCTTTCACATATAAAAGAGTTTGAGTGCCCCGTAAGAGTCCATAAGTCAAAAGATCATGCAAGAGCTTAAAGGTTCATTCAAAGTTTTCTATGCTACGCCGTCGTGTAAATCTCATCCATGTTTTGCTTTATTCCTTGCCCATGTTGTTTCGGGTTTTTAAATCATTATGCTTAGCTTGTTTGGGATATTGCATTTGATTGGATTTGGTTTCTTGCTTGAGGACAAGCAAAGATTTAGCTTGGGGGAATTTGATAAGTGCATATTTTATACATTATAACCCCCTATATTAGCTTGATTTTACATGTCTTTAGCACTTATCTTAAGTGTTTTATAGCTAATATTTGCATTTCTGGTTGTTTTGGATGTTTTGACATATTTTGTAGGAAATAAGCTTTTTGGAGCTAAAATACTACAAAGTTGCTAGAAATTGCAAGCTAAGTGGAAAGAAGAACAAATGGACTAAGAATTGGATGTTGCATGGATTTTGCATGAAAGAAATGTTGGATCAAAATAAAAATACAAGAGAAGTTAACAATCCAAGTCAAGCCTAAATTACAAGTTAAGAGTCAAGGGGAAAGCATGGGATTCCAAAGTTCTTAAGATGCCAAATGAAAGCATTAACCGGGTGATTAATCGCATCATTAATCACAAACATTGGATGCCATTTGCAATTAAGAGGAGAATTAAAGCAAGAATACCCGGAATCCCACGTCCCCGATCGGGGTTGCATGTCTCTTGGTGATTTACGTTTCACCTCCCTCTCCTATAAATAGGAGAGGCATTTCAAGGCTTAGGGCATCTCATTTTTACGTCTCATTTCCTTACATAGCCTTAAGCATTATAATCTCTCTCAATAAGTTTTCATTGTAGTTTACAAATTGTTAAGCTATCCCTTAGTTTAATCTTTCAACACTTTGTTCTACAAGTTATTGTTCAAGTATTTGTTATTCAGGCGTTTGGTTCTAATTTGTTTCTTCCATACAAGTTCTTATCTTTTAAGGTATTTTCATTTCTAGTTCATAATTTTACACTCCCATTTAGTTTATGCATAGTTTATTATTAATACTTCGTTTACATTTCATTAGCATTATTTATGGTACATGTTATCTAATTTAGTTTTTATAAATCACAAAACCATGTTTAACATCTCTTACAATATAGTTTGCAATTTATATTCCAACATGAGTAGCTAAATTTCCTAGTCTAAAGGCTAGGGGAGCCATGCAAAATCAAATATATAACATGTTTAATTAGGTTGTTAATAATATTATTCAATTGTTTCTATCACATGTTTGCATTGTCACGTTTAATCTTTGGTTATCGGCCGTAATCGTAGATTAAGTTTGTTCATTCGTTCTAAAGTCGAGAGGCACGGAATTGAATTAGACTAAACATGTGTAGTAGGATGACCTAGTCATGGACGAGAGTTTCTCTAGGACCCGGTCTATGGTTGATACTAATGCCGAAAGGTGGGTATCTCTAAGCCTAAACAATTGACAATGTTATTAGTACCGAATTTATCTTTCAACATATGTTTACCTTTGCATGTGTGACCCGAACCCTTTAGACTCCCTTTTAATTATATAATTTACACCATAATTTTTATTAATCATCAAACAAACAAACCAAACTAAAAACGAAATCGACCTTGATAAGAATCTATCCATAGCATTTCACAACGTAATTCTCGTTTCCTTGTGTTCGACTCCTATTACTACATTAATTTGTGTCTAGGATAATTATCTTTGCATAGGTACACGATAAGCCTATCAGTCGCCAACACCACCACCCTTTTTCATCACCCTTTCCCTACACCAGACCAATGAAACCCTTGATCATATTAGGAATAAATAAGTTCTCTGCCTCCTTCGTTCTTCACGCTGGTATGCCTCCGCAGATGCTGTCGCCGTTGATTCCGTCCACGTCGGGCCGTCATATGTCATACTTGTCGTTGTCCCTGGTTGCTCAAACAACCTTATCTGCCTTGTTGCTTCGGCAACCGCCACCATGCTAAACCTCCGCACGTCCCGTCATTGCCTTCTCCTTGTCCGCCTCGGGTTCGCCCAGCAACCACCCCTGCCAAAAAGCCGGGTTGTATGGCATCCGGCCGTACTGCCACCGTATCGAAGAGCATAGATGCGTGTTGTGTTCTTGGTTTACTGTTATTGTTTTTCTTTTAATTTAATTATATTGTTGAGCTTGCTTCCACCCTCACAGATCTGGTGTTTCACGAGTTCGCTTCGGCCCTCGTGCACCATTTTTTTTATTTAGTCGATGGTTCATGAGCTGCCACGGCCCTCGTGCACCTTGACGTTAGTTTGTGTCTCACGAGTAGTTTCGACTCTCGTGCACAATTAGTATTATTATATGTGGCTCCAAATGGCATGATCCTAACACAAGCAAGGCAATCACAATCCGGTACCGAGTCGACAACGATCAACATGACTCATCTACAACGGCATTATCAACTATCTGTGTCCAGTCAAAGCATCCGTAACCTACCGTTTTGACTGAGGGGGTGTATTAGAAAATATATTATCATATAGGAAAGATATTATTATGGTTATCATAATAATAATATACTATAGAATATTAGGAATATCCTTGGAGTACCCTCCAAGACAGTCTCTTATATAATGTAACCGATCCCATAATTAATAATCAAGCCATTCAGTTATACTCTCCTTCTATTATTAACAGCCTCCAATAACTCACGGAGTGTAATTTCAGCACATGATGGTTAGTTGGACCTCAACCATTATCTTAAGGTTTTGGTTGCGATGGTTCTGATCCTCAAGAAGACCCCAAACAAATACGAATAAATTTGTCACCAGGGGTGTAGCTATCATAGTAGTATGGGGTCGGTTGCGCCGCTACCCCAAACCCTGAAAATTTGACGAAAAAGATGAAAATTTGCTGCTCAACGTATCGCTGATTTTTGTCAAAGGATAAATAAATAATACGTTTCTATGGTAACATCAGAATGTATGTGGCCTAGTGGCAAATAAATAATACGTTTCGACTCTTGCAATAAGCAATTTTTTTTAGTTGTTGACAACTCACTTGTTATATTTGATGGTCATACGAATTGTTCTCCAAAATCAACGCTTGATGAATGTCTTAAATACTTAGTATTTGAGGCATCGTCATTCCGGTCACAGCAGCCACGTCAATAATCGCGAAAATATTTTTTCTTATTTTCAAATTGAAAGGGAGTTCTTATAGACAATAAAAAAACAAATTGTTAATAAAAAAAATTATGTTGTTATTGTGTTCAGTGCTTACTTTTCACTACTCCAAATTTTCAATCCTGCATTCATCCCTGTATATCATCCAATTGAATCAAAGCAACGACGAAGCAATAATAAATAATCCAAACATGATATGGATCAGACCTGTTTAATCTAAACCTAATTCTGCTTGATCGCGGCTTCAAATTGACCTGAATTACGGAATTGACCACTCATCTCTCCCATCCTCTATTTGTCGTCCACCTTACCATTAGAAGGCATTAAGATTAGCATTATTTTTATTAGGATATTAAAATATTGATTGGAGTTCAATTATCATCTTACGATTTTGATTGAGATAATCTTGTCAATATAAGATCTGCGCAAACCACTCTTCAAGCCAAAAGGCATATGACCTGATATCTCACAAGTGAGTTTCAGCACATGGTATGGAACACGCTGCGCAAACCACTCTTCAAACCAAAAGACATTCTAGTGATTGGGGCATATTCAGATATTAAAATATTGATGGAACTCAACCATTAACTTAAGGTTTTAGTTGATCGAGATTGTCTTATCAGCAATTTTCAAACATGCTAATTAATAGATTAAATTTGTATTTTGAGATGTTTAACTTATTAACTAGGTTTGTGACCCGTGAAATTCACGGGTTTATCTGTTTTAGCTTTATTATTTTATCGTATTGTTAAGATTTGTTCGAGCAATTAGTTGATCCATTTAAAAAGAAATAATCTTAAAATACATAAATTTTGGTTAGCTAATGCCTTATTTCTTTGACTACTTTGGTTTATTTTCAAAGATATATGTTCTACTTTAGTTATTATTTTGATTAATATATTAATAGCATGTGGTTTTTTAAAAAAAAATTATCTTCAATGAGTCCAGTAATTCATGACACCCATGTAAAAACACATTCAACAAATTCATGAGTAACCCAATCAATTGATCAACATTCGAGCAACATGCCCTAATCAAATAGATATTGTAAATTAAATAAGATGTTAAAGTTGGTTTAGATGATGTTTATGTTACTAAAATTGCTGAAACTACCCATACTGTACTGGGCCGTCACATCTCATCTTTTAATTATTTTGCTTTCTCTCTTATAAACTATTTATATTGAAACGCCTGTAAGATGAAAGTTATTTTAACTTGGCTTGAATAAAAACGTGTCAATAGCCATTGAAACTTTACATTATTGATCCTACAATTATAATTATTCGGCTTCAAAACCCTCAGCAACATGGGTCTATGAACAATTGAACATGAACAAAATTAATTATTAATAAGTATATTAATGTAGTTTTTTTAATAATTTAAAGTAGTTGTCATATGGCAAAACATTAAATGTTTACGATTGCCTTTTAAGTAGATTGTATAGATAGATTATGTACTAAATTTTCTATGTAAAAGTTTGAACGTCCCTTTGTTATCTAGGTAAATGAAGTTAATGAAAACGAAAGGACAAATTAATGCATTCTGCTGATATTTTTCTTTTTTTTTTAGAATGATAAATCTCTCACTATAAGGAGCTTAAAACATATAGGATTAGAGCACTTTTTATCTTCCAAATATTTTAATTCTCATAAATCATTTTTTTTTATAGTAGCATAGTTATAAAGTTTAATAAATGGTAGTCTTAATATATCATTTATATCAATTTGTCAGAAATTCTAAATTTTAATTTTTTGAAAAAATGATAAATTGAGTTAAATAGTAGTCTAATACAAATCTCATTGCAATCTTATTATGTGTTATAAGACATATACATTAGATAATATGACACGTGCGCATAAATATTAGATCATAATATACATTTAACCATTATCCATGTCAATAGAATTTTACTTTGTCCAACTTGACTTTTTAATAAGATTGAGATCCTCGCAACTCAAATTTCACACTATGAGAGCTATTTTTCAAAGGGAAAATGATGAATAAAAGAACAACACAAACCAAAATAAAAATTACATTTGAAAGTTTCTGAAATACTAATTTTTTTTATGAAACTAAAAACAATTAGTTATTTACATTCATGTTGTCAATCTTATAGTTAGTTTATAATATTGTATTGAATGGAATGGAGGGAGTATTTATTTAAGCAATTCTAGTATTTTTTTTTTTTTTGCAAGAAATTCATGATCCTTTTTATTCATCCACCAAGGGTTAAGAAAAAAATAAAATAATACAAGAGAACAATTCTAGTATTTTCCTTCTTCATATAGCTTTCTTTCTCCAATGAACCAACCCTACAAAAAAATCCATTGAGTGATTAATAACAAACAAAATGATGGAATTTGATTTATGTAATATTAATCTTATCGTTATTAATTTAAGTTGTCCTTTAAATAATGAAAGAAAGAGGGCATTAATTCATAAAGATGTAAGTATATTTACCTTTGGATAACAATACTCCACAAATCTTGATAGCCCCTAAATAAGAGCAAAACAACATACTCCGTATATGTGAAGGCTAAATGTGTGATGAGTACTTCATAACCAATGGAACTTAAAAATAATTAAATAAATTATTAATTTAAAACATTAATACATTTACCTTGATACAATGATATGAAAGATTATTGACACATACAATTTTCTTGGTGATGAAGGAAAAAAATATTGACTTGAATTTTGGCTCACAAATATTGTCTTCCAAATATTTATAGCCACTTAAGGATGCGTTTTATGACTTTTGGACGTCTTTTTTTTAATTATTATCAAATTTAATATATTCATAAATATGTAGACAATATTTATGACTTTTAAGCATCTTTTTTATTTATTAGCAAATTTATTATAGAAATAAATATAGAGTAAGGAGAAATGAAATGTAAAAGGTTTGCTTTAATTTTTTTTACTATTTTTTTTTTTGACAAAATCCACTTTGCATGAGAGTTGTTTAGAGAGTTATGTTACGTAACTAAAAGATGGTACATACTTTGCCTTGCCTTTTATTTATAGATTATATTTATAGATTTATAGACTATATATCTAATATAATGAAATTGAGCAAGTTTATAGCAGTAAGACTTAAGAGGGAATTGTACACATAAACAGTTTAAAATTAGAGTACATGATGTAGATTTTTATTTGTCGTTTAACCTATTATATTTTTAAAAATTAAAATGAAAAATTGTAAAAAAATTAATTGCAAACACAAAGATTAAATTAATACAAACTCTTTATTTTCCTCTCATAAATTTAGTTATTAATCTACTTATTTATTTAACCTTTAATTTCTTTTATTTAATAAGATGGTTTTTTGGTTTTCTCTCACCATCATTATAATTTGTAGTTGTCATAATTTTTTTTATCTCCCTTTTAATTCACAAAATCATTCCTCTTCTCTCGAATAAATTTTTGAAATTAATCAATAATTAATAACAAAAAGTATTATGTGATATTGATTTGTTGCTTAAAATACTCTTAACAATAACGTCGAAATTTAAAATTTAGTATGAATTTTGATTTTTAATTGTTTTTTAATTTATCTAGAAATTAAAAAGACCAAAATTTAATGTTTGTTATGCTAATTTATTTAAGGCGAAATGAAATGTAAAAGGTTTGCTTTAATTTTTTTTACTATTTTTTTTTTACAAAATCCACTTTTCATGAGAGTTGTTTAGGGAGTTATCTTACGTAACTAAAAGACGGTACATACTTTGCCTTGCCTTTTATTTATAGATTATATTTATAGATTTATATACTATATATCTAATATAATGAAATTGAGCAAGTTTATAGCAGTAAGACTTAAGAGGGAATTGCACACATAAACAGTTTAAAATTAGAGTACATGATGTAGATTTTTATTTGTCGTTTAACCTATTCTATTTTTAAAAATTAAAATGCAAAATTTAAAAAATATTAATTGCAAACACAAAAAATAAATTAATACAAACTCTTTATTTTGCTCTCATAAATTTGGTTATTAATCTACTTATTTATTTAACCTTTAATTTCTTTTATTTAGTAGGATGGTTTTTTGGTTTTCTCTCACCATCATTATTGATGCGTGTCTTAAATATGATGTTTTACACCCCATTTTACACGCATTTCAGAGCTTAATCAAGTAGTTTATGCTACTATTTTCCCTATTTCCGTCTACTTTCGTATTTTTATATTATATTGAAGAAATGTGAAGAATCCAGCGGAAATCGAGCCGAATCCGTCCCTAAGTACCTTGCATTGCATTTGACGTGAAGTATTTACTCAAGAAACGAACTTGGTGCGCATTTCGAGGCCTGAAAGACACCCCATTTTACACGCATTTCAGAGCTCAATCAAGTAGTTTATGCTACTATTTTCCCTATTTCCGTCTACTTTCGTGTTTTTGTATTATATTGCGTAAATGTGAAGAATCCATGAAATCGAGCGAATCCGTCCCTAAGTACCTTGCATTGCATTTGGCGTGAAGTATTTACTCAAGAAACGAACTTGGTGCGCATTTCGAGGCCTGAAAGACAACTTTATGAAGAATTTAGAAGCGACTACCAGCTACTCCAGTCGATCGACTGCTGCCTATAGTCGATCGACCAGAGCAAGATGATCGGGAAGCTCAGACAAATAGCGATATCGATCGATCGATCGAAATGTATGGTCGATCGACCACACCGTAATTCTGACGTGAATTAAAAGGATTAGAATTCCGAAGCCCATTGTAATTAGGTTTTAGGAATAAGTGTTACGTTACATTCCTATATAACGGAACCTTTAGTTTTCAGAATATTATCAAGTCTTTTATCATCAAATTAATTAGGGTTCTTTAGTTTAATTTTCCGTCAATAAATTTCCTTTTGCATTCGGTTCTGATCCTTTCTCTGCAATTCCTCTTTACGGTATTCTCTGTTCCAATATTCAATTTTATTGCTTTCATCCGTAGTTTAGAATTGCTAGGTTAGATCTCCCGAAGCCAAATTATCGTTTTATGATATTTACTTGTTCATTTATTTTAAGTATGAATTCGATTGCTTTATTAGTTAAGTTTATTGCCGTTATTATCAATATCATGAGTAGCTAAACCCCATGTGCTAAGATGTAGGGAAATTGTAGTATAGGCGGCGTAAAATTAGTAGACCTGAAATCGCGCCATGGTCGATCGACTGGCCTACTTGGTCGATCGACCGGCCACGTGAGAATACTTTCGTTTTAAATAATTTAATTGCTATATTTGACGAATCGAGTGCACGCGACTAGTTGAATGCTTAGGAATTGACCGACCCGATAAGATCGAAAGATAGGGGAGGGAAAAAGACTACCTAATTAAGACGACTAAATTAATAAGATCGAGAGATAAGTTAATTTAGGCTTTTAAAGTCACTTTTCAGGACGAAATTTAGCATTAGTGATATTAGGGACCCGTAGCTAGATCGAAAGATGCTACCTGTTAAGAATGGACCGAGAGGACTTCTTATTTTCCCGTCTTACGTGACTATTTCAGACTTACTTAGGATACAGCCGCCGAAACTTCAGTGAACCGACCATCTTAGCACCCTCTTAATATTCGATTTCATACATTTTCATTCACTGCTCATTTATTTGCTTAGTTTACTTTAAATTTCATTGCCATTAGTTATAGAACAATTCAAATCAAACCCCCTCACAACTGTTACCTTGGACTAAAATTAGACAACTAATAATTGCATCGCCTCCCTGTGGTTCGACCCTGACTGCCGCTATCTATAGTAGTAGTTTGGACTATAAATTTATCTTTGGTACTCTACGACGGTATCAAATTTTGGCGTCGTTGTCGAGGAGGCAATTGTTTAATTTTTAGTTGTTTTTATTTTAGTCTTTTTCTTAGTTTAAGGGACATCTGTTCCTTAAACTTTTCTCATATTCTACTTGTAGTTTCCTCTTATGCGCAGGTCACAGGCTGGTGAATTGAGACCGTTAGATCCTGAGATCGAAAGGACTTTGCGCGAGTTGAGACGATCATCTAGAGTATTGCCGACAGAGGAAGAGCTGAGTACTCTGTCTAGTTACTACGAGAACGAGCTGTTTGAGGAGGATCCACCTTCGTCACCTATTTCTACTTCCTCAGCCGAGACCGTCACATCTCTAGACATGGCTGAAGAAGCAAGTATAGCTAGTCACTCCGAGCCAACAGTTGCGAATCTCTATAAGAGATTCGCATTACCAGGGACGGATAGAAAATTCGAGCCGAAACCGTCTTACATTAACTTGGTTGAGAGAAACCAATTTGGGGGAGCTGCAAATGAAGATGCAGCTAAACATATGGAGACATTCATTGACTACTGCTGCTCCATACCCCCACCATCAGGTGTGACCCAGGACCAGGTGAAGGAGACGATGTTCATATTCTCGCTTCGTGATGCCGCAAGGGAATGCTACCGAGATCTAGATCGAGCTGCTAACGGGATCACTGATTGGAATTCGCTGGCCCTAGCATTCTACAAGAAATATTTCTCTGCCTCGAAAACCAATGCCATTAGAGCTTAGATCACGAGCTTTAAACAGGGTCCTGATGAGAATTTTCATGAGGCATGGGTCCGTTTCAAGAAGCTGGTGCGAACTATTTCGCACCATGGGTTCGAGCAATGGAGCCTATGCAATCAGTTTTATAATGGGCTTTATGACGATCAGAGGGCTATCCTGGATGCTGCAGCTAATGGCAGATTCCAGGAGAATGATGGAGAAACTAAGGGGTGGAAAATCATTGATGATATGGCCACCTATAAAGCTGAGCATGGAAATTCCAGAGGAAATCAAGGGAGAGCTGCTGAATCTCCTTCTGTAGCTGCATTAGAGGCTCTTACGGCGAGATTTGATAAGTATGAGCTTGGAAGAGGATCTCAAAAGGGAGGTATTTACCAAGTTAATGCTGTTTCAGACGGTCCCTTTACATGTAAAAGATGTGGAGCTGAGGGACATGTTTCGGATTTTTGTCCTAGTTCGAATGAAGTATGTGCTGCCTTTCAACATTATAGACAGACTGGTACATATCCTGATTCCTCTAATATCCACCCCAATTTGAGGTGGACCAACTAGAATGTCCTTAATTCGGGTCCACAGCAGCAGCAGCAAAGTTATGTGCCCCCTCATAAGCAACAGCAGTTTCAAAAGCCTCCATATGTGCCTCAGCAGCAGCAATTTCAAAGTTCTGACATTTCTGAGTTGAAAAATATGGTTCAAAATCTGTCGGGTTTGCTGCAAAAGGAGTCTCAAGCTAGAGAGACTTCTACAAAAATGTTGGAGAGTCAAATTGCTCAACTGGCAAGCAAAAGTGCAACTCGAGCTCCGAGGCAATGACCGTCGCAGCCGGATCAAAAAGAGACCCTAAATGCTATTACTTTGAGGAGTGGGCCTACCCTTGATAGGCCCGCTATGGTCGAGGACGCTACTGGAAAAGATGAGGCGGAACCAAGTAAGAAGAAGGCAGTAACGAACAGTAGCAAGAAAAAGACGATAAGCAGGTATATCAGTCGATCGGCTGACATACCCGGTCGATCGACCAGTCCGCGAAATAGTGCAGCTTCTGGTTCTGAGGAAGTCAGTCGATCGACTGACTTACACGGTCGATCGACTGAAAATGCTGCTGATATTGAACCTTTTCGTCCTCCAATGCCAAATAACTTGAGGGACCACTTATTTCGAGGTATGACGACTCCGAAATTATTAAGGTAAGACCCAAATGCTGATGGGTCTGTTCCGGCCCCAAAGTATGACCCAATGACGATTAATGGCTCATTCTTGAGACGGTCTGAAGAAGGTTCTAGCTTCAACAAGGACAAATTAGTGTATTTTCAGCCTAAGTCCACTGACACCGGTATGAGAGACCTAGAGGAGAGGGCTAAGTTGCTTCTTACAGCCCCTTATCCGGAGAGATTGGTGCCGACAAAGGAACAAGTATCGTTTAACAAATTTGAAAATGTTATTCGTAGTTTAAATGTGCAAGTTCCTTTCCTTGAATTAGTTAATCAAGTGCCTGCTTACAAGAAATTTATGAAGCAACTTTTGTCTAAAAAGAAGTCACTTGATACTGTGCATTCTGTCGCACTAACTGAGGAGTCATATTCTTATTTGACTCACACTGCACCTCATAAGCTAGCAGACCCCGGTAGCTTTTTTGTTCCTTGTAATATTGGTACCTTCTCAATTGAGAAGGTGTTATGTGACCTAGGAGCCAGCATAAGCGTTATGCCTTTGAGTCTAGCTAAGAAATTGAAATTGACTAGGTTTGCAGTTACTAACATGACAGTACAGATGGCTGATCATTCTGCGGTCCAGCCTATAAGAGTCTTAGAGGACATTCCCGTGCAAATAGGAAAGTTCTTTTTCCCAGTTGACTTCGTTGTGCTAGATATGCCCGAAGATGCTCACATACCTATCATTCTGGGTAGACCATTTCTGCACACTGCTGGTGCAGTTATAGATGTTGGCTCAGGGACATTGACCTTTAAAGTAGGGAAACAGTCCATTGTTTTTGCCCAGCCCACTAAGAAGAAAGATCCTATGTGGCCAGTCACCTGTAATACGATTTCTGAGAAGAAATCTTATTTTGTGCTTTCTGACATGCCTGCCTCTATGCCTATTCCTGTTGTAACACCTCCGCCCCAGATTGGGAGCAACTGGGAGGAAGATTCTTCTGTTTTGGATGTTGCAGGAACTGGTTTGGGGAAGGAAGAGCCGCATGTTACTCCAGTTGAGAAGGAGCCAATCGTTCAAATAGGCGGTCTAGGATGTCTTAGCTATGGCACAGATGAGGAGCCTGATGAGGAGCCAGTCAAAGTGACGGAGTCCGATTTGGATTTTGACGAGCCAGACGAGGTCATTGACTAGGAAGATGTCCGAGATGTTGATCCATTAAGTTCTGCGGATATTGGAGTTGCTAGGAGCCCAGCTGAGGAGATGAGCACTGCAGAGGCTACCTCTTGTAGCCAGATGCCGAGCAAGTGGGCCATTCCGTGGCCATTCTTGATCAATTATTAGTTGATCAAGACTTTTTACAAAAACATTCATTTTTATTGCTTTTGTTAGACTCTTTTTATTGCTTTGGTGTGCGCGAGACTTCGCTTTAATAAGTTTGCTTAGGATTTTAAAGACTTTAGACTTTTACTTTGGGTTTTGCGCAATTTTGGGCGCGTTAATATGTGTACTTGCAGGTTCATAGACCTTATTAGCTCGATTTATTGAGCTAAATCGAAGAAATCAGAAACTTACAGCAGCAATTTCAGTCGATCGATTGGCCTGTATGGTCGATCGACTGGCCGCTACAGTTACAGGAGCTTCTGTTCCTGTCACCCTGGTCGATCGACTGGGTGGTATGGTCGATCGACCATCTCTTGCTGCTGTACCTATTCACGACCATTCCCCTGCTGTGTTTGGTCGTTTTGCAGAGTTGAGGGAGTCTTCTCTCCACTTTATTCTCCGATTCATTTCTGTTTTCTTCTGTTTCCTTCATTTGCACATAATTACCGCTTCAACATTGTTTTATCGGAATTACACGCGGTACTTTTGTTTCTTTTCAGGTACCTACGATAGGACTGCTGGCTACTGAAACCTCCTAGCTCACGCTGGTTTGGGGAGGTTTCCTTCTGCGCTTAAAGTCTTGTGAGTTTCCCTTGTCACTTTTATGTCTTATTTAGTTAATTTATCGCAAATTCCTGTTTCCCTTTTATTTCATTACATGATTTTGCACAATGAGTACATTGTGTGATTTGGTTTGGGGAAGGGTTTTGCATTGCATTCACATGTTTTATTGCATTTCTGTTTCACGTTTATTTTAGTTTGCATTGTTTATTTTATTTCCTATATATATACAAAATTCAAAAAACTGGAAAATTTCAAAAAATTCAAAAAATTGCACGTTTATTTTAGCATATAGGTCGAGTCGGAACGGTAGTATTTCAATGATGACACTGCATTTGCATCTGTTTATGTCTAAGCCGTGCTAAATTGACATGTTATTAGTAGAATCATTTGCATAGTCTACGAGTTTTCGTTAAATTTCTTGCTGAACTTTAGACTTGACTTGGATTTATGGCGAACTACATCATTTTCTGAGATTTAGAGCCTATAACTGGTGACATTCATGGCCGGTTTATTTAGGATTGTGAGTAGTTACTCCTTATGAGACGTGTTACATCAATATGCATAAATATGAACTTAATCTGCTTAATACATGTATGCATTCGGGTTCGTGGCTAGTTGACACATGTGGAAGAGGTCACCCCTTTATTCATTTTTCCCATAAGCCTCACACTGCCAGAAATAGCCTTTTTGTCCCGATTAACTACATCCTACACTTAGCCTGCCCTTGTCAAGCTAGTAGTTTATGTTCTTGGGATTGTTACTTTGTTTTTGGTAGCTAATGCTCATTTTGAGATGATGTTGGGAAGATGAAAAAGGAAGGAAAGAAAGAAAAAGATAGAATTGAAAGAAAAAAAGAAAACAAAAAGAAAAAGGGAAAAACAAGTTCGATCTATGGTCGGTCGACTGGACTCATTGGTCGATCGACTGAAGCCCGAGAAGAGAAATAAATCAAAATCGCATAATTCAAAGTCTTTATTAAATGGCGATTTTTGCTCCCATGTTGCATTTGTATCTTATGGGGAGTTAAATCTATTGGAGATTGTGAGATTTGTGCTTGCTTTTAGCACCGTTCTATTATTTAATCTTGAGCAAGAAGTTGGAATGGTTTATTAATTTGGTTCCCTTAGTTACTAGTTTGGCTTTTAACTTTGTTTTTATCCAAATTCGTCTTACCCCCTTCTTACCCATACCTCACATATCCATATTTACCTCAGCATGTGTCATGGTCATTTGTTTGGTTGGAATGCATATGTACGGTTGTAGAGATTATTTTCATATTAGATTGCAGGCATGTTCTTATAGGTCGTAGTTAGGTGAGTGTCACTACAAAATGAATTCTTTCTATCTTTTACATATATTCACCTGTGCTTATGTGTGATATGAGCGACCCGTGAGAGTCCATGATGATAAGTCTTTATAGTTGACGGTTCAGCAGTTTTTAACGACTACATAACTCGTTTGCATGATTCATATTGCTAGTTGATTATTAGTTGTTGCATTAAATTGGTTTAGGCTTAATAGTTGCATTTCGCTCTGAGATTGAAGTCGTTCCATTAAGTTTTAGGATCAAGTCTGGTTCTTGCTTGGGGACAAGCAAGAGTTTGGTTTGGAGAAGTTTGATGCGTGTCTTAAATATGATGTTTTACACCCCATTTTACGCGCATTTCAGAGCTCAATAAAGTAGTTTATGCTACTATTTTCCCTATTTCCATCTACTTTCGTGTTTTTGTATTATATTGCAGAAATGTGAAGAATCCAGCGGAAATCGAGCCGAATCCGTCCCTAAGTACCTTGCATTGCATTTGCAGTGAAGTATTTACTCAAGAAACGAACTTGGTGCGCATTTCGAGGCCTAAAAGACAACTTTATGAAGAATTTAGAAGCGACTACCAGCTACTCCAGTCGATCGACTGCTGCCTATAGTCGATCGACCAGAGCACGATGATCAGAAGCTACTGTACAGCGCGTATCAGTCGATCGACTGAGCTGTATGTTCGATCGTCCACACCGTAATTCTGACGTGAATTAAAAGGATTAGAATTCTGAAGCCCATTGTAATTAGGTTTTAGGAATAAGTGTTACTTTACATTCCTATATAACGGAACCTTTAGTTTTCAGAATATTATCAAGTCTTTTATCATCAAATTAATTAGGGTTCTTTAGTTTAATTTTCCGTCAATAAATTTCCTTTTGCATTCGGTTCTGATCCTTTCTCTGCAATTCCTCTTTACGGTATTCTCTGTTCCAATATTCAATTTTGATGGGGCATATTCTGCACCCGCTGACCGAGTCAACATATTGAGCAAGGTCAAAGATATCCACAGCAAGTCAACGTATTAGACAGCCTAACCGACGCATCCTGTCGGCCTGTCACTTGGGTCTCGGTCCCGGCAACTAGCCAGCCGAGAAGCATATCCACGTACTCACATCCAGTCCCCTCGGCATGGAGTCAACCAGGCCAGCCGGCCTGCCATGGGTCCCTCGGCCGAGGGTAGAACAGTCTTTCCACCTGCTCTGCCACTTGGCCACTACGTGACAAAAGGTGAAAGTCTATAAATACTCCACTTCTCTCATTGAGAAAAGGATCCACAATTGATCCTAAAACTCACTATTAATCTGGTATAAACTCCCTTATCTCTCTACAATATACTTTGCCAAGTAACACACAACTTAATCCCTTTAAGTTTACTGACTTGAGCGTCGGAGTGAGTACGCTCGGTACCAAGCCGAGCCCTCAGTTTGTTCATCTTAAACAGGAAAGAGCGAAAGGAAGAGACAAGTCAAAGACGTCATTCAACAAGCTTACATGGTCACAAAACACTGCTCCGAGTTTACACCCGGAACAATTGGCGCCGTCTGTGGGGAAGAAAATAAGCAGCAACACCCAATCTACTTTATCAGCCATACAATGCTGCCCGCCGAAAGAAATTACCCACTGATTGAAAAAGCGGCCTTCGCCGTCGTCGTTGCCGCAAGGAAGTTAAAACCCTACTTCGACGCACATCCCATGACGGTCTTAACCGACCAGCCATTGGAGAAAGCCTTAGAAAAATTCGAAAAATCAGGCAGACTTATCAAATGGGCAGTGGAGCTGTCCGGCTTCGGCATTCAGTACAAGCCGAGGCCTTCGATAAAGGGGCAAGCACTCGCAGACTTCCTAGCCGAGTGCACATACCAAGAAGAATCACATCCCGGTGTGTGGGAAGTATACACCGACGGGTCCTCCACGGCAAACAGCTCAGGAGCCGGCATCCTTATCATCAGCCCTAACGGGGACGAGTTTGAGTACGCCTTGAAGTTTACCTTCTCGGCCTCAAATAACGAATCCGAATATGAAGCGGTGATAACTGGAGTCGAGTTAGCTAGAGCTGCCGGGGCGGAGCATGTTGTGTTGAAGACAGATTCACTCTTAGTGGCTAATCAAATCAGAGGAGAGTATGAGACTCGAGACGATGGGATGATAAGGTATCTGGAGAGGGTAAAAGCTGACACCTCAAAATTGAAATCTTTCCAGATACGGTGCATTCCTGTGTCCGAGAACAACCGAGCCGACGCTCTCTCAAAACTTGCCAGTTCAAGCATCAAGAATGTCAGTCGAACCGTGCTGGTAGATATCAGGAATGCTAAAAGCATCACTGAGACCGTCGGTATGGTGGGCGGCATCGAGGCCGAGACGACGTGGATGACTCCGATAATGAAATACAAACTGACAAATTAGTTGCCGGAGGACCGCAGTCTCTCACAGAAGATAAGAAGGATCGCCGCAAGGTACTCAGTGTTCGAAGGAGAGTTATACAGAAGGTCTGTAATAAGGCCACTCTTGAAATGTGTCGGCCCAGCCGACGCGGAGCTAATACTGACAGAGATTCACGAAGGCATCTGTGGACATCACATGGGGGCAAGAACGCTAGCCCACAAAGCTCTCCGAGCCGGCTACTTCTGGCCCACCATGCTTGAGGATTCCAGAGCAAAGACCAAGAAGTGCAAGAATTGTCAGATGCATGCTCCGGTGATACATGCTCCTTCCCGAGACCTGCAACCGGTGCTTAGTCCCCTTCCATTTGCACAGTGGGGGATGGATTTACTAGGGCCATTTCCGACGGCCTCCGGAGGAAGAAAGTACCTAATTGTCGCCGTTGATTACTTCACCAAATGGGTCGAGGCTGTCGCGGTACCTGCGAAGACCACGGCGGCCGTAAGAAAAGTGATTTGGGAGAACGTCATAACTCGTTTTGGGCTACCCCAAGTCATGGTATTTGACCACGGCCGAGAGTTTTGGAGCGACATGGTGATAAATTGGTTGGAGGAGCTCGGAATCAAATTTGCATACTCCTCCGTCTGCCACCCTCAGAGCAACGGGCAGGCGGAAGCAGCTAATAAAATAATCCTGAACGGGCTAAAAAAGAAGGTCGAAGATCTAAAGGGAAGATGGGCCGATGAACTACCCGGCGTCCTGTGGTCACTTCGAACCACGGAGAAAGAAGCAACGGGGTACAGTCCATTCCACCTAGTCTATGGGTCTGAGGCCGTCCTGCCAATTGAAGTAGCGGTGCCGACATTCAGAACGCAAACCTTTGACCCAGTCGAAAATGAGGAAGGCCTGAGAGCCTCCCTAGACTGGTCGAAGAAAGTCGAGACACGGCACGGCTCAACTTGGGCGGTGTATCAAAACCGGATGAGAAGAGCATACAACCGTAGGGTCCACAAAAGGGACTTAAGAGTAGGAGATCTAGTCCTAAGAAAGTCGGCCGCCACAAACAAAGGAAACGTCCATGGAAAAATGACGCTAATCGGGAAGGACCCTACAAGGTGGTTGAAGAAATGAGGCCGGGGACATACCGGCTGACGGACATGGAGGGTGTTCCTTTGATGAGCCACTGGAACACGGACAACTTAAGGAAATATTTTGTATAGCGGCGGAGGTGTCCGGGACCGTTGTGGACACCCCAACGCATGATTACACCTTATGAAGAATAATCCAAGTTTTCCATCAAAATACTTGTCCCCTCCATAGTCATGCCAGAATAGACGCCAAGGCCAAAGCCGGGCAGTCACGCCAAATGCAGTTGATACTCGCGAAAGCGACCAACATGCTTAGGAACGTATAAGTACAGTTGAGACGCAATTCTAGCCGCCTCGGCCAAACGAAGGCCCGGCAGAGGAAGCGATCAATATGTCTACAGATACGAACGCTGTCGAGCCGTAACCTCGATTGCCTCGGCCAAAACCGGGAGTGACGGGGACACAACGACCGATACGCTAATAGGAACGTATAAGTACAGTTGAGACGCAAATCAAGCCGCCTCGGCCAACCGAAGGCCCGGCAGAGGAAGCGATCAATATGTCTACAGATACGAACGCTGTCGAGCCGTAACCTCATTTTACCTCGGCCAAAGCCGGGGGCGACGGGGACACAACGACCGATACGCTAACATGTTCACAACGGTGGTTGGGAAGCGCAAATCTGACCGCCTCGGCTAAGACCGGGGGTGGTAGAGGAAGCGACCGACATGCCAACATGTTTAAACGTTTAAGTACAATTGAGATGCGCCTTCTAACTGCCTCGGCCAAGCCGGAAGTAAAAACGAAAAAGCACTCAATATGTTGAAACGTAAGAAGACAACTTAATGGAGGCAAAATAAACAAACTTTATTAAAGATGTTTACAGGATGAGGCAAAACAAAGTCGATGGCCGTCCCCATAGGGATAGCCTAAACACAACCTACCAAAAGTTTAACAAAAACAAAAAAGTACAACAAAAGGTTACAGACATAAGACTTGAAGCGCCAAAAGGATGGCAGGGAGGAAAGGCTCAATAGTTGGCCCCCGAACAGCTAAAGCTGTTTGAAGGGCCAGGTGAATCTGGTGACGACCGCCCGTCTCCCTATGCTTGTTTTCTTCGCCACCCAGCAGAGCAAGCATCACTATCGATGGGCGACCCGAAGCCGACTTGGCGCTTCACCGCCTTTGCCCTCTCGCCTTCCTCCCTGGCCGCCTTCACCTTTTCAAAGATGGGCCGCCTTGGCCTCGGCC
Source organism: Silene latifolia (assembly GCF_048544455.1). Classification (NCBI taxonomy): domain Eukaryota; kingdom Viridiplantae; phylum Streptophyta; class Magnoliopsida; order Caryophyllales; family Caryophyllaceae; genus Silene; species Silene latifolia. Next base: position 21,120,583 of record NC_133530.1, on the reverse strand, counting down.
TCCTCGGCGGCCTTCGCCGCCTTTGCCTTCTCCGCCGCCTTTGCCTCCGCAGCAGCCGCCTTCTCATCAAGAAGCCGGTCAAAATCTTTCCACGGGAAGGAGCTTTCAGGAAGGAGCTCTTTAATTACATCCCTAGTAGCATCTTCGGCCTGGTCCCGATACTGGGCACACATGTCAGGGATGGTGACAGTTTGGAGCGTCTCAATGTCCTTCTCCCTCTGAGTAAGGATGGCCTTTATGTTCCTGTGCTCCTTCGCCTCGGTCAGATGCAGGGACTTCCATTTTTCCCTCTGCTCAACCATAGCATCGTAACCGCCCTGAAGCTTCTCTCTCTCCTCCCCGCCTTAGCGGCATCGCCCAACGCAGCCTCAACCTTGGCTCTCTCGGCAGGACCCGCTTCTCGCCTTCCTCCTTAAGCTTTATTTGAGTGAGGAAGTTCTCCATGGTGGCGACGAAGTCCTTCTTCGCCTTCTCGACCTCTTTCTTAGAAGCAGCAAGCTCAAGCCTAAGCCGTTCGAGCGCAGGAGCTGCCTCAGCCATGAGCTTTTCTTGCTCCGTAATGTGAGCGCCGGCTAGTTCAGTCCACTTCGCCAGCCTCTTGGACAACCTTGCGCCCTCCACCACAAGCTGAGCGGAGGAAACCTTCAAGGATGAGGAGTCGACGGTGACATTTTGATTGCCCGTCTGCACAGGCCGCTTCTCCAATTGTCGTTCAGTGGGACCGGCAGCCGACGGCGGTTGATCTACAAAAATTCGACAAAGCATCCATGTCAACATTCATTGACATATCGAGAGCCTGTCATCGGGAATGCCTAAAGAGCCCGCTAAATCCGAGCCCCGGGTTAGATCCGCACGGCCCCGGCCTTCTTAGACAGAGGTCCGACCGGCCCCTTTTCTTTCCAGGGCCTCTAGTAACGTTAGACGGCAGACTCGGCCTCTTTTCTCTTATTTGAAAGAGGAGGACCCTCCACAACGGTGACCTCCTCTTCAACGTCAACGACCACCTGCTCCTTTTGGACAACGGGGATTGCAGATTGAGTGGGGTTGACGCGTTGCCTCCGTAGCGTTGTCTTTGGTCTCCGCGCGGCACGTTACTCGCAATCGCGCCGAGCCGCCGTCACATCCAAAGGCCTTCAACTCGCTCCATAAGTTCGTGAGGAGCGGTCTGCGATCACGTGGCAGGGCCTTAGGATGCAGCTCAACAACTCTCCCGTTCTCGTCAAGTCCCAGCCTCTGAAGAACGGAGACAGGCAGTTCCGGGCCAAATCGATCTGCAAAAGAAACGAAGCAGGAGTTAAGCAAAAGAAATAAATCAAGGTTCAAATACAGAAACATAAAAAGCAAAGATGGGCCTCATACCGACCCCACTCACCCTGGATGAGGGCCGGTATGAGGCCGACGTGGCAGAGAAGCTCATCCTGAAGAACGATCTGCGTCGGGGGCATCCATCCCTTCGGCGTGCCATCCTTCTCAGCCTCAAACAGCCTCATTGCCCGCGTTTCGTCCTCATTAAGATAGACCCTGCTGGCGTCCATCTTAAGCTTACTCCGGGAGACATATTTGTCATGCTCCCCTTGATTCTCACACCGCAAATTGACGCGGCTCTGAAAGGACCGGGGCAGCGAGTAGTCCTCCGGAACCTCAACGTATACCCACCGCCCCTTCCAGTTCTTGCAATACGTCAACTTGGAAACGGTAACATAACCCGCCTCGGTCTGTATGCTATACCACCCCGTGCCACCTAGGGTAGACTGCCGAAGATGGTGGAGCCGGCGGAATAGGTTCACCGTTGGGGCCTCCCCTTTAAATAAACATAACCATACAAAGCCAATAATCGTCCTGATGGCCAACGGATGCAGTTGGGCCACGGCGACATTCATGGCTTTAATTACGGCAGCAACGTATTCATTCAGAGGAAACCGGAGCCCATACTCCAGGTGTCTGATGTATACGCCGATACAACCCTCGGGAGGGCAACAGACGGCCTGACCCTCTTCAGGGACAATTATTTTATACCCCCTGCCGAAGGAGTAATGATCTTCAAAAAGGTCAGAACCGGAACAACTGTCAAACTTGTTCGTCCAAGCACGATCAGGACTGATCGAACAGGCGTCGCCGTGCCACGAGAAATGCGGCCTCTCTACGACAGAAGGGGTCGCCTCATCATCATCATCAAAACCCTCCAAATATTGCTCATCAATTTCAGGAGAAGGCGGCTTGAGACCCCCAAACCCTATCGGAGTGACAACCAGTGGCTCCTGTTCATCAGGATGCGACGGTTCGCCCCCCGGCGCAGAGGTACTGGGTTGAGCATCCGCAGAAGACATAATGACAACAAAAACTTGACAATTAAAAGTTGGAAAAATTTGTTTGTTTACCTTGGAAAAGTGCTACGCCGAGTAACGCTTTGAAGACTAGAGAGAAGTTTCTTCGAAAAACTAAGAGAGAGGAAATTTTTTTTGAGAAAATGAAGTTTGATGGCCAAAAAACGGGGCACACTGCTCTATTTATAGAGCAAAGCCCATGAAGCGGACCAATCAGGGCAAAGCCCATGAAACGTCGACCAATCAATGCCAAGCCACGTGTCAAGCATGCAGCCACGGAATGTCAATCGACATACAGTTACCAAACTTCTTCGACACGCTCCTTGGTACCTGCTTGCTAACGGCCGGCTGATCAACAAAGCAAAGACAGCACCGGTCGGGGCAATCAAAAGGACAAACGGCACTCTCAACCTTGGTCTCGGCCAGCGCCATTTTCTTTTCCACATAGGATGTCCATTACACATCCATGTGGAGGGGGGATATGGTACGGCCTGAACAGAACCAAGCCGAAGAAGAAGAAGCCAGGGAAGAAGTTCAACTTGCGCAGAATACGCTCAACACTCATCGAAGGTCCATACCACGGCATAGACTACGCTGGGGGCAAATTGATGGGGCATATTCTGCACCCGCTGACCGAGTCAACATATTGAGCAAGGTCAAAGATATCCACAGCAAGTCAACGTATTAGACAGCCTAACCGACACATCCTGTCGGCCTATCACTTGGGTCTCGGTCCCGGCAACTAGCCAGCCGAGAAGCATATCCGCGTACTCACATCCAGTCCCCTCGGCATGGAGTCAACCAGGCTAGCCGGCCTGCCATGGGTCCCTCGGCCGAGGGTAGAACAGTCTTTCCACCTGCTCTGCCACTTGGCCACTTGGCCACTACGTGACAAAAGGTGAAAGTCTATAAATACTCCACTTCTCTCATTGAGAAAAGGATCCACAATTGATCCTAAAACTCACTATTAATCTGGTATAAACTCCCTTATCTCTCTACAATATACTTTGCCAAGTAACACACAACTTAACCCCTTTAAGTTTACTGACTTGAGCGTCGGAGTGAGTACGCTCGGTACCAAGCCGAGCCCTCAGTTTGTTCATCTTAAACAGGAAAGAGCGAAAGGAAGAGACAAGTCAAAGACGTCATTCAACAAGCTTACGTGGTCACAAAACACTGCTCCGAAATTACACCCGGAACAAATTTTATTGCTTTCATCCGTAGTTTAGAATTGCTGGGTTAGATCTCCCGAAGCCAAATTATCGTTTTATGATATTTACTTGTTCAGTTATTTTAAGTATGAATTTGATTGCTTTATTAGTTAAGTTTATTGCTGTTATTATCAATATCATGAGTAGCTAAACCCCATGTGCTAAGATGTAGGGGAATTGTAGTGTAGGCGGCGTAAAATTAGTAGACCTGAAATCGCGCCATGGTCGATCGACTGGCCTACTTGGTCGATCGACCGGCCACGTGAGAATACTTTCGTTTTAAATAATTTAATTGCTATATTTGACGAATCGAGTGCACGCGACTAGTTGAATGCTTAGGAATTGACCGACCCGATAAGATCGAAAGATAGGGGAGGGAAAAAGACTACCTAATTAAGACGACTAAATTAATAAGATCGAGAGATAAGTTACTTTAGGCTTTTAAAGTCACTTTTCAGGACGAAAGTTAGCATTAGTGATATTAGGGACCCGTAGCTAGATCGAAAGATGTTACCTGTTAAGAATGGACCGAGAGGACTTCTTATTTTCCCGTCTTACGTGACTATTTCAGACTTACTTAGGATACTGCCGCCGAAACTTCAGTGAACCGACCATCTTAGCACCCTCTTAATATTCGATTTCATACATTTTCATTCACTGCTCATTTATTTGCTTAGTTTACTTTAAATTTCATTGCCATTAGTTATAGAACAATTCAAATTAAACCCCCTCACAACTGTTGCCTTGGACTAAAATTAGACAACTAATAATTGCATCGCCTCCCTGTGGTTCGACCCTGACTGCCGCTATCTATAGTAGTAGTTTGGACTATAAATTTATCTTTGGTACTCTACGACGGTATCAATTATAATTTGTAGTTATCATAATTTTTTTTATCTCCCTTTTAATTCACAAAATCGTTTCTCTTCCCTCGAATAATTTTTTGAAATTAATCAATAATTAATAACAAAAAGTATTATGTGATATTGATTTGTTGCTTAAAATACTCTAACAATAACGTCGAAATTTAAAATTTAGTATGAATTTTGATTTTTAATTTATCTAGAAATTAAAAAGACTGAAATTTAATGTTTGTTATGCTAATTTATTTTTTATATAAATATTTTTTTTAATTTAGGTATCATTTTAAGTGGATCATTATATGAACATGAATTACCCTCTTAATTAAACATGTCATACTACATGGAAGATTGGTGACGTGGAATTTTGGTAATGCGATGTGGCATTTAGTAATACGAGGTGGCATTGTCTACGTGGCTTTTAAGGTTTACCCTTTTAATAATATTTATAGATACCTCATTTCAAGTTTTAGGAATAATCTTAATATCGAGTAATTGTTTAGCGTCTAAGAGTTTGGCGACAATAAGTGTAACATCCCAGTCCAAACCCTAGGTCGGGAGCGGTCACTCATGCTACCTCGTCAGGCTATGTATGTACATGGGCCACAGATCAACACTGGTCCTTTCCAACGCATTTTGTACTCACTTATGCTCATCCCGCAAACCTTCCCAAGAAGTCACTCATTCTAAGACTATTCCCAGCCAAGCATGCTTAACTATAGAGTTCTTTTAATTTACATGGATAACCAGAGAAGAAAGTGTACTTTATTGATATGTGTAATACTTTCAATCCCTTTAAACACTAGCTAGATTTTAAGCCTATCAATAAACCTCTTCAAGGGGCTATCCCACCCGAATAACTTATTTGGTTCAATGGAGTATTACACACCTCAAATTGAAGAACGTAAAGTCGTTTTCGTTGCGCTTGACAACATCTAACCGCATCCAAAGCCAGAATCCTCCCCCACTAAGTGAGTAACCCAGGTACTCAAGTCATGACCGCAAGCTCACCACATGGTCGCAGGGTTGTTCTGATACAACTTGGATCACCCCGACCGAAACCCTGAGTCAGGAGCGGTCACTCATGGTAGCTCATCAGGCTGTGTACGTAGCCCACAGATCAACACGGATACTTTTTAGTGTAAAGAAGAAGGTTAAATGTATATTATTTGATATGATAACTGAGTACATACGTTGGTATATATATACAATATGAAGAGTGAAACTAACAGCTAAGAACTAGCTAGAGATATGCTAACTAAAGCCTATAAACTAGGATAGGTTACAACAATATTTGACTGAAGTACAAAGGATAAAAGTAAGTACAAAGGATAATACACATGTGCCTAAATACTAGAGTTTGCTGCTCGTGTGACTTGCAAGTCTGTTGACTTCTTATTATTGACATTCCCCCTCAAGATGGACGGGCGAAGATGAAGGCCAATCTTGGTAGATAATTCAAGGAACCGTGGCTTATGTAGCGGCTTCGTAAGAGTGTCGGCAAGCTGGTCCGTACCATTGATATGTTGAACCCGGATAAGACCATGACGGATTTGTTCTTTGACAAAGTGAAACGCATTTGCAAGATGCTTCATCCGAGAGTGAAACACCGGATTGGCGGAGTAATGAGTGGTACTTAAATTGTCACAGTAAATTGTTGGAGCAGTTGTAGTTGTGACACCGAGTTCCTGGAGAAGAGCATGTAACCAAAGTAGCTCGGTAGTCGTATCAGATACACCACGAAACTCTGCTTCCGTGGTAGACTTAGAAATGGCACGTTGCTTTTTAGATGACCACGAAATAGGGTTAATACCCAAATATACTATAAAACCAGTGGTCGAAACATAATCAGATGTATCACCACCCCAGTCCGCGTCACAATACGCGTGAAGACGAAGAGGAGACTGATGACTAAGGTGTATACCAAGATGTAGTGTACCATTTAAATAACGTAATAACCGTTTAAGAGCAGTCCAGTGAGTCGATGTCGGGTGGTTTAAAAATTGAGCAAGTTTGTTTACCGGAAAGGCAATATCAGGTCGAGTTAATGATAGGTATTGGAGACTTCCAATTATAGCACGATAGTCCGTCTCATTTTCAATTGGTTGGAGAGGTTCGGCTACTATAGGAGGGTGAGGCACCATTGGAGTTGTTGCCGGTTTGCTTTCATGAAAGTTATATTTATGCAGAAGGTCGGACACATATTTGGTTTGATTCAGATGTAACCCATCTTTAGTAGGTGTGACCTCAACCCCTAAAAAATAAGAAAGAGGACCTAGGTCTTTTAAGGAGAAAGTTTTTGACAGGTGAGTAATAAAGGTCGTTATATGGTCTTTATTCGGTCCAGTGACAATGATATCGTCGACATAGACAAGAACAAAGAGCGTGACAGTGGGTTTGCGTAAAATAAAGAGGGATGGGTCGGTCACGGAATTTCGAAAACCGTGATCAACAAGGTGGGTTTTGAGGGTCGTGTACCATGCTCTCGGTGCTTGTTTGAGACCATAGATAGCTTTGTTGAGTTTGCAAACATACTCGGGTTTGGTCGGGTCAACGAACCCAGGTGGTTGGGTCATAAAAACAGACTCATTTAACTTACCTTGAAGGAACGCATTATTAATGTCGAGCTGATGAAGATGCCAACGTTGAGTAACAGCAATGGTTAAAATAAGACGGATAGTAGTGGGTTTAATAACAGGGCTAAAAGTTTCCGAGTAATCGATGTCGGGTCGTTGGTGAAAACCTTTGGCAACGAGTCTCGCTTTGTGTTGTTTAATGCTTCCATCAGTATGATACTTGACTCGAAATACCCATTTGCATCTAACAACATTTGGGGCTTGATTTCGTGGGACAAGAGTCCATGTTTCATTACGTAAAAGGGCGTGGTGCTCCTCGGTCATTGCTTGTCTCCACCGAGGATCGACTAGGGCTTGTTTCGTTGTGGTTGGGGTTGTATGAGGCGAGGTTAGGGTAGCTGTTTTAGCTTTCTTGAAGTATTTCGGATTAGGCATTACAATGTTATTGCTAAGTCTGGTGACATGACGGGGGGGAGGTGGTGGCGGTGGTGGGGAAGTAGGTGAAGGGGAGGACGATGTGGCAGAAGAGTTTGGAGAGGCAGGGGAAGTCGTGACAGGGGAATTCGGGGCAGGGGTATGCAGTGCAGGGCTGTTCGGGGCAGGGTTGGGTTCGATGGCAGGGCTATTCGCGGCAGGGTTGGGTTCGGTGGTTGGAGGTGGTGGAGGAGGTGTGGCAGCGGGAGTAGGGTTAACGGAGGGAGTGAGGAGTGGAATGGTTAAGGTGCACCACTTGTCTGGTGAAGGGAGAGGCGAGATGGGTGATTTGGCGAGATCGACATAAGGAAACTCTGTTTCAATAAATTTGACATGCCTGGAGGTATAGAGACGATTGGAAACAGGTTCTAAACACAAGTATGCGCTTTGGGTGGTGGAGTATCCAACAAACACGCAAGGGTGAGATTTGGGTTCAAGTTTGTGGTGATTATATGGACGAAGCCAAGGGTAACATAAGCACCCGAAAGGACGAAGTTTTTGATAATTGGGATGTTGATGAAAGATAATTTTGTAAGGTGACTGATTATTAATGGTGGATGAAGGTAGCTATTTATCAAATATGCAGCTGTAGAAAACGCAAGAGACCAATATTTGAGAGGCATTTGCGCTTGAGTGAGTAGAGCGAGACCGGTTTCAACTATGTGACGGTGCCGTCTCTCAGCAAAACCGTTGTGTTCGGGTGTGTGAGGTGGAGAAGTGAGATGGGTGATACCCGTGTCAAGGAGCGTTGGGGTCATTTTTTTGTATTCGCCTCCATTGTCGGAGTAGAATTGTTTAATGGGTTTTTTAAAGTAGTTTTCTATTATTGCTTTGAAACGATTAAATGTGACTAATGAATCGGATTTTTGTTTGAGCGGGTATAACCAAAAATAATGGGAGAAGTGATCGACAAATATGATGTAATATTTAAATGAGTCATAAGACGGGACCGGCGAGCACCAAACGTCGGAAAAAATTAAATCCAGGGGTTCGTTTGATGTCGAGGTTGAAGCAGAAAAGGGGAGCTTGTGACTTTTATTGATTAAACATGAATTACAATGCGGAAAATTGGAAAGACGAAAGTTAAACTGAGAATTTAAGAACTTAAGAGTAGCTAATGAGGGGTGCCCTAGACGGTTGTGCCACAAGCTGCTGTTGGAGGAGACGGCCGTGTGAGCTTTAGGCCGTGGTGGTGGAAGCCAAAGGTATGAGCCATCAAGGAACGACCCTTGAAGAAGATTCGCCCCCGTCGAAATTTCCTTAAAACAAAAAGAAATATGTGAGAAAAGAGCGATGGCATTATTATCAGTGCAAAATTGAGATACGGAAATTAAATTTTGGGAAATAGTGGGAACGACAAGAACGTTATTAAAAACAAGTGTCAGTATGAGTTATTGGAAGAGATGTACCGTCACCAATTATCAAATCATCGGGTCCGTCATAGGGTTGGTGAAGGGAGAGAGTTTGGAGATCATTAGTGACATGGTGAGAAGCACCACTGTCAATAAGGTGAGAAGAGGGTGACTGATTCGAGACGGTGGCGGTATGGGCATAGGGACGGTTCTGCCGAGTGGGTGGTGGTGGAAAGGTGACGTTGGGATACTCACGTTTAAAGTCGGGACAGCTGCTTATAACATGACCAGTTGATCGACAAAATTGACATTTACCCTTAAAGGGTTTGGGTTGATTGTCACGGGTGTAGGTATTATTGTAATAGGGTTGACGGTTTTGTTGTGGTTGGGCAGGAGGTTGGTTGTGGGCGCGGGACTGGTTGTTGTGGTAGGGACGGGTCACGGCTGCATGGGCCGATGGGGTGAAGGGAGTGGTGTCAAGTGGTTGGTTTTTGGTGATGAGTTCCTCCTGAATTAATTTTTCGTGAAGAACTTCGAAACTAATGGGTTCGTCCCTAGCACGGACGGCATCTATAACAGACTTGTAACGCTTTTGGTCTAGGTCGTTAATTATGTGAGTGGTTATGTCCTCGGAATCCATGGGTTTCCCGAGGTGTGAAAGTTGGGTAGTACATGCCTTGATGGAGAGCATATACTCGGATATGGTTTTGTCACCTAGGATTGTGTGACGGAGACGGTCCTTAAGTTGGAGGATGTGGCCGCGGGATGGGTTTGCGTAGGTTTTAGCTAAAGTTTGCCAGGCCTCGTGTGAGGTATTGGCATCAAGTATTATGGAGGAGACGGAATCATCAAGAGTCCCGGCTAAGGCACCAAGGATTAGTTGATCTTGACGAAACCATGTGTGGTAGGCAGGGTTGGGAATAGGGTCCGGGTTTGGTTTGGCGTCAGTTGGGGCAGGGATAATGGTTTGGGCCGGTGCAGGGGTGGTTCCATCGAGGTACGAAAACAGTTCGTAGCCGTGAAGGAGCCTGGTTATTTGGAATTGTCAAAAAGTGCGTAAGTGAGCGGTCGATTTTGCAAAGTGTGTCGGGAATGACAGGGAAACAAGGGGTTTGGTGGGTTCATGAGTGTTTGGGATCATGTTGTTGTTGGATGCCATGAGGAGAACGAGTGCAAGGTTGAAGAAAGCGTAATTCGGTTGGATCGAAAAGGATCGTGATACCATGTAAAGAAGAAGGTTAAATGTATATTATTTGATATGATAACTGAGTACATACGTTGGTATATATATATACAATATGAAGAGTGAAACTAACAGCTAAGAACTAGCTAGAGATATGCTAACTAAAGCCTATAAACTAGGATAGGTTACAACAATATTTGACTGAAGTACAAAGGATAAAAGTAAGTACAAAGGATAATACACATGTGCCTAAATACTAGAGTTTGCTGCTCGTGTGACTTGCAAGTCTGTTGACTTCTTATTATTGACATTTAGCACATTTTGTCTTCAATCATGCACATCATGTATCTAGATTCTGATGTATATAAGACATTTTTATTGTTTTACCAGTTCCTTATGCTTAATCATCCTTAAAATAGAAGCCTTCTTAATTTAAAGAACCAATGCACAATATTATTATGAAACGTGTAAATCATGTTTGAATAACCTTAATTATATCTTAAGTTTGATAAGATGTCTAATTATCCCAGATTCAAGGGCTAGTTAATTGATTATTGAAGTTCTTCCCATGTCTAAATTCTAATACACTTTGCTTTACATATAAAATTGTCCAAAGTATTTGTATTATCGATCATTTACTAGTTTTAAACTCGGTGTCATAAAATAACTCTCAAATTTTCGATTTTATTACTTATTTTGGTACCGAATACTAAATTACGTACCTTGCCCCTCTACTAAAAAAAAATATTACTCGTACTAATGTCACAACTTTCTTCCAAACTTTACTCACAAGATACACATAAACTTTGAAATGTAGTAATCGACTAATCGCGTACCAAAAAAAAAATAAAAAATCTCTAAAATTGAAACACACTCCATGCATGCATCACCCGTTTATTTACCCCATAATAACGTAATTGTCACCCTCACTTACTTTTTACCACATTTTTAGCGTCAACCCTTTTACTTTTACATCCTTATATATAATGCAATTTTTACAAATCTCAATCATAAGCTCTAAACACCACAAACAACATAGAACTATAAAAACAAGAAAAAATTAAAACAAAAAAAACTCATCATCACCTTCAAATTACATTTTCTCCTTCATTCATTTAATTACAACATCTATCAAAAATGGCCATACCGACGAAGAAAATCATGTTTTTGATGATCACTATAGCTATGGTAATGGTCATAGCCCTAAGTTCCATTCACCAACTTAAGAGAACTACCTCTAATGAGCAAGAAATCATCGAAAAGAACTCAACGACATTGTCGAGTCCTCCTAAGAGGGTGAGTCGATTTCTGCTCGACAGCAGTACTAAAAATGGGAGGAATAACTCAAAGGCTGCAGATCACTGCAACAAGGACAATGAGGTGTGTAACCTTGCATATGGCAATAACACAACATGTTGTAACAATAAGTGTCTGGATCTTATGGAAGATAAGCATAATTGTGGAGCTTGTCATAATAAGTGCAAGTTTACACAACAATGTTGTGGTGGTGAATGTGTGGATTTGAGCTATGATAAGAGGCATTGTGGAAGTTGCATGAATAAATGCCAAGTTGGTCAATATTGCATCTATGGGTTGTGTGATTATGCTTAATAAATTCGATACTATACTGTATCCGTTTCAATCATTTGTTTACCTTTGATAAATACACTCCTTACTAAGAAGAGAAAAAGGTAAATAAAAGATTGGGATGGTAGGAGGAGTAATTATGACATTTATAGCTAATGATGCATATATAGTGATTTGGGACGATTTGTACGTCCTTGCTCAAGATGTATTTTAACTTGAGCTAGTACATACGATATAATTTTGAGCTAGTACATACGATATAATTATTTCATATCGCTGCAAAAAAAAAATGGTTGCGATTGGATTATGATATTTGAGATGAATATAAGATAAATTTTTATTTATGTAAATCCAACTGAGAACTATTATTACTTCCATTTACTTTTATTATTCTCTTTTATTTTAGATGTCAAATGATATAACCTCCGACCAAAATTTAATTTCATAACAGATTCACATCAGATACAACATTATGAAATTAATACTACTAGTTATTACTGTTTCTCTCGGAATATCATCGATATTAAATAAAGAATAAAAATGAACGGAAAGAGTACCTTATTGCAAATTAAACCAATTAAAATTCGCCATTGTTTCAACTATCCATGGTGGTTCTGTCTACTTCTGAAAAGGATTGGTCTTACTCTTTAAACGTCCATCTTATAAGAGCACATATGAAATAAATCAAAATTCTCTTGAGATATTGAAAATATATATGAATATTTGTTTACTTATTTCATATATTTAATACTTTGTGTTATGTATAACTGTATAAGTCGTGTAGCTTGTCTCGAAATTCTTGTATGGACAGACTCGTTAATAATTAGGGTTAGAAACAGTGACGAAGCTAGGCACATGCCTTAGAGGCCATGGCCCGGGCAGGCCCAAAAAAATTTATGCAAAAAATAAAAATAATTTTAATAAAGTTAATTACTACACCAAATTTTCAGTATATAATACAAAAGGAAATTGGTGCCTATGGCTTAATATGTAAACAAATAATGTCGTAATAATTGTTACCTTAATTATAGTTCTTCCTATATTTAATGCACACTAGTTTGGATGCCCGTGCGTTGCAACGGGGTAATTAACTTAGTAAAAAAAAATTGGTTATAAGGTCTTAACATTTACATCTTATGTCTAATCATTTATTTAGTATGATCAAAAGTCAAAACATATTATTTAAGAGACGCAAAAGATTTTAGGTTGATACCTAAGTTCCAACTCCAAAGATGCCTGATATTTATAATCATAAGACCACTAAATCTTATGTTAATATTTCGATGTGGGACAATCTATTATTTTTATATAATCCTACATTATTTTTCAATGTGGGACATATAACATACTAAGAAGTATACAATTTTATATATGTGCAAATTATATGGAATCTATACGCAACGATATCATTTTTACCACGAATCAAATTATGTTATTTTCATAATTTTTATTCTAATTTTTATATAATTTTCATATTTATTTCCTATATTATATATGTACAAATTATTAGAAACATCACTTGAATATAATATAGGAAATAAATATTATAATAACTAAAAGATTCTCCACTTTATTTTTTACATCAAAAAATATTATTTATGATACTTTCCTAAATTAATTTTTTAGATTACCCCATCTTATGATAATTTTATGATGTGGGACAATTCAACTATTTATATGTAGTATATTTGTCACACCTACATTATTTTTCAACGTGGGACAAATAACACACGAAAAAGTACACCATCTTTTTTGCACCTATTTCGATATCCAACACGATTTAATAATGAGAAAATATTATAGTATCTATTTATATTCGTACATTTTTTTTTCCATTTTTTGTCATAATTAAAATATGTACAAATGATATGATTTAAATTACATTTTTTTTCTAACACGACTTTTAAGATGTAATTGATGGAGCAATAAAATGTATAAACAAATGCAAAATATTTTCTTTTTTTGGTGCGATTTTGATTAATGGTTAAAAATTATGATGTGTTTTAGTTACTCAAATGTAATGAGGCATAATAATTACCTATATTTGAAAGTTAAAAAGATTTAATTCTACTATTTATCAAAGTAAAAAAGCTCATTATTAATTTGTTTGTGGATTCAAGATCTTTTTATGCAACACTTGATTGTATTATAATTCATAAATTTTCTATTTTAATGCAGAAATTATCATTATATGACACATTAATAACCAATTTATGTATTTTAATACCCATTTTATTTTTTAATTATGATTTTGTCTTAAATAAAGTTATTATACATCGATTGTCTTAAAATAAACATTATAATATCACTAATATAGTAATATATAATAGCTTTTATAAATATCTACGTGATTAATATTTGTATGGTATTGTTGTAACTAAGGTTTGCCATTAATACAAACTCTTATAAGAACTCTCAAAGATAATTTTTAAGCGATTCAAAAGATTTTGGGTTGATACCCTAAGTTTCAAATATGTATTTATAATCATGTAATACCTCAACTCATGATACTATTCTAATGTGGGACAATTCAACTATTTATATGTAGTATATTTACCACACCTACATTATTTTTCAATGTGAGACAAACAATATACTTAGAAATACACCATTTTTTTCGCACATAATTCGACATCTAACCCAGTTTAATAATATTAAGCAAATACTATACTATTTATTAGTGTTCATATAGTACATTTTTTTAACTTCTTATCGTAATTAAGATATGTGCAAATAATATGATATTATATTCTAATGCTAGAATTTATTTACCACGAATCTAATTATTTAATTTTTCAAAAAACAATTAGGTTACTTTTTTGCTAAATGAGATGTATAAGTTTTTATATAAAAATTATAAATATCACTTGGACATAATATAAAAAATATATATCATATTGTGGAGGTAATGATATAAACTCTTAAGCGCTGTCCAAGACAATACTTAAGACTCGGAAGGTTTTAGGTTGATATTTAGGTTCTAAGGATGCCTTCTATTTATAATCATATGATCATCCACCTTATGCTAAACGTTTGATGTGGGACAATTATATTATTTATACGTAATATATTCACCACACCAACATATTTTTCAATGTGGGACAAATAACATACACCATCTTTTTCGCACATAATTCGACATCTACCCCGGGTTAATAATAATGAGCAAATACTATACTCCCTCGATTTAAGACCAAATACAACATTTCTTTTTTTACACTATTCATGAACGAATAGAATCTTTACGATTCCTTGCAATATGTAAGACAAAATATGGTCATGTAGGATCTTATTTGATTCACCAATAACGTACAATGAGAATATCAAATTTTTAAATTTTTTATAATGTAAACTTAAAGATATTTACGTTGTAATTTGTGTATTGGCAAGTGTGTATATGAAAATGTTGTATTTGGTCTTGAATGGAGGGAGTATTATTTATTAATATTCGTACGTATTTTTATAATACTTTTTTGCCAAATGAGATGTAAAAATTTTTATATAAAGATTATAAATATCACTTGAATATAATACATAATATATAAAAAATATGTATATATCATACTAAGATAATGATATAAACTCTTAAGAGCTCTTCAAAACAATACTTAAGAGACTTAAAAGGTTTTTGGTTGGTATATAGGTTCTAATGATGACTCCTATTTATAATCATAGGATCACCCACCTTATGTTAATCCTTCGATGTGGGACAATTATATAATTAATACGTATTATAATCACCACACTAACATTGTTTTTCAATGTAGGACATATAACATATTAAAAGAAGTACACCATCTTTAATACTCGTATGTGCAAATGATATGAAATCTATACTCTAATGAAAGCATTTTTTACCACGAATCTAATTATATTATCTTCATAATTTTTATAACAACATTTTTTTGCCAAATGCAATGTCAAAGTTCTTATATAAAAATTAGAAACATCTCATGAATATAAAATAGGAAATATAGATATTATAATAATTAAAAGATTCTCCACTTTATTTTTTATGTGGAAAATATTATTTATAAAACTTTCCTAAATTAATTTTTGATGATGTGGACGCTCTAGAATCGCTCGAAAAAACTCTCTTTTATGTATATATATAGATTCTAATATTCCATATATAGACAATAAATATGGTTGGCTATGAAGAAGATAATTTTCACTAATTTATGTCACGGTATCTCACTTTGAGTCTTCTTTTAAAGCATTTTCATTTTTAAACAGTAACGAACAATCATATTCGGCCCGGGTTAGAATATCATCCTAGCTTCGTCCCTGGTTAGAAAGTAATATGCTCTTGTAAGTTGTAATAATATAATGTACTACTTGACCAAGTTGCCCTCATGCAAACATGTTAATTTGCGTTTAAAACAATTCTATTTTGAAGCAACAATCGCCACACACACAAATGTTGAAACAGTACTAGTTGTTGGCTGTTCATAAGAATAGAAGGTTGTTCAATTTCTCCGTTTAAATGAATTTCTATTCAAGTTCGTTTAATATGTGCCATGAGGACACATGTTAATAACCTTAATATGGTAAGATTAATAATATATTCTCATGAGATATTTAACTATAAACTCATTGTCACCATAATTAGTGAAATAATCTTGAAAATATTTCCCTACTTAACTTTTATCATGTGCCCTTAAGACTAGACCTGGCAAACAGATCAGGTCATGTCATGTTCGTACGTGTCCGTGTCAACTTTAAACGGGTCATCACTACCCCAACCCTAACCCGACCCAATTACATAAACGGGTCATTTGTCTCAACCATAACCTAACCCATTTACTTTTTCTATAACCCAACCCGACTTGTTTAACCCATTTATCTTGTAGCAGGTCATTTTTAACCCATTTAACCAGTTTAACCCAATAAACTAATAAATAATCTAAGTTTTATAGCCTTATTATCCCAAAAATGATGAATGAGAATGATTATTTTTAAGTTGTTTGGTTGGATTATTGATTGAACCCAACTATATTATGACACTTTTAAATAAATGGGTTATTTGTGTCGGGTTCGTGTCAAAAGAGTTCAACCCTAACCCGACCCATTTAAGTTTCTTGTTTTGTTCGTGTCAACCCAATTACTTAAATGGGTCACAACCTCTCAACCCTAACCCGCTAACTTCCTGTCGGGTTCGTGTCGTGTCAATTATTGCCACCTCTACTTAAAACACATATCAGAAAAACCTATGAGGCTATGATGAGCTTGGGCACATATTTCCCTACAATAATTATGGTAAATATTTTCCTAATTAGCTTGAGCACATGTTAAAAAATCCGTACTTATTATCATTATCAATAGATGAAATTCAGAACCTATGAGGCTATGATGAGCCGAAGTTACACTCTACGACAACGGTCTTAATAACTACTCCCTCCGTCCCAGTGATGTGTTTACACTTGCTTTATTTTCCCCTCACAAAATAAAAAAAGTGTAAGCACCAAAAAAAAGGGAGAAGTGTAAACAAATCATTGGGATAGAGGGAATACGTACTTGAGTATGTATTTGAATGAATGTATTAGAATGTTACTAATGATTAACAAATGATTTGACAAGGATGTCTCAGTCAATTGTTGTCCTTTTTATTTTAGGAATGCATTTGATGAATAATTTGGTCATTTACACTCAATTTGGTTTATATGTCATTTAATAATTGACCATCTCCTCTTTCTTTGTTTTTTGTGCCAAAAGCAAAAGACAACAAATTACCGGGACGGAGGGAGTAGTAAACTATAATTTGAATTAAGTTAGTAATCGTTTACATTTTGTGCTAATGTGAATTAAGTTAGTACGAAGTATTGTTACATTTTATTCATATTACGTTATCAAACAAATGATTACTTAAGATTTAGGGATATTCTACGGTGTATTCCTAGGTTTTTCGGTTTTCTATGTTGTACTCCTCTTTTTTTTTAATTCTACATTGTATCCCTAAACTTCTTACTTATTTCTCCATCATAACCCCCTCTAACTCTCTATTAACTTTATCACTATCAAACGACCGTACTTTGACCTTTATTCTGACTTATTAATGTTGTTTCACCATTTTATATGAGAAACATCATTGATGACCTTTAATAAGCACTAACTACTATTAAAAACATCTGTTATGATTCATGACATGATAATGGAGATTTTTTGAACTTTTAGTTAGTTTCATATACTATTTCTTGGGCTAATGAGTAATTCGGCAAACTAATAAGTAAATGAGTAGGTTATCGAGTAATTGGAATGATAAATAGACGATTTAATAGATCATTTAAGAAACTAAGTTAGCAATGACAATAAATAAGGTCATGGTATAGACTAATGTATAAAGTTTAGGGGTACACCATGGAATATAAAAAAAGGAGGGGTACAACGTAGAAAACTGAAAACCACGAGGGTACACGGTAGAATATCCCTAAGATTTAAGAACATTTTGTGCAGTGTCATAAAACAAACAATGTCAAGTTTTCTTAAACGGGAAACCATCAAAATTCATTATGTCACGTAATAATACCATGCAACGTTTTGATGAAACTATGTTCGTTGCCAATTGATCAATAAAAGTCTCACCAATGATTAAGTCACTTTATAATTAGTGAACTCCTAATATAATCTACGTAAAAGTTACTACTATATTTCATGATGTTTCGCTTTGCTTACGATGAGGGTTTGACTACATTTATTACACGATGGTCGGCAAGAGTGATTATCCTTATATCGTGTTTTCAACTTCATGGTTATATAACTCTATTCACAATATCATGACGGCATCAAATCTGTATTTTTATTTAAAGTAAACCGGTGACGGTCTTGAAATAAAATTTAGAGGGGATTAAGATTTGAATACGTAAATTTATGCGTAAATACTTATACTTAATCATTGAATTAAGTGGATCGGACCTAAATAATGATTTTTTTTTCATCGGGATATATATGGATTTAACAAGTCGGCAAAGGTTACACTCCCTATCTCCTGACACTAATAAGAATCCTCCATTGAACTAAAGTAATAAAGTAAAACGGTAACAAATCCTGAAATAAAATTTAGAGGAAATTAAAATTTGAATACTTAAGTTTATGCGTAAATACTTATACTTAATTACTGAATTAAGTAGATCTGAATAAAGAATTTTTTCATCGGGATATATATGGACTTAACAAGTCAGCAGAGATCGGGCTCCCTGTCGCCTGACCCTAATTAGAATCCTCCACTTAATTAAAGTAATAATGTATGAAGCACATTTTTGTATATGTGATACATAATACGGAGTATTATGTAATCAAGGGTTCAACCGTAAGACAAATCATTTATAAAAGTTCTTATGTAAGCAAATCTTACCCAAAAAGTTAAAACGGATTTTATAACAAATGGACCATTATTTGTATATTACAGAACCGTTTTACACAATTATGAATTATGTAAACTCTCTTAAAAAAAATAACTATTTGAAGAATTATCTTGCAATTATTTCCTTAGGTTGCACAATTACTTGCATATGATGTGAACTTAGAATGATATCATGCGTTGACAATTGACATTGTTATAAACTTATAATTAGTGTACGTCCAAGTTTGACTCAATCTGTTTACTACTCAAAACCCATAAGGTCAAAATCTAATTTTAGGCCCTTTAATTAATTAATTAATTAATTTAATTATTAGTTTAATCATGCAACTCTTTTCCCAACTTCTCAAGATACACAAAACTTTGAAATTAAACATACATTTGCTGTAATATCAAAATCACTCAAGATTCATTACACCACACTCCATGGAATTATTAACCCTAATATCATATTATTACTTAACAAAAAACCCTTTTAACCACATTTTTTGGGTCAACTCTTCCTCTTTATTATTCCCTTATAAACCTCTCATTCTCCTTAGACAACTTTTCAAAGAACACCCTCCTCCTCCTCCTCCAACAAGAAAAAAAGAACCAAAAACATATCTCTCCCCATCATTAGCATTGTCAAAACCAATTATGGCTATAACAACGATGAGGAAGACGATCCAGGTCGTCTTCCTAATCGCTACTACCCTAGCAATGATCATCGCGCTCACTTCCCTGTCTCAGACCCTGACCCATGACAAAAATATTGATAATTCAAACAACATTGTCAAGAACTCAAATGATGAGCCACATTTGCAGCTTCCCTCTAGGAGGGTGAGTCGGTTCCTAGCCCAAACCGATCTCAAAGCCTCTGGAAGAAACCCTAATGCCGCAGACCACTGCAACAAAGACAATGAGGTTTGTAACAACCAAGTTTTATATGGTAAGAATGCGACATGTTGTAACAACAAGTGTATCGATCTCAGTGAAGACGACAAGAATTGTGGAGCTTGCAAAAACAAGTGTAAGTACACACAACATTGTTGTAGAGGAGAATGTGTGGATTTATCTTATGATCCAAGGTTTTGTGGAAGTTGCGACAATAAGTGTTTGTCTGGGCAATACTGCATCTATGGAATGTGTGATTATGCTTAATATAATTTCGCGAGGTTCGTCTAATTTATACATTTATACCGCCATGCAATAAAGGGCCACATATATATACATTTTAATGGTGGATTATTGTTTTTATTTTTGAATTTGGATTATTATTATACATAGTATACGTAAACTTGTTTCGATTTATACGGGAATGTGGAATTTAAATTCTCTAAATTTAAGTTGTAATATAATTATTATTGTTTATGCATGTCACACACTTTTTGGGAATAAGTTGTGGTACAAGAAATATATATTTGTTGTGGTATATATTGTTATAAGAGTTAAATCCATTTTGTATGATGAGGAATCACTTTGTATATATTGTTAAGACATTGATATTTAATTCTTATGAATCTTTCTTTAACTACCCTTATTTTTTATCGCGAGTATTTAGATGGTGTGTAGTGTAAAATTTGATCAGTGAGTCATGTCGCTTTATTACACCAACCCTGTGTGGCCGTGTCACTACTACTAGTCTACCACCCAGGTTTGCGAAGGCCTTATAGACTGTCATTTGGTTAGGGCCGGGATTCGGCATTGGTGATGACATTTGTCATCGCCCTAGTCCCTAGGGCTAATAAAAGGGTTTAGGATACGATTTCTCAGTGTTGTGAATCGTATTCAAACCATTTGACGATTAAGGATGTATGAGAGGATGTTTTCTAGCATTAAGCTAAGGGTGTATGTTGGATGCCAATAATAATGTTCGATGACTCTTGCGGTGATGCATGGTCTTTCAAGTGGTTTTCATGGTGATGGCCGATGGGATGGGTTCGATGGTGTCGCCATATTCCCATATACGAATAAAATTTATTGATAGTTTATACTATAAGACGGCCTCACTCTTGTATTTTGAAAATAAATAGTCATTATATGAACACCAAACGACTTATTTTCCAGTATTTATATATTCATATTTCCTACATGAAATACATTAATACACAATTTTTTTGACATGACAATTTTTTTGGCTTTCTTTCATAAGATTTAATAAGATTCTTCGATAAAACATAATTATTTTCGTGTAAAAGGTTATTTTATACAAATATTGTGTAAAATGGAATTGTATGTATCATTGACCCACTTAAATGAACAGTTACTTATTACTCGTACTTATTACTTGTAATAAATTTGTTTTACAAATTTCTTGTATAAGAGGTCTTCCACAAGATTTTGTATTAATAACAAAGAATACCCTTAAAAATGAAATCGAAATATCTCAAAATGTCTACATATCTAGAAAGCACCCTTTTTATGAGGTAGTTAAACATGGAGTCATCAAGCAAAAAAGCACATATACATGAAAATGTGCACATACTTAGTTGCTTAATTAACAAATCATTAACACATATTACTATTAATACAATATACTTAAGCACCAAAAAAATTAATACAATATACTTCAAAAGTCAATAAAGTAACACCCAAGTATAATATTACTAGTTTTAAAATAGATTTACGATAGCATATTTTAGAAGGAAGGCATCACAAAAAGAGTTCAAGACCTTAATTTCTACTACAAAAATTGTTAACTTGAAAACCCAAGAAAGTGAACTAGACCCATGATGTTCGGGCTGTATCACATGGAGGACTTGACCCAACAAAACTAGTTTGCATAAATTGGGGTTTTACACATGCGGCCTATATCTTAATTATCGTACCTAGCAATCTAGCATGCTAGCAGCCTAGCATAGACCAAGTGAACGAGTATCAACTTGTTAAGGTATTTTATTTTGACTTTTAAGTGGACATGACAAAGCTGACCCGACTCAAATGACTCTACTTGATAAGGCTGACCCACAGTGGCGGATTTAGGGGGCTAACAGGGGCGATCGCCCCCACTGGACATTGAAAATTTCAAACCCTTAGTTAAAATTTTCGATTTTCTTTAGATTTACTTTATGGCATTACCAGTTCCCCTCCGCTGGGATTTTGCGCCCCCAAAGTGACGTGAAATGGCGCGATCAAAGTAACCGAAAATGGCTTAGTTAACGCAAATCCTGACCCAAAATGACTGATCCGGTAAATTTTTGACCTGAAAATGACCCGACGCAAATGACCCACTTGCCATGTCTACTAGTTTTAAGTCATACTCCCCGTTCTAATAATTCTTACTCTCCATAATTTTTTTTTTTAAAAAGAAGTAAATAAATAATTGAGATGAAGAGAGTATTTTATACTCCTACAAGAATATACGGTATGTACCAGAAAAAAAAAACATGCATTGGAAATTGGAATCGATCAATAGTGGTCTAGGGGTGAGCAAGTTTAGGTCCGGACCGGAAAAATGGACCGGACCGGACCATTTGGTCTGGATCAAACCCGGACCGAATTTTTTAGGTCCGGTCCTCGGTCCTCATTTTTTGAGTTTTCGGTCTTCGGTCCGGTCCGGACCAAACCCGGATATTTTAGGTCCGGACCAAATGGACCGAATTTTATGTTTCTAAAGACTATCATAAGAATATTATAAACTAAATTACCATTTTATCTTCACAAGACATTATAAATTAATATTGAGTATTTGTTTCTTAAAAACAATCGTCTAATTATTCATCGACATTTAATTTAGTGAAACTTAAATGTAACTAGATTTTGTGCCCGTGCGTTGCACGGGTTATAATATTGGTTCACCTCTAATTATTATGGTAAGTATGGTTTCTTCGATGCATACGGGTAACCTAATATAGTCTTGAATATTTGAGCTTCCAAAACATTGTTGGGGATGTTTATTAATTAAAAAGGACTTGGTTACAAACTTACTTGAAACATTACTTGCACAGGTTTCCTATATTGTCTTGATTTATCAATTGAACAATAGTGTTATTATTGTATATTTTTGTCTAATTATAATTATTAACATGCCATAAAAAATGAATCATACTTTAATTTAAGGTCAAGATATCAACTATATTATTATCAACAAAATTTGTGAAAATACACCCCTGTATCAAGAAATCAGTTTATAGACATCAAAAATATTTATTTTTAAACAGAGAAAACAAAATAACGTGAAGGTCTTAAAAATAAAAGTATATATAATAAATTGATATTTAACCTGCAACAACGTCTATTTATTGCTTATAATAATATATATAATGATGTTATTGAATCATCTGTTGTCCTCTGGCGATCCGATGAATCTGGCATCGGTTGTCTTCTCTACCTGGTATTCGTTACTTCTGAGTTCTGCCTTTGTTTTTGTATAAAGTAAAGTGTAGTTATTTTGTTAACTTTGTGTGCCCTGTTAGAAAGAACAATGTGATTTCAGTATGGTGATCCAATTCTGACTTGTGTCGAAGAATGAACTTCGTGCAAATGCATTGATTCTTTTCCGGTTCTTGATCATTTATTTAACTTTCTTATTCATTGTGAAAGGCGTTTTTAGTGAAAAGTAACAAATAATTGAGGAAGATGGAGCTCTACTTTTTCAGTGGCTTATATTGTAATTCACGAGAATTATGTAAAATCAAATGAGAATATTATTATGAGATCACAAAAACTCAAGTGAGACGGTCTCTTAATAACGTTTTTGAAAGACCTCTCATATGATGGGGTGAGGGACCCACTTAATTTTTTTTATTTTTTTTCTATTATCTCTACCACTAAATTA
Organism: Silene latifolia; assembly: GCF_048544455.1. Classification (NCBI taxonomy): domain Eukaryota; kingdom Viridiplantae; phylum Streptophyta; class Magnoliopsida; order Caryophyllales; family Caryophyllaceae; genus Silene; species Silene latifolia. The sequence goes on along the minus strand of NC_133530.1, from coordinate 21,096,900 downwards.
GTGAGAGACGGTCTTTCACGAGACCTACTGGAGATAGAGGTATTAGTAATTATCCGTGATTATATTAATTTTCAAAATTGAGGATTATATTATAATCGAATAAAAACAATTTAAATAAGTTGGATAAAAATAAAAATATATATCTAAATTCTAAAAACACTCCTTATGATCTCGAATTAGAAAAACAAAATAAAGGTACTACTACGAAGATGAATACCCACTGGCGTAGCCACATATAAAGTAGTAGGGTATTCAAACCCACAGCTTTTCGATAATTGACGTTTTTATCATTAAAATTTGTTCGTTTTGAAAATTTTATGTCTTTAAAATCCCATAATAAGAAATGAATAACAATTACTTTAGAGTAGATCCCACAGGTAAATGATTCTGACTCCACCACGATAAATACCCTATTGAAGAAACATGACAACAATCTAATCCCAACCGTTTTTTAACTATGTTGATACAAATACAATTGTGTACGAATTTTATTCTTTGAAAATCTAATTAAATTTTTTTTGCTGTCATTTCTTCTTTGAATATTTGCCTCCACATGAGTATAGTTGCGTTTAGCAATTTTTTCATTAGCTTAATAAACATTTCAATCTTAGTAATGGTTCTTCACGTTCACAACTTGTCTCACCCGCAACAGGCTCGCAGTATATATAGTACATGCATGAAATAAAGGTTTAAGTAATAAATTATTTAATTTTCCACCCATTAGAAGAAGGATTTACATATTCTATCTCTTTTGTTTTTTAAGTCCACCCGCTTAAACTATCAATTGTGTAAAATTGTTTTTTTATGAATTTTATTTAATTAAAGGTAGAAAAATACTCTCTTCTATTCTATATGATCTTCCACATTGGCTTTGGACCAATAATTAGTGGAGTGTATGTGGAGAAAAATGAAAATAAGAGAGAGTGTGAAATTACATGTTATTTTAACCACAAATAATAGACAAATAAGGAAAGTGGAAGATCTTTGTGAATTTTCTGTTTTAGGAAATGTTTAAGCGATAGTACAAACTACAATCTAATAGACAAAAATAAATACTACTTCCTCCATTCAACTCCACTTTACCTATTTCTATTTTCTACACTATTCACAAATACACATTTAATTTCGATTTTCTCTCAATACATAAGTGAAAATACATTCATGTGAGATCTTGTTTGATTCGTCTATACGAGTACATTAAAAATATCTAATTTTTATATTTTTTGCAAATATGTAGCTAACGATATTTACCGCGTAAAACACGTGTTGGCAAACGTGAAAAAGTAAAGTGGTAGAGTGGAGTTGAATGAAGGAAGTATTATAGCTTCTAATAATCTATCATCTATGTATCCTAATTCAGCAATATCATACTCCGTAGTCGTGTAAATGTTCAACTCTTTGTTGGTAATTAAGAGTATCAGTCCATATTCTAAAATACGTCCTAAAATACAACCCCGACGTATTCTAAAATACAACCCCGAAAGGCCCGAAATAAGAGAACAAACTCATCATTGAAGGAAAAAAAAACCACCAAATAAATAATACGTACATGAGGCAATGGTTCAAACTTCAAACTAATAATCATCATCGACGAATTGACGATCGCCTAAAAGAGCCATCTGATACTGCAAGGCTCTTTCTTTCATTCCTTCTGTGTGTCGACCTTGGTTTTAAAGAAATGAAAAAATAATGATGGCCAAAATGGCGTTAATTTTCGGTAGTCCTATATGGTCGACGTAGGCAAGTGTCTTATTGGGACAAATTGACACTCCTCTTTTATTTGCTGTAATTTATGGTATATATAATCAAGATGTGATCTCAGAAGTATGTATACCAGAAATATATATAACCAAGGTGTTCAATCAACATAAATTGTGCAAAATTCAAAAAAAATAATTTACAAATCAATAAAAGTGAATAGTATTATACTACCATAAAACTAAAGACAACAATGAGCCATCAAGGTTTGTTATTGTTATTTAATACTCGGTATTTATCCACGTCTATCAAGACTTGTGTAACTATCTTTAACAAACCCCATAATTGTAATCCATATTACTTGATTTTATAACATGGAGGTGAGGCAGGCAGTATAAAGTGAGTACAAATAAAGGAAACGGCCATCAAAGAATCTTGAACATGAAATGGATTTCATTAAAGCGACCAAATCATCGTAAGGATTTATCTGCAATTAACAAAAACAAAATATGTAAATCTGTAACAACTAAGAATCAATGATCATACCTAGTTAACTGGTTTGTAATTTTTCAAAGCTTTTGACTACTAATTCAGTTATGACTAATAACAATTAAAATAAAATAATTAATCGAATTGAAATACAATAATTGAAAACAATTGTTTTACTACTTTAAGAAAACTACCACAATCTAAAGGGTTGAAAAAGTTGATAACATACCTTTCGTTACTTGACAAGGGCTTAAAGTTCAACACAAAAGATAATTTACATAGTACATATGGAGTATATATAGGTGAAATTTGGAGCTAAATTATTGTGTCAATTAACTTTCATGATTGTATAGATTTATTTGCCATTAGATATAGGTTGGTGTTTTTTATATGCATGTTAAAGGGTGTTTGTTACAAATGTAACTCTATCATATTAATTAGATAGAGTTTGTTTTTTAAATAATATCTGATAAATAAATATAAAATTTTGGGGGATAATTTACATATTAATATAGCTGTTTTAATCTCTATCTTATTTAAATTTATCATTAATATTTTTTTAATTCCTCTATTATTTATCTATTTAACGTGTTTCATTAAAGTTGGAGTCTCTAAAATTGCCTGAAAAAAGCCTCTTTTTTATATATACTAGATTTAATGCCCGTGCGATGCACGGGCCACTTGTAATATTCAATCAAATCTTAATCATCTTGAACATCAAATTATAAAATAACAACTATAAATGTCAACGTATATCTACAAAGAGGCTCAATGCGAATTCTAACTTCAAACTAACTAAGTACAAAACAAAAAAATTTATAAAATCAGTATTAATCAATACTATGCTTAACTATATTGTGATATTCAAATATATAATTATTGAAAGCAACTAATAACAAATAAAATGACATAAATGTCTTAACAAAAAGTAGAAGATATAAAAAGTTTTAAGTTAATAGTAACATACGGAGTATACTATAGCAAACTAAAATGCTAGTGCAGGGAATTGATCTTGTGTCTTTCCTATGTGAACCAAATTGACTAACTAACTTAACCAGATTATTTAGTTGATAGATTCCAGACCGGTAGCTTCGCCCATCGGTCTGACCATGTGCTTCAGACAATATCATGTGAGGATTCCTACCAAATTGCAGAAACTAAATTAAGCATAATAATTTTAATTTATGGATTAAATTTCAAAATTTGACTTTATCTATTTAAAATTTACTCCCTTTGTCCCGTTTATTTGTTTACTTTTTATGTTCTTTGTAAGAGTATTTAAGTAAGCAAATAATTGAGTCGGAGAGAAAAATTTATTAAAAAAATGTTTTTTAATTAATTGATTAATTAATACTCCTAATAATTTTCTTTTCATGCATATTTGACCAATGACATGACTATATCTTGGAGTTGGCTGCCAAAGAATGTTACTCCCTCGGCCTGGTCATTTGTTGTCCTTTTCCATTTTTGGGTGTCTCAGTCATTTGTTATCCTTTCTATTTTAAGATTGAATTTGATGAGTAATTTGATCATTCACACTCAAATTATTCCACTTGTCATTTAGTCATTGGCTCCCTCTCTTTTCCTTGGTCTTTGTGCCAAAACCAAAGGACAACAAATGACCGGAACGGAGGGAGTATAAAAGCAATATAGATCACAATAAACAAATCTCCACATAAGGAATTATGAGCACTATATGTTATAGAGTACGAACTATAAATAAAAATCTTGTTATTTATCTCTTATGTTTAATATACATAGTAAACATATTAGGAGTTTCTAAATAAAAATCTTGTTATTTATCTCTTATGTTTAATACGTATACAAATGTATACAATTTCAAACTGTTAGGAGTTTCTCAATTGTCATTTACCAATACACTGCTAACTCTGAAATTATAAGCATCTTAAAATCCTGCAAACAAAGTCAACAATAAAATTACTTTCAAAAATTCAATGTCATGCCAATTAGTATTATAGAACATGCAGGATAGTCAGAAATAAAGATAAACATGATTTAAAAAAAAAAAAAAAAAAAAACGGCTTACCACAAAGTAATAAAAATATTTAACATCAAAATTATACGGAATAATAATGAGCATATAAACAATGAGAATTTATAGGCTCGTCTTCGCTAATCTGCGTATAAAACATCGCAAAGGAATCTACATTAATATAAGCACAAATGAGGTCAACCCCAATATAATTATGTAAGCACAAATTAAGTATAAAACATCAAAGGAAAGCTTACTTGTAAACTCGTCTCCGCCAATCTTCATGCATGTTGTGTCATAACTACGAAAACTGCAAATAGATTGGGCCCATTGTAGTATCACTAAACAGCCCTGTCAATTAGATTGATATGAGACCGATTTTACTAATATCGTCTTATTTAAATTTTCTTTAACGTTAACAATAAATTATATCATGGAAAAAAATGACTGTTTGGTGTGTTTTTTTAATTACAATCATGTCTTGTTCTAAAAGAGTTATTTGTTGTTTTCGTTTCTTGGTGACTCACGTGATGTGTTTGACAAATAAAATCCGAACCCCTAGCTCTTTATTAGAAATATAATCTTGTATTTTTTATTCAAATTTAATTTTTTTTTCATATTTTTTTTGTGGTGACTCAATTGTTCCGTAAACTATTTTCTTTATGTCAAAATCATAATTAAAATACAGTGTTTCATTCTTATTAACACGGTTTGGACCGTAAATGAGATGCATGTGAATTGTAAAGATGGTCCATATATAGTACACCGAATAATAAATCTTGGCATCCTAGTGAAAGTGTGTCGCATATACGAAGTATCATACTATATGAGAATATAATGCATCCTAGTGAAAGTGTGCCTCATCCTAGTAGATTTAGAATAGTAGCAACACTTCTATGAATACGCATTGAGGTTTGTAGTAGTGGATTTTTGGTAGAGTTGTAGTCTTGTACGTAGATATAAGTTAAACTTTATGATTTGCACCTTCAAGATTTGCACCTACGCCAATATGAGGCCAATGTGGATAACTATTATGCTTTATATCTGCAATTTCACCATTTGGCTCAACAAGGCTTGAGTCACCAAAGTCTTATCTCAAGACTACCAATAATCTTACCCTAACCAACTCAAGGCAGGAGTAACTTTGATAGTCTCACAATATTAAGGAAAGGTATAATACATTAATACCGCCGCTACTCGTTTTTGTGAGACTCGTCTTTGGTATACGGGTGTACATAATGCTAACCAGCACGAGTACTAAATATCATAAATTAAAACAATAGAAACTACTTGCATAATATTGTAATAAGCACGGTAAACCCATAAGAAGACCAATATGGGCATATGGCTTAACGTAACTTCGTGATCTCGTCTTTGGTGTTAGACGGTTAATAGATTAACAATGGCCAACAACATCTCATGCACACAGTGCCAATTTACCATATCAATTCAAAGAGTTGGCATTAGAACTGAAATAGATCAAAAGGAGATTCGTGGGAAGGCATTACCATCTTTGAAATTAGAGAGGATCTTGATTTGGGAATAAATTGAATAGAGTTAAAATACTCCATATATATATTTATGAATAAACTGACAAAACTGATAAACTCCAAACAAATAATAAAGAACAAACAATAAAAATTAAAAAACCACAAAAGAGGGGTATACGCTTAAGACGGTTCAAGTAATAGCAATAAAACAAAAGTAGAATGTATTACCTTAATTTTACATGATGAGAGCATTTTTTAGATCGACAGCCATTAATACCCAAGAATTTCGATGTGACATGCAATGCTTAATTCCTGAAATAAAATAAAATAAAAGCGTCATGTAATGCTTAATTCCTGAAAGAAAATAAAATAAAAGCGTCATAACAAAAAATAATGCATTCAAATTACCAAATTTTTACACAATGATGATCACACATAACTGGAAAAAGAAAACTACTCCCTCCAATTTTCTATTATCTTCCCTCTTTCCTTTTTCACACAAGTTTGATTATCTTCCCTCTTTCCTTTTTTAGTAAGTTTCATTCATTTTTTATTAATTTCTCTCTCCTAGAAAATCAACAACTCTCATTACTTTATCTATTCTTTATTCATCATTCATTCTTTATTATTTTCTCTCACCTATAAATTTCACAACTTACAATACTTTATTCTACTTTATTCCTTCTTTAAGAAAGGGGAAGATATAAGGAAATAGGAGGGAGTATATGATTTGGTTAGTAAGGACTAAGGAGAATAAAATACAAAATACAAAATCCAAAAGCAAAGAATGAAAATAAAAATCACGGTACAATTTGTTAAGGGCTATTTATACCTACAAAGAACAAACAAATAAGAAGTTTAATGTACTTATGATTCCATTATAGCAAGGACTTGTGGTTGAGATATGCACGTACAAATTATATTATGATAATTTCATTTCATTCAAAGTTGCTTCATTGTATTTATGTTCCGTTAAGAGTTAGAGTCCTTGGTGTCCTTATTTTATTTGTTCTAAGAAGTTGCTTCATAGTATATATCATACTCTTTAAAAATCGTCTTTAATTATAATTTTATTCAAAGTTTTATTTTATTTTTAAATTTTATCTTTTAATGTCTTTCTAAATTTGATCTACTTAGGTAGTTCTCAAAATTTGGAGTCTCTAGAATCGCTCGAAAAAAACTTTCTTTATTAATATAGATAGATACTAGTTGGAAAACCCGTGCGATGCACGAGACTCTCATTAGGATCATTTTCAACAATATGCATGTTGAACATCCTAAGAATTTTGCACTTTTCTTTAAACAAAACCTATACTTGAGTTTTTGTGGTATGAGAAAATGAATTTTTCATGAGATTTTGGGTAAGGAGCTTAATTTCACCTTTTGCGTAATTTATGGGGTTTAATTACTACAATCTAAACATAAGGGGCGTAATCTCACAATTAGCCAAAGTAATGGGGCTCAATGGCCACTTTCGCGCTTTATAACTTGCCTAACGATCATTATTGATTGAACATATGATTTTATAAGGTAAACTAATTGACATTTCGATAACACATTTTTTTTCTTTTACATAGTAGTTTTGAGGTTTTATTGATAAAACAAAACAAAAATGACAATTCATTTGTGTTTTAATTAATTTAACACTGCGTGTTTTACATACAATATTTACATAGTACGCGTCTCCTCTCTTTGCATCTTTCTAACTAAAGTATGATAGTGACTAATATATATGTGGAACATTGTAAACCCTTGGACTTCTTAGATCCTTTCTTTTTGGACTTCTCCTCCCCCACCTTAAAAACGTGTTTGATGTCCTCCATTATAGTCAATGACTTTTAGAACGTTTATGACAATGAGTTTTAACTTGTGCTCCTTCAAAAGTTTCTCATTAGGTCTCTCTTATTCCAAAGAATTCTCTCTTACCCTCATTATGACATAGCAAAACTAAATCGACCCCAAACAAACTTGACCTGAACCCGAATTGAGGACCCAAACATGACCAAAACCTAAATTGGCTTGCTTATTTAACCTGACCCGAATGTTTATTATCACAAATTGATCATTCTCTCCAAATAATTAACTTGGAAACAGGATACCCGAAAATAACTTAAACGCGAAATGACCCGACTCGACCTAGTCCACGAATTCCGCCAAACCCGAACAACACGAACCTGACCTGTTTGTTAGTCTACTCACCTTACTCTTCTTTTCTTGCCAGCCTTAAATGGTTGTGTTCTACTCGTACCAACACCATATTTCTCTTTTCTTGTGTCTTTCTTGGTGGGTTGTACTCTTACATAATGTTACCTTCTCCTCTGGGGGTTTGCCTATTTCACCTTCTTGCAGCATGTGTCACCATCACTATAAGAGCACCATCCACATAATGTGAGACTTTCCTTCACTTCACAATGTGTAGGGTTCTTGTGAGCTCTCGTTTACCTTCTACTCCTTTAATTTGACTTTTAACTTAGACTTTTTCATCAACACTTCAATCACTCCAACTCGTCTTAATTTACTTTCATATCTTCTCCTTATTCATTTGGTGGCTTTGGTTAGCTTAGTGTTAGACCCCTTTGACCTTGTGGACATGGGCCACGGGGGCGCTTCGGAACAAGCGTTTGCATTTGTGGAATCGTCACCAATTTATTGTGGAAAATTGGAAACCGTTCGAATACCTCGTGCCATGTCAAGACACAAAGTAGTGACATGAACACCAAGAACTCGTTACCCTTAGCATTCTATGTCTAGAATGACTCTCGTGGATGCCAATGAACACGGATGTTCACAGAGATCTGGAGTAAGGGGTGTGGGTACGTATTAGGAAACTCTTTTGATCGAACACCTAATCCCGCCCGCCTCGATAGCGGCCTCTACTAATGATTAGGGAAAATTGTCCATACTCGATATATTGTCGATTTATATGCATGCAATGCAACATCCAATAAATTGATCTTAGCATGTGAGAATTAGACTAAGTCGGTGAACAAGTAATTAGCACATAAATTGGGGTCGAAGTGAATGTTAGATTAATTACATGTGAATGCCAAGTAAATAAATCATACATAATAAATACGAATACGAAATAAATTACAATTGATAAACTTGAATTTACGTCATAAACATGCCCAAAAGAGTTTTAGAAATAAAATAAAAGAATAAATGAAAATTAGAAAATTGGAAAAAATAAGGAAATTGGAAATTGATTTAAATTAGGAAAATTGGAAAATAAGGAAAATTTGAAGAAAAGGAAAATTGGAAAATAAGGAAAATATGAAGAAAAGGAAAATATGGAAATAAGGAAAATATGGAAAATAAGGAAATTGAAAGAAAATGGGAAATTTGGAAAATAAGGAAATTTGGAAAATAGAAAAATTTGGAAAATATGGAAATTATGGTGATAATAAGAATAATGGTTAATTAAAATCCTAATTAGAAACCCTACGTCAAAACGAGAAGAGTTCAGAGGCAGAAACCACCTCAGAACAGGCGCAGCATCTGCTGCGTCCTCTGGAAGAGGCGCAGCACTTCCTGCGTCTGTTCTTGAGTTGGGTTCTGACTGTGAAAGTCAGACTCACGGTTTTTTAATGTTCGTTGGTTAATTTACATTGATTTATTGATTGGTAACTCGAGTAGAAGTGATTAATTGATTTACATGCATCTGGGATCGTCATGAAGTGAAAGAAAATAATTTAAAACGAATTATTATAACTTAGATATTATTTACGATGTTGGAATTGATTTATTTACAAACTTGAAGTTAATGGTGGAAACAAAGGATTACGAATTGATGAAGAAAATAGATTTAAAACATGTATCAAAGACGAAATCAAGGGACTTGATATGAACGAATCGAGTCTCTAAAATCCGAGTTTGAATTTGTGACGAAAACCCGCAAATATTAATTATAAGGGATTTAAGTCGAAAATTATTGAAATGGATTCATAAAAACTAATTTGAAAATTATTAGGTGAAATAAGGGAAAGAACGAAGAAAGAAACATAAAAGACGAAAGGAACAAAAACCCGAGGAAGAAGAAGAAGTGCATCAATTGAAAGCAGCCCCTGGAAGAGGCCCAGCAGATGCTGCGCCCTTTCCAGAAGGCACGTCAGATCTGTGTTACTTCCGTTAAAAAGGGTTTTAAAAGACGGTTTCGAGCATGCTTATGACATAAATTATTACATTAATTATAATACAGAAAATAAATACATTAAATAAAATACATTAAATAAAATTGGGATTTTACACCCTCAGACTTACATGTAAACGTCGCGAGATTTAACTAAATCGGTTTTTAGTGGTAACTCGACTCGATCTGTAATGCAAATATGAAAGTGTCCTTGAAAAAGGATTTAAAAGCAAATTGAATTGTTTAATTGATTATGGTGTAGTGGAGTTGGTCAAATTGGTCGGTCATGCAAAACGAGGCTGGTACTCGGAAGGATCCGAGCTTACGTGGTCGAAAGTTCAAGCACATAGGCGCCAAAAACTAAGAACGTGGTCTTAGAAAGCAAAGGGAGAAGAGAAGGGCGGACACTCGCGTGAGAAATATGTGAGACCGAAGGTCTCTATTTATACTAATAACTGAATTAGGGTTTAGGAAAGGAGAGAAAGATCCGGAAACAACCGACTTAGGTTAAACACGGAAACTTGGACAAAAAGAAAACCTTGAGGAAAAGGCGCAGCAAGTGCTGCGTCCCTTGGAAGAGGCGCAGCACTTGCTGCGTCTTTTCCTCAGCGGGTTCCTCCTGCGCAAGAAAGCGCGTTTGACAGTCTGTCGTATTTTAGGCATAACTTTCTCTACAAGACTTGGATTAAGGTGATTTCGGTGGCGTTGGAAAGCTAAAAGATATATCTAGAACTTTCTGTGAAATAGGCCTGACCCAAAAAAGTCGTTATCAACTCGTAAAACTGGTCTAAATGTCGGTTTATCATTTTAGCTAAATGAAATACACATTTTGAAATGTAAATTTTAACTTTAGCCCAAAGAAGTGACATGGGACTTAAAATGAGTTATAATCTTAACATTTTATGACATCATAATCTTAGGTAGACAAACCTATTGCTTTGACTTGGGATTTGACGGTTTTAGGAAATGAAGACGGTTTTTGACCCGGACTCCAAATGAACTCTAATTACTGCCAAAACGACCGTAATGACACCTAGATGACAACCATAAGGTAGACACAAGTGTTTGAGTTACCTTTTATTAACCGATTTACGAAACGTCATAAAATCGCGACATATGCTAAACATGCGGCCCAATCATCACTGGGTGTTTGGCGGGAGGTGCAGAAACGAGGTGTCTACAGACCCGTAGTGGCTTTATTACTCATTTTCATTGCTCTTCATGATCTCTTACCAACACTCTTGAAATCCGTCCTTAGACACCTGTCAATCGAATTTATTAAGGCCCTCCTAATTCTTCGTGGCACAAGATCATTGTAGACGCCTCCTTTTGCGCTACTTCTATTTTGGTGGGTATTGGTTAGGTTGGTTGTGATCTTTTAAGGCAGTGGTTAGAAGGATGAACTTTCAAGTGTACTCCATGTACTCCCTTGGAGCGAACTACTTACCATTCAGGTTGGTCTTCTTTCTTCTGCAATCGCATAAGTTGTTTTCTTATCAACTCAGTAAGTCTTTCGTCTTTCTTGCTACTTCCTCCATTCAACTTTTCTTGTACTCCTTTTTGTAAAATTTATTCCAAACTAATTATTCCTTTTCTAAATTTGATAAGCTAAAATGGTAGACTACCATTATTCCCGGCCCCTAGTATTTTAACTATCAGTCGTTCCATCAAAATTACATTGTACCCATTCTTCCCAAATAAAGGGGTAGAGTAGTAGTTTTACATTTATCTCTTAAACCTTCCCAAAATAGAAAGTAGGACACCAAAGTGAAATGGAGGAAATATTATTCAAATAAATTACAATGTTTTAAAAATGGTGGGATAAAATTCAATCATAAATAACATAACATGAATGCTTGCAGTGTTCTATGTTTTATAAATGGTGGGTGGGTATAATTAGACATTATCTTAAAAATATTGTTGTTATTGTATTTGAGTTAATCTTAATAGTATATTCTATAATAGTAATATTAATATTTGATTATTGGTATTGATGATTGGTATGGCATGTTGTATCAACTTATGTCTTAAACACTAAGAAATTCCACTTCGTACATTTAACATGTATGCTTTTAGGATGGTTTGATGTGAATCATAAAAATCTTAATCAGATTGTCATACCTAGATAATTGTCATTGAAGATCTATAATCTAATTCAAGATCATGAAGTAGCCATTAGCTTACATAAATTTGGTGAAGTGGTAGTATTAGTCAAATAAACGTTCTAAAAACGCAAAATTTAAAGGTGTTGTCAATATTATTAATCATACAAATCCTCCCCATATATCGTTGTCTCCTTCAAAAGAAATTCACTCGGAAAACACTATGTCAATATCACAAAAGTCATGGAATATAAAGTACTAAACTTGCCTCCTATCTATTATGAAACATCTTTAACATTTTAGTTCATTTTCAACTGGAATATAAAGTACTAAACTGCTTCCCATCTGTTATGAAATATCTTTATATTTTAGTTCATTTTCAACTTAAGATAGAATGAGAAATTAAAGTTACAATTACTTATGAATTTATACTCACTAAATTATATACATATGCGTGTGATTTAATAAATTTAATCTACTTATATTACGATAAAATTAAATAAAATTTGTTTTGTTCTTAAGAAATCTACTTTTATTAGGATAATTTTTTATTTTTTTTTTTAGAAATCTACTATTGTTAGGATACATTTAACAACATTTTAGTTCATTTTCAACTAAAGATAGAATGAGAAGTTAAACTTACAATTACTTGGAAATTTATACTCACTACACTCTATATATATGTGTGTAATTTAATAATTTTAATCTACTTATATTAGGATATAAAATTAAATAAAATTTACTTGTTTTTAAAAATCTACTCTTATTAGGTTACTTTTATTAATTTTTTTTTTTTTTAGAAATTTGCTCTTGTTAGGATAATTTATTAAATTTTTCTTTAAATTATAAGATTTCTAAAAAAGTTGGACTCTCTAATGTCGCATTTTTCTTAGAAATCTACTATTGGTAGGATACATTTAATAACATTTTAGTTCATTTTCAACTTAAGATAGAACGAGAAGTAGATAGAATTAGAAGTTAAACTTACAATTACTTGGAAATTTATACTCACTACACTCTATATACATGTGTGTAATTTAATAATTTTAATCTACTTATATTAGGATATAAAATTAAATAAAATTTACTTGTTTTTAAAAATCTACTCTTAGGTTAATTTTATTAATTTATTTTAGAAATCTACTCTTGTTAGGACACTTTATTAAATTTTTCTTTCAATTATAGGACTTCTAAAAAATTTGGACTCTCTAATATCGCTTGAAAAGTTTCTGCTTTATATATATGTATATTGATTGATTGATTGATTGATTGATTATCATACACGAAATAGTGAAAGAATTAGTTCTAGGTCCATTTCGGTCTAAGACCGGATCGGACCGAATATTTTGGGCTTGGTCCGGTCCAAGACCGAAAGTTTTAGGTCCGGTCTTCGGTCCACAAAAATTTTATTTTCGGTCTTCGATCCGGTCCGGTTTGATCCGGTCTTGGACCGATGTCCAACCCTATAGTGGTCGTATAGTCTTGTACTAGTGAGGGAACGTGCACTTGTACTCTTTGAAGGTTACATGGCTAATAGTAGGAATTCTAATTTTGCACAAATTGTTGTGTAAGGCTTAAATTTAGGTAAGACCGACCCAATAATATGAGACCCATCAAAATTACTTAGTAAAAATATAAAATAATATTTTTATTTTAAAACTTAATATTATAAGTTGATAATATACATATTTAAATATGTTAGTTTTCAAAATAAGTTATAACGTTATCAAAATAAAATAAAAAGCTTGATATAGTAATGATTTGTGATTTGTGATTGGGTTTTCTCCTATTGAGCCAGTCCTATGCTATAGGACGGTCCTATAGGAAAGTTACTGCTAATTCTGATCTTCAACGTCGAACACACATTAAATAAAGGGAAAGCAATACTAAAGTTTATGGTTACCTCAATTCCTCAATTCCACCTTATAAAGAAGATAATTTGACGGTATTATACTATTATGCAACGAGTTGGGAGGAAAATTTCGTGTGCAACTGATAGATATATATCATTAGTTTCGAGTCACTATCCTGCTCGTACACTGCCTCATTTGGTGAGAGAAATGTCGAAAATTTTTATTATTATTAAGGATAGTAAATACAGGATAACCGAAATTGACAAAAGGTGACTACTTTTTATTTCATCCTAGAAATTTTACAAAAGATTATTCCATATGGCAACACTTGAACTTCACCCAGATACAACTCATAAAGAAGAGGTAATTGATAAATAAGAACTTTTTAAATAGGGGAAAATAAAGTACTTACCCAGGTGAAAGTAAATTCACATGAATAAATTACAGCTATGTCACAAGAGGCTTCTAACCGACTAATAAATACTAATTGCATAGTACAATTGAGTAACAAGCTAGCAGAAAACCGCAGTGAAAGCCCTTAACTCTCTTTGCGGGTTTTCTTCTTGATGGATTTGCGAATATGGATGGCATTGTAGTTGTTGCTAACTTACAAGACCGAGCCATGATAGGAGTTTATCATCGGCTTGATGTGCCCTGCAAAGCTTTTCCTATGGTATGTAATTTGCTTAGTTCACGAACATATGCTCAAATCCAGCTCCGGTTGGGAATGTAACTCGAGGCCCTCCGACATTGTGAAGCAATTGTTGAAGCCATCTTTTTGTAGTTGTATCTTCCTGAAATCACAATTATGGATGGCATGTTAAAGTTGGTATTCTACTACAGAGTATCACAGGTAATGCTCAAACTATATAATCAAGAGATGTGTGAAGATACAGAGTCAACCGACCAACAAGGCATTCGGGTAGATGGAAATTCACCCACTCCTACAGCCATTCCAAGTTCCAACCATAAGAAACCTAATGACCGGCTTCCGTGGTTCAGTGAGCATTACCAGTCCTCTAATAACAAAAGACAAATCCGCTATACTATACGTTATCTTAAATACATGCTTGACAAATTACAAGCATCTAGACATGAGCAGTTCAGCACCCACAACCAAATGTCGTAACTAATATGTTTCCAGGTTTTTCAATGCAAGCAAACTGAATTTGGCCCTTCACCAAACCACTGTTTAATGCTTTTATCAATACACAACATATCCACAATATCCATATATAATACGCTCTTGTAGAATGTTCGTTACATATATTTTAAGAGTCATATTAGAACACACTCAAACCGATTCGCATACCAAGGATTGAGCATCGAACTATCAAAACAAACGACGACAAAACAGTCTGATGACCTGGACACACGTGTATAGTAAACATCCTTCTTGAGTTCGAGCCACAGCCCTCTTAGGTTTGGAGGAAAACATTACACTGAAATGGTTTTCCCAATTACTCCTTTATTTTGTTGGTATGAAGGGGAGAAGGGGAACATGCAGGGGAAAAAGAAAATCAATTTCCTCCCAAGAACTCACCTTCTCTTTGTAAACACAACATTCAAAATCCTCCCTCCACCTCTGTCTCCTTTTCATTTTCCCCGTACAGCCAACAACAACAACAATATCAGAGCCTTAATAACAAAATGATTTGGGGTCGGCTGACAGCCTGACATGAATCATCCTTTGAAACCGTCCATGGGTGAACGCACACCTCAAAATGCGAAAAGAAAATAGAAAAGAAAAAGTGAAAAACAAAAGGGAAGTAAAACATAATACAAAAGCCAGGTAAACTTATAGGTTGTAAAATCGAAGTCCAGATTTCTTTTATAAAAAATTAGAATTTAAATCGAGAATAAAGCTTAAAACGATTTTGAAAACCGAAGTAAAACTTAAGGATCCGGAGTACCTTAAAAGTGAACCAAGTATTAATATATAAGAAAGTTATAAATCCGAAAAGAGAAAATAATGTTTTTTTAAAAATTAAATAAAAACATTAAATATCTCAAATAACGTCAAATACTAAAAATCAACATGTATCATTGCCCTCCATTGTGCCCTCTCCGTCACTATTCCCTCATCCAGCCCGAGAAATCTCATATGGACCTTATATCACTTTAACATGTTTAATCCAAATAGAAAGAATGCCAAAAATATATGACTGAACTTTAGTTGTGTATGCAGTGAGCTGCTACAGTTGACATTATGTGTAGGGTGAATAATGCTACAACAGTCCACACTATCAGCACCATCTATTTTAAATCGACAACAAACACAAAGCTTATACTGTTATGGTATTGACATATCGGGAAAGTACAAATTCAAAATGCATATGTTGTTAAGAGATCTGGAAAGCAAAGACACAAAATTAAGAGTAAAACAACTTACACGTAGACAACTAGAAAAGGAGCCGTCTCTTAACATATCTGGCAGGCAGGTTCTTAGCGCATCGCAAGCTCTGCAGGAAATACGAAAGGAAGGCCATTATAATCCGAAAATCACAAACAAAGAGGTCAAGGCCACAAATTTCAGTCAACTGACTTTTGATTATCTGACAGTCGTAGATAGCATCTGATGATATGTTTCAGCAGGCGTGAAGAAGGCTGCTCAGCCAATGCAGCGACCATGTTAGCCAGAACTCTTCCAACGGCAAAAAACCGCTCTGCGGTCGTACAAATGTAATCCAAGCCCACATCGTCCAGAAGAATCTTCTGGACTATAAATGTGGCCACCTGCAGAGAAAAGCGAACCAATGAACAACACCTATATTATTCAGTGCCTCAAGGATCTTTGCAAATGACAGGTGAGATGTACATAGATGAAAATTGTGTCAACATGACACTGATATCGAATGGCTTAAACTACACAACAACAAAAAGCGCCTTATAATAATCCACAACCAAGGAATAGTGAGTGTTGGCTCAACTGGAAATGGAAACAAAGGCTAATCAATAAAACCCCACGCCAAAAAAAAGAACAGAAAAAAACTGAGTTCCACATGACATACTTGTGAACAAGAGTGATGGTCTAAAAGCAGTAAATTGTAGGATCTAACCATCATGTTTAAACCCTAAGTTCACTACACAGGTTCTCAGGCTTCCAAAATGAGAGACAGATCTTAGGCAAGTGGACACAGATGAGCAAAAATAAAAATTTCAAATAAACCTGCTATAAAAGAGACTGTATGCTATGTATGTTTGTCGAAATGTGTACAAGTGAGAATGCAACATAAAGAAAAGCCTGGAAGACGACAGATAACACAATGGGTACTAGTACAATACTGAGCCTATATGGTGATATACAGAAGGCGAGAGTGAACAAATGGAAACTAGAATGAGATAGAGCACTAAAAGAGTCTCATTTCCAAAGGTGTAATGATCAATGATACTCTTGTCAACATGTCATCCCTTTTATTTGTCCCTTTAGACATTAATGGTCATTTTTTACCATTAATCTATCCAAATATATGTCAATGTCAAAAAAATGTCACATTTATTTTTCAAAACTACTACTTTCATAAAGTATTATCTTTTCGAATAAGTTGTAGCTATGGAGTATTGTTTATGAGAAAATGATGGTTAACCACTGACTATCAAAGTCAAAGGAGAAGTCAAAGAGGGACAATGTAAATAGAATAGAGTAGGACTTACTGTTTTAGACAATTCACTGCCCATTTCCATAGTGCGGAGGCACAACGGAATTATTTCTGTTGAAAGGAGGAAACTTATAACTTCTGTATCATCAACCTGCAAAGTCAGTTCTGGTTAAGAAAACAACATGATGTAGAGATAGTAGTAAAACCGCCAACAGCCCTATAATAAAATCTACCACTGGCACCCAAGCAATTAAAAAGACAAAACATTCCTGTTAAATATGTGCCTGAAAAGTGCTGCCGATATATGCGTGATAAGGGGTCGTATTTAGCCAAGTGAATAAGAGGCACAGAGCGGCTGTTTTCATAGTATCCAAAATGTAATAAAGACCTCTGATCATTCATAAAATAAGAGGCACTGACAATTCGGTAATCCTCACTTCTATTCCATCATATTCCATAGCCAAAGAATTGTGTGTCTTTGTCTCAGTGTTGTAAATGGAAAGGTCCCTAGGCAGCAACACACTAGTTTCTAGTCAAGAATATATCTCCAGCAACACACAACATACCGTGTTGTGTAAGATCAGAAAGTACAGTCATAAAAACACAAAACACGAACTTTTAACATACCTTCACTAGTGCACCAATGACTCCCAAGCTTGTTAGACGCAAATACTCAAATGGCCTGGATTTGCTTGTTGTATTGAGAAAAGGATACAGATAAAGCGGAATATGGGCTGCAAGGATAGTTTTCATTCAATACTAACCGTAAATAACATTCATAAATTGTTCTGAAGTGCAACTTATTTACACTTCTACAACTCGAAAAACATGGTAGGAGTCTAGACTCTAGACCACAGTTATTGCCATGATTAGTGGGATGTAATCATTTATTAGAATGTAATGGAGACTCTTTATTAGACAAGACAGGAGACAAAGTTGAGAGAGTGAGGTCACAAGAGCAGAATGTGATCTTAGTTTAAAAAGCGCGCCTTGGGCACCTTAGCGCCTTGATGTGCCTTTTTAAACTAAGAATGTGATTGAATGCATCAATGTATGAAGAAGCTATAAATTGCAGAGCATTTATTTTCTGCACCTCAAGCAACATATAAAGTGAGATAGCCTATGCCAACACCATATTAGCCTAAGCACCCCCTCCTCCTCCCTACCCCTAGGCATCAATGTACAAAGCAGCTATACTTTCCAAAACAATTTATTTTCTGAACCCCAGACAACACATAGAAGTGAGATCTCCCGCTCTATCCCCTTATTTCCCACCTCATCTGTAAACAATATTCATTGGAATGAATCAAGTAGCTAGCAGTAGAAGAATTTGCCTTAATCATCCATACTGATTTTGCTTCCCTAGTAAGAATAAATATGCGATGTATGATACAGTTTGAAAGAGGACCATCTACTACATAAAATGTTGTGAAACATATTACAAGCACAAAAGCACATCCATGTGTAAGTATTGAACCATAGATGAAAATAAAAGCCATGTTAGTACTAAACAGAAACTTACCATTCAAAAATAGCATCCTGGTGTCAGGATGAGATGCCACACACTGCACAATATTCAGAAATTCATGAATTAGGAGAAATGTACACCTTAGGCCTTATTTACTGCAAGATGTTATTATTATTTATTTTACCCAACACCATGGATCAAACATAAGCTCAGACCTGCAGACAGGACTTGCCTTTCCAACGAAAATGGTAGCTGGAGAAGGCGTATATCAAGTAAGCATGTTAATATGCTTTAGATTGGATTTATACGAGAAGGAATCCATCTTGTCACAAGTCCACAACCTAGTGTCAATAGTTTCTATATGGCATGTTCATGAAGTCTAAAATACCATCAAAGAATGATGCACTTTATATGAGAAGGAACCCGTCTTGTTCCAAGTTCATGACATGCCGCCAAGACCAAGGTGATGAGGAGAGATGAGGTTCACACCTCATAAAATTAAGGCTCACTATTTTTGCAAACGAATCTCTTTTATAATACTCCGTGATATATAGGGAGCAACAGGGTTACCTAATTCGCTCGCCCCCCTCCGAATTGCGAATTAATTCGCAATTCGTTTTCATCTTAATTCGTCCCAATTCGCTTTTAATTTGTTTTTAATTCGCTGAGATGAGCGAATTATATGATTATGCTAAAAACCAAAAAAAATCAGGAAAAATTGTAGTATAGACAAGATACCTGATTATTTTGAAGTTTGAACTTTGAAGCCAAGCACAATGATTTGATTCACTATTGTAGATTTAGCTTTAATTTGATTTTGATTTCCGACAAGAAGATGATTTTCGACGAATTACCGAATTTTAAAATAATGTAATTCGCCAGCGAATTGATTTCGCTAAAAATGGGGCTAACGTGCAAACAAGAGGTACAGAAGCAACCACACTATTAAATCTTGGTTCAGTCATGATCTAGGTAAAGGTGTCGTGGACCAATGTTGCTAAATGTGGCCAATATCACCTCCAATGCAATACAATAAGGTCGTGGTAACCTCCAAAGCCTTGATAACTCGGTTGCGAATTGATGTCGCGCCGATACTAAAACTACAAGCCACGACAAGGGATTCAACTCATTTCATCACCTTGGTGCAATGACATGGTAGGAGTTCTCAATACATGCATGACAAAAGTTATAAGGTCATAGTTAGCAACTAGTAGTAAGCTCTCAGGTAATTTGTTAAGGTAGCTACTTAGATTTACTTCCATGCCACGTATCTTTCAAGCATAACAAATCAAATCATCAATAAGCTTAAATATAAAGTACGCAGTAATAAAGAAAAATAGAAGGCAGAAAATATGAGTAGACAGGTGGCACCAAACATAAGGGCTCGAAAAGGCCAAACCTGAAGCAGTGCAAGAGCATTGCAAACTCGGTTGGATTGAGCTGGATTCAAGCTTGGAGGTGAGAGCACCGGGTATATAGAGACAATCTCCTGCAACCACAAATGATACAACCATCAACTAAAATCTACAAACAATTGATGCAAACCTATGTTATATAAGCTATCAGTTTTACAATACAACACCCTAAACTGAACTGTATTTGAAGTCCAACACACATAAAAACAACAGAGCACGCTAAAGTCTAAACTACAAGTTACTCTCCCAGTTAAAATTTACAATAAATGACTAAAATTAGCTCATCTGGACTCTTCATTTCAAGAATAGGGAATACTTTGCATCTGTCTACAAGTTAAAGCTACAAACTACACAAGCATTATGACTCTGCTTCCAGCCAGTATTGTGAGACCTGATGCTCGAAAAAAAAAACGTTTTCAGGAAATACATTTTCATATTTCTCTACTGCAACTGAACACTTTCCCTTATTATTACTGTTTTCCTTTCTCTCTTTAATACATACTCATATACTCTAGCGACTAGCAGGGTTTATAAATGCAATTGCTAATTACATCCAACTTTCACATAACATAATATGCTTTCAATTTACAATAAAAGACAGCAACTTTGTATACTCCCTCATGTTCTATATATCAGCTTCATTTATGCACCTAATAAACCCCCCGAGTTAGTCTCCTACGAAACAATATCACTCATCAATAGGTATAAAATGAACCCGTCTCACTCATCAATACAGTTCCAAAGGATAATTCATGTTAGCCGCCCCAAATTGCACAAATGCAAAAACCACAATAGTAAGTCAATTACTAATTACACCAAATTTTACCTGACAAAATATGTTTTAAATCAACAATCAAAGACAGCATCTTTGTATACTCACTCATCAACAAACTAATTACAAACTCATTTATCCAGTCATTTTACATGATTCCTATTAGCTGACCCCAAATCATTTCGGAACTACGACTTTCATCGATGTCAATTGTCATCCTAACCCAAGTTCATCTACTTCTATTTGTGCCAAAAGACAACAACTTTGTATACTCACTCATCATAAGACTAATTATATACACACATTCATCCACTTATTCTACAATATTCCTCTTAGCCGACCTCAAATCATTTTGAAACTACGACTTTATCGTTCTCCTCCGTATCATAACCTAAGTTATCTACCCCTACACCAACTAATTGTCCTCGTACCTAACTAACTATTTGTGCCAAAAGCAAACACGTAAATTTCAATGAATCCGATTGCGCTACAAAATTAAGAGTTGAAAGACATAAACCTGTAAAAGAGCAGCAATTGTACCAAACGAATTCCACAGCAACGGCGCCAAATCCTGAAACAATTCTCTTTTCTATCCAACAACAACAACAAGAACAAATTAAAAACTCAATTAATCAATCAATCAAAAAACCCTAAATCATGAAATTTTAAGATTCTAACCTTAGAAAGTTCGAGAAGAGCGTTTTCGCGGCGTTCAGGAACGCTAAGGTCGAGAACGTAGAGTTCGGCGGAGTGCATAATTTTCCGATCGACGTTCGCCGGAGATCCGCTAGGGTTAGTCGACGCACCGCCGTGACCGTACGGCGGAGCGTTTATTGACAGTGATTGCGGTCCAACATTCGCCATTATTCAACCGGCTTAAGGAAGACAGACGGTTTTGTTTATTTTTAGTTTTTAATACGGTGAAGTGAAATAAATGATATGTGTTTTGGAAATCTAACTCGATACCTTCATGGGTGTGTGACGTGTGAGGGTGTTATTGGGCTCGTGACTTGAACAAACGAAAGTAATTAGATTAACTAATAAGAGGTTGTTTTGTTTTTATTTGATCTTTTAGTTCCATGTTGGGGGAATATAAGAGCACAAATAATACTCACTCTCATTCTTTCAATTTATACCATATGTTGAATATATGTGAGGAATATTTTATTCAAATGATATGAATTGAAAGAATGGGAGGGAGTACTATACAACTAATTGTATAATAAGCATTGTACAACTCTGTACATTAATCCGAGCTTATGTGTAATTTTTCTGAGTCTTGTAAAAATATTTTTTTTGTTTACGTGTGTAAGTTCAAAAACTTTACAGCATAGCTCAGATTTTTCTAAACAAAACTCGAAAACTTTAGTACACGGCTCGAATTCTGCATCATACAACTGCATACAACAGGTTGTATAATCTACTCATTGAAGAGTGTTTAACTCGTGATTGAGAACGAGAACTTTATTGATGGAACTAAGATAATCAAAATATAATACTCGTGAATAAAAGGTAATAAAATTAGATTAATTGATAAGAGGTTGTTTTGTTTTCATTTGATTTTTGAGTTCGATGTTGGGATATAATGGTGCTTAACTCGTGATTGAGAACAGGAACTTTATTGATGAAACTAAAAGATAATCATAAATATAATACTCGTGAATAAAAGGTAATGACATTGAACTGACTCAATGTACATTAATCTAAACTGAAATAAAATTAAATTGAATAATACTCCCGTACATGGTAAGATCTTAGTGTAGCTCTTGTTCTTTTATTATTCTTTCTTATGAAGTGCGCTTTAAATTGTTTAGACCGAGACAATTTGTCCTTTGTCCAAATATGAAAATATAAATATTGGAAAGCAATCTCTCACCGAGTTATAGAGTAACTACTTTTTCCGTCTCTTAATATGTTTCTTGCAATTCTTTTATTATTGCAATAATTTTTATATAGAACCGTTTTTCTAAAAGTGCTATTATACAAGTGATAATAATTCACATAAATAACTCCAATAAAATTAACTTCCACCAACACCAATTTTACAATATTTTATGGTAAAAACGCCTTTATATGAGACTTACTCTTACAACTGATCGCGGCCTAAAATGTTTCTTTAATTTACGGAGTACTTATTATTACAATAATTAGCGTACCCATTTTTGTTGATCTTAACATTTTTTATTAGTAAATCTGATACGATTCGTCCCTGTTTTATTATTTTTAATACCAAAATTATTCTAAATTGTAAAAATGGTGTCGCATTTTTTTTCGATTTCAAGAATTTGAGCCCCCTTATTCGAATGCCGCTTTATGTGCAGATGTAACGATATATGAGTAGTAAAATTTGAGTAGCCGAATTTGCTTCAAGGACAGTTGCAAGATGCAAGAAAGGTAACGCCACATTTGGTTGATTTTGCTTGAAAAGGCATCGTCGACGCTTTTAAACTAGTTAAGATTCTACGCTACAATTATCTAGTACTTCATAATAAATAAGCATCGGCTAAATATAGAGCATCAATCCGAGGTTTAATATGCCTTTCAAGAAGCTCAAATCCAATGATTCCAATAGAGTGAATTTTGAGTAACCAGATGCAGTTCTTGCTGAAACTCCCCACATGAAAGAAAAGAAACAGTGAAATCGCCACGTCTGACACCCCGATATCCACCCGCATCAAACATTCCGAGTAACACATCACAACAGAAAAAACAGCAAGAAGCATTCACCTTCTCCATAATGTGTTTAGCGTCATCTGGAGTCCATTAGTTTAGCCTCGGCCACCTACTTGAAAGAACAAAAAAGTTGACACATTAATAAGATAAACTGAGAAAATCGAGAGCAAAGTACAAGCATTGCATAAATGATCATCTTATCGAGATTCCATGATAAAATCACAAACTCATGCAGTTGTCCGACTATCGGAATCGGTAACACTACAGAGACTAAATCCTGCACTGACTGTCTGACTTGGGTGGAAAAACTCATTTTCAATTCTACCAAAATCATGATGAATTTGGGTATAATGAAGAAGAGTCTGGGAGTAAAGGAAGAGCAGAGCCGCAGAGGACGTGAATTTCAGTCGACATTTGTTGGACAATTACATAATTTGGGTATAATAGCAGCACAAGGATGAAATAAAAAAAGTTTTGCTTGGATACAATAAATAGTCGTGTCATTGCTTGAATATTATGCACCGCACACAGAACTTATATTGTCATTTTGATCTGTGTTCCGAGTTGCTTACATAAATCGAATTTCTAGACCTCCACCAGAGAGGGACATTGACTTGTTGAAAGAAACAAAATGCATGCAAATAGTATTTCTCCTCGTGAAGGAGATGGATTTTAGAAGTAGCTAATGATATATGCGGTTTTTCTGTAATGCAGAGGAATCAACACAGTAACAGTTAAAAAAAAAGAAAGTAAAAAATCCAGGAAAATGGTGACTGATATGTTCATAAGAGAGAAGAAAAAGACCTCATGCTCAGGAAGGGAAAGGGGACTCGAAACACCCTGGTAACAATTTCAGTTTTTGCAATTTTATTGGCTCTTTTTTCAGTTCACAGTAATTCTTCTGCTCTAGTCTGCAAAAACATGAATATACACAGTTTAACCGTCAAGGAATACAAAAATTTCTGAGTCATTAGGGTAACTATAATGCAATGTGCAGAGCAACAGAATAAATACTACCGAGCATTATAATGCAACAAGCTGTAGAATTAGTATTTCAAAAAGCATCATCCAACTAAGGCAAGAAATGATAAAACTGATTAGTCTAGTGGAAGCTGAAAGGTGACTGTTTTTTCAATGAAATCACTCCCAGGGTAGCATTGCCATGTAGTCCCGTGGCAAAGGCTTAACTAAGTCGTCATTTTGCACTAACCAAGCATCAAGACCAGCCAGATCGTAAATGGTACCAACAAAATAGGTACTATAGGGGTAACATACACAACCTATAGTACATAGCAGACAAGAAACCAACATCACATAAAACAAAACCATTTGACAATACGTTTTTTATTTCCCTCAATGATCATATCTTTGTTAGACAATTTTGCAACTGGAAAGCAAACCCCGGTCAAACTCTGAGGAATTATGAAAGAAACAATCAGGTAAGAAAATCAATCAATCAGGGATTAACCAAACTAAAATACTTGATAATCCAATGAACAAACAGGTGACAGACCTGAGAGCTACGTCGATGATGGGTCCACAACCCTAGAGTGTAGGGTGTCACAATTTAAACAATTTGCACATACCCAAAATCAGATGTTACCAAAACAGGGATAAAAATCATAATAACTAAGATATGTAAAATTCATCGAGGTGGTCAGCAAAACGAACTGCAAATTCCAATTCTAAATTGAATTCATTTGACTTAAAATGAAATTTGGTGGAAGTTTCGGAGTTCTGCAACGCTGCTTTTACGTTTAAGTGTTTCGAAATAAATGTGGTACTCCAATTTGACACCTCATATGATGAGAAGGTTCCCTTTTCAAGTTTCAACTTGCCAAGTATAACTAAAATATCAGAAATTAGTTCGAAGTTTGGAGGACAGAAATAGGAACGCAGACGATCTTAGCATTAATTTCTACTGCAGAGTGCAGATAATGTGTGAGTTAACGAGATGTGAAGTCTTTGAACTATAAAATAAATACGTCAAAGGAATAGACACAACATTAAAAAAAAACTAACTATATCAATGAGACTTACAAATACAATGAAATGGCAAGTCCAAGTTCATCAGTAAAGCCGACCAGTGCACTCAGCTGAGCCACAATAGCAATTCTTTTTCTTGATATTCCCCTTGGAATCGAAAACTTGATCGACAGTATAATTGTAATCATAAGTAAGTTCCTTCAGAGGGGGTATATTCTCAGCAGCAAACAGCATGACATGAGGGATTCTCTCATCCTCGTGATCATAAAGGACGTTCTGAGCATACAAGTTAGGAGAGCAGCTATGGTTGACGAACCTCCCGATATTCCCATATCTAGCAGCATCAATGGTAAATCCGACATTTTCGACAGCATTACTATCAGTTGAAGGGATGTGAGGCATGAGATCCGGAAGTCCATCCGAGACAGAATTACCATTATAGTTCTGGCCAATATCAAATAGATATTCATCACTACCAACTCTTTGTTCAGCTTCCTTGTCATCCAGTAATTCTCCAATATATTCGCATATAAAGCTTCCGGATGGAATAGGTGAACGACATCTGACACCCCACCCCATAGATTTGGTCTTGAAGATCTCAAGTGGAAGTTTGATACCATGTTGGCTAACTCTATTGGGACAAGATGGAGGACATTTGCAAGAAGGACCACATTCGTACACAAGGGGCTTTGCTTCGACTATTGCCCCACTTAAATTATATGGAATCTCTCCCCCATTCTTTTTCGCACAAGCACATCGGTTAGAACATCGACCCTTACAATTGCATCCCGTAAGCGGTAAAGGTCGGCACCAGTCAGGGTACATCGTGCCGGTAATATACGTAAATGATGGTGGTTTCTCATCATCTACGGTATTGACAGCACAAATCGGGAGTTTCTCTCTCCCTTTTGAAATGTCATCTACACGACAACCTATACGCATTTTAGACTTGTTGGAATGCTTCAATTCCTTCCAAGCTAGCTGATGCTGACCTGAAATCCTACTTAACTCAAACTTGTAAACCCAATTTCCATGAGGCCCAAGTTCATACCAATATCTTTTAACAGTATACAACCCATCATAAGTGTATGCGGCAGTCATTTTAGTCCTTTCGTCACCATTATCTGACGGTTTTGCTTCTTTGAGACCTCGAATTACCCTCACCAGACTCTTCTCATCAATGCAGTTCTTCAAGGCTAGATTTCCTCGTTCGAGCTTCTGATCTTCAGCTTTCTTATCAACACCCATTGGATTTTCACCTTGACCCGTATATATCAATACATCAGAGTAATCCTCACCATTGTCATAGCCTCCGGAAGCCACAACACTTGTTGCAATGCAAGTGTTACCTTTCTTGACAGTGTCGATATCACTCTGCAAAGGAGTGTGAATCCCAATAATTGCAAGTTCTAAGCGGCAACTAAAAATATCACCAATTTCCACTCCAGGTACAGCCCCTACTACTTTTTCGGTGTTGATATATTTCCCTTGTTCCTTCAAGACATTGGCAGCATGTATATGTGCCGTTTTACCAGTTGTTCCCAATTCGTTTAAATTGCTTTCTTCTCCTTGAAGTATCTTTCTGACAAGTCCCTGAAATAACCTTAGGGTTGCTCGAACTTTAGTACGGGCACCTCTTCCGCTGGGAGAACAAGCAACAAAGGGAGGGACAGAAACATCGCAATTACGTGGTCCAGGAAGATGCTCGAAGTCACGTCCCTCATCCTCCGAGAAATCTTCATCAACTTTGCGAGCCACTGACCGAGACAGCTTACCTGTCTCCAACTCCTTGGTGGAAGGTGCACTCAACATAGATTTCCTTGCCTCTTCTGCATTGCTGTTACTTCTTGTAAGATAGCGCTTCTGATTATCTTTTGCATCATAATCATGCTTCTTTTCGCTGCTTACTCTTGCACTAACACAAGATGGGCTCAATTTTGTAGGCCTCTCCACTTGTCTCCCTGGAGAAGAAGACGCACTCATACCTTGCTCAATCACCCCCTTTTCCACTTCAGTAATATCACCACTTTTTTCTTGCAGCTCAATGATGTTATTAGAAGCACCATCTGATTTTGAATTTATCTTCTCATCCTTATCCTTCACAAAATTCACAATGAGGTTCTTCAGCCAATTCTGATAATGCTTTATTTCACTCTGATCTTCAAACTTTTTCTCTTCTTCCGTAACTTCAGGAGAACAAGTAGCAAATGGACAGATGGAAACATCGGAATGACCTGTCTCCAACTCCTTGGGGAAAGGTGCAATCAACAAAGATTTTCTTGCCATCTTTTCTGCATTGCTCTTAGTTCTTGTAAGATAGCGCTTCTGATTATCTTGTGCGTCATAATCACGCTTCTTTTCGTTACTTACTCTTGCACTAACACAAGATGCGCTCAATTTTACAGGCCTCTCCATTTGTCTCCATGGATCAGAAGACGCACACATGAGACCTTGCACAATTACCCCCTTTTCAACTCCAGTAATATCATTACTTTTTTCTTGCAGCACAATACTGTTACTAGAAGCATCATCTGATTTTGACTTAATCTTCTCATCTTTATCCTTCACAATATCCACGAAGGGGTTCTTTAGCCTGTCAGTAAAACTCCTAATTTCACTCTCATCTTCAAACTTTTTCTCCCGTTCCGTAACTTCAGAAGAGCAAGCAACAAATGGAGGGACGGAAGCATCAGAATTATGTGGTCCTGGAAGAAGCTTGAAATGACGTTCGTAGTCTTCGTCATCTTTGGGAGCCAACGACTGGGAAAGCTTACCTGCCTCTAACTTCTTGGAGCATGGTGCAACCAACATAGATTTTTCTGTCATCATTTCTACATCGCCCTTACTTCTTGTAAGGTAGCGCT
Organism: Silene latifolia; assembly: GCF_048544455.1. Taxonomy (NCBI): domain Eukaryota; kingdom Viridiplantae; phylum Streptophyta; class Magnoliopsida; order Caryophyllales; family Caryophyllaceae; genus Silene; species Silene latifolia. The sequence continues at coordinate 21,068,369 of NC_133530.1, read as the reverse complement.
TTTGACTATCTTGTGCATCACAATCATGCTTCCTTCCGTTGATTACTGTTGCACTAATATGAGATGGGATCAATTTCACAGGCGTCTCCACCTGTCTCCACGGAGAAGAAGACGCACACATGAGACCTTGCACAATGACCCCCTTTTCAACCCGAGTGATATCACTACTTTTCTCTTGCAGCTCAGTGCTGTTAGTAAGAGCACCCTCTGATTTTGACTTTACTTTCTCATCTTTATCCTTCCGAAAATCCATGTTGGGGTTCCTGTCCGAAAAAATCCTAATTTCACTCTCGTCCTCAAACTTCCTATCCCGTTCCATAACTATAGGAGAACAGGGAACATATGGAGGGATGGAAACACCGCAATGATGTGGTCCTAGTAGAAGCTCAACGTCATGTTTCTCTGAGCGGTCTTCATCATCTCTGAGAGCCAGTGGTTGAGAAAATTCACCTGTTAACATAGATTTTTCTCGCAGGTTTTTTGCATTGTCCTTGCTTCTTGTAAGATAGCGCTTCTGACTATATTGTGCATCATAACCATGCTTCTTCCCCTTACTTACTTTTGCACTAACACGAGATGGGCTCAGTTCTGCTGTCCTCTTACTTACTTTTGCACACATGAGTCCTTGCACTTTGACGCCATTATCAACTTGAGTGGTATCCCTACTTTTTTCTCGCAGATCAATATTGTTACTAGAAACGCCATCGGACTTCATCTTCTTGGGACAAGGTGCAATCAACATAGATTTTTCTTCCAGTTTTTCTGATTTGCCCTTACTTCTTGTAAGATAGCATTTCTGATTATCTTGAGCATCATAACCATGTTTCTTCCGCACAATGCTCTTACTAGAAGCGTCATCTGACTTTGACTTCTTCCCTCGTCCATTGACCTCGGAACATTGCTCGGACATATTTGCTCGAGTAATCCGCTTGAGAGCATCCCCTTCATCAAACTCTGATGTATTTAGGCCACAAGGAAAATCACGAACTGCAGATACTTTCCGTCTTTTACACTTCGGCGAGGGTGTCAAGAAAGAAGTATTACCATTCGCCAAATGCCTTTTGTCGCCTATTAGAGACCCCATTGTCTCCCCTCGTGAAAGCCTACAAACAAAAATAGAATTATAATTAATGAAGTTAAAGAGTCTCAAATTCCCTACCTCTCAATCAATTTATGTCAACCACGCTATAATATACTCTGTTAGGTGAACGATTCTCTGCTTATCACAATCATATTTTCCGATGTGTCAAGGGCTTTCAAAAATAACCTAGATTTGACCAAAACGAACTGCCAACAGCCGATACAGATTTACATATAGCTTATACGATGATATGATCAACACAAAAAATTAAGACGTGACAAACCGCAACTATGATGTGACACCGCGTCATAGGATGTTACAGTGATTCGCAACGACAAGATACCGAAAATATAATATAGAATCAAAGATATTGAGTGCAACATCAACATCAATGTTGCTTAATGACGCTCTTGGCAAATAGCTAGGTAAATGGAGGGATAGGCAACCTTTCAACAAGAGAGGTTCGTTCCAAAGAACTGGTGATGGAAACCTCTCCCCAGTTCTCACATACACAAGATAACAAGACACAAGATAACAAGTTGTGTGGATGTAAATTTGACTTTTTAAGTAGACGCTAATATTTAACTCCCTCCACCCAATCGCAAACCACAAAACCAAAATTAACTTCTTACAATCTTACTCCAATGCCTCCCAAACCCTAAACATATAAACAAAACTACGGTCATCTCAAACTTCCCATGGTGCCTACGCACAGATTCACCCACTAGCAAATCATAAAATCAAAATTAACTTCTTACCCCATGTCCCTGCCGCAAGTATATAATTAACATTAACCTACAAACCATCTATGTTACTCAGACACGGATACGAAGTATCGTATCCGATACGTATCGGAGTATCCGACACGTGATTTAGAATTTTAATAGATACGGGAATACGGTCAAAGGAGTATCTTGACTATTTTTTAGACACGGATATGATATGTCTTATATATATTTTTTTTTATTATATTTGAGAAATAAATAAAAAATATACTTTATACTGTATTTTTTTGTTTTATACCTACAATTCTTGCTATAGTACTCAGTATAACTACCTCGTATCTCTCTCTATTAGAAAAAAAAAAAAAAACTATAAAATACACAATAGTAATTATTAACCCCCTGCCCCACACTTCTCTTTAAAAATAAAACCTAATCTTTCTACCCATACCAGCCGCAATACACATTCTCCTTCTATCTCTCCTTTTCCACACACACATGCAGCACCTCTCCCTCACACCATCACACCAAGATCAAGATCAAGAACAAACTCTTCCTCACACCAAGATCAAGATCAAGATAAGATCCTTTGCTACTGTTTCCACACATAAATATTAAAATATTACAGTTAAGTCGTCGTTTTTCCATCAAAATTAAGATGAAGATCAAGATGTTTCCTTTTGTCGTTGTCGTGTCAGTATCACGTCAGTAATTGGCGTATCCGATACGTATCGTATCGTATCGATACGGAATACGCCACTCAACAGACGTGTCCGAGTATCATAGCAAACCATACGCCCAATACATTATTACGATTTCCATTTGCCGATTCATTTTGAAATCATCTCTAACTTCCCATTGTGCCTAGACATGGACTAAGACAAATTAACTTGATATAGTTATCAATCCAAGCCATAGGTGATCTAAGTGCTTAGTCTAATATAATCATATGGCCGTATTACCTTAACCAAAGTCCCATGGTGCCTAGGCACATATTCACCCAATAGCAAATCACAAAATCAAAATTAGCTTCCTACCTCAATGCCTCCCTAGTCCCTAACCCAAAGCTTATAATCAAAGCTTATAATCAAACATTAACCTCAAAAACCATACATCCAACAAATTAGTACGATTTCCATCAGCCATTTCATCTTTAAAGTATCTGAACTTCCCATTGTTCCAATTGTTCCTAGGCATGGACTAAGACATATTAACTTACAATAGTTACCGATCCAAGCCATAGATGATGTAAGTACTTCCTCACTTACTCGTATTTAATTGTATTACCACAACCAAAGTTTGCCCCTAATTTTCAATACCCTTATCCACAAGATAACCAATCTACAAATAATTACCTAAATTCCTAAACAACAACAAGAGAGCCTTAATCCCAAAGTAATCTAGGGTCCATCGACATGAATCATCCTTAATCCCAAAATGAAAAAAGAGAGAAAAAGAATACTGAAAAGCAAAAGAGAAGTGAAACATAATACCATAGACAAGTTCAAGTTAAACAGATAGGTTTGAAAATCAAAAACACGGTTTTCAAAAATACAAATTGATACTCCCTCCATCCAACTCCAAACACACCAGTTCTCTTTTACACGTTTGCTAATGCACAAATTGTAACGTAAATATATTGAATTTTACATTATAAAAAATATAAAAAATTGATATTCTTATTGTACTTATGAAGACGAATCAAACAAGATACCACATGACCATCTTTTCTCTTACACATTGCCCATAATTTTAAAGATTCTTTTCATTAATGAATAGTGTCAAAAATGGTGTGTTTTGTTTTGAATGGAGGGAGTAACAATACTTTTTTGAAAATGGAAGTAAAAATTAATGTTTGATAAAATCTTAAAAGTGAAAAAAGTAGGATTATATAAGAAGTTTTAAGTAAAATGTTCGATAAATCTCAAAAATAAACAAATATTTTTATAAGTAGTTTACTAAAAAAAAACGTCATCATACACTATTCAATCCTTAAGGAATCACATATCATGTCTACGTACTAAAAAAATAACTAGCTAAAATCATCGCCAATTAGACACTAAACCCCCCTTCCCATATCAAGACATGCACAAAAACCCATTTCCTAAGAGAGTTACACAAATTTTAATGATAAGGTATAGTGAGACAAGAAGGCACTTGCTAAAGATAAGTTAAGCAAGGTACCACCAAATTTAAATAGCTCTTCTGCCTCTTTCACACGCGCACACACACGCGGAGGAAAAAAGGTACTTTTTTTGGTCAAATTCCTATCAAACCTAAATAAAAAAAAATACCAAAAACTCATTAATCAAATTTCTCAAAACACGGTCCAAAGAAAATGTGGTCATAACCTCGTTACAACACTCACACTAAGAGCATGTACAAAAGGAGTTATCCAAGTAGCTCTTTAAATGCTCTACAAGATGGTCCCCGTTTTTGAAGAGCAAATAGTGTTATTTGCCTATAATAGAGGCTTTATTATGATTTTCATGTGATCTGTATAAAATAAATGGAGAGGAGCTCTCTAGCAAAGGAGAAAAAAATGGCACCAAAACATTAAACGGAGAGCATGTGATAGAGTTTCGTTATTGTAGGTGTAAAACTGGTTTTTGTTTAGTATAAATAGAGATAAAAATAAGTTCTCTCTATATTTTATTATTTTAGATGGTCTAAGAACTAATAAAAACCATTTAAAATTATCGAGAAGGATAACAATGAAGCCATAAATTACCTAAATGGTTGTCAAACCCCTAGAAGCATGTGCAATGGATCCCCTTCAATAAGCTCTCTCGAAGTGTTCTTCAAGATGGTCTATGTTGTTGGAAAGCAAAAAGGATTCTTATTTGCCTACAATAGAGGCTTTATTATTATGATTTTCATGTGATCTCTGTAAAATAAAATGGAGAGGAGCTCTCTAGCAAAGGAGAAAAAAATGGCACCAAAACATTAAACGGAGAGCATGTGATAGAGTTTCGTTACTGTAGGTGTAAAACTGGTTTTTGTTTAGTGTAAATAGAGATAAAAATAAGTTCTCTCTATATTTTATTATTTTAGATGGTCTAAGAACTAATAAAAACCATTTAAAATTATCGAGAAGGATAACAATGAAGCCATAAATTACCTAAATGGTTGTCAAACCCCTAGAAGCATGTGCAATGGATCCCCTTCAATAAGCTCTCTCGAAGTGTTCTTCAAGATGGTCGATGTTGTTGGAAAGCAAAAAGGATTGGGATTTGCCTATAATAAGGTGGTTTATAATATTTTTTATGTGTTCTCCAAATAATACAATAAAGGTAAGCTTTGTTTTTTGTTTTTTCGATATGTGAATGCAAGAAATGTGGGACCAAAACTTGAAATGGAGAGCATGTGGAATAGCTTCGTTAGAACGAGTTTGTATTGTTCAAGGAGAGACGGTAAATGCAGAGTAAAATTGGGAGCTCTTTGGTTGCCTTTATAATTCACGTGAAGTGGAACTTCCTAGGAATTAAATGAGGTGTCGTTAGGTTGCTTAAAAGGTCACCTACCAAAACCCTCTTGGTAAGTGGGAGTTACCACATGATTTACATTGCCCTATCTCACCAAAACAACTTATATATTTCACGTGAATTTAACTCTTAAGAACCAATAGTATTACTCATACTTATAGTTCACCAACAAATTAATCCACCAATTTCTTCCTAAATTTGTCAAGAGCAATGAGGCCAAATTTGAAAAAAAAGAAAGTGGAGCAATAATTATTCAATGTGAAAGAGGGTTAACATGTAAACGAGTAAAAGCTAAGAATAATATGACAAAGAGAATGGCATAATGAAAGAACCTTGAGAAAAAATTATGGAGATTGCACGGGAATAAGTACTTACCCCGCTAGTGCGCCTAATCTAATGTATAAGGCACATAGAAGCTCTTGGCTTGAACCTTGGACTTAGGAAGGCTATTTTAAAGCATTTGAACTAAAATTTGTCGACCGCCTTTTCTTTTCGGCGATTAAAATCAAACAATTTTGTAAATCAAGCGTTCTTAGCAAACCCTAATCGAAGAGAAGAAATATGGAAAAAAAATTCTGATTTGTATTTCAATGATTCACCTCCTACATATATATATATATATATACATGAAGAGCCCTTGATGCCCAAGGCACTTTCCTAATACAATTCTAACAAGAATAGGAAACTAGTAACAAATCAAAAGATTTCCATAGATTATAAGCAAACCACAATAAACTCAATTATTAATTTGAAAATTAACAAATAACATTAAGAGAGTGTTTGGCAACAAGAAATTAATTTAAAATGCCTCATTTTCAGTTTAGCAAGGTGAAATAAAGATTTGGAAATAAGGGGTTAGAGAGTGGATTTCAAATGGGTTTATTTTAGCCTTGCTTGGATTTGGTAGGGATTTGGAATCCAAATCCAATAGGTTTGCCAAACATGCAAATTGGTCTAAATCTGAATTTGGGAATACGATCTTTGTTCCCAAACACACCATAAATAGAATTTATGGACCGAAAAACAATCAATTCATAAGGTTCGGTGCATTCACTATATTGTTGATAATCTAATTCGTGTTTCCCAAATTCAATATGAACGAGACTCACGCAAACATGGAAACCCTAAACCTAATTCTAGAATATTCCATATTATCCTTAATTATCTTATTCTATTAAATCAATATTTATCTATATGATAATTCTATTCTATTCTATATATCATATTCCTTAATTATGATATGGGATATCTCGACATTTATCCCAACAATTCAAACCACCACCAAAAAACCCAGAATATCCCTCTCCAAAAGACGAATCAAGTCTGTTAGCTACTCAAGTTTTGCATGAGTCCGGTTCACCATTGGGTCTACCCTAACATTACACATTCCATAATTACCCAATTCATAAGTTGAATTTCGGCTAAAACATAAAAATCAATTATTCGAATTGAATCAATTCATGACATGTTCATAAAAGTGTACAACATGCAAAACCCAGAATCAAAAATCAAAACAGTAAACTAAAGTATGAATCAAACTCGAATATTCGGATCAATAAACTAAATTAACAAGAAATTCACCAAAAAAAATAAGTAAAAAAGAAATTAAAATGCAGGAAAACTTACAAAATTATAAAGAGAATTGCGGAATTGGACAAACCCTCAAATTGAAAGAGGGAAGAAGAGGATAGTATGGTAACTACATTGGGTAATAGGCTACTATCGGATCTTCACGCCATTTTAATGGCAAGTTCACCAAACCCATAGTGCCGTTTTACTTAAAGCATATGATTAAGTGGGCGTTTAAGGGGTGGGAATGAAAATGATTTGGAGAGGATTTACTAGACGGTTTTAATCAAGATCTACTGTATACGGTTTTCTTGTTTCTTGAGTTAAAATGAAGGTTTTTTTTTTTTTTTTTTTGAAGGTTGAATAACTTACATTATTGTAAATAATACGAAGTAATTTACTTTCGATTAGGTAAGACAGACACTTAACAATGAGGATCTAGCACTACAAAGCCATACATCGAGATAACATAACATTTATATAAAAGAAAAGATGCGATATTAAGATAAGCAAGATAAACGATGGTAGAATGGCACGGGACGACATCTTGGTCACGAACGCTGGTATCATCATCATCAACACAGAAGACCTCCAAAGACCGTCGAAACATACTGACGCCGGATTAAAGTTGTTTTGTTGTTGGTTGACCGAGGAACGTTCTCTCTCTAAAATCCTCTCTCCCTAAAAATCCCCAAAAAACCCACAAAACCTAAATCTTGCTCCGCTACAGCCGCCACCCACCCATCTTTCCTTCCTTCTCCTCAATCCTTCCGCCGGAGATGTGGCTATGTCTTAGCCCATCTCCGGGAACCTTCACTCCCCTTCAATTAACACACTTTTAACCAATTTTGAGGTTTCCTTTCCGGGATTTGGCCTTTCTCTTGCTTGTGGTTTTGATCGATGAACTTTCCGGCTTCCCACCTTTATCCTTTGTTGTCGTCGCTCCCTGTGATGCCATCGTCGGTGCTCTTCTCTTGTTGTGTTCCCTTTTGGTTCGGTTTTCATCTGCTTGTTGGGCAACGGGTTGTCGCTGTTTCCTTGAGTTCGTGTCCCTCCGATTCCTCGTCCTGTCGCCGAAAACCTTGCATGCATCCTAGGGAGAGGTTCTGTCCTCCGATCTTGTTGTGTTTGTCTATGAGCATAGCTCATCGGGTTGGTTAGCAACCGATTGGTGATCCCCCCATTTCCCCCACCAATCAGTCTCTAGCCCTTGTTGTGTCTGTCTTTGAGTTTTGCTTTCGGGTCAGTTTGGGACCGATTGGTGATCCCCCCATTTCCCCCACTTATCGGTCCTTTGTCCGTTTGTCTCTTTCGTCTTGGGTTTTTGCATGTAAGGCGGTGGTCCTGGGAGGATTCGTTTGGTGATTTTGGTGTCCTTTGTTTTTCTGTGGTGTTTACTGGACTGTCGGGTTGTGTTTGTTGAGTCCGTCTGAGTGGCATCTTTGGTCAGTAATTCGGTCCGTCTTTCTTTGTCTTCTCGTCTCTGGGTGTTGTGGGTAGTGCTGGAGTTTGTTTGGTTTTTTTGTTTGCTGTTCCCGGTTGGTTTGGTCTCCTGTTGGGTGAAGTGTGTTAGTTTGTCTGGTTGTGTCGGTTGGATTGTGTGGGTACGGGTTGGTTTATGGTGTTGGGTGGGCTGGATGTGGTGGTTTCCTAACATTTCAAATGTTGTCCCTTTGCCTTTTGTTTCTTTTGCATTTCCTAATAACCTCCTCCTATAGGAGCCTTGGTCGTCTCTTTAGTGGTAAGTCAAGTCCATGTTACGGTGTTGGTCTTTGAGGTGCTTCATGCGTGAGGGTTCGTGTCTCACATTGCATGTTGGATTTCTCGGTCCGTCTGTCCTACGATCAATGGGTGCGATCTCTAAGGTGTAGGAGATTTATCTCCGTCGAGGGCAGACTTCGTCTTGCCTCTCATCTTTTCTTTCTACGGTCTTTTCGCAAGAGAGTTAAAATGAAGTTGGGTTGAACTAGAGTTGGGTTTTTATTTATGGCTGTTTGGTTGGAGGCTTTTGGAATAGAGTTAGATATCCAATGAACTCTAACTCCATTCTAACCCCTTGAAATCTTATACCCTCAAGTTTTTAAATCCATTCCACCTACACTTAGGGGGCGTTTGGTTGGGGGTTTACAGGAAAGGGAAAGAAATCCCCTAATTCCCTTTGATGTTGTTTGTTTTACTATTTTCCCATTCTCATTCCGCTCTACATTCCTCACCATACTCCCTAATCCTTCTATCTCCTTAACCCCCCCTCCCCCCGATATGGATTTCCTTACCCTACCAACCACCATTGACATGACCACCACCACACTCTCAAACACACTTGCCTGACCACCACCACACTCTAAAACATACTTGCCTGGCCACCGGCACACTCCCACCAAATTCGCCTGACCACCGCCCTTCCCACCACACCACCCCCATTGCCAGACACCAACCACCACAACTATAAAAAGGACCACCACCACTTGCTGCACGTGGCGTCGGAGAACACAACCATGGTGGTCGTTTTCGAAAATAATTCGTGTAACAATGTAGATCTGAGTTTGATAACCGAATAAAAGAGAAAACTTATTGGTTCTCGGAAGTACCAAAGTCGTCATTCGTGGTGTGTGTGTGTGTGTGTCCGTCATCAACCACCTTGTAGATGATGAGGTGTTGTGGTCGTTGTCGTCGTTCGTAGTACGATGGGTGGACTTGGCAGGAACGTCATTGAGGACGGGCCGCGAGTGTTGCCGGCGTGTCACGACTCACGAGTGGTTAGATGTTGGTAGGTGATGGTGGCTGATGTTATGCACGGTAGAGAAAGTTAAGGCAGTTGGTTTGTGTTGGGTGTTGGCTTCAGTGGTGGTTATTGGTTCATGGTGATTAATATTGATGGTGGTTATTTTAGGTGGGTTATTTTTACCCTTTCCTTTCCTTATCAAAACAAACATGAATGTAAATTTAAGAGAATCTATTTCTTTACCTTTCCTTACCCCTTATTTCCCTTTCTTGATTTCATTCACTTACCCTTTCTCGAACCAAACGCCCTCTTAATCCATTCCAAGTAAAACCAAATACATGTGAGCAAGTATATATATTCCAATTTCCAAGGTCGAACCAAACACATGTGAGCAAGTATGGGGTTTTAACTTCTAATTCCATATCTCTGGTATTACAATACATTTCAATCCATTCTGATACTTTGAACCAAACGACCCCTTAGTGTATTTTTAGGGTAAATTATATCTTGCTCGCACAAGTATTAGCATTATGCTCTCATAGCAGTTATATGAAAAATAAAAATAAAAATAAAAATTAGAAATAAAAGAAAACAAAATTAACTATCCAGTCCATGAGTTATGTTCCTATTCTTTTCCAAAGTACTCAAATTTATAAAGTTTAGAATCCCATCAACTTCATCAGATTCATAATTTTTATCTAATATTACTCAAATTGATCACGTTCATATTTACTCAGATTTATAATTTTCATCTGTTTGTTTCAAACTCAATAGTGCCATATGATGTCACACTACATAGCACATTAAACTCAAAGTAAATATAATAGGGACATATGGTGGATATGACACTGCAAAACATAGACTCATCAAATTACATTATAATTTTCACTGAACCCGACGTGAATATAATATTATATATGTAATACTCCGTATTTATAAGTCTTGGGGTACTCTATCGAGTAGCCCTTACTCTGTCGAGTAAGGGTAAGTTGCGAAATAAAATAGTTTCTGACCTGTTGGGTACTCGATCGAGTAGCTGGGGCACTCGATCGAGTAAGGGGGTGCTCGATCGAGTACCTTGGGTACTCGATCGAGTGTCCATTTAGGGGAGTTTTCTCGGGTTTTGTTAATTATGCGATTAAGGTATTTAAGTTCCGTCGTCATTATTCTAAACCACTTTTACAAAACCTAAATTCCTGTTTAAGAGAGAGCAACAAGTTCATCTTCCTAATCGCATTCTTAGCAATTCCCGGAGTTCAGACGGTCAGTTCTTGTCGTTGTGTATACCGTTGAGTTCCTTGCGTCGAGGGTAAGATCTACGTACCCTTTTTATTGTATTTCCTTTGATTTGGTTAAACCCTAATTTAGAGATTGAGGGTTTTTATGTGTAGTATGTGATTGGTAGCCTCTATGTGTTGTATGATAGGAGGAGGGTTCATAGAAGAGGCTTTTGACTCGTGATAGAGAGACGTCGATTGTGTGCATACCAGGTAGGATTTCTACTCGTATTAGTCCCATAATGGGATATTGGTTGATGTATTGTATTTGGTTGTTTGATATAATAATTGTCTTGTGATTGTGGTTGTGATCGTTGTTGATGGTTCGCGAGGCGTGGCCTCTACCGAGTGGGGTCACTTGCGGGAGTGGCTTCACGCCCTAGTTTCGCCCTTCGTGGAACCCGCCACGGAAGGGGATGTGCACATTAATGGACGGGGTTATCGCTCACTATGTGGAGCGGGGATTTGGTGGGTACGGCTGCGGTCCCCCATTTGTGGCGGTGGTCCAGTGGACGGTCGTATTGAGATGATGGGAATTGGTTGGTTGTGTGTGTGTGTGATTAAGTGTCTGTTTATCTTATTGTCGTTATACATATTGATTGTGTGATTAATCGACCGGTGTTGTTTTGTAAACTGCGGTGATCCATTCGGGGATGGTGAGCAGATATTGAGCGGTATTGAGATGAGTACTGGGATAGCTGGGATGCCACGACATGATGATAGGAGTCTTCCGCTGTAGCCTTTAGTTTATTTACATTTCATTTAGAACAGTCAGTTTGAGATCATGTATCGTACTTTTGGTTTGGTTTTGAGGATTGTAACTATTCGCTAAATTATTTATAATAAACGTTGTTTCTTTATTGTTGTTTGATTATCATTGCCTCGGGTAACCGAGATGGTAATGTCTTCATACCTGAGTGGTCCTGGTAAGGCACTTGGAGTATGGGGGTGTTACAATATATGTTGAATGTGACATTACATAACTCTTTTTCTTCAAATTACACTATCATATTCACTAAAGTCAATGTACATATAATAGTGACATATGATGAATATCACACTAAATAACACATATTCATCAAACTAAATTACCCTATTTATTACTAAATTAAAAGTGAATATAATGGTATCATATGATAAATATCACAACTGAAATCACAAATATAATCATGAATGAGGAGAGATAAAAACATAAGTATTTAATTCAATTAACACAATTATGCAATTTTTAGGGTTTGATATAATTTCATCACTTACCTGTTAAGTTAGAAGATAATTGATCAGAAGACAAGTCAAGATTACAAATCTAATAGGTTGGATGAAAAATTAAATTTCATGCATAATTTTTTGTGTGAATATGGAAGACATAGGTTTGAAATTAGAGGGGAAAGGGTTTTAGGGTAAGTGACAACTGCTTGATATGGGGGTGTATGAGGGTTTTGTTTTTAAATGGCTGGATGTTGAGAAAAATATTCTATCAGATTTGCTTTCAATTTTTGTTTGTTAATTAAGATTACAAAATTAATTGGTTGGAGGAAAAATTAGATTTTATCCTTGGCCTAAGGACATTTTAGTTGCGCATTAAAAAACACATGAATTGTAATTTATGGGAAGTGTAAAAATTATTACGGAGTAGATGTTTGGTTGCCTCAAATTACATGAATTGGAACTTCATAGGAACTCTAATTAAAACTTCTCGTGCATTGCAATTTCCCGTGTTGAACCAAACAACCACTGAGTGTAGATTATAAGAATTGGTATTTTCAACAGAAAATTGGTTAACAGGTTGTGTTAGATCAGTCAACGTACTTATTTCCAGTCTACGAGAATAATTCGAGTCAGTGAGTCGGGTTATTTTGAGTCTGGACTCTGTTACTTTGTGTCCAGGTCTTTTTTTTTTTTTTGTGGTGAGGAGAAGCGGGAACAAAACGCCCAAATAAAAAAGAACAGGAAACAACTACGAAAACAAGAAACAACAACAAACTAACTAACTACGACGCATTAAGCGGAACCATCCGCGACCAAGAAACGCCACCAACATCTTGCTACATCAAACGAAAAGCTTGTCGGGTGTAGTGGAATGCTCGTATACAACCAACCGTTGTTCTTGTATGACCCCAGCTAGATTAGCTAACCAAACAGCGCATGAATTAGCTTCCCGAAAGATGTGTTAGATTTGTACCCTCCATGGTGAGTTCCGAATAAATGATTGCCAAATATGAATCAAATGGGAATGAGCAATCGAAATTAGTGGTTCATCTTCCATAACATTTGTCACAACTTTTGATTATGTTTGGATGATCAGTTGAGTGACTTGTCGCTCTATAGCTATCATTAGCTCTTCACAATGCCATCGATTTCGCTCTAGTAACCATAACTACCCCAACTTCTTCGCAAAAGCCTACATCAACTACGCCGACGAGTCTCTAAGAACATCTCCTGCCCCCGAGGGTCCAGGATTGCCTATAGACGGCCCATCAATGTTAAGGACGAACCAATCTTGAGGCGGAGCAACCCAACGAACATAAATCTCATGTTTTCGCGGAACTTTTGTGTTAAGGTCTTTTTGAGCATGTTTAAATAGGGATCATGGTCAGTACAAGATGATAAATATTCAATTTAGATTGGATGAGGTTAGTCAATTAAGAGTTGTTGGTTAAATTTGAATCCTATATATTCAAAAGTCAGTCGGATATGAGTCATGTCATTCGACTCCAGTCTATTTTCCTTCTAAATATTATAATATCTTCAAATGGTAAAATGACAAACCCCTTTATATATTTCGTAATTAAAAAATTCATGAAACTTATTACCATATCAAATCTATAATTAAGTAACTCATGTGCGGAGAGTGTGACAAAGATTATGTAACATATCCCAAAATGTAAATCGTTTTTAAAATGATACTCCCTCCATTATTTATTTTATGACGTTTTAGATTGAAGCACACAAAATAAGACATGCATTTATTCTATTTTTTTTATCCTTCTTAATAATTCATTTTTCCCCCCTTATCATGTCCTTTTCTTTCATGCATTCTATTGGCTGATATAGAGATTTCATGTGACCAAAACATTGAGAATTGGAGAGTGTTTATGATAGGAGGGCTAAAACGACAAGTATAAGACCATCCCCAAGCAAGGTCGTGACCTTACTTGGGTCATCTTAATCACAATTAAAGGAAAAATTAGCGTGACCCAGGTCATGGCAAAGGCAAGTAAAAGTCAGTTTGTGACCTTTTCTGGTGACCTCGACCTCATCCATGACCTGCTAGGTGTCATGCTCTGATTGGTTACTCAAACAAAAAAAGGACACAATTCAGTCTTTGTCTAGTTATCTGCAAAAGTAAATGTTACTTTCCCTCCATTGCATGACTGCAAATTTTCCAAATAAAAGAAATATATGAAGAAACTAAATGAAAATTATACGGTAAATCAAAACAATAAAAAATATGAGCATATAAAAAAGAACTATATTTTTAAATTGTCTATTAAATGAGCTTAATTTTGATATATTTTGCCTCACTCTTATTTTTTCTATCTTCTCAAATACACCATTATATTCTTAATATTTTTATAAATAACATAAGAAAATCAAAACAGAAAAAATAAATAAGGATAAATACATGGCTACCTGGGGTTGGGAAGGTGATGGTGAAGACGGTGATGGTAATCGTTCAAGATGACGGTCGTGAGTCGAGACGATCTGAATAGGCGATGTTAACAGTATTGATTGATTAAGAAATAGATCGATGATGGTGAAGATCGGCTATGATGTTGAAGATCGATGCTGGTGATGCACTTGGGGGATTCTTTGATTTTTCTGGGTTGTGGGGGGAATGAATTTGGGAAAAGGGGGGATAAACTTGAAGAGTTTGGTTAGTTGTGTCTTTGTGGCTTGACCACGTTAAATTTACCTTTTTTTTTTGTTGGAGTTTGTTTAATACTCCGTATTAAAGTTACCATATTGACTCGATTATGTTGTTCAAAATAAATAATACGATTATTAAATTGAATAGATTTTCGTTAAAATACGACTGTAAAATCAAATTAATATTTTACTAATATTCGAATTAAAGATAAATATTTATCATCTAGTAGTAATTATTATTTATAAAATTATAAAATAAAATTAAGTTATATAAATTAAATGATAATTGAAAAAAATGAGAAAAACTTTAGTGGGGGTAAATAATGTGAGAAATGATTGAAATTGTTTGAAAGTGGGAAATGATTGGGTTGATGACCTAGGTCGTGACTGATATACGATTAATTTACTTCTAATTCCCTCTTTCTTTTATGCATACCGACTCATATCGAGTCGGTTTCGGGTGTTTTTCCTTGCGTTTTGTGCCCAATGCCCGTACTTGTCACTTTGTGCATCCTTTTGCAGGAAACGGCCCAAGTATGGAGGAATTGGGGCAAGAAAGGCACCCCATTGCCTTTACATGAAGAAGAGGTGAAGAAATGAAGAAGAGTGTGTTTTGCAAGAGGCCGGCAAATGGTCTAGCCACCACCGTGAAACACATCCCAAGGAATTACTCAAGAATTTGAAGAAAAGCTGAAGAAGGTGTTTTGCCGGCAGGCCGGCAACCGGCCCACCGGCAAAACACAGATGCCAAATATTTTAAATCTTTGCACGGTTTTTTGCCACGGTAGGATCACCATTTTGCCAGGTGAACCAAAGCAAAACGCAGACACGGATTTGGGCTTTTCTTCCCCTTTTCTTCCTAATCTTGTACAAGCCTATAAATACCCCCTCTTAAACCCTTTTGTACACACAACCCTAGATCCAGAATATTTACCCTTTCAAGCTTAAAACTTTGTTAATCTCTTTGTTAATCTTTCCTTAATTAGAGAAATTCTTCAATCAATTAGTGATTGAATTTGGGTTTGTAAAAAGATTGAAGGATTTCCTTCCTTATTATTTCTATCCAAATTCCTCTTTCACTATTTTGTTGGTATTAATTCTCTCCCTATTTTCATTTGTTTACATTTTGTTCTTCTTTCATGTTGTTTGATTGTTTATGTTAAAATTGTTGTTGTTGTTTGTTTGTTGTTATTTTCACCATTGTTCATCTTTTCATTGTTCATCTTTCCTTTGTTTCTCTTTCATTTGTTCATCCTTGGATAGTTGTACTCAAAGACTTAATCTTTGAGTTGATTTGGTTAAAGATTGTGCCTTTTGGATTAGTTAACCTTGTTATTAGATAAAATCTCTTCTTCTCTTAATTATTGTTGATTTGTTGCATGATAAGTAGTAAGATTCATCTCCTCACCATGTTTGTGACCAAAGTTTCCATCTTTATTGTTTATTTTGCAACAATTAGGACCATGATTAGTGAGTAGTCTCCTTCTAGGACTCGGTTTGGCCCGATATGGGTAATTTCACTAATTAATTGTCACTAAGGCTAATTTGTGGGGAAAATTGGTTAGGGTAGTCTTGGGGAATTTTCATGCTTAAGGTTTGGTTTCCGGGTAGTGTCGGCTTTTGATCCTTGTCCACCAACGGAAGTTGGTTAGGTTGTTAGTCGAGTATTTGGGGACCGACCCTTGTCACCAACTAAGGTTGAGACCGGAAGGGAGAACCGAGGGAGGGTGCCTCTAGGCTAGTGTTTGAAATCGACCTCCGGAAGGGGGAGTGGGATGACCCGAAATATGATGAGGGCTTAATGACCTTGACCATTTACTTGACCTCCTTGGGAAAATGCATGTTCTTGGGGTTGTCGGGTTTTGAGTTAGGGAGACCGGCTTTCGAACCCGGGAGGGGGGTTAGTCGGAGTAGCTAGTGTCCTAGTGCGAGACCGGAAGGGAGGTTCTAGGCGAATTAGAGCCATCTCCCCCTTACCTTTCTACCCCTTTTGATTAGCCGAGACGATTAGTATGTGGAATTACTCATATTCATGGTCGGACCGAGTTCTAGTCTTTCTCTTTATTTGATCTATCTCCTATCTTTAGCTTGTTTTCACCTTATCTTGTTGTTTGTCTTTAAATTTGTTAGTTTAGCGTTAGTTTGTTACTACCCTCTTTGTTATCTATCGACTTAGCTAAGCTCAAGAATATAGACAATTAGTAATCACCCCTACTCCTTGTGGATCGACCCTCTAGAGTGTACAACGATAAAATCGTGCACTTGCGAGGTTTAACTTGAGACCATCAGTGACCTTCTTGCTTGGGAGGGTGAAAGTGGGTCAAAGTTAATAAGGTGAGATTAAGAGTAAAACCGGGTCGCGACCTAATTAGCGCGATCCTTGTTTGGGGATGGTCTAATGCAAAAAATCAAAACACCTAGAACGACATATAATAAGTAATGGAGGGAGTACTAACTTGGTAAATCTAGAATATGACGTACAATAATTGGACTCTGTAACTAAGGAAATGGAGAGAGTACATTCTTATTTGGTCACCCCCAAATCGAATCCCCATAGGTTTGAAGCTGGTATTCGTCTGGATTTATTTGCTTAGAATATAAATGAACTAGTTTTCTTGCCCGTGCGTTGCACGGATATTAAAATAATGTGTGATAAATTTCACAATAAAATGGAATATAGACATATAGTACGTCGTTCATGTCTAAGATTTTATGTATGCCGCATGACCAACAAATAATTCCCGTTAACATAATATTGACATAAGAATAAAAGAGTGTTTGATTAATAAAATACTTTTTTTTAGGAAAATAAAACCAATATGAAGTTTATACATATGATACTTGGACTGATAGTTTTTAGAATTTGTTCATTAATACCTGTTTATTTTTCAATTGGTCAAGGAAAACAATAATATCTACTCTGCATAATCAACTCAATGATGCAAAAAATCTCCTTCTTTAGACTAACAACCATAATTTAATCATTGCTGGATTGATAAGTAGCATTTTAGTCGTATTTTACCCCGCATTTATACCTTATTCCGACTCGATTTTGTGTGCCTTAATCGTTAAATAACTCGTTTATTAGTTTAATTAGTATTTAATAGTTTAATTCTATTTATTGCCAATAAATGTATTTTGATGTCGGGATTTAGTTTTATAAGTCGTTTTATTTATTAATTAGTAATTATTAATTTTAATTATGAATAATTGTCATATTTTCGAGAATTTGATATTGTTTTTTTGTTTATTTGATGTTTGTAGGCGAGACGAGTTCTGTGATAGTGTGAAGTGAAATAAAAGGCCAAATTCAAGGCAAGTCAAAGACGGGTCAAAGACAAGCTAAAGGCAATTGATTCAATGCCAAATATCTGCTCCACTTCACCATCCTCAACAACGACTCCCCTGTTTCCTATTCCATCATTCACTATCACCTTCAATCATACACCATCACCAATTCACATCAAACACCAATTTTCAATTCACTAATCCATTTCACCTCTGCTAATTCCCGCATTCCGCCATTAACATCACCATCCTCCATTAAGCCAACATTATCAACAAACGAGCAATCCTCACCGCATCACCATTTAACCCAATCACCATTATCACTCACCTTTTGTGCACCATCCAGCTGCAATCAAAACTCGACTCCGAGCAGCAACCATCAGCTACCCAACTCCGTTTCCGCCTCATTTCAACCACCATCATCTCCATTCGACCTGAAATCAACCCGCATCAATCAATGTCAACCAGACATTACCTCTGAACTGAAACCCGAAACCTGCCACGATACAAACACACCAACAGCATCCATCGTTCACCCATAAACTCACCACCATTGCAACCACGGCTCACCTTCGACAACTGCCCTCCGTCATCGCCAATTCAACCATTTCAAACCTGCAACCATACACTCACCTCCATTCACGAAACATCAACCCAGTTCACCTCCTCAACCTGTAAGTATTAATTTAATTCTTACTCATGTATATTCTAATTACTAAATGAATATACGAATAAATAAATTGCGGAAGCGATAAATAAGGATCGAGAATTAAAACCTCCAGCCATTGCTTATCGGTATTCCTGAACAGCTTTAAACCCGAATAAAGAAATAAACCCGTTTCCGTCTTTCCGATAACTTGTCTATATTTCTGCACGTCTGTCTCTTTCTTACTCTGATTTCGGTTCCGAACCCTCCTTCTCACTGATTTAGATGGTGTATATTTACTTAAGGGAGAGTAGGTTTGGTGACCTTATGAATCAGAATTGGTGCTCCATTTATACTAATCTTGCCATCAAAGATCAGTTAGAATATAGGGTGAGTGGGTGGTTGGCTGAAGAAGTGGGGAGACAAAGTAGGGCAGTTTGAGTCCATCTTTTGACTCCATTAAGCTAAAGTAAATGGGCCACAACTTGAGTATTTTTGAGTGCTTAGTGACTCAAAATTCCAACATTCTCCCACTTGGTCCATTTACGCAAGAGAAACTTCATATACGAATCATAGCGACGAATTCTCTAGAGCGAGAATTAATCTTCCATGTATTACGATACACTTAGTCTCTCACCACTCACACTTAACTTAATGAATAAACCATATGTTTACTCTAGGTCAAAACATAATGATATTTCTCAATAAAATAAATAACCAAAGTATGTACGTACATAATCTGAAATGAGAAAATATCCAACTAAATGAAAAGTTTCAATACAATAAATGAATGTATCACATTATGGGACCAAGTCCCATATTTACTACATGACCATTGAAACCTTTAGGTGGCATGCCTTTAGTCAATGGATCGGCAATCATTAATTCAGTGCTAATGTGTTCTATGATCACTTTCTTTTCGAACACGTTCTTTTATGGCCAAATACTTAATGTCGATGTGTTTACTTCGACTTCCACTTTTATTATTCTTAGCCATAAATACCGCATTTGAATTATCACAATACATTCGAATTGGCGATTAATAGAGTCAACGACTCTTAGCCCAGAATATGAAACCTTTCGGCCATACACCATGTGAGGTAGCCTCAAAACAAGAAACGAACTCGGCCTCCATAGTAGAAGTGGTCACAATGTATCCGCTTAGTACTCCTCCAGGATACTGACTCCGTTAGCTAGCATAAACACATATCCCGATGTGGATTTTCGTGAATCAATGCAGCCCAAGAAAGTCCGAGTCGGAGTACCCCACCACTTCAAGACTATCGGTCCGTCTATACATAAGCATGTAGTCTTTGGTACCCTGAAGGTACCTCAACACTTTCTTTGCGGACCTTCCGGTGATCGGTGCACAGGTTACTCGATATCTCGCCTAATACTCCAACAAAGATATGCAATGTCGGTGCAGTACAGACTTGAGCATACATAATGCTACCAACAGCTGAAGCATATGGAACATTTTTCATTTGTTCCCTTTCTAAATCATTCCTGGGACACTGGTCTAAACTGAATCGGTGACCTTTCACAATAGGTGCTACACTTGGTGAACAATCTTTCATTCTGAATCTTTCAAGCACTTTGTTGATATAGGCCTCCTGAGACAAGCCTAAAATGCCTCGGGATCTATCTCTATGGATCTTAATGCCAATGACATAAGATGCCTCGCCCATATCTTTCATATCAAAGTTATTTGAAAGAAATTGTTTCACCTCATATAGTAACCCCTTATCATTGGTTGCTAGCAAATGTCATCCACGTATAACACAAGGAAACAAATCTTACTCCCACTAACCTTAAGGTATATGCATTGGTCCATGATATTTTCTTCAAAACCGAAAGAAGAAATAACTTCATGGAACTTCTTATACCATTGGCGGGAGGCTTGTTTCAAACCGTATATGGATTTATTTAGCTTACAAACCAAATGGTCACCATCTTTAGAGGAGAATCCTTCAGGTTGTTTCATATAAACCTCTTCCTCTAAATTGCCATTGAGAAATGCCGTTTTCACATCCATTTGATGTAGCTCGAAATCAAAATGAGCTACTAATGCCATGACAACTCGAAGAGAATCTTTCTTTGATACAGGAGAAAATGTCTCCTTGTAGTCGATCCCTTCTCTTTGAGTGAACCCTTTAGCAACGAGTCTTGCCTTATGTCTCTCGATGTTGCCAAGTGAGTCTCTTTTAGTCTTAAAGACCCACTTACATCCGATGGTTTTTACACCATCAGGCAACTCGACGAGATCCCAAACTCGATTAGCCGCCATAGAATTCATCTCATCTTTCATAGCATCCATCCATAAGTTTGAATCTGTAGAACTTATGGCTTGTGAAAATGACATAGGATCATTATCAGCTCCAACATTGCAATCCAATTCTTGTAGATATACTTCATAGTCTTGGGAATAGCCGATCTCCTTTCTCGAATAGATCTTCTTAATGGAATTTGTTCAACCTCACGGTGAACTTCTTCCTCATTATGATCCACCCTATTTTGATCGACATTTTGTGGAATTTCTGTATTTGGTTGTTGAACTTGCGGTCGATCTTCAGGACCGTGAACAATAACCAACCTATCACTTAAAACAGAGGGTGAAGCTTCATGTTGATCCTTTTCAGGTTCAACTTCTATAGTACTCCCACTGATTAAGTCATTCTCTAGAAATTTCGCATTTCTAGATTCCACAATTCTGGTACTATGAGAAGGACAATAGAACCTATAGCCTTTGGACTTTTCGGCATATCCAATGAAATGCCCACTAATAGTCCTTGGGTCTAGTTTCTTTTCTTGTGGGTTGTAAATTCTCACCTCAGACGGACATCCCCAAACGCGTATATGTTGCAAACTCGGTTTCCAACCTTTGAATAACTCAAAGGCGTCTTTGAGACGGCCTTGGAAGGAACTCGATTTAATATATACGCAGCCGTCTTTAGTGCATCAACCCATAAAAATGAAGGAAGTTTAATATTACTTCTCATACTACGCACCATTTCAATTAATGTCCGATTCCTTCTTTCGCTACACCATTCGATCCAGGAGAACTAGGGCATAGTGTATTGGGCAACAATCCCATGCTCTTGAAGGAATTTAGCAAAAGGACCAGGTGCTTGTCCATCCTCAGTATATCTACCATAGTACTCACCACCTCTATCGATCTCACGATTTTAATGTGCTTACCACATTGTTTCTCTACTTGACCTTAAACAATTTAAAGGCATCAAAAGCCTCGTCTTTGGAACGAAGTAAGTAGATGTACATATATCGTGAATAATCGTCAATAAAGGTAATAAAGTATTTCGGATCATTAGCGTTCATGTCCAGGACAACAAATATCCGTGTGTATGATTTCTAATAGGTCGGAACTCCTCTTAGCACCTTTCTTAGATTTGTTAGTTTGCTTCCCCTTAATGCAACTAACACAAGTATCAAAATCGGTAAAGTCTAAAGTACTAAGTACCCCTTCCTTTACCAATCTCTTAACCCTCTGAATGGAGATGTGTCCCAATCTCCGGTGCCATAACATAGAGGACTCCTCATTCATAATACTTCTTTTTAAACCAGTATTAACATGCATGGTGTTTTGAGTGGTATCATTTTGTAAATAAAGACGATATAAATTATCAGACAAAATACCATAACCAATAACTTTAGAATATCTGGAAATACTGAAACCAGAATTCGTAAAATTAAAGGTAAATCCAAACGGTACAAGCCTTGAAACTGAAATTAAATTCCGAGAAAAATTCGGAACATAAAATGTCTTTTCCAAAACCAAAACAAAACCACTACTCAAATTAAACTGCATGTCCCTACGGCCTCTACGTTCGAGCCTATCTGATTTCCTGAATAGATAGAGCTTTCACTTGCCACTGGTTTCCGCAGGTTTGTCATACCTTGTAAGGTATTCGAAACATGGATTGTAGTACCAGAGTCAATCCACCAAGTATTATGATTAATATTAACCATATTAGATTCATAACAAACAAACGCATGAAAATTACCTTTCTTTTTAAGCCAAGCCTTGAACTTTATGCAGTCTTTCTTCATATGCCCCTTCTTTTTACAGAAGAAACATGAAGACTTCTTCTTAATGTTCGGCTCAACAGACATCTTACCCTTTCCCTTATCCTTATGGTGACCCTTCCTAGTACTAGATGATTCTTTATTAGTACTAGTAGTTAGGTTCACCTTTTCGCCCTCCTCCAACAACAACCTCCCCTCCTCTTGAACACACATGGTCATTAATTCATTAAGAGACCATTTATCCTTATGTGTATTATAAGAGATCTTAAAGGGAGCATATTGTCTTTGGGAGAGAACACAAAATGAAATGTACCAGAAAGAGTCGACATAGTAACTTCCAATACCTTAAGTTGGGCTGCAATATCCCTCATGCGCATGATAAAACCACGCACTCCTTTAGTGGCATTGATCTTCAAAGAAGTAAATTTCATAATTAAGGTGCTTGCCAAAGCCTTATCGGAAGTTTCGAACTGTTCATCTACTGTTTTAAGAAGGTCTCGAACTTTAGTATCTTTGCTCGATGAACCTCGGATACTAGCACACAGTTTTGTCTTTATGAACATCGTGCAAATATAGTTTGATTTCTCCCACTTTTCACGATGATCTACTTCATCTGGTGTGCTAGTTTCCTTTATCTTAGCCGGTTCATCATGTTGTATAGCATAATCGAAACGCGTGAATCCTAAATGCAATAGAACTCTTTCCTTCCACACCTTAAAATTATCACCAGTTAATTCAGGAACGTCTATTTTGATATCAAAGGAATTTCCAGGTAAACTTGCTGCGAATTTTAAATATACATGCTTAGTAACCAAAATTTGAGACTTAACTTTATCACAATTTACCAATGTAAATTATGCTTATATGAATCTAGTGACATAAACTTGCCTGTGGGCTAAAGTCTACTCAAATTAGATGCATAAATAAACTTTATGATGAAACTATCAAATTATATTCATTTCTCAACTCCTGTGGGTATATTAAGAAACATAATTCAATATAACATCCTAATTAATTATACAAATATAATAAGATTCCTGTGGGTAAGTCTCATCACATTACGTACAATTAATTACAATAAAATGTCTAGTTTCCACATGTGATTCCGTATAAAATTTAATCAGTTAGAGATGCTGTGGCTACTCCCTAACTAATAAATTTAAAATCACTTGACATTAAAATTTAGTCTATATACTCAACTTTATGTATATAGAAAAATAAAAATATATGACCATAATAACAAATTAACAACTGATCATATGAACAAACATCTGACAAAAGCAACACAAACATCCATCTACACATATTAAATAAATTAAATGGATTTACTTTATCAAACCACATGTTTGATGCACCTTGACAAATTCTGTGACATTATCAAAAACATGCCAATATTACACATAAAGGGGACAACTTGCCAAAAACGAGAGAGTTTTATGTAACCAAAACATTGGGAATTGTATAATGAAAGGCTACAAG
This sequence comes from Silene latifolia, assembly GCF_048544455.1. Lineage (NCBI taxonomy): Eukaryota > Viridiplantae > Streptophyta > Magnoliopsida > Caryophyllales > Caryophyllaceae > Silene > Silene latifolia. The sequence continues at coordinate 21,044,186 of NC_133530.1, read as the reverse complement.
ACCCAACGTCATGTAAAAAGCAATAAACCAAAAAGCTATAACATCATATAATAAATTAAGGAATGATGCTTTAGCAAACAAACAGTGGAAAAAGCATTCCACAGAGAAAACCAAAAATTCCAGCGCGCATGACTCTTGAAAAAAAAAAAAAATGTAAACAACACATGAGCATGCTTATAAAGTAGGTCTTGGAAAAAGTATATACATATTTTATATGATTAAAAGCACCATCCTCATAATTGCAGCAAACTCTATTCTGCAAAACACTCCATCAAATCAGACGAGACAAATGGGCAAAACTTCATCCCTTTACCTCCGTCTCCACCATTAAAACAAAAAACCCAGATTTCATGATGGCAAAAACGAGATTAGCAGAATCATTATATCACCGACGGAAAACTGAAGTCGGAAATCAACAAGCAAGACAGAGGCGTTTTCACAAGCTCTGATACCAAATGTAAGTATTAATTTAATTCTTACTCATGTATATTCTAATTACTAAATGAATATACGAATAAATAAATTGCGGAAGCGATAAATAAGGATCGAGAATTAAAACCTCCAGCCATTGCTTATCGGTATTCCTGAACAGCTTTAAACCCGAATAAAGAAATAAACCCGTTTCCGTCTTTCCGATAACTTGTCTATATTTCTGCACGTCTGTCTCTTTCTTACTCTGATTTCGGTTCCGAACCCTCCTTCTCACTGATTTAGATGGTGTATATTTACTTAAGGGAGAGTAGGTTTGGTGACCTTATGAATCAGAATTGGTGCTCCATTTATACTAATCTTGCCATCAAAGATCAGTTAGAATATAGGGTGAGTGGGTGGTTGGCTGAAGAAGTGGGGAGACAAAGTAGGGCAGTTTGAGTCCATCTTTTGACTCCATTAAGCTAAAGTAAATGGGCCACAACTTGAGTATTTTTGAGTGCTTAGTGACTCAAAATTCCAACACAACCATCTACTTCATCTTCCATTTCACCATTTCGCCATTAACCGCAACCACCACCATTTATCCCATCACCAACATCATTAATAACAGCAGCAGCAACCCGCGACAACCGCAGGAGCAATCACCAACAACAATCAGTCATCATCAATTCGTTCATCTACTCGAGCTCGAAATCGAGCTAAATTGAAGCTTTGAGTCCTATGCCGGTCAACCGGCAGTCGACTATCCACACCGGCAGACAACAACATCAATTTCTCTCTTTTTTTGTGAAGTTCTCGCTACCGATCAGAGCCACCGGCAGCCGGGCTACCGGCACGCAACACCACAATCCACCTTGCATCAATTTCTTGTGCTCTATGCCGGTTGCCCGGCAGCCGACAGGCCGGCATAGACTACACCCCATTTAATTCAACCCCTTTCTTCAAGCTACGCGCTGCCGGCACCTTGCACCGACCGCCGGCTGACCGGCAAAGAACCCTTGGCTGCGTCTTTTCCTGTGTTTTTCCCTTCTTCCTTTTTGTCTTTATTTAATAAGTCGTGTCTTTTGTTTAGCCTAGTGGTGTCTTTTGATGAGGATTATTATTAATATTATTAATGTTATTATTAAATTATCATTATTATTATTATTTAGATTATTATTAGATTAGTATATTAGACTACCTTACACATTAGACATTACCACTACCTAAGCCTAGAATAGAATTAGACTAGTTAATTCTCTCCTCTCAAATATTGTAGAACCCTAATATTTCCTCCCTCATTTTCATTCAATAAAAAGTTGTAATCTTTCTTTAATTATTAGTTTAATTTTTCTTTTGTTTATGCAAGTTCTTCCTTTCTCATTAGTATACTATTAGTATTTTGGGTTGTATTTGAAGATTAGAAGAAATTCATTCTTCCATTGTTGCCCAAGATTGTTACTTTCCTCTTTGTTGGTACAATTCTCATCTTTTATTTACATTTATTTTCATTTGTTTACATTTATGTTCTTTACTTAATGTTTTCATTCAAAGTTTCTATCTTTATTATGTTTAGCATGTTTGTGTGTGTATTGTTCCATGTTATTGTTAATTTCTCACCCATGAACATGTGTGAGTAATTCTCCTCTAGGGCCTAGGGAGATCTCGGGTCTATTATGGGTACGATTTTGGGTTAGAATTATAAGGAATTGAGTGTTTTATTGGTTGTCACTTTCTTGCACATGAAGTGTTTGTAGAATTGCTCCTATGAAAGTTTGAGTATTTTCTCACATGTTTAGTTGTCTTGGTGTCTATACTAGTGGATGAACAATCTTGGTGTGTAGACTATTGGATGATCTTTGTGTATGTGTGTGACGGGTTTTAGTTAATCACATGAAAGTGGGTTAACGAATTCTAGGTGCCCTAAGACATTAGGCATAATTTCTTGACTAATTGAATCACCTATTCCCCATATTTGCCTCGTTTCATGCCCAATGACCCGAGTGAACCCGAAAGCTCTAGTCTTTCTCATATTGATCAATTACAATTGCATTTAGTTTAATTTTATTCCTTATTTGCATCTTAGTTTATCATAAATCAAACCTCTTTCATTATTAGGCTAAATTGGGACTAAAACGGACTAAGCATCTAACCCCCGCCATCTTTGTGTTCGACACCCGACTAAATACTACTTTTATTTGGGTTCTTTATAAATTGTTTTTGGTACCGGAAGTGACGGCAAAACCCGGTCATCATGGATCAAATTGTAATTATGTAAAAACATTTAGAGGTAGTTAGAATGTTATATCTCGCGGTAAAACTATAGAAGTACGTTTGAATATGAACCAAATTCCGACGCAATATTACATGGCTAGGGCTGCTTATGAACAACCCCCCCCCCCCCCCCCCCCTCCCCTTGTCTATAACAATAGTCTTGGCCCCCATCTTCTCATTTGAAACAAAATCATTCACGCAAACCCCTATTTTTCTTCCCTATTTACACACATGATCTAAAACAATCTAATCCCTTGAAAGATCGATCCTTGTCTCCGAAACTTATCTCAAATTTATCCAACCAAGTGAAAAACTAAACCCCTACTTCTAGAAAAATTCACCATCCAATGTAAAATATCCCTTACTCTCGATAATGTTGTTTTTTTTAAGAAAATAAAACCAATATGAAGTTTTTATATATATGATACTTAGGACTGAAAGTTTTTAAAATTTGTTCATTAATACTTGTTTGTTTTTCAATTGGTCAAGGAAAACAATAATCATTATTGGGTCAAATGCTAGTTACGTAAAAATATTTACAGGTAGTTAAATGTTATATCTCCCGGTGAAACTATAGACGTATCTTTGAATGTGAACCAAATTCCAACGCAATATTACATGGTTGGGGCTACTTATGACACCCCCTATAACAATAGTCTTTCCCCCCATCTTCTCATTTGAAACAAAATCCTTCACACAGACCCCTATTTTTCTTCCTTATTCACACACATGATCTAAAACAATCTCATCCCTTGAAAGATCGATCCTTGTCTTCGAAACTTCTCTCAAATTTATCCAACCAAGTGAAAAACTAAACCCTTACTTCTAGAAAAATCCACAATCCAATGAAAACTAACCCTTGCTCTCGACAATGTCGTTAGAATTATGATTTGAATTTAATTTGGATTGATGGGGTCAAGATTAAGTTTATCAATATGATCTTTTGAGATTTCTTGTTATTATTCATATTACCTATATGTTTTAATGCAAGCGATATTTTGCTGATAAATAACCTTATTTATTATCACTATCCTCGTTAAACTCATCACCCTTCCACAAATGCACTCTCCCTTCACCCCACTAATTTACCCGCAAAATAAAACATCAGCCACTGTGATTAGTTCTTACTACTTGAAACAACCAACAATCCACTACCACTATCACTACCTTTCTGCTACGTTTTACATTTAAGAAGTCATAAATCGCATTCACCTCCATGAAACACCAATTTACTCCAGATGATATATATGGATCCTCGTCTCCCTTATCGAAGACAATTTATTTCTCCTTCAACAAAGATCAAAAGTTTAAGAAGCAATCTTCCCTCTTATCTCTCTCCCATTCCCTTCCTAGTCTTTTTCTCATCCCCTCCCCTACCTCCATTCCAAATACTCAAACAAAGTGTTTGGGTACTATATTTGTAAACTGAATAAGTTTGAATATTATATATATACACGAACTTTACTATTTATTTCATTTTGCATATATAAATCTTAGTACCCCCATCTCATTTTTATTGTCACTTTTTTTTCTTCAAATTTTATTATCTCATAATTATTATCCCCTTTCTAGATCTAGTAAGGATAAACTTTAGTCAACCAACTCGTCGCAATCAACCTCATTCCCACTCGAAACAACCTTTAGCCCACTACTTAATCCCTTCGGTTCATACATAAAACGGTCTAAAATGCAAAGCTTTCATCTCTCTCTTGAAAAGTTCATCTAACTAACAGAAAACTAACCGTTACTTTCTGAACTTCATCATTTTTACATCCCAAAAAGATTAAGTTGAACATGACAAAAAAAAATGTAGAAACTTAGGGTTTGTTTGACAACGACAGATTAAACATTTTTTTTAGCATTTTGAGAGTTTTTACACTATTTAAATAACAAATGTGCTATTTTGAGTGTTGATCATCGACATATTGAAATAGTAGATTGTGGTGTAATTTCCTGTTTTACATTATGACCTTTAATTAGTATATTATTAGAAAATAAAAATTGAGTTTTTTTTTTTATCTCTGAGAAAATTAAAGATCAAACTTTATCTTTATCATATTTATAATTAATATTTTTCACTTAAAATATATAAATTTAAGCAAGTTCAAATAAGTTAGCTAAAAGTTATAAATCACAAATTGTACGAAGCAGTATAATTATTTTTTTATTAATATGAAATAAATGTCATAAACTTCATGAGAATATTAATGCGGTAGAGAATTATAGAAGATTTGGCAAGTATGTGACCCCCTTTTAGGTTTAAACTTTTTTATTTATTTTTATATTTTTGCCTAAAGGTAGTTAAAGCATCGTATTATGCATGACGAATATGTCTTACCCTTCCCCAATTCGTATCTCTCTCTAAATTATAGTGATGATGTGCTCAATTTACACACAAAAGAAAAAATATATAGCATTAACAATAATTAGTTTGCTCCATATAATTGAATAATACCGTTTTTTATGCATGTAAATTTATCAGAAGAAAAGCTTGAGAGAGACGGTCTTCACTATGTTAGGGAAAGACTACTCTTACCCTTTTATTTGGTTTTCATGACTTTTTTTTAATGTTGATCGTTGCTTGAATTGAATCTTAACCTTATACATATTTCTATAATAAGTGTATCTAATTTACCTTCAAGCCTCATTCAAATCTATTTTATTACTCGTGGTACCATTTTTACTTTAAATTGTAAAACAATCGCACAATAAAGTTTTTCAAAACATTTACTAATTTGTCATAATATTATATTTTGATTCGCAAATTAGCAGCAACTTTCTTTATCTTTTAATACTTCTTCAAAAATAGATATCAAACTTTGTACTTATCAATAATTTGTGAATATGTTATTTAAATTTTGATTAATATACTTTTATATAATGACAAATGAATGTAAATAATATAATAATAAATTATCAATAGAAGTTGAAGTGTATTGTAAGGGAAATAACTTTAAAATTAGTAGGAGAAATACATATGACATTTGAAAAATAAACTTTGTAATATGTATAATTAAATATGACATTAGCAATAACAAAAGATGTAGGGGCATATTTCAGCGTTCATTTTACTCTTTACACGAGTAAATTCCATGTAGTACGTATTAATCATGCACATTTGTCACAACCCAGTTCGGCCTAGGGCCTTTTAGCCTCATAATACCTCATTTTTTTAATCGGAAGTTGTTATAAAATTGGATATTATAAATATATCAAATGTGTTTTTCCTTCTAATTTAATAAAAAGTGAACAAATACTAATAAATATTTTTTTAATATTAATAAATTGCAGATAATTAATTTATTTCCTGTTCCTAATAATAAAATTGTAAAATAATTAATTAATTCTCATTTCTAATAGGAAAATCATATTCCTAATTATAATAGAAAAAATTTAAATGATTATTATCTCCTAATTCTAATAGTATAATTAGAAAAAAAAAGCCTTAATAAATTGTTAATTTATTTCCTATTTCTAATAGGAAAATTGTAAAATAATTAATTAATTTTCATTTTTAATAGGAAAATTATATTCCTAATTATAATAGAAAAATTGTAAATAATTAGTTATCTCCTAATTCTAATGCTAATAGTATAACTAGAAAAAAAAGCCTCCTTTAGTTATATACTAGATTTAATGCTCGTGCGATGCACGGGCCTATTTGTAATGTCTTTATGTGAATATGCTATATTAAGGACCTATATGTAATATACTCTCTCCATTTTCCTATTTTCACCCCATTTCCTTTTTGGACGTATTAGTTTCCAAACTTTGACCGTCAATAAGTTGGAGAATAAAAACTATTTATTTATAAAACTAAAATATTTACCATTAATATTAAGACATCTTTCACACGTTTTATAATAATTTATTGTTTGTAATAGTAATACTGTAATAGGACTTCTTTTAACTTCATATTAACTTAAATACCGTGACTAATATTTACCCTAAATTTTCCGAGTCTGTCACTTTTAGGTGGCTTACCAGGTACATGTGAATTGCAAACTATCACGTATATCCGAAGGTTTACCCGGTGTAAACCAAAAATAGCGGATGCGGGCCGCCTCGTCACCAAAAAAGAAAATATACCTCGTATGCACTAAGATATTTTTCCTTGTCTAAAAACCAAGATGCATTGATTTTTCCCAAATACTATTATACAACTGGTTGTATAAGAGCACTGTACATCCATAACCAATCTAATTGAGCTTATGTGTATTTTTATCGAGTTTCTATCAATTTTTGTTTAATTTTAAATTTTTGATATTAGAAACTAAAATTTAATTGAGCTTATATATATTACTTTTGAGTTTTATTATAGTTTTTTAAGTTTAGTATTTTTATAATGGAGCTCAGATTCTTTCAAATAAAGTTCGTAATCTATAAGTCTAAGCTCAAGTAAACATATTATAAAGCTCAAGTTCTGTACTATACAACTAATACAACTGGTTGTATATTCTACTTACTGATCATTTGGAATTGACAAACTGTAATTAATAATTAAGTATAGTAATTCAAGTTGTTCTTAAATATTAATTTAAAAGTTAATAATATGCATTGAGAAAAATATAGTTAAAATATGATTAAATAACCAAACTTAAATTATGTGAAGCTTATTGATACTTACAGGAAGTTGGAGTGTATATGTGATATTCAACTTCTTCTATTTTATTCGTACGAAAAAAGACTTCTATTTTATTAAAAGAAAGTCATTAGCTGATTCAAAAGACTTTCATTACTAACCAAAGTCATATTAATACTCAATTCTGGATAAGGAATGATTAAAGATGAGCAACACAACTCCTACATGTAACTATATTATACGGCGGCTTGAAGAATAATGATTTTGCTACTTTTATTACGTTTTACATTATGTAAAAATAATTGGATCCTCAAATATCGATCGAAAATGGTTTGAATAAGTTGATAACTTATCCAAAAAAAATGATCTCAAGTGTGAGAACAACTTATTTATGAATTATTATGTGTACTTATTTGTGAGAAATATTTTAATAAAATGTAAAGAATTTGTTGAGCCGCCGGAGTAATTTTAGGACCAAATATTTGATTTTTAAACTCCATTATACAATTTATATGTATGTACTGTGTTGTTATGCAAGCGTTTGTAGAAGATGTATTTTTACAGAAGATTACAATTTTTGGAAGACTGAAAACTCCTTACTATGGACAAAAAAATAAGAAAAGAAATTGATTTTTTTTTTGATGAAGAGAAGTAAGTTACAATCTCAAAGAAACTATAAAGCCAAGAAAACAAAAATGAAAACTAAAGCTACGCTACAACAGAACTAAGACGAGTAGAATGTAACCACCCGAGGTCACGAATCTCCCCCAACATCTTGCTCCATCAACTGGAAGAAGAGATGGTCCGGCACATTCAACACATCATAGTTAACCAATTGTTGCGTTTGTGATACACCACAATTCTCTAACTCGAGAATTCATATTATTATAGGAGTATTATACTTGTATGTAATTAGGATTCCAACTTTCAAGGTGGATAGTATTCTATTTAACGTAGGGTTTTTTAGTTAGTTTTGGAGGATCTCCTTTAATTACTATCTATAATATATGAGTCTAACATATATATTGTCGTTTGTCGATTTCAATTAAGTGCTTGTTAATTGCATTATATTTTACATTAGCTCGTTACACTCATTGTTGGCATTAGTGTTAAATTTGTATGACTTCTTAACAAAAGTTTGAACCATTACCTCAAGTCTTCAACTATAAAATTTCGCTCAATTTCATGGTTGATTTTAACTTCGTATTATTTAAATCAGTTGCTTATGTTTTTATTGCACCTCTCTAAATATAGAGAAGGAAAAAATAATCATCTTGATATATTGACAATAGAGTCGAGCAAAAGAAATACTCGTAAGTCATAAATAACAGACGACGATGACTATTGTGATTTCTTGTGAGTATTACTTCATGGATTCCACCTCACTCATATATTATGTCCACTAAATAGTTAAACTAATTGCAATAATTGTTTTACATAGATTTGTACTTCGTACATGAATGTGACTATATCCTCCATATATGCGGAGACAGAGTATCAATCAAGACATAATTATAATTTCGTTATATTGATTCTTTGTTTTATACGAAAACAAAGAAAAGCATTGGAAATTAATTACAAAACTATGGTATATTTGACTTGGTAGAGTAGTAGATTAGTATTCATATATTCCGTGCAATAATTAATATCCTGCCATGTAGAAGACAAAAAAAAGTAGATTAATATTCATACGTAATTTTGACTCAATATGAGTATACATTAACTTTTATAATTCAAAATTCGAAAAAGCTATTATGGTTGAGACATTGAGTAGAGAAAACGTATAAAAAATATACTCCGTAAGTTATTATGATTTCAAAGGGTGCTTCAAGAGATTATTTGTACATATCAATATCTATATAAACCATACCTGTAAGAATAAATTTTTTAAAGATCATCCATCTATGAATTAAACCATATGTTGTACCTGCAATAATTTCAACTCAAATTATTAGTATTGAAGATGATGACTTTATATTACGTACTGGTTAATTTATTCCTACTGAAATATTAGTTACTAATTCTATACTTCATGCTTCTATGATGCCAGTTTTTTTTATATCATATACGGTTAAATAGAAACAAATAATAAAAATATAACTAACACTTATTTCTTCTCCAATAAGGATCCAATGTTAGTGTGAAATAGAGCTGATCATATGGCCCAGCCCCGCTAGCCCGACCCGGCCCAGCCCGATTTTTTCCCGGGCTTGGGCCTCGATTTTAGGCCCGAAAAGCCCACGGCCCGAAGCCCATGGCCCGATTCAATATAATAGGGCCGGGTTTGGGCCACCTTTACGGCCCGAATTTTGGCCCGGCCCGGCCCGAACATATGCAAAATTTATAAATATGTATAATTTAAGAATGTTAATAAGCATTAAGTAAAATAATTAACCAATCAATTGTTGTATTGTAAATAAGCCGTAATAACTTGTTTACATGTATTAGTTTGATAAGGCTTAGTATTTTCCTTCACCAGTATTTATATGATAAAAAATGAGCTAATGATTTTGTATCATATTAGTGCCGATAAATTATTTACCATTATCGGCGTGCTAAGTCAATGTTTTTGAGCCTAAAGAAAAACAAATATCAAATCAATTACAAAATTACAACAACATACAGTGAGCACCGCACTAAAATATATTATTACACTACTAAAAATTGTGCATTTAGTTTGTATAAGTCACCTCAAGCAATATCATAAAAGCTACATTAGGTTACTACTTCTTAATTGCAATACTCGAAAAAAATCAGACAATTCTATACGAAATTTTTGGTAACAAATACACAAAGTATTATAACTTCAAAAGGGGATTTCTAAACTTATTTTAAGAGAAAAAATATTTAGCCCGAATTGGCCCGAATCGGCCCGAAAGCCCGCTTAAGCCCGCATGGGCCGGGTTTGGGCCGACAAAATAGGCCCGCACTTGTAGCCCGGCCCGGCCCGACCCGCACACTTGGGCTTAATTTAATGCTTGGGCCCGGCCCAAACCCGGCCCGGCCCGGCCCATGATCACCTCTAGTGTGAAACATAGGAGTATGTATTACCTGCACATTGAAAGTAAGGTCGATGAAATATAATTAATGCCCATGCAACTACAAAAGCAAAGAAGACAATATGAAACAAATAATAGACGGAGTAGAAACGTACAACAAATAGTGTGGAAAAAAGTTGATGGATGTGAATCAGTATATATACATGATTCATATTCAATAAAACGCCAAGAGTTTGAGTACGTGAGAAATTGCAAATAGATCAAATTTCCAGTTTTTACGAAATTATTGAAGATTTTTTTTTGTATAAATTTTATTTTATTAAAAGTGAAAGTGTTTCGGAAAAACTGGACTCTCTGTAATCGCTCGAAAAAAGCTTTCTTTATTAATATAGATAGATATTGATGATTGATTGATTGATTGATTTAAGTCATTTGAAGTTGATTATAGGCCAACTCAAAATTGTTAATTTAATACAAAAAATAAAAATAACAATCCAGATAAGACGATTGTGTTATACAACACCAAATGAACAAATAAACTTGTGCACCTAGTTTATTACATTTGAGGTTAATGTAATAACTTGTGCACCTAGTTTATTTTTATCATTAAACAAGGTGCACAACCTACTACAACTTCATTTTAAAACCTACAATTGTGTTATACAACACCAAATGAACAAATAAACTTCATTTACAAATCAAATCCACATTTCCTCAAATCACACAGAAGAATCTCCTATTAATTTCAAAGCATCAAGTAGTACAACCTTAAACCTACCTAAATTGATTCTAAAATTCTGTTCATCAACATATGCTTTCTTAACAGCCATATACCCTTTAGCCCAAATCGAGGCAGGGTCGGATACAACCGGATCATCCGGACCATATTTCTCGTACAACGACGTCTCATTCCTCCAAATCTTGTACCTAATGTACTTAAGCCCAATGCCGGGCGCTGGCTCACCGAAATAATGATCAGACGCCCAGTTAAGCCCTAAAGGCACAATCTGTATCATGACAGCGCCTGTAGGTAGAAACAACCCGTTTGTAAGTCCAGCCCCGTGTGCTCCGATCATCATGTCACATGAATTTACTACTTGGCCGAATTTGTTAAGATTCGATGTCTCGTTTGGTAATGCTCTGTACACCTGAAAGCCTAAGTCATTCTCCATCATGTGAACCATTTCGTCTTCATTTAGAAATTCTCTTGATCCTTTACGAGACACGAGAAGTACTTTCGGTTTTTTGAGGTTCAGTGCGGTTTTAACCTTGACATTGTATGTTTTCCAGAGGAATTGCCTGAAGGATTGCATTGTATATCCTAAAGGAACTTTGCTTCTGTTCACTGCAAGATTTTCATGGTACCTGCATCCATTATTTTCATACTTATCATACTACTCCAACTCGATAAATCGCTGCAATTGCATTGATTGTAAATACACAAGAAACAACGTTCTCATTTTAAGACGGCCCTTTTTCCGTCTGTAATTAAGTCGGAGAAAATCTCGCCATTTTGTAATAAGAAGTGTTTGTTTGATAAAGTTAAGCTAAAATTGTTCACATTTGTTTAGAAAATCGTTCTAGTAACTTTTCAGGGATATTCTCTCGTGTACCCCTAAACTTTTTCGTTTTCTAAGATTACCTCTCTTTTCTTGCAAAAAAACTTTGACCGTCAATAACTCTTGACTACAACTTCAAAATATGATAAACTATTTCTCAAATTGACCGTCTTTAAGAGGTCTTCAGTTTGAAAAAAAATTCACCAACATCTCAACTCGTAGTCGGGAATTATGGTCGGTCAAAGTTTATTCGTTAAAAAAGCTTTGACCAACCATAACTACCGGTTACGAGTTCAAAAAGCGGTGATTTTTTTTTTCTTTCAAATTCAAAGTCTTGACGAGATAATTGGTTTGAAAAAAAAATTACTGTTTTCTGAACTCGTAACAGAGAATTATTGTCGGTCAAAGTTTTTTCGTGAAAAACGAGGGTACACCTTAAAAAACGAAGAAGTTCAGAGGTACACGAGGGAATATCCCAACTTTTTATCAAAAAATGATCACATTTTATCGTAATAGGGTCACATTTTTCCGTCTTAATTTCAGACAGAAAAAGCTCGTCTTAACGGAGTCTTGCTGAGGATGGAAAGATATAAATATACCTGAGTCCTACAACAGCAGCAGGAAAACAGTGAACATGTGTATCAGCATCGGTGCCAATAACATCAAAAGACGACAACTTCTCGACTACCCGGGCATACTTCCAGTACCACTCACGTCTATACTGAGTGAGCACAAACTGCACACGAGACTCAAAATGCCAGCTCGTAAGAAACAGCGGAATTACAACCTCATTGAAGGCATGAAACGGGTTGTCAGCGAATCCTTGAAATGAGAAGAACAAAGCAGGAACATCGTGCTTTATTTGACAAGCTGGAGGCCGAATCCTACTGGCTTTTCCCATGACTATTTGCACCGGTTTAACCCATTTCATGGCAGTCGGGTCTTCTCTTCTCGGATATGGTTGGACTCTGGTTTTTTTGGGTCGGGTTATTGCTTCATTGGATGGTACATACAGAGTTGAGGATTTCTGATCGTATATGACTGGCTTACTTATTACACTTATCTCAGTGAAGTCATCAACATCGTATGAATATCCGGTGGTATCAAATTTTGCGAGATCTTTCCCTGTTTCATCACGAAATTCATGAAAATGGGTTTGGAATTTTCTCAAAAAACATGTACACACGAAATCAACTTTCATGTCGTTTATTAATGTGATAGTCTTTACATTATTTAAATTGGTTGTGAGGCATCATAAGCTTTACAAGTAAGAATCAGTGTCCAACAAATGGTCGTACAAAAAACACGATTGAGAACTCGATACTAATTATGCAAACGTCTTGAATAAATGGTCGTACTATTCAAAGGTGGTGACGCGGTGTACTATTAGTAATCATAAGAATTGTACCGAAACTTTAAGGTACTAATTCAAACAATTTGTTTTTCTAATTAATGACAACATTATTGTTACAACTTTTCAGAAGTGGTAGGTCACTATACTTGGCTCAAATGTACCATTAAAGATCATTCCTATTTGATACCGGAACAAATAATACACAAATTCTCATTGAAGACATGACATATCCGTCACTCTTGAGTGACGGATACCATTTTACCTCACAAAGTACCCACTTTTTCTCTCTCTGCAACACTATTCATGTGGTCCCCTTTCTCCACTAACCCATTTTGTTATCATTTTATCTCACAAAATATCCGCCACAAATGGTAACCCTTCACAAGGGAGACCAATTGCAAATAATATGTTTACGCGTTTATTGTAGACGGATACCATGAACGACTATTAATCTTACGTACCCATTAAAATGCCTGAATTCAACTCTATACAGTTCAGTTTAATTCACTTTGACACGAAGGACCATTTCTCAAAGGAATGTCAATTTATACCCGGTAAATAGGTCATTCGAGTGTCCTAGGTGCTGGTCGGATCAATTTGGATCGGGTTCTTAAAAATGGATGGTGAAAACTGTTAGATGTTCACTGGTGCAGAGATAAAAACAAGTATAGTGACATAAACTACCCTACAAAAATATCATGGATTATTATTAAACCATCAAGTCACATGCTCAGACGATGATGTTGATCCAATTCAGTTGAATTTCAAATTATGAAATTCTTGGACCAAACAACAAAAGATGTGAGATTCTTTAACTTAGATTTTGCAGAAAATTGTCAGTTTAATAATACATTATGTATTCAGTTAAATAATCTTTTATCATAAGCTAATAAGTCAGTCTCTAAAGAGATTCGAGACCGTACCGTGTCAACTGTCAAGTGTGAAAATAGGTCAAAAACACATCTTTAACACTAATTAATTCTCATTACCAACCAGGTATATGGGTCGTTTTAAATACATTTCACTAATACTTCCTACGTCTCAATCATTTGTTACTTTGATTAAAATATTACCACTCAAATAGAATATAAAAGTTAAATAAATGACTGTGACAGAGGGAAGAATCTGTAAATAAATAAAAAAGCTAAATCAAATTACCATTAACAAGCCTCCTTAGTTTGAAATGTAGCTTTAATGTCTCTACCTCTCTTTCACTAAGAAATTCATCACTACTCTTTCTCCCTGAATTATCCAACCCTTCATCTGCCATAAGAAAGACATAACACTTCAACAATATTACCAAAAAATGACTCGAAATAATTAATAAAATATCGTATAGAAACTTAAACTACCACCGCTAATAATAACATAACATGCTCTAACTAAACTAGCTGACATCTGCAAACGTTTTCGCATTTCAAAATAACTCAAAGAACAACAAAACTTACATGAATAACTTGAAAAAGAGTGTTGTTGATGATGACAAAGAAGCAAGAAAAGAGTGAAGATTGGTAAAAGAGAGAAAACAAGTAACTTCTTCAAAATGGGTTCTTTCTTCTTCTCCATATTACTATGAAATAATGTAGTATACTTGTTCTTGTTACTATAGTATGAAGAAGTGTCGGCAAATGAACATAACTTTTGCAGACTTTGAAAAAATAAAGTTAGCTTACGGGAGTTATGACTAGTTGTTGGTGCATTTTTGTGTGAATTGTGGAGTAAATTATTTAGTTATTATACTTTCATTTAAAGCTCTTTGTGTGTGAGTGTGTCCCATCTCTCTTTTCCCCCAACTTCTGTCCCTCGGTCTTGAATTGGATAATCAATGCGTATTTGTTACACCAAGGTCGGTAAATGTTTGTACAATTACATGATATTGTGGTAAACCTTTCAATCGGTTTGAGTTTGGATCGAGTTAATGAGTTATGGTAGATCAATTGCATTAGAGAGACTCGTAGGTCATTATATCTTGTGCTGAAATTTCACTTGTGAGAATGAGACTCTACCAAGATTTGAACTTGAATATTTTGGAGACAGTAAAAATTCTGATACCATGTTAGAAGACAATCTAAATCAAAGCTTAGATTGTTAGCTACAAAGTAAATATAATAGAGTTGATAAAATGACCCGGGCTTTATCGATCATAATTTTAGACCAATATTAATATGGTCCGGTCCGCGGTCCCGATCTACCTTTTAACCCTTATTTGATTTTTGATTCAGAGAGTTTGGTCTGATCCGGTCCAGTGCCAGACCAATGAGGCAATGAACACCCTTAATGAATATTTGCTCTATGAGACATCTCTTAAATTTCAAAATTTTTATTGATTTTTTTTCTCAAATTTATTTAGTGACATTATTAATTCGTTCTCCAAATTCTAATTTCGACACTGCTCGTAGTAAAAGTTACTACTAGTAAATGGGAACATGGGAACCCATAAAATCACCAAAATATTTGCCTTTGTTTAAAGTATAGGTTGTGGGCTTAGCTTGTGGCCATGACACTTTATGTCTTACCCACTTTTTGTAGGTAGAGCGTAGAGAGAAGCAAAGCTAGATGGTGTTGTGTCACGTTATGCCTGCATAGGTTAATATTAATGTTGGTAAACCTTCTTTATTCTGATAATAAAGACAAATCTTCCACAAATCAATGACCTGATTAATTATATTTCTATATGATTCAGAATTAGTGGAGATTCAATGGACTGACGTCCTTCCATGTTTATTGGCAAATTTATTTTGCGCGAGTAAAATTAAAGCTTTAAAGCTTCGAGGGCATATCTTTTTTGTATGTTATTCAGTTTAGTTTAGATTTAAGTTAGATTCTCTCCTTCGTGAATTTTAACACTATTTCTTTCAAAGGATTGAACTCGAATTACTATTTGTGGCATTGACGAGGAATTTGGGATCGGGAACTATAATTATGTCAAAGTAATAATACGTAAAATTTGAACATAAGTTTTCATTTCTAAAGGTTCACTATTTGATGATATATTTAGTATACAATTTTTGAGTTAATGGAGATGGAAATTTTAAAGTTTGTGCATAAAATTGTAACATACTCCCTATGTCCCAGTGAATAGTTTACATTTACTTTATTTAGTGACAAGAAAATAAAATAAAATGTAAACTATTGACTATGACGCAGAGAGTATAATTTCATCATTTAAAAGAAGCTTCTTAGCACGGGAGTATATATCTTTTTTCACATATTAAAACATTAAATATAATAAATTTGACAGATTGGGCTCGGGCTGGGTCAGTTCGGATAGGGCCAGTTTCGGGTTTGCATCAGTTCAGGCCAGGTTGGGTCTTTTCGGGATAGGTCATTTTCATTTCAACTATTATCAAGTTATTTAATAATATAATCAGTGTGAAACAATAACCATTCGAGTCAAATTATATTGGATCGACTCGTTTTGGGCTCGGGTCAAGCTCCAGTCTTGACTTCGAATGTCGGATCGGGTAGTTCGGGCCGGGTCTATTTTGCCAAGTATGTTTACATATAAGACTAGCCCAATAACAAAAGCCCAAATAGATTAGTTAATAAATTTGTAAAAAAAGCAACATAAAATTTCATATTGATAAACTTCCATATTTAAATATGTTAGTATTCATCATATAATATCGGATTATTAAAATAGAATAAAAATATAAATTAAATTAAATGGTATCTTTAGGATATTTCCCATTTGGGACAATCTTATGCTATAAAACAACTTTATAGGATAGTTGCTGATTCAAATTATAAACATAAATTGTTCTATAAGACCATTTTTAGCAAAAGACTAACCTAATGGCACAAAGGCACAAAGCCCAACTAAGTAAGTTAATAAATCTGTAAAAAAATTATTTATTTTTGTAACATAATACTTTATCTTGATAACTTGCATATTTAAATAAGTCGGTATTCATTATAAGATATCGGGTAATCAAAATAAAACTGAAACATGAATGTAATTATAAGTTAACTTTGGGCTTTTCTCCTTTTGGGTCAATCCTATGCTATAGAACGGTCCTATAAGAGAGTTGCTAATAACGGACTAATGTCACTGGACTCTGGAGGGATTAAAACTTATGGATTGGTAATTGGCACTTGATATCAATGTTTGTATGTCCAATACAGGCCGTAAGCCCATAAGGGTTCACGGCTTCACTCCCTCAAGGCCCATATAATGAATACTGTGAATTTTGGATCTTTATCAAAATTATTTGTCTGCAACCAAGCCCAATATAGGAACAACAAAAAGTGAAACCGCAACATTAAGGCTCTATTTTTTTGGGACGAAAAGAGCTGACCTGAACTAAACTGAATAGAGCTGAACTAAATTGAACTGAACAGAATTAAGAGTTAATTTGTGAAGAAATCTATATCTATATCTATATATAAAAGAGAGTTTTTTCGAGCGATCTGAGAGCGTCCATATCATCACAAATCAATTTAGGAAAGTATAATTTTTGATGTAAAAAATAAAGTGGAAAATCTTTTAATTATTATAATATGTATATTTCTTAAATTAAATTCAAGTGATATTTCCAATTTTTATATCAAACTTTTACATTTCATTTGGCAAAAAAAATATCGTTAAAAAAATTATAAAAATAATATAATTAGCTTTGTGTTAAAAAATTCTATCATTAGAGTATAAATTTCATATTATTTGCACATATTAAAGATGGTGTACTTCTTAATACGTAAAATTGTGTACTTTTTAGTATGTTTTGTCCCACATTAGAAAATAAGTAGGTGTGGTGGATATACTACATATAAATAGTAGAATTGTCCCACATCGAAAGATTAGTATAAGGTGATATGATCTTATAATTATAAATAGGATGCATATTTGGAACTTATGTATCCACCCAAAATTTTTTGAGTCTCATAAATATTGTTTCAAAGAGTTCTTAAGATTTTCTATCATTATCTACGATATGATAAAAAAAATAAAGTGGAAATCGTTGTGAACTACCTTGGAAAGAGTTAAGAACATGAACAAGAAAATAAAAAAATAACTAAAGGTTTTACTAATGGTAGTCTCCTGACACAATACAAAACTAAAGATTTTACTAATGGTTGTCTTCTGGATGCAGTAATAGAGCGTTAATGAGTCGTTATATGTACGATGTAGAGATCCTTATCTAATGATCGAGACTAAGTGGTTTTACCTTCAAAGAAAAATAATATGTATACAATAGTAGTTTTTTAAGAAGAGACATGTATTTCTTGGTATGTTATATGATTTACATTGAAACATAATGTAGACATTATTAACATACTACGTCTAAATAATTAAATTATGTATCTCACATTGAAATAATAGTATACGGTAGGGTGATTCTATAAATATAAATAGGAGGCATCCTTGAAACTTACGTATTAATACAAAATTTTTTGATATAAAAGATATAGACTTTTTAGTATGTTATATGTCCCACATTGAAAAATAATGTAGGTGTTGTGAATATATTATGTATAAATAATAGAAATGTCTCATATATATACATTTTCTATGTTATATTAAAGTGATGTTTATAATTTTGATATAAAAACTTTATATTTCATTTTAAAAAAAAGTATCGTATGAAAATTATATAATTAGATTGTGACAAAAAAATGCTATCATTAGAGTGTATATTGTATTGTATTGTATTTTCTCATTATTAAATCGGGTTGATGTCAAAGTAGGTGCAAAAAAAAATGGTGTACTTACTACTCCCTCCTATTCCGAATAAGTGTCTCATTTGGATAATGGCACGAAAATTAAGGAATATAGTTAAAATAATGAAAATTATTGTATAGGGGTAAGAATATATGAGTTAAATAATGAAAAGTATTGAATATGATGGGTTATGGGTGGTTAGGGTGGTAAATAAAGAAAAGAGTTAAGGGTAGGAAAGTAAAAAACCATGTCCAAATATGGCAAATGAGACAGTTATGTGAATAGACGGAAATGGCAAATGGGACAGTTATTTAGAATAGGAGGGAGTATGTTATTTGTCCTACATTGAAAAGTAACGTAAGTGTGGTGAATATACTATGTATAAATATTAGAATTGTCCCACATCGTAAGATTACCATAAGGCATGGTGATCTTATGATTATAAATAGAAGTCATAACCCAAAATTAAAAATGCAATGTGTATATTTCCTAAATTATATTCAAGTGATATTTCCAATTTTTATATCAAACTTTTACATTTCATTTGGTAAAAAATGTCGTTAAAAAAATTATGAAAATAATATAATTAACTTTGTGGTAAGAAATGCTATCATTAAAGTATAGATTTCATATTACTTGCACATATTAAAGATGATGTACTTCTTAATACGTAAAATTGTGTACATTTTAGTATATTTTGTCCCACATTGGAAAATAAGTAGGTGTTGTGAATATACTACATATAAATAGTAGAATTGTCCCACATCGAACGATTAGTATAAGCTGATGTGATCCTATGATTATAAATAGAGAGATATCCTTACCAATAAAATAATAAAGAGGTATTATTTTTTAATTGTTATTTTATTTATTGTCACGCCATCAAATTTAACGTCCATTTAACAGCCTTTACATTAGGGGGTACCATAGGCAGAATCTTAAAAGTACGGGTAACATGGAAAATCTGACAAAATTAAGGGGTACCACGGGAAATTTCCGTATCTAAATTATGTTAAATTTTTTTTGAAGAAAAACAACGTACAAATATTAATGGAGAGTACTTGATCATATTATTAAATTTAAATATAGCTATTAGATATAATGAGTAGAAATTGTCTGTATTCGGTATTCGAGATCTGATTGGATATCGAACTAAGTGAAAAAAAATGGTGTATTTCTGAGTATGTTATTTGTCCCACATTGAAAAATAATGCAGGTTTGATGAATATTACGTATAAATAGTAGAATTGTCCCACATCAGAAAAAAATCCAAGTTTGGTGAATAGATTACTTATAAATAGTAGAATTATCCCACATCGAAAGATTAGTATCAGTAAGGATCCTCTGTCCCACTTTTGTGTCCCATTGTGTGTGCCACTCCACTCACCTCTTGACACATCACTTGTTGGAAAATAAAATATTGCAATAATTATATTAATTTGTTGATGTGTTAGAAGGTGATTGGAGTGACACACACATTGGGACACCAAATGGGACAGATGATCTCCACTCGATTAGTATAGGGTGGGGTGATTATATGATTATAAATAAGTGTTAACTCACATATATATTAATCTTTTATTTTTTTTAAAAGAGATATTTTAATAATATGTAAACAAATCATAAGACATAAAATGTAAACATTAAACCCTTATAACGTTTTTTTTGCATTATAAATAAGTTAATTATCCCGTTGTAACGCACGGGCATTCAAACTAGTAAATTGAACTAAACTCAACTAAAAAAAGTTAAACTGAATTAAAATTAAGTCCAAAAGACCAATGCCTATTTTTTCTCTTAGTTTAAGGGTAGATTCATAAAAACATTAACGTACTCAACAATTCAATTTATGGTAACTTATTACATAAATATCTTGATATTCTTATTAAATATAACGCACAAAAATACTTGAATGCGACGGTTTTATATGAGTATTATTGCAAATCACTTCTTATGTTACATAAATACTTTTGTGATAGTCGTCACTCGATTCATTCATATTCAAATACATCATATCAGCGAAGAGAATCTTTGAGAATCTTTGCAATATACTCTCTTCGTTCCGGTCATTTGTTGTCCTTTGATTTTGGCACAAAGATCAAGAAAAAAGGAGGAGGCCAATTACTAAATGACAAATGGAATAAATTGAGTGTGAATGATCAAATTGTTCATCAAGTTCATTCTTAAAATAGAAAGGACAACAATTGACCGAGATACCTCAAAACAGAAAAGAATAACAAATGATTGGAAAAGAGGGAGTGGGTATAAGAAAAAAATATAATGATGCAGGATCTTATATGATCGTCTTTATAAGTATAATAAAAATATCAAACTTTTATAATTTTTTATAATGTAAATTGAATTAAAAATGTTTACTTTAAAATTTGTGTATTGACAAGTGTTTAAAATAAAATGCTCGAAATTAAATGGTGTGTTTGAAATCGAATAAAGGAAGTGTAAATTTTTTTTTTTGCGTGTACTTATTTGTTTTTAAATAAATAAAGTCAGTTTTACAATAAAATATTATATAGCTCATGAGCATAATATGAGCTAAAAAAAAGAGCTAAGAAAGCAAGATACAACAAAACAACATAAATAAAGCAAGTATTTATATAAATTAATCTCATACTATAAATAAATATACCTCTATATAATCACAAATATATACACTCATAAAGTCATAATAACATTAACATAATCCTTAGAACTAAAATGTCTTTCTCATGGAAGAACTCACCCTTAATCACAACCCTCATGTTCTTATTAATCACCCTTTCAAACATTTCAACACAAGTCCAAGGCGATTCCACCCTAATCCACAAAGTTTGTACTAAAACACCACACCCAAAGGACTGCCAACCCTGCCTGACTAACAACTCGGGCGCTACCGAGGTGACAATACGAGAGCTAGCAGGCTCAGCCATGTATTGCACCTACACCACATCCCTTCAATTGCAAAAAACATTCACCGGTCTTGCTTCAAAAGCCGATAACCCAAAGATTAAGAAAGTTTACGTCGAATGTGGCTTGAGACTTGATAATTTCGCGGGGAAATTGGCCGGTGCACAAAATTGGTGGTGGGATTATAATGATAAGGAAGCTAAGAATGATTTTAATGGTGCTGAGGGTGAGTATTTGAGTTGTGAAAGTGCACTTAAGAGTGTTCATTATGATTTGCCTTCTATTGTTTTAGACCAATTTAAGGGTTTAAGTAATCTTTATTGGGATTCTTATGCAATTATTTTACAATCTGAAGGAAAGGGTAACAAGGTGTAATTACATAAAAATTCTCTCTTTTTTATTATAATAAAATGATCACTTTTTCTGTCATTATACCATACGACAATTGTTTAGTATGTATAATTTGCGGTTTGTGAATTTAATTTGATTGTCTACACCGTTTTCTTTACAAGATGGTATACGAAAATGAGACAGGAAATTTAGACTCTTTATTTTAAGGTAGACTACACAATTTGTACACATTCACCTTGATTGTCTCATGATTTACAGGATTCCTTAAGGCTGTGCAAGTCCGTAATAATCTTATTATCATCGTTTCTTATGACGTGTAATAAATTTAAATACGTCACAAGAAACACGTTAGGATCTAGTAAACTTGATAAATAAATTTTGCATTGTTAGGTTTATGTTCTTCAAATCGTAATCTTATAACTACATGATAAGCTCGTATTTATACTATCTATTTAGCTTATTTTATGCATAATAAAGCGGCATTTGGGACGTGGTTTCACATGATTTACGTCACATTTACCATATTCTTAATGCCGAGTAAGTAATGGAGTTTTGAGCAATGATCGGAAGCAAAGGCATGTCTTGAAGTCTACCATGGTACAAAACACCTACAAGCAAGAAGGAAGACTAGCTAAGACATGAAGAAGTGAAAGGATGAAGCAATTGAAGATTTGAAGCGTCGTTTGCATAAGGATCGACTTCAAATGGGTATATCTTGAGTTCTAGAGCTCATATCGATGCAAGGCCAAGTGGAGGTGAAAGCTTATGTTCTTAGCTTTCCAACGGTAGGTCACACGCCTCATTTGCCCAAGTAACGAGAGATATATGGCCTTCGGAAAAAATGCTGTCCAGCAGGGAACTCGCACCGTGCGAAATTCCATGACCCATATTTCGCACGGTGCGAAATATCTGGGTTTCAGCGTGTTTTAGCGTGTTTTGATTACGGGCTTGTACCATGTTATGGCCCATTAATCCCTTTCATACCTAGACTATATATAGATGATTGTCTCTAGGTTTTCAATATCTTTTTTTGTTCACTTTAATTAATCAAGGTTGTAATTTGGGAATATTTTCATCTTTTGAATTGGGTTTTAGATCTAATTATGGAGAACTAATCTCCTATCTTAATCCGACTCAAGGCTTAATCTTTGGTTGTAAGATCCTTTAATCCTTCCTTAATTTTAATTATCATTGTTAATCCTTTTGTGTTTATTGTTTGAATTTTGGAATCCTTGTTTATATTGAGTAATTAAGTGTGATTTCCTTGTTGCTTAATTAATCAAGTTCCTTAATTTATTGTTGTTGGGATTATTAAGTGTGATTTCCTTGTAATCTCATCTTTGCAACACCTTGTTATTATGCTAATGAATGTGATTTCTTCTTGGCT
Source organism: Silene latifolia (assembly GCF_048544455.1). Lineage (NCBI taxonomy): Eukaryota > Viridiplantae > Streptophyta > Magnoliopsida > Caryophyllales > Caryophyllaceae > Silene > Silene latifolia. The sequence continues at coordinate 21,020,709 of NC_133530.1, read as the reverse complement.
TAATTAGCAAGTAAAGGATTAACTTGTAATTAGGCATTAATTGTGATTTCATTGTGTCTAATTACCTCTATTGAATCTCTTGTGCTCATATCTTCTTGTTAATTTGACCAATGTATGTGATTTCTACTTGGTAGAATTGATAAGTTGGGTTATTTGATTAAGTGTGATTTCCTTGTCATTTGGCCATTATTAAGGAGATTTAGAAGATTTATCTTCACAATAGGGTGATAATATATAATTGAAGGATTGATTGAGGGGTTTTGTCAACTAAAGTGCCAAACTTTGAGTCGGGTTAAGTCTTTCCTAATATTGATTAATTTCCGTCTTAAACTCTTGATTGTTTACTTGCTTTGCACTCTTGTTTGAATTTGCCTTGCTTTTGTTACAATTAAAACCAAACCAAAACCCCCCCTTTTTACATAATTGTTGTTACTTCTTTACAATTGTTCTAATTACTCTTTTAATTTCACTATTGCAAAACCCATCTTCTCTTGGGTTCGATCCCTTGCTTGCTATTTTACTAGTTTATAATTAGTGCTAATTAGTGTGTTTAGTGGTATATAAATTGTTAATTTGGACGTCTTTTAGTGCGACATTTTAGGCGTGTCAAATTTTGGCGCCGTTGCCGGGGAAGGTACGGTTTTGTTAGTGTTTTTAATTGTGTTTTTAGAGTAGTTGTGTGTTTTTGTGTGTTTTGTAGTGTAGCTAGTTTTTGTAAATATTAGGATTAGTTTAACTAGTTTCTATTGCTCTCTTGTTTGTTTTAATGGTTTCTCTTGATTTCCCTCAATTTAAGGATGAATCATTTCACAAGTATTTTGATAGGTTGAGTGAGTATGTCTCTAGATGTCGATACCCTTATCAAACTTGGGAGCTTTGTCATGTGGTGTTTAATGGTTTGAATGATGAAACAGTGTTACGTGTTTATCATTTAAGTGAGGGGAAGTTTAGAGATATGTTTAGCTATGAAGAGAAGTGGAAATGTTTTCTATACTTGGCTAATGAGACTTATCAATGGGAGTTGCAAAACTCTTGTCAAACCTCATCAACACCTTCAATGTCTTTAGAAGATATGAGCACTTCCCTTGTTACAAATCAAGTTGTAATTGAAGCCACCACTAAGGAGTTTCAAACCACCTTGCTCCAACATAATCAACTCACCAATTCTAGAATTGCTAATTTTGAAACTCAAATCAATCAAATTCTTAGTTATATAGAAACAAGTAATGTTGGTGAAGAGTTTGTCCACACTCTAGATGAGTCTCAATTTGAGGATGGAGATTTCTTTGATGATGAAGATGATAGGTGTGACTTGAAACTTTCGTTGGTCTCTCCACCAATTGAGCTTCCTATTGACATTCCTTGTACCAAAGTTGATGTTTCATACCATGGGGATGATTCCTTGATTCATAGTGACTCTTGTTCGAAATTGATTTTTGAGGAGTCGTTGAGTGAGGTGGTTGAGGTAGAAAATGCGAAAGTTGTGATTCTTGAGGATGTTGGTTGTGACCCTCATTTGACTAAGAAGTTAGTAAATAAGAACTTTGAAGAGAATGTAAATGCGGAAACTAAAAGTGTGTATGTTGAGGTGTTGCCACACAAAGAGGAACCTCCCCTAGTTTATATGAAAGAGCCACCCATTCTAGTTCCTAAAGAACCTCTTGTGTCCTTTCACTCTTACTTGATTTTTACGAAGTCTAACCCTTCTTTTAAGGAGCCTTATCGTGACATTAGTTTGTTTTTCGAACATGAAAGCTCAATGAACCACTTGTCTTATGCATATATTTTCATTGTGCATGCTTGATATGTCTTGACTTTCTACTATTGTCATTTCTCTTGTTTGTGGGCTAACATGTTTGATAGGTTACTAAGAGCATTGAGTTGCTCCGCTCTTGACCATTGATAGAAGATGAAGCTTGAAAAGGCGTCGAGCAAACGACGAAAATCAAAAGCGCTTTACGGGAGGCAACCCGTACTCCTTCTTTAATGTTTTTATTAGTGTCTTTTCCTAATTATGGATTGTGAGTTGTTACTTGTGTGTAAAACTCAAGTTCTTGAGTAGTGCACACAAGGTGTTTGTGAATTGGTGCAAGTGATTTATTAAAATCTTTTGATAAGTCCTTACTTGAGAATAAAAAGTATCATGCTTGACAATTCCACCAATGCTCCTTATCAAGCTTATTCAAGCTACCCTTGTGCCTCATTATTCCCAATCTCACTTTTTGACACAATCACTACATACATCACCACTCTTCTTTGCCTAATTGTCTAAACACCTTATTTTCCTATCATTACCTCAATCATGTGGAATCACCTACAAAAGAATTCCCACTTTCATTCCCATAAATCAAACAATGAAAAAGAAGCAATAAAAAGTTCAAATATGGAAGAGTTTTGTTGGAAAAATGGTGAAGTATTGATATACGATTAATTTACCTCTAATTCCCTCTTTCTTTTATGCATACCGACTCTTATCGAGTCGGTTTCGGGTGTTTTTCCTTGCATATTGTGCCCAATACCCGTACTTGTTACCGTGTGTGTCCTTTTGTAGGAAACGACCTAAGTATGGAGAAATTGGGGCAAGAAAGGCACCCCATTGCCTTTACATGAAGAAGAGGGGAAGAAATGGTGAAGAGTGTGTTTTTGCCGGAGGCCGGACAGTCTGGCCACCGGCAAAACACACCCCAGATAATCACTTAAAATTTTGAAGAAAAGCTGAGGAATGTGCTTTTGCGGCGGGCGCAACCGGTCCACCGGTAAAGCACAAACAAATGGAATTAATTGAAGATTTTGGTGAAAAACAAGCTTGGCCTCATTGCCGGTAGGAGCACCGGCAGCGGTCAACCGGCATTACGCACCATAAAGAAGAAGTAGAAGTCCTGAAGAGTGTGTTTTTTGCGGCGGGCCGACAAGAACAGCCCACCGCAAAACACGGATGCCGGACTATTTTTAAATCTTTGCACGGTTTTGCCGGTAGTGTGACACCCCGCGATAAAGCGGAAAATATAACTAAATAAAATGCGGAATTTTAGGGAATTTTTGAAAACTTTTAAAATTTAAAGCGCGGGTTCACCAAAATCTAAAACATAAATAAAGAGTGCGGAAATAAAGATTTTAAATTATACAAACGTGATAGTCGAGGTGAGGGAAAATATATCCCTCGAATGACACTACAGTAAAAGGTGAGTCTAAGCAATCCTAATAAACCGACTACAAGGCCAAAGTGCTCGCTAGCTCACACATGTCTTCACCCCATAAATGCACCAACTAGTACCTGTCATTCATGTAAACATGAACGCCACAGTCAGTGGGGAGTAACTCAAGGTTCTCCCAGCCACAAAATGTTAAAACGAACATGACAAGGAACTAAAACAGGTAAGTCATATAAGATACATACAAAAGATAAGAATATCAAGTTTATATGTAAACGTGGCAAATAATTGATATGGAACAAGATAGGCCAATATTAGCATAATAAAGATTCAACTGTTCACGTGAGACCATTAAATAATATGGAAGACAAGAATACGGTCATTTATGCAAAAATACGCATTTCAAGGAATTACAACCTAGATATGAGATTAGAATCCGAATCATGTGAACCAGTTAAGTAAGGGATCAACCAATGCAAATTACAAGAATAGAAACCGTAGCCATTATTTGGAAAACCACTTAGCAAACATTGCACGGGACGTGCCTACTAATGTCACATTCATACTTATGGCTTGCATCTCACCATAAGAACGGATGGGAACATCAATCCCGACGATCATATCGCAACTAGAGGGCTTATAGCTCACCCCTAGTATCCGATAGGACCAAGACAAACAACACAAGGCATAACTCTTACCTTGAAAGACAAATACCAATATCTATAATCAAGCAAGACCTTTACTACTCATATATAAATATATAATTCCCCTGGTAGGACGACAATGGTACTCCCAAGACTCAGCCCTAGTCTAAATCTGGCCAGACTCTCGGGACAGTACAGTTCCCGATTCGACATGCGGCAGAACGGTCCGCATCCAAGACTCGAAGACAGATCGGAAATCGAGAACCCACAATCGGCAGGACAGTCCGAAAGAGGCGGAAGATATGAGCTAAACCCACAATCGGCAGGACAGTCCGAAAGAGGCGTAAAGATAAGTCAAGCAATACGGTATAGCATAAAGGCATTAACAGAGAATACGACTCAACCAAGCGATGCGAATCAACTTGGAAAGAGACTAATAATGTAATGACCCGATGATAATCCAAGTAAGACAATCCAAGTCCAATTATACTCGTAAACGTGGATTAGTGACTCATTTCTTAAATACTTGTCACTTGAATAAATATGTAAATAAACGGAAATGGACCATTTATAAAAGCGAAACAAGAATTCAATTATAAATGACTCAAATGTAAGATAGATCATTTATTACTTACAAGGCATAAATAAGTAAATTGGGTTCATCTTATAATTGAAACATGTCATTCAGTCAGCAATTAGCCACGAAAAAGAGACGTCTCAGGGGTAACAATTTTCAGCAAGTTACTCATCTGATAAACTAAACTTAAAATGTACTTGAAGGAAACCCGATTCAGCACATATACTTGTGGAAACAAAAGCACTCGGCAATTGAAAAACTGACACCAATCCGAAAGTGTATCTAAACATTTTTCATACACTGCATAACATGTGCGTTCATGGAGCATATCTAACTACTAACTTTTCTCATCAATGAAACACCTACAACAAACTCAATTTGGAGTGAGCAATCATTAGCATTTACTCCTTCGCAAAAACATCAAGAATTAGCATAACTTTGTTTCGATACAAGTTAGAGCATGTTGCCAAATCCGCTATGAAACATCTAGTTTCTGACACGGTTTAATAAAGTATAATATATTTTACAAGTAAGCTCTACAAAAATACACTCGAACTCATTCGCGATTCACTAGGAGCTTAAGCGAATCCAGTAAACCCAAGTTACAAAAGAAGGTGAGAAAGGGGAGAAAGATGCTGACTTCAAAAGCTCTCTCTTTCGCAAGTTAGTTGGGTTTAATTTGTATTGTAACAATTAAGAAAGCCTTCATTATCGTCCAATGCAATCGAACCATGAAAATTGTCCATTCCATTTCCGACCAATTTACCACAACAACAACCATCTTATACAAGTAAATAACCATGGAGCTAAAGACTCGATTTTTCGTCAAGTAAACACAATCAGGGAGCAAGATAAACAGCATATAAACATACATATGAAATAAACGATTCACATAAACACGTAATCTTGACATAATGTCGAGTAACCTATCACCGTTACCTCTTTGCTCTTCACATTTCCGACTCAAAGCTACTCCGAGTTGTCCGAGTTAATATCTACACACAAAATACACAAAATAAAAAGGAATTTCGAACTGAAAAAGGGGCGGTTGACCTGAAACGTGAAGAAAGTCGGTCCCTTTCTTACATAAAAGGAAGGAGGACGGAAAGAGGAAGAGTTTGGTGTAAAGTTTATCGAATTTGGTTGAGAATGGAGGCGGGATCTGAGTAAGGACGGCGGAAATGGTGTGAGGTTATGTTGAATGTTGTTGTTGTGCTGCTGTTGATTCAACATTAACGAAAAAGAAAGGGAGAATCAAGGGGGGTGGGGACGGGGTGTAATAATAATAATAATAATAATAATAATAATAATAATAATAATAATAAAAGTTAGAGATAAGGTGAGTGTAGCAGGGATCAGATTGGTCCGAAAAAATTTAGTCTTATATATGAAAATGTGACGGTCTACAGCTAGACGGAAATTAAGACAGAAATTATTATTATTACTGTCACTATTATAATTACCCGACTAAAATATGCATATATAAATTCTTATATAAATTATGCCTCAAAAATGTAATTTAATAATACGTATTTTTATAAAAATGAGCTTTTATATAATACGTTTATAGAAATCGTATTTGACATAAAATTAATTACATTGAATAATTCGAAAATATAAAATAACGTAATCAAACGGTTTAATAAATTTTAAATGTCAAAAAGGGAAATTCGCGGGTGTTACAATCACCCCACCTTTTAAAAAGTTTCGTCCTCGAAACTTGAAGGTAGAAAAGAAAGGTTATTAAAAAATAAAACTGAACTTTTAAAATCGGTAACCAAAACATTAAAAAGGTTACTTGTAAGAATTAAAATTCCTTCGAAAGTTTCAAATAAAATTTTTCGACCGAACTAGATTCAAAGGTAAATCATTGGCATAAATTAAAAATCAAAATACTTTCAAAAACATTAACGAAGGGTTTTCAAAAGTATAAGTCTCATTCATGGAACGAAATTGCTCTTGTCGTGCACACAAGAACGCTAACTTTCCAAGTCAAAGACAGATTTAAAACAAAATCAATTCGCCGACAAGCGTAGAACAAGTTATCAAACGTCTCCAATAACGAGTTCTAACATCCGGTCAACGTTAAAATCAAAAAGTAATTCACTCAAATTTTTTTTTGCAAAAGTCAAAGTAGAAATAAAGGTTTCAGTTTTAAACTCAAAAGGGAGTCAAATTTCTGAAAACATAATATTAAACTTTGACAAAGAAATCATAAATAGACCAAAGTTAACAAAAATTGGGTAAAATTTAAAGAAATCTCGGGCTTAGCAACTAAAATCATGATAAATAAGTTTATATTCAAAGGACAAGTAGGGAACTAAATCAAATTTTCATTTTCGAACCTTTTAAAATAGGTAAGGTTTTGTAAAAATAATATAAAATTTTAACAATGAACCAAAAATGGTAGCTTGAAATGTTTAGAAAGTGTACGAAATGAAAAGAACTTAGATATCATAAAAACAAGTACGCTAAGAGAATTCAAACCTAACTAGTCAAAAGAGCTATGATGAACTTCCTAGGGGTAAGATTCGAGGTAAGGTCAACAAGGATGTCAAAGATAGAGTTTCACAGGTTACGAGTATCAAACTTAAAGGAGGAGCATGATGAAGTGAGGAGGAGAGGAATGAACGGTAGCGCTTGTGGTCAAAGAAGAAGGGAGATTAGACCACAAGGAAACGCCAGGTACTCGGGTCTCAAATAACAACATCAACCTAAGCGGTTCCGAAAACTTCCTAACAACAAAACTTATGACCAAAACACTCCCAAGGATTTCCTCAAAACACTCATGTTACCTCATCCTATGCAATTCTATGAAACAAGGTACTCCACTATAGGTGTGATCTCACTACTGCAAAACCTCAAACATCTACAAACGACTTCCACAAGATCAAGGTCAAGGCTTCCAACCAAGCTATACTCATATCCAACTAGTGTCAACCACGGGTTTCTCAATATGGTAAAATCCTCAATCAAGGGTTCTAATTCCAATATCTAAACTCCCAGAAAAGAGTTCCTCAAATATTCCACTAGGTTCTCATTTCAAAACAAGGTAGAAACATGCTAACCCAGAGTCTGAAAAATCAATGAGATCTCGAGTCTCTCTATCCTTTCACTTATTAAGGATTCCCAAAAGCGGAACTACACTCAACTACAACATCATCCCATCATCTCAAGTACTCAATGCAACTTCAAGGTCTATAAAATTATAGGGTTAACAACTTCTTCTCAATACTAAGTCTCCCTCAACCCAAGAACTCTCAAGAGCCAACAAATACCAAATCACATCACCAATCCATTATAGTCATCTACATCTCAAAATGTATTCTTTCAAATTTAACACCCTAAAACTTTACTTACCATCGAGTTCTCAAGAAACAAGGTCTTAGTTGTAACGACGCTTTACCACCTCAAAGTTCCCAAAACCATAAATTGAAACTATGTTCTTTAACCTAACAATTGGCGCCAACCATACCATTATTCTTTTTAGTTACTAAAACAAGTGCTAAGACTTCCCAATAATGTAGCTTACTCTCACTCTCATACCACACCTCAAGTAGTAATCAATATCACTCACTTAAACCAACTAATAATCCCACAATTAACATTTCTCATATGGTAACATCTATATTATCAAACCCTCATATCCAAAGCGACTACGAAAGCCAATCACAAACTCGTCTTACTTAGTCAATCCTATATCCTCAAATCCACCATCAACTTTCATCCATTTTAAGCCAAGTACTAGGCACTAGCATCCCAAACATAAACAACAAAGCCAAGTTCTATAACCTTAGTAACCAATGCAACTTACACTTGACACACAAAATCCACCAATCAAATACACTCACTTTATCAAGGATCTAGGTATACGAACCATCAAGTATGTCGCATCACACTACCTAAGTCTTTCCAACATCAAATCCTCTCAAAACCAGGTTTAAGGGTCAAACACAATAATCTCTTCAAAAGTCAAATTTTCCAACCAAGGTCAACATTCCTCAAAAGAAAGAGTACCATCAAAAGGTGTTAAGGGAGGATAAGCAAGGAACAAAGGACAAGTTAGGAGTATAAGAGTAGCTTTCAAAGTAAAACGGAAGAGAGTTTATAAGAAGGATAAGCACCAAGAGATAAAGGATAAGGCGAGATACACAAAGAATGAGAAACATCTTCGGGGAAGTAGAACCGTTTCTCAACGTTGAACAAATCTTCAATTCTCAGCAATAGGCACCAAATCTTGATCACCACATTTGTAAGTTCACGGTCATGATCCAAGGGCACAACAGATATTAAATTACAATCAACAAACATGTTAGAGCCTAACAAAGAGCAAACACACTACAGACTACCACCTTAGGTCCTTAAGTCTACCCATCTCTCATTCATTATTCAAGGTCAAGTTCAAGTTTAAATTTGGGGTACACGTGTGTGCGTCGGGAGCAACATAGGCTCTGATACCAACTGTGACACCCCGCGATAAAGCGGAAAATATAACTAAATAAAATGCGGAATTTTAGGGAATTTTTGAAAACTTTTAAAATTTAAAGCGCGGGTTCACCAAAATCTAAAACATAAATAAAGAGTGCGGAAATAAAGATTTTAAATTATACAAACGTGATAGTCGAGGTGAGGGAAAATATATCCCTCGAATGACACTACAGTAAAAGGTGAGTCTAAGCAATCCTAATAAACCGACTACAAGGCCAAAGTGCTCGCTAGCTCACACATGTCTTCACCCCATAAATGCACCAACTAGTACCTGTCATTCATGTAAACATGAACGCATACGGTCAGTGGGGAGTAACTCAAGGTTCTCCCGACCCACAAAATGTTAAAACGAACATGACAAGGAACTAAAACAGGTAAGTCATATAAGATACATACAAAAGATAAGAATATCAAGTTTATATGTAAACGTGGCAAATAATTGATATGGAACAAGATAGGCCAATATTAGCATAATAAAGATTCAACTGTTCACGTGAGACCATTAAATAATATGGAAGACAAGAATACGGTCATTTATGCAAAAATACGCATTTCAAGGAATTACAACCTAGATATGAGATTAGAATCCGAATCATGTGAACCAGTTAAGTAAGGGATCAACCAATGCAAATTACAAGAATAGAAACCGTAGCCATTATTTGGAAAACCACTTAGCAAACATTGCACGGGACGTGCCTACTAATGTCACATTCATACTTATGGCTTGCATCTCACCATAAGAACGGATGGGAACATCAATCCCGACGATCATATCGCAACTAGAGGGCTTATAGCTCACCCCTAGTATCCGATAGGACCAAGACAAACAACACAAGGCATAACTCTTACCTTGAAAGACAAATACCAATATCTATAATCAAGCAAGACCTTTACTACTCATATATAAATATATAATTCCCCTGGTAGGACGACAATGGTACTCCCAAGACTCAGCCCTAGTCTAAATCTGGCCAGACTCTCGGGACAGTACAGTTCCCGATTCGACATGCGGCAGAACGGTCCGCATCCAAGACTCGAAGACAGATCGGAAATCGAGAACCCACAATCGGCAGGACAGTCCGAAAGAGGCGGAAGATATGAGCTAAACCCACAATCGGCAGGACAGTCCGAAAGAGGCGTAAAGATAAGTCAAGCAATACGGTATAGCATAAAGGCATTAACAGAGAATACGACTCAACCAAGCGATGCGAATCAACTTGGAAAGAGACTAATAATGTAATGACCCGATGATAATCCAAGTAAGACAATCCAAGTCCAATTATACTCGTAAACGTGGATTAGTGACTCATTTCTTAAATACTTGTCACTTGAATAAATATGTAAATAAACGGAAATGGACCATTTATAAAAGCGAAACAAGAATTCAATTATAAATGACTCAAATGTAAGATAGATCATTTATTACTTACAAGGCATAAATAAGTAAATTGGGTTCATCTTATAATTGAAACATGTCATTCAGTCAGCAATTAGCCACGAAAAAGAGACGTCTCAGGGGTAACAATTTTCAGCAAGTTACTCATCTGATAAACTAAACTTAAAATGTACTTGAAGGAAACCCGATTCAGCACATATACTTGTGGAAACAAAAGCACTCGGCAATTGAAAAACTGACACCAATCCGAAAGTGTATCTAAACATTTTTCATACACTGCATAACATGTGCGTTCATGGAGCATATCTAACTACTAACTTTTCTCATCAATGAAACACCTACAACAAACTCAATTTGGAGTGAGCAATCATTAGCATTTACTCCTTCGCAAAAACATCAAGAATTAGCATAACTTTGTTTCGATACAAGTTAGAGCATGTTGCCAAATCCGCTATGAAACATCTAGTTTCTGACACGGTTTAATAAAGTATAATATATTTTACAAGTAAGCTCTACAAAAATACACTCGAACTCATTCGCGATTCACTAGGAGCTTAAGCGAATCCAGTAAACCCAAGTTACAAAAGAAGGTGAGAAAGGGGAGAAAGATGCTGACTTCAAAAGCTCTCTCTTTCGCAAGTTAGTTGGGTTTAATTTGTATTGTAACAATTAAGAAAGCCTTCATTATCGTCCAATGCAATCGAACCATGAAAATTGTCCATTCCATTTCCGACCAATTTACCACAACAACAACCATCTTATACAAGTAAATAACCATGGAGCTAAAGACTCGATTTTTCGTCAAGTAAACACAATCAGGGAGCAAGATAAACAGCATATAAACATACATATGAAATAAACGATTCACATAAACACGTAATCTTGACATAATGTCGAGTAACCTATCACCGTTACCTCTTTGCTCTTCACATTTCCGACTCAAAGCTACTCCGAGTTGTCCGAGTTAATATCTACACACAAAATACACAAAATTAAAAAGGAATTTCGAACTGAAAAAGGGGCGGTTGACCTGAAACGTGAAGAAAGTCGGTCCCTTTCTTACATAAAAGGAAGGAGGACGGAAAGAGGAAGAGTTTGGTGTAAAGTTTATCGAATTTGGTTGAGAATGGAGGCGGGATCTGAGTAAGGACGGCGGAAATGGTGTGAGGTTATGTTGAATGTTGTTGTTGTGCTGCTGTTGATTCAACATTAACGAAAAAGAAAGGGAGAATCAAGGGGGGTGGGGACGGGGTGTAATAATAATAATAATAATAATAATAATAATAATAATAAAAGTTAGAGATAAGGTGAGTGTAGCAGGGATCAGATTGGTCCGAAAAAATTTAGTCTTATATATGAAAATGTGACGGTCTACAGCTAGACGGAAATTAAGACAGAAATTATTATTATTACTGTCACTATTATAATTACCCGACTAAAATATGCATATATAAATTCTTATATAAATTATGCCTCAAAAATGTAATTTAATAATACGTATTTTTATAAAAATGAGCTTTTATATAATACGTTTATAGAAATCGTATTTGACATAAAATTAATTACATTGAATAATTCGAAAATATAAAATAACGTAATCAAACGGTTTAATAAATTTTAAATGTCAAAAAGGGAAATTCGCGGGTGTTACAGGTAGGATCACCGGCTGCCGGTGCACCGACAAAACGCAGCAGACGGGATTTGGGCTTTTCTTCCTTTTTTCTTCCTAATCTTGTACAAGCCTATAAATACCCCCTCTTAAACCCTTTTGTACACACAACCCTAGATCCAAAATTTTTACCCTTTCAAGCTTTAAACTTTCTTAATCTCTTTGTTAATCTTTCCTTAATTAGAGAAGTTCTTCAATCAATTAGTGATTGAATTTGGGTTTGTAAGAAGATTGAAGGATTTCCTTCTATATTATTTCTATCCAAATTCCTCTTTCACTATTTTGTTGGTATTAATTCTCTCCCTATTTTCATTTGTTTACATTTTTGTTCTTCTTTTATGTTTGTTTGATTGTTTATGTTAAGATTGTTGGTGTTGTTTGTTTGTTGTTGTTAATTTCATCATTGTTTATCTTTTCATTGTTCATCTTTCCTTTGTTTCTCTTTCATTTGTTCTTCCTTGGGTAGTTGTCCTCAAAGACTTAATCTTTGAGTTGATTTGGTTAAAGATTGTGTCTTTAGGTTTAATCACTCTTGTTATTAGATTAAATCATCTTTCCTTTACACCTATTGTTAGATTGTTGCATGTTTAGAAGTGAATTTCATCTTCCCACCATGTTTGTGACCAAAGTTTCCATCTTTATTGTCTATTTTACAATTAGGACCATGATTAGTGAGTAGTCTCCCACTAGGGCTCGGTTTGACCCAACATGAGTAATTTCACTAATTGAATTTCATAAAGGCTAATTATTTGGGGAAATTGGTGAGGGTAGGTTAGAGGATTGACTTGGTTTAAGGGTTGACTTTTGGGTAGTGTTGACTTACGACCCTTGACCACCAACGAGAGTTGGTTAGGTTGTGATTTGGATACCCGTGATTTGACCCTATTGTTGACCTTGGTTGAGACCGAAAGGGAGAACCGGGGTAGAACACCTCTAATCTAGCGTTTGAAATCGACCCTCGAGAGAGGGAGTGGGATGACCCGGGAATTGACGGGGCTTAATGACCTTAGCAAATATTGGACTACCTTGGGAATAATGCATGTTTTTGGGGTAGTCGGGTATTGAGTTAGGGATTCCGACCTTCGAACCCGAGAGGGGGGTTGGTGGGTAGCACTAGTGTCCTATTTCGAACCCGAGAGGGGGGGCTTAGGCGAATTAGAGTCGTCACCTCCTCACCTAACTACCCTTGTGATTAGCCTAGAGATTTGATTGTGTGGAATTACGATTTGTTTGGGAAGAACCGAGTCTTAGGTTTTTAATCATTTGATTTACATCTATTTATTTTATCTTGCTCTTTCTTCTACTTCTTTATTTAGTTGTTTTACCTTGTTGTTGGTAGCTTTAGTATAACCTTCTCCCATTATTGTTGACTTAGCTAAACCATAGAGTTAAAACGATTAGTAATCTTCCTAGCTCCTTGTGGGATCGACCCTTAATAGTGTACAATGATAAAATCGTGCACTTGCGAGGTATAGCTTGATACCATCAAGTTTTTGGCGCCGTTGCCGGGGAGTTCGGCTAGATATTAATTGTTTTCGTTCTTGTTTAGACTAAGTCTTTTGTTACTAATCCCTCTCTTGAGTGTGTAGGACTTTTTGCATGGTTAGGAGAGCTCGAAGAGGTCAACCAATACGCCCGATTGACCACGAGATCGAAGCAACCGCGAGAAGACTAAATTCACTCCGTAGAAGAGGGCTTATAGAAACACCGATTCCTCAAGAAAATCCAGTAATTGAGAACCTTCAAGAAGGACCACGGGTCTTTGAAACTTTCGAAAATCCTTTTGCAACACCGGAAACGGAAGTAACAATGGCCGCGGTTCCTATGAGAGATAACTTGGCTCCGAAAAAGGTGGTGAATCCAAGTATTGTGAAGCCACCCATTCAAGCCAACAATTTTGATGTGAAAGCCACCTTGCTACAACTTGTCCAAAGGAACCAATTCGGAGGGGGAGCCACCGAAAACCCCAACGAGCATCTCAACGAGTTCTTGGATAGTTGTGACATGTTCAAGGCCAATGGAGTCACGGAAGATGCCGTACGCCTTAGGCTTTTCCCTTACTCTTTGAGGGGAAGTGCCAAGGAATAGCTTAAAAGTTGTGAACCCGACTCTCTTCGGACTTGGGATGATGTCTCTAAGGCTTTTCTCAACAAGTATTTCCCACCCCAACGAACCGCAAGAATCAAGAGTGAGCTCCAAGGGTTCACCCAACAAGAAGATGAGACCCTTTATGAAGCATGGGAGAGGTACAAGGGCCTCCAAAGGCTATGTCCTCACCACGGTATTGGGGATGATGAGCTCATCAACAATTTCTATGAAGGGTTGAACAATGAGATGAAGATGAACCTTGATTAGGCTCGGGGAAGGAGCTTTGGATAAGATAGATCACAAGACGGCAAAAGAACTTATTGAAGAAATGGCTTCTCGTACCTTTCATTGGAACAATGATAGGCACAAGAGGAAGGGGAAGTCAACGGTCGAGTCGGCCAACAATGTGGAAGTGAAAGAGATGATAGAAGAGCTTAAGCAACAAGTAGCCTTGATGAGCTCAAGCAAGACATCTAGCAATTCTTCTATGAGGAACCAAGTCTATAGTTGTGAGCTTTGTGGAGACCAAGGACACCCACCCAATGAGTGTCCTTTGGTGGTTGGAGATGGAAGTTGTATGGAGCAAGTGAACGGGATATGGGAGTCTAGTCCGGCCAAGCAAGCATTTAACAACAACCAATATCACCCCGGATTGAGAGCCCACCCAAACTTCTCCTATGCCTCTCAAAATGTCCAAAACCCAACCTTCCAACAAAAATCACAACAACCAAACTTCCAAACTCAAAAACAAAACACAACATTTAATCAAGGTCCACCGGGTTTCCAAGGAAGAACTTTCCAACCTAGACAACAATTCCAATCACTTAACCCACCAACCACCCAACCATTCCAACAAACCACCCAACCTTTCCAACAAAATTTCCAACCATTCCAACAACCCACCCAACCAAAGTCAAACATGGAACTCATGATGGAACAAATGATGAATCATCAAACACAATTCATCAACCATACCACCCAAAAACAAGAAGAGACAACCACATCCATCAACCAACTTAGAACCCAAATGCAAGCCTCTCAACGAATGACGGACAACCAAATCTCCCAATTGGCTACCCAAATGAGCCAACTACAAGCCTCCCAAGGTAAATTCCCGGGTAAAACCGAGGAAAATCCGAAAACCATGAATGCTATTCACTTGAGGAGTGGTAGAGATTTGGAAGACCGGGAATTTGTCAAGAAAAGGAAGAGTAGTAGACCGGGTAATGTCATTGAACCTCAAATGGTGGTTGAACCTCCTAAGGTAATTGAAGAAAAGGGGGGAAAAGATGAGCTTGTGGAAATTGTTGTGGAAACTCCAAGAGTGATTGATGAACCAACAAGGGTAGTTGAAGAGCCTCAACAACAAGTGGTACGAACTTATGTACCACCGGTTCCCTTTCCACAAAGGTTGGCAAGAGCCAAACTTGAACAAAAGTATGGGAAGTTCATGGATATGATGAAGGGTATCAACATTACTATGCCTTTCATTGATGCCGTAAAGGAGATTCCAAGCTATGGCAAGTTCTTGAAGGAGCTCATCTCTAACAAAAACTCCTTGAGCCCGACAACCACGGTGAACTTATCCAAGGAGTGTAGTGCAATTCTCATGAATGAGGCTCCTCAAAAGCTTGAAGACCCGGGGAGTTTCTCCATTCCTTGTAAGATTGGGACCGTGCACATTGAGAGGGCTTTGTGTGATTTGGGGGCTAGCATTAGTCTTATGCCCCTCAAAATTTTCAAGAAGTTGAAAGGTTATGAGCTTTCACCAACAAGGGTTTCTCTCCAACTTGCCGATAGGTCGGTAAGATACCCGATTGGTCTTGTGGAGGATGTCCCGCTCAAGGTGGGGAAACTTGCATTTCCATGTGATTTCTATGTTATGGACATCCCCGAAGACTCAAATATTCCCATCATATTAGGGCGCCCATGCCTTGCTACGGGGGGTGCCATGATTGATGTGAAGAATGGGAAGCTTTCTTTGCAAGTGGGTGAAGATAAGGTTGAATTCTCCTTGAACAAGGCTATGAAAGAGCCTTCGGAAGAAAAGTCTTGTTATATGATTGATGTGGTCGAAGAATGGGTTGATATGAAGAAGTTTGATGAAGACAAGGGTTTGCAAGGGTTCCTTGAGGGCAAGGTAAAGGATTGCAAGGAGCACCGGGAGTATGCTTTAGCTATGGAAGCAACAATTGAAGAAGACCCGGACAAAGAATTTGAAAGCTTGAGAGGAGATGGTAAAAAAGAGGAGAGATCCACGCCTCCTCAAGTGGAGTTGAAACCTCTTCCCTCTACTCTTAAACATGCTTTCCTTGGCCCTAATGATACTTACCCTATTATTGTCAATAGTGCACTCAATGACACCGAACTTCAAAAATTACTTGATGTTGTGAGAAAGTACAAGGATGTCATTGGGTACTCAATTGATGATATCAAGGGGATTAGCCCTTCTTTTTGCACCCATCGCATTCATTTGGAGGATGAGAGTGCATCTTCCATTGAGCCTCAATGCCGCCTTAACCCCGCTATGAAAGAAGTGGTTAGGAAGGAGGTGTTGAAGCTCTATGATGCAAGCATAATTTACCCTATCTCCGATAGTGCATGGGTGAGCCCGGTGCATGTTGTGCCAAAGAAGGGCGGGGTCACGGTAGTCACCAATGATAAGAATGAACTAATTCCAACAAGGGTCACAACCGGGTGGAGAATGTGTATAGACTATAGGCGCCTCAACAAGGCAACTAGGAAAGACCATTTCCCCCTCCCTTTCCTTGACCAAATGTTGGAAAGACTTGCCCAACATTCTCATTTTTGCTACCTTGATGGGTTTTCGGGGTTTTTCCAAATCCCGATTCACCCTAATGACCAAGAAAAGACCACATTCACGTGCCCATTTGGCACCTTTGCTTATAGGCGCATGCCCTTTGGGCTTTGCAATGCGCCGGCCACATTTCAAAGATGCATGCTAGCTATATTTTCCGAATATGTTGAGAATATCATGGAGGTGTTTATGGACGACTTCTCGGTCGTAGGCACCTCATTTGATGGATGTCTAGCTAATTTGGGTAAGGTCTTGAAGAGATGTCAAGAGAGTGGTCTAGTCTTGAATTGGGAGAAATG
This sequence comes from Silene latifolia, assembly GCF_048544455.1. Taxonomy (NCBI): domain Eukaryota; kingdom Viridiplantae; phylum Streptophyta; class Magnoliopsida; order Caryophyllales; family Caryophyllaceae; genus Silene; species Silene latifolia. Next base: position 21,003,578 of record NC_133530.1, on the reverse strand, counting down.
TCACTTCATGGTGACATCCGGGGTTGTTTTGGGTCATGTAGTGTCAAGTAAGGGCTTGGAAGTTGATCAAGCCAAGATTGAAGTGATCAAAACTCTACCCCCTCCCACTAATGTTAAAGGAATTAGGAGTTTTCTTGGGCATGCCGGTTTTTTTTAGGAGATTCATTAAGGATTTTTCTTTGATTGCCCGTCCCTTAACATTGTTTCTTGGAAAAGATGTGCCATTTGAATTTACTAATGAGTGTTTGGATGCTTTCAATAGGTTGAAGGAAGCTCTCATCACCGCTCCAATTATGCAACCTCCCACTTGGGGAGAACCTTTTGAATTGATGTGCGATGCTAGTGATGTAGCGGTGGGAGCGGTGCTTGGACAAAAGAAGAATGGTAAACTCCATGCCATATATTATGCAAGCAAGACTTTGGATGAAGCTCAATCACACTACACCACCACCGAAAAGGAGCTTTTGGCGGTCATATATGCCATGAACAAGTTTCGTTCCTATTTGGTGGGTTCTAAGGTAATTGTGCACACCGATCACACGGCGTTGAGGCACTTGCTAATCAAGAAGGAGTCAAAACCACGCTTGATTCGGTGGATTCTATTGTTACAAGAGTTCGATATCGAGATTAGAGACAAGAAAGGTGTAGAAAATGTGGTAGCCGATCATCTTTCTCGGCTACTCCATGTCAAGGATAAAGATGGATTGCCAATTGATGACACATTACCGGATGATAAACTATTTGCACTTGCTTTGATGGATACCCCGTGGTACGCGGACTATGTAAATTATTTGGTATCCGGGGTCATCCCACACGGTTATGATTCCCATAAGAAAAAGAGATTCTTCCATGACCTTAAGCAATATTTTTGGGAAGAACCGTGCCTCTACAAAGCTTGTGCCGACGGGATAATTAGAAGATGCATCCCCAATGAAGAAGTCCAACCCATAATCTCTCATTGCCATGACATGCCAAGTGGAGGGCATGGTAGTTCACGGAAAACCGCCGCGAGGGTGCTCCAATGTGGATTCTTTTGGCCTTCCCTATTTCACGATGTGGCCACCTACGTCAAGAAGTGTGACAAATGCCAAAGAAGTGGCAACATTTCAAAGAGGCATGAAATGCCAATGAACTACATACTTGAAGTGGAAGTATTCGATGTATGGGGCATTGACTATCAAGGCCCTTTTCCCTCATCAAATGGGAATGAGTATATCCTTGTAGCGGTGGACTACGTGAGCAAATGGGTTGAAGCAATTCCAACAAAGACTTGTGACGCAAAATCAGTGACCAAACTCATGGAGACAATCATATTCCCACGGTTCGGAGTTCCACGAATTGTGATTAGTGACCGTGGAACTCATTTCCGGGAAAGGACTCTTGATGCTCTACTCAAGAAGCATGGGGTGCAACATAGGCGGAGCCTTGCCTATCACCCACAAGCTAACGGCCAAGCCGAAATCTCTAACCGTGAAATTAAGATGATCCTTGAAAAGACCGTGAGCCGGTCAAGGAAAGATTGGTCTACCAAGCTTAATGATGCATTGTGGGCTTACCGGACCGCTTTCAAAACACCAATAGGAACTTCACCATTCCGGTTGGTGTACGGGAAGCCTTGCCATTTGCCGGTTGAGTTGGAGCACAAGGCTCATTGGGCCATCCGACTCCTTAACTTTGACTTGAAAAGCGCCGGGGAGAAGCGGCTACTTGACCTCAATGAGCTTGAAGAATTTAGACTAGAGGCTTATGAGAGCTCTAGGTTGTATAAGGAAAGGACCAAGCGATTCCATGACAAGGCTATTATAAGGAGGGAATTCAAGGAGGGGGATTTGGTTCTCCTCTTTAACTCGAGGTTCAAGCTATTTTCGGGAAAACTAAAGTCAAAGTGGTCGGGGCCTTTCACCGTGGTCCGAGCTTTTCCCTATGGGTCGGTTGAAGTATCCGATGGAGACCAAACATTCAAAGTAAATGGACAACGGCTAAAGCACTACATCGCCGGAACCCCTATCATCAAGAACATGAGCTCCATTGCTACCTACCTTCAAAATTATTGATTGTCATTCATAACTCCGTCGAGCCTACGACATAAAACAAGGGCGCTTCATGGGAGGCAACCCATGCATCTTTGTATATAACTTGCATTCTAGACTAGTAGTGAGAGATTTGGAGTCGTATTTTGTCTATTTGGATTGGTGACGGAGGTCACTTTTGAAGAACACAAGCATTATTTTCATTGACCCGAAATCCCGACATCATGCGTCGAAGTAATTGAGGAAAACAAGAATCCCGTGGTCAATGAAAAAGCTCAAAGTTGAGTTGAAGAAAAATTGAACAAATTTGAAGAACACAACGAAAAATAGCTGTGTGTTGTGTTTTGCCGGTGGACCGGCAGCCGGCTGGTCCACCGGTAGCGAGGCCAAACAAAAAATTTTGAAAAATTGAAGTAAGGGTGTGTTTTGCCGGTAGGCCGGCAACCGGCTCACCGGCATAGCACACATGTCAAGTTACAAAAGAAGAAGAATTGATGATTGATAGTGTGTTTTGCCGGTAGGTCGGCAGCCGGCTCACCGGCATAACACACCTGGCAAGGCAGAAAACTTGAAGAATTGGTGAAGAGGAGTGTTTTGCCGGCAGGCCGGCAACCGGCCCACCGGTATAACACTCATACTTTGAAGCTGGGAAATTAGAATTTTGAGTGAGGAGTGTGTTTTGCCGGTAGGCCGGCAGCCGGCTCACCAGCATAACACACCTGGTATTTGGGAAAATAAGTTGAGAGGAGTGTTTTGCCGGTGGACCGGCAGCCGGTTGGTCCACCGGCAGCGAGGTCAAAAATTTTGAAGGAGAAATTCGAAAAATAGAAAATAGAGGAGTGCGTTTTACCGGCAGACCGGCTGCCGGTTCACCAACCGGCAAAACGCACCATCAGACCAAATTAAAACACGCGATAACCCCTTTTCCTCATTTCATTTCTTCTTTCTTCCTTCATCTTTCCTCCTTATTTTTCCCCCTTTTTCAACCCTAACTCCATTAAAACTCAATCAAACTTCCTCCTACCTTCACCAATCTCCTCCAATCATCAAGATGGCCGGAAGAAGAACAAGGGCGGACATTGCTAGAGATCAAGCCGATTTGATTGCTCGAGCCGCAACCGACACTTACCCCGATCCGGACTTTCCCACTGTCGAGTTTACCACACCTACGCAGAAGGGTAAGTTTATTCTCTTTAAAAATCGTCCCCTCACCCCTACTAAGTTCCTTCATCATCCGTCTTTGTGTACCCTTGGGATTGCTAGGGAGACGGAAGCTTTGTTTACGGGGTGTGGTATGAGGGGCATATTTTCCATGCATGAGTACACTTACCCCCGGATTACATGGGAATTTTTGAGTAGTCTTAAGATTAACAAGCACCGGCAATCTGGGATGGTGGCCACTCTTAGTTTTAGACTAATGAACCGGGAACACAACATCACTTTGGGTCGGTTGGCTCAAATTTTTGGGCTAGAAAATGCGGCGTCGCATACCCCACCCGCTGATTTTCACTACTCTCGTGTTTGGAAGGCGATTTCGGGCCTTGATGATCAACCCGGGGTAAAAAGGGTAAAAAGGCCCGCGATGAGTTGCCACAATCCCGTCATTCGGGTGTGGCATAGATGTATGGGGTGCACCGTTCTTGCGGTAGATGAGCCATGGGTGTTTAGGACCCACGAGCTTGAAATTTTGGGGTCCTACTTGTTCACGAAACCCACCCCCTTCCGAATTAATGTGGCTCACTACCTAGCCCTTAATCTATCCAAGATTGCTAGTTCTCCGGGGCATAGAACCCCGATACATGTGGGTGGCATGATCACCCGAATTGCCCGCAACATGGACCGTCCGGTTGACCTTTCCACGATGAATTGGATACCCGGGGACACCTACTTGACAAAGCACTACATGGCCACCAAGCTTGAGTGGTTCAAGGTGAGCCCCATTGACGATCTTGAATATTGGCAAATCAATCATAAGAATTCAATCCGGCTTCCAAATGTTACCGAGGTAAAAATTGAAAAGGACAAGGAGTTCTATCTCCTTGATATTGAAGAAGACCCTCCCACCGACCAACCTCCTCCCAATATCCCACGGGTTTATTCTAGGGACCGTAGACGCGACACTCCCTCCTCCCTACGTTATGCCGCACCTCAAACTCACCAACCACCACCATGGAAATTTCAACAAGGGGAGGCCTCCTCCTCGGGTCAACCTACTTATCCACCCTTACCTCCGTCTCTCACCGAATGGATGGAGAGGATGGACATTGCCACGGCGAAGGCCGCTAGTGAGAGGGACGTGTTGGGGAGAAAGTTGGACCGGATATACTATGATCAAGCTACCGGTACTTATCCCATCTATGATGATTTTTGTCGACGGGATTACGTGGGCTATGAGGACCCTCACCCCTCTTATTTCACTTGGCCCGATGGGAACTACCCAAAGGATGGGAGTATGGTCCGCGGAGGCTTTAACCTCCAACCGGACTACTTTGCGCGACCCGTTTTCCCGCCTATGCCCGAGTCTAGACCGGAGGGGCATGATGCCCAATGGTTAGGGGGAGTTCGGCCCTATTTTGCTAGTGATGCGGGTGCGTCGGGGTCCGGTGGTGGTTTCACGGGAGGTGATGGAGGTGTGATGAACATGAGTGGAGACTTCACGGGAGGTCTTATGGGTGCCGGCGGTAGTGGAGGTAACTTCACCTTCAACCCCGAGGATTTAGTCCAAGGCTCCGATTTAAATACCGGAGATGATATCAATGATGAAGATTTTGATGATGTGATGGGGTCTTAGTCCCAAGAGGCCGAGTTGATGGCCTATTATTACTCCCTTTTCAAATCCAAAGCCTTTGGTATGCTCCTTACAATCAATCCAAATGACAAGTACGATCTCTCCCTTTTATCCAAATTTCTCATTCATGTTTAAATTTTTCGCATGCATTTAGTTGATAATTCATTTAGTTGCATCATCATATAGGATTGCATTAGATTTCAATTTTGTAATATATCGTCACATTTAGTAATTGCATTCACTTAGCATAATTTGCATTGTCATTTCGATTTTGCATATAGAAGAGAGCATGCATTGCATTTTCAAAATAAAATAAAAACCAACTAAAAAAAAAAAGAAAAAAAAAAGACAAAAACCACCAAAAACATGTTATTTTATTTCACTAAATTGCCCTCCCATGTCTATAAATAAGTGTGGGGAGGGCCTAAAAAAACCAAAAATATGTCTTTTTAATTTTTCAAAACCAAAAATCACAAAAATATGTTATTTTCCCTTTGAAAAATCAAAAATCAAAAAAATGTTCATTTCTTTTTCTTATTCACTCCCTATGCTTTTGTCCATTGAGGACAATGTACATCTCAAGTGTGGGGAGGGAAATATCCACTCTTGTGAATATTTGTTTATAATTGTAAATGTTTATTAAATTAGATAAAACGCCTAAAAATTGAAAAATTTCTGAAAATTCAAAAAAATTGCATTGTATATATATGTTTTGTCTAACCTTTTGGCTTGGCACATTGACTACTTGAGGCAAAAAGGAGCTAGAAGACCGCTCGGTATAACCCTTCCTATCTCTTGCTCCTTTTACTATTCTTTCTTTTTGGTATCTTGGATATTTTGAAGGAGAATGGGAATTTTGTTGCTTTGGGTGTCTCCTTGGGAGACCGTTTGGAATCTTGGTGTTGATGTCTTTGCTAGGTTTAGCCAATTTGTTGCACGTTTCATTTCATGTTTGTTTAAATTTCCGCATGCATTTGTTCACATTTAAATACTTGTTGCATTTCTTTCTTTTGCATTTGAGTTTGTAAATAAGTTTTTAAGGAAGAGCATGGTCAAAGGAAGGGAACCAAGTACCCCCATGATGAACTAATGTGCCCAATAGTGCCTTTCCCCTCCTCGTGACTCGCGCCCGTGGCCTCTTAGTTAGCCGAGGAAGGAGGGCTTGACCAACGAGTTTAGACCGATCTTGTGAGACCTAGAGCCGTAGACTAGACCTTTGGCTCGACTCGGCCTACTCAAAGGTAAGGGTAGAGCCTCCTAGGGCGGGTACATTCATACCCCGCCCTCATCTAGGTTCGAGAGTAGGTCTCCTCGCGAGGCGTGTCACATCATTACGCATAAGTGTGTCGCATCGTCCTTAGATCATGAAATTGCATTACATTTTTGTGTATATGATATGAAGCAAAAATCAGTTTATATGAACCTCACATAGCCAAATAGCCTTGTTTTATTCCCTACATTGTTTCCTTTTTTTGATTCACCCCCTTGAGCTTAGCCCTTTTCATTTGGCAAACCCACCTAGATAGCTACATTCCCATAACCACCCTTCCTTAATCAAGAATTGGTCGGTTTTTGTAGTTGTGTTGTAGGAGGTGATTTGGGACATAGTGATGGATAGTATACATATCCATTTGGGTCGGAATTTGGTATGATTTGGCTTTATATACAAATAAGAGGTTTTGAAAAAAAAAAAAAAAAAAAAAAAAAAAAAAAAAAAAAAAAAAAACAAAATAGAAAAGTGAAAAGGTCATGAAAAATCAAAAAATGAGTTATGTTGTATATATTTGTTTGTTGTCAAGAAAAAGAAAAAGGCAAGCAACACCCCTACTCATCATTTAAAGGGGTAGAAAAAGCCGTTGCTAAATAAAAAGGGGCAAATTGATGTTTTTCCAAAGATGAGTCGGGTTTACACATTTTTTGCATGGCTTGGAAACCGAGTCGGTGTTACGGTGTAGACGTTACCATTTGTTGAAATAAAAGGAGTTTTAGCGAATTTTTCCTACTTGAGTTGGGTTTATGCAATTTTTGCATAGTTTTGGTCATCATTGCTATGTTAGGGCATAGACGTGTCTCATGTGTTGCAATAAGAGATGGGATGTGATGTGTCGACGATTCTTGATTTGAGCCCCACATATCCAAACGGTGCTTGCACCAATCCCGTTTCGACCTTCTCCTTAGCCCCGTTGTAACCCTTGCTTCATGTTTTGTGCATTTTCCCGTTGTTTGCATTTCATAGGACATAGGACGGTGTTACACATTAGATTGCGGGCACGTTTTCGCTAGTCGAGTTAGTTGAGTGATTTTGGTTACTTTTTGTCACAAAAATCACCTTGTTCTTTCACTGAGTGACGAGTGAAAACCGTGAGGATGTCGTTGCCTCGGTCCCCTTAGTCATGGGTCCTTTGGTCGAATCTTGTGTCGGCCTTGTAATTCTCGGCGGACTTGCCCTTTCTTCCCTTTCCCCGCTCTTGAATTTGTTTCTTGAGCATTGGTCACACAAGGGTTGCTTTTGTCACATTTAGGGGGTTGGCACCTCAATTGGCACCTCTGAGACGGTACTCCCGACCGAGACCATGTTTTGTTATTTGAAAAATCCGACCACTTAGATGAGGAAAGTGGATCATTTTGTTAGATGCATTCTATTTGTTGATTATGTGCTTTCATGATGAATGTGTCAAAAGTTTTGTAGCAAGACCCAACTTGCCTTGCAATAGGGCACTCTCCCCTCATGGGTGTCAAATTGTGAGTTGAAGGGGCGTTGAGTGCGCTAATACTCGATCGGCTTAAGTAGTAGTTTAGTTGAGTGATGCTTATATTGTGCATACACTCTCCGTATCCATCATAATAATGCTTTGTACATTTGGTTTTGGGACTTACTCGGGGACGAGTAAGGCTTAAGTGTGGGGAGGTTTGATATACGATTAATTTACCTCTAATTCCCTCTTTCTTTTATGCATACCGACTCTTATCGAGTCGGTTCGGTGTTTTTCCTTGCATATTGTGCCCAATACCCGTACTTGTTACCGTGTGTGTCCTTTTGTAGGAAACGACCTAAGTATGGAGAAATTGGGGCAAGAAAGGCACCCCATTGCCTTTACATGAAGAAGAGGGGAAGAAATGGTGAAGAGTGTGTTTTTTGCGGCAGACCGTGGCCGGTCTGCCACCGGCAAAACACACCCCGATAATCACTTAAAATTTTGAAGAAAAGTGAGGAATGTGCTTTGCCGGCAGGCCGGCAACCGGTCCACCGGTAAAGCACAACAAATGGAATTAATTGAAGATTTTGGTGAAAAACAAGCTTGGCCTCATTGTAGGGAGCACCGGCGGCGGTCAACCGGCATTACGCACCATAAAGAAGAAGTAGAAGTCCTGAAGAGTGTGTTTTTGCCGGGCGGCCGGCAACCGCCCACCGCAAGCAAAACAGATGCCATCTATTTTTAAATCTTTGCACGGTTTTGCGGTAGGATCACGGCTACGTGCACCGGCAAAACGCAGCAGACGGGATTTGGGCTTTTCTTCCTTTTTTCTTCCTAATCTTGTACAAGCCTATAAATACCCCCTCTTAAACCCTTTTGTACACACAACCCTAGATCCAGAATTTTTACCCTTTCAAGCTTTAAACTTTCTTAATCTCTTTGTTAATCTTTCCTTAATTAGAGAAGTTCTTCAATCAATTAGTGATTGAATTTGGGTTTGTAAGAAGATTGAAGGATTTCCTTCTTTATTATTTCTATCCAAATTCCTCTTTCACTATTTTGTTGGTATTAATTCTCTCCCTATTTTCATTTGTTTACATTTTTGTTCTTCTTTTATGTTTGTTTGATTGTTTATGTTAAGATTGTTGGTGTTGTTTGTTTGTTGTTGTTAATTTCATCATTGTTTATCTTTTCATTGTTCATCTTTCCTTTGTTTCTCTTTCATTTGTTCTTCCTTGGGTAGTTGTCCTCAAAGACTTAATCTTTGAGTTGATTTGGTTAAAGATTGTGTCTTTAGGTTTAATCACTCTTGTTATTAGATTAAATCATCTTTCCTTTACACCTATTGTTAGATTGTTGCATGTTTAGAAGTGAATTTCATCTTCCCACCATGTTTGTGACCAAAGTTTCCATCTTTATTGTCTATTTTACAATTAGGACCATGATTAGTGAGTAGTCTCCCACTAGGGCTCGGTTTGACCCAACATGAGTAATTTCACTAATTGAATTTCATAAAGGCTAATTATTTGGGGAAATTGGTGAGGGTAGGTTAGAGGATTGACTTGGTTTAAGGGTTGACTTTTGGGTAGTGTTGACTTACGACCCTTGACCACCAACGAGAGTTGGTTAGGTTGTGATTTGGATACCCGTGATTTGACCCTATTGTTGACCTTGGTTGAGACCGAAAGGGAGAACCGGGGTAGAACACCTCTAATCTAGCGTTTGAAATCGACCCTCGAGAGAGGGAGTGGGATGACCCGGGAATTGACGGGGCTTAATGACCTTAGCAAATATTGGACTACCTTGGGAATAATGCATGTTTTTGGGGTAGTCGGGTATTGAGTTAGGGATTCCGACCTTCGAACCCGAGAGGGGGGTTGGTGGGTAGCACTAGTGTCCTATTTCGAACCCGAGAGGGGGGTCTTAGGCGAATTAGAGTCATCACCTCCTCACCTAACTACCCTTGTGATTAGCCTAGAGATTTGATTGTGTGGAATTACGATTTGTTTGGGAAGAACCGAGTCTTAGGTTTTTAATCATTTGATTTACATCTATTTATTTTATCTTGCTCTTTCTTCTACTTCTTTATTTAGTTGTTTTACCTTGTTGTTGGTAGCTTTAGTATAACCTTCTCCCATTATTGTTGACTTAGCTAAACCATAGAGTTAAAACGATTAGTAATCTTCCTAGCTCCTTGTGGGATCGACCCTTAATAGTGTACAACGATAAAATCGTGCACTTGCGAGGTATAGCTTGATACCATCAAGTATGTTGAGTTATCACTTTGCCCATGATTTGTACTTGGTACACCATGAACATACCAAGTGAAGTAGATGAATATGAGGTGTAAAGTGTGAATCTTTGAACTCATCATCGAGAGTTGAGGGTGTTGGTAGTGTAAGTTAGTGAGCTTGTGAGATGGAGTTGAACTTGTTCTAATTTGAAGAGAAAGTGGGTGCCTCAAGTCATTTCATTGAGGTTGATTGTGATGTTCACCTTCACTTTGGGGACAAAGTGAAAAACAAAGTGTGGGGTGGACATGTGTTGGTAATATCATGTATATATTGTAATATATTCATTTCATGCATCATATTTCAATTAAAAAAAAAAAACGGAAAAAAAAGAAAAAAAAAAAGAGAAACGAAAAAAAGAAAAGAAAGACAAGAAAAACCCGGCTAGGATGAAAACCCGAAAGGGCATCCTAGGCAAAAGTGGGAAAGTGGCCGAGGTCGGAGTGAAAACCCGAAAGGGCACTCCGGGCAAAATGAAAAAAGAGTGCGAGCCACGAGAGTAGAGGTGAGGAAAATAACTAAACCGAAAACCCGAGAGGGCGGTTTAGGCAAAATGAGAGAATTAGGAAAAAAAATTGAAAAAACCTTTTTGACTCTTTGAAGCCTTGAAATCATGTCACATACATGACTACTTACATTTGGTGTTGGTGACATAAGTGGTGGAGCTCTAGAAGGCCTGAAGGGTAGACTAGTAGTGTGCCAAGACTAGGAGGGGGATTTGGAAGCTTATTTTGATACTAGTGCTTGGCATACTTGTTGTTTGGAGTTGGATTGCTTTGACTTGTCTTATGCATTGATAGCGTGGTTGAGTTTTGGTTATTTGAGTTATGAATTGTTGGAGTTGTGTGAAATATGGAGGAATTTGAGTTTGCTTACTTATTGAGCTAGGAGATGCTATGATGAGTATGGTGACCTTGTGTTGAACCAAGTGGAGTAATAAGGGGGAGTAATAAGGAGGATGTTATGTTGGATTATGAAAATGAGATTGAATTGGTGGAAATTAGGATCATCTTAGATGAGGGAAGACATAAGGAGGGCGCGTGAGTGAAGAGCGTTCATTATGGAGGCTTTGGGTCACTTACTTTTGTGATGATGTTGTAATGGAATAGTGACCATGTTGATAATGTGATGAGGGTGACATAAGTAGGATGAGGTGCAAGAGAAGAGGGATGGATCGATTGAGCTTACCCATACTTATTTTGTGAGCCTTTTGTTTATTGATTGGTTCTATAATAGTTTGCTCGGGACGAGAAAAGGCTTAAGTGTGGGGTATTTGATAAGCTCGTATTTATACTATCTATTTAGCTTATTTTATGCATAATAAAGCGGCATTTGGGACGTGGTTTCACATGATTTACGTCACATTTACCATATTCTTAATGCCGAGTAAGTAATGGAGTTTTGAGCAATGATCGGAAGTAAAGGCATGTCTTGAAGTCTACCATGGTACAAAACACCTACAAGCAAGAAGGAAGACTAGCTAAGACATGAAGAAGTGAAAGGATGAAGCAATTGAAGATTTGAAGCGTCGTTTGCATAAGGATCGACTTCAAATGGGTATATCTTGAGTTCTAGAGCTCATATCGATGCAAGGCCAAGTGGAGGTGAAAGCTTATGTTCTTAGCTTTCCAACGGTAGGTCACACGCCTCATTTTCCCAAGTAACGAGAGATATATGGCCTTCGGAAAAAATGCTGTCCAGCAGGGAACTCGCACCGTGCGAAATTCCATGACCCATATTTCGCACGGTGCGAAATATCTGGGTTTCAGCGTGTTTTAGCGTGTTTTGATTACGGGCTTGTACCATGTTATGGCCCATTAATCCCTTTCATACCTAGACTATATATAGATGATTGTCTCTAGGTTTTCAATATCTTTTTTTGTTCACTTTAATTAATCAAGGTTGTAATTTGGGAATATTTTCATCTTTTGAATTGGGTTTTAGATCTAATTATGGAGAACTAATCTCCTATCTTAATCCGACTCAAGGCTTAATCTTTGGTTGTAAGATCCTTTAATCCTTCCTTAATTTTAATTATCATTGTTAATCCTTTTGTGTTTATTGTTTGAATTTTGGAATCCTTGTTTATATTGAGTAATTAAGTGTGATTTCCTTGTTGCTTAATTAATCAAGTTCCTTAATTTATTGTTGTTGGGATTATTAAGTGTGATTTCCTTGTAATCTCATCTTTGCAACACCTTGTTATTATGCTAATGAATGTGATTTCTTCTTGGCTTAATTAGCAAGTAAAGGATTAACTTGTAATTAGGCATTAATTGTGATTTCATTGTGTCTAATTACCTCTATTGAATCTCTTGTGCTCATATCTTCTTGTTAATTTGACCAATGTATGTGATTTCTACTTGGTAGAATTGATAAGTTGGGTTATTTGATTAAGTGTGATTTCCTTGTCATTTGGCCATTATTAAGGAGATTTAGAAGATTTATCTTCACAATAGGGTGATAATATATAATTGAAGGATTGATTGAGGGGTTTTGTCAACTAAAGTGCCAAACTTTGAGTCGGGTTAAGTCTTTCCTAATATTGATTAATTTCCGTCTTAAACTCTTGATTGTTTACTTGCTTTGCACTCTTGTTTGAATTTGCCTTGCTTTTGTTACAATTAAAACCAAACCAAAAGCCCCCCCTTTTTACATAATTGTTGTTACTTCTTTACAATTGTTCTAATTACTCTTTTAATTTCACTATTGCAAAACCCATCTTCTCTTGGATTCGATCCCCTGCTTGCTATTTTACTAGTTTATAATTAGTGCTAATTAGTGTGTTTAGTGGTATATAAATTGTTAATTTGGACGTCTTTTAGTGCGACATTTTAGGCGTGTCACTACATAAATATTTGTTGGAATGAAAGTATCAATGAAGGTTTGAGGAATGAACTTTCTCTTTTACCATACTTAATTAAGTTCTGCATTATCCGATTTATTTCATATTTGAGCGGAATCACTCACTCGATTTAACAAAAAATAAAATTTATTTATTCTTATTTTTTGGACCCAAGATTCCTAATTAAGAACAGAACTTAATTTCCTGTATAAGACGTTTTAGTTGTAAAACCGTCTTATATTTTGGAAAATGCGCAAGCGAAATGAAACAGAATAAAGCAAAGTTTTTCCTATATTAATTACTTGCAGAAGTTGTAAATCAAATTTTTGTATAATTCCAAATATTTTCCAAAAATAACAGAAAATTAATCAATTTACGCCTTTAGAAGCAGTTCCTAAAAGTTAGTACATCAACATCAAAGAAGACCGACCTCCCCGAAAATGGACGTCAATTATTATCATCGAATTTTGGTACTCCCTCTGTCCTGATTATTTGTTGTTCTATTTCATTTTGGGGTGTCTCAGTAAATTGTTTCTTTCTATTTTAAAAATAAACTTGATTGACAATTTGATCATTCACCCACAATTTAGTCTACTTATTATTTACTAATTGATCCAATTGTCTTTCTGTGATCTTTATGTCAAAATCAAAGGATAATAATTGATCGAGACGGAGGAAGTAATTTGTAAAACATTTTAGCGTTTTTTGTCAGATAGCACCTAACATTTACACTTTCTGTAAAAATAGTACCTAAAGTTTTTTTTTTTGCCCAATAACACCTAACATTTTCTATTTTTTGTCTAATGACACCAAAATCACTTTTCCGTCAAAAAAAGTCAAGAAACCGTCTTGACTAACGGAGGGAAGGATGAATTGGCATTGTAACCTTATTTTTTATGTTTTACCCTCCAATTCCAACTTCCATTTCCCATATTTTTGTTTTCCCTTCAATTGAACTCAAATTCCCTCCAATTAAATCCCTTATTTAACACCCCCACCCTCTCCAATTTTATTCCTCCATTCTCTAAATCCCCAATTTTTGCCTTGTTCAATTTTCTCCCTTTCTCTCATCATCCATTCAATCCAATATGCCTTATTCAAACTCATCCCCAAACTCAACAAATCGGGTGAAATGCAATTGTGGCATTCTAGTGGCTGAGAAAACATCATGAACACACCAAAATCCGGGCAGAAGATTCATGGCCTGCAAGTTCTACAATGCGGAGACGGGGTTGTGTGGGTGTCGTTTCTTCGAGTGGATTGATTAGGATATGACTTATTGGCAAATAAGTGATATAAATGGCTTGTTGAATGAAAATAAGTCACTTAAGAATAAGATTGGTGAGATGGAGGTATGTATATGAAAGAAATAGAATGAGTTTACAAATTACAACCAACTCGGCCTTTCCTCCGTTAGTCAAGACGGTTTCTTGACTTTTTTTGACGGAAAAGTGATTTTGGTGTCATTAGACAAAAAATAGAAAATGTTAGGTGTTATTGAGCAAAAAAAAAAACTTTAGGTACTATTTTTACAGAAAGCGTAAATGTTAGGTACTATCTGACAAAAAACGCAACATTTTAAGCTAGTATGCACTACAGAAATCTTGAAATGGAATTATGTAGGTTAAAGGTAGCAGTATGCCTCACAGAAGAATGTGATTCATTGACCAACTCTACGTATTATTAGTACAGATCTTCCTAGGATTATTATAGCGATTTCCCCACTGCACCAACCCTACCACATTACTTAACCAGGTAAAATTGACCCGCCTTGAACGACCTGGCCGAAATAACTTGACTCGTAATCAATCTAACATCAGACTGGACTAAAAAGGTAGCATGACGCATAACCCGAATTTATCTGAACTACTATGACCCGACCCAAATGTTTATTGTTACAAATTGATCATTATCCTTAACAAACTTGATAATAATAGACTCGGTAGTGATCCAAACCCAAAATCACCATGACCCGAATTTTTGCAACTCGAAAATAACTTGGCTCGAACGAAGTCGGCCGAATTAACCCTGGTCGAGTTCGTTCGAGCTCAAGGGTTAATTGGGTTGAGACACGGAGTTTGTTCAATCCTTTCACTTAAAAGGTTAATCGCCGGGACATACAAACATTTAATCGAATGACAAACTAGTAAGTTTGAAAATTGGACATGTACTTGAACTGTTTACTCGACTGAGCTTCCTGGTGGATCGTGATTCATGGAACCTTACTTAATAGGTCGCATCTAGAGCTGACAAAAGATGACCCGACCCGACCTGCCCGAAACCCCACCCGACACTACCCGAAATTTGGGTGATCCGAAACCGAACTGACCCGACCCGATAACTGATAGCAGCCTTATTTTTTCCAACCCGACCCGACCCGACCCGGCCCGACCCGTGACCCGATATGTTCTCAACCGGATAGATGACCCGATATTGAACTAGCTTAATAATGGTTCAAATAACACCAAATTAACATTCATCTTAATTATTTTCACTTAAAACTATAATTAATACACCTACCCATTATTTAAACATAAAATAACCATCTAAAACTAAGTATATAAGATAAAATGAGAAATACTATCTACCTTCTCCTTCCAACTTTCTCTTATCCCTTCTCCTTTCATAACCGATTAAAATATCGTTTATTTTGCTTATTCTACTTGTCTTGTGACTCCACCCGATATATATTAATTTAATTAGTTGTGAGAGGGCGAAAGGAGAAGGTTGGAGAGAAGGTCGGAAAGAGAAGGTTGGTAGCTAGGTTGCACGGACACTCCTCATAATCGGTGTTCCCGTGTCGGACACCCGTGTCGGACACGACACTCGTCGGACACACGTCAAAACGTGTCGGACACCTGTAAGGCCGTGTCTAACTTTCATCTTTTATTTGGGCACGTGTCCGACGCGTGTCCATGGTATTTTGAGCCGTGTCCATGGTATTTGGACACACCTTCAAACGGAAAGTTGAATTTAAGGTAAATGGCGTGAATTGTTATATGGTTGAATTTGGTGGGCATATGATGTTCTTTAGACAAGTAACGAGATGTCGAAATAGATTGATTATAAGTTAGTTTTTGGTTTTAGAAATGAGATTAAGTTATATTTAACGTCAAATTTTACCTTCATTTATTTAAATTTAATATCAAGTACTTTTTTAAAAATAAAATCACACATATATAACTACAAAATATATATTTTATTAAATTTAAATAACGTGTCCCGTGTCCTAAATTTCATGGGATGCCGTGTCACGTGTCCGTGTCGTGTCCGTATCCGTGTCCGTGTCCGTTTTGGTGCAACCTAGGTTGGTAGCACCCCTCAAGATAAAATATATGTTGATAATCTGACCCGACACTGACCCGACCCGACTTGCACCCATTGCTGACCCAACTCGAAGATGATCCGACATGAACCGAACCGACCCAAACCCGTCACTGACCCGAAATAACCCGAACCTGGAATGACCCGATCCGCCTTGACCCGACCCATAACCGACCCGAGTGACCCGATTACCACCTCTAGTCGCATATAAATATAATAGTTGGACAGTAAAAATAATTAGGAGGGCACATGATACCTTTGAAAAAAAAATTAGATGATGTGAATATACAGCATAGAATCGAAAAAGCAATTTTTTTATGTCAAATAAAATCAAACAACCTGTCACATTAGCAAATTCTATTAATGATCGATCACGTGAATTATTGTGTCTGAAACACCTACGTGTATAGTACTTAGGTGTAATCTGACTGACCGTATGCGTGATAGCTAGGATTACAGCCTTACAGGTCGATCTGACTGACCGTATACTAGTAGTCCTCATCGGACCCAACTTCGCCGAGCATGTTGACCCTCCATTCTTTAGGTCAGACAGGAACAGTACTTGTAGTAGTGTGGTTGGCTTGGACCTTGCCGCCATGATATGTGACTCGGCGAGGCTTTATGAAGGTATATTTACTGTCGATATTGACCTACAGAAGAACCAACCAAGTGAACCAACAGGTCCAAGCTAGACATATAAATATTTAAGCGAATGATTGAAACATACTTCCTCGGTTCCTCCATGGCTCCATCCCGATCATTTATGTATCTTTAACTAAAACCCCAGACACAAAGAACGAACAAAAAATGATCAGGACGAAGGGAATAGTAAATATGAGCAGTCGACTTGTATTTGGACCATTTATTCGCGACTGAGGCTCGAGGTAGATTATGGAACCTTGCTTGAAACATCACGTAAATCAACGATGAAGACGTACGGATGAAGGAATAATAACATGGAATCGAACTGTTGGAATCTTGTACTGTACATCCTAACTTAGCTCACACGTAAGTCAACGATTAAGAAGCTAATTAATTAAAAATGACTTAGCCAAATTAAATTAATAAAACAACGTGATTCCACATAGATTATTAATTACAAAATTACAATTTTACCCTCCAAGCTTCCTATAAATGTTGCATGCCCATGCAATTCCTTCTCATCAACTTTTCACCTTCCAAAACACAAGCCATTTCAACATCCTTCAAAAATGGCAAAAAGCCTAGGAAGTGTAGGGTTCTTCTCAACCTACCGTCCACCACTACCACTCGACTTATTCTCTCTCGCCGCAGGGCCCACTCTACTTGACCTCGAGGTTCACCTGACCGATGGTAATTCATATAACTACAACGGTCAGGTGATCCCACCCGCTGCCCTAAAACTCATGCTGAAGCGTCCAATGTTGGCCTCATTTGCGAGAGAGGCCGATGTGGACTCAGGCATGCTCTCGGGACTTCTTGTGGTGTCTGAAAGGAACGATGGCCTAGAAACACTTTACATAGTGCTTCGTCTAGCAGGGCTTATCAGTAGGCCCGTATTCTTCAGCTTTGCTGAAGTTTATGGGACGTATAGCGAGGCACGTCTGGAAGATAGTGGTGTTTTTGCTGGTGAATATCTTGTGTATGTCACTACTAAGGATCCTGCTCCAGTTCGTCGACAACCATGGACTGCTGTTTATAAGACTCATCTCGTCACTGGGGAAACCCAGCGCCTTACTCCACAAGGTAACCTTCTACCATGCTAATATTAATTTTTCGGTATAGGTCTTGTATTCTTGTTAAGTCATCTCAGATTGTGTTATTTCGAGTATAATATATGCGAACGACTTCTACATTTGTGTTTAAAAGGAGTTGTTTGGGGCATATTTTGTTATGGTAAATAATCACATATGAGTAGAAAATGTCAACATTTTTATAATAAAAAGTGGTTATTCAATAATAAATATTATAACTAAAACTTCAGTTTTTATCCATAAATTGATGGAATATTTTATCTGAAAATATTTACATTTTTCGTAAAATGATCACATTTTGTCTCTCTTAATATCAACGACGAAAAAGGCCTGCCTGAATGAGAATTTGCCATTTTGTTATGCACATATGAAGAATTTAAGTTAATTTTAAATTAGTTGATTAAAATTAAAATTTTGTCCACTGGTTTAATGTACCTTCTTTTTAATTAAAATTTGTGCTTATAATATATGTTCGAATTCATCAATATGGTCTTTTTAATGCACATATGGCTTGTCGTAAGACTAGCTAAGTGACATTTTAATATCGATTTAATTTATTCGTCTATGTCGAATATGTGAACAGGCATAGCAGATATAAGCCCGGCAGTATCACCTAATGGAACAAAGATAGCAGTGGCATCATTTGAAGGGAAAACTGGTGGATATCAAGGCGAAATCGAAAATCTCATGACCAACATATTTGTGTTTAATATCAATGACCCAAGCAACCGTACCATGATCATACCAAATGGTGGCTGGCCGTCCTGGGGAAGCGACAATGTCATCTTCTTCCACCGTAAGCTTGATGACACTACTGGCAACTACTGGGCCGTGTTTCGTGCTGATGTTAGCAATCCTTCCTCAATTGTTATATCTCAGGTGACGCCAAATAAAATTAAGGCCATCACTCCATCTGCCATCGACGAGCATACTGTTGTAGTAGGTACGTAATGCCATGTAACCCGCCAATCGACGACTCACAATGATCAAGTAAATTCAACTTAAACAAACAAATAAATCGATATATTTGAATGGTCATACATTTTAATTTAATAAGGGATATTCTCTTGTGTACTCCCGAACTTTTTTCGTTTTTTAAAATATACCTCTCGTTTTTCAAAAAAAAAAAAAACATTGATCGACAATAATTCTCTGTTACGAGTTTAGAAAGCGGTAATTTATTTTCATCAGCTTTAGCATCAACAGTCACTACTAGAACAAGTTCAGTTACCGACTGAAATTAACCGACCGACAGAAACTTAGTTGGTAATTTATTTTACCGACTGCTAAATAGCAGTCGGTAATTTATTTTAATGACGAAGCTTACAAATCGTTTTTCTTAGCTGGAAAGTTCAAAAAATCGGTTGGTAATGTAATTTACCGACAGATTTCCAAAATTACCAACCATTTTTACCGGTCGGTAGAATAATGTCGATACAATAATCCTTCAGTAAACATAACGTTGTCTTGACTAAGTCAAACCTTTTTTCCGAGTGAAAAAGTGATGTTGACTAGATTTTTGTATTCGGAAATATTTTAATAATAAAACCGCATTATATGAGACTTTTTGTTCTAATTAATTTAGTCTTTTGTTCCACACAGGTACTATTCGCAAGAGCTCAACGTTTGCGGATAGACGTCTAGATGCTGACCAGTATCGACACGTGGAAATCTTTGATTCGACTGGGATAAAAAATCCTGTTGCAATTACCAAAAGGAGTAAACCAATGTCTGATCACTTTAATCCATTTGTCATACGCCAAAAAAATAGTAGCATGCGAATTGGATATCATCGTGGCGTTATCAGCTTATTGGTAACACGT
The DNA here is from genome assembly GCF_048544455.1 of Silene latifolia. Lineage (NCBI taxonomy): Eukaryota > Viridiplantae > Streptophyta > Magnoliopsida > Caryophyllales > Caryophyllaceae > Silene > Silene latifolia. Next base: position 20,984,048 of record NC_133530.1, on the reverse strand, counting down.
TTTTCTTATTTGAACATCTCAGTCATTTCTTTACGTTTCTTAATATATCAGACATTACAATATTTGTTTATTATGACAGGACCCAACGGTGGTACAGAGTCAAAAGCTTAAGAATCTGAAGTCTCCAATTGATGATTTAGGGTTGTTTAGGGTTTCGGGTGCGTTTCCGACGTTCTCTAAAGACGGTTCCAAGCTTGCTTTTGTCGACAACGAGTTCCTCGCTGTGTGGGTTGCTGATATCAATGGCCCGCTACGTATTGTCTATCAGGTACATTCTTATCCTTATGACTTAAATTAAGTTATAATATTGTCGATTTGTCGTAATTAATCTTATACTTAAACGATAATCTAGGCGGAGAAGGCGAACAGTGTGTTCGCTCCAATTTGGAGCCAAGATCCGGAAAAGGACATACTGTATTTCTGCAAGGGGCCTTCATTTACGGCCAACAGTGAGGTCGATATCATGGCTATTCATAATCCATCCTCTCTATTACCGAGTGCACCTGTTCCTATTATCAAGGATGGCTTTAACAATACCTTCCCTTGTACCAACCCGGATGGTAAACATCTTAATTCCATACTTATTTAAGGTGGTTGACTTCGTATATGTGATTTGCGCCTATGACCTATGGGCGGAATTAACCTGTAACGCCCTGAAAAATAAGCTGGGAGCACAAATCAGCTCATTTTTCGGGGCGTTACATAAGCCCAGGCCATCTGTTGAAATCAAGGATAGTAGGTAGAAATTAGTGTAGGTCCCTATGAATTGGATAAACAACCTTGTAGCTGGGTTACGACCTACGGATAGACCCGCTAATATTGACCCGATCTATACCTGACTGAACCCAATATAACCCAAACCTGAATGTTTATTGTTGCACGCTCATTATTATCCATTAATAACTTGTTAATAGTCTACCCAAAAATGACCCAACCCGGCCTGACCCTAACCCGACCTTACCCAAGCTCGTGCAATCTTGAAATTAATCCTACCCGAACCGGACCAGGTTGACTCGTTTGCCAGGTTTACTTACGGGTCCAAGAACACCAAAAAGCGACATATTTGTCTAATTATAAAATTTACGAAAATGTAAATATTCTACTTTCTTTGTTAAAGTGAATAATTATGTTTGCTTTATTTTCCCCTCACAAAATAAAGCAAACGTAAACTATTCAATGCGACAGAGAAAGTATGTTTATGTGTATGACCTTACGATTACCATACGAAAACATGACAGGAACAAGACTTGTGTACCGATCCACGAGAGGTGGAGGGACGGAATTATACAAAAACCTCTATATAAGAGACGAAGCCCACCTAGAAAAAGAAGACAACGAAATCGTTATAACCCGACTCACGGAAGGAGCTTGGACCGACACACAGTGCGAATGGTCACCAAATGGTAAATGGATAGTATTCTCATCAACTCGCGACAAGCCTGCTAATGCTCCAGTATCAGACAATGGTCTCGACCCAGGATACTTCGCGGTCTATCTAGTCGCAGTCGACAACCCATCTATTGTCGTACGAGTAATCCAAAGTGGGCCCAATATCGCTGGGCACGTTAACCACCCGTTTTTCAGCCCAGACGGGAATAGCATTGTGGTCGCCGCAGACCTTGCTGCCGTGTCATGTGATCCGGTCTCGCTTCCTCTGTTTAATCACTCTGTTAGGCCTTATGGAGACATTTTTACAGTCGATATTGACCCAGACGACATCGAGAAGAACAAAGACATTCAACCATTTAATCGGTTGACACATAGTAAGTTCGAAAATTCGACATGTACTTGGACTGTTTACTCGGGTGATGCTCCTGGTGGATCATGGAACCTTGTTCTAAACCTGCCTCATATACTTAAGTGTCCTTTCGCGTACCCCGATGGTAGCGAAGGCTGGCAGATGACCGGTCATCTTATCTTCCCGGATAGGCTGTGTTAATCGATCGATCGATCATATTGGCTTGCATTCGGGTCCTAATATCTTTGATGTCTGATACGAATTATCGTTTAAGACCGTCATAAGTTAAAACCACTAGACCTACAATATGTCTGGTTATGTTATCTTTCGTATGCTTTTATTTCAGTTCTTGTTTGTCGTTGTTAATCGAGTCGGCTTAAATGTCTCCCTGGGTTATATTTAACTTTATATTATAAGGGGGATACATAATGTATTGGCCAATTAAATAAAGAAATTAAAGGGTGATTTTATTTATTTATTTTTATTTTTTTACGTTTTATTTTGTATCTTTTGGTTAATGTTATGTGGTTTTCTATCTTATGTTACCGTTAATTGTCTTGTTCCAAGATGACTGATTGCCAACTCAGAAAATACGTATCCTTGATGGTTAAATGCTACTCCGTATAAGACTACCTACTCGCTGTCCGCCTGTTTCGGTCATTTGCATATCTTTAGTTTTAGCACGACGACCAAGGAAAAAACAGGGAGCTAATTACGTTATGATAAGTTGATCAAATTGAGTGTGAAAAATCAAATTACCCATTAAATATAAAATAGACAGATGAACAACTGACCATTATAAAATATTCATCCTCGGTACAATTTTGTTCGGGTATAAACTAATTAACTTACAAACTAGATTTGAACTTGAAAAAAAATATAAATAAATCCTTAATTTGAATTACTAAACAATTTATACAGTATATGATTAGTAATATAAAATGTATACCGAATATGTCTTAACCTATTGCTAAGCTTGAGGTATCGTAATTCATAACAATATATCATTTGTCACGGGTTCAAATGGCCTCACTCTATATTGTACACGCCTTGCGTCTCATACAGCACAAAACACAACACCATAAGTTAGACCGTGCAAATATTATTTCGGTATATATACAAATTTACATTTTAGCAAAAAAAAAAAAAAAGAAGAAAAAAAAGATATCAATAATATAAGTTTTATAAAATGCTTTTATTGTTATGAAATATTAGATAGTATATGGATGTCCATTTGGGCTTGTATAATATATATATATATATATATATATATATATATATATATATATATATATATATATATATATATATATATATATATATATATATATATATATATATAGAGAGAGAGAGAGAGAGAGAGAGAGAGAGAGAGAGAGAGAGAGAGAGAGAGAGAGAGAGAGAGGCCATTATATCATATTAAGTTCATAAGTCTTAATGTGGACTGTTGGATCAAGCAAACCAATGGCCAAGATTGCTAAAGTAAAACCCCACTCAACTAATATTTTAGATTTACCTCTCTCCTCTTACCCACTAACCCATGCATGCTATACTGTTATGTCCATCAGTCCGTCATCATTTCCCTCCTCATTTTCCACATAATTCAAAACAACTTGCGGTTTTTTTCCCTCTATTTCCTGTCATTTCGTCTTCCTTTTCTTTTTTCACATTGCTGATAACTCCATTTTCATCACTACCAATAAATTCCAACTCAACAGACGCCATTTTCATCACTACCAATTAATTCCAACTCGCCTGCAAACTCGCCTGTCTCCATTTTTTTATAAGGTATTTTTTCCATTCCTTATTTAGTGATTTGTACTTTGTTTTTTTTGCTAATTATTGCCTTTGTTAAACTATCATAAAAAGAGTTCATTTGATTTTTCAATTTTCAATTATGGGTTTGCTGATTTTGATTTGTTCAATTGTTAATTATGGTTGTGCAGATCAAATACGAGTTATTTGATAATTAACAATGGTTTTTGCCAAGAAAAATGCCAAGAAAACTTCCAAGAAATCTGAATCAAAGGTAAAAAATCTCGTCTTGTTGGTATAACTCTTATAGAATGATGTATAACTTCAATTAAATATATGCATAATTTTAATCCCAATTGTTTGTCATCTACAGATGAATGTTGTAGAAAGTATTGACAAGGGACTTGATATCCAGGTTAAAAGTTTTGACTTTTATTTATACGTTACTAGATGTATAACTCTGGTTACTAGTTGTATAACTTTAGTACTCAATATGTATAACTCTGGTTACTAGATGTATAACTCTGGTTACTAGATGTATAGCTCTTCTGATTCTGTGACCAACTCTTCTTTCATAATGTAAAACTCTAATTGTTATATGTATAACTCTACTTCTATTTAGTTTCTATGCCTAGAGTTATACAATATATGCCTAGAGTTATACATTTTATACCTGGATTTATACAATATATACCTAGAGTTATACAAAGATATGCCTAGAGTTATACAATATATACTTTGGAGTTATACATTAGATGCCTGGAGTTATACCTAGAGTTATACCGGAGTTATTCGGAGTTATACATTATACCGTATATGCTTACAGTTATACATTTTATGGCCAGAGTTATACATTCTATGGCTAGAGTTATACATTATATAACTTTAGTTTTCAGAATGTCTAACTTTTGTTATTATATGTATAATGTATCTTTATTTCGTATAGCTAACTTTCCGATTATCTCTTCTTTTGAATGGTGAAAAGAATTTTGGATTTTGAGTAATTTTGGTTGAAAAGAAGAGATGACAAACCATTCAAAATTCTTTTTTATATAACTCTTATTGAATTATGTATAACTTCAACTTAATATATGCATAATCTGAATCCCTATTGTTTGTCACCTACAGATGGATGATGTACCAAGTAATCGACAAGGAGCCGATTCCAAGGTTAAAAGTTTGACTTTTGTTATAATCTATAGTCATTTGTTGTATAACTCGATTACATGTTGAATAACTTCTATCTGTCATAATGTATAATCGGAGTTATATAATATATGTCTAGAGTTGTACATTTTATACCTGGAGTTATACAATATATGCCAGAGTTATACAAAGATATGACTAGAGTTATACAAGTATATACTTGGAGTTATACATTTTATTAATAGAGTTATACATTCTATGGCTAGAGTTACACATTATATAACTTTAGTTTCGGATTGTCTAACTTTTGTTATTATATGTATAACTCTACTGTTATTTCGTATAACTCTCCCGATTATTTCTTCTTTTGAATGGTGAAAAGAATTTTGGATTTTTCTGAAATTTGATTTTACAGTAATTTTGTTTATACATAATCTGAATCCCTATTGTTTGTCACCTACAGATGGATGATGTACCAAGTACCGAGAAGGACCCGATTCCAAGGTTCAAAGTTTGACTTTTTTATAACTCAGTCATTTGTTGTATAACTCGATTACATTTTGAATAAGTTCTCATTGTCGGAATGTATAACTCTTGATATTTTCTGACTAACTCTACTATCAGAATGTATAACTTTACTTATATTTTGTATAACTCTGACTATTTATTGTATAACTTTAATTCACAGCATGTCTATTTTTTTGTTGCAAATATCTCTAATTGCAACTACAATATGTCTAATTTTGTGTGTTGTTCTTATTTTTCCCCAGATGGTTGAGGCCAAGCCAAGGGTAAAGAGGGTGCATGAAATCACGGTTTCGTGTCGACCTCAAAGGTTTGTCTCTATCATTGAAAAGCTTAATGAGGATCAGGTGTCCGCTGTTAAGAAAATTGGGTTTGGTGGCCTTTTGGAGCTTAAGATTAGCAGCTTCCCACTTTCACACGTTCGCCTATTCTTGGAGTCCTTCTCTGATGGGTCATATGTATTCAGGGCTTCTCGGAAGAAGGAGTTTATGATCAGTAAGCATGACATGCATGACTATTTTTTGATACCTTTGGACCCAACCGTCTGCCGTTGGTACCTATTGGTTCGCAGAAGGGGTCCAACGATCCCGAAAATAAGGAGCTGAAGAACAAATAGCGGCAAGCTTACGGGGTGGATAAAGCAAATAGTTCAATAAGTTTAGGGAAAGTTCACAAGCAACTTATGGAGTACGAGGAGGCGGACGATCATTTTTGCCGGCTATTTGTTTTGTTCTCTATGTCTTTATTCCTCGCACCCACCCCAAACAACGGGATAGATTTGAAGCTTTTAAGGGCTGTAGAAGATCCTAAAGCCATTCCGCATTTTGACTGGTGCTCTTATATTTTGGAAATGATGGTGAAAGCGGGGACAGACTGTTAAAAGGGGGTAACGATGTTGGGTGGATGTATCCTCTTCCTCATGATAAGCTACTTTCAGCGATATGATTACAAGGGTAGGCCGTGCCTCCACGATCTACCTTTGATTAAGCATTGGGATGAAACTTCGCTTGTAGATAGGGTAAAATTTGAGGTGGCTCAAGGGGGATTGGGTACTTTAAATTTGTCTAAGACCAGGTATCCGAGGTGCCTTCAAGATCCCTCTTATATTAGGAGTTTGGGAGATCGGCCTCGGCGACCCTCGTGAACCCAAACTATCATTTGCTATCGCCCCCACCCCCTCTCTCCCCGCTCAACTTCGAGAAGAAGTTCATTGATCGAACTACCAACGGTGTCGAGGATGACCAGGAATTGAAAGCTAGGGTGTCGATGTAAGTTCAATCTATTATATATTTTGCAGATTGATTATGTTTCAAATTGAACGTACCCATCTATTATAATATAACTAACTTTATGTACTTCTTCAATGCAGCGTACTCACGAGATTTATCTACAGATGCAAAGGAACGCTATTGTGTTCTATTCATGGTACGCAGATGTAATCGCAAGGATCAAAGTCAGTAACTAGTGATCCGACGGGCCTAAATCCTAGTCGGGCCTCTCAAGAATTCTTTGAGGGTGAAAAGATCCAAAAGTACGTCATTTGAAGGTAGCAGTTGCGAAAGGTCAAGGTTTCGTTGGTAATGCTCCTGCATTTGGAGAGGTAGTTAGTGAGTCCCCCAAAAAAAATGACGGAATCGATGCATCTACGCGTCAAATAAGTGAAGTTCTGTCTAGTCTCGCCAATGATGGGGGTGGCAGGGGTGGTAACCCTTGTGTTGAGCCGCGTGGAGAGTCGGACAAAGCTGACGCGCCAACGAAATCAATTGCAGTTTCATGGTCAAAGATTATGGAGGAAGTGGGAGGTGATACAGTAGTTTCTAATCCGTTGTCAGATGCTAGCCCAGGGTTAGAGGATCAAGTTATGTGCACCCCCGTCCAAACTGTCAGAGAGCTGTTGTTGGAGGCGAAGTACACCGTGGAGGAAATTAACCAAGCTTACGGACTGTCAGAGGATGCTGAAACTCGGCCCGGGGTAGGTGATGAGGTGCATGAGCAAGTTGATGGGGAGGGATTGAAACAAAATGTTGAAAGATTGTCAGACAATCAACCGTCAGATAAGGAGATGGAAAAATCTACGGTCCCATCATTGCCAATGGATACACAAGAATTGATAGAGTGTATGTTTTCTACTGCTGAAATCAAGGAAGCTTTATCTGGACTTCCAGCGGACGGGAGTGGTACTGGTGGCGAGGTAAATTTGTTAATTTGCGCTAAATACTTGTTATAAATTCGTTTTTTTTTTAATTGGTCGTGTATAACTCTAAGTAGATAAAGTATAACTTTGTTGAAACTTATGATGAGGCCTTGTAACTGTAGTGCCTCTTTGTATAACTTTATCTTTCAATCTGTACAACTGCAATGACCGTTTGGTACAACTCTTAACCATATGTGTATAACTCTAACTCAAATATGTATAACTCTTATAGCATATTTGTAATACTTCACACATGTATAACTCTTGCCCTTCTATGTATAATCGTAATTCATTGGTTCTCAGAACTCGTGACCTCTTTGTATCACTTTTAGAGTTATACCTGTAACTTTTTTGATACAAAAGCATGGTGTTTAATTTTATTATTTTTCATTCAGGCCACTGTACTAAAGGATGTAATTGAGAATGTTGAACAACAGCCTAACAACGGGGGTGAAAACGTAGTTGTTGTCGATGGTGCGGAGGTCACCCCGGGGAATCCTGCAACGGAATGGAGTGGAATCAAATCCCTCTGACTTTCATGAGCACGACAGATGTGAATGAGGCATTTGCCGGGGTTGATGAGCGAACGATTAGTGCGGCCAAAGAAGGTGTGGTAGTTGAAATCGCTGGTGCTGGGGTTGAGCCGGTTGCACCACCCCCCCTATTTATGTGCCGCGATGTGACATGATCCACCATCCTTTCTTACTGCATTCAACTGTCCCCCTTCCGTGTATGGACATTGTACCTGAGAACCTAGGTTGTTCTCAGGATTGCGGGGCACCCGAACCTCGACCAAAGACGTATGCTCACGATTCTTGCGATTTAACAAGGAACGTTTCAGGACGGTGTTCAGGGTGAGGAAGGATGTAATGGATTATGTCTTTGATCAATTCCACGATCATAATAAAGAGTAAGTAAAAGATAAGTTTTACCTATATTTCAATACGACAGTGAAACAGGTCATGAATCTTTTCACTTGCTGCGTGTCTCATTTTGCTAATCCTTTGTAGGGAACAATTGGTCACATATGCCACCCCAACTGCATAATGCGTATTGATCTCCAAACGTTGATGCCCGGGTCTCAGATTATGGCCAATGTCATCGACTGCTGGTTTTTACTACTCAATCAGCTTACGCACGCGAACACCGCAGCTGTTGCAAGTTCGCGCTGTTTCTTTGGCCTAGGTCACGCTGTAAGTGTGCTCGAACTCCGCAAGTTATTTTGTGACAAAATGTACGTAACTTGTGATATAAGCTGCCAACCCCCGTCTATCATTTTTATAGGACCTAGCAATTGCAATTTGGCAAGGCAGGAAAAAAACTTGGTTGTTGATCATTCTGAAGGCTTTTGTGCCTCGTGGGACATGTGGCAAGAGTCGTGTTCTAGTCCATTTCAACTGGACTCTGATATGGTGAGCTCAGATATCAATATAAAGACATTTCCATACTGGAGTTATACATTATTTGCCTAGAGTTATACAATATATGCTTAGAGTTGTACAATATATACTTTGGAGTTATACATTAGATGCCTGGAGTTATACCTAGAGTTATACCTGGAGTTATACACTATACTGTATATGCTTACAGTTATACATTTTATGGCTAGAGTTATACATTCTATGGCTAGAGTTATACATTATATAACTTTAGTTTTCAGAATGGCTAGAATTATACATTCTATGGCTAGAGTTATACATTATTTGCCTAGAGTTATACAGTATATGCTTAGAATTTTGATGAGTGACTAACTTCACTCCATAACTCTAGGCATAGAATGTATAACTCACTGCACATAATGTGCAACTGTAAGCATATGCCTAGAGTTATACAGTATATGCTTACAGTTGTACATTATGTGCAGTGAGTTATACATTCTATGGTTAGAGTTATACATTCTATGCCTAGAGTTATGGAGTGAAGTTAGCCACTCATCAAAACCGAGCATATACTGTACAACTCTAGGCATATAATGTATAACTCTAGAAATAGAATGTACAACTCTAGACATATAATGTATAACTCTAACCATAGAATGTATAATTTCAATTATGCACAATATGTATGCCTCTAAGCTTCTAATTATGTTTTATAACTCTTAGACTTTTGGTGCATGTTTGTAGGTTTTCGTCCGGTAAGTTAATCGGCGATCAAGATCACTACTCTTGCATTTGCATAAATTTCCTCTCTGAGCAGATCGAGTACCTTGATAATCGTTCTTACGAAGACGATCTTCTGAAATTACCATATGGAGGGATTGCGCGTATTACTGTAAGTCTTATAAAACTGGTGACTAGATTAATTTTCAGCTCCATTGTTTTGTTAATTGGTCTTCCCGTTTTAAACGCATTGCCTAACTTCTGCCAGGCTGATGCGATGGGAAAGTATATGGTCTACAAAGGGCTCGACAAAGGGAAGAAAGTTGAAGGGTTTCCTTTTGTAAACATTAAATTCAACTGGTAGGGAGCAGGGCATACTCTCAATGACTGTAGTCTTTACGTCATGGTTCATATGTTGTTGTACCGTGGAGAGCCATTCGAGTGTACCATAGGGACAAAGGACGGCAATGACCTCATGCGAGCGGAAGTTGCTGCCACCCTTGTCCTCAATGACATTAACGTGGATAGGGAAGCTGTGTTATCTAGGGTAACAACTTTTAAGGAGGTTAAAGACCGTGAAATGGAGGAGCTGCGTGAGGCACATAGGTTAGCCGGCAACAGAAGTGGAAGGAAGAGAGGTGCCGGAGTTGCCGGAGAGAACAGTTCTGCTAAACGCCCTTGCTCCAAAGTCAGTTCAACCTATCGGACTCCACCTTCCCAAGTAGCACCGGGTCGGACGCCGTCTAGTCGGGCCCTCTCAGCGGTCAATAGCCGTTCCCGGGGTAAGGGCGATGGCCTTGGTTGCACCACATATTGCGGGGAGCTAGACGCCGACCTTACAGTGGTCGCCAAGATGCCGAGGTTAAACAAGGCATTAATTAGGGATATCCCGGTGTATCGCAAACAAGTGGCTGATTACGTTTTCCTTGATGACTACAAATTTCCAAATGGGTAAGCTGTCTAAAATCAACAGAACCACTTGAGTACTGTTTTATGCTTTGTATAACTTCAAGATTAAAATGTATAAATTTACCAACTAAAGTTATACATATCGTTAATGGAGTTACACATTCTTAATCTGCAGTTATATGTTTCATCACTGAAGTTATGCAGTCATTTTAATAGCAGTTACCTTCCCATTTAGTAGACGTTATAGCCTGACTAACACCTGCTGGCTGAACCACAGTGAACTACTTGTGAACAATCACTACTACAGATACAGGCTATAACAACGGTTAAAAACCGTTGTTATATAAAAAAGCGGACGTTGTTAAAGCGTCCGTTGTAAAAGGTTTTAACAACGGTTGGTTTTCTTAAAGCAACCGTTGTTAAAAATATTAACAACGGTTTTAAGTATAAAAACCCGTTGTGGAAAGTGTGACTCAATTTTGGGGGGAAAGTTATAACAACGGGTTGTAATATACAAAACCGTTGTTATAACTAAAGACAACGGGTTGTTTGTAAATAACCGTTGTTGTTTGTTCTTAAAAAATAAAAAAAAAATTAAATTAAATATTACTAGATGCATGTATAATTACGGCCCGTTAGAATTCGATGCATGCCAGAATATCCCTTAAATTAATTACCAACGTTTTGAAAAAACTTATAAATGTGACTAGCTATAAATATTAAAGCATCCTTTAGTATCTAACATTCATTAATTGAAACAACATGGCAATGAACCCTAATTTTATCAACAACGAAGAATGGCTTACACAAACGATTCAAAGATGATGAGAAGGTTCTCGCCAGGAGCTTCCCGCCGATCAACACCCATTAATCAAAGCATCCCTTGAACATCAACGGAATTATTGGATTAAGAGGCGTGAAGCAGTCCGGCTTGTCAACAAAGCCTCATCATCATCATCATCTTCATACCCTCGTCGGCTTTGTTATTTCGCAACTTGGTCAGACCCAGAGATATGTTGAGTTGTACTCTTCCAACCTTATCTCCACATGCAAGTCGTGTCCTTGCATATATTCAATCTGTTATTGCAAAATATGAAGCCAATGACCCAGAAGTTAGCGGTATACCAGAGTGGCGTGATTGGTGGCAGGTTGAGAAGCGCTTTTTACGCTTAACCGGGTTGTTCCGGCTTATTATACATCTTTTGATTTCTGATAATTGCTGTAATGTATTTGGTTTAAAATTAAATGAAATGATCATTTTGAAAGTGTTGAGTTATGCTTGTTTGATTTGCTTCCATTTTTTCAACTCCATAGATCGTCATCATCAAGATCCGATTATTACCGCCATTCTTGTCCAATAAGATTTGAAGCAAAGATTGAGAGATATGATGATGCTTGATTATGGCACAACTTCCTAACATATATATTAATTAAAAAACAACTCAACCCACACATTGCTTAGTATAAATACATTGCATTATCTCAACTAACATGCATTTCCATTATCTCAATATATTCTCCAAACCCTAATTGCTAAAACAAACTCCAAATAAATTAACCCTCTCCTTAATCTTTCAAAACAAACTCCAAACTCCAACAAAATGAATGATATCATCCTTAAGACTCTTACTATGCTCGATCCGTACTGAAGGACGCCAAAGAAGATGGAAATGAAATAATTAGCAGATGCTGAACGGAACCTAATGGTCGATAAAAACACATACATGGAAATGAAATAATTAGAAAAATAAAATAATGACGATGAAACAAACCTGATAATTACAGTAACGTACGTAAAGAGACGATGAAATCAACAAAGTGACGGCGAGAAGATAAAGCGACGATGAGAAAGAGAGAAAGAGACGATGAGAAAGTGTGTGTTTTGTGTTTGTGTTTGGTCGCCGCTGGGTTTGTGTTTGTGTATGTATTAAGGTTTGTGTTTTGTGGTCGCAGCAGACTTGTGTTTGTGTGGTTTAGAGTATGGAAGGTATTGACAACGGTTATTAAACAACAATCGTTGTGAAATATGTTTTAACAACGGTTGTAAAAAACACCCGTTGTTAAATAAGTTTTAACAACGGGTTTCAAAAATAACCGTTGTGATTACTTTTCACTAACTTTGCGCCAATTTTGCGCCAAATTATTAACAACGGTTGTTCATGTGTGACCCGTTGTTAAAACGAATAACAACGGTTTTTATAACCATACCCGTTGTAATTGATTTTAGTAAAATTCGCGCCATACATTCTACAACGTCTATTGTGATTTTCGTGAATAATCGTTGTTAAAGGGGCGTTGTAGTTGCCTGGATTTGTAGTAGTGTATTCCCGGCACGCAACAATTAATAGGTTGCAAATGTTGTCCATGCTCCCTGAGACGCCAATGGATGATTCAGTGATTGAGTGTTGGTCCTTGTTGCTTAATCGTTTGGAGGCAGAGGAGTGCGCGTTATTTCGTTCGTCTTTCTTCGGTATCCGTCATATGGTATGGTTGTAATCAATCCTTTAATATGCTATAAGAGTTTCACATACCCTCTTTAGAGTTATACTTTGAGGGTATGATATTTAAAACTTTCACAGTGGAAAATAAGACTAAAGTTATACATACCCTCTATGGGTTACACATTTTGTTTTAAGAAGTTATTAACAGCCAGTATGAACTTATGCATACTTCAATATGCTATAGAGTTACTGTGCAACTCCAATGCACAACCCCTATAACTCCTCTGGTATTCTCACACATATACTTCTACTTGAACAGGAAATAATCTTGAAATTTGTACGAAACCCTGTCCAACAAACACAGAACACCGAAAGGTTGTACAATGTGTGGGACGTCTTCAGAATCGACAGTGGCAAAGATTTCAGCTTGAAGGCTGATTTAATCTTCGTACCCATTAAGATTGAAGCCCATTATGCATGTGCGTGTATCAACTTTAATTCACGTACGATTGATCTTCTTGACAATAAGTACTACTCAAGTCCGGGCCAGTCGGAGATATGCAAAGCGTTTCACGTAATTGTAAGTGGAATTAAATTGTAATTACGTTCAACTCAAAAGTGTTGTCACCGCTTTACAATTTCACTTTTTGACGTTTCTTGTTTGTGCCAGGCGAGGTTCATGAGCGACTATCTGGAGTCTAGGGACGAGGACAAGGACAGAGGGAAAGACCTACCGGAGTTCCAGTTTCGTCAGATCCAGTTTGCTTGGCATAAGCAAACGATTAACGACACCGAGTCTGGCTTATTCACCATGATGCACATGTTAATGTACGAGGGTGATAGTTTTGGTCACGTTGATCTTGAGAGGAGGGTGAACCGTCGATATTTGGTAATCCAGCTGGCAGCGACGCTTGTCCTAGCTGACATGAACATCATCGGGCAAGGAGTTCTGACCAAGGTCAACGGTTTCATTGGCGAGAAAGACCAGATCCTGAAGCAACTAGAAGCCAGACGAAAAATGGCGCGGAAAGCAGATAAAAAACCTGGGAAAAAATAGAATGTATTTCTATTCATTTTGTAGTCTCTGTTTTTGCAACTCTAGTATGTTGTCAAGAAACTCCTTAACAACTTAGACAACTTTTTTGGAATAGATTGTTATTATATCATCTTGGTCTGCCGTAATTAAAATCCAAGTTATACAGATAAGAATTAGAGTTATACACTCTGTGAAGTAAAGTTATACAAATTTTGTACAGGAGTTATACAACACAAGACTGCAGTTATGAAAAAAGGCAAAATTTATTAGACAACTATGAGTTATACAAAAAATAACAGAGTTATACAAATTGTGTATAAGAGTTATACAACACATGACTGCAGTTATGAAAAAGGTAAAATTTATTAGACAGTTATGAGTTATACAAAAAATAACAAGAGTTATACAAATTGTGTACAAGAGTCATACAACACATGACTTTAGTCAAATATATCAACAATTATAGAAACAAGGGCAAAAGATACACATAATTAGAAGAGTTATACAGATAACTATAAGAGTTATACACTCTGTGAAGTACAATTATCCATATATGGGTAAGAGTTTTACTTAAACCCACTGAAGTTATAATTCGTTCTTTATCAAACTTTTAAATATTGGATTTTTTGCCATGAACAAAAGTCATCCAAATTGTGTAAAAGAGTTATATAACATTAGCTTGAAATTTCACACTCATATTACTGAAGTTATACAATCTGGAAGGTGCAAACCCCATTCAAAATAGACAAAAGCTAGCTACTGAATACCCCTTCCATCTCACCAGATTTTTTACCTTTTAAAGAAAAAAAGATTGTAAATAATTTGTTGAGACGGAGGTATTTTTCTACTGCCTACTTCTTCTTCTTCTTCTTCTTCTTCTTCTTCTTCTTCTTCTTCTTCTTCTTCTTCTTCTTCTTCTTCTTCTTCTTCTTCTTCTTCTTCTTCTACTCCTTCAGATGCTGGTGAAGACGGTGGATGCTCAGAAAATGGGTTAGGGCAGTTCCGTTTATCGTGGTGTGCCATTTGTTTACAGTTATTACACACGCGCTTTGGCTTACAAACCAAGGCAATGGCTTTAGCCTTAGCTGGCACCATTCTTTTACCGCTGCCTTTATTTTTGGATTGTTTTGGTGGAAGTATTGTTACCTCGTCACTGGCGGGGCATCCAAGGATTTGCTCGAATTCCTGCTGCTTAGTTAAATCTTTCTTGTACGGTAAAAGTTTCTCCTTGAACTCTCTAATTAAGGAGCTTAAGTTCACAACTTCAGTCACACTCATGCCACGAAGTAAACCAATGGTCGCATGAACTTCTGACCACAACTTCACCATCTCAACTTCTTTTCCATCAGCGCTACTATTTGAATCCGTTTGTTCACCATCACATTCTGATAATCTGAATTGCAATGCATCTTTTCTCCATCTTGTAGAAACGTAATCATCTGGAATTGTCTTCTTGCCGTTAGCCGACAAAATCCATACTATATGTCGGCACAGAATTCCCATCCTTTCAAACATCATACAGCTGCACCGTGTAGCCAATGTCTCTGTAATCAAATTAAATTATGAAGTTACTGTCATCTAAATAACGTCTCCATCCATATAGTAGTCTTATACATATAATAATAAGAGTTAAACATTAGCAAGGTAGAGTTATACATATGGCAACAAGAGTTATATATTCTGAAAGCTAAAGTTATTCTGAAAGTAGAGTTATACATATGGCAACAAGAGTTATACATTCTGCAAGTAGAGTTATACATATAATAACAAGAGTTATACATTCTGAAAGCTAAAGTTATTCAAAATATAATCAGAGTTATACTACAAATAACTGCAGTTCAGTGAACAATTGAATAGCTTCTAAAGTTATTCTGAAAGTAGAGTTATACATATGGCAACAAGAGTTATACATTCTGCAAGTAGAGTTATACATATAATAACAAGAGTTATGCATTCAAAAAACTTAAGTTATTCAAAATGTAGTCAGATTTATACAGCAAATAACTGCAGTTCAGTGAACAATTGGATAACTTCTATGTTCAGACAATGTAACTTTAACACTATATCTAGCAACTTCAGTCAACTACCACATAGATAAAGATTATGCCAAAATGTTGTTACCTGGGTTGTACTCTACGTTGAAACTTTTCTCTCTGATTGAATCCTTAACGACAGTCACTTCAACTCCATCGACTTCAGCATAGCTCCCGGTCTTACATGTATCGATTGAGCAAATGACCTCTAGTTGGAATTCCTTGAAAACCTCACGGGTATAAACATTTGACGCATATTCCTCTATGGGTAAATGCGTCCCCCTTACTGGTGTTGAGTGTCGGTTTTCATGGTCAAGTCTCTTCTGCGTATGCCATTGATGGTCCATAGCGCTTTCAAAACGCATCCAAAACTCCACTAACGTACCTGACTTCGCTCAAACTTCTTAAAAAAACTATTAATGCTCTCTGATCTCTGGGTTGTCCTCATTACACCACTCATGTTCAAGTCCCTGCAATGCGCCATCACCCATTGGCTCCTTTTATCGTACGCTTCTGTAAACCACTCTTCGTTCACAAGACCATGCGCTTCCATTATTTCTGCCCACCTAGAGTCAAAGTCGTCTGCTTCTAGGTTGTCGTCCCATATAATGTTGTTCAATTTCTGAAGGAACTCCTTATAATCCTCCCTTGTCACCCCGAACTTCGATGGCACCTTGTTCATTATATGCCACATGCAAAATCGGTGGCGTGCAGTCTTGAAGGCAAGGGGTACGGCCTTAATAATGCCCGCATCCTGATCTGTGATAATGTACTTGGGTTCCTTTCCACCCATAGCATTCAAAAACCTATTGAAAACCCATTGGAAGGATTCATGGTCTTCATGGGCAATCAATGCCCCACAGAATGTTACTGATCGCTTATGGTGATCTATGCCAGTGAATGGCGTGAAAATCATATCGTACTTGTTTGTTGAGTATGTTGGGTCATACGACACTGCATCTCCAAAAACGGAGTAGTTCCTTCTAGCGGTTATGTCAGCCCAGATTGCCCTTCGAAGGCTATTATCCTTGTCAACTTCATAATCAAAATAAAACCCCTGCCTATTTTGTGCCATATTCTTGAACCGGTCTATGAATAATTGACCGTCCCGTTTATGGATGAAGCCTTTCACATCTAGGTGGAAGTTCTTAAAATCAGTTAAGGATGCACCAATGTTCTCGAACCCGTTTACGAGTTCCTTACACATGTTGTACGTCCTAGTTGCTCCTATCCTCAACTGCAGTGGACAACAAATTCTGATCAGTGCTGAGTAATAATCAAGGATTCCTCAACTATAACTCTTACACCTTTTCATATAACTTCATGAAACATATGCATAACTCCATTGATTGATTGTGCAGCTTCTTATTATTTATAACTCTTACATATGCGAATATGTATAACTCTAACAACTTTCTATATAACTCTAAGGTTGTTATAAATTATTCTAGAATTTTAAAAAATATTTAGAAGTTTCACAATCAATTACTCGAGGTTTACATAACTCTAAGATCTTGGTGTATAACTTTAGAAGTTTGCCATTCAATTAGTGGAGGTTTGATTAATAGTAAACTAACCCTTGAGTTGTACATTATCAAGTACTTGTGAAAATCTTCTATGTTCCGCGACATCTTTTGAAACTGACGATCCTCACTAGATACAAGCTCGTGTTTATGCCCCATGTGGAATCGGTCAATTACTAATGTAATACTCCGTATTTATATGTCTTGGGGGTACTCTATCGAGTAGCCCTTACTCTGTCGAGTAAGGGCAAGTTGCGCAGATAAATAGTTTCTGACCTGTTGGGCACTCGATCGAGTAGCTGGGGCACTCGATCGAGTAGAAAGTACTCGATCGAGTACCTTGGGTACTCGATCGAGTGTCCGGTTTATCGGGGGAGTTTTCTCGGGTTTTGTTAATTACGCGATTAAGGTATATAAACATATTCGGCATTGTTCTAAATCACTTTTTACAAAACCTAAAACCTGTTTAAGAGAGAAAGCAACTTGTCTTCTTCCTAATCGCATCCTTAACGATTCCCGGAGTTCAGACGGTCGATTCTCGTTGTTTTTCGTGTTGTTGGATTCCTTGCGTCGAGGGTAAGCTTCTAGCATATTTTTTATAATGTTTTGCTAGTTTTGGTCAAACCCTAATTTAGGGTTTGGGGGTTTTATGAGTAAGTAAGTAATTGGTAGCCCTTTTATGTGTTATGTGTGATAGGAGGAGAATTCGTAGAGGAGCCGTTTTGAGACAGCTGTTTAGATCGTCTGCGTGTTTGCTTTCCAGGTAGGATTTCCTACTCAGTATTAGTCCCATAATGGGATGTTGGTGATGTGCTGTAGTTAGTTGTTTGATATGATGATTGTATTTGTGATCGTGATTGTGGTTGTGTTTGTTGATGGTTCTCGAGATGCGTTCTCGGCTGAGTGGGGTCACTTGCGGGAGTGATCTCACGCCCTAGTTTCGCCCTTCGTGGAACCCGCCACGAAAGGGGATGTGCACATTAATGATACAGGGTTATCGCTCGTACGATGAGCGGGGCTTAGGTGGGAACGGCTGCGGTCCCCATCGGCGTGGTCGGGTCCAAAGTGGACGATCGATGATTGAGACGGTTGGTTGGTTGGTGTGTGTGTGTGTGTGTGTGATTCATTGTCTGTTTGTCTTATTGTTGTTATCTATATTGATTGTGTGATTAGTATCGACCCGGTGTTGTTTTGTAAAACCTGCGGTGATCCATTCGGGGATGGTGAGCAGATATTGAGCAGGTATAGAGATGATACTGGGATAGCTGGGATGGCCACGACATGACGATAGAGTCTTCCGCTGTAGTTTAGTATTTATTTACATTTCAGTTGAGAACAGATAGTTTGGAATAATGTAATGTACTTTCAGTTTGGTTTCGAGGATTGTACTTATTCATTAAACTACTTATAATAAATGTTGTTTCTGTTTTGTCTATTTGATTATCATGCCTCGGGCAACCGAGATGGTGATGTCTTCATACCTGAGTGGTCCTGGTAAGGTACTCGGAGTATGGGGGTGTTACAAATGGTATCAGAGCGACGATCCTGAAACCTGTAACCAATGAACTTAATGAACATAGAGAGTCAATTAAAAAGAACCCGGGGTAAAAGTTGTAGGAGCTAGTGCAAAGGCTTGGGAGACGTCCTAAAGTCGCAAGGGGTCGCCCTACAACTTTGAACCGGTCACATGGGAAAGTGTTTGTCGAGTCGTATGTGTGTTTGGTTAACTGGTTTATGAATGTGATGGAATGTGTTAATTGTTGGATGTTGAAGTAGAAAGTTGAGCATGTGAAAGAAAATGGTGATATGAGGAAACTTGTTGATGAGATATATAGAACTGTGGTTGGAATGAGAAAACCTGATGGATGATTCATAATGTGACATAATAATCACATGTGAATAGAAATGTTGTGTTGTATACGTATATTTTGTCTGCATAGAGTTGTATGATAAGTTTATGTACTTGTCCACGATTGTTCATGGGTATATGTTGTAAGAAGTGTGTAGCTGTAATTGATGAATTAGTTGGAAGAGATTAAGTAAGTAATTGCATAAGAATATGAAATTCATGGGTGGAGCATGTTTATGTGGGTAAATCGTGATTGACAAGTTAAATAATCTATGTGCATGATGAATGTTGTTGCTTGATTTTTGAAAATAGTAACGTATGATTACGAATACTGGTTTTATGAGTTTTGGACTGGTTTTGTTTGCTTGGTTGTTGTTTAAGTCGTTTGGGAAGTAAAAATCAATAGTTGTGTTTTTTCGTTTATAAAGAGGTTGTCTTTAAACTGTTATAACTTGAGATGCATAAATGATTTTGATATGATTCCAATTGGAGATGATAGCTTGTCCTTTTACGATTCTAACGATAGGTCACACGCCCAAATTGACCAAGTAATGAGTGAGTTATGACTGTTTTACGAAAACTGAACAGTGCTGAGAATTAGGGTACTCGATCGAGTATCCTTGGTACTCGATCGAGTAAGGGGGCACTCGATCGAGTACCTCAGTTACTCGATCGAGTAGCCCTGGTGATTTGTTTTACGTGCTTCTGATCTTGACCTACTCGATCGAGTAAGTCCCTTACTCGATCGAGTGGCCTGTACTCGATCTAGTGACCCCTGTTTTGGGTCATATGCTTATCTTTTGAATTCGTTGCATATTATGTTTAATTCAAAGGCGTTATTTTGCTTCTTTATGCATAGTTTTACAGGTATGTTGGTCTTGACGCGTAAGTTACCCAATTTTGTGGTGTAAAGAGTGGCACCTATGATGAGTATGAGTTCGGTGGGGAGGACATGATTTATATGTGTTGGGATTAGTAAGACTTAATTGAGGCATAGAGCATGTTGTGTGAGACGAGATGAGAGATATGTTTGAATGTTGAGTAATGTAAAAGTAAATGAATGTGGGCAAGGGATGATGGGAGTTTATGGAACGTGAGAATGAAAAGATTGAAATGAGAGACACAAATGGTGGCAGCTTGAGATATGTAAAGAATCATGGAAGGGGATGGTTAGGAGTCGTGTGGGTTAAGAATATACATAGTGAAGGTTCGTTTTAAAAGGGTTGAGAAGAGTAGTATATAGTGAATTTTGTGGAGACATGTCGCAAGGTGGATAAGTAGACAGTGAATGAGTTTGGGAGATTTGGTTTATTAAGAGATGAATCTACTGTGTGATTTCCTTGGGCAATTAGCGGTATGAAAGGAATTTTGATTTCTAGAGATGTAATTGTTGAACAGTAAACGTTGATTCTATGGATGGATTAGTGGCAAAGGTGATTGATGACATAATAAGAGAATATTTGTGGTAAGAAAGAGTGAGATGATATCGATATGAAATAATTAGATGCGAGTTTTGGAGTAGTGAGAAAGTAACCGGAACACTAAAGAGTTAGGTAGAAGGGATAAAGAGTTGAATGGTTAATTGATTTTGTCGAGTGTAAAAGAAAAGAATGAGGGGAGTAAAACTAGGAAAACGTTGACCGGAGTTATGTGACATAAAAGTAAGGAATCGTCGAGATGTATGATACTATCAAGAGTAAGTAAGTTAATGATTATACAGAAGTTTCAGGACAACATGATTAATCATGAGTTTCGAGGAATTAAGGGAGTAAGAAGTTGGTAGAATATCTACATGATATGAGATTTTGGTGGAGAAATGGATGATGATTCAATTAAGGAAAATATTGGGAAGAATGTTGAGGTAATTTTGTTCATGGATTCGATGTTCGTTGTTTGGGATGTTAACCAAAGATAGAAAGGAAATCATGATGTTTAGAGATGAGTGAAGAGGTTTGATGTCCGGACAGTGGTAGTGTTATGGTCTGTGACTAGTGGTTAAGGGTAAGGGTATATTAGAAAAGTGGCAATTCTAAAGAGGCTGATTTCGTAAAGACTGAATTGATAAAAGTATGGTTGTCAGGAAGTATAAGACATAATCTTAGGAGGTGGTTTCTCATAATGAGTGTTAGCTGTATGGTTATGTATGGCAGAAGGTGCTGGTGATGCGAATGGAAGAATGTGATGAGGGGCATGCGAGTTAAGCTCGGACAACAGGTAACCTTTGTTGAGTGGTAACTTACGTGGTCAGGATTGACTAGTTGGTTGTGATTACGGGTCTATGATATGTGTAAATGTTTGTGTGAGGTTCTGACCTCACAAGAAGTGGTATGGTGTGATAATTATAAAGCTGTTTTATGAATGTTCTGTAATATATATGTTGGACACGGTAGTTTAATTGAATGATATCCAAAAAGGTAATAATTTGATTAATTTGACATGGCTAGTTATAATTTTATGTGTATTAATAACACATGTGTATTCCGTGAGATGGTAGAGATGATGTTCATGAGATGCTTATCTGTTTATTCATATAATATGTTGCGTTGTGATTGAGTAAAGTGGATTTGAGTAAGTTTTCTTGTCCGAAAGGTTATTTCCGAGTCAGTATTTATGGAATTGTATGTAGTTGTGATGTCTATCGATGTGGTTAGGGTGCCTCGGGTGATGATCCGGGCTCGATATTTAGTGTTGTGATGCGGGTATTTTCGCACTACGGTGTGGCTGTTGGTGGCGGTGTTGTGATGCCGTCACCGGTTGTGGTGGAGTAGGCGGGATGAGTATGATACGAGTTTTCGAAAGTGCATACCAGTTATACATAGATTGTTGTTTTGTTTGCTGTTGTTCTTTGTGAGTTTTGGTTGAACATGTAGACAGTTGTCTTGCTTATTGATGTTTTCTTTACCAGGTTAAGTTAAGAATGAGGTAGAGTATGATATGAAATAGAGTTGAATATGTTTTCGTTGTTGTCATGGTATAGTGATGTTCTATTGATGGGACACGGTTGTGAGAGGTTGTTACAGTAATTTTGATCTTGTTCTAGATAAAGCTTTAGTAGACATGGTAATGGAAAATGATTCGTGGAACATGTGTTGTAATGATCTGAAAGCGGCAGGTAGTTCATAATCTTTTGTTGGGACAGTGAGTGTAGGGTGTTGGGGGAGTTAGTGTCATATTAAGTTATGTATGAGTTTTGCGGTAATGGAAGAAAGAACTTGATGATCTAGTGTGCGTGTACATAACGAGTGTGGATCGTGAGTTATGCTTCTGGGAGATAAGTGCCTTACATAGAGAGGTATGTTGTTTTGCAGAAATAATGGAGAGTTAGTATGGTGATTTTGCTACGAGTTTTATGGTATAGGTTAGGTGGTATGCCAAATGAGTTGAGTTATGAGAAATGTTTAAGTAAGAGAGCCTTGGATATATGCATGGTAAGTGTTTGGTTTATAAATGGTTATCTTACACATGTGGTGGTAAAGAGAGTAATGAGATGTATTTAGTATTTAGTATTAGTGAGTTACGAGGACGTAACATTTATCTTAAGAGGAGTAGGATGTGATAAAAGAGATTTTGATGGGTGTGCATATGGTAGTATATTTGAAAGTAGAGTGTTGGTGTAGCATAAGATATAGATTTGTATATGTTGTGGTTGATAGTGTTAAAAGGTCACGGACGTGCTTGTAGTAGTTTGATGTTAGGAATGCGAGAATACTTCGATAGTGTTGACAGTTGGATGATGAGATTATGAGTGTGAGTAAACTTCGAGGACGAAGTTCCTTTTAAGGGTGGTAGAATGTAACATCCCGTTTGATGTCTATGAGTGTCTTGATTTTGGATTTGATAGTGGATGATATTATGGAGCTAGCAGCGTTAGAGGATGGTAGTTGGTTATGTATGGAGTTGGTGTCGTGAGAGATATATATATGTGGAGTTGATACGATATCGTGAGCCATGTTGTGGAGGTAGGAATAGTTAGTGGAGTTGGTGTTACGAGATCATGTTTGGGTTGGAGTTTTGTTTCGAGTTCTTAGTTACGTTGTTGTGTCTTGATCGAGTTAGCATGTTTGTTTTTATGTATGGGTTGAACTTCGGGGACGAAGTTCTTTTTAAGGAGGGAAGACTGTAATACTCCGTATTTATATGTCTTGGGGGTACTCTATCGAGTAGCCCTTACTCTGTCGAGTAAGGGCAAGTTGCGCAGATAAATAGTTTCGACTGTTGGGCACTCGATCGAGTAGTGGGGCACTCGATCGAGTAGGGGTACTCGATCGAGTACCTTGGGTACTCGATCGAGTGTCCAGGTTTATCGGGGAGTTTTCTCGGGTTTTGTTAATTACGCGATTAAGGTATATAAACATATTCGGCATTGTTCTAAATCACTTTTTACAAAACCTAAAACCTGTTTAAGAGAGAAAGCAACTTGTCTTCTTCCTAATCGCATCCTTAACGATTCCCGGAGTTCAGACGGTCGATTCTCGTTGTTTTTCGTGTTGTTGGATTCCTTGCGTCGAGGGTAAGCTTTTAGCATATTTTTTATAATGTTTTGCTAGTTTTGGTCAAACCCTAATTTAGGGTTTGGGGGTTTTATGAGTAAGTAAGTAATTGGTAGCCCTTTTATGTGTTATGTGTGATAGGAGGAGAATTCGTAGAGGAGCCGTTTTGAGACAGCTGTTTAGATCGTCTGCGTGTTTGCTTTCCAGGTAGGATTTCCTACTCAGTATTAGTCCCATAATGGGATGTTGGTGATGTGCTGTAGTTAGTTGTTTGATATGATGATTGTATTTGTGATCGTGATTGTGGTTGTGTTTGTTGATGGTTCTCGAGATGCGTTTCTCGAGTGGGGTCACTTGCGGGAGTGATCTCACGCCCTAGTTTCGCCCTTCGTGGAACCCGCCACGAAAGGGGATGTGCACATTAATGATACAGGGTTATCGCTCGTACGATGAGCGGGGCTTAGGTGGGAACGGTGCGGTCCCCCATCGCGTGGCTGGTCCAGTGGACGATCGGTGATTGAGACGGTTGGTTGGTTGGTGTGTGTGTGTGTGTGTGTGATTCAAATTGTCTGTTTGTCTTATTGTTGTTATCTATATTGATTGTGTGATTAGTACTGACCCGGTGTTGTTTTGTAAAACCTGCGGTGATCCATTCGGGGATGGTGAGCAGATATTGAGGTGTATAGAGATGATCTTTGGGATAGTGGGATGGCCACGACATGACGATAGAGTCTTTTGTAGTTTAGTATTTATTTACATTTCAGTTGAGAACAGATAGTTTGGAATAATGTAATGTACTTTCAGTTTGGTTTCGAGGATTGTACTTATTCATTAAACTACTTATAATAAATGTTGTTTCTGTTTTGTCTATTTGATTATCATGCCTCGGGCAACCGAGATGGTGATGTCTTCATACCTGAGTGGTCCTGGTAAGGTACTCGGAGTATGGGGGTGTTACAACTAATACTCCATTCTTCATAAATAGCCTGACATGTGCTTTACACCCTACCTTCTTGACTGTATATTTCCTCTGTTTCGCAGTTGTTAATCCCCATTGCATTTCTTCTTCCCTAATCCCGGTCTCATTTTTTTTAATTACTATCTCGTCTTTTGGGACATATGTGAATCTCTCTCTGTTGCAAACCAGCAACTTTGACTTGATTTCACCGTCGCACCATTTTTTCGTCGAGTACTTCCGAACATCAAACCCGGACGCCAATGCATAAATTTTATAGAATGTCACTGCCTCGTCGATTTCAAAAAATTGTTGCCCTACACAAGGTGTAAACTCCGCTGCCAAATGCTTACAATACTCAGTTTCCGCTTCCTTACGACCATCTGAGTAGAATCAAACATCCATGAAATGATTAAAAAATATATAACTCCAAGCTACTTAGCATTTACTCTGTAACTCCAAGCATAGAATGTATAACTCTAGGCACAGACTTTATAACTCTAGGCATATACTGTATAACTCTAGACGCAGACTTTATAACTCTAGGCTTGTGTGAAGCCCAGCCCGACCTGCTCCTTATCTCGGCCGATTCCGGGTCTAGAAAATTAAACCTTGTTTGCCCTCGACCCGAACCCGACCTAGACCCGCTCAAAACCTTCCTCATGGGCCTTGACCTTACCCCTGACCGGTTCCGGATCCACCTCCAACAGCCCCGGCCCATCCCTAGGGTCAGTCCAGCTCAACCCCGCGCGAATGTTTGACCGAGCCTAGCCCACGTAGGAATAAAAGTGTGGTCGACTCAAACCTGGAGGTCTTGTCATGTGATTAATAATTAATCGCTCGATTAGTAAGTCCTTATGGAGATATATTTATGGTCGAGATCGATCAGATGGTATTGTTCGTTTTAGGTTTAAGTCGCACGATTTTGTTCTTGGGCTCCTCCCAAATTAAAACGGCTCATTAATTGGGTTTTGTTCTAGATATATATAGGTAGAACTCTTCTCTTCTTTTTCGATGTGAGACATTGGTTGACCACCTCAACAATCCTCCCCTCAAACCAATAACCACATAATTGTCCTCCCCTCCAACGATATTATCTGTCCATCTTGCACCGCTGTTATCAACCGACAGGACCCACCGCTTGATCACCACATTATCAGAAAAACTTTCGACACAAGGCACCCACAGATCTCCTACCTCGAGGTCGCACCGGGGGAACTCATCTATATAACGGCAAAGGCAGTCCACTACCTTGGGATCAACCACACACTGGACCTAGCTAAACCAGCTAGGTCGGATACCACTTGTTAAGGCTGTCGCCTCGACCACGACGTCACATACTCACATTAGTATGATATTGTTCGCTTTGGGTTTAATCTGCACGGTTTTGTTTTTGAGTTCTTCCCAAAAAGCCTTATACTAAAAGAGTGGTGGATCTTTTATAAACTACGTAAAACTTTTATTCCTTTTCAACGTGGGACTTCGATTGGCCATCTCAACATTACAACATTCGACTTCTACTTATTACTTAGACCGTTTACTCGACTGAGGTACGAGTTTAGGTTATGGGAATATAGAATCAAACAGTTGGGATCTCGTAAATCCGAACTTCTCTTACACGTAAGTCAACGATTAAGAAATTTACTAATAACGACTTGGCCGTAGTACAAGAAAAACGTGGTTCCACATCGATTACTAGTAGTTATTAATTTAGTACATTCGATGACTACGAAATTACAATTCTACCCTCCACAACTTACTATAAATGTTGCATGCCAATGTAACATCTTCTCATCAACTTTCACCTCTCCAAAACACAAGCATTTCAATTATCAACATCCTTCAAAAATGGCACATAGCCTAGGAAGTGTAGGGTTCTTCTCAACCTACCGTCCACCGCTACCTCTCGACGTATTCTCCCTCTCCAGTGTGCCATCTCTACTTGACCTGGAGGCTCACCTGACCGATGGTAAGTCATACAACTACAACGGTCAGGTGATCCCACCCGCTGCCCTAAAACTCATGCTGAAGCGTCCAATGTTGGCCTCGTTTGCAACTGGGGCCGATGTGGACTCAGGTAGGCTTTCGGGACTTATTGTGGTGTCCGAAAGGACTACTGGGCTAGAAACACTTTACATTGTGCTTCGTCTAGGGATCATCAATAGGCCCGTATTCTTCAGCTTTGCTGAAGTTTATGGGACTTATAGCGAGGCACGCATGGAAGATATCGGTGTTTTTGCTGGTGAATATCTTGTGTATGTCACCACTAAGGATCCTGCTCCAGCTCGTCGACAACCATGGACTGCTGTTTATAAGACTCATCTCGAAACTGGGGAAACCCAACGCCTTACTCCTCAAGGTAAGCTTCTACCGTACTACTACTACTACTATTATTATTATTATTTTTTTTTAACTTAAGACAAGAAAATTGTCACACTTTAAGATAAAAAATGTCTATTTAGTGCTAAAAAGTTATAGCTAAAATTGTCACTTTCTGATAATAAACCGGTGGTAAATTTGTTCACCTTTTATCGTAAAATTGTAACATTTTCTATGTCTTAATTTAAGACGGATATCATACGTCTTAAGGGAGACTAACTATTTCGGTATAGATCTTGTTAGGTCAGTTCAGATCATGCTATTTCGAGTATAATAATATGCGAACGACTTCTACTTATTTGTGTTAATGTAGGGTTGTTTTCAGGCATGTTTATGTAGGATAAATTTAATTTCAACTTTAAATTAGTTAATTAAATCTAAGTCTAACATAAATTGGTCAACTGGTTTAATGGTCCTTTTATTAACCATGTTTGTGCTAGGCATACGTTCAATGATTCGATCAGTATAGTTCGTGTTCAATATAATTTAAAGGTTATTTTCATAAATTGTTATTCAAAACTCGGGTCAAGTCGAGTTAATCTGGTTTGTCGTAACACTAGTTGAGCGACATTTTAATATCGATTTAATTTATTCGTCTATGCCAAATATGTGAACAGGCGTAGCAGATATTAGCCCTGCAGTATCACCAAATGGAACAAAGATAGCAGTGGCATCATTTGAAGGGAAAAATGGTGGATGGCAAGGCGAAATCGAAAACCTCATGACTAACATATTTGTGTTTAATATCAATGACTCAAGCAAACGTACCATGATCATACTGAATGGTGGCTGGCCGTCCTGGGGAAGCGACAATGTCATCTTCTTCCACCGTAAGCTTGATGACACTACTGGCAACTACTGGGCCGTGTTTCGTGCTGACCTTAGCAACCCTTCCTCAATTGTTGTTTCTCAGGTGACACCAAATCAAATTAAGGCAATCACTCCGTCTGCCATTGACGAGCACACGGTTGTAGTAGGTACGTAATTTAATTTAAACAAACAAAATACTTCTTCCATCTCACTTTTATTGTCCCCTGTAAGCCAATCGGATGATCGTCTAGGATAATTAGTATTGGAATGTTAAGGACTAGACACAAAATCGAACTTAAACAAACAAAAGAATTCGATAGATTTACCTTCCCATCAATGACCCTCACATAATTATTATTGCAATGATAAGGACTAGACTCATAATTTAACCAAATGGGTTTGGTGTAGTGGTTGCTCACTTCATCCCTTAACCACGAGGTCAGAGGTTCGATTCCTGGCCATGAGAATGGAGCAAACTCTTTGATAGTTTTATCTGCCAACCGATGACCCTAACAATGAATTAGGGGGTGTTTGGTAAACAGTAGATTGATGAAATTTCAGCATATTCAAGACTTTTACCATGTTTGACTCAACAATCTACTAAATTACATGTTTGGTAAATGACATATTGAAACACTAGATTGAGCTCCAATCTACTGTTTTCCATTATGCTGCTCCCCCCCAGTATATTCACTTTAATAGATTGTAAAAAATAAATTTGTATATAATTTATACATGTATACAACAATCTTTTAACCTAAACCCGCTAATTACAAAACACTTCTATTAACTTTGCTAATTGTAATATACTAGTCAAACATGCTAATCCAATCTGTCATTTGTAATATGCTTAGCTTGACCAATTTGCTTCTGCTAATTATAATCTGCTCAGTACCAAACAGGGCCTTAGTATTCTTAGTATTAGAATGACATGGACTTGGCATATAGTTTAACTTGGACAAACAAATAATTGGATATTTTAATGGTCATAAAGAATAATTACATTAATAATTTTAATTTTAAGCATTGTTATTGTTGATATAATGATCTAAAATGACATATATTGTATTTAATCTCAACCACCCTCTAGTTAATTAATTAACATAACGTTATCTTGATCAAGTCAAACCATTCTCTGAGTGAAAAACGTGATGTTGAGACATAATTTAACTTAAACAAACAACATAATTTGATATTCTAATACGCCAGACGGACGACCACGGTCCCACTATTTTCAAATTTAACTTAAACAAACAACATAATTCGATATATCACAACCCTACCAATGTTTTCAAGTTCCGAATTTCACAATGATTTAGTGTAATTATTATTATTAGAATGACAAGGACATAATTTCACTTAGACAAACAAAATAATTCGATATTTGAATGCCCCAAGATAATAATTACATAAATAATTTTAATTTTAAGCATCAACATTGTCGATATAATGATCATAATGACATATATTGTATTTGATTTAGAATCAATCACATTCAACTATCCTCTAGTTAACATAACGTTATCTTGATTAAGTCAAACCATCATTCTCGGATTAAAAAGTGATGTTGACACATAATTTAACTTAAACAAACAAAATAATTCGATATTCTATTTCTAACCCAGCAATTGATGACCCTCACAATGATTAATGTATTTAGTATTAGAATATCAAGGACTAGGCACATAATGTAACTTAAACAAACCAAATAATCCAATATTTTATTGCCATTCATAATTACATATATAAATAACAGTAGGTCTCATGAGAGACCGTCTCCCACTAATTTAGTGGGAGACATAATAGAGAAAAAATAAAATGAGTGGGTCCCTCACCCCATCATGTGGGAGGTCTCTCAATAACGCTATTGAGAGACCGTCTTTCCGGAATTTTTGTGTTTAAAATTTTAGCATTGACAATGTCGATAGAAGATCTATAGTGATCGTGACATATATTGAAAGTATTTAATGTGAGCATAACGTTACCTTGATTTAATCAAACCATTTTGCGAGTAAAAACTAGATATTGACACATAATTTAACTTAAATAAACAGATTACATACAGTAATTACATAAATTATTTTATGGTTAAGTACCGACAATGACGATCTATAATGACGATCTATAATGACATTTATTAAAATATTTAATTCTGAATAGAACAAAGTCAACCGTCCTCTAGTTAATATAAAATTATCTTGATTAAGTCAAACTACTCTCCAAATTGATGGTGACTCACTGACTCTGTATGAGATTTGCATAAATTAGTGTCAATTATTATGCTCGAAAATATTTTAATGATAAAACCGCTTTACATAAAAATAAAATTCTAATTATTTTAGTCTTTTGTTCCACACAGGTACTATACGCAAGAGCTCAACGTTTGCGGATAGACGCCTAGATGCTGACCAGTATCGACACGTGGAAATCTTTGATTCGACCGGAAAAAAAAATCCTGTAGCAATTACCAAAAGGATCAAACCAATGTCTGATCACTTTAATCCATTTATCATACGCCAAAACAATGGTAGCCCACGTATTGGATATCATCGTGGCGTTATCACCTTGTTGGTAATACTACTTCCTAAATGACAATCGCTAACAATACGTTTTTCTTATTTGAGAGTCTCCGTCATCCCTTTACGTTTTTTTATATTAAACAATCTCATATCAGTCTTATAGTTGGAGTTCCATGATCGGTTTTTTAAATTCTACCACGCCTGATCACACAATCACACGAATGTACATTGGGCTTGAAGTATGGATGTAACGCATGTCTCTTCATACCTGATGCTAAGTATATTCAACTTTAGAGACGAGGGTTGGTTCTGTGAACTTTTAATCACACTGACTTTGATAAGGGACGAAGGTAGGACAAAATAACGACCAGGGCCGATTTTCATTTCGTCGATATATAATTCATTCATCGATTCATCGTAGTTGTAAAGCCATTGGGATAGCATTGTCAATAGCTAATACTCCATAGGATTAGATACCAAGTCAAGAAACTATCTCACCAAAAGCTTAAACTGATGGTTAAAGTCACATGATCGGGATAATTGTGACATTACAATATATGTTTACTATGACAGGATCCAACGGTGGTAACGAGTCAAAAGCTTATGAATCTGCAGTCTCCAATTGACAATTTAGGATTGTTTAGGGTTTCGGGTGTGTTTCCAACATTCTCCAAAAATGGCACCAAGCTTGCTTTTGTCGATAACGAGTTCCTCGCTGTGTGGGTTGCTGATCTCGACGGTCCATTACGTGTTGTCTATCGGGTACATTCTCCTCCTAATGACCTACTAAAAGAACAATAGTGGTATGGACTTAAATTAAGTTATATTATTGATTTGTCTTAATTAACCTTTTACTTAACGATTAATCTAGGCGGATCAGGCGAACAGCGTGTTTGCGCCAATTTGGAGCCAAGATCCGGAAAAGGACATACTGTATTTCTGCAATGGGCCTTCATTTAAGGCCGGCGGTGAGGTGGATATTATGGCTATTTACAATGCATCCGGTCTCTTCCCTAGTGCACCTGTTCCAATTGTCAAGGATGGCCTTAACAATACCTTCCCTTGTACCAATCCAGACGGTAAACATCTTACTCGTATTTCTATACTTCGTTCGCCTTTAATTCATTCTCAATAAGATGGATGACTTGATAAATGTGACTTACGTCCATCGCCTATGGGCGGAATATGCAAATGGGTACAATTTTTGATCTGAAAACATTTGAGGGGAATAAAATAATAAAAAGTTTATAAAAGAGAGTTTTTTTTATAAAAAAAAAGTGATATCTAAAAGGGAGTAATTATTAATTTACTTTTAAAAATATGACAGGAACAAGACTTGTTTACCGATCCACAAGAGGTGGAGGGACGGAATTATATAAAAACCTCTACATAAGAGAAGAAGGCCACCTCGCAAAGGGAGACGATGAAGTCGTTATAACAAGGCTCACAGAAGGAGCTTGGACCGACACACAATGCGAATGGTCACCAAATGGTAAATGGATCGTATTCTCATCAACCCGCGACAAGCCTGCTAATGCTCCACCACTCGACAATGGTCTCGACCCAGGATACTTCGCTGTCTATCTACTGGCAGTTGACAACCCGGCTGTTGTCATACGAGTAATCCAAAGCGGGCCTGATCTAGCTGGTCATGTTAACCACCCGTTCTTTAGCCCAGACGGGAAAAGCATTGTGGTGGCCGCAGACCTTGCGGCCGTGTCATGTGATCCGGTCTCGCTGCCTCTGTTTAATCACTCTGTTAGGCCTTATGGAGACATTTTTACGGTCGATATTGACCCAGAGGACATCCAGAAGAACCAAGACATACAAATATTTAATCGGTTGACACATAGTAAGTTTGAAAATTCGACATGTACTTGGACCGTTTACTCGACTGAAGCTCCTGGTGGATTATGGAACCTTATTTTAAGCCTGCCTCATTTACTTAAGTGTCCTTTCGCGTACCCCGATGGTAGCGAAGGCTGGCAGATGACCGGTCATCTTTGCTTCCCGAGCAGGCAGTGTTAGTTGATCATCGATCTTGACTTGCATTCGGGTCCCAATATCTTTGATGTCTGATACAGTTCTTGTTTAAGACCGTCATAACTTAAAACCTATCGCAAAACGTTATTTCTTGTATGTTGTTATTAATCGAGTCGGCTTAAATATCTGCTTGGGTATGTTATATTTCGTATGGTTTTATTTCATCTCTTTTATATCGTTGTTAGTCGAGTCGGCTTAAATGTCTCCCGGGTTTCCTTAACTTTAAGGGGGATGCATAATGTATTGGCCAATAAATAAAGAATAAATTGAAGGGTGATTTTGTTTACGTTTTAATTTGTATCTTTTGATTAATGTTAAATTATTTTCTATCTTATGTCAATTGCCTTGTATCTTTTGATTAATGATAAAGTAATATTCAAAACTAAAACATTTCAATTATTTTCCACTTCAAAAATATCACACAACCACCTTGGAAGTGTAGGGTTCTTCACAACCTACCGTCCACCGCTACCTCTCGACTTATTCTCTCTCTCCAACTGACAGTGAGGTCCATCTGACCGATTGCAAGTCTTCAGGGTTTCGGGTGTGTTTCCTACGTTCTCTAAAAACGGCTACAAGCTTGCGTTTGTCGACAACGAGTTCCTCGCTGTGTGGGTCACCGATATGCAGGGTCCATTGTGTATAGTTTATCCGTCCCGGTCATTTGTTGTCATTTTCTATTTTGGGTCTCTCAGTCAATTGTTGTCTTTTCTATTTTAGGAATACATTTGATGAATAATTTGGTCATTCACACTTAATTTTGTACAGATGTCATTTAGTAATTGGTTCTCTCTTTTTCCTTATTCTTAGTGCCAAAACCAAAAGACAACAAATGATAACAACGTACTAAAATTAGACCTGTCAAAATTCGACCCGACCCGAAAACTCGACCCGTTTTTTCGATCCGCGACCCGTTTGACCCGAACCCGAAATGACCCGTTATTTTAGAGTCGAGACCCGACTCGAACGGGTCGACCCGTTGGGTCAAGGGAAAATCATGAATTTTATTAAAAATATTAATATTTAGAGTAAATTATCAAAAACTCCCTTTTAAAATACGCTTTTTAAAATTTACTCCCTTTTTAAAAAAAATTTAAAAATTACACCCAAAATATTGCAAGAATTTAAAAATTGCTCCCTAACCTATATTTTTGCATTTTTATGACAAAAATGCCCCTCATTTTTTTATTTCTCATATGTTTATCGACCTCCATTACAACTCTACCCACCTTTCTACCACCCAAGGACTCCACGGTAAACCACCACAATCCTCCACCCAAAATCCACCATCATATTCGTTATATGAGAATAGAAATTTAGGGGCATTTTTGTCATAAAAATGTAAAAATAGGGGTTTGGTAGCAATTTTTAAATTTTTGCATTATTCTAGGTGTAATTTTAAAAAAAAAATTTAAAAGGGAGTAAATTTTAAAAAGTGTATTTTAAAAGGGAGTTATTGATAATTTACCCATATTTATATATTATATTTGAAAATATAGTTAAAAAATTATTTTTTTATTACTTAAAATTAAAAATTCAACCAAAAAGTCAAGTTTATATAACTTTATAATATTTAATAATAAAATAGTTATTAAAAAACTTTATTTTAATAATTATATCAATATAATTATTGTATATGATAAATATGATTAAAATAATAATTTTAAATATATTTTACTTTTTAAAAAAATATTTTTTAAATTAAAAAAATCGTGTAAAAAAGACGTTAAAAATTATTTCTTGACCCGTATTCTGACCCTAACCCGACCCGGATCCGACCCGACCCGTATTCTGTCCCGACCTGTATGACCCAACCCGGGACCCGACCCGCCCGACCCGTTTGACAGGTCTAACTAAAATTAACAATTTTACGTAGTCGTTTTGTCGTAACTTGTAATTAATCTCTTTGTTGACGGTAATCTTGGCGGATGAACCGAACAAAGTGTTCTCACCGGTTTGGAGCCAAGATCAGGAAAAGGATATACTGTATTTCTGCAAACGGCCTTCATTTTCCACCGACAGTCGCGTGGATATCATGGCTATTTTGGATGCATCTAGTTCCAAACCTAGCGAACCTATTCCGATTGTGAACGATAAGTCTAACAATGCCTTTCCTTGTACCAATCCAGACGGTAAACATCCTATAGATAGATTCATACTTCATTCTTTCCCGTTCATTATTAACAACAATTACGAAGTGCTTCATTTGACGCTAGCACTCGTCTCAATATTAGCGTAATAGCTTGTATTTTAATTGTACTCTGTACCCATCTCCGTACAATTTGGTCAATTTATCATTTAATCTATAATTGGTACATAGTAAGTTTGAAAATTCAACATGTACTTAGGACCGTTTACTAGACTGAGCTATCGGGTGGATCATGGAACCTTACTCTAAACCAGCCTCATACACTTAGGTGCCCTTACGCGTATCCTGATGGTAGTGAAGGCTGGCAGATGACCGGTCATCTTATCATCCCGAATAGATGTTGTTAGTCACATCTTGGCTTGCGATGCGGCGTTCTGGTCACAATATGCTTAACGGATGGTTATGGCAGTTCCCTTCTCTTTGCTTGCTTTTGTTTGAGTGTTTTATTTCCAATTTTCTTTTGTCCTTGTTTTGTTTTGCACAAATTTTTGTTTGCAACCGTTTTAAGGAGGGATGATAGTGCATATTACCCCTTCATCCAATTTACAACTGTTACAAATAAAATTTACTATCATTGTCAAAAAAAAAAGTAAAACTTACAAACTTCAACTTTGGATAAATTGGTAAAAAATAATAAGTAGTTGGACAAATACACAGGAAAAAAAAAAAAAAAAAACCAAACAAATAATTAGTGTGTACTTAAATAACCCAATCTCTTAAGCGCATATTCTACCGTGCAACAACACAAAAAGTGACCATTTTATATGAAATAGGGACCATTCTTTGTTATTATAAAAAAATGACCACTTTTTAATGAACGATTTTTTAAAATAATGCTCAAAAATAAAAAATGTATCGTTTCGGGTCGGTATTGAAACTATTTGTTGAAATGGTGTCCATGTAGGATTGTCATTCCCAAACCTAATTAAGCCACCCCCTAACCCAACATCCCCATCTCTTTCAACTCTCACCCTTACCGTTTACCCTTCAACACCTCCGGCTACCCCACCTCCGACAACTCCATCTCCGGCATATCCCCACCATAAAATCCCACCTCCGACCACCCCCGATGTCGCCTAAGTCGCTGACCCCGCCACTGATATTACATCTTCTATCGAACCCGACTCTGCCCGCCCTAACCCACCACCGCGACCACCAAAAACCATCCCCACCACAGCTCTGTCTCACGACATTTGCAAGCCGATGAGGCACATTCCCTTCCCACGGTGGTCGGAAATAGAGAGGCATCACTGTATAAGGCGGCGACGGTGACGCTCACATCTTTCGTGATGTTGTCCCGGATATAAGTCTGTCGGCGGCGCAATAATAGGGTAGCCTTGCCGATGCGGTGTGGCTGAAGGTTGTTAATTGATAGGAAGTGATAGACGATCGTTGTGTTTGGGTTGGAGGAGAAAGGGGGTCGGGATTGTTGGGGAGGGGAGTAAACGATGGAGGAGGTGGTCGGAGGTGGGATTTTATGGTGGGGATATGACGGAGATGGAGCTGCCGGAGGTGGGGTAGCCGGAGGTGGTGAAGGGGTAAACTGTGTAAAGGCTGAGAGTTGAATGGGAAGGGGATGCTGGGTTAGGGGGTGGGTTAACTAGGTTTGGGAATGACAATCCTACATGGACACCATTTCAACAAATAGTTTTAATACCGACCCGAAACGATAAATTTTTTATTTTTGAACATTATTTTAAAAAATCGTTCCTTTTTAATAGACCTCGCAAAAAACCTGAACCAAAAAACTATTG
Organism: Silene latifolia; assembly: GCF_048544455.1. Taxonomy (NCBI): domain Eukaryota; kingdom Viridiplantae; phylum Streptophyta; class Magnoliopsida; order Caryophyllales; family Caryophyllaceae; genus Silene; species Silene latifolia. Next base: position 20,947,701 of record NC_133530.1, on the reverse strand, counting down.
AATATATATATATATATATATATATATATATATATATATATATATATATCTGAATTGATAACCGATCGAACATTTGATATCAGTAACCGATAAGAACTGAAGAGATAGACCCCAATTATAAGTACTTATTTTTTTTTTTTTTTTTAAAAAAAAAGCCACATATTTTAGGTATTAACTTTTGATTTATTAATTGTATTATGAATTTTTGTATTGAAATTGAAAAGTTTAAGGTATATTTAAACTAATTTTTTAGTTTTAACTCAAGAAAATTACGACTCGAAATTAAATTGAACTGCCGATCAGAACCGCAACCAACTCGAAATAGCACAAACAGATTAAAGTGGCTAACTGAAATGAACCCGATCAAAATCGAACTGAAAGCAAAACTAAGGTCAACTCGATTTAAACTGAACTGATTTAACCCAAATCAAAACCGAATTTAATAAGGACCCGTTTGCCAGGTTTACTTTTTAACACAAAAATGATCACTTTTGTGAAATTTCATGGTACAAGCGTCGTACCCTGGAATTGTTGTTTCTTAATTACTCTATCTTTCCTACTATATACATACTACTCCACCTCTGTCTCCCCAAAATGCAATATCGTTCATAAAATTATTAAATGGATATGGATATGAATGTAACTTCATCCATCTATATCGTGTCCATAGTCACAACCCTAGGTGGAAGTTATTTTAGTAATGGTTATTTAAATATCAATTGGTTTTACAATACTTGTGTAAATGATTTTATACAAGAATTATTATTATTAGCTTAATTAGTTACTTTTAATTAATGAAGAAAAATTTCACTTAATCATTCAAATGATCAATTTTTGGTGTATTTGTCCAACTACTTTTTTTATGTTATGAATATTGTTATAATATGGATGTCCATATCTTATAGGATTATAGAATATATCATCTTATGGAAACTCTACCCGTATATATATATATATATATATATATATAGTATTAGGATCAAGTGAGTCCATGTCTTACATTTGAGTCCATAAGTTCTCTTTAGAGCCATTAGATGAGAAGGTTGGAGGGCTGAGATTGGAAGCAAAAAAAAGAGGGATTATGGTCTAATTAAACCCTTTCCCTCTCTACTTTTCTAATCCACCTTAATTTAACACTAATTTACTATATAACATTTTTTCTTCCACTAACTTCTCACTCATCTCTCACAATTTCAGTCCCCTATCTCTCTAAAACCCAATTAATTCACATATCTCAAATAATTCCCCCAATTAATTCACCCAAAAAATCCAAAATAAATCACTCAACAAAAACCTCCCACCACCCACTGCCACCACCACCGACTGCCGCCACCACCACCCTCACACCCGACACCACACCACACGACCCCACAACCCCCAGATCTCCACCCACCACACGACCCCGCACTCACCCGACACACAACCCACCCCGCACTCACCCGACACACAACCGCACGACCCCACCCGTTCGCCCTCATCCGCCACACCAACACCGAACCACCGGTCCAGCCGCCACACCCTCCTCACCTCCACTCCAGCCGCCAAAAGCAGATCTGGGCTCCTTCCTCGTTTTCTCCATAACGCTGCCTTTTTATTTTTTTTTTTTTTTTTTTTTTAAATTCGTGGGCTGGGATGGCTGGTAGTGTTGTTATCTTTTTTTTTTTTTCCTTCTTTTTCCTTCTTTGTCGATTTCCAGATCTGGCAATTTTTTTTTTTTTTTTTTTTTTTTTTAAAGAAATTGGTGGTTTGGTGTTGTTATTGTTTTGTTACTTTCTTTTTCTTTTTCTTTTTTTCCCTTGTTTTTCCTCCACTCACGCCCCTTCTCCTCTCTTCATTTTTTTTTCCTTTCTTCCTTACCAGATCTGCTTGTTCGTTTTTTTTTTTTTTTTTTTTTTTTTTTTTTTTTTTTAGATCTATTGAATATGTAGTAGATTTTTGTTTATTTTTTATTTTTCTAATTTGTTGATTTTATTTGTAGATCTACTAAATATAAAGTAATAAATTTTTTAAAAAAAAATCGTATTATCATGATTTTTAGTATTAGTAAAGTTACATTTTTTTTGTTAAAATTCTATTATTAAAATTACACTTTCTTCTGTTAAAATTACACTTTTCTCCATTAAATTACACTTTTTTTTATTAAAATAACACTTTTTCGGCTAGAATAACACTTTTTTCGGCTGGAATAACACTTTTTCGGCTAGAATAGCACTTTTTTATTTGGAATAGCACTTTTTCGTTAAAATTACACTTTTTTCTAATGAAAAAAGTGTAATTCTAGCAGAAAAAAGTGTAATTCTAACGGAAAAAAATATAATTCTAACGGAAAAAAGTGTAATTCTAACGAAAAAAAGTGTAATTCTAAAGAAAAAAGTGTAATTCTAGAGAAAAAAAAAGTGTTTACCGTTAAAATTACACTTTTTTCTTTAGAATTACACTTTTTTTCGTTAGAATTACACTTTTTTCTGTTAGAATTACACTTTTTCTCGCTAGAATTACACTTTTTTCATTAGAATTACACTTTTTCTCGCTAGAATTACACTTTTTTTCGTTAGAATTACACTTTTTCTGTTAGAATTACACTTTTCCGCTAGAATTACCCTTACTTCTATTGGACTAATGTTACACTCTCAATGGACTTGGTTATATTCTCATTGGACTTATGGACTAATGTTACACTCTCAATGGACTAAAATTACATTCTCGTGGATTTTGAAATTATACTTTTCGACTAAAATTACACTTTTCCGGACTAAAATTACATTCTCCTTGACTAAAATAACAAATTCATTGGACTGAAATTACACTTATATGGACTAAAATAACACTTTTTGTTGTTAAAATAACACTCTTAAAATGCTAAAATTACAATAACTTGTGATAAAATGACAAAAATTCAAAATATTATTCGTTAAAATCACTCGGAAAAGATTGAAGTTAAACTTGTAAACGCTAAATTCTCGAAAATATTCCTTAAAATTACACTTTTTGCCGTTAGAATTACACTCGTAAAATCCTAAAATGTCGAAAACTTGTCTCGAAAAAAAACGAAAAAAAAAAAAAACAAATCGAAAACTTGTCTCGAAAAAAAAAACGAAAAAATCGAAATGGAAAAATGTTAACAAAATTTTCATAAACTTTGAAGTATAAGACAAAATATGGTGTTAATTGTGTATGATAATGAATTAGTGAATGTATTATTAAAACTAGAGAGAGAAGTGAATTAATTAGTGTTAAGTGTGTTTTTTGCTTTCAATCTCAACCTTCCACCATGCATGATCCAAGGGTTGTGGGAAGGACTTATGGACTCAAAAAAAAAGGGACTTAGAAGAACTTTGCTCTATATATATATATATATATATATATATATATATATTTATATATATATATATATATAGTGTCAAGTTCTCTTAAGTCCTTAATATCTTTTGAGTCCCTAAGTCTTTATTAGAGCCCTTGGATTAGGAGAATGGAGAGTGGAGATTTGCCTACTTAATACCCACTATAGGCGTGAAAAAAAAAAGGAAATAGGTTGAGGAGGAGAGAGGACATCTCTGTCAGTACTAATGTACTAGTATTGCCTATTACCCACTGTGCACACACAAACACATGCATAAGCACTCAACAACCTTCCTCAACACATTTCGAAACAAACTCCACCAAAACACAATTTAAAAAAAAAATCTCATCTTCCTGGGGATAATTTACAGCAAACCCTACTTTCTTCAATTATCATCTACCTTTATCAGCTTCCTTTATTATCTTCCTTTATCATCTTCCATTATTATCCTCCAATCTCAGAAACAAACAACAAGAGGAACGCCCAACGTTAAAAATGACGGATATGCAAATGATTCCATTTAGCCAAGGTAATTTTTGGATTGTTTATTTATTTTCTTCATTCAAAGTTAGGTAATATATCATGTCTTTTATGAAAACATTAGGTTAAATATGAACAGTTGTTTAAATTTGAGGAGGAGGTATATTTTAAGTTATTTTTGAAGCTTGTTTGTTATTATGTGAAAACTGCGAATCCACTCTTTTAACATGAACTCCAACATTATAGAGTTCAACATCAAGTCTGTGAATATTAAGTTAAACTTCGAAAATGTTGGAGTTATTTATCTGGTAGAGTTAAACATCATATTTCAGGTTGTTGTTTGTAACAGTGAAACTGTAAGAAGACGAAGAAAGTGTAACTGTAACATTATAAAGTGTAATTACAATGGTTATAAATGTAATTTTAACTACAAATGGTGTGATTTTAAGCAACAAAAGTATTATTGTAATTATTATGGTAGAATTTTATTTCAAAAGTGTAATATTTGTACCTTTACTTGAAATTGTAAAAATTGTAATTATAACTCATAAAAGTGTAATTATAACAGATAAAAGTGTAATTTCTATTATTAAAAGTGTTATTGTAACAGATAAAAGAGTAATTATAACAACGAAACGGTTTATTGTAACAGAAAAGCTGTAAGTTTTTAAACTGTAATTGTAATAATAGAAAATATAATTCTAACAGATAAAACTGTAATTTTAACAGATATAGCAGGCAAAAGTTCTAAATTGGGAAACAACAACTGTAATAGAAAAACCTATAATTTTAACTGAGAAACGTGTAATTTTGTAAATTTTGTAGTAGAAAAACCAGTAAAAGTGTTATTGTAAAAGAGAAATTCTGTAAATTTTCAAACTGTAATTCTAATAGTAACAAGTATAATTGTAACAGGCAAAAGTGTAATTTTAACAACAAAAGGGTTGATTGTAACAGAAAAGCTGTAAGTTTGTAAACTGTAATTGTAATAGTAGAAAGTATAATTCTAACAGACAAAAGTGTAATGGTAACTACAAAAAGTATAATTTTAAGAAATACTTCGTATATAATTTTAGGAATATGGGTTACTTTAAGTTGTTATGAAAACAATTGATAATAATTACGCTATTGTCAGATAATATTAAGAACGATGGGAAACGAAAGCCGAACGAAGAAGAATTTTGCAAAGACGTTGAAGCTAAGTTCACCCCCTATGTTGGGCAGGAGTTCCTGGAAATAGAGGAAGCAGTGACGTTTTATAGAATTTATGCCGTTGCTTGTGGTTTTGATGTCCGTAAGTACACGACTAAGAGATGGCGTGGAGAGGAAATCAAATCTAAACTGTTGGTATGCAACCGGGAGGGGTTCAAACATAAGGGACAATTGGAGTGTAGCGGCGGCCAGGACTCAGGTAGGAGACACAAAGTCAGGCGTGTTGGTTGCAAAGCGAGGATCTGGCTATTTGTGATGCATGGGGAATTAAGAGTTGACAGATTCCACAGTGGCCACAACCATGAACTCGTATCAGCCAGGGATAGAGAGTTTCAAAAGTTGGCATGCAACATAACAGACTATCACAAAATGATTATTCTTTATAATTCAAGGGTGAGTTGATTAAAATTACACTTTTCAAAAAGAAGTGTAATTTTAGCAGACAAAAGTGTAATTCTAACAATATAAAGTGTAATTTTAACAGGCAACAGTGAAATTTTATAAAAAAAGTGTAATTGTGGCAGACAAAAGTGTAATTCTAACAAAATAAAGTGTTATTATTAAATTTACACTATTCTTGAATAAAATGACATTTGTTTATGTTATAATTTCACTTTATGTTGTTAGAATTACACTTTAGTCAACTAAAATTACACTTATTTAGTCTACAATTACATTTTTTCTTGTTAAAACAACGCTTTTCTTTTTTTTTTTTAACTGATATATTTGTATCTGTTTTAATTATGTTTTTGGTGATTAAAATCCGTTCATCTAAAAGATTGTCTACAATCAACAGCTGAAGATAGGAGCTACGAAGACTTACAAAATTTTGAAGGAACATGTTAATGGGTTTGAAAACATCGGAGCTAGTTTGAATTCTTTTAAGAACTTTCACAGGGATGTGAAATGCTACATTCATGAACGGGACGGTCAGATGTTCGTGGACCACTTTAAGGAATTGGCTGTTACTAGACCAGGGTTCTTCTTTGACTATGATGTTGATTCTGATGATAGCCTTAGTAAAGCTATATGGGCCGACGGGATCGCTAGAAGGAACTACTCAGTTTTTGGGGATGCAGTATCGTTCGATCCGACGTATTCCACCAATAAGTATGACATGTCCTTCACACCTTTCACCGGGGTTGATAATCATAAACGGTCAGTCACTTTCTGTGGAGCGCTTGTTGCTCATGAAGATGCGACTCGTTTAAATGGGTGTTCACCCGTTTTTCGGGAGCGATGGGTGGCAAAGAGCCTAAGTACATTATCACCGATCGGGATCCCGATATTCTTAAAGCGGTGCCATTGGTGTTCAAGACAACACGCGCCACCGCTATTGTATGTGGCATATCATGAACAAGGTTCCAAGCAAGTATGGAATGGCGAGAGATGATTATTCAGTGTTTCTAAAGAAATTGAATGCCATAATATGGGATGACGACATTGAAGCGGCAGAGTTCGATGCAAAATGGGAAGAAATTGGCAGGGAACATAATGTTAATAACATTGACTGGTTTGAAGAAATGTACGCTAAAAGGAAGCAATGGGTTATGGCTCATTGTAGGGACCTAGATATGAGGGGTGTTATGAGGACAACCCAAAGATCAGAGAGCGAAAATAGTTTTTTTAAGAGATTTGAGAGTAAGTCAGGAACATTAGTTGAGTTTTCGATGCGTTTTGACAGCGGGATGGACCAGCAAAGACACACACAGAAGCAGTTGACAATCGTAATGCATACGCTTCGAAATATCAACGCATCTAGCTATCGAAGTGCACGGGGCGCAAGTGTACGGTCATAAAGTATTCGAGGAATTTAAAGAAGAGGCCAAGTGCTCAATTGGTACTTGTACAAGTAGAGGATTCACTGAGAGTGGCTCTTTAGAAGTGACCACTGTAAGAGATGCAAACAGGGACATAAATTATGAGGTCACATACTGCCCAGGTATTATTCTGTAGCATTTGTTTGTTAAAATTATACTTTTTTCCGTTAAAATTATACTTTTGTTGATTAAAATTACAACTAGGGTTGTTAGAATTATACTTTTGGTTGTTAAAATAATACTTTCATCCGTTAAAATTACACTTTTATTGATTAGTATTACACTTTGGGTAGTTACAATTAACAATTAGTTGTTAAAATTATATTGTTAAAGTTATACTTTTATCCGTTAAAATCACACTTTTATTGATTAAAATTATACTTTTGTGTATTACACTCACACTTTCTTCGATCGATTTAACTAACATATTACTCTATATTGTTGAACTAGATACATTGAAAGCCACTTGTAGCTGCAGGATGCTTGAAAGGAAAGGCATTATTTGCCGGCATGTCATTTGGATTTACTCATCAAACGGAGTGAAGATTATTCCAGAACAATGTGTTGTTAAAAGATGGTGTAAAGATGCAAGGTTGTCTAAAATGTTCGATTGTAATGGTGAAGCAACTGAGGACATTGATATAATAGATGGAAAACAGATTGCGATGTCAGTAATGTGGTCGGAGATTCATCAGACAGTTGGGTTGCTCATGGACAAAATGAAGAATGATGTCGAGAACTTTTCGAGTCTAATTAGACAGTTTAAGGAGAAACTTTCACCATTAGGAGCACCATTGAATAAACAACAACAGTTGGAGAAAATTCTTGGATGTTCTCCTAGTGAGGAGATAACCATTTTGCCGCCAAAGAAATCCAAGAACAAGGGAAGCGGAAGAGAATGTTGTCGGTGAAGGAAAAAGCAGTTGCTTTGGCAAGGAAGCCAAAACGTATGTGTAAAAATTGCAAGCGATTAGGTAACCATGACAAAAGGGCGCCTAACCCATTCGCAGAGCACCCGCCTTGATGTGTCGCAATCGGCAAAACCCTCGTCGGAAGAAGAGGAAGATGAAGAAGACGAAGAAGAAGGAGAAGAAGAAGAAGGAGAAGAAGAAGAAGAAGAAGAAGAAGAAGAAGAAGAAGAAGAAGAAGAAGGCATCTTAGAATAATCAATATAATACGTAATAGGTAGTACATTTTTTTGGGGATGTCTAAACAAAATACGAGGTACAACATGATGTTTCGTATTGTGTTTAGACATCAAACTGCCAGGAAGACAACTGGTCGCCGTTGTTATTACAATGTATTTTGATGAAGTATTTCTTATTAGACGACACAGTTATAATGTGCAATTTAAGAACGTTTAAATTTTCACTATTGACTATTATGACAAATTATGTTGTTAAAATTACACATATCCAGGGAATATAATTGCAATGGCCTCATATCTGCTTAGGGTAGGATTGTTATGATCAGAAATACACTTAAACTCATTATAATTACAGAGTATGCAATTTCAGTTACACTTCGTCTATACTAAAGCCTTATAACATAGTTATTATTACACTATCTTTTAAATAGGTAAAACAACATAACTATATTTTCATAAATAAAACTCCTAAAATGACACTTTTGCCTTTTAAAATTACGTTTATATTTTGTGTAATGTAAGGTCTATCTGTCACTGCTATGGCCGGTTAGAATTACACTTATGTCGGTTAGAATTACACTTTTGTGTATTACAGTCACACTTTCTTCTGACTGATTTAACTAACATATTACACTTGTGGCTGCATCTTGCTTGAGAGGAAAGGCATTCTTTTATAGAATGTTGAAAGATTGTTTACACAAGAACTAACTGTCTACATTAAGGTTGCTAACATCTACAAATAATACAAAGTATGAAATAAGTGTTTTCATAGCCAGTACTAATATTCCCACAAAAACTTAACTACTAAATTAAGGTTGTTATTTTTTCACATTGGTACGGGCATCTCACGCTCGTTGTAATACCTTCCACAGTTTGTCCTTCGTGCTAACAAAAGCTTTGACCTTCTCGAGCACACCTTCGCGCAAAATGTTCATGTCTCCGCTTAACGAGGGTGGCTACCGGTTGGATCACCAAATAGCGCCGTGATTTCTTCTTCTCGAGGTCTTCATGCTGAAAAGGAAGACCCTCGTATAAGAGCATAGCCATCATGGTGAACAGACCCGACTCTGGTTGGTTGAGAGTAGGTGACATCCCGCTGAAAGGTATCTGGCGCAACACATAATTAGGAATTTCCCGTGCCCTAGTGTTCTTCTTGTCCTTATCCCGTGATTCTAAATAATCACTCACTGCGCTAGCCTGTATATGTACATAATTACCTTTAAAAAACTGATTGAACAAAAAAGATAGCATTCGGAAGAAAGGGATCGACAATAACCTACAATTAAACGCGCCGCTTTGCCAAATCGCGACTTTTTCAAATCGAGAATGCCTTTGCCCGTCCAAAGAAGTCGATCGTATTTGATTTGTGATTGATACATACGCATGCGAAATGGTCGATGCAGAACGGGACAAATAGCAAGTCTGTTTTCAAGTTAACGGTACGCTCACTGTCGACGATGAAGGTGTCCCGATCCGTGCATGTGTCGTCATAGTTTTCGATTGTGTGCCTGGTTGTTCAAACGTCCCGAGCAATCCCAACAGTAACTCCTTTAAAAGGCAATAGTGAACATGATTAATGTGGTTACATTGTCACCCAAAATTACACTATTGTCCCTTAAAATTACACTTCAGACTGTTAGAATGACACTTTTGTTGATTAAAAGAACTAAAGTGAAACATTAACATAATATAACTGTAATTTAGAAAAGTGACATTCTAAGTAACAAAGGTGTAATAGAAGTGGGCATAAATATTATGCAATGGATAATGGAATTACCATGTGACGTATACCAAAGAATGACATCCTCATTTGGTCGCCATATTCCTCCTTCTCCAAATGGTTCATCAAAATCGACCAGCACTCGATGACATTCAACGACATACGGTTTTCCGGCATCAATGACATAATGTCTTTTCTCCGCGTTGCGTGCTGACGGGTGTACTGATCATTGCTCACCGCACTCCGTAATATTAAAGAAGTCGTTAGTTAAAGTAGAATAAATGTGAAAAATAATCTGAGTATCCTTGATTAAAGAAGTAGTTAATTAAGCCAGATTAACAGACCGTTCATCATAAGTGTGGTCATCTAACAAGTAATAGTCGGCAACATGCTTCCTCTTGTTTTTAATATCCTTGATTAACGCTTGGTTGCCCCGGAGCAGCTTCGACACCACATTTGTGTTGAGACCACCTCTACCACAGTCAAGAGAGCAGCCCAACCCGTCCCCCTTTCCACGGGGATGGCTCTTAACAGAGGATAGCGCTTTACCAGATGGAATGCGCATGGTAACAGGCGTCGCTTCCATAACGGGCTCTTCAGATTCAGTTACGCGAGCACGTTTTGTGGACTCCGGCCCTATGTCACCCTCTGTTTTCCTCTTAACAGCATTCAACTTTCTTGTCAACGGATGTCCAGCAACCGCTTTGAAATAACCAACCCGCATCAAGATGTCTTCTCTGATACTGTTAATGTCACAGAGGACGAGTGTTTCAGGAATCTCAGCACGGTACAAACTCATAGCATCCTCTTTCCCGAGGTCACATTGAAAAGGGCTTCCTCGGTAGAACATCATATGTAACATCATAAAAACACCACAGTCGTTTCTTGAATACCCTTGACCTTGCCAGCTGAACTCAATGTTGACGATCTTAAACTCGTGACCTTTGCCCCTTAGATGCCCTTTAGACACCAAATACTTCCCCATCATATTTGCTCGAACATGGAAAAAACGCGGTGTGTTAACGTAGTACGACCTATATAAATTGGTTGACTTTTGGATATCGGACACTTACCGAAATACGCGCTATCCCTCCGTAAGGGAGCATTTCTAATGGGTCATCGTATTTGCGGTTGTCGAGGTAGTCAATCTGCTCGGTGAGAAAGTTGATGCACACGCAGCTGTAGTGATCACCGTCGCCGGATAAGACGGGTAGAAAGAACTGCAACGTGTGTCGCTAAGATCAGAAAAAGGAAAACTTAAAAACCATGAGCCAAGATTACATGTTTTGTTACCTACCATGTCCGTATCGAGCTGGAATGGTGCACGACAGGTTTCAGCCCAGGCATCCCAGCCACCATAAATGTCTTCGTCTTTGTTCAACACTTTCCCAAGCTTTTGAGCGTTCCAAATAGACCTTGCGGGGTCTTGTAATTTGATAAGTGTTAAATGCGTGAACAGATAATTAAAAGAGCTATTTTAATCAAAAAAAGTGAAACTTTAACCAAGAAAAAGTGTACTGTTAACTCAGAAGGGAAATGTTAAAAGTATAATTTAAACAATAAAAAGTGTAATTCTAACGGCAAAAAGTATCATTTTAACGGACAAATGTGCAGTTTTAACATACAAAAGCAACATTTTAACTTAAAAAAGAATAATTCTAAAGGACAAATGTGTAATTTTAACACACAAAGGTAACATTTTAACTTACAGTGTGACTTAGTCCAAAGAAAGAACGGGATATGTCCGAAGGTTTCATGATGTGGTTGAGTAGCAAGCACCAACCATCAATAACACTTGTCATGATTTGCTCCTGAGGGTTCAAAGTTGCAATATCTTCCCGGGTAATGAAATAAAACTCACTGAATTGGACCAATCGTTCCCTACAACCAAAAAATTTACTTAGCCAACAAATATATATATACTTAGGAATGTTAAGGGCCTCTTGTAAAAAATAATACACTTACAACTCGGAAAACGCGTCTGACTGATTGAACGCATAGTCAATCAAGTATTTCCTGTCACTGAACATTGGCACTAGGAGCTCATGACTGAATGCTAGGTTTCTCGTCGCAAAGCACAATTCAGGATTAGGTGCCCCACAATCAATAGAACACCCAAGGTTCTCCATGACGTGATCCATGCACGGTAAGGGCTCACTCGAGTGAAGTAAAAAAGGATGGTAGCTCAGATCACTGTGAGGGACGTACGGGGCCGGGATAGGAATGACGATGTTCTCTGCCTCTGGTACTTTGTCAGCTGTTACCTCTCTGTGCTCGATAGTCCCTTCGGAAGACTTCACGGCAACATCCTCCACTGCCGCATCTGTAATAAAAATAGTGTAATTTCATCATCAAAAAGTAAGTGTAACTGTGGCAGAGAATAAAATAAAATTTAGTAGACAAAATTATAATTCAAACAAAATAAAGTGTTATTTTAAGCTAAATAAGTGTAATTTTAACTAAAAATAGTGTAATTCTGGAAGACAAAAGTGTAATTGTAAGCTACAAAAGTATAATTACAACTTATGAAAGTGTAATTTTAGCCGAGAAAAATGTAATTCTAACTAAATAAAGTGTTATTTTAACTAAAAATTGTCTAATTGCAGCAGAGAAAAGTGTAATTCTAAGAAAAAAAAAGTGTTATTGTAACTTAAAAAAGTGTAACTTTAAAAGAGAAAAATGTAATTCTAACAAATTAACTTCATCCACGGCACTTCTAAACTCTGAATGTCAATGCATTACCTCCGTGATCCTTCAGTGCAGCCCCATCCACCACCTTCACTACCACTGTCTGAGGACTTGTTTCCAAATTTGGCTCATCATTATTCCACCCCTCCTGATTTTCAGCATGCACAGATATTGGGTGCTCCTGGAACAAGTAGCGTTTACGTCCGGGCAGAGAATATACGATGTGACTTGTCCATTCTACGTCCATAAATTCCTTTGCCTGCAACGCATATACATGTTCCGGCTGCTCGTTACCCTTTAACAACCGCTCATCAGTCGTTGCGCATCCGCCGTTTCCTGCACCCTCCTCATAATGTTGTTCGGCGGCGCGCTCTGCATCACATATCTCAGCAGTCGAGAATAGGAACTGAGTGGCAGGGGGGTCAACTTCTATGTTCTGAACTTCCACCAAAGCAGTATCCACCTTCTCAGACTCCCCAGCATCAGGCCCACAAAATTCCAAAGATTTAGAATCCACTTGTACAGCATCGTCTAGTGGCGCAGTAACGACTGTTGTACTTGAACATTGGAGACCAGGCTCAGCATTACCCTTCCCAATCTTGTCATCATCCTTGTCCGTCTCGGCATTCAGAACTTCACTCACATGCACAACCGCTCCCGTAACGTCGGAGGCCACTTTCACCAATTCTCTTACCTCTCCAATTTCATGGTCTTCTCTGGCCGGCATTTCTGCTCGGCGCTCTGCTTCAAAAATCTCCGCAGACGAAATCAGCAATTGAGTGAGGGTGGATCGGCGTCGTGGGCCCATCCTCCTCATTTTTATTGTCACTATCCGAGGTTCCCGCCACGAGTGCACGCCCATATCCATCGTCGCTTCTTCTTCCTTCACTGCATTGCAAAGATTCGCATAGAACTTCTTCTCGGCCTCATCAAGATCTTCTTTTGAATAAATGTCTTCAAGAATTTCCCGGTCAAATTTTGGTGGTTCATTAACAGCCACCTGCTTTCCATCTACCTTCCTCCTTCTGTAAATAACGGAAATCTCACGAGTACTACCAACATCCACGTTGGTGTCCTTACTGTAATCATCTCTGTTAGCAGAGTCCTTAAATTCAGCCGAGTCGTAAAATTGCACGGCCTCCATTATCTGTTGTGTAGACACCTCCCGTGCTTTCTCACTGGCTGCTTCATCCGAAACAATTGAGGCGGCCACCGTGCCTTCGCGGTCTGTACCAACATCTACAGTCAACTCTTTCTCATTATCGTATCTATCATCCTCCATGTCATCACCATCCTCCTCATCCTCAACATTATCACCATCCTCGTCATCTCCCTCGTCCTCATCACCATTGTCCTCCTCTTCATCATCATCACCAACATGCTGCTCGTACCCCTCGTCATCTACCTCATCATTCTGATACTGATCACCTGGACTTTGTTGCAGCACAGGCGCTGATTTCACGGACTGATTTATTCGTTCACTATCTCTGCATTTCCACAAAGATAATCCTTCATCCTTTGGCTTTGAAAGAATGATTGTGTGCATTGTGTAGCGACAGGGTCACTAGAATAGTTCATCCCTCCTGTTAATCTTTTGAGCGTCATGGTCGCATCTCGCATACCATGAATAGAAGAAGAGTAGCATTCCTTTGCATCTTCAAGTAAAGCTCATGCACATCCTACATTAAAATACAGATAATTGACAATTGTTCAGTCAAAAGTGTTCATTCAAAAGTATTATTTTAGCTTTGATAAGTGTAATTCTAAGGGCAACAAGTATTATTCTAACGGACTAAAGTGTAATTGTAAGCTACAAAAGTACAATTTTAACTTTAAAAAGTATAATTTTAAAGGACAAAAGTGTAATTGTAACATACAAAAGTATAATTTTCATTTTAAAAAGTATAATTTTAACTGACAACCTTTTAATTTAAGCAATTACTGATTAATATCGCAATTACAATTGTAGTGTAATTGTAGTGAAAGAAAGAGTAACTTTAAATTCATTAAATTAGCCTTGCCAAATCAACAAATAACACTTACATCTACAGCCCGAGCTTTCAACTCCTCGTCATCATCAACACCAGATGGCAGTTCAATCTCGATGAACTTCTTCCTGTCGGAAGTTGAAGTCACTTGTAATGCCGAATCACTGACCACATTGCCAATGGCCAACACTTGGCTGTCATTAGGAACCCCGCCAATGCTTAACAGTTCCCTTTGAAGACACCGAGGATACTTAACCAAGGACCAAGTTTGCCGACCTAAACGGTTCTTGTCAAGCTCACCATGTAGTCTGTCCGAAAGCGTCTGCCGGTCCCAATGCTTAATGAGAGGCAGGCTGTGGCGACAACTCTTACCACGGAAATTGAATCGTTAAAAGTACGTAATCATTAAGAAGGGGATACACCCCAACAAGGTCTGTTTATTTTCACCAGTGGCTGCCGCAGCCTTCACCAAATGTTCCAGCACATAAGTACACCAATCGTACTGCGCAATCGACGCCACGTCTTCAAGAGCTCTCAAAAGCTTGAAGTCAACCCCGCTGTATGACGTTGGGGTTAGGAATGATGACATGGCGAGCAGAACAAATAGCCTGCAGAATTGAGGACCTCCTTTTTTGTATTTTTTTTAAAATATCTTGGAAGACAATTCCTAAATTAATGCCTTCGTTCACCCCTTTTATGTTGTACGCTTTTCGCCATTTATCTTTCAATTGCTTGTTCTACGGCGCTTGAGAATCCTTTTGGCGGCCCGTAGGTACTAGATCAACTGTTTTAGGACCAAGTGGTAACATAAAACAGTCATACACATCATGCTTGGTGACCATGAACTCCTTATCTTTAGTCTGCCGAAAAATATAGGATTCGTCGCTGAATGCTTTGAGAAAATCTTTAACATAACCCATTGGATATGTTTTGAGCTTAAGCTCCAAAATACCACCGAAACCGATCCTCCGTACTGCATCTCGCTGCGCATCATTAAGCTTTTCAATGAGCTCAACAAGCTGCTTCGGCCGACACTTGACAGCCACCTTTGCTATTTTGATCTTGGCTGGCTTGGCCTCAACGTGATCTGGGGTCTGCTGAAGAAAAAAGTAACAGTAGTTAAAAACGTGACATATAGACCTTACACCACACAAAATACAAATAACAGTAATTTTAAGTTTTTCAACCTGCTCAACAAGCTGCTTCTTCAACTTGACAGGCACCTTTGCTTTTTTGGACTTGCCTGATTTAACCTCATTTCCATCTGACATCTGTTAACATTAAAAAAAAAATTAATTCTAGCAGACAAAAGAAAAATTTTAACAAAAAAAAGTGTAATTGTAGCAGCATAAAGTGTAATTTTTAGCAGGCACAAGTGTAATTCTAACAATATGAAGTGTAATTTTAGCAGACAAAAGTATAATTCTAACAAAATAAAATGTTATTTTAACAGACAAAAGTGTAATTTTAACAAAAAAATGTAATTTTAGCAGACAAAAGTGTAATTCTAACAATATGAAGTGTAATTTTAACAGGCAACAGTGAAATTTTATAAAAAAAATATGTGTAATTGTAGCAGCATAAAGTGTTATTTTAGCAATAAAAGTGTAATTCTAACAAAATCAAATGTTATTTTAAAAGACAAAAGTGTAATTTCAACAAAAAAAAGTGTAATTGTAGCAGACAAAAGTGTAATTCTAACAAAATAAAGTGTTATTTTAACAGGCAACAGTGTAATTTTAGCAAAAGAGGGTGTAATTGTAACAGCATAAAGTGTTATTTTAGCAACAAAAGTGTAATTCTAACAAAATCAAATGTTATTTTAAAAGACAAAAGTGTAATTTCAACAAAAAAAAGTGTAATTCTAGCAGACAAAAGTGTAATTCTAACAAAATAAAGTGTTATTTTAACAGGCAACAGTGTAATTTTAGCAAAAGAAGGTGAAATTGTAACAGCATAAAGTGTTATTTTAGCAACAAAACGTGTAATTCTAACAAAATCAAATGTTATTTTAAAAGACAAAAGTGTAATTTCAACAAACAAAAGTGTAATTCTATCGGACAAAAGTGTAATTCTAACAAAAAAATAGTGTAATTTTAACAGGCAACAGTGTAATTTTAGCAAAAGAAGGTGAAATTGGCAGCATAAAGTGTTATTTTAGCAACAAAAGTGTAATCTGAATGAAAATGGATTTTAACAGAGAATGAGTAATTGTAATCAACAAAAGTGGGATTTTTCAAAAAAAACTCTGTGTAATCTTAATGAATATGAACATATGTGCTAAAAACGTTTGTTGACAATATACAGTGATGAAAAATAAATGTCCTAAATGTGCTATAAATAACTGCGTAATCAAAATGAAGAAAGCAAAAACAGTGATCAAATAGAACAGTACAGCAACAATGGTGACAAAATACAGTGATTAAATACACTGCAATTACATAACAATGACCAATAAATTATAAAAAAACGTCTAAATAAAAGAAGAGAACAAATAATAAAACTCTACAAACCCAGAAAAAAATCATCTAACTCTAAAAACCCAGAAAAAATTACCGTCTGAAGTGATCTGAAAGGACGACAATGGCAGTTTGCAAGTGAGCAAAGAAAATGGAGAAAAAAACGATAATAAGGTAACAAAAAAGCGATAAAATTGGGGGATTTTTAGAGCAGTTTCGTCTTAAGCAGTTGAAATGAATAGGGTTTAATTTGGGGGAAATGTTTTGTGGGAAAATTAATTTTGAATAATAGAGAGATGGTAAGTGGGGGGAAGTTAGTAGGACGTGTGTGAGTGATGTTTTGATTGACAAGCTGCATGCATGCTAATACCCTATGAGTGGTAGGAGGAGAGAGGTAATTATTTTAGCCATTAGAATAATATTATTAGTTGCCTTTTACTTTTAATCTAAGCCATTCAATAACAAGATCTAAGGGATGACAATAGAACTCATGGACTCAAATGTAAGACATGGTCCTTAATATCTTTTGAGTCCCTAAGTCTTTATTAAGGCCCTTGGATTAGGAGAATGGAGAGTGGAGATTTGCATACTTAATACCCACTATAGGCGTGAAAAAAAAAGGAAATAGGTTGAGGAGGAGAGAGGACATCTCTATCAGTACTAATGTACTAGTATTGCCTATTACCCACTGTGCACACACAAACACATGCATAAGCACTCAACAACCTTCCTCAACACATTTCGAAACAAACTCCACCAAAACACAATTTTGAAAAAAAAATCTCATCTTCCTGGGGATAATTTACAGCAAACCCTACTTTCTTCAATTATCATCTACCTTTATCAGCTTCCTTTATTATCTTCCTTTATCATCTTCCATTATTATCCTCCAATCTCAGAAACAAACAACAAGAGGAACGCCCAACGTTAAAAATGACGGATATGCAAATGATTACATTTAGCCAAGGTAATTTTTGGATTATTTATTTATTTTCTTCATTCAAAGTTAGGTAATATATCATGTCTTTTATGAAAACATTAGGTTAAATATGAACAATTGTTTAAATTTGAGGAGGAGGTATATTTTAAGTTATTTTTGAAGCTTGTTTGTTATTATGTGAAAACTGCGAATCCACTCTTTTACATGAACTCCAACATTATAGAGTTCAACATCAAGTCTGTGAATATTAAGTTAAACTTCGAAAATGTTGGAGTTATTTATCTGGTAGAGTTAAACATCATATTTCAGGTTGTTGTTTGTAACAGTGAAACTGTAAGAAGACGAAGAAAGTGTAACTGTAACATTATAAAGTGTAATTACAATGGTTATAAATGTAATTTTAACTACAAATGGTGTGATTTTAAGCAACAAAAGTATTATTGTAATTATTATGGTAGAATTTTATTTCAAAAGTGTAATATTTGTACCTTTACTTGAAATTGTAAAAATTGTAATTATAACTCATAAAAGTGTAATTATAACAGATAAAAGTGATGACAATAGAACTCATGGACTCAAATGTAAGACATGGACTTAGATGATCTTATTACTATATATATATATATATATATATATATATATATATATATATATATATATATATATATATATATATATATATATATATATAGTGTAAAGATCAAGAGAGTCCACCTCTTACATTTGAGTCCATAAGTTCCCTTTAGAGCCATTGGATGAGGAAGATGGAGGGTTGAGATTGGAAGCAAAAAAAGGAGGATTAATGCCTAATAAAACACTCCCCCTCTCTACTTTACTAATCCACACTAATCAAATATTAATCCACTATATAACCTTTATTTTTCCACCAACTTCTCTCTCATTCACACAATTCACTTCTCTACTCCCTCTCTAAAACCCAAATTAATTCAAAACCCAAATAATACTCTCATCCTAACAAACCCAAATAATTCAAAATCTAAAAAATAAAAAAAATTCCCTCCATATTACTCTCCCACCCACCACCCACCACCCACCGCCACCCCCACCCACCGCGCCACCACTACCCTAACACACCCGACACCACACCACACGACCCCACAACGCCGCAGCGCGGCCTCCACCCATCCCGCATGACCACCACCACCGATCGCTCCTCCCTTGCCTAACCACCGTCCACCATGCGCCTCCTACCCCGAATGCCGCCTCCCTCCACTGTCGCCACCCTCACCGACACCAAGACTACCACACGCCCACCCACCACCACACCGAAACCACCCCAGATCTGCGGCTGCCGCCTGCTTCCTCCCTCCCTGAACCTCTCCTCTGACCGACACCTCCACTGACTGCTTCCACCCTCACCGACACCTCTTCTCTTTTTCTTTTCCGTCTTTCAATTCCAGATCTCTTTTTTATTTTTTATTTTTTTTTCTTCAATTTTGTTCGTTTGTGTGTGTTTTTGGTTTGTGTGTGTTTTTGGTTTGTCTGTCGTTTTTTTTTTGTTTTTTCTGATTTTTTTCTTTTGTTTTTACATGTTTTGTTTTTTTTTTTTTTATTATGAACTAGATATTTTAAATTTTTAGATCTCACATAATATCTAGTTTTAAAAATTTCAGATCTCAAAGTTTTGTTGTTGTTGTTGTTGTGAATTGTTATTATAAATTATATTTTGATTTTAATATTAAATCTACTAAATATGAAATATTTTCTTTATATTTTTTTTCTTAGTTCTTATTTTTATTTTGTGAGATATTTTTATTTTAGTTTTAGATGTACAAAATAGATCTAAGATTATTTGTTGATTTTAATCTTAGATATATTTAAAATATAGTCTTATTTTTAAGGTATTACACTTTTTCCATTAAAATTACACTTTTTTTTATTAAAATTACACTTTCTTTTGCTAGAATAACACTTTTTTCGGCTAGAATTACACTTTTTTCTGCTAGAATAACACTTTTTTCGACTAAAATTACACTTTTTCTGCTAAAATTACATTTTTTTTTGTTGTTAGAATTACACCTTTTTCTGTTAAAATCACACTTTTCTCCATTAAAATTACACTTTTTTCTGTTAAAATTATACATTTTTTTGCTAGAATAACACTTTTTTCGACTAAAATTACACTTTTTCTGCTAAAATTACATTTTTTTTTGTTGTTAGAATTACACCTTTTTCTGTTAAAATCACACTTTTCTCCATTAAAATTACACTTTTTTCTGTTAAAATTATACATTTTTTTGCTAGAATAACACTTTTTTCGGCTAAAATTACACTTTTTGTTGTTAGAATTACACTTTTTTCTGTTAAAATTATACTTTTTTTTTGCTAGAATAACACTTTGTTCGGCTAAAATTACACTTTTTTGTTGTTAGAATTACACTTTTTGTTGTTAGAATAACACTTTTTTCGGCTAAAATTACACTTTTTGTTGTTAGAATTACACTTTTTTCTGTTAAAATTATACTTTTTTTTGCTAGAATAACACTTTGTTCGGCTAAAATTACACTTTTTTGTTGTTAGAATTACACTTTTTTCTGTTAAAATTACACTTTTTTTTGCTAGAATAACACTTTTTTCAGCTAAAATTACACTTTTTGTTGTTAAAATTACACTTTTTGTTGTTAGAATTACACTTTTTTCGGTTAGAATTACACTTGCCTCTATTGGACTAAAGTTACACTCTCCATGGACTTGGTCATATTCTCATATTCTCATTGGATTAATGTTACACTCTCAATGGACTAAAATTATATTCTCGTTAATTTGAAATTATATTTTTCCGGACTAAAATTACACTTTTCTCGGACTAAAATTACATTCTCCTTGACTAAAAATAACAATCTCATTGGACTGAAATTACACTTACCTGGACTAATATAACACTTTTTGTCATTAAAATAACACTCGTAAAATGCTAAATTACAATAACTTGTGATAAAATGACAAAAATTCAAAATATTATTCGTTAAAATCACTCGGAAAAGATTGAAGTTAAACTTGTAAAACGCTAAATTCTCGAAAATATTCCTTAAAATTACACTTTTTGCTGTTAGAATTACACTCGTAAAATCCTAAAATGTCGAAAACTAGTCTCGAAAAAAAAAAAAAAAAAACGAAACAAATCGAAAACTTGTCTCGAAAAAAAACGAAAAAAAAACCGAAACAAAAAAATGTTAACAAAATTTTCATAAACTTTGAAGTATAAGACAAAATATGGTGTTAATTGTGTATGATAATGAATTAGTGAATGTATTATTAAAACTAGAGAGAGAAGTGAATTAATTAGTGTTAAGTGTGTTTTTTGCTTTCAATCTCAACCTTCCACCATGCATGATCCAAGGGTTGTGGGAGGGACTTATGGACTCAATATATATATATATATATATGTATATATATATATATATGTATATATATATATATATATATGTATATATATATACCCCTTATAATGGAATAAGAATACAGTTTGGTCTCCCTTACTTTCTCTCGACCTTTTCTCCATAATTCTCTCTACTCTATATTTCACAACACGTTATCATCACGAGTCTCTATACAACATCAACAATTGACTATAGGGAATATCATTCATCGTTTTGGATTAATAACGGTAATTATCTATTATTCAGATCTTATATTCTTTCAATCCGATAATTAAGGTACGTTCATTATTCCCTGATAATCACGAATTCTAACAAAAGCAAATAAATTCAATGAACATTATAAGGAACTTACGAGACTCTTATCTTATTTCAATCACAGCTATACGAACACATGATAGCAATTGTTTATTATAATATTACATGAAGTTTACTGATTTAATTTGTTGGTTACATGGTCATCGATTATTATTGTAACACCCCCTCATACCAAGGTACCTTACCAAGGACTACCCCAGCATGAAAGGCTGTTACCATCTCGGTTTCCCGAGGTTAGTATATCAAAGTTACCAATTCCAAACAATCTTTATTAAAGTATAAAGAGTTAGTGATTACATGTTTCCAACACCAAACCAAAGTATAACCGTGAAAGTTCTAACAACTACAAAGAAAGTAAGCTAAGTCTCTTGACGGCGGAAGCTAGACTCGAGTGATGACTCCCCATAACTGTCTCATAGCTAAACATTTGTATTACCTGTCACAATCTGCTCACCATCCCCGAATGGATCACCGCATGTTTTATAAAACAACAACGAAGTCAGTACCGTTCAATCAAGATAAGACAAACAAATAATGTAACCGGCTGATCATCCTCCATAGTAACTGACTACACACCGAAGTGCGTAGCCCTGCCGGATTACCCATCGCAACAGGTAATCCACTCCGCCGGTGGGGGACCGCAGCCCATCCTGTAACACCCCCATATTCAAAGGAGCCTTAACTAGGCCTTCCTTAGCATATAAGGGCGTTACCATCTCGGTTACCCGAGGGAAGTAATAATCAAACGTCAATAAAAGAACTATAATATTGTATTACAAGTGATTTAAACCAACAAGCTATATAAAAGATACAACTCTGAGACTACTTGCTACGACTATCGAATCTCGTGAAGACTCATCCCCGCCCGGACTTCAGCTATCACCAACATCAACACCTGCTAAAACCGACTGCTCACCATAAGGGATCACGGCAGACACATAACAAACAAACCAAACAAGGTCAGTACTGAGATATGACGCAACAAAGGCGACTACTACTATCAACACAATATGACGCTAGCAGCCTTATACACACAAACACAATAGTCCAGCCAATCTCTGTCACTGACTGTCCACCGGACCAGTCCTTCCAGTGGGGGACCGCAGCCGTAACCACCAAATCCCCGCTCATCAACTCGAGCGATAACCCTGTCCATTAATGTGCACATCCCCTTCCGTGGCGGGTTCCACGAAGGGCGAAACTAGGGCGTGAAGTCACTCCCGCAAGTGACCCCACTCAGCCGAGGTCACGCCTCGCGAACCATCAACAGCAATCACAACCACAAACACAGTACAATTATTATATCAAACAACCAAACACAACACAGCCACAACATCCGACACACTAGACCATCTACAGAAACTGAGTAGGCGAACCTACCTTTAAGCAACCGCAACCAATCCACGCCGACAGATAACATATCCAGCGACCAAGCAAAGCCTATAACCACCATACAAATATCTATTACTAACAAGCAAACCCTAACTATAGAGACAAAGGCACGGATGATGATTATGACATACCTATTAGGGAGAAACTCAGCCAGAGACCGCTACCCGACACAAGTGACGCCCTCCCAAGGTTCAAAGATCTTCAAAAAGGCTTCCATGGAGGTTTTGAGGTGAAGGGAAGGGAAAGAGGCGACTGAAGGATAGGAGGAAAGTGGCGGAAGTGATATGCGGATTTAACAAAACGCGATATAAAACCCTCAAAATCGGGTACTCGATCGAGTACCCAACATACTCGATCGAGAAGCCCCCTACTCGATCGAGTAACCTCGTTACTCGATCGAGTAGCCTCTACTCTATCGAGTACCACTCTTATCACGCAACCCACGATGACTTCAGCACTTACTTCTAAGACTATTCCCGCTCCCAAGGTCAGTCAACGCTGGTCAAAGGGTCCCTAAAAGGACGGGTATTACAGTCTTCCCCCCTTAAAAAGAACTTCGTCCTCGAAGTTCTACCCATCTCTCCCGCTCATGAAACGGAACCAACACCATCTCACCAACCTTCCCGGTCAAACCATTATCTCTTGGAAATACCATCCCCCACCCCCCATGTCATCATCATCACCGTCCACCATCTCGCAATGTGAGTCGCCACTCACGATCACCCAACACACAGTAACAACTATCAAACTATCAATCTGGAACATGTCTCGTATTAACTTTCATGTGGTATGACTAATGCCACCATGTTATTTGGCAACGTGATTCAAATACGATTCATCGCACTATAACTATTTTTTTTTTTTTTTGACCGTTTCTTGGAACATACAACCACATTCACTTTAAAGAACTGAAGTAATTCGTTATACTAAAGCAGAACATAATATCAACAACATTATAAACAACTACCAACAACGTTATAAACAAGCAAAACATTATTCAAAAGCAACCTTTTTATTTCGCGACATTACTCTTCCCCTCTAAAAAGGAACTTCGTCCCCGAAGTTCACCACCCAAATTACCAAGCATTTTACTTATTATTTGATTCATGACATGGGTTAACATGTTATCTATCGCGGACATTACTCGTTAAGCACGAACTCGTTAAATTATCAATTATACACTAACCACCGGACTAGTTAGCTGCCGTCTAGGAGGCACGATACTATGGTATGCACGAGTGTGTGAGAAGATATAATTCCGATAAATAAGTCGTAATAAGGCGTATGCAATATTAAAGTAACCAGAAATTATTACCGCTTCACTAATTGTGACAAATACGCTTATAACACTTCAATCACGACTTGTAACATATGAAATTAACGGTTCAAAGGTGTTACTACGCACTCACAACTACTTTAAACAATAAACTCGCAATTATAAAACAATTGAACATTTTTAATTTTCGAAAACCCCCTGTAACAGTGCTACTCGATCGAGTATGTAGCGGTACTCGATCGAGTGCCAAGCTACTCGATCGAGTGTCTTGGCTACTCGATCGAGTAGCCCGAGTTCAGAATGCTTCCTTTCTTCCTTTCCTGCAGCTACTCGATAGAGTGTGGGGTACTCTGTCGAGTACCTGCAGGCCAAGTACCTTACACAACCCGTTATAGACCAACATATATAAACATGACTGTCACATAAATTGAGTCGGGATGACGCCCCGACTCTCAATCATCTGCAAACGGTTAAAGTAGCTAATCCGGCCTTATGGCCTAACGATACAAGTTCATGAATAAAGTTTCAACTAAAACAACCGAAAATCTAACCACGCTACCAACAACAACTACTACTAACAATCATGAACGAAGATAGAAACAAGGAGTATCACTCTTGCTGCTGCTGCTGCTGCTCAAACATCACCTCATCATCACCACCACCCGAAGTACCGCTCCCGCCGACCCGATCCCCGCATCCACTCCCCGCTCCCGCTCCTGGGCCCACGTACCATGGGGTCAAGCCACCGTAAGGGAAGGACTGAGGTGCCCCCCACGCCGACTGATCCACCCCGTAGGAATGGAAAACCCCTGAGTAGTCCCCAACTCCACTCCACCAAACTGGATGCGGCCCCTCGGTCCCTATCCCCTGAGCGTACGCCATCTCGTGCATGTTCCGGAGTGTCAAGGTAGATGACACTCTCTCCGCTGTAATCGGATCGCGTCTCCGTGGTGTCGAGGTAAGGGTAGCATGGAAAGGATCTGCTGCATCTGCGGTGCTCGGGCCGTGGCCTAGTCTCCGAGGCCCTCTCCTCACTCGACGGGGTCCCCTCACCACTCTGGGTCTCTCTACCACCCGAACTCCCGCATTCTCGCCCTTCGTCGGCTCCGGCATCTCCTCGAGGATGGTGCCGTCGATGAGATAGGTCTGTGGCGGCGGGGTCTGTCATCATCCTCCTCCTCCTCGTCATCGGAGTCCACCGTCACCACGTCGGCTCCAAGGGCTCCGTGGGTGGGAGGTGCTCAGGAGCTGGAATCTTCATCCAACTCATCCCCCACACCCTCCACGCTAGGCTACCGTCAGCCAAGGTCCTCAACCATTTCAGGTCGAGATAGTATTCTCGATCTATGGTAGGCACTGGGGTAGCTAGAGGCACGTACGCCGAAGAAGCCTCAAAGGAGGTTAGCTTTTCAGCTAACCGAGTGGCAATAGCACCACAACTCAGGTACCGGGAAGGGGAAGAAGCCATCAAGGCAAGGGCAAAGACAAACTATAGAAGGAGCATTAAAGACCACTTTCCTGGCCCGCTCCGGGTTGAGGTAAGACATCAGAAGTAAGACCTCATGATTATTCAATTTACTGATATCCTTTCGGTCATAGAGGAGGTTCGAGATAGAACGGAGAAAGACCCTCAAGGTAATATGCTGAACATCATTAATCAGCATGTTGCTCGAGGTGGGAGCTTGCTTCCCAGTCAAGCAAGGCATTAGGCGGCAGACGCCGCACTCAACTGGTATATCGGTTATGGAATCCTTGGGAGGCTTGGCCTACCCAAGGTGAGAGGCAAACAAATCCATGGTCACGTAAAACCGGTATTCATCAATCTAAACTCACGATCGACCATTTGGGTCATAGTTAAAAGAGCTCATGAACTCCAAGGTAAGAAAAGGGTAAGTATGCTTCCTCAGCCTATACAAACCCGTAAAACCCAAGGTCTCGAATATGTGACGGACATCCGTCTCTATTTCCAACTCCTCTAACACAGTGGTGTCTATACACTTTGTAGGTCTCATTTTGCGTTTTTGTAAGGCTACAAAACGCTCCCTTTGCTTGAAGTCAACAAAAACAATTGTAGGGTATTCGGGGGATCTGGGTACCACAGGTCCACTCCCCTCTCCCGTCTCAGGTGGGTTACCCCTTCCCCGCTTACTTTGGCGTGTTCCAAGGTTCAGTCTCGGCATCTGCTTTAGGCATAAGTTTAACAACTTGCATAAACACTCATGCATTTATTTCATGTAATTCGAATTCGATATACTCAGCTAGGCATACCAATTTATCAACAACTTTTAACATGTGAAGCACATAATTTACGCCTGTTAGCTTTGAATATGAAACTAAGTACACACATTCACCAGCAGTTTTCAAAAATTGACATGTAAGCGCAGGTTATTACTACTCATAATCCATAGTTGTGAAAGAAATTATCATGATGATTACATATGTTCAACAAATTCGAATATCCTAGCATGCTTCTATATGTTGTTCCAAACACACTTCTAAACACATGTGAGTCATCCTTACTAGTTCAAGGACAAGAATAGTTTAGAACATATCACTATCATCCTTCACTATCATGAACAACAACTCAACTAAAATTTTTCAGACGGTCTTTACAGCTGAGACAATTTTGGCATATATTCATCAATCATCGTTTCTATTATCATATTGAAGTTCAACTCATGCTTATACTGTCAATTACAACATCAATTTTTCAATTATAAATCACGAATTTCCAATTGAGGCACTTTTAAGACGGAGTTTTAAGGCAACTTTCTAAGGGTAAAACCATCAAAATCTATC
Source organism: Silene latifolia (assembly GCF_048544455.1). Taxonomy (NCBI): domain Eukaryota; kingdom Viridiplantae; phylum Streptophyta; class Magnoliopsida; order Caryophyllales; family Caryophyllaceae; genus Silene; species Silene latifolia. The sequence goes on along the minus strand of NC_133530.1, from coordinate 20,920,724 downwards.
TTACAACATGATATAAACGATACTTAAGGTTCAATTCTACCATCTAACCATTGTAAAACAACCAAAAATCAATCTCAATTTTGGAAACCCTAGAAATTTCGATTTCAAATTTAGCAATTTCTAATCTAATTTACAGCAATTAATCACTAACAAGCATGAAAAGAAGGCATGTGAATCATATTTCAACAATTAAAAGCACCAAGTTGGTCATAATAATCGAAAATTTTCAGATTGTTTCATTTTACTAGCACATTCCAACCAATAAACCATGTACATTAGGAAGAATAGCATACCTTGATTGAGTAGCAAAGTGAAGAAACGAAATTAAGCAAAGAAGTTAACCCAAGAATCACCACTTAACTCAAGAATATGAGAGGATTTGAGAGGAAATAAGGGTTGAAGGAGTTTGGGTGTTTCGAAATATAGGGATAGAAGAAGAAGAAATAGAAAGATTAGGGGTTTTAGAAAACCCGTAGGATTCGCTGTACAGTAACCTACTCGATCGAGTGACTGGGGTACTCGATCGAGTACCACCCTACTCGATCGAGTAGGAGCTAAATCATCGAGTATCTGCGGAAATTTTCCCACATCCCGATATCATGGCTTCCTAATGGATCGAGTGAGGTCTACTCGGTCTAGTAACACCCGCACTCGGTCAAGCATAGTTAAGTACTCGGTCAAAGTACGGAGTAAGTCGAGAACACCTGCAAAACAACACCACGTGTCGAGTCCAAACTAAGTTCGGAATTCGACACTAATTATCGTACTTGCTCACGCATTACCATTACTACGCACCGTCTCAACTAGTAAAGCATGCATTACATCACGCCACACCAATTGCCCAACTCGAATCATTCCTAAACATAATCCCGCTATCACAATACACTCAAACTTACTTTACATGTTATTACTAAACTCGTATTTACTTCAAATTGAAACGTATAATTAACATTAATTCTTCCTTTCACTTACCACATAATTATATACTTTGCAAACCACTTATTCAATCGTGTCTTACATTCTATCCTAAGCAATCTATTTTGCATAAATCAAATATTACGCAATGAAAAATTTCAACTAATTAGCAAAGCATATACACATTACCATATGCCGTGATTCGGATTATTACTCATCTATACTATAATTATCATTGTAGTCATCGCGGTAGGATCTATAAACTCACTTACAACTTCCGTCATCATTAATTTATGGCAAACACCTACGTGTTCACTATTCATGTTACAACATTCGATTTCACATTTTCACGCATCTCCATGACGTATAATTTCGTCACATATCTCATAGCTATCATATAAGCTCACTAATCATTCAAAGAACTCAATAATCTCATCAACAATTACCATACATGGCCTGATATATCACTAACACACCCCTATTAATTCTAACAAAGACTTAACCGGAGGTAGCTCCGGCACAACTAACATACATAGCACACATAGACACACGGACTCCACATTCCCATCCCACGTGACTGGCTTAAGTGTCATGGGGCCAAGATTTTGAAATGAGGGCGCCTACTCACCCAAAACCTTGCATCAGCTGGGCTCCCATTACACATACACCAGGTTCATTTTATTAGACTCCCTACATTCATTACTTTCATTTGTTACAGGTTCCAAAATCGTCGCTCTGATACCACTTTGTAACACCCCCATATTCAAAGGAGCCTTAACTAGGCCTTCCTTAGCATATAAGGGCGTTACCATCTCGGTTACCCGAGGGAAGTAATAATCAAACGTCAATAAAAGAACTATAATATTGTATTACAAGTGATTTAAACCAACAAGCTATATAAAAGATACAACTCTGAGACTACTTGCTACGACTATCGAATCTCGTGAAGACTCATCCCTGCCCGGACTTCAGCTATCACCAACATCAACACCTGCTAAAACCGACTGCTCACCATAAGGGATCACGGCAGACACATAACAAACAAACCAAACAAGGTCAGTACTGAGATATGACGCAACAAAGGCGACTACTACTATCAACACAATATGACGCTAGCAGCCTTATACACACAAACACAATAGTCCAGCCAATCTCTGTCACTGACTGTCCACCGGACCAGTCCTGCCAGTGGGGGACCGCAGCTGAACCACCAAATCCCCGCTCATCAACTCGAGCGATAACCCTGTCCATTAATGTGCACATCCCCTTCCGTGGCGGGTTCCACGAAGGGCGAAACTAGGGCGTGAAGTCACTCCCGCAAGTGACCCCACTCAGCCGAGGTCACGCCTCGCGAACCATCAACAGCAATCACAACCACAAACACAGTACAATTATTATATCAAACAACCAAACACAACACAGCCACAACATCCGACACACTAGACCATCTACAGAAACTGAGTAGGCGAACCTACCTTTAAGCAACCGCAACCAATCCACGCCGACAGATAACATATCCAGCGACCAAGCAAAGCCTATAACCACCATACAAATATCTATTACTAACAAGCAAACCCTAACTATAGAGACAAAGGCACGGATGATGATTATGACATACCTATTAGGGAGAAACTCAGCCATAGACCGCTACCCGACACAAGTGACGCCCTCCCAAGGTTCAAAGATCTTCAAAAAGGCTTCCATGGAGGTTTTGAGGTGAAGGGAAGGGAAAGAGGCGACTGAAGGATAGGAGGAAAGTGGCGGAAGTGATATGCGGATTTAACAAAACGCGATATAAAACCCTCGCTGAAAACTGGGTACTCGATCGAGTACCCAACATACTCGATCGAGTAGCCCCCCACTCGATCGAGTAACCTCGTTACTCGATCGAGTAGCCTCTACTCTATCGAGTACCACTCTTATCACGCAACCCACGATGACTTCAGCACTTACTTCTAAGACTATTCCCGCTCCCAAGGTCAGTCAACGCTGGTCAAAGGGTCCCTAAAAGGACGGGTATTACACATCCCCACCAAGTCCAGCTCATCAACGAGCGACTATCAATCCCTATCCCTTAATGTGCACATCCCCTCCCATGACGGGTTCCACGGAGGGCGAACTAGGGTGTGAAGCCACTCCCGCAAGTGACTCCACCACAATCACACACCCCACAGCATCATAGCTGTCACAACACCACAACCGTCACAACACAACCACATCACCACCATCACCACAACACCCATACTCCGATGATCAGCAGATAACAACAATTACAAAACAAACACAATCTTAATCAATCAACAGTAACTGAGTAGGGGAAACCCTACCTTTTCGCAATCCACTTACGCTGCAATCAACCATACAAATGCATAACAAATACCACATCGTCACCTACAACAACAATTACATAATTCCAATTATCACATGCCAAAACCCTTTTCCCCCAAATCACAAATTAGGCAAACCCTAAAAGACAAATTAATGGAACTTACGAAACTAGAAGCTTACCGACACAATCGACGCAAGGAAAGATGAACTAGACTCACGAACGATCCACGCAAATGAGAGAGAGATTTGGAGAGGATTAGAGTTACGTTGTGTAGTTTAGGTTTTGTAAAATGAATAGAAACTGTAAAACGCGTCTTAATATAACTCTAATCCTTTCTAAATCAACCGCAGAAAATATTACCCGTCAGACCGGATACTCGGTCGAGTATAGAGTATACTTGGCCGAGTACCCTCTACTCGGTCGAGTATTCAGCATACTCGGCCGAGTGTTCCTGGGCAGTAGCCAAACAGGCTACACGACACATTCTACTCGACCGAGTAGGCCATACTCGGTCGAGTACCAGCCTATAAAATTCGTAGTATTATAGTCTTCCCTCCTTAAAAAGAACTTCGTCCCCGAAGTTCCAACCCAACCTAGGAAACCTGGACATCTAACACTAGGTCTACCAACCACACTTACTTCCACAACATGACTCACGATATCGTCCCAACTACAGCATATACTCTCAATACTAACTCCATAATATCATCAAATAACCACAATATAATGTTGCCAACTCTGTCTCACTTCTATAACACTCACTAGCAACTCAATACCAAGACAATCCACCGGACAAGATCGACCATCAAGGCGGAATGTTGTATTCTACCACCTCTAAAACGAACTTCGTCGTCCTCGAAGTTTACTCACACACATAAACATCCTCACACAATCCGTTACTCACACTCCTAAACATCACAATACTACAAGCACTGCCATTAACTGTAATAAAATCAACCACAACACGAATCCATTCCTTACTCCACACCAACACTCAAACTTCCAATTGTACCATAACATGTACAACCATCAAACCCTCTTTGTAGCATCTTACACCTGTTAAGATAAATGTTACGTCCTCGTAACTCACTAATACTAGGTCCATTGCCATACCTCTCATAAACCTCATTATCAACGCATGTCAACGATAAACCACTAAAACCTCAAGACCTACAACCATTCCTATATCCAGGACTCTCTTTCTCTAGCAGTTCTCGTGCCTTCAATTAATCTGTACTCCCATAACATATATCAAAGAATCCTCAGTATAACCACTACTCCATCTCTTCTACATTACCACACAACGACATACTTCTATATACATATACACTCATCTCCACAATCTTATCTCACAATCCTCAAGTGTTACACATACTCACATTAACTTCTCAAGTTCATCTCTTCTATTACAACAAAACTCACCATTGACTTGATATGATACTAAGTCCTAAAACTCCGTACTCGCTGTCCCAAGAAAAGGTGCTAAACCACCTGTAAATTCCAGTTCAACACCACACATGTTCCACAATTTCTTTCCACAACTATGTCCACCAATGCCTCATCTAACACAAGATCAAAAGTACTCCAACAACCTCTCACAATTGTGTCCCATTAACAAAATATTACTTTACCATGACAACAACAGAACCATACCCAGCTCTTTTTCATATCATACTATATACAACCAATAGGACCATACCCATACCGACACTGGTAAGGAGCATCGGGAAACAACACAACGGTCAATATGCCCCGACCGACACTGACAAGAAATAGCAGTAAACAAACAACGAACTATGACGACACGAAAATACTCGTATCGCAACACGAATTACCGTGCACAGTGCACAAAACCACATCGATAACCATCACAACTTTTAGAATCTCATAACACTGACTCAGCACAACTTCCTTGACCACAAGACTTCCTTAAAATTGCTCTACCAGATCACGACGCAGCACATTAGACGGGATCACAAATACCAACCTTATGAATATTATCCATACCATGACTCTTGAGGCCGGAACCTTACACCATTACTTACAGATATCATACATACACATATAAGTATAACATATGACGCGAAACACACATATAACGACTCGTAACTATCACGCCACACCATTACTCGTGAGGCCAGGACCTCACACAAAGTTTTACACACCTCATAGACCCATAATCGAATTTAACTAGCCAATCCCGATCACGTAAGTTACCACTTGACAATGAATACCTCTCATCCGGACTTAACTCAGGTGCCTTTCATAACATATCCTCTCATACACACAATTATCACCACGCGGCAGACGTAGCCAAATCATCAGTACCCAACTTCTAGCGGACACCTCATGTATCCACCTCTTATACTCCCTCACAACCATACATACTGATCAGTCTCCACAAAATCAACCCCATTTGAACGACTAACTTTCTAGTGACAACAATACGGCACCAACACCCTTTCATGTGACCGCTCTCTCACTATCACTTCTTTATACAACAGTTTATTTCCTCTTTTGGTTGTCATCCCACATAACGAGCATCATATCCATCAACAAAATTTTCCTCAACATTATTCCCAATTCTATCCTTTATCGTATCGTCACCTAACTCTCCACCAAAACCTCAGATCGTGCAAACACTCTACAAACTTCTTATTCCCTTAATACCTCGAAACTCACGGCTAACACGTCGTTCTGTACTCCTATATAACCATTAACTCACACCCTCTAATGAGGCTATCGTACATTTCCGTAATTTCCTACTTCCATCCCTCTTTCCCCTTTTTCACGAAGTAATACCGAGTAATAATTCATCTCCTTTCTCTTTCTACCTAACTCTTTAGTAATTTGTTTATTTTTCCATAGCTCCACAACTCTAATTCCATTAATTCATATCAATATCTTATCATTCTTCTTATCATTTATCCTCTCTCATCTTGCTTCTCACTCACCCTTGTTGCCATCAAGTCCACACACTAACAATTACTCTTCAATTAGTCGTATCTCCCTTTCGTATCTCTAAAAACCCAAAAATTTACCTCATACCGTTAATTTCCCAAAGAATTACACACTAGGCTCACCCCTTGATATTCCAAATTCTCAAACTCAGTCACTATCTACAAATCCACGTCGCGACATAACTCCATCTACGTCCACTACATACCCCTCTACTTCATCCCTCTAAAGCAACCCTTCATTACATATATCCTTATGCAACACAATCCTAACCGTCTCCCTCCATAAATCCTTACACATCCCAATTTACCACTATTCGCATCCCTCATCTCGACCTTTCATCCTCACATTTCTTTACACTTATATCACTCTTGCCCATAAACATTGGCTTTTATATTACTCAACACACGACTATATCTCTCACCATATCTCACCACATATTCCTCACCTTGATTAGCTCATCATTCCTCCCTTTCCTTTTTCCACTATCCCTCACAACCATATTAACACATGTCTTCCTTACCCAACACATGTCCTTCACAAGCCGGAATTCTCCTCGTCATAGCCTTTGGTAACTTACGTATCCAGACCGTCACATATATAAAAGAACGCTTTAAGACCCAAAACATACATGTGTACATACGCTACGACTCAAAACAATGTGAGAACATAGCTGCCGACTCATAACAAAAGTAAGAACATAACCACCGATTAAAAATTAAGGTAAAAACATAGCCACCGACTCAGAATGGCCCCCACTGAGGTACTCGGTCGAGTATGTGGCATACTAGGCCGAATACAGGGTACTCGGTCGAGTAATGAGACTACTCGGCCGAGTTAACGACTCCAGAAGCTAAACAGAATTATCACAGAGAGATTACTCGGCCGAATATGGAATACTCGGTCGAGTATAAAAGATACTCGGCCGAGTAGGGACTACTCGGTCGAGTATCGACGCAGATTCTCAAAGACCATCCAGCCAGTAAAAAGTCATATCTTACTCGTTACTTGGTCAATCTGGGCGTGTGACCTATCGTTAGAATCGTAAGAAGACAAGATATCACCTCCAATTGGAATTACAACAATATCATTTATAGAACTCAACTTATGACAGTTTTAAGACAACCCTTCGGTAATCGATCTTCATACAAATCAAATTTTCTAAACCAAAATAATTTGTACATGCATAATGCAACAATAACAACCCAACACTTCTAAAAACCAGTACATAGCTGAACTTTTATCATACCCACATGAAAATTAAACATGACATTCATATATATATATATATATATATATATATATATATATATATATATATATATATATATATATATATATATATATATATATATAGATGCATGACCTTAATCACATGCTACTACCAACAACCAAACATTAACATCATCATGTTCCAATGTACAAATACTACTACCATACTTCATGCTCAAGATTCTATCAAACAGGTAAAATGATCACATTCTTCATGCTCAAGATCCATCATCTACGAATTCATAATCCACCTCTCATATATTACCATATTCCATCATTTCACCATTTCATCCAATCATTTCATCCATCCATATCACAAAATTCAAGTTACAAGTACTACACATACATGACTCGACATACAACAGTTTCCAAGACTCCCCCATGTGACCGGTTAGAGATCGTAAGGGCCTTAGTGCGACTTCGGGACGTCTCCCAAGTCTTTGCGGTAGCTCCAAACAACTCTCCCCGGGTTCATTTTATTTAGACTCCCTAAGTTCATTGGATTGATTAGTTTTAGGTGCCAGAATCCTTCGGCTCTGGTACCACTTTATAACACCCCCTCATACCATGGTACCTTACCAAGGACTACCCCAGCATGAAAGGCTGTTACCATCTCGATTTCCCGAGGTTAGTATATCAAAGTTACCAATTCCAAACAACCTTTATTAAAGTATAAAGAGTTAGTGATTACATGTTTCCAACACCAAACCAAAGTATAACTGTGAAAGGTCTAATAACTACAAAGAAAGCAAGCTAAGTCTCTTGACGGCGGAAGCTAGACTCGAGTGATGACTCCCCATGACTGTCTCATAGCTAAACATCTGCATTACCTGTCACAATCTGCTCACCATCCCCGAATGGATCACCGCAGGTTTTATAAAACAACAACGAGGTCAGTACCGTTCAATCAAGATAAGACAAACAAATAATGTAACCGGCTGATCATCCTCCATAGTAACTGAATACACACCGAAGTGCGTAGCCCTGCCGGATTACCCATCGCAACAGGTAATCCACTCCGCCGGTGGGGGACCGCAGCCCATCCCCACCAAGTCCAGCTCATCAACGAGCGACTATCAATCCATGTCCCTTAATGTGCACATCCCTGTTGGAAATCTATATCTCATTACTTAACATATTCTTATATGTTTCAAATTTATTTAGTCATAAAATAAATTCTAGATCTTATGCATGCAAACTAAATAAGAGGAGATAAGAAAATCAATTTCTCACCATTAAAATTTCGGTCAAATGGGCACCAACAAGATCTCCTTCTTGTTAGTTCTTGAGCTTTCCAATATTGGATGAACATTCATGACTTCAAAATAGAAGCCCTCCAATTAGTAGGACCCAAAACTATCCCTTAATCCCACAAACTAACATGTACTAGATGTTTGTAATGTAGTTTACCTTAAAATCGATTACTAATACTCATATATATTACATTAATAATTTTAGTAATCTTTCATGAACAATTTGAATTAAAATCTCATCTTTTTTATGAAGATTAAAGAGAGAGAAGGGAGAAAAATACATGAACCTTTTGCATGTGATATTAGAAAATGAATGATAATAAAATTAAGAGAATAAAATTCTCTATGCATGCTCACAAAACCGGTTGGAGGAGTGTGTAAGACCAATGCATGTTCTTTCCTTTTTACTTTTGTTCTTATTAAGTAAAGTAGGTGTAAGACTACCCTACATTGTAGGTAATCATAGTGTTTTATTTATCCATTAAACAAAACACCCACTCACCCATACTACCTCCAATATTTCGGTTTCTATAGTGTAATATGGAGTCCATTTTATTTTTGTCAATTGTACAATTGTATGTCATGTGACATGTGACACGTCTTATGTCATGTTTTAATTTAAAATGCATATTTAACAAATTAAATATCATTTACAAATTAAATAAATCATATTTAATAAATTGACTAGTAATATAAAATTACTTTCTCATAAAATGGTCATTTAATTACTAGTTAGTATAATTCACAACATCTTGTAATTATAACTAACTTATCATTCTCATCTCGCGTGTTTCGCAAACACCATTACTTTTAGTAATATAACTTCTTAAATTACTAAATAAAATCTCATTTAATCACATTATAATAAGATGTCATTTTCTCTCTTATGATAATAATTTGTTCAATTTTAAGGAATTAATTAATCTGTATCGGCATACAATTAATTAACCTTTTCAATTAAGGGAATCGTCCATTAGGTGTGACCTCAAGGATCAATCGATCACCACCGTCGACGACAAAGAATGTCAAACTCTAGCCAGCCAATCATTACCGATATGTGTGGACCAGTTGACTATATATGTAATGTATCATCCCTTTCGTATTCTTGGTATAATATTTGAATATGTGATCAATATGATCAACAATTGTAATCGCATTATTGTCGGAGGACACTTACTCCAACAATCTTCCAATTGTCATCGACAAGTGTGCGTCACCAATTCTCTTGTCCTATTACTATCTCCCACTCAATGCAAGGTGTCTTTAGGGTCGTACTTGCAAGTGATCATATCGAGAGTGGTTTCCTCGATCTGGAGAATAACTGATTGACCGGATTTATCTATCATAGATACCTTCCGAGCGTGGCCACGCATTTCCAGTTCATTACTCCTCGAGTGGCCCTGAGATATTGTTTTAACCCTGACAAAGGGGTGGACAATTCCTATCGCACTTACTCCCTTCGACTAGCCACAGCCATCATAACCCAAAATATGCCCATTTGACCCCATTTACGAAGGTCGTAGTAACACAAATCAAAGTTAATCAAATCGTGCCACCTTAGGCGAACAGGCTTTAGTCAAAAGAATCGACTCATTAGAATACTATAGTAGCTCTCGCCACGACCAGGCTATATAAATTTGCCGAACTCTATAAGCGGTCACTGCCCGACAAAGTGTTCCTAATAATGTCCTATGTGATCGACTAGTCATCTCACATGACTCTATGGCACTTGAACTTGCCATCAATCGCATCACACTCTAGTCACTTCGAGACGTCACCTCATACAAGTGACTATGGGCGAATACAATGCTAATCCGTGTTCACTTTAACGGGGTTCAATGTTGTCTCTACAACCCGTTTGGATGTAACAAAGTATAAGAAAAGAGTTTTTTAAAGTAAAAACTCGAACGACAAATGCGATTATCACATATAAATAGTCAATGCCTGATTACTACTTCATATTCTATAATCCAGTTTGATCTTGAATGTAGTTGTTCATCTCAATTTAATTGAAATGACATGACTCATCATGTTAAGCCTATGAGAAGGCTTTGGTTAGTAGGTTTTTGTGGACAAGGCCCTCGGGAACTGCGTCCGTGGGATCCACACCAGGCATAATCGACTCGAGGTTCCTTCGAATCGAATTAAGACAAATTAGAGTCGCCACCAAGTTTTATGGGAACTTGGAACCGTTCAAGTCAACTTTACACCTTTCATCGAAAAGCATAAAGCCAATCGACTACGAGTGATTAAAGATAAAGACTTGTACCCTATATCACTCGATTTGAATGACTCTCGTAATCCAATGGTATTTAGACGGATCCACAAACCATAGATCTTGAGTAAGGGGTGAGGGTACGTGTTAGGAAGCCCATAAGGACACCTAACCCCGCCCGTCAATAACGGCCTCTACTAAGTCAAGTGTCGGAGTTCAAACAAGGTCATAGCTACTACGATATATGATATGCAAACATCGTTTTAAACCCTAACATGTGACAACAATTTCTATGTCGTTTTAGATGCAACTAAACTAACTTTGTCAAAGTTGTAATTTAGCATGTGGGTTGGTTAATCTAACAACATACAAAGCAAAGCAAACAAGGCTTAAGGGGGAATGGGGGAGCCGTTGGGATCTACCTATTACAAACCAGGCATTTCATGCCGACGCAACGATAAATTAAAGATACAACTCGATCTAAATACAAAGCTATACACATGACGCAATACACGGTCGTTTGGCCTAGAAAACCGTGCACAAGAGGGGTGACTCACGGCCTACATGACACACGGCCTTGGGTCACTCCTCGTGATGTGTTCTTTCGCTCAATCTCATCGAATTAGACATAGGGTCACGCGCCAAAGCATGCATTAGCATAAACCGGGCCATATTGCTTTAAACAACATGCGGTTTACTACGCTCCTACAAGCATTGGGGAACAACCGTCTAACCAAACAAGACTAAGGTTTTTTGAAGAGGTTTTGGACTCGATAAAGGGAAACTAACTTGAAAATTACAACCAAACTAACAAACACGACTCGATAAACAAAGTAATAAATTACAAGCTACAAAACAACAAAGAACAAATGATAAGCAAGGAAAGAAAAACGAAATAAGAAAGACAAGAGACACGGCCAACTCACGGCCCAAACCAACGGCCACCCTCACGGCCAAGACGAGGCCACCCTAGTTCCTAGGTTAGGTTCATTGGTTAGATCGAATGATTGCGAAACGGATTAGAAAAAGAGTTAGAAAACAAGTTATAAACGACGTTGATCGATTGAAAAGAGGTCTTGCAATTGTGTATTCTACACGGCTCAAAAGGGGTCAAATTAGGTCAAGTTCGCTAATTAATTTAACTCATCGAGTGTTAATAAGAAGGTGCTAATCACGCACTCTTATACTAGCGATAAATTAGGTGAAAAGAAAGATGTATTCAATTAGGTTATAGAATTGTTAATCGATTTTTAAAGCTATGTCGATGCCACCTAACATGTCTAATTAGGTTATTAAAACGATCGAATGTTGTCTAAATACGTCATATATTAACAATCAGAGGTTAAACTAACATACAACGGATCTTAAGGGGGGTCGAATTGGCCGAAATAACAAAGGGGTCAAAAGCGAAGAGCGAAGTTAGAAATTCGTTTTATTTATGCCCTACCTTGAACACGAGGATATGTAAATGAGACGGGGGTGTACGACCGACTGAAGTAGCGGTTTATTTTCCCATCTCAAGTCAACGCGGGTGTTCATGGTGGTACTTTAACTTATACTCGGACTAAACTAGTTTCATAGTTAATTAAACAATCGATAAACAAAAAACGATAAACGAATAAAACAAACTATAAAAGAACAAGCATAAAACGAAATAAAAAAAGGAGAAAGAAGAGGATTTGATGCACCCTCAACCTACATGTATCGTTGATACCGTCATGGGTCGTAATCGATGGTAGATTTTATCTCGAGAGGCCGTCGTCGACGAAGAAATAAAGCAACACGCGTTTTTTGACAAATCTGGACAGCAACTTTCAAACGATGATATCTCCCTCGTTTCACAACGAAAATTCGATTTAAAAGATGTTTTGAAAACTAGAAAGAGAGGAGAACAGGGATCTTAAAGCAACCCCTGCTCGTTTTGGGTTATTGGGCACGAAAAACGAGCACAAACAGAACTGGACAGACAAGAATAAACCGCGAAAACAGAGTGTATAACACTCTGTTTTTCGAGGGATTTCGTGTACTCTCAAGGGCAATTTGGCTCGTAAATCTTTGTCTAATGTGTAGATGGATGTTATGTGATTAATTAGGAACAAGAAAATCGAGTTTTGATGGAGGTTTGATAGAGGAACGAGTTGCTTTTCGAGGAGGACACACAAACAGTTCAGTTTGTGTGTCGGTTTTGTTTAGGGTTTTTGGGAGGTAATTAGGGTTTGTTTCTGAGGTTTAAAGCTTGTGGGTGATGGTAGGATGTATGGAGAACTTAGAGGAATGAATGTATGGTGAAGGGGTGGTATTTATAAGGGGTTAAAGTAGGGTAAAAGAGAGGGAGAGGCAGTCGGGCCTGCTCACGCATAGCTGCTGTCCAGCAGCTTTTGTGAGGGTTTGAGAGGGGTTTTCTTGGTGATTAAGCTAGGATAATATGGGTAGGATACTAGGGTATGGGTTAGGGTTAATGGGTACGGGTCTTGGTAGTGTTTGGAGCGGATTTTGGGCTCGGGATTCATCACGCAAAACAGGGGGGCTGCTTGTATGCGCGGGCTGGTTGAGGGGTGTTTGGGATGGAATTTGGGCCGTGGATAGGGGGTTCGAACAAGGGTGGATGGGTAGAGGCTTAGGTTGGTTAGTGTACTCGAGATTCGTGCCAATTCGTAAAGAAAACGGGCTCAAAAACCGAGCTAAAATCGAGCTCAAAAACATGCTTTTAAAACGAGTTTTCTTCGCTTTTAAAATCGATTTTTCAAATCAATCAATACATTAAAATAAATGATTTTTCAAATCAAATATATTCATAAAATGATTTTTCAAATCAATTATTTATTTTATTTTCAATAAAATAAACTTGGGAAAATAAATTCAAAATAAAATAAATTAAATTGAAATCACCTTAAAAAAGACTTTAATTTAAATATCATTTAAATTAATAAAATGAACTCACTTAAAAAAACATTAATTTAAATATCATTTAAATTAATAAAATACTTCATCGACGACGCCCATTCTACATCGTAAAACGAGCTCCAAATAATGACAATGACAACTAAAGAATACATGTGTCCTATCATCATCGGGTGTTTGTCGGGTTCTCTATAAATTCCAATATCGACGGATACGGGTATCTACAGAGCCCCCACTTTGACTGAGGCTTGGACAAGGCGAAAGTCAAAGTATACCCCAGGTCCCTCTCGACCTGAGGATTCTTCGGGTCGTTTATAGTCCATTAGACTTGCGTATATAAGCTCGCCAGCCATAAGAAGAGATCATACCTGAAACTTCGTTGGGGATTGACTCTTGCTTCTGTTGCGTCAAATTGTCATCGTTGGTCATCGACCCCTAAATTGCATATATGGTGGGTTGAGCCTTATCCTCGGGCGCCTACGTATCCGTTTCTGACGGAATCAAACCCGCGTCGTAGTTCGGCAACTGCTGACACATGCCCAAAGTTTATCATCTGCTGGCATTTGTCCAAAATTCATCATCTCGCCGACATTTGCCCAAAATTTATCATTGCCTGGCGCTTGTCCGAAATTCATCCGTTGACACTTGCCCAAAGCTTATCATCTCACGGCAGTGTCCAAATGGGACGGGACTTTCCGAGGAGGTTGCCGCCGCTTTCATCGTTTGCTTTCACCACGGAATTCTTCCATTTCATACTCTTGTATCGAATTGAATTCTCGAGTGGATGTCATCCATTTCATCTTGATAATGGTCTCAAGCCAACGGCCGAGTCCCCGATTTGTAATGGCTCTAAAGTCGAAGACTTTAGAGCCCCCAGTTGAAGCATATCCTGCTACATTTAAAACATAGAAAATGTACGAGCAATAATCATCACTTAAGCACATTTGGATCATCGATCTTGAAATTGGATCATTTGAAATACTAAGTCATCGACCCGAAAGTTGAATTTGAAAATTTTGAAAAACTGGGCCATCGACCCAAAGTTTGAATCTGAAACGAATCATTTGGGTGTTGGGTCGTCGACCCAAAATTTGATTTTGAACTCTGAGGTTTGAACCTTGACTTGGATCATCTATCCATAACAAAAGGTTTTTGAAATTTTGAAATTTTGAAATATTTGAGATCGAACCTTGATGGGTGAGCATGAAATACGACACAGACACTCTGTATGACTCGTAAACCACGTGGCCGTAGCCCGCTACCGTAAAACAAAAAAGGAAAATAAAACCCTAAGTGTGCACGGGCTTTAATTCAATTATTGACTTATTGGGGGTAGAAATGTAAATTGGCCATTCTGACGCCAAAAGATGGCAAACGGGAATCACAAAGTCGTCGAACTTGGGACGGAGATATCGTATGTCATGGGCATGCTCCCGAGGGCACATGGGAATCAAGATCACTTGGCATTGACAAGGAGGATTAAACTCACAGAGCAACAACGTTGGCTTCGCCCAGACACTAAACACCGACTGATTTTATGAGAGCACTTAGACATCACAAATCACTCTTGTTGGGAACTTTCTGTCACTCTTCTCCTCGCCTTCTTTCTTTTCAGCGAGTTTTCATTATTTCTTGCCACCGCCTTCTTTCTTTTCAGCGGGCTTTTACTATTTTTCTTCCACGCCTTCATTCTTTTCAGCGGGTTTTTCATATTTTCTGTTCCCAACACAAACCCACATCTATCTGACTGAGCATCTTTGCCTACACCGTTAGATAAAGCTCATTCTGAGACTTGATACTATTCATCTGAACCTATATCCTTATCCTAGCCCACATCGAGTGCTAAGACCGACTCAACAAAGGTGGCTTCATTTGGACTTGGTTAAGACCCGTAAAAAACCGACAAGGTGACAACTTGGTTGATGAGTGGATTGAATCCCTTATTCTGAAGGACTGCCTACGTATTCGCGTGGAGCGAAATCAAATCCGACGTAGTTCGATCAAGGTGCATAAACTTGGCATTTTAATTGTGTGTACACACTCGAAGGTTTCACCTAAGGTATCATGTCATATCCCATTCTAGCCTGTAAGGTACCGTTAAATCCCGTGTTTGGGGTTAGGTGTAAAAGGCTTGGATCTTTTGGGATGTGGAGCTTGGTAATAACAGGTTCGTAAGGTAAACCATCATTCTGAAGGTTCGTTTTGTAGTGCTAAGGCTAAGGGTTATGGCTTACATCGTGGTTGGAAAGGTGTCTCGGTTTCGACGAAATCCGAGTGCAAATGGGTTGGAAAACAATATGGGTTCAAATCTCCATATCTGGACCCTAAAGGCTGGGTGTAACAGCACAAGCGGAATGATTCTCAAAATTCCTGACTATCCCCTCAGAATCGTCTCGGAAGGACTCAGAGGGTAAAGAGGTCACTACTTACGCTTTTGGGCTTCGCCCATTGAACCTCAACTATGGGTACTTGACTTGACTTCTGGCTTCCGTAACTTCGACATCCAACCAAAAGCACTCTGCAATAACTTCAACATTTTTTTTCTTTTTTCTTTTTCTTTCATCTTTTTTCATTTTTCTTTTTTTCATTTTTTCATTTTTTTTCATTTTTCCAATTTTTCTCTTTTTCTCATTTTTCATTCTTTTTCATCTTTTTTTTTTCTCTTTGAAAATGATCTTCTATTCATTCTCTTAGTCCTAAATGTATACACCTTGAAAACTGGGCTTCGCCAACTAATTTGGGTAAGAACTAACAATTCCTTGTTAGAACGGGTTGATATCTTCTCTCTTCGAGATGTGATGATTTTGTTGGGGAAAAGGCTTGCCTTCCATCATCGATAGGGGAAACAAGGAGCTAGTCCGGGTTTGTCATAGAATCATCTAAAAGCTTGTCATAAGACTGGTTTTGATGGAGGTTTTCTACCGCCAGACATGGAATAGGTAAAGGAATCAAACACGGGATCCTAGTGTACCTTACATTTTGAAACGGGACATATTTCTATCCCAGGGATGCCTTTGAGTGTGTTGTGCGTTTTATCATGTTTCGGAATGATTGAGGATTGAAAACAAGACATATTTAGAAACGAAACTGCAACTTTTATTGGAACGACAAATGCTTAACAGACTCGAAGGAACGATTCCTAGGACACACCCTAGGTCATCGGGGAACAAACGAATCAACTTCAAGAAAAGAAAGTCCTAGACTCGACTCGACTAAGAAAAGAAAACAGATCCCGACTCATAATTTTCAAATCTGGTCTTGAGCTTTCCCTTGTTCATCTGTCAGCTTAGATGCTCGGCTCTAGTCCTTGATCCCTTTGATGGTCTGCCTCCATCCTGAAGTAGTCCTCTGAGAATCTACGCTAGTGATGAAGGTTGGTGAATCGAATTGTCCTTTATTAACTTCGTTAACGAGAGGAGTACATTCTAGAGCGAGACTCCCGATTTGAATTTCATTCTTCGGGTTTGGCAAGAATTCAAAGCAATCCACAAATATTTTCCCGATAAACACCCCTTTCAAGTGACATGGGCGGATAAGATGGGAATAATCGACATTGTCTTCGACAGAAACAAAGTTGGCGTGATCGCCGAATGGATTGGTGATGTTATTGGGTTTAACAGTTGGGATCGGGAGTGTTCCATTCTCGATCATGTCTTGAATTTCGTGCGTCAGTCGATAGCACCTTTCAGTATCATGGCCTTTCCCTTGATGAAAGGCACAGTAAGCATTTGGTTTATACCATTTACCTTGTTGCTCAGCGGGTAGGTCCGGAGTTGGACCAATAGGCTTCAGCTTTCCTTGGGCTATGAGCCTTTGGAGAGCATATGTATAAGTGCATCCGATATCGGTGAATGCCCTAGATGTTTGGCGCTGCGACTTCTTCGATTGCCCTTCTAAGAGATTGATGGCTTCATCAATATGGGCCGTTGCTTGGGCCTTGCCCTTAGACGATGACGCCCCTTGGTACCCTTTCGGCTTTTCAACCTCAGCCCTTATGACATCATCTTCTACCTTTATCCCGATTCTTATCAATTCTTTGAAAGAGCCAAAATTCTGGTATTTTAGAGCATTGCGGTAAATAGGTCGTAGATTCTTTACGAACTTATCTACCATTTCAACTTCGTCAGGCTTCTTGGCTAATTTCACGCTTTCAGCGCGCCATCTTGCAAGGAATTCAGTAAAGCCTTCTTTGTCTTTCTGTGTCATCACCTCCAATGTTCTTATGTTGGTTTGAATCTCGACATTGTCGGATAGTGCTTGAGTAACTCCACCGTAATATCTTCGAAAGTGGGGAAGTTCTTAAGGTCCAGATTGTAGAACCACGCCTTCGGTGTTCATCCGAGATTGGGCGAAAATTTCGTAGAGAGCATGTCAAACAGTACTCCCTTGGTGCTAAGTACCCCTTATAGGCCTTAACATGGTGGATCGGATCTTCAAAGTGCCCTTAAACTTTGGGATATCGTGAGTACCATGTTTGTGGGCAACTTATCTCCGAACCGGCATAGGCCCTAGCATTTTCGTAGTGGATGTTCTTCCCCTGGGAGAGTTTCAGACGGTCTTCAATGAATTTGAACCGTTTCTCCAGATCAGTCAGAGGTGGGGTAGATGAAGAGGAATCTTCACCCAGCTTAGATTCGATTGCATCCATTCTGGTCATCATGAGGTTCACGGCCTCAGTGAGTTTGTTAACATCATCTTCCATTGCTTGAAGTCGGGTTTTTGGCGGCCTTTCTACAAGAAAACCCCGTACTGAGTCAATATTTAAAGTAAGAGCCCCTGCACACTTAAGGACACGACACCAACTTGACTCAAGCAAAGACTCGACTTGAGACTGACTAACCAAAAGGTTCGAATTACGGTTGGATTTAGACCTTGGTTCATTTTAGACTCGGCAAAACGACATGACTCAAACTGTCATAGCACGATTCTAAACCGGACTCGGTGTGACTAAACCCGTGATTGGACCAACATAGTCCTTAGGTTCGGGTGAAACGCCCTAAAGGGCCTAGCTTGGACGTTTTTGTGGACTATCCTAGACCAAATGGTCGACCAACATGACTCAAAGCCCAAGAGGTGAGCTTGGGTGACCCAACAGGGTCGTGTTCTAGACTCTTTGAACGAAAAAACGCCTGGCCTAACACGGCCATGACCCGGACACGACTTGACGCATTTCATGCTTGGTTGAGGTTCGAGAGGCACTTTGGATTGATTTTGAAAAACGAAAGATTGATTCGAAAATGAGATTTAAAATGGGCAGCATGCCGGCTATAAAAGCTCATTTTGGGCCGAAAATTCTAGTCCTATTTGGGCAGCATTCCGCGTTTTTAAAACCATGTTATTTTGAAAGTAAGTTGTTCAAAAGTTCGGTTTCGAAAAGGACATGGAAAGTTTCGAAAAGACTCGGGAAAACAATTTGCACATTGTCATTCTCATGTTACAAGGATGTATGCTCCTAGACATCTCTAAGTCTCGGCAAGTCTTCTACAAGAAGGTCTATGCCCTCCATCCTTTTGCGGTCTTATAGAGCAAGGTGTCTTAAGGTAGAGTACCTAGAAGATCGTCCCCACCATCAAGAACCACGCGAGGTGAAGTGGAAGCGAGCAATGTGCAGCTTCCTAGCATAGTGGGACGTCGCCCCCCACGCATCACGAAGAAACGCTGGGACGGCCCGGGCAAGTCCTTAAGGGTTTATGCATGAATCGTAGCACTATGAGTAATGTTTTACTTTCCAACACTTTCTTTTCAAGTTTCACCTCGGAGGAAAAGACCCTAGAAACAAAGTGTAACTAGTCCTCTTTTCCTCAGCAGAGTCGCCAAACTGTGGACAAGGCCCTCGGGAACTGCGTCCGCGGGATCCACACCAGGCATAATCGACTCGAGGTTCCTTCGAATCGAATTAAGACAAATTAGAGTCACCACCAAGTTTTATGGGAACTTGGAACCGTTCAAGTCAACTTTACACCTTTCATCGAAAAGCATAAAGCCAATCGACTACGAGTGATTAAAGATAAAGACTTGTACCCTATATCACTCGATTTGAATGACTCTCGTAATCCAATGGTATTTAGACGGATCCACAAACCATAGATCTTGAGTAAGGGGTGAGGGTACGTGTTAGGAAGCCCATAAGGACACCTAACCCCGCCCGTCAATAACGGCCTCTACTAAGTCAAGTGTCGGAGTTCAAACAAGGTCATAGCTACTACGATATATGATATGCAAACATCGTTTTAAACCCTAACATGTGACAACAATTTCTATGTCGTTTTAGATGCAACTAAACTAACTTTGTCAAAGTTGTAATTTAGCATGTGGGTTGGTTAATCTAACAACATACAAAGCAAAGCAAACAAGGCTTAAGGGGGAATGGGGGAGCCGTTGGGATCTACCTATTACAAACCAGGCATTTCATGCCGACGCAACGATAAATTAAAGATACAACTCGATCTAAATACAAAGCTATACACATGATGCAATACACGGCCGTTTGGCCTAGAAAATCGTGCACAAGAGGGGTGACTCACGGCCTACATGACACACGGCCTTGGGTCACTCCTCGTGATGTGTGCTTTCGCTCAATCTCATCGAATTAGACATAGGGCCACGCGCCAAAGCATGCATTAGCATAAACCGGGCCATATTGCTTTAAACAACATGCGGTTTACTACGCTCCTACAAGCATTGGGGAACAACCGTCTAACCAAACAAGACTAAGGTTTTTTGAAGAGGTTTTGGACTCGATAAAGGGAAACTAACTTGAAAATTACAACCAAACTAACAAACACGACTCGATAAACAAAGTAATAAATTACAAGCTACAAAACAACAAAGAACAAATGATAAGCAAGGAAAGAAAAACGAAATAAGAAAGACAAGAGACACGGCCAACTCACGGCCCAAACCAACGGCCACCCTCACGGCCAAGACGAGGCCACCCTAGTTCCTAGGTTAGGTTCATTGGTTAGATCGAATGATTGCGAAACGGATTAGAAAAAGAGTTAGAAAGCAAGTTATAAACGACGTTGATCGATTGAAAAGAGGTCTTGCAATTGTGTATTCTACACGGCTCAAAAGGGGTCAAATTAGGTCAAGTTCGCTAATTAATTTAACTCATCGAGTGTTAATAAGAAGGTGCTAATCACGCACTCTTATACTAGCGAGAAATTAGGTGAAAAGAAAGATGTATTCAATTAGGTTATAGAATTGTTAATCGATTTTTAAAGCTATGTCGATGCCACCTAACATGTCTAATTAGGTTATTAAAACGATCGAATGTTGTCTAAATACGTCATATATTAACAATCAGAGGTTAAACTAACATACAACGGATCCTAAGGGGGGTCGAATTGGCCGAAATAACAAAGGGGTCAAAAGCGAAGAGCGAAGTTAGAAATTCGTTTTATTTATGCCCTACCTTGAACACGAGGATATGTAAATGAGACGGGGGTGTACGACCGACTGAAGTAGCGGTTTATTTTCCCATCTCAAGTCAACGCGGGTGTTCATGGCGGTACTTTAACTCATACTCGGACTAAACTAGTTTCATAGTTAATTAAACAATCGATAAACAAAAAACGATAAACGAATAAAACAAACTATAAAAGAACAAGCATAAAACGAAATAAAAAAAGGAGAAAGAAGAGGATTTGATGCACCCTCAACCTACATGTATCGTTGACACCGTCTTGGGTCGTAATCGATGGTAGATTTTATCTCGAGAGGCCGTCGTCGACGAAGAAATAAAGCAACACGCGTTTTTTGACAAATCTGGACAGCAACTTTCAAACGATGATATCTCCCTCGTTTCACGACGAAAATTCGATTTAAAAGATGTTTTGAAAACTAGAAAGAGAGGAGAACAGGGATCTTAAATCAACCCCTGCTCGTTTTGGGTTATTGGGCACGAAAAACGAGCACAAACAGAACTGGACAGACAAGAATAAATCACAAAAACAGAGTGTATAACACTGCTTTTTCGAGGATTTCGTGTACTCTCAAGGGCAATTTGGCTCGTAAATCTTTGTCTAATGTGTAGATGGATGTTATGTGATTAATTAGGAACAAGAAAATCGAGTTTTGATGGAGGTTTGATAGAGGAACGAGTTGCTTTTCGAGGAGGACACACAAACAGTTCAGTTTGTGTGTCGGTTTTGTTTAGGGTTTTTGGGAGGCAATTAGGGTTTGTTTCTGAGGTTTAAAGCTTGTGGGTGATGGTAGGATGTATGGAGAACTTAGAGGAATGAATGTATGGTGAAGGGGTGGTATTTATAAGGGGTTAAAGTAGGGTAAAAGAGAGGGAGAGGCAGTCGGGCCTGCTCACGCATAGCTGCTGTCCAGCAGCTTTTGTGAGGGTTTGAGAGGGGTTTTCTTGGTGATTAAGCTAGGATAATATGGGTAGGATACTAGGGTATGTGTTAGGGTTAATGGGTACGGGTCTTGGTAGTGTTTGGAGCGGGTTTTGGGCTCGGGATTCATCACGCAAAACAGGGGGGGCTGCTTGTATGCGCGGGCTGGTTGGGGGGTGTTTGGGATGGAATTTGGGCCGTGGATAGGGGGTTCGAACAAGGGTGGATGGGTAGAGGCTTAGGTTGGTTAGTGTACTCGAGATTCGTGCCAATTCGTAAAGAAAACGGGCTCAAAAACCGAGCTAAAATCGAGCTCAAAACATGCTTTTAAAACGAGTTTTCTTCGCTTTTAAAATCGATTTTTCAAATCAATCAATACATTAAAATAAATGATTTTTCAAATCAAATATATTCATAAAATGATTTTTCAAATCAATTATTTATTTTATTTTCAATAAAATAAACTTGGGAAAATAAATTCAAAATAAAATAAATTAAATTGAAATCACCTTAAAAAAAACTTTAATTTAAATATCATTTAAATTAATAAAATGAACTCACTTAAAAAACATTAATTTAAATATCATTTAAATTAATAAAATACTTCATCGACGACGCCCATTCTACATCGTAAAACGAGCTCCAAATAATGACAATGACAACTAAAGAATACATGTGTCCTATCATCATCGGGTGTTTGTCGGGTTCTCTATAAATTCCAATATCGACGGATACGGGTATCTACAGTTTTATCAACTTCTTGTACCTTACTCAACCTTACTACATACTCGTTTTCCTTTGTAATGTATACATTTGCATTACAAAACTTTCTGAGTACGTGTCGAGATCCAATCAAGACATAGGTCCTCTAGCCTAAGAATAGCTCCCACTGTTTTCACAGTGTGCGGGACTCATCCTCTTGCACATCTCATGATTGCAAGTGTACTCAATTTCCGTTATAAATATCTCTCATTGTTCTTTATTGCCTAGAACGATTCTAGAAAATCTACTTCTTAATTAACATAGCCACAATGGTATCTTAACCATCCTAATGTATTTTGATTATGGTTTTGTCATAAACCATGCGCAATCTCAATTGTCAATTGTCACTTGTGTAACACCCTTACACAAAATTGCATCAAGAACACTTTGCTTTACTTCCTTAATGCTTCTGCAAGCACTTAAGGGTAATCTTTATGGCTTACTTGGTAAAGATTACTTAAATTCGATTTTAAAACAATTCATCATACTCGAAGCATATGAAGTGTTATACATCATTACTTATTTAATTGATCCGGCAGCGGAAGCAAATGGAATCAATCAAATATGTTCAATTTAATTGAACTAGCCATGAATCTTATCAACATAAGACTTCTTATTGACGCAAATATCATGTGGATTTATCTTCATAAATCCGGATATTCAAGATGTATTATAATACTCCAAAAGTCTTAAACCATTCTTAATGATCAATATGTCATCCACATATAAGACTAATTAAAATTTCCGTAACTCCCACTAAACTCCATGTATAAACACAACTTCTCGACTTATTGAGAAAAGTTTTATCACATGATCAAAATGTTGATTCCAACTCATTGATGTCCTACTTAAGATTCTCTCTTAAGTTTCACATTATCTTAGGATTGCAAGAATCTATAAAACTCAAGACATGTATTGAATACATTCCTTCTAATTGAAGAAGTGGGTTTTAGATTCACTCGCTATGTATTTCATAATAATGAAACACAATCCCTAAGAAGATCGAAATAGACTTAAGCATTTCAACCAGTGCAAAACTCTTTGCCACCAATCTTGCTTTGAAATCTCTCTTTATTAGTGCAAAAACTCTGATACCCGTCGTTGTGAGTACCAAAAATAAGATTTATAATTTCCTATTAAGACTAACCTAGGCTAGTGGTAAAAGGGTCGAACCACAAGGAGGCAGACGTAATTTCTAGCTGTCTAATTCTAGTCTAAGGTAACGAGTGTAGGGGTTGAGTTGAATTGGTCTATAGCTAAGAGTAAATAAAAACAATAAACTAAAAAGACGGATTAAACAGATAAAGAGGGGGTACTAGGATGGTCGGTTCATTATAGCTTCGGCGGCAGCATACTAAGTCGGTCTGAATCAAACACATGTGAGGCGGGAAAACAAGAGGTCCTCTCGGTCCACCCTTAACAGATAGCATCTTTCGATCTCGCTAAAAGTCCCTAATATCACTAATACTGACTCTCGTCCTGAAAAGTGACTAACGGTCTAAACTATACCTATTTTTCGATCTCAGCACAGTCTAGTCATTTTAATTGGTGGTCTAACAACTGTCCCTATCTTTCGATCTAATGGGTCAGTTATAAATTAAGCATCTAACTGGTCGCATGCATTCGATTCGTTAAATACAACATTAAAATCAATTAAAACGAAAGGTAACCTCACGTGGCCAGTCGATCGACCAGGTATGGCAGTCGATCGACTGACCTGCGAATTCAGTCCAAAACAATACTACGCCGCCTACGCTATAAATCGCCTACATCCTAGCACAATTAATCTAGCTACTCATGGTACTGATAAAAACAACAATAATAATATGAACTAATGAATTCATGCTTGAAGTATTCAAATAACAAATAGCGATAAACGATAATTGGCTTTGGATACTAACTAGCAATTCTATACTAACAATGAAATAAGGATAAATCGAAATAAGGCAGAAGAATACCGAGATTGCAGAGGAACGATTGAGAATAAGGACGAAAATTCCAATGCTAATCAATATTCCAAACCCTAATTATAAAACTAAATATTATTGTGTAAAAACTTAGGTAAAATCCGGATCAAAACTGAATGCCTATTCTGATGTTCTAGGTTACGTTATATAGCCAACATACGTAACAACTTATTATCAAAACCTAAACATAATGGGCTTGCGCTTCCTCGGTCTTTTAATTCTCGTCTGGGATAGCAGATTGGTCGATCGACTGATGGTAGTGGTCGATCGTCTGATCCTCAGTGTACAGTAGCTTCTGGAACCCGCATATTGGTCGATCGACTGAAGGTAGTGGTTGATCGACTGCTTGAGCTGCTACTTAACTTCTACAATCTCGTGGATTTGTCCTTTGGTCCTCAAAAAGCGCACCAAGCTTGTTCCTTAAGTGGATTCTTCACGTCAAATGCAACGCAGGATACTCGGGGACGGATTTAGCTTGATTTCCGCTGGATTCTTCACATTTCTGCAATAATGTACAAAAATACGGAAGTAGACGGAAATAGGGAGAAATGTAGGATAAACTACATGAATGAGCTCTGAAATGCGTGTAAAATGAGGTGCAAAACATCATATAAAAGACACGCATCAAACTTCCCCAAACCAAACCCTTGCTTGTCCCCAAGCAAGAACTAGACTCGATCTAATGGAACGAGTTCAAACTCAGAGCGAAATGCAACATGTAAAGCCTAAACCATTTTAATGCAATAACCAACAATCAATTAGCAAATGAATCATGCAAACGAGTTATGGAGTCGTTAGAAAACTATGCTGAACCGTCAATAGTAGAGACTTATCAAATTGGACTCTCACGGGTCGCTCAAATCACTCAAAAGCACAGGTGAATATATGTAAGATAGAAAGAAGTAATTTTGTAAAGACTCTCACCTAACTACGACCTATAAGAACATGCCTGCAATCTAATATGAAAGTAATCTCTATGACCGTACATATGCATTCCAACCAACAAATGACCATGACACATGCCGAGGTATATATGGGATATGTGAGGTATGGGTAAGAAGAGGCAAAACATTTTATGGAAAAGTGGAGGTACAGATGATCAAGCTAGTACCAAAACGGAACCATATGGCAACATCCTTCTTCTTGCTCAAAAACAAATGAAACGGTGCTATAGCAAGCACAAATCTCACAATCTCCAGGTATAAAGGTAATCAACTAACTCCCCATAAAATAAGAATAAAACATGGGAGCAAAAATCGCCAAAAGATAAGGATTTGAATTATGCGAATTGATTTCTTTTTCTCGAACCTCAGTCGATCGACCTATGATGCCAGTCGATCGACCGCTTCAACAGTACAGAACCTCGTTTTCATATTTTCGAATCATTCTTTTTCACTTCTTTTTTTTCTTTTCTATTCTTTTCTTTCCTTCTTTCATTTCATTTTCCCAACAAAATCTCGATAAGAGCATTTACTACCAAAAACTAAGTAACAATCCCAAGGACACGGACTACTAGCTTGACAAAGGACAGGCTAAATGTAGGATGTGGTAATGGGACAAAAAGGCTATTTTTGGCAGTGTGGAGTTCATGGGCAAAACGAATAAAGGGAAACCTCTACCACATATGTCAACAAACCACAAACCGAATGCAATACAGGTATTAAGCAGATTAAGTTCATATTTATGCAAATTGATATGACATGTCTTATAAGGAGTACTACTCACATTCCTAAATAAACTGGTCATAAATGTCACCAGTTATAGGCTCTAAATCTCAGAAATATGATGTAGCTTGCCAATTTTCTAAGTCAAGTCTCAAGTTCAGCAAAAAAATTAACGAAAACTCGTAGACTATGCACTTATGATTCTACTAATAACATGTTAATCAAGCAAGGCTTAGGCAAAACAAATGCAAATGCAATATCATCCTTGAAATACTACCGTTCCGACTCGACCTATATGCTAAAATAAACGTGCATTTTATTTGAATGTTTTTTGAAATTTTTCAATTTTTTTGAATTTTTGTATATATAAGAATGAAATAAACAATGCAAAACAAAATGTAAACGTGAATGCAAGCAAATGATATGCGACGCAAAACCCTTCCCCAAACCAAATCGCACAATGTCCCCATTGTGCAAAATCATGTAATGAAGAAAAGAGAAATGGGAATTTGCGAGAAAGTAAACAAATAAAAATGACGTGAAGTGGAAATCGGGAACTCACAAGACTTTAAGCGCAGCAAAGGAAACCTCCCCAAACCAGCGTGAGCTAGGAAGTTTCAGTAGCCAGCAATGCTACTAATGAGTACCTGAAAAGACAAACAAAATACCACGCATAAAAACGAGAAAGGCAATTTTAAAGCGGTAAAATTGTGCATAATTGAGAAAATAGAAGAAATAAATAAATGACGGAAGATAAAGTGGAGTAGAAAACTCCCTTAGGTCCGCAAATCGACCAAACATAGCAGGAGAGAGGTCGTAAACAGGTACAGCAGTGCAGGTCGGTCGATCGACTACATCACTCAGTCGATCGACCAAGTGAACAGGAACAGAAGCTCCTGGAAACCGCAGACCAGTCGATCGACTAGAAATACTGCTGTAACTTCTTATTTCTTCGTATTTGCTCAATTACTTGAGCTAAAGAGGTCTAAAAACCTGCAAATGCACAATAATACGCGCCCAAAATTGCGCAAAACCCAAAATAAAGTCTAAAACGCATAAAATCCTAAGCAAGCAAAATAAAATGCGAAGTTTCACGCACACAAAAGCAATAAAAGTGTCTAACAAAAGCAAATAAAATGTTTGGAAAACATGTGATCAACTAGTAGTTGATCAAGAACGGCTACGGTATGGCCCACTTCGTCGGCTTCTGGCTACTAGAGGTAGCCTCAGTGGTGCTTATCTTATCAGCTGCACCCTTCTTAGCTTCCACGTCCGTATGGCTCAACGGATCAACGCCTTCATCATCTCCCCAGTCAATGATCTCTTCAGACTCGTCAGAATCCAAATCGGACTTTCTTGCCTTGACCGACTCGTCATCAACTTCCTCATCAGTGGCATAGCTAAGGCAACCAAGACCTCCTCGTGAAACGATTGGCTTCTTTGCGGCTGGAGTGACTTGCAGCTCTTCCTTCCCCAAACCAGCTTCTGCAATATCAGAAATAGACAAATCTTCCTCCACTTTGCTCCCAATCTGGGGCAGAGGGGTTACAACAGGAATAGAGATAGGTAAATCAGGAAGCACAAAGTACGATTTCTTGTCAGAAACTGTATTACAAGTCACAGGCCACATGGGGTCTTTTTTCTTAGATGGCTGGGCAAAGACAATAGAATGCTTGCCCACTTTGAAAGTCAAGGTTCCTAGACCGACATCTATGACTGCACCAGCAGTGTGCAGAAATGGCCTACCCAAAATAATGGGAATATGGGCATCCTCAGGCATGTCAAGTACAACAAAGTCGACGGGGAAGAAAAACTTCCCTATTTGGACAGGAATGTCCTCTAAGACTCCTATTGGCTGGACCGCAGATTGGTCACCATCCAGATCTTGTCATATCATCACTTTGCGAACCTAGTCAATTTGAGCTTCCTAGCTAGACTCAAAGGCATGACGCTTATACTAGCTCCTAAGTCACATAATGCCTTCTCAATAGAGAATGTACCTATATTGCAAGGAACATAAAAGCTACCCGGGTCCTCTAGCTTATGGGGTGCAGTGTGAGACAAATAAGAGCATGACTCTTTGGTTAATGCGACGGTATGCACATTTTCAAGTGACTTTTTCTTAGACAAGATTTGTTTCATGAATTTAGTATAGGCAGGCACTTGATTGACCAACTCAAGGAAAGGTACTTGTACATTCAAGCTACGAATAACTTTTTCAAATTTATTGAAAGATACCTGTTCCTTTGTCGGCACTAGTCTCTCTGGATACGGGGCTGAGAGAAGTACCTTAGCCCTCTCTTCTAAGTCTCGCATGCCGGCATCCGTGGACTTAGGCTGAAAGTCCACCACCTTCTCCATATTGAAGCTTGAACCCTCCTCAGACCGTCTCAAATGTGAGCCATTAACCGTCATCGGATCGAACTTCGGAGCCGGGACTGACCCATCAGCACTCGGATCTTGCCCCAATACTTTCGGAGTTGTCGAACCCCAGAACAAATGGTCTCTCAAATTGTCGGGCATCGGAGGACGAAAAATCTCGTTATCAGCAGCGATCTCAGTCGATCGACCAGTGATGTCAGTCGATCGACTGGGATGAACAGGACCAGAAGCTTCTGTAACCCGCACATCGATCGATCGCCGGGTATGTCGATCGATCGGCGATATACCTGGTAGACGCCTTTTTCTTTCCTTTGCTTGTTCCAGCTTTGTTTTGACTCGGTTTTGCCTCATCTTTCGCAGTGGCATCCTCGACCATAGCAGGCCCCTCCAGGGTAGACCCACTCCTCAAAGTTATGGCGTTTAGGGTCTCTTTCTGGTCAGTTTGAGTCGGTAAGTGTCCCGGAGCTCGAGTGGTGCTCTTGCTAGCCAATTGAGCAATTTGGCTCTCTAACATCTTCATCCCGGCCTCTCTAGCTTGGGACTCCTTCAGCAATAAGTTTTTCAACTCGGTGAACTCAGAATTTTGGGATTGTTGCTGCTGCTAAGGAATATACGGAGGTTTTTGATATGGTTGTTTGTGAGGGGGTACATAGGCTTGCTGCTGCTGCTGTTGTGGAGGTTGAGTCGGATTCAGGACGTTCTGACTGCTCCACCTCAAGTTGGGGTGGACATTCGGCTCATAGTACGTGTTTGTCTGCCTATAGTGTTGAAAGGCAGCACAGGACTCAAAGGGGACAGAACAATTCTCTGAGACATGCCCCTCAGCTCCACATCTTCTACGAGACGAAAGGGCCCAAACAAAAGCGTTAACATGGTACATCCCACCTTTAGAAGATCCTCCCAATTTATATTTGTCAAACCTTGCAGTGAGAGCTTCTAGTGCAGCAACAGAAGAAGATTCAGCAGCTCTCCTCTGGTTTCCTCTCGAATTCCCATATTCAGCCTTATGAGTGGCCAAATCATCGATGATCTTCCACCCCTTTGTCTCTCCCATGTTTTCAGCAAATCGGCCATTGGCTGCAGTATCCAAAATAGCCCCCTGATCGTCATACAACCCATTATAGAACTGGTTGCAAAGACTCCATTTTTCGAACCCATGGTGCGGTATGGTTCGCACCAGTTTCTTGAAACGGACCCATGCTTCATAGAAGTTCTCATCAGGCCCTTGTTTAAAGCTCGTGATCTGAGCTCTAATGGCATTTGTCTTCGAGGCAGAGAAGTACTTTTTGTAGAACGCCAGGGCTAAGGAATTCCAGTCGGTGATCCCATGTGCGGCTCGGTCCAGATCTCTATACCACTCTCTTGCAGCGTCGCGAAGAGAGAAAATGAACATGGTCTCCTTGATCTGATCTTGGGTCACACCGGCCGGCGGGGGTATAGAGCAACAATAATCAACGAAGGTCTCCATATGCTTGGCTGCATCTTCATTTGCAGCTCCCCCGAACTGGTTTCTCTCAACCAGGTTAATATAGGAAGGCTTTGGCTCGAATTTTCTCGCCTCCCCAGGTAGTTCGAATCCTTTGTAAAGATTCTCAGCCGTCGGCTCTGAATGACTGGCAATGGTTGCTTCTTCAGCCATGACTGGAATTTCTGGAGAAGTGACTATCTCAGCTGAAGAAATAGAAGCAGGAGATGTAGGTGGATCTTCCTCAAACAGAGCGTTCTCGTAGTAACTTGACAGAGTACTCAGCTCTTCCTCTGTCGGCAATATCCTTTGTGATCGTCTCAACTCGCGCAATGATTTCTCGATCTCTAGGTTGAGTGGTACTAGTTCACCACCCTGTGACCTGCGCATAAGAGGAAACTACAAAAAGAATATAAGAAAAGTTTAAGGAACGGATGTCCCTTAAACTAAGAAAGACTAAAAATAAAACAACTAAAAATTAGAACTATTGCCTCCCCGGCAACGGCGCCAAAATTTGATACCCGTCGTTGTGAGTACCAAAAATAAGATTTATAATTTCCTATTAAGACTAACCTAGGCTAGTGGTAACAGGGTCGAACCACAAGGAGGCAGACGTAATTTCTAGCTGTCTAATTCTAGTCTAAGGTAACGAGTGTAGGGGTTGAGTTGAATTGGTCTATAGCTAAGAGTAAATAAAAACAATAAACTAAAAAGACAGATTAAACAGATAAAGAGGGGGTAATAGGATGGTCGGTTCATTATAGCTTCGGCGGCAGCATACTAAGTCGGTCTGAATCAAACACATGTGAGGCGGGAAAACAAGAGGTCCTCTCGGTCCACCCTTAACAGATAGCATCTTTCGATCTCGCTAAAAGTCCCTAATATCACTAATACTGACTCTCGTCCTGAAAAGTGACTAACGGTCTAAACTATACCTATCTTTCGATCTCAGCACAGTCTTGTCATTTTAATTGGTGGTCTAACAACTGTCCCTATCTTTCGATCTAATGGGTCAGTTATAAATTAAGCATTTAACTGGTCGCATGCATTCGATTCGTTAAATACAACATTAAAATCAATTAAAACGAAAGGTAACCTCACGTGGCGATCGATCGACGACCAGGTATGGCGATCGATCGACCGACCTAATTCATCCAAAACAATACTACGCCGCCACGCTATAAATCGCCTACATCCTAGCACAATTAATCTAGCTACTCATGGTACTGATAAAAACAACAATAATAATATGAACTAATGAATTCATGCTTGAAGTATTCAAATAACAAATAGCGATAAACGATAATTGGCTTTGGATACTAACTAGCAATTCTATACTAACAATGAAATAAGGATAAATCGAAATAAGGCAGAAGAATACCGAGATTGCAAAGGAACGATTGAGAATAAGGACAAAAATTCCAATGCTAATCAATATTCCAAACCCTAATTATAAAACTAAATATTATTGTGTAAAAACTTAGGTAAAATCCGGATCAAAACTGAATGCCTATTCTGATGTTCTAGGTTACGTTATATAGCCAACCTACGTAACAACTTATTATCAAAACCTAAACATAATGGGCTTGCGCTTCCTCGGTCTTTTAATTAAATCGCCTGGGATAGCAGATTGGTCGATCAACTGATGGTAGTGGTCGATCGACTGATCCTCAGTGTACAGTAGCTTCTGGAACCCGCATATTGGTCGATCGACTGAAGGTAGTGGTCGATCGACTGCTTGAGCTGCTACTTAACTTCTACAATCTCGTGGATTTGTCCTTTGGTCCTCAAAAAGCGCACCAAGCTTGTTCCTTAAGTGGATTCTTCACGTCAAATGCAACGCAGGATACTCGGGGACGAATTTAGCTTGATTTCCGCTGGATTCTTCACATTTCTACAATAATGTACAAAAATACGGAAGTAGACGAAAATAGGGAGAAATGTAGGATAAACTACATGAATGAGCTCTGAAATGCGTGTAAAATGAGGTGCAAAACATCATATAAAAGACACGCATCAAACCCTTTGACACTAATCAAGCCTTTTAATTTCGGATTTTCATGGTTCTAAGCCTTGTAGTTAGTTGTGACTTAAACACTCTCATGTAAGTCATATGTTCATTACTTTCTAGAAGTAATCAACTTGAATCAAACGATTTCTTTTGTAAGTTATAAGCTCTTTACTTTCATAAAAGTAGCATGAATTCATCATTTTCAACAAGTGACGAATTTAACCTCCTAGGTTTTAAAGAAACAACATCTTACACAAAACGTCTCATGTAGTCAAGAAAGACCAGTTTCTTGCGACATAACATTCTCTGTGGCATTCTTTGTGGCTCTTGAATAATTTCTCCCACTCTGTCTTCTAGAAATAAACTTGTATTTTAGAAAGATGACTTCACGAGCCGCAAACCCGTCGTACTCGTGATAATTGAAAGGGAAAAATGAGCATTTGTTTCTTTGTGAAAACTTACAAGCATGGTACCCTACCATATCATATCTCATATGATCCGTTTTAGATTTAGTGGAAAAATAATTTAGACAAAATGATAAAATCCCCAAAAGTGATCAAGTAACTCAAAGTAACTTGATTGAAGTCCAAACCATATCGAATAGCGTTTGAATTATTATCCAATCACACATTATCCCATAATGCGTGCTAAGAGAGATTAATTTGTGATACTATATCACATTTTCTTTGGTTTATATCAAAGTCTTCACTTTGATAATCCCATTACGATTAAATCGTGATTCTTTGAATTTTTGAACTTCTTCAAGGATTTCTCTATTTACCTTATTAAGTGAACACATTAGCATCAACTTAAATCGTTGGTAAAAGAAAATGATCAACTTCTTATGGATCAATGATTTACAACCTCGATCTCCTTTTCAACCAAAAGGCACGAGATATCTTGCTTTGAATACAAGATACGCATAAACCATTAACAATCTAATGGCTTCAAGAGTACTCGATAACTCTTTGCGTTCATCATTCCAGAATTTAAGGTTTAATTTTGGGTTACCAATTTGAGTCTTACATCATCTACATGATATATCATTCTAGTTTGGTTTAGAATATATTCACCTTGATAATGGGCTAGCCATACATCAAATCGTGGTGTATAGGGTCACAAAAGTGAAACCTCTTTTGTATCTTAACAAGTTTATATTCTTATTTAGAGTTTGTGCACTTAATAGTCACAATTAAGTACAACTTTAAATCCAAAAACTAGATTGAGTACACAATTACTCTATCTCTCGACATTATCGTTGCTAGTCGTCATATTCTAATCATCTTATGTGTCGAATACAATGATGAAAACCTCCACTGGTTTCTAATATTGATTTAATTAGTACTAGCAAAGTTTATGTTTAATCAAATAAACATTTAAAGAAGAAGGTCCCATTAGATGTCCCACAACTAACTTGTTGATTCTTCAATAATTTGGGGTAGTTTCCTTTCTAGTGTCCAATATTTAAGACAGTGGAAACTTTATCGGTCGGGATTGATAGGTTTAGTATCGCTATTCTCAACAACTTTACTTTTAACATTACCTTGTATCAATTCCATTATAATCTTTACTTCTTGAACCTCATTCTTTTCTTAACGGTTTAAGAGAATGCTCCCACTCATTTCAAAGAGTCTTTACTTAGAGAAGCAAAGTTGAATCTTATGAAGATTACTCTTCAATTCAATCGTTTTAGTCTTAAAACTTTCATTGAAGTGGTTGCGTTATTTTGGTCAATTACGAATTTTGACAAATCTAATTACCAAAACAATTTAACGTTTCAAGGTACTTAATTTAATTAAGTATATGAAAAACAATCCATTGTAAGTAGATGTGTTAGTCAAGAATCAAAAACCTGTTTGATAATGAATAACTTTAATCTATACTCTTTACAAGAGATCCTTAGCAATGGTTCATATGAGGTTTTAGAAGCAAATTCATATTTGTCTTTAGTTACGATGTTTTAATGGAGATTTGAATCAAAAACCGAAATGATATCGTATATGAATTGTGGTAAAGAAATAGAACAATATAATAACGGAATAGTGGAAAACTTAACATTTATCATTTTATTAATACTTGTAAATAACAAGTAAAACATTTATATAGTGACCTCTACCCAACTATGATAAATGATTCCAAGATCCAAATTCATATTAACTTGGGCACGGTAGGGCCGATGAAACCCTTATCAATATAACTCGGTGGATTAACGCTTTAATCGATTCTACTTCTAGAACTCTTGGTCGATAAAATTACATTAACATTTATCTTTAGCCCGGAACACATGCGACTACGGTCACGAATACTTCCGTTGAGCTCAATCCAAATTTCGAATAAATGTGTCCATGATCCAAATCCACATCAACTTGGGCACGGTATGGCCGATAAAACCCTCATCAACATGAATTAGGTGGATAGACATTTATCACCCACTTCACCAACGTAACAAGGTTTGTCTTACGGTAAAGCCGGCTCAACTCCCTTGCGAAACTGGTACTTCATGGTTTCTAATTTTTGGTAAGGCTAAGTCTCAATTGATTATTTTAGCGAGAGGTCATGTCAATTTATTATCTATCACGTTTTAAGTGAACTAAAGCGGTGAACTACGATAATTATAATTGACACGGTCGATAAACTCGATTAAAAGATGATGCATGTTTTAGTTATGGCGATTTAGCGATGCATGCGACATATAAATAAAATGCAAAGTATAAAAAATAAATCCTAGTATGGCCTTCCTAAAATATAAAAACAATTTAACTATTACATATTCGGAAACCAACTCCATTGGTCCCTTGAACTTCGGTTGAGGCACGCATCTCGAGGTAACACCGTCTTTATGTATCGTCTTCCTTGAGTGACACCGTCTTCAAGGAACTCCGAAATAATAAAATTACATAACAAATTACATAATTTCCTATTATTCATTTGTAATTAAAATAAAATAAATCTATTAAATTACAAAACAGTGATACGAGATCACAATAAATTACAACCGAATCGATATTCCCATACATTTCGGGTAATACCAATTAAAAACTAATGCCATACTAAGTAAAATTACATAATTCAAAATTACATAAAATAAAATTATGACAATCATAAATAAAATGCAGCATTATAATATGTATGAACATGCCCAATTTTATGCTAAATCGCCTTTAAGGAGCCAATATCGTATATTAATCGGTTTTTACGGATTTGCGTGATTCAACCTTTTAAAATCACAATAAATTACATAAATTCATATTTATGCACAAGTTAATTACCCTAACCTCTTAGGACTCAAAATTAGTCTCCACTAACTATTTGACTATAATTAACTTATATTTCTTAAAATTGTTCATTAATGGACTCAAAATTACAATAAAATGCCATAAACTTCAAATAAATCACAAAAATCTCAAATAAATTCAAAATTTGAAATTTAAACTTATGAACATTCTAAAAAAATACCATGACACTCATAATGTTCAAAAACTTAGGTTAAAAATTTCGAAAATTATCGGGAAAAACAATGTTGCGGTTTATCGGATTTAAAATTTATAATCATAAAAACATGAGAAAAATTATATTCATCAACTTTTCAATTTTAGATATTAAAAAGATAATAAAATGCAATATGTGACGTTTTTCCTTAGTCATGAAGTATGTTTTAGCAATTTTTCACTAATTAAGTCACTATTTATGCTATTTTTCATCAAAAATCTATAAATCATGCATGAAGACTTCATTATAGCCTATTATTTTACACACATCTTGTAAAATTGCATGTAAAAACATACTAAATTTCTATGACCAGATTCGAAATATTTCTCATATTAACCTATTTTTCATTTAAATGCGATTTTTATCATGAAAAATCCATATTTCGAGCATAAGAACTCCAAAAATTATGAAAATTTATAGGTCATCTAAAAATAATATATGTGAAAACATATCCAAAAACCACTGAAAAATTCGAAGTTTAGCTAATTTTCGTCCAAAATTGACATTTTTATCATAAAAATCACATTTTAATGCCAATATTAAATAAAATGAACAATAAAAATCCATAAATTAACCAAAATATCCTAAATACATTTTAGGATCAGAAACTTTAACATACAAAAATTATTTTCGTCATAAAATAAATTCTAGATCTTATGCATGCAAACTAAATAAGAGGAGATAGGAAAATCAATTTCTCACCATTAAAATTTCGTCAAATGGGCACCAACAAGATCTCCTTCTTGTTAGTTCTTGAACTTTCCAATATTGGATGAACATTCATGACTTCAAAATAGAAGCCCTCCAATTAGTAGCACCCAAAACTATCCCTTAATCCCACAAACTAACATGTACTAGATGTTTGTAATGTAGTTTACCTTAAAATCGATTACTAATACTCATATATTACATTAATAATTTTAGTAATCTTTCATGAACAATTTGAATTAAAATCTCATCTTTTTGATTAAGATTAAAGAGAGAGAAGAGAGAAAAATACATGAACCTTTTGCATGTGATATTAGAAAATGAATGATAATGAAATTAAGAGAATAAAATTCTCTATGCATGCTCACAAAACCGGTTGGAGGAGTGTGTAAGACCAATGCATGGTCTTTCCTTTTTACTTTTGTTCTTATTAAGTAAAGTAGGTGTAAGACTACCCTACATTGTTGGTAATCATAGTGTTTTATTTATCCATTAAACAAAACACCCACTCACCCATACTACCTCTAATATTTCGGTTTCTATAGTGTAATATGGAGTCCATTTTATTTTTGTCAATTGTACAATTGTATGTCATGTGACATGTGACACGTCTTATGTCATGTTTTAATTTAAAATGCATATTTAACAAATTAAATATCATTTACAAATTAAATAAATCATATTTAACAAATTGACTAGTAATATAAAATTACTTTCTCATAAAATGGTCATTTAATTACTAGTTAGTATAAATCACAACATCTTGTAATTATAACTAACTTATCATTCTCATCTCGCGTGTTTCGCAAACACCGATTACTTTTAGTAATATAACTTCTTAAATTACTAAATAAAATCTCATTTAATCACATTATAATAAGATGTCATTTTCTCTCTTATGATAATAATTTGTTCAATTTTAAGGAATTAATTAATCTGTATCGGCATACAATTAATTAACCTTTTCAATTAAGGGAATCGTCCTTTAGGTGTGACCTCGGGATCAATCGATCACCACCGCCGCACGACAAAGTAATGTCAAACTCTAGCCAGCCAATCATTACCGATATGTGTGGACCAATTGACTATATATGTGATGTATCATCCCTTTCGTATTCTTGGTATGAGATTTAAATATGTGATCAATATGATCAACAATTGTGATCGCATTATTGTCGGAGAACACTTACTCCAACAATCCCCTCCCATGAAGGGTTCCACGGAGGGCGAACTAGGGTGTGAAGCCACTCCCGCAAGTGACTCCACCACAATCACACACACCGCAGCATCATAGCTGTCACAACACCACAACTGTCACAACACAACCACATCACCACCGTCACCACAACACCCATACTCCGATGATCAACAGATAACAATAATTACAAAACAAACACAATCTTAATCAATCATTAGTAACTGAGTAGGGGAAACCCTACCTTTTCGCAATCCGCTTACGCTGCAATCAACCATACAAATGCATAACAAATACCACATCGTCACCTACAACAACAATTACATAATTCCAATTACCACATGCCAAAACCCTTTTCCCCCAAATCACAAATTAGGCAAACCCTAAAAGACAAATTAATGGAACTTATAAAATTAGAAGCTTACCGACACAATCGACGTAAGGAAAGATGAACTAGACTCACGAACGATCCACGCAAATGAGAGAGAGATTTGGAGAGGATTAGAGTTACGTTGTGTAGTTTATGTTTGTAAAATGAATAGAAACTGTAAAACGCGTCTTAATATAACTCCAATCCTTTCTAAATCAACCGCGGAAAATATTACCCGACAGACCGGATACTCGGTAGAGTATAGAGTATACTCGGCCGAGTACCCTCTACTCGGTCGAGTATTCAGCATACTCGGCCGAGTGTTCCTGGGCAGTAGCCAAACAGGTTACACGACACACTCTACTCGACCGAGTAGGCCATACTCGGCCGAGTAACAGCCTATAAAATCCATAGTATTACAGTCTTCCCTCCTTAAAAAGAACTTCGTCCCCGAAGTTCCAACCGAACCTATGAAACCTGGACATCTAACACTAGGTCTACCAACCACACTTACTTCCACAACGTGACTCACGATATCGTCCCAACTACAGCATATACTCTCAATACTAACTCCATAATATCATCAAATAACCACAATATAATGTTGCCAACTCTGTCTCACTTCTATAACACTCACTAGCAACTCAATACCAAGACAATTCACCGGACAAGATCAACCATCAAGGCGGAATGTTACAATTATGACCTGTTATGCTCGTTTGTTTCATGGAATTTGGGTGTTCAATTTCAACTTCTTCTCTTTGTCTAATATTAATTGAAGTTTTTTTTAAAATAAATCGATTACACTTGTAATTAAGCAATATACCAAGACAACGTACGTAGGATGCTGACACTTCATGCTGTCAATTTTGCTTTGCTTTTGATATTCTTCTATCACATAGAAATGAAGGGTGATTGTTAATATGATAATTAACTGGTCTTGTATAATGTATATATCATTATCATTATTGAACATGAAATTCCATATATATGGTCAAGAAATTTTTGAAAAAGGACATATCTATAAGTTTGGATTAGAAGTTCCAAATGATTTATATTTTAAAGATGAGCACACATGTCCATATTATAACTTTGGCCTGAAGTTCAAAGTTTGAAAGATGTATAATAATTTAACACCGTCTCATCAGTACAATATATTCATATTGTATAAGTGTAAGTGGTCAGAAGTCCACGTCTATGAGTATATGAACCGCTGTTCAATTTAAAGCGATCTTTATAAAAAAAGGCAAATTTATTTGCTAATTGATTCTTGTTCACCTGAAGTTGAACAGTATAATGAGATATGAAATTTGATCCATTCCTTAAAGTGAATGTGACATCTCATAAAGACTCTATTTGTAACAGAGATCGAAAATATGGAGTTATGATAAGGCTAATGTTGCGGTCTTAATTGAGTCTAATAATAATGTGGCATTTAATGAGCCAAGTAAAAAAGCCTTAATTGAGCTTATTGATATGACCTTATTGAGTCAAATTCGTTCATTGAAAGAAATGAAAATATCTCATGAAAAGTCATGTGAGAATATGAGACTCGTATATACAAGAGTTTGATATGACATTGCTTTACTCATTAAAAGTATGGAAGTATACCACAAGCAGTGATTAAGTATGAGGATGTGAATATTTTCATGAGGTATGTGTTTATTTTAAAACACTGGTATTCCCACAATAAGTGGACGTTACTTCACATTTTGAATAAGAGTAATAATGTGACCAACATATAATACATTGTGAAGTAAATTTCGAAAAATACAACTAATTTGAAAGTTGTCGAATCATCTTTAATCCTTAAAGGGAATAATTTGATTCGTAAGTTGAATTGTGATCAACTTACATGTATTATCATGCTATATAGCACATTAAAACATGCTTTGTGATAAGCATGCGTATGTCGTCATTGTATATGTTGACGATTATCATTCTTGGTTATATGAAAATACTCAAAGAATAATACATTCCCTATTGGAATATTGACGAGTCTTGCCTACATATATGAGACACATATTGTGTCATATGTCACATCATTTATCCGGTTGGATAAAGTATTACTAACCATAAGATTAACGTGATGAATATAGTCAACAAAAACATGGCATGTGGTAAGTGAAATTATTCAGATACATCCAATTTTGATTAAAGCTTGCCGTGTATTTTCGGCAAACTAAGAAAGTTGAGATGAAATTATTCAGATGTGACAAAATAAAGCCATCCGGCTTCTGTTTATACTCGTTTTGATAAACCTTTTTATCTTCAAGAAAAGATAAGTGCTGAAATTCTCTCCGTGTAGAAATTTTATTAAAGGCAAGACACTACACTACGATTGAGTATATATGATGTTGGAGATCTAAACTACTCGATATTGAATAAAGAACTTAAATGTTCGTGTATGGATTGACACTATATTGTGTAATTTGTAGTCACATAAAGATTTTTCTAAGTAGTTCAAATCGTCGATCTCTTAAACTGGGCATTGTGAATCAGCACATTAAAAATCCAACTGCATCACACATTTCTTCCCGAAATATTTTGTTATTGTACAAAGATGCCCATATAAATTCTCATCGATGATATGAGAAATTGAGATCTAAGGTGGTTATGATAAATATTTAGATTATACATTGGTTATAGTTTTGACCACCTTAGGGGGAGAAATGTGAGTTAAAAGCTGGTAAAAACAAATATGATCCACTACTGAACCAGAAGTTCAGAGAAATGTTATACATTAAATTCATTGAGTAAAGATTTTTGAATTTGATATAACCATATGTTTTACCAGATTAATACAAGTATATACACTTGAAGTGTATTATAATAAAAGTCAAGATGAATTGACGGTTCCAATGAATGTGAAATAGCAAGTTCAAGCAGTTTGGTTTGACATATAATTGTTATATTTGAAGTGTCCCTGAAGTGACACGATATCTGAAGAATAATAGATGGCTTAAATGAATATAATGGTACCAAATACATATTCAGATTCGGATATCATTAAACAGTACTGATATCATCAAGAGATGATCAAATTATATCGATATATTTATGGAACCTACATACATTTGCGCGCGATATTTTATGGACTTTATAAATGGCATATCGTAAATTTAAGTCCATTTTGATTGTCGATATATAATCTATGATTATAAATGAACTCATGGACTAGATGTCCAGTTATTGACTTGAAGTGTGACACCCTTAAAATTAACGATAAATAAAGGCGTAAATTCTACAGAAAAACTGGTAGGATATGTTTGTAATTGGTTCAACTAGCCAAAAACCTGTAATTTCAAAAATTTTTCTAAACCAATCACAACATTTCCAACATTCCCAAGAGGCGGGTGCCAAAACCTGCAATGTTAATGAACTACTTTACATGCCATAGCTAAATAAGAAAATAGAATGATACAAACCAAAAATGGAAAAGGGAGACATATGTCCCTTCAAATTATATACAAAACCAAAAGTTAAAAGGTTTACTATAAGAAAAGCCAAACTAGGTCCAAGGTTCCTTATGCTCACTAGCTCGTCTGTGACCCCAACAAAGCATCAACAACCTGTCAATCGCATTTTATACAAACACGAAAGCCACAATTCAGTGGGGAGTAACTTCGAGTCCTCCCAGCCACGAATCGTCAAAATTAATGTAACATGTAGTAAAACATGTAAACAATATGATAAACAATGTAATTATCATGTAATCTAACCTATGACCCTTAAACTAACCAAACTAAACTATCATGTGAATCATATAATTCAAATAGTAATCCAAACTTTATCAATCAGAACCGCGGCTTACATCTCACCTATTACAGTTCATAAAATCACCATACAAGAAAGGGCAATATATCAAAGACAGACATAAGTTCTTAGCACCGTCAATAGTCACTTTGTAACTCGAGTCTATACCACGAGGTAGGGAAGGTAATCGAACCGGTATCTTGGCTCAGCGGTTAATATTAATAAAACATGGCCAAGAGACA
This sequence comes from Silene latifolia, assembly GCF_048544455.1. Taxonomy (NCBI): domain Eukaryota; kingdom Viridiplantae; phylum Streptophyta; class Magnoliopsida; order Caryophyllales; family Caryophyllaceae; genus Silene; species Silene latifolia. The sequence continues at coordinate 20,878,525 of NC_133530.1, read as the reverse complement.
ACACAACCCTAGCCTAAAATCTGCGCAGACCTAGACATGCGGATACACACCACCGCACCCAAGACCCACAATTTTTCTAAAACAAAGTGAGTACCCTAAGGAGTCCACCAAAGGGTTGGCTAGTACTTAAGCTGACCACTTACTATCAAAATAAGTAACTGAGGTCATGCCCCAACTTGGATATAAATCCACTAGTCAGGAACACAAAGGCTATCAAGCAGTGAACATATACTCGTCAAAGACTATAAAGACCTATCTATGATGAAGGCCGAAATACTCACCTAGGACCTAGTCCCAGCTAGTCCCAGCTTGAATACTTTAGCCCACACCACACAAGACTCACCACACAAGTCAAGTAAGACACCCACTTAACCATAAGAGGGCAAAGAGTCCTACTTACCAACATAAATTCTAACATTCTATCATGTGAAAGGATATATAAACGTCTATTCAGCATACAATCCAACAGAATCCTCAATAAGTATTCAATACTAATTTCCAATTCTAACAATATTAACCATATTAAAGGCTTCAGGGAATCTAGGGCCGTTTCTACAATATAAGAAGCTACTTAAATTCAACTAACTACACATGTGAAATAGAGATATAATAAATGGCCTAAAACAAGGAAAAGGCCGATTATCTAATTCATTCAACCGAATTTTTACCCGCAACCCTGACCTGCGACAAGTACGGGTTAAATTGCGGTGACCAATCACACATTTAATCGACATCGCATCGTCAAAGGGACTAAGGCTCGATTTTTGGCACCATCATCAAAACATTACACTTATCACTATAAAATTTATTTTGAATTTATAAACTATCCTAACATTATTTATCACTGTGACAAAAGCTAAATTAGGTGCATATTCCACTTATTATCCTTTAACATATTAGTTGACACTCTCATTTACAAAAGATTCCACCATTTTTAACTTTTGTTTCATTCTTCATTTTGTGATTAACACCATAATCCAATACAACAAAGTTAAACCCCTAAACACTACTCGGAATATTTTAATCAACTGAACTAACTAATTATGAAGTAAATCATAATTAGAACGGGACAATACTCATGACTTTATCGACTAAACTAGCTAATAGAAGGCGAGAATAAAACGAACAATGCATGGAAAACCGCGAAACAAACAACGGGCCGACCCGGGCCAACCGTGGCCCGCGGTCATTGCCGCTGCTCGCCGCCGCCCCATTACTCCTCTTTTTTTTTCCATTTTTATTCATTATAAGACCGTCTAAACATAATTAATCGTTCCCAATACTAACTTGTTAACTAAAACTAACAAAAAATACATGGATTAAACATGCATGCATCAAATTTAGTCATGTGAAAATTATTACTCAAACAAAAATCACAAAACATACAAAAACAACAAAGCATGTGACGATCTTTCGTCGAGTAACTCGAAATATGTTACCTTAAGCTAGAAAATGAGCAATTAGCACCTCAAAACCCAAACCCTAACAACAACTAGCCGCTATCCTCGACAATATACGAGTCCCCGAACTCGTCCTCCAATTCTTCACCTAAATAAACAATAAAAACACACAAATAAGCATAAATACCGAATTTTACCCAAAATTCGTCTTAAAACAACTTCAAGAAAACTGAAATTAAAACATACAAGGTTGTAGATCTCGACGAGGGGATTGCGGAAATGTAAATTTCGTGAAAATCCGAGTAGAAATGAGGGAGATGTGACGATTTTAAGCTTGAATGTATAAAAATGGTGTTTGGTAAGTTGTAGAAGATGAAGGATAGAAAAAAAATCAGAAAAATGAAGGGAGGGGGAGAGGTGCCCGCGGGAAAGGAGAGAAAGAAAGGAAAGAGCGGGATCGAGTCGGGATTTTACGAGTCGGTTTTGACTCGTTTCAATAATAATTAAAACCGTAAGTCAAATGCAAATTCCGACAAGACCAAAGTTTTTAAACACGAGATTACAAGAAAATTGAGTATTCATACGACCCATTTCCAAATTCGTTTACCCAACGTTCAAAAGAATTGTCATTTTCCCCCCGATACGCCCTTATTTCGAAATAAAAAGTTTTACACGGTTTAAACTATTTTTAAACATCTCGAAACTATCAAAATAAATACTTTTCTTCAAAATATAATAAAATTATATTTCTTTGAATTATTTTTACTTTAAATACTTAAATATCAAATTTAATTTGATTAATAAATTATTTCCGAAATATATTAACGGTCCGAAATTACGGGGCGTTACAATCACCCCTTCTTTTAAAAAGTTTCGCCCTCGAAACTTAGAAGGAGAAATTATAGTTATAAGAAAATATAGGTATCTTTTCAATGAAACGGTGATACTCTTGTTGATCAGACAAGAACATCCATATTCATATCAAGATATAAAAATATTTCTACACCAATAAATGAGAAAACCCATTATTGGGACGTCACCAACAACGAGATTAAACACTCATTAATGTTAAAACCATTAAAAATCATATAAGTATTTCCAAAATCTTAGTTTAGAGTTCTATAGTAAGAATACTATCTTTACTAATTATGATTAAATAAGGCTTAGTAGCTCGGAAAAAGAGTAAGAAAAGGAATCATTACACAAAACGAGAAATAGCTTAGATATCCAATCGAACACTAGGGTTGAAAGAGAGTGAGAAATCATTTTTAAATGTTATAGAAAAAGGTCAATTTGTAAATTTACTCCAAGTAAATGAACCAAAAGTTTACTCAAACTATATAGAATCTATGCAAGATGGAAAACAACTCGGGAATGAGAAGTGCAAGTCGCGATAGGGAACTCACACCCAACAGACAAGAAGGAATTGAACTTTTACAGGTGGAATTTTTTTTTTGGATGAAGTCAATAAAGATGTCAACGAACAAGACGCTTTACTCAAGAAGTCAAATGAGTTCCATAGAGGCGAGCACAACGGAACAAGCCAGAATAGCAAGAATGACAATTGTCGGAGATCGGAATTAGGAAGATCGGTACATCGAGAAAGGTTCACTCAATTATCCAACCACAGAGTCATCCTACTAGGTCCTCCGAACATCAACAGGGCAACAACCAGAGGCCACACTAATCCAAAGACCCATCTGAACCACTCCTCGACAAGTCTACTCATAAGCTAATCCTTGAGACAATCCTATCCTCTACAATTATAACTTAACAGTTTCCCAATTAAAATGTTTCCACCAGTATTCTCCATCAAACAAACGCAAAATCCAAAATCGAAACTAGTAACAATATTATACCCTTACAAGATTCAATATTCTCAAACGCATTCATGCTTGAAACCAACCCACAAGCAACAAGTTGCACTATCCAATCCATAATTAGCACTAACTATAAGATAAATGGGTTCATCACACAAATCATCTGATCGGTTTACTCAAGGTTCACTATCCTACTTCCCAACAATATTCCAATTCCAATAGAAAGATTCCTCAAAGGATTAAATATAAGGTCCAAATTTACAATAACAATCCACAGACTTAACTATCAATCCCCAATTCCGTAAAGTAAGGATCAAATGACAAACGACAATCCCCGAACGACGATGCCCAAAACAAATCCAAAATAACCATAGAAATACTCCACCCAGGTAAACTAATCCCATTAGTCTCATCATCAAATTGAAACCAAAGTGGGTCTTATACCACCAAAACACGCGAACCTTAACTCGCAAGGAGACTACATCATTGCCATCATAAGAATTCCATCAAAATCTAGCTCTCATATCGCAGGGTCAAATACAGACACAAACTCCTACACTAATTCCCGACAAAAAATCAAAATACAAAAATCCTCAAATCATATCCCACTAACCCTGTAAACATGGTCAACAAGGTACCAACTATACTAAGTTTGGTCAACTCAAAAGGTTTAACAAACTAACTAATTCCAAAGTACGATACCAAACCATTAAGCAACGTCAATGTCCTATTGTATTCCTTTCAAGGCCTACAAGGATTAGGGCTAACTATCATTCCTTTAATTCTCCATAAGAAACATCGAGACTCTCAAATGAAGTAGCTCAGGTTCATTCCATCTTATGTGCTAAGGTAGTACCCATGCTCAATCATCTATAACAAATAAGCTCTCAATAGACATAAATCCAAAGGTGTTCCTCAACTCACTAGGCTCTCATATCATGCACAACTAACAAGTCTAACCAAAGGATCCCAAGTTATATTCTCCTATACCACTCAAACCTTAACCAATCAATTTCTCAACTCGTTCACGCCCTCCAATGATACATTCTCTCAAAACCGGGTTCTCTTGAACAAGGGAACTATCCTGCGGAATAAAAGGAAGATGTCCACATGGGCTTTATTATAAGAAGAAAACGAACCTAAGATGAATCGGGAGAAAGAATTGAAAGGTAGTTACCAAGGCGAGAGAAGAGGAATTTGAAAGACGAATAAACAACGAGATTGGAAGACTAAGGTAAGATTGCATTATCTACATCTATTGGAGAGCCATCTTACAAAAGAGAAAATCAATTAGTACCTAACAATTAGCAATCACAAACAGACTACCACATAAAATCCTAAATCTACCCATCCTACCCATCTCTCAAGTTTATTATTTAAAGGTCAAGTGATTTTAAGTGGGGTGCACAAACGTGCGTCGGGAGCAAATAAGCTCTGATACCAACTGTGACACCCTTAAAATTAACGATAAATAAAGGCGTAAATTCTACAGAAAAACTGGTAGGATATGTTTGTAATTGGTTCAACTAGCCAAAAACCTGTAATTTCAAAAATTTTTCTAAACCAATCACAACATTTCCAACATTCCCAAGAGGCGGGTGCCAAAACCTGCAATGCTAATGAACTACTTTACATGTCATAGCTAAATAAGAAAATAGAATGATACAAACCAAAAATGGAAAAGGGAGACATATGTCCCTTCAAATTATATACAAAACCAAAAGTTAAAAGGTTTACTATAAGAAAAGCCAAACTAGGTCCAAGGTTCCTTATGCTCACTAGCTCGTCTGTGACCCCAACAAAGCATCAACAACCTGTCAATCGCATTTTATACAAACACGAAAGCCACAATTCAGTGGGGAGTAACTTCGAGTCCTCCCAGCCACGAATCGTCAAAATTAATGTAACATGTAGTAAAACATGTAAACAATATGATAAACAATGTAATTATCATGTAATCTAACCTATGACCCCTAAACTAACCAAACTAAACTATCATGTGAATCATATAATTCAAATAGTAATCCAAACTTTATCAATCAGAACCGGCTTACATCTCACCTATTTAGTTCATAAAATCACCATACAAGAAAGGGCAATATATCAAAGACAGGCATAAGTTCTTAGCACCGTCAATAGTCACTTTGTAACTCGAGTCTATACCACGAGGTAGGGAAGGTAATCGAACCGGTATCTTGGCTCAGCGGTTAATATTAATAAAACATGGCCAAGAGACAACACAACCCTAGCCTAAAATCTACACAGACCTAGACATGCGGATACACACCACCGCACCCAAGACCCACAATTTTTCTAAAACAAAGTGAGTACCCTAAGGAGTCCACCAAAGGGTTGGCTAGTACTTAAGCTGACCACTTACTATCAAAATAAGTAACTGAGGTCATGCCCCAACTTGGATATAAATCCACTAGTCAGAACACAAAGTCTATCAAGCGTTGAACATATACTCGTCAAAGACTATAAAGACCTATCTATGATGAAGGCCGAAATACTCACCTAGGACCTAGTCCCACTAGTCCCGACTTGAATACTTTAGCCCACACCACACAAGACTCACCACACAAGTCAAGTAAGACACCCACTTAACCATAAGAGGGCAAAGAGTCCTACTTACCAACATAAATTCTAACATTCTATCATGTGAAAGACTATATAAACGTCTATTCAGCATACAATCCAACAGAATCCTCAATAAGTATTCAATACTAATTTCCAATTCTAACAATATTAACCATATTAAAGGCTTCAGGGAATCTAGGGCCGTTTCTACAATATAAGAAGCTACTTAAATTCAACTAACTACACATGTGAAATAGAGATATAATAAATGGCCTAAAACAAGGAAAAGGCCGATTATCTAATTCATTCAACCGAATTTTTACCCGCAACCCCAGCCCTGCGACAAGTACGGGTTAAATTGCGGCTGACCAATCACACATTTAACTGACATCGCATCAGTCAAAGGGACTAAGGCTCAGTTTTCGGCACCATCATCAAAACATTACACTTATCACTATAAAATTTATTTTGAATTTATAAACTATCCTAACATTATTTATCACTGTGACAAAAGCTAAATTAGGTGCATATTCCACTTATTATCCTTTAACATATTAGTTGACACTCTCATTTACAAAAGATTCTACCATTTTTAACTTTTGTTTCATTCTTCATTTTGTGATTAACACCATAATCCAATACAACAAAGTTAAACCCCTAAACACTACTCGGAATATTTTAATCAATCGAACTAACTAATTATGAAAGTAAATCATAATTAGAACGGACAATACTCATGACTTTATCGACTAAACTAGCTAATAGAAGCGAGAATAAACGAACAATGCATGGAAAACCGTGAAACAAACAACGGGCCGACCCGGCCAACCGTGGCCTGCCGGCATTTCGGCCCGCCGCCCCATTACTCCTCTTTTTTTTCCATTTTTATTCATTATAAGACCGTCTGAAACATAATTAATCGTTCCCAATACTAACTTGTTAACTAAAACTAACAAAAAATACATGGATTAAACATGCATGCATCAAATTTAGTCATGTGAAAATTATTACTCAAACAAAAATCACAAAACATACAAAAACAACAAAGCATGTGACGATCTTTCGTCGAGTAACTCGAAATATGTTACCTTAAGCTAGAAAATGAGCAATTAGCACCTCAAAACCCAAACCCTAACAACAACTAGCCGCTATCCTCGACAATATACGAGTCCCCGAACTCGTCCTCCAATTCTTCACCTAAATAAACAATAAAAACACACAAATAAGCATAAATACCGAATTTTACCCAAAATTCGTCTTAAAACAACTTCAAGAAAACTGAAATTAAAACATACAAGGTTGTAGATCTCGACGAGGGGATTCCGGAAATGTAAATTTCGTGAAAATCCGAGTAGAAATGAGGGAGATGTGACGATTTTAAGCTTGAATGTATAAAAATGGTGTTTGGTAAGTTGTAGAAGATGAAGGATAGAAAAAAAATCAGAAAAATGAAGGGAGGGGGAGAGGTGCCCGCGGGAAAGGAGAGAAAGAAAGGAAAGAGCGGGATCGAGTCGGGATTTTACGAGTCGGTTTTGACTCGTTTCGATAATAATTAAAACCGTAAGTCAAATGCAAATTCCGACAAGACCAAAGTTTTTAAACACGAGATTACAAGAAAATTGAGTATTCATACGACCCATTTCCAAATTCGTTTACCCAACGTTCAAAAGAATTGTCATTTTCCCCCCGATACGCCCTTATTTCGAAATAAAAAGTTTTACACGGTTTAAACTATTTTTAAACATCTCGAAACTATCAAAATAAATACTTTTCTTCAAAATATAATAAAATTATATTTCTTTGAATTATTTTTACTTTAAATACTTAAATATCAAATTTAATTTGAATAATAAATTATTTCCGAAATATATTAACGGTCCGAAATTACGGGGCGTTACATGAAGTGAATTTAAATTATAAATACTGAAAAAGAAAACTGTACAGTTTGCATTATCGAGTCATCATCATGTGCATATAGATAGTAAGTTTATCATTGCATTTAGTTTTACTATATACATTATTATTGGATTATTTTAGGATATGTTATTTAGAACTTAGTTTCACATCATATGCATGCACATGTTTCATAATATAATTTTGAATGGATAATGTTGGAAAGGAGAACTATATTATGATCTACTCCTTTGAGGATAACTCCCTGTAGGAGCCTCTTATAAATGATCATCAATTGTTAATAGTTGATCAATTGAGTTATTGAAAACTCTTGATGAAATATATAAACCTCTACAATACGATTGAAAGATATTGTGATTAGTTCCAAAACGAAACATCAAAACTCACTCTTATAGAGTTTATTTGAAAAGTTATTGTCTCAACCTTAAGTTTGAGCATATGAGAATTCAGATTTAAATGAGCTTCTTGCTAAACATGTGAAATTAGCTTATGGTCCAGAAGTACCATAACGATTGAAAAATAATGTAGTTAAGTCTACAATGAGAATGTCAATCCATACATACATATATGGTTTAGGAAAGAAAACCGCTCAAAGGTATTTGATGATTTATTCAATAATTTTCGGATTGTTCTCCTTAAGACAAGGATTAAGGAATGATGGCTACACTCTTTTTCTCTTAGACTAGGTTTTTTGTCCCAAGGGGTTTTTCCTAACAAGGTTTTTAACGAGGTAGCACTATAAGCGCATTATTACGCTATAGTCATGAACGTCATTATTATTGAGATGACAATTATTTTCGACATATAATGTTATATTATTTATTGAGGAGAAACTTCATCATAATTATGGAGGTATTATTTGAAATGAAGATCCAAGAGTTATTCTGAAATTGTCATATCGAGATTGTGAGTTCAGATGAATTATGATGATTGAAGTTATCAAGAATTTCTACTAATTGAAGATATCAATTTATCAAAGAAAATGGATTATATTTCAACAACCGAGAAGTTATGTCAAAGCATGGATCATTTTAAGATAAGATCAAGTTATGTAATCATCAGGGGGAGTAGCACGTGTTGTACTCTTTTTCCTTAGCCATGGTTTTGTCCCACTGGGTTTTCCATAGAAAGGTTTTAACGAGGCAGCTTGTTATGCGTGTTTGAAGATTAGTGTACTCTTTTTCTTCACCAGTGTTTTTCCCACGTGGTTTTCTATGAAGGCTTTTAACGAGACATGTTTTTCAATGATGTACATCCAAGGGGGAGTGTTATGAATATTGTTATAATATGGATGTCCATATCTTATAGGATTATAAAATATATCATCTTATGGAAACTCTACCCATTGTATGTATATATATACCCCTTATAATGGAATAAGAATACAGTTTGGTCTCCCTTACTTTCTCTCGACCTTCTCTCCATAATTCTCTCTACTCTATATTTCACAACATTTTAACAATTTATCCAAAGTTGAATTTTTTTTACTAATTTGTCCACAAACATGTAGGTTTTATTTTTATTTTTATTTTTTTATTTTTTTTTTACCAATTTAGCCTCGCTTGGATTTAAAAATCTTCTCTTCATTTCAAATACAATTCAAGGTTAATAAGAAATTCAAAAACTATGATATATTTGATAAAATAGAATTGGATTTGAATTCCGTAATTGGAACATTTTTACAGTTTGAAAACTCCTAAAATTTGGAATTGTAATTTGATCATTTCCTTCTCAATTCCAACATTGTTAAAACTTGGGCTTCTCAAATACGTATCATATAGTAGTCATTTCAATCCCCCTTACTATTAAAAGAACAAAAACTTTGTTTTCCTTCCAAGGCATCTAGCTAAATAAGGTAATAAGTAAAACTTTCTTTCATTACATTATTATCTTATATGGGTTGTACTTTTTCACATACGCATTTTATTATTTCACATAAGCTTTTTACGAATTTGTCCTCGTCATTTTTTCACTTCTTTCACTCAAAACCAACTACGCATTCCTTCCTTCTCCGCCCACCTATGCACCAGTACTAACCCTAATTTAATTAATTAAATCAAATTCAACAAACCCTAATTTCATCCTTCAAACACACAAATAAATTTAATTACTCAAATAAAACTTAACGATGGTAGACAAGCCTTCGCATATGAGTTTTTCTCGTCACATTCGTTTGATACTCCGTTGCTTAGTAGCCTCAAGTTGTTCGCCAGCAAACCCCAACAAAATTACTGATTAATTCAATTAATGTGAAGTAGGATAACATCTTTGACTAAAGAATTTCTCTAGATAATGACGTGATATCAATGGAATAATCATTTGCAATATCACTCGTCAATTGTAGTCTGGGTAATTAGCATCATATTGGGAGTTAATTAATCAAGAATATAATACATGCATAAATTTGATTAATAATTAGATCAAGGCTCCGTTTGGCATGACACTTCAGTAGCTTATTTGACCAAAATTTCAGTTACCCGATTTATTTGCAAGCGTTTGGCAAATAGCCAATGGGTCGGGTTGGATCGGGTTTTGCAAGATCCAAACCCGGTCCACTTACTTATTGGATCACAGATCCATATCCATACCCGATCCATATCCAAAATTTTAAAATTCATACCCAATCCATTATACTTTTTTCAAACCCATACCCGCTCCAAATCCATACCCGATCCACTACATAATCCAAAATCCAATACGAAACTTGATTTGACTACATAAAAATTTAATCTTATATAAGAAAATTTAAATTTCAAGATTAATAAAGCCTAAATTTTCAATAATATCCACTTGGATCGGGTTCGGGTATGAATGGATCGGGTTTGGATTTGGTTCGGGTTTTTTAATAGTGGATATGGATATGAGTTTTTAAATAGTGGATCGGGAATGGGTTTTTAATGAGTGGATTTGGATCGAATTTTTTCCTTCGGTTCGGTTTGGGTCATAATTGCCATCCCTACATTTGAGAAATCAGCTACCTGAAATGACTTATTTTCCATTTTGTATCCCTTTATTCTATAATATTAAATAATTTTCATATCCTTTTACGTCATTTCACCAAAATCAGCTACCTTTTCAGCTAGTTTGCCAAACACATTTTTATATAATAATCAGTTACCTTATCAGCTCCTAATTTTCAGCTACCTTATCAGTTATTTTTTCAGGTTTCAGTTAGCTTTTCAGTTTTCAGCTACCTTTTCAGGTTTCAACTACCTTTTCAGTTTTCACCTAACTTTTCAGGTAGTTTTGTCAAACAGAGCCTAAGTTTTAGAAGAAAGGTTAATATAATTAACTAGATTTTGTGCCCGTGCGTTGCACGGGTTTCAAATTTGTCTTCCCTCTAATTTTTCTGGACCTTTCAATATCATTTTAAATGATACGTAACAGTTGTGTTTCAATTACTCAAATAAGGTACTTTGTACCATTTTCCCAAATTTTCGAAATTAAATTTTAAACTAAATAACTATGTCAAACAATAACACATGGGATTTGCATGATTATCTCATATATCGTAAAACTAAGACTCATGCTTGTTTACTTACACATAGTCTTCAAATATATTTTGTAAAACTGAATAAATTATTGCGAAATATTGGAATACGGTATCTTATTAAATTATACATTGATTCATAACGGCCAAATACTAACTAACCTCTTTTTGTATACTAATAGCTGTATAAATGAAATTATTGAATAATAGGCAGATTTGAAAACACTTCAGTTCTGTTGCATCTGTTGCATGTATCTGGGACTCCCCGTGAATGATGGAGGCAGATATATCCTCTGGCCGATCGCTATCCCTATACCATCTCCTTGTGTAATGATGACTTTCTTAGTTGGATTATGTATTTTGCATAGTCTTGTCACACGAACCTTGATTTTCCCGTCGTTACTGCCGGAGTCTTCATTGTCACGCGGTATTGGTCTTAGTACATTGATCAGGGAATAAGATCTGTTGCAAAGAAAAATTCAAGTTAATATAAATTAACTTAATACTGATTGGATGCAAGAGCGAAAACTATACATGGAGAATCTATCTATTTCTCTAAGATTAGGAATTTATGAGTTAAAAGATAAGAGTCCACAATTAACGATTTTCAATATTTATTAATTTTATATTATATTTTTTTGCATGAAGTAGTGGCCTTGTCACAAATAATGGCCATATCACCTAGAACAACCGTTTATTGTGTATAACTTGGACTATGTTGGTCCGACACTTAGAATTTTTTTTTTTGTTTTTTTACTATCAAATCAATTTTTAATTTCTACTTTTCTATGCCAGATAATAAAAGAGAAAAAAAACATAACCTATTTATTAGTAATAAATTTACAATTTTTTTTGTAAAAGCGGACCGTCTCGCAGAGTAAAACCCTCTTATACTATAATTTGTGTAAAAATGCGGCCTCTCTTAAGAGATGCTTTCTAAAACCATTGGGACTATGGGAGCACACCTTAGGTATTGATGGACTCTTTATGATTAAAATGACTACAACATACTCCTACAATAACATATGTAGAAGAAGAAATAAACACAACAGAAACATCATGACCTTCGGCTTTTCCTTAATTAAGGAGTACCTTAGTAATCTTGAAATAGAATTGCTGTATGAACTTGTTTCTTATATTGACTGCAGTATCCATTGGCAATGTGCTATTATCATGTTTGACGTCACAGCACGGCTGACATACAAGAATGTTCCAACCTGGCACCGTGATATTTGCCGGTCAGTTTCTCATTCTTTGGACTCCTATTCTTTCTCTACCTTAACTTTGTTAAAACTATATCTGAAGGTGCTTGTTTTCTCGAACTTGTGTTTAACAGTGTGTGCGAAAATATCCCGATTGTTCTCTGTGGAAACAAGGTTGATGCGAAAATATCTGAACGTGCCGACTTTCTGCTCACAAAACCCGATAACAATGACTACTGTAGTCACCAGAATGCCAATTCATTTCAAATTTGTCATTTCCGATGAGGTCGGGTCGGGTCGGGCCGAATTGGGTTGGATTATATAATCGATTTCCCGTGTAAATCCGCAAGAAATTGAAATAGATTTAACGAAGCGTTTGCAGAACGGGGGTTTTTTTAAAGAACAGAATGATTAACAGAACTGTTAACTGCTAAACTGCATGCAACCAACTTGGTGCGTCAAATTGAAGCACACAATTGCGTCAAATCAAATCAAATTTTCATCCTTATAAATACGCAACCAATCTTCTCTTTCGTTAAATTCATCAATACTTGTACTCCCTAAAAATTCAATCAATGGTACACTACAATTATCTCTTGCTTTATTCTTAATCTTCGCAAATTTATCTTGATTACTTGCTTAATTATCATAATTTAAGGTTTCTAACACTAATTATTTTACAGGCGTTGCCGAATCAACAGACTGTGGTTACCCTAGCTTTAAGCTCGTTATTGTCGGCGATGGCGGCACCGGTACTCTATTTCACTCCTTCTCTTTGATTTCATGATAGTATCTTTTGTAATGTTAGTATAATAATATGATTAATTAATATAATGCAGGTGTATTCGTTTTCACATACTTGATGTTTCCAATAATTTGTTTATGTGTTCGTTTACTGGCAACTACGTCTCTGGAAACTCTGGTTAATTTTAATCAATTAGTCTTGTGCAAAACGGTTTTACTCAATTGAATGGAACAAAGCGCAATTTATTGTAATATTCGTGACTAATGCTGTATTAAACTTGAATGCTGGTGCCAGGGAAAACAACCTTTGTGAAGAGACATCTCACTGGGGAGTTTGAGAAGAAATATGAACGTAAGTTTGTTTGACATTTCATATTTATATTTTCACGTCATTGCAAGATGATTCCGTCATTAACAGTGTTCTTTATTTCTGTTTCTCCAGCAACAATTGGTGTCGAGGTTCATCCACTGGATTTCACAACAGACCGTGGGAAATTGAGGTTTTATTGTTGGGATACTGCTGGTCAGGAGAAATTTGGTGGTCTTAGAGATGGTTATTAGTAAGTGCTACTTATACTTCATTGCTTTAACATACATGTTTCCTGTTCCGAAACTGCTAAACTATTCATAGATTAGGTATTTGGGGTGGTCGTATTTAGATCGTCACATAATTTTGACATGGAATTTCTGCATTACCTGTTTCTTATATTGACACTGTTGATTGTGGTAATTGCCTGCAGTATCCTTGGCCAGTGTGCTATTATCATGTTTGATGTCACAGCGCGCCTGACATACAAGAATGTTCCAACCTGGTACCATGATATTTGTCGGTCAGATTCTCATTCTTGGGACTTCAATTATTTCCCTACCTTAAATTTGTGAACACTAATCCTGAAGTTGTTTGTTTTCTCGAACTCGTGTCCAACAGTGTCTGCGAAAATTTCCCGATTGTTCTATGCGGAAACAAGGTTGATGTGAAGAACAGGCAAGTGAAAGCAAAACAGGTTACATTCCACAGGAAGAAGAATCTGCAGTACTATGAGATCTCTGCAAAGAGCAACTACAACTATGAGAAACCTTTCTTGTACCTCGCCCGGAAGCTTGTTGGGTAATTTTAATGGCTAATTCTCTTGTACTATTTCTTTGTTAATTTATAATATATTGAACTTTTGATTTAATAATTGCTCCTGGTTCTTGCAGAGACCCTACACTTAAATTTAAGTCAGACTATGCTCTTGCTCCACCAGAGGTTATTATTGACCCAGCAACTCAACAACAGTAAGTCTTTTTCATATGTTCCCCGCATCTTTTTCATATGTTCCGCACTTTCGCCAACTGTACTTCCAATTGAGGTATTAATTTAATTGTTTGTTTCAGGCTTGAGAGAGAAGCCAATGAAGCAGCTATGATGCCCTTGCCAGACGAGGATGACGTATTCGAGGATTAATAAGCTAGCAGGATTTCATGTCTTGTTTTGAGGGGGGTGCCCATAGAAGAACACCAGTTATTACTACTTACTACTCGTAAGCAGTTCATCTGATAAAGAACGTAATCATAAAAAAAAAAAAAATCATCAAGTGTAAAAGTGGTAACCCTAAGCTGATGCATGGTGTATATATATATACCTACTTTGTAATTAGTGTTTTAGTTCTTAACAAATTCAAATGGAAAATAGATCTTTTGTCAGTTGTGATTAATATAATATAATTATTATATCTTTTGCATTATCTGTTTGGCTAAATTTATATCTTTTCGTACATATTAATATTTAAACTATATAGGTGTTTTACAAAAGTTGGAGACTCTAGAATTGCCTGAAAAAAGCCTCTTTTATATATATACTAGATTTAATGTCCGTGCGATGCACGGGTCACTTGTAATATTTTGTCTCTTGAAGCATCATTGAATGTCAAGTTATAAAATAACCACTACACATAGCAACTCTCATCTAAGAGGCTTAATGCGAACCCAATTTCAAAGAGACTACTAATTTTACACACTTGATGTAAAAAAACTTAATATGTCTTACATGTAAGTGTTGTCTCACATTGATAAAAGAGAAGAGAGTTTACCACTTTATAAGCTAAGAGTTGCTTCTTTTATTGCCAATTGGTTTAAGATTAAGAGCATACAAGTCAGATTTATTATTGTATGATAAAAAATGATTTTTTGCTCTCAAATGAGAGAGAGTGTAAATAGAGAGCAAAATAGGTGCTCTCCATTTTTCATGTACAATCTAAGAATTATTTTGTCAACAATCCTTTTAACCATAATCGATTTGTTCACAGACCAATATAAATCACATATTAACATACGTGGGCACATAAACCATTAACATCTTTTACATTTAATTTGAAGTTAAATACTGCATGGTTGACTACTTAACTACCGGATTTGTAATCTGTTTGAAATAAAATAAGGAATAGCAATTACTACAATTGTACTATAGAGTTAATATAGTGCAATAGTGACAATAGATATACTTCGTAATGTACATGAATGTTCAACCCAAAGAGGAACAAATACCTGGTACATGGTCATGTACGTACTCATGGTGATAAAATCTAGCTTTAATTTTATATTGTACTCGTGGTGATAACTGATAACTATTAGATGTGGTCACGGGCTGGTTATTGGTTTCACTGTGAAGGATCTCAAGACGGGGATGCCGATTATGAGAAGCAATAGCACGGGGGACCTCTACCCATTACATGCCTCGACCCCAGCCACAGCCGCCACCTACCCACGAGCCTTCATCACAATTCCGTCTACTACTTGGCACGGACGCCTAGGTCATCCGGGCTCCGACATTTTTAATTCCCTATGTACTCAAAAACATTTACCTTGCCGTCCTTTGAATAAGTTGTCTGTTTGCAACTCTTGTCAGTTAGGAAAGCATATTAAATTACCTTTTACTCCGTCTTTATCTCAAACTATTGCTCCTTTTGATATCTTGCATACGGACCTTTGGACATCACCAGTTTTGAGTACACTTAACCATCGTTATTACATTTTATTCCTCGATGACTACACCAATTTTTTGTGGACTTTTCCTATCACAAATAAATCGCATGTATGTCAAATTTTCACCACCTTCTATAACATGGTTAAGACCCAATTCAACATTGCTATTAAAACCCTTCAATGCGATAATGGTCGTGAATATCACAACTCCCCTCTCCATAAATTTTTTGAGTCTAAAGGATTGTTGTTTCGATTCTCATGCCCACACACTTCCCCTCAAAATGGAAAGGCGGAACGCAAAATCCGTACGATTAATAACACTATGCGTACCCTCCTTATTCACGCCCATATGCCACCTTCAATGTGGCACCATGCCCTAGCCATGGCCACTTACATCCACAATATAATACCTAGCAAAGCAAACCATTCCAACTCCCCTACTTCGAGTTTGTATGGTCGTGTCCCCACTTATACCCACCTCCGGACCTTTGGATGCCTTTGCTACCCCCACAAACCACCCACATCCATCCACAAGCTTGACCCGCGAGCTACCCCGTGCGTGTTTCTCGGCTATCCGGCAAATCACCGTGGTTACAAGTGTTTAGATTTGGCTACTAATAAGGTCATTATTGCTAGACATGTCACATTTGATGAGTCGATATTTCCCTTTGCTACCAAAAATAGCCTGCCCGACTCCTCTTATCAATTTCTTAATAATGACCCATCCCCTTACATCCTTAACCATGTTGCCAATAACCAGCCCGTGACCACACCTGACCCTACTGCCAATGATAGCCCACCCACGACACCTACCACTGCTGGCCCAGCTACACCCGCTAGCCCCGTCGTGTCCCCCCTGGCTGCTACTAGCCCACCCTCGGCTGCCACTACCCCTGCAACTGAACCCACCTCGACACCATCTCCTCCTCTCCTCTCACCCCAAATGACAACCCGAGCCCAACACGGAATTTTCAAGCCCAAAAACCATTTTAATCTCTGTTCCACAACCGCCCTATCACCCGTCCCCAAGAGTCCTATCACTGCTCTCAATGACCCTAATTGGAATCACGCTATGCACGATGAATTTGACGCGCTCATTAAGAATAAGACCTGGATTCTTGTGCCTCGACCTCCTAATGTCAATATAACGAGGTGTCATTGGTTGTTCAAACATAAATTTAAAGCTAATGGTGATTTGGAGCGATACAAAGCTCGGCTTGTTGTCAATGGCAGGTCTCAACAGGTAGGAGTCGATTGTGACGAAACTTTTAGTCCCGTGGTCAAGCCCGCGACTATTCGCACCGTACTCAGTCTTGCCGTGTCCAAAAGATGGCCCATTCATCAACTTGATGTCAAGAACGCTTTCTTACATGGCCACCTCACTGAAACGGTCTATATGCACCAACCTCCTGGGTTTAAGGATCGAAATCGACCCGATGATGTCTGTCTTCTCAAGAAGTCCCTTTACGGCCTCAAACAAGCGCCACGCGCATGGTACCAACGGTTTGCCAATTATGCCTTTTCTATTGGGTTTGTCCATAGCAAAACTGATAATTCTTTGTTTATTTATTCCGATGGTACGAATATGGCCTACTTACTTCTCTATGTTGACGACATTATATTAACTACGTCTTCTATTGCTCTCCGGGACAAGATAATGGCCCTGTTTCGCACCGAATTCGCGATGACGGACCTTGGCCCCCTGAATTTCTTTCTCGGCATTACAGCAATACGCCATGCTCAGGGTTTGTTCCTACATCAATCCAAGTATGCTGATGATATTATTAAAAGGGCCAAAATGTCCAACTGCAAGTCTGCTCAAACGCCAGTGGACACAAAGTCCAAGCTAAGTGCTGCCGCTGGCCCACCGGTCCCCGACCCGACTCTGTTTCGAAGTCTCGCGGGTGCTCTACAGTACTTAACGTTTACCCGACCCGATATTTCTTACGCTGTGCAACAAGTGTGCTTGCATATGCACGACCCACGCGAAGCTCATCTTGGTGCACTAAAACGAATTATTCGCTACCTCCGAGGTACGTCTCATTATGGGTTACACTTATCCGCTTCATCCACTTCGTCTCTTATTGCTTATACTGACGCTGATTGGAGTGGCTGCCCGGATTCCCGACGTTCAACGTCGGGGTATTGCGTGTATTTGGGTAATAATTTAATCTCATGGTCGTCCAAACGACAAGCGACCGTCTCGCGTTCCAGCGCTGAAGCCGAATACCGTGGTGTAGCTAATGTGGTCGCCGAATCATGCTGGATTCGAAACTTGTTGCTGGAGCTACACTGTCCGATTCTAAAATCAACTATTGTTTATTGTGACAACGTATCGGCCATTTATTTGTCAGGGAACCCGGTTAACCATCAACGCACGAAGCACATTGAAATTGACATTCACTTTGTCCGGGAAAAGGTTGCTCTTGGTCAGGTTAAAGTACTTCATGTTCCGTCCCGCTATCAATTCGCGGATATTTTCACCAAAGGCCTGCCCAAGTTCCTCTTTGATGACTTCCGATCTAGTCTTAGCATCCGTCCACCTCCCGCTTCGACTAAGGGAGGGTATTAGAATATGCCAATATTCCCTTGTTAATATGCTCATACTCAGTCAATATTGTTGTACCTTCTGTTGCTATTTTGTAGTGTTAGTTATCCCATAATCTAGGATAGAATCTTAGCTAACCTAGGTATACTTTTGTATATATAGCTTCCTTGTAATCGTGAACCATCAGGCAATACAATTGACTCTTTATCTATTCTTATAATAACATCATCGTCTCTTCCGAATCAAGTAGTGTAAAAATAAAGATAGGTGTCTATATCTAGCTATTATGTGTTTGCTGTTGGACGGAAGACATTGGATTTTTCATCTCTTATACAGAGTAATATTTATTTTCTCAATCAATAGTTGTGCCTAATAATCTCATTTATTAAGTACATCATTCAAATTGTTGGATCGGAATAATATTAAAATACTCTATAAAAATATACACTCGTCGCATGCTTAAAACATACCACATGTAAATATCCATAAGCGTCATTGGTAATCTAAACATAAAATCATTCGATTCAACGTACAAACAAAACCATTACATAAAAGATAGTAACTAAAATCGAAGAATAATAACAATTACAATGTTCACCAAGATAAACAACCCTATATTCACGGTTTTCACCATTACATTAACATGGGAATGCGCTGCCAAAAAAAATTTACATGGGAAATTGGGAATGTAGACGCGCTTTCGTCTATTACAATAAATATCACCAACAACAATAAGAAGAATGATAAAAGAGAGCCTGAAACATACTTATGTTAAGAAACAATGTGAAAAGTTGGAAAAATAAGCCGGCCAAGACTTGTTTATATACTAACGAAATTTGTTAGTGCGTCTGATTAAGGATTCTAACAAAAGATAGAGTTTGATGGTTTATGATAAACTTTATCTAGTTGTATTGTAATCCCTCCGTCCCGGTCAATTGTTGTCCTTTCGTTTTGGCACAAAGACCAAGAAATGGAAAAAAGACCAATAACTAAATGACAAGTGTAACAAATTGAATGGGAATGATCAAATTACTCATCAAGTTCATTCTTAAAATAGAAAGGACAACAAATGACTGAGACACCCCAAAATGGAAAAGGACAACAAATGACCGGGACAGAGGGAGTATTAGTTTATTTTTTTTTTCCAATCTATTCTTTAAGAGTTTGCAAATGTACGGAGTTGTAGTTGTATTAGTTTATTTTTTTCCAATCTATTCTTTAAGAGTTTGCATATAGTACGTAGATATATTGAGGTGTTTTGTGAAGGTTGGAGACTCTAATAACGCTCGAAAAAAGCTTCCTTTAATAATATAAATAGATATATACTAGTTTGAATGTCCGTGCGTTGCAACGGGGTAATTAGCTTATTTATAATGCAAAAAAAAAAAACGTTATAAGCATTTAATGTTTACATTATATGTCTAATGATTTGTTTAAATATTATTAAAATATCTTTTTCAAAAAAAATAAAAGATTAATATATACGTGGGTTAACTCTTATTTATAATCATATAATCACCCCACCTTATACTAATTTTTCGATGTGGGACAATTCTACTATTTATAAGTAATATATTCACAAAAATTGGATTTTTTTTTTCTGATGTGGGACAATTCTAATATTTATACGTAATATATATTTATCAAACCTGCATTATTTTTCAATGTGGGACAAATAACATACTCAGAATTACACCATCTTTTTTGCACTTAGTTCGACATCCAACCAGAGCTCGAATACCGAATACAGACAATTGCTTCTCATTATATCTAATAGTTATATTTAAATTTAATAATATGATCAAGTACTCTCCATTAATATTTGTACGTTGTTTTTCTTCAAAAACAATTTAACATAATTGAGATACAGAAATTTCCCGTGGTACCCCTTAATTTTGTTAGATTTTCCATGTTACCCCTACTTTTAAAAATCTGCCTATGGTACCCTTGAGGTTCCATTTTTTTTGCCCAGGGTACTCCCTAATGTAAAGGCTGTTAAATAGACGTTAAGTTTGATGGCGTGGCAATAAAATAACAATTAAAAAATAATACCCCCTTTATTGTTTTATTGGTACACATATCTCTCTTTTAAATGCAAATTTAATTAATTATATCATTATTATATTGGAAATTTTTCATGGTAACCTTGAACTTTGATGGATTACACATGCTACCATGGACGTTTGTTTTCTATTTTTTTATCATAATTAAAATATGTGCAAATGATAAGAACCTATACTCTAATGATATAATATTTTTTAACACAATTCTAATTATATTATTTAAACATAGTATATTTACCACACCTACATTATTTTTCAATATGGGACATATAAAATCTATAGGTAAAAAATATAATGATATAAACTTTTAAGAGCTCTCCAAGACAATACTTAAGCGACTCAAAAGATTTTGGGTTGATGCCTAAGTTCCAAGGATGCTCATAGAATCACCCACCTTATGCTATATTTCGATGTGGAAAAATTCTATTTTTTATATGTAGTATATTTATCACACCTATATTATTTTTCAATGTGGGAGATATAACATACTATGAAATACACCATCATTAATATGTGCAAATTATATAAAATCTATATATACTCTAATGATAGCATTTCTTACCATGAATCTAATAACATTATTTTCATAATTTTTTTACCAACATTATTTTGTCAAATGAAATTTAAAAGCTTTTATATAAAAATTAGAAACATCACTTGAATATAAAATAAGAAATACGTAGTATAAATTATAATAACTAAAAGATTTTCCAAACATTAACTTAGGTTAGAAATCATTATTGTAGAGACAATAATACAAACTCTTTTAAGAGTTATCTCTGACAATACTTAAGGGAATCAAAAGATTTTGGGTTATGACTTCTATTTATAATCATAAGATCACAATGCCTTATGGTAATCTTCCGATGTGGGACAATTCTAATATTTATACATAGTATATTCACCACACTTACGTTACTTTTCAATGTAGGACAAATAACATACTAAGTACACCATTTTTTTTGCACCTACTTTGACATCAACCCGATTTAATAATGATACAATACAATATACACTCTAATGATAACATTTTTTTGTCACAATCTAATTATATAATTTTCATACGATACTTTTTTTTTCAAATGAAATATGAAGTTTTTATATCAAAATTATAAACATCACTTTAATATAATATAGAAAATGTATATATATGGGACATTTCTATTATTTATACATAATATATTCACAACACCTACATTATTTTTCAATGTGGGACATATAACATACTAAAAAGTCTATATCTTTTATATCAAAAAATTTTGGATTAATACCTAAGTTTCAAGGATGTCTCCTATTTATATTTATAGAATCACCCTACCGTATACTACTATTTCAATGCGAGATACATAATTTAATTATTTAGACGTAGTATGTTCATAATGCCTACATTATTTTTCAATGTGAAAGATATAACATACCAAGAAATACATGTCTCTTCTTAAAAAACCACTATTGTATACATATTATTTTTCTTTGAAGGTAAAACCACTTAGTCTCGATCATTAGATATGGATCTCTTAAAAAACCACTATTGTATACATATTATTTTTCTTTGAAGGTAAAACCACTTAGTCTCGATCATTAGATATGGATCTCTACATCGTAGATATAACGACTCATTAATGCTCTATTACTGCATTCAGAAGACAACCATTAGTAAAATCTTTAGTTTTGTATTTGTGTCAGGAGACTACCATTAGTAAAACCTTTAGTCTCTTTAAAACAATATTTATGAGACTCAAAAAGTTTTGGGTCGATACATAAGTTCCAAATATGCATCCTATTTATAATCATAGGATCACATCACCTTATACTAATCTTTCGATGTGGGACAATTCTACTATTTATATGTAGTATATTCACCACACCTACTTATTTTCCAATGTGGGACAAAACATACTAAAAAGTACACAATTTTACGTATTAAGAAATACATCATCTTTAATTGTACAAATAATATGAAATTTATACTCTAATGATAGCATTTTTTAACACAAAGCTAATTATATTATTTTCATAATTTTTTTATCGATATTTTTTTGCCAAATGAAATGTAAATGTTTGATATAAAAATTGGAAATATCACTTGAATATAATTTAGGAAATATACATATTATAATAATTAAAAGATTTTCCACTTTATTTTTTACATCAAAAATTATACTTTCCTAAATTGATTTTTGATGATGTGGACGCTCTCAGATCGTTCGAAAAAACTCTCTTTTATATATAGATATAGATTGATTTGTCTAGGTATTTGGTGAGAAGGGCATTAGATAGAAAGCTAATGTAAAAATTTATGTGAAAAAATGTAAAGTTCGTATGTGAAAAAATAATTCCGATATATTATTATAATTAAACTCTAATCTTTTAAATAAATTCATAATTATGATTTTTCATTAAAATAAAATAAAATTGGTATTAAACTATAAATTATAAATTTCTAAATTTTTCAGTAACTGTAGAGAATAACTTGACACATACTTACTATTAGCTTCATGACAATGAAAAAAAAAACAAATTCATTAAAAAAATTACAACTTAACTTATTTCTCTTTGATGATTTTTCCTTTTCAATTTTTTTATCAAAATACAATAGAGTGAAATATTATATTAATGAGCTACAAATTTAAAAAGAATAAATAATATACTAAAAAAACTCTATATACCGCGCATGCATTGCGCGGGGTCTGTACGAGTACATCACTATTTATTTTCTTTTTTGTGATGCAAATTTCATCGCAATATTTTTATGGTTTTTCTATCATGTGCCTAATGGGCACATGATAAGGAATCAATAAAGGAAACAATTACAACAATAATTCTCTAACTGTGGTAATTATGAGTTCATAATTCAAAATCTCGTGATATATTATTGTAATTGTTTCCTTAATTGGTTCCTTAACATGTGCCTGATGGGCACATGATAGAAATATTTTCCATGAAAATAGTTATTTTTTTCAAATAAAAAAATTCGATGATCTCGACCCATATCTGTCCCACCCAAGTCCAATTCCAACTCCATGGGTTTTCCAAACGAATTTTTGAAATTTGATTTGAAATTGAATTCAAACGTTTGATTTGTACAATTGAAATCAAGAAAATGAAATCAATTCTGCATTTCTAAACAATACATAAGAGATAATTTAGAAGTTTTGCGATGGTTGTTCAATTTTTTCTACTAGATAACCAAATATCTAGTTTATATTAACAAAAAATTTATCAAAAAAAACTTAGCGGTAAATCTTAAATAGGGGATTGTTGTATCAAAATAGGAAAGTAGATATGAAATTCTATCAAAACAGGGGATATATTTTAGGCGAGAAATTTGAAGTTTTGCCTATTCTATTAGTATATAGGGGCTGGTACGTGATTATGGGTTTTAAAAGGTTGGTCAACAACTTAGAGGGTGAAACTCCATTCTTAAGAACGATTATTTGATAGAATAAGAGTTAGCTTAATTGGTAAGAGCCCTCTTACTCCAACTATGAAGTTGGGGGTTTGATTCTCATCTGCGACATAAGTGCGCTCATTTGAATCGGAAAAAAATTTGAACGGTTATTTGAGACGATGATTTTAGCTTTTACGTTTTTTTATTATTATTTCTTTTTTTAATGGAGAATGTCATATAACCATATTGTGATTCTTGCTTTTATAAAGAAAGATAATTAAAGCATATTTGTATCTAGAATATTATTTTTGAAAAACAAAAGTTATATTCACACTATGAAGAAAGAAACTATAGAATACTAAATGAGAATAATTATTTTTCCAAACTAGAAGTAGCTAAGACTATGTTTGGCAAGACATTTCAGGTACCTGATTTGACTAAACAACCTGATTTAACTAATATTTCAGGTAATTGTTTTACCTAGTGCTGTTTGGTAAAGTCATTTCAGGTACCTGATATGACTTTTCAGGTACCTGAAATGAAAAGCTACTTCAGGTAGCTTTTTAAAGTTTCAGGTAGCTGAAATGTTCTACTTTACATATTTACCCTTTATTTAAATTAATTTATTATAATTATTAATGTCCGTTTATGTCATTTTACAAAAAATCAGTTACTTTTTCAGTTAGTTTTACCAAACACTTTACAATTAATCAGCTACCTTATCAGTTTCCAATTTTCAGCTAGCTTTTCAGATACCTTTTTAATTTCAGTTACCTTTTCAGGTTTCAGGTACCTTTTCAGTCAGTTTTACCAAACAGAGACTAAATGACATTTAAGATTTGATCTTATCTCGTGCACACCACACATTACGTGAATAATAAAAACGTTGTTTTTATATCATGGATTTGTCTTTGTTAAATAAAAATCATAGATTTGTGATTACTTCTTAATTACTGCATTTTTTATATACACGTTAATTATCTTCATAATTACATATTGTTCTCCCTCAAAGCATACACATTGGAGAGGAGTCGAGGACTGAAGAGGTCATATAAGACGGGCCTAGTACATACCAAATCACATAACAAGTTGTCTAGAAAATACAAAAAAATTGTTCTTATTAAGACCATGTGAAATATTTGAATTCGTTTTATCTATAAAATGGATTCTCCGTCGTAAACAAAACTTACACATTAATATTTGAATTCGTTTTATCTATACAAGCTGCTTTTTTTGGAAGTGTCAGTACCGGTGCGTTCTATCAATCGGGGATTTTTTCTCGCTAGTTGGGGCCTTCCTCTGCACGGCTAGCTATGCCTAGACCTAGCAAAACCAACCCGACTCAAAAAGCTGACCGATACCCAAAATTGACCTGAAACCCGAATTGACCCGGCCCGGCCCAAACATGACCCAAACTTTGTTGACCCGGCCCGAATTAACCTGATCTGAAACCACTCGACCCGAAAACAGCCCCGATAAAACGCAACTCTAATTGAATAAAAAAGACTTAAAATGACCAATTTGAAAGCACAGTTAATATTGTTAATGTTAAAAATAAAGAATTAATTATCAAAACTGAAGTAAAAATAGGTAATAATACTAAACATACCTTTTTTTTTATCTTAATCGGTTACCTGAAAATGACCAGAATCCGAAATAACCCGACCCACTTAACCCGAAAATGACCCGACCAACATACCCGTAAAACACCTGAAATCCGAAACACCCCGATCCGATCCAAAATAACCCGATAATATGAGAGACCCGAACTGACTCGACCAGAATTAACCCGACCCAAATCCGACCCGATGACCCGTTTTACCAGGTCTAGCTATGCCCCGCTTGGTCCCCTGGCATGCCTTTTTTTCCTTTTTAAAGCAAAAAAATGCTTTCTTCCACTTAACAAGTATAAAGGGAAGGCCCTTTTATAACACGTTCACTAAAAAAATCCTTTTGTAGGCCACAAGCCACTTGCTCAACCAACGGCTGGATCGGAGAATAGAGGTTAAAGAATAAAGAGCGGCCAGAGTGACCAGCGTTACTCCCTTTCCGTCCGTTCGAGTTACTAGGGATGATAAACCTCTTGAGGTCACAATTGAGGAAGGTAGGAGCCGGTGCTGGAATGAGCTTCCCTCGGATTATGAAAAAAATTACCAAGAGAATAAGAAAACTCAAATGTTTTCCCTCCAAAATACACTTCCCTAATTAAAGAAACAAATGAATTTATATTTTCTTTCATTAAACATTTATACTTTTATTAAAATATGATATTTTCATAAACATAAAATATTTTCATGAAACTATAATTTTTTTTTTTTCAAACTCTAAACTATAATTTTTTAATTAAAAAAAATAAAATAAAATATGAACCCATAAGCTACAAATTGCAAAACCTTTCATTTGGTGTTATTATAAGAGAATGATTTATAAAGCAAAACTATAAACTCTAATTATAGTTAGTTTCGTGATAAAAAAAGATTTATTAAAAAAATTTATAAAATTTATAAAAAAAATCATTATCTTCGAGTTTAAAAAAATACTTTTATTAAAAATATATACTTCATAACGGTACTCATTTTTCTTATTAATTAGTTTACAGTACGATTATTTTCTTAAATCAAAATATATCGAGGTGAAAGTTGAAAAGCATTGTTACCCCCTTATTGAATTTAATAATATAATCCAGAATCTTTTATCATCATGTATGTTGTGATGTGCAATTGGAATATATAGGGAATTTGATTATCATATCCTGACCTTTATCTTGTTTACTCGTGATATATTTGCGTTCAAAATTCCATAACTTTTATTTTAAAAAGGTTAATTAGGACAACAAAAGAATGTGATTCGTCAATTACTCTCTCCCATTTTTTTCCCTTCCCATTTAATTATTTGACAAAACTTTGTCCCTATTTTTCGACATCTATAAGTAACTTTGTCCCATTTAATTATTTTTCGACATCTATAAGTAACTTTTTTCTCGAAAGTTTTTTTTTTTTTAAATAAAAGCTGCTTTCATAAGAAATGTATGTAAATATTTTAGTTTTATAATTTTTTTTCCAACAAATTTACGCTCAAAAATCGACAACTTTGCCTTCCAAAAAGGAAATGGGAAAGAAAAATTCTGTAGAAAATTAGAGGGAGTATTTATTTACAGTACATTTGATAAAAATATTTTAGTAATAAATAAAAAAAAGTAAATAATTAATTAAAACAGCTAGATTATGTTTTATAGGCCTAGGTCAGTAGGCTCTGTTATTTTTAGCTGAAAGAAGCTGAACAGAAATGAATAAAGCTGAAGTGAAAGAGCTGAAGAAAGAGTTGAATCGTGAAGAGATAAACTGAATTGAACTAAATGAAGCTGAGCTGAACTAAATAAAGTTAAAATGAACTGAAATGAGCTGAAATTAAGACAGAAAGAGCATGACCTTAGTCGATCAGTTACCCATCTACCATACAACCTACGAGATTACAATTCTACCCTCCTAAGCCCTAGCTCCCTATAAATACTGCATGCTACGTGATTCTTTCTCATCAGTTCTCACCTCTCAAAACCTCAAGCATTCCATTTCTTCCCTTCTCCAAATTTATCAACATCCTCTAAAAATGCCTCATGAAAAAGGAAGCGTAGGGTTCTTCTCAACCTACCGTCCACCACTACCTCTCGACTTATTCTCTCTCTCCTCAATGCCCTCTTCAGCTGACCAAGAGGTGCACCTGACCGATGGTAGGTCTTACAACTACAACGGTCAGGTGATCCCACCTGCGGCCTTAAAGCTCATGCTCACTCGTCCATTATTGGCCCGAGTTGCAACTGCAGCCGATGTGGACTCTGGCAGGCTCTCGGGCCTCATTCTGGTGTCTGAAAGGTTCAGCGGGCTAGAAACACTTCACATAGCTCTCTGTCTTGCTGGCCAGAAGCCCTTATTCTTCAGCTTTGCTGAAGTTTATGGGACATATAATGGGATACGCATGGAAGATAGCGGTGTTATCGCCGGTGAATATCTTGTGTATGTCACCACTAAGGATCCTGCTCCAGCTCGTCGACAACCATGGACCACCGTCTATAGGACTCATTTAGGAACTGGGGAAACCGCACGCCTTACTCCTCCACGTAAGTTTCTACATACCGTCCAATATTTGACTTTACAATTTACATGGTTTTCAAGACAACATTTTGACTATACAAACTTTAGAGAGATGGTCTCTTAATAGTATTATTGAGAGATTGTAGGTCTCCTGAGAGACAGTCCTCTCAATTAGTGTAAGACGGTCTCTCAGAAGACCTACTGGCCTAACTATACCTCCTATTTATATACTAGTACATTAATATTTTTTTGTTAGTTGTAAATATATTTCATTTGAATGATTTTTAAATGACAAATAGCTAGAAACATTTTAGGTTTTTTTTTTTGGTGATGAGGGAACGTCAGCTGCTATCTTTGTTACGTACTGGGTAAATCCTCGTATACCATGTAAGCCACCCGAAAATGACAGCCTTGAAATCTAGAAGGCAAAGCCTCAGGTTATAAGTACTCCACTAAATTCTACCCTTTGTTATTTTTCATATTTTTTTTATATGCATGACAAGTTTTACCGCTTCAACCCTGAAAAATCAAATAAAAAGGTATAATATTTTTTGTCAGGTTATTATATTTATTTACTCCGTATCCATTTATTGCATGTGAGAGGGTGGCGCTAAGATTGGGGCCACCCGATAGCGCTAACTCAGTTTTTTTATTATATATACATATATGTAATGAAAGTGCTTATGTTGTTTAAGTATTACTCCCTTCTGAATTGTTATCATTTGTTTTGATACAAAGATCAAAAAAAAGGAAGAAACCAATTATTAAATGACAACTGCACCAAATTAAGTGTGAATGATCTGAATGTATCGACATAATGCTACCCGCCTACTATCGATCTAATTAATTTTGTTTTTAATTATGACAACAAAATATTTGAACAGATATGGCAGATTTAAACCCTGCAGTATCGCCTGATGGGAAAAGGATAGCAGTGGCATCATTTCAAGGAAAAATCGATGGATGGCAAGGCGAAATCGAAAATCTAAAGACTAACATTATTGTATTTCCGATTGACAACCCGTTGCAGCGGAATATAATCATTAAGAATGGTGGTTGGCCGTCGTGGGGAAGCAACAGTGTCATTTTCTACCACCACAAGCTTAACGACCCTACCGGTGACTATTGGGCCGTGTCTCGTGTCGTCCTTGGATCTTCTGGAACCTTTTTTAGTGTTTCTCAAGTCACACCAGATAAAATTAAGGCCATCACTCCGGCTGCTATCGATGAGAACACTGTTGTAGTAGGTACGTACGTACGTTGCCCTATATATAATTATATACGAGCTGTACGACAATTCATGGATTATACAACCAGTTATATATGTTGTATGGTTTAGAATTTGAGATTTGTGATAAAGTATCCGAGCTTTATTAGAAAGTATTGAGCTCATCCATTTACACATTAAAAACATGAACTTTGAATTAACCCAAAAAGAATACATATAAGCTCGGATTCTTATATATTAGTTATACAATCAACCTGACGTGAACTTGACCAAATCAAACCCGACTCAAACTAGAAAGCAATACAAACTCGATAAAATTAAAACCGTCTTATACAAGACATTTATTCTGATTTGAGTCATTTGTTACACACAGGAACTATTCGCAAAAGCTCAACGTTCGCAGAGAGACGGACAGATCCTGACCAATATCGACACGTGGAGATCTACGACGCCACCAAACCAACAGGTCAGACGCCGGTGCTAATTACTAAGGGAAACAAACCAAAGTCTGATCACTTTAATCCTTTTGTCATACCCCAAAACAATGGTGCCAAACGTATTGGATATCATCGCGGTGTCATCAAGTTAAAGGTAATTAATTAATAGTGTATACATAGTACTTCGTCTCTGAGACGGTCTCATATGATTAAAGCGTGAAACGAATTTAAAATTTAAGAAATGGAGTACGAAATACGAAATAATTTTCTAGCTAAGACGTACGAGTGATTAACTAATTATTACGATATTTGTTGCGTATGACAGAATCCAGCAGTCGTCGAAAGTCAAGAGCTTCTGAATATCAGGTCTCCGGTTAATGGTTTAGGACTGTTCAGGGTTTCGGGTGTGTTTCCGACATTCTCCAAAGACGGTACCAAGCTTGCTTTCGTCGACAACGAGTTCCTCGCTGTCTGGGTTACCGATATCAAGGGCCCCTTGCGTGTTGTTTATAGGGTACATTCAAATTATAATTTGCACTAAATTCTAACTATAATATTTTAATTAAAATATAAATGATACTATAAAACTATAATAAACTGATAAATCTTTTATTGATGCTATTAAATAAAAATAATTTGACCCATACTACTATAAATAAAATTGTAAATCGTTTTTATTACTTTTATAACAAAAAAAAATTGAGA
Source organism: Silene latifolia (assembly GCF_048544455.1). Lineage (NCBI taxonomy): Eukaryota > Viridiplantae > Streptophyta > Magnoliopsida > Caryophyllales > Caryophyllaceae > Silene > Silene latifolia. Next base: position 20,847,951 of record NC_133530.1, on the reverse strand, counting down.
GAATTTATAAATTAGAATCATTAGGCTTTATGGTATAAAAAATAGTTTTTAAAAAAAATACATTATTTCTACACATTATCCTATTCTCCTAAATTACTTTTCAGTTTTATTTTTTTCTCAAAAAATAATATAATAATGAGAAAAATAAACGATTAATGAGATACCACTATTATTTAAATATCTCATTAAAAATAAAAAATTATACATACCATACATTTATTGCACGGGTTCTAAACTAGTTATCGAATACTGTAGGGGGATGCACCTGACAGCGTGTTCTCGCCGGTTTGGAGCCAAGATCCGACAAAGGACATACTGTATTTCTGCAAAGGGCATTCGTTTATGGCAGAAAAACCAGTGGATATCATGGCTATTTTTGATGCATCATCCACTACTACCAAACCTAAAGTTGTGCCTATTGTCAAGAATGGCTTTAACAATGCATTCCCTTGTAGCAATCCAGACGGTAACCATCTTATACCAACATATATATATATATATATACTCCCTCCGCTTTAATCATTTGTTTACTTTTTTTATTGTGACAGGAACAAGACTGGTCTACAGATCCACAAGGGGCGGAGGAACGGACTTTCATAAAAACCTATACATAAGAGAAGAAGCTCACAAAGCAAAAGACGAAAAGGAAACCATATTGACAAGGCTCACAAATGGGCCTTGGACCGACACACATTGCGACTGGTCACCAAATGGTAAATGGATCGTATTCTCATCAACCCGCGACAAGCCTGCTAATGCACCAGCATCAGACAATGGTCTCGACCCAGGATACTTTGCGGTCTATTTAGTTGCACTGGATAACCCGTCTGTAGTAGTACGGGTTACCCACAGTGGACCCCGCTGTGTCGGACATGTTAATCACCCGTTTTTCAGCCCAACTGGTAATAGCATTGTTGTGGCCTCAGACCTTGCGGCCGTGTCATGTGACCCCGTCTCATTGCCTTTGTTTAATCACTCTGTGAGGCCTTATGGAGACGTGTTTACAATCGATATTGACCCAAATAACATCCAGAACAACAAAGACATACAAACATTTAATCGGATGACACACAGTAAGTACGAGAATTCGACATGTACTTGGACCGTTTACTCGACCGAGCTTCCCGGTGGAGCATGGAACCTTGTTTTGAACCAGCCTCATATACTTAAGTGCCCTTACGCGTATCCTGATGGTAGCGAAGGCTGGCAGATGACCGGTCATCTTATCATCCCGAATAGGCGTTGTTAGTCGCATCTTGGCTTGCAATACGGCGTTCCAGTCCGTCGTATGGACGTATGGTGTTTTATTTCTGTTATTCTGTTGTTGTTTTTCTTTTTTCTTTTTTCTTTTTTTATCGTTGTCTGTCGAGTCGGCTTAAATACCTCCCTGAATTTTAATGCCTTTATAAGGGAGGCATACTACCTACTATGTTAGTATGTTGCCATGTTGGTCGTGAATAAGTAAAGGACTTTAATACGAGTAACTTTTATTTACTTGGACTTGTGTTCTTAGAACTGAAAAACATCGCATTGTTCAGTTTGGCCTTGTGTTCATTTGGAATTAAAAATCTTCTCTTCATTTCAAATACAAACAATAACAATAACAACAAAGCTTTAGTCCCAGCAGATATTGCTGGGGTTGGCTAATATGAATCATCATCTGAATCCGTATAGATGTTGATCTGCTAATACTGATAAACAAAATAAGTGGGTTTATAAAAACTAAAATAAAAATAAGAAAAACGTGAATCAACGTTAATTGACACCAAATCTTCAATATGGATTCTTTCTCTCCCTGTACCCTCTTCCTCGCCAGGCTCTCAGTGATTCGCAAAACACGTACTTATATCGTTTTCAACCACCCATATTCATGCTTGTATTGGTTTTCCATTACCTAAAATACATTGCAATGTTAATTAAAAAAGAAAAAAAAAATCTTCTTAAACGGATCAAATAACACCCTGTTTGGATTGATAGGACAGACTTATTGCTAAGCCTTAGGCATTTTACATTTGTATTGTTGATTTTTATTTTACTAATTTTAGTTTAAGAAGGATATACTTATCTTAACAATTTTTGTTTGTATTGAAAACAAAACAACTACATATATGGAGCAGTGACTTTAATACTCATAAACTTTTCATCTCAGTCATTTATATTAATTATATACCCTATATATTTTATGTGAATAATAATTTAATCAAAAATAAACAAACAACTGAGATAGAATATTACTCCCTCTGTCCCGGTCATTTGTTGTCCTTTTCCATATTGGGGTGTCTCAGTCATTTGTTGTCCTTTCTATTTTAAGAATGAACTTGATGAGTAATTTGATCATTCTCATCCAATTTGTTCCACTTGTCATTTAGTTATTGACCCTCTCCCCTTTCCTTGGTCTTTGTGCCAAAACGAAAGGACAACAATTGACCGGGACGGAGGGAGTATTAGATAAGACAATAACTAGAGACAACAATATGATGGATCATATACACCCCTTAAAAATAGGGAAGGAAGAAGAGCCACATGCCCACATATTCTAAAATTGACAATTTACGATTTTGATAATTAAGTAGAGGTGGCAAACGGGTCAATCGGTCAGTTTTGGTTCGGGTTCTTTTGGATCGGGTTATTTTGATTTATCTTTTTTCTTTTTTGATTTCAGTTCAGTTTAATTCAGGTTGGATTCAGTTTTCACTTTTAATCGGTTGTAGATATTTCGGGTCGGTTCAGGTTCGAGTTGGGTTAATATCGGTGCAAATAAGGTTCGAGTCGGGTCATTATCAGACCAGATGAGATTCGAGTCAGGTCATAATCGGATCGGATGTCAAGGGATTAGGTCTTTATTCAAAAGATTGAATATAATACGAATAATTTTTTTAGAAAAGGTAATAAATAATGTTTTTTTGTATACTATGATATAATATTAATTTATTGACGTCAAAGGGGTGACACTCATGTACAAAGAGACACCCTAGATATAACGCCTAGGTACATTCGGGTCATTTCGGATTTCAATGTTGGGTTTCTGTCATCAATGTACGGGTTGAAATCGGTTCAGGTATATATCGGTTCGGATTAAAACAATTCAGGTTGAAACAGTTCAGGTTAATTCGATCTTGGGTCTATTTCGGATATTATAAATTCGGTTCGATTTCGAATCAATTCAGGTAGATTCAGGTTTCGGGGTGAAGTTCAGTTATACCTTTCGGGTGTACGGTCAGGTGTTGATTCGGGTATTTTCGATCGGTTTTTCGGATTCGGTATACTTTTGCCAGATCTATAATTATGGGTTGTTGCGAAGATACTTGGTTGGAATAGGATCTACAAGAATAACGAGCGAACAAAAATCAAAGTTTAAATTTTAAGTGGTCACGTATATATTCTTTTGCATGGCCATGACATTATTAAATTAATTAATATACGGCTCATATAATTTTGTAGGTCAATATTACATTTTTGGAACGTCTAGGGTACCACATGTTAAATTTTATCTAGTCCAAATCATAGTTTTATGAGTCAAATATTTTTCTACCCTTTTTCCATGATGTCTTTCTCTAATTGGGAATCCTAAATTCCAACATAAATCTTACAATTAAGGTAAGTAACACATTAATTGGGAATCCTAAATTTCAACAACAAATCTTACAATTTTAAACTCAACCTCTATGTCATCTTCCTGAACCAAAGGGGGCGTTTGGTTCGAAAAAAGGAAAAAGGAATGAAATCAAGAAAGAGTTATAAGGGGAATGGAATCTGATACCCTTATATGATTATACTCCGTAGTTGCTTGGTATGAAGAAATAAGAAAAAGATTGTACTGTATTAAACAACCTCTTCAACACAAACCACAGCCATCGTCACCATGGTTCATGAAAATCCACCCCCACTCTACTGTTGTCGGCGACCAGACCACCTTATACACCGTCGTCGGCGTTCTTGTTGGTGTATGAGGGAGTATAAGAAGTAGAGTGGAGATTAGTTGTATAACAACCCGACCCGCCACCGTCGTAACACAACTCCAATAAGATGAGATGTGTACCTTTGGACCATTACTTGTCCTCACTTAAGCCCAAAAGCACAAGGCCTTGTTACTAAGTGGTGGGTGGAATCCCTTATAAACATATCACAACCTCCTCAATTCCCCGATGTGGGACAACCTTACTCTCAATAACTTGGGGTGTTACAATCTCCCCCACGTAAAGAACACAACGTCCTCGTTGTGCCTCTAACTTGACCGCGGCCAAGCCCAGAATCTTCCCCCGCTAGGTGTGTGATCCGGGTACTCCCGACCACGGGCTCACCACACGGTCACAGGGTCGCTCTGATACCATTTATAACAACCCGACCCACCACGGTCGTAACACAACCCAATAAGATGGGATATGTACCTTTGGGCCCATTACTTGTCCTCACTTAAGCCCAAAAGCACAAGGCCTTGTTACTAAGTGGTGGATGGAATCCCTTATAAACATATCACAACCTCCTCAATTCCCCGATGTGGGACAACCTTACTCTCAATAACTTGGGGTGTTACAAGTTGTTTGTTTAGTTGAAGGTTGATTAGTTGGAGTTTAGTTTAAAGAAATTAGTTTGTGTATTGATTTGTTGTGAATTTGTTGGATGCACTTGGTTACACTTAGGTTCATAGAAATGGGAGGGGAGGTCCTCTACTTATAGAGCTCCTCCTCCTTCTTTTACATCCCAAGAACACTCTAGAATAGGACATTCTAGAGTGGCCTAGACACGGAACTCTCTAGAGTTCCTTACCACTTATACAAGTGTCTAGAAGGTTCTAGGTTGTTCTACATAAACCTAGAACATACACGATTCTTCTAGATCCTTCTAGACTCTTCTAGACTCTTCTAGTTGTTTCTACATTATTCTAGCATATTCCGGATAAGTTTAGAACATTCTGGAAACTTCTAGAATACACTAAAAGTCTCATACTTCAACAGTTTCCCTCCGTCCCGAGCACCGTCGCCACATGATACTACCATCTCTCCTTCATGTTTACGATTCGCTGGAGAAAAACACACAGCCATTACAAACTATCGCCGGCGATTATTTGTATTGCTATCAATGTTCTCTCTTTGTTCAATGCTATCAACGTTTGCGACTCGTTCCTTTGTATATCATCAAAATCAGGCTTGATTTGATGATTGGATTTGTTGATGAGAATTGAATTTACTGATTGATTAAAACAATGTCAAGTCTAAAAATAATTGATCCATGACATGAATAAAAAATTTTAATCTTAATTATATACGGAGTATGACATATATATTTAACTTTTTTTTTTCAATGTTTATATTCGACGAGAAAGTGTTATGTAAAACCGTTTGTGTAAAATCAATAAATAAAAGTTATTATGAATAGATACTTTGGGAATATTTAAGCCAATTTATTAGTATTATTGAAATTCGAGATAATGGCATTGGAAAAATGAATTATCGTCTTCCAATAATGAAACGTGTTAATATATTATTCTCAAAATTTGTTTTACCAAGTACTTCCGCTATCTCATAATAATTTTTCAAAATGCGAAAACTATATTCCGTCTCTCATAAATACCTTACACGGTTGTATATTTATAAAAAAAATGATTAGGGAAATAGGAAATTTTCAGCCAATCCACCATTAGAGGATTCATATTTTTTGTCAAGAGAGCAAATGCGTAAATAAGATAAAGATAATCAGAGAAGCTGATCACCCTCTCTCTAAAAGTTTAGAGAGAGGAAAAACCCCAAAAAGATGAATTATGGCTTTCTTCCCATCTAAGTATCTAACTCATCCTCTTCATCTTTTTCTTTAGAAATTTCTTGAGCCAAATCTCTTAATTTTTACCTCTCTAAGATTTGACTCTATTGCTCTCTAATTTAGCATGGGAGATCTCTTGACTCATAAACTCATAATATCTTAAGAATGATGGTGTAAATCAAGAATTTTAAGCGGTCGTTTGGTTACCACCTAAAAAACATAGGCATTGGAAAATCCCATGATTTTGAAAAACATGGGTTGTTTGGTTGCCATAAATTTTGGAAAATGTAGAATTAGCACTTTCCAGGAACTTCAAATGCCTACATGATGTGGAAAGTTGCTTACCTACTCCCCTTGGTCAATTGAAGTTCTGTGGAATTAAATTCCTACATGAGCAACCAATCACTTTTTCGAAATTCACCCGAATTGGATGAGGGAACTTAATTCCCATGAATTGTATTTTCCTAGGAAAATTAAGTTTCTTGATCAACCAAACAACCCCTAAGAGGGTGGGGATCCTGTAACACCCCCGCACACCAGGACGCCTTACCAAGGACCATCCCAGTGTATGACGGTGTCACCATCTCGGTTTCCTGAGGAAGTAGATCAAATTAGACAATAAAAGAACAATTATAAAATATTAATGTACCTTATACAATACGACTCAATACAAACTCTTTACACCAAAGATACAACTACAACACTCATGACACAGCACCTCTAGACTGGTAGCGTGATGACTCGATCCCTCCAATCCTAGCAGCCACAATCAACAGTACCTGCTAAGCCAACTGCTCACCATCCCCGAATGGATCACCGCAGATACCACAAAACAACACGGGGTCAATACCGACTAATCAAATGTAAAACAGGTAAACAATGTAACCAGCTGATCATCCTCTAACCCAGTCTCCCGATCTCGCTCAGTAACCGACTACCCACCGAAGTGTGTAGCCCTGCCAGATTACCCATCGCAACAGGTAATCCTCGCCGCCAGTGGGTGACCGCAGCCCATCCCACCTAGTCCAGCTCATCAACGAGCGACTAACAATCCCTGTCCCTTAATGTGCACATCCCCTCCCATGACGGGTTCCACGGAGGGCGAACTAGGGTGTGAAGCCACTCCCGCAAGTGACTCCACCACAATCACACACACTGCATCACAGCTGTCACAACACCACAACCGTCACAACACAACCACATCAACACGGTCACCACAACACCCAACCTCCGATGATCAGCAGATAACAAAAGATATGAAACAATAACAGTCACAATCAATTAACGGTACTGAGTAGGAAAACCTACCTCGACACAACCATGGAAGACATCTATAACAGCCAAGTAGGACTCCAGTACGCATCCTACAACGATAACCATTCCTATTACACAACTATCCTCAACGAATTACCCAAAAGAAGCACAAGGCAGAAACTTACCTATCGCACGCCTCGACGGCGGCACAGACGACAACCCCGCACGCCATCCTTCCTAAGTGAATCCCGTCCTTCCCTTGGTGAAGGTTTAGCCTAAACTCATGAGAGTGTGTAGAAATGGGTGATAGGAGAGGGAGGCAGGCTAGGGTTTGAGAAAGAGGAACTGTCGAGGGAATGGGAAATGAAATAAATCTCGAGAACTTGCGTTTTATATTAACGCGTCAACAGCAGCCATACTCGGTCGAGTACCAGAGTACTCGGCCGAGTAGGCTCTACTCGGTCGAGTATTGAAGATACTCGGCCGAGTAGCCTCTGCCAGGTCGAGTAAGTCATCCTGTAACACCCCCATATCCAGAGGAGCCTTAACTAGGCCTTCCTTAGCATATAAGGGCGTTACCATCTCGGTTATCCGAGGAAAGTAGTTATCAAACGTCAATAAAAGAACTATTAAGCTATATTACAAGTAATTCAAACCAAAATACAATACAAGGTACAACTCAAAGACTACTCGCTATGACCATCATATCTCGTGAAGACTCATCCCCGCCCGGACTCCGGCTATCCATAACATCAACACTGCTAAGACCGATTGCTCACCATAAGGGATCACGGCAGACACATAACAAACAAACAACCAAACAAGGTCAGTACTGAGATAAGACAAGACAATGGCAACTACAATCAACAATACAACCAATGATATCGGACCCAACCGCAATCACAATAATCCAACCAAAACTCACATCGATCGCCCACCGGACCAGCCCGCCATGGGGGACCGCACTGCCGTTCCCACCTAAGCCCCGCTCATCATACGAGCGATAACCTTGTCCCATTAATGTGCACATCCCTTCCGTGGCGGGTTCCACGAAGGGCGAAACTAGGGCGTGAAGTCACTCCCGCAAGTGACCCCACTCACCCGAGAACGCATCTCGAGAACCATCAACAACCATCACAACCACAATCACAAGACACATAATTACCGTATCAAACAACCACAATACTACCACAACGACCGACACACTAGACCATCTACGTAAACCGAGTAGGCGAACCTACCTTTAAGCAACCGCAACCAATCCATGCCGAGATACACATCCGGCGACCAAGCAAAGCCTATAACCATCATACAAATATCCATTACTAACAAGCAATCCTAACTATAGGGAACCAAGGCACGGATGATGATTATGACATACCTATTAGGGAGAAACTCAAAGAAAAGACCGCTACCCGACACGGTGACGCCCTCCCAAGGTTCAACGATCTTCAAAAAGGCTTCCATGGAGGTTTTGAGGTGAAGGGAAGGGAAAGGGGCGACTGAAGGATAGGAGGAAAGTGGCGGAAGTGATTTGCGGATTTAACAAAACGCGATATAAAACCCTCGCTGAAAACCCGGTACTCGATCGAGTACCCAACCTACTCTATCGAGTGGCCCCCTACTCGATCGAGTACCCTAGCTACTCGATCGAGTAGCCCCTACTCCATCGAGTACCACTCTTAACACGAAGCTCAAACAGGTTTTGGCACACTTCCCTAAGACTACTTCCGCTCCCAAGGTCGGTCAACGGTGGTCAAAGGGTCCCTAAAAGGGTGGGTATTACAGTCTTCCCCCCTTAAAAAGAACTTCGTCCCCGAAGTTCACCTCACCCATCTCCCGCTCGAGACACGAGAACAACACGTCCTCACTCATCCTCCCGCTCAACCCATTACTCCCTGGAAACACCATTCCCCCCCATGTCATCATCATCACCGTCTATACTTATATCTAATGACTTTTACTACTATCATGCAAGCACTATTACCGTTAACCGTTACCCTATATGCCTATGAAACATCAAACTCGCCATGCGAATCACCACCTACGATCACCCGACATACGGTATCGACATACAGTATCGACTATCAAACTATCGATCAGGACATGTCTCATATCAATTATCATATGGTACAACCAATGCCACCATGTTACTTGGCAACGTGATTCGAGTACGATTTATCACACTATAACTATATTTTTTTTTTTTATGACCGTCTCTTGAAACATACAACCCCTTCACTTTAAGTAATTAAAGCAAAACATAATACCAACAACATTATAAACAAGCAAAGCATTATTCAAAAACAGCCTTTTTATTTCGCGACATTACTCTTCCCCTCTAAAAAGGAACTTCGTCCCCAAAGTTCACCACCCTAATTATAACGCATTTTTTTTTATTTATTATTTGTATCTTAACATTAAAGAAAACCATACTATTTGTTGTGGACATTACTCGCTAACTAGATACTCGTTAAATTAGAAATCGTGCTCAAGTCACCGGAACAACTAGTTACTGTTGACAACATACGTTAAAGTGATATGCACAAATATAGGCAGAGTTACAACTCCGACAAATAAATCGTAATGGGGCGTATGCAATATTAAAGTAACAAGAAATTATGACCGCCTTACTAATTGTAACAAATATGCTTATAAAACTTCAATCATGACTTGTAACATATGAAATTAACGGTTCAAAGGTGTTACTACGTACTCACAACTACTTTAAACATTAAACTCGCAAATATAAAACAATTGAACATTTTTAATTTCCAAAAACCTCCTGTAACAGTGCTACTCGATCGAGTATGCAGCGATACTCGATCGAGTGCCATGCTACTCGATCGAGTGTCTTGGCTACTCGATCGAGTAGCCCGAGATCAGAATGTTTCCTTTCTTCTTTTCCTGCAGCTACTCGATAGAGTGTGGGGTACTCTGTCGAGTACCTGCAGGTCAAGTACCTTACATAACCCGTCGTAAACCAACATATAACAACCTGACTGTCACATAAATTGAGTCGGGATGATGCCCCGACTCTCAATCATCCTGCAAAAGGTTAGAGTAGCAATTCCGGCCTTATGGCCAATCATACAAATCCAACTAAGTCTCAATAATAAAAGGAAATAGCTACCAAAGTCTAACAACAATATCACCATCTAACATCAACTACTATCAACAAAGATAAGAACGAGGAGTATCACTTCTCCTGCTGCTGCTGCTCGAACATCACCTCATCATTACCACCACCACCTCCAGCCATACCCGCACCTGATGAACCCACTCCCGCATCACCTCCTGCTCCTGCTCCGGGCCCACGTACCATGGGGTCAAGCCACCGTAAGGGAAGGACTGAGGTGCCCCCATGTCGATCGATCCACCCGTAGGAATGGAAAACTCTGTGTAGTCCCCGACTCCACTCCACCACACCGGATGCGGTCCCTCGGTCCCTATCCACGAGCGTAGGCCATCTCGTGCATGTTCCGGAGTGTCAAGGTAGATGACACTCTCTCCGGAGGTAAATCGGATCGCGTCTCGGGGTGTCGAGGTAAGGGTAGCATGGGAAAGGCTGCTGCTTGCTGCGGTGCTCGGGTGTGGCCTAGTCTCGAGGCCCTCTCTCTCACTCGACGGGGTCCCCTCACCACTCTAGGTCTCTCTGCCGCCTGAACTCCCGCATTCTCGCCCTTCGTCGGCTCCGGCATCTCCTCAAATATGGTACCGTCGATGAGATAGGTCTGTAGCTGGCGGGGTCCGTCATCATCCTCCTCCTCCTCGTCATCGGAGTCCACCGTCACTACCGTCGGCTCCAAGGGCTCCGTGGGTGGGAGGTGCTCAGGAGCTGGAATCTTCATCCAACTCATCCCATGCACCCTCCATGCTAGGCTGCCGTCAGCCAAGTTCCTCAACCATTTCAGGTCGAGATAGTATTCACGATCCATGGTAGGCACTGGGGTAGCTAGAGGCACGTACGCCGAAGAAGCCTCAAAGGAGGTTAGCTTTTCAGCTAACCAAGTGGCAATAGCACCACAACTCGTGCGGGAAGAGGAAGAAGCCATCAAGGCAAGGGCAAAGACAAACTATAGAAGGAGCATTAAAGACCACTTTCCTGGCCCGCTCCGGGTTGAGGTACGACATCAAAAGTAAAACCTCATGATTGTTCAATTTCCGATATCCTTTCGGTCATAGAGGAGGTTCGAGAGAGAACGGAGGAAGACCCTCAGGGTAATGTGCTGAACATCATTAATCAGCATGTTGCTCGAGGTGGGAGCTTGCTTCCCAGTCATGCAAGGCATTAGGCGGCAAACGCCGCACTCAGCTGGAATGTCATAAAGGAGTCCTTGGGAGGCTTGGCCAACCCAAGGTGAGAGGCAAACAGATCCATAGTCAACGTAAAACTGGTATTCATCAATCTAAACTCGACATCGACCCTACTGGGTCATAGTTAAAAGAGCTCATGAACTCCAAGGTAAGAAAAGGGTAAGTATGCTTCCTCAGCCTATACAAACCCGTAAAACCCAAGGTCTCGAATATGTGACGGACATCCGTCTCTATCTCCAATTCCTCTAATACACTGGTGTCTATACACTTTGTAGGTCTCAATTTGAGTTTTTGTAAGGTTACAAAACGCTCCCTTTGCTTGAAGTCAACAAAAACAACTGTAGGGTACTCGGGGACTGCGGGTACCACAGGTCCACTTCCTTCCCCTAACTCAGGTGGGTTACCCCTCCCCCGTTTGCTTTGGCGGGTTCCAAGGTTCAGTCTCGGCATCTGCTTTAGGTATAAGGTCAAACAATTTGTATAAAACATGTAGGCATATACTTCATACAATTTGAGTTCTATATACTTAGCAAGTTCACTAACTCATCAACCAGTTCAATATTGAAGCACATAAATCATGCAATTAAGCTTAGATGCTCAGCTAAGTACACACATTTCATTAATGGTTTCCTCAATTTTAACATATAGTCTCAGTTTGTAGCCACTTATAAACCGCAATTATGAAAATTTGGCATGTGAACACATATTCTCAGCAATTCCAATATCCTAGCATGCTTCTAAAGGTCGTTCCATTTACATTGCTAATTACATGTTACTAGTTCAAGAGAAAGGATAGTTTATGGCATATCATCATCACTTTCATATTATGTTCAACAACCCAACTAAATTTTTTAGACGGTCTTTACAGCTGTGAAAATCTTGGCATATTTTCATCAATTATCGTTTCCACTATCATATTGAAGTTCAACTTATACTTATAATGTCATTCACAACACCAATTTTCCAATTATAATTCACGAATTTCCATTTGAGGCACTTTTAAGACGGAGTTTTAAGGCAACTTTCTAAGGTAAAATCATCAAAATCTATCCCCCAACATGATATAAACAATACTTAAGGCTCAATTCTACCATCTAACCATTGTAAAACAACCAAAAATCGATTTCAATTTTGGAAACCCTAGAAATTTCGGGTTCAATTTTGCAATTTTCTAATCTAATTTACAGCAATTAACCACCAACAAACATGGAAAGAAGGCATGTGAATCATGTTTCAACAATTAAAAGCACCAAATTGGTCATTATAATCGAAAATTTCAGATTGTTTTACTTTCCTAGCACATTCAAAGCAATAAACTATGTACATTAGGAGGAATAGCATACCTTGATTGATGAACAAAGTAGAGAAACGAAATTAAACCAAGAAATCAACCCCAAGATTCACTACTAACTCAAGAGAAAGAGAGGATTTGAGAGGAAATAAGGAATTGGAAGTAGGTTAAGTGTCGAAATATAGAGGAATAAGAAGAAGAAATAGAAAGATGAAGGGTTTTAAGAAAACCCGTAGGAATTACTGCACAGTAACCTACTCGATCGAGTGCCTGGGGTACTCGATCGAGTACCACCCTACTCGATCGAGTAGGAGCTAAATCATCGAGTAACTGCAGGAATTTTCCCACATCCCGACATCATAGCTTCCTAATTAGATCGAGTGAGGTCTACTCGGTCAAGTAAGCACTCGCACTCGGTCAAGTATAGTTAAGTACTCGATTATAAGTACGAAGTAACTTGAAGATTCCTGCAAAAACAACACCGCGTGTCGATTCCAACTAAGTTCGGAATTCGGCACTCATTATCAAGTTCATTCACGCATTACTATTATTAACAAAGCCTACCATATCGCCAAACAAATGAAGTTTATTCCACGTACACTACACCCATTACCCTACTCGGTTTACCTGCTACCGAACCTTCCGTAAACATGATCACGGCATCGTATTACATTTAAGCTTACTTTATATATTACCACTAAATTGAAACATTTAAATTAACATTAGTTCATTCTTCCATTTGACATGTAATTGCATAATTTTCATAATAAATGAATCTATCACTTCTCGCATAAATGCATACTTTTAAACAACTTATTCGATCATGTCTTACATTCTATCATAAGCAATTCACCTTGCACGAATCAAATACTATGCAGCGGAAAAATTTCAACTGAATAGCAAAGCATAAACACATTACCACATACCGTGATTCGGATTATTACTCATCTATACTATAATTATCTTTATAGTCATCGCGGTAGGATCTATAATCTCACGTACAACTTCCGTCATCATTAATTTTATGGCAAACACCTACGTGTTCACTATTCATATTACACATTCGATTTCACACTTTCACGCATCTCCATGACGTATAATCTCGTCACATAACTCCTAGCTATCATATAAGCTCGCTAATCATCCAACGAGCTTCAATAACCTCATCAATAATTACCATACTCGGCCCAAACATTACTATCACACCTCTATTAATTCTAACAAAACTTAACCGGAGGTAGCTCCGGCACAATTAACATACATAGCACACATAGACACACGGACTCCACATTCCCATCCCATGTGACTGGCTTAAGCGTCATGGGGCCAAGATTTTGAAATGAGGGCGCCTACTCACCCAAAATCTAGCATCAGTCGGGGCTCCCATTACACATACACCAGGTTCATTTTATTAGACTCTCTACGTTCATTATGTTCATTTGTTACAGGTTCCAAAATCGTCGCTCTGATACCACTTTGTAACACCCCCATATCCAGAGGAGCCTTAACTAGGCCTTCCTTAGCATATAAGGGCGTTACCATCTCGGTTATCCGAGGAAAGTAGTTATCAAACGTCAATAAAAGAACTATTAAGCTATATTACAAGTAATTCAAACCAAAATACAATACAAGGTACAACTCAAAGACTACTCGCTATGACCATCATATCTCGTGAAGACTCATCCCTGCCCGGACTCCAGCTATCCATAACATCAACACCTGCTAAGACCGACTGCTCACCATAAGGGATCACGGCAGACACATAACAAACAAACAACCAAACAAGGTCAGTACTGAGATAAGACAAGACAATGGCAACTACAATCAACAATACAACCAATGATATCAGACCCAACCGCAATCACAATAATCCAACCAAACTCACATCGATCACATCCACTGGACCGATACCGCCGATGGGGACCGCAGCCGTTCCACCTAAGCCCCGCTCATCATACGAGCGATAACCCTGTCCCATTAATGTGCACATCCCCTTCCGTGGCGGGTTCCACGAAGGGCGAAACTAGGCGTGAAGTCACTCCCGCAAGTGACCCCACTCAGCCGAGGAACGCATCTCGAGAACCATCAATGACCATCACAACCACAATCACAAGACACACAATTCGTATCAAACAACCACAATACTACCACAACGACCGACACACTAGACCATCTACAGAAACTGAGTAGGCGAACCTACCTTTAAGCAACCGCAACCAATCCATGCCGACAGATACACATCCAGCGACCAAGCAAAGCCTATAACCATCATACAAATATCCATTACTAACAAGCAATCCTAACTATAGGGAACCAAGGCACGGATGATGATTATGACATACCTATTAGGGAGAAACTCAACAAAAGACCGCTACCCGACACGGTGACGCTCCCAAGGTTCAACGATCTTCAAAAAGGCTTCCATGGAGGTTTTGAGGTGAAGGGAAGGGAAAGGGGCGACTGAAGGATAGGAGGAAAGTGGCGGAAGTGATTTGCGGATTTAACAAAACACGATATAAAACCCTCGCTGAAAACCCGGTACTCGATCGAATACCCAACCTACTCGATCGAGTGGCCCCCTACTCGATCGAGTACCCTAGCTACTCGATCGAGTAGCCCCTGCTCCATCGAGTACCACTCTTAACACGAAGCTCAAACAGGTTTTGGCACACTTCCCTAAGACTACGTCCGCTCCCAAGGTCGGTCAACGGTGGTCAAAGGGTCCCTAAAAGGGCGGGTATTACACATCCTATCAAATATGTGTTGTAAGTCTGGTCCTTCCCCCCTTCCTCCCCAAGGTCGGTCTTGGTCAACAGAGTCAGTCAACAAGGCCCTTAAATATCCTGGGTATTACAGTCTTCCCCCCTTAAAAAGAATTTCGTCCCCGAAGTTCCGTCTCCGCGACACCAACAACAAGGCCACGAAACCACAATCCACACACATAAAGACATACGAACTCCGGCCGTACTCGATACTACCACCACATCACATTATTCAACCAACAAACATACCACCACAGTTAACACGTACAAAATATACGAAAAGGATACTCCCTCATAGACTCACAGCAAGGTACGTTCAAATCCCATACCACATGTTTTCCGTGTACTAATCCGGTGAAAGCAACACAACGACTACTAAAAGTACACATCCTACACACCCATACAGGATTGCACGTTCAAGCTACCTACAATATAACATAGATACAACTTCAAGAAAACGTAATGAACTTCAATAATAACGTGTAACATAGAGAACTTCAATAATAACGTGTAACGTAGTGTGATTCCAAATACCAACGTAGAAGTGGTTCAAGTATTACAGGCGTAGTTTCATCATTTGTCCTCGCGACATTACTCTTCCCCTCTTAAAGGAACTTCGTCCCCGAAGTTCACCGCTAGCTACTTCCCGTACTCAAAGCCAACGCACACATCATGACTGTGACATTACCCATAAACTCTTGTAGCACAACTTACTTTATGACATTACACGCTTGTGACTCATAGAGACAGAATGTTTCAGCAATTAAGTAGTGTATATAAATCCAAATATGGGGTTAGCAAAAGATAGCAGCTTTATTCGTAAGCTTTTAGGTTGGACATGTACCGGCCACTAGTTTCACTCATCCAGTTGGGGCGATTATAACCGTAACCAAACATATACACGTATAAGACTGGTGATAGCTACAACACCGTCTGGGTATTGTGTTACATTTCTATATTGTTTAAAGACTCGGGTATCCCCCTGAACAATTAAGTTCCTGGATACTAACCAATGCTCTATAACTAAACATTCACAAATGAATATGTTATCCAAGCAATCGCATACCTGTGACATGATCATAGTCTACCTTTTGAACAATTTATTGCACAAAAAGACAGTATAAGGCACCCACAGACTCCGTCATACAATTATTCACATAACTCTTGCAATTCACATAACTATCACACGTCATGGTCTATATATCGGCAATAATCGGCCGAGTATGGATGACTACTCGGTCGAGTAAGCTCTACTCGGTCGAGTATGTTTGTATACTTGCCCGAGTAAGCTCTACTCGGTCGAGTAGTGGCTGTACTCGGTCGAGTTATGACAGGCAGAGAGCTTTTTGTCGCCCTCACGTAGAGCATTCACAAATTAACCTGCAACCAAACTCTTCACAACTATACCAAACATAACTAATTCCTAACATAACGAAATCCAACACGTCTCCACACGATAAGTTAAGTAAATAACGGCCTTATGGCCGAGTACAGTCATCCAACAGTAAATAATAAATCCCGAAAGTAAACATCCAACGCAAAAGTAATAAATCCAACACAAAAGAGATAAATCCAACACCAAAGAAGTCAATCCAAGCAATATAACAACACAAGATCAATAACTAGGACCCTCCATGTCATCGTCACCACCGCACTTTAAGTACTGCAC
Organism: Silene latifolia; assembly: GCF_048544455.1. Classification (NCBI taxonomy): domain Eukaryota; kingdom Viridiplantae; phylum Streptophyta; class Magnoliopsida; order Caryophyllales; family Caryophyllaceae; genus Silene; species Silene latifolia. Next base: position 20,830,901 of record NC_133530.1, on the reverse strand, counting down.
TGAACCGCCTGCCGCTCTGGAAAGCTCTGTTCTTTGAGTAATCCCCTCCGAGCTGGCTCCCCACGGTCCCGCGAGGCAGCCAAACTCTGTCTCCTCCGGTGGCCTCCAGTAACTCGGATCAACTCCGTAGCTGTGGAATACTCCCGTGTCCACTCCCGGTCCCCTCCACCAGACAGGCTGTGATAGCTGTGTCCCTATGCCCTGGTTAAGGGCCATCTCATGCATTTTGTGGAGCACTAAAGTAGTGGAGATCCGCTAAGCCAGGTCACTCGGCTGCATCCTGGGGTTGTGCACTGTGGGGTAGGGCGAGTACTGGTAAGGGTAGAAGTCAGGGATGGAGTAAGAGGGCTCAGGTACAACCGGGTCTGCCCTAGACTGCCTCACCCTACGGCGCTCTCGAGATGGGGGAGGTGCCTGTTGCTGTCCCTCAGGCACGGTGACAGGCTCAGGTAGGTCCAAGAGAATCCTTGGGTCAATCAGGTAGGTCTGGGGCACAGGCCTAGGAATGGCACAAGGCTCCCACTCAGCCAAATGGTCAACAACAGGGAGATGAGCTGGGTCTGGAAGCACCATCCACATAAATCCCCTCACCCTCCAGGCATAAGACCCGTCATCCATCTTCCTCAACCATCTGTTCTGACGCCAGTACTGAGCGTCCATGGTAGGCACAATCTCTACATACTCATTCCCCTCAGGAGGTGGGGCCTCAAAATCTGTTAAGCGCTGAGCTAGGCGGGTCACTATGGCCCCGCAAGCAATGTGTCGGGTATCGGAGTGTGCCATGCGCTCAAGACTAGAGCACACTACCCCGGAGCTTTGTAGTAGAGAACGGTTTCTGACGGTGTAGGTTAAGGTAAGACATAAGCAACATGACCTCATGAGAATTAAGCTTACTCACGTCGTCCCTCGCATACAACAGGCAGGTCATCATCCTCAAGAACATACGGAGAACAACATGCTGAACATCGTTAATTAGCATGGAACTGGCGCTAGGAGTAGGTCGGCCAGTCAAGTATGGAAGATAAAGAGGTGCACCGCTGTTCTTGGCTACATCACTAAGGTACCCTTCCCCCTCGGCCTCTAGACCCAAATGGTCAGCAAACTCGTCTAGGGTAAGCTCATGATCCTCATTCATGAGGCAAAAAGAGACAGTCTTTCCCTTTTTGTCATAAACATAGGAGCTCAAAAACTCCAAGGTCAAGTGGGGGTAAGATTTCTTCCTCAGGTGATATAACCCCTCCATACCCAGAATCCGAAAGATATGAAATATGTCCTCTTTGATCCCTAAAGTCTCAAGAATACCAGGATTAATACAGCGAGTGGGACGGAAAGGACGACGCATAAGGGCCACAAAAGCTTTACGTTGATTGAAATCAGAGAATATTACCGATGGATGTGCCTCCACCGGTGGAACTACAGGTTCACTGCTTGACTGACCCGTCTCAAGCTGGACATTAGCACGAGTTCTTTTGTTGGGTAAGCCTCTGGTTTTCACCATACTGCAAAAGAACAAGTTTTAACAGGGGATTGACACAACAACTCTTATCGCAAAAGATGGACTGTTTTCAATTATATACAGATTTTGAAACGATCTTTTAAAACAACTTTTATCAGAAAATCACCAAATACCTTACAAATTATATGGTTACAAGCTTTAAGTTGTCTCAAACCAAAGGATAAACATCAAACAAAGAGGGTTTCGTTTTTAGCAACTCTAGAATACAGAAATCAAATTTTAAACCATGAAATTGCTTAAACAAGGGCAGACACGAGGTTTATATATGATTAAATCCAAGAATTAATAAGATGAAGACTCAATTTCAGTTGCTCACAATGAGAATTCGAAGTATAGCTGAAATTATACCATAACTTTGAAAATAAAGAGAGAAATCGAATTAAAACCTTACCTTGAATTGGTTTATAGCAAGGGAGAATGAATTAATCACCAAGGATTGACCCAAAAAGCTTGAGGAAGGTAGGATATGGAGTTTTAGAGAGAGAGGGATGTGAAGATGGGAGGCGGAAATACGAAAGAATGGGACGAGAATAGGGTTTTTGTATAACCCACTTAAATCCCGATAAAGCAATACTCGGTCGAGTGTTGGGCATACTCGGCCGAGTGTCGACTACTCGGTCGAGTATCCTTCTTGCTCGGTCGAGTTTTCAAGGACAGTAGCGATTTTAATTTTCACCAAACGGACACTCGGTCGAGTAGCTTTATACTCGGCCGAGTATGGTCTACTCGGTTGAGTACAGTCATCTACTCGGTCGAGTTTCCAAAAGTGAAGAGGAAATCATATTTTTCATTGTTCCTGCAAAATAAATAACATCGTTCAGAGTTCCGTGCAACCGGCTCGTCACTATTAGAGCTTACTTCTACCACATTAACACACACCAACACGAATTCTTTTGCACACACATCATCAACTCGTCATTACTTCTCCTTACCTACCTTACTTTTACTATAGAACAATTCACATGTCATCTTAAATATATGTAACTATTTAACCACAATAAACTTATGTATTACAGTATTACACGTTCCGCTAATCATAATATACTTAGCTTTAACCAACATTTACAAGAAAACCATTATCACATACGCAACCATTGTGGAGCAAATAAATGGGCTTACCTCTAATCACTCTTCACCATGATTCATTCACCAACTCTAGACTTTTCCATACACATTGACACGCATCACCATAAACACAGATACACACAACGGCCACCACTAAGCAACCAACGACTCTTAATAGCTACCCTTATTCCCGTGTCTGGCTTAAGTTCGATGGGGCCATGATTTTGAAATGAGGGCGCCTTCTCACCCAAAATCTAGCATCGGCTGGGGCTCCCAACGCACATACACCAGGTTCATTTTAGTTGACACCCTATATTAATTAGATTCATTGGTTCAGGTTCCAAAATCGTCGGCTCTGATACCACTTTGTAACACCCCCGCACACCAGGACGCCTTACCAAGGACCATCCCAGTGTATGACGGTGTCACCATCTCAGTTTTCCGAGGAAGTAGATCAAATTAGACAATAAAAGAACAATTATAAAATATTAATGTACCTTATACAATACGACTCAATACAAACTCTTTACACCAAAGATACAACTACAACACTCATGACACAGCACCTCTAGACTGGTAGCGTGATGACTCGATCCCTCCAATCCTAGCAGCCACAATCAACAGTACCTGCTAAGCCAACTGCTCACCATCCCCGAATGGATCACCGCAGATACCACAAAACAACACGGGGTCAGTACCGACTAATCAAATGTAAAACAGGTAAACAATGTAACCAGATGATCATCCTCTAACCCAGTCTCCCGATCTCGCTCAGTAACCGACTACCCACCGAAGTGTGTAGCCCTGCCAGATTACCCATCGCAATAGGTAATCCTCGCCGCCAGTGGGTGACCGCAGCCCATCCCACCTAGTCCAGCTCATCAACGAGCGACTAACAATCCATGTCCCTTAATGTGCACATCCCCTCCCGTGACGGGTTCCACGGAGGGCGAACTAGGGTGTGAAGCCACTCCCGCAAGTGACTCCACCACAATCACACACACTGCATCACAGCTGTCACAACACCACAACCGTCACAACACAACCACATCAACACCGTCACCACAACAACCAACCTCCGATGATCAGCAGATAACAAAAGATATGAAACAATAACAGTCACAATCAATTAACGGTACTGAGTAGGAAAACCTACCTCGACACAACCATGGAAGACATCTATAAAAGCCAAGTAGGACTCCAGTATGCATCCTACAACGATAACCATTCCTATTACACAACTATCCTCAACGAATTACCCAAAAGAAGCACAAGGCAGAAACTTACCTATCGCACGCCTCGACGGCGGCATAGATGACAACCACGCACGCCATCCTTCCTAAGTGAATCCCGTCCTTCCCTTGGTGAAGGTTTAGCCTAAACTCATGAGAGTGTGTAGAAATGGGTGATAGGAGAGGGAGGCAGGCTAGGGTTGGAGAAAGAGGAACTGTCGAGGGAATGGGAAATGAAATAAATCTCGCGAACTTGCGTTTTATATTAACGCGTCAACAGCAGCTACACTCGGTCGAGTACCAGAGTACTCGGCCGAGTAGGCTCTACTCGGTCGAGTATTGAAGATACTCGGCCGAGTAGCCTCTGCTAGGTCGAGTAAGTCATCCTATCAAATATGTGTTGTAAGTCTGGTCCTTCCCCCCTTCCTCCCCAAGGTCGGTCTTGGTCAACAGAGTCAGTCAACAAGGCCCTTAAATATCCTGGGTATTACAGTCTTCCCCCCTTAAAAAGAACTTCGTCCCCGAAGTTCCGTCTCCGCGACACCAACAACAAGGCCACGAAACCACAATCCACACACATAAAGACATACGAACTCCGGCCGTACTCGATACTACCACCACATCACATTATTCAACCAACAAACATACCACCATAGTTAACACGTACAAAATATACGAAAAGGATACTCCCTCATAGACTCACAGCAAGGTACGTTCAAATCCCATACCACATGTTTTCCGTGTACTAATCCGGTGAAAGCAACACAACGACTACTAAAAGTACACATCCTACACACCCATACAGGATTGCACGTTCAAGCTACCTACAATATAACATAGATACAACTTCAAGGAAATGTAATGAACTTCAATAATAACGTGTAACGTAGAGAACTTCAATAATAACGTGTAACGTAGTGTGATTCCAAATACCAACGTCTAAACCTGACAAAAAAAAAACCCGATCCTACGTGGATTGGCTCCATTTAGAGTAAATAGTTTGGAATGGACGTTAAGTCGATAAAAAGTTTATTAAAAAGCATTAAAAACATAAAAAAAAAAAAAGAAAAAAAAAAACTATATTAATTACCTACCTAAAAACATTTAGGTTTGGTTTTAAAGTACAAGCTAAGTTATAGTAATATGCTCAACAATGTTTGGAGTTTTGGACTAGTCATATACCACGAATAACATTATACCTCTGGACAATTTCTAGTGGTACAATAACATCATACAACCAAATTACTCCCTCCGTCCCGGTCAATTGTTGTCCTTTCGTTTTGGCACAAAGACCAAGGAATGAGAAAAAGACCAATAACTAAATGACAAGTGGAACAAATTGAATGAGAATGGTCAAATTACTCATCAATTTCATTCTTAAAATAGAAAGGATAACAAATGACTGAGACGCCCCAAAATGGAAAAGGACAACAAATGACCGGGACGGAGGGAGTATATCTTATCGAGCTTATGTGTAATTTTTTTAAGCTTTCTTAAAGTTAATTTCATATACAGTAATATGTTAAAACAGGTAAATTCGAGTTTCAAAATTACCAGTATTCTGTGAAGTGCTATTCAGATTGGAATCCCATTCAAATTTAGGGTCGTGTCATGTTGTATCGTGTCACATGTCTATTTGGCCTGACTTAACAGTTAACACAACATCAGGCGAGTAACATTGGTAACATTGTGATACCGATATAATTTAGTTTATGTATGACAAATGTTTTGGCAGACACGGCAGATTTAAACCCTGCAGTATCACCTGACGGATCAAAAATAGCAGTGGCATCATTTCAAGGAAAACATGGTGGATGGCAAGGCGAAATCGAAAATCTAATGACTAACATTATTGTATTTCCAATGGACAATCCTTCCGAGCGGACCACAATCGTTAACAACGGTGGTTGGCCATCCTGGGGAAGCGACAATGTCATCTTCTTCCACCGCAAGCTTGACGACCTTGCCAACGACTATTGGGCTGTGTTTCGTGCTGCCCTAAGTGATCCTTCCAATATTGTTATTTCTCAAGTGTAACCAAATCAAATTAAGGCCATCACTCCGGCTGCCATCGACGAGAACACCGTTGTAGTAGGTACGTACGTTGCCCTATAAATACGGACTATATGATCTGATCTGGCCAATTTCTACGAACCTCGCAATGATTCAGGCCCTGTTTGGTTAACAACATATTAAGTGAAATTAATAAATTCCGGCCTGAATAGTAGATTGACCAATCAATCAGCTAATTTCATGTGTTTTGTAAACGACATTTTCTAATAACGTATTGTTTGGTATCTACTAGTTTTGAATATGTTGCTAATAACATATTTATAAGCATATAGTATCAATTTATACATGAAAACATTTAATTATCCTATAGTTTGCTAATTACCAAACATTCTTTCTTCAATCTGTTAATCGTATTCTGCTAACATTAACCGTATTATGAATCTGCTTTTATTGTTTGCCAACAGGGCCTTAGCGTAATAATTAATCCGTAATTTTTGATAACGCTAACTTGATATGTGCCAACATTGTCACTTTACCTTAATATTCCGTAACATTCCAAACCAACCCAATAAACCTGACACGAACTTGACCAAACTGAACTCGGCTCAAACTAGAAAGCAATACGAACTCGATAAAATTTAAACCGTCTTATACAAGACCTTTATTCTGATTTAAGTTATTTGTTACACACAGGAACTATTCGCAAAAGCTCAACGTTCGGAGATAGACGCACAGATCTTCGACTGCACCAAACCAAGTGATTCACCAGTGCTAATTACTAAGGGAAACAAACCAATGGCTGATCATTATAATCCCTTTGTCATACCCCAAACTATTAGTGATGACAAACGTATTGGATATCATCGCGGTGTCATCAAGTTAAAGGTATGTAATAGTGTAATACTTCGTCTCTGAGACGGTCTTAATGTCTTACGTGATATAAGTGTGAAACGGGTTTATAACAGACTTGTTAATCCCCTTATACTAAAGAATAAAAATCTCCAAAATTTTCCCGCCTAAATGAATTTGGCTATAATTGGACTTTTATTATATCATATCTGTAATTGGGCTTTTATTATATTATATCTGTAATTGGACTTTCATTATATTATATCTACAAGTGAATTATACTGAACTTTCCCTGTTTCACCGACTAATACAAAACATTAATAATAATAAATTTTACAATTAAATTTCAAATTGATTTAAATACCAGTTGTATAATTGTTATTTTCTTTAATATTCCTATCTAAAAAACAACGCATTCGCGCGGGATCTATACTAGTTTAAGAAATAATTGTATGTATTTCTATAAAATTTTCGAGCTAAGACGTAATTAACTAATTATTACGATATTTGTTACGACCTATGACAGGATCCATCAGTCGTCGAAAGTCAAGACCTAATGAATATCAGGTCTCCGATTAACGGTTTAGGACTGTTCAGGGTTTCGGGTGTGTTTCCGACATTCTCCAAAGACGGCACTAAGCTTGCTTTCGTCGACAACGAGTTCCTCGCTGTGTGGGTAACCGATACCAAGGGCCCACTGCGTAAAGTTTATGAGGTACATACATTCTAATCCGAACGACGTACCATAACGAACAACAGATGAAATAAAGCATATTAACTAAATTACATAGTCGATTTGTCGTAATTAATCTCTTTGTTGACGATAATCTAGGCGGTCAAACCGAACAGCGTGTTCTCCCCGGTTTGGAGCCAAGATCCAGAAAAGGACATACTGTATTTCTGCAAAGGGCCTTCGTTTGACGCCAAAAGTCCAGTGGATATCATGGCTATTTTTGATGCATCCACTTCCGAACATAAACTTCACCCTATTGTCAACAATGGCTTTAACAACGCGTTTCCTTGTAACAATCCAGACGGTAAAGCTAATAATATTAGTTTATATTTTTGTTTTATAGAGTCAAGTTATTCTAAAAGAAAGATTAGCCGTTTGTATTTTATAATTTTATACCACTTTTATTTTATTTTGATTAAAACATTAGAATTGAAAATTTAATGAAAAAAAGTACTCCCTCCGATATGTTTACACTTTCTTTATTTCCCTTTACAAAATAAAGGAAGTGTAAACATATCACTGAAACAGAGAGAGTATACATTACAGAAAAGATAATAGTTTGGAAAAAAAAATCTCACTACTTACCTTATATAAGTAGGTGGAATTTGGGGAGAAAATTTGATAAGTTTTAGTCTTGTTTGGTTGCCTTTCAAATTCATAGGAATTCGAAAATCATGGGAAGTAGCTAAATGAAGGTTTGTTTGGTTGCCCAATTCATGGGAAGTAGAACTTCCTATGAAACTCCAATTCCTACATCATGTAGGAAGTCACTCATCTAGCCCCCATGAATTCAAGTTCCTATATCCAACCAAACAAGATTTCTAAAATTCACGTGATTTTCAACTTCACATGAATTTAATCTTCCCGGGAATTCTATCTTCCCATGGTGAACCAAACGACTCCTGAGTATATAGAAAATTTTAATCAAAACTATATACTTACAACAATGCGACAGGAACAAGACTGGTCTACAGATCCACAAGGGATGGTGGAGAGGACTTTCATAAAAACCCATACATAAGAGAAGAAGCCCACATAACAAAAGAAGAAAAAGAAGTCAAATTGACAAGGCTTACAGATGGGCCTTGGACCGACACACATTGCGACTGGTCACCAAATGGTAAATGGATCGTATTCTCATCAACTCGCGACAAGCCTGCTAATGCTCCAGTATCGGACAATGGTCTTGACCCAGGATACTTCGCGGTCTATTTAGTCGTAGTGGACAACCCATCTGTAGTAGTACGGGTCGCCCACAGCGGACCCCACTGTGTCGGACATGTCAATCACCCGTTTTTCAGCCCAAAAGGGACTAGCATTGTTGTGGCCTCAGACCTTGCGGCCGTGTCATGCGACCCGGTCTCATTGCCTTTATTTAATCACTCAGTGAGGCCTTATGGAGACGTGTTTACAATCGATATTGACCCAAATAACATCCAGAACAACAAAGACATACAAACATTTAATCGGATGACACACAGTAAGTACGAGAATTCGACATGTACTTGGACCGTTTACTCGACTGAGATTCCCGGTGGATCATGGAACCTTGTTCTAACCCGGCCTCATATACTTAAGTGCCCTTACGCGTATCCTGATGGTAGCGAAGGCTGGCAGATGACCGGTCATCTTATCATCCCGAATAGGCGTTGTTAGTCACATCTTGGCTTGCAATCCGGCATTCTGGTCCCAATATGCTTCATGTATGGTTATGGAAGTTTCGTTGTCTCTTGTTGCTATCGTTTGAGTGTTTTATTTCCGCTTTCTTTTATTGTTATTTTTTTTCGTTGTTAATCGAGTCGGGTTAAATACCTTCCTGAATTTTAATGCCTTAAGGGAGGCATACTATGTGTGTGTATGTTACTTATAATACTTAATTACCATGTTGGTCGTCAATAAATAAAGGATTTTAATACTAGTATCTTTGGGGACCCTTGCATATTTGCCTACTTTGTTCTTGGAACTGAAAAACAATGAATTGTTCGACCTTGCATGCTCTCAAGCGGATTAATCAAGCAGTGGTACGTGACTGTTAATTGTAGATTATACCACCAGGCACCAGCCACCAGGTGTAGTATAGAATTCGAGCTTTATAACAAAGTTTTCACGAGTTTTGTTTTAGATTATGAGGTTTAATGTAAAGTTTTAGAGGTCATCTATTTAAACATACAAAAAGTAAAATTTAGAGAAGCTCAGGAAAATTCATATAAACTCAGTTAGATGTAGGTTGGTCGTACGATGCTACTTCACAACTCGAGATAGGATCTTATTTACCCGTGATTGTGGGTTTTAAGGCCTTCTGAAAAGGTAACTGAAAGTCTAAAACCTCTAAAGATACCTGAAAACTGTAAAAGTAGTTGAAACTTGAAAATAAATCTGAAAGGGTAGCTGAAAATTATGACCCGAAAAGCTACCTGATTTTTATTAAAATTGTTTGGGAAACTAGATGAAAAGGTAGTTGATATTTGGTCAAATGACGTAAAAGGACGTGGTTTATTATGGTTATCGTTTATGTTTTTATTATTATTGTTGTGTTATTGTGGCGTTGTTAGTAGTAATGTAATTTTTTTCGCGATTACGCAAAACAAAAAAAAACTCAAACAATACATCATACATATAATAAATAATACTCCCTCCATTTACCTATTTTCTTCCCATTTGCTTTTTGAAGGTCAAAGTTTCCGAACTTTGACCGCAGATAAGTTGGGGAATAAAATATATAAATTTGTAAAACAAAAACATTTACACTTATTGTCAATGCATCTTTCACTTCAAAAAATTCCGACAAAAAAAAGTAACATATAGATGTAAAAAAAATACAGTCAAAGTTCCGTCTTAGAGACCGCAATAAAGCAAATGGGAAGAAAATAGATAAATGGAGGGAGTACTAATATTTAATATAAAAAAGTTCAAAGGTAAAAAAGATAGGTAAAATATAATGAGGTACCTGAAATATGAATGGTACTCTAAGTAGCATTTCATTTCAGGTAACTTACTTGCTAAAAAATGCTACTTGTCAAACGCTTGTAAAAAAAATAAGCTGTGTAAAATTTTTATCATAAAAGTTAATTCAATGAAAAAAAGTACAATGCAATGCCAAACAGAACTTAAAACGTAGTAATTCAACTACTTTGATGGGTGAAACTCCATTGTGATAGGGCGTCAGCTGGTGGCGCATAAATTGGGTGTCACCCTCTCATATGCATTTTTAATTAAAGGGATCCCCACTCACCCTATGTGAGAGGGTGGCGCCCAAATTAGGTGTCACCCGATAATGCCCTTTCATTTTTTTCCAACTCCATTCCTATGAACGGTTATTCGAGATGATGATGTTAGCTTTTACGTTTTTTGGTTTTTTTAAAGGAGAATGTCATATAAGCATTGTGATTCTTTCTTAAACACATTCTTAGTTAAAGAGGCCTCCACCCACCTCATGTGAGAGGGTGGCGCCCAAATTAGGCGCCTAAATTGAGTGCCATCCGGTGGCGGCGCCTTTTCATTTTCCTTCTTTCTTTTATAAAGAAAAGATAAATAAAATTATTGTTGTGCGAAAGCGTGAATATCTCGTGTTGGGCCTCTGCTGCACCGGTGTCCACTGTCCATAATAGTACGATATTGTCCGTTTTGGGCCAAGCCCTCACGGATTTACTCTTGGGCTCCTTCCCAAAAGGCCTCGTAGTATTATATTTTGTAGACAATTATAAACATAAGTTTTTATCTTTATTCTACCGACGTGGGACATGGGTTTGCCCTAACAATCCTCCCCTCAAACCAAGGACCATCATCTTTGACTCGGACCTTGATCTCCATGGAGAACTCCCACACTTTACAGCCCCAACATCTAGACACCCGAAACATCACAAGTCTTGATAACCCCCCCTTAGCCGACACACCATGCTACCACGAGCCATGTCTTGCACTACATGTCACCGCCTGGTCAAGTGAGTGCCCCCACATGCTTCTGAGCCTGCATGTCCATGTGTCCTTCTTGGGGATTTGCTACACATGTATATCGAACATCCTCTGCATCCAATATACCCTGGACCGGGTCCGTCTCTTTAGAAGTCCTATAACACAAACGGTCTCTAGCATCCAACCTGAAAAGGACCCACCAGACATGTGGCACCCAATCTGATAAGGGTCCACCTGATCAATAGTTCTAGTACACAAATGGTCTTTGTCCCACAAGACCTATGACGCCTTTCATCCATTTAGCCCTGGATCGGACTTGCTCAAGGACTCACTCCGAGCTAGGAGTTCCATGCCTTACGGTGTACAACTTCAAGGCTTGGGCCTGCTGATGAATCCTCGTGTCTAGCCCAAGTCGAACATTGGGCTCTGATACCACTTGTTGTGCGGAAGCGTGAATATCCCGTGTTGGGTCTCTGCTGCACCGGTGTCCACTGTCCATAATAGTATGATATTGTCCGCTTTGGGCCAAGCCCTCACGGATTTACTCTTGGCCTCCTTCCCAAAAGGCCTCGTACTATTATATTTTGTAGACACTTATAAAGATGAACATCTTTATTCTACCGATGTGGGACATGTGTTTGCACCCTAACATTTATATTAGTACTCGCTCCGTTCTGGTTATTTGTATATCTATTTCATTTTGGGTTTTGTTAGTCGATTGTTAACCTTTTTATTTTAGAAATGACCTTGATGGTTAACTTAATTGCTCGTATTTAATTTGGTTCACTTGTTATCAAATAATTGAGTTATTCCTCAATTCTTAATCTTTATACCAAAATTAAGGATAATAAACAATTAATCGGAATGAAGGGAATATCTATTATCTTCGAAAAACAAAAGCTATACTCACACTATGAAGAAAGAAACTAGATTATAAGATGAGAATAAATATTTTTCTCAACTAGTGTTACTAGTAGTCTAGTACTCTAGTACCACATGTCCACATCAAAAATTCGATTTTATCTCGTGTACACCACACATCACGTGAATAAATAATTAATTAAAAATGTTGTTTTTATATCATGGATTTGTCCTTGTGTTAAATAAAAATCGTAGATTTTTCGTTACTTCTTAATTACTGCATTTTTATATTATATACGTTAATCATCTTCATAATTACATATTGTTCCTCCACTGATCTTTAGTTGGTCTTATAAAACGGGTCAAGTACATACCAAATCATATGACAGTTACCTAAGACATTTTAAAAGAGAATTTCGTTACTCGTAAGATCATAGATTTAGTGGCACTTTGTTCCGATTTGGTGGCAAGAGCGTCTTAGGAGAGTAGTTAAGCTTGAATTGATATGTCGTTGGTGTCGCGGAGTGAAGGCCTAGCTTTGAAAGTGGCAAGGCGACAAAGACCACAAGTCGGATCCAACACTCCAGCCATAACTTTAAGAATGACTAGGATGAAATTTATGAGAATCCACATTTTTTGCCAAAGATTCCCGATTTTGACAATCAATAGCGGGACGTTGTTTTTATCGTTAGATAGGGCCTTCATTCCTCTGCACAGGATTCTATTCACAATAAGAAATTTTTCGTGAACCAGAAACTCGAGATTGTTCCCTCCGCTTGGTCCCTAGCACGCCCTTTCTTTTGATTTTTTTAAAAGCAGATGCTTTTTTCCACTTACAAGTAAAAGGAAGGCCCTTTTCTAAACGTTCACTTAAAATAATCCTTTTGTAGCCCAGAAGGTCACGACCCACTTGCTCAAACAAGGACTGGATCGGAGAATAGAGGTTAAAGAGCGGTTAGAGTGACTAGCGGTGCTCCCTTTCCGCCGGTTCGAGTTACCATGGGTGATAACTGATAAGCCTCTTGAGGTCACAATTGAAGAGGGTAGGATCGGAGTACTTGCCGGAATGAGTAGCTTCTCTCTGATTATGAAAAAATAATTCAAGATTCTCGAAAGAGAGATTAAAAGATAAACAGTTAATCTCTCTTAAAGACGGATTTATCCGTTTAACCTTAGAATGGATGAAGTACAATTTCACTTGTGCATATAAAATAAATTCATTACTTTTCCATATGCATTCTGCTTTCGTCTTATTCATACTGCTTGATCCGTCTTAAACTTAAGACTGATTTACCGGTTTTAAATAAAATTTTGTGAAGATAAAAGCACAGCGCGTTTTTCTTCATACGGCTGTTTCTCATCTGAAATAAGACGGGCAACATGTCATTATTTTATAATAAAATAATGTTATTTTCTGACCATTATTTTTCACATCATTTTCAGGGTAAAAAATGACACCTCTAGTTGTAATATTTTGTGAATTAAATGGTTACATTTTCTTAAAAAATGGCAACATTTTATCCGTTTTACTTCAGATGGAAAAACATTCCGTCTGAAATAAGGATTTGCGATTAAAGCATTGTTACTCCGTAGTCCGTACTGAATTTAATAAAAAAAATCTTAATAGAATCTTTTATCATCATGTACTATGTTCAAATGTGCATTTGGAATTGGAATATATCTAAGGGAATTTTCTTATCATATCATATCCGAACCTTCATCTTTTTAATCGTTACTCCCTCTGTTCCGGTTATTTGTTATCTTTTTTTATTTTGGGGTGTCTCAATCATTTGTTGTCTTTTTTATTTTAGGATTGCATTTGATGAACAATTTGGCCATTCACACTCAATTTGGTCCACATGTCATTTACTAATTGGTCATCTCTTCTTTCCTTGGTCTTTGTGCCAAAACCAAAGGACAACAAATGACCGGGACGGAGGGAGTATATATTTGCGTTCAACCAAACTTGGTTGGCTGAAGTGATATGACTTTCGTCTCTTAAACAAGTGGTTATGGCTCATGGATTCGTTTTCCGACTCTTGCGAATGAAAAAAGTCAAATTTGAGAGGGGTCATCAACCCGTATATATATATATATATATATATTAATTTTATAAATTAATCTTTTTCATTCACCAACATATTTACGGTCAAAGTTCGGCAACATTAATTAATGAAAAAAATAGAAAATTGAAGGGTCATTTTTTTCATTTAATTATATTTTTAATAATAAATAAATAAATATTTTTAATAATAATTAAAAAAAAAGTAAACAAATAATTGGAACAAGGTTAAAAGATGCTTTCATAAGAAGTGTATATATATTAGTTTTATCAATAAGTCTTCCTTGTGACAAATGAGAATTTGTGTAGTTTTATAGATTAATCTTTTTCATTCACCAACATATTTACGTTCAAAGTTCGGCAACATAGCCCGCAAGGGTGGAGTCTAGTGGTTAAAACTTGGGTGAAATTCCCAGGAAACCCAGGTTCAAGCCTCCCCAAGTGCAAAATCTTGTGGAGCATTCTTGGCCTGAGTCCATGCCTAATAGACTTCGAGCCTGTCACCCTCGGGTGGTTTACCTGGTATACGTGGTTTGCAGGCTATCACGTACACCCGCGGGTCCGAAGGTAGCGGCTGCGGGTTCCCTTGTTACCAAAAAAAAAAAAAAAAAAAAAGTTCGGCAACATTAAATAATGGAAAAAAAAATAGAAAATTGAAGGGTTTATTTTTCTCATTTAATTAAAATATTTTTAATAATAAATAAAAAAATATTTTTAATAATAATTAAAAAAAAAGTAAACAAATAATTGGAACAAGGTTATTACAACCTTGCTTAGTAAACGACGGATTAATATTGGTAGAAGCAGGTTGTGAAAACAGATTAAAATTAGCAGAATTTGTTGACAAAATTTGACTAGCATATTAAGGCCCTGTTTGGCAAACAGCAGAAGCAGATTAATGATAACAGATAACGTTAGCAGAATACGGTTAGCAGATTTTAGTAGCAGGTTTGACCATCATATGAAATTAGTAGAATTTAGAAAGCGTGTTTGGTAACTAGCAGATTATATGACAAATCTACCATTTCTGTGTATAAACTCAATATGCTATTACAATATGTTGTTATTAGCAGCATATTCAAAAACATTAGATTACGGCCATTATCCTGTCTGAATATGCTATTGACCAAACACGTAAAATTAGTACATTGATTGGTCAAAGTACTATTTAAGCCGGAATCTACTAATTTCACCTAATATATTGTTTACCAAACAGGGCCTAATTTAGCATTAAATGTGTGTGACAATTAAGAGATTTAAATTAACAATTTTCTCTCATCTTTATAAAATAACACTAGTTTTGTGACCCGTGAAAATCACGGGTTTGACTTTTTTTTGTTGTTTTGTTTTTGGTGTATTGTTCGTGAAAGTGTTTTTCGTCTTTTTCTGTACTTTCTTTTTTACTTGGAGATATGTTATAATTAGGGTATTTTGAAATTTTGTGATATGAGTCAAAACTATGTAATGAGGAATGACACCAAAACTCCTAAATCTGTATGATGGTTTGATCTGTCTTAATGAGAACCCCTAAGTTAGTATTCCATTTTAATATTCGAGCATTGTAACCACTAAATTAAACTTACTTAAGCTAAACGAAAATACTTGGTATATGTGAAATATAAGTAAAAAAGAATAAAATATTAATTGTTTATACCTCGACATTTCACATTTAGATCCTTCGTAAGTAACTCTGAAAATAAACAAAAATAAATTAGAATCCAATTAAATAGAGTGTAAAAGACTAAACAAAAGTATGCAAATAAAAAATTATTGGTGAATGGAAGTCTCCCCGCCTTTTTGTGGTCTTATTTATAATCTTGGATTATATGACTTTTATTGATATCTCTTGAGTTATCGGTTATAATTGATCTAAATAAACCCTCCTAGTGCTAATGATAATGAGAGTTATTGAAATTAAACTTTAATGAATTATAATGAGTTGATGTAAACATCATTTTAATGAGTTAATTTAACCAATTTTTATTTTTTTGTCTTTTAAGTTGCCAAGATCATTAACGATAATGGAGTAATGAACAATTTAATGCATATTTTCTTAGAGAGTTTTTTAAGGTTCTTACATAGTCATTTATTTAACCAATTTTTATATTTTGTCTTTATACTTACCAAAATCATTACTCATGTAGTTATGAAAAATTTAGTGCATATTTATCTTTTTTTTTTTTTGTCTTTTTAGTTACATTAGTGGTTATGAAAAATTTAGTACATATTTATATTAGAAAATTTATAAAGGTCCTTAAATGATCACTTAGTTAGAGTAAGATGATGTCGCTTGATACTTAAGGAATTGCTCAAAATATCATTTCTATGTTATTGTATAGATAATAATAATAATAATAATAATAATAATAATAATAATAATAATAATAATAATAATAATAATAATAATAATAATAATAATAAAAATAAAAATAATAATAATAATAATAATAATAATAATAATAATAATAATAATAATAATAATAATAATAATAATAATAGTAATAGTAATAGTAATAATAATAGTAAAAAAAATAGTAATAATAATAGTAATAATAAGGATAATAATTTATGAATGGATTATAAAAATGTCATGTGAATTAAAATTAAATTATTTAGTAGCCTCTTGATTGTATATTCGTTTTGTTACCTGTGCAATGCACGGGATAAATATAAGTTTTCTTACTAAAATTTAGATTTGCTTCTTAATACTCAAAAGTGAATAATAATGTTTAATTAAACTAAATGTACAACAAATTCTTGCACAAATCAGGATATAGTAGTATAGTAGTACAAGACAATAATTACACATTGTGTTTGAAACATAAATAGTTTGATCTACGAAATTAAATATGAGAAAGTGAAAAAATATTACCCTAATATGAACAAAATAGTTATCCAAAATCTGTTATACAAACTTTACAACTCATTGTCATTTGACACAAAGTACATTTTTTTGTCTTTATCTACTAATAAAACGATACATCAATGATTTATTAGTATATACCTTAAGTTTTATCTTTAGTTTTCGCCTTAGTCTTGTGCCTTTTGATTATCTTCTTTCTTCAAACTACTTGCATGAGGCTCTACCATATCTACATTCACGTGCCTTTGATGATGATGTAGAGTTGATACACATGTTTTATTGATCAAAAAGAAAACATCAACATGACGAAGATTTAACAAAAGAATCGAAATATTCTCACATGTAGGCCTAGGCCATTTAAATTAATCCAGATGAAAAGTATAAATTCCAATATAAAGCAAACGATTCATAAGAACGAATAACATAAAAAATTAAAATACTTTATCGTACTACAAAACAACAACAATAACAATTTCATATAAGAGATGTTAATTCATTTTTATATACCATACGTTCATACTCACTATAATCAAATATACTATTCAACAATGAAATATAGCATGTAATTTGAAAATTTACGATCAATGAATATTAAACGGAAGATTAGTGAATGGAAACTATTAGTTTTATATACATTATACAACCATTAGCTTTAAACTTTTCATTTTACTTTTCATTTATTTTGTGAGTTATGAGTATTATTAAATAAGATTATACAACCATTGATTCTCATTTTTCATATTCCTTTTCATTTATTTTGTGAGTTATGAGTATTAAATAAATAAGATAATTGATTATGAGAACCTTAAGAGGTAAGAAAAAGGTTAATGAAAATTGCGGGTGTTCAATTGCCTTGTTTTTAAACGCATGAATAGTTTTTCACATAATAAGTAAATTGGACTAATGTGAAAAATGTCACAGTTTTTCAATTACCTTGTTTTTAAATAGTAGTTGAAGTAAAATGTCATACTTTTACTTTTAGGAATGTTACTAAACTACAAAATTATTTTTATTTTTAATTAAAAAGGTTTTAATTTTAGGAAAGTAAAGTATAACAATTTATAAAAAAAAAATACAACACTTCCAACAAACACTTAATCAAATTTATAAATTAGAAAAATAAGTATGAAGAACTTTTAATCAATTCATTAACAGGTTTTATTACAAAAACTTTAATTAAAATGTTAAATTTTATTTGTGAATTTGTGTAGATTTCATTACTTTTGAATTTTTTTTAACTCATGAAATATTTAATGTATAAAATTAATTTAAGAATAATGCTAATATCCTTCGATTTGGTTTAGCTTATATGTTACAATTATGAAATTTGTAAGTGAATTTGTATAAATCACATCACTTTTGAAATTTTTTTAACTCAATAAATATATAATGTATACAATTAATTTAAGAATAATGATAATATCCCTTTATTTATTTTAACTTATATGTTACAAAATATATGATGACACTTTTGTGAGAAATTTTTGTAAATTTAATAATCAATACAAATTTAAAAATTATAAAAATGCAACATAGATTGAAATTTAATGACTATGCCACATGGAATTAAATTTAATGCTTTTAAAAGTCTTTTAGTTTGATTTACTTTAACTTATATGTTACAAAATATATGATGTCACTTTTGTAAGAAATTTTAGTAAATTTATTAATCTACAAATTTAAAAATTATGAAAATGCAACATAGAATAAAATTTAATGAGTATGCCACATGGAATTAAATGTAATGCTTTTAGAAGCCTTTTAACAATATTGTATAGATATAAGGACATGAACAAACTATTAAATATAAAATGAAGGTAAAGTTTAATATTTTCCAAGGGGTAGAAAGGTGAATTTATATTTTTTTTATTTCCTAACCTAGTGTTATACTGGGGGAGCAGCATATGTATAACAGCGGGTGACGCTCAAATTGGGTGCCACCCTCTCACAACAATTGTTTATTGAAGGGGTCCCCACTCACCCCATGTGAGAGGGTGGCGCCCAAATTGGGTGTCACCCGGTGGCGCCCTTTCATTTTCCATTTTAATATGTGTTTACCAAATATCCCCTAAGTAATAATTCTACGAGATTACAATCCTACCCTCCTAAGCCCTAGCTCCCTATAAATACTGCATGCTACGTGATTCTTTCTCATCAGTTCTCACCTCTCAAAACCTCAAGCATTCCATTTCTTCTCTTCTCCAAATTTATTAACATCCTCTAAAAATGCCTCATGAAAAAGGAAGCGTAGGGTTCTTCTCAACCTACCGTCCACCGCAACCTCTCGACATATTCTCTCTCTCCACAATGCCCTCTTCAGCTGACCGTGAGGTGCACCTGACCGATGGTAAGTCTTACAACTACAACGGTCAGGTGATCCCACCTGCGGCCTTAAAGCTCATGCTCAAGCGTCCAGTATTGGCCTCAGTTGGGACTGAGGCCGATGTGGACTCTGGCAGGCTCACGGGTCTCATGCTGGTGTCTGAAAGGTCCAACGGGCTAGAAACACTTCACATAGCTCTCCGTCTTGGTGTCCAAAAGCCCTCATTCTATAGTTTTGCTGAAGTTTATGGGACATATAATGGGATACGCATGGAAGATAGCGGCGTTTTCGCCGGTGAATATCTTGTGTATGTCACCACCAAGGATCCTGCTCTGGCTCGTCGACAACCATGGACCGCTATCTATAAGACTCATTTAGCAACGGCTGAAACCAAACGCCTTACTCCTTCAAGTAAGCTTTTTTCTACATACCGTCCAATATTTATTTGACTTTACAGTTTACAGTTTACACGGTATTCAAGACAACATTTTGACTGTACCTCTTTATTCTTTATCATCAAAACTTGAGAGAGACGGTTTTTCAATTATAAGTTATTGAGAGACATGACTTCCGTACTTTTTTATTTGTGTTTCGTGACCCGTTTATTGTTGATTATGACATAGTAATTTCGTACCTATTTACATAATAGATGTATATATTTTATTTTTAATCATAATTTATACCTGTTTTGTTAGCTTTAGTACCACTTTTTCTTAAAAATGTAAAATAGTCTATCAATAAACTTATAAAGAGACTGTCTCTCTTAATAATTTTTGTTAGTTGTAAATATATTTCATTTAAATGATTTTTATTGATAAATAGCTAGGAAATATTTTAGTTTCATATTGTAGTTTTTCATATGTTTTTCATCTAATTCGGTTTTAATTTATGATAAAATGTTTGGACAGACACAGCAGATTTAAACCCTGCAATATCACCTGATGGGAAAAAGATAGCAGTGGCATCATTCCAAGGGAAAGATGGTGGATGGCAAGGCGAAATCGGAAATCTAATGACTAACATTGTTGTATTTCCTATTAACAACCCCTTGCAGCGGACTATAATCGTTTATAACGGTGGTTGGCCGTCTTGGGGAAGCGACAATGTCATTTTCTTCCACCGCAAGCTTAACGACCCTACTGAACCTACCGCCGACTATTGGGCTGTGTTTCGCGCCGACCTTAGAACTCCTGGAACCGTTTATCAAGTGACACCAAATAAAATTAAGGCCATCACTCCGGCTGCTATCGATGAGAACACTGTTGTAATAGGTACGTACGTTGCCCTATAAATACGAGCCATATGATCTTAGAGTTGGCCATCTACACGGGCTAAAGGCAATTTAGCCCGGCCTCACCCGCTCTTAGCCCGCCATTTTAGTAAAAAAAAATAAATAGGTCCGCCAGCCCAGTCCGCCCTCCACCTATTACGGGCCTGGCCTGGGTAAAACATACTGCAGGCCTGGCTGGCCGGTTCAGAGCCTGACCAAAAGAGCTCGGCCCAGCCCGAACCCGGCCAAAGCCAACTTTACAATGATCTCGCCTATTTCAACAACTCTCGCAATGATTTAGCGTAATAATTAGTCCGTAATACTCCGTATATAAAATCGCGAACTTGAAATTTGTCAATTAATAAAATGATCCATGGTCACTTACCTTAATATTCCTTAACATTCTACACCAACCTTGCTCGACGATCCTCCCGTAATCCTGACGTGAACTTGACCAAATCGAACCCGACTCAAACGAGAAAGCAATACAAACTCGATAAAATTTAAGCCGTCTTTACAAGACGACATTTATTCTGATTTTAATCACTTGTTACACACAGGAACTATTCGCAAAAGCTCAACGTTCGCAGATAAACGCACAGATCCTGACCAATATCGACACGTGGAGATCTACGACTCCACCAAACCAACAGGTCAGACGCCGGTGCTAATTACTAAGGGAAACAAACCAAAGTCTGATCACTTTAATCCCTTTGTCATACCCCAAAATAATGGTTACAAACGTGTTGGATATCATCGTGGTGTCATCAAGCTAAAGGTAATTCATATTTCATAGTGTATACGTAGTAGTACTTCGTCTCTGAGACGGTCTTATAAGCGTGAAACGAATTTAAAACAGACGTAATTAACTAATTATTACGATATTTGTTGCGTATGACAGAATCCAGCAGTCGTCGAAAGTCAACAGCTTATGAATATCGGGTCTCCGGTTAATGGTTTAGGACTGTTCAGGGTTTCGGGCGTGTTTCCGACATTCTCCAAAGACGGCACTAAGCTTGCTTTCGTCGACAACGAGTTCCTTGCTGTGTGGGTTACCGATACCAAGGGCCCATTGCGTAAAGTTTATGAGGTACATTCTAATCCTAAGGACGTACCAGATTTTGATGCTAACGGGGTTTGAACCTAGGTCATGAGTACCAGATATCATGATTTTACCGACTAAATTAGTTGACATCTGCAGTTTCATACTATAACGAACAAGCAATATATAATCGATTATGAAACGACATTAATTATGTTATATTGTCGATTTGTAGTAATTAATCTTTTTTTTTTACGATATTGTAGGGGGAAGGACCTGACAGCGTGTTCTCGCCGATTTGGAGCCAAGATCCGAAAAAGGACATACTTTATTTCTGCAAAGGGCCTTCGTTTCACGCTAGCAACGAAGTGGATATCATGGCTATTTTTGATGCATCGACTTTCAAACCTAGTAAACCTTTTCCTATTGTCAAGAATCGCTCTAACAATGCATTCCCTTGTAGCAGTCCAGACGGTAAACATCTTATACCAACATATGTACTCCCTCCGCCTCAGTCATTTGTAGACCTAGCAAAATTGACCCGACCCAAACTATCGCACCCAAATGACACTTGAAGCACAAATTGACCCGATCCGACCCGAAAATGACCCGGCCTTCCATGGACTTGTAACAGACCCGACCCGAAATGACCTGATCTGAAACCACCCAAACCGAAAATGATCTGACAAAACATAACTTTAATTGACCCTAAAAGACTTGAAATGCCTTTTTTCTCTTAGTCATTGACCCGAAAATGACCCGGCCTAAAACAACCCGACGCGTTTGACCCGAATATAACCCGACAAACATACCCGAAACAACCCGAAAACCCGAAAGGACCCAACCCGACCTGAACTAACCCGATAATGTGACAAACCCGAGCTGAATTGGCCTGACCTGAACCCGACCCGTTGACCCGTTTTGTTAGGTCTAGACTCATTTGTATACTTTTTATTGTTTGTTAGACGTATTTTAACCAAAACTATATACTTACAAAAATGTGACAGGAACAAGACTGGTCTATCGATCCACAAGGGACGGAGGAAAGGACTTGCATAAGAACCTATACATAAGAGAAGAAGCTCACAAAGCGAAAGACGAAAAAGAAATCAAATTGACAAGGCTCACAAATGGTCTTTGGACCGACACACATTGCGACTGGTCACCAAATGGTAAATGGATCGTATTCTCATCAACCCGCGACAAGCCCCAAGGTACTCCATCTGACAATGGTCTCGACCCAGGATACTTCGCAGTGTATTTACTTGCAGTGGACAACCCGTCTGTAGTAGTACGGGTTGTCCAGAGTGGACCCCGCTGTGTCGGACATGTTAATCACCCGTTTTTCAGCCCAAAAGGGAATAGCATTGTTATCGCCTCAGACCTTGCGGCCGTGTCATGTGACCCCGTCTCATTGCCTCTGTTTAATCACTCGGTGAGACCTTATGGAGACGTGTTTACAGTCGATATTGACCCATATAACATCCAGAACAACAAAGACATACAAACATTTACTCGGATGACACATAGTAAGTTTGAAAATTCGACTTGTACTTGGACCGTTTACTCGACTGATAGTCCCGGTGGAGCATGGAACCTTGTTTTGAACCGGCCTCATATACTTAAGTGCCCTTACGCGTACCCTGATGGAAGCGAAGGCTGGCAGATGACCGGTCATCTTATCATCCCGAACAGGCGTTGTTAATCGCATCTTGGCTTGCAATGCGGCGTTCCGGTCCGTCATATGGACGTATGGTTATGGCAGTTTCCTGCTCTTTCGTATCTATCTTTTGTGTGTTTTATTTCTGTTATTCTGTTGTTGTTTTTCTTATTTTTATCGTTGTCAGTCGAGTCGGCTTAAATACCTCCCTGAATTTTAATGCCTTTATAAGGGAGGCATACTACTACTATGTTGTATGTTGCCATGTTGGTTGTGAATAAATAAAGGAATACTGTATAATACTAGTAACTTTGGGCCGGGCCCGTTATTTTACTTGGACTTGTGTTCTTAGAAACTGAAAAACAACGCATTGTCAATTTGGTTTTGTGTTTATTTGGAATTAAAAATCTTCTCTTCATTTCAAATATAGTGTGGAGGGAGTACAATAAGAATAACAACAAAGGTTTATATCGGAAATTAGGGGTAGGCAAAATTCGGTCCAGACCAGAATCTTCGAAACTGGAATTAAAAAATCCGATCCGGTCTCCGGTCCATCATTTTCTAAGATTCCAGTATCCGATCCGGGACCGGAAAGAACAGATTTGATGTTTTTTTATTTTATTTTCCTTGAAAATATATTATAATCTCTAATTCAATGAATCGGAATTTGAAATGGGCATATTGTGTCAAATTCTGTTCCAACCGGCCCCAGTCTCTAATTTTTGCCGATTTCGGTTCCGGTCCAGTTTTGGACCAGTGCCAAACCCTTGACTTAATTCACACCAAATGTTCAACATGGATTCTTTCTCTCCCTATACCCTCTCCCTCGCCAAACTCTTAGAGATTCGCAAAACGCCTATATCATTTTCAGTCATCCTTATCCATGTTTGTATCGATCTTCCCTTCCATAAAATACAATGCAATGTAAAAAAAAAAAAAAAACTAAAAAATTAAGAGATAATTTAGAAGGTTTGTGATGATTGTCCAATCTTTCTACTCGATAACCAAATATCAAATATTTAGTCTATTAAGATTGTTCCGGGTGTAATTCCAGAGCAGGTATTCGTTACCACTCGTAGCTTGTAGAATGTCGTCTTTGGTTGAATCCTTCTTTCCTTAATTGTTCCTCTCGGCCTCTCCTGCAACAATGAACGAACTGAGGGCTTGGCTTTGTGCCAAGCGTACTCACTCCGACGCTCAAGTCAGTAAACTTAAGGGATAAATTGTTACTTGGCTGAATGTATATTGTAGAGAGATAAGGAAGATAATACCAGATGAATAGTGTTTCTTAGGTCAAGTTGTGGATCTTTTCCTCAATGAAGGTTGAGGAGTATTTATAAACTTTCACCTTTTGTCACGTAGTGGCCAAGTGGCCAAGTGGCTAGTAGGTGGAAAGACTGATCTATCCCTCGGCCGAGGGACCTATGGCAGGCCGGCGGGCCCTGTTGACTCACCGCCGAGGGGTCTTGGATATGAGTACGCGGGTATGTGTCCCGGTGGCGGTTGCCATGCCGAGACCAGCCGACAGCCGATGGTAAATTTTGCATCGGCTAAGTTGTCTAAGCCGTTGACTTCTTTGTGGATATCTTTGACCTTGCTCAATATGTTGACTTGGTCAGCGGTGCAGAATATGCCCCATCAATTTTCCCCCAGCGTAGTCTATGCCGTGGTATGGGCTCCGATGTACGTTTGAGCGTATATTCTGCGCAAGTAATTTGTAAAAAATTTTCTGCATCGGCTTCTTCTACTGCGGCGGCTTTTTTACCTCGGCCTGATCATTCTTAGGCCATACCATATCCCCCCTCCACATGGATGCGTAAAGGGCATCCGATGTGGAAAAGAAAGTGACGCTGGCCGAGACCAGGGTTGAGAGTGCCGGTTGTTTTTGATTGCCCCCGGCCGGCGCTACTTAGCTTGGTTGATCATGTGGCCGGCGGAGAACAGATGCTTGGGAATTTGTTGAGGAAGGTGAATAGGCGGAGAGATATGAATGGGCGTGTTGAATACGCTTGGTCACTGTTGCATCGATTGACGTTCAACTGTTGCAACGATTGACATCCCGTGGTTGCATGTCCGACACGTGTCTGCACGCTGATTGGTTGACGCTTCATGGGCTTTTCTCTGATTGGTCCTTCTTTATGGGTTTTCCTATAAATAGGGGATTATCCGTGAAATTGGCCACCAATTTCATTCTCCAAAATTTTCCTCTCTCTAAACTTTCAAGGGCTTCTTTGTCTTCTAATTTTCGAGTTATTACTCCGCGAGTGTTTTTCTTCAAGGTAAACAAACAAATTTCTTCAATTTTTATTTTGTTAAATAATTATTGCTATTATGTCTTCTGCCGACGCCGGACTAGCACTTCGCGCCGGAGGGTTCCCCGTTGCGTGTTGATGGGGAGGGATATTAGACGCCATCCCGATAAGGTTTGGGGGCCCTAGGTCTCCTTCTCCCGTAGTCGATCCACCAATTTTGGAGGAACGGGAGGATGAGGATGACGATGTTGATGAGGATGAGAGGACTCCTTCGATGGTGGGAGGGCTGTCTATCCCGGATCATGGCGAGGCTCGCACGATCGGTCTTGACCGGCTTGGTCCCATAAGTTCGCCACTGTTCCGGCGAGACATTTTTCGGAGGCCATTTCTCCTTCGGTGAGGGGTACAAGATCGTTATCCCTAAGAAGGGTCAGGCGGTCTGTTGCCCTCCACCGGGTCACACCGGCGTGTACCTCGTGCACTGGAGTATGGGCTGCGGTTTCCCTCGAATAAATACGTCATGGCCATCATCAAAGCTATGAACGTCGCCTGTGGCCCAACTACATCCGCGGCCATGAGGACGATAGTTGGCTTTGTGTGGCTCTGCCTTTTTAGGGGGGAGATCCCGACGGTCAACTTATTCCGCCGCCTTCATCATCTACGGCCGTCAAATCGGTAAAGTGGGTTGGTACGGCGTGCGGCGGAGTGAGGCTTCGTCTCCGTGTCCAAACTTACTTCTTGCAAGGACGGCAACAACGATGGGTGTATGTTCAAGTGCCGGAGGACTACCCCCTGCCCCGGTCTTTCCAGAGCCCTGTTTACTTGCGGTGTGAGAACCGGGAAGAGTATGAGGAGTGTACCTCCCGGGGTAAAGTTAAAATGGACGCTTCGATGGTCCCTCTTACTGAGGATGAGAAGCGGGCGATGCAGCTGTTTGATGCTGAGAAGGGATGGCTGCCCCCGACTCAGATTATTCTTCAGGATGAGCTGCTCTGCCACGTCGGCCTCATACCGGCCCTCAGCCAGGGTGAGTGGGGTCGGTGTGAGGCCCATCTTTGCCTGTTATGCTCTTGTTTCAGAGCTTTGTTTTACTTCTTTTATGTAACCTTTGTTTGATTTCTTGCAGACCGGTTTGGCCAGGATCTGTCTGAGAGGACCTTGCAGAGGTTAGGGCTTGACAAGGACAGGAAGGTCGTTAAACAGCATCCTACGGCTGACTTGCGTGATCGTAGACCGTCTCCCAACGAACTCATGGATAAGCAGCTGAAGTCACTGGATCCGGCGGCGGCCCAGGCAAGGGTTCTCGGGGGCGTGCCAAAGAGAACAAAGAAGGCAGCGTCCAGGTTGGCGGCGGCGTCTGTGCCAGCTCCCTCTTCGACCCCAGTGGTTCAGGAGCCTGTGGAGGTCATCGAAATCACTGATGGGGCGGTGACCGTTGCTAAGGCCCTTTCTCCTCCGAAGAAGAGAAAAGAGCCTCCGTCTGCTTCCATCGTTGCCGGGGAGAAGACTGACTCACCCGGCCCTCGAACGAAGAGGGTCCGGTGGTACGGATCTAACTTGTGGTTCGGATTTAGTGGTTCGTTGGACATCCCGCCATGACCGCTTTCGATGTGTCAATGCATGGTGACATGGATGCTGTGTAAATTTTTGTAGATCCTCCTTCGGCGGCCCGCCGTTCTCATTGAACGGCAATTAGGGAAGCAGCCTGAGAAGGCTATTGAGAAGGCGGGTGACAGAAATGTCATCGTTGACTCCTCGGCTCAGAAGATTCCTCCCTCCGAGCTTGTGGCAGAGGGTGTGAAATTATATAAGAGGCTGGCCAAGTGGACCCAACAAGCCGGCTCCTACATCTTGGAGCAGGAGAAGACCATGGGCCAAGCTGCGCCACTGATCGCAAAGCTTAAACTTGATCTCTCTGCCGCAAAGGGGAAGCGGGAAGGCTAAATCGGATCTCTTTTCGCCAAGAAGCGCGTGGAGGGGCGAGAAGCCGCTAGGGGCCGAGAGGGCCAAAGTTGAGGAAGGCGATGCCGCCTTTTGCCAAGATGATGGAGGAGCGGGACAGGTACAAGGGTGCTTATGACGCCGTGGTTGCCAAGGGGGAAAAGTGGAAGGATCTGTTCCACAACCAGGCGGAGGCGCTCAGGGACGCGCAGGCTGCCCTTGCTCAAAAGGAGAAGGATATTGAAATGCTTCAAGATGATCTTCTCCCTAAAATGTGCGCCCAATTCCGGGACCAGGCCGAGGAGGCGACCAGGGAGGCAATAAAAAGACTCGTCCCCGAGGGCTCTTTCCCGTGGGATAAATTTGACCAGCTTCTGGACGAGATGGCTGATGCTGCGGAGGCAGCGGCTGCAGAGAAGGCGGAGGCGGCGAAGGCGGCTCAGATAGCTGAGGCCAAGATGGCCCATGATGCAAAGGTGAAGGAGGGTGACAGGCTAAAGGCACTTGAAAATGTCGAGCCCTCTTCTGAGCCGGCCACCGAAGATGCTGTTGCTGCTGATGGAGGGCAGCAACAGGCATAGGGAGACGGGCGGTCGTCACCAGACTCACCCGGCGTCTCGGATAGCTTTAGCTGTTCGGGGGCCAATTATTGAGCCTTCTCTTCCTGCCATCTTTTGGCGCTTCAAATCCCAAGTCTGTAACCTTTTGTTTTTTGTTTCCTAGCTTTTTGTAAAGCTTTGGTAGGTAGAGTTTAGGCTATCCCTAAGGGGACGACCGTCGTCTGTACTCTCCTTGCAATCATTTTCAATAAAGTTTTATCTTTTTGGTCCTCGGCTTGGCCGGGACTTTGATCACGAACCTTTACTTATCTTCTTGCGTTATTAATTGAGTGCCTTCGTTTTTACCGTCGGCATGGCCGAGTCAGTTAGAATGCATATCTCAACTGCGTAACGTCTTTAGCATTTCTTCTAGCGTATCGGTCATTGTGTCCCCGCCGCTCTCGGCTAAGGCCGAGGTAATCGGGGTTATGGCTCGATAGCAATTCTTCTAGCGTATCGGTCATTGTATCCCCGTCGCTCTCGGCTAAGGCCGAGGTAATCGGGGTTATGGCT
Source organism: Silene latifolia (assembly GCF_048544455.1). NCBI lineage: Eukaryota > Viridiplantae > Streptophyta > Magnoliopsida > Caryophyllales > Caryophyllaceae > Silene > Silene latifolia. The sequence continues at coordinate 20,802,195 of NC_133530.1, read as the reverse complement.
CGATAGCAATTCTTCTAGCGTATCGGTCATTGTGTCCCCGTCGCTCTCGGCTAAGGCCGAGGTAATCGGGGTTATGGCTCGATAGCAATTCTTCTAGCGTATCGGTCATTGTATCCCCGTCGCTCTCGGCTAAGGCCGAGGTAATCGGGGTTATGGCTCGATAGCAATTCTTCTAGCGTATCGGTCATTGTGTCCCCGTCGCTCTCGGCTAAGGCCGGGGTAATCGGGGTTATGGCTCGATAGCAATTCTTCTAGCGTATCGGTCATTGTGTCCCCGTCGCTCTCGGCTAAGGCCGAGGTAATCGGGGTTATGGCTCGATAGCAATTCTTCTAGCGTATCGGTCATTGTGTCCCCGTCGCTCTCGGCTAAGGCCGAGGTAATCGGGGTTATGGCTCGATAGCAATTCTTCTCTTTGAGTGCCCGCCTGGTGGCAATTTGTGGAGGGGACAAACACTTTGATGGAAAATTTGGGTGATTCATTTGTTTGTTATGATCGTGCGTTGGGGTGTCTACAATGGGTTTGGACACCTCCGCCGCTATACAAAGTATTTTCTTAAGTTATCGGTGTTCCAATGGCTCATCAAAGGCACACCTCCCATGTCTCTCAGCCGGTATGTACCCGGCCTCATCTCTTCGACCACTTTGTAGGGACCCTCCCAGTTGGCCGTCAGTTTACCATGAATATTTCCTTTGTTGGTGGCAGCCGACTTCCTTAGGACTAGGTCTCCCACTTTTAAGTCCCTTTTGTGGACTCTTCGGTTGTAAGCTCTTTTCATCCGGTTTTGATATACGGCCAAGTTGAGGCGTGCTGTATCTCGGCTTTCTTCGACCAGGTCTAGGGAGGCTTTCAGGCCTTCCTCGTTTTCAACTGGGCTAAAGGTAGCCGTTCTGAATGTTGGCACCGTCGCTTCAATTGGTAGGACTGCTTCGGAACCGTAGACTAGGTGAAAGGGGGTGTACCCCGTTGCTTCTTTCTCCGTGGTCCGAAGGGACCACAGGACGCCGGGTAGTTCATCGGCCCACCTTCCCTTAAGGTCTTCGACTGTCTTCTTCAAACCGTTGAGGATTGTTTTGTTGGCGCCTCCGCCGCCCGTTGCTCGTGGGTGGGCAGACGGAGGAGTACGCAAACTTGATGCCAAGCTCTTCTAACCAGTTCATTATCAGGTCGCTCCAAAACTCTCGGCCGTGGTCAAATACCATAACTTGGGGTAATCCGAAGCGAGTTATAACATTTTCCCAGATTACCTTTCTGACGGCCGTTGTGGTCTTCGCCGCATCGCTACGACTTCAACCCATTTGGTGAAGTAATCAACGGCGACGATCAAGAACTTCCTTCCTCCGAAGGCCGTTGGGAACGGCCCTAGCATGTCCATCCCCCATTGTGCGAAAGGAAGGGGGCTAAGCACCGGTTGTAGGTCCCTGGAGGGAGCGTGTATCAGCGGGGCATGCATCGACGGTTCGTGCACTTCGTGGTCTTTGTTCTGGAATCTTGAAGCATGGTGGGCCAGAAGTAGCCGGCTCGGAGAGCTTTGTGGGCTAGCGTTCTTGCCCCCATGTGGTGTCCACAGATGCCTTCGTGAATCTCTGTCAAGATGCTCGATTCTGCGGCCGGACCGACGCACTTCAAGAGTGGTCTTATTACGGATCTTCTCGTACGTTCTCCTTCGAACACCAAGTACGGCGGCGATCCTTTTCATTTTGGCCGAGGGATTGCGGTCCTCCCGGCAATTCACCCGTAAGTTTGTATTTCATTATCGGAGTCATCCACGTTGTCTCGGTCTCTATCTCGCCCACCATGCCGACGGTCTCGGTGATGCTCTTCGCATTCTCGATATCTACCAAACACGGTTGCCGACATTCTTGATGGTTGAGTGGCAAGTTTGGAGAGAGCGTCGGCCGGTTGTTCTCGGATCCGGGAACGCATTGGATTTGGAAAGATTTCAATTTCGCTATGTCGGCCTTTACCCTCTCTAGGTACCTTACCATTCCGTCGTCCCGAGCCTCAAACTCCCCTCTGATTTGGTTAGTAACCAACAGTGAGTCTGTCTTCAACACAATGTGTTCTGCTCCGGCAGCCCTAGCTAGCTCGACTCCGGTTATCACCGCCTCGTATTCGGATTCGTTGTTCGAGGCCGAGAAGGTGAATTTCAAGGCGTACTCAAACTCGTCCCCGTTTGGGCTGATGATAAGGATGCCGGCTCCTGAGCTGTTCGTCGTGGAGGAGCCGTCGGTGTAAACCTCCCATATGCCTGGGTTTGGCTCTTCTTGATATGTGCATTCGGCCAGGAAATCTGCAAGTGCTTGCCCCTTTATCGAAGGCCTTGGTTTGTATTGAATGCCGAAACCAGAGAGTTCCACTGCCCATTTGATGAGCCTGCCGGATTGTTCGAATTTTTCCAAAGCTTTCTCCAATGGCTGATCGGTTAGGACCGTCACGGGGTGTGCGTCGAAGTAGGGTTTTAACTTCCTCGTGGCAACGACGACGGCGAAGGCTGCTTTTTCAATTAGTGGGTAATTTCTCTCGGCGGGCAACAGCGTATGGCTGACAAAGTAGATTGGGTGTTGCTGTTTGTCTTCTTCCCTGATGATCACGGCGCTGACCGTGGCCGAGGTAACTGCTATGTATAGGTATAGCGTCTCCCCATGATCGGCCGGACAGAGTTGGGAGAGTCTGAAGATGAGCTTTCAGTTGCTTGAAAGCCGTGCTCTGTTCCTCCCCCCAGCTGAAATCTTTGTTCCCCTTCAACACTTTGAAGAATGGGGTGCTTTTGTCGGCTGACCGAGAGATGAAGCGGGCGAGAGCCGCCATTCTCCCGGTCAGCATCATAACCTCTTTTCGATTCCTTGGTTCCGGCAGGTCTAGGATTGCTCGGACTTTGTCTGGATTGGCATCTATGCCTCTGGCACTGACAAGTACACCTAGGAATTTACCTGCCCGGACACCGAAGTTGCATTTCATTGGGTTGAGCTTCATCTTGTATTTCCTTAGTGAACAAAATGTTTCGTGTAAATCGGCCAGGTGCTCGCTGTCGGACTTGCTTTTCACAATAGCATCGTCGACGTAGGCCTCAATGTTTCGCCCTTTTTGATTTTGGAACACTTTGTCCACCAGCCTTGTATACGTTGCGCCGGCGTTTTTCAAACCAAATGGCATCATTTTGTACATGTATGTGCCGTTAGCGGTGATGAATGCGCATTTAGGCATGTCTTCCTCTCGGCCCATGAATACCTGGTGGTACCCCGAGAAGGCGTCTAGCAGGCTCAGCATGGTGTAGCCTGCCGTGGCGTCGATTAAGCTATCTATTCGAGGCAAAGGATAACAATCTTTGGGGCATGCTTTATTAAGATTGGTAAAATCTACACACATTCTCCATGCTCCCGATGATTTCCTTACCATCACAACATTGGCTAGCCACTCAGGATAAGTGCAAGGCATAATAAAACCCGTCGTAAGTAGTTTATCTACCTCGGCTTTGATGGCCTCATCTTTCTCGACTGAGGAGTTCCTCATCCTTTGCTTGACGGGGCGAGCGGTGGGAAGTACGTTTAGTTTGTGAGTAATTACCTCCCGGCTCACACCCGGCATCTCGGCCGCTGAGTAGGCGAAGACGTCCTTATTTTTCCTTAGCAGGTCCAGGAGTTCGGCCCTGAATTTTGGTTCCAGGTTGACACCGACGGTTACGGTGCGGCCTGGATCAATCTCCACCTCCTCTGTCTCTGCTCCTTCAACCATGCGATGGTTCGGTCGTTCTCGGACACGGGAGGAGTGTCTTTGATCACGGAAGGATTTTAATTTTGAAGCGCCGGCTCTCACCCTCTCTAGATACCTTGTCGTCCTATAGTCCCGAGCCTTGTACTCTCCTTTGATCTGGTTGGTCAATAAGAGCGAATCTGTTTTCACCACGACATGCTCCGCCCGGCGGTTCTCGGCTAGCTTGACTCGGTTATCACCGCCTCGTACTTGGATTCGTTGTTTGAGGTCAAGGTGGTAAGCTTCAAGGCGTGCTCAAACATGTCTCCGTTCGGGCTAAAAATAACGATCTTTGGCTTTCGAGCTATCCGTCGTGGAAGGGCGTTAGTGTGTATCTCCCATACGCGGATCCTTCTCGTTCTTCGAGACGAGTTTGTGTGCTTCCCCCCGGTCCGAGATGTATATCAATGTCGGGCCGGATGGATATTCTGGCGTCGATTTCGCTCAAAGTGACCCGACCCGAGAACGTTGTAGGCGGACGTGCGTCGATGACTACGAATCTGACATAACATTCTTGGTCGCACCTCCCCGCCGAACCTCACCGGCAATCTGATCGACCTGTGGGTACGGACCGGCCCGGAAAAGCCGTACAACGGGTTGGTGCGGGGGCTCAAATCTTCAACCCTCGACCGAGGCCGAGAAAGCATTCTCTGTACATAACGTTCGTGTAGGCGCCGTGTCAATCGGCACCTCTTCACCAAGTGGTTGGCTATGTCCGGGTGGATGTAAGTGGGTCGTTTGTGAAGAGCGATGACTCCTCGTAGTCCTCCCTGCCCGATGGTCATATCGGGGATGTTGGGAGCGGGGGTGGCTGTGTTGGGCACAAAGTTGATGGCCTGATATGGTTCATTCAGGTGCCGTTTGTGCCCATGAGCGGACCCATCGTTCCCGTTGCCCCTGATGACAACATGGATTACTCCTATCCGTTCAAAGACGGACTTGCTATTTGACCCGCCGCATCCGGTTTTGGCCTCCGGCAACATATTTGCCGAGGCTCCCCTTCCGGATCAGTTCTTCGATGGCATTCTTCGGATGTCGGCGATCGTTGGTTAAGTGTCGGTGTGGGCGTGGTACTCACGATCGGCTCGTGTCACCGTCACTCCTCGGCCTAGGGGGTCTTTCCCACTTCTGGCCCTCGCTCTTGCTCAAAGCGAAGACCTCGGCGGCCGAGACGACTAGGGAGGTGTGATCATCGTACCGTTTTTTGTAGTACGTTCCCGAGCTCCCCCCGGCATCCGTCGAGTTCTGTTTCCTGGCAGACTTGTCCGACCGTGACCTATTATTCTCACGGCGTCTTTCATCGGACCGTGACCCGTTGTTGTCACGGCGTCTTTCATCGGACCGTGACCCGTTGTTGTCACGGCGTCTTTCATCCGGGTTGTCCTCCCGGTGGCTCTTCTTTTCTGAGTGCTCGGCCTCGCTGGGGCCTACCCAGGTCTTGTGATAGTCTTCTACCTTGATTGCTTGGTCAGCCATCTTCCTGGCGGCATCCAAACCCAGGCCTCCGCACTTGATGAGCTCATTTTTTAAATCTCCCCTTGGGAGACCTTTCATCGCAAGGCCGCCGATTCGGGATTAATTTCTCGAATCTGCTTTGGACCTTTCCGTCGAACCTCTTCACATAGCTTCGTAGAGACTCGCCCCCCTCCTGTTTGATAGTTAGGAGGTCCGACGTCTCCACGGCCCTCCTCTTATTGCAAGAGTACTGGGCTAAAAAGGCGTCCCTTAGGTCGGCGTAATAGTATACCGAGCCGTCGGGAAGCCCCTTGTACCAACTTTGAGCCATCCCATGCAAAGTTGTTGGGAAAACTCGGCACCAGACCTCATCGGGCTGCTCCCATACCGACATGTAAGACTCGAAAGCCTCGGCGTGGTCGGCTGGATCACTATCTCCTTTGTATGATAGAGGTGGCAACTTGAGCTTAGTTGGCACCTGGACTTCTAGGACGTAGGCGCTGAGGGGCTGTCTGACCACGTGTCGAACGACACGCGGCGATCGGCTCCTCGCATTCCTAATCCGGCTCCTCCCCTCGTAGCGGGAAGGACTCCTTCTTCGACTCGGACTTCTCCTCCAACTCTGCTGAGTCGGACTCCTCTGGCTCCTTTGGGGTAAGCCTCGTTCGTGCTGCGGGGACGCTGTCCTCCCATGAGTACGGGAAGGACTTAGGTCTACCACGCCCACTTTGGGCTCCCCCGGCGACTTGACTTGGTCAGCTTCTCCTAGTGCTCCGTTCAAATTTCTCGGAGTCACATTTCGGGCCCTGGTCTCCTGGACGGTTTCCGCCGCTCTTGTCGGCGTGACAGTGTGAGCAGGCGTATTTCCAATTAGGTCCAGGAGCATTTTCAGTTTTGCTACGTCAACCACATGTCCCATGATGGTGACCTGGTTGGCTGGCAGCGGCGTGTCTGGTATTATTGGCATCCCGAACTCCGGTTGGATTACTCCGCCGGTGGAGGGCTGCACGACTCCAGAATTGTTGAAGGTATCATCTTGGTAGAATGCGGTTTCGTCGGTCACGACTGCGTCTTGTTGTTTCGACATCTTCTTAGCCTTTTGGGTGGGTTTTTGTGTTTTTTTTTTTTTTTGGGAATGAATGTGACTAGCTTCTAGTAGCGATTTCCCCACAGACGGCGCCAATTGTTCCGGGTGTAATTCCAGAGCAGGTATTCGTTACCACTCGTAGCTTGTAGAATGTCGTCTTTGGTTGAATCCTTCTTTCCTTAATTGTTCATCTCGGCCTCTCCTGCAACAATGAACGAACTGAGGGCTTGGCTTTGTGCCAAGCGTACTCACTCCGACGCTCAAGTCAGTAAACTTAAGGGATAAGTTGTTACTTGGCTGAATGTATATTGTAGAGAGATAAGGAAGATAATACCAGATGAATAGTGTTTCTTAGGTCAAGTTGTGGATCTTTTCCTCAATGAAGGTTGAGGAGTATTTATAGACTTTCACCTTTTGTCACGTAGTGGCCAAGTGGCCAAGTGGCTAGTAGGTGGAAAGACTGATCTATCCCTCGGCCGAGGGACCTATGGCAGGCCGGCGGGCCCTGTTGACTCACCGCCGAGGGGTCTTGGATATGAGTACGCGGGTATGTGTCCCGGCTGGCAGGTTGCCATGCCGAGACCCAGGCTGACAGGCCGATGGGCTGCATCGGCTAGGCTGTCTAAGCCGTTGACTTGCTGTGGATATCTTTGACCTTGCTCAATATGTTGACTTGGTCAGCGGTGCAGAATATGCCCCATCAAAGATGAATATGTCCGTTTTAAGATTAAACAGGTTAAATAACACCGGAGTCCGCATTTGGATTGATGGGACAAACTTATTGCTAAGCCTTGAGCATTTTATGACATTTGTTTTGTCTAGTTTTATTTGACCAATTTTAAGTTTAAGAACATCTCTTTTTTTTTTTTTTTTTTTTGACAATCGGGTTAACGAGACTTACATATTAATAGCACGCTTAGCTATCCTATGAGCGGCTTTGTTACAAATTCTAGGAACATAAGCAAAAGTAATACAATGAAAGTTTGCCGCTAGATCGGTTATATCGTCAATAGTGTTCCTTGTCCAATGTTTGAGTTGAGAGAATCGTAGGACTTGGGCAAGAACCTGTAGACAATCAGAGAAAATATTAATATGGAGGATGTTGCGCGAGAGCGCCCACTTTAAGGCTTCCCTAATTGCCAAAGCTTCCGCTTGTTCAGCATTCTCTGCCATTCCTTTGATACAGAATTCAGAAACAATATCATTATCAAAAAGGATGCATCCGCCAAACCCAGCAGCAAACTCCTTAGACCACGCCGCATCCACATAAATATGAGACCGAGAGCAACTCACAGAACTCTGAATCAGAGGAAAGGGTACTCCATTCCTAAACTTAGTCAAGTCCTCCTCCATCGGTGTTTGGAAAGCTATGGACCCCGGTTTCCCATCTTCAGCAGAAAGAGCTAAGTTAAGGGAGTCTTGATAAAGAAAGATAACACCAATAGGGGAGCACTCGGTACTATCAAAAATCTTTCTACACCTTACCACCCAAATAGTCCAAATGGTACACAAAAAGGAGAGACAAGCCTCATGCTTGTTGTCAGCCTTAAAAAGAACGGAGAGCCAATTGCAAACCCAAGACCGGAGACTCAAATTATCCCCTGATTGTGCCCTAATCCCCAGGAGACTTCCAGCCCAAACTCTGTTAGCAAATGAACAGTCCCGGAACAGGTGTTCCGGTGATTCCGTTTCTTGTGAATCACAAAGCACGCAAGTAAAAGGACCATCAAAGCCCCTCCTTAGGAATCCTTCCCCAGTGGGCAACGATTCCGTGAGAAGTTTCCATAACAGAATTGTAACACCCCCGTACGCCAGAATGCCTTACCAAGGACCATCCCAGTGTATGACGGTGTCACCATCTCGGTTTCCCGAGGAGGTAGATCAAATTAGACAATAAAAGAACAATTGTAAATATTAAAATATCTTATACATCACAATTCAATACAACGTCTTTATACTAAAGGTACAACCACAACACTCATGACACTGCCTCTCTAGACCGGTAGCGTGATGACTCGATCCCTCCAATCCTAGGAGCCATAATCAACAATACCTGCTAAGCCAACTGCTCACCATCCCCGAATGGATCACCGCAGGTTTTACAAAACAACAACAACGAGGTCAGTACTGACTAAACAAATGAAAGACAGAATAACAATGTAAACAGCTGATCATCCTCTATCCCAGTCTCACGACCTCGCACAGTAACCGACTACACCCCGAAGGGTGTAACCCTGCCAGATTACCCATCGCAACAGGTAATCCTCGCCGCCAGTGGGTGACCGCAGCCCATCCCACCTAGTCCAGCTCATCAACGAGCGACTAACAATCCCTGTCCCTTAATGTGCACATCCCCTCCCGTGGCGGGTTCCACGGAGGGCGAACTAGGGTGTGAAGTCACTCCCGCAAGTGACTCCACCACCTTCACAACACACACAGCCTCACAGCTGTCACTACACCACAACCGTCACAACACCACCACAACACCGCCGTCACCACTACACCAATACTCCGATGATCAGCAGATAACAATCGTACACAGTACAGTCACATTCTTAAATCAATTAACAGTAATTTGAGTAGGGAAACCCTACCTCATCGCAAAGCATGTAAGACTTCCATTTACAGCCACGCACGACTCCAATAAGCATCCTAACAATGATAACCATCTCCTATTACACGACTATACTCAAAGAATCACTCAAAAGAACACAAGGCAGAAACTTACCTAACCTTACACATCGGCGGTGACATAGACGACCACCACACACGTCATTCTTCCCCAGCGAATCCCGTCCTTCCCATGGTGGAGGTTTAGGCTAAAGCATTAGAGTGTGAAGACATGGGGTGATATGAGAGAGAGATAGGCTAGGGTTAGAGAAAGAGAAACTGTCGAGGAAAAGAGAAAAATGAAATGAATCTCGCGAACTTGCGTTTATGTTAACGTGTCGACAGCAGCCATACTCAGTCGAGTACGGGAGTACTCGGCCGAGTAGGCTCTACTCGGTCGAGTATGGGTGATATTCGGCCGAGTAGCCTCAGCTAGGTTGAGTAAACAATCCTATAAAAACCATGTTACAAGCCTGATCCCTCACCCATTCATCCCCAAGGTCTGTTTGGTCAACAAGATCGGTCAACGGCGTTCTTAAATATCCTGGGTATTACAATCTTCCCCCCTTAAAAAGAACTTCGTCCCCAAAGTTCAACCCGCCCGTCACTCCCCTCAGGGTTAAACACCGACACTAACCACCTACAGAAAGGCGCACCAACTCAACCATCCTGACATTACCATCATACCACCTTACTCAAACAACAATCGTCTATCATAGCTACTCCTCCAAACAATACTAATCACCAACTTTCACATACTCTTACGGAAATTAATGAATTCACATGCATTCTTTTGCCAAACGCGACACAACTACTATCAACCATACACAAATGCGAAGCAATACTCAAAACAGCACTCAACCATACAAATATACAAGTATACAAATGCAAAACCATACACAAATGCGAACCACCACATTCCGTACGCTTATATCAAATATACAAATGCAAAACAATACACAATTGTAAAGCAATACTCAAAAACAGTACTCAACCACCATATTCCGTACACCTATACCAATTATCATAAATTGAATTGAGACACCCGTGCACAGTATAATCTTCATATTACTTGAATACAACATGGATACAGCTTAAAGGAAACATAAATGTAATTCCGAATGCGAACATGCCTAACATACATGTGATTCCAAATATCATAGGTATAATTAAATACATATTTCTCATAAATAAATACGTATAATTAAATACATATTTCACATAAATAAATACTTAGTTCCGCGACATTACTCTTCCCCTCTTAAAGGAAATTCGTCCCCGAAGTTCACCACTAGCCACTTCCCGTGCCCAAAGCCAATACGTACCTCATGACGGTGACATTACTCATAAACTCTTGTAGCACAACTTGCTTTATGACATTACACTCTTGTGACTTATAATGACAAAATATTTTAGCAACCAAGTAGTGTGTAACAATTAAAATATGGAATTAATAAGAAATAGCAGCTTTATGCGTAACCCGTTGAGGCAATTATCACTGTAACCAAACATATATATACGTATAAAACTTGTTACAGTTACCCCGCTATATGAGTATGGTGTTACCTTTCATATGATTTAATGATTCGGGTATTCCCCCCCTAAACAATTTATGTTTCTGGTAACCAACCAATGTTATACAACGAAACAGTCACAAATTAATATCTTATTCCACCAAGCACGTACCCGTGATATAACCATAATCGATCTGTGGAACATCTTATAGTATAAAATAGCAATATAAGGCACTAACAAACTCTTCCATACAATTATCACATAACTTATGTAATTCACATCGTTATTATACATCAGGGTCTCTGTTTCAGCTGCATTCAGCCGAGTAAGAGTGCATACTCGGTCGAGTAAGCTCTACTCGGTCGAGTACATAGATATATTGTAACACCCCCACACTCCAAGTGCCTTACCAGGACCACTCAGGTATAAGGATGCCACCATCTCGGTTACCCGAGGCATGATATTCATAAGACAATAACGAAACAACTTTAAAAGTAAATAAAGTTTAAAGTGATTACATAGCAAATTCTACATCGATAAAAAGAAATACAAGATTCTCGGACGGTCTCTCATGCTAAAACTATCAAAGCTATAAAACATCGTCGACACACCGGAAGACTTCTAAGCGCCACGTGATGACTCATCCCGCCTATCTCATACGCATCATATCATACGCTCAATAATCGCTCACCACCCCGAATGGATCACCACGTTTTTAAAACATTTAAACGGGTCGTACTAATCACACAATTTAATATATCAACAATAAGATGAACAGACAGCTTAACCGTCACACACACACTCAATCACACCAATTCCACAATCTCAATCACCGATCGTTTGGACCGACCCGCCAGCTGGGGACCGCAATGATCGTTCCCACCTAAGCCCCGCTCATCATATCGAGCGATAACCCTGTCCATTAATGTGCACATCCCCTTCCGTGGCGGGTTCCACGAAGGGCGAAACTAGGGCGTGAAGCCACTCCCGCAAGTGACCCCACTCAGCCGAGAACGCATCTCGAGAGCCATAGACAAACAATCACAATCATAATCACAGCCGTCACAATACAATTACTATATCAAACAATCAATCTCAACACATCAACAATCATCCCATTATGGGACTAATACTGAGTAGGAAATCCTACCTGGGAAGCACAACCGTCGAGACAGTATCACAATTTTGTATCAAAAAGCCTCTTCTACAAAACCTCCTCCTATCATACAAACACATAAACACTACCAAATCACAATCTACACAAAACCCTCAAATCCCCATATTAGGGTTTAACCAACTTAAAGGAAAAACAATAAAAAAGGTACATAGATCTTACCCTCGACGCAAGGATCTCAACGGTATAACAAACGATGAAAACCGACCTTCCAAACTCCGGGATTTGCTAACAATGCGATTAAAGCTAATGACGTAGTTTGCTTTCTCCTCTCACAGAGATTAGGTTTTGAAAAGTGATTTAGGAACAATGACGGAAGTATTATATACTCTAATCGCATTATTAACAAAACCCGAGAAAACAACCCCCCGTAAACCGGCTACTCGATCGAGTAGCTAAGGTACTCGATCGAGTGCCCCCTTACTCGATCGAGTACCCACGTTACTCGATCGAGTACCCAACAGGTCAGAAACTTTTATAAAACGCCACTCACCCTTACTCGACAGAGTAAGGCCTACTCGATAGAGTAGCCAGAGACTTATAAATACGGAGTATTACAGTCTTCCCTCCTTAAAAAGAACTTCGTCCCCGAAGTTCAACCCATACATAAAAACAACCATACTAACTCGACCAAGACACAACAACTTAGCTAAGAACTCGACCGAACATAAAACATGAACTCTTAACACCCACTCCACCAACTATGTTTACTTCCACAACATGACTCACGATATCGTATCTACCACATATATATCTCTCACGACACCAACTCCATACATAACCAACTACCATCCTCTAACACTGCTAGCTCCATAATATCAACCACTATCAAATCCAATACCAAGACACTCATAGACATCAAACGGAATGTTACATTCTACCACCCTTAAAAGGAACTTCGTCCTCGAAGTTTACTTACACTCATAAACATCATCAAGCCACTATCAAAACTCTCGAACTCCTAAACATCACACTACTACAAGCACGGCCATGGCCTTTTAACAACATCAACCACAAAACAAATCCCTCCTTTACGCTATGCTAACACTCAACTTCCGATTATTTTACAACATGCACAACCATGAAACTCACTTTTATCGCATTCTACTCCTCTTAAGACAAATGTTACGTCCTCGTAACTCACTAATACTAAATCCTTAGTTAAAACATCTCATCATCCTCATCATCACCACATGTCAAAGATAACCACCTATAATCTGAACACTCGCCATGCATAAATCTAAGGCTCTCTTACTTAAACAATTCTCATACTTCAATTCACTCGTCACACCACCTAACCTATACCTCAAAATCTTTAGCTTAACCCAAAACTTCAACTCTTCCATATTACCGCAATATGACACACCTCTCTATATAAACTATATAAAATTCTTATCGCCAAAAGCATAACTCACGATCCACACTTGTTACGTACACTCACACTAGATCCTCAAGTTCCTTTCTTTCATTACCGCAAGACTCATACATAACTTAACACGACACTAATTACCCAACACCCTACACTCACTGTCTCAACAAAGGATTATGAACCACCTGCATATATCAGATCATTACCACACATGTTCTACGAATCACTTGCCACGACTATGACTACCGATGCCTCATCTTAAAACAAGATCAAAATTACTGTAACAACTTCCCACAACTGTGTCCCATCAACAGAATGTCACTATACCATGACAACAACGAAAACATGTACAACTCTCTTTCATATCATACTCTACCCTCATTCTAAAACTTAACTGGTAAGAAACATCAATAAACAAAGCAACTGTCTATCTGTACAAACTGAAACTCACAGGAAGCAACATCAAACAAAACAACAATTTATGTGTAACTGGTATGTACTTTCGAAACTCGAATCATAATCATCCCGCCTACTCCACCACAACCGGTGACGGCATCGCAACACCGCCACCAACAGCCACACCGCAGTGCGAAAATACCCGCATCACAACACTAAACACCGTGCCCGGATCACCACCCGAGGCGCCACAACCACATTGATAGACACCACAACTTCATACAATTCCATAAACACTGACTCAGAATAACTTCTCAGACAAGAAAAACTTACTCAAATCCACTTTACTAAATCACAACGCAACATATTATATGAATAAACGGATAAGCACCTCATGACCATCATCCCTACCATATCACGGAATAAAATATATCATGAATACATACAAGCATAACTAGTCATGCCAAATCAGTCAAATTATTACCTTTTTGGATATCATTCAATTAAGTTACCGTGTCCAACATATATTACAGCACATTCATAAAACAACTTTATAATTATCACATCATACCGCTTCTCGTGAGGTCAGAACCTCACACAAACATTTATACACATCATAGACTCATAATCACATCCAACTAGTCAATCCTGATCACGTAAGTTACCACTCGATAAAGGTTACCTGTCGCCCGAGCTTAACTCATATGCCCCTCATAACATATTTTCCCATTCGCATAACCATCACCTCATGCCATACCATTAATATTCAACCACTAGCGCTCGCCTCATATAACCACATATTATACTCCCTTACAACCATACATATCAATCCGGCCTTTGTAAAATCAACCTCTCTAGGACTGCTGTCTTTGTTATCTATCATCACCCTTAGCCACTAGTGACAACACCACAATACCACCACTGCTCGTATATCAAACCTCTTACACTCATATCAAACAACACGGGTTTTCTCCTATCTTTGGTTAACATCCCCAAATAAAGAACATCAAACCCATCAACAAAATTACTTCAACATTATTCCCAATACCATCTTAATTGTATCGTCATCTAACTTTCCACCAAAATCTCCTATCGTGTAAATACTCCACCAACTCTTACTCCCTTAATTCCTCAAAACTCATTATTAATCATGTTGTCCTGAAGCTCCCATATAACCATTAACTAACATCCTTATGATAATATCACACATTTCGATGATTCCTTACCTTTATATCATATAACTCCGGTGAAAATTTTCCTTAGCTTACTTTTATCCTTCTTTTCTCCTTACACTCAATAATACCAATTAATAGATCAATTCCTTATTCCTTCTACCTAACTCTTTAGTAATCCAGTTACCTTCTCATCGCTCCAAAACTCAAATCCCATTATTTTATATCGATATCATCTCACTCTTTCTTACCACGGATCTTCTCTTATTATGCTATCACTCACACTTGCCACTAATCTATCCATAAAATCAACGTTCACTGTTTAAACAATTGTATCTCCTTTGTACCTCTCTAGAAATCAGAATTCATTTCATACCGTTAATTGCCCAAGGAAATCCCACAGTAGTTTCATCTCTTAATAAACCAAATCTCCCAAACTCACTTACTGTGTACAAATCTACCTCGCGACATGTCTCCATAAAGTTCACTGTTTACCACTCTTCTCAACCCCTTTAAAACGAACTTTCACTACATATATCCATAACCCACACGACTCCTAACCATTTCCCTCCAAAATTCTTTACACATCTCAAGCTGCCACTATCCACATCCTTACTTTCAATCTTTTTATTCTCACGTTCATTAGACTCACATCATCCCTTGCCCATATTCACTTGCTTTTACATTACTCAACACCCAATCATATCACTCTTCCCGTCTCACAAAATGTGCGCCATGCCTCAATAAACTATACCAATCTTCCTTTTTTTTTTCCACCATCTATCATAATCACATATAACTCATGTCCTCCCCACCGAACTCATACTCATCATAAGTGCCACTCTTTACATCATAAGATTGGGTAACTTACGCTTCAGGACCAACACATACGTAGAACAATGCATAAAGAAGTAATACAACACCTTTGAATTAAACATAATATGCAACTAATGTCAAAAGATAAACATATGACCCGAAACACGCATATGACCTGCACAGACCCCACTCGATCGAGTACCAGAACCTACTCGATTTAGTTGAGGCTACTCGATCGAGTGCCCAACATGCTCGATCGAGTGCCCCGACTCCAGAACTCAAACAGACCTTCTGATCTCTGACATACTCGACCGAGTAGCCCGGCTACTCGATCGAGTGACCCCCTACTCGATCGAGTGCCCGAGGTACTCGATCGAGTGCCCAAAAACACGATTCTGGTCATAAAAACGACAAATACCCACTCGATCGAATCAGACCCACTCGATCGAGTCATGCAGACTCGTGAATACTACCCGCATGTTATCTCACATACCCCAACGTACTATGCATTCATTATTATTTCAACATTATAATTACAACTATGCATTCAAATCTGCGCGACTCCTCATACAATCAACAAAATAATCTACTTCGTGTTATCAAGTGCCACGTTATAAACAACCATCATGCTTTTCATCCAATTCGTTATACAAAACACATATCATTGAACCTCTATTCTTCATGTTACTACTTACCAAAAGCCAAACATTACCATCTATCATGCTCATATAACATTCAACTTTCAATCATGTATTACCCGCATGTTTTAATTTTCATAACTTTAAATAACACAAACCACACCCATACACTACAAATCTTATTTCCATGTTACTAACGCAACAATATTACAAATCCACTTCGTCATCCAAACATATTCATATTCACAAAATTCATATTCTCATGCAATTGACACTCCATCTTTTCCAATCAATTCATCTAGTTCAATCACATTCTTCATCTAACAAGCGCATATGATACAGCAGTAGACAATTATACGAACTTAATATATAGCTTTACGCAAACAAAATTACGTAAGATCATATCACACCCCCTAATCACATGTTACTAGTATATCCCCATTATAAATCATCCCTCCTGCAACATCATTATTCATCACATATCATCATATATGAACTACTCCCTTTTTCCACCACATTACTCATCATTCTCATACACTTTTCTAACAATTCCAACCAACATTGTAAACCAACTATCATGCAACATATTTTCAATCAACAACATACGAAATCACATCATCACCATCTTTTCTACACATTCTCCATTCTCCACATACATACATCCACTGATTGATGCCACACATCACCATATAGGTACACAATTCACAAGATAAACACATAGCGATCCCGACTCATATCCCATGGTGACCGGTTCAAAATTGTAGGGCGAGTTCGCGACTTTAGGACGTCTCCCAAATCATTGCATTAGCTCCTACAACCTTTACCCCGGGTTCATTTTAATTGACTCCCTATATTCATTGGATTTATTGGTTACAGGTTTCAGGATCGTCGCTCTGATACCATTTGTAACACCCCCACACTCCAAGTGCCTTACCAGGACCACTCAGGTATAAGGATTCCACCATCTCGGTTACCCGAGGCATGATATTCATAAGACAATAACGAAACAACTTTAAAAGTAAATAAAGTTTAAAGTGATTACATAGCAATTCCACACTGATAAAAAGAAATACAAGATTCTCAGACGGTCTACTGCTAAAACTATCAAAGCTATAAAACATCGTCTGACACACCGGAAGACTTCTAACTGCCACGTGATGACTCATCCCAGCTATCTCATACGCATCATATCATACCTGCTCAATAACTGCTCACCACCCCCGAATGGATCACCACAGTTTTTAAAACATTTAAACGGGGTCAGTACTAATCACACAATTTAATATATCAACAATAAGATGAACAGACAGCTTAACCGTCACACACACACTCAATCACACCAATTCCACAATCTCAATCACCGACTGTCCACTGGACCAGCCCTGCCAGTGGGGGACCGCAGCCGTTCCCACCTAAGCCCGGCTCATCATATCGAGCGATAACCCTGTCCATTAATGTGCACATCCCCTTCCGTGGCGGGTTCCACGAAGGGCGAAACTAGGGCGTGAAGCCACTCCCGCAAGTGACCCCACTCAGCCGAGAACGCATCTCGAGAGCCATAGACAAACAATCACAATCATAATCACAGCCGTCACAATACAATTACTATATCAAACAATCAATCTCAACACATCAACAATCATCCCATTATGGGACTAATACTGAGTAGGAAATCCTACCTGGGAAGCACAACCGTCAGACGGTATCAACAGCTGTATCAAAAAGCCTCTTCTACAAAACCTCCTCCTATCATACAAACACATAAACACTACCAAATCACAATCTACACAAAACCCCCAAATCCCCATATTAAGGTTTAACCAACTTAAAGGAAAAACAATAAAAAGGGTACATAGATCTTACCCTCGACGCAAGGATCTCAACGGTATAACAAACGATGAAAACCGACCTTCCAAACTCCGGGATTTGCTAACAATGCGATTAAAGCTAATGACGTAGTTTGCTTTCTCCTCTCACAGATATTAGGTTTTGAAAAGTGATTTAGGAACAATGACGGAAGTATTATATACTCTAATCGCATTATTAACAAAACCCGAGAAAACAACCCCCCGTAAACCGGCTACTCGATCGAGTAGCTAAGGTACTCGATCGAGTACCCACGTTACTCGATCGAGTAACCAACAGGTCAGAAACTTTTATAAAACGCCACTCACCTTTACTCGACAGAGTAAGGCCTACTCGATAGGGTACCCAGAGACTTATAAATACGGAGTATTACATATATACTCGGCCGAGTAAGCTCTACTCGGTCGAGTTAAGACAGTCAGTGGGCGTTTTGACGACACACATAACGCATTCACTAATTAACTTGTACTCAACTTTTCACCACCACATCAACCACAGCTAATGCCTAACATAACCAAATACATTCGTCTCCTCATGCTAAATAAGGTAAATAACGGCCTTATGGCCAAATACAGTCATCCAACGGAAGATACCAAATTCCGAAAGCAACATCCAAAGGAGAAGTAATAAATCCAACACAACAAAACAAATCCATCACAACCAAATAAATCCAACATCAAAGAAATCAAACCAAACAACCTAACAATACAAGATCAATAGCGAGGACCCTCCTCCATATCATTATCACCACCTGCGCCGGAGGTACCTGCACCTGAACTCCCCGCTCCTGGAAAGCCTGCTGCTGCTGAGTAGTCCCCTCCTAGCTGACTGCCAGAGTTGGCTCCCCACGGTCCCGCAAGGTAGCCAAACTCAGTCTCCTCCGGAGGTCTCCAGTAACTCGGATCAACTCCATAGCTGTGGAATACTCCCGTATCCACTCCCGGTCCCCTCCACCAGACAGGCCGTGCAAGCTGTGTCCCTATGCCCTGGTTAAGGGTCATCTCATGTAGGTTGCGGAGCACCAAAGTAGAGGAGATCCGCTCAGCCAGTTCATGAGGCTGCATCCTGGGGTCATGCACTGTGGGGTAGGGCGAGTACTGATAAGGGTGGTAAGGGTAGGAGTCAGGGGCAGAGTAAGAGGGCTCAGGTACAACCGGGTCTGCCCTAGACTGCCTCACTCCACGACGCTCCCGAGGTGGGGGAGGTGCCTGTTGCTGTCCCTCAGGTACGATGACAGGCTCAGGTAGGTCCAAGAGAATCCGTGGGTCGATCAGATAGGATTGGGGCTCAGGTCTAGGAATGGCACAAGTCTCCCACTCAGCCAAATGATCAACAACAGGGAGATGAGCTGGGTCCGGAAGCACCATCCACATAGTTCCCCTCACCCTCCAGGCATAAGACCCGTCATCCATCTTCCTCAACCACGTTTCGACGCCGCATGCGAGCGTCCATGGTAGGCACAATCTCTACATACTCATTCCCCTCAGGAGGTGGGGCCTCAAAATGTTAGGGCGAGCTAGGCGGGTCACTATGGCCCCGCAGCAATGTGTCGGGTCTCGGACTGTGTCATGCGCTCAAGACTAGAGCACACTACACCAGGAGCACTATAGTAAAACGGTTTCTGGCGGTGTAGGTTAAGGTAAGACATAAGGAGCATGACTTCGTGAGAATTGAGCTTGCTCACGTCATCTCTCAAGTACAACAAACAGGTCAACATCCTCAGGAACATAGAAGGGAAACGTGCTGCACATCATTAATCAGCATGGCACTGGCACTAGGGGGGGGGTCCGCGATCAAATATGGGAGGTATTGAGGTGCACCGCTGTTCTTGGCCACATCACTAAGGTACCCATCCCCCTCGGCCTCTAAACCCAAATGGTCAGCCAACTCGTCTAGGGTAAGCTCATGATCCTCATTCATGAGACGAAAAGAGACAGTCTTTCCCTTCTTATCATAAACAAAAGAGCTCAAAAACTCTAAGGTCAAGTGGGGGTAGGATTTCTTTCTCGGATGATACAACCCTTCCATGCCCAAAATCTTGAAGATATGAAATATGTCCTCCTTGATCCCTAAAGTCTCAAGGATACCAGGGTTAACACAGCGGGTGGGGCGGAAAGGACGACGCATAAGAGCCACAAAAGCCTTACGATGATTGAAATCAGAGAATATTACCGATGGATGTGCCTCCACCGGCGGAACCACGGGTTCACTGCTTGATTGACCAGTCTCAAGCTGAACATTAGCACGAGTTCTTTTGTTGGGTAAACCTCTGGTTTTCACCATACTGCAAGAGAACAATCTTTAACAAGGGTTTGACACAAAAATTCTTAGCGCAAAAGACGGACTGTTTTCAATTGTATATCAATTTTAGAACGATCTTTTTAAGACAATCTATCAGAAAATCACCAATTACCTTACAATTCATATGGTTCCAAGCTTTAAATTGTTTCAAATTAAGGAATAATCATCAACAACAAGGAGAGTTTCGTTTTTGGTAACCCTAGAATTCAGAAATTGAATTTTAAACCATGAAATTAATCAATCAAGACATACACAAGATCTATATACAGTTGAATCCAAGAATCAGTAAGTTAAAGACTAAATTTCAATTATTTTAGCAAGGAAATCGAATATAGCATGCTAGTATACCATAACTTTGGAAACAATTGAGAAAATTAAGTTTAAATCTTACCTTAAACTAGTTTGAGGCAAGCAAGAACAAGTAGAACACCAAAGTTTTACCCAAAAGCTTGAGGAAGGAAGGATATGGAGTTTTTAGAGAGAAGGGAAAAGGAGATGGGAGGCGGAAATAAGAAAGAAAGGAACGAAAATAGGGTTTTTGTATAACCCGTATAAGTCCTGCTACAGTAATACTCGGTCGAGTATTGGGAATACTCGGCCGAGTGTCGACTACTCGGTCGAGTTCTTAGGAATACTCGGCCGAGTGTGGACTACTCGGTCGAGTACCCTTCTTACTCGGTCGAATTTTGAAGAACAGAAGCGATTATTATTTTCATCAAACGGATACTCGGTTGCGTAGCTTGATACTCGGCCGAGTATGGTCTACTCGGTCGAGTACAGTCATCTACTCGGTCGAGTTTCCAAAAGAGAAGAGGAAATCATAAACTTTCACTATCCCTGCAAAATAAATGATATCGTTCGGAGTTCCGTGCAACCGGTTCGTCACTGTTAAAGCTTAGTTCTACCACTCAAACACATATCAACACTTATTTTTGTACATCTACTACTAATACTATCATCATTACTACCTTCATTCTTAACTATGTCATGAAACTGTTACACCCTATCCTTATAGCATACTCATCATTTAATTACGTTATCTGCAAGGTTTAGCTCTCATTTCACATCATCTCTAATACCGCTAAACACCAGACATACACCTTAATCACATTTACAAAGCAGCAATTCAACACACAACACATTCATTCCGAAATAAATTGGTTAACTTACCACTGGTCACACATCGCAACAATTCCGTCACTCACTCCAACTTTTCCACACATACATCATAACTCATATCACCTTAATCATGGATACACACAACAATCATCACTAAACAATTAACGACTCTCACTAGCTACCCTTTTTCCCGTGTCTGGCTTAAGTCCGATGGGGCCATGATTTTGAAATGAGGGCGCCTACTCACCCAAAATCTAGCATCGGCTGGGGCTCCCAACGTACATACATCAGGTTCATTTTAATTGACACCCTATATTCATTAGATTCATTGGTTCAGGTTCCAAAATCGTCGGCTCTGATACCACTTTGTAACACCCCCGTACGCCAGAATGCCTTACCAAGGACCATCCCAGTGTATGACGGTGTCACCATCTCGGTTTCCCGAGGAGGTAGATCAAATTAGACAATAAAAGAACAATTGTAAATATTAAAATATCTTATACAATACAACGTCTTTATACTAAAGGTACAACGACCACAACACTCATGACACTGCCTCTCTAGACCGGTAGCGTGATGACTCGATCCCTCCAATCCTAGCAGCCATAATCAACAATACCTGCTAAGCCAACTGCTCACCATCCCCGAATGGATCACCGCAGGTTTTACAAAACAACAACAACGGGGTCAGTAATGAATAAACAAATGAAAGACAGAATAACAATGTAAACAGCTGATCATCCTCTATCCCAGTCTCACGACCTCGCACAGTAACCGACTACACCCCGAAGGGTGTAACCCTGCCAGATTACCCATCGCAACAGGTAATCCTCGCCGCCAGTGGGTGACCGCAGCCCATCCCACCTAGTCCAGCTCATCAACGAGCGACTAACAATCCCTGTCCCTTAATGTGCACATCCCCTCCCGTGGCGGGTTCCACGGAGGGCGAACTAGGGTGTGAAGTCACTCCCGCAAGTGACTCCACCACCTTCACAACACACACAGCCTCACAGCTGTCACTACACCACAACCGTCACAACACCACCACAACACCACCGTCACCACTACACCAATACTCCGATGATCAGCAGATAACAATCGTACACAGTACAGTCACATTCTTAAATCAATTAACAGTAATTTGAGTAGGGAAACCCTACCTCATCGCAAAGCATGTAAGACTTCTATTTACAGCCACGCACGACTCCAATAAGCATCCTAACAATGATAACCATCTCCTATTACACGACTATACTCAAAGAATCACTCAAAAGAACACAAGGCAGAAACTTACCTAACCTTACACATCGGCGGTGACATAGACGACCACCACACACGTCATTCTTCCCCAGCAAATCCCGTCCTTCCCATGGTGGAGGTTTAGGCTAAAGCATTAGAGTGTGAAGACATGGGGTGATAGGAGAGAGAGATAGGCTAGGGTTAGAGAAAGAGAAACTGTCGAGGAAAAGAGAAAAATGAAATGAATCTCGCGAACTTGCGTTTATGTTAACGTGTCGACAGCAGCCATACTCGGTCGAGTACGGGAGTACTCGGCTGAGCAGACTCTACTCGGTCGAGTATGGGTGATACTCGGCCGAGTAGCCTCAGCTAGGTCGAGTAAACAATCCTATAAAAACCATGTTACAAGCCTGATCCCTCACCCATTCATTCCCAAGGTCTGTTTGGTCAACAAGATCGGTCAACGGCGTTCTTAAATATCCTGGGTATTACAAGAATGATCCAGCTTTTCGGCCCTGGCAGGTTCCAAAGGATTTTTTGAAAGACACCCATACATGCAGCAGGAACTCTTGATCGGTGCTTCAGGGAAGCTGAAGTGTTCCAGTAATTTTGAAGAGCAATGTGATAGCCAATCTTAACTGAGTAATTCCCAGATGACGAGGCAGACCAATAGAAGATGTCGCTGCCTTCAGAGCATCGAATTGGAATAGCAAGAATGTCCTTAATGGAAGTTTCATCAAAAGACATAGACACAAGTCTATGGTCCCAATTCTTTGTTGCAAATAAGATCTTTGATTCTCAAATTACACAAGTTGGGTGAATCAATAAGAAGCTCAACAAATCGTGGTTTGCAGACGTTCCATGAACCCATTTAGTATTCCAAACACCAAGGTCGGAAAAAGAGGAGAAGTTCCATGCTAAATGAGGTTTGATGAGTTGAAGGCCCCAAACAATACCTTTCCATCCCCACGAAGAATTACTCTTGCCATCGTTAAAAAGCAGATCACCATCACGCTACTTTAGGCCATATTTAGCACCAATAGACTTACAGAGAATAGAATTAGGGTGAGTGATCATTCTCCATCCAATCTTTGCTAGAAGTGCTTGGTTGAACTCCTTCATACGTCTAATACCCAGACCACCATTCCTTTTGGGTTGACTAAGGAAAAGCCTACTACACCAGCTAATAGAGGGAGATTTCTTATGACCCGCCCACCAAAAATGTGACAAAATAGCATCTAATCTTTTTGTCACACTTACCGGTATTTTGAATACCGATAGAAAGTAAACCGAGAGGAGGACAAGACGAGAAGAAATCAACGCCAATCTACCCGCCGACGATAGAAGAATGCAATTCCATGAAGATAATCGCTTCCTTACCTTATCAATGATAAACTCAAAAATTTCCCTTTTACTTTTAATCCCACCTGAGAGTCCCACGTCCGTAGGAATACCCAAGTAAGATCCCAAATTAGTGTTACACGGTATGTTGAAGGTTTTCAAGCATTTTCGAGCCAAGGACAGACTAGAGCTCGAACTTAACATCATAGAGGACTTATTATCATTAATAACCTGGCCGGAGGCATGACAATAATCCTTAATAACTTTGTCAAGGCTTTCGCAACTCTTAGAATTACCTTCAATAAAAAACATAGAATCATCCGCAAAAAGGATATGGGTGACAGGGATACTATTTCTGCTGATCTTTATTCCTCGTATAATCCCCTCCTTCTCCATACGTAGAATGTTTAACGAGAGAATTTCCGTGCACATAACAAAAATATAAGGGGAAAGAGGATCGCCCTGACGAAGGCCGCAACTTGGGTGGATACGTCTCGAAGGAACTCCATTAACCAGAATTTCATAAGACACCGTCGTGATACACTTCATAATCAGCTGAATGAAATTAGGAGGAAATCCCATCAAGAGAAGCGTGCCTCTGATAAAGTTCCAGTCCAACCGATCATAGGCTTTACTCAGTTTAAGAACATCTCAGTTTTAAACAAAAAATTGTTTGTGTTAAAAACAAAACAACCATTTATATCTCAGCTATTCTTTCCGCCTCAATCATTCGTTTACCTTATATATTCAATGTAAATAGTAATTTAATCAAAACTAAACAAACGATTAAGACATATTATAAGTCCAAGATGAGACAATAACTAGAGACTATAGCCATAATTGATAGCAATATGAAGGAACCTATACACCCCTTAAAAAGAGGGAAGGAAGAAGAGCCACATGCCCACATATTCTAAAATTGACAATTTACGAATTTGACAAGTATGGGTTGATGCGAACATACTTGGTTGGATTCGGATCTAAAAGAATAACGAGTGAACATAAATCAAAGTTCTAATTTAAGTGGTCACGTACTCACGTATGTGTTCTTTTGCATGTCCTTGAGTCCATGACATTATTAAAATAACGATTTTCTATCATATGCCTACTAAGCATAGGATAAGAAACCTAAAAAGGAAATAATTAATGATGTTTTCTTTTAAAGTGATAAGACATTGTAATTTCCCATAAAAAATCCACTAATTTTTTTCCCTTTTAGGTTTCTTATCCTATGCCCAAACCCTTAAAATAATATATGTACAAAAAATAGTAGTATTAAAATAATATACGGATTATATAATTTTGTGGGTCAATATTACATTTTTGGAACTTTTAGGGTACCACTTGTTAAATGTTAAATAGTCCAAATCAAAGTTTTATGGGTCAATATTTTTCTGCTCTTTTTCCATGATGTCGTTCTCTAATTGTATTGGGAATCCTAAATTTCAACACAATCTAACTATTTGAGCTACATACCTCAACCTTTACGTCATCTTGTAGAAAATTAATGTATCGGTATTAGGACACACGTTAAAAAGCTAAATACGATTATGGTCAAGCATTAACAACCCCTTTATCTTTCATTTCGACACAGGAAAATCAGAACCAACCTATTTGACCTTCTTTAACTAAATCATAAAGAGGAAATTCAAGACACCGGCATTCAAATTTTATTGAAAAAGTTAGACCTATCATCTTTCCATTAATGGGCGTAACTAAGCCGATTTGAGCTCGAGCTTGATTGAGTTTGGAATCACCTTGAAATTTGAACTCCAGTTTGGAATCAGATTGGAACTCTTATAAAGGTTAAAACTTAAAGTTTAGAAAGCAGCTTGAGCTCAATTTAAATTCTCGATTAAAAAAAACGAGCCTAGTGGAGCTTTTCAACTGAGCTCTACTAAACTCGGAATCAGGTCAGATTTAATTCCAGAAATCTATTTTAATCAAATTTAACCCAAATTCAAACCGAACTGATTCCGAGAACTCTACAAACCTACTCGGAGTATTGCTAGAACGCTAGCCCCCATTCCCACTTGTTCAACCACAATTTCACAATCATAAACCAAAACAAACTCTCCTCCCTCCATTTCTCCACACAAAGCGTCTTGCTTGTGACGGACAATATCCGTCACAAACAAGACTCTCACAATAAAGTTGATAAAGCGAAGTGGGTTGTAGTGGGAGGAAAATGGACTCATACATATCGCCACAGATCTTCTTGAGAGGAAAGACTATCCGTCTTCAACTTGTGACGGATAGTGCCCGTCTTCAATGAGATTTTGTCTTCTCCACAACACAAACAAACAACTTTCATGGCAAAACCACAACCACATACATAAATCTTTCTTCTTCCATCTTCCCTATATTTACTCCATCATCTTCCCCTCATCCTCTCATCAATTCAATAAATCCACACCCCTCAAACCCTAATCAAAAATCCCCAAAAAAACCCAATTTCAATTAATCAACCAATTTTTAATGTTCTAAATCAAAGGGTTAAAATCCCAGGTAAAAAAAGTTGAAGACATCACGGCTATACCACGAAAATCTGGGGTGTCAACCAATTCACATGAAACGCTTCGTTTCAAGAGTTATTACAAAGACTGTCTTCTGATTAGTAACAACCCCACCTCGCACGGCGGTCGCGGCGCCTTGCCCTCTGAAGGCGGGAGCCCTTCCGATCTCTTATTCCTTGCTGGTGGTGGTTTCGTTGCGTAATTTACGGGTTTAAGTATAGTATTAGGTGATTTTTGTGTATAGTTGTTGATTTAGGAGGTTTAATTATGTTGAGGATTAAGAGGGTTCCGACGATTGTATCGAATTATCAGAAGGATGACGGCGAGGTTGCAGTTGGTGGGTGTGGTCGGAATTGTCTGAGGGAATGTTGCATCAAAGGTACGAGTTTGTTACTCCGTATTATGTTTTTGCATGGTTTATATTTGTCCTTTGAATATATGGCATTTTTTGACGTACTCTGTATTATTTGTTGTGGAGTTACTCCTTATTTGTTTATCTTTGATTAAAATATTATAAAAAAGAAAAAAAAGGTAACGACTTGATTGGGGGGGGGGAGGGGGTAATTTTTTTATGTTTTTTGGTTATTTTAGTTTATGTGGTTAAATAATGTGCTGATGTTTGGATTTAAGATTAAGAAAGGTAGGCTTTATGGTGGATGTTTTGGTTTGGTGTTGTCTTGAAAGAATTGTTTGTTAAGGCCGGGTCGGGTTTTGATGATATTAGATAGAAAAGTTTAGTAAGAATAGGAGAGGCAACTGTATGCTGTGAAGTTCAGAATATAGGCAAAAGGCAATGGTGTGTTGCTATAGTGGTAGAGACTGGTGTTGAAGGTTCAGATTACCTTTCCCTTTTATTGAACTGGTGTTGTGTCGTCTTTTTACACTCCCTTCATCCCAATCATTTGTATCTTTGATTAAAACGCCGCTTACAAAGAATAAAAAAGGTAAACAAATGATTAGTACGGAAGGAGTATAAGTTTATATAGAACTGGTTGAAGAGAAATTATTTGAAGAGAAAGAAAGATTGAGTCTTTAGTAGTTATCAATGGGTGCATGTTTAGCTCGAGTGAACGTTGCAGCAACAACCACCACACATTGTTTTATGATTCCTTGGTGAAAGTAAAGTTTGATCTTAGTTATGTCATAGGTGCTCTTTTGCTACTTCAAATTTAGGATGGCCCCTTGACTTCCTGTCATAAATTTTTAAACTTTGTATAGGAGCAAAACTCCCGTTGTATGCGTACAAGAAAGTGAACAAGATAGCTCCTGAGAAGACTGATGTTTCCCCTGGTGCCAGAGACCTCCCTGTTGCATTTCTCGACTCACTTCTGCTTGGGGAGGTAATTGTTTCTCTATTCTTATTTTTTGGGAAAAATGAACAAAGCGCGGATATGCTTTGCATTATATATGAATGAAGCTTTGGAAATCATCTTATATAAGAATTCTGTTACGACAGTGGGAGGATAGGATGGAAAAGGGTCTCTTCCGCTATGATGTCACTGCCTGTGAGACTAAGGTATCTATTCGCTTTTGCTGTTTTATTATTTCTTCTTTCATACCTTGAATAGTTCAGGTTTGAGAGAGGTTTGTCCAAGGAAAAGTCCGTTATATGTCGTACTAATATATGCTTGTGGTTCCCAATAGGTGATACCTGGAAATTATGGATTTATTGCTCAGCTCAATGAGGGCCGCCATCTGAAGAAAAGGCCAACTGAGTTCCAAGTTGACAAGGTCCTGCAGCCTTTTGATGGTAACAAATTCAACTTCACCAAAGTTGGGCAGGAAGAGGTGCTATTCCAGTTTGAAGCAAGCGAGGATGGTGAAGTTCAATTCATCCCTAGTGCTCCCATTTACATGGAAAATTCTCCAAGTGTTGTTGCCATCAATGTAATTTTCTTTTCTTCATTATCTGTCTTACGAGGCTGGTCTCGTATGCATGTTCATATTTGCTATTCCCTCTATTGAGGAAACTTCCTGGTTTGCTTTTCTTGTAGGTGTCCAGGAGTAAACTTCCTACTCCGAGTCTTTTTTTTTTTTTTTTTTGTGTCACCTTGCATATTTACTCAACTTCATTTACACCACATTGTTAGTCGGTCACATATATGCTACCCAATCTTGTTTCAAAGCATCTGACTTGGGTGTGTTTAAGTGTCAGACTGTACTACTTTATGAAAAATCCTCGTGTTTTTGGCTTAAAATGAAGTGCCGATGGTGGACATGGGTATGCAGGGTATGAAGGGTAACTTTTAAGTCGTAGCACTATACGTTCTCGAGCAGCACAAAGCAAGTTTTTGACTTGTAGACACAGATGGTATAAGACTAATCTTTGGTTTTATATTTCATTTAACAGGTCAGTCCTATTGAATATGGACATGTGCTCCTGATTCCACGCATTTTCGAATGCTTGCCTCAAAGGATTGACCATGAGAGCTTCTTACTTGCTCTTTACATGGCTGTAGAAGCTGGAAGTCCATATTTCCGACTTGGGTACAACAGCTTGGGTGCATTTGCTACCATCAACCATCTCCATTTCCAGGTAATTTTTAGTTCCCTTGTTTGAATTCTGTTAATGCTTTGGCTGATGAAATCTATCTCAAAGATCAACTAAATAATTTATGTTTTTTCATTAACAGGCTTACTACTTGGCTACACCATTTCCCATCGAGAAGGCTCCTACCAAGAAACTCACTACTACTACTCACGGGGTGAAGATATCTGAACTCGTGCAGTATCCAGTCAGGGGTCTTGTCTTCGAGGGTGGGAATTCTTTGGAAGATTTAGCCAAGGTTGTCTCGGACTCGTGCATTTTCCTCCAAGACACTAACATTCCTTATAATGTCCTCATTGCCGACTCTGGAAAGCGGATTTTCCTCCTCCCTCAGGTGCTGTTATCATTCTTCCACTCTTTTCTTGGCAGCTATTTTTACTTAGACTCGTATTTGCCATATCTTGGTTTTCTTGATATGCGGGGGCTTTTTCTAGGGTTGATGATAGAGTTGAGGACGCAGGGTTCAGGGATGTGTATTGAAAACGATTCTAAACCATTTTGAAATTTATATAGTTTCTATTTTATGTGAAAATGTGAAATTCGGAGGTCTTTGAGACTAAAGCTTGGAATTATTTAAAAGCAAACTAAATGCTTAAGAAACTACTCCATCTTTGTCATGCGAGCCTCCTTTTGTTGCCTATTTTAGGAAAAGTATCGGATTGATAAGTAGGTCGGGTACATAATCCACACCCACATTCTTGACCGTCTATTGTATGCTTCACAGTTCACACTAGTATGACCACACAAGTGGAGGTGAAATTAATTAGCTTGCCGATAGTTCTGCCGAATTACTCTAGTGTCTCATCTCTTTCATGTGTTTGACTACTGACATGCGCTCTCTGCCGTTTTTTTCCAGTGTTACGCTGAAAAACAAGCCTTAGGCGAGGTAAGCGCTGAGCTTCTAGACACCCAAGTGAATCCAGCAGTGTGGGAGATAAGTGGACATATGGTATTGAAGAGGAAAAAGGACTTTGAGGAAGCATCGGAGGAGAATGCTTGGAAGCTCCTTGCTGAGGTCTCTCTTTCTGAAGCAAGGTTTGAAGAAGTGAAAGCAATGGTTTTCGAAGCCATTACTTGTTGCATAGATGAAGATGTATCAGAAATGCTTCCTAAAGAGGCGGAACTGAAACCGCTCCCAGTTAGAGGGGTCAAAAAAGGTTCCTCGGTCATGAATGGACACCATGAATGTTTGGTTCGTCAGTGACGGGTACAAGCATGACGAGTCGTCTTCCAAGTAGAAGTTAAAGCTGCCTGCTTGTTTAAAAAAAATGGAAAAGAACATATAATTTGCTAATTGCTATCAGTATTTGGGTTGCCTCGGGCTAATGTGATATTAGTACTTGCCTGGAGACACTTGTTAGTATATTGATATTTAAACAGTTGGTACTATATTTATGGATGTCTTTTCTGTGTTCTATACATGATTTATGTTTGCGAAAGGGTGGAACGAGGCAGAGCCATGGCACGCCTCGTGGTCTATTGTATTTGCTTTGTGTTTATACTCCTATTTTTGCGTGTGTCAAGCTCGATGACTATTAGGTCCGCGTGCTTGGCTTTGTTTTTAAAAGTCTGCCATTGGGCCATCATACTGTGACAAATTTGGCATTTTTTTTGGGAAACATGTTTGGTTTGTTAGTTATCAAACAAATTAAGCCTTTACAATAGAGCTATATGGCTCAGGCCTGCTAGCCCAACATGGCCCAGCCCAATTTTTATTTGGGCTTGGGCCTTGATTTCATATGGCCCGACCTGCACCCTTGGGCTTATTTTAATGCTTGGGTCCGGCCCATGATCACCTCTACTTTACAATATTTTCTTGTTTTCGATATGTCTCGCAAAAAAAAAAAAAAATCATTTATTTTTGCAAAATAATCTTGCATCCAAAATGAGAACTTGTTCAAACATAGGATGAAGTTCAACTTTAACGGAGGTCTAGAGAAGTACATTTTGTTTGAATAAGAGTACTCCATATAACAAGTTAACTGTAATTTTTTTTTTGGGGTGGAGAAAAACCCTTAGCCGCTATTTTTAGTGTGTACTGGGTAACACAAATTCTCCCTTATGACGGAGGGTATCCGTCACAAACTTGTGACGGGTACCATATTGTCTCACAAAAAACCCATAGGGGTGAGAGGAGCACATGGGGTGGGTGCTCACCTTGTCCCCTCTACCCATTTCCACTCACAAAATACCCGTCGTAATATCCGAGCCGTCACAAGGGAGACCTACTGACTGGGTAAATCCTCAGATATACGTGATAGCAGGTAAACCACCTGAGATTTACAGACTCGAAGTCTAGAAGGCATAGACTCAGACACTTAGTCCATAAATATTCTTGGAGAGACTTGAACATAGATTTCTTGAGAATTTAACTCGGAATTTCAGTTAATAGATCATACAACCAGTTGTACCCAGTTGTATGCTTTAGAACCCGAGCTATGTAAACATAAAAAAAATTAACTTTAAGAAAGCTCAAAAAAATTACACATAAGCTCGATAAGATATAACTTGGTTGTATGATTCTATTGTACCACTGGAGGTATAGTGTTATTTGTGGATTTCACCTTACTGACAAGTGACAACTATAAATATATTACTTTATCTCACTATTGGTGGAAACATTATCCTTTTAACACATTTAAACTAAAATATTTATAATATTAGGGATGAGCATCGGTCCAAAATCGTACCAAACCGAATTAGACCGAAGATAGAAAAAAAAATGGCATGTGCCAGCTCAATTTGATAATTAATCTCAAAATAGAACTCAGCCTATCCTGGACAAGTCATTTATTTTAATCACTAGATTAAGGTCTTGTTCTTTTGGATCGAAACCGTCTGAACTGACTAAACTTAATGGAGCTTTTAGAAATGAACTGAACTAAACTGAAACAAAGAGCTGAACGTCTGAACTGAACAGAACTTAATGGAGTTGAACGGTCTGAACTGGATTGAAGTTAATAGAGCTTAACTGAACTGAAATTAGCTGAAAATAAGGCAGAAAGAATAAGACCTTAATTTGTGAAGAAAAATCAATCGAATCGAATCGAATGAATTTGAATCGAATCTGGATAAATTCGAATCGAACGAAAATGAGTTGAAATTAAGTCTAAAAGAACAGGGCCTAAGACCTAAGGTGATGTTTGGTTCGAATAAAGATCGATTTGAAATCAGAAATCAAACCAGGATGGAATTAGTCAGAAACCCGATTCCTGATACCTTGAGGAATAATTTTTTTTATGTTTATTTTTTGACTTTGTATTTATGTATTAGTTAAAACTTGTTACTCTAACTCTGACTTTTACTTTAACTTTGACTTTGTATTTTTTTCCTAATTCCCTTCTTTGATTTGATACCCGATCTATCATTATCATATCTTTTACACCTAAAATGAGCTGAATGTTCCATAATTAATCCATCCTTAAACCCCTCCAAATCCATTTCAAATCACTAATTAAGTAAACTAAAGTTTCCAAACTTAACAAAATGAAATATAAAAAATCTTACAAAACTAAACCCCACACAAAACCCCTCTTCATCTTCAAGCCTCCCACTTCTTCTCTTCCTGTCTTCCTTGAAACGACACCGTTTCAAACCTTCTTTCAGGTATATCTCATTTGAATTTTTCTGGGTTTTTATTTTATATTCAATAAAGTTTACATCTTTTATATTTTTTTGTTATTTTATCGATTGTGCACAATTTAACACATTTTATAGATTTTGGTTTGGTTAGAAATGTGTAAATGAATATATAAAGGGAAATGATTACGTCAAAGGTTAAAATCGTTTGTGTGGGTTATGCCACATGTTCTATAAGAGTATAAATTGTTCGGGTTCTATCGAAACCAAGTATAAATTGTCCCATTCATTTGTTTATCCTTTTTATTCTTTGTGATGGGTTATTTAATCGAAGGTAAATAAATGATTGGTACGGAGGGAGTACGTCAAAGGAAAATGGTGTGTCTTTGATATTTAGCTGAAAGTAAAACTGTAAATTTTTGTTAGAATGCTCTGAAAAATCCATTTTTATTTAATTTGATTGTTGTGGTAATTATGTGATGCTACTTAAAAGTTTGATTTTTCTGTTTGTTTGAGATTGAACATTCAGGTTTATTAGTGGCATTGTGAATTTCGGCTTTGTGTGATGTAAAGGATTAATCTTTGCCTGTTCCTAATGTAAGTTGTGGGGTTTTGGATGTGTTTTAGGGAGTAAATAGGTTGGATTTCATTGTTGCCATGGCGGTTTCATCATCAATCAACATGTATTCAGGAAATGGTGCATTGGGTGCTAATGTGGCGAGGGCTCAGAAGGGTGTTATGAGTGGCTGTCCGGAGTTGTTTAGTAGAAAATTAGTGAATTTCACTCGAATTAGCTCCATTAGCAACCCTAATTCATTAGGGTTTTCATTTAGTGCGAAACCATTGAGATGTGAATCAAATGGCAATGCTTTGCGCAAGGTTGGAGTTCCTTGCCATGTAGTGGGCACAAAAAACTCGAGTTCTTTCTCAGTGGGCCAGAAATTCCATCTTGAAGATATTATCGAAGCTCAACAGTTTGACAGGGAGACTCTTAGTGCTATTTTTGAAGTTGCTAAGCAGATGGAGAAGGTCGAGAAAGGTTCACCGGGGAGTGAGATTTTAAAAGGGTACTTAATGGCCACTTTGTTTTATGAGCCTTCTACCAGGACACGACTTTCATTTGAGTCTGCTATGAAACGGTTAGGTGGGGAGGTCTTGACCACAGAAAACGCTAGGGAATTCTCATCTGCAGCCAAAGGAGAGACACTTGAGGGTAATTGTTTGCAAAATCTTG
Organism: Silene latifolia; assembly: GCF_048544455.1. NCBI lineage: Eukaryota > Viridiplantae > Streptophyta > Magnoliopsida > Caryophyllales > Caryophyllaceae > Silene > Silene latifolia. The sequence continues at coordinate 20,768,468 of NC_133530.1, read as the reverse complement.
TTTCATTTTTGTTTTTGGTTTGAGTTTTTATTTTTCCTTCTGATATCACATTTGAATTTTATGTTTGAGTTTACCCAAGAAAAAAGGGTTGAATTGTATGTCTAAAATGTGGAATTGTTATTAGTTTCTTAATTTTTCAAATTGGTTTGCTGTTTAACAGGAGAAAGTTTGATGGTAAGTAGATAAGCATGCAAAGTGTAGGAATCATTTGATCTTTATTGGGTATAATATGGTGGTCGTGTGCTATAATGCTAGGAAAGTTTTATCTATTTATTATTGAGATTTGAGAGCAGGGAAACAAAAGTTTTGGCTCATTTGTGGTAAAGCCGACAGTAGTTCAGATATGCTCACTGCCTAATCATTGAGTAGCTTGGATTAGATGGTGTGTTCTGAAGCGCTGACTCTCACGCTTGATTCTGTTAGACAGGATGGAAGTGCCAAAACCTGACTTTAGTTTTCAGTTTTCACCTAGGAAGAATTTCAGCTGGTTAAGTATATATAATCAGTAATGAGATTGGTATAATTGGTTTCTCGGTGTTGTAGTGTGATGATGGAATAGAGATAGTGAATACCACAGGTGATTATGATGTTCTGTCTGTTATTCAAATGTAAGATAATTGAGTTACTCCACTCGTGTCGTTATGGATCCTATAACCCTTAGTTGTCGTATGACTACATGCAAAATAAGGCTTAGTTTACCAAAGCATATTTCAATACATTATTTGTACATCTGGTTGTTGATGTTTCTGTTCACGAGCTCTTTCAAAACTCTTAACCTTTGCTTTGCCATTTGCTTAACCTTGGTTATTGCTTTTTTCCCCATTGAATTGAGTAGTCCCTCCCATAACTATGTCTATAACTCTGGAGACCTGGTATTCAGAGTTTTACGGGATAGTTTGAAATATGTAGCTTGCAATTGCAGACTCAATCAGAACAGTTGAAGGATACTCAGATATAATTGTGATGCGGCATTTTGAAAGTGGTGCTGCTAAAAGAGCAGCAGCAACAGCAGGAATTCCTGTTATAAATGCAGGAGATGGTCCAGGACAGCATCCATCTCAGGTTATTACTTTGCTGTAGTTATTCTATAAACTTCAAAATGGATCGGGTAGACTAGTGTGTATTGTGGCAATTGGTAATTAAAACATATGATAAATTTGCTCACTGCTCACAGTAGGTGACTCACGTAATTTCCGTCTCCGATGGAGCCAATGACTCCCTATCTTTGGATCTTGAGTATGATGATATTAAGCAGTCACTTAGCTGAACCTTTTATTGTGAAGTAGCCGTCATTGAATGCACTCAATATGGGTCATCTAGAAACAACTGTTGTGTGTTAAAAACACAAGGATAAGCTTCCATTCGATTCCTTACCCCATCATTGATAATGTTGATGGGATCCCTTGAGGCACTCTGATAATGTTGTTGTAGTAGTGGTAAATGCATGGCTCATGTTATTGTGCCCTTCCTAAACATAATAACATCGTAATTCCTTCTTAACTCTTAAGAAGTACGCTAATCACAATTTCATTTGAATGCTTTTAGGGCTGTGTTGTCAGCTGTGTTTCTTATGTTATCTAGCGCATAAGTGCGTATTTTAATTACTTGTTGCATGATGCTAAGCATCGTTAAGTATATGCTCTGACCGTTTCTTCTGTCAACATAGGCTCTTTTAGATGTGTATACTATTGAAAGAGAGATAGGGAAGCTTGATGGCATAACCGTTGCCTTGGTTGGTGATCTTGCCAACGGGAGGACTGTTCGATCACTAGCGTATCTGCTTGCCAAGTATAATGATGTCAAGATTTATTTTGTTGCGCCTGAAGTGGTGAGAATGAAGGTATGTAGATTAACGTACAACTTTTCTTTTTTTGTTTTTACCATATCCATTTCAAGAATCCGAAGATACTATTCTTTTGTTATGCATTGTGATGTAATAAACTTAAACAACAGTTTCTTTGTGTAACAAATGGGGTAAGGTTGCGTATATTTGACCTCCTTATCTCGTCATTTGTGCTTGATGTTATCTATGCCGCTGAGAATCATGGGAAATTGTATTTAGTGGCCAAGTTTGTTAATTTTGCGCCGTAAATCTTCTTCAGGATGACATAAAGGATTACCTGACATCAATGAATGTTAAATGGGAAGAAAGTGCCGATCTGAAGGAAGTAGCTTCCAAATGTGACATAGTGTATCAAACTCGTATCCAGCGAGAAAGGTTTGGAGAAAGGGTTGACCTTTATGAAGCAGCTAGAGGAAAATACATAGTAGATCAAGAGGTGTTGAATGTCATGCCGAAGCATGCGAAGGTCATGCACCCTTTGCCACGGCTGGACGAGGTTTGACTATGACAACTTTTACTGTTTACTTACATGTAGGACCGTCTCATATAGAATTTAGCATCTCTCGGTTTCTGATCCAAATGCCCTTTTCCGTGTTAATGCAGATAACAGTAGATGTAGATGATGATCCAAGAGCTGCTTACTTTAGACAAGCCAAGAATGGTCTTTACATCCGTATGGCTCTTCTCAAGCTTTTGCTTCTTGGCTGGTAGAGACCGTAATGACTTGGGGAACTTTGGAAGGCTTTCGAGATTTTGTCAATTAGAGAAAATAATTAGCATGGCTTGTTTCCATGCTTGTTCTGGAGTTGCACATTTTGCGTAGAGCTCGAAATTTTGATTTCTTTGAAAGTTATGGGCGATAGTTGCCTTTCTGGATATATAGTAGAGTTGTTTTAGCATCTGAAATTCTCATTAAATCTCCTTTTTCGACATAATTGACGAATTGATATTCCTAATGCAAGATCAGTGTGTTTTATGTGTCCCAAAAGAGACATTTGTTTTAAGGTTCAGCCATCAGCCATTCCGTTGCATCTGAAATTCTCATTGAATGCCACATGTCATTTCTTTTTTGTGAAAAAAAAGGAGTAAAGTGGAAAAGTAGAGTCTTAGGTGAGTCTGAACAATAAAAAAATAATAAAAGTTACTGGAAAGCTGATGTGGCAAAGTCTTAAGACTTGGGAGAGTCTTACTGATAATCTCACCCTTAGGTTGTTGATACGGGACAAAACTCGTATAAGTACTCGTATGAAAATAAGTTATTTTTCTGCCACACATTCTTGTTTAAGACGGATATATCCATTTTAACAAGAAACAAGTCAAATAGATACCAAATTTTGCAACAAGTTGTCTAGGACATTTGTTTTAAATAAGAAACAGGTCAAAATAGATACGAGTATATTTTACACGACTACAAAATTGCAAAATAGTGTTAATCTTGCCCAAGAACATTAAGTTTACAGCCCATAAAAAAGGCTTTCCATCTAACTTGCAATATGTATTGTACAAAAGCTAAAGACCGGTCACTACATGAAGTGAAGAAAAACAATCCAATCCATCAATAAGCAGGAAAGTTAGGATCTACTTCCTGTGCCCAAGAAGTTATTCCCCCAACGATGTCCTTGGCGAAGGTGAAACCCATGTCATGCAGTGCCTGGACAGCTCTTTGAGAGTCATTACCTCGTCTACAAACAGTATAAAGTTGAGCATGTGAAACGCCTTTACGTGCTTCCTCTTCCTTTAGGGCAGCTGAAATCTCTGTTATTCGGGATTCCAAGCTTGAGAGTGGGATATTTAAAGAATTTGGTAGTGCAATTATGTCATAATGATGGGGTGGTCGAACATCGATTAAAACATGCGCCTCTCCATTTGTAACTTTCTCATTGTACTCCTTGCAGCTTATTCTTGAATCTTCAGGTATAAGCTCCAGCTTTGGCGGGGCCTGCACAAACCGAATATTGTTGATTCTAATCTGATAAATACGAGTAGTATTTATGCCTATCATTCACTTGCTTAGATGAACCAGGTTATTAATTTTCATCTGATGCTATTTATGCCTGTCTGAAGATTCTAGTTAATTGGACGAAGCCATATTTAGTGTAAAGTTTATCGTGTTTGTATCAACATGGAACACTGTAAGAAAGATGCATATGATTCCAATGCATATTAAAGGTCTTTCTCACTTTGACCCAGTAAATGAGGGAATATATCATTAAAAGGTTCTTGTAAAAGGCAAGCCATTTTATCGATCCAAAAAACATGGCTTTAGGAGTATTCAGTAGCGAAAATACTAGAAGAAGATGCAAATTCAAGATCGAAGTATAACTTGGTAAGTTGGTAGAGAAAAGCATCTTACAGTAGACAAGGAAGACTGAGTGAACTTCTCATAGTCGAATTCTTTGAACTCTTCAGGGGTAAATGAAGCTTCTTCTCCACAAACTTTGCATTGCGGCGACTGTTCCCTTAATTTGACCTTCAAAAGAAAATCTAATTTTAAATAAACCCAAAGATCATCTTAAGCAAATGGAGAAGAGAAGCTAATCTACTTGAGAGTTGAGAGTTGAGACTATTACTACTTCACTTAAATCATTTGCTGCAGACTGCACGTTAAGTGGGGGCAAGGTTTGATATTAACATGTTGTGAGTGATACAAAAAGGTTTTAACACGAAGTTTCGTATCACTAATGTTAATTAATAAAAGCACACTTAGGGGTCGTTTGGTTACCCACTAAACAATGCAGGAACTTAAATTCATGTGAATTGGAAAATAGGTATGTTGTTTGGTTACCCCAATTCACATGAATTGGAAGTTCCCATAAATTCTAATTCCTCCACAATGGAGGAAGTTGCTTACCTAGGCCCCCCTAGGTAAGTTAGAATGCCTACATGAATTGCACTTCCTCCATGGCAACCAAACATTTTTTTTTGCAATTCACATGAATTCCAAATTCACGTGTTTTATGACTTCCTAGACAATGCAAATTCATATATGCAACCAAACGACCCCTTAGATAATAGTCTGATTGCTTTGTGTACATTGACGAATCATCAAGGTCTTGTGTCTTGGCAAACAAACTCTATACGAATTTCGTAAATCAATTCCATAGAAATTCCAATATTTCAATTTGTGTGAATGCAAACAAATCATTTGCTTGTCTTGACTCTAAAAAAAATGTCGAACACCACAAAAAAAAATTGCGGATTCAGGAGCCAAAGTCAAAAGCACGAACCTAAAGTTTCTGTAGCATATAAACTTTACTAATGATGAAACAAGACTTGGAATAAAAGGCAATTTCCAGATCAAATATTGGAAAGAAATACTGAAGATGCACAAATTCTAGATAGCACATACTGTAAAAGAGAAAGTGAAAAGTTTTACCACACGAATCCTTCCGGACAAAGCATCAAATATAAGCATTCGACCAGAAAGTGGGTCACCAACAACGCTCGCTATCTTTATAGCCTCTAGGGCTTGCAAGGTCCCAATAACACCAGGAACTGAAAATAACAAAGGATCAAAATATCAGATAAAACTACCTATGTATAAGCACTGGCTTGAAAATAATGACCAAAATATATTGATGTGCACAGTAAGGACTCTTAACTAGATTATAGAATCCATATCTCATAATCATGTACATAGACAGTAATTAGATCACCAATACGCCAAAATCTGAAAAACATGTCTAGAAGCAAGATAATGCTTCAGCCGGGCAGGGTATTTTTATTCAGCAATTCCTTGGTGCTCTCATTTTTTTATTATTGTCAGCATTAGTAATTTAAGAATAAAAGCTACATACAATTCCATGGACTAGTGTCTAGACTCTTGAACTACTTGCAAAGCTCAACTAACATTAAGGTAAACATGATGTGCATGTTACTGCACAATTTCATCAACTAACCTACTCCCAGAACACCGCTGTCTGAACATCTTTGGCATGCTGTCATTGGTGGGGGTGTAGGAAATAGGCATCTATAGCACGGGCCACCTTTGTAATTGTATATAGTTAGCTGTGAAGACATTACACCGGGTAAGAAAGCCATTGCTCGCTGAAGTCTAGCAACCTCTGATAGCTTAAGTGAGTCACAAGTGAAATGAATCAATGATCATAATTAGAGGACCATACCTGTCCTTCAAATCCTAGTGCCGCACCTGATACAAGTGGCTACACGAGCAAAAAAATGCAAGAGTGAATCAGCAGGAGTAAGGGAATGCAAGGCAAAGAACACGCACACGTACCCGTACCCGTACCCGCACCCGCACCCGCACCCCCACACGAGTAGACAATAATACGTCACTAGAACTTGATAAGCTATACTACCAAAATATTACGGACCTAATAAGTATCTTATAAATTGACAAAATAAGTAGCGTGTGAAAGTTCTAATAATCTCAATTAATCCCGACAAATACATCCCAATTTCTCATAAATTCAATTTAATTTATGAATATAATGTAACTTTTGTCTCCACTCTCCAGCACAATATTCACCTTTACTTGTTTTACTTCAATTTTAGGCTTCTTGAGTAGGAGATGCAAGCAACATAATCTTCTAATGGGGAGCTATCATTTCATAGAATACCACATACTTTGCAAAAATCATAATTAAAAAAGCAGCACTACCTTTTTTAAGACAACACAACAATCGTTGATCATGTATCGACTTGGGACATTGTCGGTTGCATCAATTATCAAATCATATCTGGAAAAGAGTCCATTAAGGAATTTCCATCTATACACAAAACTGACGAAAAACAATGAACATAGACTAATTGTATAAAACTTGGCATGGTTGGATACTTGCTGAATATTTCCAAGGCATTTGATGTTCGTAATGCTTCCCTGTATTCAACTATCTCTATTGTGGAGTTGATTCTGAAATAAACATCAATGTTAGCCAAAAAAATGATTAGGGAACAAGCTGATGATAAAAAATCCACTAACAAGAAAGAATATTCTGCAAAAAATGACATCCAATTATATAACAAGACTGAAAAGAGATTTACGAACGAGCGACAAGCAGCAGCAGCAGATTCTACTTTGGATTTGCCAATATAAGCTTCAGTATGGATGACCTGAGATCAGACCAATTTACATGAATCCAAAACTTTTAACTTTGAAGTATAATAAAGGCCAGTTGTAAAAAACTATAAACCAAAGGAATGACAACTGGTCAAAAGAAACAGGATTAAACACCCAACCTGTCTATGCATATTATTTAGCTCCACCACATCATGATCGACAATACCTATTCGACCTGAAGGCAATCCAAAGAATATGTAAGTTACTATGGCAATTTGATCTTTCTTTAAAGGTAATTGCATGACATACGACAAACATCTTTAAGCACATAAAGTGCTGTGCAAGAGAAAATTTCCATTCAGTAGAGTTTCTGATGAATAATAGACTTACCGACTCCACATGCTGCAAGGTATAATAATGCAGGTGACCCCAAACCTCCAGCTCCCACGACCAAAATCGATGAATTCAACAGATTTGACTGCCCTACAGAAGTGCAGCTAGTGATTCAGAAGCAGAAATATAATCTTCTCACTTTTTGCAAAAAAAAAAAAAAAAAAAAAAATAAAGAATATGAGGAATGAAGCTGAGCAACACTAAAAAAAATTATCCCCTTATTTAAATAAATGAGAAAAACAGCACTTGGCAATGATCGCGGTTTGAGACTCGGGTCACAATACCATATTGCTACCAAATCGTAGATTTTGAAGCTTACATTGACCAGTATAAGGCAGTAGCGCCCCAATTTATCGCAATGACCAATATCATATTGCTACCAAATCGTGGATTTGAAGCTTACATTGACCAGTATAAGGCAGCAACGCCCCAATTTATCGCAATGACCAATATCTTTGTGAAATGGAGGGAGTATTTCACTGGCCGTGTCACTCTTGTTATCGAGAAAGAGTTACCTAAACTGAACTGAATGCGAGTATGCAACAGAATTAAACTGAGCTCGGATACACTATCCTTTTTTATAACCAGATTAAATTATGCCCCACAGACTTAACACCATTAAACCCCCTCAATAATAATCGAACATCGATGGGAAAGTGTGATTTTCTATCTTTGTACCGACACACATAGCTGGTGTAACTGAATATCCATCTCAAATCCATCGAAATACTAATCAAGCCTCAAACTACACTGAATACAGCTTTACTAAAACGAAAATAGCTCAGAAATTGACCAAAACTGAGTTACTCTAGCTTAAGACCGTATTTTGCCTATAACAGAATCCGTATATTGTCATTAAATGAACCAGATAGCATTCATTGGCGTTTTCGAGGCTAATTGTAAGCTTTAATCCAAACAAAATACCACAAATCATCAAAAAATACTCATCTTTTCTCAACTCAACCAATTAAGTAATTACCATACTTAAACGTCAAAAATCCAATTCTTAAACATCAAATCAACTAAACACAAAAAAAAATTCAAAAAAAAAATTAAACGGAATTAATTGGGGAAAACCTCGGACGCCGAAAGCAGGGAGCAAAAGATGCCGACTATAACGATAAATAGCATCGGAAGGCAGAGAATGATTGGTGTGATTAGATTGAACGGCGGAGATTGGAGGACAAGATTCATTGCTACAAGATGAACCTTGTTGTTGTAATTGAGATTGGAGAAGTGAAATTCGAGCTTCAATTTCTTGTTTTTGAGATTTCAAGGTTTCGATTTCATGGTGGATTTGATTAGGGTTTATGCCATTCGACGCCATTTTTGCCTGCAGTTTGAGAGAGAGGATTATTTGGGGGAAAAACCCTACGGTAGTCGAACTTTCAGGGTTTTAACTTAAGGGTCAACCGTTAGTTAGATACGGGGTATATAATTGAAGGCGGGTGGTTTACCGGTTATTATCGTATTTGCTAAATCCCGCACATCGTTTTACTGTTTCCCGCACATTTTACCCTATTATTCCATCAGTACCCTTCATTTTAAAAAATAAATAAAAAATAAGCAAAAACAAACCCAGACCATCTCATCTTCCCGACCAACCTCCGACGACCACCCTACGCCATCCCCTTCGACAGGGGCGAATCCAATGAGTAGCAAAGGGTAGCAACCGCTACCCCAATGAAAAAAAAAATATTGTTTGCGTATTTAAGCGGCTACCCCAAATATGACTGTAATAAATAAATAAAACACGCCGCTTGTTATATGCATGAAAGCTTGTGTGTTCCAGCGGTAAGAGATCTGTTAGATTATTAGTAGAGCAGGGTTCGAATCCTGGTATCTACATAATGCACACATTTTATCATAATTGTATGAAAAATAAAATGAAGATAATTGGTCAATTCATAACATGAATTTTAAGTAATTACATAGTACACCCTCCGTCTCAGTCAATAGTTTACACTTGCTTTATTTCCCTCTCACAAAATAAAGTAAGTGTAAACAATTCACGGGGACAGAGAGAGTAATGGTTAAGCCTTTTTTTGTATACTATCATAAGTTGTTAAATTATAAAATGAGAATATTAAGTTAGTCCGGAGCACTCATTCATTAAAGCGTTTGTATTTTGAATTTCTATACGGTATGTAACACATTTTTTTTCACAACTTTCCTTTTTCCATATAATAATCCATTTCATATATTCGCTACCCCAAACTTGAAATCCTGGCTTCGCCCCTGCCCGTCGACCACCCTCCTTGCAACGATTAGAACGCAGCCCTGCCGTGGTTCCGATCAATCGTTCTTCCCTCTTTTTATTTCGTGTGTCATGAATTTATTGGGCAACTCTTCACTTAGGGTTCTTCCTCCTTTCACAATCAATCAATCAGGTAATGATTTTACACATTAATGAATGATTCGGTTGTTTTCGATTGTTTTTACATTTGTGTTCGGGTTATTCAATTAATCTTACTAGGGTTAGCACATAATCTTCATTGAAATTCAATTAGGGTTTGTGTGGTTTATGAGGGTGGCTGTGGTGGTTGTGGGTGATGGGACGTCGTTGACGGGTGGCTATAGAGATGGGTTCGGTGATTAGGGCAACCGATTTAAGGGAAGGAAGGTGGTGCGGTGACTAGAGGTGGATGGCGGTGGCTGTAGGAAGGGCGCCGGTTCTAGGTAGGTTGGGGGTGGCGGTGGTCGGAGCTACGGAAAGGGGTGGTCGAGTGGTGGTGCGTTTAAGTTTTTTTTTTCTTCTCTCTTATTTTGTTTGGTGGAGGGTAAGAAATGGGAGGGGTAAAGTTGGAAGAAGTCCAAAATTTGTGTAGGATTAAGTAAATTCTTGTGTAAGAAATAGCATATCCCGTTATTATTGGCACAGGAAACGAGAAGACGCAACGAATGATATTACTAACATTTATCTGAAGAGAACACGTGTTCTGTTAGGGAATTTGTTCGTTAATAGCATTAGAATTTGGGAGTATGTAAGAAATTGATTTACAAGTTACGGTGTAGGTAATCTATTTTTTTCAACCATCTATTGAGTTCTAGGATGTTTATACGTGTCAATTTGATCAAACCGGCTCATTTAATTGAAAGAATTAAACAGACTATACAAATTTGTTTGAACAAAGAAAACAATCCTTAGTGTAAATAAATGAAATTAGCTTTATATGAATCGTAGTACTTGTAATAAACATCATTGCTCGCTTGGACTATGTCGTTAAGTGTAAAATCCATGCTACTACCTAAAATTTCTTAAGATTTACATGAAACAACTCCTCTGTTTTAATTAATTGTTTACAGTATTTTAATCAAATCTAAATAAATGATTACAACGGAAAAAGTATTAAACCGGAGCTTAACAATTAGGACAACTACTTCTCCTCTCCAACTTAAACAACCTAGCAAAAACCACAACCAAGGGAGCCGTATTAAATCTAAATAAATGATTACAACGGAAGAAGTATTAAACCGGAGCTTAACAATTAGGACAACAACTTCTCCTCTCCAACTTTAACAACCTAGCAAAAACCACAACCAAGGGAGCCGTATTAAATCTAAATAAATGATTACCACCAAAAAAGTATTAAACCGAAGCTTAACAATTAGGACAATTACTTGTCCTCTCCAACTTAAACAACCTAGCAAAAACCCCAACCAAGGGAGCCGTATTGTACGTACAAGCTTCGGTTTGAGCATAATTACTTCTTTTATCAATAAACCGGTCATTTTCATCCGGTCCACCCACAAGTGCCCCAATTAAAACATTCATATTTGGTTTACTATGTCCATACCAATTAGTATACCCTTCCATACATCTAATAAACTTTCTTCTCCTGCTATATGATGGCAATGAAGATCCTCTATGGTGAACTCTTTGTGGGAATCTCGCCCCGAACCCGACCAAATAGCTTAGGTGCATCGGGTTCGAGCCTAAGATATAGTCCACTTGTGACTTTGCACGTGAGATTATTTCTTTTGGGGTTATTTCTCCTTGTGGGCAATTAAGGGTAAGACCAGACGTTTTGAGGTGATCGGAATATATAGTAAGAAGAAATGCGGCGTTTGAGACGTGTTGCATGTTGTTCCACTCTCGAGTGTAGAATAAACCTCCTAGGGTGCGGTTCATGTTTTCAGCTGTGTTTTTGTTAAGACACCCACAAATGTAGTGTTCTGCTTTCAGTCTGTATTTGTCTAGTATATATTTGTGGTAGTTGTTCCTCTTTTCGTCCATCAATAGCTGCCAAATGTTGAGAAGAACATATTATTAGAATGGACCAAATCAACAAAAAAAACTTATATCACTGTTTAGGAAATCATAAGCTTTATATATCACTAGGAAAAGACGGCGACTCCAGATAATATATAAGAAATTCGTATACCATAATACTGATTTTAATAATAGATAATGGTATAGCGTTATCAGATTGATATTGACTTTAAGTATCATTCTCTCATATACAACATATAGACCCACACAGGAAAGAGTGAAATATATAGGATCCACATTTTACATGTGAAAGGGTGATACTGAAATTCAATATCACGTGGTGACGTTATATGATAAGGAGGATAATATATTACCATGGAAGCAAGGATTTGAAGACCAGCAAATTTGATATCCCAACTGAATTCATTGACACCCCAAGTAACTCCCTTAAATGAAATGGCATTCCCAATCACATACTCTAAGTACCTCTCTTTCTTTGAAGCTTTGTAAAGCCACAAACTTGCCCATAAAAGTTCATCTTCATACCCACTTTCTGAAGGGTAATAACCTTTCACCTCTTCTACACTTTCATCATATTTCCCTCTATACTTGTCAGCAAACTCAAACAACTGTACAAGCGATAAACATTACATAAATTCTCGTGTAAGCCTGTCTCATTTATAAATTGACAATTTTGTCTTGTAAGATTTGTTTACTCCCCACTAGACAAGAATTTAACATAACTTCACAAAAAGCATGTAAGATCAGAAATTACTCTTTCCCCGTCTCAATCATTTATTTATTTTTCATATTGATTTGTGAATGATATTTAATTTGATCAAAGTTAAATAAATGATTGAAACTAGAAATGATTGTAACAAAAAGATTAGATGCTTACTTGTTGAGCATGGTCCAAGAGGACGTTAGAGTAATGTATGTTGGTTGTCTTAAACACTAATGAAGCGGCCGCCATTGCCGCAGCTGTCTCCCCGGCTACATCCGAGCCCGGGTTATTCTCGTCGATCTTGTAAGCTCGCCGCAATGTTGTCATGTCTTCTGGTCGTTGCCAACAATCGTGATCAGTGTTGCCATCACCAACCTGAATTAAACGTTCACAAATATTATTATTGTTATCAATTCTAGCATTAGTACTATAAGACCTTGCTCGAATTCAGACCGCTAAACCAAATTTGTACCTAAAAATGACATTTCAAATAATTGGAGTACCTGAACCCATAAGACATTAGGATGAGTATGAGCTTTGATGAAGTAATCAGTTCCCCATTTTATCGCTTCAAGTGCATGACCGTATTCGCCCGCCTCAATCATCTCTTTCCCGTATTCAAGCACTCCCCATGATAACATTGTCACTGTAAATGCCATCGGAAATCCGAATTTTACATTGTCTCCTGCATCATAGTATCCTCCCACCAATTCGACCTACGTAAATTATCGTGATCAATGAGTAATAATATGAAAAATGTACGCAAGATTTTTCTGATTGTTTTCTTAGGCTTTTAATGGGAAAAATAGTTCAATATAAAAAAAAAAAAAAAAAAAAAAAAAAAAATCTTACGTTGTTTGTATTGCATGCATGCAAGTATGCAACATACACCTATTTTGTTTTGTTCAAAATGTGAAATAAAGTAAATATAGTTTATTATTCATTTTCTTACTAGGTTAAAATATTTTGATATTTTTAATTAAAATATTCATTTTCTGACTAGGTTATTATTTATGTAATGGTCCTAATAGTCTATACATGTAACTTTATATCCTGATCCCCAGTGGCAGAGCCAGAATTATATTTAGTGGGGACGATCGAGTAATGCAATAAGGTAAAATTGAAAAATTACAAAACTTTAACTAAATACTTCAAAGTTTTCAATTTTCAGCGGGGACAAATGCTCTTGCTATCCTCCCTAGCTCGCTACACCAATGTTGATTCCGCTATTAGATGTATACATATTATTATATTGAAAATCGAAAGACTCACCCCTTGTTCAAGGCCATCAAGAAGGCCAGAATGGTTTCTCCATGCAACTCTTTGGTTATGAGGCAAATGTCCCGAACGTTGCGCTTCGAAGTATAAGAGACTCTTTGAGAGTGCATCCTTATAATTTTTTGAGGTAAAATTAGAGAAGGAGAAGGGTAAAATTGCTAGAATAATGTATACGATTTTGAGAGTAATGCTACATTTTCTTACAAATCTCTCCATTTTCTTTTGGTATGTGATTATTTCTACGTTTTGATTGGTATATAAAGGGTTAAAAAGAGCTACTAGACCTCCAAAAAAAAGAGTTATTAAAGAACTTTTTAATTTTTAATTACATTTATATTTTTTGTGCAATTTGAGTAGGTATATAGGTCAAAGAAGGATGGAATTATTTCATGCTTTAATTCTTTATTAATACTCCACCCGTTCCACTAATTTATTTACCTTTATTTTTAACACAAAGATCATAGAAAGATCAGAGGACCATTTATAATTATTGTTAATGGATTATATATGAGTGAAAATAAATGCAATAAGATGATTACATTATTTATCAAAAATCTTTCCAATATAAAAAAATAAACAAATAATGGAAAACTTCTAAATAAAATAGGTAAACAAATAAACGAGACAGATAAGAACTTAAGAAGTATATTATTTTCTAGCTTGAATGATTGACATACCTTTAACTAATATATTAGTCCTTTTAATTCTTTTAATATATGGAGTATATATTACTCCTAGTAGATAAAAAATTATTCAAGTGTCAATATTTAAACGAGTGCAAAGTAGGAACTATATACAATATAACTCCATTAAAGTAGCCTACTACACCAATCCTAATAGTTAATCCATGTTTATTTAGGCGTTTTCAGCATGCAATTTATAAGAGGTTGTACATTTTTTATGCTAATTTGAACAAACAAGTTATTGAGTGAAGTAGAAGCTAAGGATCACAAATGATTGCAGTAGGTCTCCCTTGCGACGGGTATTATGTGAGTGGAAATGGGTAGAGGGGACAAGGTGGGCACCCACCCCATGTGCTTTGTCTCTCACCCTTATGGGTTTTTTGTGAGACGATATGGTATCTGTCGCAAGTTTGCGACGGATACCCTCCGTCATAAGGGAGAATTTGTGAAATGATTGGGTGACATCGTGACATGATGGGATATTTTCTTTAAACAATTCCAAAAAGAATTTGGCTTAACTTAGACTATGAACTCAAATTGCAACTAATAGATACTTCCACGTCTCGATCAATAGTTATCTATTATTTTTGCCATAAAAAACAAGGAAAATTAGACGGGTGATTTTGACCCACATAAAACATATAACCCAGCACATCAGAGATGTTTCACAAAATGGAGACAAGAACCTCTCCATTTCCTAAAAAGAAATGGAGAGTCCATTTCCTTTCGACGGACGAGATTGTATTCTGTCAACATCGAACGGTTCACGATTTATGCATAAAAATAAAGGATTAATAGAGTATATAAGAGATAATATTATTAAATGTGTTTGTGAGAGGAAATGGAGAGAATCCTAATTATACAAAATGTTACCAAAAATGAACTATTGCCTGATACATCATAAAATGAAAACAAATAACTTCTGATGGAACATAAGGAGTATATATATTCCTCACCAAATTCTAATACTTTTATGAGATGAACTAACTTGTGTTTTCTTCTATCCAATCTAATCGGTCCGTCTCATTATAGACGGACATTATCCGTCTATACCTATAGACGGATAATATCCCTCTCACAAATGAAAATGGATAGTGCAAGTGGGTGTATTCATTTCCCATCCACTTACACTACCCACAGTCATTTGTGAGAGGGATACTATTCGTCTATAGGAAGGTAGTGCACCTTTATTTTATTTTTCATTTACTGATAAGATTATAAAAGGAAGGTAATTTTATTATCGAAATAATTATGTTGTCATATTATATAGGTGTCTGATCGATAGAGTGCTTTAATACCACGTAGAATTTTAAGAGGGAGGGAGAAGTATTGCATAAAAAAGTTGTGTTATTAATCTTAACAATAGTGTACTATATATTGCATAATAAAGCCGTATTTTAAGTTTCAGCATATTTCGACTGTAATAGTGAAATTTACTTTTTAAAAAGTAAATGAATAAATTGGATTAAATTGGATATATTTTCCAATTAACACATTTGCATACCTTGAATTTTTGTTAGACAAGGGCAAACGGTCTCTAGATACAATAGAAACATTATTTGAATAATTTAATTAACACAAATCCTATTTATTAAAAGAACAACCACAGAGCTGATGTGTCAGTCTGTGGTTGAAAGTTCAATTTTTTTTTTATATTTTTTTAGCAAAGTCCCCACCATGTCCCCCACTTTCTGTGATCAATTTTTTTTTTTTGTCAATTTCTTAAAGTATGTTTTACTCCGTATATGCAACCATACTACTGAAATTAACAATTAGTGGTGGTTGTGATTTATGCACTAATTAAATAAAATAAAATAGCTACGGAAATTTAATAATCTAAGGAATATACTAATAACTTAATTATAATATAAAAATTAACTAAAACAACAACTGAAATAATACCATCTACAAATTTACCATATAAAAGACACAAATACTATAATCTGATTTCTTATTTAAATTTGACAAATGCGAAAACTAATTATTCAGCATATTGCTTATAATAAAATAAACTCAAACTTTAACTAAAACAAAAAAAATTACACTTTTAGAAACTTATAAATACAGATATATAAGAATTGGTGACAGATATTCTAAATATGAATTAACCGAAAAAAAAAAATATTCTAGATCTAAATATAAATTATACCAACCCTTGAATTCTTGAAACAGATCATACCAACCCTTAAAAAATAAAAGTAGCACAACTATAGTTTATTTCTGCATAAACTTGAATTTCCAGTATAAATATTTTTTGTAAAATAAAAAATAATGGAATAAGGAAGAGCAATGCTTAACTGCTTATGATCCCCATCAGTTAATGACTTTTATCAAATAAAGTTGGTAAAGGGTGAGCGTCAGAGGTGAGGTTGAGAGAGCGAGAGGCTGAGTTAATTGAAAAAATAAGTGTTTTTAGGGTTATTAATATGATGGGTCAAACATGGTTTGTAATAGATAAGGGTTATCATATTTTGGCCCAAACTCTGACTGTTTGTGAGCCCGTTGTTTAAGTTCGTATTTTATTTAATTAGCGTGTTATTTAATTTATTATTACTCCCCGTCTCGATTATTTGTTTACTTTTACTTTTAACGCAAAGATCAAAAAAAGAGAAGAGGAGACCATTTGTAATTATAGTTAATGAATGAAAAGTGGACAATAGCCTCACTGGATTATCATATTACACATAAAAATTATTTTCAGTATATAGAAAGGTAAACAAATAAATGAGACGCCATAAGATAGAATATTTAAACAAATGACTCAGACGTAGGGAATAGAATGTATGTTTATTAACTATGAGCATATAATTATCGTCTCAGATTAGACCTCTCAAACGGGTTGGGCAGGGCAGAATACGGGTCCGATCAGAATACGGACTGGGTCTAATACGGGTCGCGTTATACGGGTTTCGGGCCCGGGTCAGAATACGGTTTCGCTATAGTGATGCTTCTTAGGAACATCGTAATAGGTCATTGTTGTAAAAAAATCACTTATGATTGTACACTAGCTAATATAAACACTAGCTAATATAAACACAAGAAAGCTAAGCTATTCTACCGATGTGGGATAGCAAAAGAATAGTTGGACAATTCAACTTGGCTTTTACAACCATCATATCCAACAATCCCCCACAGATGGCGAAGAAAAGCAAAGAGAAGAAATTCCTGGGTAAAGGAAGGATTGGATACTTAGGTATCAATATCTTTCGATTTGAATTGACACTTTAGTGAAATGAGGAAACAACTTACTTACAGCGAGAGAATATCTTGCGATTTGAATTCCTAGCCGAGCTTCGGTCGATACCCCCACAACACATATCATACCTTCGTAATTAAGATCGTTCGCGAAAGTGCAACGCGCTCTTTTAGAGTTATGCGTTTACCTCGGTACTAATAGATGTGTTCAGAAGACTTCTCATAGTCTAATGATCGTTACACCTACGTAGGTGACTCAAGTGCTTCTCAATAGCACTTCTCACATGAGTCATTAAGGACCTAAGTCCAACCTGGTGTATGATTCATCAAGTGCATCTCAAAAGTACCACCATAAAGGCTATGAATCATACAACGCCATAGGAATAGAAGCTTTAGACCTAGTCAAGTCTCACTCTTGACCTAAGGACTTAAGCCCCATTCCCCTCGACGTATCAACGACTAGTCTCCTAGCCAGCCCTTTAGTAAAGGGATCAGCAAGATTGTTTTCGGACTTCACATAGTCCAAAGCAATCACTCCATTGTCTTAGAGTTGTCTAACTGCAGCGTGCCTTATTCGAATATGTCTCTTTTTCGAATTGTAGACACTATTCTTTGCAACACCAATAGTAGCCTGCGAGTCACAGTGCAGGGAGACCGGTGTTAGCCGTCCGCCCACACGGTATATCGCCTAAAAGGTTTTTCAACCATTCACCTCTTGTCCCGCCAACTCAAGAGTTATGAACTCGATTCCATGGTAGAGCGTGCAATACAAGTCTGTTTAG
Source organism: Silene latifolia (assembly GCF_048544455.1). Lineage (NCBI taxonomy): Eukaryota > Viridiplantae > Streptophyta > Magnoliopsida > Caryophyllales > Caryophyllaceae > Silene > Silene latifolia. The sequence goes on along the minus strand of NC_133530.1, from coordinate 20,750,337 downwards.
AAGACTTCCACGATATAGCACCTCCACCCATGGTGAAGACATAACCACTAGTAGAACAGATCTCATCGTTACTCGCAACCCGCCGCATCACAATATCCCTCTAACACAACAGAAATTTACTATAATGCAAACAATAGTCAACTGTTCCTTTTAGGTATTTTAGTAAACGACGAAGAGCATTCCAGTGTTCATTGCTAGGGTTATGTGTATAACGACTCGATCTACTAATCGCATAAGCAATATCCGGTCGAGTACGTTCATTAAAAACATCACACTACCTAGGATTTTAGCATACTCTTCTTGGGAAACACTCTTGTCCAAGTTTTTACACAATGCTACACTAGGATCATAGGGTGTTCTAGCAGGCACATCATCAAAGCAGTTAAACTTTCTCAACACTTTTTCAACATAATGAGATTGACTTAGACAGATTCCATTGGGGTTTCGGATGACCTTAACTCCTAGGATAACATCAGCTTCTCCTAAGTCCTTCATCTCAAAATGTGATGACAAAAATTCTTTGGTTCTAATTATCACCTCTAAATTATTACCAAGTATTAACATGTCATCAACATAAAGGCATATAAGCACACAATTAGATTCTATTACTTTTGAATAAACACATGAATCAGAATTGTTAACCACATATGTAACAACCCCGGATTTAGTGATACAAATAAACTAAATAAATATTGCGTTTTATATTAATAAAAGTCAATGGGGGCGGAAACACCATGACAATAAATCCGAGTGCTACCCAAAATAGATAAGGTAATAGTTAACTACGCATACAACTACTCTCGGGAATGAAAACTCGTCCAAAATAAAACAAGGTTCGATTACTAAACAACATAATTATTATTTATTCTCTCTCTCTCTCTCTCAAACCCATCCATGACCAAGAAGCACATCAACCTGAAAAAAAAAATATCAACAACCACCGTCAGTGGGGAGTAACTAGGAGTCCTCCCAGCCATGACTTAAGAAAAATCAGGCGACAATTATGAGCAAATAATAAGAGACAACATATAATCCATTCAAAATACGAAAACATGTGAACTTCATGGAAATTAAATATCAAGGTATATAATCACAAATGAGTGAGTGATAATGATACCACACAATTAATTAAAATGTGTAACCAACTTACAAATTTCATGTCACTTACATGATTATATGAAATACGGTAAAAGAAGGTGGTCATAATAAAAAAGAGAAATAACACCAATTTACCTGAATGACATATGAAATGAGTAATGATAATATACGAGTGGTAAACACATCCAAATCTTGGACCATAAATACATAGAATAACACGAGACAAGAACGAGCACCGTCTAGGGCCAATAACCTGAAACCCTAAACCTTGGTGTCAATAACCTGACACCAAAATAACCCTACGGCAGGACACATAACCGTGAACCCGTGTCTAAGACTGGCCAGACTCTCGAGGGACATAAAGTCTAGTTAAGGCGTAAATGTGCGGACCCTTAACCAGTCAAGGCGTAAAAGTGCGGACCCTTGACCCCCAAACGACATATCCATAGACTCATAAGAGTATCCAAAAAGGACGGTCAACCCATAGCAGGCCAATAACCTGAAACCATGCTAGGGTACTAGGTAGGCCAATAACCTGAAACCTACCCAGTTTGGTATTGCTCTTCTCAAGTAGACCAATAACCTGAAATCTACTCGATATCTTATACTCTAGCTAAACCATATATAAAATGGAACAAGGTCCAAAAGATAACAAATGTGCACCATGAATAACCTCATGTTAACATGCCAAAATGCTCATAACTGAGGGATAAATAATATTAAATGAAATTCAATAATGGTAATCAAAGCTAGAGTATAATTTCAACTTTTCCAATATAAAACAAGAGACACTCATGTCAATATATAATTTCCGAAAGGCAATATCACAAAAAGCGTATACATGCCATTTAGCATAGTAGAAGTAACAATCAATTCTTAACAAATACACTATTTTAATCTCACATTATAAACATAGTTATGGAGAATATATTTACAAGACATGATACCATCAAATATGTTATTAGTTATTTCCTTAACAAACATTTATTAAATTCGTTAATTAAACATCTAATAATTCTAAACAATTAAACAAAAGTTATATTCTACTCATGAAAAATTACTAGATATTTTAGTGAGTTATAAATTCAATAAAAACAGTACCTAATAAATTATTTAATAATGTTTCACATATTTAACATAAAATTAGCATTTAATAGGCGATTTCATGCATAAATAAAGAAATAAATAAGAAAATTGTGTCACGACCATTAATAATTTATTTTACATTAGTATAGGACAGAATATGCATAAAAATAAATTATAAATATTTTATTTATATTTATTTATTATTCTAACACAATTAAACCTTATTTATGGACTAATTAGTTATAAAATTAAAAAGTAATTATACAAATTACAAAATGGACATGAAAAACTTTAATACACTAAAATAAGTCATATTATGATAAAACATTCAATTTTAATATTTATTTATATATTTTACATATTTACTTGAGATTAATTGCATAAAACATGAATATATATTAAATAAGAGCAATAATAATTGTAAAAATAAAATAGTCAATTTAAATACTATATAAATTATAATAGGCCAGAATAAAATTAAGGAAGTAAATTTTTCGAAATTATTTTATGTTTTATATATTTATTAGACGATTATCACATAAAACCGTGATTAAATATCAAATAACAACAAATAAATATATGATAATTATAGAACTAAAATAATCACATGCAAACTCATAAATAATGATAATAAATCAGAATATAATCAAAAATATAATTTTTATAATCATCCATATATTTTACATATTGTTTAGATTGTTAAATCACATAAAAAAATACAAATAAATCATAGAAAACATTTAAATAAGTATATATTCATCACAAAATAATGAAAACTACTATTTATTATATAAATCATGAATCTCATATATTTCCATGATTTTAAACATCATATATATTATCAATCTTATTATAACCTCATGAAAGCACTTGAAATTCAAAAATCATAGAAAGGAGAAAACCTAGTTACCTTGATAGAGATTATTATTAGTAAATAGGTAGGATATTGTAATAAGATCAACCCAAATGATCTCCCTCAACCAAGGTATCTTGCTCACCTCCTTGAACAAACGTAAGAATTAAAACAAATAATTAAATACTACTCTAAATAAACTAGTATAAGAATGACAATTAAATAACTACCTACACTTACAAATGAGCAAGATGAAAGAGATGTAAGAATGAAAGAAACAAAGGTTGGAAATGGATGTTGAAAGCTACGGCCAAGTGAAGGATTTAGAGAGGAAATTTTGTAGAATGATTATGTCTAACTTGTAGGTAATAGGAAGCTAATAAAGAGTGAGTGATAGAAATGATTAAGGTTAGTCTTTAGGCTATTACTCTAGGTAAAAGAGTAAGTGGTAGAAATGATTAAGGCTAGTCTTTAGGCTATTACTTAAGTAAAGTAGTCACATGCCTATGAGGGTAGGCCTTGGGCTTCAAGGAAAAAAAGATCAAGTTGCCAACTTGCCATGTGCCTAGGTGATGGGGTAAATGATAACTCAAGGTGAAAAGAGGAATAACGAGTGTGGGTCTTGTTCGCGGATTTCTGCGACAGCCTTTCGTATTTCGGGTATAATTTTCTCTACAGAACTCCGATTGAGGTGTTTTCAGTGGCGTTGGAAAGCTAAGAGAAAGACCTACAACTTTCATGTTATGAACAAGAGCTAAATCTATCTTTGAAATATCGTAAAATTAGCATCAACGACGAAGTAGTTATTCGTCGGCGTAAGGAGTGTAAGTTTAGGATGGGTGTTTGGATATCATTGTCGAAAAATAATAGATTTTAAAGGATAAAATTTTATTGTGAATCATTCTTATTATTTAAAAATATGAGTTTTATTATTTAGGATGACGTGTAAATTGCGGGGTGTTACAACCCTACCCCCTTAAGAAAAGTTTCGTCCTCAAAACTTGAAATAGAAGGGTTACCCAAATCGAATAGTTGTGGATATCTCTCCCGCATAGATGCTTCAGTTTCCCATGTAGCCTCTTCAAACTTTTGGCTGCGCCACAAAACCTTTACCAGTGGTACAACCTTATTCCTTAGGGTCTTATCTTTCCTATCTAGGATACGTACTGGTTGCTCCTCATAAGTGAGGTTTGGTTCCACCTCGACCACATCCGATCAAGCACGGGAGGGGTCACTACGATACCTCCTTAATTGAGACACATGAAAGACATTATGAACCTTAGATAAATTTGGGAGTAACGCTAACTTATAAGCCACCTCTCCAATCCGCTCAAGTACCTCATAAGGCCCAACAAACTTTGGGCTCAACTTGCCCTTAATACCAAATCTCTTCACGCCTTTCATAGGTGACACTTTTAAGAATACCTTGTCTCCAACTTGGTACTCAATCGGCTTTCGACGCAAGTCGGCATACGACTTTTGTCGGTCCTGAGCCGCTTTCATCTTTTCCCGAATTAGCTTAACTTGCTCAATGGATTCTTGAATCATTTCGGGTCCGAGAACCGCAGCTTCACTTATATCATCACAACACAACGAGCTTCGACATTTTCTCCCATATAAAGCCTCAAATGGCGCCATCTTAATGCTAGAGTGAAAACTGTTGTTGTAAGAGAACTCAACCAAGGGGAGACTTTTCTCCCAACCGGCTTGAAACTCTAATGCACAAGCTCGAAGCATATCCTCTAACGTTTGAATAGTACGCTCCGTCTGTCCATCTGTAGCGGCATGAAATGCCGTACTCAACTTTAGCTTACTACCCAACGCCTCTTGAAGTTTCCTCCAAAAATACGAACAAAATCGTGGGTCACGATCGGAAACTATATCTTTCGGAACACCATGTAATCTAATAACTTCTCTTTGGTATGCCATCGCCATCTCATCCAAACCCCACGTTTCTTTCATCGGAATGAAATGAGCTACTTTAGTCAACCGATCAACCACAACCCAAATGGCATCCTTTCCTGTCGGCGTCCTTGGCAAGCACATTACAAAGTCCATGGAAATTGAATCCCATTTCTACACCGGTATTTCCAACGGCTGCAAAAGACCACCGGGTCTTTGATGCTCAAATTTCACCATTTGACAAGTGAGGCATTTGGCCACAAAATCGGCTATCTCTCTTTTCATATTAGGCCACCAAAAGAATTTCTTCAAATCCTTATACATCTTATCCCCACCTGGGTGAATAGAGTATGGTGTACTATGAGCCTCTTGCATAATCTTTCTTTTGAGCACATCACAGTTAGGAACACACCATCTCCCATGAAATCTTAAACTCCCATCTGCCCAAATCTTGAATTCCTTAGCTTCTCCAGCCTTGGCACGCAAACCTTCGAGTATTGCATCCTCTCGTTGCTTTAATCGAATCTCATGATATAAATCAGGTTCAGCTGTCATGGCACTCAAGTTGGCACTCCCTTGACGGACCACTTCCAAATTCAGCTTTTGGAATTCACGGCAAAGTTCATCAGGCAACACTAAAGCCACATTTAGCGTGTGTTTTTCCTTTCCATTTTGCATTAGCACACAACCTAGACCATTCTTTGTCGCGTCACTATAGACATCAAATCCGACGCCTTCCTCGGGTAATGTTAGAATTGGTGCTGATGTCAATCTCCTCTTCAGCTCTTGAAACGCCTCTTCGCAGGCACTAGACCACGCAAATTTTGATTCCTTCTTTAGTAAAGAAGTCATTGGTTTTGCCACCTTAGAAAAATCTTTAATGAACCTGCGGTAGTAGCCTGCCAAACCCAAGAAACCTCTAATCTCACTCACATTCATAGGGCTTTCCCAATCCACTACTGCTTGAACTTTAGCTGGATCGACACTTACGCCCTCGCCAGAAATGACATGTCCTAGAAATGCAATTTTCTTAAGCCAAAATTCGCATTTCGAAAACTTCGCAAGCCATCTTTGCTTCCTGAGAGTCTCCAACACCAAACGAAGATGTTACGTATGTTCATCTTTATTCTTTGAATAAATTAGGATATCATCTATGAACACAACTACACATTTGTCCAAAAACTCGTGGAAGGTTCTGTTCATCTGATCCATGAATACGGCTGGGGCATTAGTTAAACCGAATGGCATCACCGCGAATTCATAATGGCCATACCTTGATCGAAACGCGGTTTTAGGGATATCCTCCTTCTTTACCGGAATCTGATGGTATCCCGACCTTAAATCAATCTTCGAGAACGTACTTGCTCCCTTCAGTTGATCAAATAGATCCTCGATTCTTGGGAGAGGGTAACGGTTCTTGATCGTCACCTTGTTTAGCTCTCTGTAATCAATGCACAATCGCATACTCCCATCCTTCTTTCTTACAAACAAAACCGGAGCCCCCCAAGGCGATACACTTGGGCGAATAAATCCTTTCTCAATCAAGTCATCTAGCTGCTTCTTTAATTCTTGCATCTCGGCGGGAGCCATGCGATAAGGAGCCTTTGAAATCGGTCCGGCACCAGGGAGAAGATCAATATTAAACTCAATATCTCGTTCTGGTGGGACACCTGGAAGATCCTCTGGAAACACGTCGGTGTATTCTCGAACAATTGGAATATCATCAATCTTAACCTCCATAGTGACATCCCGAATACTACATAAGTATAATTTGTACCCTTTTCTCCTCAAGTTCTCCATTTTTAATGCGGACACCCATTTAATCCCGGGTTTAGTCGAGATGCTCTTATATGAAACCCTCGTTCCTAAAGGACTTTTGAGAATGATCTTTTGGTCACGACATACAAACTTTGCATCAAACCTTGCTAACGAATCCATACCGAGGATAATATCGAATCCAGAGAGTTTAAAACTTATAAGGTCAGCTGGAAAGTTGGTTCCACCAATAGATATGGGAACATCACGAAAGACTGTTGAACATGGTATAATTTCTCCCGTGGGGAGAGATATAGTAGTGGTAATAGGAGCACTAGGAATGAGTTGAGTCTTACTAACGAACGATGTTGAAATAAATGATAAAGAAGCACCAGTATCAAAAATTACGAATGCAGGAGTAGAATTAGCAAGAAATGTACCAGTAAGAACATCTGGGTGAGCCTCAGCTTCCACACGGTTCATAAGAAATACACGGCCCTGGGCAGGAGCCTGCCGAGACCTATTATTCATGTTACCCACCCCTGAAGCTTGATTTGTCCTTTGAGGGCAGCGATTTGCTGTGTGACCTAAACCTTGACAGTTGAAGCATCTTATATCCTTCCCGGAACAACTTTTTCCAGGGTGATAAGCTCCACCACAATTGTAACATCGACGGTCACCTTGAGGAGCAGGGTTAGAACGAGCCTCGCCTGAAGTGTTACCATGCTTTACCCTTTTTGCTGGCCCCTGAGAAGAAGATGATGGAGCAGGGGTTTTCTTAGCCAAACGACGTTCATGAGCTTCTTGGTCTAAGACCGCATCATAAACACTAAGGGCACGATCATAAGCTTATTGAAAGGTCCGTGAAGGGACTGCTGCAACTGCCGTACGAACCTTAGGAGCCAACCTTAACTCATACCGACGAATTTTCTCTCTCTCAGTCGGTATTATCATAGAAGCAAAACGGGCCAATTCTATAAATTTGGTAGTATATTGCTCCACCGTCATATCCCCTTGCTCCAAATCCAAAAATTCCTGTTGTTTCTTCCAACGAAGGGACTCTGGATAGAAACGAGCTTTCACACTTTCCTTGAATTGGTCCCATCCAAACCCGGGCTGAGCCTTCAGTGATTCTTTCATGAGATCCCACCAACGATCCGCTTCTTCACGGAAATAATAGCTAGCTATATCAACATTTTCCTCCTCAGGCATGTGAGTCACGACAAACAACTTCTCCATTTCACGTATCCAACCCTCTAAGATGACTGGGTCGGTGACTCCCATGAATACTGGAGGTTGGTGGCGGTTTAAACGCTCAAAAATGGATCTCTCCCATTCGTTTGGTTGGGCATTGTTCTCCTTCTCCAGTAACTTCAATAAAGCTGTTTCGATCAAACGAGTTCTCTCATTTTCGCCATTACCATTGTTGTTTCCATGTCGGGTGTTCATCTACAACAAAGAAATCAGATAAACCACGTGGTAGAAACCTAACTACCACTAGCAAACAACTACTCAGTCACAAGTAACGCATAATCAAAAACAATACTCATATGCAAGTAAGAGACCTATATATAAACATAAATAGAGTCCTTACTTGTTTCTACCCCACTCTCTTTTAGTCATAATTAATCTTTGTTTAAGTCTTATTTCAATCCGAGAGTGTTGGGAGCGTTCTGGCTCTGATACCAACTGTAACAACCCCGGATTTAATGATACAAATAAACTAGATAAATATTGCGTTTTATATTAATAAAAGTCAATGGTGGCGGAAACACCGTGACAATAAATCCGAGTGCTACCAAAAATAGATAAGGTAATAGTTAACTACGCATACAACTACTTTCGGGAATGAAAACTCGTCCAAAATAAAACAACAAGGTTCGATTACTAAACAACATAATTATTATTTATTCTCTCTCTCTCTCTCAAACCCATCCATGACCAAGAAGCACATCAACCTGAAAAAAAAATTATCAACAACCACCGTCAGTGGGGAGTAACTGGAGTCCTCCCAGCCATGACTTAAGAAAAATCAGGCGACAATTATGAGCAAATAATAAGAGACAACATATAATCCATTCAAAATATGAAAACATGTGAACTTCATGGAAATTAAATATCAAGGTATATAATCACAAATGAGTGAGTGATAATGATACCACACGATTAATTAAAATGTGTAACCAACTTACAAATTTCATGTCACTTACATGATTATATGAAATACGGTAAAAGAAGGTGGTCATAATAAAAAAGAGAAATAACACCAATTTACCTGAATGACATATGAAATGAGTAATGATAATATACGAGTGGTAAACACATCCAAATCTTGGACCATAAATACATAGAATAACACGAGACAAGAACGAGCACCGTCTAGGGCTAATAACCTGAAACCCTAAACCTTGGTGTCAATAACCTGACACCAAAATAACCCTACGGCAGGACACATAACCGTGAACCCGTGTCTAAGACTGGCCAGACTCTCGAGGGACATAAAGTCTAGTTAAGGCGTAAATGTGCGGACCCTTAACCAGTCAAGGCGTAAAAGTGCGGACCCTTGACCCCCAAACGACATATCCATAGACTCATAAGAGTATCCAAAAAGGACGGTCAACCCATAGCATGCCAATAACCTGAAACCATGCCAGGGTACTAGGTAGGCCAATAACCTGAAACCTACCCAGTTTGGTATTGCTCTTCTCAAGTAGACCAATAACCTGAAATCTACTCGATATCTTATACTCTAGCTAAACCATATATAAAATGGAACAAGGTCCAAAAGATAACAAATGTGCACCATGAATAACCTCATGTTAACATGCCAAAATGCTCATAACTGAGGGATAAATAATATTAAATGAAATTCAATAATGGTAATCAAAGCTAGAGTATAATTTCAACTTTTCCAATATAAAACAAGAGACACTCATGTCAATATATAATTTCCGAAAGGCAATATCACAAAAAGCGTATACATGCCATTTACCATAGTAGAAGTAACAATCAATTCTTAACAAATACACTATTTTAATCTCACATTATAAACATAGTTATGGAGAATATATTTACAAGACATGATACCATCAAATATGTTATTAGTTATTTCCTTAACAAACATTTATTAAATTCGTTAATTAAACATCTAATAATTCTAAACAATTAAACAAAAGTTATATTCTACTCATGAAAAATTACTAGATATTTTAGTGAGTTATAAATTCAATAAAAACAGTACCTAATAAATTATTTAATAATGTTTCACATATTTAACATAAAATTAGCATTTAATAGGCGATTTCATGCATAAATAAAGAAATAAATAAGAAAATTGTGTCACGACCATTAATAATTTATTTTACATTAGTATAGGACAGAATATGCATAAAAATAAATTATAAATATTTTATTTATATTTATTTATTATTCTAACACAATTAAACCTTATTTATGGACTAATTAGTTATAAAATTAAAAAGTAATTATACAAATTACAAAATGGACATGAAAAACTTTAATACACTAAAATAAGTCATATTATGATAAAACATTCAATTTTAACATTTATTTATATATTTTACATATTTACTTGAGATTAATTGCATAAAACATGAATATATATTAAATAAGAGCAATAATAATTGTAAAAATAAAATAGTCAATTTAAATACTATATAAATTATAATAGGCCAGAATAAAATTAAGGAAGTAAATTTTTCGAAATTATTTTATGTTTTATATATTTATTAGACGATTATCACATAAAACCGTGATTAAATATCAAATAACAACAAATAAATATATGATAATTATAGAACTAAAATAATCACATGCAAACTCATAAATAATGATAATAAATCAGAATATAATCAAAAATATAATTTTTATAATCATCCATATATTTTACATATTGTTTAGATTGTTAAATCACATAAAAAATACAAATAAATCATAGAAAACATTTAAATAAGTATATATTCATCACAAAATAATGAAAACTACTATTTATTATATAAATCATGAATCTCATATATTTCCATGATTTTAAACATCATATATATTATCAATCTTATTATAACCTCATGAAAGCACTTGAAATTCAAAAATCATAGAAAGGAGAAAACCTAGTTACCTTGATAGAGATTATTATTAGTAAATAGGTAGGATATTGTAATAAGATCAACCCAAATGATCTCCCTCAACCAAGGTATCTTGCTCACCTCCTTGAACAAACGTAAGAATTAAAACAAATAATTAAATACTACTCTAAATAAACTAGTATAAGAATGACAATTAAATAACTACCTACACTTACAAATGAGCAAGATGAAAGAGATGTAAGAATGAAAGAAACAAAGGTTGGAAATGGATGTTGAAAGCTACGGCCAAGTGAAGGATTTAGAGAGGAAATTTTGTAGAATGATTATGTCTAACTTGTAGGTAATAGGAAGCTAATAAAGAGTGAGTGATAGAAATGATTAAGGTTAGTCTTTAGGCTATTACTCTAGGTAAAAGAGTAAGTGGTAGAAATGATTAAGGCTAGTCTTTAGGCTATTACTTTAAGTAAAGTAGTCACATGCCTATGAGGGTAGGCCTTGGGCTTCAAGGAAAAAAAGATCAAGTTGCCAACTTGCCATGTGCCTAGGTGATGGGGTAAATGATAACTCAAGGTGAAAAGAGGAATAACGAGTGTGGGTCTTGTTCGCGGATTTCTGCGACAGCCTTTTGTATTTCGGGTATAATTTTCTCTACAGAACTCCGATTGAGGTGTTTTCAGTGGCGTTGGAAAGCTAAGAGAAAGACCTACAACTTTCATGTTATGAACAAGAGCTAAATCTGTCTTTAAAATATCGTAAAATTAGCATCAACGACGAAGTAGTTATTCGTCGGCGTACGGAGTGTAAGTTTAGGATGAGTATTTGGATATCATTGTCGAAAAATAATAGATTTTAAAGGATAAAATTTTATTGTGAATCATTCTTATTATTTAAAAATATGAGTTTTATTATTTAGGATGACGTGTAAATTGCGGGGTGTTACAACCCTACCCCCTTAAGAAAAGTTTCGTCCTCAAAACTTGAAATAGAAGGGTTACCCAAATCGAATAGTTGTGGATATCTCTCCCGCATAGATGCTTCAGTTTCCCATGTAGCCTCTTCAAACTTTTGGCTACGCCACAAAACCTTTACCAGTTGTACAACCTTATTCCTTAGGGTCTTATCTTTCCTATCTAGGATACGTACTGGTTGCTCCTCATAAGTGAGGTTTGGTTCCACCTCGACCACATCTGACTGAAGTACGTGGGAGGGGTCACTACGATACCTCCTTAATTGAGACACATGAAAGACATTATGAACCTTAGATAAATTTGGGGGTAACGCTAACTTATAAGCCACCTCTCCAATCCGCTCAAGTACCTCATAAGGCCCAACAAACTTTGGGCTTAACTTGCCCTTAATACCAAATCTCTTCACGCCTTTCATAGGTGACACTTTTAAGAATACCTTGTCTCCAACTTGGTACTCAATCGGCTTTCGACGCAAGTCGGCATACGACTTTTGTCGGTCCTGAGCCGCTTTCATCTTCTCCCGAATTAGCTTAACTTGCTCAATGGATTCTTGAATCATTTTGGGTCCGAGAACCACAGCTTCACTTATATCATCCCAACACAACGGGCTTCGACATTGTCTCCCATATAAAGCCTCAAATGGCGCCATCTTAATGCTAGAGTGAAAACTGTTGTTGTAAGAGAACTCAACCAATGGGAGACTTTTCTCCCAACCGGCTTGAAACTCTAATGCACAAGCTCGAAGCATATCCTCTAACGTTTGAATAGTACGCTCCGTCTGTCCATCTGTAGCGGCATGAAATGCCGTACTCAACTTTAGCTTACTACCCAACGCCTCTTGAAGTTTCCTCCAAAAATGCGAACAAAATCGTGGGTCACGATCGGAAACTATATCTTTCGGAACACCATGTAATCTAATAACTTCTCTTTGGTATGCCATCGCCATCTCATCCAAACCCCACGTTTCTTTCATCGGAATGAAATGAGCTACTTTAGTCAACCGATCAACCACAACCCAAATGGCATCCTTTCCTGTCGGCGTCCTTGGCAAGCACATTACAAAGTCCATGGAAATTGAATCCCATTTCCACACCGGTATTTCCAACGGCGCAAAAAGACCAGGGTCTTTGATGCTCAAATTTCACCTTTTGACAAGTGAGGCATTTGGCCACAAAATCGGCTATCTCTCTTTTCATATTAGGCCACCAAAAGAATTTCTTCAAATCCTTATACATCTTATCCCCACCTGGGTGAATAGAGTATGGTGTACTATGAGCCTCTTGCATAATCTTTCTTTTGAGCACATCACAGTTAGGAACACACCATCTCCCATGAAATCTTAAACTCCCATATGCCCAAATCTTGAATTCCTTAGCTTCTCCAGCCTTGGCACGCAAACCTTCGAGTATTGCATCCTCTCGTTGCTTCACTCGAATCTCATGATATAAATCAGGTTCATTGTCATGGCACTCAAGTTGGCACTCCTTGACGGACCACTTCCAAATTCACTTTTGGAATTCACGGCAAAGTTCATCGTGCAACACTAAAGCCACATTTAGCGTGTGTTTTTCCTTTCCATTTTGCATTAGCACACAACCTAGACCATTCTTTGTCGCGTCACTATAGACATCAAATCCGACGCCTTCCTCGGGTAATGTTAGAATTGGTGCTGATGTCAATCTCCTCTTGACTCTTGAAACGCCTCTTCGCAGCACTAGACCACGCAAATTTTGATTCCTTCTTTAGTAAAGAAGTCATTGGTTTTGCCACCTTAGAAAAATCTTTAATGAACCTGCGGTAGTAGCCTGCCAAACCCAAGAAACCTCTAATCTCACTCACATTCATAGGGCTTTCCCAATCCACTACTGCTTGAACTTTAGCTGGATCGACACTTACGCCCTCGCCAGAAATGACATGTCCTAGAAATGCAATTTTCTTAAGCCAAAATTCGCATTTCGAAAACTTCGCAAGCCATCTTTGCTTCCTGAGAGTCTCCAACACCAAACGAAGATGTTACGTATGTTCACCCTTATTCTTTGTGATGGGGCATATTCTGCACCCGCTGACCGAGTCAACATATTGAGCAAGGTCAAAGATATCCACAGCAAGTCAACGACTTAGACAGCCTAACCGACGCAGCCTGTCGGCCCGTCTCTTGGGCCTCGGCTGGGACAACTAGCCAGCCGAGGCACATATCCGCGTACTCATATCCAAGACCCCTCGGCATGGAGTCAATGGGGCCCGCCGGCCTGCCATGGGTCCATCGGTCGAGGGTAGATCAGTCTTTCCACCTGCTAGCCACTTGGCCACTTGGGCACTACGTGACAAAAGGTGAAAGTCTATAAATACTCCTCAACCCTCATTGAGGAAAGGATCCACAATCTAACCTAAAACTCACTATTCATCTGGTATAAACTCCCTTATCTCTCTACAATATTCTTTGTCAAGTAACATACAACTTAATCCCTTTAAGTTCACTGACTTGAGCGTCGGAGTGAGTACGCTCGGTGCAAAGCCGAGCCCTCAGTTTGTTCATCGTTTCAGGAGAGACCGAGAGGAAGAGTCAAGGCAAGGAAGGAAATCCATTCACCAAGCTTGCGTGGTAAACAACACTGCTCTGGAATTACACCCGGAACAATTGGCGCCGTCTGTGGGGAAGAATACTAGAAGCTAGGCAAATCCCTTACAAAAAAAAAAACACAAAACCCACCCAACAAGCTAAGAAGATGTCGAAACAACCAGAGATGGTGCTTGTGGAAACTGAATTCTACCAAGATGACACATTCCACAACTCTGAAATCGGGCAGTCCCCACCCGCCGTATCACCGATACGACGAACGGGATGCCAAAGGAACAAGATACACCGCTGCCCGCCGACCAAGTCACTATCATGGGACATGTGGTTGATGCAGCTAAACTAAAGCTACTCCTGGAACTAATGGGTGGCACGCCGACTCACACTGTCACAACGACAAGAGCGGCGACACCCCCACAAGAGACCAGGGCCCAAAAAGTGACTCTGAGAAACTTGAACGGAGCATTGGAGGAAGCTGACCATGTCAAGACGCCTGGGAGCCAGAGTGCCGGTGGTAGACTCGAGTCCTTCCCGCACTCGCGGGAGGACAAAGTGTCGCCCCAAAGACCGACGAGGCCTCGCCCTGCAGGAGGAGTGAAAGAAGTCCGACTCACCAGAGTCGGAGAAGAAGTCCGACTCACCAGAGTCGGAGAAGAAGCCCGACTCACCAGAGTCGGAGAAGAAGCCCTTCCCACCACGGGGAGAGGAGTCGGACTAAGGATGCGAGGAGCCGATCGCCGCGTGTCATTCGACACGTGGTCAGACAGCCCCTCAACCCCTATGTCCTAGAGGTCCCGGTGCCGACTAAGCTAAAGTTGCTGTAACACCCCGTAATTTCGGACCGTTAATATATTTTGAAAGTAATTTATTAATCAAGTTGAATTTAATATTAATGTATTTGAAGTAAAAATAATTTAAAGAGATATAATTTTATTATATTTTGAAGTAAAGTATTTATTTAAATAGTTTCGAAATGTTTAAAAATAGTTTAAACCGTGTAAAAACTTTTTATTTCGAAAAATGGGCATATCGGGGAAAGTGACAAACCTAATGAAAATTGGGTAAACGATTTTGGAAATGGGTCGTATGAGTATTCAATTTTCTTGTAATCTCGTGTTTAAGAACTTTGGTCTTGTCGGAATTTGCATTTGACCAACGGTTTTAATTATTATCGAAATGAGCCAAAACCGACTCGTAAAATCCCGACTAAACCCGCACTTTTCCTCCTTTCCTTCCCTTTCACGCGGCACACCCCCTTCCCCTTTCTTTTTTTTTTCTGATTTTTCTGTCCATCATCATCTCCTTCTTCATTCTTCTTTATCCAAAACAATAAAACATCATTTTTATACAAAATCTAAGCTATTTTCGCCATAACTCACTCGTTTCTAGTCGGATTTTTGCATAATTTATATTTTCGGAATCCTTTCTTCGAGATCTACAACCTGGTATATTTTAATTTCAGTTTTCTTGAAGTTGTTTTAAGACGAATTTTGGCAAATTTCGGTATTTATACTTATTTATTGTGTTTTTATTGTTTATTTAGGTGAAGAATTGGAAGACGAGTTTGGGGACTCGTATATTGTCGAAGATAGCGGATAGTTGCTTGTTAGGGTTTGGTTTTTAAGGTGCTAATTGCTCATTTTCTAGCTTAAGGTAACATATTTCGAGTTACTCGACGAATAATCGTCACATTCTTTGCTTTTTGTATGTTTTTGTGATTGTTGTTTGAGTAGTAAATTTTCACATGATAAAATGGGTTGCATGCATGTCTAATGCTTGTCTTTTGTTAGTTTAAGTTAACCATTTGTATATTATTGTTTAGAACAAATTTGGATGAGTAATTATTTGATGGGACAAATCCGCGGGTTGGCTGGAACGTGTCAGTACCGGACCGAGACATTTTCCAATGTTTCCAAAAATATGACAGATTGAACGGCGTCGAAAAATTAGGTGGTTTAGCCACTTGAATCACTCAACCCGAGTCCGTATGAGTATTTGGCATCGTTTTACCGAAAAATTTATAGAAAAGTTACTGTTCACAGACCCGCGGTACTGTTCACAGCAGTGAAACAGCCCGTGACGGGCCGCCGCAGCCCGTGCTTGGCCCGGTTGGTCCGTCGCTTGTTTCGCGGTTTTTCATGCAATATTTGTCATTCCGGGTTCATTAATGTTATAGTTAGTATAAGTCACATATGAGTATACTTTTGAATTGAATCATATTAGTAGTAAAAATTATGTTAATGGTAAAAATTAAGTTTATATTAGTAGTTGCACATGTTAGGATAGATTATAAAATAAAATTGTAATGAATAGGCTCAAAATGAATTTTATAGTACTAATTGTAATGTTTTGTTGATTGTCCGAAAATCGAGCCTTAGTCCCTTTGATCGATTCGATGTCATCAATTGAGTGATTGGTCACCGCAATTTAACCGCACTGCCGCAGGTCAGGGTTGCGGGTAAAAATTGGTTGGATGAAATTTTATATGAATTGGATAATCGGCCTTTTTCTTGTTTTAGGCCATTTATCAAGTTTTTAAGTTCACATGTATAGTTGGTTGAATTTAATAGTTTCTTATATTGTAGAAATGGCCCTAGATTCCCTAAAGCCTTTAATATTGTTAATATTGCTAGAAATGGTATTGGTATTAAATACTTTCTTTGCAGGTTGTTGTGTTTGTCATAGATAGGTCTTTATAGTCTCCGATTTAGTATATGTTTCAACGCTTAATAGCCTTTGTGTTCTGACTAGTGGATTTATATCCAAGTTGGGGCATGACCTCGTTACTTATTTTGATAGTAAGTGGTCAACTTAAGTACTAGCCAACCCTTTGGTGGACTCCTTAGGGTACTCACTTTGTTTTAGAAAAATTGTGGGTCTTGGGTGCGGTGGTGTGTATCCGCATGTCTAGGTCTGCGCAGATTTTAGGCTAGGGTTGTGTTGTGTCTTGGCCATGTTTTATTAATATTAATCACGAGCCAAGATACCGGTTCGATTACCTTCCCTACCTCGTGGTATAGACTCGAGTTACAAAGTGACTATTGACCGTACTAAGAACTTATGCCTGTCTTTGATATATTGCCCTTTCTTGTATGGTGATTTTATGAATCAGTAATAGGTGAGATGTAAGTTTGTTCTGATTGATAAAGTTTGATTATTGTTTGTTATATGTTTCACATGATAGTTTATTTTGGTCGATTAGGGGTCATAGGTTAGAATACTTGATAATTAAATTGTTTATCATGTTGTTTACATGTTTTATTACATGTTACATTAAATATGACGATTCGTGGCTGGGAGGACTCGAAGTTACTCCCCACTGAATTGTGGCTTTCGTGTTTGTATAAAATGCGATTGACAGGTTGAAGATTTAGATGGGGTCACAGACGAGCTAGTGAGCATAAGGAACCTTGGACCTAGTTTGGCTATTTTTAGTAGTAAACCTTTTAATTCTTGGTTATGTATATATTTTGAAGGGACATATGTCTCCCTCTTTTACCTTGGGTTTGTATTTCTATATTCTCGCAACTTTAGTTGGGTTATGTAAATTAGTTGGTTGGCATTTGCAGGTTTTGGCACCCGCCTCTTGGGAATGTTGGAAATGTTTGTGATTGGTTTAGAAATTTTTTTGAAATTACAGGTTTTGTCTAGTTGAACCAATTACAAACATATCCTGTCAGTTTTTCTGTAGAATTTACGTAATTATTTAAGGCTAGATTTAAGGGTGTCACAGTTGCCACCCATATCATACAAAGGAGAAAGCGACCCAACCGACCATGCCGAGGCTTTCGAGTCTTACATGTCGGTATGGGAGCAGCCTGATGAGGTTTGGTGTCGAGTCTTCCCAACGACCCTGCATGGGATGGCACAAAGTTGGTACAAGGGGCTACCCAATGGGTCGATATACTGTTATGGCGACCTAAGGGACATATTTTTGGCCCAGTATTCTTGCAATAAGAGAAGGGCCGTCGAGACATCGGATCTCCTGACTATCAAACAGGAGGGAGGCGAGTCTTTCCGAAGTTATGTGAAGAGGTTCGACGCCAAGGTTCGATGAGATTCGTGAGTGAGCGAATCCGGCGCCTTCGATCGATGAAAGGCCTCCCGAGAGGAGACTTAAAAACGAGCTCATCAAGTGCGGAGGCTCGAACCTAGACTCCGCCAGAAGATGGCCGACCAAGCCATAAAGGTGGAGGACTATCACAAAACTTGGGTAGGCCCGCAGCCGAGGCCGGGCACTCGAGAGAGAAAGAGCACGGGAGGACAACCCGGATGAAGGACGCCATGACAATAATAGGTCACGGTCTGACAAGTCCGCCAGAAATGAACTCGGCGAGCGCCGGGGAGTTCGGGACCGTACTACCAAAAGCGGTACAACGGTCACACCCCTAGTCGTATCCGCCGCCGAGGTCTTCTCCCGAGCAAGAACGAGGGTCGAAGTGGGAAAGGCCTCCCAAGGCGAGGGGGACGGTGACACGAGCCGATCGTGAGTACCACGGCCACACCGGCCACTTAATCGACAAATCGCCGCATCTCGAAGAATGCCATTGAAGAGCGATCCGGAAGGGGAGCCTCAAAGAAATATGTTGCCGGAGGCCAAAAGACTAATACCGCGGCTCAAATAAAAATTCGTCTTTGAACAGATAGGAGTAATCCATGTTGTCATCGGGGGCAACGAGAACGGCGGGTCCGCTCATGGGCACAAACGGCACTGAACGAGCTATATCGGGCCATCAACTTTGTGCCCAAAACAGCGATCCCCGCTTCCAACATCCCCGATATGACTATTGGGAAGAAGGACTACGAGGGAGTCATCGCCCGCATGACGACCCACTTGTAGTCCACTTGGACATAGCCAACCACTGGTCAAGAGGTGCCACGATTGACACAGCGCCTACACGAACATTATGTTCGGGAGTGCTTTCTCAATCTCGGCCTCGAAGATTGAGGACTTGAGCCCCCGCACCAATCCATTGTACTGATTTTTCCGGGGCCTACCTGGTACCCCAGGGTCAATCGGGATCACGGTGATGTTCGGCGAGGGGAATGCGGCTAAGAATGTCCTATTTGAGTTCGTGGTCATTGACGGCTCGTCCGCCTACAACGTTCTCATAGGCCGAGTCACTCTGAGCGAGACCGATGCAGTAATGTCCATCCGGCCCCGACACCGATGTATGTCTCGGACCGGGGAAGCGCATAAGCTCGTCTCAAAGGACGAAAAAAAACGAAGTAGTCAACGCCCGGATATCGCCGGAGGGTGCAACATGCAATCCTCAAAGTGGCGAAGAAGCCGAGAGAAGGGGAAAAGCCCATCCTTACAACGGGAGGGCGACCTCATGGATGCCTTTGTCGGCATAGTCGAAGGAGCGGAGACCGAAGAAGTGGAAATTGACCCAGGGCGCACCGTGAATCGTCGGTGTCAACCTGGAGCAAAATTCGGGCCGCTCTCCTAGACCGCCGAGGAAGAACAAAGACGTCTTCGCTTACTCAAGAAAGCCGAGATGCCGGCGTGAGCCGGGAGGTAATTGTTCACAAGCTGAACGTACTCTCCACCGCTCGCCCTGTCAAGCAGAAGATGAGGAACTCCTCAGCCGAGAAAGATGAGGCCATCAAAGCCGAGGTAGATAAATTACTAGCGGCGGGCTTTATCATGCCTTGTACTTATCCTGAGTGGTTAGCTAATGTTGTAATGGTGAAGAAATCATCGGGGGCGTGGAGGATGTGTGTAGATTTTACCAATCTTAATAAAGCGTGCCCCAAAGATTGCTATCCCTTGCCTCGAATAGATAGTTTAATCGACGCCATGGCAGCTACACTATCTTGAGCCTGCTGGACGCCTTCTCGGGTATCATCGGGTATTCATGGCCGAAGAAGACATGCCTAAATGCGCATTCATCACCGGTAACGGCACATACATGTATAAAATGATGCCGTTCGGTTTGAAGAACGCCGGCGCAACTTACACAAGACTGGTGGACAAAGTGTTCCAAAATCAAAAAGGGCGAAACATTGAGGCTTACGTCGACGATGCTATTGTAAAAAGCAAGTCTGACAGCGAGCACTTAGCCGATTTACACGAGACATTTTGTTTCGAGGAAATACAAGATGAAACTTAACCCAATGAAATGCAACTTCGGTGTCCGGTCAGATAAGTTCCTCGGCGTGCTTGTCGGCGCCGGGGAATTGATGCCAATCCGAGAAAGTCCAAGCAATCCTGGACCTGCCGGAGCCGAGGAATCAAAAAGAGGTTATGATGTTGACCGAGAGGATGGTGGCTCTAGCCCGTTTTATCTCTCGGTCAGCCGACAAGAGCACCCCATTCTTCAAAGTGTTGGAGGGAAATAAGGACTTCAGCTGGGGGGAGGAACAGAGCACAACTTTCAGGCAACTGAAAGCTCATCTTCAAACTCTCCCAACCCTGTCCAGGCCGATGCTGGGGGAGACGTTATATCTATACATAGCAGTTACCTCGGCCACGGTCGGTCCGTGATCATCGTGAGAAGAAGACAAACAAAGAACACCAATCTACTTTGTCAGCCATACATTGTTGCCCGCCGAAAGAAATTACCCACTGATTGAAAAAGCAGCCTTTGCTGTCGTCGTTGCCGCAAGGAAACTGAAGCCTTACTTCGACGCACATCCCGTGACGGTCTTAACCGACCAACCATTGGAGAAAGCATTGGAAAAATTTGAGCAATCCGGCAGGCTCATCAAATGGGCAGTAGAGCTATCCGGCTTCGGCATTCAATACAAGCCGAGGCCCTCGATAAAGGGACAGGCACTTGCTGCATTTCCGGTCGAGTGCACATATCAAGAAGAGCAAAACCCGGAGTATGGGAAGTATACACCGACGGGTCCTCCACGGCAAAACACTCAGAGCAAGCATACTTATCATCAGCCCAAACGGGAACGAGTTTGAGTACGCCTTGAAATTTACCTTCTCGGCCTCAAACAACGAATCCGAATACGAGGCGGTGATAACCGGAGTCGAGCTAGCTAGAGCTGCCGGGGCGGAACACATCATTTTGAAAACAGATTCACTTTTAGTGGCTAATCAAATCGAGGAGAGTACGAGACTCGAGACGACGGGATGGTAAGATACCTGGAAAGGGTAAAAGCTGACACTTCAAAATTGAAATCTTTCCAGATACAATGCGTTCCCAGGGTCGAGAACAACCGAGCCGACGCTCTCTCAAAGCTTGCCAGTTCAACCATCAAGAATGTCGGTCGAATCGTTTGGTGGACATCAGAATGCCAAAAGCATTACCGAGACCGTCGGCATGGTGGGCGATATAGAGGCCGAGACAACGTGGATGACTCCGATAATGAAGTACAAACCGATGAATGAATTTACGGAGGACCGCAGTCTCTCACGGAAGATAAAGAGGATCGCAAAGAAGGTACTTGGTGTTTGAAGGAGAATTATACAGAGGTCCGTGATAAGGCCACTCTTGAAATGTGTCGGCCCAACCGACGCGGAGCTATCTTGTGAGAAATTCACGAAGGCATCTGTGGTCATCACATGGGGGCAAGAACACTAGCCCACAAAGCCCTCCGAGCCGGCTACTTCTGGCCCACCATGCTTGAGGATTCCAGAGCCAAAACA
The DNA here is from genome assembly GCF_048544455.1 of Silene latifolia. NCBI lineage: Eukaryota > Viridiplantae > Streptophyta > Magnoliopsida > Caryophyllales > Caryophyllaceae > Silene > Silene latifolia. Next base: position 20,728,391 of record NC_133530.1, on the reverse strand, counting down.
AAAAAATGCAACAACTGTCAAATGCATGCTCCGGTGATACATGCACCTTCCCGAGACCTACAGCCGGTACTTAGTCCCCTTCCTTTTGCACAGTGGGGGATGGATCTACTAGGGCCATTTCCAACGGCATCCGGAGGAAGAAAGTACTTGATTGTCGCCGTCGACTACTTCACCAAATGGGTCGAGGCAGTCGCGGTACCTGCCAAGACCACGGCGGCCGTAAGAAAGGTAATCTGGGAAAATGTCATAACTCGTTTTGGGTTACCCCAAGTCATGGTATTTGACCACGACCGAGAGTTTTGGAGTGACACAATAATGAACTGGTTGGAGGAACTTGGTATCAAATTTGCATACTCCTCCGTCTGCCACCCACAGAGCAACGGACAGGCGGAGGCAGCCAATAAAACAATCCTCAACGGTTTGAAGAAGAAAGTTGAAGACCTAAAGGGAAGATGGGCCGATGACGGGGTACAGTCCATTCCACTTAGTCTACGGGTCCGAAGCAGTCCTGCCAATTGAAGCAGCGGTGCCGACATTCAGAACGGCCACCTTTAACCCGGTTGAAAATGAGGAAGGTCTTAGAACCTCCCTAGACCTGGTCGAAGAAAGCCGAGATACAGCACGCCTCAACTTGGCAGTATACCAAAACCGAATGAGAAGAGCCTACAACCGAAGAGTCCACAAAAGGGACTTAAAAGTAGGGGACCTAGTCCTAAGAAAGTCGGCCGCCACCAACAAAGGGAACATTCATGGTAAATTGACGGCCAACTGGGAGGGTCCTTACAAAGTGGTTGAAGAAATGAGGCCGGGTACATACCGGCTGACAGATGTGGAGGGTGTGCCTTTGATGAGCCATTGAAACACTGACAACCTTAGGAAATACTTTGTATAGCGGCGGAGGTGTCCAAAAACTGTTGTTGGCACCCCAACGCGTGTTTATATCTATTGAAAAATCATCCAAGTTTTCCATCAAAGTGTTTATCCCCTCCGTATTCATATCGAGGTAGACGCCACGCCCAAGCCGGCAAATCATCCCAAGAAGTAGACGCCACGGCGATCACTACTACTATAGATTGATACTCGCGAAAGCGACCAACATGCCTTAGGAACGTATAAAACGCAGTTGAGACGCAATTCTAGCCGCCTCGGCCACCGAAGGCCCGGCAGAGGAAGCGATCAATATGTCTCAGAGATCTGAACGCCGCCGAGCCGTAACCTCTAGCCGCCTCGGCCAACCGAAGGCCTGGCAGGGGACACAACGGTCGATACGCTAACATGTTCACATCGGCGGTTGGGAAGCGCAAATCGGACGCCTCGGCCAGACCGAGAGTGAAAGAGGAAGCGACCAACATGCCAACATGTTTAAAAAACGTTAAACACAGTTGAGATACGCATTCTAACTGCCTCGGCCAGGCCGAAGGTAAAAAAGAAAAAAGCGCTCAATTAATAACGTAAGAAGACAAGTGAAGGATTGTGATCAAAGCCCTGGCCAAGCCGAGGGCCAATAAACAAGCTTTATTGAAAACGATTACAAGTAAGGAGAATACAGACGACGACCGTCCCCATAGGGATAAGCCAAAACACAACCTACCAAAGTTTTACAAAAAACAAGGAAAAGAAGAACAAAAGGTTACAGACATATCATTTGAAGCGCCAAAAGATGGCAGGGAGGAAAGGCTTAATAGTTGGCCCCCGAACAGTGAAGCTATCCGAGATGCGGATGAACCGGTGACGACCGCCCGTCTCCCTATGCCTGTTGCTGCTTGCCATCGGCGACGTCAGCAGCATCATCTTTGGTAGGCGACCCAGAAACTGTCTTGGCAGCTTCAGCCTCAGCAGCCTCAGCTGCCCTCATTCTCTCAGCCTCCTCCTTGGCCGCCTTCGCCTTCTCAGCATGGGCCGCCTTCTCCGCGGCCTCCTCTTCCTCCTTCTTCACCCTTGCCTCCTCAGCGGCCTTCGCCTCCGCGGCCTTCTCCTTAGCTTCAAGCTTGTCATCAAGCAGCTCGTCAAATTTTTGCCACGGAAAGAAGCCATCAAAAAAGAGCTCCCCTATCACTTACCTCGCGCGGCTTCTTCGGCCAGGTCCGTGATTGGGCGCACATGTTAGGAAGAATCTTGCTTTGGAGTGTCTCAATGTCCAACTCCCTCTGGGCGATGATAGCCCGCTTATCCAAGCGCCTTCCCCGGGCCTTAAACATGGACCTCCATTCCTCCCTCTTCTTAGCATTGAAGTCGGCGACGGCTCGAAGCTTGTTACGCTCTTCCAAAGACTTAGCGGCTTGGCCCTGCAGCCTTAGCCTTGGCTCTCTCAAAGAAGGATCGCCTTTTCAGCGTCCTCCCTAAGTTTTTTCTCAAAGACGGACCGCCTTTTCGGCCTCGGCCTTGGCCCTCTCGGCTTCCTTCTCCGCGGCAGCCGAGTTCAAGCCGAGCCGCTCGAGCGGTGGGGGCGGCTTCACCATGGCCTTTTCTTGCTCCACAATAAGAGCACCGCCACCTCGGCCCACTTCGACAACATCCCGGACAAACTCGGGCCCTCCGACCTAACGGGCGGGGTTAGGCTTCGGGAAGGAGGAGACGACGGTGGCATCTTTACCACCGCTGCGTGATTCGCTTCTCAAAGACGCCATTCAACAAAGTGTGTCCGGTAGGGCGGCGGTTGATCTACAAAAATTTAATCAAAGCATCCATGTCAACATTCATGGACATACTGTAGAGCTTGTCATCGGAACGCCTAATGAACCGGCTAAGTCCGAGCCACAGGATAGATGCGTACGTGCTTGGCCTTCTTGGCCGGAGGACCCATTTCTTTGCCGGCCTCGCAAAAGAGAAGCAGAGGCGAAGGAATGAGCGGCGACAGCAGTAGTCTCTTTCCTCTTGCGGAAGAGAGGAGATTCCACTGCCAAGGTGACCTCCTCCTCGGTAATATCGACGATCTCCACCGTCTCCTTTTGAACTGAGGGGATTGGAGGTGGAACTGATGTTGACGCCGTCGCCGCCGAAGACTTTGTTTTCCGCGTTCGCGCGGTATGTTACCAGCAACCTTCGCTGGGCCGCCGTCGTATCTAAGCCCTTCACTGGCCGATCCATGAGATCATTTGGCGCCGGTCTGCGATCACGGGCCTGGGCCTTAGGATGCAAATCAACAACTTGCTTGTCCTTATCAAGTCCCATTCTCCTAAGGATATCTTCAGACAGATCCGGTCCAAAACGGTCTGTAAAAGAAATGAAGCAAAAGTTAAACAAAAGAAATAAATCAAAGTTCAAAAAACAGAAACATTAAAAGCAGAGATGGGCCTCACACCGACCCCACTCACCCCGTTCGAGGGCCGGTATGAGGCCGACGTGGCAGAGCAGCTCATCCTGAAGAATGATCTGCGTCGGGGGCATCCATCCCTTCGGCACCCCATTCTTCTCAGCCTCAAACAGCCTCATCGCCCGCTTCTCATCCGCATTAAGAGGGACCTGTGGCGTCCATCTTAAGCTTACTCCGGAGACCCATTTGTCATGCTCCCCTTACTTTCACACCGCAAATTGCGTCTTTGGAAGGACCGGGCGATGGATAATCCTTATGAACCTCAACGTACACCCACCGCGCCTTCCATTCCTTGCAGGAAGAAAGCTTATCAACGGAGACGTAACCCGGCTCCGTCGCACGTCGTACCACCCAACGCGACCGGGGCTGACGGCCGAAGGTGATGAAGCCGGCGGAATAAGTTAACCGTTGGGACCTCCCCCTTGAAAAGGCAGAGCCACACAAAGCCGACTATAGTCCTAATGGCCAACGGGTGCAGTTGGGCCATGGCGACGTTCATGGCTTTAATTATGGCCATAACGTATTCATTCAGAGGAAACCGGAGCCCATACTCCGTGTGTCGATGTATACGCCGATCATGCCCGGCCGGAGGAGGGCAACAGACGGCCTGACCCTCTCTAGGAATAACAATCTTATACTCCCTGCCGAAGGAGAAATGATGTTCGAAGAAGTCAGGACCAGAACAACTGGCAAATTTGTGGGTCCAAGCACGGTCAGGGCCGATCTTACAGGCGTCGCCGTGATCCAGGATGTACGGCCTCTCGTCATCAGGATGAGCCCTTTCCTCATCATCACCGTCATCATCAACATCATCATCCTCCCAATCCTCCATAACTTTTGGATCAACTTCAGGAGAAGGAGACCTAGGGCCCCCAGACCTTATCGGAACGGCGGCTAGTGCCTCCTCTTCATCAAGACGCGACGGGGAACCCCCCGGCGCAGGATTACTAGGTCCGGCATCAGCAGAAGACATGTTCACAACAAAAAAAAAAACTTAAACAATTAAAAGTTGAAAAATTTGTTTGTTTACCTTGGGAAGAGTGTTACGCCGAGTAACGCTTCGAAGACTAGAGAGAAGTTTCGTAAAAGAAAACTAAGCGAGAAGAAGAAAATTTTTTGAGAGAATGAATTTGGAAGGCCAAATTCAGGGGCTAACTCTCCTATTTATAGGGCAAAGCCCACTCAATCCGACCAATCAGGGCAAAGCCCATGAAGCGTCAACCAATCAACAACGAGACACATGTCAAGTATGCAGCCATGGAATGTCAATCGACAAACAGTTACAAAACTTCTTCAACACGCTCCTTGACAGAATGCCAATCGACGTATCTTCTTCAACACGCCCCTTGGTATCTACTTGCCAAACGGCCCGCTGATTCAACCAAGCTTGGCAGCACCGGCTGGGGGCAATCAAAAGCACACGACACTCACAACCTCGGTCTTAGCCCAGCGCCACTTTCTTTTCCACATCTGATGTCCATTACACATCCACGTGGAGGGGGGGATATGATACGGTACGGCCTAAGCAGAACCAAGCCGAGGTAGAAGAAGCCGGGGCAGAAAATTTGAACTTGCGCAGAATACGCTCAACACTCATCGAAGGTCCATACCACGGCATAGACTACGCTGGGGGCAAATTGATGGGGCATATTCTGCACCCGCTGACCGAGTCAACATATTGAGCAAGGTCAAAGATATCCACAGCAAGTCAACGACTTAGACAGCCTAACCGACGCAGCCTGTTGGCCTGTCTCTTGGGTCTCGGCTGGGACAACTAGCTTGCCGAGGCACATATCCGCGTACTCATATCCAAGACCCCTCGGCATGGAGTCAACGGGGCCCGCCGGCCTGCCATGGGTCCATCGGCCGAGGGTAGATCAGTCTTTCCACCTGCTAGCCACTTGGCCACTACGTGACAAAAGGTGAAAGTCTATAAATACTCCTCAACCCTCATTGAGGAAAGGATCCACAGTCTAACCTAAAACTCACTATTCATCTGGTATAAACTTCCTTACCTCTCTACAATATTCTTTGTCAAGTAACATACAACTTAATCCCTTTAAGTTCACTGACTTGAGCGTCGGAGTGAGTACGCTCGGTGCAAAGCCGAGCCCTCAGTTTGTTGATCGTTTCAGGAGAGACCGAGAGGAAGAGTCAAGGCAAGGAAGGACATCCATTCACCAAGCTTGCGTGGTAAACAACACTGCTCTGGAATTACACCCGGAACACTTTGAATAAATTAGGATATCATCTATGAACACAACTACACATTTGTCCAAAAACTCGTGGAAGGTTCTGTTCATCTGATCCATGAATACGGCTGGGGCATTAGTTAAACTGAATGGCATCACCACGAATTCATAATGGCCATACCTTGATCGAAACGCGGTTTTAGGGATATCCTCCTTCTTTACCGGAATCTGATGGTATCCCGACCTTAAATCAATCTTCGAGAACGTACTTGCTCCCTTCAGTTGATCAAATAGATCCTCGATTCTTTGGAGAGGGTAACGGTTCTTGATCGTCACCTTGTTTAGCTCTCTGTAATCAATGCACAATCGCATACTCCCATCCTTCTTTCTTACAAACAAAACCGGAGCCCCCCAAGGCGATACACTTGGGCGAATAAATCCTTTCTCAATCAAGTCATCTAGCTGCTTCTTTAATTCTTGCATCTCGGCGGGAGCCATGCGATAAGGAGCCTTTGAGATCGGTCCGGCACCAGGGAGAAGATCAATATTAAACTCAATATCTCGTTCTGGTGGGACACCTGGAAGATCCTCTGGAAACACGTCGGTGTATTCTCGAACAATTGGAATATCATCAATCTTAACCTCCATAGTGACATCCCGAATACTACATAAGTATAATTTGTACCCTTTTCTCCTCAAGTTCTCCAATTTTAATGCGGACACCCATTTAATCCCGGGTTTAGTCGAGATGCTCTTATATGAAACCCTCGTTCCTAAAGGACTTTTGAGAATGATCTTTTGGTCACGACATATAAACTTTGCATCAAACCTTGCTAACCAATCCATACCGAGGATAATATCGAATCCAGAGAGTTTAAAACTTATAAGGTCAGCTGTAAAGTTGGTTCCACCAATAGATATGGGAACATCACGAAAGACTGTTGAACATGGTATAATTTCTCCCGTGGGGAGAGATATAGTAGTGGTAATAGGAGCACTAGGAATGAGTTGAGTCTTACTAACGAACGATGTTGAAATAAATGATAAAGAAGCACCAGTATCAAAAATTACGAATGCAGGAGTAGAATTAGCAAGAAATGTACCAGTAAGAACATCTGGGTGAGCCTCAGCTTCCACACGGTTCATAAGAAATACACGGCCCTGGGCAGGAGCCTGCTGAGACCTATTATTCATGTTACCCACCCCTGAAGCTTGATTTGTCCTTTGAGGGCAGCGATTTGCTGTGTGACCTAAACCTTGACAGTTGAAGCATCTTATATCCTTCCCGGAACAACTTTTTCCAGGGTGATAAGCTCCACCACAATGGTAACATCGACGGTCACCTTGAGGAGCAGGGTTAGAACGAGCCTCGCCTGAAGTGTTACCATGCTTTACCCTTTTTGCTGGCCCCTGAGAAGAAGATGATGGAGCAGGGGTTTTCTTAGCCAAACGACGTTCATGAGCTTCTTGGTCTAAGACCGCATCATAAACACTAAGGGCACGGTCATAAGCTTCTTGAAAGGTCCGTGAAGGGACTGCTGCAACTGCCGTACGAACCTTAGGAGCCAACCTCAACTCATACCGACGAATTTTCTCTCTCTCAGTCGGTATTATCATAGAAGCAAAACGGGCCAATTCTATAAATTTGCTAGTATATTGCTCCACCGTCATATCCCCTTGCTCCAAATCCAAAAATTCCTGTTGTTTCTTCCAACGAAGGGACTCTGGATAGAAACGAGCTTTCACACTTTCCTTGAATTGGTCCCATCCAAACCCGGGCTGAGCCTTCAGTGATTCTTTCATGAGATCCCACCAACGATCCGCTTCTTCACGGAAATAATAGCTAGCCATATCAACCTTTTCCTCCTCAGGCATGTGAGTCACGACAAACAACTTCTCCATTTCACGTATCCAACCCTCTAAGATGACTGGGTCGGTGACTCCCATGAATACTGGAGGTTGGTGGCGGTTGAAACGCTCAAAAATGGATCTCTCCCTTTCGTTTGGTTGGGCATTGTTCTCCTTCTCCAGTTTCTTTGACCAACGCTTATAGTTATGACCGTCTAATTTTTCAAGTTTAGTCAAATCAGGAAGGGTTTTTGCTAAAACAGACGACATTGTTACAGCAATTAACAACAACAGATATATAGTTTTCAAATTGTTGGAGTAAATGATGCGATAAGAATAAATGAAAAGAAAAAAATGTAAGAGATATAAACCGAATCGTAGTGCCGTGGTAACGGAGCCACTGCCTTGAAAACTATATTCCGGTACGACCGTGGTGGCGATCAGCTAGTGCCGGTAGTTCCCCAAGGATAACACTACAGTCTCCACTCAGTTTCGCCCACTCGGAACCGTGAGACTTGGAACGTAAATGATTATCATTACCCAGAAATTATAAGCAGAGAAGAGGAGAAAGAAAAGAGGAGAGTATTGTTTGTGTGTGTTCTGGAGAGAAGAGTGTTGATCTATAGATCAACAGCGGAGCCAAAAACTGCTCCACAAACGCAGCAGTCAAAACGTGTTTAGTGGAGCATTAACAGCCCTTTAATCGCTCCCACTAACAGTCTTAATTGACTGACTGTTACAACTTCCAGTACACTGAATGTGGACATCCCACTACACACAAGCCCAAAAAAGATTAAAAGGGGGCCTTTGGCCCGCACCGCAGGTGCTCTACCCAAACCCAAACCCGAGCTCGAGCCGGGCCGAGCCGGCGCGCGTGTGTGTTTGGACCCAAACCCACAGGCCCAATACTCCCAACAAAAGCCTCCTTGGTGCACACAATTAACTAGTGGAGTACACTAGCTAATATAAACACAAGAAAGCTAAGCTATTCTACCGATGTGGGATAACAAAAGAATAGTTGGACAATTCAACTTGGCTTTTACAGCCATCATATCCAACAAGAACAACCTTTAGTAACACACTTTTCTACAATATACAGTACTAAATAACAAACCCGTGCAATTGCACGGGTTTAAAACTAGTTCTCCCTTTAAGACAATACCGATCACAAATGTTATTTGTAAATAATATCAACTTGAACAATTTAACTAACAAATTAAAATATCATATTTTCGGCTAAATTGGAATAGTTTTCCCGATAAATATTCTTAATTTGCTCATTTCCTTATCCTATTACCTATCCAAAAAGGCAAAAATAGCCAAATACTGCATACATGAAGTAGAAAAGTCCTTGATGCTACAAAATTTAGCTAGAATCCCAACCAAAGGAGCAGTATTATACGTACAAGCTTCAGTTTGTGCATAATTACTCGTCCTATCGATAAAATGATCATATTCATCGGGTCCACCCACAAGTGCCCCGATTAGTACATTCGGGTTTGGTTTCGGATACCCGTACCAATTATCATACCCCTCAGTACACCCAATAAAACCTTTTTTTATTTTATATGATGGCAATGAAGCACCCCTATGGTGGACCCTTTGTGGGTATTTGGGCCCAAACCCAACTAAATAGCTCAAGCCCATTGGGTTTGAGCCCAAAATATAGTCCACTTGGGTCTTGATAAATAAGCCCATTTCTATTGGGTTCACTTTTCCTTTGGGACAATTAAGAGTGAGCCCGGATGTTTTGAGGTGATCGGAATATATACTGAGAAGAAACGCGGCATTTGTAACATATTGCATGTTGTTCCATCTACGGGTGTAGAGTAAACCTCCAAGGGTACGCTTCACGTTCTGGCCTAGGTTTTTGTCTAGGCATCCACAAATGTAGTATTCTGCTTTTGATTTGTATTGATCGAGTATGTGCTTGTAGTTTTTGTTGTCGTCCTCTGTCGTTAACTGCAAAAGTTTCATTATAAAAACACGATAACACAACTCTAAATAGAAGCACCAATTCTTGTATTGTATTAACCTGCCTAACTTAAAATAGCTCTCGCATTCGCTTAAAATAAATGCGAAAAAAAAAGAAAGTTACGGAAGATCTTAATTATGACGGTTTTAAGCAAAACCAACTAAGAAACATCAGTGGACTATATGTTTACTCAGTTGGTCTCCCTTAAGACGAGCCATTTTGGTCTGAAATAATAAGACGAGATTTTAAGGCCATTTTACAAGCTCATAGCCAAATCTGACTACTTATGGAAAAACAACTTACCATAAGTTGTAACACTAGCTGACCATTATGGTTACATTTGATCATAAAACGGTCATAAAATCCCGTCTTTTTAAAAAGATAAAAATGGTTTGTCTGAAACAAGAATGTGTGATGTTTACCATGGAAGCAATGACTTGAACAGCAGCATACTTGATATCCCAACTGAACTCATTAACAGCCCAAGTAACTCCTCCAAATGAAACAGCATTACTAATCACATAGTTTAAGTACTTTTCTTTGTTGGTGGCTTTGTAAAGCCATAAACCTGCCCAAAGTAGTTCATCCTTGTACCCACTTTGTGAAGGGTAGTACCCTTTCACCTCTTCTATACTTTCATCATATTTCCCTTTATACTTGTCAGCGAACTCAAACAACTGTGCGTTTCAAAAATACAAATTCTTATGTAAAATGGCTTGTATATACGTACGTCTAGATGACTAGATTTGTTTTCGCGCAACTAACATTATGTTCAATAGACATTATTTTGGTTTTAAGAAGAGAATCACCTCAGAAACGATAAATTGGTCGCAAATAGCGACCAATTTAACGATATTAGAAAACAAAAGATAGTAATTAAATTAGATGCTTACTTGTTGAGCATGGCTTAAGAGAATGTAAGAGTAATGTGCATTGGTTGTCCTAAACACTAAAGATGCAGCCGCCATTGCTGCGGCTGTCTCCCCGGCAACGTCCGACCCTGGATTGTTCTCGTCGACCTTATAAGCTCGTCGAGAAGTTGTCATGTCCTCTGGCCTTTGCCAACAATAGTGATCAATGTGACCTTCACCCACCTAAAATAAATCATCCAAATAATTTAACTCATTTAAGCTATATGTCTGTTTTAAGAAAGATTAATAATTGCTCAGATGATTAAATTTCGATTTTTTATGGTAAAAATCTAGTTAAAAGGTAAAAAAGTCAGCATTCGATTATTTACCAATTGAAATAATAATTTGGGTACCTGAACCCATAAGACATTAGGATGAGTATGAGCTTTGATGAAATAATCAGTTCCCCATTTAATAGCTTCAAGTGCATGACCATATTCCCCTGCCTCCATCAACTCTTTCCCATATTCAAGCACTCCCCATGATAACATTGTCACCGTAAACGCCATCGGAAACCCGAATTTTACATTGTCTCCTGCATCATAATATCCTCCTACCAATTCGACCTACGTAAATTAAATTGCGAATAAAATAAAATAAGAAAAACAATCACAAATAATTATATGATTTTGTTCACGGATACAGGTCAGGACATTACCAGCTAAACAGAATGACGATATTGTCTCGAAAAATACTAAAGAAGACTCACCCCTTGTTCAAGGCCATCAAGAAGGGCAGAATGGTACCTCCATGTGACTCTTTGGTTATGAGGCAAATGCCCTGAACGTTGTGCTTCAAAGTATAAGAGACTCTTAGAAAGGGCATTTTTGTAATCTTGTGCAGTAAAATTAGAGAATGTGAATGGTAAAATTGCTAGAATGTATATCATCATGAGATTAATGCTCCATTTACTTAATCTCTCCATAATTTGTTTTCTCCAATGTGATTATTTCAACTAATAAATTCTTCTTTAAAAAATAATTATGTTGATATATAGACTCTAGAGGAGTGAACGGTTTAGGTCATGTTTTTTTTCGGCTAATAGAAGTTGAATTAAACTGAATGAGCTGAAATGAAGAAATAAACTGAAATTAAGCCAGAAAGAACAATGCTTTTACAATTTTTTAGGACTCGTAATTACTACTCTTTTTGTATCAGACATCTGTTTATTCCACGTATTCTTTATAACGCGTATTTTAACAAAGGTAAATAGATAATTGGAAAGAAATTAAAGGGAGTATTACTAGTTAGATTACATGAGTACATTAAGAAGAAAATATTTAAGACTTGGACTATTAGATCACATTCTAATTTAAGGCTTAATTAAACTAACTATAAAATAACATTTTTAACCCGCTTATTTAAGTCTAAAGATAGTGTTTAGAAGTCAAGTAGGTTTTCCTTAAGAGCATCAACAAAAACTTTTTGTTGTTTTTTTGTGGGTCCTCAACCCATCCATCTCATCTTATCATTTTGCAAAACTTTATACAACAACAATTAGTTTTAAATGGGTCTTTATCTCCACTTAACAACAAGATCACATAAAAAAATAATAAAAAAAAATACTTACCAACCCCTACAATTCTCATTGTCAAACTCATCACATTTGGATGAGAGTGACAAAAAATCATGTTTACGCATAGATCTTTTTGTTGTTCTAGATGGTCTAAAGACGAGCAAAATGGGTCAAATAACACCTTAATGCTTTCTGATTTTGTCTTATTCCTATTTAGCCCGTTTAAAATTTAAGAATATGTCCGTCTAAAACGAAATTTGAGTTAGATGTCTTCTTCAAAATTCATTTTTATATACGGGAATTTCTGTCAAATCTACAACAAAATTTAGTTTTCGAATTACTCGTAGAAAATATGTTTTTTAGGTGAAAACCAATTATGAATGAACTTTTTAGTTGCTAAAAACAAAAAATTCAAAAAATTGTGATTCTATTTTGCAAAATATACCTTTTGCTAGAAGCCTAGAAATTAGGTATGAAATGTTCATATTTCCGAGTGACGATATAACCACACTAGCATTACAGAGTTAACAGGGATACTTTCCTTCCTGAATGATTTTAGAATGAATGGAGTCAGAAATCAGAATCAACAGTTGCTTTGGTTCTCAACTAATTGTCGCTCTTCATGTATCCGAAAGCAACCAAGTTGAGTTACTAAGTAATGTCGACATACACAGATGTAATCAGTACACACTGAAAGAGTCTTATGAGTTACTAAGCAATGATGACAGCTTGTTTCACCACGAGCCTGTGAAAAACTCGGTTCAGCCTTATAGGCCATGGCCCATGAGCCTATGAGAGTCGACTGAAAAAAGTCGACTCCAGAGATAACCAGTACACACTGAAAGAGTCTTATGAGTATACAGCCAGTGAGCCAGATTATGATATGAATAAGTTTAGTTGTGTGCATAAGACAATGCTCAAACAGTCAGTCAATAGCAAGCCAAACATCAAGAACATCGTCAAAGATCGATTTCTCGACTAAACCGCTACAGAATGAGAATAAAATGATCCGTTTACAATATGGTTTTAAACATAATAAATTATCCGCAGTCGATTAGAACCCTCGTAACCTCATTTCTATGGAAATTAATTAAACTAGGGCACCTTCAGAGCATCTATCACATCACCATCCTCCATTTTCAGCTGCAACACATAATGGGAAAAGACTGGGATATATTATTCAACAAGAACCATCCCCTGTCTACTAAAATAATATGTGTATTTGCAAATTTTTCCGACAAAAAACATCTTATTAAATAAGGAAACTAATTACAATTTATTACATTCACTAATTAGAGAAACTATTAATTATATTTTATTTCATTAAATTATTATCTTTTTATTAAAATTAATCTTTTCATTAAATTATATTATTTTCATTAAATTAAACTTTAAACTATAATTTCTTAATTAAAATATAAATAAAATTATTAATTGCTAAATCTTTTATTAATGCTATTATTTGAAAATGATTTGACTGATACTACTTATAAAACAAAACTGTAAATCGCTATTATTATTTTCGTGATAAAAAAAATTAAGAGAATTTAAAAATTGAAATTATTTATGCACATTAGTCAATACTCTTGATTAATTGTCAACTACAGCCTTTTTTTTTTTGTTTTCTTAAAGCAAAATACAATGACGTGAAATATGAACAATTATTATTATTATTTTTTTTTTGGTACGTAAGAGGGGCAAAGCCCCGATAACTAACTACTAGCTATTACACGGGGAATAGCTGCCCAAGGACATCTTCTCTAAGAATGTTACGCAGGTCCGTGGACGGATAATCTAAAAATTGTACTATCGTGCTGGCTTGTACTCCTCGGTTACCAAGAAAATAAGCTGCCTTATTCGCTTCCCGATAAGTGTGCTCTAATTTTACCTCCCATTGAGGCTCGGCTATCAGCTTCTTACAGCTTTGTATGATAAATTTAAGGCTATTACTCACGAGCTGGTCTTCTAACACGATCTTTACGCAAGGCGAATTATCCATATGGATTTGATGGGGCATATTCTGCACCCTCTGACCAAGTCAACATATTGAGCAAGGTCAAAGATATCCACAGCAAGTCAACGACTTAGACAGCCTAACCGACGCAACACGTCGGCTTTGTCTCTTGTGCCTCGGCTAGGACAAGGCGGCCGGTAAGGGGCACATATCCGCGAACTTATATCCAAGACCCCTCGGCGGCGAGTCATCAGGGCCCGCCGGCCTGCCATGGGTCCATCCGAGGGGGTACACGGTCTTTCCACCGCTAGCCACTTGGCCACTTGGCCACCTACGTGACAAAAGGTGAAAGTCTATAAATACTCCTCAACCCTCATTGAGGAGGGATCCACAATTGAACCTAAGAATCACTATTCATCCGGTAATATCTTCCTTATCTCTCTACAATACATACTTCGCCAAGTAACCACAACTTACCTCTCTAAGTTTCGACTTGAGCGTCGGAGTGAGTTCGCTCGGTCCCAAGCCGAGCCCTCAGTTTGTTCACTGTTTCAGGAGACCGAAAAGAGAAGCCAACCAAAGACGTCATTCTACAAGCACGGGTGGTAACAAATAATCGCTCGGAATTACACCAGGAACAATTGGCGCCGTCTCGTGGGGAAGATACTAGAAGCTAGTCACATTCATTCCCAAACAAAAAAACAAAAACCCACCCAAAAAGCTAAGAAGATGTCAAAACAACAAGAGGTATTCGTGGATCGACGAAACCGAATTCTACCATGAGGATACCGTCCACAATTTCAGTGTTGCGACCCTCCACCGCCTAGTAATTCAGCCGAGAGTACGGGATGATGACAATAATACCAGATACGCCACGCTCGCCGACCAGGTCACCATCATGGGACATGTGGTCGAGGCAAAGAAACCGAAGCTACTCCCGGACCTAATTAGTAGTACGCCGGCTCACACTTTGTCACACCGACAAGAGCGGCGGAACCCGTCCAGAGACCAGGGCCCATAATGTGACTCCAAGAGACTTGAACGAGAGCATCGGAAGAAGCCGGCCCCGTCAAGACGCCGGGGAGCCAGAGCGCTAGTGGCGGACCTAAGTCCTTCCCGCACTAACGGGAGGACGGCGTCGCCGCAAAGACCGACGAGGCATTCCCGGAGGAGTGAAAGAAGTCCGACTTACCCGAGTCGGAGAAGAAGCCCGACTCACCGAGTCGGGAAGAAGCCCGACTCACCGTAGTCGAGAAGAAGCCCTTCCCACCACGGGGAGAGGAGCCGGACTAGGGGTGCGAGGAGTCGATCGCCGCGTGTCGTTCGACACGTGGTCAGACAGCCCCTCAGCACCTACGTCTTAGAGACCCCGGTGCCGACTAAGCTAAAGTTGCCACCCATAGCATACAAAGGAGAAGGCGACCCAACCGACCACGTTGAGGCTTACGAGTCTCACATGTCGGTATGGGAGCAACCCGACGAGGTTTGGTGCCGAGTTTTCCCAACGACACTGCATGGGATGGCACAAAGTTGGTACAAGGGGCTACCCGACGGGTCGGATATCGTTACGCCGACCTAAAGGACACATTCCTAGCCCAGTATTCTTGCAACAAGAGGAGGGCCGTGGAGACCTCGGACCTCCTGACTATCAGACAGGAGGGAGGCGAGTCTCTCCGAAGTTATGTGAAGAGGTTCGACGCCAAGGTCCAGCAGATTCGTGAGCTGAATAGCGAACTGGCAGCCTTCGCGCTGATGAAAGGCCTCCCGAGAGGAGACCTAAAAAATGAGCTCATCAAGTGCGGCGGCCTGAACTTAGACTCCGCCAGGAAAATGGCCGATCAGGCCATAAAGGTGGAGGACTACCACAAAACCAGGTAGGCCCAGCGAGGCCGGGCACTCGAGAAAAGAGCCGGGAGGATAACCCGGACGAAGGACGCCGTGACAATAATAGGTCACGGTCTGACAGGTCCACCAGAAAGCAAAACTCGGCGGGCGCCGGGGGGAATTCAGGACCATACTACCAGAAGCGGTTCAATGGCCACACCCCCTTGGTCGTATCTGCCGCCGAGGTCTTCGCCCTGAGCAAGCACGAGGGCCAGAAGTGGGAAAGGCCCCCCAAGCCGAAGGGGGACGGTGACACAAGCCAGTACTGTGAGTACCACGGCCACACCGGTCACCACTGACAATTGCCGGCATCTGAAGAATGCCATCGAAGAGCTGATCCGGAAAGGGAGCCTCGACAAATATGTCGCCAAAGGCCAAAAGACTGATGCCAGCGGCTCCAATAAAAAATCCGTCTTCGAACGGATAGGAGTAATCAATGTTGTCATCGGGGGCAACGAGAACGGCGGGTCCGCTCATGGGCACAAACGGCACCTGAACGAGCTGTATCAGGCCATCAACTTTGTGCCCAAAACAGCGGCCACCGCTTCCAACATCCCCGATATAACTATTGGGAAGAAGGACTACGAGGGAGTCATCGCCCCTCACAGCGACCCACTTGTAGTCCACTTGGACATATCCAACCACCTGGTCAAGAGGTGCCTGATTGACACAGGCGCCTACACGAACATTATGTTCAGGGAGTGCTTTCTGGGGCTCGGCCTGAAGATTGAGGACTTGAGCCCCTGCACCAATCCGCTGTACAGCTTTTCCGGAGCCGGCCTGGTACCCCTCGGGTCAATCAGGTTGCCAGTGATGTTCGGCGAGGGAGATGCGGCTAAGAATATCCTAGCTGAGTTCGTGGTCATCGACGGCTCGTCCGCCTACAACGTTCTCATAGGCCGAGTCACTCTAAGCGAGGCCGACGCCGTGATGTCCATCCGGGCCCTGACACTGATGTATGTCTCGGACCGGGGGGAAGCGCATAAGCTCGTCTCCAAGAACGAGAAGGACGAGGTGGTCAACACCCAGATATCCGCCAGAGGGTGCAACATGCAATCCCTCAAAGTGGCAAAGCAGTCAGAGAAGGGGAAGAGCCCATCCTTGCAGCAGGAGGAAGACCCGATGAATACCAACGTCGGCATGGTTGGAGGAACCCCGACCGACCAAGAAGAACCGCATCCCGGCATATGGGAAATAACTACTAACGGCCCCCCTACGGCGAACAGCTCAGGAGCCGGCATCCTTATCACCAGCCCAAACGGGGACATGTTTAAGCACGCCTTGAAATTTACCTTCTTGGCCTCAGACAACGGATCCGAATACGAGGCGGTGATAAAGGGAGTCGAGTTAGCTAGGGCTGCCGGGGCGGAGCACGTCGTGGTAAAAACATGCTCACTATTGGTGGCCAACCGAATCAGGGGAGAGTATGAGGCTCGAGACGATGGGACGGTAAGATACCTGGAAAGGATAAAAGCCGACACCGCCAAATTGAAGTCCTTCCAGATACAGTACATTCCCAGGTCCGACGCTCTCTCAAGACACACCGGCTGACAGACATGGAGGGTGCGCCTTTGATAAGCCATTGGGACGGACAATCTCGGGAAAAATTTTGTATAGCGGCGGAGGTGCCCGAGACAACTGTGGGCACCCCGACGCATGTTTATATCTAATGAAGAATCATCCAAGTTTCCATCAAAGTGTTCATTTCCCCCCATAGTCACTATCAAGAAGCAGGCGCCACGGCAGTCACCCCAAGAAGTAGACGCTACGGCAGTCACCCCAAGAGGTAGACGCCGCAGCAGTCACTCCAAGAGGTAGACGCCACGGCAGTCACCATCAAGAAATAGGCGCCACTAGCGATCACCCCAAGAAGTAGACGCTACGGCAGTCACCCCAAGAGGTAGACGCCGCAGCAGTCACTCCAAGAGGTAGACGCCACGGCAGTCACCATCAAGAAACAGGCGCCACGGCAGTCACCCCAAGAAGTAGACGCTACGGCAGTCACCCCAAGAGGTAGACGCCGCAGCAGTCACTCCAAGAGGTAGACGCCACGGCAGTCACTATAAGGAAGCAGGCGTTACGGCAGCCACTACCAGCGCAGTTGATACTCGCAAAAGCGATCAGCATGCCTTAGGAACGTTAAACACAGTTGAGATACGCATTCTAACTGCCTCGGCCAGACCGAGGTAGAAACAAAAGAAGCGCTCAATTAATAACGTAAGAAGACAACTCAGACGAAGACAAGAAAAGACCTCGGCCAAGCCAGAGGCAAAATAAGCAAACTCTTATTAAAAAATGATAACAGGTTACAAGAGAGGAAAATACAGACGACGGCCGTCCCCATAGGGATAAGCCAAAACACAACCTACCAAAGTTGTACAAAATACAAGGAAAAGAAAGGCAAAAGGTTACAGACGTATCATTTAAAGCGCCAAAAGATGGCAGGGAGGAAAGGCTTAATAATTGGTTCCCGAACAGCTACAGCTATCCGAGACGCCGAGAGAGCCTGGTGACGACCGCCCGTCTCCCTATGCCTGTTGCTGCTGGCCATCAGCAGCGTTAGCAGCATCATCTTTGATGGGCGACCCAGAAGCTGTCTTGGCAGTCTCAGCTTTCTCAGCGACCTCGGCCTCGGCTTTCTTGGCAGCCTCGGCCTCGGCGACCTCAATGCCCTTGCCCTCTCGCTTCCTCTTTGGCCGCCTTAGTCTTCTCGGCAAAAGTTTGCCTTCTCCATGCCACCTCTTCCTCCTTCTTCACCCTTACCTCCTCCTTGGCCTTCTCCTTCGCGGCTTCCTCCTTAACTTCGAGCTTGTCATCAAACAGCTCGTCAAATTTGTCCCACGGAAAGGAGCCATCAAGAGGGAAGAGCTCCCCAATCACTTCCCTGGCGGCTTCTTGGCCGGTCCCGTATTGGGCGCACATGTTAGGGAGGAGAACGGTTTGGAGTGTCTCAATGTCCTCCTCCCTTTGGACGATGATAGCATCCTTGTTAGGACCACCTTCCCCGGGCCCGGAACAAGCCCCTAAATTCGTCCCTCGTGCGTGCGGTAAAGGTCGGCATGCTTTCGAACGAGGTCACGCATCTCCAGCAGCTTGGCGCCTTCGCCGCCGCAGCCTCCCCCCCGGCTCTCTCAAGAAGGACCTCCTTTTCGGCGTCCTCCCCGAGTTTTCTCTCAAAGACGGACGCCTCTTCACCCTCGGCCTTGGCCCTCTTAGCCTCCTTGTTGGCCGCGTCGAGTTCAAGCCTTAGCCGCTCGAGCTGTGGGGCAGCTTGACCATGGTCTTCTCTTGCTCCACAACAAGAGCACCGGCCGTATCAGCCCACTTCGCCGAATGCTGATCAAACCTAGGCCCTCCGACTTAACGGAGGGGGTAGGCTTCGGGAAGGAGGTGACAACGGTGGCATCTTGACCACTTGCTTGCGCAGCTTTCCCTCGCACGCCGTTCAACATTGTGTCCGGTGGACGGCAGCTGTTGATCTACAAAAATTCAATCAAATCATCCATGTCAACATTCATGGACAAACCAGAGAGCTGTCATCAGAACGCCCAATGAACCGAAGCTAAGTCCGAGCCATAGGATAGATCGATTACCAGGCTTGGACTTCTTGGTCGGAGGGCCCATTTCCTTGCCGCCCTCGGTAGCAAAGCAAATGTAGACTTTTTCCTCTTAAGGACAAGGGGAGATTCCTCCGCATCGAGTCCCCCATTGGTAATATCAACAATCACCACCGTCTCCTTCGGGTGAAGGGATGGGAGGAGGAACGACGTCGATGCCGTCGCCGCCGAAGACTTTGTTTTCCGTGTTCGACGCGGCATGTTACTAGCAACCTTCGCCTGGGCCGCCTCCACATTGAAGCCTTTCAGCTGCTGATCCATGAGGTCATTCGGCGACGTTCTGCGATCACGGGCTAGAGCCTTAGGATGCAAATCAGCAACGGTCTTATCCTTGTGCAACCCCATTCTCCAGGAGGATATCCTCGACAGTCCGGTCCAAAGTGGTGCGAAGGAAACACAGCAAGAGTTAAGTATAAGAACTAAATCAAAATTCAAAGAAACAGAGACATTGAGAGCAGAGATGGGCCTCACACCGACCCCACTCACCCTGTGCTAGGGCCGGTATGAGGCCGACATGGCAGAGCAGCTCATCCTGAAGAATGATCTGCGTCGGGGGAATCCATCTTTTCGGCAACCCACTCTTGTCCACCTCAAAAGCCTCATCGCTTGACCTCTCATCCGCATTAAGAGGGACCTTGTCGGCGTCCATCTTAAGCTTATTCCGGTGACCCATCCGTCATGCTCCGCCTTAGTCTTGCACCGCAAATTAACTTAGTCTTTGAAAGGACCGGGGCAGCGTGGATAGTCATCCCAAGCACCTCAACGTACACCCACCGATCTTTCCAGTCTTTGCAGGAAGTAAGCTTATCAACGGAGACGTAACCCGGCTCCATCTGCACGCTGTACCATCCGACGCGACCGGGAAATGACGGCCGAAGGTGGTGAAGCCGACGGAATAAATTAACCGTTGGGACCTCCCCTTTGAAGAGACAGAGCCAGACAAAGCCGACTATGGTCCTGATAGCCAAGGGGTGCAGTTGGGCCACGACGACGTTCATGGCTCTAATAATGGCCATAACATATTCGTTCAACGGAAACCGGAGCCCGTACTCCAAGTGCCGGATGTATACGCCGATGCAACCCGGTGGAGGGCAACAGACGGCCTGACCCTCCTCAGGGACAACAATTTTGTATCCCCTGCCGAAGTAGAAATGGCCTTCGAAGAATGTTTCGCCGGAACAACTGGCGAATTTGTGGGTCCAAGCACGGTCAGGGCCGGCCTTACAGGCGTCGCCATGGTCCATGACGAGCTGCCTCCCCTCATTAGGACGAATCCTTCCAACATCCTCGCCGACATCATCAAAGTCCTCATCAGTTTCGGCGTCATCCTCCCAATCCTCCAAAACTTTTGGGTCGACTTCGGGAGAAGGGGACCTAGGGCCCCCAGACCTTAGCGGGACGGCGGCCAGTGCCTTCTCCTCGACAAGACGCGACGGGGAACCCCCCGGCGCACGATTACTAGGACCGGCATCAGCAGAAGACATGATTCACAACGAAGACTTAACAATGGAAAAGTTAAAAATTTGTTTGTTTACCTCGAAGAGAGTGCTACGCCGGAGTAACGATTCTGAAAGCTAGAGAGAAGTTTCGTCAAAGAGGGCTAGAAAGAAGAAAAATTTTTAGAGAAAATGAAATTGGTGGCCAATTTCAGGGACTAACTGCCCTATTTATAGGGGAAAGCCCATGAAGAAGGACCAATCAGGGCACAGCCCATGAAACGTCAGCCAATCAGCGAACAGACACGTGTCAGACATGCAACCACGGAATGTCAATCGTTGCAACAGTTGAACGTCAATCAATGCAACAGTGACCAAGCGTCTTCAACACGCCCCTTCATATCTCTTCGCCTATTCATCTTCCTCAACAAACTCCTAAGTATCTGTTCTCCGCCGGCCACATGATCAACCAAGCTTGTCAACACCGGCTGGGGGCAATCAAAAGCACACGGCGCTCACAACCTCGGTCTCGGCCAGCACCACTTTCTTTTCCACATCTGATGTCCATTACACATCTATGTGGAGGGGGGATATGGTACGGCCTAAGCAGAGCCACGCCGAGGTAGAAGAAGCCGGGGCAGAATTATTTTGTCGTACGCAGAATATACACTCAACATACATCGGAGCCCACACCACGGCATAGACTACGCTGGGGGCAAATTGATGGGGCATATTCTGCACCCTCTGACCAAGTCAACATATTGAGCAAGGTCAAAGTTATCCACAGCAAGTCAACGACTTAGACAGCCTAACCGACGCAACCTATCGGCCTGTCTCTTGTGCCTCGGCTAGGACAACTGGCCAGCCGGGGCACATATCCGCGAACTTATATCCAAGACCCCTCGGCGGCGAGTCATCAGGGCCCGCCAGCCTGCCATGGGTCCATCAGCCGAGGGTACATCAGTCTTTCCACCTGCTAGCCACTTGGCCACTTGGCCACTACGTGACAAAAGGTAAAAGTCTATAAATACTCCTCAACCCTCATTGAGGAGGGGATCCACAATTGAACCTAAGAATCACTATTCATCTGGTAATATCTTCCTTATCTCTCTACAATACATACTTCGCCAAGTAACCACAACTTACCTCTCTAAGTTACTGACTTGAGCGTCGGAGTGAGTTCGCTCGGTCCCAAGCCGAGCCCTCAGTTTGTTCACTGTTTCAGGAGACCGAAAGGAGAAGCCAACCAAAGACGTCATTCTACAAGCACGGGTGGTAACAAATAACTGCTCTGGAATTACACCCGGAACAGGATTAATAGCTTATTTATCCCAAGCAATTTAGCTCTCTTCAAACCGACCAAAAGTGCCAGTAACCCTGCCTTCATTGACGAACATGTGCCACAGGAGAAATAAAAGGCATTGATATAATTACCCGTCTCATCACGAAAAATACCACCACCTCCTGCTGGACCGGGATTACCTTTGGAAGCTCCGTCTGTATTCAATTGAACCCAACCATGTGGAGGAGGAAGCCATCGAATAAAGATTTCGACATTCGGGCTTCTAGGCTTAGGAATGAAAATGTCATAAAAATCAAAGGCATGTTTCGAAGTTGCAAATTGCTAGCCAAAAAAGCATGCGAGTCTGTTGGATTTTCGTTGTCCCTTCCAAAAACAATGTTGTTCCTCTATCTCCAAATCCACCAACACGTAATAGCGAATTGCATCGGCCAATCTTCTTCGGACTTTAGAACTTCATTGCTAGCATTCTTATCAATCCAAGCCGGGAACTGGGAATTATAGAAGGTCATGTTTGAATTTCGAACACTCACCAGGTTCCATATTTGCCTAGACACGGGACAAGACCTTAACAAGTGTTCCGTGGTCTCCTCCTCATTATCGCAGCAGGGGCATAATGGGTTATCACCTATGTTTCTTATCACACGGTTAACATTTACCATAAGGCGGCCATGGGCCGCAAGCCAGAGGAACATTAGAATGCGTTGTTGGACTGGTAATCGCCATATCATTCGCCATGCCGGAGACTCGGGTAAGAGTGAAGGTTCATCGCCCTTTAGGAAACCCAATGCCAACTTAATGGAAAACTTCCGGATGTAGTACCTGACCAGTACAAGGTATCTTCGAGCTCGGGATCGGGTTCTAAGTGAATTGATGCCATTTTTTGAAGAACATCTTGCGGCAGGTAATTAGAAAAATCGTCCCACTTTCAACCATTGTTTTCGCACCACATATCGCTCATGGTTACGTCTCTAAGCTGCTCAGGTATAGGTGTTAAAATATAGTCAAACAGACGTAGTCCGTCAACCCATGCGTGATTCCAAAATGAAGTATGCCTTCCATTACCGACTGCATTAGTTGTACCTCGAATTATGGTCTTAGATTGCTCTGTTATTCCTGCCCAAATGTTGGACATACCATTTTTTGGCTGGAATATGTCGATATTTGTAGACACCTCATTTCTGCACCTCCCGCCAAACCACCCGGTGATGATTGGGCCGCATGTTTGATACGCGGAACGATTTGTGACAGTTCGTAAGATTATCGTCAAGTGATTGCTCAAATATTAAATGTCTACCTCTTAGTTGTCATCTACGTCCCGATACGGTCATTTTGGGAGTAATTAGAGTACATTCGGAGTCCGGGTCAAAAACCGTCTCCATTTTCTGATAACTGTTAAATCCCGAGTCAGAATGTTCTGGAATGTTCCGGATATTTCTATTCCATATTTTAACAAATTTTATCTTTTGGCAAATAATATCCCGTAATATTCATAAGATAATCGAATTATTTCCGTCCTACCATAACTCAAACGCGGAAATCTTTCTTCAGCAGGAGGAAACCTCCTGGGAATAGACGCAAGCAGTCTGCGCCTCTTCCAAGAGACGCATGATGGGCTGCTGCGCCTTTTCCCGTGCCCTTCTTTGCATGTCTTACGTATCTTTTTCGTACCTTTCCGAGATTCACTTCCAAAGAGTCTCCGAAACCCTAATTCCGTCGTGTGATTAGTATAAATAGGAGCCTTCGTTCCTCATATTTCTCACGCGAGTGTCCGCCCTTCTCTTCTCCCTTTGCATTCTAGACTTTGTTCTTACTTACTGGCGCCTACGTGCTTGAACTTTCGACCACGTAAGCTCGGATCTTTCCGGGTACCAGCCTCTCCGTTGCATGACCGACCAATTTGACCAACTACACTCAATCAACTTAATTAATCAATCGTTTTCCTCTTACGAGGGCACTCTCTTTGCATTCGCGTCGAGCATTCACTAATCGATATCTTAGTTCATCTCGTTTCGTCAACATGTAAGTCTGAGGGTGTATAATTCCTCTTTTATTTATTGTATTTTACTTTTCGTATCATCAATTGTAAGGTTTACGTCGAAAACACCATTAAAACCGATTTCTAAAACCGTGCTTTAAAACTCTTTTTACGGATTTCCAGAGATGACGCCGAGAAAAGACGCAAGAATCGCCGCGCCTCTTCGAAGGAGCGCAGTTCCTGCTGCGCCTCTTCGTGAGGCTGCCGCAGTTCCTGCTTCTTTTCTTCTTCCTCGTCCTCTGTATTTCGCTCTTTTTTTATTTGCTATTTGTTTGTCCGTTAATTCTTTGATATAATCGTCACTGATAATTCACATGTGTATTGTATCATATAATTCATCATTCATTAGTATGTTTCAATCATCATAAATCCGACTTAGATCCTAAATAATCCATATTTACGGGTTTTCGCCATTAAATTCAAACCCGGATTTTAGAGGTTCAATTTGTTCATATTGAGTTTCTGGAATTCGTCATTGATATAGTTTAATCTGTTTATTCGCATGTTCATCACATATTCGTTGTATATCCGTCGTATTTAGCCTAATTGACTTATTTCAATAGAGGACTCATTAATATTTTCATCATAATTTCATGTAAATAATCCGTTTTCGATTCATCTCATCCATGTTCATCGCTTTTATGACCATCATTCACATGTAATTAATCTATTAATCACTTCCATCCGAGTAAATAGTCTAATTAACCATTAAATTCATCAATCCAAATTAACGATTTGCAGTTCCGGCTTCACAGTCAGAACTCACCCTTGGAACAGACGCAGCAACTGCTGCGCCTCTTCCAGAGGCGCGATCTCTTGCTTACTGTTCTAGGATGATTTCGTCCTCGAACTCCGTTTCGCCTTGACCTAGTTTGTTTAGTTTACGTATTAATTGACTATTATTCGTATTATCACCTTCCATCGTGTTCGCTAATTCTTTCTTTTATTCTTTTATCAAATTATCCGTTTTAAAGGTATTTTCGACATAAATCGCCTATCCAATGTAATTATTGTAATTTATATTCATTGTAATTCTTAGTCATTGTATTTCTTTCATCATTTGTATGTTTTCACATGTAAACGAGCATTAAACCCTACTTCGACCCAATTGTATGCTAAATTACGTGTCAACCGACTTAGTCTAATCTTCACATGCTAGGATTAATCTATGGATGTTGCATTGCATGCATGTAATCGACGATACATCGAGTATAGACAACTTCCCTAATCATTAGTAGAGGCCGCTATCGAGGCGGGCGGGATTAGGTGTTCGATCAAAAGAGCTTCCTAATACGTACCCTCACCCCTTACTCCAGATCTCCGTGAGCACCCGTGTTCATTGGCATCCACGAGAGTCATTCTAGACATAGAATGCTAAGGGTAACGATTGCTTAGTGTTCATGTCACTACTTTGTGTCTTGACATGACACGAGGTATTCGAACGGTTCCAATTTCCCATAAAAATTGGTGGCGACTCCATACAAAATGCAAACGCTTGTTTTTCGACCTTCACCAAGCGCCCCTGTGGGCGGCCCGCTGTCCACGTTTGGCGACTCATTGGGATAATACACTTACGTGTAGCAAGGGTGAAACTTGAACAAGGTTAGGGAATAGTTTGTACAAGACAATTGTCGGTTTTCATAACTCGGTCTCCCTAGACCGTTTTATTCGGCCTTCCTAGGCCCAACCCAACCCATTCGACCAATCGTCCCGTCTAAACGGTCCTAATTCTTATTTGGGCCTAAGGATGGATAGCGATTGACGTCATCCATACCATGATGCTTACTCTTGTTTGTATCAAGGGCCTTCACTACTTGAGGAAATGGACTAGGAATCGGCCTTACTCTTGTTTGGCACGAGCCTCTCCACAGACTTCGGGTTTGATGGTTCGGTATGGCAACCCACCCTTTAAACCAAAACCCTTTTAAATGCACTCAGCATCCCGTTATAATGCTTGTATAAATGTGTAAACCTTACGTGATCACCATTTCTAAACAAGTCATGACGAATTTTCAAAAAATCAAAACCCAATTTCAAAACAAAATTTCGAAAAGGCCTTCAATTAGCGCAAAATCCGGTCAAAACTCTGTCCGTTTGTCGTGTCAAAATTCGGGCCACAAGCCCATTTCAAAACCTCACTTCGAGTCCACTCCTACAACTACACTACAATTGACTAGGACACACATTTTCAAAGACCTTGTCTTTCTTCAAAACTCACTCAACACAAGTGGCACACACCCACTTCACGAGTCAAAACTTCTCCTCTTTTAGCAAGTGTGATAGAATGGTCGATCGTGTTTTGATTCGTCGCCGATCTCTTATCCAGTTTCCAAGATGCCCGGATCAAGTGATGAAACGAATCTCCAACAAATTCAAGATAGTAATGATCGAATCCTAGCCGCGCTAGCCCAAATGCAAGTTACCCAAAACCAAACCTATGACCGCCTTGAACTCATCGAAGGCCGTATCTTTGATGTAGAGGGAAGGTTGCCTCCCCTTAAAAGTGAAGTACTACGTTTCTCCGATGACGAATCTAGGGATGAGAATCCTATCATAGGAACGACTGCAGCTGAGAAAAGACTCCAATACCTAGAGGAGCAATTGATGTACCTTAAAGGGGATGACATTTATAGGGAAAACAATCGCAAGTATGAAGCCGTCAATTTCAAATTGCCAACTAACTTTAGCATGACGGATATCCCTAAGTTCAAAGGACATGAGAACCCTTTGAACCACATCCGTGCCTTCAAGGATTACATGTCTATCAAAGGCATCAAACCCGAGATGTTCTTAAGGATCTTTCCTTCATCTCTTGATACCATCCCGAAGCAATGGTTCTACACTTTAGATCACAAGAAGGTCGCTACTTGGGAAGACGCCGCAATCGAGTTCTCTAAACAATATGCGGATAATGCCGAGATCCAAGTCAACATGCGTACTCTAGAGGTTCTTACCCAAAATGACAAAGAAGGATTCACCGACTTTCTAAGTAGGTGGAGGAAGACTAGTACTCAACTAGTTGAACGCCCGGATGAGGCTACTCTTGTGGAAAAGTTTGTGGATAATCTCAAGCCCATATATGCCAACCATTTGAGATATCAAAACATCAAGACTTTCAAGGACTTAACCGTATTAGGGACGCGAATTGAAGATGACATCCGTAAAGGACTCTTGTCCAAAACGGTAGGTCGAGGATATCAAGGGTCCACCAGTCGTTCATACGGCTCTACTAGCAAGACCGACGAAGTTAACCTTCTCGAACCATCTAAGAAAACTACTCCACCAAGGAAATTCACAAACCTTGGGGATACGTACTCCAATGCTCTAAAAAGGTTAATGAAGCAAGGTAAACTCCAACCCATTGGACCTACTCCCGAACCCGAAAAGAAGTCCAAGTTTTGGGATGAAAATTCATACTGTGAATACCATAGGGGCAAAGGGCACGACACAGAAAAATGCTACAAGTTGAAACACGTGCTTCAAGATATGATTGAAGATGGTCGACTTCCAATTCCACCAGGAGGTAAGCCCAACAACACTCAGAATCCTCTTGGAGTTCTGGTGATTACGAGTGACGAATCTACCTTAGATTGCTCACACCTCATTTCTCCCACCGAAAATGAAATTCATGCAATTGAGAAAGAAAGGCTCTACTCTACTATCTCCCCTACCATTTCCGACTTCATCACATGGGCAAGGAGTGTAGATAGACAAGTGTGGGAACTAGAAAACATGGTAACGGCCTTGCGCAATCCCAATGCAATACCTAAAGAACGCGTACCATTGATCTTCTCTCAAAATGCCACTATGCAAGAAGTAGTCACCGTGGTCGATTTCTAGTCGATCAAACCATACGACTAGAAAGTGATATCATGAGAATGAGGGAATTAGCTGCAATTAATGGGGTTTGGGCCGATGACGATGAGGACGAGTATCTCATTGAAAACTCCCTAGTCAAGGAAATAGTCCAAAATGGTGAAGACCAAGAGGTGGATCACCTAACTCGTTCGGGTCGCCCATATCAAAGCACTACTCAAAACGGTCCAACCAACGTCATCACACCAAATGACAACGAAGATGACCCCACTGATCATTTGCTCAAGCAACTACAGAAGACCAAGGCTGATCTTTCAGTCTGGCAACTAGTGGCAAGCTCATTTCCACATCGCCAAGCTTTACTGCAAGCTTTGGCCAAATTGAATGTAGCACATAACTCCACTCCTGAAGATGTAGTCAACTTGGTCTTCCAAGAATCACCTAAGCTAAGTAATCCTATTACTTTCTCGGATGAAGACTTGCCACCTTTTGGCGCTAGTCACAACCTTGCTCTATACATCACTGTCATTTGTCTAAAGAAAAATGTGCCAATGACCTTGGTAGATGATGGCTCCGCGGTCAACGTCATACCCCTCAAAACGGCATACAAACTAGGCATGAAAGAGTCGGATTGGACTCCTACAAATCAAGGTGTTCGTGCATATGACGGTACACGAAGAAAAGTGGTAGGACTTGCTAACCTAACCATAGCCACAAGACCAATTGAACGGAAGGTTAACTTCCAAATAGTGGACATTGAAGCTTCATTCAACATACTTCTGGGAAGGCCTTGGATTCATGCTTCCAAAGCGGTAACATCCACCCTTCATCAAAAGATCAAGATTCCACTAAATGGCAAAGTAGTGACGATCACTTCGTCACCCATCAAGGCAATAATCGAGAAGCAATCAAACAATCAAGTCCCTGCGGATCCCATATACGAACTTGGGGGCTTCCAAAGTGTAAACGTCATAGAAAGTGAGTTGGCACCCTTATACTATAATCCCTACTCCAACTTGGTGGTCAACCACATACTCAAATCTCAGGGATACTTCCCTGGAATGCCTTTGAACCCAATTCGGAAAAATACCTTCGCACCATACAAGGAAGGCAACTCAACAAGAATACCACTTGGTTTAGGGTACAAACCCACAAAAGAAGAAGTTCTCGAAATGCTAGCCCAAGTCCAAAATCGCAAGCACGTGGGAGTCCAAATGAGGCCATATCTCCCCACTTTAAATGGGTACTTTGTTCAAGAAGGAAGTTCAGAACTCTTTCACGGATTTCCCGAACCTTGGCATTACCTTGAGAGGAAGCTAGCCGGAATCGAGATCTTTCACGATTGCTACTTCATTCCTCCAGAAACGGTTCCTACCGTCAAAACCCGTCAAGCACCTTGCTTAGACGAACAAGCTGTTAGCCTATTGTTTGGAGAAGATCGATTCATTAGGGCCGCGCAGGATGAGATCATTACTATGATACTTCAGGACGATCGCTTCAACCCCACCGCGTTGATCACAGAAATCGACACAAAGCAGCAGAAAGGATGTAGAAAATCTATCAAATGGACCAACAACCAAGGAAGACTCTTCAAGCTCACCACTGGAGAAGGAGAGATGTTCAAAGGAGAACCAGAAGACGACGAGTTCGAGTCGGAGTCGGAGTCGAGTCGAGTCGGAGTCTAGAGGAGTCATTAGAGAATCTACTCCGTTGTCATCCCCACTCCCTTTGTTTCTCCTAGCTTAGCCTCGAGTAGTCACGGTAGTTCGGGAAATGCCCCATTCATCGTCCCTTTGCCGCCACCGACCATGGATCGGTTGGCTTCTTTGTTTCAACTTTACTCAAATCTTAATATGAATAAATCAAAGTTCGCTTACTCTTTGTGTTATCTTGAGTGCAATTCTGTTTACGATGATGCGAGGATGATCAAGACCCGGACTTGACCGAAATACCTCCTACGTAGCCAAAGAAATACTACGGGAAGGGGAAGGGGACTGTAATAGAGGACACCGAACCTATCAATGTAGGAACCGAACTAGAACCCAAAGAACTTAGGATAGGGACTACCTTGAGCTCTACCGAAAGGGCCGATTTCATAGACCTCCTAAATGAATTCAAAGACGTTTTCGCTTGGTCCTACAAAGACATGCCAGGGATCGACAGGGATATTGCCGAACATAGGATTCTGATTAAGCCAGGCTTCAAACCTGTGAAACAGAAGCTTTGACGAATGAGAACAGAATGGGCTCCAAAGATTAAGGAAGAAGTTGACAAGCAATTCAAAGCCGGGTTCATCAAAGTTTCCGAGTATTCTGACTGGGTAGCTAACATAGTACCTGTACCCAAAAAGGATGGGAGAATCCGTGTTTGTGTTGATTTTAGGGACTTGAACAAAGCGAGTCCGAAAGATGACTTCCCTCTACCTCACATTGACATATTGGTAGACAATACTGCGGACCACGCATTACTATCCTTCATGGATGGGTACGCGGGTTATAACCAAATCAAGATGGCCATGAAAGATATGCACAAGACCGCATTCGTCACCCAATGGGGAACATATTGCTACACGGTAATGCCATTCGGATTGATCAACGCCGGAGCTACATACCAACGCACCGCAACTACACTCCTACATGACATGATGCACAAAAAAGTTGAGGTATATGTAGATGACATGATCGTCAAATCCAAGGAAAGAGAGGGACATATTGCAAACCTTCGCAAGGCTACGAAAGTACAACATGAGACTCAATCCCCAGAAATGCACATTTGGGGTAACATCTGGGAAACTCCTGGGATATGTCGTTAGCCAACGCGGTATAGAAATAGATCCTTCAAAAATCAAAGCTCTGATTGAAATGCCACAACCTCAAACAGAAAAAGAAGTCAGAGGATTCCTGGGAAAAGTACAATACATAAGTCGATTCATATCGAAACTTACGATGATTTGCGAGCCTATCTTCAAGAAACTCAAGAAAACAGACCACACCATGTGGGATGATGATTGTCAAAAGGCGTTTGACCGAATTAAGGAGATATTGGCTAAACCACCAGTGCTCATGCCACCGCAACGAGATCAACCTCTTGGTTTATATCTCACAGTAACTGAAACCGCCATGGGTGCCATGTTGGCTCAAACTGTAGGAAGCGAAGAAAGAGCTATTTACTATCTAAGTAAGAAGTTCTTGGAGTATGAGTGCAAATACTCATAACTCTAAAAGATATGCCTCGCTCTTGTGTGGGCAACGAAGAAGCTACGTCACTACATGCTTAGCTACTCCATCAAGATATACTCCAAAATGGATCCAGTCAAATACCTCTTCGAGAAACCCGTCCTCAACGGACGCCGGCAAGATGGACTCGATGCTCTTAATTCGACCTTAAATATGTGCCACCGAAAGTTATAAAGGTCGCGCCGTCGCCGAATTCTTCGCAGAAAATCCCATCAACGACGCACAAACCATAGATACTTGGTCATTTCCCGACGAGGATATACTTCAAACAGATGTAGACTCCTGGGACCTATACTTTGATGGAGCATCCAACTTAAGAGGATTCGGAATAGGAGTGTTGCTCATTTCTCCTGAAGGTGAGCATACACCGATTGCTGTCAAACTCGACTTCGAGGTGACAAACAATGCTGCAGAATACGAAGCTTGTCTCATTGGACTACAAGCGGCAGTAAGCTTAGGCATTAAAAACCTCCGAGTACATGGGGATTCATCACTGATCATCAACCAAGTTACGGGATCTTGGAAAATCCGAAGTGAAAGCCTCGCACCTTATCAGGCTAGGATAGACCAAGTCGCTCAATTCTTTGATCATGTAACATACCTACACCTACCCCGGGAGGAAAATCAATTTGCAGACGCTCTTGCGAAACTCGCATCTTTAATTAATATGCCAGATCACATGATGAACATGCCTTTGTGCATCGAACGACGGTCAGAGCCGGCTTACGTCCATCAAATCACCGACGAAGAGGAAATCGCACAGGAACCCTGGTTCCAAGCAATCCTGAATTTCAAGCTTAATGGTACCTATCCACCAGATATGGACAAAAGGGGACAACGCGCTATACGCCTACTAGCTTCCCAATACATTCTGATGCAAGGAGAATTATACAAAAGAACACCTCTTGGTGTAGTCCTACGATGCCTTGATCATTCACAGGCACGGAAGGTGATGGAAGAAGTCCACGACGGAGAATGCGGTCCTCACATGAGTGGGCCCATGATGGCAAATAAAATCACACGTTTGGGATATTATTGGACCACAATGGAATCCGATTGCATCAAATACGTGAGACATTGCCACAATTGTCAAATCTTCGGGAATGTACAACATGTCCCTCCTTCGTTGCTCTACACGATGACATCTCCTTGGCCATTCTCTGCATGGGGAATTGACATAATCGGGAAAATAACCCCAGCCGGAACAGGAGGTCACTGTTTCATCCTAGTGGCGATTGACTATTTCACCAAATGGGTAGAAGCGGCTTCCTACACTGGTCTTACGGCCAAAAATGTGGCCAAATTCATACAAAATAACATCATCTGTCGATATGGTTGCCCACATGAGATCATTAGCGATAATGGGTCACACTTCCAAGCTGAAACCGAGCAATTGCTAGCCAAATACAAGATTAAGCATCACCACTCTTCGCCCTATAGACCACAGACTAACGGCGCGGTAGAGGCAACAAACAAGAATGTTGTCACAATTCTCAAGAAAATGACTGACAACTATAGAGATTGGCCAAGCAAGATACCTTTCGCCTTATGGGGGTATCGTACATCTGTCAGGACGCCCACTGGGGCTGCTCCTTTCTATTTGACCTACGGCATGGAAGCTGTACAACCAGTCGAGCTAGAGATACCATCCTTGCGTATTCTACTAGAAAGTCAAATCCCGGAGGCCGATTGGAAGAAGGATAGGTATGAAGAACTCATCCTCCTGGATGAACGTAGGCTACGCGCCTTACATAATGTCCAAACATATCAAGCCCGTATCAAACGAGCCTTCAACAAAAGGGTTAGGCCAAGAAACATCAAAGAAGGAGACTTAGTACTCAAATCGGTTAGAGCTCTTTTACCTGTCGACCCAAGGGGAAAATTCAAACCTAATGGGGGTAGGACCATATCTAGTCAAATTCATACTCCCAGGGGGTGCGGTTAGAATCACAGACCTAGATGGGAATGAGTTTTCAAACCCCACAAACCTCGACCAATTGAAACGGTACTATGCCTAGAATAGGACAAAAACGCGCCTCGCGTAAACCCATGTGTCGCTCTTGTGGCACTAAATAAACGGCCCCTGGCCAAGCTGAAATAAGCTAAATGTCACTGTGCTTTTGCATTTTGACAAGTTTGTCATCCTCATATCATCAAATAAACTAAATTCGCACCTCCAGAGTAAGCAAAAGCTCATGCTTATTTTCTATGTTCATTAAAAGCTCTTGCTTCGAACAATTATTCTTTTACATTTACTCGAACTACGCGCAAGGGTTTGATTTCGCTTTTTAAGTGAATACGTAGGCAATCCTTCACGGGATTCAACCCATTATATCTAAAAATGTAAATAGAAGGACATTTGCATTGCATTTGAAATTCGACAAGAATAATAAGTGGAAAATCTCAACGGTTTCATAACCATTTAACCTTTTTTATTTCATTCACTTTCTAATAATAGTAGTACGTTACATAATAAAAATAGAATAGGCTAGGATTCTAAAAATCCCTCCTTTTTATTACAACAACAATAATAATAATAAATAAGGACTCGGGCTATTCCTCCATCTTCCCCTTGCCCTTGTCATTCTTGTCATATTTCTTGTCACGACCTCGAGCTGGGCGCTCTTGCACCACTTCAGACCTAATCACCAACGGTCTTTCTCGAGGCCTGACTCTTCCGTTCTTGCCAACCACCATCTCTGCGACAGGAGTAGTCTTTGATTTCTTTGAAGGATGAATGACCGAAACCCGGCTTCTTCTTCTCCCTCTCGTCGATGCTTCTCCTTCTCTTTCTCTCCTCGCGCACCTTGTAGTCAACAGGTTCGCGTTTCCTCAGTCTCTCGCGCTCTTCCGGAGTTGCAGCCTTTCTCCACCTCAGATAAGAATCCGACACCCACAAAGCATTGGTGGAGAAGCTTAAGAACCACATGTTCCTTTGGGCCCATTTGATAGCCCATTCCCTTCGGCTCTCTGTAGTAAGCGCCATAGCAAACAAGGACGGTATCAAGCCTAGGGATCGTCCGCTTTCAACCCAACTTGCCTCATCAATCTTTCCGGAAACATGCATACCATAAACTCCAATCCAGGAATGCGCACGGACCTAGTGGGATCCAAAGAAGATACCCCAGTGACAGACTTGAGGTGCCACCACGGTACGACCCACCTAATCAACGGACCATCATCATTCTTGACTTGTTCTTCCAATAGTCACGGACCGGGTGAAGTCCACCATGTACAACCGCGTCCTCATCGCAATCGAACGGGAATGATAGGAAAGTGCATGAACTGGGGGCTCGATCAATCGGAGCCGTTCCATAAGCCAAACCTACCAAGAGCAGGTATTAGACAAAAAAAAAACGAAAACAAAAAAAAAAAAAAAAAAAAAAAAAAAAAAAAAAAAAAAAAAAAAAAAAAGAGATGATGTCTTTTACCGCAAAATGACGGACTCCCAGAACGGCAGATTGCGGTTGGATTTCCTATTATCCAAACCCAAGATAATCTCCCTTAAGCATAAACAAGTGGGCTCTGCTTGACTCCATTTGCTCAATAAGACCCAAAAGACGGGGATCACCTCTCAAATCTTCATCAACGTGTCCTTGGAAGACATACACGTGCAGCAAACAAAAGCCAAATGCTCTCCTCCTGGCAACATGGGAAACAGTAGGGTCGGCCCTGTTGATGAATCGATCTATAAAGTCCAACATTCTCACGCCTTTCGGGGTAACTAAGCGATCCACCTCAAGTCTAGTCAGTCCAAGCAAGTCTCTGAATTTGCTCTTATACCCTTGTGTAGTGGAAGGAATGGCGGTTAAATGTTCGGGGTCCCACCCACCAATAGCAGCAATTTCTTCAGGAAACGGGCAAATATCACATCCCGGGAACGCGAAAACATGATAATTCGGGTCCCAATAGTCAAGGCAAGCATCCAAGAACGGTTTTACTACCTTAATGAGTTTCAAACTCAACAAAGACCCAAGGTTATAAGCACCCATGTCGTGCTTCTCCACATTCGAAAACTCGTTGGTCCATTCCTTCAAGCGGATCTCCAAAGTATTCATAATGACAATTTTCTCTTAAAGATTTATTTTGAGAGTTTTATGTGAATAGACGAGGAGGAGACGGAAGAATTGTGTGAATTAACGCCCCGTCGACGCATCTATTTATACTAATTGCTGTTTCCAAAAATCCGCCAGAACGGACAAGCTTGGGAATAGGCGCAAAGACTCATCGCGCCTCTTCGGAAGAGGGACGCGACTCATCTTTGCGCCTCTTCGATCTCACTTCTGTGATTTCCGCGTTTGGATCTTTCCTAATTCTATAACGAATAATTTCCTATTCCTACGGGATTTTATTTTGGTAAATACGAGCAGTTTACCATGTTTCAAGTTTCCTATTTTCGCGGGCACGCATTTCGAGACGAAATCGACAATTCGCCATTTTACCACATGTGCACACTTTCATTTTAGGAAATACATTTCATTTTCATTTTTTTCAAAAAAATATATAATTCCAACTCCTCATCTTAGGACATAATTTCCATTATAATTCATTTACTTTTTTTATTTTTATCACTATTTTTATTTTCTTCATTTTATTTCCACATCTCTAACTTACATATTTCTTTTTTTCTTTTTTTAGGGGGTAACCCTCCCTACCGTCCGGGTCATTTCCGGCAAATTTTTGCTTTTCCTCGTGCTCTTCTGAGTCTCATTTTGCGCTGATTAAAGGCCTTATGTATATAAAATGTATGTTTTGCGTAATTTCCATGTAAATTTCGGCAGCATGACGGTATAAACCGTTGTCTACCAAACCTGTTCAAGAACTAACCTGCAGGTACAAGCAACACTACCCAGCAGCAAAGGCACTCAGGCCACCATATATACACCAAACAGAGCAAATGCACAAGCAAACTGGGGGCTTGCGCCCCGAACAAAGTCCAAAAGTCCAAGCAAACTGGGGGCTTGCGCCCCAAACAGAGTCCAAAAATGTTTCAAAATCAAATGTCCAAAATGTACAAGTCTACAAAACTACACAAAACTACTCGCTGGCGCCCTCCAACTCGGCAACTCTCGCCACCGAACGGCGATCTCGGCATCCCGAACCTCGAGCTCCCTCAGCAAGCGAGCCGTCTCCTCCCGAGACTGGGTCAGCTCTCGCTCCAGCTCGCGGTCACCCTGTAAACAGCAACAAATTGGCTCATGTCAATCAATTCAAGCAAGATCGAAAATCAAAACCAAAATCAATCAAATAAGGTTCATACCTGACGATCTCGACCACCGACGAGTGCCTCGATGGCAGTGGCTCGCAGCCGGTTGGCCACCCTCCATAGTGCCACGAACCGAGACGGTGCGACCTGCATTATCAAAAGAAACTCTCAGCAAATTGAGCAAACTCAATCAAATGTGTTCTTACACAAAAGTCATACAAGTCGGAGGCTTACCCTCCGAATCAGATGCTGCCAGTCATCCAAGCCAGCATCCGTCACAGCTACGTCAAAGTCACGCAACTCGGAGATCGCCGTCCTCCCAGTCGCGTCAGTGTACTCGAGGGTCTCGGGGTACTCTGGGGGCTCGATGCCCGCCGCCTCAACCTCCTGCAAAGACAAATAGCTCTCGTTAATCGATGATCTTTCGTCGCAATTCTCAAAATCAAACCTAGCAAAAGTAAAGAGATACTCACCACTACTGGCCAGTACGCCAACCTCCCGTAAAGGAACGCCGAGTAGTCCTCGCCAGGCAGAAGAAGATCGTCGCCACTGGCACCAGCCAAGTCCGCCTCCCTCTCAGCCTCAGAAGGCTCCCTAAACATCGTCCTGGGAGGATCAACGGGAACCGTCAACGCGTCCCGAGAGCACTGACGAGCCAACCGCTCACCCAAATACCACACAGGAACCATCGACGTCCACAGCAGAAGCCGGCTCGGGCTCCTAGGTCGAAGGACCTCAGCGACGAAAGGGGGCGCTCCGGCGTACTCCGCCCAAGGTCTGGGCACCCACTGCGACAATATAAAGGCAAAGATCATTCCTATGATCAATTAAAAACAAAGTATAAGAAGAGTAAATGAATACAAATGGGATACTCACGCTGCTCAGCTGAAGAGCGTTCACGTCCCGCCGGTAGACATTGTGAGAAGAGCGCTTGCTCTTCGTCCAGCACATGACCCAATCCCTCACCACGGGATAGGCCCTCTCCAACGGCTCCGTCCTCTTGGGCGCGAGACCCGGGAAGTAGGAGTACACCCACGCCTGTAAAATAAAATAATCAATGACGATCTTTCGTGATTTGATAAACAAAGGCATTTACTTTGGTCTAAAGGAAGGTTCATACCTCCAACAGCAGTCCAGGTCCGACAGCGCCAGGGGAAGTCCCCTTCTCCATCAACTCCGGACGAACCATAGCCCTCATGAAGCGGATGAGGACCGCAAAACCAAAGATGACCGGGCCCCAACGCCCTAGGGAACTCAGTCGAAAGAAAGGGAAGAAGCTTCGTCGATAGCCTCTCGCCCTTGTCTCCGAGGTAAATCGAAGACAGAAACCACCAAAGCCACGGACGCAGCCCCTCCGCTCACCAGACATGAGGAGGAGGAGCTGTCTCCCTCCCATCGATCGTCACACCACGGGTCTTCCCGCAAAGTAGTCTCGAACGTAAGTGCGGGTACCAAACCCAAGATCGCAACAGCCTTTCGGCGACAAGTTCCACCGATCAACCTCCTCGCCTCGGCCGAATCCGCCCTCATAGCAGTCTCCGACCACACCATCTCCTCGGTCCCACACCTGCACTTAACTCATGCCGTAATCTTCCAAAGTGACGCCCACCTCACCAAAAGGTAGGTGAAACGTGGAAGTCGTATCCCAGAATCGATCCAAGAAAGCGCGGACCAGGCTAAGGTTAGCCCGCAACTTCCTCTTCACGATATCCTCCGGACTGAACCCAGAGGACCGAACGCTCCACGCTCGATCATGGCCCTCTCCTCCGCCGAGTGCTCGTAGTGCTCCATCGTTGTCGTGTAACCCGAGAACGACCTGATGTTCCCGGCCTCCTATTATGATTTGAAACAAAGCTATCTTTAGTTTTGAATGAAATTTGAAAGAAATTTGGACAAAAAGAATGAAAGAGGATGAATAATGAGTAGTGAATTCTTATTTACCAAGCTCTTCACCGTCCGGTAGGACAGGTGACCCTCTGCAGCCCACACGAGGTGCCTACTCTCCCAGGTCTCAGCCCACGCAGGAGCTCCTCTCAGCTGACGACCTCCTCGCCCGACGTTGGCCCGTCTCGGGGCCTCCTCCTCCTCGACGGCCTCCTCCTCGTGAGCCTCGTCTCAGCAGCCCATCACCGCGGCGGTGAAGGCCTGCTCTAAAGTCTCCTCAACAGTAGCGGCGTCTATCTCCATGGGAGCTCTCCCAGAAGTAGAAGCCTCATCACCTGCAACATTAAAGCAAATTCAGGCCGCGTCACATGACGACAAGCCTTTGTTAAGGGGTTTTCGAGTCTTCAAAGCCCTGAAACTACTCCTCCCGTGCCATCCTGGGCCATGTTCCCACCAACCCGATCACTCATGTGATAAATTGGGTCAAGTCAAGTCCAATTCAAAGCCTAGTTCTGGGTTCGAGTCGGAAATTCGGCAGCATTTCGTTATAACGGTGATTATGCCCTAGAAAGGTGTCCTAAAAAAGTTGTCACAAACCAAAATTCCGAGATGGTAGGAAGTTTACCCATCGTTCAAGGATCTCAAATATCAAATTTCATCGCCAATGGGCAATCCTAAGGCTATTTTCGAAGCAAATTACGGTTCAGCTGTAAAACCGTCTCAAAATTCATTCAAAGGTTCAAAACTTGATGAAAGTTCGAAACAAATACATGGTTATGTTCCTAACATCACCTACTATCCATTTCTAGCATCAATTTGGCAAGGCAAAACCATTTGGGGGA
The DNA here is from genome assembly GCF_048544455.1 of Silene latifolia. Classification (NCBI taxonomy): domain Eukaryota; kingdom Viridiplantae; phylum Streptophyta; class Magnoliopsida; order Caryophyllales; family Caryophyllaceae; genus Silene; species Silene latifolia. The sequence goes on along the minus strand of NC_133530.1, from coordinate 20,689,423 downwards.
AAAGCCCCAAATTTTCGATCAAAAGGGTCGAAAACCCTAATTTTCGCGGCTCAAAATTCAACGAATGAAGAAGATTAATGCAAGATTAAGATACATACCTCGATTAGTCATGTTTAAATCAAGCTTTTGAATCAAACCTCGGCGGAAATGGTGAAGATTTGAGAGAGAAATGAGTGAATTGTGTTTCGAAATAATGAACACGAACCCCTCTGATTTCGCGTTTTTACGCAGAAAAGCCAAATTGGGGAAAAGACGCAGCAGGCGCTGCGCCTCTTCCAAGAGACGCAGCTCTTGCTGCGCCTCTTCCTTCTGTTCCCTCCACATGGATTTTCAAAAATTCGTTATAAGTTCGTTATTTGTGGGCCCATCTTTGGTGCGCCTCTTCCTCGATGCTATTTTACTCTTTTGGCCCATTCGACGATTTTCTTTCGTTCCGGTCCGCATTTTATCAGCTAGCAGCAGACTGTTGCATATTATCATTCATTTGTCCCCAGCGCAGTAGTATTTTGCAGTATTGCTCACTCAAGATTTCTTCCATGACGATCAAGATGTTCCTAGGTCGTCAAAGTATTTGTCCCAGTAGAAGCAAAGATTTGAGATTGCTCACTCAAGATTTCTTCCATGGCGATCAAGATGTTCCTAATCGTCAACACATTCCCCAACAAGAGTTCGCTTGAGATCGACGCAGGCAGGCTCAACCTCAAGTTTTTGCCAGAGTTCGCTTGAGACCGACGCAAGCGGATTCCCCAGCAGTTTCTACCGACGTCCTGCTGTCCCTCACTATATTTTGTGTTTCCCCGCGGAGTACGACAGGGTGTCGTTCTCCAGAAGTTCCTATATTCGGGATAACCTTCGATTATCCTTGACCCTTCCCTTTAGAGAGAGTTCCTCTTCGAGAGAGATAGCCTTCGAGTTAGCCTTCGAAGTATTAAGAAGTTCCTTCGTAATCCCTCGTGACCCTAATGCCTTCAGACACCAAGTTATCTTCGGACCAAAGAGTTTTGCCGAAGCGTCTTGGCCCCATTTCACCCAGGAGTATCTCGGGTATGGTCTCTTCTTATGGTGGCGAGCTTCCTTACGTAGTCTAATGGACTTTAAACGACCCTCCCCGGAAGTCGACGGACTCTAAAATGTTCCCGACGACGGGTCCTGGCTCGGACCCTTGAGCCGCCTAGCGTCGCCATAGTCGTCGGGTTGTAATCTTCGATTGACTGATGGCTATACTTTGACTTTCGCCTTGTCCAAGCCTCAGTCAAAGTGGGGGCTCTGTAGACACCTCATTTCTGCACCTCCCGCCAAACCACCCGGTGATGATTGGGCCGCATGTTTGATACGCGGAACGATTTGTGACAGTTCATAAGATTATCGTCAAGTGATTGCTCAAATATTAAATGTCTACCTCTTAGTTGTCATCTGCGTCCCGATACGGTCGTTTTGGGAGTAATTAGAGTAAATTCGGAGTCCGGGTCAAAAACCGTCTCCATTTTCTGATAACCGTTAAATCCCGAGTCAGAATATTCTGGAATGTTCCGGATATTTCTATTCCATATTTTAACAAATTTTATCTTTTGGCAAATAATATCCCGTAATATTCATAAGATAATCGAATTATTTCCGTCCTACCATAACTCAAACGCGGAAATCTTTCTTCAAACAGAGGAAACCTCTGGGAATAGACGCACAGTGCCGCGCCTCTTCCAAGAGACGCAGTGGCTGCTGCGCCTTTTCTCAGGCCCTTCTTTGCATGTCTTACGTATCTTTTTCGTACCTTTCCGAGATTCACTTCCAAAGAGTCTCCGAAACCCTAATTCCGTCGTGTGATTAGTATAAATAGGAGCCTTCGTTCCTCATATTTCTCACGCGAGTGTCCGCCCTTCTCTTCTCCCTTTGCATTCTAGACTTTGTTCTTACTTACTGGCGCCTACGTGCTTGAACTTTCGACCACGTAAGCTCGGATCTTTCCGGGTACCAGCCTCTCCGTTGCATGACCGACCAATTTGACCAACTACACTCAATCAACTTAATTAATCAATCGTTTTCCTCTTACGAGGGCACTCTCTTTGCATTCGCGTCGAGCATTCACTAATCGATATCTTAGTTCATCTCGTTTCGTCAACATGTAAGTCTGAGGGTGTATAATTCCTCTTTTATTTATTGTATTTTACTTTTCGTATCATCAATTGTAAGGTTTACGTCGAAAACACCATTAAAACCGATTTCTAAAACCGTGCTTTAAAACTCTTTTTTACAGATTTCCAGTAGACAGACGTCGAGAAAAGACGTAGCAACTGCTGCGCCTCTTCGAAGGAGCGCAGTTCCTGCTGCGCCTCTTCGTGAGGCAACCGCAGTTCCTGCTTCTTTTCTTCTTCCTCGTCCTCTGTATTTCGCTCTTTTTTTATTTGCTATTTGTTTGTCCGTTAATTCTTTGATATAATCGTCACTGATAATTCACATGTGTATTGTATCATATAATTCATCATTCATTAGTATGTTTCAATCATCATAAATCCGACTTAGATCCTAAATAATCCATATTTACGGGTTTTCGCCATTAAATTCAAACCCGGATTTTAGAGGTTCAATTTGTTCATATTGAGTTTCTGGAATTCGTCATTGATATAGTTTAATCTGTTTATTCGCATGTTCATCACATATTCGTTGTATATCCGTCGTATTTAGCCTAATTGACTTATTTCAATAGAGGACTCATTAATATTTTCATCATAATTTCATGTAAATAATCCGTTTTCGATTCATCTCATCCATGTTCATCGCTTTTATGACCATCATTCACATGTAATTAATCTATTAATCACTTCCATCCGAGTAAATAATCTAATTAACCATTAAATTCATCAATCCAAATTAACGATTTGCGCAGCTAAGCTCACAGCCTGAACTCACCCCTTGGAACAGACGCAAGAATCGGGCGCGCCTCTTCCGTGAGGGCGATCGCTTGCTTTGTTCCAGGATGATTTCTGTCCCTGAACTCCGTTTCTGCCTTGACCTAGTTTGTTTAGTTTACGTATTAATTGACTATTATTCGTATTATCACCTTCTGTCGTGTTCGTTAATTCTTTCTTTTATTCTTTTATCAAATTATCCGTTTTAAAGGTATTTTCGACATAAATCGCCTATCCAATGTAATTATTGTAATTTATATTCATTGTAATTCTTAGTCATTGTATTTCTTTCATCATTTGTATGTTTTCACATGTAAACGAGCATTAAACCCTACTTCGACCCAATTGTATGCTAAATTACGTGTCAACCGACTTAGTCTAATCTTCACATGCTAGGATTAATCTATGGATGTTGCATTGCATGCATGTAATCGACGATACATCGAGTATAGACAACTTCCCTAATCATTAGTAGAGGCCGCTATCGAGGCGGGCGGGATTAGGTGTTCGATCAAAAGAGCTTCCTAATACGTACCCTCACCCCTTACTCCAGATCTCCGTGAGCACCCGTGTTCATTGGCATCCACGAGAGTCATTCTAGACATAGAATGCTAAGGGTAACGATTGCTTAGTGTTCATGTCACTACTTTGTGTCTTGACATGACACGAGGTATTCGAACGGTTCCAATTTCCCATAAAAATTGGTGGCGACTCCATACAAAATGCAAACGCTTGTTTTTCGACCTTCACCAAGCGCCCCCGTGGGCGGCCCGCTGTCCACAATATTACATCGGTTGTTACAATATTTTGCGCGTAACACTCGTGACCAAAGCCGTGTTGGCTCGGCTAGGACCCTCCACCCGAGCTTAGTCAAAAAAGCCGCGTTTGCTTGCCTCGCTGAAACAACCCCTAGGCTACCAATAGATTTTGGCTTTTGTAAATTCTCCCAAGACACAAGATGGATCGATCTCTTGCTATCATCTCTGCCCCATAAAAATCTTCGAGTTTTCTTATCAATAGTATCACATATAGAGCTTGGGATTTTAGCCGATTGCATACTATAATTGGAAATTGTATTTAAGGTAGATTGTACGAGAGTAGAGCGTCCCACTAATGATAACCGCTTGGTGGCCCATCCCGCCAGTCTCTTGTTAATTTTTTCCTCGAGATGGGCAAATGTGTGACGGGTAACACGACCATTAATGATCGGCATTCCTAGGTAAATTCTTAGGTCCTCTATCTCTTCGAATTGAAGAATGGAACTCACTGCTTCCTTTGTACTATGGTCCGTATTGCTAGAGAAGAAAACTCGGGATTTTGCCTCACTAACTTTTTCTCCTGATGCCCGACAAAAATTATCAAGAACGTACCTTAAAACAAGAGCTTGATCCTCCGTGGCTTCGGCAAATAGTACCATGTCATCGGCAAAGAACAAATTAGTTATGCTTGGTCCATTGCGACAGAAAGTAAACGGTCTCCAGTTATTATTACGTATTTCCTGGTCGATAGCTTGTTGAAGCTTCTCCAAGCACATGACGAATAAATATGATGACAGGGGGTCCCCTTGCCGGACTCCCCTCGATGGAATAAATTGATCAGTTGGTTCTCCGTTCCAAAGAATCCTCATTCGAGTAGAAGATACACACTCCATAATAACATTTACCATTAGTTGAGGAAAGCCCATATCCTTGAGAGTGTCGTATATAAAACCCCAACGAAGTCGATCGTACGCTTTTTCGAGGTCGATTTTAATGGCCATATAACCTTTTCTTCCCTTCTTTTTTCGCATTGTATGAATCACTTCCTGGAAAATAACTATATTGTCCGTTATTTGTCGCCCCGGAACAAACCCACTTTGCGTTTCTGAAATCACGTGTGGAAGAACCCGTTTTACTCTATTTGCCAGCGATTTACTAATGATTTTGTAGGGTACATTACATAAATTGATCGGGCGGAATTGGGTGATTAATTCTGGGTTATTTTTTTTTTGGAATAAGAACCAAATGCGTGTCATTGAGTCCCTCTAGCATGCCTTTTCCTTCTAGTGCATTTATAACCATTTCACATAAAGAGGAAGAAATAAGATGCCAATTCTTTTGATAAAAGAGAGCTTGAAACCCGTCTGGACCCGGAGTCTTAAGTGAACCCATATGATTAATAACTTGCTCTATTTCAGCGATAGAAAACGGTTTATTTAGCCACTCCCAATCATCATTATTAAAATCTTGAAAAAGGTTCCAGGGGAATGTATCATTTTCTATTACTTGTTGCTCATCCGTATATAAATTCTTGAAGTAATCAACCACTATTTGCTTTATACCATCCGGGTCATCAACCAGTTCCCCTTCTTCATTTTTTAAAGTGGTGATCCGGTTCCTCCATCTTCGTACTAGGATGCTTACATGAAAATATGAGGTATTGCGGTCTCCGTCCTTAATAAAATCGACTCTTGATTTTTGATACCATAATAATTCTTCTTGTGCTAGTACATCATCCAAGTCTTTGCGCAATTTTGCTTCCAAAATAATCAAGTGTCGTTTGCGAGCGATGGATAATTCACGTTGGCAGCCTGCTATGCGTGCTAAGAGTTTATTTTTTCGTTTGAAAATATCGCCACACACTTCCGAGTTCCACGTTTGAAGCTTTTGAGAGAGGCAATCCAAACGAGATGGGAAATTACCAGTGGAAGGCCAATTATTATCCAAGAATTCCTGAAATTTTTCATGTGTGAGCCAGCAGGCTTGAAATCGGAACGGTCTTCTCACTGCGTTAAGAGGGGCAAAGCCATTAGGGGAAATCAAAAGCGGGCAGTGATCAGACTGAATCGCTGGTAGGTGGCGAACCATAGCATCTTCAAAAATAGTACTCCATTCTGAATTGCATAAAGCTCTGTCGAGCCTCGCACTTTGACGGGTCTCAACTGAATTTCCTCTCGCCCATGTGTGAGCAGCTCCAGTAAAGGTTAATTCGATAAGATCGCAATTTTCAATCCAATTGTTGAAGTTATTACATCTCCTCGCCATATTGTCATCTCCCCCATGCCTTTCACTGAGAGTTCGTGTTTCGTTAAAGTCGTCTGCCAATAACCACGGTCTGTTGTTATTCCTAGCAAATTATTCTAGTTCAACCCATAATTCTCGTCTATTTGAAGGGTCCGGGCTGGCATATACTGCAGAAAAAAACCATGGAGGCTCGCCATTCCTTGAAATTTCTAGGGTCATATACTGAAGATGCTCTGTTACTGGTTGTATTGATACAATATCAGTTTTCCAGTACAGCCAAATACCTTCTCTAAACCCTATTGCATTAACTCTCGAATGCCCATCATAGCCTAGAATATTACCGAGTTTGATAGCAGGTCGCCATCCATATGAGTTTCAACAAGCGCAAGAACAGTTGGTTTATAAGTTTTAACCACATCCTTAATGACGGTTATTTTCTTTTTGTTGCCTGTACCTTGGACATTCCAAACCATGAAGGTGATATGGGGTAGGTTGGGACACAAATTTGGTATTCTAGTATTCATAAAATCTGGTAAATAATTTAGGGAAGATAGATATGCATTGCTTACAAGTTTGAGAATCCTATCAATACTCCATGGTATCGACATCTCCATTGCTAGACTCGAAGGTTTGTCCTTCACTAGGTTGATCTTGACCTCCATTACTGGGCATTCCGATATCATCACTACCATGTAGGGAGCCTCCATCTCCGGTGTCAACGAGACTTGTATGCTCGATATCGGGGGGATCACTATGAGCTGCGGGTGTTGTGGAAGATATCGTGGCTAAGGAAGAGGGCGGTCGAGATAAGAGAAGTATGGGTGGGGGTCCATCTCGTGTGGTGGTGGAGGTACAGTTCAAAGTTTGTGTACAGGGTCCCTGTAGAAGACGCTCTATATTTTGCTCTGTGTTTGATTTTACTGGAGGGTTAATTTTTTTTGCGTGGATAGGAATATTTGTTATATCTTGTAAAGCGGGTGTTGGATTACTAGGGTTACTGGGTTTAGATACGGTATTATTGATTGGAAGAATATTATTGTTGATTATGGAAATTGTATTGGAGGATTTGGTGGATTTTTTGTGATTGACAAGATTATTTGCTTGCCTATTAAAATTGGATACTCTTTGCTTGATTTTGGTAGATTTTGAAATATTGGAGGTATTAGCAGCGTAATTAGAGGGATTGGGAATATTATTTTGACTTGGTGTAATTTTGGGAATTTCCGTATTATTAGAAAGTATCCCGAATCTTGAACCTGTATGATTTGAGCTTTTGCCAAAATTAAAGATCGACTTTTCCGAATTCGGTTCCCTCTGACCCGTATTACTTACAGGTTTACGTCGTGGTGGTTTTTTTACCATCATCCAATCCCCGAAGTCCGTTTCTTTTTCAGGGCATAGTTCTGCCTCCAACGATTTTGCATTGGGTTGCTGAAGAAGTGTCTCTGACATCGAAGTTTGATTCTCTAACTCCATATCATTATCTCCTTCAGCGGTTTTTAGACACGAATCTGAGTTGTGACCCATCCTCCCGCACTTAAAGCATATCATCTTCAAGCCTTCGTACTGGATTGTGTACACCTTCCCATATGACCGAAATTTCGACAGTAGTGGCATTGATATGTCTACCTCGACACTCATACGAGTGAATTGACCACGTTCAGCTGCAGCAGTATTTTTGTCAATTCTGACAACCTTACCTATCTTAGACCCAATCTTCATCAGAAAGGTCTCATTAAAGTATTCGACATGAAGATTTGGTATTCGAACCCACGCTGTCAAATACTTGATTCGGTTTTCGGATGGTACAAAATTAGGCACCCATTTCCTAATAGTTAAATAATGATCATCAATCATCCACGGCCCTTGAGTAATGACGAATTCATAGTCCTCTTTTGATGAAAAACGAGCAACATAATATGAGTTAGTAAGATCAGTCAGGGTTAATTTGCCCTTAATTGACTACTTTGCCTATAACTTTCTTATTAATGCTAGATAACCAATGTTCTTGTCGAACATTTTAATAATAAGAGAGTGTCTCCAAGGCTTTCGAAAGATGGCCTTTTCCATCTTGGTAAGGCATATCCGAGGGCACAGATGATCTTCATCATCACCGCTATCCTCTACATCATCCTCTGAGTCCATATCCAAATCATCCATGGATACTTCATTCGCAGAGAATGATGTCCCAAAACCTTGGACCTTATCCTTGTAGGACAAAATTGATAATGGTCGATCATGTTGAGTATATTTCAATAAACGTAAACAGTATACATCGAGTATAAAAAAAACGTACCTTAAAAAGCGGAATATAATAATATTTCATAACAATAGCGAAATAGGATAAAAATTACGGGTTGAGGCTCAAATCAATGCATAAAAAAGCGGAATATAATAATATTTCATAACAATAGCGAAATAGGATAAAAATTACGGGTTGAGGCTCAAATCAATGCATAAAAAAATTTATTCAAGCTTCAAGTATGTAGTAAGAATCGAACCTAGGACCATTTAGATAGCACTAATGTCTACAAATCTTTGTCAACTCAGATATTGAAACTTATTGTCTATGTTAGATAGTTATATTTATTTATTCTAAATTCCAAGATTGGCCCCCTTACATACTTGGGCCCTAGGCATTTGCCCCTCCAAACTACCCCTAAGTTCGGGCCTGCCTGCCTGTAAAGGGATCGTCATCCGGCTGTAGCACAATTTTTGATAGACATCTCCTTCGACGCCAATAGGAGGTGCAGAGGCAGCACACTAATACTACTTTTTCAATATGTAATTTGTGATATAAATTGTTTAAAGGAGCTTGAGTAAATTTATTCTTTGAGTAAATTTGTGCAGAGACATCTCCTTCCCCTCATCAAATTTATTCTTTGAGTAAATTTGGGGAATTTTTATGTGGGAATTTTTTTGAGGGAAATTGAGGTTGAAGAGATGAAATAGGGGGAAAGTAACACACAAAACTCAGTAATAGACGCGGGGGCAAAATCGTCATTTCATTATTTTTTTCGCCTGAAAATGGTGTTGGGTGCAAAATATAACCTGGACTAATAATTTGGGTGTAAATTAAAAAAAAAATGACGTGGGAGTAAGGGTAAAAAACGGAATTAAGCGTTGGTAAAATTGATAATTTACTCTATTCTATACGATATATTCTAATACACCATAATATTCTATAAAATATATTCTAATATACCGTTTCCTTGTCAGATTTCCTAATATTAATTAGGGTTAGAAAAACCCAATTAATATTCGTCACTTGCATACTAAAAAAACCTAAAGTAGGCATGCTATTTCCTAATTCAAGATAGCTTGGAGTTGTTACGTACCAAATCTGTCACAAATCCAATTATCAATGCTATATATTAATTACAGAAATTAAAGAACTTTAATGTAATTAAAGAAATTTATACAAGTTAATTATACTAAATAGTTTTATATTGATAGAACCGTGTGATGAACCCGATAAAGGGAACGACTCAATGTAAATATTAGTCCCTTCTATTCGGAATAATTGTCCCATTTGCCATTTCCGTCTATTCATATAACTGTTCCATTTACCATATTTGGACAGGTTTAATGACTTTTCTACCCTTGACTCTTTTCTTTATTTACGACCTCAACCACCTCTAACCCATCCTATTAGTAAACTCTTCATTATTTAACTCTCCTATATTCTTACCCCTATACAATAATTTTCATTATTTAACTACATTCCTTAATTTTCGTGCCATTGTCCATATGAGACAGTTATTCCAAATTGGAGGGAGTATATAGTTTTGGTTAAAAGTATAATATAAAGATGCCTTGATGAATAATACTTATGAAATTAACTAGTATCATCATAGAATTATAAATTAAATTAAAAGTAGTAAAAGAATAATAGTAGCAACAAGACTAATAAAATTTAACGGTATTAATGTGAGAGTAGTGACACTTATAATAATGACAATAGGAGCAGTGAATGTAACAACGAATGTAGTGAAAGTAACAGTGGTAACAGTGAGAAAAAGTATGAACAATTAAATAACCAATCGACTCAAGAAAATATTTTATTTATTTAAATATAGGCCGGATAAAATTAACGAGAATAATGAATTTAACAGAAAAAATAAATAGAGGAATTAGTAAAAGAAACAATAGTAACCACGGGAGTAGTGAACGTAATGATATTAACAAAGAATGTTGTGAAAGTAATAATATTAATAGCGGGACAGTGAACATGTCTCATAATTTGAAAATAAATTTTACATTTCATCATAATTACAAGATATGCTATAGAAAAATATATTACTAATGGTAAATGTGTGAGTTAGACAACTCCAACATACTTTAACATAGTTTATTTAATTGAAAATATTAACGGTAAAAAAACGTAGTATGGGCAAAGTCGGGCACCAAACCTAGTATATACGGAGTATACTAATCTAACGACCACAATAAAATTAGAGGATAATAATAATAATAATAATAATAATAATAATAATAATAATAATAATTGTCATTGTGTTACAATAATGTCGAGATCAACTATGGAGGAAATTCATGAAGACATACATGAACCTTTACCTTTTATTTTATTACTAGTTTAGATCAGGTGCAATATATATTAATAAAATTTTACTTTTTAGTGTACTCCATATTATTTATGGATTTTAAATTGATAATTCACTTATTTTTTATATTTCTCACCACTTTATTTTAGTTTGAGCAATAAAAATTAAAATTGTAAAAAGTCATGAAATAAGTATTTTAATGAAAGTTTATAGGGGATTTGTATTTCCATTACCTTTTATTTCTTCTTTTTGCAAAAGATTACCAATAATCCACTTCTGGCAAAAAAAAAGTCAATATCTCGACGTTTTAACGACGGTTATGTTAAGGGTACTATAGGCACAAAAATAAAACTTCAAAAATATTATTTGACACAATTAAGAGGTACCGTTCAAATTTTTGCTAATATTAATATTTTTCACGTGCATACTATGAAACATAAAGTGTGCATGCCATAAAAAAAAAACCAAAGCATCTTGCTTGTGACGAAAAGAGAGAGGGGATAAGGTGGGGCATCCCATGTGCTTCCCCACTCACCTCTCATGGGTATTTTGTGAGAGGAAATGATATCCGTCGAAGCTTGTGACGGATATCGCCGTCTTCAATGAGATTTTGTGTAAAACATATTCATAGAAGTCTATACCCGACATGATGATGAAAAAAAGAAATATAGCATCGCAATTTCCTAATCCGAGATAGTTTGGAATTGTTACCAAATCTGTCACAAATACAATCTATATATATACTAATCTGACGACCATATAAACTTGTTTTGATCTCCATAAAAGTTACTTTTAAAAAAAAAAAAAAAAAAAAAGAAGAAAAAATCAGGAAAATCAATGGAAGGAATTCATGAAGACATACATGAACTGCCATTAGTAGCGGATTGTTTTAGAATGTTGCCAAGATTTATAGTAGAGGAAAGTCAGGACGACAAATACAAGCTGCCGCCGTTCGCAGAAGAACCATGGCTAATCGCAACACATGACAATCAGAAGTGTAATAAACTTGAGAAACAAATATTCAGAACCAACATTAATTTCTACATCAAGACAATCCCGGAGTTGGACCGAAATATTATCCTGGCTGCACATCAAGGTTGGTTGGTCTTGAGAGACCGCGAAAACTGCACTATCTACTCTCTTTGGAATCCTGTCACGTCCCAATTTTTACAACTCCCTGAATTACCACTAGAAGACGATATAAAACCCGCACTTTGCCTCTTGACATGGTCCCTTGACCTTTTTAATAATCCCGAAACATGTGTGCTAGTGTTATTTTTCAACTGTGGCATAATGTTTTCGTGTACGCCTACAACAAGCCATGATTTTAGTTGGGTCAAGCAATGCATTGAGCTAGACGGTACAATTTTAAGAATAAATACAGCTGCTGTAGTTGAAGGCATTATATACGGCCTCGCCTTTGCTGTTTCTCCTAATGCTAATGGTAACATGGTTGAGAAGCTTGTGTGCGTTAAGAAGGCAAACAACGGTAGTTCTTGTTCTTTGACCATAGAACAACCTGTAAATATAAAAAGACCAGATACAAATCTCGGTCTCGGCTTCATGCTTAGTAAAGTCTTTTATTATATGGTTGAATCTGATAGGGACTTGTATTATATTTATATAACGGCCGTGTCTGATGATAATAATGCTAATAATAACATAATCCTTGATATCATTAAGGTCTGGATTTGGAGTTTCGATTTCACCAATATGGATTGGATTGAAGTTAAGTCTTTGAGGAATCGCGCTTTTTTACTAGGCACTAGTTGCACCTGGTGCTGGGCTACTCCATCACGGCCGGGAGAAGCATTCATCGAAGAGAATTGCATATACTTGGCTTTGACGGACGATGATAAAGTATATTCATACAATCTAGATGATCATAGTTGTACTATTTTGTTGCCTCATCCCTCCTTTCTCGCATCTTACTACGGCCCTACTTGGTTTACGACCCGGGATCATCAAGGGTAATGTCGTCTTATTTTTGTTTACGTGCAAATTAAATCTATTAGGGATATTCTCTCGTGTATCCCTCAACTTTAACGTCAAAAACTCTTAACGATAAGTTCAGGATATGATAATTTTTTTTTTTTTAAATTGACCGTCTTTAAGAGGTGTTCAGTTTGAAAAATAATTCACCGACGCCTCAACTCGTAGTCGGGAATTATGGTCGGTCAAAGTTTATTCGTTAAAAAAGCTTTGACCAACCATAATTACTAGCTACGAGTTTAAAAAGCGGCGAATTTTTTTTTTTCAAATTTAAAGCCTTGACGAGATAATTGGTTTGAAAAAAAAAATTACCGCTTTCGGACCTCGTAACAAAGAATTATTATCGGTCAAAGTTTTTTTGTGAAAGACAAGGGATAAAACTTCAGGGTACGCGAGAGAATATCCCTTCTGGAAAAAAAAAAAAATTATGTATGTCTCTTTCTACCGTAAAATTGGCAGGTTATTGAGAAAACAGGAAGTGTACGAACTGATCAAAGAAGAACAAGAAGAGCAAATTCAAAACATAATAAATCTAGAGTTTCAAGAGCGGGTGGAAGATACAGATACCCAAGAGCCGCCATCAGGAACCTTGTTATCTGAACTTCCTCTTGATATCTTACAATCAATTACAAAGCGTATGAATTTGTTCGATTACATGAATTTCCGTCTTACTTGTAAGAGATTTCACGAGGTAAACCCGATATCCCAATGGCGAGATTATTGCCGTTACCCTCTGTTTTTGTTTCCTAAGGATAGCAATGGGACATATGAATTATTAGATCCATTTGAAAACATTTCGCGGCTAATTACTATCCCTCACATCTCGTCTAATGTTCTCTCATCCATCGAGCACTACAAGGATGGTTGGCTACTCGTACGTTTTGGAGGAAGATCCCTAAGGTACATGTATCCTTTCACTTTTACGCCGGAGAGTTGGAAATACCCCCCTCATATATTGGGTTCTCCGCGTTTTGGATTTTCAACTTGTCCTACTTCTTCTAATTGTTTAACTGTTGGACTTTGTGGGCTCTCAACACCGTGCTTTGATTACTCTGAGTCTCCAAATGGGGAGTGGAAGTTCTATGATACGGAGTTTAACCCCGAGGAAGATATCGCCTTTCAACCTAATTATAAAACCGGACCCAAGTATCATAATAACGCATTTTATTTTCTTGGTAAGGAAGGATGCTTAGGGGAATTTAGAAGTATTCAAGGAGAAATAAGCTGGAATGTTTACAAATATCCATTTACCGAAGATAGAGATACATTGTTTGACTCGTGTTATTTAGTTGAGCTCGATGGGGAACTTGTTTCGGTTTTTATCAAAGCAACCGGAAGATGTCTTGAAATGTTTAAGTTCGACATTTCAAACAAGTGTTGGATTGAATTAGATACATTGGGAGACTACATCTTGTTTTTGAGTACTACATCGTCATATTCCCTTAAGGCAGAAAAGAGCGAGATGGCAAATCGAATATATTTGCCACGGCGTAAGGGTAATGAGATCGTCTTCTATTCGCTTGACACGCGTAAGTATCATACTTCGGGCAGTGCAGATTATGGACATGATGATTTATCTGGCACAAAGTCGCAAACATCTTGTTGCTGGATTTGGTAGTACTACGGAGTTTTTATAGTCCCTTGTTACGTACTTAATCCTATTAAGCTCATAGTTCCCCTTTCTCTAATAGCTTATATGAATTGTAATACTCGTAATAAACATCGTTTCTCGCTCAATTATTTACGATATTTTAATTAAGTTTAAATAAATGATTACAACGGAAAAAGTATTAACCGGAGTTTAACAATTAGGACAACTACTCCTCTCCAACTTAAACAACCTAGCAAAAACCCCAACCAAAGGAGCCGTATTGTACGTACAAGCTTCAGTTTGAGCATAGTTACTTCTTTTATCAATAAACCGGTCATTTTCATCCGGTCCACCAACAAGTGCACCAATTAAAACATTCACATTTGGATTACTATGTCTATACCAATTAGTGTACCCTTCCATACATCCAATAAACCTTCTTTTCCTTCTATATGATGGCAATGAAGCTCCTCTATGGTGAACCCTTTGTAGATATCTCGACCCGAACCCGACCAAATAGCTTAGTCGCATCGGGTTCGAGCCTAAGATATAGTCTACTTGTGACTTTGCAAGTGAGATTATTTCTTTTGGGGTTACTTGTCCTTTTGGACAATTCAGGGTAAGTCCAGATGTTTTGAGGTGATCGGAATATATAGTAAGGAGAAACGCGGCGTTTGAGACGTGTTGCATGTTGTTCCACTCTCGAGTGTAGAATAAACCTCCTTGTGTTCGATTCATGTTTTCGGCTGTGTTTTTGTTAAGACATCCACAAATGTAGTGTTCTGCTTTCAGTCTGTATTTGTCTAGTATGTATCTGTGGTAGTTGTTTCTCTTTTCGTCGATCAATAGCTGCCAAATGTTTAGAAGAACATATAATTAGACAGCGACGCCAGGTAACAGGATTTCGCACACCACAATATTGATATTAATAATGGATAATGATATAGCGTTAGCAGATTGATATTGAGTTTAATTATCATTCTCTCAGACACAATATAGACCCACACGGCCACACAGCAAAGAGCGAAATATGTATAGTCCACATTTTATTTACATGTGAAAAGGTGATACTGAAACTCAATATCACCCGGTGACGTTGATGTCTGGTCATAATATCATTTAGGACTATGTATTAATGATACCAATGAGAAAAATGGTAAGAATACAATAGGAGTATATATAGATTACCATGGAAGCAAGGATTTGAACACCAGCAAATTTGATATCCCAACTGAATTCATTGACACCCCAAGTAACTCCCCTAAATGAAATGGCATTCCCAATCACATACTCTAAGTACCTCTCTTTCTTTGTAGCTTTGTAAAGCCACAAACTTGCCCATAAAAGTTCATCTTCATACCCACTTTCTGAAGGGTAGTAACCTTTCACCTCTTCTACACTTTCGTCGTATTTTCCTCTATATTTGTCAGCAAACTCGAACAACTGTACAAGCGATAATCAAAAATTATTCTCGTGTAAGACAGTCTCATTTATACAGGCAGGTACGTCAACAATGCAATAACACTTCTAACATACAAAATGAACATTATACTTCTAGCTAGATTGACAATTTTATATTTTTATCTTGTAAGATTTGTTTATATACTTACTTCACAACAAAGTAATAAATTACTTTTTCCGTCTCAATCATTATTTATCTTTCATATTCATTTATGAATGATATTTGGATCAAAGGTAAACAAATGATTGCGACAACAAAAAAATTATAAGGAAAAGACAGCTAGTACTAGTACATACTTGAGATTTATAATTAGTAAATTATATGCTTACTTGTTGAGCATGGTCCAAGAGAATATTAGGGTAATGTGTGTCGGTTGTCTTAAACACTAATGAAGCGGCCGCCATTGCCATACCTTTGATCGACTAATAAATGAGAAACTCCAAAATGAAATAGGTATACAAATAAACGAGACAGAGGGAATATATTATTTTTTAGTTTGATTGATTGACATGCCTTTGATTGACTAATATATTAGTGCTTTAATTCTTTTTAATATATGGAGTATATATTATTCCTAGTAGGTAAAAAAGTATTCAAGTGTTGAACTTTAGGGACAAAATAAAACAAATTTTGTTTTTTGAGTGTTAATTTAAACGAGTGCAAAGTAGGAAGTATATACAATATAACTCCATTAAAGTAGCCTACTACACCAATCCTAATAGTTAATCCATGTTTAATTTATTTAGGCGTTTTCAGCATGCAATTTATAAGAGGTTGTACATTTTTTTATGCTAATTTGAACAAACAAGTTATTGAGTGAAGTAGAAGCTAAGGATTACAAATGATTGGGTGACATGATGGGATATTTTCTCTAAACAATTCCAAAAAGAGACTTAGACTATGAACTCAAATTGCAAATAATAAGATACTCCCTCATCTCGACCGATAGTTTTATCTGCTAGTATTACTTTGGCATAAAAACAAGGAAGCCTAGACGGATGATTTTGAACCACATAAAATACATAATCCACCTGCACATGAGAATGTCCCACAAAATGTTATCAAAAATGAACTATCGTCTGATACACCCCAAAATAAAAACAAATAACTTCTCACTAGAACACAGGGAGTATATATATTCCTCACCAAATTCTAATATTTTTATGAGATGAATTAAGATGAACTAACTTGTGTTTTCTTCAATCCTGATCTAATTTAGTGTACCTTTATTTTTTTTTTCATTTATTGATAAGATTATAAGAGGACGATAGTTTATTATTGAAATAATTGTGTTGTCATGTTATATAGGTATTTGATCAATAAAGTGCTCTGATACCATGTAGAAATTCAAGAAGGATGTGAAGTATTGCATAAAAAAGTGTTATTAATCTTAACAATAGTATATTCCATAATAAAGTCGTATTCTAAGTTGATCGTAATAGTGAAAATAGCTTTGAAAAGTAAATGGATAGATTGGATTGAATTGGAGATAATTTATGTTTTCTTTAAATGTATCATGAGTTATACACTAGATGATGTATATTTTTCAATTATCACATTTGCATACCTCGAATTTTGTTACACAAGGGCAAACGGTCTCTAAATAAAATAGAAACATTATTTTCAATTCTGAATAAGGTAATTTAATCTCTCTTAAGACATACAATATCAATCACAAATGTTATTTGTGAACATCAACTTGAACAATTCTAACAAACAAAATATCATATTTTCGGATAAATTGGATAAGTTTTCCCGATAAATATTCTTAATTTTCCCATTTCCTCATCCTATTACCTATCCAAAAAGGCAAAAATAGCCAAGTACGTCTTACATCAAGTAGAAAAATCCTTGATGCTACAAAATTTAGCTAGAATTCCAACCAAGGGAGCAGTATTATACGTACAAGCTTCAGTTTGAGCATAATTACTCGTCCTATCAATAAAATGATCATATTCATCGGGTCCGCCAACAAGTGCCCCGATTAAAACATTCGGGCTTGGTTTCGGATACCCGTACCAATTATCATACCCTTCGGTACACCCAATAAAACCTTTTTTTATTTTATACGATGGCAATGAAGCTCCCCTATGGTGGACTCTTTGTGGATATTTGGGCCCGAACCCAACTAAATAGCTCAAGCCCATCGGATTTGACCCCAAAATATAGTCCACTTGGGTCTTGATAAATAAGCCCATTTCTATTGGGCTCACTTTTCCTTGGGGACAATTAAGAGTGAGTCCGGATGTTTTGAGGTGATCGGAATATATACTGAGAAGAAACGCGGCATTTGTAACATATTGCATGTTGTTCCATCTACGGGTGTAGAGTAAACCTCCAAGGGTGCGCTTCACGTTCTGGCCTATGTTTTTGTCAAGACATCCACAAATATAGTATTCTGCTTTTGATTTGTATTGATCGAGTATGTTCTTGTAGTTTTTGTTGTCGTCCTCCGTAATTAACTGCAACATTTTTATTATACAAACATGATAACACAAAACTAAACAGAAGCATGAATTCTAGTCTAAAACTGCCTTAACTTAAAACGGCTTTCACATTCGATTAAAACAGAGGTCAAAATAAAAAAAAAAAATGTTGCAAACGATCTTATGTTAAGAAGGGTTTAAGCAAAACCAACTAAGAAACACCAGTGGAATATATGTTTACCCGGTTGGTCTCCCTTAAGATGGGTCATTTTAGTCTGAAACAATAACACGGGATTTTGAGACCATGTTACACTTAAATGTGACAACTTATGAAAAAACAAGTTACCATAAGTTGTAACACTACTAGTTGGTCATTGTGGTTACATTTGACTATAAAATGGTCAAAAAATCCCACGAAAATGGTCCGTATGAAACAAGAATTCGTGATGTTTACCATGGAAGCAATGATTTGAACAGCAGCATACTTGATATCCCAACTGAACTCCCTTACAGCCCAAGTAACTCCTCCAAATGAGACAGCATTACTAATCACATAATTCAAGTATTTCTCTTTGTTTGTGGCTTTGTAAAGCCATAAACCAGCCCAAAGTAGCTCATCCTTGTACCCACTTTGTGAAGGGTAGTACCCTTTCACCTCTTCTATACTTTCATCATATTTCCCTCGATACTTGTCAGCAAACTCAAACAACTGCGTGTTCAAAAAATTCAAATTCTTATGTAAAATGACTTGTATATACGTCTAGATGACTAGATTTGTTTCCGCGCAACTAACATTATTTTGGTTTTAAGAAGAGAATCACCTTAGAAACGATAAATTAGTCGCAAATAGCGACCAATTTGACGATATTAGAAAACTAGAGATAGTAAATTAAATTAGATGCTTACTTGTTGAGCATGGTCTAAGAGAATGTTAGAGTAATGTACATTGGTTGTCCTAAACACTAAAGACGCGGCTGCCATAGCCGCGGCTGTCTCTCCTGCAACATCTGACCCTGGATTGTTCTCGTCGACCTTATAAGCTCGTCGAGAAGTTGTCATGTCCTCCGGCCGTTGCCAACAATAGTGATCAATGCTACCATCACCAACCTAAACAAATTGTTCATATATCAATCATTATCTATTCTAGCACTACATTTTGTATACTGTTAAATTAAGAATTATTCAATCAGAGCCAAGTAATAATTCCATTAAAAATTTAGACAAATAATTTCCATCATACTCATATATAACTAAATGCAAATTATATTATGCGACCGTCATATGTGGTGATGATAAAAAAAAAGTTATCATTTTACGATAAAAAGTGACTATTTTAACTTTTTTTAATCATAAAATATTCATTTTCTCCGTTGCATAATACAACGGTCGCACACAATAACTACCGTTATCTAAAAACACCTATAACAAGAATGTCACATGAGAGGTCGTTTCGCACCCAAAATATGTATTCATTTGACACAAATTTTAGTTTCAGCTAACGTAACCGTCTAAAACTTAAAACAGGTTAAATATACACAATAAGTAAAATGTCTAGGACTAGCATAAAACCTGTATGAACTATCTAAATGGAGATACAATTTAACCCGTTTTAAGCTATGTCCGTCTTAACTCTTAACAGAGATCAATAATTATTATTCATTAGTTATTTATTTAATTTCAATTTTTTAATGGTAAAAAATCTGGTTAAAAGGTAAAAATCAGCATTCGATTATTTACTAATTGAAATAATAAATTGGTGTACCTGAACCCATAAGACATTAGGATGAGTATGAGCTTTGATGAAATAATCAGTTCCCCATTTAATTGCTTCAAGTGCATGACCATATTCCCCTGCCTCCATCAACTCTTTCCCATATTCAAGTACTCCCCATGACAACATTGCCACCGTAAATGCCATCGGAAACCCGAATTTTACGTTGTCTCCTGCATCATAATATCCTCCTACCAATTCGACCTACAAAATTAAATTAAATTGCCAATAGACTAAAATAAAATAAAAACAATTGCAAATAATTATATAATCTTGTTCAGTGATACACGTCAGGACTTTACCAGCTAAACAAAATGACGGATATTGTCCGAAAAATACTTACCCCTTGTTCAAGGCCATCAAGAAGGGCAGAATGGTACCTCCACGTGACTCTTTGGTTATGAGGCAAATGCCCTGAACGTTGTGCTTCAAAGTATAAGAGACTCTTATAAAGGGCATTTTTGTAATCTTGTGCAGTAAAATTAGAGAATGTGAATGGTAAAATTGCTAGAATGTATATCATCATGAGATTAATACTCCATTTAATTAATCTCTCCATGATTTCTTTTCTCCAATGTGATTATTTCAACTAATAAATTCCTCTTTACAAAATAATTATGTTGATATATAGACTCTAGAGGAATGAACAGTTTAGGCCCTGTTTTTTTCGGCGGATAGGAGTTGAATAGAGCTGAAATGAAGAAATAAACTGAAATTAAGCCATTTGTCAAAGACCTGTCTTACAATTTTTTTAGTACTCGTAATTACTACTCTCCTTGTATCAGTCATTTGTTTGTTTCACGTATTCTTTATAGCGAGTATTTTAACAAAGGTAAATAGATAATTGGAAAGAAATTAAAGGGAGTATTACTAGTTACATTACATGAGTACATATTAAGAAGAAAATATAACTCTACCAATTGTGTACATATTCTGTATGTTGTTTGTACATGCATTTTCATTGAACACTTTGAAATAATTAAGACTTGGACTATTAGATCACATTCTAATTTAGGAGTTAATTATTTAACTGACGAAAAAAAAAAAATTATGAATTTGGGCGAAACTCAAAGTCTCAAGTAAGACCCACCAAGAGCAATTCTATGGGGGTTATGGCTTGAATGCTATGACTTCTAGAGTTCTAGGTTTCGAGTCTCTTGCTCCCTTAAGAAAGGCGGTTGACATAGTATACGCGGTTTGCAAGCTATCAAGTATATTCAGAGGTTTTCCTAATGCACACTAAAGGCAGCTGCTGCGATTCCTTCGTCATCAGAAAAAGATGGCGTTAAGAAGTCTTCTTCAAAATTCTTTTTTATACATGGGAAATTCCGTCAAATCTACAACAAAATTTAATTTTCGAATTACTAGTAGAAAATATGTTTTTTAGCTGAAAACCAATTATGAATGAATTTTTTAGTTGCTAAAAACAAAAATTTAGAAAAATTGAAGTTTTCATTTGCAAAAATTACCTTTTGCTAGAAATTAGGTATGAAATGTTCATACAAGGATGTGATTAAACTACTTGATGATTGAGCGTTATATCCACTATTTCAATACTAATCAAACGCCAAACATAATAAAAAAATAACTAAACATAATAGATTGACGAGTCAAATAAACTGAAATCCTCGAATTCAATAAAATAGAGGAAAATTAAAAATGACATCATCGAAGAGGAAATGTACTTAACCACTCGTTTCTGAGGGAGAATATTACTTTGATAACTTAGTTTTTTTTTAACAATTGTAAAAAGACGTAACTACATACGGTTTTGGCTCATGGAATAAGTTGTGCATAAGACAATGCTCAAACAGTCAATAACAAGCCAAACATCAAGAACATCGTCAAAGATCTCTTGTGTTTGTTTTAATTTAAGTTCTCTTCATTCCAAAAAAAAAAAAAGCAATTATCTCATCTTCATCCTCCATTTCCAGCTGCAACACAAATTGGGAAAAGAGTGGGATATATTATTATTCAACAAGTAACAATCTAAACCAAGCAATTAGTCTTCATGAAATCCGTCTCACAAATGAATTTGTGACACATAGATAAAAGGGAGTGAGGGAAGGAAAAAGAGACCTGATGAGGAGTGTGATCTTGTCGAATGCGACGTCCAAGAAATAAGAATGCTAAGGACCAAAAATCCAGAGAGTGGGAGGCACAGTAGGCATTCATAACCTTCTTGAGTTTAGTAGACCTCTTAATTAGGAAGACGGTATCATGGCCATCCTAAAAAACCAACTTCAAACATATTAACCATATATATAGTTAATGGATTATACAACCGGTTGTATATACAACTTATTCAGTGTTGTGGAGCTTTGTTACAAAGTTGTCGAGCTCTATTAACAAAATTATCGAGTTATGATACAAAGTTGTTGAGCTTAACAGAATAATTATTAAGATCAATAACTTCGTCAAATAGCTCAATAACATGTAAAATAACTCAACAACTTTGTGTGAGAGTTCGATAACTTTGACGCGGTTGTACATAGCTCTTATACAACCAGTTGTAGGATAATATGTGTGTGTGTGTGCGCGCGCGCGCGTGTGTTATCCTGTTAGAATGGAATTTTTTGGTTAATGAGTGTTCATTAGTAAGCTAATTAGAGAATTAGTGTTAGTTTCAAACTATTTGGTCCATAGTGTCCACTTCATCACTTTTTATTTTTATTTTCAATTTTTATACAAAACGTTAAGAAACCTAGCGGCTTTACAAAATGTCATCGTCCAAATCTTTGTGTTTGTTTTATTTAAATTAAATAAATGAAAAGCAAGGTCATTAAAACTTCAAATGGCTTATTCCAACCATTTTTACCAACTTGCATTAGAGCATCCGCAAAGGTGAGGCTCCCCATATTTTCTCTTTCCTTCTCTTATTCGTCCACCTCATTTTTCACTAACTTTTTTATTTACCCTTCTCATTTCATAACTACATTTATGCAATGAAGCTCCTCAATTCACACACAAACATTTGGGAACCTCCCTAAAAGTAACACAAATTCTCTTGCTTTTTTTTTGGGGGGACCTTCTCTAAAAGCAGTGGAGCCTCAAATAATGGGAAGGTTGGTGCAACAATGATGATGCCCATATGAGGAGAGAGGGTGCATATGAAGAGCTATTTTTCCACCTTTGCGGATGCTCATAGGTACACTATAAAATCACCGTACTAATATGGTAAGCCGCTAAGATTCCTAGCGGTTTTGCCTTAAAAAAAACGAAGTGAAGTCACTAGATTTCTTAGCGGTTTCATATAAAAATTGGAAAAAAATAAAAAGTGATAACGTGGACACTATGGACCCAAATAGTTTCAAATAAACGCTAATTACCTAATTATTTTAACACTAATTAACTAAAAAATTCTTAAGAACGTAATTGAACTTGGGTGAAGCACACCCAGAAATACAATAATACTCCCTCCATCCCATTTATTTCGTTACAAAAATATCTATTTTGATAGATCAAAGAAAGAACGCAAAATAGGATGTAGTTACGTCTTTTTATTCGTGCGCCCCAGGTTCCATAATGTTGGGAAAAATGGGCACAAAAATTAAACGGAAGCAATAAACCAATTTTCCCCCTTGTGTTGCTAGATGGGAAATCAACTACACCAACCAAGTAACACTTGAACCAACCAAAAATACGAAAGCAAACAAGACAACTAAAACAGCCCACACAAACAAATATAACAAGGAGACACGGAGACACAAAGATATACGTGGTAAAACCCCAATGCGGGAAACATCCACGGGATCGTAAGCCGATAGCAGCAAGCCCTTCCACTAATTAATCAATAATCAAATTGGTACACCAATAAGTCTTCCCTAGAACATCTAGAGGTATACACATACATCAAGGAATAACCTTGGAACACCTAATCTCCCAAAAAAAAAAAAAACGAAGTGAAGTCACTAGATTTCTTAGCGGTTTCATATAAAAATTGGAAAAAAATAAAAAGTGATAACGTGGACACTATGGACCCAAATAGTTTCAAATAAACGCTAATTACCTAATTATTTTAACACTAATTAACTAAAAAATTCTTAAGAACGTAATTGAACTTGGGTGAAGCACACCCAGAAATACAATAATACTCCCTCCATCCCATTTATTTCGTTACAAAAATATCTATTTTGATAGATCAAACAAAGAACGCAAAATAGGATGTAGTTACGTCTTTTTATTCGTGCGCCCCAGGTTCCATAATGTTGGGAAAAATGGGCACAAAAATTAAGCGGAAGCAATAAACCAATTTTCCCCTTTGTGTTGCTAGATGGGAAATCAACTACACCAACCGAGTAACACTTGAACCAACCAAAAATACGAAAGCAAACAAGACAACTAAAACAGCCCACACAAACAAATATAACAAGGAGACACGGAGACACAAAGATATACGTGGTAAAACCCCAATGCGGGGAAACATCCACGGGATCGTAAGCCGATACCAAACCCTTCCACTAATTAATCAATAATCAAATGGGTACAACAATAAGTCTTCCCTAGAACATCTAGAGGTATACACATACATCAAGGAATAACCTTGGAACACCTAATCTCCCCAAAACTCACAAAAGTGAAAAAACAAGGAATTTGTTACCGGTGAATAGCTGCTGGAAATCAGACCTCGGGAGCTCGAATCGACGATTTAACCGGTGGAAATGAAGCCCTTGGATGTAGGAACAACTCCCCAAAATTTGGAGGCAATCCGAGTTCGTTTGGATGCCCAACCGACACTTCAAATTTTGGGTTTTTCCCTCTATACGGGTTTGCTCTTCTCACCTCTTTTCCTTTCCCTCTTTTCTGATTTCTCTTGCTCTCTTTTCTCACCTCCCAAACCCTAAAGTTGTGTCCCAATACTTACAAAAGAAGGCAGAAGTTAGTAAGGGTAAAAATAGTCATCTTATTACCCACTTACTCAACTCTCTCACATGAGTTAGGACACATAACCCATATGGTATACTAGCCCAAATAAATTAGGCTCTTCCTCCTTATGGAGGGAATACCTCAACAAATCTCCCCCTCCCGACTATAAGGAGGAACCTACCATACCCGCTTTCTTTCTACAAGCATTAAGCTTGTCTTCGGGCAAGGCAAAAGTGACTCTCTTGGATGCATCTCCAACAATCTTCAAGTTCTCATGTTGTCCCAACAACATGGACATTGTGGATGATTCACAACTCCAAGGATAACCAATGTCAAACACATCTTTCACAGCTTGTTGCGCTACACGTTGTGAGCTTCCCTTCTTGAACACCTTTTCATGCTTCTTAGATGCGCTCTTGCCATTTGGCAACTTTACCGGCTCATGAGTGAGACTCTCACACAAGGACTTTGACCCATCTTGTATGGCTTGTACCCACTTCGGTTGGTGCACCACTTCTTTCCGGTAGCTAACTTCATCTCTCAAAATAGGCTTCCTTAGTGGTGGATGTGAAACTCCATGTTTAACATAAGGAGACTTCACCACTTTGTCATCACA
Source organism: Silene latifolia (assembly GCF_048544455.1). NCBI lineage: Eukaryota > Viridiplantae > Streptophyta > Magnoliopsida > Caryophyllales > Caryophyllaceae > Silene > Silene latifolia. The sequence goes on along the minus strand of NC_133530.1, from coordinate 20,664,229 downwards.
AGCAACACCATCACCACTCTTCTTAATTCCTTCTCCCCCATGATCAAAACACCTATGATCCACCAAAGTAGTTGGAGAAAGAGAATTACCATTAGGGAGACTTTTCTTTTCTTTCTTCTTTACCCAACCAAGCTTATGTATGGACTCCATGAAAGAACATGGCACATCACTTTTCTTCCCTTTACATACTCTAGCTTGTATCAAGTAGCACTCCAATTGTTTCTTACCTCGAGCCACAATCAATGAACCTTTAGTGAGCTTCCAATTTCCTTCACCAAAGCGATTCACATAACCATCTTCATCAAGTTTTCCCACCGAAATCAAATTCAAGCGAACATCGGGGACATGCCTAACATTCTTGAGCATCAATTTGCAACAAGTGGTAGTCTCCAAGCAAACGGTACCCATACCAACAATCTTGGACATCTTCCCATTTCCCATCCTTACATAGCCATAATCACCACTAGTGTAAGATGAAAAGCACTCCACATGTGAGGTGTAGTGATAAGAGGCACCCGAATCAACCACCCAAGAAGAGTCTTTGAATGAAACATCAAGCTTATTACCATCATCCACAAATAATAATCCATCACTAGTTGCAAATGCGGAAGTATTTTCATCATCTTCCTCCTCACTAGAATCTTGGCATTTTTTCTCCTTCTTCTTCCCTTTGTCACGCTTCCATATTCGGCAATGAATCTTCTTATGTCCCGGCTGATTACAATAGAAACAAATAAGCTCACCCTTAGACTTCCCCCTAGATTCCACATTTTTTTCCTCAAACTTCCTTGTTGTGCTTCTTCCACGACCATAATTCTCCACAACATTTGCTCCCGAATAATCTGAAGAAGAACTCAAATCTTTCCTCCTAGCTTCTTCATTCATCAAGCTAGACTTCACAATATCCATCGTGAGCTTTCCCTCCGGGGCCGAGTTACTAAGTGACACAACAAGAGTCTCCCATGTATCAGGCAACGAATTAAGGAGCAACAAAGCCTGCAACTCATCATCCAACACCAATTTCATTGCAGACAATTGATTCACATAGCCTTGAAAATTATTCAAGTGTACAACTACACTTTCACCATCCTTGTATTCTAATTTAACAAGTCTTCTCATAACCGAGGCTTTATTCAAGGCATTCTTCCTCCCATACATGGACTCAAGTTTACTCCACAAATCATAAGCATTGGTGTCATTAGCAACATGTTGTAAGACACTCACATCAACAAATTGTCTTATGGTCCCAACGGCTTTACGGTTCAAGATTTTCCAATCTTTCTCAATTACTCCGGTCGGTATCTCCTTACATAGGATAGGTTCATACAAGTCCTTACAATAAAGAAGGTCCTCCATTCGGGTCTTCCATGTAGAATAATTACCCGAGTTCAACATCACTATCCCACGAAACATATTATTATCATCCATCTCTAACAATTTCACAGGTCCACAAACCTATGGCTCTGATGCCACTATGTTGGGAAAAATTGGCACAAAAATTAAGCGGAAGCAATAAACCAATTTTCCCCCTTGTGTTGCTAGATGGGAAATCAACTACACCAACCAAGTAACACTTGAACCAAACAAAAATACGAAAGCAAACAAGACAACTAAAACAGCCCACACAAACAAATATAACAAGTGTTAGATATACGTGGTAAAACCCCAATGCGGGGAAACATCCACGGGATCGTAAGCCGATACCAAGCCCTTCCACTAATTAATCAATAATCAAATGGGTACACCAATAAGTCTTCCCTAGAACATCTAGAGGTATACACATACATCAAGGAATAACCTTGGAACACCTAATCTCCCCAAAACTCACAAAAGTGGAAAAACAAGGAATTTGTTACCGGTGGATAGCTGCTGGAAATCAGACCTCGGGAGCTCGAATCGACGATTCAACCGTTGAAAATGAAGCCCTTGGATGTAGGAACAACTCCCCAAAATTTGGAGGCAATCCGAGTTCGTTTGGATGCCCAACCGACACTTCAAATTTTGGGTTTTTCCCTCTATACGGGTTTGCTCTTCTCACCTCTTTTCCTTTCCCCCTTTTCTGATTTCTCTTGCTCTCTTTTCTCACCTCCCAAACCCTAAAGTTGTGTCCCAATACTTACAAAAGAAGCCACAAGTTAGTAAGGGTAAAAATAGTCATCTTATTACCCACTTACTCAACTTTCTCACATGAGTTAGGACACATAACCCATATGGTATACTAGCCCAAATAAATTAGGCTCTTCCTCCTTATGAAGGGAATACCTCAACACATAACATGTCAAAGACCAACAGAAAATGTTTAATTCCCGCATTTCTGATAGCAGATATGCACTGAAATCTTCGATATCATATTAAGCTTCCCCATTGCAGCAACCATTAGGCCGTGTTTGGTTATTAAAAAATGGAAATGAAGGGCGTCATCAGGTGACACTCAATTTGCGCGCCACCCTCTCACATGGGGTGAATAAAGACCCCTTCAATTAAAAATGGTTGTGAGAGGTGGCACCCAATTTGGGCGTCACCCGGTGACGCCCTATCACTATCCAATTAAAAAATTACGGAAGGGTGAATGAGGGAAAGGAAAGAAGAGAGGGAGAATACAAACAGACCTCACCCGAGACTTTGAGTTTGATATGAGCAGCCTGGTCACCCGGTTTCTTGTCTTCCTCTTGTCTTTCTGACATCTCCATTGTTCTTCTTCTCTTCTCACCTACTAGTTTTAAACCCGTGCAGAAAATGCACGGGTCGTAATTAATAACATGCGTTATCAATTTATCATTGTATATAAGAGCGCTTAAATGCGTATGATTATCCTTGACTTTGTTTATTGCCATCGCAAAACAAACAGCGATGAGAATATATTCAAGCAAAATAAAAGTTTTTTTTTTGCCAGCGGTAAAGATAAAAGCAAAATATAAGTGTATGCTTTTAAATGAATTTTAAATTCATGATCAATTTAATTGGTTAAAAGTATCTAGTGAATATAACATGATTTTAATACATTTAAACTGGTATAAAGAACAAAGAAAAATCTTATATGGAGGGTCGACGGATGTGAAAATAACTATATATTATCTCGACATGTTAAAATAAATGTACATCTATAAATTATACTCCTATAATATTTAGATCAACAATCCTAATATGCCTAAATTGTAATTGTGCCGACATTTTCAGTTCTTTAAATGCAAATATGACTAAAATATGAGTTCAAAACTATTATTCCCTCCGGCCGAATCATTTGTTATCTGTTTTTATTTTAAGTATATTATTCATTCGTTATCTATTTCCATATCAGGTAAATAACTTTTCACAAAATGACAAATATGCCCCTTACACAAATTATAGAATAGTATGACATCATACTGTAAAACGGTCTATTTTTATTAGAAAACTTTTTATTTAATGCTAATAAATAATTTGTATTTAGACAATAAAATCGTCTTATCGGCAAAACCGCTTCACAAAAACTACCATATCCCATATTATTCACTACTATCGTACGCTCTATTATTCACTACTACGTACTCCGTAAGTCCGTATTACCTACCTATAAATTCTGATTTGACATATAAACGGGTAAACCTACCAAAACTTAAAAGCTAAACAAATTATACATAACCAAAAATATGTTTTAAGTAATTAACCATACCCAGCCACCTCCTCACTCATTTTACCCCCTCGTCCCATTTCATGTGGCTCTCTACCCCTATCTTAAAGTTCCGCCGCGCTCCTCACCAGTCACCTCTTATATTTTTAAGTTCATTTAAACCAATCTTTGTTTATCATCATCTTTCTCCTTTTGCGGTCCTACCCATTCTCAAGTATCACTTTTACACTTTTCACCTCTTATTCCGATCTCTGTCGGGTCTCCACCCTAACAGAAAAAATAAAAATAAATTTTCCTCTAATTTTCCGCCTATCGACAATTTACATCAATATACATATTCTTTAATCTTTAATGCCTTTTAGATTCAAATTTAATAAATTTAATGTCAATATTGGAGTTAATTGAAGAGTATAAGTAGAAGAAATTCATGTAAGTATGATCCAAAAATTATACTCTGGGTTCTTTTATTCGCTTGGTCCATTTCAAAGTACATATTTTTTTTTCGATTTTTAAAATTTTGTAAATATGTTTTTTCCAAGATTTTTTCAGATCTAATATGCTTCTTATTTGACCATTTCTTATTTATTATATTTTAGTATATTCACTAAAGAGTTTTTTTATGTTTCTTTTAGAGAATTATTCGTAAATATTTTTTTTTGCTTTTTTTCTCCGAAAATCTCCACTTCTACATTAATTGTTACTCGTATTTTTTTCATTTTAAAAGATTTATCAATATTTTTGTTTCGAAAACCTTCAAATCTACAGTTTTTAAAAGATTCAGTAGTATAATTATAATTATTATGGTGATTTAATTTTTTTAAATAGGTCGATATATTCCGAATGATTAAATTTATTTCCGCAAAACAATTATACACATAATATTTTTAGATACCTGGTATTTTTTTATTAAGATATTATTTTTTAAGGAATTTATAATTATTTACTATACTCCGTACTTCTTTTTTAAACATCATTTTTTTTAACATGAAACCTTTAAAGAACCTAGCTTTTATACTAGGTAGATTTCTGGGAGGGGCTGCTCACAAAGCCTCGTTTGGGACTTTTTATGTTTTGATGTCTTGCTAACTGGAATTTAAAAGATTGACCAGACTCGAATGAACAGATCTATATCGGATACTCCCTCCGTCACCACTCATTTGTTTACTGTCAATTAAAATATCTCTCACAAAGACTACAGGGTAAACAGATGATCAGGACGGAGGTGTAACTGAATATCAATCTCAAATTTATCGGAATACTAATCTAGCCTCAAACTACACTCTATTAAACTGTATACTGTTTACTAAAGATGTAACTGAATATCAATCTCTAGACCGTCTTTAAAAGCTTAAGACGATCTCAAACAAGATTTTGAACCCAACTAATTACATTACTCATCATTTCTCCACAAAATTAAGTAATTAACATGCTTAAACATCCAAAATTAAATTAAACTAAAAACAAAATCAAAATCATACTAAAAATTAAACGGAATTAAATGGGGAGAAAACCTTGAACAAAGATCTATCTCATCGCCATCCTTCATTTTCATTGCAACACATTCAAGAAGTAGAATACCGAACCAAGCAATTAGTCTATTGTAGTCCGTCTCACAAATGAATATAGGTTACATTAACGTATTCACGAGTAAATAAGTGGGTGTATGAAGCGGTCTCAAGAAAAATATTGGTTGAGAACTACTCTTTGATGAATTTAAGTAAACCAGCTGCACGTTTGTATATATGTATGTATGTATGTATGTATGTATGTATGTATGTATGTAGTGTGCGCGTGCATGAGTAAATGTGTGTGACAGAGATGAAGGGAGTGAGGAAAGGAAGAAGAGACCTCATCAGGAGTCTGATCTGGTCGAACATAACGCCCTTCAAAACAGAATTTGATGGAGTATGCTTGGAGATCAACAGTTGCAGACCCGTGGTCACGGTAGGCATCCATAAGCTTCTTGAATTGAGTAGACCTCTTCACTCGAAACAACACCTCATAGCCATCCTGATCAAAAACGTAACTTCAAACGTATCAACCTTATATTTATTATTGTGAGGAGTATTTTAATCAAAAGTAAACAAATAATTGGGACGGAGGAGTAATTCTAACCCTAATCCACATAGAAAATGAAGACGAATCCTTCTATTTCAGTCAAGTCTAAATTAAATCGCTCCAATGTTGTAAGATTCCGAGGGAAAACTCACTTGCTCCATTCCCGACCCCTTTCGCTTGTCTTTTGTAGACAAAAAGGAAACTTAAAAAGAAAGGACAGTGCATAGGATTTACTATTACCCCTAACGTAGAATGTCAGGCTTATCTTATGTAATCGTCTCATTTTACTGCTGCGAGAAAAAGCGGAAAGAAGAAAGGGGGAATACAAACAGACCAGACCCTTGACTTTAAGCTTAATGCGAGCAGCCTCGTCGCCTAGTTTCTTGTCTTCCTCTTGCGTTCCTGACATAAAGTTCAGTTGATCAAAAGGGAGTTTGCTAAAGTATTTACGGTATAATGATCTGCCTCTTCCATTCATTTCGTAATGTATTAATAGTACATCGGTAATTAGGGTTGGGATTAACCTAAGCCCAACATATAACAATACAACTCGATACGATACGGGCTCAAGGCCTTATAATACTACGACTCTATTCTATTACCCCCCCTCAAGTCGGAGCATAAGGATTCAAAATGCCCAACTTGCCAACTAAGTTAACAAACTGAGAAACGCCAAGAGATTTAGTAAGGATGTCCGCAAGTTGCACAAACGTAGAGACATGAGACGGGGTAATAAGACCATCTTGCATTGCATCACGAACGAAGTGACAATCGATCTCAATATGTTTTGTACGTTCGTGAAATACGGGATTTTGAGCAATATGCAAGGCGGATTTACTATCGCTTGAAATCGGTACAGCGGAAGGATGAGGCACACCCAAACATTCCAAGAGACCTTTTAGCCATTTTATTTCACAGGTGATGGACGCAAGGGCACGATACTCTGCTTCGGCCGAGGAAAGCGATACAGTTGGTTGTTTCTTTGTCTTCCATGAGATAGGCGAGGAGCCTAGATATACAAGCCAACCCGAGAGTGAACGACGAGTATCGGAACAACCGCCCCAGTCGGAGTCACACCACCCGGTGAGCATCAAAGAAGTACGAGCACTTAAAAGGATGCCTTGACCGGGTGTGCCTTTCAAGTAACGAACGGTGCGCAAAGCAGCATTCCAATGGTCCTGTTTTGGCGCACTCATAAATCGAGAAAGAATATGCACCGCATAGGAGAGCTCAGGTCGTGTAACTGCAAGATAAACCAACCGACCAACTAGTCGTCTATATGAGCCAGGATCATCAAGTAGCTCACTTGTTGAACATTCGAGCTTATGATGTTGTTCCAGCGGGGTAGGTGACGGTTTACAGCCAAGTAGTCCTACTTCCGAGATTATGTCAAGAGTGTACTTACGTTGGCACAAAAATATACCATCTGAATTTCGAGCGACTTCGATGCCTAGGAAATACTTCAAATCGCCCAAGTCTTTCATGTGGAAACATGAATTCCGATATTCCTTAAAATCAGAGAGTGCTTGCAAATCATTGCCGGAGAGAATTAAATCATCAACGTATATTAATACATTGATACGGACCGTACCATGAACATAGGTAAATAATGAATAATCACAATAACTCTGTAGAAAACCATACCGTTTCAGAGCAAGCCCAAGTTTAGCGAACCAACACCGGGGCGCTTGTTTGAGTCCGTACAGCGACTTTCGCAGGCGACATACCAGGCCGGGTGTAGGAGATTGAAACCCCGGAGGCAAACGCATATATACTTCTTCTTCCAGATCACCATGAAGGAAGGCGTTATGTACGTCCATTTGGTGAAGATACCAATTCTTTGCGGCAGCTACAGCGATAAAGGTTCGGACTGTGGTCATTTTGGCAACGGGAGCAAACGTCTCATCATAATCCACCCCCTCTGTCTGATGGTTTCCAAACACAACAAGACGGGCCTTCAAACGCTCAATCGTGGAATCCGACTTATACTTAATTTTATATAACCATTTACTACCAAGAGCTTTCTTTCCCGGAGGAAGGCGTTCCATGGTCCACGTACCGTTATCAACCAGAGCTTTAATTTCTGCTTCCATAGCTGTACGCCAATCCGCACTTTTGACAGCTTCTTTGAAATTCCGCGGTTCCGTATGAGTATTTAAGGCTGCCAAGTAAGTACGATACGGTGGCGAAAATTTATTACAGGAAAGGTAATTAGCTAGGGGATACAACGTACCTGAGGATGACGCGGACACAGTGTTGGTGGAAGCGCTTGATGGACTACTACCCACACCTGGAAGATCAACCACATAATCACGGAGATTTTTAGACAAGAATTTGGGACGGTGACCACGACCCAAAACTTCAGGAGCTGCTGTAGGACCCACGTCCTCTGTTTCAGATGAAGGAGGAACAGAGTCGGCTGAGGCATCCATGGCCGTGGTCTCGGGCACCGTATCCGAGGTAGGGGACGAACCAGTTGCATCATCACTCGTATTGGGACCTGCCGAATCAGTGGGAGGCTCATCCCACTCAATAACATACTCACTTTCAGACCCATTGTGCGAGTAACCACCTTCCAACGTGGACTGTTCGGGGTTCGAGACAGTTAGAAACGGAAAATGCTCTTCATAGAATTTAACATCCCGAGATACAAAGAATTCCCGACGCTCAAGATCATACAAATACCAACCTTTTTGACCAGCCGGATATCCCATATGAACACATTTACGACTTCTACTCGCAAATTTATCTCCTTTCGAACGTTGGTTATGGGCATAGCATAGAGACCCAAAAACTCGTAAGCTTTGAAAATTAGGCGGGGTATGATAAATAAGCTCGTACGGTGTCAGACCATCCAATAGTCGGGAAGGAGTCCTATTGATTAAATAAGCAGCAGCTAATGCACATTCACCCCAAAACGCGATAGGAAGACCGGCTTGAAACCGTAATGCGCGGGCGACGTTAAGTATATGCTGATGTTTGCGCTCAACTCTCCCGTTTTGTTGAGGCGTCCCGACACAAGATGACTGAAATAAAATGCCATTGCTCTGAAAATACGGTTTAAGCAGATTGAATTCGGTGCCGTTATCGCTCCTAACAATTTTAATTTCAGCGGAAAATTGGCGTTTAATCATGGCGATAAATAGCATAAATTTTTCATAGACTTCTGTTTTCGTATTTAATAGATATATCCACACACCCCGAGAACAATCATCCACCAACGTGAGGAAATACCGGGCACCAGACGACGAAGGGGTGTCATACGGCCCCCACAAGTCACAATGAATCAGTTCAAACAAACACGAACTTTTATTATTGCTTAACGGAAAACTAGTACGAGTATGCTTAGCCCGATGACAAACCTCACATGGTTGTGACAAAGAGTGTTTACTAGAACGAAAAAAAGGAAGTAATTTAACAACTTGTTCGGACGGATGACCCAACCGATTATGCCATAAATGAAAATAAGAATCTACTGCCACGGAGCTCACAACATCCGGCCGCTCTTGTCGTAGGTAGTATAGTCCATCTAGCCTTTCACCTGTGCCAATCGTCAGCCTCGTATCCCGGTCCTGTATAGTGCACAAAGTTGCATTTGTTATAAACTCGCAATTTAACGCATCACTTAATTGAGAGGCGGAAATTAAATTACAATGTAATTTAGGGACGTAAAGAACAGGGTTAAGAGAGATGGACGATGTCAAAATCACACGCCCTGCTTGTGATGCGGAGATCGTCGAACCATCAGGCAACCCTACAATCCGACTGGGTATAGTGCGAATATCGCATAACAGTGATAAATTACCAGTGACATGGTGAGAGCACCCCGTATCAATTAACCACTTACCATATTGAGTATGGGTAGGCGTACCATACACTGTGACCACAGGCGGCTCCGATGTGCCAGGAACCGTTGCAGGAGTGGCAGTTTGTGTGTGAACAGCATTACTACTCTCGGCTCTGTTCTCATCGGTACGACTGTTGCTGCTGCCATCTTCACGAGGACGAGAGCCACCACGACCGCCTCCCCTGCTAAAACCAGAGCGCCCACGACTCGAATTTCCTCCACGGTTGGGCTGCTTGATACCCTTCAGTTCGTACCACCAGGCTGGTACCTCATCCATGAGGTCAAAGCACATACTTCTATCATGACCCTTGCGATTGCAGTTATTGCAACGTAATTGCTGGCGCTCAGTACGAGACAACTGCGAAGATGGGGTGTTCGCAGAACGAGCAGGAGCATGAACATTAAAACTCGCAACTTCAGGAGTGGATTCAGGAAGACGGTCACCACCACGCACCCTCTCCTCTTGAATAAGCATATGGAATGCCCTAGCCACCGTAGGTAGCGGTGTTTGAGACAAGATAACAGAACGAAGAGAGGCATACGGAGTGGGAAGCAGACCGAGCATAAACTGATGAAGACGATCAGACTCGCGACGCGCGGCATGTTGTTTGCCACTGGTACAATTAGCACAACACTTGCACTCAATTAAGGGTTCCTGCTTATCAAGGTCATCCCATAATTGGCACAATTTCCCATAGTAGACAGCGATAGACATATTTTCAAGCTGTCGACAATCACGGAGGCTGGCTTTAATGTGCTGAGTACGCGGACCATCAACAACACCAAAACGCTCCTGTAACGCATCCCATAAGCATTTGGCGTTGTCAAATTTTGGAAGCAAAGCACGTACCTCCGTCGTGATTGTGTGAGACAACCACGAAACCAACATAGAATGAATAGTTTCCCAATCATCCTGTGTACAAGGAGCTTCTGGCTCGTTAATGGTACCATTAACGAAAACATACTTACGACGGGATTTTAGGGCAATACGCACATCGTGGGCCCATTCATCAAAGTTATGTAAGGTTAAACGAACAGGAGTGATAGAATCACCTGGTTTGTCTTGAGGACCCAGGAAATACGGGGAAGAGGGATCAATTTTGGTACTCGGACCTTCGCCGTTAGTCATGGCGGCTAGGGTTTTTGTGTTTAAGATCTTAATTTTGTATTTTGATTCACTGATACCATGCTAAAGTATTTACGGTATAATGATCTGCCTCTTCCATTCATTTCGTAATGTATTAATAGTACATCGGTAATTAGGGTTGGGATTAACCTAAGCCCAACATATAACAATACAACTCGATACGATACGGGCTCAAGGCCTTATAATACTACGACTATATTCTATTAGAGTTGGTCTTACTTAAAGACTGTCTTAAGCCTACAACAGTATACAACTATCAATAAATGAAAGAATCACGTAACATAAATTGACGGTCTCAAGACCATTTTTAAAAGCTTAAGACGATTTTAAACAAGATTTTGAATCCGCCAAAATACATTACACATCATTTATCGACAAAATTAAGCGATTAACCTAAACAAAACAAAAAAAATGAAACAAAAAAAATAAACGGAACTAATAAAGAGGGAAAACCTTGAACGGCGGAGATTGGAGGACAAGAATCGTTGGTACAAGATGAATGTTGTTGAAGTAATTGAGATTGGAGAAGTGAAATTCGAGCTTCAATTTCTTGTTTTTGAGATTTCAAGGTTTCGATTTCATGGTGGATTTGATTAGGGTTTATAATTCCGTTAGACGTCATTTTGTCTCCAATTATTTTTGCGGGAAACGCTAATAATTTGATCTAACTTACGGTTGGTGTATCCTATATTCGGGGTTTGTAGGTTATTATATTGTGTGTACGAAGCTGATTTTTAAGTTATATTTTTTCGATCATTAATTGATTTTGGGACGGATTTGTGCACGCTATTTGTATGGACTTGTCATAATTGTTTATATGGGGAATTAAACAATACTTTCGGTTTTGTACTGATTAATTAGGCGGGTAGTTAAAAGAATTTCCCCGTACAAAATTGTATGACCTACGAAACAACCCCTTAGTCTAAATAATTGGAGTCGGCTTATATGAATCATAGAAGTAATCAACATCGTTCCAGAAAAACTTGGTTTAGATCGAGTCACAACACCTAGCCTATCCTTCTCGAACCAACATCTCTTGCACTAAATTCGGTTCCATTAGCACCTACCATCGCTAGTGTTTATGACTCTGCATTTGGCAATTTGTTACTCGTATTATCTATCAGCTAGTCTTCCTTAGCATAGATATATATGTCTTAATATTAAAACAGATCAAAATTCATTCCACATAGGTATATTTTACCCGTTTCAAGCTTAAAACAGATATAAAATGAGTTTCTAATCATAATTGATTGATAGGGACTGCATAATAAAGTTTGACAGAAATTGATTACATTATGAAATATTCGTATTATTAAAAAATCAGTCAATAAACGACTAGCTAAATAAAGATCATCTCAAAAATTTCTAAATTTGAAACAATTACAAACTGATATTAACCCAACAACAAAACGATTGCGCCTTTGTGCCATAGAAATCGTCCATAGCACCACTCGAAGTGTGATACTTGTCTGTGTCGAGCGAATAGAACACAACCTCGTTCTCTTTGCGGCGTGGCAAATATATTCTATTTCTCATCTCGCTTTTTTCCGTCTTAATTGAAAAAGATGATGCAGGACTAACGAACAAGGCGTGTTCTCCCAAGCTATCTAACTTCTCCCAACATTTGCTTAAAGTGTCGAATTTAAACACTTTAACCCAGCTTCTGTGTCCTCCAATAAAAACCGAAACAAGTTCCCCGTCATGCTCGACTAGATAGGACGAGTTGAGCGATGTTTTCTTATCAAATGGATATTTGTAAACTTTCCAACTAATTTCTCCTTCTACAAATTTCAATTCCCCAATGCAGCCATCCCTCCCGAGAGAATAGAACGCGTTCTTGTTAGAATGTGACTCGTGTGTCGCATTGATATGTCGAAGTTTGATTACGATGAGATAAATTAGACTAAGGAAGAAAAGGAATAAGAAAACAAATAGCTGCAAGACGGGCGACATGTCTGCGGGTCGCATGGGATCCTGGAATATGGCGTTTATGCATGCGTGATTTTCCTACGTGAGAATTGATCTTATTGGCTTGTTTCTAAGCCTTTGACTTTTTCTTTGGTTTCCTTATTTTAATAAAGTGAGTGGGTTTATCACGTCACTTTTATTTCCTTAGCTAAGTTGGTTTAGTTTATTCCGTGAGATTTGTTTATCATTATTTCCTAATTGTATTAATCTTTGTTAGGGTAGCTTAATATATAAACTCTACCCTAACCTAGTTATTTTTTAAGGAGAGATTTGTGAGGCAAACACATTGAGAGTTTTAAGAGGCAGATCTAGAAAAACTCTGTGCTCATCTTTTGTAATCTGTAATTCTCCCGACATAGTGAATTATTCTCCCTCGCCCTGGTGGATGTAGCTATCGCATTGATAGTGAACCACGTTAAATCTTTGTGTCTTTTATTTTTGCATCTACTCCGTATCGCTTCCGCACAACAATTGGCACCAGAGCTTAGGTTTTTTGGATCCAGGGAGGAGAAGATGGCAACTGACACTATAAGGATTGAGAAGTTCGACGGGAGGAATAGTTTTGCACTATGGCAGATAAAGATGAGGGCTTTGCTAAAGGAGCGGTGCATCTGGAAACCCTTGACGCCGGGTTTCTCCACGAAGGTGACGAAGACTGAAGCTTCGGCTGCGGGTGTTGAACCTAGGGTGACTGAGACGGAAGATCCTGCCTTGTTAACAATGGAGGAGAGGGCTCATTCATCGATCTTGTTGAGTTTGTCAGACGATGTCCTAACTGAGGTAGTCGATGAATCGACTGCAATGGGGTTATGGCTGAAATTGGAGAGTTTGTACATGACAAAGTCGCTCACCAATAAGTTGTTGTTGAAACAACGTCTGTTCTCTTTCAAGATGCAGATAGGTATGTCACTTCGTGATCATCTAGACAAATATAATACTATATTACTAGATCTGCGTAATATAGATGTTAAGATTGAGGATGAAGATGCTGCTTTAATTCTGCTGGTTTCTTTACCTGCGTCATATGGGAATTTTGTGGATTCTTTTGTTCTTGGTAAAGAAACATTGACCCTAGAGGAAGTGAAGTCAGCACTTTGCACTATGAGTTGCGACAAAAAGCAACTGTTGACTTAGAAAACGGATCAGGGGCAGGTTTAGTTGTTGATAATACTAAAAAGGGTGGAGTTCGAAAGAAAAAGGCTAAGGCTAATATTCCAGACACCAATACTGCTGATAATTCTGTTATCTGTTATCTATGTAAGGAACCCGGGCATAAAAGACCTAGTTGTCCTAAGTTGAAAGCTAAGTCTAATGCGGCTGTAGTTCAAAGTAAGAATTTGGAGTACGATTCTGAGGCGGACTATGCACTTGTGGTTGATTCCGTTCGTCCTATTGATCGTTGGATTCTAGATTCAGGGTGTTCTTATCATATGTGTCCACACAAGCATTGGTTTAATACTTATGAGTCCTTTAATGAAGGTCGCGTTGTTGTTGGTAACAATGCTACTTGTGAGGTAGTGGGTATTTGGTCAATCAAGGTGAAGACTGCTGAGGGTAAGAAGTGTACTTTGACTAATGTGAGACATGTTCCAGCTTTAGGGAAGAATCTTATGTCACTTGGTTCATTAAGTGATTTAGGATATGAGTTCCAGAGTAAAGGGGAGATTTTGTCTGTCACGAAGGGTTCTAGTTTGGTGCTGAAAGGTGTCAAACAAAATTCCTTGTATGTATTACAAGGTGAAACACGGACTAATTTTGCAAGTTGTGCATTCGTAATTCACAAGAAGAAGACTAAGGTTTGGCATAAGCGGCTTGGTCATATGGGTGATAGAGGGATACAACAATTGTGCAAGAGGGATCTTCTTAATGGTGTCAAGGTGAGTAACCTTGAGTTTAATGAGCAGCGTGTGTTTGGTAAGAAACACAGATTTAAATTTAGCAAGAATGTTCATAAAACAAAAGAAGTCCCTGACCCTTCGGGGTGCTGAGCTTAAGGTGGAGCATCCTTGAGCGGCCCGGTCCAGGGCTAAATGGACGCAGGCCTAGTCCAGGGCTTATTGGACGGCAGACCCAGTCCAGGGTATATTGGATGGTTATAGACTCAAGGTGGAGTCTATGGTGTTCTAGTGTGAGAGCTCAATTTTCTAGAACATGGCAGATATAAGTCTACTTGAGTGACTTGTATAGTGGTCGAGTGATTTGGAAGTCGTTTGCTAAATGCGACTGTCCGAGTCAAGGTGGATAATTGTTAGAATGTGACTCGTGTGTCGCATTGATATGTCGAAGTTTGATTACGATGAGATAAATTAGACTAAGGAAGAAAAGGAATAAGAAAACAAATAGCTGCAAGACGGGCGACATGTCTGCGGGTCGCATGGGATCCTGGAATATGGCGTTTATGCATGCGTGATTTTCCTACGTGAGAATTGATCTTATTGGCTTGTTTCTAAGCCTTTGACTTTTTCTTTGGTTTCCTTATTTTAATAAAGTGAGTGGGTTTATCACGTCACTTTTATTTCCTTAGCTAAGTTGGTTTAGTTTATTCCGTGAGATTTGTTTATCATTATTTCCTAATTGTATTAATCTTTGTTAGGGTAGCTTAATATATAAACTCTACCCTAACCTAGTTATTTTTTAAGGAGAGATTTGTGAGGCAAACACATTGAGAGTTTTAAGAGGCAGATCTAGAAAAACTCTGTGCTCATCTTTTGTAATCTGTAATTCTCCCGACATAGTGAATTATTCTCCCTCGCCCTGGTGGATGTAGCTATCGCATTGATAGTGAACCACATTAAATCTTTGTGTCTTTTATTTTTGCATCTACTCCGTATCGCTTCCGCACAACTGTTCTTATGATACTTGGGACCGATTTTTAAATTGGTCAAAAATTCAATATCCGTTTCAGAGTTAAATTCCGTTTCATAATACTCCCACTCTCCGGCTGCAGCATCGAAATAGCTAATTATCTTGTTTTTGTACCCAGTAATTCCAACGGTTAGACAATCGGAAGAAGTAGGACAAGTTGAAAATCCAAATCTTGTAAACCATTCTTGACAAGGAGGGTACTTCTCTGTCTCGTTTGTGAAAGGATTCGAGTACTGTAGGTACTCGCCCGAACTTAACAGCAGCCAACCATCCTTACAATGGTCAAAGTTTGAGATGATCTCACCAGGTTCATTCTTGGCCGAAATAATGCGTGAAACGTTCTCAAACGGATCCAACAGTTGATATGTTTTGCTAAAATCCTTATAGATCATCAACAGAGGATACTGATCACCATTAGCTCGCCATTGCGGCAGAGGGTTAGGGTTTGCCTGGTGATTCGAAGGCATAAACCATATAGGACCGTTAAAATACCGGAGAGAAGTGGAATGAGGCAACAAAGTAGTATAACTATCATCTTCAAGATTGTATGAATAAACTCTTTGATCGCCCTCTGGAGCGAAGTATATACAATTCTCTTCAATGAAACCACCTGACGATGATCTAGACCCTGCCCAACACCATGTGCAACTACTATCGTCTATTAAAAATGCGTGATTTCTCAAAAACTCGACTCTAATCCACTCCATTTGTGAGAAATCCAGTCTCCAGACTAAGACCTTAATGATATCCAAGGTGTTGTCGTCATCAATATCCCGAAACATCATAAGTATAAAGTAGAAGACACCACAACATTCAACCATACGGTCCAACCTTGCATATTCGTGGAAGTTGATTTTAGAATCCGGAAAATCTAGACCCATGGGTTGTAACGTGATTGGACTCGAACTGTCCTCGGTAACATTGATATGCACAAATGTATTTACATATCTTTTAACATCAACTGGATTTTTTATGCGACCATAAGCGTAACCATAAATAACCCCTTCAAATGCACAAGCTTCGTGTATTTCAACTTTGCTAGTACCGTCAAGCTCAAGACTTTGCTTGACCCATCTACAATTAGGGCTCATTGTAGGCCTGCACGAGAACACTAGCCCCTCCTTGAAAACCAATACAAGCTTACATGTTTCGGGATTATTATTAAGGTCAAGGGACTCCGTTAAAAGACAGATTGAGGGATTTATATTGCCAGGGACTGGTGATAATTTAGGTAGACGTAAAAATTGGGAGGTAACAGGGTTCCAAATAGAGTAGATGCTGCAATCTTCGCGGTCTCCCAGTATCAACCAGCCTTGAGACGAGACGAGAATAATGTTTTGGTCTAATTCTGGGATTGTCTTGATATACGAATTAGTGTTGGTTCGGAATGTTTGTTTTTCGAGTTTATTAGACTTTTGATTCTCGTGTGTTGCGATTAGCCATGGTCCTTCTGCAAACGGTGGCAGCTCGTATTTCTCGTCTTGATTTTCCTCCGTTATAAATCTTGGCAACATATGAACTTCCTCCATTAACGATTTTGATGATTTCTAAAACAACTAAACTTGTAAAATCAAACAAATTTGTCTACTTCATACTTCGTATATATATAATTTATATCAATTTAAGAACGTGAGATTTGGTAAGAATTCCATAAGCCGAAGCTAGCTCAAATTAGGAAATTGATGGAGATTGTATATTTGTATTTTATTATTATTTATTTACTTTATTATTTATATATAAATTAAAAAATAAATATTGGTTTCGGTGCACACTAATTCTAATGTAAACACTAGACGTGTCAAACTGGTCGGGTCCTGGGTTAAGCCATACAGGTCGAGTCAGAATACGGGTCAGCTCATACGGGTCACGGCTCAAAAAAACAGTTTCAAAGGCCTTTTTTTTAGGTTTTTTAAAATAAAAAATTATGTTTAAAAAAAATTAAAACATACCTCCTACTATCAAAAATTAATACCAGATCCAGCTTAATCAAATGCTACATGAAGATAGCGATAATATGACGAGCCGAATTGCCAGATGCTGTTTTGAGATCCCTAGTTTATAAGAAAATTATTTTTCTTTGGTTTCCATTGTTGGAAATAGGGGCTACTTTTTGCATAGTCTTTTTTCCATTTTGTCCCACATTGGTGAGGAATAGTGTTTGTGTTGTGTTTATATATGACCACACTCCTTACCATATCACTAGTGGGTCATGGGAGGCTTTTGTGGAAGCTTTGCGAGGTGCTTAAGTCGGCTCGCAGACACGCAGCACATACAAGCGTGCCCGTGCCCGAGCCCGGCCCGGCCCGGATCCGGATTCGTGATTTGGGATTTGGGATTTGGCAATCGCCTGCGGCGGGCTTTGCCTATCTTTTTGGGCCAAAACCGAACCGTTTGTTTTTGTTTTGGACTGGAGTGTCCAAAGTGCTGTTGGTGGAAGACTGTCTGATGGGATGCTATAGTGCTGCGCTCCTTTAATCCCTACCACTGACTGCTGGTGGGATGCTAGTGCTGCTCTAAATGCTCCTTTATTCCCTCCACTTCTGCTTCAGTGGAGCTTACCATCAAGTGCAGCAGCTCCCTTCCACTAATGCTGTTGATTTATTTTGCTATAAATAGATCACTCTTCAGCATTCAACAATTACACAAACATCCTCTCTTCTCTCTAATCACTTCTTCTCTTCTCTCTGCTAATAATTTCTGGGTGAAGAAATCATTTCTGTCTGTTCCAAGTCTCACAGTTCCGAGTGGGGCGAAACCGAGTTGAGAGGCGTAGTGTTATCCTTGGGGAACTACCTAGGCACTAGCCGATCGCCACCACGGTCGTATTCGAATATAGTTTTCAAGGCGTGGCCATCATACCACGTCACTACTAATCGGGTTATCTCTACTCTTTCTCATTATTCTTTAGATTTACGACTAACAATTTGAAAACTATATTATTATTCTTTGTAACAATGTCGATTATGTCTAAGAATGCTCCTGATTTGTCTAAAGTCGAACCCTTAAATGGTCGAATTATAAACGTTGGGCTCAAAAATTACCGATGTTTTTTGAAAAAGATGAAATTGATTACGTTCTTTTTTCCGACCCACTTTGAGCTCGTAAAACGAAATTACCGATGATGTGTGCCGCTTACACCTCCTGGAATTTTCGTAGTAAAGTCAAATGCAGAGGCTATTATAAAGCATGAAAAGGATAATAAAACAGTTAGGTTTCACCTCCTTAATCTTATGCATAATACCCTATTTGACTTATTTATGGTTTACAAATCTGCTAAAACCATGTGGGAATTACTAGAGAAAAATATGGGGTGATGATCTTTGGTAAAAAGAAGTATGTCGTTGGGAAATGGTGGGGTTCAGATGGTAGATGACAAACCTATAATGGATCAAGTACATGTCTATGAGAATTTATGTCGACGTAGTGAATGAAGGATGAAGCTAGATGAGATTTTTCTAGCAAATGTGTTATTGGAAAAATTCCCCCCTTCCTGGTCTGACTATAGAAACCATCTTAAGCATAAGAAAAAAGACTTGTCTCTCCAAGAACTAGTAGGACACATGAGGACCGAAGAGGCAAATCGCCTTAAAGACAAACCTGTTAGTCAATCTGTTAAATCTTCTAATGCTAATGTTGATGCTAATTTGGTTGAGTCTGGTGGTCCGTCCTATACTGAGAAGTTCAAGGGTAAGGGTAAGGCTAAATTTGGTCGGGTAAGAACCAGGGTCGGCCAAGAAGAATGGTCCAGGGAAGCACACCAAACCGGTTCCTAAGATTCAGAAACCTGCTAAGGGTCCTTTTGTCTGCTATGTTTGCGGAAAACCTGGGCACAAAGCCTACCAATGCTCCGAAAAGAAAACTGATGAAGCCAATGCTGTAACTGATGACATCATTGCTGCTGTGGTTGTGGAAGCTAATATGGTGGGTAATGTTCTGAATGGGTCTTGGACACCGGCGCTTCCCGACACCTCTGTCTTTGATAAGGGGTTATTTATCGAGTTCGAGGAAGTAGTGATGGGGTTGCGTTTTTATGGGTAACTCTTCATCCGCACCGATCAAAGGCAAAGGCAAGATCTTTCTCAAACTCACCTCAGGGAAAACACTTGCTTTAAATAATGTTTTGTATGTTCCCTCGTTACGTCGAAACCTTGTGTCTGGTGCCTTATTAAACAAAGTCTGGGCTGAAGCTTGTGTTTGAGGCGACAAGGTGGTAATGTCGCGTAATGGGGAATTTGTGGGCAAGGGTTATCTGTCTGGGGGTCTTTTTGTGTTGAACTCGATTCGATTTTTAATAATATTGCATCTACTTCGCTTATATCGTGAGTCTATTGATGTTTGGCATGGTAGATTAGGTCATGTGAATGTTGACTATATTAAAAAACTTAGAACTATGAGTTTAATTCCAAGTTTGACGAGTCAAGAATTCTCTAAATGTGTTAGCTGTGTTGAAGCTAAATTCACAAAGAAACCTAGTAAACCTGTCACAACTAGGAATACGAGTCTTCTTGAGTTAATTCACTCCGACCTGGCTGACTTCAAAAATATTGCAAGCAGAGGTGGAAAGAATTATTATGTCACCTTTATAGACGACTGTTCAAGGTACACCGTGTCTATCCGCTTAAGACTAAAGATGAAGCGAGAACAATCGTTTATAAACTTTAAAAATGAAGTCGAAAATCAACTCGACGGGAAAATTAAAAGGGTAAGGTCTGATAGAGGTGGTGAGTATAAATCTAGTTATCTAGCCGACTTTTGTTCTGCTAATGGTTTAATACATGAGACTAGTCCACCTTACTTACCTCAGTCTAACGGTGTAGCAGAAACGGAAAAATAGAACCTTAAAAGAGATGATGAATGCTATGCTTTTAAGTTCGGCCTATCGACGACATGTGGGGGAAGCTATACTTTCTGCTTGTCACATTCTTAACCGTGTACCTCATAAGAAAATTGACAAGACACCCTATGAGATGTGGAAGGGCTATCCTCCTAACCTAAGTTACCTTAGAGTGTGGGGGTGTTTGGCTAAAGTGGGTTTACCTGATTTTAGGAAACCTACTGTTGGACCAAAGACCTATGATTGTGTTTTTATAGGTTATGCTCAAAATAGTTCTGCTTATAGATTCATGTCTTTAAGTGATCGTTCTATATCTGAAGCAAGAGATGCTGTGTTTTTTGAGCATGTTTTTCCATTACAGAAGAATGTTGATTCATCTCCTAGTTTGCCTGTTACATCTATTGATATCTCTTCACTTGCTAGTAGTAGCACTTCTACTAATCATGATGCTGGACCTAGAAGGAGTAAGAGACCTAGATGTCCAAAGAACTTTGGAGCTGATTTTGTTTCAACTTTGCTGTCTGAACATGGATACACTGTTTGTGCTAGTGATGAATTTGTTTCAGCCTTTTTAATAGAAGATGACCCAAAAACGTATAGTGAGGCAATGAAATCCATTGATGCTAATTTTTGGAAAGATGCTATTAAAAATGAACTTGACTCTATTATGTCAAATCAAACTTGGAAGTTGACTGACTTACCTAAAGGTAGTAAACCCATTACAAGTAAATGGATCTTTAAAAAGAAAATGAGACCTGACGGTACAATAGAGAGGTTCAAAGCTAGACTTGTAGTTAGAGGCTTTACACAAAAGAAGGGTATTGATTATTTTGATACTTACTCTCCTGTGACCAAAATCTCGACTATTAGGACTCTTGTCGCCTTAGCTGCTATTCATAACCTTATTATACATCAGATGGATGTTAAAACTGCCTTTTTGAATGGTGAACTAAGGGAAGAGATCTATATGTCTCAACCTGAAGGTTTTTTGATTGAGGGTCAAGAGAGTAAAGTGTGTAAACTGAACAAGTCTCTTTATGGACTGAAACAAGCACCTAAACAGTGGTATGAGAAATTTAACAACACTTTAATAAGTAATGGCTATGAGGTTAATCATTCTGATTCATGTGTTTATTCAAAGGTAATAGAATCTGATTGTGTGCTCATATGCCTTTATGTTGATGACATGTTAATACTTGGTAATAATTTAGAGGTAATAATTAGAACCAAAGATTTTTTGTCATCACAGTTTGAGATGAAGGACTTAGGAGAAGCTGATGTTATCCTAGGAGTTAAGGTCATCCGAAACTCCAATGGAATCTGTCTAAGTCAATCTCATTATGTTGAAAAAGTGTTGAGAAAGTTTAACTGCTTTGATGATGTGCCTGCCAGAACACCATATGATCCTAGTGTAGCATTGTGTAAAAACTTGGGCAAGAGTGTTTCCCAAGAAGAGTATGCTAAAATCCTAGGTAGTGTGATGTTTTTGATGAACTGTACTCGACCAGATATTGCTTATGCAGTTAGTAGACTGAGTCGTTATACACATAACCCTAGCAATGAACACTGGAATGCTCTTCGTCGTTTACTAAAATACCTGAAAGGAACAATTGACTTATGTTTGCATTATAGTAAAAATCCTGTTTGTGTTAGAGGGATATCTTTGTGATGCTAACTGGGTTCAAGGTAACGATGAGATCTGTTCTACTAGTGGTTATGTCTTTACCATGGGTGGAGGTGCTATATCGTGGAAGTCTTCTAAACGGACTTGCATTGCACGCTCTACCATGGAATCGAGTTCATAGCTCTTGAGTTGGCGGGGCAAGAGGTGAATGGTTGAAAAACCTTTTAGCCGATATACCGATTAAGTGTGGGGCGGACGGCTAACACCGGTCTCCCTGCACTGTGACTCGCAGGCAGCAATTGGTGTTGCAAAGAACAGTGTCTACAATTCGAAAAAGAGACATATTCGAATAAGACACGCTGCAGTTAAACAACTCCAAAACAATGGAGTGATTGCTTTGGACTATGTGAAGTCCGAAAAACAATCTTCTTGATCCCTTTACTAAAGGGTCGACTAGGAGACTAGTCGTTGATACGTCAAGGGAATGGGGCTTAAGTCCTTAGGTCAAGAGTGAGACTTGACTAAGTCTAAAGCTTCTATTCCTATGACATTGTATGATTCATAGCCTTAATGGTAATGCTTTTGAGACGCACTTGATGAATCATACACCAGGTTGGACTTAGATCCTTAATGACTCATGTGAGAAGTGCCATTGAGGAGCACTTGAGTCACCTACGTAGGTGTAACGATCATTAGACTATGAGAAGTCTTCTGAACACATCTATCAGTACCGAGGTAAACGCATAACTCTAAAAGAGCGCGTTGCACTTTCGCGGAACGACCTTAATCTGAAGGTATGATATGTGTTGTGGGGGGTATCGACCGAAGCTCAGCTAGGAATTCAAATCGTAAGATATTCTCTCGCTGTAAGTAAGTTGTTTCCTCATTTCACTAAAGTGTCAATTCAAATCGAAAGATATTGATACCTAAGTATCCAATCCTTCCTTTACCCAGGAATTCTTCTTCTTTCTCTCTGGCGCCCCTAGTGGGGGATTGTTGGAAATAGGGGCTACTTTTTGCATAGTCTTTTTTCCATTTTGTCCCACATTGGTGAGGAATAGTGTTTGTGTTGTGTTTATATATGACCACACTCCTTACCATATCACTAGTGGGTCATGGGAGGCTTTTGTGGAAGCTTTGCGAGGTGCTTAATTCAGCTCGCACACGCGCGCGCGCGCGTGCCCGTGCCCGAGCCCGGCCCGGCCCGGATCCGGATTCGTGATTCGGGATTTGGGATTTGGCAATCGCCTGCGGCGGGCTTTGCCTATCTTTTTGGGCCAAAACCGAACCGTTTGTTTTTGTTTTGGACTGGAGTGTCCAAAGTGCTGTTGGTGGAAGACTGTCTGATGGGATGCTATAGTCTTTGCGCTCCTTTAATCCCTACCACCGATGTTGCTGGTGGGATGCTAGTCTTTGCTCTAAATGCTCCTTTATTCCCTCCACTGCTTCAAATGGAGCTTACCATCAAGTGCGTGACTCCTTCCACTAATCTTTGTTGATTTATTTTGCTATAAATAGATCACTCTTCAGCATTCAACAATTACACAAACATCCTCTCTTCTCTCTAATCACTTCTTCTCTTCTCTCTGCTAATAATTTCTGGGTGAAGAAATCATTTCTGTCGTTCCAAGTCTCACAGTTCCGAGTGGGCGGCGAGTTGAGGCGTAGTGTTATCCTTGGGAACTACAGCAAGGCACTAGGCGATCGCCACCACGGTCGTACCGGAATATAGTTTTCAAGGCAGTGGCCATCATACCACGTCACTACTAATCGGGTTATCTCTACTCTTTCTCATTGTTACTGCAGTTTACGACTAACATCCATTAGATTTGTTTTCGATTATACCTATCATTTGTAAGTGTCGTATGACGTTCTATTACTGAATTGTTCTTTAATTTCAAAAAAAATGAACCACAGTTAACACAAATGCCTACACGTTGAGTCACTAGGCAATATCGACACACACAGATGTAATCGAGCTCAATATCGACCCACATATATGTAATCGAGCTTATTGATACCAGTTGTACTGTGCAGATTGACACCTCCACATCGAGCTTATTGATACCAGTTGCCCGTGAGCTCATGTTGAAGCGGCTTAATAAGTCGACTCCAGGGATAACTAGTACAAACGGAAAGAGTCTTATGAACATACAGCCAGATTCTGATACAAATAAGTCGTGCATAAAACAAGTGTTTAAGCAGTCGATAGCAAGCTAAACATCAAAATCATCGTCAGAGATTATTTCTCGACTAAACGGCTAGGATGATAATAGAGTGATCCATTTAAGATACAGTTTTAAACATAATAATCCAGAGTCAATTAGAATACATAACTTAATTTCTGCGTCTGTGGGGCATCTTGAAAAAAGCATCTATCACATCGCCATCCTTCAAATTCAGTTGCAACACATATGATGATCAGTATAGTATGGGTCACATTAACATAATCACGAGTAAATGAAGCGGTCCCTAGAGAAATATTGTTACGTAACCAGGAGCACATATGTATGTATATATGTATGCGCGCATGAGTATGTGTGTGACGGACATAAAGGGATTGAGAGACGGAAAAACAGACCTCATCAGGAGTCAGATTTGGTGTAAGTTGACGTGTATTAAAAAAGAATGCTATGGACCAAAAATCCACAGACTGGCGGTCACAGTAGAGATCCATGAGCTTCTTGAATTGAGAAGACCTCTTCATTCGGATTAAGACCTTATCACCCTCCTAAAAAACCAACTTCAAACATATTAACCATAATGTTATCCTGTCAAAATTGTATTAAGCAAATTGCAAACTTTCCAATATATGGTGAGCGGGATAAAAAAAATATCAATAACCCTTGCAGAAGTCCCCTTTTAAGTGCCTGGACCGGATCTGACCCAGTGCAGCAAATGCGTGAATAGAAATAAATTAGGGTAGGGAGAATGAGCAAATGGAAATAGCCAGAACGGGAGGGACAGAGAGTTTTATGTCCAAATTTTTCTTTAAGCAATGGAACGCTTCATTTTTTATCCGCATTAAATCCTTACGCCTCCATTTTGTTATCCAAATAAAATAAAAAAGATCACTACCCAATGCATTTTAAAAGTTACAACGGCCGCAGCTATTTATAATAATTTAATTATGGTTGTTATTCCTCCAATATCGCTAAGATTTGGAGAGAAAACTCACATCGTCTTTTGTCGACAAAAGGAAAGTTAAAAACAAAGGAGAGGTAAGAAAGAGGAAGAATAATAACAGACCTCACCCAAGACTTTGAGAACGACGTGAGTAGCCTGTTCGCCTTGTTTATTGTCTTTCTCTTGTGTTCCTGACATCTCTTTGAGGTTACACACTACTATAACTATAACTTTCAAAATTAACCCGACTTGAGTGATCCGTTTAAATTGTCTTGATCTGATTGGACTCATATTCAAGCATTGAATTGAATACTCCCAAATCCCAATACGGCATGATTTTATTAACCAAACTTTGCTAACCCCAAATTAACTTTTACCTAAATGACTCGACATTTGACGGTATACAGTTTACTAAAGCGAACTTAGTCTTGGTTAAGATCGTCTTAAGCTACAACAGTCAGTATATATATATAACTATTGAACCACGTAGCATAAATTGACGGTCTCAACACCGCCTTTAAAAGCTTAAGACGATCTCAAACAAGATTTTGAATCCGCCAAAATACATTACACATCATTTCTCCACAAATTTAAGTGATTAAGGTAAACACAAAAATCAAACAAAAAAATAAACGGAATTAAAGAGGGAAAACCTTGAACGGCGGAGATTGGAGGACAAGAATCGTTGGTAGAAGATGAATGTTGTTGAAGTAATTGAGATTGAAGAAGTGAAATTCGAGCTTCAATTTTTTGTTTTTGAGATTTCAAGGTTTCGATTTCATGGTGGATTTGATTAGGGTTTATTATTCCGTTAGACGCCATTTTTGTCTCCTATTATTTTTGCGGGAAATGGCTCTATCAGGGTTTTAGGCTTTTAACGGCTAACCCTAATCGTTTAATGTAACCTTAGGTTGGTCGATACTCGATTCGATATTCGGGGTTCGTAGACTATCATATTTTGAGTGACGGTAATTTTCTATATCGGGAGTGGATTTGGAGTACGAGACTGATTTATAAGTTACTCGGTATATTTCTTCTATCATTAATTGGTTTTGGCATGGAATTGCACAAATAGGAAGCTAAAAAATATCGAGCTTATGGGTATATATTTTTCCTGAACTTATTTAAAATTATATTTTTATTGTATAAATGGATGAAATCAGATATTATTTAGTAATGCTCGTATTCTTTAAAATTGAACTCGAATTCTTTATTACAAAGCTCAGATTCTACACCGTACAACTGGTGTTATTGAGAACTAAACGATACTTTCAGTTCTTTACCGTGATTAATAACCCTTAAGTCTCAATAAGTCGACTGAATAAGCCAAAGAAAATCTCAGTTCAGACGGATTGGTTGCCCGCGAGCTAATGAAAGTCGGCTGAATAAGTCGACTCCAGGGACAACCAGTACACACCGAAGGAGTCTTATGAACACCAGAACATACAGCCAAGATTCTTATAACAAATGTTCAAACAGTAAATAGCAAGCCAAACATCAAAACCATTGTCAGAGATTTTAATTTGTCGACTAAACCGCTAGGATGAAAATAGAGTGATGATCCATTAACAATACAGTTTTAAACATAATAATCCACAGTCAACTAGAATCCGCAACCAAATCTTCCCGGGGCAATTTGAAAAAAACATATATCTCATCACCATCCTCCATTTCCAGCTGCAACGAACAAAATCCGTCTCACAAGTGAAACTGTGAGACTTATGATTATATGTGTGTTGACGGAAAAAGAGGGAGTAAGGGACGGAAAAACAGACCTGATCAGGAGTATGACGTGGATGAACATGACGCCCATATAATAAGAATACTATGGATTCAAAATCCACAGATTTGAGGTCACAATAGGCATACAAAAGCTTCTTGAACTTAGAAGACCTCTTCATTCGGACGACCTCATCACCATCCTAAAAAACCAACTTCAAACATATATATTAACCATCTGTTATCCTGTTAAGAATGTAATATAACTTGAGCGAAATACAATAATACTCGCTCCATCCCATTTATTTCGTTATTTTATAGATCAAACAGGGGGAACGCGAATCTATACTTCTAACAGCTAATGCCGAAGGCAACAAAGCAAATTATTAAGCAAACTGCAAACTATCCAATATTATGGTGAGCGGGATAAAAAAAATATCAAAAACCCTAGCACAAGTCCCCTTTTAAGTACCTGAACCGGATCTGACCCAGTGCAGCAAGTGCGGGAATTGAAATAAATTAGGGTAGGGAGAATGAGCGAATGGAAATAGCCAGAACAGGAGGGACGGAGAGCTTTACGTCCAAATTTTTCCTTAAGCAATGGAACACTTCATTTTTTTATCCGGATTAAATCCTTACGCCTCAATTTTGTTATCCAAATAAAAAAAAAATCACTATCCAATGCATTTTAAATGTTACAACGACCGCGGCTAATAAAAATAATTGTGAACCCTGGCATAATTGACGTGGAGAATGAGGATGAATCTCTCTCTATATCCCTCGAGCCTAAATTAAATTCCTCCAATATCGGAATTTTTTGGCAAATTGGTGTTTATTATCAAAATAATTAGGGAGTTGGGGTTGGTTTGAAACTATTTTGCCCAATGGTGTCCACGTCATCAGTTTTTATTTTTTTTTCAGTTTTTATGGTAAGCCGCTAAGTTTCTTAGCGACTTAAAAAAAATGAATAGTAAAGCCGCTAAGAAACCTAGCGGCTTTACTATTCATTTTTTT
This sequence comes from Silene latifolia, assembly GCF_048544455.1. Classification (NCBI taxonomy): domain Eukaryota; kingdom Viridiplantae; phylum Streptophyta; class Magnoliopsida; order Caryophyllales; family Caryophyllaceae; genus Silene; species Silene latifolia. Next base: position 20,636,417 of record NC_133530.1, on the reverse strand, counting down.
TTTTCAAAAACCGTCACCTTCAAACACTGATGACAGCCTATTCTAGAAATGAATAACCACTAAAGCCGCTAAGAAAGTTAGCAGCTTCCCTATTTCTCTATTTTTCATAAGCTTATGGCATTTATTATCTGAAAAATAACAAGAAGACAAAGCCGCTAAGTTTCGAATGAAAGTGATGACGTGGACACCATTGAGGCAAAATAGTTTCGAATGAACCCCAATTTACTAATTATTTTGCTAATTAACTCCAATTTGCCAAAAAAATTCCCAATATCGCTAAGATTTGGAGAGAAAACTCACATCGTATTTTGTCGACAAAAGGAAATTAAAGTTAAAAAGAAAGGAGAGGAAAGAAAGAGGGAGAATACAAACAGACCTCACCCGAGACTTTGAGCTTGATATAGGCAGCCCGTTCGCCTTGTTTATTGTCTTCTTCTCGTGTTCCTGACATCTCTTTGAGGTTACACACTAGTACACTACTATAACTATAACTTGCAAAATTAACCCGACTCGAGTGATCTGTTTAAATTGTCTTTGATCTGATTGGACTCATATTCAAGCATTGATTACTCCCCATACGGCATGATTTTCACCAAAATTTCCTAACTCCAAATTAACTTTTACCTAAATGACTCAACATTTGACGCACTGACGCGCGCGTCAGTATATATAACTCCCCTCATTAAATGAACCGTGTAGCATAAATTGACGGTTTGAAGACCGCCTTTAAAAGCTTAAGACGATCTCAAACAAGATTTTGAATCCGCCAAAATACATTACACATCATTTCTCCACAAATTTAAGTGATTAACCTAAACCAAAAAAAAAAACAATCAAACAAACAAAAACAAACGGAACTAAAGAGGGAAAACCTTGAACGGCGGAGATTGGAGGACAAGAATTGTTGGTACAAGAGGAATGTTGTTGAAGTAATTGAGATTGGAGAAGTGAAATTCGAGCTTCAATTTTTTGTTTTTGAGATTTCAAGGTTTCGATTTCATGGCGGATTTGATTAGGGTTTATTATTCCGTTAGACGCCATTTTTGTCTCCTATTATTTTTGCGGGAAATGGCTCTATCAGGGTTTTTATTTGGTTGGTCGATCCGATATTCGGGATTTGTAGACTATCATATTTTAAGTGACGATAATTTTCTATATCGGGAGTGATAGTATTTGAAGTACGAGACTGATTTATAAGTTACTCGGTATATTTCAAAATTAACCCGACAGTCGTTTAACTTGTCTTGATCTGATTGGACTCATATTCAAACATTGAATACTTAAACCGGTTCAGGTCCAAATTGACCCAATACAGCAATACGACATGATTTTAACCGAACTTTGTTAACTCCGAATTAACTTTTACCTAAATGACTCGATATTTGACACACGTGGGTTGTGGGGACTTTCCTAAGATGACCACATCCGATCCAAATGACCCACTTATTATATACAGAGTATATGAGTAGCGGCTTTAGTCACACGGCCCACGCTCAGTTTGTCGTGCATTTTTTTTAGAAAATCATTAAACAAAACCAGTAATTATACGATTTAAGTTCCTTAAAACCTTTCGGCTAAGGGAGAAAGTCTATCCCCATAGCTTCGTATCTCAGACACATTCTACATACACGAAGACGGGTTTTTTATAAGTGAACCTGATTAATAAAATATATACAAGGCCCCTTGTCAAGCTGTCGCTATACATTATAGCCACAAATTAGATAATCTAGATCAACATATTTCATTAATTCTTACAGCTCACCGCCATCTTTCCACAAATAAACCTTGAATGCTTGAGGCTGTCTGTTTGCAATTGAATCGTCTTGTTACCGTCCATAGCCTTGTCGTATGGCACTTACTTGCAAGCAGCTCTGCTGATCTCGGGCACAAGCTGCCCCAGCAGCAACCGACTATGGCCTGCCTTTGAGCTATCAATTATTAGTGAGGCCGATATGAGACAGGCTCACCTTATGTACAGAGCCGTGGAATAACCCATATGGCGTAGATAGTACAGTCCTAGTTGTCATGTGACATAATATACAGCTCTTGGCTAGCAATGCGGTAGCATCCAATGGCATCACCTGGTTCAACTATAAACTGCTCCTTAAATGTTCCCATTCGCCTGCTTGACAGATCAATGGAAATATCCCTGAAATTAGGCAAGCCCTCGACTTGTACGCCATCGCCACATATAATGAACTGATTCCCGAGGATAAACGATCCAGATACTCGGATTGCGACCCCATCTTGACCATTAGCACGACATTGCAGTTTCTCGACAACATGAACTAGCTTTTCGGGTGGCCATTCTCCCCCTAGTTTCCTCCGCACGTTTGATAAGCTAGAGAAGATATCATTTGGACCAACAAATTGTTTCCCAGAGAAGCTGCATAAAGAAATCATGAACGGAAAAAGAAAAAAAAAATTATTTATCAGACGGCAGGATGAGCTAGGCGCTACAGAAATGGAATGCAGCTTCGGCAGATGTCAGCTAGGTTCTACATGGTGAAGTCATTGAGTGGTCGACTGGTGGAACTCAGGTTTGAAACCCGTCAGTATCGAAACTCGAAACTAGCCTTATGGCTCCCTTAATAATGCAGTTCTATGAAAGCGAAAATGCCACAAGTCAAGACAACAAATACTACAAACCTGAAATTAGATTCGTCATTGTACAATGTCTTCATGTGCTGCCAATGTTCATCCGGTCCATCGAAAAGTAAGTAGTAATGTATCGCAAACATCTGCATGGACAAAATTAGTTAGGAAAAAAGAAGCAATATTTTAGAGACTTGGTGAACAATATTAGGCTATCCTGACAACCCTTTCAAGCGATCCTACCAAACTACAGCCTTTAAGCAGTTAAGTAAACTCAGTACGAAGATTTAGGGTATATAATAGTTTGACAGAGTAAGAACTTACATCTGCAAGATCTTTTAACCTTTGAACTGGATCAAATACACCTCGGACAAAAGCTGCCAAGTCAACTTGAGAGTCCTCATATTTAGTAATAAATGGATGTAAAAGAAGCTGCATGATGGCACAAATTAAGTGTCAGATAACATTGTATCACTGTCTCCTTACGAAAGCAAGTTGATTTCAAACTGAAGTAATTCAAACTTGAAAGGTGTATAGCTGACCTGCTCTGCTGTAGGCCTTGCATCTGCGTCCTTTTGCAGGCAAACGTCGATAAATGAACAAAACTCTGGTGAAAACTTTTGCCTGGATGGGGTAGGAGAAGGATCATCCAAGATCTTCAATAAAAATGAGGGATATGGATATAAGACAAGGATTATATCATTCTGAAAATTCTACTACCTCCATGCCAAATTTATCATCCATGTGTATCTTTGGTGGTCAACGGCTGACCATCAATTTCTCCAATATATGTAGAACTAGAATTTATGGTATTTGGTTTATGAAAAGCAACTACTTTCATATGTCAGGTGTCATTTTTAAAAGATACGGAGTACTACGTTTACCCACAAAGCCAACTGGAGACTGAAGCAGAACTATGAACCAATCTACTCCGTATTAGATTTATGAACAAATATGGAAGACTGAAGCAGAACTATGAACCAATCAATTAGAAGTCACAATTTACAGAACCAAAAAAGTGTGAAAATAGCTCACCTGTAGCATAAGATTTACGGGTCCATCATTGGCCGTGTATGGGAACTCTCCAGTGCCACACTCAAAAAGGGCAAGCCCAAGGCTCCATATATCGGCAGGATATGAATACGACTCATTACGTATTCTCTCAGGAGACATATAAGTAACAGTCCCGATAAACGTAGCACACTGAAACGTAATTAATTACACAGAATCTCAGAAACAACACCAGCAACACTATCACACTTGAATATTAAACGACTGAATGTTCGCTCTAAAGTCTAAGTAGAGAAAAAGTTTCAAAAAACTAACCATGGCCATTGAGTTCTCCAACCCAGCACTAATACCAAAATCTGTTATCTTCGGCTCTCCCTTGAGATTTACAAGCAAGTTTGCTGGCTTTATGTCTCTATGTACCAAGTGCCGAACACCATGCAAGTAGTTCAATCCCTAAGTAGTATTCACATATGAAAACTTAGCAGATGAGACTTGTCAAGTGCAAAACTAGCAGGTAACATAAAAGAGCAAAGAAACTGTAAGAGAGAATATCTGTACATGCAAAAGCCTCCGAACTATAGACGAAAGTATTGGTTCAGGTATACACTTCTGAAATTGCATGACATCTGCCAGGGATCCACCATTCATGTACTCCAAAGCAATGCTTATTTGTCCCGAGTCAGGAATATAAAACGCCCCGTAGAACTCTACCAGACCCTGCGAACAAGGTGCCTCACATAGCGTCCTTATCTCAGTCAGAAGTTGCTGTCTTTTCTCCTGCAGAAAAAAAAGACAGTATGATTAGTCGCACCCCCAAATACTTATAACTGTATACCGACTACTTGGAAAGGCAGCCTACAAATAGTGAAGAAAGCATTCAATAAGAATCTCAATGAATTTTGATTTCTCAATTATTCCCTTAGAAAGACCAATTTCAAATCAATATAAAAACTATTGGAAAACAAGTATAGTAAAAATAGCTGGAACATAAGCATAACTATGTGCAAATGAAACAGTTGCAGATCGTAATTGAAAGTCGGTGTACTTTACAAAGACCAATTACATAACAGCAACAAAACAAAAATAATCTAAGTTCGTCTAAAACTCCCAATTATGGCGACGCTAGGCAGTGCCAGTGGATAAAAATTTATTTGCAATCACCAAAAAAGTTAATATAAACAACTATCTGATCAGACTCAGAGTGACCCATCATAAGACAAAGACGTTATACCTTTTCAAAGATATTGATTTTCTTCAAGGCAATGATTCTATGTTTGGGTATGTGAATAGCTCGCTGAACGATACTACTAGCACCACTGCCTATAGCTCCAAAAACCCTCATCTCATTTGAAGCGCACTGGTATGTCTTCTCACTGTAATTTGATTCATCCACAGGCGATGAAGTACATTTTTGTAGCCCCATAGCATTAATGTTATACACTCCATACGATCTGCTCAATAAGTTAATGGTTCCACTAGTTGACGACTGTTGAATAAGGTAAACAAATTTAGCAACAAACAATCACATCTCATTGTTCAGACAATATAATTTCTTGGTGCCAAACATCATCAGAAATCGCATTCAGGCTTTGTTCCGATACAAATTAAAGAATAAAGTGGGGGCCGGAGGGAGCGGTATTAAGGTCACTATATCTTCCATCCATGTCTCATCTATATCGGAATGATTTTAAATTTACTTAAAGAGCGGAAAATGGTTCCTCAGTTTCTCTTCAACCCAACTCATTATGTTTATTAAGAACTACAGACTACATGAAGTTAGACTTTTGTTGAGATAATTCTCTAAGGGTGCGTTTGGATTGAGGAATTTGGAGGGAAAGGAAAGGGGGAGAGAGTAAGAGGGTTTAAATTCCTTTGTTTGGATAGAAAAGGAGGGTGGAGGGGTGGAGGAGTAGAGGGCCGGAGGGATTTGGAGGGATCCATTTTCCCTCTTGCAAGCCTAATCAAAATCTCTCCACAATAGGCAAGATTTGGAGGGAAATTGTATCCAAACACCCACATCCCATTCCCCCTCCCCTTCCCTCCCCTCTCTTTCCCTTCCCTACTTCCCCCTCCCCTCCCTTTCCCTCCACTTTTGCTATCCAAATATACCCTAAGATAATATCAGAATCTAATGACCTCGAGGTCTCATGTTCAAATGCTCAGCATCTTTTATTCTCTCATGCCATGCTACTCCCACACTTCACTTTGGTTGTGTGTTCGACACAACACTTTGACGCTTCATTTTAGACCAACAAATTGAAAATTTGGCGGAATAAAACCGTATGTGACACAGTGGCACTTGTAACCGAGTCAGAGCAACATTGCTCGCATGTGAAATCATTGGACAAACATTGGACTCGTGCATTATCCACTCTTCAATTCAGACAATTGATCGAACCTCAACTATCAACTTAAGCTTAATCTTCCAATTTGACTCCCCATCCATTTCCCTCCAAACTTTTCCATCCAAAAAAAGGACTAAATTTGATCACATAAAGATACTAGAACTAGAATAATGATCCATAAGAAGGCATACCATTTCGGAATCACTCCCATCGAAAGTGATACCGGAAGGAAACCCTTTCTCAGCATCAAATAATGGAGTAAGCTTCCTTTTCAATTCCTCCAATGCAGCCATTCTAGATTCACCTTCCAAGATCTACCACCTACATGAATAACCAACCAGACATCAACAACATCTTCTATAACATAATACTCCCTCCGTCTCAATCATTTGTTTACATTTAATTAAAATATCATTACACTTATAAGTGTTTCAGTCATTTGTTCAACTTTGATTAAAATAACCGTCACAGACAATAAAAATAAACAAATAATTGGGACGGAAAGAGTAATATATATATTCCCTCCGTCTTAATCATTTATTTACCTGACATGTATTTTAATCGAATGTAAATAAACGATTGAGACGGAAAGAATATCATTTTAATGCATTGGAGGACAAGAATTACAACAAGCTACAGGATTAGTTACAAATCACTGCAATATCTTTACCAAATCATGTTCTATAATAATTATAATTATAATTATAATTGAAATAATTATAGGAAAGAAAAGAGGAAATACCAGGAATTGATAGGCTTGTTTTCGCGATTTGTAGCTTTTGTTGTTTAAATTTGTGTTCAATTTTACAGGGATTATTAGTTGGTAGTCGATACATACTCGACGAAGATCATAAACTTTCCTAAACACACCGGGTAGGTGGGTACTGGGCTACTACTGGCTATGTCCGTATATGAGTAGGATTAGGAGATCGACCGGGTTTGGATCGGGTCAGTTTTAGTGTACCGAGTATCTATTTGGGCCGGGGTATGTTATCCCAAGTTTGATTTATGTGTGTGATTATCGGGCTATTTTTTGGTCGGATGCTTTTGAGTTGGGTTTGTTATGGGACAGAGAATATTTTTTGTTCAAAACAGGGTTATTTTACACAACCTATTAAAGATCGTCGACACATTACTAATTATCGTCGATAATTATTAATAAACTTCCTAAACTACCCCTCTCTCACACTCCCCCTTATAACACTATTTCAAACTAAAAACACTATTTCAAACTAAAAATTTAAAGAAAAAAAACTCGTCTCACATAACAACGAAAACACCGTCTTCAACCACATCATTTCCGTCATCAAATTCAAACATTCAACAAGGTATATATTCTTTAGTAATTTTTTTTTTAATATTTTCTTAGTTTGTATGTTTGTGACGGAATTATGATAGATGCCTTTATATGAGACGGAATTAGGATAGATGTTTTGATTTGAGACGGAATTAGTATGATTTGAGACATTTTAATCGAATTTTTTTCAAAAAAAAAAAAAAACAAAAAAAAACATGAATTGGGCTTTGGACGAAGAACATTTTCGTCCAAAACCTGGCCCAGACGAAAATGTTCTTCGTCCAGTATGGGTGTTGGACGAAAAACATTTTCGTCTAGGCCAGGTTTTCGACGAAAATGTTCTTCGTCCAAAGCCCAATTCGTGTTTTTTTTCTTTTTTTTTTTAAAAACTTATTTTTCCGTCTTGTTTTGTTTTCTTTAAAAAATAATTAATTATTAATAACAAACCCCGTCCGTGCCTAATTCATTGTTTTTTTTTTCTTTTTTTTTTAAACTTATTTTTCCGTCTTTTTTTGTTTTCGTTAAAAAATAATCAATTATTAATAATAAACCCCGTCCGTGCCTAATTCGTTGTATTTTTATTTTTATTTATTTTTTTGTAAAACTTATTTTTCCGTCTTGTTTTGTTTTCGTAAAAAAATAATTAATTATTAATAATAAACCCCGTTCGGGCCTAATTCGTTGTATTTTTATTTATTTTATTTTTTAAATTTTTTTAAACTTATTTTTCTGTCTTCACGACAAATAAAAAGAAATAGTGAAGTATAACATTATAATTAATAAATTTTTCGGTTTTATTAATTTAACTAATGAACGCTTTTTTGTTATTTTGTGAATAAATGGTCGGTGGAGGAAAAGACCGTCACGTTCGAGCTCGAAAGGGCACCAGTTTGAGCCTGAGGTAGCACCGGTGGGTGGAGAGGGTAGTACCCAGTCGTGGACTGCGCAGGAGTTGGAGGAGGAGGTGTTTCGGGCTGCTGATGAGGTAGCTGAGGATGAGGGGGTGCGGAGCGAGTGCGTAGGGGGCCCCGTAGACGGGACGAGGAGGGACGTTTCAACCGGATGTCGGATGGGAGTTCTAGTAGTGTCGTGGCTCCGAAGAAGCCGGCATTGCCTCCGAACCATCGTACTCCAACTTCCTCCAAAATACATGTAAGACATCTAGAGGGACTCGAGATCCGTTTTGAGAAATCCGATGAAGTGAACAAGCACATAACAAACCAAGTGTAGTAGTCTTTACACAATCGCAATCGATCATCAAGGCATCTTCCGTCATCTTGGCGCCTCTTTCGAATTCTCCACGCAATTCAAGGATGGCATTCTTTGAGATTTTATAAGAAGGTCTGGAGAATAATCGATTAATCCCAGTCAACTGTCTCGATCTAGATAACTCCAACAAGTGTCGGATCTCAACATGTTGTGTTTCCAACAAAGAATGAAAACGGATCCATATGCTATCAATGGCCAGTTTCGCGCTATTCAACAATTTCTTCAAATTCGCATGAGCCGACTCAACTCGGGATGTAGAAGTGTTCTCAAAATGAGTTATCTTCTTCATTCTGTACTTGGCCCATTTCTCCACGTGCGGGAACCATTGACCCTCAATATAAGCCGCCACTCCAGGCCATTGCCTTGCCAAATTGGCCCACGCCACATCAAACTCATCTCGGGTCTCCGCCTCGACTATCGCTTTAAACAAGTTACATGATATGAACTTAGCCCAACTATCCTGACCGGCCGTGATATGAAGTGCTCTCGTCTCCATGTTAGCATATATATGCCAAAGACATAGCAAGTGAGACGAATCCGGAAAAACAATGGGAATCGCGTTCAACAACCCTTGCTCGTAATCAGTAACAATAACATTAGGTTGAACGGCATCATTGAGAAGGGCCTTCAGTTGCTGTAAGACCAACCGATATCCATCCTCGGACTCATGCGTCACAAGAGCATAAGCGATCACAAAGGTCTTCCCAACGGGTATGACTCCAACCATCTCAACAAGCGGAAGACCGTATAAGTTTGTCTTGTACGTGGAATCGATTATGACCACATAATAGTATGATCGAAACATCTTAACGGCTTCTCGATGAGCCATGAACACGTGGGTTAGCTCCTCGGTCTCCCGATCAGTGACCCAGTAATGAACGTACTTATGCTGAACCGCAAGTGCTAACATCTGTTGTGCCGGGTTTCTCCCATCTCTTTCCTCGGCCCTTACTTTCTGAGAACGATTGTAGATTTGTCGCCGATTAGGTCTTGACTTTTCAGGATTCCGCTGATGCAAACCCGCACTAATAATAGCCGGTCTTACGTGAGCTCTAACTTGGGCGTCGATATAAGCCAACTCTTCTTCATCAAACTTTGCAAAGTATCTATCGCCGTCACAATACAACGTTAAAGCATGTTATGAAACCCGAATAACATGACAAGCTTCTTCCACTTATTCTCTTGTATTTCAACAACTTTCATTTGAAATTTGTAATTGCACCACACGGTAACCGTGTTAGCTCTCATTAAAGCATCGGCATCATTATTTACGGGACATCTTCCACCCATCCGACAAACAAAATAATCCTGTTTCAGACTCGTGTGACGACCAACTCTCTTGTTGCTTGCTCTTTTTATACCAAACCCGAGTTTAAGTCCGGTCTCAAATGCCTAAGTAAACCCTTCCATACTTGACGGAAATTTTTTGGAGGTCATAAAATGATTAGAGTAATCAATACCGTCGTCACCGATATTATCGTTATACACCTGCGCACGCATTTTGATAAATTAGTTAATAATAATTAATTATTTTAATTATTTTATACGAAAATAAAACGAGTCGGAAAGAATTAAAAAAATTAAATAAAAATATAATACAACGATTTGGGCCATTTACGGGGTTTATTAGTAATAATTAATTAATTTTTACGAAAACTAAAAAAGACGGAAAAAATAAGTTAAAAAAAAAATACGAAATAGGCCTTGGACGAAGAAATTTTTCGTCCAAACCCATACCCAGACGAAAAATTCCTACTTTCAGTATGGGCCTTGGACGAAGAAATTTTTCGTCCAAATCCAGGCCCAGACGAAAAATTTCTTCGTCCAAGACCCATACTGGACGAAGGAATTTTTCGTCTGGGTCTGAGTTTTGACGAAAATGTTCTTCGTCCAGCCCATTTCGTATTTTTTTTTTCGAATCCATTTTTGACTAATTCCGTCAACAAATCTATCCTAATTCCGTCTCAAATCATGGCATCTATCCTAATTCGGGAATCGATCGCTAATAAAACATAAATTTGAAACAAAATTAAATCGTACACTCACCTCGTTACTAGTTTCATTGTTGAAATCGTTGTTAAAAACGTTCTCGTTCATGTTGTTAATTACAAAACCCTTTTTTTTTTGAGAAACCGTCTTTTTTTTGGAGAGATTTTAGTGAGACGGAAATTGAGTTGTGTTAATTGCAAAACCCGCTGTTTTTTTTAGAGAGATTTTAGTGAGACAGAAATTGAGTTGTGTTATGGAGGACAAACATGGAAATTTACATTAATTGTCGACGATAATTAGTAAAAGTGTCGACGATCTTCAGCATGACCCTATTTTATAAACTATTTTACGTTATAGGCTCTGTTTGGCATGCCTTTTTGGATATCTGTTTTGACGAAAGTATTTTTTTTTTTGTCAAAAATTTCAAATAACTTATTCATTTGGCAGTATTTGGCAAGTAGCTTATCTGCCCAAATAAGCTACCTGAAATAAAACGGTTTTATACTTCAGGTGCCTATTTTTATTTTACTTACCCTTTTTGCCCTTCAATTATTTTGGAAACAAGAAAACTCACATCCTTTTCATTTATATCATGTCCTTTTACGTCATTTGACCAAATATCACTTACATTTTCAACTAGTTTTCCAAACAGTTTTAATAAAAATCAGGTACCTTTTCAAATCGTAATTTTCAGCTATCTTTTTACGTTTCAGCAAGCTTTTCAAGTTTCAAATAGTTTTTCAGGTTTCAACTAACTTTTCAGCTAGTTTCACCAAACAAAGCCTTAGGATGGGTTTCAAACTATTTCTCCCCATTGGATCAACATCATCATTTTTTGGAGTAGCGATTTACCCTAAAAATGGTGAAATCGTTAATTCAAGTAGCGATTTAACTAAAATTTGCACACACAAAATAAAAAGTGATGATGTTAGCCAATTAGGAAGAAAGAAATCGACCCTAAAATGTGAAATAGTTTGCAAAATAACCTCAGTTCGATGAAAAATGCTCCGACAAAATAATTAATACTTCCTCTTATTCACCAAGTTTTTTACATTTTCGTTTTTAGGTATGTTCATCAGATTCTTTATATTTCCTCTTTTGGATCTATATGTATGGATAAAATGACATAATTATACCTATAAAATCAACATATAGAATGTGAGCTTTTAAAACTCGACACTAAAAGCAAATGTAAAGAACTCGGTTGACTATACTAATTTTGCATAATGTAAATGTCTAGTTAGAGGGCCCGTTAATTGGAGTACTTAATTTGTTTGACAATATTCTTCGATGTTCGATTTTCCGCATGGTGTTTCCAACTTTCTCAACTTTGATACCATCTTTTGGAATTATAAATTGTTTTGGTGAAGTGAAGTCGGCTATGAGCGTATGACACCTTTTGTCTCTAATGCCGACTTGTAATATTGTACATATACTCCCAAATAAATTGTGTGTGATCTTATTCTGCCTTATCTTACCTATTAAGGTGATACGGTGTAATCAAAATTAAATAAAGAATTTAGAGAAGACTTATACATCAAGAAAATATTAGTTCAACAATTTCATGAAATAGTTTCTACGAGTTATTGATTAAAGCGGGTATAGAATGAGATTTTGTGTGCGGTTAAATTGTTTTCAAACAAGCTTGAAACATCGCAGATTTGTTGTTAAAGAGGAATAACCACGCTCCGAATCTTTAATCTAGAAAGTTACTTTTAAATCTTCAACTCATTTTCTCTCAAACTGTCTTAATAAGAATGTGTGGAGGCATGAAGCTAGTACTTCACATAACATAGAACAAAATGACTCAAACCTACAAAAGACACGCTACTTTCACATTATTAGATGTTACGGAGTAATACATTACAAACTACTCCGTACTAAACTAAGACATATTTTATTTACAGAATATCAGAATAGTGATCCGTCATACGAAACAAATTACAACTTTGTACACATACCAAAATAAGTCTTAAGAATAATGAATATACTACATCATGTCGTAAGAAAAATATACTTAGCTAGGTGGGATCGTAAACATCTCGTGGAATCCAAGCAAAGAAAGGTTGGCTACTCTTTAGCGTCATTATACGTATTTAGGTTACGTGCAAACTCAACATGCCCTAGACATGATCGATTATCACATATGCAAAAAGTCCTTCCACTTTTCTCATCTGTTGCCACCTTTTTCTAACCTTTAATTTTTTCGTGGAATTTGACAACATTTTGTGGACTTTCTTTCCAATTATATATATTATGAGTATCTAGTGACCGATCTTGGAGTAAATGATAAGAGTTAATCATAGCTAACTAAGAGAGGTTTATTGATGATAATTTTACACTAAAATATAAACAAAAAGCAGATTTAATTTCGGAACCCCTCCCGATATTATAACTTAATTAAGTCTCTGACTGCGAGTATCATTCATAGAATTCTGTTTAATAAAACTTAGTTTAATACGGAGTATTTTTATCATCATAAAGAGAGAAAAATATCAAAACGTACGTTAACCTTGCAACAAATTTTGTATATGGCTATATTTTAAGAGGATAATACTTCGTTTTTATCTTAAGACTGATATTGCCGTTATACTAAACAGGCAATCCAATAAATAACAATAATGAAAGGATCAAGTATGTGAAACCAAGTGTAATTTGGTTAGATATTTGTGTGCTTATTAAAGGCAGTATTCTTAGCTTGTAAGGGTAGATGTCCTTATGGTGCATGCAACTCGGTCTCCGATGGAGTATAAGTGTAGTTTTCAGTGCAGTTTGTTGCTTATGCATCACCTACATTATCTTATCTTCTTATGTGTAGTTGAAAATGTTGAAATTAGGTTAGGTATTAGTACAAGTTACGTTCATATAACTATTTGTTAAATAGTTGTAGGGTATCATAACTACATAAAGTATAATCCAAATTATAATAATTTTTTAATTTAGACATTTGACGAAGACATGTTAGTTTTCGGAATTTTGATGGAGTTAGGGTTTGTACTTAATGGATGCGAATGAGTAATGGTTTAAAGTTAATTCCAAAAATTAACTAAAAATATCGAAATTTTCATTTCTCGGCGAGGGCGAACACTCCTATTATACTCTCTGCGAGCTCTCCCCTAGCTCCACCACTACAACTCTACGTCTCTACTATTTTTTTTTTATTTGTATAAACCAAATTATGTTGTAAGTAGTGAAAAGGTAAATAGCAAAAAAAAAATTAACTATGCACGAGTCATGCAGCATGACGAGAATGAAACAAGTCGATGCACCAAGTGGGATTAAGTGGAGTAGTTAGGGTAACTTGTGATTAGGATAACCTTAATTGTGTTAGAGGGCTTGGCTTAATCAACTTGAAACTTATCGAGTTGTCGACTTATTTATGACGATAATGAAGCCACGAATATATTATAGAAATATAGATGTATTTTTTTTTATGACGTTGGAATTCGTAGCCGCTATATATATATATTTTTTTTGGGTACATATGAGGGGCAAGCCCCAAAGATTAACTAATAACTAGACGAGGAAATGAAACGCCTAAAATATCATCGCGTAGGGTAGATCTTAATTCTTCAGAAGGAGAATCGACTATAGTAGTAGAGATTAGCTTCTCTGTAGACGTGATTAATGTGAACTTCCCACCCATTCAAGGCTATCAAAGCCTTGCATCTTTGAACTAGCGGACGAAGATCGTTACTTAGCAAATGGTCACTTTTGAAAAAATCCACACACGGACGGTTGTCCATATGCACAAGAAGCCGAGGCACCTGAAGTAATCTAGCGTGCTCAAGTCCGCCTAGCAAATCTACAAGACTCTAACAAGATACCAAGTAGCCGCTATATGTGCATTGGGTATAACAAGATACCAGGAAGCACCCTTTTCACCAAGTTATAAGACTCTAAGATCATCCGCAACAACAAAAACATCTTTGACGCCCAAATTGGGTGCCACCCCCTCACAACCATTTTTAATTGAAGGGGTCCCCACTCACCCCATGTGAGAGGGTGTCGCCCAAATTGGGTGTCAGCCGATGACGCCCTTTCATTTTCCTTAATTAAATAGTAAGTACGATAAATCTTATTCCGAGTTAGGCCAAATATAGTATTATCATTTCGTCAAATTAGACAGAAAACGTACAACAATATGCAATTAAACACTTGCATTGGAAATCGACCGTTGTATATAATTGAGGACAAGCCATTTGATTCTCTATGTCGTCCAATCCAATATACTCCGTAATTTGTTTATAATAAAGTACCCCACCTTATCAAGTGTAATTGTTGATTTGTTGGACTTATTACATTTATCCGTTACCACTTTACAACGTTCTTAAATTCCCAACATGAAAAATAAAAATCAATCAAATGCATTATTTCATTCATAAATTTTTAAAGGCCCTACTTAAATTTGTGGGACATATATAGTTTGATTAAGTGAAAAACTGTGTATGGTAGGCTCAAGGCCTGCAGGATGCTTCAATTTTGCAAGTACATATTTGGATTATTTGAGGAAATTGATTGTTGGTGAATAGTTATACAGAATAGTTTGTCATTGATTAAAACAATTTTCGTTTTAATGGCAGGGTAAATTAATTCAAGTATATTGAAATGTTCGATGCAAGTTACTTTAATCTAAAATTAAACTCGATCAAATATTGGTTTGGATTGAATTTGATTAGGGTAAATGTGGATTTAATGGCTTCTGGGCCACGAACGAAGAGTAAACCGGTTTAAGACATGTTATGGCCGTTCGGTCTTACCATAACGTAATACAGTTCAACAACTTTTCTATAGGATCGTCTTATAGCATAGGACTGACCCAAAAGGAAAAAGTTCAAAGTTAACCTATAATTACATTCATATTTCAGTTTTATTTTGATTACCTGATATCTTATAATGAATACCGACATATTTAAATATGCAAGTTATCAAGATAAAGTATTATGTTACCAAAATAAACAATTTTTTACACATTTATTAACTTACTTAGTTGGGCTTTATGCCATTAGGCTGGTTTTTTGCTAAAAATGGTCCTATAGAACAATCTGTGAATACATTTTGATCCTTTCTCCTCTTTACCAAGTCATGCCCAACGGACTTGGACACATCCATCTAATTAAAATTAGTGTTCTAAATTCAAAGTAATAAGGGAGAGACGATTGCAAATTCCAAATGCTACCCAAATCTCAAAATATTGTAGAAATTATTGAGACTGAGGCATTACATGCAATATTTATACAGAAATGTACGATATATTTGTTGTTTGTTTATGTTCAATGGAGATATTTTTTTATATTTTGCATATAAGCTCATGAATATATAACTTTAAAAATATTATTACTCCGTAATGAATTAACTTTCTTAAGATTCCTTTGTTAAATCATCAACCACCTATTCAAAGACATAAATTTTTCCACCGGGAGGTAAAAAAGAAAATAACTGCCAATGAATGTGAATGAGTTAGTGGCATAGTGGATGGTAAACACTAAGCACAACACTTAATTAACCTTTGACTAAACACTAAAAACACTACCTTTTTAACCCAATTTTAGCGCGTCAAAATCATAATTAAACCGCCTTTATAAATTTACCATTCCTACCCACTCCGTCTACTACCTCTACGCCCCACTCTTTCGCTCATCCACTCTTTCCCAACTTCCTCTATTTATTCTCTCTTCTTCTCCTTCTCTTCTTCCTCATTTTCCCACCTTTATTTTCATTATAACAAAACAATAATGGTTTCCTATCTCCCTTGCCTTCTCTTCTCTTTACTCCTTTTATCGTCTTCCTCTTTCGCTGCCGGTATGTCTATTTACTCATTTGTCCCTAACCATGTGCATGTAACCCCTAGTATTTGGTGGAACTCAAACATTTCGTTAAAATACTCCTTACATATAATCAGTCAATGTTGCAATTCCCCGGAATAGTATAGTAATAATCTTGTTTACTTGTATTTTTAGCATTTTAGTTGATCTTACTAGGGTTAATATTTTTAACATGTATTTTAACTCATTCATTTCATAATTTCTTGTGATATTAGATTTTTTTGTGTGTGAAAAGTTGTTATTATTAGTATTGATTGATAATATTTTGCTTAGATTCTGCTATATCCAGGCAAAAACTCATATAAAACCGTTGCATATATACATATAACTTTGTAAATGATATATGGAGTAAATATAAATATATAATGCACCGATATTATACAAAACTAATCAACTTTTTGACGTAGTAAATATATAGTACTGTAAGAAGAGTATCCCTGTCGACAGTTGAGTATTTTACCTTTTAATTGCATGAAAATGAAAAACAATTGTATTGTAGTGTAATACTAATTCTTTACCCTACGTGATGTTTTGCTAATGTTACAGAAACAGGGAAAATAGGAATAAACTACGGAAGAATAGCAAACAACCTACCAACACCAACACAAGTAGTCCAACTCCTAAAATCCCAATCCATAACCCGAGCCAAACTCTACGACTCCGACCCGACCGTCCTAAAGGCCTTCGCCAACTCCGGCATTTCCCTCGTTGTCGCCCTACCCAACGAAAACCTAACCGCAGCCGCCAATAGCCAATCATACACCGACACGTGGGTCGAAACCAACATTGTCCCTTACCACCCTGCTACCGCTATTTCCGCTATCGCTGTAGGCAATGAGGTCAATGTGGATTCCAACAATGTCCCCCACCTTGTCCCCGCCATGTCGAACCTCTACGAGTCATTGAAGTCGAAGAAACTCGACGATGTTATCAAAATATCTTCACCTATTTCGTTCAATGCTTTGGGAAGTAGTTATCCGTCATCGTCAGGGGTATTTAAGGAAGAATTGGTTAGTACATTGGTGCAACCCATGTTGGAATTTTTAAAGAAAACGTCGTCGTATTTGATGGTGAATGCGTACCCTTTTTTCGCGTATTCTGGGAATTCGGATCAGATCGGGTTGGATTACGCTCTGTTTAGGCCGAATTCAGGGGTTGTTGATTCGGGTAATGGGCTTAAGTATACAAGTTTATTTGAGGCCCAATTGGATGCGGTATTTGCTGCCATGTCAGCATTGAAATTTGATGATGTTAAGGTTGTTGTAACCGAAACGGGTTGGCCTTCACAAGGTGATGAAAACGAGGTGGGGGCCAACGCCGCGAATGCGGCCTCGTATAACGGGAATTTGGTTAAGAGAGTTTTAACCGGTGGTGGGACGCCTTTGAGGCCTAATGACCCGTTGGACGTATATTTGTTCGCGTTGTTTAATGAGAATCAAAAAACTGGCCCAACTAGCGAGAGAAATTACGGTCTCTTTTACCCAAATCAAGAAAAGGTGAATATTTTATTACTCGTAAAATTTTTAATTTAGCTGATTCTTTACATACTCAGTATTTGTGATTTTGATCGTATTGTGAATTTATTTTCCGTGTTTAGGTGTATAGTATCTCGTTGACGGGAGCGGGAGCGGCGGCGGTGGCGCCAGCGGTGAACGAGGGGAGTAAGGTGATTGTTACGGGCCAGACTTGGTGTGTGGCTAATGAGGAGGCGTCTAAGGAGAAGTTACAAAATGGGCTGGATTGGGCTTGTGGTGCTGGGCAAGCGGACTGCCGTCCGATTCAACCGGGTGCCACGTGTTACAATCCTGGATCACTTGTGGCACATGCTTCGTATGCTTTCAACAGTTATTATCAGTTAAAGGCACGTGCGTCTGGTACGTGTGATTTTGGTGGAGTTGCTCATGTTGTTTCCCAATCTCCTAGTAAGTTATCCCCGTTTAATTTGTTAAATTTAACCACTAATTTTATCGTAATTTAGTTTTCCCGCGATCTCAATTATTTATTTATCTTTATTAACAAGGAGTTTGTTGCAATGCAGAATTTGGGGCATGCACGTTTCCCACAGGCTATTGATGGTAGAAATGACAAATTGACGATGAATATGATTTGGATCGTAAAGCTTCATCAATGTGTTGTTTATGGACTCAATTGTTAGACGTAGTATATTGAAGCACTAGGTTTTTATTTTTTTCAATTAGAGAACTATTGTAAAGCTCGACATTATTGTTTTTAGCTTTGTGAGCCTTATTCTTTTAAGTATGATTTCGTTTGTATTTATCACTCTAGAGATTATTTAGATGATATGAGGATGTTTGGTTATTGGTGACCTTTTGGTATATTGATTTTTCATTTAGAATTCTTTCTAGTATTTTCAATTGATGATATATTATTATTTATTAGTTCTTCAACTTGACCATGATATCAAATTCATTATTTGTACAAGTTTTGGAGAGAACTCTGACTTTAATTTTTCGTATTCACATTTAGGAATCGTAATAGAAATGATATTTAACATTATAGATGGATTATTATTGACAACACTATAATCATGAACTCAATTTATCGCATTGGTTTGCACTATTAATCATAATAATCACAATCTTAATCCCTTTCCTATCTACCATATAGCAACACATAAAGAGGTACGGATAAAATAGTCTCTCCATATAAATAACGCATCTCTCACGGTTTTTTGTGTTAAATATAGGACATTACACAGTTTACACATTTGTTAAGTTCTCATATACGTAATGCCTAATTACCTACTCAATTCCGACATTGGATGAAATAATGATTAAGAATGCATAACCAACATTTTCTTAGAATAGATGGAAGAAGAAGCTATACGAAATGATGTTGATTCATGTTGCAATTTGTCCGGATGCATTTTATAAGAACATGGAGTGTATATTGTAAACGTCAACACGCATTTACCTAATGTAATAATGGTAGTGTCATCAATTTGCAAGAGTTAGTTCAACTGCTTTTGTTGTGAGGTTAACGTAGGAAGTATTAAGTATGGCTACCCATATGCCTCTATGACTCTATCCGTACATAATTGTTGTGACTTGTTCTAATTGAGTTTTAGACAAAACTTAAAACATAACATTATCTTCTTTACATGTATTGTTTTTTCAATTCCTACCACTAGACATTAGCTACCAAAGAAAACAAAGATGACTTGTGTGAGATACGCTTTGAGCGTGTAAGAGCAGTGACGTAGTCAGAAGTGATGACTTATTAAAACAAAAATAAACCATTTGCTAGTATTTGAGGTTTCCTTGTGAAATACGGAGTACTTCGTAAGTGAATTTATGGCCACATATTTTCACTTTAATGTCGACTGTTCCACGAAATATTCTAAGTAGTATGGTAAATAAATTCTTGAGATAGTTGTTTTTTCCTGCAACATTTTATGTCAACTCTAAATCAAGCTACACTTCTAACTATCGCATTAATAAATTGAGTACTACGGAATAATAAATTGACGATTTAAAACAATTTATCGACATATTTAGCAATTGGTGCTCAACTCGACCCCCGAACTTGACCCTAAACCCGTATTCATCCCTAGATGACGTGACCCAAGTGTTTATTGTTGCAAATTGATCATTATCCCTAAATAACTTGATAAGAACTGATCCAGCCCAAATGATGTAAACCCAAAAATGACCGACCCGAATAAACCTGACCAGAACACGATTGGGTTGACCCGTTTGCCAGGTTTAGAACGTGGACGTATTTATGGCATCTAAATGGGCTTGAATAAGTAGGCCCAAACTATAGAGATCTAACACGAATGCCCTTAGGAGAGCTACGGCCCAAGGAGACATCACACAAATACACAAACACAACCTTCTTCTTCACAATTATTACGATTCAGTTAGGCTGGTTTCTCTCATACGCCGTCGATACCTGAACAAATTTTATCAATTTTTTCCGCTACTTCACTTGGGTAAGTAATATTTACCTCATTCTACAGTAATAATTATGTTTTACCTTTGGTTTTTACCCTTAATTATCCCTTGATCTATATTTCTTAATTGTCAAATTAATCACTGATTTGATCTGAATTAAAATAGTTGTGTGTCAATTAGATTTCGTTTAAGATTAAATAGATAAATATTGTTAGTTAATCTGCACAATGATCACAATGCCCGATTGTATGTGTAATTGTGTATACAATTGATTTAATGAGGTATAGGCCAAATCGAATCAAAGGGCGTAATAAATTAGAAGTGTAGAATTGCGTAGTTATGCTATAATGTACTATCTTCGTGTCAATCATTTGTTTACTTTTGATTCAAATACGTCTCATAAGGAAAAAGATAAAAAGGTAAATAAATGATTTGAGGCGAAGGGAGTATAAGATGCACCGCTCCTAAGGTGTCTTGAAGCATTTTGACTAATGCCTCACTGTCTTTAAACTAGCGATTAATGTTGACATTTATCTTGAAGAGATAAAATTCGTCAGTAAATTTGATATAGAATGCATTGCAGTGATGTAGATGAGTGGTAGAGTAAGACTTTGGTAAGTTTTAAGACAAGACTCACTTAAGATAAGATAAGACTAAAAAAAAAATTAAAAAAAAATGGAAAAGTAGAGTTGAGCTGAGTCTGACTGATAATGTATGGAGTCTGAGGTAAGTCTGAGATGAGTCTGAGCAATATAAAAATAATAAAAGTTAGTGGAAAGCTGATGTGGCAGAATCTTAAGGCTTTGGTGAGTCCGACTGATAATCTTACCTAAGCTTTACTAGTTTTTCTCGTGATGAGAAAATATGGACCGGAATTTGAAGCTTTGGTTAGTAATGTAAGAGAAACTAGAATCGCTAATGCCTGGCTGTTGACATTTGGTTGTGTGTTTTTGCAGGTCCTGGGTGTAGATAATCATGAATTGGCTGCAACGGAAGATTTTCCTTTACAATGTCACTTTTGGACTCTATATGCTAGATTGGTGGGAGCGTTATCTTTTCAGTATCCTTTATGCTTAGCAATATCGACTTACAATCATCTTCTGATCGTATTTGCTATGTGCTTCTAGTTCTTTGTTTTTCATATATAAATAGATAGCCAAATGTTCCCTGTAACAATCTATGTGCTGATAGTTATAAGTTAATGAATGCGTATTTAAGACTGTCGTGTCCAGGTTATAGAGTTTTGTAGTTTTATGTTACACAATGCCGTGCATTTGCCATTTAGAAGTGGAGAGAGTTATTTTTTCGGAGCTTCCTTTCGACAATATTAACCATACACCTACTGCTTTTAGCTGTCGTGGTATCTTGGTTTGCTGCTCAATTATAGGTCTGATTATATCTTCAAGTTTAGGTTCTTGTTGCTTTTTAAGTTAATTCAACCACATTCTTAAAAGCTTTGACGTAATAGTCAAGTGTTTAGCTAGTTAAACACCAATGTAATTAAAAGGAAGTAAAAGCAGACAAAAATTTAACTGTCTCTACATATCATCTGTGTTAATGGGAAGAGGCTACTGAATGTTCTATCACCGAACCTTTTGGTCGAATTACAGCCTATTTATTAGTTTGGTTGTTGAATCTTGATAGAGTGCTCAATGCGGCTCTGAATTAGTGCTTAAAATGCTAGCATGCAAGCCTTCCTCGTAGGCTGGTTTACCTCCTATCTAAATAGACAGTGCGGAAACCTACAGTTCCTACTCTTTATCCTTGTATGGCTATCTTTGAATTATGATTGAGTGATGAGTTAACCAATAGCCAATCAGATTTAAGGGGAGTTCTAGATTCATATCTATCTTTGGTCTCTCTTTGATTTCTCTGTGAGAAAAGCATGCTTTGCTTTGCATCAGTCAGTATCTTTTTTCCGCACCCTTTCAACTTTTCAAGAGTAAGAAGACAAGAAGTACTCATCATCGCTGCAACCTCTATTTCCCTTCCATATACGTGTTGTTATTTGTGCTCAAGTGATCTTTTTGTCCCTCTTGTTATTTGCTTGCTTGCTGCAAAATGGAAAAAGAAAATCTAGCAAAAAAAAAAAAAAATTTATAAACTTCTCGTTGTCACTTGGCAGTTACGCCAGTTAGTGTGACTGTTATAAGCTGTGCTTCAGATGTTAACTTTATGCCTATTGGCGCAATCAGTAAAAATGTGTGGTTTCAATGTTTCATGCTTAGGTTAGCATCTACATAGCTGATGTCTCTTTTGATTTTTGAGCTCCTTAGCCTGAATAGATACACTGATCATTGTGTTAATACTGTTTTTATTCAACATGGGATCACGGATTACGACAGACTTTTTCAAAAGGTAACACCAATTGTCCCCTCTTTTTAATTCTTTTATCTGAAAACTTAATATCTCCTGTGTTAAGAGCTCATGTTGGTGGTGAAGGGCATCTGGATGATGGAAACTTGACATCACCGCGGCTGTGAAAATGTGAAATATTGTTTTCTGAGGTCACCATGATTCATGTGAAAATAAATATTTGTTCTGGAATAGGTGTCCATCTAGTTTTACGGTGGTGGCAAATTTATCTGTTCCCTTTGTTATGCTCTATGTTGCTTTGACTCTTTACTTTTCGGGCCGCACTCAGTAGGTAGTGTTCAGTACGACACAACATTAGAGAATGAAATCTGAATTTCTGTATTCTACCCTTACCACTAAACATTGACTCTGGAGTTTAGTGATTTTGTGCCTTATTTCTAGACCTGGCAAACAGATCGGGTCGTGTCGGGTTCGTGTTCGTGTCACATGTAAACGGGTCATAAACCCTTCAACCCAAACCCGACCCGTTTAAATCTCGTGTCGTGTTCGTGTCGACCCACCTACATAAATGGGTCATCAAGCCTCAACCCTAACCCGCTAATATCGTGTCGGGTTCGGGTCGTGTTTTCGTGTCATGTCAATATTTGGAAAGTTTTAAGTATATTTATGTGATGAAAGATAAAAAAATTAGGATTAATTTATTAAACAGGTCATTCGTGTCGGGTTCGTGTTTAGAGAGCTCAACCCAAACCCGACCCAATTAAATATCGTGTCGTGTTCGTGTCGACCACTTACATAAATGGGTCATTGAGCCTCAACCCAAACCCGTTAATTTCGTGTCGGGTTCGTGTCGTGTTTTCGTGTCGTGTCATTATTTGCCAGCTCTACTTATTTCTCAAGCTCTACTTATTTCTCAAACATCTCTGAATTTCACTTTAGAAACACTGAAACACTAAAATTTCAAATTTATTAACTATATTTTCTAGTGTTAACAAAGTCCTTGTGTCTGGGTCATGGTGGGTCCGGCCATTGGATATGCTCGTTTCCAGTACTTGTACTCGAGTCCGGGTAATATTGGTTCGGGTAATATTCGTTCGAGTCCGAGTAACATTGGTTATGTTTATGCCTTACTTTACAATGGGTGAAAGAGCATACTTTTGCTGGTTTGGCCTACACTTTTGTGGTTGCCTTGTATGGTTTTCTTTGTTTTTGTTGTCCAGTGATTATAGACTGCTTAAGAAATCACATTCTCAGCTTCGAATGGCTAATGTTCTTGATTTGTTTTCATTGGGCATTTTTCGTGTAGGTATCTGTGGTCAGGAGTATAGAGGTTACATTCTGCTGGGAAAACTTGGTAAACATCGTCTTCTTTTTCTTCTGATTGTATTCATGACTAACTTTTTTTATCAATATTGTATCGTACTGGCATTGATCATTCAGTGTTTGTAGAAGAGTCCTTTTAATTATCGACTCACTAGTCATTATTCCTTCTGTTGCCTCTGGTCTGCGTTATTTGATTTAACTTGTGACATTGAATTTTACAGGGAGCCATAAATCCATTTGTGCTCAGTTGCTCACCAGTCCTCAGATATGATGAGGAAAACCTCCACATCTTTTCCGTAGAGTTCCTTACTTTCGTGCAAATATACTTTTCCTTAATACAGTAGTAGGTTTTTTAGCCGGGATGATTGTTATTGGATTTCACAAGTTCCACGAACGCTTATGTAGTTGTTCCTCACCTAGTTTGGTGACCGAAGAAATCCAGGATTACATGTTTAAAAAACCCGATTAACTAGGTATTTTATATAATTAGCCCTCGTGTCACTTATATTTTGTATATATTTTTTTTTGCTGTTTGATGTTTAGAATTTTTTTTGGGTTTTCACATCATTGTCATTGAGCTATCCACGGTGTCCCTGAGGGTCCTTTTTTTGCCGGAAACTCTGGTTGGAATATTGACACCATTTGCATTAGTTTAACAAATCGGGATTTAGTCAATAATCATGTACAACTGTACAAGTATTACTTATCCCGTCAATATAAAACTGGGTTTTATCTTGGTTGCTCAGTCTCCTTCCCCACACGTCGTCTTTTCTCTCCGCCCAGTCACTATCTGTATCTTTCCGACTTTCCGTCGTTTGTTCATTGATATAGGAGGAAATATCGTATACAAGGACATACTAGTTGGAAATAGTCTGTTTGCAGTGACCGTTTTTGACAGAATGCTAGTTTTGGAGATGGATTTGTTAAATAATCATATCCTTCTTTTCGCAAATTCTTATTTCAAACGGGCTATTTCCCGTCTGAAATAAGACGGATCAAATGTAGCCATTTTACGATAAATATTAGGATCAATTGATGAAAACACTCTTTAATGTTGCACTTTTAAAACTTAACACCTTATGAAAAGTTTTTTAAAACTTAATACCTTAAGGTGTATTTTATTCACATTTTGGTACTTTAATTGGATTTAGGCCAAAAAAATGGAATATACCTGCTTTAGCTATAACATTTTGTCATTAAATGATTACATTCTATTAAAAAATGGTGACATTTAGTCCGTTTTATTTCAGACCGTTTGAAGTAAGATTTATCGAGTATGAGGAGATTTTGCAAAATACGGTAAATTCGAAGAATGAGGGTATAACATTATAAATGACACACGTATCTTGTTAGTCAAGTAGACAACCGATACAAATGAGTATTTTAAAATTTATACAAATTCTTATTTAAGACCTTTTTAATTTAAGGAAGGTGTGAGACGTCCTATGTTGAGCTAGTCTTAAACAAGATGTACCGTAAAATTTAAGAGCATAATTACCTTCAAAATATTTAGGAGTATTATCACCAACAGTTAGTCTTGCTGAAGACGGGTCGGAGCAAGTGACGTATAATGCCACTCACAAAACGGATAGGGGGACAAGGTGGGGGCACCCCCATGTGCTTCCCTCTCTCCTCTATTTGGGTCATTTATGAGGGAAAATGATATCCGTCACTCCAAAGTGACGGATACGTGCCGTCACAAATGAGATTTTGTGTATCACCAAAGCTTAGCTTGCAGACCCTCATCAGCTATCAGCCAATCACCTTAAAGTTGTGCGATTGGCTACAACCACGGGTCATAAAATGCATAGACAATGACAACAGTTTGACTTAAACGAGTATGTTACAGATTTACGTTTTGCGACACGGCACGGATAGTGATGTTGAATTACTTGCTCTCCTTATAAGATACCCGTTTTGCTTGTAACGGTCACAAGCTTGTGATCTCTCACAACCTTCTTCCCATTTGCTCTCACTTGCTCTCCTTATAAGAGGCCACAAACTTGTAACGAAATAGTGCCGTCACAAATAGAACAAACCTTCTCGGGAAGTGTAGTACTAAATCTAGTAACGACAGTTCGTCTTGCTTGTGACGGTCAAGCTTGTAACCTTTCACAACCCTCTCCTACTTGCCTCTTTGTCTCACGTAACAAATTTGTGACGGATTTTGTCCGGTCACAAATGAGTTTATATTTTTTTCACGGGAATATTAGAAGTATGTTTTAAAATAAATAGTAATGACTAATGAGTAATGAGTTTTTAATTTCATGGGACAAGGGGATTGGCGATCAATCAAGGAATAACATGCCCATGTTGCTACAACATGATCTATGACCCAATCAAATTGAAAATGTGGCAAATCATTGTTGGAAGATCATCGCAATTGACGGTGTTTGATAATTGATAGGATCATAATATCTATATCTAATTATAATTTGATTTGAACAAAGTATGGGAATATTATGACAATGTTAACATGTCTTTGTCATCTACTCCGTAATTGTGTTTGTGTACACCTTTCCAGCTGTTAATTGTTTGTTCAATTGTTCATCTACCTTTTTTTGTCAAGGTCTTCCAATTATATGCACACCATTCTTTAATTGCTTTATGTATATAGTATACACAACACAGGCAATGTGTCACTAAGCTAATAATGGGATTATGGGACACTATTATTGTTCACTCACATTCATACATTTGGAGCATTATATTTGTTGACGATTCCTCATCGAGGATTTAAGTTTGAGTATGTTTAAAATGCGCCTTTAACTTAACTAAGAAGAACCCAACCTGACAGACACGTCTTTTTTTCTTTTTGGAGGAGGCTACTCTGAGTATGAGTAATGGGTACCTTGTCGGGGCCTCAACTCGCTTAATTCTGATCACCGCCATCCTTCTTTCCTTTTTGGGAAGTGTATTCTGTGTAGTGGGAATCTTGTAGGACCTCGACTTGCTTAATTCTAATCTCCGCCATCATATTCCGACCTCAACCCTTGCTTATAAATCTCAATCACCTAGCAACCACCATAGGCACCATTCCTCTCCAACCAACGCCACCAACACCAAAATACCTCAAACAAAAAGCTCTCATCTCATACGATGTCATTCCACCCTTCTTTCACCCCACAACTCTTTTCGTTAATCTTCTTTGAGATTTTTTTGTAAACAAGTTTAGGGTACGATTTTGCACTATTATGAGAGAATGGGAAATCGTTATCTATTACGGAGTACTTTTTTCATTCAAGTCCAAATCTCATATTGTCAGTGCATGTATTGTAACGTCAATAGTTATTATTACATGTTATGAAAATTTGATATTCTTATTATTCTCATGAAGGATAAATCAAACAATATCTTATATTATCATACTTTCTCTTATATATTGCAAAAAATCATGAACCTTTTTTTCGCTCATGAATAATGTAAAAAAGGTTCCCTTAATTTGAATTTCGAGTCAGATTTAAGATTCAGAACGTTAATAGAGTACGATTCATTCAATTTGGTCAGTTTTACCAGATCTAATCAAACATACCAACAACTTCAAAACAAATCCAACTACAACACAAGTATATCGTCCCGTCCAATAAATCAAAACCATATTCCAAAAATACACAAACAAAAAAACAAATCCCAACTCCAACAAATCCCCAATCTCCATTCAATCCCTCCACAAATCAAAACCTAATTTCTCCAATAAATCAATAATCCCACCTCATAACACCACACAACACATTCACATAACACTCAAACACCCCCACACATATATATACCTCACTAATAACCTTTCAAAATTCAATTAAACACAAAAAAAAAATGGAAGAAAATAACAATGATGATTCAACACAAAAACAAGAATCCTTACTACCAACAAACAATAACAACCTTAACCCTAACCCTAACCCTAACCCTAAAACCTACAACAGAATTCTTTCCCATGCACATGATGAACTCCATAGTTTTCGATCTTACCTACGTTGGATGTGCGTTGACCAATCCAATTTTTTTACCACTTTTCTCTCTTGGTTAACTTTCATCATTTTTACCCTTGTTGTCCCTGCATTCTCCCATTTTTACCTCTCTTGTCCGTCTTGCGATGCCAAACATGATCGTCCTTACGATGTTGTTGTACAGCTTTCTTTGTCGGCTGTCGCCTCGTTGTCGTTTGTCTCTTTGACTCATTTTGTAAGGAAGTATGGGCTTAGGAGATTCTTGTTCTTTGATAAACTTGTTGGTGAAAGTGATTCTGTTCGTCATCATTATACTACTCAGCTTAATGTATGTCCCAATTCCTTTTTTTCATTATGTTGGGTTTTTGTCGTGTTTTAAAACGTATACAATTGAATGGAACGGAGGAAAGTTTACATTGATTAGTTTTGAATTCTTTTGTTATGTTTTCGGGTTTTTGTTACATTTGATTGTAATATGTTGTATAAATTCCCGTGGCATAGTTTATAAAAACGTATACAATTAAATGGAACGGAGGAAGTATGCCTTCTAATTAATGAAACTTTTAATCTTTCTTAAAAGGGTATTCAATTATTATGTTTAATTAGGCTTTATTTGGTGATTTGGGTGAAAATTATTTCTGGGATTTGAGATTGAGATTTGTGTTTCTGGGTTTCATTGATTGATTTGGATATGTTAAGCTGTGATGTGATCTCAATTGTGTTTCATGTTTTACAATTTTGAATTTTTGATCCGACCCCATCTTATCCCGCAATTTGCTGGAGCTATTTTGCAGTCAATTAATTTGAATGACAATGATTGATTTATTAATTGTTGGAATTAAATGGTTCTTCTCTTGATTTTCCCTAATTAAATGCTGTTCTTCCCCAATAAAGCTTTTGCTGTGCAGATTTGTATGATGCTGATTTTGTTAATGTTACTATGGTTTAAAAATGGTCGAACTAATGTCGCTTATGAATGTGTTGGTGTCGGACTTGATTACTCCCTCCTATTCTTTAGAATCGCGGTCCTTTTTTAAACTCGTCTTAGATATTTTGAAAACGAAACATTTTAGTTCTGTGTTGTTGGATAACAAATTTGTGGCTCATGAAGCTCAGCATTTTGTTTCGGATTGTTGGACGAGTCACTGTCGAGTAGTGTCGATAAGCAATTAGGAGTAGACATCAATTTGGTCTTTGAAAGGTAGAAACTTTTATATGTAGAGTAATATATTAGCATTGACAAAAATAAAATAATCACTAATTATTATTGATTGGTCTTCAGATTAAGACAGCTTTTTTTAATCCTAGCTAAAACGACTCTATATGTTGTAGGCTTAAGAGGGTTTTAAGCAAGACTAAACCGGTGATTGGCTGTGTTAAAAGTTGGCATTGAGCGTGATCAATCTAAGCAGGATATTGCTGTCAGTCTGTCATGTGAAACTTCTAGCAAAAGACATGGAGCATGATATAACCTTTAAAGTATGAGTGGTTGTGTTCATAGATCCTACTTGTTATGGGCATTCTTTAATGTGGACAAAAAGCATAGAATGTGCTAGTCAAAAGTATCCAACCTGGATAATGCTAATTATCTGCTGGCCTTTTGAAATGTTTGCTTTTCTGCAATTACAAATTCTTATTTGAGACGGTTGTAAGCATGAAACTGATCTAAAGACAACCCATATACCTAGTTAGTGATGAGCATTTGTTAGTGCTATATATATAATTTTAAATTTGCTTTATGCTAATAACGGCTTTAAGAGAGACTTACTGAATGAAATGAGCAAAAATAGTATTACTTGGTATTATGGTGAAGCATCTTTGCTTTTTAAGCTTAAAGTCATCACTGTTTTTCTCTAAGGGCAATCTAGTCAGTTTAAAAGTGCGAAAATTTACCCAAAAAGGGAATGGTAATTGGTAAAAATCCAAAGAACTGCCGTGAAAATGATTATGTTTTACTTTTTGGTTTATGCAGAGATCACTGAAGATAGTATCAGTTTTTGTCGTCCCATGTTTTGTAGCCGAATGCATTTACAAAGTCTGGTGGTACGCCTCAGGCGGTTCACAAATTCCGTTCTTGGGTAACATTATCTTGAGTGACATTGTAGCATGCTCATTAGAGCTGATCTCATGGCTGTACCGAATATTAGTCTTTTTCCTAGTCTGCGTTCTCTTCCGTCTCATCTGCTATCTCCAGATCCTGCGGCTGCAGGACTTTGCTACTGTGTTTCAGGTCGATTCAGATGTGGCAAGTATTCTGGTGGAACACCTTAGAATCAGAAGACATTTAAGGATCATTAGTCATCGTTATCGCTCGTTCATCTTAGGAGCTTTGATATTGATTACAATGAGCCTTTTTTCCTCCCTGCTTGTCACTACCAAATCCCATGAAGGGATGAGCTTTTACAGAGCCGGAGAACTTGCAGTACGTCTTTTTTCTCTCATTCTACTAAATTTCTTTTACCAACAGTTTTTTTAGGATTATAACTAAACCCGACAAAACCGACCTGATCCAAATAACCCGTCCCAAGACTGAATATGACAAGAAACCCGCATTCACCAATCACCTGAACATTGTTGGCTGACCCGCTCCCTAACCTGAAACAGACTACCTTACTCATAATGACCAAATCCGTACCTTACCCAATTGACCCATTTGCAAAGTATAACCGAATTTCTGTATTTGACCAATTGCAGCTGTCCTCCATGACACTAGTGACAGGGCTCCTGATAATACTGAGAAGCGCTACAAAGATTACACACAAAGCACAAGCGATTACTTGTCTGGCTTCCAAGTGGCACGTTTGTGCAACAATTGATTCATTTGCTACGTCTGAGACTGAGACGCCAGTAGGCCACGTTGGCAATACTGTCTTCTCCAATTCTTGCCATGGGGATTCAGATGGGGATGATGCTGGAAGCGAGGAAGATGACGTGGACAACACTAAGTTTCTACCGGCTTATGCTTACAGCTCAATCTCGTTCCAGAAACGACAAGCTCTTGGTATGTAACACCTCCTTCCAAATCCTCTTATTAGTTCCTTCCTGATTGAATGGATCTTATATCGCCTTTTTTGTATATTGGCAGTGACGTATCTAGAGAACAACAAAGCCGGGATCTCTGTATACGGATTTATGTTGGACAGGGCCTGGCTGCAACTCATTTTTGGTATTGAAATGTCCTTGGTATTATGGCTTCTCGGAAAGACCATTGTCAATTTATAAGTCTCCATGGTTTTTCGGAACCTTATCTGGCTTTCTGCCTTGGCCTTACCAAACTGCCAAAGAATTAGAGAGAAAAATGTGACATAACTTGTTTCACTTGGTCTCGACGACAGCGAGTTTGTGAGCTATCACTTGGTTCAGTTTAATTCAGCTGTAGATACCAAACCCATTTTGGTATATAACAACATCACATTGATCGTGCATTTGATGTATAAATTTGTGTCGTGTTGAGCTGCTAGCTAGCGATTTCATTTGTTACTTTGTAATTCAATTCTTATTGTGATTTCATATGATTATATTATTACTATAATAAAGCTTATTTCACATTGTTCATTTTTTTTGTAAATGTCAACCAGTAGTATGAGAAGTAATAAAGTTATGAGAAGTAATGCTCATGACCTGGGTTCAAATCCCGTCAGTATCAAAATCGCTTTTGTGACTCCCTTTACACAGGAAGAAAAAAAACATCGTTCATCTTCTTTTAAATGGTTATCAACCATTTTTTACACCAGAAAATTTTCCAGCACGGATATTCAACTTTACCAAGAGCTATATATAGGAAACGAACAACACAACGTTTGGCACAAACGTTTTAGGTAACGCAAATTCTCATTGAAGACGGCGATATCTGTCACAAGCTTCTGACGGACACCGTTTTCCCTTACAAAATGCCCATTGCGAGGTGAGTGGGAAGCATATGGGGGGTGTCCCACCTTATCCCCTCTCCCTTTTTGTGAGAGGTCACAAGCTTGTGACGGGATTAGTCCGTCACAAGCAAGACTAGCTGTTTAGGTAATGATTTAGATTGGGAGACTTGACAAAAGTTGATTCGACCCAACTCGGACTCATTCTACGTAACAATTGATATGGTAGATAGAACGTGTGAATCTGGTGAACTATATAATTGAGCTGAGGAACGCAAGGTCAAGCAATAACCAATAATAACCTTGTATGTCAAGTCACTCAAGTGTCAAACTGTCAACCCATGACCCAACTCGGACTTGTTCGGATCAGTCATTAGATATAGTTCTCAACGTAATTTTCATCTTGGGTTATTCGAAAATAGTCTCTTTGTATTGCTAATATAAGAATAAAACTGCGTACATCCAACCCCCCTTACTCTGCAATTTGCAGTAGTCATTGAGACACTGAGATAATGCACAAATTCTCATTTGTGACGGCCGATATCTGTCACAAGCTTGTGACGGGTCAAATAAAACCCACATGGGAGAATAAAGACAAGTCATTTGTGATTCTATATACATTCTACTTTTTGTCTTATATATCCATGTGGGTGATAAGCTTGTAACGGATATATCCGTCACAAGTGAAGACCTATTGGGAGTAATATCCTTGTTATGGGATTCTAATAACACCAAGACAATTTCCTTGAATATTTTATTTTATAAATAATTTTTTTTTTATCAGACTAAAATAATTTAATACACCTAAGAATAGTTTTATCACATAGCAATTGAAATATATGTTGATAGCCTAATCTGACACTGATCACCCCACCCCAACACCCCCCATACAATATGTCAACCGATGACTCCACCTGATGATGACCCGTCATGAAACCAAATGTAACGTTATCTCGGCTCATAACCGACCCGATTACCAACTTTATTTTATTGAGGGGGTGTTTGGTTGGGAGGTTTGGAATGGAATGGAATGGATTCTAGTCATTCTAGTGTTTGGTTAGGGTATTTTGGTATGGAGTTAGAATCCTGATGGATTCTCATTCCACCCAACCCCTTGGAATCCTATACCCACCTCCTCCCATGGATTCAAACTCAATTCCTTCATGTTTATTTTTCTAATGAACCAAACATGTTTTGGAAAGTATGGACTTTGAACCTCATGCTCCTATGGTTTCTCATTGAGTCATTTCAATCAATTTCATTCCTAAGTAGTGAACCAAACGACCCCTGATAATTGTAGATACAAATGAGAGCGTGAGTTGGTCAGTTTAGATTAGGACTTCAATTAGAAAGTTTCCAACGTGAAAATATTCTCTAAAATATTCTCACCTAATAATTTGTTAATTTATGAAGTAGACTACAATTTAACATTATTTAATTTTTTTGATTGACACATAATCACTACATAGCTTTCAATCATCATAAATGAATTCACTTGCAACTTAGTACCTTCAACGTGGCATCAAAGCTGTACTTACTAAGAACAAAATGCCTCATAATTAAAATTAACACAAATCTAAGCTTATTATTAAATTCAAGCAAGTCATTACCAAGAAAGGTATGTCATTAACAGTTACAGAGTCAGGATTTAAACTGAAGGAGCTAACTTGATATTATGTAAGATTGAATAATTTCCTAGTTTAGGTGATTATGATATTCATATAGATAGCTAATTACAATATTTGGTTTCATAATTACAAAGCTTACAATATGAAAACAATATATACAGTTACCTAATTACAAGGTAATTAAATATTTACATAATATTACCTAATACCATATGACAATTGTATGATGCGACGACATAAAAAATGATCATTTTATGATAACAAGTAACCATTTTTTACTATAAGGGTCACAACAATAACTACCGTTAATTAATCAATCATCGAACATTTAATAGCCAAGTCGGCCAATAAAATTACGACAATCAATAATTGTCCTCTAAATCGGCCTACTTAGTAGTACTATATATATATATACGATCTAGATGATTAATAAATACATTTCGTTATCAAATTTTCTTCTTAAACATTACACATTATTTGCTGTTGTTATTGCGTGTACTACTGTGTACCAACAATTTAAGCCTTTACTGTTGTACTTCGTACCTCATAATTTTGTCAATTACATAAAATCCCATTTTATTAATCACACCTACAAAAATTCAAAATTCCCAATTTCACAAACAAAAAAAAAAAGAAAAAGAAAATCCTGGTTCTATAGGCTCGAATCCCGGCTATTAACCTTTTTTCTGAACTTTTGGTAATTACTTGTTTACATTTATATCGGTCGTGGTGTTTATAAATTGGGATTCGAACCCAAGTCAATCCCAAGTCATAAATATTAAATACGACGAATTTACCAGTTAAGTTAGCTGACAGCTTGACACGTGCGTGTCGATGTTATGTTTGTAGGGTGATATAAATATAAAGCTGCAGCATCAGTAATCAACAGTTGATGATTGTCCCCCAGGTTTGCCTCTTTATGTTATGTTCAGTATTAGTTACAACAAATTAGAATTAGTTGTCAACTTTTTGCTTAATTAATTCCATCATTTATTTACCTTTTATATTTATTGTGTCGAGTATTTTAATCAAATGTAAACGAATGATTGAGATGGAGAACGTCCCTCAGGCTGGTGTTTCGTATATTAGATGGTCTTACCTGTGAGATCAAGCCATTATCCAGATAATTGAACAAGGATATATATACCAGTACTTGGTTTGATTTTGATATAACATGTGAGATCGTCTCATGCAAGACTCACTCGTAATATAGTTGGGTTAAGTCATCAGTACTCAATTTGATGAAGTTTAGATTGAGGAATGTTACTGGAACAGTGATGATAACTTTTTGAGGAGACATTTGCACTGAGTGATCAATCTGTTTGTTATTTTGAAGGAAATTCCTGTTTTTTTTGGGGTACAATAGAGGGGACGAACCTGAAAGACAAACTAATTAGCTAATAGATGAGGGAGGGTCACTCCAAGGACGTCTTCCCGAAGAACAGTGAACATTTTTAGGAGACGTTTTTGTTATTTTTGCGAGTAGCGAATCTGAAATGAAGATCCGGTGTCAAATTCAATGCGAAGTATATCGTATCAGACATTAACCAACTGATGTTTTTAATTTTGCTTTCCTGTTTTACATTTTGTACGCGTTTTGTACTCTCTTTGAGTTCTTGATCAATGCTTTGGTTTGCTTTCAGGTGTGAAGTAATATATAAAAAAGATGACAGATATCGGAACTCTGAACAAGCAGAATAATGCAGATATTGAAGATAATACAAACAGGTTTTGAAACCGGTTCTTAAATTGCTGGATTTTCTCTTATATGTATGCTCTCTGTGAAATTGATATAAGCTCGCTTTGCAGGTTGCATGATACAAATCAATATCTGAAACTGAAAGATACAGGAAGCTTTGCGGCACCAACAGAATGCTTAATACCTAGAAAACAGAACAACCACAAGACATTCGATCGAGTACTCTCTTTTGCCAATGATGAATTACAGACTTTTCGGACCTGCCTCCGCTGGATGTGTGTTGACCAATCTACTTGGTGGAGTGCCTGCATTTCTTGGTTTGTTTTTGTTATATTTGCCCTCATTGTTCCGGCCTTTTCCCATTTTTACCTCGCTTGCCCTACTTGTGATGCTCATCACCACCGCCCATTCGACACTGTTGTGCAACTCTCTCTGTCCAGTGTTGCTGCACTGTCATTTCTTTGCCTGTCTCATTTTGTAAGGAAATATGGTCTCCGGAGATTTCTGTTCCTCGATAAGCTTGTTGATGAGAGCGACTCTGTCAGACATCATTATACTACTCAGTTCAACGTATGTTCCTAATTTTTATTGTATAAATTCTCCCAGCCGACATACGAGTTTCTAACATGCCTATCATTTTATGCAGAAATCATTGAAGATACTGTCAGTATTCGTCATTCCATGCTTTGCACTCGAATCTGCCTACAAAATCTGGTGGTATGCCTCTGGGGCCACCCAAATTGGATTCATGGGTAGCACCGTGTTGAGCGATTCCATAGCCTGCACATTCGAGCTACTGTCATGGCTGTACCGGACGCTAGTATTTTTTCTGCTGTGCGTTCTCTTTCGCATGATCTGTTACCTCCAAATCCTACGGCTAAGGGATTTCGCCACTGTATTTGAAATAAATTCCGATGTGGGATCTGTGTTAATTGAGCACCTTAGCATCAGGAAGCACTTAAGGATCATTAGCCACCGTTATCGTAGATTTATCTTAGGGTCCTTAATTTTGATCACCATGAGCTTGTTTACTTCCTTGCTGGTGTCTACCAGACCCAATGCTGATATGGGCCCTTTCAGAGCCGGAGAACTTCTCGTAAGTCATTCTTTCTTTGCAGAATTCATAAGTCTGCATTGAAATTGAAAAAACGAATGAAACGGCCTGAAGCTTTGGTATTTGTTTTGTTTTGCAGCTGTGCTCCATAACTCTTGTGGCCGGGCTCATGATTATACTGCGGAGTGCCACAAAGATCACACACAAAGCGCAGGCAGTTACCCGCTTAGCTTCCAAGTGGCATGTTTGCGCTACTATTGATTCGTTCAACATTTCCGAGGCTGAAACACCTGTAGCACACTATGCCCGTCATCCCTTTTCCAGTGTTAGTCCCGGGCATTCAGATGAAGATGAAGCTGGCGACGAGGAAGATGATGTTGACACGACAAATTTCCTCCCGGCTTACGCCTACAGCTCAATCTCATTCCAGAAAAGACAAGCTCTTGGTAAGCTAAGATTCCTGACAAATTTTGTGAAACATATTCTGTAATTTCTTATCTAATTTTCAGCTAGAAGAACACAAAAACTTAAATGAGACGGTAACTATGTGCGTATATAAGACTTGCTGTACAGGAGTATCACAACTTATGCTTGAAATTTATATTTGGCAGTGAAATACTTCGAGAATAACAAAGCTGGGATAACTGTTTACGGGTTTATGCTAGACAGAAGTTGGCTACAACTAATTTTTGGTGTTGAGTTATCCTTAACACTCTGGCTACTTTCAAAGACAGTCGGAATATCTTAAACAAAGTCCGCCTCAGAAATCAGACTCCTCCTCGGAGTTACTCTTTGTCGAAGAGTTCCCCTTCGATTTGTCAGTCGAAAATCAGAAGGTTTATGTTAGTATTTTTGGCAATGTGGGGTGTGATTATAGAATGTATTTTTTGATTACTTTGCAACTTTTCGAGATCAATGGAAACATGTTGTATAGTATGCAGTTTGATAAATTGAGTAATGGTGTAGTACTGTGTAGACGGTTGTACAAAAACTCAAATAAAACAACTGTACGACTTGCAACGACAATAATAAGGTAAATTCTCAAACATTCTACACCCTCCACAATTCACACCACGAGGCCACCATAATATCCATTAGAAATCATTATATAGTCTTCACGTTCGAAAAATCCCAAACCAGAAGCTCAAAAGAGGAAACAACCAAGAACATGAGTAAGAGAGATCATAGTTATACTCGAATTCATATGCTAATACTTTAACAAAGAAGTTAATTCATCGAACAAGAACCATAGAAGTTGGAAGACAAGCACACAGCATGAACAGGAACTCAGGTAATTCCTAAAGAACCAGAATCGAAGACAACCAGAGGCACACGGGCTTCCAATTAACAAAAACAATGACCATGAGGAATATTGTTTCAAACATAAGTAGGGCATACAATGTCAATAACAAATTACGGTTAAAAAACACATTCGACAATTTTTTTCAGTGCAGCTTAGAAAAGAGAGAAAAAGGTTGGACCAACCTTTGCTACTTTGGTAAACATAACTATAAACTTGGATACAAGAGGGGCTTGGCATCACTGATGCCTCGAAATGGCGTCAATGTTGGAATAACCTTTGTTACTTTGATAAAGTTCAAGAAGACCCGGTGCATCCTCCTTAAAAGGTTCAATAAATATCTTTAAGAACTGAGCCTCAGTTTTTTTCGCCGCAGTATAGAAGTTGTAATCTAACAAACCCTTCTCCTTCAAAACCAACAACACCCTATGCCTAGGCGCCATTCGCTTCTCGAGGCTTAAACTCAACAACACAGAATGTGTAGCTAAGTAATCAGGCTTGTAACCCAGCTCAGTCATCAAAAAACCCGACTTTTTCCTGATATTTTCTTCAGATATTATAAAAACTAGAGGATTTCTCCTCATTAATTCAGAAACATCATCTTCAGTCCATCCCAAGCTTTTGAACAGTTGACATTTCGACTCGATTCTCTTCTTACTAGAACTACACAATAACTGTATGCCATACAAAAACATCCCAGAATTTCGAGGAATCCCCAATTCCTTTTCAACCCTAACCAATACATTTCGAAAAAAAATTGATGTCCTCATAAAGGGTCTAGGACGCTGAAGAATACCATTCCGAATAATTTCAATATCAACACCATACTCATTATTCAACAACGCAATATTTGAATTAAAATTTTTCATACCCGATGTTGTCATGTAAAATTGAGCTCTCCTAAAAAACTTGATTATATTTTCATTACTACCCAGAATCGTTCTGAAATCGTTAAAATGATCCATATCCATATTTCTACGAAAACATGAAGGACTAGATGACATGAAAGAAACTAAAGCAGACCCATAAAAACCATGATCTTGGAAAAGTTTAAATTTGGGTTTTAGGGTTTTGTCGATATTAGCAGCTAAGATTCGAGGGTAGCAAGATACGACCTTTATAATATGGGCATCATCAAAATCTTGTTGCTTTAGAAAATCAACAACAGAATTAGCATTATTAGTGAATTTGGAGTAGTTACCATTCTTGGAATGTAGTTTGGTGGAAATGGAAAGAGCTTGTTCATCAGAAAAACCCAGATGGTTAATCAAATAATTGGTGTAAAATTGATTTGGGGATTTAGGGTTTTGATTTGGGGATTTGGTTGAATAGAGATGAAGATTTTGAAAATTATTGTGCAAGTTATACACAATTTGAACGCTGTATTTGCAACGAATTCTCAGCATCTCGCTTTCTTTGTGTATTCAACTCAAACTGAGAATTTGTGTTTAGTGATAATAACTACGGCCCTGTTCGATAATCAACAGATTTATATTAGCAGAAGCAGATTGGTCAAGCAGATTATAACGGAGAAGTGGTGATTTAGCCCCACAACTCTTTATAATTGTGAAATTAAGCCTCATAACTCTCAATTGGAGTAATTTAGCCCCAATACTTATACATAAAGTGAAATTGGCCCCAATTCAAATTGTATCTAATATCTCCCTTGAAATCAATATCTCGTCAATTTCTCCTCAATTTCTCCTTAAAATAATAAGAAAAAAAAACTTGTACTCTTCATATACGTATTACAATTTCACATTTTCCGTACATAGTTGTTTCTTCATAAACGATATACATTTTTCAAACTTCTGTAACAAAAAAAAATAAAAGCAGTAGCAGCCATAAGCAAACACTCCCATGTCTGACATGTCTATATATTGAACAACCATATAATATACCAACACAAATTCTCACTTTAGACGGACACTTTCCGTCTAAAGCTGTAGACAGATAGTGTCCCACTTGCCCTCTTACTTGTATTTTGTGGGAATTTGAATTTGGGCCAAATTACACTTTTTGTATAAGTAATGGGGCTAAATTACTCCAATTGAGAGTTATGAGGCTTAATTTCACAATTGTAAAGAGTTATGGGGCTAAATCACCACTTTCCCGGATTATAAATGACAGATTGGATTAACAAGTTTGACTGGTATATTTCAATTAACAAATTTAATAGAAGTGTTTGTTAATTAGTAGATTTTGGTTAATAGAATGTTGTATCTATGTGTAGATTGTTGACGGATTCATATTTCACAATCTATTAATGTAAATATGCTGGGTAGAGCAGCATATTGGAAAACGGTAGATTGAGCTCCAATCTACTCTTTCAGTATGCCATTTACCAAACACTTAAAATAGTAGATTGGTGAGTCAAACATGCTAAAAGTCTTGAATATGCTGAAAATTTTTCAATCCGCCGTTTACCAAACACGTACAGCTCCTGGAATAGTACATTAGTACCTGGAAATTTTACTCAGACAAATGGATCAAGATTTGGGTTTGGGTTCGGTTCGGGTCATTCGGGTTTGATTTGCAAGAATTCGAATCGGTTCAGGTCCTTTGGATTTGGCTTTGCAAGAATTCGTGCTGGTTTTCGAAGTTATTGGGAATAATAATCACTTTTCAATAATAAATGTAACACCCCCATATTCCAAGTGCCTTACCAGGACCACTTAGGTATGGGGGATGTCACCATCTCGGTTTCCCGAGGCAATGATACTCATAAGACAATAACGAAACAACATTTAAATAGTACTCCCTCCTATTTTCTTATATCTTCCCCTTTCTTTAGGGTACAAAAATTAAGAAAGGGGAAGAAAGAAGGAATAAAGTAGAATAAAGTATTGTAAGTGGTGAAATTTATAGGTGAGAGAAAATAATAAAGAATGAATGATGAATAAAGAATAGATAAAGTAATGAGAGTTGTTGATTTTTTAGGAGAAAAAAATTAATAAAAAATGAATGAAACTTACCAAAAAAGGAAAGAGGGAAGATAATCAAACTTGTGTGAAAAAGGAAAGAGGGAAGATATAAGGAAATTGGAGGGAGTATAAGTTTAGTGAATAAATACAATCCGGAAACCAAACTGATAAAATGTGAATACATGTTCTCCAAAAACCAAATGTCGAAAAGCTAAACATAATGTCTGACAACAGCGGAAGACTTCTAATCAAGAGTGATGACTCATCCCGGCTAGCCCATGTATCTCTATCATACCTGCTCAACAACTGCTCACCATCCCCGAATGGATCACCATAGTTTTTAAAACAATAAACGGGGTCAGTACTAATCACACAATTTATATAATCCAACAACACAATCAACACAGCTCAAACATCACAGATATACTCCGAACTCCATTCCCAACTCCACAATACTGACTACACACTAAAGTGTGTGGCCCTGCTAGAGTGCCCATCGCAACAGGTCACTCAACGCCGCCAGTGGGGGACCGCAGCCGTTCCCACCTAATCCCCGCTCATCTCCGTCGAGCGATAAACCCAAATCCATTAATGTGCACATCCCTTCTGTGACGGGTTCCACAGAAGGCGAATAATGGGCGTGAAGCCACTCCCGCAAGTGACTCTACTCAGCCAGGGACGCGCCCCGAAGAACACAGACAGATACAATCAATCACAACTACTATCAACAACCAAATCCAACAACCGTCACAATATGAGTATGATAATATTCAACAATCACAAATCACCACAACACATTATGGGACTAATACTGAGTAGGGAAAACCCTACCTGGAAAGCAACACAGTCAGACGATCTCAACAACTGTTATCAAAAGGCCTCTTCTACGAATCCTCCTCCTAACATACAATCATACAATTACTACCAATCAAGAAACACAACAAAACCCCCAAATCCCCAAATTAGGGTTTAACTAACTTTAACGAAATATCATAAAGACAGTACGTAGATCTTACCCTCGACGCAAGGATCACAAAGGTGTAAAGAAAGATGAATTCCGACCTTCCAAGCCCCGGGATTTGCCAACAATGCGATTGATGCGAAGAACGTAGATTGTTTTCTCTTTTGAAAGTAATTAGGTTGTAAAAGTGTATTATGAAAGTGACGGAAGTGTTTAAATATTAATTCGCATTATTAACAAAACCCGACAAATCATCCCCCCGTAAACCGGCTACTCGATCGAGTAACTGACATACTCGATCGAGTGCCGCCTACTCGATCGAGTATCAAGGCTACTCGATCG
This sequence comes from Silene latifolia, assembly GCF_048544455.1. Taxonomy (NCBI): domain Eukaryota; kingdom Viridiplantae; phylum Streptophyta; class Magnoliopsida; order Caryophyllales; family Caryophyllaceae; genus Silene; species Silene latifolia. The sequence continues at coordinate 20,594,809 of NC_133530.1, read as the reverse complement.
AGTACCCAACAGGTCAGAAACTATTTTAAATCGTAAACCACGCTTACTCGACAGAGTAAGGCCCACTCGATAGAGTACCCAGAGGCTCATAAAACCGTAGTATTACAGTAAATATTGGGGTCGAGTTGAATAAGTTCGGTGTCAATCCGAATTTTAAATTCAATTCGGGTCCTCACTTTGATTTGGGTCGAGTTATTCAAGTCGGATCACTTTTGTATCTACAAATCTGGAATAGTACCAGTATAGACTCAAGACTCGTATAGCCATATTCTAGCACCAGCTCGGACACTCTTGCAGTTGTATACTTTATACTTCCTCCATTCAACTCCACTCTACCACTTTGCTTTTTTACGTTCGCCAACGCGTGTTTTACGCGGTAAATATCGTTAGCTACGTATTTGCAAAAATTATAAAAGTTGGATATTTTTAATGTACTCGTAAAGACGAATCAAACAAGATCCGACATGAATATATTTTCACTTATGTATTGAGAGAAAATCAAGAATGAATGTGCACTTGTGAATAGTGTAGAAAATGGAAATAGGTAGAGTTGAGTTAAATGGAGGAAGTACATACGAAGTACTAGTGTTAAAACAGTACAAAAATGCACAGCATGTTTTTAAGAATTTTGTGGTTAACAAAAACAATAAAATCTGTAATTTGTAATTATCAAATAATAATTAGGCAATTTATATATATACTAGTTTAGACCCCGTGCATTATATGCACGGTATTTAAAGTTTAATATTTTATAAAATTATTTATATAATATTGATACCTTATAATTGTTTACATTTGTCATTATTGTATTTTACTTGGATAAATAAAAGCTGACACTGAAAATTATTTAAGAGAATTGAGTAATAAGTTGAAATATATTCTAATGAAAATATTTTTATAGCATAAAACTAATGAGTTTCAATTTATATTTTTTTTTTCAAGTTTCTTTGTCACGAAAGTAATAACAACAATCGTTTTATACAGAATATGGGTCAACTCATCATCTAATAATAGGATCATTAAAAAATTTAGTAATTTATAATTTTATATCAATTTTTTTATTTTAATTAAAATAATATAGTTTAGAGTTTAGTGAAAATAATCTAATTTGATGAAAAGATTAATTTTAATGAAAATATAATAGATGAATTAAATTGTAATTGTTATTTTTCTTATTTAGTGAATGAACATAATTATCATTAGTTTCCTTTTTTGAGAATATGTTTTTTTGGCGGGAAAATAATAGAGTTCACCTATTTATTTAGTAAATAGGGAATTAGATGTTTTTTTATTTTTTTTTGATAATGGGTAGTAAATTTTTTGGACAATGGTTTTGTTTTTCATCGTATACTAGGTTTGGTGCCCGGCTTCGCCCGGGCTACCTCTATTTACCGTTAAATTTTATTTTCAATGAAATAAAGTATGTTGGAGTTGTCTAACTCACACGTTTACTATTTGTAATATATTTTTCTACAGCATATCTTGTAATTATGATGAAATGTAAAATTTATTTTCAAATTATGAGACACGTTCACTACCCTGCTATTAATATTATTACTTTCACGACATTCTTTCTTAATATCATTACGCTCACTACTCCCGTGGTTACTATTGTTTCTTTTACTAATTCCTCTATTTTTTCTGTTAAATTCATTATTCCCGTTAATTTTATCCGGCCTATATTTAAATAAATAAAATATTTCCTTAAGTCGATTGGTTATTTAATTTTTCATACTTTTCTCATTGTTACCACTGTTACGTTCACTACATTCGTAGTTACTTTCACTACTCCCACTATCATTATTATAACTGTCACTACTCCCACGTTAATACCGTTAATTTATTAATCTCGTTGCTGTTACTATTACTTTTACTACATTTAATTTAATGTATAATTCTATGATGATACTAATTAATTCCAAAAGTGGGGCATGTTAATTTTAAGGAAAATCACTATATTCTTGTGTTTTCTAAATTTAATTACTTTAGTTTAATGTAATTTCCATAAATATTCTTCATCAAGACATCTTTATATTATACTTTTAAACAAAACTATATAATATTTATATTGAGGTCCCTTTATCAAGTCCATCACACGGTGCTATCGATTTAAAACTATATAGTATAAGAGCAAGTACAATGGTTGAGCAATTATGTACTAGCTTAACTTTGTCATATTAGATTTTAAGCAACAATAATTTTAAGATACAAATTACTCCAATGGTTTAGCCGGTGTACTAGTAGTTTGGATGAACCTCACATATTATTTTTTTTATTTTTTTATATCATCACTATTTCCCTATTGGTCAATTTATTCTTGTGGGGTCCATTTAAGCTAGTAGCTTCATGAAGCTACTAGCCTAAACTAAGCTAGTCTACATGCAAGGCTCCAATGGTTGGGCTACTAGCTTGCAATTTTAAAAAATTGCAAGCAAGTCCCCAAATCAAACCATTGGACTTGCTCTAATTAATTTGTATAGATTTCTTTAATTACATTGAAGTCCCTTGGTTTCTGGAATTAATATATAGTACTAAGTTTGGTGCCCGGCTTCGCCCGGGCTATATCTATTTACCGTTAAATTTTATTTTCAATGAAATAAACTATGTTGGAGTTGTCTAACTCACACGTTTACTATTAGTAATATATATTTTTCTATGACATATCTTATAATTATAATGAAATGTAAAATTTATTTTCAAATTATGAGACACGTTCTCTACCCCGCTATTAATATTATTACTTTCATGACATTTTTTGTTAATATCATTACGTTCACTACTCCCGTGATTACTATTGTTTCTTTTACTAATTCTTCTATTTTTTTTGTTAAATTCATTATTCCCGTTAATTTTATCCGGCCTATATTTAAATAAATAAAATATTTCTTGAGTCGATTGGCTATTTAATTGTTCATGCTTTTTCTCATTGTTACCACTGTTACTCTCACTACATTTGTTATTACATTCACTACTCTCACTGTCATTATTATAACTGTCAGTACTCTCACATTAATACCGTTAATTTTATTAATCTCGTTGCTGCTACTATTACTTTTACTACATTTAACTTAATTTATAATTCTGTGATGATATTAATTAATTCCATAAGTGAGGCGTGTTAATTTTAAGGAAAATCACTATATTATTGTGTTTTCTAAATTTTATTACTTTAATTTAATGTAGTTTCCATAAATATTTTTCATCAAGACATGTTTATATTGTACTTTTAACCAAAACTATATAATATTTACATTGAGGTCCCTTTATCAGGTCCATCACATGGTGCTATCGATTTAAAACTATATAGTATATTTAATTTGTATAAATTTATTTAATTACATTGAAGTCCCTTGGTTTCTGGAATTAATATATAGTATTGATTGATTTAGTACATTGTATTTGTTAGAGTTGATGTGCGGTCCCAAGTCGTCACATTTGCTTGAGAATCAACCACATAACTTTGTTGGTTGTTGCTTTAATAAATAAGGAATAAGACCAAAACAATACAAACGAGAAGAGAACGCAATTATAATGAATACCATTCATCTCTTAATTTAAAAATGACAGAAATAGCCGACCCAAATCGACCCATAAATAAAAAAAATATGTAGCAAGTTTGTAAAATACTTTTTGTTAGTCAAATTAATACTAATTAAAGTGTTTTAACCACGGATAGAAAATGACTCATACCCGAAAAGCATTGGATACACTATACTAACATCATTTGGTCTTCAATCATTAAATCAGCATAAACCTGAGAAGTCAGGGGCACGATCATGCCCATGAGGCCATGAGAACGAAGCAAATCTTTGTTTAGTTGTATGCCTCTTCGTAAAAGCACCCGCGATAAAAAAAACTTACACATTGTTGTCAACGATGAATCCTGATTTACAAAAAATAAAAAAAAAAAAAAAAAAAAAAAAAATTCTTAAATCTCCTTGCCTTCTTAATCTAGGTAACATTTAAGGAACAACACAACCTAGTTCACAGAAAAAAAATGCTTGCCATCACCAAAACTATGGTGGAAAAATCAACATTGCAAATACTTTTACATAATTGTTAATGTGATTTAATTTATTTTATTCTAGTTACATAGCATTAAAGAATGTATCAACAAGATTACGGGGGATTTTAGGAGATTATTAGACAAAATTGCATGTGTCAACTTCATAAAGACACAAATTAATAAATTTTGATCAAATCTATGAGTTATTTTCCTAATAATACATCTTTTAGTCTTTTACCTTTAAATAAAAAAATAACCCCACATCTCAAATATTTAATTAACTTTAATTAAATCAAATCTTATAATAAAGAATAAAAAGGGTAAACAAATGAAAGAAAACGGAGGAGTACATCATTGTATAAATAGACACACATCAAAGCTCATTCTACATCCATCATCCAAACTTCGCTCGGTTTATCTATTCTGGACACACTTGCATCTCCTGAACTCTGTAACATTCTTCGTGAAGACATTTTTGGGTCATCTATCCCCAGAGTAGTAGCTAATTAGTCTCTCTCTTTTTTCTTTTTCTTTTTCGGGGCTTCCACCTTCGATTGTACCCAAAAAAAAACTATGACCGTGACTAGGCTTAACCCTACCGTATTACGGCTAATCCATTTATGTTTACTAACCGTTGTATTTTTGTGTGAATATTCTCAAACAATTTGCACAAAACAAAAATCAAATTCTAAGGCCGGTTTACGTTTGAGAATGATTCATTCAAACTCCCCCAAGGCACCAACGTATCAACCCGAACTTAATGACTTAGAGAGAACGAATAAATTGTTAGCCATGTCAGACTCTAGGATGCGTTACCTTGCTAATAACGACACTAGTCGAGAAGGCGTGTCTAGGTATCATAAGCCAGATATGGCACCTGAAATGAGAAAATCTAGTAGTGATGTTTACTATGTCACGTTAGGACTCGGACAAATTAACGATGTCAATCATCCATTCCACGATATTTATCTTCTTTTTGATATTGGAAGCGATTTCACGTGGACACAATGTGAAGGATGTCGACAATGCTTTTATCAAAATTCACCTTATTTTCCGCGGACAAGATCTCAAACCTACCAACCGTATCCGTGTTATCAATGTCCCGGTGGGCAATGCTACCAAGATCATTGCACAATAACGAATAGCTACATCGATGGAACGACAATGAACGGGATTTGGGCGACTGAAACCTTCACCTTTTCCTCTCCGTATTTGTTTGATGAATCCATCCATGGACTCATTTTCGTTTGTGCCATTGAAACAAGTAATTTCCATGCGGGTATGTCTACCACACTTGCTTTATTTTCCCTAGGGATGGCAATGGATCCCGAATCCTGTCCAGATACTGGGATCCATATCCAAAGAGTAGAATCTAGATCTCAATATTTTGGATCCACTAGATATTGATATGGATCAGATCCGGATATAGATCCATATGGTTGAGATCCAGATCCTACCTGAATCCAATTTTATTCAATTTTAAAAACAAATTAAAGAAATAATAAAATTATATATTCATTTCTTAAAGTTTTTTCATATAATAATGTATGGTTTATTTTTCATTAACATTTTTCAATTTCAAATTTTTTTCTGTTATCGCTACTGTATTTTATATTTTATGAAACTTTATTTCGATATACATTTGTACTCTAATATAAAAAAAATAATATGTTCAGTTGTAGTATAAGTGTATAACTCAAAAATAATATTTTAATACTTAAAAAATGATTTTTTTTATCATAAAACGCATACGGGATAGATCCAGATCCAGTCCATATACTGAGGATCATCTAAGAATTGCACACCCTGTGGATATGGACCGGATCTGGATCCATCATAGCACATAATAAGGATCTGAATCTGAATCTTATAAGATCCTATCCAGATCATATTCATTGCCATCTCTAATTTTCCCTCTCAAAAAATAAAACAAGTGTAAAATATTCACTAGTATAACATATAACATATAACATATTCTTAGTGGCGGAGTCAGGAATTTAAGTCAGCGGTGGCGAAAATTTTCAACGAGGGCAAAACGGTAATATTATAAAGAGCCTTTAAAAAAATTCGAAAATTTTAACTAAAAATTTCGAAATTTTCAAACGGTAGCGTGGGCGATCGCCCCTGCTAGCCCCCTCCCTGGCTCCGAAGGTAAATAACATATACGAGTTTGTTACATGCAGCCAATGTTTACAACAATCAGATAACCGGAGTGTTAGGGATGGGAAAAGGAGAAAACTCGTTAATTTCACAGCTTGGACACCAAGGCGTATACAGATTTTCGTACTGTCTCCAAGATAGTAACGATCATGTTGGCGCTTATTCACAAATGATGCTAAGTTTTGGTGACGATATAGGAAGACCTCCAATAATGTCCGTAACTCAAATACTCACAAATCCGAATCAACCAAGTTTTTACTACGTCGATTTAATTGACATTAGTGTGAACAGACGAAGATTAAATATACCATATCAATACTTAATGATGCAACATCACAATTCAGGGGGAACTATTTTCGATTCAGGGTCGGCCATAAGTTACCTCGTCTCAAATGCTTTCGACATTTTTAAAAGGGCGATAGAAAGATATGTTGAAAGGAATAATGGTCCTTCCCTCAGACTGATCACAAATCCAAATGATTACGGTTTTGAGGCGTGTTGGGAACCACTTCATGATTCGCCGACTGTTAGTTTCCCAACCATTACGTTCCATTTTGGAAACGATGCAGATATGGTTGTACAGCCGAATCAAGTGATTTCCTCAATTCCTTCTCCCGGAGTCCCTAACCCGGGTTTGTATTGTTTGTTTTTAGGTGAAGCTACCACAGTCACAAATCAAATTGGGGCCTTCCAACAGGTTAATCAGCGGATGATAATAGACCATCAAACAATGCAATTCTCTTTTACTGCAGAGGATTGCTCTCAGAGTACTTGGTGATAATTTGGTTCGGACTTGGGAGTAGAGTTTAGGTAGCATAATACTCCCCTAATACACACATTATTATTCATGCAATTTCTCAATAAAACTTATCTTTCTAATACGTAATATATTAGCCTGGCAACTTGCATTATTAAACTACTCCGTATAAAAGTTCATACGGAGTATACATACTAGCTTCATGTTGCTGCAAAACTTATTTATATTATAAGATTGTTAGGGGGTATTTATGGTACGTAGAGATTACCTGGAATTCTATATCCACTTTGACCTTACCCATAAGATCAGAGCAACAACAGTGATTATGAAACTCAAAATGGATTTGTTCTTTGACACATCATCGACTTAAGTAACCCGATTGTCACTTCTACATTCATGCATGTAAGGGTAACAAATTAATTGTAACTTTAAAAGAAATGCGGGTATGAATGTTGATTTTGTAAGAGTATCGGTTAGTCTTGTTGAAGACGGGTTGGAGCAAGTGACGGGTAATGCCACTCACAAAACGGATAGGGGGGACAAGGTGGGGCACCCCCATGTGCTTCCCTCTCTCCTCTATTTGGGTCATTTGTGAGAGGAAATGGTATCCGTCACTCTAAAGTGACGGATACATGCCGTCTTCAATGAGATTTTGTGTACTCATGAAGTCATGGTGGACCCAAAGATTTTTATGATGGGGCTACAATTTTTTTGCAAATGTTGTCCGCTCATTGTACTTCCTTCAAGAGATGGAGTTATACGTCTTTCACAGAGTGACGGAGTCAGGATTTTAACTTAGGGGGAGCGAAAAATTTTAGGGGGGTGAACGACTAATTTCATAAGGCACCCCGAAAAAATTTCGAAAAATTTAACTAAAAACTTCGAAAATTTCATCCGCCGGGGGGCGACCGTCCCTACTAGCCCCCCTAGCTCCACCACTGCTTACAAATATCATTTTCTCTCACAAATGACCCAAATAAAGGAGAGAGGGAAGCACATGGGGTGCCCCCACCTTGTCCCCCTTATCCGTTTTGTGAGTGGCATTACCCGTCATTTGTTCCGACCTGTCTTCAGCAAGACTAACTGTACGTCTTACTTCCTCCAATTCACCATATTCTTCCCTATTTCCTAAAACGGTTATTCAGGTTTTCTTCCCCTTTCTATTTTTGGTAACTTTTTAATCTTATTTTATTCATACCTCTCTCCTATTACCTCACCCCACCCAACTCTTTTAATCCTATTTTATTCCTTACTTTAATATTTGTGGCCCACAATTCATTATTTAACTCTTAATTATTCATCCCTCTCTCCTATCACCAATGTAACACCCCCATACTCCAAGTGCCTTACCAGGACCACTCAGGTATAAGGATACTACCATCTCGGTTGCCCGATGTACTGAATATCATAAGACAATAAAGAAACATACTTTTAAAGTAATTATAGATTAAGTGATTACATGTTCAAACCAAAACGAATAAAAGGAATTACAAGGTTCTCATACGGTCTACTGACTAAACTATCAAAGCTACTAGACTTCGTCGACACGGAAGAAGACTAAGCGCCACGTGATGACTCATCCCGGCTATCCCATACGCGTCATATCACACCGCTCAATAATCGCTCACCACCCCGAATGGATCACCACGTTTTTAAAACATTTAAACGGTCGGTACTAATCACACAATCCAATACATATATCAACAATAAGATAAACAGCAATTTGAACCGTCACACACACACACACACCACCAAATCCCATCGTCTCAATCGACCGTCCCTTTGGACCGACCCCGCGATGGGGGACCGCGGCCGTTCCCACCTAAGCCCCGCTCATCGTACGAGCGATAACCCCGTCCCATTAATGTGCACATCCCCTTCCGTGGCGGGTTCCATGAAGGGCGAAACTAGGGCGTGAGATCACTCCCGCAAGTGACCCCACTCAGCCGAGAACGCATCTCGAGAACCATCAACAAAGACAACCACAATCACAATCACAATCACAATCACAATCATCATATCAAACAACTAACTACAAAGACATCACCAATATCCCATTATGGGACTAATACCGAGTAGAAATCCTACCGGAAAGCACAACACGCAGACGGTATCTACAATTTGTATCAAAACGGCTCCTCTACGAATTCTCCTCCTATCATACAAACACATAAAGACTACACATCACAAACTACACACCAAAACCCCCAATTCCTAAATTAGGGTTTAACCAATCTTAACAAAACATTATAAAAACTATATTAAAAGCTTACCCTCGACGCAAGGAATCCAACGACACGAAAAAACGACAAGAACCGACCGTCGAACTCGGAATTGCTAAGAATGCGATTAGGAAGATGAAGTGGTCGCTTTCTCTCTTAAACGGGTTTTAGGTTTTGTAAAAGTGAATTAAAACAATGACGAATATGTTTAAATACCTTAATCGCATAATTAACAAAACCCGAGAAAACTCCCGTAAAACCGGACACTCGATCGAGTACCCAAGGTACTCGATCGAGTACCCCCTTACTCGATCGAGTACCCTGACTACTCGATCGAGTACCCAACAGTCGAAACTATTTTATCTCGCAACTTACCCTTACTCGACAGAGTAAGGGCTACTCGATAGAGTACCCCAAGACTTATAAATACGGAGTATTACGGTCTTCCCTCCTTAAAAGGAACTTCGTCCCCGAAGTTCAACCCATACATAAAAACAACCATACAGACTCGACCAAGACACAACAACTTAGCTAAGGACTCAAGAACTCGACCGAACATAGAACATGAACTCTTAACACCCACTCCACCAACTATGTTTACTTCCACAACATGACTCACTATACCGTATCTACCACATATATATCTCTCACGATACCAACTCCATACATAACCAACTACCATCCTCTAATGCTGCTAGCTCCATAATATCATCAACTATCAAATCCAATACCAAGACACTCATAGACATCAAACGGGATGTTACATTCTACTACCCTTAAAAGGAACTTCGTCCTCGAAGTTTACTCACACTCGTAACCTCATCATCCAACTGTCAATACTAGCGAAATATTCTCACACTCCTAAACATCACGCTACTACAAGCACGGTCATGACCTTTAATAAAATCACCCACAACACGAATCGATCTTTTATTCTACATCAAGACTCAACTTCCGAATATATTACCATATGTACAACCATCAAAATCTGTTTTATCGCATCCTACTCCTCTTAAGACAAACGTTACGTCCTCGTAACTCACTAATACCAAACCATATCTATATCTCATTACCCTCTGTACCACCACATGTCTAAGATAACCGTCTATAACCCAAACACTCACCATTCTTATATCCAAGGCTCCCATACATAAACATTTCTCATTCCTCAACTCATTCGGCAGCGCACCTAACCTATACCATAAACTCGTAGCAAAACCATACCCACTCTTCATTATTACTGCTAAACAACATACCTCTATACGTAAGACACTTATCTCCCAGAAGCATAACTCACGGTCCGCACTCGTTACGTACACGCACACTAGATCCTCAAGTTCTTTCTTTCATTACCGCAAAATTCATACACAACTTAACATGACACTAATTTCCCCAACACCCTACACTCACTGTCTCAACAAAAGATTATGAACTATCTGCCGCTTTCAGCTCATTACAACACATGTTCAACGAATCATTTTCCATCACCATGTCTACCGATGTCTCATCTGAAAACAAGATCAAAATTACCGTAGCAACCTCTCACAACCGTGTCCCATCAACAGATTATCACTATCCCATGACCACAACGAAACATATACAACTCTATTTCACATCATACTCTACCTCATTCCCAACTTAACCTGGTAAAGAAAACATGAATAAGCAAGACAACCGTCTATCAAAGACAAACCGAAACTCGCAGAGAGCAACATCAAACAAAACAACAATCTATGTATAATCGGGTATGTACTTTGAAACTCGAATCATAATCATCCCGCCTACTCCACCACAACCGGTGACGGCATCACAACACCGCCACCAACAACCACACCGTAGTGCGAAAATACCCGCATCACAACACTATGTACCGTGCCGGGATCACCACCCGAGGCACCACAACCACATCGATAGACATCACAATCGCATACAATTCCCATAAATACCGACTCGGCTCAAAGATATAACTTCTCAGACAAGAAAAACTTACTCAAATCCACCTTATTAAATCACCATGCAACATATTATATGGATAAACAAAGAAAAAAGATAACATCTCATGAACATCATCTCTATCATTTCCGGAATACACATGTGTTATCAATACACATAAAATTATAACTAGCCATGTCAAATCAATCAAATTATTACCTTTTTGGATATCATTCAATTAAATTACCGTGTCCAACATATATATTACCGAACATTCATAAAACAATTTTATAATTATCATACCATACCACTTCTTGTGAGGTCAGAACCTCACACAAACATTTACACATATCATAGACCGTAATCACAACCAACTAGTCAATCCCGACCACGTAAGTTACCACTCGAAAAAGGTTACTGCTGCCCGAGTTTAACTCATATGCCCCTCATAACATATTCCCCCATTCGCACAACCATCACTTCCCGCCAAATATAACCATACCTTCACTATTCAACTAATAGCGTCCGCCTCATCTAACCACATCTTATACCCTCTCACAATCATACACAACAATCGGGTCCCTACCAAATCAACCTCTTTAGAATTGTTACCTTTCTAATATTCCATCACTCTTAACCATTAGTGATAACACCACAATGCCACCATTGCTCGTATATCAAATCTCTTACACTCATATCAAAATAACATGGTTTTTCTACCATTTTTGGTTAACATTGCAAATAACGAACATCAAACCCATCCACAAAATTACCTCAACATTATTCCCAATGCTATCTTATTTGTATTGTCATCCAACTCTCCACCAAATATCTCGTATCGTGCCAATACTCCACCAACTTCTTACTCCCTTAATTCCTCGAAACTCATTACCAATCATGTTGCCCTGAAACTCCTATATAACCTTTAGCTAACATCCTCGTGATACCATCACATATTTCGATGATTCCTTATCTTTATATCACATAGCTCCGGTGAACATTTTCCTCAGCTTACTTTTATCCTTCTTTTCTCTTTACACTCAATAATACCAATTAATAGTTCAACTCCTTATTCCTTCTAGCTAACTCTTTAGAAATCTGGTTACCCCTTCGTTGCTCCAAAACTCAATTCCATTATTTTCTACCGACATCATCTCACTCTTTCTTACCATGGATCTTCTCTTATTATGCTATCACTCATACTTGCCACTAATCTATCCATAGAACCAACGTTTAATATTCAAACAATTGCATCCCCCTTTTTACATCTCTAGAAATCAGAATTCATTTAATACCGTTAATTACCCAAGGAAATCACACAGTAGTTTCATCTTTTAATAAACCAAACCTCCCAAACTCACTCACTGTCTACAAATACACCTCGCGACATGTCTCCACAAAGTTCACTATATATTACTCTTCTCAACCCCTTTAAACGAACTTTCACTACATAAATCCATAACCCACACGACTCCTAACCATTTCCCTCCTTAACTCTTTACACATCTCAAGCTGCCACTATCCACATCCTTACTTTCAATCTTTTTTATTCTCACGTTCATTATACTCACATCATCCCTTGCCCATATTCACTTACTTTTACCTTACTCAACACACAATCATATCACTCATCCCGTCTCGCAAAACGTGCGCCATGCCTCAATAAACTATACCAATCTTCCTTTTCTTTATCCACCATCTATCATAATCACATATAACTCATGTCCTCCCCACCGAACCCATACTCATCATAGTGCCACTCTTTACATCATAGGATTGGGTAACTTACGCTTCAGGACCAACACATACGTAAAACAATGCATAAAGAAGTAATACAACACCTTTGAATTAAACATAATATGCAACGAATGTAAAAAAAAATAGACATATGACCCGAAACACGCATATGACCTGCACGGACCCCACTCGATCGAGTACCAGAACCTACTCGATCGAGTTGAGGCTACTCGATCGAGTGCCCAACATGCTCGATCGAGTGCCCGACTCTTAACCCAAACGGACCTTCGATCTCGACTTACTCGACCGAGTAGCCCGGCTACTCGATCGAGTGACCCCATACTCGATCGAGTGCCCGAGGTACTCGATCGAGTGCCCAAAAACACGATTCTGGTCAAAATAACGACAAGTACCCACTCGATCGAATCAAACCCACTCGATCGAGTCATGCAGACTCGTGAATACTACCCGCATGTTATCTCACATACCCCAACGTACTATGCATTCATTATTATTTCAACATTATGATTACAACTACGCATTCAAATCTGCGCGACTCCTCATACAATTAACAAAATAATCTACTTCGTGTTATCAAGTGCCACGTTATAAACAACCATCATGCTTTTCATCCAATTCGTTATATAAAACACATATCATTGAACCTCTATTCTTCATGTTACTACTCACCAAAAGCCAAACATTACCATCTATCATGCTCATATAACATTCAACTTTCTATTACCCGCATGTTTTAAATTTTCATAACTTTTCATAACACAAACCACACCCCTACACTACAAATCCTATTTCCATGTTGCTAATACAACAACATTACAAATCTACTTCATCACACATCATCATATACGAACTACTTTCTTTTTCTACCATATCATTCATCATTCTCATATACTTTTCCAACGATTCCAACCAACATGTCAACCAACTATCATGCAACATGCTTTCAACAAACCATATAAAAGACAATTAACATACACGTCGCACATATACACACGGACTCCACGTTCCCATACCATGTGACTGGCTTAAGTATCATGGGGCCAAGATTTTGAAGTGAGGGCGCCTACTCACCCAAAACCTAGCATCAGCCGGGGCTCCCATTACACATACACCAGGTTCATTTTATTAGACTCCCTATGTTCATTATGTTCATTTGTTACAGGTTCCAAAATCGTCGCTCTGATACCATTTGTAACACCCCCATACTCCAAGTGCCTTACCAGGACCACTCAGGTATAAGGATACTACCATCTCGGTTGCCCGATGTCTCTTGAATATCATAAGACAATAAAGAAACATACTTTTAAAGTAATTATAGATTAAGTGATTACATGTTCAAACCAAAACGAATAAAAGGAATTACAAGGTTCTCATACGGTCTCTGACTAAACTATCAAAGCTACTAGACTTCGTCGACACAAACGGAAGACTTCTAAGCGCCACGTGATGACTCATCCCGGCTATCCCATACGCGTCATATCACACCTGCTCAATAACTGCTCACCACCCCGAATGGATCACCACAATTTTTAAAACATTTAAACGGGGTCGGTACTAATCACACAATCCAATACATATATCAACAATAAGATAAACAGACAATTTGAACTGTCACACACACACACACACACACCACCAAATCCCATCGTCTCAATCTCGATCGTCCCTTTGGACCACCACTGCGAGTGGGGGACCGCGGCCGTTCCCACCTAAGCCCCGCTCATCGTACGAGCGATAACCCTGTCCCATTAATGTGCACATCCCCTTCCGTGGCGGGTTCCACGAAGGGCGAAACTAGGGCGTGAGATCACTCCCGCAAGTGACCCCACTCAGCCGAGAACGCATCTCGAGAACCATCAACAAAGACAACCACAATCACAATCACAATCACAATCACAATCATCATATCAAACAACTAACTACAGCACATCACCAATATCCCATTATGGGACTAATACTGAGTAGGAAATCCTACCTGGAAAGCACAACAAGCAGACGGTATCTACAATTTTGTATCAAAACGGCTCCTCTACGAATTCTCCTCCTATCATACAGCACATAAAGACTACACATCACAAACTACACACCAAAACCCCCAATTCCTAAATTAGGGTTTAACCAATCTTAACAAAACATTATAAAAACTATATTAAAAGCTTACCCTCGACGCAAGGAATCCAACGACACGAAAAACGACAAGAACCGACCGTCGAACTCGGGAATTGCTAAGAATGCGATTAGGAAGATGAAGTGGTGGCTTTCTCTCTTAAGCGGGTTTTAGGTTTTGTAAAAGTGAATTAAAACAATGACGAATATGTTTAAATACCTTAATCGCATAATTAACAAAACCCGAGAAAACTCCCCGTAAAACCGGACACTCGATCGAGTACCCAAGGTACTCGATCGAGTACCCCCTTACTCGATCGAGTACCCCAGCTACTCGATCGAGTACCCAACAGGTCAGAAACTATTTTATCTCGCAACTTACCCTTACTCGACAGAGTAAGGGCTACTCGATAGAGTACCCCAAGACTTATAAATACGGAGTATTACAACCAAACCCTACCCAACTTTTTATCAATATAATACTCCACTAGGTTTGGTGCCCGGCTACGCCCGGGCTACCTTTATTTAACATTTAAATTTTATTTTATATGAAATATGATTTCTCTAAATTTCCATATTTCCAATGGAGCCAAATAAAGACTCATTATTCTTTGGTTATGAATTATAATGGAATAAATCAAAATGGCTCACTAAAGTGGCCGCGCTTCTTTCTTTTGTAAAGTGGCGGTCCTTCGATGCAGTTCTCGACGCAATTTTCATCTTGGGCCACTCGGAAACAGCGTCTTTGTGTTGCTAACACAAGGGTAAGGCTGCGTACATCCGACCCCCCCTTACCCTGCAATTTGCGGGAGCCATTGAGGCACTGGGGTAATGTTGTTGTTGTTGTATACATTTACAATTTATATATTGAAATTATGATGAGAGGTAAAATTAATCAACAAATTATGAGATACGTTCCCCTCTCCCGCTGTTAATATTATTACTTTCACTACATCCCCTGTTGATACTATTACGTTCACTACTTCTTCGGTTACTGTTGTTTGTTTTACTATTCCTGCTATTTTTAGGATTAACCCGTTAGTTTTAGTTTTGTCAAGCTCGTATATTTAAATAAATTAATATTTTCTTAAAATAGAATTGTTAGTTAATTTTTCACACTCTTTCCGTTGTTCCTACTGTTACTTTCATTATATGTGTTGTGACTACTATTACTTTCACTTCTCCCGCCGTCATTATTTTTTCTTTCACTACTCCCGCATTTATTATTGTTAATTTTACTATTCCCGCTGCTGCTAGTATGACTTTCACTACTCTCATTGCTATATATTATTGTTGTTTTTACTACTCATATGGAAGGTTACTATCATAATAGTTGATTATTATATATTTAAATAAATCTGAAATATTAGTTTAGAATATTATTTAAGAGCAAACATTATTATTTACTAATTTACTACTCATATGGAAGGTTACTATCATAATAGTTGATTATTATATATTTAAATAAATCTGAAATATTAGATTAGAATATTATTTAAGAGCAAACATTATTATTTACTAATTAAATTACAAATTTAATGAATTATGGAATGTTATATTTTTTGGAAATCTGAATTGATTTACTTACCTTTTAATAGTTTCCAAAATATAACATATACTTATATATTATATTTATGTATGTTAAATAATTAACATATTTATACTAATTAGTACCATAAGTGGGACCCGTTTATTTTAAGGAAACTCGCCATATTCTAATATTTTCTAAATTTATATTTTTAACCAAACCTATATAATATTTGCATTGAAGTCCCTTGTTCAGGTCCATCACACGGCGCTAGCGATTTAAAACTATATAGTATAATTAATGTGTATAGATTTATTTAATTGCATGAAAGTCCCTTGGTTTCTGGAATTAATATATAGTATTGATTTCTTAATCCTTGTGCCCAAACTAAAGAGGAAGAAAATAGAGGATTGGAGGGAGTATAACTTTAAAATGGATAAGTATCATTTTATTTGAACATTTAAATAATTTTTTTGTTTTTCCTCGTGAATAATGCTTTTGTCTTATTTATCATATTTGACTCGTTATAAACTTAATTAAGACGGATACATAAACCAGTCTTAAAGAATTTGTTCAGTACTTTTACATAATAATCTCAACGTGCCATTAAAAAAATGTATCCACAAGATTACGAGGGGTTTGAGGAGATTATTAATTAAAATTGCATGTCTCAACTCTAAACGTAAATTAAAGAAACAAATTATGATCAAATCTACCAGTCATTTTCCTAAATCATAAATTCATAATAGAGAAAATCTTTCTAGTTTTTACCTTTAAATAAAGCCATAAAGGGAAATAAAAAATACAACGTAGTATAACATATTCATCATCTATAAACTTAGATCAATTTATCGATTCGCAACAATGACCAAGACTAAGATTAACCCGACCGTATTACGGTTAATCCATTTATATTTATCACTAACCGTTGTTTTTTTATATGAATTTTCTCAAACAAATTGTACAAAACAAAAACAAAATTACAAGGGTTTACGTTTGAGGATGATTCATTCAAACTCCCCCGACTCACCAACTTATCGACCTCAACTTACTGATTTAGAAAGAACGAAGAACTTGTTAGCCATGTCGGAATTTAGGATGCGTTACCTTGCTAATAACGACACCAGTCAAGAAGGCGTGTCTAGGTATCGTAAGCCAGATATGGCATCTGAAATGGGAAAATTTCAGGCTCTTTACTATGTCACGTTAGGACTCGGACAATTTAACGATGTTAATAACCGAGTCCACAATATTTATCTTCTTTTTGATACTGGAAGCGATTTCACGTGGACACAATGCGAAGGATGTCGACAATGCTTTTATCAAAATTCCCCTTATTTCCCGCGGACAAGATCTCAAACCTACCAACCGTACCCGTGTGATCAATGTCCCGGTGGTCAATGCTACCAAGATCATTGCAGCATAACGAATGGATACGTAGACGGGATGACGATGAACGGGATTTTGGCGACTGAATCCTTCACCTTTTCCTCTCGCTCTTCGTTTGATGAAACCATCCCTGGACTCGTTTTCGCTTGCGCCATGGAAACAAGTGGTTTCCAGTCAGGTAATTAAGTCTTCTACATAACAAATGTCAACTAGTTTAGTTGGTAAAATCACGAAAGATAGCTCGTGGTAACTAGTATGGGTTCAAATCCCCTAAAAAAAGCATATCTTTCCTGTCCGAACTACCTAAATTTACCAATTAAATTTTAATTTATTACTTCCTCTGTTCTTAAATAATTGACGTTTTCAATTTACGAGATGAGCATTTGAATTTAATTTATACAAAAATATACTCCCTCCATCCAACTCCACTTTGCAGGTTTCTCTTTTACACACTATTCACAAGCGGACATTCAACTTCAGTTTTCTCTCGATACATAAGTTAAAATATATTCATGTGAGATCTTATTTAATTCGTCTTTAAGAGTACTTTAAAAATATCTAACTTTTATAATTTTTACAAATACGTAGCTAAAGATATTTACCGCGTAAAAGTCGCATTGGCAAACGTGATAGAGCAAACCTGTAAAGTGGAGTTGAATGGAGGGAGTATTGGTTAGAAAATTATAAAAATTACACCATAAAATTCCTTACGAATAGAGTTTTAATATGAGTATACATTTCAACATATTTAGTCATATATTTTGAGAGATATTAAAGAGAAGTGAATCTCGAAAAGTGAGAATGACAATTAAAAAAAAAAAAAAAAAAAAAGAGGGAGTATATATTTATCATTTATAAAACATTTTTATATGACAATTTCAAAATTTCTGATTATTAATATAAATTTTGATAACCAAATTATATGGCACATTCATAAACTCTTTCCTGTTTATGTATTCATTTGAAATATTTTGCAGCCAATAGTTACGACAATCCGATAACCGGAATCTTAGGAATGGGTAAAGGAGAATTCTCATTAATATCACAACTTGGACGCTATGGCGAATACAGATTCTCGTACTGTCTCCAAGACAGTAACAATCATGCAGGCGCTTATTCACAAATGATGTTAAGTTTTGGAGCCGAGATTGGAAGAACTCCGATAATGTCTGTCACTCAAATACTCTCAAATCCAAATCGTCCAAACTTTTACTACGTCGATTTAATTGACATTAGTGTGAACAATAGAAGATTGAACATACCACATCAATACTTCATGATGCAACGTGACAATACTGGAGGAACTGTTTTCGATTCAGGGTCAGGCTTAAGTTACATCGTCTCAAATGCTTTCGACATTTTGAAAAGGGGAATAGAAAGATATGTTGGAAGGAATAATCCTTACCTAAGACGGAATACAAATCCAAATGATTTCGGTTTTGAGGCGTGTTGGGAACCTCTTTATGATTGGCCGACGACTGTTAGTTTCCCAACCATTACGTTTCATTTTGGAAATAACGCAGATATGGTTGTACAACCAGAACAAGTGGTTTCGTCAATTCCTTCTCCCGGAGTCCCTAACCCGGGTTTGTATTGTTTGTTTTTAAGTCGAGCTACCACCGATATCAATATAATTGGCGCCTTCCAACAGGTAAATCAGCGAATGATAATAGACGTTCAAACAATGCAACTCTCTTTTGCTGCAGAGGATTGCTCTCAGAGTACTTGGTGATAATTTGGTTGGGATCATCGGATTTGGGAGCTCGTTTAGTAGTATGATACTTTGTACTACATACATTATTATTCATGTAATTTTTCAATAGAACCTATTTTTCCAATACGTACTACATTAGACTCCCAAGGCAGCTAACATTGTTAAACTAGCTATATCCCTATTTTTCAATAAAACCGAACTTCCCATAACGTTATTTATGTTCGTGTTTTTGGCAATGTGAAATGTAATTATAGTATGTATCACGTACACTCGAGGGTTTACTCAATGCGCAAGATAGCGGCTGTGGTTTTTCTCGTCACCAAAAAAAAAGAGTAATAATGTTGTATAAAAGGTTGTACAAAAACTAAAATAAAAACCATTGTATGATTTGCAACGACATTATTTTTGGATGTGTTATTATAAGGCCAATACAATACAAAGGAGAAGAGGAAGACAAATCATAAAGCCAACCAATTACTCCACTTCGTATATAGCAAATACTACCATACTAATCTCCTAATTTAAAATGAGAAAAATGGTATCTATGAAAATGGTTTGATCAGTATGCTTGGATATAAGTAGTTTCGACTAAAGAAACTCAAAAATTGACCAAAAAAGAATTAATTTGAAGATGACCTGAAATTGAAATTGAGGTAATCCGTGTTAGATTTAAAAATGTACTGACCAGGTATAACCTTAGAAAATGAGATGGGTAGAGACCTAGAGTACTAAAGTTGGTTAAGGCTCTGTTTGGTAAAACTAACTGAAAAGTTAGCTGATTAGGTAGCTGAAAACTGAAAAGGTAACTGAAACCTGAAAAGGTAACTGATTAGGTAGCTGAAAATTAATAACTGATAAGGTAGCTGATTATATAAAAAGTGTTTGGCAAACTAACTGAAAAGGTAACTGATTTTGATGAAATGACGTAAAAGGATATGATAATTATTTAATAGTATAAATTTAAGGGGTAAAAACGGAAAATTAAATCAAAACAGGTACTGAAATCTCAAATGCTACTCTATGTAGTATTTCATTTCAGGTAGCTTATTTGGTTAAATAAGCTACTTGTCAAACGCGTACAAAAAAATAAGGTACCTGGAATTTTGGTCAAATAATCTACTTTGACCAAATCAGGTACCTGAAATGTCTTGTCAAACGGAGTCTAACTCTACATGTCTAAACACACTTACATCATACATGTCATGTCGGACAACAATCCTTGACTATTGTTGTAAAAAAAAAAAAAAAAAAAAAAAATCTCGAATACATTTGTAGGCACTACACCAACATCATTTGGTCTTGAAGCATTAATAAATTATGGATAGCGATAGGGCGCCACCGGGTGACACCGATTTTCGGCGCCACCATAATTAAAGAAAAAGGAAAATAAAAATAAAATATTTGTTTTCGTTTTTACGCCAAAGTTTAAAGGACATTTGTGTAATTTTATATCTATTCAATTAAAATAATAGTCTACCTAAACTAACTTTTATTTATAATATTTTACACCAAATAATTTATTTAATATTCATTATTAGTAATTACTTTTCTTCATCATTGTATTGTGTATTCATCTACTTAATTTTTATTTACAAGCCAATAAAAGAAAAAATAATACAGTAAGATCTTTTTGTGAAGACATTGTTGAAATTAGTTCTGAAATTGTGATATGTAACAAAGAATTTCTCTTAATTTAATCCGTCGCGGAGTCAAATATGAACTCTAATACCTACTACCGTACTCATGTACTCGGGTAGCCTACTGGCGAGTGGCTACTAAGTACTACCTATCAAGCACAAATCTGCATCATTCACTTGTTAAATACTCCGTACTACGTACTCCATAAGCTCGCACATGGTTGAACACGTTGTAAACAAACCAAGCATTTGGTTGTTGTAACATTCTCCACAAAAAATGGCATGACTCTAGCGAAATCCTACTAATTTTTTCTTTTTTTTACTATTAACTACAGTTAGTGATTCAATTTTACATACCTAAACTACCCTTTTTTATTAATTAGTTTAAAATTCAAATTTTAGAGAAGAGAAATGAAAAAATTTACGTAATTTACTATAATAACCCCGGTGGCGCCCAATTTGAGTACCACCGGGTGGCGCCATCTCATTTTCCATAAATTATTTGGTCAATTGTTTACCTTTTTGTACAATTTTTTTGCAAAAGCATGTGCAATGAGAAAATCATATGCTGTTGTCGACGGAAGATCTCTTTACTTTCTCAACCAAGGTAACATTAAAGGAACAACGACACAAATTAAATTAGTTCACAAATAAAATGTTTGTCATCACCAAATTACTTAAACTATCGTGGAAGAATCAACAAATACTTTTACATAATAATTATGATTTATTTTATTTTATTCTAATTACATAGCATTAAAATTGTATCAACAAGATTACTAGGGGTTCTAGGTGATTATTAAATAAAAATGCATGTCTCAACTTCATAAATTAAGAAACAAGTTATGATAAATCTTTCTTGTTTTTATCTTTAAATAAAAAAATACTCCATTTATCTCAATCATATTGTATTTATTACCGATTAAAATACATTTAAAAAAATTAAAATAGTAAACAAATGAATGTGACTGAATGAGTAGAATGTAGTATAAATACACATGTGAAAAAGCTCATTCTACGTTATCCATCATCTAAACTTAGCTCAATTTATCCATTTTGGACACTCTTATTGTCTCCGCAACATCCTTCGTGAAGATATTATTGGAATACCTGTCCCCGTGTAATAGTTAATTAGTCTTTTCTTTCCGAGGCTTCACTCCTCTATCTACCAAAAACAAAAACAAAACTATGACCAAGACTAGACCTAACCCAACCGTATTACAACTAATTCATTTATGTTTACTAATTTTTTTGTGTGAATTTTCTCAAATAATAATTTGCACAAAACAAAAACCAAATTATAAGGGATTACGTTTAAAGATGATTCATTCAAACTCCCCCAAGTCACCAACATATCAACCCGAACTTACTGATTTAGAAAGAACGAAGAAATTGTTAGCCATGTCGAAATCTAGGATACGTTACCTAGCTAATAATGACACTAGCCGAGAAGGCGTGTCTAGGTATCGTAAGCCAGATATGGCACCTGAAATGAGAAAATCTAGTAGTGCTATTTACTATGTCACGTTAGGACTCGGACAATTTTCTGATATCAATAATCCGTACCAAAATATTTATCTTCTTTTTGATACTGGAAGCGATCTCACGTGGACACAATGTGAAGGATGTAGAAATTGTTTCTATCAAAATTCACCTTATTTCCCGCGAACAAGATCTCAAACCTATCAACCGTACTCATGTGGTCAATGTCCCGGTGGTCAATGCTACCAAGATCATTGCACAGTAACTAATAGCTACGTAGATGGAACGACGATGAACGGGATTTTGGCGACCGAAACCTTTACCTTTTCCTCTCCGTTTTTGTTTGATGATATCATCCATGATCTCATTTTCGTTTGTACCATTGAAACAAGTAACTTCCATGCAGGTATGTCTACCCCAACCTCGTTAATCTCTTCTTCACATGTCTTGTACATAAAATTATCAAGGTAAAATAGTAAATTCACAATTTACTAAACTAAATTTAATGAATGAAAATGAGAATGATAAAAAAAATAATTAAATTATTTTACAGAGTATTACTCCGTATTTTTTATAAGATTCGGATCACCTTTTAAAACACTAAATTTTAGAATTTTAAAGTTTCTTCATTCAATTATTTACATTTTTATTTGTTTTAACAAATTACGATAGTAAGTTTTGAACGTGGATTTGAGATTTTTTTTCACATAGCTATTATGTTACTAATCTCACATAAGCTAAATTACTGCCACGTCACAATTAATTATCGCCATGTCACATTTATTTTGCCACGTCACATTAATTAGGTGTTTTAGTTACTCTTTTAATTAAATTGTATAGATTTTGTGTTACTATATTGCTCTTTATATTGTACTTCATCCATCTCGATAAATTTGCTTTAATTTATTTTTCCTCACAAAATAAAGTAAATGTAAACTATCACTCGGATAGAGGGAGTACCTGTATACGATGTTGACTTATTTGAGTTTGTTACAATGTTACATACAGCCAATGTTTACGACAATCCCATAACCGGAGTCTTAGGAATGGGCAAAGGAGATTTCTCATTAATTTCACAGCTTGGACGCTATGGCGAATACCGATTCTCGTACTGTCTCCAAGATAGTAACGATCATGTTGGTGCGTATTCGCAAATGATGCTAAGTTTCGGAACTGAAATAGGAAAAACTTCGATAATGTCCGTCACTCAAATACTCACAAATCCGAAAAAACCAATTTTTTACTACGTCGATTTAATTGACATTAGTGTGCACAAAAGACGATTGAACATACCACATCAATACTTTACGATACAAGGTGACATTAATAATTCAGGGGGAACTATTTTCGATTCAGGGTCGGCCATAAGTTACCTCGTCTCCAATGCTTTCGACATTTTTAAAACGGCGATAGAAAGATATGTTGGAACGCATAATACTTACCTAAGACGGATCACAAATCCTAATGATTACGGTTTTGAGGCGTGTTGGGAACCAATTTTTGATTCGGCGACTGTTACATTCCCAACCATTACGTTCCATTTTGGAAACGATGCAAATATGGTTGTACAGCCAAATCAAGTGATTTCGTCAATTCCGACTCCAGGAGTCCCTAATCCGGGTTTGTATTGTTTGTTTTTAAGTCGATCGACCAATGATGTAAATGTAATTGGTGCCTTCCAACAGGTTAATCAGCGGGTGATAACCGATGTTCAAACAATGCAACTCTCCTTTGCTGCAGAGGATTGCTCTCAGAGTACTTGGTGATAATTTGGTTGGGACTTGGGAGAGGAGTTTTATGTAGAAGGAGAATTGTTGCTTGATAGTAGTATGAATGTATGACTCTAAATTCCCTTTCAATCATTTGTTTAATTTTTATTAAATAAATGACTGAAATGGACTGGTAGCATTGTTAAAGCTTTTTATATTGGAAAATACAAAACAAGTACATTGGCTATCCCCTAGTACAAGTGTTGTCACATTTTTATTTACTCTGAAAATCATTTTCTTAAATAAGGAAGCTAATAAGGAAACTAACAATAATAATCTATTTCATTAATCGCAAATAAATTTTAATGCTAGATAAAGATAGCCCGGACAGGATCGAATACCAATACTAGTCTCTCTAAAGACGGATATGTCAGTCTTAAAATTAAATAAAAGGGTCAAATATGTTAAGTATGACAAAAGTAAAATGCCTAAAGAATAACAAAATATTTATCTTATCTTTACAAGTGAGATATTACTACTCCATTTTAAGTCTAAGAGGAGTATTTCGGACTTTCCGTCTAGCTCAAAATATGGTAAAAGTAATTTATGCATAAACACCCACGGCCACGGCTACATGACAGATATGGAGTAGTCAGTAGTGAAGTCATTTGTCATACTTAAACCCATGTAGGATTACACAATGACATTGGCGTGTTTTGACAACAATCAACGTCTTTATACGAAGTAATTGGGTGTTAAGTGTGTTGTATTTTTGTATAACAAAGATTACAAACAAGTAATTTATACAAACAAAGGCACTAAAACAGAAATGAAAACAATATAAGACGGTTTATTATACCCAATCGAATCGTGTTGAACACACTTTCCTTAGAGTATTTCGACCCTATAGCCTTTGGGTATCACGAAATTTCTGTAGGATAAGACAATTCCTTTGTCTAAGGCAAGAACAAAGAACAAATAAACAATAAGAGGGTTTGGTTTTTACTTTGTTATGTCAAAAATGCAGTGCAAAATGTCTAACATTTTATTTCACTCGTTTCATGTATATATATATACATAATAGATACAAATAGTGCACTGTTATTTAGAGGATAAGAATGTTGGATAACCAACCAATCATTATGCAATGACAACTTAACCGCCAAATCAAAGTATTAATCACGCGCAAAAAACGGAAAGAGAATACAACCCCTGTCCAATTCTTATACCATACACCCAGCTGGGTGTATGGTACTTCCTACTCTCACTATTAAAAATAAAATAAATAAGATAAAAATTCACTCACATGATTAAGCAGTTAACAACTCTTATCATAAACTCTTTTTCCTCCCCTTTTATACCTAGATCTTTCATACTTACAAAAAGAATAATGCATAAAATTTTATTTTATATTTCATTCAAACCTATTAGTTTTGTATTCTTAGATTTGTATTTTGATTGATAATCTTCTAACTCATCAGGTAAGTGTATTAATTGAATGAATTTTTATATTTTGTCTCATTATTTATGGTTAGTTTTGTGATTTTAGGAGTGTGATTCATCATATAGCAGTATCATATTCACTTTTATTTTAGTGAATATGATAATTTAGTTTGATGGTGGTCATATTCATCATATGACACTATTATAGTGAATATGATTGTGTAATTTGATGAATATGTATTATGGAATGTCATATTCAAAATGTGACACTATTATATTCACTTTGAGTTCAGTGAATATGATAGTGTAATTTGATGAATATGTATTATGTAATCTCATATTCACAATAAGACACTATCATATTCACTTTGAACTCAGTGAATACGATAGTATAATTTGATGAATATGAGAGATTAATGTCATATTCACTCAATGACCCTATTATATTCATTTTGATTTCGGTGAATATGGTGGTTTAATTTAATGATTATGAACTATTAACTTCGCAAATTTAAATACGACTAGATGAAACTATAAATTTGATGAATTTGATATGATTTTAAAATTGATAAGTTGAGTAATTTGCAAAAGAAAAAGAAACGTAGAATAAGTAGGGGGTAGTTATTCATGTACTGGGTAGTTAACTATTTTTTTTTTTTTTATCTTTTTCATAACTCCTATGGGAGTATCATGCTCCCTACTCCTGGGAGTATGATATAATTCGGGGCTATGTAACCCCGATCGGGGACGTAACAATTCCGTAATTGTCAATTTTTGCTTTTTAAAATCCGCTAAGTATGTGACATACTTTGACCTGAGTATAAAACCCCGATAGGGGATATAATATACTACAACACTTTTGAATAGTGTCTCTTATCCACTTTAACCATGACTCGATAAATCCGATTATATATGAGCGTACCCTCCGTACTCTCCTACTCATATTATATCGATTCCGAGCTCAAACCAATTTTGACACGAAAACCCGAATGCACTTAAATGTACTTGTGATCAAAATCACCAACAAAGTGATGACTGATGACTGATGACAAGAGTTTTGCCCTAATCAAAAGTCGATTATGGCCCTGTTTGGTAAACAGCGGATTAATTTCAGCATAAGTAGATTGCAAAAGCAGATTATAAATAGCATATTTTATCAGAAGGTTTGACTAGCATATTATAATTAGCAGAATTAATTTCAGTGTTTGGTAATTGGCAGATTACGATTAGTAGATTGTTAGTTTTCTTTGTAAAATAGAGAAAAATTTCCTATTTTACAATATGCTAACCAATATCTTTGGGGTAAAGATATTGTAAAAAACAAAGATATTGACCCCAAATATCTTTGTTTCAATATCTTGTTTACCAAACACTAAAATTAGCATATTGATTGGTCAAACATGCTAAACCCCTTGAATATGCTAAAAATTGGTCAATATGCCGTTTACCAAACAACGCCATATCTTAATCTATTATGAGAAGAAAAGGTAGATAATTATTCTCAGTTTCTCACAAACAATATATAGTCTTCCTACCTCGAGCACACCCTCTCAAAGTCTATTTATTTTGTCTCTTCCTTTTTGTGCTTATTTATCATCTTATCAAAGTTTCATACCTAAGGTAAATAAATGCACATTTCTTCTCTTTTTTTTCCTTTTACGGATTGCATTAACTTGTTCATGTTGTTCTTGTTTTCTTCAAGTATTAGGATTTGTTCCTGTCATTTGTCAAGCCCTCCCCACCCGGCTTGTGGGCTGATTTCTTATCACCCCATGAGCCCTGCCCAACCCATCACCTTGGCCAAGCTGGACTCCACTTTCAAAAGCCCAAGACCGCAAATAACACACAAAAAAATAAAAAGTAATATTCTACCCGATCAAGACCCTTAATTTTTCGACTTTCTACATAGACTGACTTCTACACTTTTTAAAACATACGTAGACCCTAATTATTGTCATTATCACTAAGTGTACCCCTTAAACTTTATTGTCCATCAATTAAACTCAGTTTTAGGCGTTAGGTAATGACTTGGACGCGTAACCAAACTTGTCTTTATTTTACCAGGTCTGTTCTAGCTAGACCTGGTAAGATGGATTAATCAAGTCGAATCATTTTGGTTCGGATCATTTTGAATTTGACACATATTTCGGGTCGAATTGGATTAGAACCCGATGTCTAGCTCTAATGCCATGGGTGTATATTCCAAAAAATTTAAAATTGCTATTAGTAGCCCCACATTAATAAAACACACGCACTAAACTATTTAATAAGTACTACTCCGTATTAAATTGGGTAAACACTTGAACAGTGAACACAGTGTTAGTGTGTTACCCTGCTACCCCTTTTCCTACCTGGAACACACGCACACACGCACACACTCGCAGTCTTTTTCTTTGTCTCTCCTTTTTTTTGTGCTTGTTTAGCATCTTATTATCAATCTTTCATACATCAGGTAAATCACAAATTAATGTACATTTCTTCACTTTATTTTTCTGGGTTTAACATTTACAGTTACAGTACTTGTTATTTTGTGATTCTTGTTTGAGATTATTAAAGTTGTCAGCTTTTTTGATTTTACTGCTGTTTCAATCAGTTAAACATTGAATTAATAGAATTCAGGTAATTTTAGTATTACCCAATTTAGTTTTAATCCTTAATATGTTGTTAAGAATTTAATTTGTTGTTTCTGTGAATTGGGCATGCTGTAATTTTAGTATTTTACCTAGATATTGTAGTAATACAGTAAATTTTTAAGAATGAAAGTAGTTGTTTTTGATAAATTAAACAGGACAGATTTTGCATTTTTATCTGTTTCTGTAATTGAAGAATCTGAATGGCTGGTACAAATTTATATTGATTACTGTGAATTGGGTATATGCTGTAATTTTACCGGATATTATAGTAATACAGTAAATTTTTAAGAATGATAGTAGTTGTTTTTGATGAATTAAAGAGGTCAGATTTTGCATCTGTAGTTGGAGAATCTGAATGACTGGTACAAGTTTCGGTTGATTGACCATCGAATTCAAATGGAGACGATATATTTGTTTTGCAGTTAGTCTCTTCTTAAGACAGAGGTATCCGTTTTATAGCTAAAACGGAAACTTTTGTTATTTCCTAGATACTATTCTTTTGTCTCATCTATGCAAGTGGGTAATACTTGACCCGTTTTAACTATACAATGGATATTTCCGTAGTAAACAAGAATTTGTGATTTGAGATTAAGGTAGGAGGAAGGTTATAGGAATTTGGCATGCTGTGATGCTGTATTGTTGAGGAATTGTAATGTCTAGTGATTTTTGTGTGAAAAGATATAAACTTTTGTTTTTTAAAATCGATTTTTATGCAGTGAAAATGCAAGCCTCACTTGTTATTCCGAATGTGAGCTTGAGCATTGCCTCTCCTTGTGGTTCAAGACGCGTTCGAAACCCTCAAAGCTACTGTCCTTTAAGATGTGTAGCCTCTGTGTCGGCCCCAACAACTTCACCATCATTAGAAACTGAACAGAAGCTGAACAAGTACAGCTCACAAATAACCCAGCCCAAGGCGCAAGGGGCGGCGCAAGCAGTGTTGTATGGGGTTGGGCTCTCGGAGGAGGATATGAGCAAGCCTCAAGTTGGTATTTCTTCTGTTTGGTACGAGGGTAACACTTGTAATATGCATTTGTTACAGTTGGCAGAGGCTGTAAAGGAAGGAGTTTATGAGGCCGGGATGATTGGGTTTAGGTTCAACACTATTGGTGTTAGTGATGCTATATCTATGGGTACTAGAGGCATGTGCTATAGCTTACAGTCGCGGGATCTCATTGCCGATAGTATAGAGACTGTCATGGCTGCTCAGTGGTATGATGGGAACATCTCTATCCCTGGGTGTGACAAAAATGTAAGTACGACTCCTTAAATTTTGGTCATTGCCGTGCTGCTAGCATTATATTGCAACAGATAGTCTTTAATTCTGTATTGTTTGCTCAAGTCACTAGAAGCTTTAGAAACAACCGCTGAATTACTACCATGCTTGGACTATCTATTAATTTTGGTCATTGTCATGAGGTCATTTTCAGACTAAGGCTTTGATGTCGTTGTTGCTGTTGGTCTCATTTTGCTTGGTTTGGTTTCCTAGTGCCTTAGGGAGGCTACGACCGTCTTTTTCACTAGAAATTTTACCGTTTTGACTTTTCGAACTTGGTTATAAATTTGTAATACAATGAGACCCAACACTAACTTGCTGTTTTCGTTGGTTGGAATTCTGTAGATGCCGGGTACTATCATTGCAATGGGGCGCCTTAACAGACCAAGCATCATGATCTACGGTGGTACTATTAAGGTGCGATTTGTAGCTTATAAAATTTTAATCTTCATCAATAATCCCTGCTTGCCCTAATGGATGATTGTTTGCTTGTTATTTGCAGCCTGGACATTTCCAAGGTCAGACCTTCGATATTGTTAGTGCATTCCAGGTATGTTATTCAAAACTTTTCTTGTTATTCAGTAAATATTGTTAATCCATTGCACTTAGAAAGATTCTCTCTTAATTTTTCTCGATGAGAATTCCATCTATAGTTAGCATAACAGACTAATACTGATTTTTGTGCCTTGGACTCTCTCTGAGTTATATGTGCTATCGTCTATATCTATGAGGTGAAACAAGTGCTTGTAGAGAGATGCATTGTTGGTACAGAAGTAGTTGGGGAAGGAAATAGAGGGAAGGGACTCTCCAAATTTTCCTTTTGTTGAGGGATTTAATGTGTCTTATTGGGGGGAAAATGGTTCCCTTCACTTCCCTCCAAATTAATTTGCTATCAAAACAAAGGAAATCGCTCCCCTCCCTTACCTTCAAAATCCCTCCATCCAAACAAAGGTTCTGGTATATTTTTTAACAGATTTTTTATAATCATTATTGCTTGTTTCTATCAGGCATTATATCCTGTATGAGTTGCTCAGACACTACTTGTATATTAGTTTGTTATACATTAGATAAAGGGTTATAGTAGAATAGTAGAAGTGGCATGGCGGTATCTGTTTTGATCCATCTAAAGTTTTCTCCTCCGATCCTTACATGCATTATTCAAATTTTTGTTTCTGTCTTTGTCGCAGGTTTATGGAGAATATGTTAGTGGGGCCATAAATGACAACCAGAGAATGGATGTCATTCGCAATTCGTGTCCTGGAGCTGGAGCTTGTGGTGGTATGTATACGGCTAATACTATGGCGTCGGCCATCGAAGCCATGGGAATGTCTCTTCCTTACAGGTATATATGCCGATCAGAGTTTCAAAAACGTTAATGATTTTGTGTTTCTCAAGAGCACTCATTATAGTTTTCTCTCAATAGCTCATCAACACCAGCCGAAGACCCATTGAAGCTGGATGAATGCCGTCTTGCCGGAAAATACATCCTTGATTTACTTAAAATGGACCTTAAACCTCGTGATATAATAACGGAGAAATCTTTGCGTAATGCAATGGTCACAGTTATGGCCCTTGGTGGATCTACGAATGCTGTTCTGCATCTAATTGCCATTGCAAGGTAATAGATACTAAAATCGCTTTAATAACTCTTCAACGTAAAATTGAAATATCTCAACACTGTTGCCTGTTTCTTTGCAGGTCTGTTGGTGTTAATTTGACTCTGGATGACTTTCAGAAAGTCAGTGATCAGGTTCCTTTCCTTGCCGATCTTAAACCCAGTGGCAAATATGTCATGGAAGATCTACATAAGGTACTTGTGAAACGCTGTCTTTTGAAATCATTCTAAAAAAGTTTCCGTCTCGTCGTGATATTTAGCTTACATAACTATTTGAAATGTATGGGCCTATGTAGGTTGGTGGTACACCTGCTGTCATTCGTTACCTTCTTGAACTTGGACTTTTAGATGGTGATTGCCTCACAGGTATTCCTTCCAGGGACAATTTCGTTTAAATGTTTGCAAGACATTCCTTTTTAAAAAATCCCTTTTTGTTGTGTATTTTCGCTCACTCTTGTTATTTTCTTCTGTTTACTAGTAACTGGGCAAACACTTGCTGAAAACGCCAAACTCTTCCCCTCGTTGTCTGAAGGCCAGGTATGGTTCATGTTTTCCTCGCTGCTTCTTGTTTAATTGCATTTAAGTCGATTTTCTAATTTATTCGTTCTTTTTTATGAATCTGTGTGGTGTGTTACAGCAAATAATAAGGCCATTGTCAAACCCTATCAAAGAAACGGGGCATATCCAAATATTGTATGGGAATCTGGCTCCTGATGGCTCTGTAGCAAAAATCACCGGAAAAGAAGGATTGTATTTCTCTGGTATGATTGCTTATCCCTTTCAAATAACTTGTGACTAGGTTTGTTATGACTTACGATTACTAAAAGCGGCCGCTTTTGTTAACCTTCAGGTCCAGCCCTTGTTTTTGAAGGAGAAGAAGCTATGATTGCTGCCATCTCTGAAGACCCTCAACGTTTTAAGGTAACTGTATTTTTAGTATATTAATGTTCTTTTTCATTTATAAGCCGAGGAAATTCATGTACTAACTCATTTCTATATTTAAAATACATGTCTACAGGGTAAAGTTGTGGTTATTAGAGGAGAAGGACCCAAAGGTGGACCAGGAATGCCTGAAATGTTGACACCTACGAGCGCGATAATGGGAGCTGGCCTTGGGAAGGTATTTTGACATTTCGACAATGTCTGCACAAACTAATGAAAATTTCCCTTCAATAGATTATCAGTCACTGTTGAATCTTACCTCCCAAATTAAACGAGAATCTTCTATATCGGTAATTTTAACTTCCCAAAGAGAAGAAAAATCAATTTTTTTCGAACTGTGTACTCCAAATCTCAAATTTTGAGACACATTTAATTTTTAGACTATAGATTATTTGTTATCTTAAATAAGCCATATCGATTTCTTCATCTCCCATACATTTTCTGAACACGTGTTTTGCATGACCTCATTCTAGTTTGTGACCAACAAGACTATGTTTCAAAGAAGTTTAATGGAGGGTTAAGCTGTAAGGTTTACTCATTTACTGCAATTAGGACTGAATAAAGTAATAGGAATATTTATAATAGTTGGGCCTCAACCATAACCTTAAGGTTTGGTTGAGTTGGTTCATCTATCATGGTATCAGAGCCAGTGTGACCGAAGGTCACGGGTTCAAATCCTGGCAACCTCAAAACTCCTCAAAAAAACTCGAAGTGGAAACCCAGCACACGGTACGGGGGAGCCGGTGCACAACTAACCACGGTTTTGGTTGAGTTGGTTCATATATCATAAAGATTGCATTTCAACCCCAAAAAGACACCAAACTCGTGTTTGCAAATCTGTTTCCCTGATGCCATAAGTAATGTCATGTATGGCTGCAGGAATGTGCTCTTTTGACAGACGGAAGGTTTTCAGGAGGTTCACATGGATTCGTCATTGGTCATATTTGTCCTGAAGCTCAGGTTAATTTTGTTTTTATGTTCTACGGAGTAATAATCTCCGTCATTTACTTCTCTCCATAGTTTCTTTAGTCACTGGAGGTGAAGTGTGGGTCAGAAAGAAACCACCGCTGTATCTGTATGTGGCTGAAATTTGTGCGGACTTAAATGTTATAGGAGGGTGGACCAATTGGTCTCGTCCAGAACGGAGACATCATCACAATCGATGTGGGGAAGAAAAGAATGGACGTCCAGCTGACAGATGCTGAATTTGAGGAAAGAAGGAAAAAATGGACAACACCCGCATATAAGGCTAACAGAGGGGCTCTCTACAAGGTACTCTCCTAGCTTATAGATTTTCACACACTACACAAGTGTTATTCACAAGTATGCTGGTAAAATCTGCATGATACTTGACCCAGATAACCGTATTAGAACTTTTTTTTTGTTTCTACCATTACTTATGATAGGAATCGGTGCTATAAGTTAAAAAGAAAAAATAAATGCAAATCTTTACGCAAGTTTCATTTTGGGTCATCGGTAAACAACCTCTATGTGTTCAACAAAGGGATATGCTGCATACATCGATCCTTCCTTACCCTACCATTTGTCGGTGTTTTGAGGCGCTAGGCTAATGTTAATTGTAAGTATTGGTATTTGGATAATCGGATGGTTTTACAATATCGTAGGGCAAAAACGTGTTACAATAGGGAGTTAGAGACTGAGAAATTTAGCCTCTCATTCATTAACCTTGAGTCCAGACACGCGACTAATTTTATGTTTTGGCCTTGATTATTTTTCGTCTTCAGTATATCAAGAACGTGCAGTCGGCTTCAAAAGGTTGCGTTACCGATGAATAGCCAGCCAGATAACAACCTCGTCCTGTCAATAGCGGAAACAGGCATACATCTCACATTTGATTCTTTCCCTCTCTGGGCTTATATTTATAGCTCTTTCGAGTTAGGATAGAAGGTTACGATGAGTTTGGCTTACGGCGGATTTTGTATTGACTTCCTTCAATGTTGTTTTGGCTCTTGTATTTTTAGGCTGTTGTATCGGTTGTGAGTGACTTTAATTAACTTACGACATCGGACATTGGTTTATTTTGCTCTAATAAAAGTTGGTGAGCAAAGCAAAATTAACCAATCACATATGTATTGTTTGTTGTACCACTCTTCTTGCTTGAAATGAATAAATGCTTCATTGTTTCAAATTTCATGTTTGGTTGTTTTTATACTTTAGTTGGGTTTACAAGTTCTTTGCAAAGGTGCAATTACTATGTACATCTAACCCCGCTTACGTTTATCTTGCAATTTACAGAAGTCATTGAAACATTGGGTAATGCAATTAGAATGTACATCTAATTAACCCCCCTACCTTACCATTTATGGAAATTATCTAATTAACCCCCCTACCTTACCATTTATGGAAATTATTCCAACATCGGGGCAATGCAATTGGAAAGGGATTCTCTCCATTTTCTCTCACAATCTCTTTAAATAATAATTTCCTCTTCTACCCTCATTTTTCTTTATTTTTTATGCGTAAATTTAGAACCGTTAGATACTGTTAAAATGCAATCTAGAGCATTAATATGAACTTGTCTCTTCATTTCTTTTTAGAAATTGTTGAAACGCCGGATAATGTTTTTGTTAATGTTGTTATTTGTAATTTACAAGAACTAGTTTTAAACCCGTGTAAAATTGCACGGGTATGTATTTGGGCCGGTATTAATGATTTTGGATGATTTTTTTTTTTTTTTTGCATTTCTATTGTAATTATCTAGTTGGTCTAAAACAGCGACCTACATAATTAATGTTTACACTTGTTTCAAATACGTGTTCAAATGCAATGGTTTAAGAGGAAATAACGTAATAAATTATTGTAAATAAAATTTGCATACATTAAAAACTTTACACCCCAAATAAAGAAATATAATTTAATAATCTACTTTAACACAGTTTAGTGTAACATCAGAATGTCAAAGCTTATTTGATTTATTGGCGAAATTAGTGTGTGCTAGTAAGCCCATATACAATGAAGTACATGGATCGATAAATAATATTTCGTATTTTGTTTTGATAATTAAATATTTCTTATTTTTAACTAACAAATTCAAAGATGCCGTATTTATCATAAAATTTTGAATTGTTAAAATAAAATTAATAATCCGTATACAAATAAAATCAAAGTGTAAAGCTTGGGCTATTATCGCTTTGGACTCGTTGTCAGTAAATTTATTGCATATGTATAAATATAGTTTTATCAAATTATTCAGAATGTATAAAATTATTTCATAATATTATTTTCATTTATTCCGATTTGTAATTCATACCGCTTATATGCCATTAATTTCATTTATTCGGAATGTATAAAAGTATTTATTCTACGACGGAATTTGTAGGATATTTGTATTGGCGGAATTCTGAAGAAATATTCTCCTTTGCACACTAACGGGTTCCACCATAACATGAATTTTAAAAAAAAAAGACCGAATTAATGAGGTGGCACGTCCTGGATTGAGTATTGTCTTCTAAATTAATAAAGATAAGATTGTTGAAACACCGATATAATGTTTTTGCTAATGTTGTTATTGTGTTGTTATCCATGTATAAGGCTATGTTTGACAAGACATTTCAGGTACCTAATTTGACCAAGCAACCTGATTTGACTAATAATTCAGGTAGTTGTTTTACCTAGTGATGTTTGGTAAAGTCATTTCAGGTACCTGAAATGACTTTTCAGGTACCTGAAATAAAAAGCTACTCCAGGTAGCTTTTTAAAGTTTCAGGTAGCTGAAATGTTCTACTTTACATATTTACCCTTTATTTAAATTAATTTATTATAATATTAATGTCCTTTTATGTCATTTTACAAAAAATCAGTTACCTTTTCAGTTAGTTTTACCAAACACTTTACAATTAATCATTCTACCTTATCGTTTCAATTTTAAATTAGCTTTTAGTGTACCTTTTTAATCAAATCACCTTATCAGGTTTAGTACCTTTTCGGTTTTGATCTTTTCACCGATCGATTTTACCAAACAGAGCCTAAATGCGTGAATATTACCTCTGCCATATGATTTACAAGACAAGACCACGTCTCAACAATTACATTAAGACACCTTCAATAAATAAAACCAAAATTCACAAGTTTATAACAACATCTGAATTAGAGAGAAAATTAGCGTTGAAAATTCGAATTTTTGGTTATAAATTACAGAGTAAAACTTTTAAAAAATTGGGAAATATCAAAAAAAAAAAAAATGAATGTGAACATGAAGAAATATTGACAAATAATTATTGTTTAAGACCGTTTTATATATGAGAATATGACTGGCTTTTACACATTCAAATATTTGTGTTGGTATGTACCATAAAAAAAAAAAAAAAAAAAAAAAAAAAAAAAAAAAAAAAAATTGTGTTGGTGCCATTAAGTAGGTGTTTGACAAATAAAAAACCGTCTCACATATAAAGCGGTCTTATTTCTTTTACCTTGGGTTCCCGAATTCTTCAAGTCGCAACCTAAACCAACGAGAAACATAACAGCCAGCTGAATCCTGCAGAGCGCACCCGCCAACATCGTCCTCAGGTTCGTCGATCCTTACCTCGTTATTTTTCTTGTCCGTTACTCGCTCCGACTCAGTCAATTGTTTAATTTTTTTTTTTAAAATATTCGTCACATAAAATGTTTGAAGGAATTCTATATAACTTCGTTTCTGTGCAACTGAAAAGTGAGATGCCCACCAAGTGTTTGATGAAATTCCCATTTGAAATTGCTCTGTTTTTTTTTTCAATTACATCAATTAAATAATGAATTATACTTGCTTAATTCCGGGTTTTAACTAAGATGAAGTTACTTGGATGCGTTATTTGTGTTTGCTTAACATGATGATCATCAAATTCTTGATTGCTAGATTTAGTTTGGCTATGAATTACGAGAGTTTGTATATATCGTAGGACGTCTCACCCTTTAAGACGGTTGATAGTTGACAATTTGGTACTCCCTCTGCACAACTGTTTTCACCCCATTTCAATAAAATACTCCTCGCATATATTAGAGAAATGAGGTGAAAACAGTTGTGCGGAGGTCCAAAGTGGTTTGAGACCGAACTCGTTCTGATGCGACTTGTATTTTTAGCTAAAGCAGCGAATCCGTAGTTCTATATTAACCGACCCATATTTTGAATCGACCTAACCTGACTTATGAATAATTTGACATGTGACCTAAAATAGAACCGAATATGACCACAAAGCACAAACCCTAATCGTCTGAACCCGGCCTTGGGAGTTGGGACAACTCCATCTTTTTGAGCTACAAATTGAGTATCTGAGTATCTGACCTTATCCGACATGACTTGCCAAAAATTATCCAACTCGAGAAGATCCACATTCACCCAAAATGACTGATTTAAAATCTTACTTGAGATTATAAGCTGATAACATGAAATTGCAAAAACCCTATTGATGATGAGCCAGTTGAATCACATTAACTTGACCCGTAACCACTGACCTATATGAATCGAGTTGAAGTGAAAGTTTAAAAATTGCACATTACTATACATGCAAATCAGACGTGACTGAAATGAGCTGATGATCCGACCTTACTTAATAGGAGTAGGTGTCTATGTATACATGCAAATATTAGTTTCTTTCTTGATTGGTTGTAGTATACTTGTATGACCAGAACTCTATTCAGCATTTGAGGGTTTTACTGAATCTCGTCATATAATCCGTATGAACTAAATGATGACTGTGAAATGCTTCAAAGAGTTGCAGGTGTAACTGTGTAATGATTAGCGAAGTTTTTCTGGATACAGTAACAAATTTTCAATATTTACCGCTTTCAGGATTATACGGTTATAAAATGCGGAGTCAGCGTTTAAAGAAGAGCATCACCGACAGCCCAAAGCAACTTGCAAATTTAATAGACCTTGTAAATCTTCCAACGCCCCTGCGAAATTTTATTGGCCAATCTCAGATTTCTCGCTTGGGTTGTTTCATGCGAGTTTGGTCCTACATCAAGGAGAAGAACCTCCAGGTACATCCAGATTTCTCCTCTTTTTCAAAATTGGTTGATGATTAGAGGACTACCCTTCATGAGAAGACTGTTCTTTATTCGGAAGCTTTTGATCAGCTTAGGAATTCTTGCTCATCAGGCCATATCTGACAAACTCACAACCCTGATACTCCAATAAATGCATGAAAAATCTGTAGTTTTTATCATTAATATTGAACTATTGCCATATAATTGGTTTGCTCCGTACTGAGATAATTGATTAGACATGAATTTATGTTCCACCACAGTTAAGGTATACAGTCTTATGATTGTATACTTCAATTAAGGTACTGGACATGGGACATAATTTCAGCTAGCTGAAGTGGCTCGCCATAAAGTTGTGTTTCCCCTTAATTTTATAAAAATTCTCAGTAGTTTAGTAATCCCTCCGTACCGGTTAATTGTTGCCCTTTGGTTTTGGCACAAAGACCAAGGAAAGAGCAGGGGGCCAATTACTAAATGACAAGTGGACCATATTGTGTGGATTATCAAATTGATCATCAAGTTCATTCTTAATTTAGAAATGACAACAATTGACTAAGACACCCCAATATGGAATAGACAACAAATGACCGGGACAGAGGGAGTAGTTTATACTGGTTACTTTCCATGAGTAATTTATGTGGATATAAGTTTATACTCTGTCTCAGCCCTGACTAGAAATTCTGCAGGATCCCAAGGACAAAAATATTGTCAATTGTGATGCCAAGTTGAAGAGCATTTTGCTCGGGAAACCCAAGGTCGAGCTAGCAGAGCTTCCTTCCTTGATTAAACTGCATTTCCCCAAGCAGCCCAAGGATCCCAAGTGATATGCACTAATGAAGTCAAGATGGCCTTTAGTTTTTGCTGATAGCTAGTAATCTACTGTGCGTCTTGCGTCAAATTCTGTCAATTAAATTGGTGTCGAGGATACTACAGACTATATTTATGTATGAATTTTTCACATAAATTTATGAATATATTGTTATAATTAGAGACCTCTTTTTTCCTCGGCCTGGTGCCGTGTCAGGTGTGGTGGGGTGGGGGCATGTTCTATACGAGTATTACATTCTCTGGGGCCACGGGTCACTGAACAACCGACAAGTTATTTCATGTACTAGTAGTTTGTTAACGAGAGATTCAACCATTGCTTAATTTGGAAAAGTGTTCTCAGCAGCGCCTAAGCTTTTGCTTGGTTGGTGTTAGCTAAAACGTGTTGGGGAAGCGTCTTGTAAACCTGGTGTGTCTATCGTCTTGACATTTTTTAGTTTTTATATTATACCCTCGTGCATTTGATCACAGGAACCATGCAGTTTAAGGACTAAAGGTTTGCTTCATGCTACCTTGGACCAATTCTAAGGCAATCCCAAGTATATGCTATTTATATTATCCAAAAAAAGTATATGCTATTTATAAAGCTTGTAAATGTTATTGCTACATTTATGGATAAATAGATTTGCAAATCAAGGGAATTTTTGAAGACCAGCTAGAAGACATCATGGATTAAAAAAAAACTTTGGGATTTTCCCATCTATACCCCGTGGTTTTCACTCTTCCCAACTGTACCCTCGCGTATCAGAGATTACTAACTGTACCCCTAAGCTTACCTAATGAGAAAATTGGATTATCCATAAATGTAGCAATAACATTTATGCAATTGAGAGGACAGTCATCACTGCTGCTGCCTAAAATACAATCAGAATTAAAACGTTAAAACGCTGTTTATTGACCGTGATTCTTAAATTAAGTATCTTGAGAGACCGTCTCAATTAAAGCAATGTGAAATATACTTGAAACCGGGAATAAACTCTACCATTTCATTTTCCACTATAGAATTGGAGCCTCAGAAGTCCACTTGTTCACAAGATGATACCTACTAGGAAGCTGCTGCTGCACCTCAATGACACCTACTAGGAAGCTGCTGCTGCTGCACCTCTTATTATATAAACATCACCATTTATGAAGTTGTAGTCATCACTCAAAACACACATTTTCATCCCTTTTATCACCTGCTCATTTCACAAAGCTATGGCTGATTTGGGAGCATTGATCTCCATTGCTGAAAATGTCTTTAAACTCTTACAATCTCCTGTCCTCAAAAACATGAGGGACTGGGAATCCGATCTCGGAAAACTTAACAAATCTGTCTCTTTCATCAAGGACATGCTTCTCGATGTGGAAACAAAACCCGAGCTCTCTCGAGGAGAACAACGTTGGGTTGATGAGCTGAATGAAGTTCTTTACGAAGCTGATGATCTCTTTGATGAGGTCATCACTATCGCTAAGCAGAAGGAACTCAATGCGCCAGGTGCTAAGTTCTCCAAGAAGGTCTTAGATAAGGTGAGTCGTTTCTTTTCTTCTAAGAATCGTATTCTTGTTAGTTATAATACTTCTCAAGAGGTTAAGAGCATCCAGAAAAAGTTGGATGCTATAGCTAAGGATCATGCTAGATATGACTTTAAGGTTGACCCTCAGGCTACTTTGAAAAGGAAAGAGGACACTTGTTCCTTTTTAAATGCAACCCATGAGAATATAATTGGAAGGGAGGATGATGTGAAAGCGGTTGTAGACATGTTGCTTGACCCTAATGTTGAGGAAAATGTTGGATTTATTGTTGTTGTGGGAATAGGAGGGTTGGGCAAAACTGCTCTTGCTCGACTTGTGTATAATCACGATAGGGTCGGAACTAGATTTGAGAAGAAGTTATGGACATGTGTCTCCGACCAAGATGGAAAAGGATTAGATGTCCAAGCAATATTAGGTGATATTATAGAATCGTCAACAAATAAGAAGCCTAGTGATGTCTCCACTATGGAGTCCATGCAAACAAAACTTCAGGAAGAATTGAAAAATAAGGTTTACTTGCTTATATTAGACGATGTATGGACTGAAGATCCTAATGAGTGGAGTAAGCTGAGCAAATACTTGACAATTGGTGGTAGGGGAAGTAGAGTAGTCATTACTACACGTTCGGAGAAGACAGCTGAAGTGGTATTAGGAAAAGCCACTCACTCTAAAAAGTACATGTTACAAAGTTTGTCTGATGAGAATTCGTGGCATTTGTTTGCGCTCACGGCATTCGAACGAGAATCAGATGAAGCAAACGACCCTGAATTGATGACGATTGGCAAAAAAATTGTTAAAAAATGCTCTAATGTCCCCCTTGCTATAAAAGTTTTAGGAACTCTTTTATATGGGCAAACACATAAGTGGGAATCATTCGAAAAGAATCGAATACTTCACATTGAAACAACCAAGAATCCAATTATGTCTATCTTAAAACTCAGTTACAACAACCTCGAACCTCCTGTGAAAAATTGTTTTAGGTATTGTGCTTTATTCCCTAAGGATTTTGAAATGGACAAACGTGAGTTGATTAGTCTTTGGATGGCGCAAGGATACATTGGTGATAGTGAGGACTGCTTTTTAATCCTATTAAAACGGTGTTTTTTTCAAGATGTGGAAAGAGATGACTTAGGTGATATTGTATCATTGAAAATGCATGATTTAATGCACGATCTTGCTCAAGAAGTCGCCGGGGACGAGATTGTTGTGTCAAATAGTCCGCCAAACAACTTAAGGAGAAAGCCTCGCCATTTATTTATTGATGCGAAAGAAGTGGCGATTAGCTATGTCCATGAAAGTAATATTCGTACATGTTATATGAATAACGTCCGCATTCATTCGGACGTGGTGAACACTCTAGTATCTAATTGGCGTTGTCTTAGATCGTTACGCTTGTATTTGCCGTTTGCCGGAAATTTGCCGGAGTCAATCGGAGATTTGTTACACTTAAGATATCTAGATCTCTCTAGAAATGGGAAGCTCAAGACTCTCCCGAATTCAATTACAAAATTATTTAATTTACAGAGTTTGATTTTGGAAGACTGTTGGAGCTTGAAAGAGTGGCCAAAAGATTTTTGCAAATTGGTAAATCTTAGACTCTTGGATATAAATTCGTGTTCAGGGTTGACTTGCATGCCTTTGGGCATTGACCAGTTGACTAATTTACGAGACCTAACCTACTGTAACGTGAGAAAAGTGAGTCCAATTAGGAAGCAATTTGGGGGACAGCTGAAAGACTTAAAATTTCTTGTCAATTTAAGGGGTCGGCTTGAAATCAGGACCTGTGGAATTCTTGTAAGTGAGAATGAAAATAAATGGGAAGGCGGATAT
The DNA here is from genome assembly GCF_048544455.1 of Silene latifolia. Lineage (NCBI taxonomy): Eukaryota > Viridiplantae > Streptophyta > Magnoliopsida > Caryophyllales > Caryophyllaceae > Silene > Silene latifolia. Next base: position 20,552,354 of record NC_133530.1, on the reverse strand, counting down.
TTGGAGCACATTAAGAATCTGAAGGTGATATGCATATATTTTAATAAAGAAGCTCGTGAATCCAATAATGAGGCTCTGATTGAAAGGCTGCAGCCAAATAGAAATCTCGTGGAGTTGTCCTTGGATAATTATAATGGTACTGAAATTCCAAGGTGGGGAAGAGCACATGATGACTGGTCTATTATTCTTCCTAAACTTGTCAACATCCAGCTTGATAACTTTAAGAGGATACATGGTATCCCATTGTTGAGTAATTTGAAGCATCTGAAATTTTTGACTCTTTCCAGGTTGAGTAATTTGGAGTACATGGAACATGGTGCAATTAGCCGCGGTTGTTCTAGGTCAAAGGATGTATCATTTTTCCCATCCCTTGTGTATCTCCGTATTGAAGGTTTGACAAGGTTGAAAGGATGGTGGGGTGGGGTCTGTGAAGGAGATAGCAGCAGCTGCATGCCACATTGGCAACCACCATTTCCTCGTCTCTCAAAATTGGCCATCGAAGAATGCCCTGAGTTGGCATCTCTTCCTCCTTGTCCGACCCTAGAATCCCTACACTTAACGAGAAGCAGTAAGTCGTTGCGGATATTACCCGGTCAAGGACCTGCAAATTTAGATCTCAAATTAAAGGTGTATGTAGACAGTGTGGGTTATCTCACTACTCTACCTGCTAGATGTCTTGCCGATATCGTGATACAAAACGATGATGAATTGAAGAGGTTACAGGAATATGAAGAGGTGTTCAAGAGCTCTTATTCTTCTCTGCAAAAGCTTGAGATTATAAGGTGCAAAACGCTGACGAGTGTTTCAGAAGTGTCGGAACATCTCACTGCGTTGGAAGACTGGGCAATTACCTTTCCTAATCTTGTCGAGATTACACTTAGTAATTGTGAGAGGTTGGATGGAATCCCATTGTCGAGTAATTTGAAGCATCTCAAAAGATTGACTCTTTCCAAGTTGAATAATTTGGAATACATGGAGATTAGTGCAATTAGCCGCATTGGTAGTTCTGGGTCAAAGGATATACCCTTTTTCCCATCCCTTGAGTATCTCAGTATTAATGGCTTGGAAAGGCTGAGAGGATGGTGGAAAGAGGTTGGTGAAGGTGATAGCAGCAACTGCATGCCGCATTGGCAACCACCATTTCCTCGTCTTTCAAAATTACTAATCAACAATTGCCTCAAGTTGACATCTCTTCCTCCTTGTCCCAGCCTAAAATCACTAAAGGTGAAGAGGAATAACAAAGCGTTGCGGATATTACCAGGTGAAGGACCTGCAAACTTAGATCTCAAATTCTATGTGGAAGTAGACAGTGTGGGCTATCTCGCTACACTGCTTGCCTTCCGCCTTACTCATATCAAGATTAGTGGCGATGAAGAATCAAAGAGGTTATCAGAAATTGAGGAGGTATTCAAGAGCTCTTCTTCCTTGCGAAGCCTTGAGATTGAGAACTGCGGAAGACTAACAAGTGTTATACCAGCGTTGGAGCATCTCACTGCGTTGGAGTCGCTATCACTAGGTGGTATACCTGTAGTGGACGAGGAATTCGAGGATGACATGCCTTGGAGATTCCTACGTCACAATCTCCGTTCCCTTGAGTTGAGGTCCCTTGACGCTCTGCGAATGCTGCCTAGAGGGATTAAGCACTTGACCGCCCTCGAAAAGCTCTCCATTACTGATTGTAAGTGGTTGAAAGCTCTACCGGAATGGATAGGCTGCTTATCATCACTTCAGTCCCTCACGATCAAACATTGCGACAACCTCAAATCACTAGGCGGAATCCAAAGCATCACTTCCCTTCAGCAACTTGTTATCTATGAATGTGTATACCTAGAAGAAACATGTGAAGAACCAAGGGGTAAAGAGTGGCCTAATATTCAGCACATTCCTCACATCTCCCTTGGAAAATATATGCTTATGCATAGACATTGATGCTACCACAAAAGGCATGTTTACTTCTGTTAAATTGTTTACTTTTTGTTAAATTTCTGTGTACAAAAATTCACTCTTTCCCGTGTGAAGATTTGAGTTTTTCTCCTCTTAATCTCTTTCTGAGTCCTTTGACTCTTTTCACTTGTTTTTACCTTATTATGAACTTGTTTAAGCTAAGTGTTGCATATGTGTTTCAAGAATCTGGGTTTGCTTAATGGTTACCTCGATCTTTAGGTCATAAATTCTCTTGCCATATCAACTTGCTTTGGATAATTTTATGTAATTTTTTGTAACTTGTTTAAAGAATGATGTTTCTTAGAAGTGAAGCATGTCAGATACTCAGATGGGTTGATTTCGGACGTTTAGGCCGAATTATGCCATCAAGGAACTTATTTAAGTTTTCGTGTTCTTTGGATCACGAGTTTTCTAGTTTAAGTTGTATCACTTGACAAGTCAAGAAGTTACGTTTTATCATACTTTTTTCTTTCGACCTTATCATTGTAGTTAAATAAGATGAGGGCCAAATGGTAAAACATTTGCTATTTTGCTGTTCATCTGTGTTCTTCTTGTTAACTAACCAGCCTTATCAATTTAGATCTTTGTTAGTAGGAACATTCCACTGTTTGAAATTTGAATCTTCACTTGTCTTTTGTTGTTTATTTAGGTAACTATTCTACGTACGGAAACTTTTTGTTCATCAGGGGTTTGTCATGAATATGCAAACCTTCTGGAGCTAAAGCAGGAGTTGATATCCGAGTCCCACCGACAGCTGATCAAGCGGCACTTGAACAATGTACTGCTGATGAGTAGACGCCTGCATCACGCAATGTGACATTCAAGGTAAAATCATTGACTTGTCTTGTTTGAAGCAACTTTTTTTTGGGAGAGTGCAACAATACATGATCAACAGATAGTTAATGCAAGAAGCTTTTCTTCCAAATCATTGTTGCATGACTGGGTTAACTGTTGAATTGCTTGGGCAGTATAAGCAGAAGGTTTCAGTGACTGACAGTACGAACCCCTGGTGGACCCTCTTAGAAGAAGCTACCCTGATTTCAGGTGGAAACCTTGAGAAGCCGGAAATATTATCCCTTGGCTCCACTGATGCTCGCTCTTTTAGGCAACAAGGGATTCCTGCAATTGGGTTTCTCCCATTGCTAATACTCCACCCCTATTCCATGACCACTATGAGGTAACTACTTTCTCTGCGTATTTAATGTATCTCGTGTATCTGTTTGGGAATTGGTAACTGTCCAGTTTTGATGCAATGCTCTATGAATGTCACTAACAACCTACTCCGTACACAGTATTTTCATCGACCTTTCACTTTTGCAATCTTTACTCACTACTTTTCTAGTGGGGATTAAAGAGAGGCAAAGTAGAGGAAGGACTTTTATATCAAGCATTTAGTGTCCTATATGATTCTATTAAATATTGTGTCTCATCATTCCAAAATTTGACTCATGACAAGCTCGGTAGCTGAATATGTACTCATGTATGACACGCGTAAGTAACCACTTATGTCGTAACAACTGCATGCCTCTAAGTAGTCTCATGCCACATTTAAGTTGTCATCGAGCCGAGTTTCTTGTTACCTTGGCTTTTCAGAAACCAAGAGCCTATGTAACTGAGACTGGGTTAGAAGTATCTGACGCACAGTGCATGCCGATGTTTCTTTACGCAATTTTGGAACCTGTAAGCTCATTCATATGCAGTAGAGCTATTGCATTCTAAGTGTCCCTGTGTTTTACTTGCTGCAGTTCCTAAATGAAGCAGAATATATGAAAGGAGTCGACGTTTATGCTTCGATCATTAAGGCCAATCAAAGATGAATTATAGTTCTGTGTTTCTCTGTTAAGCGGCATTCTTGTTTCATGTTGTAAGTTTACACCCATGCAATGTACGGATTTTGTAGGTTTTTTTTTTTTCGTTTTAGCGAATAATTTGGTAGGTTTAAAATAATCCCTCTTATGAGATAGTGATTGGTAATATAGATTTGAAGTTCTGATTGTCAATAGAGTATGCTCAAACCGAGTCTTGATACCCTCTCAATATGGACATTATTTATCAAGAGACTCAAAGCTGTCTTCTCAAAATCGAAAGCGTCATATATATTTAAACAAACAGAAGGAAAACTACCCCTCGAATTTATTTGTAAAAATTGTGCCGACTTATGTAATACGGAGTATTATCTATTTGCATAATACTAAACCTACATAAAATGATGTAATGATAATATTAGATTAGATTCATAATAAAAATTAAGTCATATTACATCACAAATACTCGTGTAAGATGGTCTTTTACAAGTTTATTGAATGTAAGACTGTCTTACACGAGACTAATTACTAGTACAATCCAATCTTAACGGAATGTAAATTGACCAAACTAAGGGAAACAATTACAACTTTCTCTTAAATCAGTCTCACCGAAGTTACAATTATCTTGATAAAATATCTTATCAAGTTCCTCTATTCGTTGTCTGACATATTACTCGGAATCAATGGTAGTATTTCCCGCCAAATTCAAATCCTCCGTACAATCTTCTTCATATTCAACCCTCTTTAACTCTCCTCTCACAAATCCACACCAATGTCGTCAAAACTGGCGTCGGAATGGGGATTTGGGGAAGTGCACGGTCAGTGTTCGATGAAATTCCTCTTAGAGATCCAGTGTCTTTTACGGCATTGATTACTGGGTATGCTGTATGCATCTCGTGGGTAATTTGAAGGATGCGCGTAAACTGTTTGATGAAATTCCTGTCAAGGACGATGCTGTGTTATGGAATGCAGTTATAGCTGCGTATTCGCAGAGTGGTCAGTTTAATTTGAAGGATGATGCTGTGTTATGGAAATAATTGCGAGAGATCGCAACCGCTTTAATCATTGATGGCTCATGTTCCTGTATGGATCAATGGTGAAAACTCCTTCATTCTTTTTGAATTATAACATATACAGAGTATTCATTACTAGTAATTGTTACCGAATACTTCATTACAACTGTTTCTCATTGTTACTCCTATTACTTTAATTTAATCTGATTAGTTAATTTAATGAACAATGCTGAATGATCATGGAATGCTTTTAATTTAGTTAGTTACTTTGAGACCCATTTCACAATTGAACTTGAAAGTAAACTGTATTTGAAGTCGTAAAATGGTATTCCCTCCATTCCAATTTTATTGTCCCCTTTTCCTCGATAACTTATTCCAAATTAATTTAGTCGGAAAATGAACCTTAGCCAGTAGGACATCACTTTCTTGGAAATGCAGTGGCAGCTGCTAGTCACACGCTTCTTCAACTAATGCGCGGTTCTTTTTATTAATAAATAATCAGTAGTTGTATGTTTGATTATTATTTAACAGTCAATTGGAGTGATGGCGTAGCTTGAAGCAACTCGTTTTATAAATGATCAGTAGTTCTATGTTTTATTATTATCTCATTTTAATCCCTTTTTCATCCTGTTACTCATTTCCTGTTTTTTTCTACCTACTCTACAAAATCATGGCTGATTTAGGAACACTGATTACTATTGTAGAAAAGGTCTTTCAACTATTACAGTCTCCGGTCCTCAAAGACATGAAAGACTGGGAATCAGATCTCGGAAAACTGAACAAGTCCGTGTCATTCATCAAGAACATGCTCCTCGATGCAGATATGAAACCCGAGCTCTCCCATGGAGAACAGGGTTGGATAGAGGAACTCCAGGAAGTTCTTTATGAAGCTGATGATCTCTTTGATGAGGTTATCACCATCTCTAAGCAGAGGGAACTCAATGCTCGTGCGAAATTCTCTAAGAAGGTCTTAGATAAGGTGAGTCGTTTCTTTTCTTCTAAGAATCGTATTCTTCTTAATTACAATACTTCTCAAGAGGTTAAGAGCATCCAGCAAAAGTTGGATGCTATAGCTAAGGATCATGCTAGATATGAGTTTAAGGTTGACCATGAGCCTACTTTGAGAAGAAAAGAGGACACTTGTTCTTTTTTAGATGAAAGCCATGAGAATATTATTGGAAGGGAGGATGATGTGAAAGCGGTTGTAGACATGTTGCTTGATCCTAATGTTGAGGAAAATGTTGGGTTTGTTGTTGTTGTGGAAATAGGAGGGTTGGGGAAATCGCTCTTGCTCAACTTGTGTATAATCATGATAGGGTCGGAACTAGGTTCGAGAAGAAGTTATGGGCATGTGTCTCTGACCAAGATGGAAAAGGATTAGATGTCCAAGCAATATTAAGTAGTATTATAGAATCAGCAACAAATAAAAAGCCTAGTGATGTCTCTACTATGCAGTCCATGCAAATTAAACTTCAAGAAAAATTGAAAAATAAGGTTTATTTGCTTGTATTAGATGATGTATGGACTGAAGATCCCAATGAGTGGAGTAAGCTGAGTAAATACTTCACAATTGGTGGAACGGGAAGTAGAGTTGTCATTACTACCCGTTCGGAGAAAACAGCTGAAGTGGTATTAGGAAGAGTCACTCACTCTAAAAAGTATATGTTAAAAGGTTTGTCTGATGAGAACTCGTGGCGTTTGTTTATGCTGACGGCATTCGAACGAGAATCAGATGAAGCAAACGAATCTGAATTGACTAGGATCGGCCAAAAAATTGTTAAAAAATGCTCCAATGTTCCCCTTGCTATAAAAGTTCTAGGAACACTTTTATATGGTCAAAGACAGAGATGGGAATCATTTGAAAAGAATCGAATACCTCACATTGAAACAACCAAGAATCCCATTATGTCTATCTTAAAGCTCAGTTACAACAACCTCGAACCTTCTATGAAAAATTGTTTTAGGTATTGTGCTTTATTCCCCAAGGATTTTGAAATGAACAAACAAGAGATGATTAGTCTTTGGATGGCGCAAGGATACATTGGTGATAGTGAGGATTACTTTCTAATCTTACTAAAACGATGTTTTTTTCAAGATGTGAAAAGAGATGACTTAGGTGGTACCATATCATTTAAAATGCATGATTTAATGCACGATCTTGCTCAAGAAGTTGCAGCGGACGGCATTATTGTGGCAAATAGTCAGTCAAGCAACTTAAGCAAAAAAATTCGCCATTTATTTCTTGATGGGGAAGAATGGACCAAAAGCTCATTCAGTGAAGGAAATATACGTACATGCTATATGAATACAAAGATCCCCTCCGACGTGGTGAAAACTCTAGTAGCCAATTGGCGTTGCCTTAGATCACTACGCTTATTTGTGCCAAATGCTGTAAATTTGCCAGAGTCAATTGGTGAATTACTACATTTAAGATATCTAAATCTCTCTCATAATGAGAATCTCAAGACACTCCCAAATTCAATTACAAGATTGTATAATTTAGAGAGTTTGATTTTGCTAGGCTGTCATAGTTTTAACGAGTGGCCGAAAGATTTTTGCAAATTAGTAAATCTTAGGCTCTTGGATATAAGTTCTTGTTCAGGATTGACTTGCATGCCTTTGGGCATAGGCCAGTTAACTAATCTACGAGACCTAACTGAGTTTAAAGTTGGTAAAGCGAGTTCTAAAGGGAAGCAAATTGGAGGACAGTTGAAAGACTTAAAATTACTTGTCAATTTAAGGGGTCAGCTTGAAATTGAGATCGACAGAAACCTTGTAAGTGAGATGGAAAATAAATGGGAAGGCGGTTATTTGGAGCACATTAAGAATCTGAAGGTCATAGAGATAAATTTTCCATGTAGAGCTGGTATAATCAATAACGAGGCTCTGCTGGAGAAGCTGCAGCCAAATCGAAATCTCATGCTGTTCAGATTAGATGGATATAAAGGCACTGAAATTCCAAGATGGGGAAGAGCACATCCAACTTCGCGGTTGTCAAAGGTTGCACGGAATCCCATTGTTGAGTAATTTGAAGCATCTCAAATCCTTGTCTCTTGCCATGTTGAATAATTTGGAGCACATGGAGACCAATGCAATTGGCCGCGGTGGTTCTGGGTCAAAGGATTTACCCTTTTTCCCATCCCTTGAGTTTCTCAGTCTTTGGCGTTTGGAAAGGATGGCGGGGAGGGGTCTCTGAAGAAGATAGCAGCTGCTGCATGCCACATTGGCGACCACCATTTCCTCGTCTCTCAAGAGTGTGTATCGAATTATGCCCCAAGTTGACATCTCATCCTCCTTGTCCGAGCCTAGAATCACTAGAGGTAGTGCTCAGCAACAAGTTGTTACGAATATTACCAAGTGAAGGACCTGCAAACTTAGATCTCAAATTAAATGTGGAAGTAGACAGTGTGGGTTATCTCACTACTCTGCCTGCTAGATGTCTTACTGATATCGTGATACGAGACAATGATGAATTGAAGAGGTTATCGGAATTCGAGGAGGTGTTCAAGAGCTCTTCTTCCTTACAGAAACTTGAGATTAGTAGGTGCAGAAGGCTGACTAGTGTTTCAGGGGTGTTGGAACATCTCACTGCTTTGGAGTCGCTATCACTAGATGATATACCTGTAGTGGACGAGGAATTTGAAGATGACATGCCTTGGAGATCCCTAAGTCGCAATCTCCGTTTCCTCAAGTTAGAGTCTCTTAGCACTCTGCAAATGCTGCCTAGAGGGATGAAGCACCTAACTGCCCTTCAAGACCTCGACATTAGTCATTGTAAATCGTTGAAAGGACTACCGGAGTGGATAAGCTGCTTGTCATCACTTCATTCCCTGATGTTCATTGATTGCTCCAACCTCAAATCACTAGGCGCAATCCAAAATATCATTTCCCTTCAGAAACTTGAGATCCTAGACTGTCCACAACTAAGAGAAGCATGTCAAGAACCAAGCGGCAAGGAGTGGCCCAATATTCGACACATCCCTCACATCTCCTTCACTCACTGGTGGGAATAAAAAAAGGTGCGCCATTAACACGAATCTAAGCCTGCGTAGCCATTCAATAAAATTAATAAAATTGGTATCCATAACTTGTTTCCTTTCTCTGTTTGCCAGCCTTCTTGTGATTGTTATGTCATGTGGGCAGTTACTTGTTTCTGATACTTTGGTGAACCAGGTGCTGATAAATAGAAGCTTTGAATTCAGTTTTCTCATAATTTTTTATTAAATATTGCTATATAAAATATTATGTTATGTCATGGAATATTTGATTGGTCATGGAATCAGATCGACGTGTTTTCCATGTCCTTTTTTTTTTTATACTAAGCCTATGTAGCTCAGATCAGGTTAGAAGTATCCAACACACACGGATGCATGTCCATGTTTCTTGCACTGTCGCTTCTTACACAACCGGAGGCTGTAAGCTCATACATATGTAGTAGAGCTATTGCATTTCAACTGTCACTTTGTATTACTTGCTGCAGTTCCTAAATGAAGCAGTATATATATCAACAATGCTTGGGCATCTACTGTCACTTTTTTTTTAGCAGCTTGAAGAACCCAATGCTTTCAAAGATGAATTATAGTTCTGTGTTTCGCCCTAATGCAATACATGGTTTATATAGTTGTGTCTTCATCAGCAGATAGTCTGTCCAAATATAAGTACATTTCATTTTCTTAATGGAGATATTGAGATGCTCTAAGTTTTACTCTGTATAACTTTGTCAAAAAATATATTTTAGTTAGGTTATACGAATAGTCAAAGTCACATCTCTTGCTCATTAGTATCTTGTAAAACAATAAATTAACTTGGCTAGTACAGACGATAGTGGCTTGTTCTAAAGCCGACTTTCCTGCCGAAGCTCATGTAGAGGCACCCACGGCAGGATCAATTATCTTGGCAATAATAATTCTTTTAAAATCGGGAAGTTGTGGGTTTTTAAGATTTTCAATACCCTGTGTTTGCTGAAGCAACACTTGTTCGAGGATGAATTTATAAGCTCATGTATGTACAGACGATAAAGTTGAGATTTGTTTGATTGTCCCTTTTGATTTATAGCTTTTGTTAACGTATTCAAAGGATTTAACATTACATTAGTAGCTTTTGTCATTAGTTATGGGCTAATGGCTACTCGGCTACTGTTGCAGGATTGTGATGTACTTCCTCCATTTAAGTTATTTATTTCTTCCGTCCCAATCAGTTTACTATTTTTTGTGAGGGTTATTCTAATTAAAGTAATTAAATGATTGAGACGGATAATGTAATAATCATTGTTTTTGGCATAAAGATTAAGGAAAGGAGAAACTGGCCGCATTTTTGTGCAGGTGAACTCGCAAAAAAAATGGTCAATTTACATTACATAAGTCCCAAAAACAGAATGATTAACCAGACCCTCAAAAAATGGTCAAGTAAACAAATGGTCAGGGTGTTTGTTTACATAAGTCCCCCAAAAACAGAATGATTAAACAGAATGATTAACCAGACCCCCAAAAACAGATTGTCATGTGTAGAGAACTTAACAATTAGAAGTAATAATAATAATATATAAATGAACTTTGAATTTTATTTTTAATTATCTACAATTGTTAATGTGTAAAAATACTAAGAATTAAAATAGAATGAATTCTACATTTTTATGATTAAAAAAATAACATTGTTAGTTTAATTACAAAAACTTATACTTATTTTTATGCATTTGAAGCATATAACTATTTTTGTAATTTTTGTTACAATATACGGGGTAACAATTTAAACGGAGTAAAAAATTTAACAAATAAAAAAGTGAAAAACACACACTGATTTTAATAACATGAGTAAAATCTGCATATTTAAATATAAAATTTACGACATTTAAGATACGTATATTGGGCTAATGAGATAATAATGAATAAAATAAATTGGGTCCAACTATAAAAGTTGCGGTGTTTGATAAGATACACATAAAGGCCATATATTAGGTCCAATACATATCAAAGATAAAGTTAGGCCCAATTTCTAGCTAAAAGCATTTAGGCGGGAAAATTTTCAGTTTTCTTATTCTTTTATTATAAGGGGGATTTTTCACTCCATTGTAGTTTGATATGAAACAAAAAAAATTGCAATGGAAAACTAATCAAAGAGAATTGTAAAGTTATGAAATGTGTATTTTTATGAAAATATTTTTATTTTACCATAAAACTAAGAATCATTTTATAAATTTTCTCCAATTATTTTAATGATTTTTTTCCTCACGAAACTAATAGTAAGAATGTGTCAAATTCTCTAAAGTTATAATTGTTGCATTAATGAAAATTACCAAATTATATTTTATAGTTTAACACCAATTTTATTTTATTTTATTGAACAAAATTATAATTTTGAATTTAACCAAAAAATTATACTCCCTCCTATCCACTCTTTTCTTCTCTATTTCCTAAAACGGATTATTCAGGTTTTCTTCCCCTTCCCTTTTTGAGAAAGTTTTTATTAATATTATACTCTTACCTCTTTCCACTCATCAAACCCCACTATATACTTTATTAATATTTAATTCTAATTATTTCTACCTCTCTCCAATAACCAAACCTCACCCATCTCCTTTATTAATATTTAATCATAATTATTCATACTTCTCTCCAATTACCAAACCCCACTCATATATTTATCAATATTATACTTCCCACCCTTAATCTCCGTGCCCACTTCAAAAGGGAAAAAAAGGATGGATAGGAGGGAGTAGTTAATTATAAAATTATATTTTAATGAAAAGATAATAGTTTAATGAAGAAAGTTTTACTTGTTTCCTTAGTTAGATAAATGCATTTTGGAGGGAAAACTAAGAGAATTTTTATTCTCTTAGTAGTAGGGGGGATTAAAATCTTATAATAGCATTGTTAATCACTAATTAACTCACTCCTCTTCCTTTCTTCTTCCTCAAAATCTCCATATTCTTTATCTTTATCTTGCATTTCATTCGAAACTCCATTCAAAAGCAATATCCATTACTTATCTCTTCTTAAAACCCTATATATTATGAGTATTGTGCTTGTTAGGTAAATTTTTTTCCTCTTATTGAATTATTCTATGGTGGAGGAAATTTGGATTGGTTGGGGAAAATGAAGAAGGGTGCCTAATTAGGATTGGTGGGGAAATGAAGAAGGGGTTAATTTAATGAAAAATTATTTGTAAGTAAATGATTAGAGAGAAAAAGTAAGGTCCTAATTATGTTTCCGTTAGTTTTGATAGAAATATGACTTTAAACGACAATTAGCATTTGGTATCTCTCGACAAGTCAACATAAAATTTTAGGTACCGTTGGGCAAATATAAAAAAAGCACAAAAAATTGTTTTATAAGACTGTCTTATAATATAAGACCAACCCATAACCCAAAAGCCCAAATAATTAACTTATAAGTCCCTTTTTCAATCAAATAACCAAAACTCGCAAAAATTAAGTTAATATACTTGTAAAAAAAACATTTTATTTTGATAAATTAAAATTTTATATTAATAACTTGTATATTTAAATAGGTTAGTTTTTATCATAAAATGTCGTGTTGTTAAACTAAAATTAAAATAAATATTATATTAAATATTATCTTTGGGCTTCTCTCCTTTTAGGCCAGTCCTATGCTATAGGACGGTCTTATAGGAGAGTTGCTGTAAAAAAAAGTAAGGTATCATGGTGTCAAAGAGGTTAAATGTTAGGTATTCCCTGACAAAAAACCCTTATATATACACTTGTTACATACATGAAATTAAAAAGAAGCAAAGTCTGAGTTCAATGTTTCTTTTCTTTTCTACGTGCAATTTGAGATTGTTGCGTTGCTTGCGTAGATTTCCATCTTCCATCTAATTGTATGGCTTAATTTTTGCTTTGTAATTGTGATTTTTTTTTTTTTGGCGCTACACTTACAAGTTTCTCTTATCTAGACACAAATCAATTGGAATTATATGAACTTCAAGTACTCTATTTAGTGTCTGTTTGACCTAGTTTGTAAAAATGTTTTTGGACTCAAAAATACTTTTTGACCAAACGCATAGTTTTCTAAAAGTTCAACAAAAATTCTCAAAAGCTAAAAATCCATATTTTTGCCCATAGAAATAAAAGCAGCTATTTGTTGTTTGTTTCTGCTTTTGAAAAAACACTTTTGAAAAATTAAGCTTGAAAAACAAAAACTCATTTTTGAGAATCGAGGCCAAACATGCTCTTAAGAGTCCTTCCTTCTTTATAACAGTGTAATTTTTTTTGAGTTAATCTTTTTCAGGTAAAAGTGGCGCCAATAGAGGACAAGATGATGGAAAACCGATTAAGATGGTTTGGCCATGTGAGAAGGAGACCTATGGACGCACCAGTTAGGAGGCCGGAGACTTGGAGAACAGAAAAGGCCCCTAGAGGTAGAGGAAGACCGAGACAGACATGGTTGAGAGTGATAGAGCACGATATGAGATTTCTGGGACTTGAGGAGAGTATGGTGACGGAGAGGGCACAATGGAGGGAAAGGATACATGTTGATTTCTAGTATTTTATATTTTTTGACATATTTAGTGTTTTTATTTAATTTTAAAAAAAAATTATTTGTTCTTCTCTCCTTTATTACATTTTTCTACCGACCACTTTCTTATATATTTTACTTGGTTCACTTTTAAGGCATTTCGGATCCTTAATTCTATTTCGGTTTTCAAAATCGTTTTAATCTTCCCTCTCGATTTAAATTTTAAGTTTTTATAAAAGAAAGCTGAAATTCGATTTTAAAACCTGTAAGCTTTACCTTGACTTTCCATTATATTTTCGCTCCCCCTTTTTGTTTTTCATTTTCCCTTTTCTATTCGCTTTTGAGGTGTGCGTTCACCTATGGATGGTTCTAAAGGATGATTCATGTCAGCCGACCCCAAATCATTTTGGGATTAAGGCTCTGATGTTGTTGTTGTTGAATCTTTTTCACGTATACGTATTATGTACTCCCTTTGTCTCCCTTTGTCCCAGTCTTTTGTTTATCTTATTTTTATTCTTTATGAGGGTATGTTAATCAAACACCCCTTTATGTACCAAAACTTCAAAATTACACCCCTTTGTGTTTTTTTTTTACAAAATTACACTCATAAACTACCATTTTCTAAAAATTTGATACCCATTCTTAGTCCGGCAGCAACGAAAGAATTTTCCGATTGATTAATGTAAGATTTTTTAAAATTTTAGCATAAGTTTCCTGTTATACCCTTTATTTAAATCACTAACATATTTCCTATTATATATATTCACTCATTTATTTCTATTTTCACACATTCATCCTTCTCTCATTGTTCTTCATTTTCAGTGTGAATTTTTTTCTCTCAACTTCAGCCATTCATTTGAGGATACCATTTAATTTTCAAACTATGCAATTAGTAAAGTATCATTCAAATTTTCAGAGGGAGATATGAGAGCATGATGCAATTAAGGAGAGAGAAAAATACTTTAATTTATTCCGTAAAAAATAGAGATTGTGCACAATCAGAGCTCCTTATTGTTGATTTAAGATGATTGTGGTTGATTTGAGATGAAAGAAATTGAATTAATTTAGGGGAAAATTCAGGGATTTAACCTTGTTTAGTTTGGATACCGTGAGAAATGAAAATGTAAAATGAAAGGGGTAAATGATAGGCCGATGGGGTGTATATAAGTCAGGAGCAAAACGGTCAGTTTATAATTTGTTTAGTCGGATAAGTAAACGGGTATCAAATTTTAAGGAAATGGTAATTTATGGGTGTACTTCTGTAAGAAAAACATAAAGGGGTGTAATTTTGAAGTTTTGATATATAAGGGTTGTTTTTATCAATTGACCATTTTTTTTAATTATATGTGGTACAGATTTGTAATTTGCCATACAAATTGATGATTTACCATGTAATACTTATTACTACTTACATATTGGTTTTCGTTTGATTAGTTGAGAACTGATGATATTACAAATGAGAAATGACAAGTGATATGTAATTTAGAGAAAATTGTAGTATATTTGTATAGATAACTAAGAAGAATAAAATGAGAAATTTTAATTAAATTTGCGGATAGTGTCCATTTAAAGTAAGATTTTTCGAAAAAATTATCATTTGGAAAAAATTAGCCGTACCAACAGTTACAAATGGATTCACTGTACTGTAATAAATTGGAGATGTCCCTACATGACATATCAATTGTGTCAAGAGCCGTTGCCAACAAGCAATTGAAAGTCTTATTCATTTCTCGCAAGACCATCCCTGAATTTAGGGTGGAGAGGATAGCCTTTGTGCAATCATTCTTCACAAGGTGCCAACATCTTTGATAAAAAATGGCCGGAATACCATCGGGCCCTGGTGATTTCATCGGTCCCATCTGAAACACGGCTCGTCGGACTTCCTTTGCAGTGAAGGGCTTGCCCAGAGAGTCCATATCATCATTCGAAACCCTCCAATGAAGGTTCATAAGGACATGTGAGAAGGAGGCTGGATTAAAATCTTGATCATGTTGGGAAAGATGAGTTTGTTGAGGTAGGGTGTAAAGATTTACAAAAGTTTCTTGAAAGCAGTCGCTAACCTCATCAGACTTGTAGGTCCAAGAGCCATCACTCCTTTTAATGCCCAGGATATAGTTTCGTCCCGCACGGCCCTTGACCCAGTTGAAGAAATACTTTGTACAAGTATCACCATCAACCATCCATTTCATCTTTGCCCGTTGTTTCCAATAGATAGCAGCCGCTTTTGCAAACTCACGCACCTCCGCATTAACAAGCTCATATGCCGCTTCGCCCTCCCCCGAAGTAGCTAACTCAATACCATGCTCCAGCTTCTTATCAAAATCGTCCCACTTTCCGGACAAGCAATTACGCTTGTCAAGTGCCCACATTTTTACATGATGACGTACCCTCGCAAGTTTCCTAGCTACTCGGAAAGTAGGAGAGCCAACATCATTAAAATTCCAGACCCTCCTTATAATCTGTATACACTCTGAGTAATCCAAAACCCAAGCATCTAACTTATAAGGTTTCTTTCCCTTGATCGTGGTAAGGTTTAGATCAATTTCAATAGGTGCATGATCAGAAATCTGAATCGGATAATGTTTAATACCCGTGTCAGAAAAAAAAGTAAACCATTCCTTAGACCCAAGAGCCTTATCAAGGCGCTCATAAACCCTATGTACACCTTTTCTATTATTACACCAAGTAAACCTAGGCCCCTTAAAGGGTATATCTAAAAGCTCATTCCGCAATTTCCAATTATTAAAGGAGCAAGCCCCGCGTATATAGTCATTCCGAGTACTAAGCTTATCACTCCCAAACTCCACTTGGTTGAAATCTCCAACAATAAGAAATGGATGATTTAGTTGTTGCAAGTAATCTTCTAAGCCCTCAAAAACCCTTTCTCTTAACTCAAACTTAGAAGCACCATAAAACAAAACAAGATACCATAAACGCCCATTTAATTTCTCGACGGATAAGATCATAAAATTATTACATGCCACAATAAGGCTCATCCTAGCCTCCTTCCTCCAACTAACCCAAAGACCACCCGCAACCCCATTAGCATCAACACCGGTGGCCTCAACAAAACCAAAAGAGCGAAATAAAGGGCTAACACTATTTACATTACACTTTGTTTCGATTAGAAAAAGGAAATCATAATAAGTACTACTAATTAGCGCTCGTAGTTTAGGAATCGTAGGGGCGAGCGCATTATTAAGTCCCCTACAATTCCAGATTAGTCCGTTCATGGCGATAGAGGAGGTTGTGAAGGCCCAACCTCCACAAAGCCATCATCAAAGTTCACAGAGGAGTCAGACTCCCCCATTTCTTCATCTTCATCCGCAATCTTGATACAAAAACTAGCCGTCTTTACCTGAATAGGCACATTCTGGCTTTGCTTCCCAGTAATACCTTCATTCCAGCATCCCTTCTTCGCCAAAGTTCCCAGGTAGTCTTTAGCACGACCTAAGGAACTGACATAGTCAGAGCTGACCAAGCCCTCAGTAACCTCAGTGCATCATTTCCGTTTTTTGGCCATTCGAATCACTTCCTTTAAGCTGGACTCCATGTCAGAGTGGCAATAAACATCAGCCAATCCCATACATCCATCTGAAGAGCCCTGAATTTCAATGTTAGCAAACAAGATTGCTTTATTCCCAACAGCTGGAGTAGTGAAGAACCTGCCCCCAACAGAACCAGTAGTAGCAGCAATATGACCAGCATCAGAACCATTCCCAGTATCAGAAAGGAGGCCAGTATTAGCCTCAACGCCCTTTAAGAAATCTTCAAGAGGAAGAAGAGATGAGAAACCCAAGTCCAATTCTTTACCTTTTCTGGTTATAGCAGTAGAGGAGAGGTCACACTCGGTTTTGTTCATAGTCAGAATATCCACATTACCCTCAGCCTTCACAACCCCACTAAAGCCCACTGTGAGAACCAGATCAGTATTGATTGCATCTGTATTGACTTGCTCAGGAGCTTGTGGAACCACATCAGCAACAGTGTCAGCGTGAATATCATCAGCAGAAATCAAGTTTATAGCTTGACTAAAATCAGAAGAGTCATGGGAAGGGGTATCCCAATTGATCAAGCTCTGAGATGGGGTGCCTTCAGGAAAAAGAGAAGCAGTCCCTGAATCAGAATCATTGATATAAATAACCTCATTCAGAAACTGATCAACCTGATTGACAGCATCAGAGGTCTCCTGCAAAACCAAATCGTCATGAAAAGCCCCTTCACCATTAACAGCTTGAACTCCAGCATCAAAGTGCACCACAGTACCATCAGACTGATGATATCTAATAGGCAACCCCCCAGGAGGAGGGTCAAAAGTCTGGTTAAATCCCCGGTGATCATCATCCATGCGAGCCCAATCAATATCTCCCTCAACTCTATTAAGGATTTCCTCCTGAATTCTTAAATCTCTATCAAGAACGCCACTCAAGTTACCCTGCCCAGAATAAATGAGATATGGATCATTTTGTTGCATTTGATGAAGTTGCTCCAAATGAGCCATAGCCACATCTCCTTGTTGGTCAAAGTCCTCACCAACACTATGAAAATCCTCATCTCCCAGCCACCCCCCAGCACCAGGTACCCCCCCCATCATTATTCGGTAAATCTGCCCCCATGATACCTGCCTCATTTTCAAGACCATTAGGTTGCTGCTCAGTACCCATGTCCACATCCTGAGAGCCATTCTGCACATTATTTAAATCAGGTTCATTACCCTCATTGGGTAGGATGCCATCATGGGCATCAACCATAATGGCATCACCCAAATGAGGCGGAGCCTGCTCCTAATTTTGACCATAGCCACCATTTGCCCCTATCCCCCCATCTCCTACCTGGAAGACAACAGGCCCAGAAAAAGGCTGGGCTGTTACAGCAAAGAGCATCCCAGGTAAGACCCTACCACCTGGAGTAATACCCAGGTCAAATTCTATTACCCGTTCAGGTGACTCCCTTCCCTGCCTAGACCCCCTATCAACGCCATTTCTAAGACGAACTTTAGAATTGATGAACCTAGTAGTGGGTGGAGTAGCCCTTAAATCCAAATTGAACATAGTGTGGTTGCTGTTAGATTGAAAGACTACAAAACCCTTTTCCTTCGTCCTATCCAGCATCCCATTTATACTCGACACAATAGTTGTGATACTCTCTCGGCATTGAACTCCCTTGTGACCTCCTTTCCCACATTTGATGCAGTATTTGAAGATCTCCTCGTAGCGAAATTGAACCCATAGCAGATGACCAGCTTCCATGGCGAGGAAAAAACCGAGAACAAGTGGCTCATTTAACTTAATACCCACCCTCAGCCTAAGATAGTCATGATCAGGAACTACATCAAAAGGTTCGACAAAAAAACTCTGACTAAGCAACTTACCCGCCAAATTGGCTATATCCATTGTTAAGTATTCAAACGGAAGTCCGTAGACACGGACCCAGACATCCGCATAAGGAAACCTGACAGTCCTTGGAACTGTGTCAGGATACCAGCGAGCAAAGACCATCACAGCACCGTCATGAGTAGCAATGCTCCTTTCCAGGAGCCCCTCTTTGTCCTCAGCATCCTCACAGAAAAGGATATAAATTTCTCCCATCTTATAAGCCTTAACCCTAGCCTTTGTTCTCCATTTCTTACGAATAATGTCATTGACCTTTTCAGCTTCAAAAAGGCGATTGTCGACCAGGAATCCCAAAAAGCACTTCCC
The DNA here is from genome assembly GCF_048544455.1 of Silene latifolia. Taxonomy (NCBI): domain Eukaryota; kingdom Viridiplantae; phylum Streptophyta; class Magnoliopsida; order Caryophyllales; family Caryophyllaceae; genus Silene; species Silene latifolia. The sequence continues at coordinate 20,533,422 of NC_133530.1, read as the reverse complement.
CCAAAAGTCCCTGGATTTCCCAAGAGGAGCAGGATCCACATTCATCACTCCCCCAGACCTATGGAAGCGCCAGAGATTGATGTGCAGTGGGTTCATTGGTTGGAAAGAAGCATTTTGATGGTTTTGATGATAGTTCTGGTGGTTATAGAAGTTTTGATGAACATCATTCCTCTGATGATCACCGTTTATTTCATCATCAGTATTACCAAAACGCCCAAATTGATTTTCAAAATCCATTGAGCTTGATTGAAGCTGTTGCAAGTAGTGTAAGAGAAGAGATTGTATATGTGTTTTGTGATAAGATGATTGAGGAGGTGATGAAGTGAATGAATGAGAAAACAGACCCATAATCCCAATTTATAGAAGAACCCTAAAATCCCAGGAAATCAAATAAAAACGTTTCTTGACAACCCAAATTAATTACTGATTGGGTGATGGATAACTCGAGCCACCCAAAAATAAAACTCCAATTAAAAGACCAGCAGTGTAATGATGAAGGAATATCAAAAGATTTGAAGAATAAAACTCAGAAAAAGCAGAAGCTAGGCATGATTCCCCAAAAACCCCCAATTAAATACACTGCTCAACAATCATTGTAATAAACCTTAAAAAGAAGCTTAGGAGAATGAATAGGTAGGACAAGACTTTTCAGAAAAAAGGAGAATGAAAAATTAAACGATGAAACCAGGAGAGGAAAGATTTGAAAGAAAAGAGAGACTGTAGGAATTCCCCTTTTCCAGAAAAAATAGGGTTTCCGACACCCAATTAAATGTAGAGTTTTGCAATCATAAGAAGTAGGTAATAGCTGAAAGAAACCCACAGATGATAACTTTTTCGATAATTGAAGGAAATTAGAAGGATAAAGTGTGAATATCAGAAGAATTTTGGGGTTAATCAAACACCCAATTGAAGAAGAAGGGTGGCTGTTTGGGGAAGAACAAAAACTCTCGAAAGAGAGAAAAGCTCTCACTAGATTTTTAGAGAGAGATTTTTTTTCATTTGTAATGTAGTAAGGAAACAATTGGACTAATTCAAACTAATATTTACTCGATAGATCAAATGAAGCATTCAATTTCTCAAACTCATCTAAACTCGATTTGAATTTGTGTTGTTGATCCAATATTTACTCAATTCATCTTTGTAAAGTCATGGAAGAATATTGAAAAAAAAAAAAAAAATTGAGAAGTGTACGATTTTAATCATATCAAGTAAAACTAGACCTAACAAACGGGTTATTCAATTTGGTTTTGTATTGGGTTTAAATCAGTTCAATAGAAATTGGGTTAAGCCTAATTTTGGTTTCCATTCGATTTCGATCAGGTTCATTTCGGTTAGCCACTTTAATATTTGTGTTATTTTGAGTCGGGTACGGTTCAAGTCGGGTTAATATCTATTCAGTTAAGTTTCGAATCATAGTTTTCTTGAGTTCACTGTCAAAAATTAGCTTATATGTACTTCCTCTGTTCTTATATGATGTACCCATTTGTTGAATATATGAGTGTAGTATTTTAATAAAATGGATACATAAGAGAATGGAGGAAGTACCTTATATTTTTCATTTTGAATGTAGTAAATCATAATATCATGAATAAAAATAAAGAATTAATGAAAAAAGACCTAAAATATGAGTGTATGTTTATGAGTTTTTAAAGATTTCTAATTCGACTCAATCAGTTAGGTTCTTATCGGTTTAGGTATATTCAGGTTCGGGTATCATTCGGTTATTCTTGAAATATGTTCAGTTTCGATTCGATTTGAATTGACTAGGTTTCAGATACTATTCAGGTTACTCATATCGAGTGCTCGACAGGTTATTAATTCAAATATTTTCGTTCAATTTTTCCAAATTAGGGTTTATTTTATCATGTCTAGTAAAATGGATCTAAATTACAAAAACTTGTGTAACAATCCATCAACGATATATGGAGTACTTGTGTAAGTCCCTCTTACCATAAAACACAGACAACCGGACTACAAACCCGAATAGTTGAAACTTGAAACACCTATAATCGTGTCTTTCTGTTTACGAAAACTAAACCAACAACAATGTCGCTTCTAACAATGGCGTTTCGAAGATCCTTTACGACGTCGTTTAGCACTAATCTACACAACACCATCGTACGTAGTAACGGTCCTCGCCATCAATGTCGCACCTTTAATTACCTTCTCTCTCCGCTTCTCCGCAACAACAACAGTGGCGTCTCCTTCTTCTCTACTCACACTCTCCCTCACCTCCCTGACGAGGTTCTGTCTCTCCTCGTCCGTTTTTCGGCTTTTTTTGAGCTTTTGTTGCGTACTATTGGAGTTAATTTCTACTTTTCCGCCTCAATCATTTGTTTACCTTTTATATTCATTGCGAGAAGTATTTCAATCAAAGGTAAACAAATGATTGAGACGGAGAGAGTATATTTTTTGCTGCTGCTGCTGTTGTTGAATTCATTGATTATATTTGTATGTAGTAATTGTATGTGTGTTGTGAATATCGTAACATGAATCAGTTCAGGTTAGGGTTATGACGGATTTTTTCGATTTTTGTTTTGTTATTTGAGTTTGAAAGTGTAATTAAGTATAGTATGTAGGGTTGTGCAGAAAGTTATTAGTCGGTTTTACGTGCGAGATCAATCTATTGACCTAGAATTGAATGAGGAATTTATGATTATTTGAGTTGATCTAAAACGTCAGTCCGTCTGATATAGGGCTCACCGATAAGGTTAGGAATTCCGAGTGTGAGCTGAATAAGGTGATAATGTAGAAAAGCAAGGATAATTGTTCTATTGGAAAGAGTGGAAAGGTGGATCCTAGGAGTTTGGAAGTCATTTGTGGAGAAGGCAAGGAAGTTGTTGGGAACTGAGTTGACTTACTTTACCGATTAGGTGATTCTGTGATGGATTTTTTTTAATGAAATGAGACATTACTGAGATTTTTTGGAAAGTGGAGTTTTACCTGGGGTAGTAAAGAGGAGGCTAGGTTCGGTTATTATTGGTGTTGAAGTAGAGTTGGGAAGATTATGGAGTGAGGTGTTGTGAAGAAGGAGATCAATGGCGTAAAGTGTGGAGTAAGAGATAAGTTTTTGGACAGGTAGACTGAATAGACATAGTTTGTTATCCTAAAACCGGAACGTAAGAGTCTAAGAGATGGGACGTGGGAAGTGGTTAGGTGTTGAGCTAGGTATGAGGAGAGCTGTAGAAACATAGGATTATAAGTATTTGGGCCATGAGGATGAATGGTGTTCGACAAAGAACAATAATAAGGAGCCTGCAGATATTGCATAGCTTGCTAAAACGTGTAATGCAAAGGTATATTCGCGAGATTTTGCCTCTCAAATGTGTACTTGTATTGAAGTTTGGAGAGTAATTGTGCTGAGGTAGAAAATTAATTTTTGTGGGAGATGAGGCCAGATTGATTTAGACTTTGTTTGGATGGAAGAACTCGAGGGGGAAAGGAAGGGAGGAAAATGGAAAATGAAATAAAGTGATCCATTTTCCCTAGATAGAAAGCGGTCCAAAGGATTAAAAGGCTGACTAATCGCTAGTTTCTTCTGAGTGAAAAGTGGTAATTTTACAGTACAGATCATGATGATGTGGGTAATACGGTGATCAGAGATGAAAAAGAAATTAAATATACTGTTTGATGTATGGTTTTCAGTGCCCTACATCCTAGTTCTCTGATTCGACTTGGTTTCTCAGGTAACATTTGATATTCTAAACTCTAAACAATGCAAAGAGTGATGATGAAACATCCTCACTGGATAACCATTTCCAAGCTACTCGTGTTTATATGAGGACCATAATGTAGATGTCCCTAATAACCTCTGCTTCCTTAATCTATAACAAAACTAATACTTCGTATGATTCTATAAACATATTTGATTTGATTTAATAGTCAAGCTTGAAAGGTACAACAGTTTGTCATTCCTTGTATACAAATTAACTTCCATGTGTGTGTGTGTGTGTGTTTGTGTGTGCCTGGCGAGAGAACAGACAACTTGATGATGATTCCTGCATCTCTTGGGATGCTTAGACGGTGTCATATTGTTCTTCAGAGCTACTTGTTATGCTGATAGCTTTCTTTTTATGGGCTTATATTAAACTTGGGACAGTTAAATTACACTGTTCTGATTCACTTTCTTATTCTTCATATTGTCTGAGTTATTGGCTTATTGCTGCTTGCTGTTTTACAATTTTTCACGGCTTCTGGTTGCAGTTATTAAAAGTAACAATCAACTGATTCAACACTCAAAATGCGTGGTTTACAAAGTCCTTATGAATCTACTATATTGATCTTGTTCACTGATTGCATTTTGCAGGCGCAGTTATCCTCTATGACATACATACTTGATGGGTTGAAGGATTTGTACAATCAGAAACTGAAGCCATTGGAGTTAGCTTATAATTTCCATGATTTTGCATCGCCGTTGCTGGTAATGAGTCTGTAAATCCAGCTTTTTCTCTATTTTTGTTTGTGCTGCTTATTAATGTCTCTCTTTCTAGGTTCTGATCGATTTTAAACTGGCATGTTGCTGTCAAGTCTGTATCATTTAACCTGATTATTTCTGTTTCATTCTCTTGGGCAGGCAGACAGTGATTTTGGTGCAAAACCAATGGTCATGCTTCTCGGACAGTACTCTACAGGAAAAACCACATTCATTAAGCACTTGCTGAGAAATAGTTATCCAGGTAGCTATATGCTCCCCTGAACTGTTCTTGCATCCACTTCAATTGTTAACTTTAAATATCCTTAACATATCATCTGATCATTCTCATTGACTGGTTATAGGAGCACATGTTGGGCCAGAGCCAACGACAGATAGATTCATTGTTATTATGGTAACAAGGAAATGTATTACCTTTTAGTCTTTAGCTTGTCATGCTTAAGTTTCACGTATCTTTTTATATGCATAAAAAGCATCATTTTTTTGGGTTAATTTGTGGTTCTTCTCTACAGTCTGGTCCAGATGAAAGACGTATTCCAGGAAACACAATTACAGTTCAAGCTGATATGCCATATAGCGGGCTTACAGGATTTGGGTCTGCCTTTTTATCAAAATTTGAGTGTGCCCAAATGCCACACCCGGTTAGTAGCCAGCACTTAAACCTTGAATGAGCTTTAGATCTTCCAAGATTAATAGTTAGATGTGAACTTTGTTTTCTTGTTGCCTCTACTGTTTTGAAGCTCTTGGAGCATGTGACTCTCATTGATACCCCTGGAGTATTGTCAGGAGAGAAGCAACGGACAGATAGAAGTTATGACTTTACGGGGGTGACATCTTGGTTTGCTTCCAAGTGTGACCTTATCTTACTTCTTTTTGATCCCTATAAACTTGATATCAGTGATGAATTCAAGCGTGTGATCTCATCTCTTCAAGGTCATGATGATAAGATACGTGTTATTTTAAACAAGGCAGATCAGGTGGACACTCAACAGGTAATTAACATGCTCAAATCTGCAGTGCTTTCAAACATGATACTTTCTCCATAAACTCTTCAGATAGACAACTTGCTAATTCTTACGGTTTATGTTCTCTTTCCTTCTTTTCCTCTTTTCTTTTCTTACTAATCCCGTTTATATAACAGTTGATGAGGGTCTATGGCGCCTTAATGTGGTCATTAGGAAAGGTTTTAAATACTCCTGAGGTTACTCGGGTTTATATCGGGTAAGGTTCTTTTAATTAAGCTTATTAAGCATAAAACCTTGTGTACTTTGCTGAAACTTATGCTTTTGGTGGTTCTTTTATGAGGTGTAGTGACTTGAACATATGTTTCTTATTCTACTGGAGACAAAGCCTCATTGTTCATTGATTTGGATTATGATGGAATAAAGTAAAATGGCTCGCAAAACTAGCTGTGCTTTAATTATGGTGAAGTAACAGCAATTCTACTTTTCATTATGGGTGATCCAGAAGTAGTCTCTTTGTGCTGTTGAAACATGTGATTACATAATGGTAGTTTGGATCCTGCAAAAATGTGTCCCCAAGTCCTTTATTTGGAGATTTCAAGGATCTGACACTCGAATCCCTACCTATATCAGATCCTTGTACCGAGTTCGAGCATCACATGTTAAATAGTCGTAAGACTGTACACCTGATAACCTTGTCCTGCCAATTACGAGTGAACTTAAGGCATTTGGGTTATTATATTATTGTTGTTGGTGGTGACTGAAATGTATTTTAATATGCAGCTCATTCAATGACGTGCCTCCAAATGAAACTGCTGCTGCTAATCCATTGGGACAGGACCTTTTCATAAAAGAACAGAACGATCTCATAGCTGATCTTAAAGACATCCCAAAGAATGCTTGTAATCGACGAGTAAGTTTAATGTTTTATGACTCACTAAGAATGAACCAACCAACAGTGCTGGTGCATGTTTGTTTAGTCTGATATGTTTATGGTTTCTAAGTTAAAACTTGCAGGCTTGTAGCAGAGATGGTAGTCACTGGGAATTTGCTGCATTTATACTAAGTATGCTTTTGCAAAGAGTAAGTCTCACATTGTTTGTTCTTCTCAGGTTAATGAATTTGTGAAGCGCGCTCGAGCAGCAAAAGTCCATGCCCTCATTATTGGTCATCTGAAGAAGGAGATGCCTCTTTTGATTGGCAAGGCCAAGGCCCAAGAAACTCTTATTAAAAATTTGGATGTTGAATTCAGAAAGGTTTTGTGCTAATCCCTATACTTACTTCAGTTTGATTTTGTATTGTTTGTTTTCTAGTTATTGTGCTTGATGTATTCTTGTCAACCATCTGGATAGTTTTTGACCAAATTTCTTATTGGTACAGGTACAAAGAGAATTCCACTTACCAGCAGGTGATTTTCCCGATGTTGAGAGCTTCAGGGAGGTTCTCATGGATTATAATATTGACGATTTTGAGAAATTGAAACCAAAAATGATCCAAACTGTTGATGACATGCTAAGCAAAGACATCCCCGAGCTTCTCAAGAATTTTGGAGGCAACTATTAAATGTGTGTGAAAGAAAGAATCTGCAAGGCGCCATTTCCCCTCGTAGCTTGAGGATTGGAGTACACTTGGAAGAAATAAAGCAAGAGCAAAGTTACAATCTAAAGTGTCTTTGTGAACTAACAAATAGATGAAATAGGAAGATGACTGAAAACTGTTTTCATCTAATGTTTTTTTTTTTGGTACAAAGTTTTTCATCTAATAATGTGATAAAACTTAACATCATTTAACAAAGTCAGTCGTTTGTTTTTCACCTACAAATGTTATGAAGTTATAAAGGTGCTTGTGTGGATTAATGGTATACACAATTTTTGATGGAAAATATTTATTGATCAGTGGGTTTTTTTATTTTATTGTTTTGTGCTTCCTCTTTTATGCAAAGGAAACGATTACCCAAGGACGATATTCGTAATCTTCAGTCCCGTCCCTGCCTTGTAAAATTTAACATGCAGTATGCATTTAAATGAATACTTAGGTGGCCAGACCATGATACAGTTCAATGTGCTGCACAGGCGAATGTGTAATGCAACTGATGGGAGCAAGGTGTATCTTCTTGAAAATCAATGGCCAGTATAATCTTTTGATGTGTCTGCAGGCTCTGCAATAAGCTCACAGCCATTATGTGCAAGATGCAACTTTCCCTAAATTATATTTGCAGGAAGATACAGGTACACTCTTTGCTCTTTTCTGAATCTTTGCGGTATTATTTTTATTATGCCTTCCATTCTCTTTTCTGAATCGTTGCGGTATTATGCCTTCCATTCCATTATAAGTGGTTTACATTTGCTTTTGAAACAGTTTTAGGAGTAATAAATGCACATGTGTTGATGATATCTTTTGTGATTCAGTTAATTTAATACCCTTGTGATTAATGTGGAACCCATTTTCCCCATGGGTTGGTCAAGTGCAGAATGTCTTTTAAGTGAATAAAATATGCTTACAATAGAATTGTAAACAATCTATTTGAATATCTAAAAAAGAAAACGTAAAATACTTCTTCGAATAGACGGAGTAGTCTTCTACCTTGCAAGGCGATGGGATTGTGTTGCATAAGCTACTAGGAGTACTACCTAGCGCCTCTTCTTTTCACTAATTGTCTCGATACAAGTTGAGGGAAGAGGAGAGAAGAGTGAAAGGAAGGAAGGGTAAAGAGACGGCAGTATTTTCCTTCCAATTCTTATTTATGTTGGAAGGATTCTAATTTGATTTTTAGGAGGGAAAGTGAGTCCTCCCCCTCCACTTCCTTCCAACCCAAATAAGAGAAATTACATTCCTTCTTTTCCCTCCCCACATTTTCCTCCATCCAAACATAGCCTAAGCTAGAAATCTGGTTAATTCTTTGTTTGGATGGAAGGATTTTACGGAAGTGATGGAAGAGGGGGTAATTTTCCTTGTATGGAATTTTGGATAATAAATTGGCCGGGTCGCAAAATAGAAGGGTATAAAAAATTTTCCGCCATAGTAAAGATTTGAAAAGAATACGCCATACACCCATCCTCTTCTCTCCCCAGCCCGTCCTAAATTTGCATAAAAAAAGATGTTGCCGAGTGTGGGACATGTTTAAGTTATGGGCGATGTATATAATCAAATTAATCATTGGGGTTATGCAACATAGGTTCAATTTCCCCCTACTTTGGATCAAACAATAAATAATGAAAAAATAAATATAAAATAATGTCTGGGATGCTTCCTTTATCATCATCCTGCATGAACGGCTCTATACTTGTATCTCTTTGCTGCGTAAAGGAACCCACAGAAGTTGATAATACTAAGCACAGTGAGAACCCAGTAAAGATAATCAAACCGACCAGTGTTGATATTCTGTGATAACCACGAAATGCGCCTTTTCTCACTATCTTCAGTGATGGAAGTAATAATATTATTTAATATTGTCGCGGCAAAGCAACCCATTCCTCCAGCAACAGCTGCATAAGCAGATCCAATGCTTCTCATGGCATCAGGTGCTTCCTCATATAAGAACTCTAGCAATCCCACGATGCAGAACACCTCTGCTATCCCGATCAGGCAGTATTGGATTAGCAGCCAAAATGCGCTTAGATCTGGCATTGGGCTCAGAAAGCTTGCCTCATACCCATGACTTATGGCGTAGTTTCTCCTGAATCTCTCAAAAACCCCTGCCCATGCCACTGAGAGTATAGAAATGGCCAACCCTATGCCTACCCTTTGAAGCTGAGAGGCTCCATGTGGGTGTCCTGTGATCCGTCGTGAAATAGGGACAAAGATGTAGTAGTAGAGTGAGAGAACAAGGAAGATGCTGAGGGCGGGAAAGACGGGCATGCATGTTACTGGAACTTTGAGGCGACCCATATGTGTATTCATGGTGTAAGCTTGTTGGACTGATAAAGTTAGGAACTCTGTTAATACGAGACTCAGCATAATGGTGCAAGCAGGTATTGGTAAGAGTTTTATTAGGATTTTGACTTCTTCTACTTGGGTTACTGTGCATAGCCTCCAAGGGCTTGGATCCATCTCATCTTCCTTTAGCTGTAGAGCTGCTTTGTCCAAACATCTGCACCCACAGTAAATAAGAACAACATCAATACTTCGATGCTTTAGGCTAGTTTCAGGACAGGTCATTAAGGTCAGCTTCAGCCTTTCAAGACGGGTCATTGTTGTTTTGAGTCATGTCAGGTGCACCACAATCGGGTTATTTCGGATATGGGTCACTTTTGGTTGTTTTGTGATTAGTGGTTATGGTGGGTCAAGTGTGTGCGTGTCATTTTGGGATTGTTCCACATTGTTTGTGCCAACTGCCACGTCTGCTATGGTTGGGTTTACATTGAGGTGCTCTCCTCAGATTGGAGTTGGGTCAATTCTGTTGGGATCATAGAATACCAGGTAACTCAAAAGTACGCTTTTGATCTACGATTGTGTCATCAAACTCTTCAAAATATTAGATGTCTTGACAAATATACAGAAGTTTTTGCTCCCTGATTGCTTAGACTAGTCATTTTATGTTGCTTAACTAAATTGTAGTACTAGGAGTAATATATTTGCGCATCTCTACCATCTACAGTACTCGTCTTTAAATCAGATGAGGAGGCTTTTACCTGAAATCATCAGTGTGAGCAATCTTGGCACTTCCTTTAATGGCAGATTTTTTCCCTGGAAGCTCATATAAACCAATCAGCTCACTGCTAGTGAAAGAGGCATTTCTTTTGCGGAAGGCTGCAATCAGAACTTGGGCAATACGCGTTAAAGGGCTTCCCCCAGGCAGCCTATGCCGGTAGATTGGAGTGCCGATAAAGAATAGTGCATTAGAAATGGCCATGCCTATGGCTAATGAACCAAATGCAGCAGCCCAGCCATGTTGCATTTGGATATAGACGATGATGGTGAATGCCACAATAGCTCCAAGGGTAACAGACAGATAAAACACATTGAAGAACTTGTCCAGGTGATCCTTATAGTCTTTACTCCTTTCATCAAATTGATCAGCCCCAAAAGAGGAGACGCAAGGCCTTATGCCCGCGGCTCCAAACCCCGTTATGTAGAGAAAAGTGTAGAGATAAGCCATTTGCCATGTCTTTGCAGGTTCACAGTTCCCCAGTAGGAGTGAAAATTGATCACACTCATCTTGATTTGGCACTAATGACTTGATTGTTGCACACAGAGTTATCCCTGTCAAGCCCTTTTCAATGCAGACAGAATGTTAATGAAGGTACATATTCATCTCCTACTCCCTATGTCTTGTTCATTTTGTTTACTTTTGCTTTTGGGTCGGTTTTTATGCCAACATGTGTAAATAGGGTAAGGAGAAATACTTGTGTCCTCCGGGAGGACGTCCTCCTTACACTCAAAGGAAGAGGACCAAACCTCCCTATTTCCATTTTGGTCCTCTTCCTTTGAGTGTAAAGAGGACTTCCTCCCGGAGGACACAACTATTTCTAGTAGGGTAAGAGTCTTTATTTTTGGTAGGTTAGTGTGACAATGGGAAGTCTATCAGACATATGGGTCCAACTCACAAATAAAATGGGGTGAAATAATCTCTATTTTAACACAACCACCTCACTTAAATATAAATCTTAAACATAGTTGAGATGGTTGACAAAAGAATGTGTAAACTACATTATGTTAGGTTCATATTTATTAAAGGGACAGAAATGGGTTGGTTAGTTACCATTAGATAGATGGTTGTGAATATGGCAATGGTCCAGTATCGACCAAGGTAAGCATCAGCCAGAAAACCGCCGAGGACAGAGGATGCTTGTGATATTCCCAGGAAATTATTAACAGCATTGGCTGAACTTGAGAAAGGCCTATGCATAACATAGAACATAAAAGCCACCATGTTCACTGAAAGACCAAAATATGCCATTCTTTCTGCCATCTCATTCCCTGCAAGACCACCAGAAACACACAAAATACTCCGTTTAAATTATTTTGTGAACAGCAATACAGAACAAAATTACACTAGTCCTTAATTTCCCTTGTGGCGGGTAAGAGGGTTGGATGTACGCAACCTTACACCGTGTCAAAATCACACATGTTCAGTATGACAATGATATGACACTCTGGTATGTCGTGATAGAGCATAATAGTCTAATTTACTCTATTTACTCTATTCTGTCATTTTCTGAGGAGAATAATAGTGACGATTCATCGTGAGGATCACATCAACCATTGTACATAAGAAACACAATTTTTTTTATTAAATAATTTTTGCTTTATCCCTTTTTAAGGGTATAGTAGATGATAGATCGTTGGTCTCATATTATAATATGCTCTTCTACTATTGATATATAATGAAATAAATGATGCTGAAGGAAAAAGAAGTACCAAAGATGAAAAAAGCCGCAACCCAGCCGCCAGTTTTAGCAATATCATGTTCAGACATAGACTTCCTGTGTATATTAACAGGAGTACTCCCCACTGTATAACCACCCCCAATAGCTCTCTTTCTATCATCTGACTCCATAAAATACAACCCCAACTTCTTTCTCCTCGACGCGTGAGAACTGCTATTCTCCGAACCCATGAACCGAGCTGGTGTTCCATCGACTTCCGGTGACCTGATTTCTGTACTACCCATGCTTACTGTTCTGGTCTTACTGTTCCCTGGTTTTTAGTCACTTTCTAAGTTTATTATAGGTTATTAAAATCATAGTGAAATGATTATTTAGAGTATGGTCAAGTTTGGAGTAGATAGTTGGAATAAAATTAGCATTAATGTTTAGAAATATAGAGCTGTTAGAAGATGGTAGATGTAGACAATGCAAGTTTACTGGACGTCTCTGAGTTAGCATATTAATTTCATGTCACTACTCAAGTACAGGCATTGATTGATAATTAATATGACTAGCTGAAAAGTTGGTTGGGTTATTCCACCATTTTGAGAGTAATGGTCGTTTGTTTTTATTATAGTAATGTTTTTTTGGAAGAATTAGTCCTGTGTGAGGCGGTTTTACACATTTATTGTAAGACCACCTGTTATATATACCTAAATGACCTAACAAAATTTTTTTTTATTAAATCTCTTGTAAGGTTATTCTGGTATTTAATAGATGGTTTTACAATAGTTTTGTGGAAAACCGCGTCATATAAGTATTTGTCTATTTGAACTAGACTAGACATCTTTGAGACACTGAAAATGATGCAAGTAGAAAAAGAAAAGTCAACAATAATGTCTATGTGGTTTAATGGCGGTAGACTTCGTTAGAGAAGTCGAATGCATGCAGTAACTTTGTTTTAGATAGTTATCTATTGTTTTTTATAGGTGAGAAACATAGATAACTATTGACGGGAATAGAGGGAATATTAATACTCGGTAATACTTTGTAGGGTGGTGAGGAATTACCTGTAATGAAAAACACGAGTGACGAAAGAAATTGATTGCACCATGGTCAATCATACATTCATACTAGAGCAATTATCGGAGAGCATTTAGGCTGAGTTAAAGCCTGTCGCATTTATGAACCCAACTGCACCAGCATGGAGTGGAAATCAACAGGATCTTGTTTGCATTTCAACATAATCCCACTCTTTTTCAAACTACAACCTTATCTTTGCTTCTACTGATCATTTGTTAGTTGTTACCCTGAACCCAGTACGAGTCCAAATTTTCTCCATTTCTTCGCTCCTATATGTTACAGTGCAATTGTATCCTGTTCTTGTATGTTGTGATGTGATATGGGGAAACTAGAACGATAAAATGTTGAGAGGAGGTTTACGAAAGTGTTATGATTCGAGTAATTTCACTCATAAAATTGAATTGATTCGAAGCGACATTAGAAGTATATGCATGCATGTCTTGTTGTTTCAGTAGTTTGTTGAAGTAGGATCATTTTGCATTTGTACTTGATAGTTTACATGAGAAGAGCAATATACATTTACTTGCTCTTTTACTCAAGTTTCATTCATACCACGTTTACAGAAAAAGTGTGGCATGATCAACCTACCCCCATTCTTTCATACACTTTGCCTCTTTGGCCACCTCGCTCATTCCCTAGAAAAAACTGTTAATAAGTGCTCATTATTAACATCAAGATGTTGTAGCTTGTTTGGTAAAAGGTGAATTGATAATAACAAGTTAATAATGACCCACTCAAGAAAAAAAAAAGTTACTTTTACATCCTGATATAGGTAGAGTCGTAGAGAAAGGGAAAATCCGATCGTCTTTACCTAGATTGGGGTGTGAATTTTCCCTTACTATCCAATAAATTTCTCTTAAATCAAAGCAAGAATAAACAAATATTGTAATCCTTGATAACAACTTCATATAAAACGATTTATGTAACCGATAACATGTAAAAATACTTTTAAGAGCATAACAAAGACTTTGGACGCCCTTATGTCAAAAAACCCGACAACAGTCGATCAAAAAGTTGTAATTGTTCAAAATTTCAGACTTGGTTACAATGTCCATATTTGGTTAAGAGTTAGATGTACGTACATTTTTTTTTGGTTCGATTAGGAGTCGGTCATTGTAATTACTGTCTATTACTGTCTTTGTTATCAATTCCCTTTTTTAATCGGTATAATAAACACAAAAAAATGAAAAGAGAGTAAAACGGGAAGAGCCAACTTGAAAATGTAATACACCGTATAAAATAGGTGTCGACTCTGAGAATCTGCGATGACGTGACTAAAAGAGGACGACAATGTTTAGCACACTTCCACACTTGTTGACCTACACGACTACAAAAATTTCTTCTACATGACCTGATAAAACTAAGCTCCTCCTCATGAACCGGTCAAAACCAATCCATCCAAAAAAATACAACAAAAAATCAACCATATAAGTGGCCCAACCCAAATTAACCGCACATAAACAAAACTCTCCAGATTATAATCCAATCCGACACGATCCGCACTCGAAAAGTCGAAATAACCCGATATCCAGTTATTCACTTAATCAAAAACCCGACTCGAAACCACCCGATCAGATACCGTTTCTCATCCAGTTATCCGTCAACTTGCGTTGCCTTCTTCCCCAAGCATAAGCAGCTGCAAAACCACCTTACAATCTTACATCCCTTCCACAATTATTTCCCCCAATTTTCATTCCCCAAAATCCCTAATCTCACAAAATTCAACAATGTCGCTAACTAGGGTTTTCGGAAGATCATCGTTAACTGCAATCAAACGGTGTCGCAACCTCATTTCTCCGCCGTCATTTCACCACCATCAACAACAACTCAATGTTGTTTATCGTAGTCTTCATTCTCTATCTAACTTCTCTCACAAGGTACTTCACCACTTCTTCTCCATTCATTCTAATTTCTGCATTTTTATAGGATTTTAGCATTTTCTAGGGTTTTAGCATCTTTCATTATGTCGTTATTGCTCATGATTATCGATTTATCATCAAATTAGTGTTATTAATGTTATATGGATAATGAATTTGATGATTTTGGTGTGCCGTAATTGTCGATTGGGTATTCTCTTGATTTCTAGGGTTTTAGTAGGGTTTTACAGTTTTTCTGCTTTTTTTTGAAGTTTGCTGATAAATTTATGTAGTTTTAGCTTTAACTGTTGATTGATAAGTTTCTGAGACCATTTATGTTTGTTTTACGGTCGAATTTGCGAGCTTTATGTGGTTATTTTCTTAATTTGATGCCATTTTGCTATATTTTGCACTGATACTCTCGCCAGTACTCGAATCCCTCCGATTGGAATAGGAGTAACGGTGCTTAGATTTATCATGTATGCAACATTTCCACTTCCACTGGAATAAAAAAAAGTCGTTACCCGTTTGTAATTGATCCTTTGTTGAAAGCGGTTACTTCATGAAAAAGAACTCTTAAACGGCTATAAGACGCTTTTTTGTGCGGTTTATTGTAACTTAAGTCAAAAGAGGAAAGTTTGTATGACTCTTTTGAGAATTGACAGAATTAATGGTGGTACAACTATGTCCAAGGTTGTTGTATCCAATAATTTAATGTGAGGTAATGTTAAACTTTCGGCTTTAAGTCATTCTCTATGACGAATTGATGACAGCTGGATCTCTGCCTTGTATCAAGGGCTATTGCTTCGTGATTAATTGATTCTTAAGTGTTCTTATCGCTGAAGCTGTAAGGGATTTAGATTGAATTGTTAATTCAGGGGATTTGGTTGTACGATAATACTTCTAATAACTTGCTATGCTAAATTTGTCCTGGAAAAGCGTTCTCTAATCCCAAATACATATGTTTCAATTTTGGTCAGGCGCCTTTGTTTCATAGTAGGTTACAGTGTCATGCTACTACTTTGTGTCGTTGTGGAATGTCAACATCTGCACCTCATGAGCAAGAGAATGAAACTAAAAGGGGTGCTGCGAACCAAGCAGATGAGACTGATTCTTCAGAATCTTTGGAGGAAACAGGTTCTATTTCAGATTTAGAACCTACATCTCAGTTTGTCAGAACTCAGAAGCCAGAGTCGAGGCACTTAAACAACCGTATTTTTTTTTCCAGGTTCTGAAGTATCCCTCGATGACCTTTCCAGAGAGGAGCTGGTGAAAGTCTTTCTTGAGAAGAAAGAAGTCCTTCAGAAGAAGGAAAAAGAGTTTTGTGAATGGAAAGACAAATTTCTCCGTAGTTATGCTGAAATAGAGAACGTCATGGAACGTACACGGCGTGATGCAGAGAACTCGAAGAAGTTTGCTGTGCAGGTTTGTGTCTTCTGATTGTTTTTGGACTTCTGCTTCTATGAAGCGCATTGAATGTTGGCCCTCTTGATAGCTATTTGAAACTTTTTTATCTCTAATCTGTGGTACAGAGCTTTGCCAAGAGTTTACTAGATGTTGCTGACAATCTATCAAGAGCTTCTTCAGTGACCAAAGAAAGTTTCAGCAAACTTGACGTTTCGGGGGATACAGTTGGAGCAGTGCCAGTTTTGAAAACTCTGTGGGAAGGTGTTGAGATGACTGAGAAGCAGCTTTCTGAGGTGATCTAATTTTAGTTCAAAAATATTCATTTTGTTTATTATTGTGAATCTTTGATTTGATTTATTGCCACCTTATCCCACCTTTTATGAATTAAGCTTGATGTTTTGAGAAGAACTGAGCCCTAGTGGGCGACGTTGCGTGTTAGCTTTTCAACAGTTGACCTATCTCTTTCAATCTTCCATTAATGTCCTTCGTGTTAGTTCTGGGCGTGTGGCTGAACTTCTTACTCTTTTTCTCTATTTAAGCTTCTCAAGCCGTGTACTTCCCTTTGTTTGCACATAAAAAAAGAAGACAACTGTGTACTAACCTAATTATTCGACAGAGTTTTCTACAGTTCTTTTTTTATGCTTTGATGTTAAAATTGCACTATACACTCCCGTGTTTGACTTTGTTCTTCCCGTATTTAAGAACTGTGCCACATTTGGAAATAACAAACTGGAGTGGGGGGAGTATAGTTAAGAGGTCTGTTAAAAAAACTTGCAGAACTAAGATGCCAGTGACTGATTTCATCATGGTGACACTGTTTGTTCCTTCAGGTTTTCAGGAAATCTGGTATTGAAAAAGTTGATCCTACCAATGAGCAATTTGATCCAA
Source organism: Silene latifolia (assembly GCF_048544455.1). Taxonomy (NCBI): domain Eukaryota; kingdom Viridiplantae; phylum Streptophyta; class Magnoliopsida; order Caryophyllales; family Caryophyllaceae; genus Silene; species Silene latifolia. The sequence goes on along the minus strand of NC_133530.1, from coordinate 20,516,486 downwards.
ACTGCCATAATGCCGTGTTTCAAGTACCCGACAGTTCTAAGCCGCCGGGTACTGTTGCTGTTGTTCTTAAGGTAATGTTCAGTGTTCTGATGTTCTAAAACTTATTTCTATCGACTATAAAAATTAATGGCTTCTGAGTTCTGACTACTGTCAGCTGGTGTTCCAATGTTATGAAGAGTAGGTTCTACAAACCTGAGTATCAATGAGTCACGAGTCCAATAATATACCATCTGAGCTTTCTTGAGTTGTACTATGTATAACGAGTCAGCTATTCACCTAATTTGTTCTGCTCAGCAACATTGTAGTTTACCTCAGTTCAACAAACTTCAGTAGAAAAGGACGGGGTTATCCTCTTCACCATTTAGAGCCCTGACTTCTTCACAAACTACTCCGTATTATTTTAGCCTTGGCATATGCATTTATTAGAATATTTAATTTGGAATTAGATCAAGTAGTTCTTGAGTGGTCATACAATTCTACTATACTTATAGCTCGTATCCTCAATGTTGATACAAGGGTTCCTAATTCCATGTGTGCGTATCATGTGGTTTGCGATATGCTCTTAATAGAGAGTCTAATATGTTTTTCTTAAGCAAGCGCCATGGTATGATATCCTCAAGCTGATTAAGCAATTCATGAGGGTTTGAGGAAATCCGGTAACTCAAGTTGAAACCACTTTTGGTTCACCTGTTAATCTGTGATGTTTATCTTGTAACTTTTGGTGCTAGCCAATTGGCAACTATTGCCAATTGTTGTAATTTTGACTGTAGCTGTCAGACGTCTACTATCAGTGAAATGCTGTATGTACAAATGATGTCTGGAGTGGTAGTATGGTTAAAGTAGGAGTTGATTTTCATTAGTGTGTTGACTTTCCCCTCTCTTTTCCCTAGCTCGAGTCATCTATCATTTCCAAACCTTATGTTTCAACTTTAACGTCAGTGATTCACTATATTATTTGTTCAGAACATGCTCTATAGTTCGTGTATTAAATTTGTACTGATCAGAAATTAAATGCTCAAATGAGGGCATGCGAACTTTAAAGTAACATCGTCTTTGGTGTGCATGCAGGCGGGTTACACACTTCACGACAGAATCATCCGACCAGCTGAAGTTGGTGTTACAGTTGCATTGGAAAATACTGAGGCCAGCTCTTGAACCCAAGATGAAGAATTTTTCCCTTATTTGTGATTATTCGACATGGCCCTTTTCTCCCATATTAGATTCTAGCTTTTGGGCAGTTATAATCTTGACATATAAATGTGTTTTCCATAGTGTCCAATAATGTCTAGACTGGTTCTTATTGGTTACCAAAAGGCATGTTAGCCTGAAAAATCATTAGTTGGGCCGTTTGCTTACCATTAAGATACATATAAATTTTGTCGAAAAACAATGAGCTGATTAGTTCAGATTTTTATGGTATTTAAACTATTACAGAATTACCTCTGAAACATATGGTGTCTTTATCTTGTAACACGATACTTTTCTTTACCCATCATCGATGGACTGGATGAAATGTTGCTGTTGCGCATTGTGCGCAGTTTTTCCTTGTCTTTTGGGTGACATGGATAATTTTTGAACATCATATAGTAACCAGAGCTGTATGTCAAGTCCTTGGGGTCGATTTTGGGAGCGGTATTGAGGGGAATTGTGGCTATATTGGGTGAATATCATCCTTGGAGATGTGTTGGAGTTTGAGTAACCTCATCTTTTGATCGGTTGGTAACAGGTTGTATCGTGTTCAGGTTTAAAACATTGTTGCGGTTTTTCCTAAGTTGGATGAATAATACGGAGTATTTATTTGGTTTTCGAGTTCCACTTTAGTGAATGTCAAGGTGTCAAACTGACCTGTTATTTCACTACGGAATAAGAGTCATCTCGCCGTCTTGGGGTTAATAGATAACTGGGCTATTTACCCTGCTACTTCGTACTCCCTCCTAGTTTGATTGTTGGTTCCCTTTCTTTTGCGCACCAAAATTAAGGAAATGAATTTGGACCATACAAAACACCCTACCCCACATGGAATTGGATTTGGACCACACAAAACTTACCAAAAAAAGGAAAGGGGAACCAACACCCGACTAGCATGAAAATGGAAAGGGGAACCAACAATCAGACTAGGAGGGAGTATATCATATTGGTTTCAATTTTCAACAGCCATAAATTGGCGATTCAAATCCTCTATCCCATTTCGTGTCCCATCTTGTGTCGCATCACTTCTCCTACTGACACATAAGCGAGTTGCTTTTCCAACTCTAAATCTAAATGTTTAACCCGTTAGAACAATGTAGGACCTTCCAAGTTTAAACACCTAAAGCCAATTTCAAAGCCATTAAACTAGACCAGTGAAAACTGACCCGAGTTTTATTCCACTCAATCGTAGATTCGTGGGTTTCTAATTTCTACCCCAGGTGTTGTGCTTGTTGCTTCTGAAGAGGTTTCTTTACGATAATTTGGTGGATTCAAATAAACCAACTCATACTCAACTCACATCCAAATAGAGGATATGATTCATATGAAATTAATCCATAACACGAATTGACCCGACCCTATCCAACCATTGTTACATACTTATACTTGATAACAACATACCAAAAAATGACCCAAGCTCGAAATGGTTCCGACATGAACTAACCCAACACGTATCTAGCCCGACCGGCTGACCCGATTCGACACCGTTTGATCTCCCTCCCAAAATCCCTAGAGCCCCTCTCACCATATTTCATTTCCTCGTTCCCTTCTTCCCCAACCTCCAGAACCTTCATCCTTCCTCGATCAATTTTCCCCCAATTTCTTCCCCCCTAATCCCTAAATCACAGAAAATTCAATAATGTCGCTAATTAGAGTTTTCGGAAGATCGTCGTGTGCGGCCGTTGCACGGTGCCGCAACCTCATCTCTCCGCCGCCACTCCACCATAACAACCACCATAACTTCATCTCTAACTTCTCTCACAAGGTACTTTACTTCACCTCTTCTTTCCCCAATTAATTATTTCTAATTTCTGCATTTTCTAGGGTTTTACCATTTCAATTACTGTTGCTGTATTATCAAATCAACAAATTCTTAATGTTATGTTAATTGAAAACTGTGAATTGAATTGAGAATTTATGATTTTTGTATGCCGTTGTTGCGGATTGCTTATTGTTCTCATTTCTAGGGTTTAAGTAGGGTTTTACAATTCTCGCGATATTTTCATTCCTATTGCTGCCAAATCAATGCAATTTGAACTCTATTTTTTAATTTTTAACTTTGGGAGACTAATATATGCAATTTTAGCTTTATTTTGTTGAATTTGTAGTTTTTCGCTATTGTTTGTTTGTTAATCAGATACATTTTGTTTTGCGTTTGTTTTGTTATTGGATTGAGGTAGTTTTCGAAGCTTCGAGATTTGGAGTAGTTGTTAAGCTCTGATTTAAATGTGAATTATTGTGTGAGATTATGTATGAGCTCATGCATTGGAGGTTCTTATGGTGTTTACCAATGTGAATTTAAGCTTCATGTATATTGATCGTAAAAATGTTGTCTTCAGGCTCTGTTTGGTTGAGGAAACGGTCCTTTAGTCGTGCTGTTGTTAATAAGAGTCATTTTCATGTGTTTTGTGTAATTCAAGCCAAAAGAACAACGTTTATTTGGCTCTATCAGAGTATCAGTAAATCAGTGATGCGCTAGTGTTGTTTAAGGCCGTCTTAAGCTTACAGTATAATCATTATAGTTTATCATTGAATGAACCATATAGCATTGAACTTGATGTCTTTAGCTTAAAACGGTCTCCAATGAGATTTTGTAATCAGTAATTGAATGGATCAGCAGCAACCGTGACTACGTCAAAAGTTGATCCATCAAATGATTTAACGTGCTGTAATATATCTGGGTTTACCCTGAGGAATTGATAGCAGCTGGATATCTGCCGTATTCAACTGCTAGTCTGCTACTGCTATGTGATCAATCGATTCTTATATTTTGCTGTAGCTATTAGGGAATTTGAGTTTATTGTTAAAGCATGAGATTTGGTTAATAAGATAGTACTCGCTCCGTCCCAGTCATTTGTTGTCCTTTCATTTTGGCACAAAGACCAATAAAACCACTAAAAATACTAATTTACCCTTTCACTCGTGCGTCATTACCAGCGGGAACATCAGCTTTGCTAAAAAAAAAGGTGGGGCCCAGATTTAAAAAGTGGGAACCAGCTTTCATTTTGGAATCAGTAATGAGGATTAACGAAATATTCAACTCCCTCCAAAGTATTGACAAGGGGTAATATAGACATTGAACCTTTTAAAAGCATCTTAAACTAGAAAGGACAACAAATGACTGAGACACCTAAAAAAGGAAAAGGACAACGAATGACCGGGACAGAGGGAGTACGTCTTAACGACATGCTGAAATTGTCCTAAGCGACTTAAGATATGTACACATCCCCTATTCTTAAATTCATAGTAATCATTTCTGTATACAGGCCTCGTTTTTCCATAGTGGGTTACAGTGGCCTGCTAGTTTCTCTCGTTTTGGAATGTCGACATCTGCGCCCCATGAAAACGAGAAGGAAAACAAAGGGGATGCTGCCAACCAAGCAAATGAGACTGCTTCTGCAGAATCTTCCGAGGAAACTACACAAGAAGCAGGTTCTGCTCCAGATTCAGATCCTACATCTCAGTCCGGCAAAAGGAAACGAGGCGCTAAAAGAACTGCATTTTCTGATTCAGATTCTGATGAAGACCTTGATGACCTGTCTAGAGAGGAGCTTGTGAAGGTTCTATTCGAGAAGGAAGAACTCCTTCAGAAGAAAGAAAAAGAGTTTGGTGAATCGAAAGATAAATTTCTCCGTAGTTATGCTGAAATAGAGAATGTTATGGAACGAACACGGCGTGATGCAGAGAATTCAAAGAAGTTTGCTGTGCAGGTTCGTGTCTTCGGATTGTTTTGGAGTTAGTTCTGTGTACTGCTTTGTATGGAATTTTGTTCCTCATGACAGCTATATTGAATTTGTTTGCCTCCAAACTGTGTACCTACAGAGCTTTGCCAAGAGTTTACTAGATGTTGCTGACAATCTTTCAAGAGCTTCTTCAGTGACCAAAGAAAGTTTCAGCAAAATTGATGTTTCAGGCGATACAATTGGTGTCGTTCCAGTTCTAAAAACATTGTTGGAAGGTGTTGAGATGACTGAGAAGCAACTTTCAGAGGTAATCAAATTTTAGGTCAATATGATTCATTTTTTTAATTGCTGTGAATGTTCCATTGGACCCCCCACCACACCAAGTTTTATCATATGTACCCTTCAACCTTCCTGCAACTTTTTGAGTTAGGTTAGATGGATTGAGAAGAACCGAACATCTGTGTCCTTCGAAGAGTTTTGAGTGAGCGTTTGAATAACCGTCCTCTCTTTTTTATTAATATCTTTAGTACCAGTAGCATGGGGACGAGTGTTGCCAGTGTATGTTACAACTTATAATCTTATTCTTTGCTTAGTTCGTTTTAATTTATGCACTTGCTGTAAAATTGCATTATGGAGTATAATTTGTAGGTCTCATAAAGATGCTACTGATATGTAATTTCTTCATAACGTCGTTTGTTCTTTCAGGTATTCAGGAAATCTGGTATTGAAAAAATTGATCCCACCGATGAAAAATTTGATCCAAACCTGCATAATGCCGTATTTCAAGTGCCTGATAGTTCTAAGCCTCCGGGTACTGTTGCTGTTGTTCTTAAGGTAATGTTTACTGTTCTGACCTAGTGACCTCTGAAACTTGTTACTATCAGCTATCACTGGTGCCAGACTACAGCGGGCTGATCCCTCTATGTTATGTTCAGTTGGTTCAACAAAAATCTGACACCAACTTATCTGCCATTGGATATATATGTCTTATATGTTGACACGAGACCCATAAGATTGTCCTATAATATCATCAGGTTTTAATCTAAAATTTTCAGTTCGGTTCAGTATCATTGTAGTTTACCTACCTTGTCTCTTTCCGACAAATTTCAGTTAAAAAGAACGGATAATCTGCATCCACATTATAGCATCATTGTAGTTTTGACATCTGCTTTTAGTAGGATCATAAAAATAATGGCACTATTTGGCATTTGCGAACAGATATAAATAGCATGCGTCTCCTCATTTTAATGCTCAAATTAGGGCAAGTCAACTTTAAGATAACATCATTGTATTTGGTGTGCTTGCAGCCGGGTTACATGCTCCACGATAGAATCATCCGACCAGCTGAAGTTGGTGTTACTGTTGCATTGGAAGATAAGGAGGCTGACTCTTGAAGCCAAGATGGAGAATTTCGCGAGAGCAGATTCTCTGTCCCACAAAAAAAAAGTGGGACAGTTGATCTCAACTCGAATTTGGCCCCCTAATCATTGTGATTAATCAATATGGTCCCTTTTTCCATACTAGCTAGATTCTAGCTTTGGACGGTTTTAGTCTTGGACATATTAGATGTCTTTCTTTTTTATAAAATTGAGTGTCGAATAATGTCTAGAGTCTAGACTTGTTTTTATCGCTTACTATGATGTTGCATGTTTTCTTGAACGACCATCAGCTGGGCAGATTGCTTAGCACTAATATACGCAAATTTTGTTGGAAAACAAATGAGCTGATGAGTCGAGATTTGGACGTTGATTATGGTGTTCAAGCTGTTGCTGAATTACGTTTGAAGCATGTGATCACTTTATTTATTTCGTATCCTGTATTGCTCTCAATACTACGCCTTTTTTACCCATTAACAACAATAGAGTGGTTGCGCTAATTAGTTGTATCAGTATTTTTAATATTAAGTACTGAGATATTGGCCGGCTCTTGCTGCTTTCCTGTACATTAATTAGCCACATTGAGGCATCAAACTAATAATAATTCTTGCAACAAATGTTGATAATACCGGAAGTGATTCATTCTGATCATGGTTGATGTCCAAATTCTGGTTTTGAGTATTTGACGATGTGTGTAATTTTGCTCAAATCGCAAATTGGCAACTAACAATATTCTCTTAACAGCTATGGGTAAACTTGACTACTTGAGTACTCAATAATTAATAAGTAAATCTCGATCAAACATAAAAACTTGGCCATGTAGGCAATTAGGCAACGGAATTTATTTTCGCAGTACGGTATTTACTCATCTTAGTACTTTTTACACTGAATTTTCCATTTGCCTACCCTTACCAAAATAACATCAAACCTGATTCTCCCTATTGGAAATCTCTCTCTCTCTTCTCCAAATAAGCAATTTTTATGATTATAGATGACAATTTAAGCTTAGAATAAATATTTAATTTGCTAATTGTATAATTGTTGATCAAATTAATGATTCTTATTAGTCTTCTTTTCAATTAATTAGTATTTATGTTAAAATTAATTTAGGGTTTGTTTTAATTGATATGGGAGAGTTGGTGGTTGGTGGTGGCTGCATGACGCATCGACGGCAAATAGAAGAGGGCGTCGCCGGCGAGATGCTCTGGATAAGGGCTCAACGGCCGGTGAAGGTGCGGGGGCAGGGGGCAGGGGCGGGAGAGAAGAGGAAGATGGAGTCAGAGGAAAGGCGGTAGAGGTATTACGGTCTTGGTGACCGATGCCGGTAGAGGAGGCACCTGGGTTCGCCGGCGGTAGGCGACTAGGTTGACGGCGTTGGGCAGTGGTAGGGTGGGTGTTATGGGGGTGGGAGGGGCTGGTTGTGTGGTTGTGGTGCGGTGGTTGTGTAGTTTATTTTTGGGGTTTTTTTTTTCTACAAAGTGTTTCCAATGTAGTACACAAGAAATGAGAGGGACAAAATAGTCAACTATGTACTGAAACGAGTAAAATGTGTACTGCGAAAATCAGGACCCTTAGGCAAATAGCATTGTTTGTAATATTGTACTCAAGAATAAAGAGACAGTGAAACAACATGATTCCTATATGACCTAATAATACGGGGTAATTAAAATAAACAATGAGTAGATACATAATCAAACTAGAAAATCTTTTATCTGGTCTAATGTTATTTACTATGGAGTATTACAATGTTATCCAAGCAAGTTAGATCATTGCACACTCTAAAGAGTAGTTTATTGTGACATTCACTCCACAAAAATGCAATTTGATTTCCAGGTTGAAGCCTTCTTCTCTTAATAACATCTTTGTACCAACCACCCGTGATTGCATAACAACGAAATAGCGCCAATACGTGATCGTTACCACCATCTGATCGCCGGTGTTACAGTCCAGCATATTAATCTCGCAACCTCGGCTCTTTTCGGTCAAGTTGTTAAAAAGATGAAGTATGGGATCGTCTAATAATTCCAGCGGAATCCAAAGGAGGGAGCATTGTGCGTCGCAATCAGTATTTGCTAAATGCGCATTCATCATAATCGATGTTGATGAAATAGGTAGCTTGAATAAATTCTAAGGTTTCAAGAAAGGATTTTAAGATGATAAATTACAAGTCTACAATGCATCCAGGGCCAAGTGTATTTATAAGATAGTTAAATTACAAGTCTACAATGCAACCCCACCGTCGGCGACCTAATCGGTCGGCAAACCACCTCCCTCTAACGTCGACAACAGTTATTATAGTGTGGGTGCGTAAAATAGGAGGAAAATGGGTGTGTGAAATTAAGATAATAGATTAGAGAGAAATTAGAGAGGGAAAATGGGAAGAGGAAATGAGGAGGGTATTATTGTCAATAGTGTACTGTAATGAGTAAAATTTATACTGCGAAAATCAACACCCTTAAATAATTATTTGACAATTACTTGGGTTTCAATTAGTCCTAATCATATTCTTAGTATGATACAAGATCCCTTGCCTATTTGTGTTCTAATAACTTTTACCCAAAAAAAGATTTTGGTGGTTAGAACTCCCAAAATTCAACAATTTAATAAATCAACTAGAAAATTAAGTTAATAAAAAATATCAATAAGATTATACTAATATACACTAAACTCAGTAATACGGAAAACCGACAAAGCATAGAATTTTGATTGAGCAAGACCACCGCAGGCGGCGGACCGACGACCATTCCACCAATGACGGTCAACGCGGACCACCGTTGACTCCCCTCTTCAGTCTCCGATCATATTTCTTATCAAATTGATAATCAAACGGTCATCCGACTGCCATTTTCAGGTACGATTTTGGGTATTATGGTTCCATACTTGATTCTTTTCAATTAGTTTAGGGGAAAAAATCCAATTTACATTTCTCTTTGTCCTTTTTAGTCACTTTGTGATAGTCGTATGAATTTAACTTGTTTTTTAATTATTATGTTGTCTGAATTTGCTAGTAAAAAAAAAAAAAAAAAAAAAATTGCTAGTAAATCTGCATTGTTTATGAATGCGTGTGTAATTCTGTCTATTATTTTGTGCACTCACAAACCTGTACCAAGCTTGTTCATGAGCTGTTTGCAAAATTAAGTTCATTAATACTCCGTATTTAATAGGCATTCCCAGAAAGCTAGCGAGTTAGTCTTGCTCAAGACCGTAATAATTTAAGACTTCTCAAAACCTTCTTTCATTTTCACCTTTATTTTAATCGTGTGTGAAAGCCGTCTTAAATCAAAACACTGTTAAACTGGAATTGATGAAAGCTAAAATATCAATGAAATGACAAATTGCAATGAAATGCAATTTTTTAACAAATATTATAGGGTAAGACATCCCATTTTTAAATGATTTGTTTTTTTACGCACATCGTCTCACATTGTAAGACATTTTCACGCAAGAGGTAATTTAATTACTAAAATTAGACCTGACAAACAGATGAAGCCGTGTCGTGTTCGTGTTAACTTTAAACGGGTCATCACTACCCAAGCCTAACCCGACTCAATTACATAAATGGGTCATTTTTATATAACCCAGTCCGACCTGTTTAACCCATTTATCTTGTAGCAGGTCATTTTTACCCTTTTAACCCAATAAACTAATAAATAAGCTAAATTTAATAGCCTTGGACTTGTTTGGTTGACATAAGGGAACTAAAGTTCCCGGGAACTTCAAGTTCACATGAATTTCCAATTCATGTGAATTCCCAAAAAGTGTTTGGTTTGCAGGTGGGAAGTTATTTCATGTGGGAAGTTCCAATGACCAAGGGGGGCTTGGTGAGTGACTTTCCACATAATGGAGGAAGTAGATTCATGTGGGAAGTTCTACTTCCCATGATTTTGGCAACCAAACAACATCATGGTTTTACACTTCCTAGGAATTTTAAAATCCCATGATTTTAATGGGCAACCAAACAAGCTCTTATTATCCCAAAAATGAAGAATGAGTGATTATTTTTAAGTTGTTTGGTTGGATTATTGACTGAACTCGGGTATATTATGACACCTTTAAATAAATGGGTTATTAACGTTAACCCGACCCATTTAAGTTTCATGTCGTATCCGTGTGAACCCAATTACTTAAATGGGTCACAACCTCTCAACCCTAACCCGCTAACTTCGTGTCGTGTTAATTATTGCCAACTCTAACTAAAATCTGTATAGAACCTAATCAAAAATGAACTGCAAGGATATCCACTTGTTGTTTACAAAGTGGGGTAGTGGCAGCATTAATCTAAGCCAAGTAAACAAACAAACTATTGGTATATGTAAGGATAACTATCTTCTGAATCTGATAACCCACAAATCTGCAAACTGAGAAAAAAAAAAGTGAGATTGAGAGTATGGCTGAAGGAATATTGTTCAACGTAGCTCAGTCACTTCTTACAAATTTAGGCTCGAGAGCATTAAATGAGGTTGCGTCTACATGGGGTATCAAATCCCATGTCGAAAAGCTGAAAAACACAATAAATACCATCAAAGATGTTATGTTAGATGCTGAGGAAAGACAAGTTGAGAGCCACACTGTGCGTGGTTGGCTTGACAGGCTGCGACCTGTTGTCTTCGCTGCAGATGACTTGTTTGATGAGTGTACAACAATGGCATTGCAAAGAGCAGTCATGGGCAGTGACAGTGACGGTATATCTAAAGAGGTACTCAGTTTCTTTTCCCACTCCAACCAAATTGCTTTTGCCTTCAGTATTTCTAGTAAGATTAAAAAGATTAGGAAAGAACTTGATGACATAGTTAAAGACAGCTCTGAATTTGCCTTGGTACTACGCCCTCATGGGGAAAGCGTGGAACAAAGGCTAATTAGGCAGGTGAGAGGGCAAACTCACTCTTTCATAGCTGTAGATGATGTTATTGGTAGGGAGGATGATCGAGAGGCCATCATAGATATTATGATGGCTTCTCATGCTGCGGAAGAACAACGACTAGCTGTCATCCCTATTGTAGGGATCGGAGGTTTGGGGAAGACAACTTTAGCTCAACTGTTGTATAATGATCAACGCGTTGAGAAGAACTTTGAGCTCAAGTTATGGGTTTGTGTCTCTGAAGTCTTTGATGTGAAGGAAATCACAAAGAAGATTATTATGTCAGCGACAAATAGCACGTCTCAGAATTTAGAGATGGACCAGTTGCAAGGCCAACTAAGGAAAGAAATTGGGGGAAAGAAATATTTACTTGTCCTAGATGATGTGTGGAATGAGAAGCCTGAGGAATGGCTAAATCTAAAGGCACTTTTAATGGTTGGTGGAGAAGGAAGCCAGATATTGGTAACTACACGATCAAGAAAGGTGGCCGATATCATGGGCAGTGTTCAGGCTTATGAGTTAAATGGCCTTTCCGAAGAGAAAGCATGGAAATTATTTAAAACGATGGCATTTAGTCCTGGCGAATCTCAAAAGCAACCGCAATTGGTGAAATTAGCGGAAGAGATTGTGAAAAGGTGTGTAGGTGTTCCATTGGCCCTAAGAAGTTTAGGCACTCTTCTACGTGGAGAAGAAGAGTGGAAGTGGATTTCAATTGCGGGTACTAGCTGTCTGAATTGGCCTGATAGACAGAACAACGTTATGGCTATTTTAAAGCTCAGCTATTATCACTTGTTGTCTCCATTAAAGAACTGTTTTGCTTATTGTGCACTATTTCCCAAGGATTATAAATTTGAAACAGATATGTTGATTGATCTGTGGATGGCGGAGGGCTTTGTTATTCCATCTGGTAAAACTCAATGTTTAGAAGAACTTTGTCACGAGTATTTAATGCAATTGCTGCAAAGGTGCTTCTTTCAAGAAATAACAAGAGATAAATGGGGAAGTATTTCAAGTTTCAAAATGCATGATTTGATACATGATTTGGCCATAGAAGTGGCTGGAATCGAGTCTCAGAGTAAAGTGGCGTACTTACAGGACCGAGATATCAATGTCAAAATCCGCCACTTGTCCTTTGATCACTATTATCAGACTGGCTCATGGAAGATCCCAAGTTGCATGCTAGAGGCGAAGCAATTGAGGACTTTTCTTTTGCCAGAGTATAATAGATCTGGATCATATTTCAACAAAGCTATTCTTCAACAGCTAATCTCAAACTTCAGATGCCTGCGTGTGTTGGATATGCGTGATCGTGGGGTCAAGAGTCTACCCAAATCCATTGGCAAGTTAATTCACTTAAGGTACCTTAATCTGTCCTTGAATCCTATAGAACAACTTCCACATTCAGTCACAAGACTATATAATTTGCAGACATTGATTCTCTATGGTTGCCAAGATCTTAGCGCATTACCTATCCATACTAGAAAACTTACTAATCTTAGGAACCTCAATACTCGTTCTTGCGATTCTATGACCCACATGCCGTCTGGCCTCGGGGAATTAACCTCGCTTCATAAATTACCCATCTTTATAGTGAAATGTGAAGAATCTAATACCCTACAGTCCGATGCTTCCACGGCTCAGTTAAGGGACCTGAAGACACTTAATAACCTAAGTGGATCCTTGAAAATAATTTTTTTCAACTGTCTAATGGACCCTGCAAGCGAAGCAAGAGAAGCAAACTTACATAGCAAACACAGGTTGACTGAGTTAGTTTTGGAATTGGAGGGCACAGCAACCTCTGGCACTATGTACCATGATGAGGCTATTTTAGAAGGTCTGAAACCACACCAAAACTTGAAGAAGTTGGATATATATTCATACAATGGTAGAACGCTCCCAAGTTGGGCAATGAGAGATAGTTTCTGTAAGACTCTTCCAAATCTAGTTGAGGTCCATCTCTCTAAATTCAAAAATTGCCGAGAAGTCCCTTCTTTCAGCCAACTCCCTTTCTTAAAACGCATGTCTGTTGAATGTTTTGATCAAGTGGAGTACATGGAAAGGGTTTATTTATCACAATCACCCCCTCAAACATTTTTTCCATCTCTTCAGGAACTTAGACTCGAAATGTGTACATAACTTCTCTTCATAAATTACCCATCTTTATAGTGAAATGTGAAGAATCTAACACCCTAAAGTCTGATGCTACCGCCGCTCAGTTAAGGGACCTGAAGACCCTTCATAACCTAAGGGGATCGTTAAAAATAAGGGGGTGTTTGGTTGGGTATATTGGAATGGAATGGAATGGATCTAATCCATTCCATTGTTTGGTTGGGGTGATTTGGAATGGAGTTAGATACCCAATGGATTCTAACTCCACCTCAACCCCTTGGAATCCTATACCCACCCTCCCCCCTTGGATTCAAACTCCATTCCTCCTCTTTATAATTTGTGGTGAACCAAACAACATTAGACAAGTATGGATTTAGAACCCTATACCACCCTACTATCAAACTCCATTCCATTCCATTCCGACTTGTTGAACCAAACGACCCCTAAGTTTTTTTAACTATCTAATGGACCATGAGGAGGCTATTTTTAACAATCTAAGAGAAGCAAGAGAAGGAAACTTACATAGCAAACACAGGCTGACTGAGTTAGTTTTGGAATTTGATCACCGTGGCAGTATGGACCATGATGAAGCTATTTTAGAAGGTCTGAAACCACACCAAAACTTGAAGAAGTTGGATATAGATTTCTACAAAGGTAAAAAGCTCCCGAGTTGGGCAATGAGAGATAGTTTCTTTAAGACTCTTCCAAATCTAGTTGAGGTCCATCTCTCTAATATCAACAATTGTCGAGAAGTCCCTTCTTTCAGCCGACTCCGTTTCTTAAAACGCATGTCTGTTAGATGTTTGTGTGAAGCGGAGTACATGGAAAGGAGTCTACTTGGTATTGATTTATCACAATCACCCTCTCAAACATTTTTTCCATCTCTTCAGGAACTTAGACTCGAGTGTGTACATAAGTTGAAAGGATGGTGGGAGGACATAGAGACGATAGATTACAGTGATCATGTGAATATATCTCACGAGTCAAGTCACCATCATCCTCTATCTCTGTCATTCTCCAAACTTACAAAATTGGAAATAAGTTTTTGTCCGGTTCTAGAAACCTTTCCACTTTGTCCTATTGTCGAGGAATTAACACTACGGCATGTCCCCAAACACCCCACTTTGTTATCAGAAGTAACAAGCTCTCAAGCGGGTGGTGATGTTGGCTCTTCAGTCACCTCATCTGAGTACTGTTCAAAGCTGAAGACCTTGAGCGTGGATGAAGTTGAACACCTGTTTTCTTTGCCGCGAGAATGCTTAGTTCATATTACTTCATTAGCTATTACAGATTCCGAGTTGCTCAACACTTGCATGCTCAAAGATGTCTTTCAGCGTCTTCCTTCTCTCACCTCTTTGACTTTTTTATGTTTTGAACTCACATCAATTTTTGAGGGCCTGGAACATCTCACTTCTCTGGAAAGTTTAGTCCTGAAGAATTGTACGGAATTAGATCTCTCACAAAATAGACAAGTCGACTCTGACATGCCATGGAAAGCCTTGAAAAGTATTCGTTCGTTGGATATTCTTTACCTTCCTAAGCTACATCATCTCCCTAATGGGTTTCAACACCTTACAAAGCTAGTAAGTCTGAAAATAAAATATAATCATAATTTGAAAGCACTTCCAGAATGGATAAGTTGCTTCTCGTCTCTTGAGTATATGTGTTTGATGAAGTGTGGCAAGCTGACATGTCTGCCTGAAGGATTTGGTAAGTTCACTACCTTATATGAACTCCAGATCGAGGATTGTCCGGGATTAACCAAGAGATGTGCTGGCCCAACTGGCGACGACTGGCCCAAGATTCAGCATATCCCGCTACTTTCTGTCAAAGAGAATTCCAAAATGATCTACCGTGTCTGTCGTGCATAGATCATCAGTCAGATTAGTAATACTACAGTGTAAGAATTTGTTTTTTCTTGTAATGATGTATTCTTACAATTTTCCTTCCCGGTAGTTGTCCGCTTTTAAACATATTCAATGATTTATACTCTGTATTAACTCCTTAATAGTGTCTGCAACTCTGCAAGTCTAACTCTGGAAGTATGGCTATGAGAGAATGATATGTCATGTTGAAGTAACAAAGATTTGTGTTTGTGAATCCTGATTTAGTAGATGATTTTTCCATTTCATTTGGACGGTGTTACGTTTCAGTAGCCCGTGCTTAAGACCGCCTTGAGTCAAGACCTCTTTCAACTCTTTTTTTCGTGTTACTTAAATCGGTTGTAAGTGTCATCTTAACTTAGAACGGTCTTAACCAAGAATTTGTAAAGTTATTTCACACTGTCGTTTTCTGCTAAACATTTTCAGTTTTATCCTTTTCCTCTCGATCTTATCGCTTCTGCTCTATCCATTTCTGTTGTTTATTGTAACTCTGTAACATCCAAAAGCAAGAACGAACCAGGATTACGGTAATTAGCAACAGCTTCAAATTCATTACTGTATTATTTATCCTAATATCAGAGCTCCCATCTCCCAACACAATTCTCAGATGAACATTGAATCACTTAAATGGGAGCAACATATTTTTCACACGAGTCGATACTCGGAAAATCTAATGATTGAGTGATCAGGTTCAGGTCTGGCCTGAGCAAAAGGATCTTGGTATTTATTTCGGATTGCCAACTGAGGTTAGATCTTGCTGCACCAGATTCTGAAGTAGACGGCGTGATGCAGAGAATTTTTCCTTAGTTATGCTGAAATAGAGAATGTTATGGATCGAACACGGCGTGATGCAGAGAATTCAAAGAAGTTTGCTGTGCAGGTTTGTGTCTTTGGATTGTTTCGGATTTAATTCTATGAAGCGCTTGGTATGTTGTTCCTCATGGTTGCTATTTTGAACTTGTTCAGAGCTTTGCCAAAAGTTTACTAGATGTTGCTGACAATCTGTCAAGAGCTTCTGCAGTGACTAAAGAAAGTTTCAGCAAAATTGATGTTTTGGGGGATACAATTGGTGCCGTTCCAGTCCTGAAAACGTTGCTGGAAGGTGTGTACTGGTCTTGTGCTTGCACATGAATAAGGTGGCGGTGTTGCCAGTGTATGTTACAATCTTATTCTTTGCTGACTTTGTTTTAACTTAAGCACTTGCTCTGAAACTGCATTATAGGAGTATAATTTATAGGTCTGAAAAAGTTGCATAAATCAGATGCTACTGATATGTGATTTCTTCATAACGATGTTTGTTATTTCAGGTATTCAGGAAATCTGGTATTGAAAAAACTGACCCCACCGATGAAAAATTTGATCCAAACGTGCATAATGCCGTATTTCAAGTGCCTGACAGTTCTAAGCCTCTGGGTACTGTTTCTGTTGTTCTTAAGGTAATGTTCAGTTTTCTGACCTTGTGACTTTTGAAACTTGTTACTATCAGCTATCACTGATGTCAGCCTACCGTTGACTGATCCCTCAATGTTGTGGTTGATTTGGTTCAACAAAAATCTGCAGCATTAACGAGCACCCAACTTATCTATCATTAGATAGATCTCACTGTATAATGACCAATAATAGCATCAGGTTTTTACCTAAATTTCCAGTTAAGTTCAGCATTAGTTGTAGTTTACTATACCTCCATTCAACAAATTTCTGTTGAAAAGAACCGGTACTCGGCTTCCATCGGTGTAGTCTTGACATCTGCTTTTATTAGAATCATTTTCTTTATTCTATCAAAATATTTCATAAGACAGAAAAATGGTACAATTTGGCATTTTCAGACAGACATAAATAGCGTGTCTCCTCATTTTCATGCTCGAATTTGGGCCTGTGAACTTTATGATAACATCTTTGTATTTGGTGTACTTGCAGCCGGGTTACATGCTTCACGACAGAATCATCCGACCAGCTGAAGTTGGTGTTACTGTTGTATTGGAAGATAAGGAGGCTGACTCTTGAAGTCAAAATGGAGAATTTCGCGAGAGCGGATTCTCTGTCCCACTTTAAAAAGTGGGACAGGTGATCTCAACTCGAATTTGGCCCTCTAATCATTGTGATTAATCAATATGGTCCCTTTTTCCATACTAGCTAGATTCTAGCTTTGGACGGTTTTAGTCTTGGACATATTAGATGTGTTTCTTTTTTTATAAAAACGAGTGTCGAATAATGTCTAGAGTCTAGACTTGTTCTAATCGGTTACTATGATGTTGCATGTTTTCTTGAACGACCATCAGCTGGGCAGATTGCTTAGCACTATTTATACGCAAATTTTGTTGGAAAACAAACGAGATTTGGACGTTGATTATGATTTATGATGTTCATGGAGTATTACAGTGTTGTCCAAGCAAGTTAGATCATTGCACACTCTAAAGAGTAGTTTATTGTGACGTTTACTCCACAAAAATGCAATTTGATTTCCAGGTTGAAGCCTTCTTTTCTTAATAACATCTTTGTACCAACCACCCGTGATTGCATAACAACAAAATAGCGGCCAATATGTGATCGTTACCACCATCCGATCGCCGGTGTTACAGTCCAGCATATTAATCTCGCAACCTCGGCTCTTTTCGGTATCAGACAGACTCAAGTTGTTAAAAAGATGAAGTATGGGATCGTCTAATAATTCCAGCGGGATCCAAAGGAGGGAGCATTGTGCGTCGCAATCAATATTTGTTAGTGTCTGTCTTACTGAAAAATGCGCATTCAAAAATGCGCATTCATCATAATCGATGTTTATGAAATAAGTAGTTTGAATAATTTCTAGGGTTTCAAGAAACGATTTTAAGATGATAAACTACAATACATCTCGGGTGAAGTATTTATAAGATAGTTAAATGATTACTTAGACTATTACTTGGGTTTCAAGAAACGAGTATCTTTAGTCCTAATCATATTCTTATTAATATGGTACAAGATCCCTTGCCTATTTGTGTTCTAACTTATACCCAAAAAAGAAACTTTGAACCAACCCAAAATTCGGCAATTTAATATATCAACTAGGAAATTATGTTTAATAAAAAAATATCCATAAGATTATGAAACTCGAAAAACTAAACTCGGTAATACAGCACATAAAACCGAAAAACTCGACAAAACATGGAATTTTAAAACCAAATTAGAAAGCTTCAAACTCATTAAAACGCTTTGTATAATGAAACTCCTTTGATTGAGCAAGACCACCACAGGCGGCGGACCGACGACCACCATTCCACCAATGACGGTCAACGCGGACCACCGTTGACTCCGCTCTTCAGTCTCCGATCAAATCAATAATGAAACGGTCATCCAACTACCATTTTCAGGTAATATTTTGGGTACTAGGGTTCCATACTTGATTCTTTTCAATTAATTTAGGGGAAAAAATTCAATTAAGATCTTCTCTTTGTCCTTTTTAGTCAATTTGTGAGGTAAATTATTAATTACTATGTTCTCTGAAGTTGCTAGTAAATCTGGTTGTTTATGAATGCATGTGTAATTCTGTTTAAGTTTGTTTATTATTTTGTGCACTCACAAACCTGTACCAAGCTTGTTCATGAGCTGTTCCCAATGTTAAGTTCATTAATAGGCATTCCCGGAAAGCTAGCGAATTAGTCTTGCTCAAGACCGTCTTTATTTAAGATTTCTCATAACCTTCTTTTATTTTCACTTTTATTTTAAATCGGATGTGACAGCCGTCTTAAATCAAGACGGTGTTAAAAAGAATTGGTGAAAGCTAAAAGCCTAAAATACCGGTGAGCTCACAAGACGTAACAAAAATAAAATAAAAGGGTTAACTGTACTGGCATAATGTATGCTGACACACACATAATCTAATCAAAGTCTTTAAGTATTTGAAGTTAGTCTTTAAAAAAGCATTATTTACCAAGTGGGGTAGTGGCAGCATTAATCTAAGCCAAGTTGATCTTTCCTAATCTTCTGAATCTGATCACCCACAAATCTGCAACCTTTGAAAGAACTGAGAAAAAAAAGTGAGATTGTGAGTATGGCTGAAGGAATATTGTTCAACGTTGCGCAGTCACTTCTTACAAATTTAGGCTCTAGAGCATTAAATGAGGTTGCATCGACATGGGGCATTAAAACCCATGTCGAAAAGCTGAAAAACACGATAAATACAATCAAAGATGTCATGTTGGATGCTGAGGAAAGACAAGTTGAGAGCCACACTGTACGTGGTTGGGTTGACAGGCTTCGACCTGTTTTGTTCGCTGCAGATGACTTGTTTGATGAGTATACAACAATGGCATCGCAAAGAGCAGTCATGGGCAGTGACGGTATATCTGAAAAGGTACTCAATTTCTTTTCCAGCTCCAACCAAATTGCTTTTGCCTTCAGTATTTCTAATAAGATTAAAAAGATTAGGGAAGAGCTTGATGACATAGTTAAAGACAGCTCTGAATTTGCCTTGGTACTACGCCCTCACGAGGAAAGCGAGGAACAAAGGCTAAGCAGGCAAGTGAGAGGACAGACTCACTCTTTCATAGCTGTAGATGATGTTATTGGTAGAGAGGATGATAGAGAGGCCATCATAGATATTATGATGGCGTCTCATGCTGCGGAAGAGCAGCGACTAGCTGTCATCCCTATTGTAGGGATCGGGGGTTTGGGGAAGACAACCTTAGCTCAACTTTTGTATAATGATGAACGCGTTGAGAAGAACTTTGAGCTCAAGTTATGGGTTTGTGTCTCTGAAGTCTTTGATGTGAAGGAAATCACAAAGAAGATTATTATGTCAGCGACAAATAGCACGTCTCAGAATTTGGAGATGGACCAGTTGCAAGGCCAACTTCGGAAAGAAATTGGAGGAAAGAAATATTTACTTGTTCTAGATGATGTGTGGAATGAGAAGCCCGAGGAATGGTTAAATCTAAAGGCACTTTTAATGGTTGGTGGGGTGGGAAGCCAGATATTGGTAACTACACGTTCAAGAAAGGTGGCCGATATCATGGGTAGTGTACAGTCTTATGAGTTAAATGGCCTTTCTGAAGAGAAGGCATGGACATTATTTGAAAAGATGGCATTTAATCCTGGAGAATCTCAAAAGCAACCGCAATTGGTGAAATTAGCGGAAGAGATTTTGAAAAGGTGTGTAGGTGTTCCATTGGCCTTAAGAAGTTTAGGAACACTTCTACGTGGAGAAGAAGAGTGGAAGTGGATTTCAATTGCGGGTACTAGCTTTGTGAATTTGCACGATAAACAAAGACAACATTATGGCTATTTTAAAGCTCAGTTATCATCACTTGTTGTCTCCATTAAAGAACTGTTTTGCTTATTGTGCATTGTTTCCTAAGGATTATAAATTTGAAACGGAAATGTTGATTGATCTTTGGATGGCGGAGGGATTTGTTATTCCATATGGTAAAACTCAATGTTTAGAAGATCTTTGTCACGAGTATTTAATGCAATTGCTGCAAAGGTGCTTCTTTCAAGATATAACAAGAGACGAATGGGGAAGTATTTCAAGTTTCAAAATGCATGATTTGATGCATGATTTGGCCATAGAAGTAGCTGGAATCGAGTCTTGCAGTAAAGTGGCGGACTTACAGGAGGGAGATATCAATGTCAAAATCCGTCACTTGTCCTTTGATCATTATTATCAGACTGGCTCATGGAAGATCCCAAGTTACATGCTACAGGCGAAGCAATTGAGGACTTTTCTTTTGCCAGAGTATAATAGATCTGGATCATATTTCAACAAAGCTATTCTTCAACAGCTAATTTCAAACTTCAGATGTCTGCGCGTGTTGGATATGCGTGATCGTGGGGTCAAGCGTTTACCCAAATCCATTGGTAAGTTAATTCACTTAAGGTACCTTAACCTGTCCTCGAATCCTATAGAAGAACTTCCACATTCAATCACAAGACTTTATAATTTGCAGACGTTGATTCTCTATGGTTGCCAATGGCTTAGAGCATTACCTATCCATACTAGAAAACTTACTAATCTCAGGAACCTCAATACTCTTGATTGCAAATCTATGACCCATATGCCATCTGGCCTCGGAGAATTAACTTCTCTTCATAAATTACCCATCTTTATAGTGAAATGTGAAAAACCTAATACCCTAAAGTCCGATGCTACCACCGCTCAGTTAAGGGACCTGAAGACACTTAATAACCTAAGTGGATCGTTAGAAATATTTTTTCTTAACTGTCTAATGGACCCTGCAAGTGAAGCAAGAGAAGCGCACTTACATAGCAAATACGGGTTGACTGAGTTAGTTTTGAGATTTAAGAACATGTACTCTCCCGCTAAACACCATGATGAAGCTATTTTAGAAGGTCTGAAACCACACCAAAACTTGAAGAAGTTGGATATATATTCATACCAAGGTAGAAAGCTCTCGAGTTGGGCAATGGGAGATAGTTTCTTTAAGACTCTTCCAAATCTAGTTGAGGTCCATCTT
The DNA here is from genome assembly GCF_048544455.1 of Silene latifolia. Classification (NCBI taxonomy): domain Eukaryota; kingdom Viridiplantae; phylum Streptophyta; class Magnoliopsida; order Caryophyllales; family Caryophyllaceae; genus Silene; species Silene latifolia. The sequence continues at coordinate 20,494,940 of NC_133530.1, read as the reverse complement.
TCTTTGTTCGAAAATTGCCAAGAAGTCCCTTCTTTCAGCCGACTCCCTTTCTTAAAACGCATGTCTCTTGAATGTTTTCGTGAAGTGGAGTACATGGAAAGGAGTATACTTGGGATTGATTTATCACAATCACCCCCTCAAACATTTTTTCCATCTCTTCAGGAACTTGAACTCCATGGTATATTTAAGTTGAAAGGATGGTGGGAGGACATAGAGACGATAGGTTACAGTGATCATGTGAATATATCTCACAAGTCAAGTCAACATCATCCTCTATCTCTTTCATTCTCCAAACTTAAAAAATTGCAAATAAATTCATGTCCGGAACTAAAAACCTTTCCACTTTGTCCTATTGTCGAGGAATTAACACTATGGTCTGCCAACAAACACCTCACGTTGTTATCGGAAGTAACAAGCTCCCAAGCGAGTGGTGATGTTGGGTCTTCAGTCACCACATCTGAGTACTGTTCAAAGCTGAAGACCTTGAGCGTGGATGAAGTTGAACACCTGTTTTCTTTGCCGCGAGAATGCTTAGTTCATATTACTTCATTGGCTATTGGGGATTCCAAGTTGCTTAACACTTGCATACTCAGGGAAGTCTTTCAGCGTCTACCTTCTCTCGCCTCTTTGGCTTATTTAGGTTGTTCACATCTCACATCAATTTTTGAGGGGCTGGAACATCTCACTTCTCTGGAAAGTTTAGTCCTGAAGAATTGCACGGAATTAGATCTCTCACAAAATAGACAAGTCGACTGTGACATGCCATGGAAAGCCTTGAAAGGTATTCGTTCGTTGGATATTCTTCGCATTCCTAAGCTACATCATCTCCCTAATGGGTTTCGACACCTTACAAAGCTTCTCAGTCTGCAACTACGATATAATGATAATTTGGAAGCACTGCCAGAATGGATAAGTTGCTTCTCGTCTCTTGAATATATGCATTTGTTGGAGTGCCCCCAGCTGACATGTCTGCCTGTAGGATTTAGTAAGCTCACTGCCTTATATGAACTCCAGATCGAGGAGTGTCCGGGATTAACCAACAGATGTGCTGGCCCAACTGGTGACGACTGGCCCAAAATTCAGCATATCCCACTACTTTCTGTCAAAGAGAATTCCAAAATGATATACCGTGTCTCTCGCGCATAAATCATCAGACAGATTAGTAATACTACAGTGTAATAATTTGTTTTTTCTTGTAATGTATGTATTCTTACGATTTTCCTTTCTGATATTTGTCCGCTTTTAAACATATTCAATGATTTGTACTCCATATTTCTTTCCCTCGGAAGAAGTAAAGATAGTCCTTAACTCCTTTTTTAGTTTCTTTAACTCTGGAAGTATGGCTATGAGAGGATGATATGTCTTGTTCTAACAAACATTTGTTTTTGTGAATCCTGATTTAGCTGATGATTTTTTTCGTTTCATTTGACCGGTGTTAAGTTTCTGTAGGCCGTGTTTAAGACCGCCTTGAGTTAAGACATGTCTAGGTTAAGGTGTTGAAGCCGAGTAGGAAGATGTTGTAGCTTGGGAATTATACGGAATTCCATCGAACGGAGATTGCTCAAGGTTTTCTGTAGTTCTGTGCTTAGGCCCAGCAAGAATGCTGTAATGCTTTATTTGTATGTTCAATGGATGTAGCAATCTTGGCGAAAGTATGAAAATTTTCCAGTGCGAAAATACGTCAAGTAAATGTGTTTCCTTTTTATAAACTGAGTGTCGAATAATGTCTAGACTCATTCCTACTGGTTACTATATGGCTTGTTTTCCTGAAAGACCATCAGCTGGCAATCTTGGTTAGCGTTAAGAATCACAGAATTGAGGATACCTACACGATATGCTTGACTAATTACGAATACTAATTCACCATCAACGTACTCTACTCTATGCTTAACTGAATTCACCATTCGTATGTGTAGACACCAAAATTTTACATTTTTGGTATCTATTTATTTTATAGTATCTTTAGTATTTTAGAGATAATTATCAGAAAATAATGTGATAATATCTTAGAATATTCTAAAATATGTCGTCTTGTCCTCCAAACCACTTTATTATAAATACAACTCTATCTTTAGGGTTTAGAGGAGAGAATGAATTAAGTCCTTTTTTTTTTTTTTTTTTTTTTTTGACAGCTGTAAAGAAAAGTTTACGATCTCATGGCCTGTTGAGCCAGGCCATGCGCTAAGCTATTAAGATGTCTTGGAATAAAATTAAAAGACAAACAATGAAAAGAGGTAGAACTATCCCGCATATCTTCCAAAAGTTCCGCTATAAGATGATCCGCCTTGGCCACCCCTGCAAGTTCATAAAGAAGCTGTAAGCAATCCGACGAAGTCTGCGCATGAAGATGCCTCTCCGAAGAAGCCCAATAGAGAGCATCCCGCACCCCCAACGCTTCCGCTTGCATTGCTGATTCCGCTCTAGTCCGCAATTGCCAACGCTTCAGTTCCCTGCCTGTCCGATCATACGCCACCCATCCGAAAGCTGTCGCACAATTCCGATTCCAACTAGCATCCACTTCAATACGAATGGTATTACAGTGGTCAGAGGAACCCACCATCCGGAAAGGAAACCCCTCCTTAATAGTGGATTGAGTAGTGGCAATGGCCATTTCATCTGTCCCTCTAGGATCATTCTTGAGTCTTCTCCCGTCTTCATGATTAATAAGGATGTTGACTTTCTCCCTAATTAAATTAAAAAAGTACCCGGATATGACCTGCGAGTTCAGAGGGAGACCATCAAACTTAACCCTATTTCGAAGATTCCACAGACCCCACATAACTGCCATGAACATTATCGTGCGCTCCTTTCCTCCTTCCCCTCTAGCTAAGTAGCTAACCCAATCAATAATCCGATTCATCGATCTTCGATGGATCCGACATTTTCAACCCTTATACCTAGATCCGAGCCAGCCCAAATCCTGCTTGCAAAAACACAGTCTCGAAACAGGTGTTCCACCGTTTCCATATGTCCTTGAATGGTCCCGCACATGCCGCAATTGACACCTACTTCCATTTTTCTCTTTATAAGTTCTTGTCCCACTGGAAGTGTGTTCGATAGAATCCTCCAGATAAGAATTTTCCAGCCATTTGGAATTGGGAGATGCCATAGCTGCTTCCTGCAGAAACCCTTCTCCCGTTCTCCCATCCTAATTTTATCCTTCCGGGATCCATTCCGACCGATATAATCTTCAAAAGCCATCCCGTACCCACTCTTAACCGTGTAAGTCCCATCCCGCGTGAAAGGCCAGAAAACCTTATCAATCATCTGCCCGCTTCGAATAGGAATAGCCAGGATCCTGTCCGAATATTCCTCCTTAAAAAGTGACCGAACGTAGGGCTCATTACAATCCCCATTTGGCAATAGAAGATGGCATACCTGTAGGTTAGCCAAATGAACATCATTAATACCAAGCCAGCAGTCTCTTGGTTCCGGGCATGCACCCCCAACCCACCTGGATAACCATACGTTTAGGGTAGAATCGCGTCCCGGCTTCCATCCCATATGTGCCTTGACCAATTGAAGCCCATAGATTAAACTACGGACTCCCCATGACGCTTTTGATTCCTTTGATGTGTCCACGTCGCCGCTAGTAACCATGTTTGATCCAAATAATTTTTGACGAAAAATCTTGCAAAACAAAGATGTGTCACCAGATAATAATCTCCACCCATGCTTGGCCAACAAAGCTTGGTTTAAACACGCCACATTACGTATCCCAAGACCTCCATTACTCTTAGGGAAACTCAGGAAGTTTTTTTCGCACGGTGAATGTTCTTCCCTAATTTACATCCCGTCCACCAAAATTGTGCCAAAAGAGAATTAATCTTTTTGGCCACACTTACCGGAATCTTAAAGACCGATAGAAAGTAATTTGAGAGATTTGATAGGACTGATGAAATTAGAGTAAGTCTTCCCGCTGATGATAAGAAAATCCCATTCCACGAAGAGATGCGTTTAGTAATGTGCTCCACCAAGGATTTGAAAATACCTTTTTTTGATTCCTGAAACTCCGCCGGTATACCAAGATATTTCCCAATACCTTTGTTTGCCCTAATCTGAAAGACCTTTAACATATGCTGGACCTTTGCTAAGGTAGTATTTGGGCTGAAGATGATACCTGATTTTGACGGATTTATTTTTTGTCCAGACATCTCACAATAATCATTAATAATGGACATGAGATTCTCCGCCGTTGCACCCTTATCCTTGAAGAAGAAAACCGAGTCATCCGCAAAAAATAGGTGGGTAATTGGGCTTACCCCCCTACAAAGAGGAAAACCATGAATATGTCCTTCATCATGGGCCGCATCAATATTCGCTGAAAGAACCTCCATGCATAAGATAAAAAGATAAGGAGACAGTGGATCGCCTTGTCTCAGCCCACACGAAGGCCGGAATTGAGGTAACGGTTTCCCATTAAAGAGTATTTCATAACTTACTGTAGTAACACAGCTCATAATAAGCCTAATCAGCTTCTCGGGGAAGCCAAACTTTAGGAGTACTGATTCCAGAAAATCCCATCTTACCCTATCATAGGCCTTACTCATATCCGCTTTGAAAGCACATCTACCATGTTTACCCTTTTTAAACCGCGAAATATTATTAATCGCCTCATGCGCCAATAGAATATTATCACTAATGCTTCTACCTAGCAGGAAGGCATTTTGTGATACACTAACCAGGGAACCCATTACTTTCGCCATCCGATTGGCTATACATTTGGTAACAACTCGCATTATCACATTACAGAGACTAATAGGACGATAATCCGAGACTCCTTCTGGTGTATCAGTTTTAGGAATAAGGGTAATGAATGTTCTGTTAGTCTCCCTTAAAACCCTACCAGAGTTCAAGATGGAAAGAACCGCATTGGTAAACTCACCTTTGATAAGCGACCAACATTTTTGGTAGAAGTAAGCTGGTATGCCATCCGGGCCCGGAGCTTTAAAAGCCCCCATCTGGAAAACAGCTCCCCTAACTTCTTTAGCTGTGAACAGTCTACCTAACCTGTCTCCTTCGTCCGGTGTCACCCCCCGCGTGACGTGTTTGAGTATATTAGCAAAGACCGATCCATCCCGTATCTCCACACCATGACCCGATGCTAAAAAAAGATCCATGAAGGCATTCTGGAATTCACCACCAACAAAAACGTCATCGTAGTGCCATTGGCCATCACATCCTTTAATCCCGTGGATGTGATTACGTCCTGCTCTCCCCTTGACCCAATTAAAAAAGAATTTTGTACATGTGTCCCCATCCACCGTCCACTTTAATTTTGCTCTTTGTTTCCAAAAGATTGCAGTGGCTTTGGCAAACTCCTTCACTTCATCATTTGTGCTATCATATTCATCACATCCTCCCCCCTTGCAAGCTAGATCCATCCCCAATTCAAGTTTTCTGTCAAAATCATCCCATTTCCCTTGCCATTCCGCCTTTTTATCAAGAGTCCATTTTTTAACACTATTCCGAACTCGAGCCAACTTTCTAGTGATACGGTAAGCCGGGGACCCCTTATCACTCGTACTCCAAACCTGTCTCACCTTTTGAAGACAATCCTCATAATCTAATGCCCAAGCATCTAGCTTAAATGGTTTTTTACCATCATTCTTAACCATATTTAAATTAACTTCGATCGGGGCATGATCCGAGATTTGGATGGGGTAGTGCTTGATACCAGAATTTGGGAAAATGGAGAACCAATCTTTCGAGCCCAAAGCTTTATCAAGTCGCTCATAAACCCGTTGATTGCCCTTTCTGTTATTGCACCATGTAAACCGCGGTCCCTTAAAAGGAATCTCCACTAAATCATTCCTTAACTTCCATAAACTGAAATCCTCCGCTCATTCTATCGGTCTCTGACTACTACTTAATTTATCACAACTAAACTCAACTTGATTAAAATCTCCCACTATCAGAAAGGGATAGTGACATGTTTCCATCCATTTTTCTAAGTCCAAAAACACAGAGCTACGCATGCTTAAACATGGAGCACCATAAAAAAGCACGAGATACCATAATCGTCCATTATATTTCTCGACAGCAAGGATAATGAAATTATTACAAGCCTTCACTAGTTTCATTTTAGCTTCATTTCTCCAACCTACCCATAAACCACCCGAAGCCCCCACGGCATCAACCCCAAAATGTCTACTAAAGCCCACAGACCTAAAGATAGGGAAAATTTGGCTTGCACTACATTTCGTCTCAATTAAAAACAGGAAATCATAAAAATTACTACCTAATAACGCTCTTATTTTAGGAATTGTAGGGGAGAGCGTGTTATTTAGACCCCTACAATTCCAAAAAAGACCCATCATGGTGAAAGAGGAGGTTGTGAAGGCCCAACCTCCGCAAAGCCATCCTGATCAGCCGCCATGCCATTCACCGACGGATTAGACGAATCACTTGAATCAAGCATTATCACATCCTCCACATTAACCCGAAAGCCCCAGGTTTGCTGTTGTTGTGACCCCCTTTTTATTCCCGGACCCCAGCAGCTTCTCTTAGCCATCTTCAACAGATAAAACTTAGCATTTTCCAAGGACGATCTCGCCTCCTCTGGAATGATATAATCATGGGCCTCAGTACAACATTTCCTCTTTCTGGCCGCCCTGATTTCATCTTTGAATGTCTCCCGCTTCTCAGAAACATGATACGCATCAGCTAAACCAAGAAAACCATTAGAGTTACTCTCCACTGGTAACGCAGCAACCTGCCTCGACTTAGCACCATATTCAGGGATATCAAAGAACTTAAGCTTCTGCCCAACAAAAGGAGACTTGCCTCTGACCAGTCCCACCTCCTTCTCGTATGCATCCTACATCATTTTCTCCAAAGGGACCAAATTGGATGATCCCTCATCCAGTTCTTTACCCTTCCTAATTATAGCAGCTGAAGAAAGAGATACTGCTCTAGCATTCTCCTCATTATCAGTGTTAGACGCTTGCTCCCCAGCCCCTGAAACACCCCCAATAGCCAGCTGAAGTTCAGTATTAACCACAGCAGTACTGTCAGAGGATATAATGATAACATCCTCCTCCTCTCTAGCTGCAGAAGAATCCTCAGAGGTATAGCTAGCTCGATCATTTAGCCACTGGTTAGCTGTCCCCTGAGAGGTTGAGCCATCAGAGTCAAAGGCTGCCCCAGCAGGAGCAACAACCTGTGCTCCCTCATGGGAGCCCAACACATTCAGATCATTATTATCAGCAGCATTATTAGCATTAACCTGGTCAGCAGCATTATTAGCCTCCATCACTGCATCCACAGCCATTGCAGCCAACTCACCCCTAAATTCCATCCCTTCACCATTCTCATTAACTTGCCTCGAACATTGACCCACCTGCCTTGTAAGAGCTCCCTCCGGATAATGATACCAGGAAGGTAAACCCTCAGCTGGTGCCTCAAAAGTCTGGTTATATCCCCTTTGTTCATCTTCCACTTGAGCCCAATCTAAATCACCTTCAATCCTACAGTTTATGGCAGCTTGTATTCTCTCATCCCTATCCACCACCCCACTCAAACTATCATGCTGTGAGTAGATGACATAAGGGTCCTCTGCTTGTAATTGAACCAACACTCCCTGTTGCAACAAATTCATCTCCCCCTGCCCCTCCAATTCTTGTCCCTCCATCTCTTCTCCTGCACTATGAAAACTCTCATTATTAGTATCCTCTTCCTCCAACCAGCCCCCCGCACCAGGCACCCCATTTCCATTTATCAACTGAGCATCAGCGTGCATCTCCATATCCTGTAGCTGGTCTTCATTATTAAGCCCCTGCCCCTCACCATTTTCCACCCCCTGAGTGTCAACTATAACCACATCCCCATTAGCATTTCCATTTTCAGGGATAATCCCAGCAGCCATACCATTGGAGGGACCCCCATTATCCTGACTCAGAGTTCCATTAGCCAAACCACCATTCCTTACTTCCTGCCCATTGCCCTCAGCCCCAACTTGGAACACCACAGGTCCAGCAAAAGGCTGATCTGTAACTGCAAACATCATCCCCGGCAAGACCCTCCCCCCTGGTGTAGTGCCCAGGTCAAAGTCTACAACCCGTTCAGGTGACTCCCATCTCCTCCTTCTCCTCTGCTGTCCTCTTGCTTCACCCAACTTAACCCTCGAAGACAGGAACTTTGTGGTAGAGGGTGTAGCACGAAGGTCAAGGTTGAACATAGTATGATTGATATTAGCTTGGTAGACTGAAAACCTTTATCAACCGACCTATCTAACATACCATTGATGCTAGACACCACAGAAACTAAGGATTCTCGACATTGAGCCCCCCTATGTCCAATTTTCCCACACTTGATGCAATATTTGAAAACTTCTTCATACCGAAATTGGATCCATAAAAGGTAACCCCCCTCCATTGCCAAAAAGAAACCAGGCATTAATGGTTCATTAAGCCTCAAGTACACCTTCAATCTCAGATAATCATTGTCCGGTACCAAATGAAAGGGTTCAACTTGAAATTGGTGACTGAGTAACTTACCCGCAATTTGTGCTACCTCCATAGTCAAATATTCGAAAGGAAGTCCACAAACCCGTACTCCAATCTCAGCATACGGGAATCGAATAGTACGAGGAACCGTATCCCTAAACCATTTAGAGAAGACCATTACTGCCCCATCGAAGGTAGCAGTAGTCCGTTGCAGCAGACCTTCCTTATCCTCATCATCAGCACAGTGAAACACAAAAACTTCTCCCATCCTAAAAACTGTGATAGCACCCCTTGTAGTCCACTTCCTCCTAATGACATCGTTCACTAGCTCAGCCTCAAACAATCGTAATCCACCGAGAAAGCCCAACACACGGTATTCCCAAAATTCTCGTGACTTCCCAGAGCGGCCGGGTCGGCATTGATAACCCCTCCGGATCTTGGAAACCTCCAAATATTAGCATGTAGTGGATTCTGAGGGTGGAATTCAAAGATCAGGAAAAGGTTGGTGAGCATACTGATGACCCACCCCATTCTGAAGATTCCCATTGCCCATCTCCCCAGTCACATAGTCGTTTCCCCTTGATAAACCTTGAGCATTCATGATGAATCTTTTAATTGAAGAAACAGAGGAATAAAAAAATGGCTGGGTTTCCAAATTCAGAAGATTGTGATTTTTGTATCGAGATTTTTTCTTGGTATTTAAGAGATTTATGTAATGTGATGAGTTTGATGAAATCCCAACAGCCATTACAAGTGATTTAAATAGTAGGAAGAGCTACACTTATCGAAGAGGAAGATCAAACGACGCTATAATCAATGCAGCTAATACCCAATCAGCCAAAGAATTAAACTTGAGCCACCCACACCTCAATAAACCCCAACTAAAATCCCTTCTCCTCAATGATTACAGGAATAGGAAGGGATAAAGGATTAAAGATCCGCCCCTTTTTGCAGAACTGGAATCTAGGGTTTCAACCACCCAATAAAATCCCCAAAACGTAAATGATTACTACCACTTTATTGAGAAACCAAAGGATCTAATCGAAAAAACCAGAAACCTGACACGAATTTGGGGGAAACAAAAAGAAGATTGAAGAGGTTAAAAGGGAATAAGCTCAAAAGTAAGCTAGGATTAGGAAGAAAATTAGGCTTTCGAAAGAGGGAGGAGCTCTCTGTTAGTTAGAGAGAGAGAGAATTTTTTCCTAAAGAAATAAAAAAATGTTTTTGAGAATGAATTAAGTCAAATGACCTCGTCTTACTACTACCAAATTGTAGGTAGATGGAATAAGTTACAAAACGACCCCATCATCTCCCTACGGGATTAAGTCTATAAGACCTTCGTAGTACTATCAAAACCCCAAACCCTAGAGATGGAATCAAGAGATCAACGGAAGCGGAAGTTATAACCCTTAATCTTTCAGTTATAAAACAAACTCTTGTTTTCCGTATTATTTTTGTTCCTCTTTATTGTTTATCACATGTTCAAATTTTATGGTTTACAGTATGTATAGTCTATGAGTTTTGGCTTTGAGTATTTGACGATGTGAGTAATTTTGCTCAAATCGTAAATTAGTAACTAATAATAAAGACAATCGTAAGATATTATATTGAATTAATTATTATTGATGCATCAGTTATATTATAAGACGGACACTACTTGTCTTAACCTAAAGACGGGTTAAATATACCCATTATTGGATGAATAGGACAAAAACAATGCTATAGGTGATATTTGTTTTGTCTTAAGTTTAGGACGGATAATACCGTCTAGAAAAAGACTAGCTGATAATACCATCTAAAACAGGACTAGCTGACAAAAACAATGCAATATGTGACCGTTACCACCATCCGTTACCACAAGCTGAAGACGATAAAATTCTCAAATGTTTTTTCCTCCAAAAGAAATCCGGTTAAATAAGGAAACATGCAAGACTTTCTTTAAATTAATTATTGTTTTTTCATTAAATCTTTTAATCACGGTAATCTTTTCTAAATTCTAAATTACAATAATTTAAATAAAATAAAACAAAACTGGTATAAATCTAAAGATTTTAAATGGTTAAATCTTTTATTAGTTCTATTATTATATATTAGTAAATGACTTAACACAAACTTACTTCGTATAAAAAAAACTATAATTTGATATTATTAGTTATGTGACAAAACAAGTTATTAAAATTATTTATCAAAATTTATAAATTTAAATCAATATTTTTCTGGTAAAAGAATATTTTCATTAAAATGGACTTTTCATGACTTTACTCAATTAGTCAATTATCTTGATTAGTTTCCCAGTTCAATTTTATTTCTCATATGAAAATTAGAGGAGTGTAATATGAAAAATCAATTACATGTAAATAGTAAAAATCTATTAATAATACATTACAAAATAAAAATTCTATATATACCGCACATATATGCGCGAGATCTGTATAATAGATTAACTAAGAAACTAAAATTATGATATAAACTAATAATGCATAGAGTTATGGGAACACCAAGCACCATTTAGAATTTAAAAAAGGTAAAGATAAAAGGAAAAGCTCACTGAGTCACTAATACGTAGAGGTGGCAATCGGGTCATTCAGGCTGGTTACGGATCAGGTCAAAGCAGGTAGGGTCATATCGAGTTCGGGTTATGCTGGGCCAGTGACGGGTTCAGGTCGGCTCGATTCGTGACGGGTTATCTTCGGGTGGCAAGTCGGGTCGGGTTATTAGTCGGTCAGTGTCGAGTCAGGTTATCACCATATATTTTATCTTATATATTTAGTTTTAGGTGGTAGTTATATTTAAATAATGGGGAAGTGTATTAATTGTAGTTTTAAGTAAAAATAATTAAGATGAATGTCAATTTGATGTTATTTAAACTATTATTAACCTAGTTCATTATTGGGTCATCTATCTGAGAAAATATCGGGTCACGGGTCGGGTCGGTTCAAGTTGGAAAAAATAAGGCTGCTATCAATTATCGGGTCGGGCCGGGTCGGTTTCAGTTCACTCATTTTTCGGATTGTATCGAATCGGGTCGGCTTTTACCAGCTCTGCCGCATAAAAAACCGAAAAACTCGTCAAAACATAGAATTTTAAAACCAAATTAGAAAGCTTCAGTTCAGACTCGTATACGCTTTGTATAATGAAACTCCTTTGATGACCACCACAGGCGGCGGACCGACGACCACCATTCCTCCAATGACGGTCTACCCGGACCACCGTTGACTGTGCTCTTCAGTCTCCGATCATATTTCTTATCAAATCGATAATCAAACGGTCATCCAACTACCATTTTCAGGTACGATTTTGGGTATTAGGGTTCCATACTTGATTCTTTTCAATTAATTTAGGGAAAAAAATCAATTTCGATCTTCTCTCTGTCAATTTTAGTCCCTTTGTGATTTAACTTGTTTTTTAATTATTATGTTCATTGAAATTGTTAGTAAATCTGCTTGTTTATGAATTCGTGTGTAATTCTGTTTAAGCTTGTTCATGAGCTGTTCACAATTCCCGGAAAGCTAGCGAGTTAGTCTTGCTCAAGACCGTCTTAATTTAAGACTTCTCAAAACCTTCTCTTATTTTCACCTTTATTTAATCGGTTGTGAGACCCATCTTAATCAAGGCGGTGTTAAACTAGAATTGGTGAAATCTAAAATATCAGCTAGCTCACGAGACGTAACAAGTGGGATAGTGGCAGCATTAATCTAATCAAAGTCTTTAAGAATTTGAAGTTGGTCTTTAAAAAAAGCATTGTTTACCAAGTGGGAGTAGTGGCAGCATTAATCTAAGCCAAGTAAACAACTATTGGTATATGTAACTATCTTCTGACTCTGATCACCCACAAATCTGCAACCTTTGAAAGAACTGAGAAAAAAAAAGTGAGATTGTGAGTATGGCTGAAGGAATATTGTTCAACGTTGCGCAGTCACTTCTTACAAATTTAGGCTCGAGAGCATTAAATGAGGTTGCATCGACATGGGGCATTAAAACCCATGTCGAAAAGCTGAAAAAAACGATAAATACAATCAAAGATGTCATGTTAGATGCTGAGGAAAGACAAGTTGAGAGCCACACTGTACGTGGTTGGCTTGACAGGCTTCGACCTGTTGTGTTCGCTGCAGATGACTTGTTTGATGAGTGTACAACAATGGCATCGCAAAGAGCAGTCATGGGCAGTGACGGTATATCTAAAGAGGTACTCAATTTCTTTTCCCGCTCCAACCAAATTGCTTTTGCCTTCAGTATTTCGAATAAGATTAAAAAGATTAGGGAAGAGCTTGATGACATAGTTAAAGACAGCTCTGAATTTGCCTTGGTACTACGCCCTCATGAGGAAAGCGAGCAACAAAGGCTAAGTAGGCAAGTGAGAGGGCAAACTCACTCCTTCGTAGCTGCAGATGAAGTTATTGGTAGAGAGGATGATAGAGAGGCCATCATAGATATTATGATGGCCTCTCATGCTGCGGAAGAGCAGCGTCTAGCTGTTATCCCTATTGTAGGGATCGGAGGTTTGGGAAAGACAACGTTAGCTCAACTGTTGTACAATGATGAACGAGTTGAGAAGAACTTTGAGCTCAGGTTATGGGTTTGTGTCTCTGAAGTCTTTGATGTGAAGGAAATCACAAAGAAGATTATTATGTCAGCGACAAATAGCACGTCTCAGAATTTGGAGATGGACCAGTTGGCCTTGCAACTGAGGAAAGAAATTGGAGGAAAGAAATATTTACTTGTTCTAGATGATGTGTGGAATGAGAAGCCTGAGGAATGGCTAAATCTAAAGGCACTTTTAATGGTTGGTGGAGAAGGAAGGAAGGATATTAGTAACTACACGATCAAGAAAGGTGGCCGATATCATGGGCAGTGTTCACGCTTATGAATTAAATGGCCTTTCCGAAGAGAAGGCATGGACATTATTTGAAAAGATGGCATTTAATCCTGGAGAATCTCAAAAGCAACCGCAATTGGTGAAATTAGCGGAAGAGATTTTGAAAAGGTGTGTAGGTGTTCCATTGGCCTTAAGAAGTTTAGGAACACTTCTACGTGGAGAAGAAGAGTGGAAGTGGATTTCAATTGCGGGTACTAGCTTTGTGAATTTGCACGATAAACAAGACAACATTATGGCTATTTTAAAGCTCGGTTATCATCACTTGTTGTCTCCATTAAAGAACTGTTTTGCTTATTGTGCATTGTTTCCTAAGGATTATGAATTTGAAACGGAAATGTTGATTGATCTTTGGATGGCAGAGGGCTTTGTTATTCCATATGGTAAAACTCAATGTTTAGAAGAACTTTGTCACGAGTATTTAATGCAATTGGTGCAAAGGTGCTTCTTTCAAGATATAACAAGAGATGAATGGGGAAGTATTTCAAGTTTCAAAATGCATGATTTGATGCATGATTTGGCCATAGAAATAGCTGGAATCGAGTCTCGGAGTACAGTGGTGGACTTCCAGGACGGAGATATCAATGCCAAAATCCGTCACTTGTCGTTTGATCATTATTATCAGACTGGCTCATGGAAGATCCCAAGTTACATGTTAGAGGCGAAGCAATTGAGGACTTTTCTTTTGCCAGAGTATTATAGATCTGGATCATATTTCAACAAAGCTATTCTTCAACAGCTAATCTCAAACTTCAGATGCCTGCGTGTGTTGGATATGCGTGATCGTGGGGTCAAGAGTCTACCCAAATCCATTGGCAAGTTAATTCACTTAAGGTACCTTAATCTGTCCTTGAATCCAATAGAACAACTTCCACATTCAGTCACAAGACTATATAATTTGCAGACATTGATTCTCTATGGTTGCCAAGATCTTAGCGCATTACCTATCCATACTAGAAAACTTACTAATCTTAGGAACCTCAATACTCTTTCTTGCGATTCTATGACCCACGTGCCGTCTGGCCTCGGGGAATTAACTTCGCTTCATAAATTACCCATCTTTATAGTGAAATGTGAAGAATCTAATACCCTACAGTCCGATGCTTCCACCGCTCAGTTAAGGGACCTGAAGACACTTAATAACCTAAGTGGATCCTTGAAAATAATTTTTTTTAACTGTCTAATGGACCCTGCAAGCGAAGCAAGAGAAGCAAACTTACATAGCAAACACAGGTTGACTGAGTTAGTTTTGGAATTGGAGGGCACAGCAACCTCTGGCACTATGTACCATGATGAGGCTATTTTAGAAGGTCTGAAACCACACCAAAACTTGAAGAAGTTGGATATATATTCATACAATGGTAGAGAGCTCCCGAGTTGGGCAATGAGAGAGAGTTTCTGTAAGACTCTTCCAAATCTAGTTGAGGTCCATCTCTCTAAATTCAAAAATTGCCGAGAAGTCCCTTCTTTCAGCCAACTCCCTTTCCTAAAACGTATGTCCGTTGAATGTTTTGATGAAGTGGAGTACATGGAAAGGGTTGATTTATCACAATCCCCCCCTCAAACATTTTTTCCATCTCTTCAAGAACTTAGACTCGATGGTATATATAAGTTGAAAGGATGGTGGGAGGACATAGGGACGATAGATTACAGTGATCATGTGAATATATCTCACCAGTCAAGTCAACATCATCCTCTATCTCTGTCATTCCCCAAACTTACAAAATTGGAAATACATTCATCCTCGGAACTAAAAACCTTTCCACTTTGTCCTATTGTCGAGGAATTAACACTACGGCATGTCCCCAAACACCCCACTTTGTTATCAGAAGTAATAAGCTCTCAAGCGGGTGGTGATGTTGGGTCTTCAGTCACCACATCTGAGTACTGTTCAAAGCTGAAGACCTTGAGCGTGGATGAAGTTGAACACCTGTTTTCTTTGCCGCGAGAATGCTTAGTTCATATTACTTCATTGGCTATTACAGATTCCGTGTTGCTCAACACTTGCATGCTCAAAGATGTCTTTCAGCGTCTTCCTTCTCTCACCTCTTTGACTTTTTTATGTTTTGAACTCACATCAATTTTTGAGGGCCTGGAACATCTCACTTCTCTGGAAAGTTTAGTCCTGAAGAATTGCATGGAATTAGATCTCTCACAAAATAGACAAGTCGACTCTGACATGCCATGGAAAGCCTTGAAAAGTATTCGTTCGTTGGATATTCTTTACCTTCCTAAGCTACATCATCTCCCTAATGGGTTTCAACACCTTACAAAGCTAGTAAGTCTGAAAATAAAATATAATCATAATTTGAAAGCACTTCCAGAATGGATAAGTTGCTTCTCGTCTCTTGAGTATATGTGTTTGATGAAGTGTGGCAAGCTGACATGTCTGCCTGAAGGATTTGGTAAGCTCACTACCTTATATGAACTCCAGATCGAGGATTGTCCGGGATTAACCAAGAGATGTGCTGGCCCAACTGGTGACGACTGGCCCAAGATTCAGCATATCCCGCTACTTTCTGTCAAAGAGAATTCCAAAATGATCTACCGTGTCTGTCGTGCATAGATCATCAGTCAGAGTAGTAATACTACAGTGTAAGAATTTGTTTTTTCTTGTAATGATGTATTCTTACAATTTTCCTTCCCGGTAGTTGTCCGCTTTTAAACATATTCAATGATTTATACTCCGTATTAACTCCTTAATAGTGTCTGCAACTCTGCAAGTCTAACTCTGGAAGTATGGCTATGAGAGAATGATATGTCATGTTGAAGTAACAAAGATTTGTGTTTGTGAATCCTGATTTAGTAGATGATTTTTCCATTTCATTTGGACGGTGTTACGTTTCAGTTGCCCGTGCTTAAGACCGCCTTGAGTCAAGACCTCTTTCAACTCTTTTTTTCGTGTTACTTAAATCGGTTGTAAGTGTCATCTTAACTTAGAACGGTCTTAACCAAGAATTTGTAGTTAAGTTATTTCACACTGTCGTTTTCTGCTAAACATTTTCAGTTTTATCCTTTTCCACTCGATCTTATTGCTTCTGCTCTATCCATTTCTGTTGTTTATTGTAACTCTGTAACATCCAAAAGCAAGAACGAACCAGGATTACGGTAATTAGCAACAGCTTCAAATTCATTACTGTATTATTTATCCTAATATCAGAGCTCCCATCTCCCAACACAATTCTTAGATGAACATTGAATCACTTAAATGGGAGCAACATATTTTTCACACGAGTCGATACTCGGAAAATCTAATGATTGAGTGATCAGGTTCAGGTCTGGCCTGAGCAAAAGGATCTTGGTATTTATTTCGGATTGCCAACTGAGGTTAGATCTTGCTGCACCAGATTCTGAAGTAGACGGCGTGATGCAGAGAATTTCTCCTTAGTTATGCTGAAATAGAGAATGTTATGGATCGAACACGGCGTGATGCAGAGAATTCAAAGAAGTTTGCTGTGCAGGTTTGTGTCTTTGGATTGTTTCGGATTTAATTCTATGAAGCGCTTGGTATGTTGTTCCTCATGGTTGCTATTTTGAACTTGTTCAGAGCTTTGCCAAAAGTTTACTAGATGTTGCTGACAATCTGTCAAGAGCTTCTGCAGTGACTAAAGAAAGTTTCAGTAAAATTGATGTTTCGGGGGATACAATTGGTGCCGTTCCAGTTCTGAAAACGTTGCTGGAAGGTGTGTACTGGTCTTGTGCTTGCACATGAATAAGGTGGCGGTGTTGCCAGTGTATGTTACAATTTTATTCTTTGCTGAGTTTGTTTTATTTTATGCACTTGCTGTGAAATTGCATTATAGGAGTATAATTTATAGGTCTGAAAAAGTTGCATAAATCAGATGCTACTGATATGTGATTTCTTCATAACGACGTTTGTTCTTTCAGGTATTCAGGAAATCTGGTATTGAAAAAATTGATCCCACCGATGAAAAATTTGATCTAAACCTGCATAAGGCCGTATTTCAAGTGCCTGACAGTTCTAAGCCTCTGGGTACTGTTTCTGTTGTTCTTAAGGTAATGTTCAGTTTTCTGACCTTGTGACTTTTGAAACTTGTTACTATCAGCTATCACTGATGTCAGCCTACCATTAGATAGCTCTCACTATATAATGACCAATAATAGCATCAGGCTTTTACCAAAATTTTCAGTTTAAGTTCAGCATCAATTGTAGTTTACTATACCTCCATTCAACAAATTTCAGTTGAAAAGAATGGGTACTCGGTTTCCATCATTGTAGTCTTGACGTCTGCTTTTATTAGAATAATTTTCTTTAGAAATATATCAAAATATTTCGTGAGAGAAAAATGGTATAATTTGGCATTTGCAGACAGACATAAATAGCTTGCGTCTCCTCATTTTCATGCTCAAAGTAGGGCCTGTTAACTTTATGGTAACATCTTTGTATTTGGTGTACTTGCAGCCGGGTTACATGCTTCACGACAGAATCATATCCGACCAGCTGAAGTTGGTGTTACTGTTGCATTGGAAGATAAGGAGGCCGACTCTCGAAGCCAAGATGGAGAATTTGCGAGAGCGGATTCTTTGTCCCACAAAAAAATGGGACAGGTAATCTCAACTCGAATTTCGCCCCCTAATCTTTGTGATTAATCAATACGGTTCCTTTTTCCATACTAGCTAGATTCTAGCTTTGGAACTAGCTTCTAGTAGCCTGTAACCTTTCCATCTTATTGTAGAGATGTCGAACTCTTCTTCATTTTATCAATCTACCGTCAAGCAGGCACTGGTTTGATTATCTGCTAGAATGCTACTGCTGACCTATTGATATTTACCATCAAGATCTGCTTGTTTATGAATTCGTGTGTATTTCTGTTTTAAGTTTGTTTATTTTGTGCACCCACAAATCTGTACCAAGCTTGTTTATGAGTTGTTCATTAATAAGCATTCCCGGAAAGCTAGCGAGTTAGTCTTGCTCAAGACCGTCTTAATTTAAGATTTTTCAAAATCTTATTTTATTTTCACATTTATTTTAAATCAAGACGGTGTTGATGAAAGCTAAATTATCAACGAGCTCACAAGATGTAAGAAAAATAAAATAAAAAAGTCAACTGTACTGTCAAATAGGTTGTGCGGAACGGGTAGCTTATTTGCCTAAATAAACTACTTTTTTAGTTAAGTAGTTTAGACCCCGTGCAATAAATGCATGGTATATAGAGTTTTTTATTTTTAATAAATTACTTATACAAGAACTTTATTTACAAGAAAATACATTTATTACTTTCTCTTTTGGGTTTTTTATCCTGTGCCTAGTGGGCATAGTTTAGAAAAACCCATACAATAATGATATCTCATTAATTGTTTATATTTCTCGTCGTGGGCATAGGTTAGAAAAATCCATACAATAATGATATCTCATTGATTGTTTATACTAGTTTGAATGCCCGTGCGTTGCAACGGGGGTAATAAACTTATTTATAATGCAAAAAAAAAAAAACATTATAAGGGTTTAATATTTACATTATATGTCTAATGATTGGTTTACATATTATTAAAATATCTCTTTCAAAAAAATAAAAGATTAATATATACGTGGGGTAACTCTTATTTATATTAATCACCCTACCTTATACTAATCTTTCGATGTGGGACAATTCTATTATTTATATGTAATATATTCACCAAACTTGGATTATTTTCTGATGTGGGACAATTCTACTATTTATACGTAATATATATTCATCAAACCTGCATTATTTTTCAATGTGGGACAAATAACATACTCAGAATTACACTATCTTTTTTCCACTTAGTTCGACATCCAACCAGATCCCGAATACCGAATACGGACAATTGCTACTCATTATATCTAATAGTTATATTTAAATTTAATAATATGATCAAGTACTCTCCATTAATATTTGTACGTTGTTTTTCTTCAAAAAAAAAAAAAAATCATAATTGAGATACAGAAATTTTTCGTGGTACCCCTTAATTTTGTCAGATTTTCCATGTTACCCCTACTTTTAAGAATTTGTCTACGGTACCCTTGAGGTTCCATTTTTTTGACCATGGTACCCCCTAATTATGTAAAGGTTATTAAATGGACGTTAAGTTTGATGGCGTGGCAATAAAATAACAATTAAAAAATAATTCCCCCTTTATTGTTTTATTGGTACGAATATCTCTCTCTTTTAAATGAAAATTTAATTAACTATATCAGTATAATATTATAAATTTCTCATGGTACCTTTGAACTTTGATAGATTACACATGGTACCCCTAATTTTAAGTTTCTATAAATGGTACCCTTGTATTCACCTTTTTCTTTCTCAGAATACCATTTGACAACTTCCGTCATAAGCCCATTACTCTTATGACTTGGGGACGCCTTTTTCTTTTGTTATCTATTACACAAACACTTCATTATCTAATTCCTAAATCCATATTTTATTTAATAAACTAACATTTAATACCTAAATAACAAAACACAAATAGCATGGCATGCTCAATTACTCATCTAGTTACTCATAGGAGTAATAGCGTTATGAAAAAAAGTAAACACAAGGGTATTATATGTAGAAACTTAAAATTAGGGGTATTATGTGTAATCTACCAAAATTCGAGGGTATCATGAAAAATTTCCGTTATAATACTGACCATTTTATCGCTCTTTCTCCCACCTAAAAAAATGTTACAACTTTAAAAATTTAACATTTAATTCAAGATTATGTTTAAAGTCTCTTATATAATAAGTATACTTTGAGAGATTAATATATTTTGGGTGAGACCTAAGTTCCAAGGATAAATCCTATTTATAATCATGGGATCACCTCAAACATGATAATCTTCGATGTGGGACAATTCAACTATTTATACGTAGTATATATTTATCACACCTACATTCTTTTTCAATGTGAGACGAATAACATATTTAAAAGTACACCATATTTTTTGAACCTAATTCGACATCCAACCCGATTTAATAATAAGTAAATACTATATTATCTATTAATATTCATACATTTGTTTTCTATTTTTTTATCATAATAAAAATATGTGCAAATGATATGAACCTATACTCTAATGATAGAAATTTTTTTAACACAATTCTAATTATATTATTTAAACGTAGTATATTTACCACACCTACATAATTTTTTAAATGTGGGACATATAAAATCAGTAGGTAGAAAATATAATGATATAAACTTTTAAGAGCACTCCAAGACAGTACTTAAGATACTCAAATGATTTTTGGTTGATGCCTAAGTTCCAAGGATGCCTCTTATTTATAATCATGGAATCACCCACCTTGTGTTATATTTCGATGTGGAAAAATTCTATTTTTTATATGTAGTATATTTGTCACACCTATATTATTTTTCAATGTGGGACATATAACATACTATGAAATACACCATCTTTAATATGTGCAAATTATATGAAATCTATACATACTCTAATGATAGCATTTCTTACCATGAATCTAATAATATTATTTTACCGACATTATTTCTTTAGTTTTGTACTCTGTCAGGAGACTACCATTAGTAAAACCTTTAGTTTTGTATTTTTGATTTTCTTGCTCATGTTCTTAGCTCTTTTCCGGGTAGTTCTCAACGATTTCCACTTTATTTTTTATATCATATCGTAGATAATGATTGAAAATCTTAAGAGCTCTTTAAAACAATATTTATGAGACTCAATTTTTTTTGGGTGGATCATA
The DNA here is from genome assembly GCF_048544455.1 of Silene latifolia. Taxonomy (NCBI): domain Eukaryota; kingdom Viridiplantae; phylum Streptophyta; class Magnoliopsida; order Caryophyllales; family Caryophyllaceae; genus Silene; species Silene latifolia. Next base: position 20,473,933 of record NC_133530.1, on the reverse strand, counting down.
AGTTCCAAATATGCCTCCTATTTATAATCATAGGATCACATCATCTTGTACTAATCTTTTGATGTGGGACAATTCTGCTATTTATATGTAGCATATTCACCGCACCTACGTTATTTTCCAATGTGGGACAAAACATACTAAAAAGTACACAATTTTACATATTACGAAGTACACCATCTTTAATATGTGCAAAGAATATGAAATCTATACTCTAATGATAGCATTTTTTACCACAAAGCTAATTATATTATTTTCATAATTTTTTTAGCAATATATTTTTTGCCAAATGAAATGTAAAAGGTTGATATAAAAATTGGAAATATCACTTGAATATAATTTAAGAAATATACATATTATAATAATTAAAAGATTCTCCACTTTATTTTTTACATTAAAAATTATACTTTCCTAAATTGATTTTTGATGATGTGGACGCTCTCAGATCGCTCGAAAAAACTCTGTTTTATATATATATATAGATTTCTCGTCATAGTATAGAGAGTTTTTTTTTTTAATAAATTACTTATATAATAATGCTATCTCATTAACTGTACATATTTCTCGTCATTGTATTTTGTTTTGAGGAAAAAAAATTGTAACTGACAACTAATCAACAATTAATCAAGAGCATTGAGTAATGTGCTGAAATGTATTTTAAACAAAATATTTTTTATATCACAAAGCTAATGAGCATTGAGTAATGTGCTGAAATGTATTTTAAACAAAATATTTTTTTATATCACAAAGCTAATGATTCTAACTTTTAAATTCTTTTAATTTTTTTTGTCACGAAAGTAATAATAGCGATTTGCAGTTTGCTTTATATATAATACTATGAGTCAAGTCATTCTCAAATAATAACATAAATAAAATATGTAGCAATTTATAGTTTTATTTTAATCTTATTTATAATTTTATTAAGAGAATATAGTTTAGAGTTTCATGAAAATAATATAATTTAATGGAAAGATTAATATTAATGAAATATAATTTAATGAAATAAAATATAATTATTAGTTTCCTTATTTAGTAAATGGACTTAATTGTAATTATCCTTCTAGAAAGATACTTTCTGTAATGAAATTTTTTAGATCCACCTATTTTTTAGTAGACAGAGAATTTGCCACACTTTTTCGTATAATCAATTATCTTATTAGCTCTAAATTTTCAGCTAGCTTTTTCAAGTTTTCCGGTTTTAATTAGTTTACCAAACAAAACCTTAATTTAAAATATTAAAAATAAAATAAAAATAAAACCAAATTAGAAAGCTTCAACTCATACACCGGCTTTGTATAATGAACCACAAATCAACAACACACTTTTTAGCAAGACCACCACAGGCGGCGGACCGACGGCCACCATTCCACCATGGACGGTCAACGCGGACCACCGTTGACTCCCCTCTTCAGTCTCCGATCATATTTCTTATCAAATCGATAATCAAACGGTCATCCAACTACCATTTTCAGGTACGATTTTGGGTATTAGGGTTCCATACATGATTTTTTTGAATTAATTTAGTGTGATTTTTGGGTATTAGGGTTACTTTCTGATTTGAATTGCACTTAGTAGTAGTATGAATTTAACTTGTTTTTTAATTATGGGAATTTCTATATTTGGTAGTTGGTACCACTAACTTTTATCAGTAACCATCTACGTAACCCTAAACTTCTATTCCGTCAATTTGTTCCATTAATTGATGGCGTGGCTGCTTATTTAACCTTTCTTTTACCTCACCCTCTTTGGCGGTGGTGCTACGAGGGTGCAGCGGCGTGAGTGGTGGTGCGATGAAGAAAGGGGTTTGGTCACTAGGTGGTTGATGAGTAATTGTCATCAGTGGGAAAGATGAATTAATGACAGTTTTAGACTTTTATGCATCATTTAGCGGAGTAACTACTAACTACACATATATTGACGGAGTAAAAGTTTAGGGGTATTACGATTTACAATAGCTATTGATAAAATTTAGGGGTATCACCTAGAACCACTCTACTATTCTTTAATTATTTAACACTGAACATCTTCTCTTGTCGGTTTTATTTTCATTTTTCAAAGCTTAAAAGAAAAATTGCCTCTTCATCTTGTTTGACCGTATTATCATGTGCAGTCCACTATGGGGTGTCGTGTCATGTCTATTATACTGGTCAAGACACTTGTTTGACTGAATCTGAGTGTCTTTTAAATTTAAAAATAAAGTGTCCGATACCCGGATACGCGTCGGATACGACACCTTGTCAAGGAGTCTGAGTAACACAGCTATGATGATGCATGTTTTCCTGAAAGTCCATGAGCTGGGCAGATTGCTTAGCACTAATAGTAATATACGCAAGTTTTGTTGGAAAACAAATGAGCTGATGTGTCGAGATTTGGGCGATTGTTATGGTGTTCAAGCTATTGCTGAATTACGTACATTTGAAACTGTGATATCTTTATTCCGTATCCTGTATTACAGCATTCAAATCTAGTAATGGAACTAGTTTCTAGTAGCCTATAACCTTTCCATCTTATTGTAGAGATGTCAACTCTTCTTCATTTTATCAATCTGCCGTCAAGATCTGCTTGTTTATTTTAATCGAGTGTCACAGCCGTGTTAAATCAAGACGGTGTTAAATAAGAATTGATGAAAGCTAAATTATCGGCGAGCTCACGAGATGTAAGAAAAATCAAATAAAAAAGTTAACTGTACTGGCATAATGTATGCTGACACAAACATAATCTAATCAAAGTCTTTAAGAATTTGAAGTTAGTCTTTAAAAAAGCATTGTTTACCAAGTGGGGGTAGTGGCAGCATTAATTTAAGCCAAGTAAACAATTATTGGTATATGTAACTATCTTCTGAATCTGATAACCCACAAATCTGCAACCTTTGAAAGAACTGAAAAAAAAAAAAAGTTAGATTGAGAATATGGCTGAAGGAATATTGTTCAACGTTGCTCAGTCACTTCTTACAAATTTAGGCTCGAGGGCATTGAATGAAGTTGCATCGACATGGGGTATCAAAACCCATGTCGAAAAGCTGAAAAACACAATAAATACAATCAAAGATGTCATGTTGGATGCCGAGGAAAGACAAGTTGAGAACCACACTGTGCGTGGTTGGCTTGACAGGCTTAGACCTGTTGTATTCGCTGCAGATGACTTGTTCGATGAGTGTACAACTATGGCAACGCAAAGAGCAGTCATGGGCGGTGACAGTATATCTAAAGAGGTACTCACTTTCTTTTCCCACTCCAACCAAATTGCTTTTGCCTTCAGTATTTCAAGTAAGATTAAAAAGATTAGGAAAGAGCTTGATGACATAGTTAAAGACAGCTCTGAATTTGCCTTGGTACTACGCCCTCATGAGGAAAGCATGGAACAAAGGCTAATTAGGCAGGTGAGAGGGCAAACTCACTCTTTCATAGCTGTAGATGAAGTTATTGGTAGAGAGGATGATAGAGATGCCATCATAGATATTATGATGGCGTCTCATGCTGCGGAAGAGCAGCGACTAGCTGTTATCCCTATTGTAGGGATCGGAGGTTTGGGGAAGACAACTTTAGCTCAACTGTTGTACAATGATGAACGAGTTGAGAACAACTTTGAGCTCAAGTTATGGGTTTGTGTCTCTGAAGTCTTTGATGTGAAGGAAATCACAAAGAAGATTATTATGTCAGCGACAAATAGCACGTCTCTGAATTTAGAGATGGACCAGTTGCAAGGCCAACTAAGGAAAGAAATTGGGGGAAAGAAATATTTACTTGTTCTTGATGATGTGTGGAATGAGAAGCCTGAGGAATGGCTAAAGCTAAAGGCACTTTTAATGGTTGGTGGAGAGGGAAGCCAGATATTGGTAACTACACGTTCAAGAAAGGTGGCCGATATCATGGGCAGTGTTCAGGCTTATGAGTTAAATGGCCTTTCCGAAGAGAAGGCATGGAAATTATTTGAAAAGATGGCATTTAATCCTGGAGAATCTCAAAAGCAACCGCAATTGGTGAAATTAGCGGAAGAGATTGTGAAAAGGTGTGTAGGTGTTCCATTGGCCATAAGAAGTTTGGGCACTCTTCTACATGGAGAAGAGGAGTGGAAGTGGATTTCAATTGCAGGTACTAGCTTTGTGAACTGGCCTGATAAACAGAACAACGTTATGGCTATTTTAAAGCTCAGTTATCATCACTTGTTGTCTCCGTTAAAGAACTGTTTTGCTTATTGTGCACTGTTTCCTAAGGATTATAAATTTGAAACGGATATGTTGATTGATCTCTGGATGGCGGAGGGCTTTGTTATTCCATCTGGTACAACTCAATGTTTAGAAGAACGTTGTCACGAGTATTTAATGCAATTGCTGCAAAGGTGCTTCTTTCAAGATATAACAAGAGATGAATGGGGAAGTATTTCAAGTTTCAAAATGCATGATTTGATGCATGATTTGGCTATAGAAGTAACTGGAATCGAGTCTCGGAGTAAAGTGGCGGACTTACAGGAGGGAGATATCAATGTCAAAACCCGTCACTTGTCCTTTGATCATTTTTATCAGACTGGTTCATGGAAGATCCCAAGTTACATGCTAGAGGCGAAACAATTGAGGACTTTTCTTTTGCCAGAGTATAATAGATCTGGATCATATTTCAACAAACCTATTCTTCGACAGCTAATTTCAAACTTCAGATGCTTGCGCGTGTTGGATTTGCGTGATCGTGGGGTCAAGATTCTATCCAAATCCATTGGCAAGTTAATTCACTTAAGGTACCTTAATCTGTCCATGAACCCTATAGAAGAACTTCCACATTCAATTACAAAACTTCATAATTTGCAAACATTGATTCTCTACCGTTGCAAATGGCTTAGAGCATTACCTATCCATACTAGCAAACTTACTAATCTTAGGAACCTCAATACTCTTGATTGCAATTCTATGACCCATATGCCATATGGCCTCGGAGAATTAACTTCTCTTCATAAATTACCCATGTTTATAGTGAAATGTAGAGAATCTAATACCCTACAGTCCCATGCTACCACCGCTCAGTTAAGGGACCTGAAGACACTTAATAACCTAAGTGGATCATTAAAACTAATTTTTTTTAACTTTCCAATGGACCCTGGTAGTGAAGCAAGAGAAGCAAACTTGCATAGCAAACACAGGCTGACTGTGTTAGTTTTGAATTTTCTCTGTGGCACTATGGACCATAATGAGGCTATTTTAGAAGGTCTGAAACCACACCAAAACTTGAAGAAGTTGGATATAAACTTATACAAAGGTAGAAAGCTCCCGAGTTGGGCGATGAGAGAGAGTTTCTTTAAGATTCTTCCAAATCTAGTTGAGGTCCGTCTCTCTGTCTTCCGAAATTGCAGAGAAGTCCCTTCTTTCAGCCAACTCCCTTTCTTAAAACGCATGTGTGTTAGACATTTTTATAAAGTGGAGTACATGGAAAGGAGTCTATGTGGGATTGATTTATCACCATCACCCCCTCAAACATTTTTTCCATCTCTTCAGGAACTTCGTCTCGATGGTATAACTAAGTTGAAAGGATGGTGGGAGGACATAGAGACGACAGATTACAGTGATCATGTGAATATATCTCACCAGTCAAGTCAACATCATCCTCTATCTCTGTCATTCTCCAAACTTACAAAATTGGAAATTTATTCATGTCCGGAACTAAAAACCTTTCCACTTTGTCCTATTGTCGAGGAATTAACACTATGGCCTGCCAACAAACACCTCACGTTGTTATCGGAAGTAACAAGCTCCCAAGCGAGTGGTGATGTTGGGTCTTCAGTCACCACATCTGAGTGTTCAAAGCTGAAGACCTTGAGCGTGGATGAAGTTGAACACCTGTTTTCTTTGCCGCGAGAATGCTTAGTTCATATTACTTCATTGGCTATTGGGGATTTGAAGTTGCTTAACACTTGCATACTCAGGGAAGTCTTTCAGCGTCTACCTTCTCTCGCCTCTTTGGCTTATTTAGGTTGTCCACATCTCACATCAATTTTTGAGGGGCTGGAACATCTCACTTCTCTGGAAAGTTTAGCCCTGAAGAATTGCGACGAGTTAGATCTCTCACAAAATAGACAAGTCGACTGTGACATGCCATGGAAAGCCTTGAAAAGTATTCGTTCGTTGGATATTCTTCGCATTCCTAAGCTACATCATCTCCCTAATGGGTTTCGACACTTTACAAAGCTTCGCAGTCTGAAGCTACAACAAAATGATAATTTGGAAGCACTGCCAGAATGGATAAGTTGCTTCTTGTCTCTTGAATATATGCGTTTGTTCAAGTGTCCCAAGCTGACATGTCTGCCTGAAGGATTTAGTAAGCTTACTACCTTATATGAACTCGAGATCGAGGATTGTTCGGGATTAACCAACAGATGTGCTGGCCCAACTGGTGACGACTGGCCCAAGATTCAGCATATCCCACTACTTTCTGTCAAAGAGAATTCCAAAATGATCTACCGTGTCTGTCGTGCATAGATCATCAGACAGATTAGTAATACTAAAGTGTAATAATTTGTTTTTTCTTGTAATGATGTATTCTTACGATTTTCCTTCCCAATATTTTTCCGTTTTTAAACATATTCAATGATTTGTACTCCGTATTTTTTTCCGTGGAAGAAATAAAGATAGTCCTTAACTCCTTATATAGTGTATGTAACTCTGCAAGAATGGCTATGAGAGAATGATATGTCATGTTGAAGTGACGAAGATTTGTCTTTGTGAATCCTGATTTGGCCGGTGACCTGTGTTATGTTTCAGTAGCCAGTGCATAAGACCGCCTTGAGTTAAGACCTCTTTCAACCCTTTCCTTTTGTGTTACTTAAATCGGTTGTAAGTGTCGTTTTAACTTAGAATGGTCTTAACCAAGAATTTGTGGTTAAGTTATTTCACACCGTTCTTTTTAGCTAAACATTTTCAGTTTTATCCTCCGCCGCTCTTGTCGCTTTCACTCTGTCCGTTTCTGTTGTTTACTGTAAGTTCGCAACATTCAAAAGCGAGAACCAACCAGGATTACGGAGAAACAAACTTCAATATCATTTTATCATAATTCATTTACTGTATTATTTATTTATTCTAATACTACATATTCCGTATATCGTACTTGTAGAAACAAACTTCAATAACACCTTGTACCAACCACCCGTGATTGCATAACAACGAGCTAGCAGCCAACAGAATCTGAAGGCGGGAGCATTGTGCGTCGCAATCAGTATTTTTTTAATTGGGATTGCCAATTGAGGTTGGATCTTTCTATAAGGAAAATTCCTTGGACCTTGCTTCTGCAGAATCTTCCGAGGAAACTACACGAGAAGCAGGTTCTGCACCAGTTTCTGAAGTAGACCTTGATGACCTTTGTAAAGAGGAGCTTGTGAAGGTTCTGTTTGAGAAGGAAGAACTCTTTCAGAAAAAGGAAAAAGAGTGTGGTGAATGGAAGGATAAACTTCTCCGTAGTTATGCTAAAATAGAGAATGTTATGGAACGAACACGGCGTAATGCAGAGAATTCAAAGAAGTTTGCTGTGAAGGTTTGTGTCTCAATAAATGGTGCATAACTCAGATGGTGCATAACTCAGATGCTACTGATATGTGATTTCTTCGTAACGACGTTTGTTCTTTCAGGTATTCAGGAAATCTGGTATTGAAAAAATTGATCCCACCGATGAAAAATTTGATCCAAACCTGCATAATGCCGTATTTCAAGTGCCTGACAGTTCTAAGCCTCCGGGTACTGTTGCTGTTGTTCTCAAGGTAATGTTTACTGTTTTGACCTAGTGACGTCTGAAACTTGATACTATCAGAGTATCAGCTATCACTGGTGCTAGACTACAGTCGGACTGATCCCTCTATGTTATGTTCAGTTGGTTCAACAAAAATCTGACACCAACCTATCTAACGTTAGATATATGTCTTGTATGTTGACATGAGTCCCATAATATTGTCTTATAATATCATCAGGTTTTAACCTAAAATTTTCAGTTCAGTTCAGTATCATTGTAGTTTACCTACCTTATCTCTATCCGACAAATTTCAGTTAAAAAGAAAAAATAATCTGCATCGACATTATAGCATCATTGTAGTTTTGACATCTGCTTTTATTAGGATCATAAAAATAATGGCACTATTTGGCATTTGCGAACAGACATAAATAGCATGCGTCTCCTCATTTGAATGCTCAAATTAGGGCCTGTTAACTTTAAGATAACATCATTGTATTTGGTGTACTTGTACTTGCAGCCGGGTTACATGCTCCACGATAGAATCATCCGACCAGCTGAAGTTGGTGTTACTGTTGCATTGGTAGATAAGGAGGCTGACTCTTGAAGCCAAGATGGTGAATTTTCGCGAGAGCGGATTCTCTGTCCCACCAAAAAAAAAAGTGGGACAAGTGATCTCAACTCGAATTTCGCCCCCTAATCATTGTGATTAATCAATATGGTCCCTTTTTCCATACTAGCTAGATTCTAGCTTTGGACGGTTTTAGTCTTGGACATATTAGATGTGTCTTTTTTATAAAATTGAGTGTCGAATAATGTCTAGACTTGGTCTGATCGGTTACTATGATGTTGCATGTTTTCCTGAACTACCATCAGCTGGGCAGATTGCTTAGCACTATTATACGCAAATTTTGTCGGAAAACAAATGAGCTAATGAGGCGAGATTTGGACGTTGATTATGATTTATGGTGTTCGTGGTGTTGCTGAATTAAGTTTGAAGCTAGTTATGATTTATGGTGTTCATGGTGTTGCTGAATTAAGTTTGAAGCTTGTGATCACTTGATTTATTTTGTATCATTGCTCTCAAAACTACGCTTTTTTTACCCATTAAATAGAGTGGTCGATAATATCCGGCTCTTGCTGCATCCTGTACATTATTAGCCACATATGAGGCATCAAACTTTACCCTTGACAAGCCAACAGGAAGGCAAAATGATGTAATAAATAAGCTCCGTAAAATAAAACGGAAAAAGGAATGAGATTAAACTGCAATTTCTCCCTAAACTACGCGTAAAGTAAGTAATCCCTTCAGCGTACGAACTGTGTGCCAGGCTCGAATAAACACATGATGGAGTAAAGCCAACGACTTAAGCAGTAATGTATCGTATGTTAAATAATAATTCTTGCAACAAATGTTGATAATACTGGAGGTGATTCATTCTTATCATTGTTGATGTCCAAATTTTGGTTTTTGAGTATTTGACGATGTGTGTAATTTTGCTCAAATCGGAAATTGGCAACTAATAATTTTCTCTAATAATAACTATGGGTAAACTTGAGTACTCAATAGTTAATAAGTAAATCTCGATCAAACATAAAAACTCGGCCAAATAGGCAATTAGGCAAATAGCATTGTTTGTAATACTGTAATAAAGAATAAAGACACAATGAAACAACACAATTCCTATCTGACCTAATAATACGGAGTAATTAAAATAAACAATGAGTAGATACATAATCAAACTAGAAAATCTTTCACCTGGCCTAATGTTATTTACTATGGAGTATTACAGTGTTGTCCAAGCAAGTTAGATCATTGCACGCTCTAAAGAGTAGTTTATTGTGACGTTCACTCCACAAAAATGCAATTTGATTTCCAGGTTGAAGCTTTCTTCTCTTAATAACATCTTTGTACCAACCACCCGTGATTTCATAACAACGAAATACCGGCCAATACGTGATCGTTACCACCATCTGATTGTCGGTGTTACAGTCCAGCATATTAATCTTGCAACCTCCGCTATTTTCGGTATCAGACAGACTTAAGTTGTTTAGAAGATGAAGCATGGGATCGTCTAATAATTCCAGCGGAATCCAAAGGAGGGAGCATTGTGCGTCGCAATCAGTATTTGTTAGTGTTTGTCTTACTGAGAAATGCGCATTCATCATAATCGATGTTGATGAAATAGGTAGCTTGAATAATTTCTAGGGTTTCAAGAAACGATTTTAAGATGATAAACTTCAATGCATCTTGGGTGAAGTATTTATAAGATTGTTAAATGATTACTTAGACTATTACTTGGGTTTCAAGAAACGAGTATCTTTAGTCCTAATCATATTCTTAGTACAGTTGGTCTTGTTTCAGACGGACCATTTTGGTCTGATGTAATAAGACGGTATTTTGTAACCATTTTACAGCCAAATGTGACCACTATTGAAAAACAAGTTCTACAAAGTTTGGAAATCGACAATACCATCATTTGTGGTTACATTTAACAATAAAATAATCCACATATGTTGTTTAAAATCAAAAACGCGAAAAGTGATCGCCCGTCTGAAATAAGAATAATTTGTGTTCTTACTATGGTGGTACAAGATCCCTTGCCTATTTGTGTTCTAACTTTTACCCAAAAAAGAAACTTTAAACCAACCCAAAATTCGACAATCTAATACTCAACTAGGAAATTAAGTTTAATAAAAAAATATCCATAAGATTATGAAACTCGAAAAACTAAACTCAGTAATACCGCACACAAAACCGAAAAACTCGACAAAACATCGAATTTTAAAACCAAATTAGAAAGCTTCAAACTCATTAACGCTTTGTATAATGAAACTCCTTTGATTGAGCAAGACCACCCCAGGTGGCGGACCGACGACGACCATTCCACCAAAGACGGTCAACGCGGACCACCGTTGACTCCCCTCTTCAGTCTCCGATCAAATTTCTTATCAAATCGATAATCAAACGGTCATCCAACTACCATTTTCAGGTACGATTTTTGGGTATTAGGGTTCTATACTTGATTCTTTTGAATTAATTTAGGGAAAAAAAATCAATTTAGATCTTCTCTTTCTCCTTTTTAGTCACTTTGTGATGTTAATTGCACATAGTTAACTTGTTCCATACTTGATTCTTTTTAATTAATTTATGAATTTAACTTGTTTTTTAATGATGTTCTATGAAATTGCTAGTAAATTTGCTTGTTTATGAATATGTGTGTAATTCTGTTTAAGTTTGTTTACTATTTTGTGCACTCACAAACCTGTACCAAGCTTGTTCATGAGCTGTTCGCAATGTTAAGTTCATTAATAGGCATTTCCGGAAAGCTAGCGAGTTAGTCTTGCTTAAGACCGTCTTAATTTAAGACTTCTCAAAACCTTCTTTTATCTGCACCTTTATTTTTATCGGGTGTGAAAGCTGCCTTAAATCATGACAGTGTTAAACCGGAATTGATGAAAGCTAAAATATCAGCGAGCTCGCGAGACAACAAAAATAAAATAAAAAAGTTATATGACCTATAAAATGACAAATTGGTTTTTCTATCATATACTCTTATACATAAAAGTTGAATATGACAAGTTGCAATGAAATGCAATTTTCTAACAAAAATTATAGGGTAAGACGGACCATTTTTAAATGAGTTGTTATTTTACACATTAAAACCGTCTCACATTGTAAGACATTTTCACGCAATAGGTAATTTAATTACTAAAATTTGTATACAACCTAATCTAAAATACAGTGCGTGGATATCCACTAGTTGTTTAGTTGTTTACCAAGTGGGGTAGTGGCAGCATTAATCTAAGCCAAGTAAACAAGTATTGGTATATGTATCTATCTTCTGAATCTGAATCTGATAACCCACAAATCTGCTAACTGAGAAAAATAAGTGAGACTGAGAGTATGGCTGAAGGAATACTGTTCAACGTTGCTCAGTCACTTCTTACAAATTTAGGCTCAAGAGCATTAAACGAGGTTGCATCGACATGGGGTATTAAAACCCATGTCGAAAAGCTGAAAAACACGATAAATACAATCAAAGATGTCATGTTAGATGCTGAAGAAAGACAAGTTGAAAGCCACACTGTGCGTGGTTGGCTTGACAGGGTTCGACCTGTTGTGTTTGCTGCAGATGACTTGTTTGATGAGTGTACAACAATGGCATCGCAAAGGGCAGTCACAGGCAGTGACGGTATATCTAAAAAGGTACTCAGTTTCTTTTCCTACTCAAACCAAATTGCTTTTGCCTTCAGTATTTCTAGTAAGATTAAAAAGATTAGGAAAGAGCTTGATAACATAGTTAAAGACAGCTCTGAATTTGCCTTGGTACTACGCCCTCATGAGGAAAGTGAGGAACAAAGGCTAATTAGGCAACTGAGAGGGCAAACTCACTCTTTCATAGCTGTAGATGAAGTTATTGGTAGAGAGGATGATAGAGAGGCCATCATAGATATTATGATGGCGTCTCATGCTGCGGAAGAGCAGCGACTAGCTGTCATCCCTATTGTAGGGATCGGGGGTTTGGGGAAGACAACTTTAGCTCAACTGTTGTATAATGATGAACGCGTTGAGAAGAACTTTGAGCTCAAGTTATGGGTTTGTGTCTCGGAAGTCTTTGATGTGAAGCAAATCACAAAGAAGATTATTATGTCAGCGACAAATTGCACGTCTCAGAATTTAGAGATGGACCAGTTGCAAGGCCAACTAAGGAAAGAAATTGGGGGAAAGAAATATTTACTTGTTCTTGATGATGTGTGGAATGAGAAGCCTGAGGAATGGCTAAATCTAAAAGCACTTTTAATGGTTGGTGGAGAAGGAAGCCAGATATTGGTAACTACACGTTCAAGAAAGGTGGCCGATATCATGGGCAATGTTCAGGCTTATGAGTTAAGTGGCCTTTCCGAAGAGAAGGCTTGGACATTATTTGAAAAGATGGCATTTAATCCTGGAGAATCTCAAAAGCAACCGCAATTGGTGAAATTAGCGGAAGAGATTGTGAAAAGGTGTGTAGGTGTTCCATTGGCCCTAAGAAGTTTAGGAACTCTTTTACGTGGAGAAGAAGAGTGGAAGTGGATTTCAATTGCGGGTACTAGCTTTGTGAATTTGCCTGATAAACAGAACAACGTTATGGCTATTTTAAAGCTCAGCTATCATCACTTGTTGTCTCCATTAAAGAACTGTTTTGCTTATTGTGCATTATTTCCTAAGGATTATAAATTTGAAACCGATATGTTAATTGATCTTTGGATGGCGGAGGGCTTTGTTATTCCATCTGGTAAAACTCAATGTTTAGAAGAGCTTTGTCACGAGTATTTAATGCAATTGCTGCAAAGGTGCTTCTTTCAAGATATAACAAGAGATGAATGGGGAAGTATTTCAAGTTTCAAAATGCATGATTTAATGCATGATTTGGCCATAGAAGTAGCTGGAATCGAGTGTCGGAGTAAAGTGGCAGACTTACGGGATGGAGATATCAATGTCAAAATCCGTCACTTGTCCTTTGATCATTATTATCAGACTGGCTCATGGAAGATCCCAAGTTACATGCTAGAGGCGAAACAATTGAGGACCTTTCTTTTGCCAGACTATAATAGATCTGGATCATATTTCAACAAAGCTATTCTTCGACAGCTAATTTCAAACTTCAAATGCTTGCGCGTGTTGGATATGCGTGATCGTGGGGTCAAGAGTCTACCCAAATTCATTGGCAAGTTAATTCACTTAAGGTACCTTAATCTGTCCATGAACCCTATAGAAGAACTTCCACATTCAATTACAAAACTTCATAATTTGCACACTTTGATTCTCTACCATTGCAAATGGCTTAGAGCATTACCTATCCATACTAGAAAACTTATTAATCTTAGGAACCTCAATACTCTTGATTGCAATTCTATGACCCATATGCCATCTGGCCTTGGAGAATTAACTTCTCTTCATAAATTACCCATCTTTATAGTGAAATGTAATGAATCTAATACCCTACAGTCCGATGCTTCCACTGCTCAGTTAAGGGACCTGAAGGCACTTAATAACCTAAGTGGATCATTAAAAATAATTTTTTTTAACTTTCTAATGGACCCTGAAAGTGAATCAAGAGAAGCAAACTTGCATAGCAAACACAGGCTGACTGAGTTAGTTTTGGAATTTGAGGACTGTGGCAATATGGACCATGATGAGGCTATTTTAGAAGGTCTGAAACCACACCAAAACTTGAAGAAGTTGGATATAGATTCATACAAAGGTAGAAAGCTCCCGAGTTGGGCAATGGGAGATTGTTTCTTTAAGACTCTTCCAAATCTAGTGGAAGTCCATCTTTCTTTCTTCGAAAATTGCCGAGAAGTCCCTTCTTTCAGCCAACTCCCTTTCTTAAAACGCATGTCTGTTGAATGTCTTCTTGAAGTGGAGTACATGGAAAGGAGTCTACTTGGGATTGATTTATCGCTATCACCCCCTCAAACATTTTTTCCATCTCTTCAGGAACTTAGACTCTATGGTATGTTAAAGTTGAAAGGATGGTGGGAGGACATAGAGACGATAGATTACAGTGATCATGTGAATATATCTCACCAGTCAAGTCAACATTATCCTCTATCTCTGTCATTCTCCAAACTTGCAAAATTGGAAATAAATTCATGCCTGGAACTAAAAACCTTTCCACTTTGTCCTATTGTCGAGGAATTAACACTATGGGATGTCAACAAACACCTCACTTTGTTATCAGAAGTAACAAGCTCCCAAGCGAGTGCTGATGTTGGGTCTTCAGTCACCACATCTGAGTACTGTTCAAAGCTGAAGACCTTGAGCGTGGATGAAGTTGAACACCTTTTTTCATTGCCGCGAGAATGCTTAGCTCATATTACTTCATTGGCTATTAAAGATCCAAGGTTGCTTAACACTTGCTTACTCAAGGAAGTCTTTCAGCATCTCCCTTCTCTCGCCTCTTTGACTTATTTATGTTGTTTCCATCTCGAATCAATTTTTGAGGGGCTGGAACATCTCACTTGTCTGGAAAGTTTAGTCTTGGAGAATTGCTGGGAATTAGATCTTTCACAAAATACACAAGTCGACTGTGACATGCCGTGGAAAGCCTTGAAGAGTATTCGTTCGTTGGATATTCTATACATTCGTAAGCTACATCATCTCCCGAATGGGTTTCAACACCTTACAAAGCTTCGCATTCTGAAACTAGAATATAATGGTAATTTGGAAGCATTGCCAGAATGGATAAGTTGCTTCTCGTCTCTTGAATATATGAGTTTGTCCAAGTGTCCTCAGCTGACATGTCTGCCTGAAGGATTTAGTAAGCTCGCTGCCTTATATGAACTCCAGATCGAGGATTGTCCGGGATTAACCAACAGATGTGCTGGCCCAACTGGTGACGACTGGCCTAAGATTCAGCATATCCCACTACTTTCTGTCAAAGAGAAATCCAAAATGATATACCGTGTTTCTCGCGCCTAGATCATCAGACGGATTACTAATACTACTGTGTAATAATTTGTTTTTTCTTGTACTGATGTATTCTTACGATTTTCCTTCCCGATATTTGTTCAATCTTTAAACATATTCAATGATTTGCCAAGTGTGTGTACCTACAGAGCTTTGCCAAGAGTTTACTAGATGTTTGCTGACAATCTTTCAAGAGTTTCTTCACTGACTAAAGAAAGTTTCAGCAAAATTGATGTTTCGGGGGATACAATTGTTGCCGTTCCAATTCTGAAAACGTTGCTGAAAGGTGTGTACTGGTCTTGTGCTTGCACATGAATAAGGTGGCGGTGTTGCCAGTGTATGTTACAATCTTATTCTTTGCTGAGTCTGTTTTAATTTATGCACTTGCTGTGAAATTGCATTATAGTAGAATAATATATAGGTCTGATAAAAAGTTGCATAGCTCAAATGCTACTGATATGTGATTTCTTCGTAACGCCGTATGTTATTTTAGGTATTCAGGAAATCTGGTATTGAAAACATTGATCCCACCAATGAAAAATTTGATCCAAACCTGCATAATGCCGTATTTCAAGTGCCTGGCAGCTCTAAGCCTCCGGGTACTGTTGCTGTTGTTCTTAAGGTAATGTTCAGTGTTCTGACCTAGTGAAAAGAACGGGTACTGAGCTTGCACATTATAGCATCATTGTAGTCTTGACATCTGCTTTTATTAGAATCATTTTCTTTAGAAATATATCAAAATATTTCGTGAGAGAAAAATGGTACAATTTGGCATTTGCAGACAGACATAAATAGCTTGTGTCTCCTCATTTTCATGCTCAAATTAAGGCCTGTTAACTTTATGATAACATCTTTGTATTTGGTGTACTTGCAGCCGGGTTACATGCTTCACGACAGAGTCATCCGACCAGCTGAAGTTGGTGTTACTGTTATAAGGAGGCCGACTCTTGAAGCCAAGATGGAGAATTTTGCGAGAGCGGATTCTTTGTCCCACAAAAAAGTGGGACATGTAATCTCAACTCGAATTTCGCCCCCTAATCTTTATGATTAATCAATATGGTTCCTTTTTCCATACTAGCTAGATTCTAGCCTGTAACCTTTCCATCTTATTGTCGAGATGTCGAACTCTTCTTCATTTTATCAATCTACTGTCAAGCAGGCACGGGTTTGATTGTCTGCTAGAATGCTACTGCTGACCTATTGATATTTACCATCAAGATCTGCTTGTTTATGAATTCGTGTGTATTTCTGTTTTAAGTTTGTTTATTTTGTGCACCTACAAACCTGTACCAAGCTTGTTCATGAGCTGTTCACAAAGTTAAGTTCATTAATAGGCGTTTATTTCCAGAAAGCTAGCGAGTTAGTCTTGCTCAAGACCGTCTTAATTTAAGACTTCTCAAAACCTTCTTTTGTGTGAGCCGTGTTAAATCAAGACGGTGTTGATGAAAGCTAAATTATCGGCGAGCTCACAAGATGTAAAAAAAAATAAAATAAAAAAGTCAACTGGCATAATAGGCTGACACTAGACCTGTTAAACAGGTTGTGCGGAACGGGTAATTTATTTGCCTAATTAAGTTACCTTCTACGGATAAATGGGAGAGATGGTGTGGGCATGAGTTGGAATGAAGATTTAATTAAGAATATTTTGGCGGAAAAAAGTGTAAATGCTATTTTAGCACAACCAATTTGTAGATCACATGCGAGTGATGAAGTCTATTGGTTATATAATACTGATGGTATCTATAGTGTGAAAAGTGGATATGGGAATCTTTTTGGTGCTTATATGGAAAGACTGGGAACACGTAAAGACAAGGAAAGGCTTAGTGATGTTGGACGCATGTGTTTGTAAACGTAAACTGTGGAGGTTACCAAGACCACAAACATGGAAAGTTCTTATTTGGCGAATCATTACTAATTCACTTTCGGTGGGAAGTAGTTTTGCACGACGAAATATTGGGTGGATCCGGGATGTAAATTTTGTAGTGGTGGAGATATGACCATGGAAACGATGGAACATTTATTTCGGGACTGTTTTGTGTCCCGAAGGTTATGGGCTTGTTCCGAACTTGGAATTCGTACTGATTATGACTTTTTTTTAAGCATTGGAACATGGGTCATTGATTGGGTGTCTTATTTGAAAAATTTAGAAGGCATGAAGGAACGTCAGGTTCGGTTTTTAGCAATGATTTGGTGCATTTGGAGTATTCGTAACCGAATTCTTTTCCAGGGAATGGATTTTCATCCGAACATGTTCTTCAATCTATGGACACAAGTGGTAAGCACGGCGGTACGGGCTATTGATGTTGATAAAAAAAGGATCATGTATCACTATGGGAAATACTAGTACTGTTGAGAGTGAAAGTATGGATTGGATTCGTGAAAGTAACCCGGTGTGTGTTGTGGGCAAGATCAGATATTGTGATATTGTTCGAGTGATGGTTGATGCGGGATGGAAGGGGTTGAATAATGCGGGGATTGGTTGGATCGCTATGTCTGGAAGTGGGGAGAGGTTGTTTTGGTCAAACAAAAGGATTAGAGCTGAATCGGCAATGCAAGCTGAAAGTCTTGGTGTGTACTTGGTACTCTTATGGGGAAGGGAAAGGGGCATTAGACATTTGGAGATCTCCTCGGATTGCCTCTCCTTGGTTCGTCAACTGACAAGGATGGAGAAACCGCATCATCTTCTCAAGGCTACTTTGGATGATATTTATGTTTGTTTTTCCTTTTTTCATTGCTTAGCTTTTAGTTTTATTCCAAGATCTTTTAATACTGTTGCC
Source organism: Silene latifolia (assembly GCF_048544455.1). NCBI lineage: Eukaryota > Viridiplantae > Streptophyta > Magnoliopsida > Caryophyllales > Caryophyllaceae > Silene > Silene latifolia. The sequence continues at coordinate 20,456,003 of NC_133530.1, read as the reverse complement.
CATAACCTTGCTTGTAAGGCTATGGTTAGATAGGTTTACCCTTTTTTTCCGCTGCCAACAAAAAAAAAAAGTTAATTTGTCAAACATTTTTTTTCATATAATCAGTTATTTTATCAACTCCTAATTTTCAGATAGCTTTTCAAGTTTCAGTTAGGAGTTGTTTGGTTGCCTCTTAAAAACATGGGAACTTGAAAATCCCATAAATTGGGATTTTAGCCACTTATTTTGTTGCCTTTTTTTAACTAAAACGGAGGAATTGGAACTTCCTACATGAACTTCATTCCCACATGATGTAGGAATTCGCTTACCTAGCCCCCCTTGGTCATTCCCAATGCCTAGTTGCCTACATGTTTTATATTTGATAATTACTATTCTAATCTTATTCAAACCATTTATTTATTTTTTATATATTTGAGAGTAATTAATGTTATGAAGGATAAAACATAAGTATTTATTATCAAAAATCATGGGAATTAAAATGTTCCAACAAAACAACATATAGGAACTTAATTTATGGGAAATGTGAATTACTTAACGGCAACCAAACAGGTTTAAGTTATTTCCCATTAATTACATATAAGAACTCAATTCGTAATGAATTTTCTACGTAATTAAATTCCTACGTAACCAAATGATTTCTCTTAGTTTTTCATATTTCCCGTATTTCAATTAATTTTACTAAACAAAACCTCAATTTAAAAAAAGAAAAAATAAAACCAAATTAGAAAGCTTAAGACTCACCCGCTTTGTATAATGAAACCCCTCTTATTCCGTCCATAAACCACAAATCAACAACACACTTTTAGCAAGACCACCACAGGCGGCGGACCGACGAACACCATTCCACCAAAGACGGTCAACATGGACCACCGTTGACTCCCCTCTCCAGTCTCCGATCATATTTCTTATCAAATCGATAATCAAACGGACATCCAACTACCATTTTCAGGTAATATTTTTGGTATTAGGGTTCTATACTTGATTCTTTTCAATTAATTTAGGGAAAAAATATCAATTTAGATCGTCTCTGTCCTTTCTAGTCACTTTGTGATGTGAATTGCACTTAGTAGCAGTATGAATTTAACTTGTTTTTTAATTATGGGATTTTCTACGCAGTACCCTTTCGATTTTCGAAACATATTTGGTACCACTGACTTTTATCATTAACCATTGACGTAACCCTAAACTTCTATTCTGTCAATTTGTTCCATTAATTGATGGCGTGGCTGCTTATTTGAACTTTCTTTTGATTTAATCATATACTCCCTCCGTCCCAGTTAATTGTTGTCTGGTTTTAGACAATGACCGAGAAAAGAGGAAGGGGCAAATTATTAAATGCGAAGTGGAATAAATTGAGTTTGAATGATCAAATTGCTCATCAAACTCATTCTTAAAATAGAAGAGTAACAATTGACTCTGACACCCAATATGGAAAAGGACAACAAATGACCGGGCATAGGGAGTAATTAACATCTAATAATATTAGATTATTATGTATGTGTAACTAACTTAACATTATACCCATCGTATCTCACATCAAACCTAACCTATAACCACCCTAACCTCACCCTACCAAAAAAAAGCTTGTGGTTGTGTGATGAGGACTTGGCGAAAGTTAGTGGTAGCATAATAAGTGTGGTGAATGTTGTGACATCATGGCCGGCGGTGTTACGAGGGTGCAACGGCGTGAGTGGTGGGGCGATGAAGAAAGGGGTCAGGTGGTTGATGATTAATTGTCATTAGTGGGAAAGGTCAAGTAATGATAGTTTTAGACTTTTATGCATCGTTTAGCGGAGTAACTACACATATATTGACGGAGTAAAAGTTTAGGGGTACTACGATAGCTATTCTTTAATTGTTTAACACTGAACATCTTCTCTTGTCGGTTGTATTTTAATTTTTCAAAGCTTAAAAGAAAAATTGTCTCTTCCTCTTGTTTGACCGTCTTTTCATGTGTACTCCACTATGGGGTGTCTTGTCGTGTCTATTATACTGGTCAAGACTCAAGACACTTGTTTGACCGTATCTAAGTGTCTTTTAAATTTAAAAATAAAGTGTCCGACACCCGGATACGCGTCGGATACGACACCTTGTCAAGGAGTCTGCGTAACACAGCTATGATGTTGCATGTTTTCCTGAAAGTCCATCAGCTGGGCAGATTGCTTAGCACTAATATACGCAAATTTTGTTGGAAAACAAATGAGCTGATGTGTCGAGATTTGGGCGATTGTTATGGTGTTCAAGCTGTTGCTGAATTACGTACATTTGAAACTGTGATATTTTTATTCTGTATCCTGTATTACAGCATTCAAATCTAGTAGTGGAACTAGCTTCTAGTAGCCTATAACCTTTCCATCTTATTGTCGAGATGTCGAACTCTTCTTCACTTATCAATCTACCGTCAAGCAGGCACTGGTTTGATTGTCTGCTAGAGTGCTACTGCTGAGCTATTGATATTTACCATCAAAATCTGCTTGTTTATTTTAATCGAGTGTGAGAGCCGTGTTAAATCAAGACGGTGTTAAATAAGAATTGATGAAAGCTAAATTATCGGCGAGCTCACGAGATGTAAGAAAAATCAAATCAAAAAGTTAACTGTACTGCCATAATGTATGCTGACACAAACATAATCTAATCAAAGTCTTTAAGAATTTGAAGTTAAAAAAGCATTGTTTACGAAGTGGGGTAATGGCAGCATTAATTTAAGCCAAGTAAACAACTATTGGTATATGTAACTATCTTCTGAATCTGATAACCCACAAATCTGCAATCTTTGAAAAAACTGAGAAAAAAAGTGAGATTGAGAGTATGGCTGAAGGAATATGACATTCGTGACTCTAGTCCAACAAATAATGAAATATGACATTTGTATTGGGCTTTTTTTCGTTATTTGTTGGACTAGAGTCACGAATGTCATATTTCACTGTTTGGCTCGATCCCGTTGCATTGCAACAGTTTCTTTTGATCTGTACTTATATTTCACCAAAAAAAAATAGCAATTTACATTGCCACCCGTGCAGTGCACGGGTTCAAAAACTAGTACGCTTTGTATAATGAAACTCCTTTGATGACCACCACAGGCGGCGGACCGACGACCACCATTCCGCCAATGACGGTCTACCCGGACCACCGTTGACTGTGCTCTTCAGTCTCTGATCATATTTCTTATCAAATCGATAATCAAACGGACATCCAACTACCATTTTCAGGTACGATTTTGGGTATTAGGGTTCCATACTTGATTCTTTTCAATTAATTTAGGGAAAAAATCAATTTCGATCTTCTCTCTGTCATTTTTAGTCCCTTTGTGATTTAACTTGTTTTTTAATTATTATGTTCATTGAAATTGTTAGTAAATCTGCTTGTTTATGAATTCGTGTGTAATTCTGTTTAAGCTTGTTCATGAGCTGTTCACAATTCCCGGAAAGCTAGCGAGTTAGTCTTGCTCAAGACCGTCTTAATTTAAGACTTCTCAGAACCTTCTTTTATTTTCACCTTTATTTAATCGGTTGTGAGAGCCATCTTAATCAAGGCGGTGTTAAACTAGAATTGGTGAAATCTAAAAATATCAGCTAGCTCACGAGACGTAACAAGTGGGATAGTGGCAGCATTAATCTAATCAAAGTCTTTTAGAATTTGAAGTTGGTCTTTAAAAAAAAGCATTGTTTACCAAGTGGGGGTAGTGGCAGCATTAATCTAAGCCAAGTAAACAACTATTGGTATATGTAACTATCTTCTGACTCTGATCACCCACAAATCTGCAACCTTTGAAAGAACTGAGAAAAAAAAGTGAGATTGTGAGTATGGCTGAAGGAATATTGTTCAACGTTGCGCAGTCACTTCTTACAAATTTAGGCTCGAGAGCATTAAATGAGGTTGCATCGACATGGGGAATAAAAACCCATGTCGAAAAGCTGAAAAACACGATAAATACAATCAAAGATGTCATGTTAGATGCTGAGGAAAGACAAGTTGAGAGCCACACTGTGCGTGGTTGGCTTGACAGGCTTCGACCTGTTGTGTTCGCTGCAGATGACTTGTTTGATGAGTGTACAACAATGGCATCACAAAGAGCAGTCATGGGCAGTGACGGTATATCTAAAGAGGTACTCACTTTCTTTTCCCACTCCAACCAAATTGCTTTTGCCTTCAGTATTTCTAGTAAGGTTAAAAAGATTAGGAAAGAGCTTGATGACATAGTTAAAGACAGCTCTGAATTTGCCTTGGTACTACGCCCTCATGAGGAAAACGAGGAACGAAGGCTAAGTAGGCAAGTGAGAGGGCAAACTCACTCCTTCGTTGCTGCAGATGAAGTTATTGGTAGAGAGGATGATAGAGAGGCCATGATAGATATTATGATGACCTCTCATGCTGCGGAAGAGCAGCGACTAGCTGTTATCCCTATTGTAGGGATCGGAGGTTTGGGGAAGACAACTTTAGCTCAACTGTTGTACAATGATGAACGAGTTGAGAACAACTTTGAGCTCAAGTTATGGGTTTGTGTCTCTGAAGTCTTTGATGTGAAGGAAATCACAAAGAAGATTATTATGTCAGCAACAAATAGCACGTCCCAGAATTTGGAGATGGACCAGTTGCAAGGCCAACTAAGGAAAGAAATTGGGGGAAAGAAATATTTACTTGTTCTAGACGATGTGTGGAATGAGAAGCCCGAGGAATGGCTAAATCTAAAGGCACTTTTAATGGTTGGTGGGGTGGGAAGCCAGATATTGGTAACTACACGATCAAGAAAGGTGGCGGATATCATGGGCAGTGTACAGACTTATGAGTTAAATGGCCTTTCCGAAAAAAAGGCATGGAAATTATTTGAAAAGATGGCATTTAGTCCTGGAGAATCTCAAAAGCAACCGCAATTGGTGAAATTAGCGAAAGAGGTTGTGAAAAGGTGTGTAGGTGTTCCATTGGCCATAAGAAGTTTAGGAACTCTTCTACGTGGAGAAGAGGAGTGGAAGTGGATTTCAATTGCGGGTACTAGCTTTGTGAATTGGCCTGATAAACAGAACAACATTATGGCTATTTTAAAGCTCAGTTATCATCACTTGTTGTCTCCATTAAAGAACTGTTTTGCTTATTGTGCACTATTTCCTAAGGATTATATATTTGAAACGGATATGTTGATTGATCTTTGGATGGCGGAGGGCTTTGTAATCCCATCTAGTAAAACTCAATGTTTAGAAGAAGTTTGTCACGAGTATTTAATGCAATTTCTGCAAAGGTGCTTCTTTCAAGATATAACAAGAGACGAATGGGGAAGTATTTCAAGTTTCAAAATGCATGATTTGATGCATGATTTGGCTATAGAAGTAGCTGGAATCGAGTCTCGTAGTACAGTGCCGGACTTCCAGGATGGAGATATCAATGCCAAAATCCGTCACTTGTCCTTTGATCATTATTATCAGACTGGCTCATGGAAGATCCCAAGTTACATGCTAGAGGCGAAGCAATTGAGGACTTTTCTTTTGCCAGAGTATAATCGATCTGGATCATATTTCAACAAAGCTATTCTTCAACAGCTAATATCAAACTTCAGATGCTTGCGTGTGTTGGATATGCGTTATCGTGGGGTCAAGAGGCTACCCAAATCCATTGGTAAGTTAATTCACTTAAGGTACCTTAATCTGTCCTTGAATCCTATAGAAGAACTTCCACATTGTCACAAGACTTTATAATTTGCAGACATTGATTCTCTTTGGTTGCCAAGAGCTTAGAGCATTACCTATCCATACTAGAAAACTTACTAATCTTAGGAACCTCAATACTCTTGATTGCAATTCTATGACCCATATGCCATCTGGCCTCGGAGAATTAACTTCTCTTCATAAATTACCCATCTTTATAGTGAAATGTAAAGAATCTAATACCCTAAAGTCCGGTGCTACCACCGCTCAGTTAAGGGGCCTGAAGACACTTAATAACCTAAGTGGATCATTTAAAATATTTTTTTTTAACTATCTATTGGACCCTGCAAGCGAAGCAAGAGAAGCAAACTTGCATAGCAAACACAGGCTGACTGAGTTAGTTTTGGAATTTGAGGACTGTGGCACTATGGACCATGATGAGGCTATTTTAGAAGGTCTGAAACCACACCAAAACTTGAAGAAGTTGGATATACGATCATACAAAGGTAGAGAGCTTCCGAGTTGGGGAATGAGAGATAGTTTCTTTAAGACTCTTCCAAATCTAGTTGAGGTCCATCTGTCTTTCTTCAATAATTGCCGAGAAGTCCCTTCTTTCAGCCAACTCCCTTTCTTAAAACGTATGTCTGTTATATGTTTTTATAAAGTGGAGTACATGGAAAGGAGTCTACGTTGGATTGATTTATTACCATCATCCCCTCAAACATTTTTTCCATCTCTTGAGGAACTTAGTGTCTTTGGTATGAGTATGTTGAAAGGATGGTGGGAGGACATAGAGACGACAGATTACAGTGATCATTTGAATATATCTCATCAGCCAAGTCAACATCATCCTCTATCTCTGTCATTCTCTAAACTTACAAAATTGGAAATAAATTTATGTCTTGAACTAAAAACCTTTCCACTTTGTCCTATTGTCGAGGAATTAAAACTATGGGATGTCAACAAACACCTCACTTTGTTATCAGAAGTAACAAGCTCCCAAGCGAGTGGTGATGTTGGGTCTTCAGTCACCACATCTGAGTACTGTTCAAAGCTGAAGACCTTGAGCGTGGATGCAGTTGAACACCTGCTTTCTTTGCCACGAGAATGCTTAGTTCATATTACTTCATTGGCTATTAAGGATCGCAAGTTGCTCAACACTTGCATACTCAAGGAAGTCTTTCAGCGTCTACCTTCTCTCGTCTCTTTGAATTTTTTATTTTGTTTCCGTCTCATATCAATTTTTGAGGGGCTGCAACATCTCACTTCTCTGGAAAGTTTAGTCCTGCGGGGTTGCAAGAAATTAGCTCTCTCTCAAAATAGACAAATCGACTGTGACATGCCATGGAAATCCTTGAAAAGTATTCGTTCGTTGGATATTCTTTACATTCCTGAGCTACATCATCTCCCTAATGGGTTTCAACACCTTACAAAGCTTCTCACTCTGAAACTACAGCATAATTGTAATTTTGAAGCACTTCCAGAATGGATAAGTTGCTTCTCGTCTCTTGAGTATATGTGTTTGATCAAGTGTCCCAAGCTGACATGTCTGCCTGAAGGATTTAGTAAGCTCACTGCCTTGTATGAACTCGAGATTGAGGATTGTCCGGGATTAACCAACAGATGTGCTAGCCCAACTGGTGGCGACTGGCACAAGATTCAGCATATCCCATTACTTGCTGTCAAAGAGAATTCCAAAATGATATACCGTGTCTCTCACGCCTAGATCATCAGACGGATTAGTAATACTACAGTGTAATAATTTATTTTTTCTTGTAATGATGTATTCTTACGATTTTCCTTCCCGATATTTGTCCGCTTTTAAACATATTTAATGATTTGTACTCCATATTCAATGATTTTTTTCCTTGGAAGAATAGAAATAGTCCTTATATAGTGTCTGTATGGCTATGAGAGAATGATATGTCATGTTGACAAAGATTTGTCTTTGTGAATAATCCTGATTTAGTTGATGATTTTTCCATTTCATTTGGCCGGTGTTAAGTTTCAGTAGGTGATACGAATTTTACTCGAGAGAATAAAACTCGTACGAGTGCAGCGGAAACAAAGAAAGAACAAACAAGATCCGAACGTACTAGGTACGATCCGATCTGATTTGTAAGGATATTTGACAAACTAGACCTATAATTTGTCAATGGGGTTGATTGAACTCAAGACCTATTGAGAAACAATCTAGTTAGACTCGAATCGCGTCGAAAACTAACTGAATTTTGGTATGTAAACTACACTCTCAAAATAAAAAAAAAACACAAATTTTCTTTTCTTGATCTTTTCTTATCATTTTTGAATTCTTAATTCTAAAGCAAAAGCAGGCTACAAATAGCCAAACAAATCAGCCGTTTAGGAGCTACAAGCAAATGAAAGGCTAGCAATAAACTTGCTAATTCAAGACAATAAAGCTAGGTTAATTATGGCTAATAAATTACCCAAAAGCTAATAACTAAATAGGACTTAATCCCTTTATTAACTATCGCAAAATTAAGCTACAAAGTGAGCAATTCAACGGACCCAAGTAACCAGGGGCACGCAACGACTCCTCGAACAAAATAATCCTCATTTGAGCTACTCATTTCCGTATCAGTAGGCCGTGTTTAAGACCGCCTTGAGTTAAGACCTCTTTCAACCCTTTTTGGTGTTATTATAAATTGGTTGTGAGTGTAGTTTTAACTTAGAACGGTCTTAACCAAGAATTTGTGGTTAAGTTATTTCACACCGTCATTATACTTTCAGTTTTATCCTTCACCACTCTTATCACTTTCACTCTATCCATTTCTGCTGTTTACTGTAAAATTCAAAAGCGAGATCCAAGATTACGTTAATTAGCAACAGCTTCAAATTCATTACTGTATTATTTATTCTAATACTCCATATTCCGTATATTGTACTTGTAGAAACAAACTTCAACATCGGTTTATCATAATTGATTTTAAAGTTCTAAGCAGTGAATCTTGCCACTTGTTAACGTCTCCGGCAAATGGAGAGTAATCTGTGTAGGTAAGATAACGTCATTGTATTTGGTGTACTTACAGCCGGGTTACATGCTCCACGATTGAATCATCCGACATAGTAAATACCAAAATTAGTTTTTTTTGGTGTTGACCTGAGAGTATCCCCACCGAAGGAGTAAAAGCAATCTCCTTCAGATCGAAAGGCAATTTAATGGGTTGACCCCTCTCAAGTTTGGCTTTTTCATTCGCAAGAGTCAGGAATCGAACCCCTGACCACTTGTTTAAGAGATGAGAGCCCTTACCACTCACACCAGCCAACTTTGGTAAATACCAAAATTAGTTGTATCAGTATTTTTAATATTAAATATAAAATAAATAAAAAACTTATCTATCCAGATTAGTGTTAATGAGATCAATAATTTCAAAATTGAAGAGATCCAACATTAATATTAGGGTAAAATTTTCCATGTTGCACGTATTTAACATTAATAACACTGGTGATTGATTAATTAAATGGCGATTTTAGTAGTCAAAAGCAAGCTTGTGGCATTCACAAGCAAGACTTATTAATCATGAAACATAGAGCACCCAAGTCCCACCTCCGAGCACAGTTCTCAGATGTCCATGGAATCAGTTCAATGGGAACAACATATTTTTCACATGGGTCAATACTCGGAAAACCTAACATACTAGTAGTACCATGTTTCAAGCAACAAAATGATAGAGTGATCATGCCCAGGTCTGGCCTGAGCAAAAGGATTTCAGAATTCAGGATACCTACAGTAGTACAGTCCTACGCGATATGCTTTACTAATTACGAGTCCTAATTCACCATCAACGTACTCTACTCTATGCGATAACAGACTAATTAAGACTACTAATTCACCATCAACATACTCTACTCTGTTCTCTACATCCGCCAGTCTTGCTCACCTTCTCCGAGTTTGATCTATCCGTCATTCAGTTAGTTTCTCCTTGAATACTGAGATATTGGCCGGCTCTTGCTGCTTTCCTGTACATTAATTAGACACAATTGACGCATCAAACTTTACCCTTGACAAACTAGCAAGAAGGGAAAATGATGCAATAAATAAGCTCCATAAAATAAAACGGAAAAAGGGATATGAGGTTAAACCCGCAGTTTCTCCATAAACTACTATGGAGTAAGTAATTCTTTCCGTGTATGAGCTGTGTGACAAGCTCGACCACAACATAAGGTGAAGTGAAGGCGGTGGCTACATATTAATTTAAAATGTTAATAATACCGGAGGTGATTCATTCAGGTCATTGTTGATGTCCAACATCCCGTAGCTATCATCGCTGTCCATTGTTGGCCTTTCCTGAGATAGGTGAATTTTGTCAGCAGAGTCTTGGTCGGCAACTCTTTTGGCTGTTACCTTCTTCTGATCCTTCGTCACAGCAATCTGTACACGGTACACCCATGAATCCAATATATGCAACTTAGTCTAAGGAAGCACAGAAAGGTAACATTACTAGAAGATGCAATGAAAAGCCAAAACTGACTCAGTATCCACAATTCCACACGGTATGTTACTTCAGCTCTTCACTTAGCTAACCGTTAGTGTGCCACGTGACTGATACGTCTCAAACAGGCATTTCATACCCAAGTTTAAAACTTAACTCCAGCAATAACTTCACCATATCCATTCATAATTGCTAATATATACGGAGTATCACAGATTGCGAAACATGTTCATTTTCATGGGATTCTCGCAATTTAACCACTAAAACATTGGTAACGAATAAACGAAATTATGAAAGCGTGTTTAGGTTAAATGTAAGATGAAAACCGCCTTACTCAGGAATTTGTGACCAAGAAAAGGGTTTAACAGGTCTTTCCAGTACATCATTCAGTACAACTCCAACTGTTTGCTCCAAAAACCCTAACTTTCTATTAAAACCCTAGAATCCCCAAAAACTAACCACACAAATACATTGTAAGACGTCTCGGCCAAAACCTTAAGCTAATGGTTGCGATTAACCTGGGGAATTACTAATTACGGACAAATTATACCATAGGCATGATTTTCTTGTGAAATAATACCTTACAAATAACAAAATTGTCATTTTGGGTCGGAATCAAACTTATTTCTCAAACTGTCGTCCAAACAGCATTGATAAAATAATTAAATACTCCTTCCGTCTCATCCAATTGTTTACCTTTTATTCTTTGCGACGGGTATTTTAATCAAAGATAACAAATAATCAGGACGGAGCGAGTACTAACTATATAAAACCCGAGACAAGGAACAAACACTACACGACAGTAAATAAACAGTTCCAAAAAAAGGAAACAAACACTCACCGGAGTATAACGGAACTTACGACGGCGAGAGACAAACCCACCACCATCCCCACTACCGTCTCCGCCGCCGTCGACGGCGGCAGCAAGTGGGGTCCACTTACATAAGAGAATGGAGGAATTGGTTGATTTGTTGTTGTTAAGCTGTGGTTTAGACCCGCGAGTGTTCTTCTTGGAAACCGAGTCGGGTACAGAAACTGGGACCCACATCTTGTGCCATTTCCTGACGGGCCCACTGAAGTTGACGGACGAAGAGGAGTTCGGCCCGTATGAGAAGAATCGGGCTGAAGCTCGTATTGGACGGTTGTTTGATGTTGTGGGTCCTCCTCCTCCCTTACCTACCTCCATTTTTTCAACCTCTCTCTGAAAAAGCAATCTTTTTTTAATGTTTGTTTTTAGTGTGTTTTTAATTATCTTGGAAGGAATTTAAATCAGATAATGTAGTTTGAGACCGATTTAGATTTAAGACGATATTTTATGTTATACGATTTATGTTCTTTAAAATGATTAGGGGGTAAGCTTAAGATTGACAAAGTGTCTTGCTTGTGACGGGCTAGTCTCGTCACTAGTTGAAGACTTCTCACAAAAAGGGAGAGAGACAAGGTGGGGCACCTCATGTGCTTTATCACTCACCTCCTATGGGTATTTTGTGATAGGAAACGGTATTCGTCACAAACTTGTGACGGATATCGTCGTCTTCAATGAGATTTTGTGTAAGATTGATGATTATGTTGGGTCATAGGCTGGTAGCTTAGTGGTTCTGGTTAGAGTCCTTGGAGTGGCGGCCAAATGTCGGATTGGCCTATCTCGGTGATGGGCCACTTTTTGGGCAACCTGCGACACAGGCTGACCTGGCTCCCACAAGCGAGTCGATCCCGAATCCCAATGCTGAAAAGGAAACAAAATATTTCCTCTGTTTCATATGATAGTTTAGGTTTGCTTTATGAACGTATGACACCAACGTGTAACATAAAAGATAGTTATGTGAGATCTGGTTTAAATCGTCTTATCGAGTGCATTATGAAAATCAAATTTTTAATGATGTAACAAAAGTTGTATTCAAGATTCTTCTCACTTATGAATAGTGCCAAAAAAAAGCAATCGTAAACAATCCAATGGGACAGAGGAAGTATAAATAAAAAAATTGGTTGGGCTCGACCCAACCTCCCTAATGCACCATTTTAGGGTGGAGTGATTTGGGCCAGCTTAGTTCGGTGGCCTGCTCTATTTGTGGTACTGTTTTATGTCTTCATCAATTGCTTTAATCCAATTCTATATAAATGTAGATGTAGATATTAGCTAGTACTCGTATAACACTATAATGGATAAACTTATTACGGTGTTCACGGGAGTTTGAATCTCGTTAGCATTATATTGCCTTTACAACCTCCTTGTACGAGAAAGAAGAGAAATAATCGGACCTAGTGAAATTTTGAGAGTATTCTATAAATAATCAATTATGAATATTATTTTTTTATTCAACAACTCTTAGGCAAAAATGTACAATAAAAGCATCAGCAATGGTAAAACCGAGTGATGCATGTTCATCACCTAAAAACTTGCTAATAACTACCATTGCTGATGCCCTAAATTTTCCTTTTACAACAACTAGTTTTAAACCCGTGCAAAATTACACGGGTATGTATTTGGGCCAATATTAATGTTTTTGGATGTATATTTGTTTTTGCATTTCTATTGTACTTATCTAGTTGATCTAAATCTACGATCTATATAATTTATGTTTAAATTTGTTAAAAACACGTGTTCACATACACTGGTTTATAAGGAAATAACGTAATCTACTCTTGTAAATAAAAATTGCATACATAAAAAACTTTACATCCGGATAAAAGAAATATAATCTAATATAATCAACTTTAACATATGTATGTAATTCATTTGCATTTTATGTTCGATGCCGTATATAAATGTTATTCCTTCTTGAAATTATGTAATTTTATTATTATGTAATTTTGTTTTAAAAATTATGTAATTCAATTTCATTTACTCGCATTTGTAATTCATTCTGCGTATATATTATTAATTTTATTTACACGGAATGTATAAAATTATTTCATAATATTAATTCATAGAATTTTTTCATAATATTATTTCATATAATTTGTTGTAAGACGGAATTTATCGCATGTTTAAAAAGACGAAAATCTGAAGAAATAAATACATTGCACACTCACGGGTCCCACCATAACATGAATTTCCAAAAAAAAAAAAACTGCATTAATGACGTGGTGCGCTGAGGATTGAGTATTGTCTTTTGTATTAATATAGATACAATTGGTCTCCCTTGTGACGGGTTACCATTTGTGACGGATATTTTGTGAGATAAAATGGTAACAAAATGGGTTAGTGGAGGAAGGGGACCACATGAATAGTGTTGCAGAGAGAGAAAAAGTGGGTACATTGTGAGATAAAATGGTATCCGTCTTCAGCTTGTGACGGATATGTCATGTCTTCAATGAGAATTTGTGATATAGATAAGATTTGTATTAATATAGATAAGATTATTAGGGGCTCAACATGAAATTTAGAGCAAGGCGCCAAGGCCCTTAAGATTTGGTGCACGTTCTTGTATATTTCCTTCTAAAGTATTGTTAATTTGTTATTAATCCTTATAACTAGTGAGCCTTTTCTTTCATTTTGAGCAATATTTTGACTTTTTAGTGGTATATTTAACAATCAGATGATAGAGAGGAGAAGTGTCACAACTTCTTACGTGTAGATATCGTAAAACTGACTCAACTTAAATAATCTGATTTAAATTCAAATAGAGGATTTTAACCTGATTAGAAACTTATTGGAGTATATTAACTATATGTCGGTATTGGAATGTACCGATGAAGACAAAGCATACGCGGAATGTGCAGGAAGATATTAGTGCCCCTTCATGAATCAATGTGTCCCTTAGTGAAAATATAACTACATGTTGGCCGTTGTATTATACTATTTATAAAATACTATTAAAAGCCTAAACTAAAATTGCTCATAAAGTCCACGTCAATAAAGCCACATGTGATTGTAAAAAGCCACGTCAGATTAACGCTATGCCACATTTGCTTTGCAAATGACACGTATGCAATAAAATTGCCAGCACATAAACTTTTATCAATTGCCCAATTGGACATGCTCTATCCTCAACTTTCAATTCATATGCCATTTCTTATCGAGTGTCCTTCCAACTCCATCCATATTTATTGATTTTACGGTTAATCCACCCTTCCATTTGCTTTTTAGTTAATGCAATTTAAAATTAAGATCAAATTTGTATCGTATGAGTTATATGAATTCCTAGCCTAAAAAAGCCACGTAGACAATGCCACATGGGATGAAAAAAAGCCAATAACAATGTCACTTGGCAAACTAATATGACATGGATTATCAATTCTATAAATAATATAAAAAGGGTAACTTTGAGTGTTATCCATCTCCATCACATATTGTATAGATGCCACGTGTAATATTTGTAATGTCTTATTTTGTTGATTGTTTTAGCCTGTTGCGTTCACTGCAAATACTAGACGGTTTTTCCTCTCCTTCCGCTAGAAAAAACTGTTTACATTCATTAAGCAATAATATGTATCGTTCACATTAATTACGACAAAATGAACCTAATTTAATCCTTATCTGCAAAGTAATTACTTATCAATTTATGGGAGACTGATAGAAAATGAATTTTATTTGTCCTAGCAGTTTTGGATATATGGAACGTTTGGTAGTCTCCATCTGGATGAATATATCTACAATCTATATAAATGCTGAAATTGAAGATACGATTTCCCACCGGTCGCAAGAAGTCGAGAACCTCCTTAAGATTTCAGTAGCAAAATTGTAGATAAGGTAAGTAGATTTCTATATCATGAACTCATATCATTCCAAAGTTAAATTAATTAAATTGTCTCTTTTCTAATTGTATTTGAATATATATCCTGATTAGATGAATGCTCTTCAGTAGCTCTTCGAAAGCATTTTTATTGTTTTTTTCCTTTTTTTTTTTATTTTGTGTGTAGGTGTTAAAGCAACTAGGGAAGAAAAATATCAATGAGGGGGTGAAACTTGAAAGCAGTGCAAAATGAGGAATCAATTTCTAATAAGATGAGAAAGTGTTACACTGGAGTATTACATATCAATGACCTAGAAAAAAACAAAAAATAATATCCTGCAATATATAAATCTCAATTATGTATTTTGTTGTTGTTGAATTTAGATGTTTTTGTTCTTCATATTGAACTAAATTTGAACAAATTGTCATCTAGCGAGGTGCATGAACCAATTACAATGTTCGCTGATTTTATATTCAATACATTTGTAATACGGAGTATGAAATATATTTGTATAGTGTCTCCATGACTCTTCTATCCCAGCTTTTCAGATCTTAATCTTCTTTGGTTGTTTTTTAGATTACTTCTTCCATTCTACTCCAGCTGTCTCCTGTCCATTTCAGGATGATTTATGGTCACATTGCAGCGAAGAAAAAGAAGGTTTATATAAAGTTCATATAATTCAGCCTACAATATATTTACTGCATATAAATTTGTTGCTTGCTCATATAGCTTAACACTTTCTCATTCAACTTATGACTCGTGTTGCAGGTGCTAAGGTGTTTAAGCAAAGGTTTACCATCCCGAAGGAAAAGAATGGCCAGTGGCAAGCCCAAATTACAACTAAATGTGATTATACAAAAGTGGTTAACTGGACGAGGCCAAGGATATAGAAGGACATGCAAATGAATTACTCGACTACCGTTGCACATACTTTACATTTTTCATATACTCCATAGTAGATATTACAATCACTTTCATTGCTACCTGCTTACAATATATTTTTGTGAATTCGTACAACAGTTTTGGTATGATGGACCGGATATTTTAAATAATTATTTTACGGATCAATTACTAAGAGATACTTACTGTTTTCCCGAAACACCTTATTCTGAGTTCTGACAATAGACAATAAGAAGGAAGTGAATAGACCCGAACTAATCGAAAAGCATCTCGTGCATTGCACGGGTCTCAAAACTAGTTATGTAGTAATATAAATAGAAGTTTGTTGTAAACCAAAAATTATGCAATTCATTAATAATAATTACACTTGTATAATTTATCAAAATTCGAATTGATCCAACCTTATTAAGCCTGATTTGAATGTTCGTTATCGCATACTAATCACTGTCCCCAAATAACTTAATAACGCACCCGAAAATGTTCCGAATTCAAAATGACCAATTCAAATTGATTCAATCCACTCCACATTTTATAAACCCGGAAAAACTCGACCCAAACCCAACCCAAGTAACTCGTTTGACATGACTAATTGGGAGCGCATAAGATGAGATACTTCCCACATTGATTCCCTAGAAGAGTCCAATTGTGTACTCAATAGAAGGGTTCCTTCAATTAAAACGATTTTATTCTATAATTTGCAAAGATTGTACAAATTCTAGCATAAATTCTTTGATACATAGAAAAATGAAGAGATGATTGAAGGTGAAGAACGACATTGAATGCAGAAATGCATGTGAAAGTTTTGGTATGGTGTGATGGGCCATGTGGATGGGCCCAAAGTGGGTTACTTGGTCTTGGGAATAGTGAAGTAAAAAAGAGTAAGTAGATCAGTAAAAGTTGTTGCTCTCAGACTCCTATTTTGGCCTTCTACTCTGCCAGCTTACTGCCAACTAGTATGATCTTATTGCAGCAACCCCACCTAAAAAAAAAACTAATCTACTCCCTTAATAACTAAATTAATTAAATTAATTCTTGCCCTAGAATCCGCCTTACTAAAGAGGAAAAGACGATGATTCGCAGACCATGGAGAAATGCACTCATTATCAAAATGTTCGATAAGAAAATCGGTTATCTTGCCCTAATGCGTAAACTCCAAACCAAGTGGGCGATCAAAGGCAAACTTACTCTGACTGATTTAACGGAGAACTACTATGTGGCTCGATTCTCTTCGAAACTAGACTATGAACACGTCCTAACTCAGGGTCCGTGGATGATCGACGATCATTACTTAACTATCAGAAAATGGGTTCCTAATTTCATTCCAACAGATGATAATATTAAGTATCTAACTGCGTGGATTCGAATTCCAAGACTACCAGTTGAATACTTTAATGAGATGTTTCTCAACAAGATAGGATCTAAAGTAGGGAAGGTGATACGTATTGATAAAAACACAGCTTCAGCGGAAAGAGGCCAATTCACTCGATTAAGCGTGGAAGTCGACATTTCAAAGCCTCTACTATCGAAGTTTCGTTTAAACGGGAAGGTATATTGCATCCAATACGAAGGTCTACGAATGATTTGCTTCCACTGTGGCAAGCTAGGTCACGAAACGGATAATTGTCCAAGTCTAAAATTACCGAATACAGAGGACAAGGACGATGGAACGAAGGAGAATTCGGAGGGTTTATCTCATGATGTTACTAATCCAGTTAGGATGCCTCTTAGACCCGAGGAGCAGGATAGCTACGGGGACTGGATGATGGTTAAGAAACCTCCTAGGAGGAAGCCTACTCCACGAACAGAGGCCGGACAACCACAACCGGCCAAATCTATTTTCAATCTTGGAAATAATTCTAAGGAGGGCAATACGAGATTTGATATTTTACAAAATCTTACGGAATCGAATACGAATCCTTCTCAACCCGTTTTTGGCGCAGTTAGCAACAGCCCTACTACTATTCGAAATCCCACAAGTTTAGCAACTACTTCCAATTTCCATAATAAAAACAAAAATATATCTTTTGCTTCCCATAATAATCAAACCAGAAAATCAACCAAATATATACCAAAATCCAAAAAATCACAAAATATTCCCTCTACTATTCCAAAAAACTCAAACCTAATTTTGAAAGATATTACTAATTACACGTCTAACAGCAGCAACTCTATTTCCAACACTAGTTCAAACATCCCTGCCTCTCAACGTCTTAATACAGCTACAATTACAATCGAACAAACAGAAGCAAACAAGGAAAACCATGGACACCCCACCATACGTATCTTACCTATTCCGTCCTCTTCCCCAACCCAGATGCCTCTCTCAATGCCCGGAAGTAGCGATGATCCCGCCAACCCAAACAACGAGAGTGCGAACCCAGCCGGAGATGCTCGCTCCTTATATGGCGGTGATGACTTCGGCAAGTCCGATAATGGATGTCAAATTCCAGGTAGCAGCAAACAATCCAACGGAACTACTTCTGGAGCTATCGATTCCATGGAGTGTTGATAGCATTCTCAAACTCGTAAGTAGAGCCTATCTAACATCGTTACCTTATTTACCTGATTTTATGAATACACAAATTCCAAATTTGGTTCCAAATTTACCACAAATCTCCTTCTTGGTGTGGAATGTTCAAGGTACGGGTAGTAAAACAAAAATCAATGCGATTAAGGAGGTCACCAAATTATTTAAACCCACTGTTATTGCTTTAGTTGAAACCCATATGAATAATGATCATGCCATCAAGTTGGGTAACATAATCGGTTATAGCGGCCAAGCTCGAGTTAACGCTCAAGGATACAGTGGAGGTATATGGTTATATTGGAGGCCCGATATTGTCTCTGTTTCGACAGTGGCAGAACATCAGCAGTTTATTACTGTCGAAATTGCGAGAACAGGGGAAGTACCATGGTTCTTCTCGGCTGTTTACGCAAGCCCTGATCCGACGAACAGGAAAGAGCTCTGGGTCGAATTACAAAACTTCGCTAAGACTAATAATCACCCCTGGCTCTTAGCAGGAGATTTTAACGAAACCCGGAATTTGAGTGAGAGACACGGAGGAGACGCCAACATGGCTCGCAGATGCGAGAATTTTAATAACTGGATTGATAATTGTGACCTTATAGAGCTCGCTTTCTCAGGCGCGGCACATACATGGGCTAGAGGGAATTCTGTTGAAACACGCCAGAGTGCAAGATTAGACCGTGCCCTTTGTAATGCTAGCTGGAGTACTATTCATGAGGACGCTTTAGTGAAGCACTTACCGGCAATTCAGTCAGACCACTGTCCCCTTCTTATATCACCCAATGGATTTGCTCCACTTTCTGCTATTAATAGACCCTTTCGCTTCCAAGCTTGCTGGATGAAGCATGAAAATTTTTCTGAATTCGTAGAGGAAAGCTGGCCGGAGGAAGGGATTTTTCCTCAAAAATTGACAACATTGGCATCGAAATTGAAAAGCTGGAATGAACACACCTTTGGCAATATTTTTCATAAAAAGAAGGAGCTCAGGGCGAGAATTGGCGGATGTCAGAGAGAGCTATCGCTGCGAAGAATTCCGTACCTCATTAAACTGGAAGCTAAATTACGGCGGGAATTAGACGAAGTAATGGAGCAGGAGGAATTGTTGTGGTATCAAAAATCAAGGCTCGAATTTATTAAAGACGGGGATCGTAACACTTCTTACTTTCATGTGAGTACTTTAGTGCGACGATGGAAGAATAAAATTACTTCTCTAAAAAATACCGAAGGGGAGTGGACTGAGGATGCAGAGGAAATCAAAAATACAATTGTCCAGTTTTATAAAAACTTATTCACGGACGATCATAACGAACCAATTGAAGATCGTCTGCCGTGGGATCTATTTCAAGCATTCAACAATAAAGATTGGGAATGGTTGTCTCGACCCTATAGCATTGCGGAAATTGAAAGCGTAGTTCACAATATGGGTTCGTTGAAAGCACCTGGGCCAGACGGCTTTCAAGCGCTCTTTTATCAGAAAAATTGGAGTCTAATTTCACAATCCTTATGTGAGATGGTGCTAAAAGCTCTTGAGGGTAAAGGATTCCCCGAAGGTCTTAATGATACTCATCTGGTTCTTATTCCTAAGGTAACGAGCCCCGAAACGATTTCTCAATTTAGGCCTATTGGATTGTGTAACGTATCTTATAAAATCATTAGCAAAATCCTGGCCAATCGAATTAAGAAAGTCCTACCCCACTTAATATCTGAAACTCAAAGCGGGTTTGTCCCGGGAAGACAAATTACCGATAACATAGTGGTGTTCCAGGAGGCAATCCATTCCATGCGTAAAAAGACAGGTAGTATTGGGTTCATGGCTATAAAAATAGATCTTGAAAAAGCCTATGACCGTCTAAGATGGTCTTTTATCAGGGATACCTTACAAGACATGCAATTCCCGATTCTTATAGTGGACGTCATTATGGAATGCGTGACCTCTACACGACTACAAGTACTATGGAATGGGGAAGCGACAGAGCAATTCACTCCGACTAGAGGGGTTCGTCAAGGGGATCCACTTTCCTCCTACTTATTTGTCATGTGTCTCGAAAAATTGCAACAAGCAATAGATGTCGAAGTCTGTAAGAAAAATTGGCGACCAATTGTGCTCGGTCGAAATGGACCTTCGATCACCAATTTATTCTTCGCGGATGATATGGTCATTTTTGCTGAGGCGACAGAGGAGCAAGCTTTAGTTATTCGGTATGTGATAGATAATTTCTGCTCGGTTTCCGGTGAAAAAGTCAGTGCTTCAAAATCACGGGTGTTCTTTTCGAAAAATACCGAGCCCAGTACGAGACATGTAGTAGGTCAAGCTTTGGGTTTTGAGGAGACAGATGACCTTGGAACCTACCTCGGTATGCCTACTATAAATGGACGAGTTACCCGGCATACATTTGCTCATCTAGAAGAGAAAATTCATAAGCGTTTATCCGGGTGGGCCACGAAACGATTATCTCTTGCGGGACGAGAGACATTAGTTAAATCTACTCTATCTACTTTGGCCAATTATAGTATGCAGACGGCTAAAATTCCACGAACATTATGCGATAATATTGATAGGAAAACTCGACGTTTTTTATGGGGTGGTACGGAGGATAAGAAGACTATTCACTTGGTCAATTGGGAAACAATTCAACAACCGAAGTCACGAGGAGGGCTCGGCATCACTTCAGCACGGCAGGCTAACGCTGCCTTTCTTACGAAGCTTGGATGGAGGGTTATTTCGGAACCTCATAGTTTATGGTCCCGAGTTTTACGAGCCAAATATTGCAAGAACAGGTGCGATATAGACATATTTCAACCGAAGGCAGGTATGTCAAATGTATGGGCTGGTATCTCATCGCAGGCTAAGACAATTGTCAAAGGAACGGCTACAGCTGTAGGTAATGGCCGTCGTACTCTCTTTTGGGACCAAGCTTGGGTGGACGGCATACGCTTAGCTGATCATATCATTTCTCCTCTTCCCGATTCTAGCTTGTCATCAACAGTGAGCGATATGTGGATTGAAAACCACGGGTGGAATTGGGACCTATTCTCCAACTTCCTCCCTGAAACTATACTTCAAAAAATAGCATCGGTTTCATTGATCGCAGACCCGGACCAAGAAAATACTCTTTATTGGCGCGGCACGAATTCCGGTAAATTCTCTATTAGCTCTGCACTCGGTTATCTCCGGGAATCGGACCTTGCCATGCCAAATGAAACCCCGTGCTGGAAAACAATTTGGAAACTACCCGTTCAACAACGGCTTAAAATGTTTTTATGGCTAGTTGCTCACGATAGAGTTATGGTTAATGTGAATCGGGTTAAAAGAAATTTGAGCGATAACCCTATTTGTCCGAGATGTGAAAACGAGGAGGAGACTACTGAACACTTGCTTCGAGGTTGCCCAATTTCTCGCTCAATTTGGTCGCTAGTTGGGATCGACAACAACAATGCCTTCTTCTATAACTCGCCTTTCAATGATTGGCTTCTACGAAATGCCAGTAATGATGTGGAGGTTAGTGTCCTTGATTGGCCCATCTATTTTACAGTCACTTGTTGGTGGATATGGCGATGGCGTAACAATATCGTCTTCGGACGTGAGAATGAAAATCCCATACACCCACATACTTTCCTATACCAGCAATTCGAAGTTACAAAAAAAGCATTTGACAAATTTGATTTCCTCATTCCTACACCTCGGTCACGCCATGTTGAGTTATTAATTCGGTGGTCCCCTCCGCCATATGGCTGGGTACTACTGAATACGGATGGTGCAGCTAAGGGGAATCCGGGTCCAGCTGGAGGAGGTGGAATCTTCAGGGACACGACTGGTAATTTTATGTCGGCTTATTTCTTATCTTGTGGAAATTGCTCATCAATGAAGGCGGAGCTACTAGCTCTACTAACTGGCTTGGAACGAGCTAGGGAATTGCGAATTCCAAAGCTCCTAGTGCATATGGACAATTCACCTTGCGTGGATATCGTCAATGGAGAACAATTGGTTAGCAATAGCCTCAAATTTATTATACAGCGATGCAAGAACCTTATCAATGATCCCATATGGTCCGTCAAGCTGGAGCATATATACAGAGAGGGAAACAAAGCAGCCGATATGCTTGCCAATCAAGGGATAGATTCTAGTATTACTCCTACTTATTTAGATACCCCTTTTGATAATCTTCGTACTATTCTTAGGGATGATGTTTTCGGAGTTACCACTCCTCGCATTGTAACAAACATTTAATTCGGGGCTTAGCTCCTCTTGAGCACCGAAAAAAAAAAATAGATATAATATAGATATATTAATATATACGTAAATTTACACTCTGATCAGTTGTATTGTTTGTAATGCAAAGCTATCATAATAAGGGGTCGCATTCAATACTCAACCCACCAAAATAGTCAAAAAGATCATCAGCATTTGTTATCCAACAATTCGTAAACATGAAATTTTCATAAGTATAAAACACAATATGAAACTTTCCTACCCAAAATTTCATTTTTAACTCCAGTCCTAAATCCTAATACAGTAATTCAAATTCCAATAAACCTTAAAGATTAATACTATGAATTAGATTTTGTTTAGGAGTGATAGAGGAACCAACTCAACCAAAACCTTAAGGTGATGGTTGAGGCCCAACTATTATAAATATTCCTATTACGCTCCCTCACTCGAATGCCCGTTGGGCTTGAAGAGTGGTTAGTTGTGCACCGGCTCCCCCATACCGTGTGCTGGGTTTCCACTTCGAGTTTTTGAGGGGTTTTGAGGTTGCCAGGATTTGAACCCGTGACCTTCGGTCACACTGGCTCTGATACCATGATAGAGGAACCAACTCAACCAAAACCTTAAGGTGATGGTTGAGTGATGGTTGAGGCCCAACTATTATAAATATTCCTATTAAGGAGTTTAGGTAATAAGTACTCCATAATCTATCGTATGAATATTTTATTAGTTTTTGGTGTACATCGGAGCATTTTCTGTTGCTAATAATGTATAATCCTCTTGTTACGGGTGCTTTTATGAAGAGAATTTATCAAAAAAATTACTCTATTTTTATAAATAAGGATCGAACTCATAACTTTATAATTAACAAATAAAATGAGCAATCACCACACAAATTCAGTGGATTATCTTGACACATTAGTATAACATTGAATAGAAAGAAGATCGATAGTTGTTGGCAAGCACAAGTGACTAGTTGTAATAGTAATCAACTTTTTTAAGGTTGTCTACCCGTGAAGATTGGTTGATAATTCTTGAAATGTGCATGCATGAACTCCATATGTGCCCATACTTGTACTAATCAACTTTTGCTTTGAATAATGAATATCTTTATTATATTCTCTTGTTTAATTCTCCTAAAATAAACTAATGTTTATATACTTTGTTGCGCCTAAAGTGTAATGTTTGTAGTCAAAGCAACACCATTTTCAGGCTTGGTGGTCAAAGTACAGTAACTTAATTGTCGTCATTTGCACTAATCTTAATTTTTCATAAAGTAATATTAATTTTTGTGACACTCTCATTTATTGCGGAAAAGTAAACACGTAATTCTAGAATAAAACTGCATGGATATGTTTGTAATAGGTTCATTTGGGTAAAAACCTGTAATTTTTAAAACCTGAACCTGTTATAAAGATATCCAAATTGGAAAGGTGTCAAACATCAAGGTCTAACTAGAAGTTTCATAACCTAACCATCGCTAAAGTCGCGAATAGCAAATTATACAACCAAATGTAAAGAGGGAGACATATGTCCCTAAAATGTATGTGACATAAAAAGTGTTTAAGGGTCACCATAAAATAAAGCCAATCTAGGTCCCAAGGTTACTTTGCTCGCTAGCTCGTCCATGTACCCCATATATGCATCACTAATTGTCATTCGCATTTTATACAAATACGAAAGCCACGATCGGTGGGGAGTAACTCCGAGTTCTCCCGGCCACGAAATGTCATAATTAATATAACATGTAAACATAAGAATATGAATACGAATCACACATAGCCTTAGCATATAGATGCTAGACAATCGTACTTATCATGTGAATAACAATATAACAACACATAGTCCTAGCATGCGAATACTAGACCAACTCATACTACACTATCATGTGAATCACATAACATCCAGGAATCCAAACTCTATCAACCATAGCCGGCTTGCATCTCACCTTCTATGATTCATAGAATCACCATACAAGAAAGGGCAATATATCAAAGACAGGCATAAGTTCTTAGTACGGTCAATAGTCAATCTGTAACTCGAGTCTATACCACGAGGTAGGGAAGGTAATCGAACCGGTATCTTGGCTCAGAGGTTCTATCAAAACATGGTCAAGACACAACACAAGCCTAGCCTAAAATCTGCGCAGACCTAGACATGCGGATACACACCACCGCACCCAAGACCCATGATTTTTCTAAAACAAAGTGAGTACCCTAAGGAGTCCACCAAAGGGTTGGCTAGTACTTAAGCTGACCACTTACTATCAAAATAAGTAACGAGGTCATGCCCCAACTTGGATATAATCCCACCAAGTCAGGAACACAGAGGCTATCAAACAGTGAACATACACTCGTCAAAGACTATAATGACCTATCTATGATGAAGGCCGAAATACTCACCTAGGACCTAGTCCCAGCTAGTCCCAGCTTGAATACTTTAGCCCACACCACACAAGACAAGTAGGATACCCAATTAACCATAAAAGGGCAAAGAGTCCAACTTACCAACATAAATGCTAACATTCTATCATGTGAAAGGCTATATAAATGTCTATTCAAATGAGACAATCCAACAATATCCTCAATATCAATAATAATCCAAATTCATTAACCGTTAATCTCATAATTCATGAGAACAAGCTAAAATGGCAAAGAGGCAACAAGACTGAAGTATAAGGCAGCCAATTCATCCAACAACCAACATGTGAAATGATAATTACAAATATCAAGACATAACATAAAATTTCCAATAACAACCAATCTTACCTCAAAGACAAACCCTCGACCGAGTCCCATGACGGGTCATCGGTCAAATCGAGGTGACCGGTTTAAACCTAGTTTGACCAAACTCGTTCGGTCAATCGGCCCCACTTCGAGTCTTTGCCTACTTTGGCCCAAATCATAAAATTTATCACAATATAATTCTCATGCTATTTCTAATTTCTATCATGTGAAAAACGAAAGTAACACATTATCAATCACCGAAACACTTAACAAACAACAAGCACAACATTAACTACTAATGTGACATTAATTCGTCGAGTAACTCGGAATAGTTACCTTAAGCTAGCAAAGAGACAAGCAATAAACTTGAGAAAGCTTCTAAAACCCAAAATTACTCTTCATCTTCAACCACATATGAGCCACCTAAAATAATTATGTGAAAGGACGATATTAACGAATTATCGTTATATAAAATATGAGACGGGATTTAAATAACTCGAATAACTCAAACTTGTCTTATAATAATAAATATTCTATTATATAATTTAACATGCCAGTTAAATAAAATATTATGAGTGACGAAAATGGGGTAAACTGGTTGTTGGTTGTTGTTGCTGATAGAACGAAAGAGGAAAGGAAGAAATGAAAGGGAAAGTGACGGGTCAACAACAAAATAATATTAGTAATACTAAAAATAATAATAATAATAATAATAATAATAATAATAATAATAATAATAATAATGAGACACCAGCTAGCTTGCTAGCTACTAATTATACATACGTTT
Source organism: Silene latifolia (assembly GCF_048544455.1). Lineage (NCBI taxonomy): Eukaryota > Viridiplantae > Streptophyta > Magnoliopsida > Caryophyllales > Caryophyllaceae > Silene > Silene latifolia. Next base: position 20,430,089 of record NC_133530.1, on the reverse strand, counting down.
CTTCATCGTTAAGTAATTTCGCTCGTTTTTAAAATCGTCTCGAGTTAAATAGAAGCGATTTTAGTAAAGTTTTTCGAGATAAAACATACTCAATAATAAATAAATTTAATGAATGAAAATAAAATAAACTCAGCTAGTTAACGTAAATAATAAGAAATCGGCTTGAAACGGAATTATTAGCGATTTTTACGAAACTAACGAATATTAATAAAAAAAAATTGCTAATTTAGTGAAATAAGCTCAAAATAGCTAATTGGACGGTTTTGTTCCCAAAATCCATCTCGGGTTCACTTAAAACAACTTTCATAAGGACTCGTAAAGAAACGGAAATTATTAAATAAATAAACTCGAACTAATTTCAATAAACTCGAACTAACTTTAAATAAACTTATTAACGATTATTAAATTTAACGTAACGAATTATAATGAAATTAGTTAATTAGCTGAGAAAATAAATATATAAATCGTTAACCAACGTAATTAAATTTAAAGTAGCAATTAAAAGAATTTTATCCAACTTATTAAAATACGGGGTGTTACAATTTTAATATTATAATATGATTGATGGGGCATATTCTGCACCGCTGACCAAGTCAACATATTGAGCAAGGTCAAAGATATCCACAGCAAGTCAACGGCTTAGGCAGCCTAGCCGATGCAGCCCATCGGCTGTCAGCCTGGGTCTCGGCATGGCAACTTGCCGGTAGGGGCACATACCCGCGTACTCACATCCAAGACCCCTCGGCGGTGAGTCAACAGGGCCCGCCGGCCTGCCATAGGTCCCTCGGCCGAGGGGTAGATCAGTCTTTCCACCTGCTAGCCACTTGGCCACTTGGACACTACGTGACAAAAGGTGAAAGTCTATAAATACTCCTCAACCTTCATTGAGGAAAGGATCCACAACTGAACCTAAGAAACACTATTCATCTGGTATAATCTTCCTTATCTCTCTACAATATACATTCAGCCAAGTAACAACTTACCTCTCTAAATTCGACTTGAGCGTCGGAGTGAGTACGCTTGGCACAAAGCCAAGCCCTCGGTTCGTTCATTGTTGCGGGGAGACCGAGAGGAACGATATAAAGGCGGATTCAGCTCAAGACATCACTCTACAAGCCACGGGTGGTAACAATACTTGCTCTGGAATTACAGCCCGGAACAATTGGCGCCGTCTGTGGGGAAGCGCTACTAGAAGCTAGTCACATTCATTCCCAAACAAAAAAAAAAAAAACAACAAAAACCCACCCAAAAAGCTAAGAAGATGTCGAAACAACAAGACGCGATCGTGACCAAGACGAAACCGCATTCTACCAAGATGATACCTTCAACAATTCTTGAGTCGTGCAGCCCTCCACCGGCGGAGTAATCCAACCGGAGTTCGGGATGCCAATAATACCGGACACGCCGCTGCCAGCCAACCAGGTCACCATCATGGGACATGTGGTTGACATAACAAAACCGAAAATGGTCCTGGACCTAATTAGCAATACGCCTTTGCTCACCTTTGTCACGCCGACAAGAGCGGCGGAAACCGTCCAGGAGACCGGGGCCCAAAATGTGACTCCGAGAAATTTGAACGGAGCACTAGGAGAAGCTGACCCAGTCAAGTCGCCGGGGGAGCCCAAAGTGGGCGTGGTAGACCTAAGTCCTTCCCGCGCTCATGGGAGGACAGCGTCCCCGCAGCACGAACGAGGCTTACCCGAAGGAGCGAGAGGAGTCCGACTCGGCGAGTTGGAGAAGAAGTCCGAGTCGAAGAAGGAGTCCTTCCCGCTACGAGGAGAGGAGCCGGATTAGGAATGCGAGGAGCCGATCGCCGCGCGTCGTTCGACACGTGGTCGACGGCCCCTCAACGCCTACGTCCTAGAAGTCCGGTGCCAACTAAGCTCAAGTTGCCACCCCTATCATACAAAGGAGATAGTGATCCGGCCGACCACGCTGAGGCTTTCGAGTCTTACATGTCGGTATGGGAGCAGCCCGATGAGGTCTGGTGCCGAGTTTTCCCAACAACTTTGCATGGGATGGCTCAAAGTTGGTACAAAGGGCTTCCTGACGGCTCGGTATACTATTACGCCGACCTAAGAGACGCCTTTCTAGCCCAGTACTCTTGCAACAAGAGAAGGGCCGTGGAGACATCGGACCTCCTAACTATCAAACAGGAGGGAGGCGAGTCTCTACGAAGCTATGTGAAGAGGTTCGACGGAAAGGTCCAGCAGATTCGAGAAATTAATCCCGAATTGGCGGCCTTCGCGGCGATGAAGGGCCTCCCGGGGAGACTTAAAAAATGAGCTCATCAAGTGCGGGCCCGAGCTTGGATGCCGCGGGAGGATGGCCGACCAGGCCATCAAGGTAGAAGACTATCACAAGACCTGGGTAGGCCCGGTGAGGCCGAGCACTCGAAAAAGAAGAGCGCCGGGAGGACAACCCGGATGAAAGACGCGTGACAACAACGGATCACGGTCCGATGAAAGACGCCGTGAGAATAATAGGTCACGGTCGGACAAGTCTGCCGGGAAAGCGAACTCGGCGGATGCCGGGGAGCTCGGGAACGTACTACAAAAAACGGTACGATGATCACACCCCCCTAATCGTATCGGCCGCCGAGGTCTTCGCGTTGAGCAAGAACGAGGGCCAGAAGTGGGAAAGACCCCCTAGGCCGAGGAGTGACGGTGACACGAGCCAGTACTGTGAGTACCACGGCCACACCGGACACCTAACCAACGACTGCCGGCATCTGAAGAATGCCATTGAAGAATTGATCCGGAAGGGGAGCCTCGGCAAATATGTTGCCGGAGGCCAAAAACCGGATGCCGGCGGGTCAAATAGCAAGTCCGTCTTTGAACGGATAGGAGTAATCCATGTTGTCATCGGGGCGCGGGAACGATGGGTCCGCTCATGGGCACAAACGGCACTGGATGAACCATATCGGGCCATCAACTTTGTGCCCAACACACCCACCCCCGCTCCCAACATCCCCGATATGACCATCGGGCAGGAGGACTACGAGGGAGTCATCGCTCTTCACAGCGACCCACTTACAGTCCACCTGGACATAGCCAACCACTTGGTGAAGAGGTGCCTGATTGACACAGGCGCCTACACGAACGTTATGTACAGAGAATGCTTTCTCAGCCTCGTCGAGGGTTGAAGATTTGAGCCCCGCACCAACCCGTTGTACGGCTTTTACGGGGCCGGTCTGGTACCCCCAGGGTCGGTCAGTTACGGTGAGGTTCGGCGGGGAGGTGCGACCAAGAATGTTATGTCCGGGTCGTAGTCATCGACGGCACGTCCGCCTACAACGTTCTCATAGGTCGGGTCACTTTGAGCGAAATCGCATTTGTGATATCCATCCGGGCCACGACATTGATATACATCTCGGACCGGGGGAAGCATATAAACTCGTCTCGAAGAACGAGAAGGACCACGGCGTATGGGAGATACACACTAACGGCCCTTCCACGACGGATAGCTCGAAAGCCAGCATCGTTATTTTTAGCCCGAACGGAGACGTGTTTGAGCACGCCTTGAAGCTTACCTCCTTGGCCTCAAACAACGAATCCGAGTACGAGGCAGTGATAACCGGAGTCAAGCTAGCAGAACCGCCGGGCGGAGCATGTCGTGGTGAAAACAGTTCGCTCTTATTGACCAACCAGATCAAAGGAGAGTACAAGGCTCGGGACCATAGGACGACAAGGTATCTAGAGAGGGTGAGAGCCGGCGCTTCAAAATTAAAATCCTTCCAGATACAGCACACTCCCAGGTCCGAGAACGACCGAACCATCAGCATGGTTGAAGGAGCAGAGACAGAGGAGGTGGAGATCGATCCAGGCCGCACCGTAACCGTCGGTGTCAACCTGGAACCAAAATTCAGGGCCGAACTCCAGGACCTGCTAAGGAAAAATAAGGACGTCTTCGCCTACTCAGCGGCCGAGATGCCGGGCGTGAGCCGGGGGGTAATTACTCACAAGCTAAACGTACTTCCCACCGCTCGCCCCGTCAAGCAAAGGATGAGGAACTCCTCAGTCGAGAAAGATGAGGCCATCAAAGCCGAGGTAGATAAACTACTTACGGCGGGTTTTATTATGCCTTGCACTTATTCTGAGTGGCTAGCCAATGTTGTGATGGTAAGGAAATCATCGGGAGCATGGAGAATGTGTGTAGATTTTACCAATCTTAATAAAGCATGCCCCAAAGATTGTTATCCTTTGCCTCGAATAGATAGCTTAATCGACGCCACGGCAGGCTACACCATCTTGAGCACTGCTAGACGCCTTCTCGGGTATCACCAGGTATTCATGGTGAGGAGGACATGCCTAAATGCGCATTCATCACCGCTAACGGCACATACATGTACAAAATGATGCCGTTTGGTTTGAAAAACGTCGGCGCAACGTATACAAGACTGGTGGACAAAGTGTTCCAAAATAAAAAAGGGCGAAACATTGAGGCTTACGTCGACGATGCTATTGTGAAAAGCAAGTCGACAATGCGAGCACTGGCCGATTTACGAAACATTTTGTTCACTAAGGAAATACAAAATGAAGCTCAACCCAATGAAATGCAACGGTGTCGGCGGGTAAATTCCTCGGTGTACTTGTCAGTGCCAGAGGCATCGATGCAAATCCAGACAAAATCCAAGCAATCCTAGACCTGCCGGAACCAAGGAATCGAAAAGAGGTTATGATGCTGACCGGGAGAATGGCGGCTCTCGCCCGTTTCATCTCTCGGTCAGCCGACAAGAGCACCCCATTCTTCAAAGTGTTGAAAGGGAATAAAGACTTTGGTGGGGAGGAAGCAGAGCACGACTTTCAAGCAACTGAAAGCTCATCTTCAGACTCTCCCAACTCTGTCCAGGCCGATACTGGGGGAGACGTTATACCTATACATAGCAGTTACCTCGGCCACGGTCAGCGCCGTGATCATCAGGGAAGAAGACAAACAGCAACACCCAATCTACTTTGTCAGCCATACACTGTTGCCCGCCGAGAGAAATTACCCACTAATTGAAAAAGCAGCCTTCGCCGTCGTCGTTGCCACGAGGAAGTTAAAACCCTACTTCGACGCACACCCCGTGACGGTCCTAACCGATCGACCATTGAGAAAGCTTTGGAAAAATTCGAACAATCCGCGGAGCTCATCAAATGGGCGGTGGAACTCTCGGTTTCGGCATTCAAAGTACAAACCAAGGCCTTCGATAAAGGGGCAAGCACTTGCAGATTTCTTGGCCGAATGCACATATCAAGAAGAGCCAAACCCAGGCATATGGGAGGTTTACACCGACGGCTCCTCCACGACGAACAGCTTAGAGGAGCCGGCATCCTTATCATCAGCCCAAACGGGGACGAGTTTGAGTACGCCTTGAAATTCACCTTCTCGGCCTCGAACAACGAATCCGAATACGAGGCGGTGATAACCGGAGTCGAGCTAGCTAGGGCTGCCGGAGCAGAACACATTGTCTTTGAAGACAGGACTCCTTTGTTGGTTACTAACCAAATCGGAGGGGAGTTTGAGGCTCGGGACGACGGAATGATAAGGTACCTAGAGAGGGTAAAGGCCGACATAGCGAAATTGAAATCTTTCCAAATCCAATGCATTCCCAGATCCGAGAACAACCGGGCCGACGCTCTCTCCAAACTTGCCAGCTCAACCATCAAGAATGTCAGCCGAACCGTCTTTGGTAGATATCGAGGAATGCGAAGAGCATTGCGAGACCGTCGGCATGGTGGGCAACATAGAGACCGAGACAACGTGGATGACTCCGATAATGAAATACAAACTTACCGGTGAATTGCCGGAGGACCGCAATCCCTCGGCCAAAATAAAAAGGATCGCCGCCAGGTACTTGGTGTTCGAAGGGGCGTACGAGAAGATCCGTAATAAGACCACTCTTGAAGTGTGTCGGTCCAGCCGACGCAAAACTGATACTGACAGAGATTCATGAAGGCATCTGTGGACACCACATGGGGGCAAGAACACTAGCCCACAAAGCTCTCCGAGCTGGCTACTTCTGGCCCACCATGCTTCAAGATTCCAGAACAAAGACCAAGAAGTGCACTGGCGTCGGATGCATGCCCGGTGATACACGCTTCCTCCGAGACCTACAACCGGTGCTTAGTCCCCTTCCTTTCGCACCGTGGGGGATGGACATGCTAGGGCCGTTCCCAACGGCCTCCGGAGGAAGGAAGTTCTTGATCGTCGCCGTTGATTACTTCACCAAATGGGTTGAAGGCGTGAGCGATCGGCGAAGACCACGGCGGCCGTCGAAAGGTAACTGGGAAAATGTTATAACTCGCCGGATTACCCCAAGTTATAGTATTTGACCACGGCCGAGAGTTTTGGAGCGACCTGATAATGAACTGGTTAGAAGAGCTTGGCATCAAGTTTGCGTACTCCTCGTCCGCCACCCACGAGCAACGGGCGGCGGAGGCGGCCAACAAAACAATCCTCAGCGGTTTGAAGAAGAGGTTGAAGACCTTAAGGAAGGTGGGCGATGAACTACCCGGTGTCTGTGGTCCCTTCGGACCACGGAGAAAGAAGCAACGGGGTACACCCCCTTCCACTTAGTCTACGGTTCCGGCGATCCTACCAATTGAAGCGCGGTGCCAACATTCGAACGGCTACCTTTAACCCGATTGAAAACGAGGAAGGCACGAGAGCTTCCTTAGACCTGGTCGAAGAAAGCCGAGATACAACACGCCTCAACTTGGCAGTATATCAAAACCGGATGAAAAGAGCCTACAAATAGAAGAGTCCACAAAGGGACCTAAAAGTGGGAGACCTAGTCCTAAGGAAGTCGGCTGCCACCAACAAAGGAAATATTCATGGTAAACTGACGGCCAACTGGGAGGGTCCCTACAAGGTGGTTGAAGAGATGAGGCCGGGCACATATCGGCTGACAGACATGGGAGGTGTGCCTTTGATGAGCCATTGGAACACCGATAACTTAAGGAAATACTTTGTATAGCGGCGGAGGTGTCCAACCCCTTGTGGACACCCCAACGCACGATCATAACAAGCAAATGAATCACCCAAGTTTTCCATCAGAGTGTTTGTCCCCTCCACAAAATTGCCACCAGGCGGGCACTCAAAGAGAAGAATTGCTATCGAGCCATAACCCCGATTACCTCGGCCTTAGCCGAGAGCGACGGGGACACAATGACCTATACGCTAAAAGAAATGCTAAAGACGTTACGCAGTTGAGATATGCATTCTAACTGACTCGGCCATGCCGACGGTAAAAACGAAGGCACTCAATTAATAACGCAAGAAAATAAGTAAAGGTTCGTGATCAAAGTCCCGGCCAAGCCGAGGACCGAAAAGATAAAACTTTATTGAAAATGATTGCAAGGAGAGTACAGACGACGGCCGTCCCCTTAACGATAGCCTAAACTCTACCTACCGAAGCTTTACAAAAAGCTAGGAAACAAAAAAAAACAAAAGGTTACAGACTTGGGATTTGAAGCGCCAAAAGATGGCAGGGAGAGAAGGCTCAATAATTGGCCCCCGAACAGCTAAAGCTATCCGAGACGCCGGGTGAGTCTGGTGACGACCGCCCGTCTCCCTATGCCTGTTGCTGCCCTCCATCAGCAGCAGCGGCATCCTCGGTGGCCGGCTCAAGAAGAGGGCTCGACATTTTCAAGTGCCTTTAGCCTGTCACCCTCCTTCACCTTTGCATCATAGGCCGCCTTGGCCTCAGCAATCTGAGCCGCCTTCGCCGCCTCCGCCTTCTCCGCAGCCGCTGCCTCCGCAGCATCAGCCATCTCGTCCAAAAGCTGGTCAAATTTATCCCACGGGAAAGAGCCCTCGGGGACGAGTCTTCTTATTGCCTCCCTGGTCGCCTCCTCGGCCTGGTCCCGGAATTGGGCGTACATTTTAGGGAGAATATCATCTTGAAGCATTGCAATATCCTTCTCCTTTTGAGCAAGGGCAGCCTGCGCGTCCCTGAGCGCCTCCGCCTGGTTGTGGAACAGATCCTTCCACTTTTCCCCCTTGGCAACCACGGCGTCATAAGCATCCTTGTACCTGTCCCGCTCCTCCATCATCTTGGCAGTGGCGGCATCAGCTTCCTCAACTTTGGCCCTCTCGGCCGCTAGCAACTTCTCAGTTTCTTCCACGCGCTTCTTGGCAGCGAAGAGATCCAGCTTAGCCTTCCCGGCTTCCCCCTTGCGGAGAGGTCAAGTTTAAGCTTTGCGATCAGTGGCGCAGCTTGGGCCATGGTTTTCTCCTGCTCCGTGATGTAGGAGCCGGCTTGTTGGGTCCACTTCGCCAGCCTCTTATACAATTTCACACCCTCTGCCACAAGCTCGGAGGCAGGAATTTGCTGAGCTGAGGAGTCAACGATGACATTTCTGTCACCCGCCTTCTCAGTAGCCTTCTCAGGCTGCTTCCCTATTTGCCGTTCAGTGAGAGCGGCAGCTGCCGAAGGAGGATCTACAAAAAATTTACACAGAGCATCCATGTCACCATGCATTGACACATCAGAAAGCCGGTCATCTGGGATGTCCAACGAACCAGCTAAATCCGAACCACAAGTTAGATCCGTACCAGTCTGGACCCTCTTCGTTCGGCGGGGTGAGTCGATCTTCTCCCCGCAACGATGGAAGCAGACGGAGGCTCTTTTCTCTTCTTCGGAGGAGAAAGGGCCTTAGCAACGGTCACCGCCCCATCAGTGATTTCGATGACCTCCACAGGCTTCTGAACCACTGGGGTCGAAGAGGGAGGCGCACGACGCCGCCGCCAACACGGACTGTTGCCTTCTTTGTTCTCTTTGGCACGCCCGAGAACCCTTGCACAGGCCGCCGCCGGATCCAGTGACTTCAGCTGCTTATCCATGAGTTCGTTGGGAGACGGCCTACGATCACGCAAGTCAGCTGTAGGATGCTGTTTAACGACCTTCCTGTCCTTGTCAAGCCCTAACCTCTGCAAGGTCCTCTCAGACAGATCCTGGCCAAACCGGTCTGCAAAAAAATCAAACAACGGTTACATAAAAGAAGTAAAACAAGGCTCTGAAACAAGAGCATAACAGGCAAAGATGGGCCTCACACCGACCCCACTCACCCTGGCTGAGGGCCGGTATGAGGCCGACGTGGCAGAGCAGCTCATCCTGAAGAATAATCTGAGTCGGGGGCAGCCATCCCTTCTCAGCATCAAACAGCTGCATCGCCCGCTTCTCATCCTCAGTAAGAGGGACCATCGAAGCGTCCATTTTAGCTTTACCCCGGGAGGTACACTCCTCGTACTCTTCCCGGTTCTCACACCGCAAGTAAACAGGGCCCTGGAAAGACCGAGGCAGGGGGTAGTCCTCCGGCACTTGAACATATACCCATCGCCGTTGCCAGTCTTTGCAAGAAGTAAGTTTGGACACGGAGACGAAGCCTGGCTCCGCCTGCACGCTATACCAACCCACTTTACCAGCGATTGACGGCCGTAGATGATGAAGGCGGCGGAATAAGTTGACTGTCGGGATCTCCCCTAAAAAAGACGAGCCACACAAAGCCAACTATCGTCCTCATGGCCAGCGGATGTAGTTGGGCCACAGCGACGTTCATAGCTTTGATGATGGCCATGACGTATTTATTCAGAGGAAACCGCAGCCCATACTCCAGGTGCCTGATGTACACGCCGGTGTGACCCGGTGGAGGGCAACAGACCACCTGACCCTTCTTAGGGATAACGATCTTGTATCCCTCACCGAAGGAGAAATGGCCTCCGAAAAATGTCTCGCCGGAACAACTAGCGAACTTATGGAACCAAGCACGGTCAAGACCAGTCGTGCAGGGCTCGCCATGATCCGGGATAGACAGCCTCCCACCATCAGAAGGAGTCCTCTCATCCTCATCAGCATCGTCATCCTCATCCTCCCGTTCCTCCAAAATTGGTGGATCGACTACGGGAGAAGGAGACCTAGGGCCCCCAAACCTTATCGGGATGGCGTCTAGTATCCCCTCCCCATCAAGACGCGACGGGGAACCCCCCGCCGCAGAAGTGCTAGTCCCGGCGTCAGCAGAAGACATAATAGCAATAATTATTTAACAAAATAAAAGTGAAGAAGTTTGTTTGTTTATCTTGAAGAAAAACATTCGCCGGAGTAACAACTCTGAGAAATAGAAGACAAAGAAGCCTTTGAAAGTTTAGAGAGGAAAATTTTGGAGAATGAAATTGGTGGCCAATTTCACGGAATAACTGCCCTATTTATAGGGAAAAGCCCATGAAGAAGGACCAATCAGAGAACAGCCCATGAAGCGTCAACCAATCAGCGTGCAGACACGTGTCGGACATGCAACCACGGGATGTCAATCGTTGCAACAGTCGAACGTCAATCAATGCAACAGTGACCAAGCGTCTTCAACACGCCCATTCGTATCTCTCCGCCTATTCACCTTCCTCAACAAATTCCCAAGCATCTGTTCTCCGCCGGCCACATGATCAACCAAGCTAGCGGCGCCGGCCGGGGCAATCAAAAACAACCGGCACTCTCAACCCTGGTCTCGGCCAGCGTCACTTTCTTTTCCACATCGGATGCCCTTTACGCATCCATGCGGAGGGGGGATATGGTACGGCCTAAGAAAAGACCAGGCCGAGGTAAAAGAAGCCGCCGCAGAAGAAGCCGATGCAGAAATTTTTTACAAATTACTTGCGCAGAATATACGCTCAAACGTACATCGGAGCCCATACCACGGCATAGACTACGCTGGGGGCAAATTGATGGGGCATATTCTGCACCGCTGACCAAGTCAACCTATTGAGCAAGGTCAAAGATATCCACAGCAAGTCAACGGCTTAGGCGGCCCTAGCCGATCGGCCCATCGGCTGTCGGCTGGGTCTCGGCATGGCAACTTGCCAGCCGGGGCACATACCCGCGTACTCACATCCAAGACCCCTCGGCGGTGAGTCAACAGGGCCCGCCGGCCTGCCATAGGTCCCTCGGCCGAGGGGTAGATCAGTCTTTCCACCTGCTAGCCACTTGGCCACTTGGCCACTACGTGACAAAAGGTGAAAGTCTATAAATACTCCTCAACCTTCATTGAGGAAAGGATCCACAACTGAACCTAAGAAACACTATTCATCTGGTATAATCTTCCTTATCTCTCTACAATATACATTCAGCCAAGTAACAACTTACCTCTCTAAGTTACTGACTTGAGCGTCGGAGTGAGTACGCTTGGCACAAAGCCAAGCCCTCAGTTCGTTCATTGTTGCAGGGGAGACCGAGAGGAACGATAAAGAGAGGCAGGATTCAGCTCAAGACATCACTCTACAAGCCACGGGTGGTAACAATACTTGCTCTGGAATTACAGCCCGGAACAATGATATTGTTCAATATTAAGCACTCTAATTATATGCTAAGAATTGACTTAAGGTCTCGTTTGATTACCTATCTAATTCATGGGAAATTTTGAGAAGTAAAGATGATTATTTGAGTGTGACCGTATGCTATAAATCAGCCTCGGTCGTAAATTGGATTTTCGTGTAAAAGCGATGTATACTTGCTTTTTGAGCATGAAGTCGGATAATGTACCTCCTGAAAAGACCTTGGACACGTGGTAGAAGAACCAGGAGAAAAAAAGGTGGTTCGATACGACCTCCCGAATGGCTCATATTGAAGTATAATACACAGTTTTCGGAGATTCCGGGGTCCCGGAAAAAAAAATGTCCGGAAATTAAACGGAGGATTCCTTGTATCAGATAAAGAGGCCACATAAATTTGGAGGAGTAAAGATGATTATTTGAGTGTGACTGTATGCAATAAATCAACCTCGGTCGAAAATCGGATTATCGTGTAAAAGCGGTGTATACTTGTATAGTTGTTTTCTGGGCATGAAGTCAAATAATGTACCTCCTAAAGAGACCTTGGATACGTGGTACAAGAACCAAGAGAAAACAAAACGTGGTCCGATACGACCTCCCGAAAGGCCTAAATTGAAGTATATATAATACACGGTTTTCGGAGATTCTGGGGTCCCGGAACAAAAATATCTGGAAATTATAGGAAGGATTCCTTGGGTCAGATTAAGAGGCCACACAAATTTTGAAGAGTAACGATGGTTATTTGAGTGTGCCAATATGCAATAAATCTGGCTCGGTCGAAAATGGGATTATCGTCTAAAAGATATGTATACTTGTTTTTCCGGCATGAAGTCTAACAATGTACCTCTTGAATAGAGCCTTGACGACTTGACACGTGGTAGAAGAATCGGGAGAAAGTGGTAGAAGAATCGGGAGAAAAACAAACGTGATCCGATACGACCTCCCAAACGGCTCAAATTAAAATATATCATACACGGAATACGGAGATTTCGAGGTCCCGGAATAAAAATGTCTGGAAATTGAATGGAGGATTCCTTGGGTCGGATTAAGAGGCCACACAAAATCTGAAGAGTAATGATTGTTATTTGAGTGTGCTGGTATGCAATAAATCAGCTTTGGTCAAAAATGGGATTATCGTGTAAAAGCGAGGTATACTTATTTTTTGGGTATGAAGTCGGATAATGTACCTTCTGAAGAGACCCTGGACACGTGGTAGAAGAACCTCGAGAAAAATAAATGTGGTCCGATATGACCTCTTGAACGGCTTAAGTTAAAGTGTATAATACACGGTTTCCGGAGTTTACGGGGTCCCTGATCAAAAATGTCGGAAATTTAATGGAGGATTCATTGGGTCAGATAAAGAGGCCACCAAAATTTTGAGGAGTAAAGATGATTATTTAAGTGTGACCGTATGTAATAAATTAGCCTCGGTCGAAAATCGGATTATCGTGTAAAAGCGATGTATACTTGTGGGCATGAAGTCGCATAATGTACCTCCTGAAGAGACCCTAGACACGTGGTAGAAGAATCAGGAGAAAAAGAAACGTGGTCTGATACGACCTCCCGAACGACTCAAATTGAAGTGTATAAATACACAATTTTAGGAGATTCCGGAGTCCCGAAAAAAAAAGGCCGAAAATTAAACGGAGGATTCGTTGGATGAGATAAAGAGGTCATTGAAATTTTGAGGAGTAAAGATGATTTTTTGAGTGTGTCCGTATGCGATAAATCATCCTACGTCAAAAATCGGATTATCATGTAAAAGCGATGTATACTTGTTTATTGGGCTTGCAGTCGGATAACGTATCTCCTGAAGAGACCCAGGACACATGGTAGAATAACCAGGAGAAAAAGAAATGTGGTCCGACACGACCTTCCGAACAACTTAAATTGAAGTGCATATACATGGTTTTCGGCGATTTTGGGGTCGTGGATAAAAAATGTCTGGAAATTAAAAGTTGGATTTCATGGGCCAGATACAGAGGTCATACAAATTTTGAGGACTAACAATGCTTATTTGAGTGTGCCGGTATACAATAAATCAACTTGGGTCGAAAATCGGATATTTGTGTAAAAGCAATGTATACCATTTTTTTTTTTTGAAGTGTTAAAATTTGTGTAATAGCTAGTAGTACATAGTAGGTTAATTAGTAGTAGTTAGTGTTGATGCATGTTGAATTAGGATAGAAGATATTTTTTTTAAGTGTTAAAATTTGTGTAATAGTTAGTAGTAGTTTTGTGTAATGTTAATATTTTTAAAATGATAATTTGAATTAATGTTAATTAGATTAGATATTTAAAATGAAAAAGTAGTCATGTTACTTAGTTTTGTTTTTAATATTATTGAAATATTAATGTTCACATTGACTTAGTACCCGTTCAAAAAGTACTCATTAGGAGTAATTTTTGAATAGTCCCCGTTTTGGGACTGTCTTTGTACGTTTCAAGTCACTTAGGCAGTAAACATGTATTTGTGATTTGTTAATGAGGAAAGAGTTCAGTGACAATTCCTTTAATGTTCTTTGAATGCATATGTGGAGTAATTATTTATTCTACATTGTGTATTTGGAGAACTAAGGGGAATTGCTGCCGAATTTTTTCCTCATTAATAAATCAAAAGTGCGTGTTTGCTAATGACTTGAAACGTACATTGATTGGTTTAGGTTGGAGTGATAAGGACCCAATTCTAAAAAAAAAAAGACTACTTGTTGACAATAGTTATTTGTTGGTGATAATGTTTATTGAGTATTAATTTTGGTTGTTATTGTGTTTTTATGACATATATACAAACAAATTGAATTGTAGATATATATAAATATGAAAAGATTAGAACGACAATTGATGTATGAAAGATTAGACGAAAAAAAGAAACTGAAGCGTGAATTTGCAAAGGGGGTGAAAGAGTGTATTAACTTCGTGGAACAAAGTAGTATGTATAAGAATTTTGGTGAAATAATATGTCCATGTAAGAAATGCAATAACAGAGCTTTTAAAAGGAAAAAAGTAGTTGAAGATCATCTTTGGTCGAATGGTTTTTCCGATAATTACTATGTATGGACGTATCATGGTGAGGAAATGTCTACCGAAGGAAGTTCAAGTAGTATCGTAGTTAGTGAAAATCGTTACCGTGAGCTCATGGAAAATGCATTACGTGATAATGTTGAATAAATATTGGAGGAGCAACTCAATCCCGACGACCTTAGCGATGAAGAAGTGTGTTATGAAACCCCAAACCCCCAAGTTTCTTCCTTCTATAAAATGCTAGAAAAAACTGAACAACCAGTGTATGAGGGAAGTAATATGAGTTTGTTGCAAGCGGCAGCTAGGTTGGTAACACTCAAATGTGAGAATAACATATCTTTTAGATGCGCGAATGGGTTGTGTCGTTCGTAGGTGACATTATTCCAAAGAATAATGACATGGCGCGCAATTTTAATGAGATTAAGAATGTGCTTAAGGGACTCCAACTACCCCGCCAGAAGATTGATGCATGTCCTACTGGATGCATGCTTTTCTGGGAGGAAAATGCTAATCTTGAGGAATGTACAAAGTGTCATGAATCTCGGTATAAAAGTACAAAAAATTCAAGTGGGAGGCGAATTCCTTGTACACCGTTAACTTATTTCCCGATTGCGCCAAGGTTACAACGATTATGTGCAACCAAGCAGATAGCAGGTGAGATGAGTTGGCATCATAGAAACTCTCTATTAAGAGAAAGGGGGACAATGGCACACCCAAGTGATGGAGAAGCGTGAAAACATTTTGATAGAGAGCATCCAGAATTTGCAAGTGAGCCACGTAATGTTCGGCTTGGTTTGTGTACAAATGGATTTAATCACTACAACAAAAACGCGGGATACTGACGGAAAAATTGAAGCCATACTGACGGCATTTTCGTCGGTATTTCAATTTACTGACGGAAATTCCGTCAGGAATCAGGGTCAGCTTATTTCGTCAGTAAAATACCTGTACTGACGGAATTTCCGTCAGTCTTCCAAAAAACTGACGGAACTTTGACGGAAAATCCGTCTTTATTTCTAGGTCAAAAGTGACGGAAAATCCGTCAGTTTTCTGCCTTACTGACGGAATTTCCGTCAGTGTTATCTGACACGTGGCATTTCACGTAATTTACTGAATTCACAATAAAAAGAGGGCAGTGACGGAATTTCCGTCAGTAGTTTCTCTTTACTGACGGTAATTCCGTCAGTTGTCAAGACACGTGGCAGGTCAGTGTTAATTCTGGGAAAAATGATGAAGAAAAACAGTGACGGAAATTCCGTCGGTTTTTCTAAATTAATGACGGAATTTCCGTCGATTTATTAAAAACTGGAATGGAAAACTGACTCTTTGCCCGACCCACGATGCGTTTTTTGCATCGTTTCAAATACAGCCTGCTGCCCAGCCGTGATGCCTATTTGCATCGTTTCTAATATAAACAAAACCTGCAAAACACATCCAATCGTCGACCGCCAAGCAGGAATCCATTTTCACGTCGACCGCTAATGCGGGAATCAATAGACAACAAAAGAGAAGGGGACGCAAATTGTTTTACATAAAAACATAGTCAAATTTGTACATTGTCTTACAAATTAAACACGAAAGAGAATTGTCTTACCATGTCTTTCATACTCCCTACTAGACGACAATACTAACTAAACTAAAGTTCTAACCTAAAGGCTCTAACCAAAAGGCTCTAACTTAAAGGCTCTAAGTGTTTATAGGCTCAATAAAACTACCACCAGTAACTCCAAACCCGTCATCAACACCCCCAAAGTCATCCCGTCTATGTGGAGTAAATTGTGAACACGTGTTTGGGGGTTGAGATGCTTGCATATCAGCCCAAGCCTTTCTCATTGCCGCCATTTCTTCAGCCTGTTCACGAACCTGTCTTTCAAGAGCAACTCGAGTGGCTCGCTCATCATTCATTTGGGTGGAAAGCTGTGAAATCATGCTAGGAGCATAAGATAAAGACCGTCGGCCAGCTTTGTTAGGAGGAAGATCATACCATATTTGGGCCCCTGTATCTCTGTCCCAAACATCCGGTTCTTCTCGTCAAAGCCTCCTACTGACCTTGTAGTAGGCCCGAATCTCGTCGGGAGACTCCCGGTGGCAATGGTGACTCATCTCCTCTTGGAAATCAAAAAAAAAAAATAGAAAATCGTCAGAAATGATATATATACCTATCTTTATAAGAAAGAGATTATCGTTCTTTGTAATAAAAATAAATATTAAATTAAATTCAAGAATTTACCTCAATATCAGATGTCAACTTTATATACCAATAATTTAAGTGACTGTACACGTCACAATAATTGGTCCACTGACGGAATATCCGTCAGTTTTATAAAAATCCTAACGGAAATTCCGTCAGTGGACCAATTATTGTGACAACCTTTCATCAGTAAAGAATAAAAATATCTTGGCCAACTGACGGAAATTCCGTCAGTTTTTCTAAAATACTGACGGATATTCCGTCAGTATACCAAAGTAATTTCCAGCTGTTCTCCATTATTGCGTGTGAAACCCACTGACGGATATTTCGTCAGTATTAAGGAATTACTGACGGGATTTCCGTCACAGGTTTTTTGGCGCCTTTGACTTGGTCAACGCGCCAATAGATACTGACGGGGTATCCGTCAGGAAACGTTACTGACGGAATTTCCGTCACAATTCCGTCAGTAACCCGTGTTTTCTGACGGCCTCTTTTTTTCGTCGGTAGGGCCGTCACTAACCCGCGTTTTTCTTGTAGTGAATCCTTATGGGCAATTTGGGAGGAATTACTCATGTTGGCCCGTGATTGTCACTCCATACAACTTACCTCCTTGGTTATGTATGAATCGACAATTTATGTTCTTATCTCTGCTCGTTCCAGGTACTAAGAACCCTAGGACAAATTTGGATGTGTACCTACAACCGTTGATTAAAGAGTTGAAAGAACTTTGGGAAACTGGCGTGTACACCTACGATGTTTCTAAGAAACAAAATTTTCAATTAAAGGCTGTATTAATGTGGACGATCAATAATATCCCGGTATATGGCATGCTTTTCGGTTGGTCCACAAGTGGGTACCGTGCTTGTCCTTATTGTCAAGAAAAAGAACATAGATTTTTTTGGCTTAAAAATAGCAAAAAGGTTTGTTGGTTCGATTGTCACCGTGAGTTCATAAGACCTGATCATCCTTTCCGCAACAATTGTAAGCATTTTCTAAAGAACAGAAAAACTGAGAATCGCATAGCCGCGTCGAAATTAACAGGTGATGAAGAGTGGGATTCCGTTAAAGACTTGCCAAAAATAGTTGATGCTTCTGATTAAGAATTGAAAAGATTGAAAGACAAGAATGAAGGTTGGTGTAAACAAAGCATACTTTGGGAACTTCCTTACTGGAAAACGTTGTTAATTCGACACAACTTAGACGTTATGCACATTGAGAAAAACTTTTTTAAACAACTTATCAACACGATGATGGATGTACCAGGTAAAACTAAATTTGGCCCTAAGAAAAAAACTAGACTTTAATGAACTTTGTTATAAACGGCCAATATTATCTAGGTTTATTTTAGAAACTGGGGAGAAAAAGGCTCTATGTGAATGGGTTGCTGATTTGAAATTCCCGGATGGTTATGCTTCAGATTTGAGTCGGTGTGTTGACCATAAAAATAAGGTGTTGCATTCCATGAAAAGTCATGACTGTCATGTCTTTATGGAACGGCTACTCCCTGTTGCCTTGAGAGAGTTTCTCCCAACTGGTTCTTGGAATGCAATAACTGAGATCATCCAATTTTTAGAGACCTGTGTACTTCTACGATTAGAGTTGATTCTATGGAACGTCTAGAGAATAACATTGCGGAGATAATATGCAAGTTAGAGAAGATATTTCCCCCATCTTTCTTCAATTCCATGGAGCATTTGCCAATTCACTTACCTTATGAAGCGAAGGTTTGAGGACCTGTTCAATATCGATGGATGTATCCATTTGAGAGATTTCCTAATCATATAAAAAGAAAGATTGGCAATAAAGCTCGGGTGGAGGGTTCCATATGCAATTCTTTTTTGTTAGAGGAAATTGCAAATTTCTGTTCCCTATATTTTGAAAGTCACATTGACACAAAAGCGAAAGATTTAGATGTTGGTGTGAATTCCGATGACGACATAGATTCAATTAAATTACCCGAGTTATTCAATGCTGACATGGGAACTACAACTGGGAAATGTATTCAGAGGCACTTGAGTCAGAAAGAGTATGAAGATTCTCATTTTTATGTGCTAAGGAATTGTTGGAAATTGTTAGAGCCTTATGAAAAGTAAGTTATTATTTCGTCATTACTCAATACATTTTTAATTATCAAATTAGATCAAAATTATAGGTAATACATAATTAAAATATTTTCCTGCTATATATAGGGAATTTGAGACACATATCAAACTCACATTTCCTGGTCATGTCCTCTGATGATGTTTGGAGCAAACATGACAAAAGTTATCCGAAATGGTTCCGAAATGAAGTAAGTAATACGTTTGACTCATACTATCATATACCAATCCATTTATTTTGTTTGTCCATATCATTAGTTATGGAGATTATTAATATATATATATATATATATATATATATATATATATATATATATATAGATTTAGGATCCGGTGAGAACGACCACTCGGTGAGAACGGTGAGAACAAGCTAATTTAATCCACATCAAATTCCTTTTAAATCCCGATAAATACAAATTCTCCCCTACTCCCTGCCACACTACCATTCCCATTTTCTAAAACAAACCACTAGGCCACCATCCTGATAGCCGTCACCGGAGGTTCGACTCCACCTCGTCGGCGCCGGCAACCACAAACAGGTGGTCAATTGAAACTCCCATTTTCCTTCCCTCCTTAAAAATTAACCATCCCTCATCTTCCTCATCACCACACATCACATCACCTATTGCAGCCACGATTGAACCATCGACGATCGTCTCTGATGTCGGCGCTAACTCCGGCGACAAATTATGAGCTATCGTCAAATGAATATTGTAGTGAGAAAGTTTTTGATATTGTGATTGTTGTCGACGACGGCTTAGAAGTGGCCTGGTAGTCTTCGTTTGAGTTGTTGTTGGTATGTTGGTTGCAGGTTCGGAATTTTTGATGAATGTTGCTGACGTCAGTGGGTTCGTCGCGCGTCACAGGTGTTTGCCGGCGGTGCAAACCTCTAAAATTCCCGATTGAACCCAGATCCATATTGATGTATCTGGTTTCTATAATAGTGTATCTCAAACCAATTTTAGTGTACCTAATAACTAATTTTGTGTATTAATGATAGATACATCAAAGTAGTGATTAGATACACAAAAAAATAGTGTAGATACCCGTAGTCGACAACAACCAAATACACACAATACCCATAGTCGTCAAGAATTGACGAAGATGAGATCTCAAACAGCATTCATTCATTTTAATTCAACTTCTTTGGACGCCATTGTAAGGTACACTTTCGGATGGAACGGGAATCACGCCGGAGCTATATCAACAAAAGAGTGGAGTTATGAGAGGCGTGAAAGAGGGAATCTTCAGGTGTGCGCAGAGATACCCGAGAGACACGACCACCACAGAGGGAATTGAAAGCACGGTGGTCAGATGAGAATGTCGCCGGTTCTGCTCCGGTCGTCGTTGAAAGCAACAGGAATATTGGGGATGAGTGAGGTTGAGGGTCAAAGGGGTAATTTGGAATGTGAACATAACAAATGGGTTAGTTAGCTGATAGCGTTGTAGTTGATTTTTGTTATTTAGTAAAAGGTTAGTGAGTTGTTCATATTGATTGAATTAAGGAACAAAATATAGTGAAAAGGAGAAAAAAAAAATGAGGCTTTGGGCAAATGGAAGCGTCTGATTGTTGATGGTAAAGTTCAGATTTGGAAAGAAGATGATGAAGACTGATACATGAAAATAATGATGATAGATGATGATGGGTAGATAATGGAATGATAATGCTGGGATTTTGTTAAATAAAAGTTTAGAGTGAGTAGTATGCTTGTCTATAAATATTAAATACTAGGTACACTTTGTTTTAATCATTTCTTAGATGCATTTTTGATTATCGTAGGTACACTTTTTAGCTGAATTTTATACATTTTTTAAGAATGTTGATACATTTTTTTTGGATCATAGATACACTTTTTACTTAAATTCTATATACACTTTTTTAGAACGTAGATACACTTTTTTTTATTCTAGGTACATTTTTTACCTGAATTCTATACACACTTTTTTTAATGTATCTACTATTACCATTAACGTATCTAACAGCTAGTCTTGCTTGTGACGGGCTAATCCCGTCACAAGTTTGTGACCTCTCACAAAAAAGGGAGAGGGGACAAGGTGTGGCACCCCCCATGTGCTTCCCACTCACCTTTCAATGAGTATTTTGTGAGAAGAAACGGTATCCGTCACAAACTTGTGACGAATATCGTCCGTCTTCAATGAGATTTTGTGCGTATCTATTAGTATTTTTAATGTTCCCGAATGCAATTCTTTTTAATCAAATTTGGTCAACCTGCTCTCGTAGTCTCGTGCCTTCATCACACGGTTTAAGAAACCTTAATACAATCACGCATTTGTATTTAAATTAAATTAAAAAAAATGCAACACACACATAGTTATCACAAGCAAATCTAGCACATACATACTGATTACTTTGTTGTATTGTTTCAAAGGTTATCCACTTATATCCTAATCCTAAAAAATAAAAGTCAGAGGCAAAGTGTAGAAATCAGAAAATCAAGCTATGGACCATGGTTATACCACATACAATGCAGATCAGTCATTCATTTTATAACAATGCAGCGAGAATCGATCGAATTAAGAGATTCAAATTTCTTATAATTCCATCGTGATAGCATCTGTCGTTCGTGGTGGCCTGTGACATCATCGGTAAATTCAGCCACCATGACGACCACCGTTAGAATTAAGAACTGGAGTTTGCAAATCAGAATGTTGGGATTAATGGTGTTCAATGGTTTCATCGGAGGTTCGACTGTGGTTCGTCGGTCTTGCTGGTAGTCGATGTCGACGGCGACGATACGTGTTGGGGAAGATGACGGGTTGTTGGTGTTTGAGGATGGAGGGACAATTTGCGATGGTTCGTTGGAGTTGTTGGTGATCGTTTCCGGCAAAGACGACATGTACTATATGGTGACGGCGGGTGAGGGTGGTTGTGGTCACACAAAAACTGGAAACTCGTGGTGGTCGCCGGTGAGTGTTGATCGATATGTTGGAGATAGGGTGGTCGCCGGTGAGGAGAATGGTGGAGATAGGGTGGTTGAGGAAGAAGGATAATCGGGATCTGGGATTTGGGCTCGTGGTGTCCAATAGTTTCCCCAGAGTTGCGCCGGCGTCGGGATATTCGTCAGTTGATGATCGGTGAAGGCGTTGGCAGATAATAGGGAAGATGGAATGGCGGGGGTTTTGTTGAAATTGGATGTTGAATTAGCAGAATGTTAAAAGAATGGGTTAAATCAGTTTGTTCTCACTTTTTGCACCGAATGTTCGTTTGCAACGGATCTTGACTCTCTATATATATATATATATATATATATATATATAGATCTAGGATCCGGTGAGAACGAGCACTCGGTGAGAACGGTGAGAACGTATTAACTATCCCTTTTTATTAATTATATCACACACATCTCGTATAAATAAATACACACTACATCAAACTTAATCAACTCATCTCCATCCACCCCTACGACCAGCAGTCACCGGCGACCTCCACCGGTCACACTCCGACCAGCCACCACCATCACCAGACGCCGGTGACCGGCACCACACCACGCTAGCTAAATGTCGACCTAACCACCTTAATTTTACATCTCTCCTTAAACCGTTACCACCTCTAATCTCCCGACCACCACTCATCAGATATCGTCATTGCCGACGTCGTTAACCAGCGTCACCAGCAATCTATCGGGGATCATCCCTGTGTCGGCGCAACTCCGACAACAACAATGAATACCACAAACCCCTAACATCCCCGATTATTGAACCCCTAATTTCCCGATTTGGAGGTCCACCTCCTTAACCACCCTATCTCTACCATCCTCCCCGCCGATTAACTCTTCTCCTAAGGTGAGATGTTCAACTCCGATGCATCAGCAAGTATTACTCGTTGGAAATCAGAGTACTTTTGTGGCCAGGCTCAGATAAGTTTCTTCCCGGCGCAATTTTGTGGTACACGAAATTAGTGTATCTAGTTTGTATATTGATGTATCTAGAACCAATTATGATGTACCTAGTATGTAATTTTGTGTATCTATGATAAGATACATTAATTTCGTGGTTAGATACATCAAAAGATATTGTAGATACATCAAAACAGACGGTGTCCAGGGCTCCCGTCGGAGTTACGCCAACACCGACAAGGTAATCTGGTGGTACTGGTCATCGTTAGGGGGCGACGGTAAACCACAACTATCGCGGAATATCTCACCAGCACTCTTTCGACCGTTCAACGCCTCCTTCACTAAACAACCACATACACGACCCTTTCGCCTTCTTTCTTAGATCTATCCATATACCTAGATTTGATTCGCTGACTATGAGTGGTGGATTGATGTTGTGTGAAATATTGTCCGAAAAAGGATGCCATGTGGGGGTGATGTTGCCAGGTGGTGAACGGATTTGGAAGTGACGATATATGTGGATTATTAGATTAAAAAAGGTTCAGCTGATTAGGAAATTGCAGTGGGTTAATAAAAAACAAAAAAATTGATTGAGACTAGTGATTTATGCGTAAAAGAGGAGATAAAGTAACCAAATTGAAAAAATTACAGAGGAGAGAGAAAGTGTAAGAATAAGAGTGGGTCATATGATCAGTGCATGCATAAGTTGGGATTGGGCGCGTGTAATTCTTTCCGTGTAATTTGTTTTAATCCCCTTTATTTATGATCGTTCTCACCGTTCTCACTGAATGATCGTTCTCACCGGATCCCACCTCTATATAGATATATATATATATATATAGAGCAAAGTTCTTCTAAGTCCCTTTTTTTTTTTTGAGTCCATAAGTCCCTCCCACAACCCTTGGATCATGCATGGTGGAAGGTTGAGATTGAAAGCAAAAAACACACTTAACACTAATTAATTCACTTCTCTCTCTAGTTTTAATAATACATTCACTAATTCATTATCATACACAATTAACACCATATTTTGTCTTATACTTCAAAGTTTACGATAATTTTGTTACATTTTTTTTTCTGTTTTTTTTTTTTTTTTTTTTTTTCGAGACAAGTTTTTTTGTTTCGTTTTTTTCGTTTTTTTTTTCGAGACAAGTTTTCGACATTTTAGGATTTTACGAGTGTAATTCTAACGGCAAAAAGTGTAATTTTAAGAAATATTTTCGAGAATTTAGCGTTTTACAAGTTTAACATCAATCTTTTCCGAGTGATTTTAACGAATAATATTTTCAATTTTTGTCATTTTATCACAAGTTATTGTAATTTAGCATTTTACGAGTGTTATGTTAATGACAAAAAGTGTTATTTTAGTCCAGGTTAGTGTAATTTCAGTCCAATGAGATTGTTATTTTTAGTCAAGGAGAATGTAATTTTAGTCCAGAAATGTGTAATTTTAGTCCAGAAAAGTATAATTTCAGTCCGTTGAGAATGTAATTTTAGTCCATTGAGAATGTAACATTAGTCCAATGAGAATATGAGAATATGAGAATATGACCAAGTCCATTGAGAGTATAACATTAGTCCAATAGAGCTAAGTGTAATTGTAACAGAAAATAGTGTAATTCTAACAACAAAAAGTGTAATTCTAACAACAAAAAGTGTAATTTTAGCAGAAAAAAGTGTAATTCTAGCAAAAAAAAGTATAATTTTAACAGAAAAAAGTGTAATTCTAACAACAAAAAGTGTAATTTTAGCCGAAAAATGTGTTATTCTAGCAAAAAAAAGTGTAATTTTAACAGAAAAAAGTGTAATTCTAACAACTAAAAGTGTAATTTTAGCCGAAAAAAGTGTTATTCTAGCAAAAAAAAGTATAATTTTCACTGAAAAAAGTGAAATTTTAATGGAGGAAAGTGTGATTTTAACAGAAAAAGGTGTAATTCTAACAACAACAAAAAGTGTAATTTTAGCAGAAAAAGTGTAATTCTAATAACAAAAGGTGTAATTTTAGCCGAAAAAAGTATAATTTTAACAGAAAAAAAGTGTAATTTTAATGAAAAAAAGTGTAATTTTAACAGAAAAAAGTGTAATTCTAACAACAAAAATTGTATTTTTAGCCGAAAAAAGTATAATTTTAACAGAAAAAAAGTGTAATTTTAGCGGAGAAAAGTGTAATTTTAACAGAAAAAAGTGTAATTCTAACAACAACAACAAAAAGTTTTGTAATTAACAAAAAAAACACCCCACAAAAACCATTAACCTTTGGATCTCTATAAAAAAACAAAAAAAAAAAAAAAACATATCAGTTCACAAGTGTGAACGAAAAGTCCCCACCACACTCCACCTTCTTCTTTCTTTGCTGTAAAACAAACCCCAAAATACACACTACAAACAGTTTAGAAATTTTGTTTAAAAAAATTTGATACACAATTAACTATTAATGAAACACACTAAAACAAACAAACAAAATAACAAAAATAATCAAAAGTGTGAACGGAAGAAGAAGAAAAAAAAAAGTAGATCTGGAAAACGAAGGGTAGGAAAGTCGTGGTGGGGGAGGGAGCTCCGGGTGGTGGCAATGATGTTGGTTGTCGATGGTGGCAGTGGTGGGTGGGGATGTGGGTGGTAGCGGTGGTCGTGGTGTCAGGTGGTGTGGGTGTCAGGTAGAGGTCGGGGTGGTGGAGATGAGGACGACGTGGTTGGTGTGGTTGGTGTGGTTGGGTGGTGGTGTGTCGGATTGTGGTTGTTAATGTGGTGTGGTGGCTGTGTGCACGTGATGGTGGTGTGGTAGTGATGTGGTGGTCAGAAGGTGGTGAACTGGTGATGTCGTTTTTTTATTTTCTGATGTAGTTTTTTTTTTGTGGTCGTGCAGTGGAGGTTGCCGGGGGACTGGGGGAGTAGTGGTGGTTGTCGGCGTTGTTGTTGTTGTTGTGGGGTGGTGTGTCGGATTTGGTGTGTGGTGGTGGGTTGGTGGTAGATGGTGTCGGGTGGTGGAGGTTGTGAGCGTGGGTGGTGGGTGTGGCTGTGAGGAGGTGAGTGTGGGTGGTGTCGGGATGGAGGGTGAAGGTGGAGGTGGTGGTAGCCGGTGGGTTGGGTGGGAGAGAAAAGGGGGGGAAATTTTTGGATTTTTTGGTTTTTGAATTTGTTTGGTTTTTTTTAGAGAGGAGAGGTTTTTGAGAGATAAAAAATGAGTGAAATTATGAGATATGAGAGAGAAGTGGTGTTTGGAAAAGTATATATATTAAATTAGTAGTTAATTAGGGAGAGTTAGTGATTAATTAGTATAGGTAGTGAGAGAGTGAGTTTAATGAGCTTTAATCCCTTCTTTTTGCTTTTAATCCCAACCCTTCATCTTCCTCATCCAATGGCTCTAAAGGGAACTTATGGACTCAAATGTAAGAGGTGGACTTAGATGATCTTATTACTATATATATATATATATATATATATATATATATATATATATATATATATATATATATATATATATATATATATATATATATATATATATATATATATATATATAACACCTTAATTAACATATTGTTTTATTGATAATCTTATAGATTAAAGGACCCTTTAATAATAGCTCTAGCATTAGGTCCTAGGAGCAAGGTGAAGACATGGAGACGATATTCTATCAATGGCTATAAATTTCGAGCTTATAAGGAGGGAGTTGATATTTCAAAAGCTACCTCAAGTAATGGGGTTTGTGTGAATTCTACAGAAGGTTTGGACTACTATAGAACTCTAAATGAAGTAATTGAGCTTGGTTATTATACCGAGGAAAGAGTTTATAGGGGTGATATTGTTTAAATGTGATTGGTTTGATAATTCCCAACTATGACTTAATATCCATAAGGCATACAGACTTGTAGATGTAAATGAGAAAAAAGAAGTTTCGTGGACATAACCCATTCGTGGCAGCTTTTTAAGTCGATCAAGTTTGTTATGCTCCTTATCCAACCACTAAGAAAGGTAATCAATGGTCCGCGGTTTTTAAAATCAAGGCAAGATCACATGTTGATGCTCCTGTTGACGAAATTGTCTTCCAAGAGGATGTGGTTGTCAATGATCACGCATCTTCACCAATTTTGGTGGAAGAGTCAGAAACTGAAGATGAATATGAAGTGGTTGTGGAAATGAGTGAAAGGGAATATGACGGGGATGTCGGAGAAGAAGAGGATAATGAAGTTGAAGTTGAAGAAAATAGAATAGAGGAAAATGGGGAAGAAGAGGAAGAAGTCGAAATGTTTTTTTCAGATGATGAACCTCTTTTGATTCATAGTGATAGTGATAGTGATGAGTGATGGGAGTTGTTGTAATTCTAGTATATTAATGTATGAATTTTAATGAAATCATTTTTATGTATGAATTTTAATTATTGAATCAAATTGAAGCATTTTAATCATGACACTTCATTTTTGTTTTCATTTTTGTTGGACTACTAATTTGCGGTGTTAAATTATTTATTTATTCTATTGTTCATGACACTCCAATTTTTTTGGACTAACAATTTGTACTAACGATTTTTATTGAACTGACAATTTCTGTTGTTTATGATTAGTATATAGCAGGTTTCATTCGAAAGTTGATAGGGAGCAGTAGTGTGGGAAGTCGTCGTAACGAGGAGAACGATGAGATTGATAATGATGATGACGAGGGTGTTGAGACTATAACACCGGAACAGGATAATATGCAGATAATTCTCTCACAAAACAAACCAGGTGGTCAATGGTAAGTGTTCTAAAATTTATTTTTAGCTTTATGAAATATATATCATTCAAATCATTTTATTTAAATTTTCAATATATGTTTGTTTTAATTTTCAGGTGGAGTGACAAGTGCGTAAAACAATATGTCAGTTGGTCGTTCACAAATAACATTTCAGATGAAGAGTACTTCACCAAATGGAGTGAGGCGAGCCAAGCGCAGCGTTTGAAGATGTGAAATTGGTTTAGGGTAATTTAAAAGTTACCTATTATTTACTTTACGTTAATAATTTTTATTTTATTTTTTTAATTAAAGTCATCTCTTCGATCTATTACTAATTAAACACTTGTTTTTTATATAGAAACATGTGAAGTCCGTCGATAAAGAGTATGACCCTAAGCATGATTGGCAAAGGGCGGTCACGAGGCGGATTACCAAGCTTATTAATGGACTCAAGTATTTAAAGAACGGACCTGATTGGGTACCGCTCTCTTGGTGGGTGAATCTGAAGGAAAGAGAAGAAAAAGACCCTGAATTTGCCAAAAGTTCTAAGATAAATACGGCAAATAGAATGTCGGGTGCTAAGGACGGGAAAGCACTAGGCACTCATACTCTAGGCCGTAAGAGTTGCTCCGATGCTTTGAAGGAATTGGTAAGTATTATATTTATTATTTTTCATAAATTGGTTACAAGTATTGGTTACCGAATATAATCAATTTACGTTTTTATGCTACTTTCAGGGTGAGTCGGCACACCATACAAGTTGTTTACAAAGACCAAGAAAAACAAGAAGAGGGAGTGGGTTAATCCTCGAGCTGCTAAGACCGACGTAAGTTAATATTTATTGTATTTCTCTAATTCATAATGTTAATATTTATTATATTTTCCTCATTTTTAAATATAACATCACTTTTTCCTTATTTGTTTTTCTTTTAGGCCGTTTATCAAGAAGAGATGAGTCGACCAACGCCCCCCCGGAGAGGCTCCAGACGAGTACCGTTCGTTCTACACCGTTGTCGATGGTTTTGACAATCATGGAAGATTTTTCGGGAACGGTGATGTAGCGGCCGAACAATGGTATGAACGTCCGTCTAATAAAGGTACTCGTCGATCATTCTCTTCCACTCCTACCCAGCTTACTCAATTTGCCACCCAAATAAACAATGAGCGAGCCGCACGACAAAGTCTTGAGGAAGAAATGCGCGCCACTCAAGAGAGAGTCCGTCTCCAGGCTGAGCAAATGGCAGAAATGCAAAAAGCTTTGGCTGAGATGCGCCAATCTCAACCCCCTTCCTCGTGCTCAGGTTTCGCCCGCCCTTTCCGTAGAGAAGACAATGAGGATGGTGGGCATGACTTTGGTAGTGGCTGTATTGAGCCTCTAGGTAATTATTAGTATCGTCGTCTATGTTCTTATGTTAGTAGTTTAGTTAAGGCTACCTTAGGACACTTATGATTATAGATTAGTAGTTTAGTTGGTATGTAAAAGACATTATTTGATGAGATATGTAAAAATTTGACCTTTAGTTTTTATGTATTAACTTCGTTCTTCCAATCGTGTTTGGTTTTCTATTGATGCTTTCGTTGTCTACTCTTGATTCCCGCTCATGCGGTCGACATGATAATGGATTCCCGCTTGGCGGTCGACGGTTGTATTTGGTTTTTGCAGGTTTAGTGCGTTAAAACAATGCAAAATCCGCATTGTGGCCGGGCAGCAAGCTGTTGTTTCCAGCCACTGCCCAAAAATGTCATGACGGAAAAACCGTCAGTAATAGACGAATACTGGCGGAAAATCCGTCACAAAAGTCAACATTTATGTTGACTATCCTGATGGAATTTCCGTCAGATGTACCATATTCCTGACGGTTCTTCCGTCAGCATGGTCAACATAATGTTGACTTTTGTGATGACTTTTCCGTCAGTATTGCTCTATTACTAACGGATTTTCCGTCAGTATTGTCAAACTTGCTACGTCACCTAAATGCTCCCTTGTGACGGAATAACCGTCACAAATTCCCATACTGACGGTTTTTCCGCCAGGATTTGATTTTCTGTGACCATTTGTAGTGACGCTTTATTTGTGACGGAAAATCCGTCAGGAATGCCAATTCCTGACGGAAAACAGACATTTCTGACGGATTCTTTCCGTCACTTTCCCGTGTTTTTTTTGTAGTGAAGTCGGATAATATACCTCCTGAAGAGACCCTGGACATGTGGTAGAAGAATCAGGACAAAAAGAAACATGGTCCGATACGACCTACCGAATGACTCAAATTGAAGTATATATAATACACGGTTTCGGATATTCCGGGATCCCGAAACAAAAATGTCCGAAATTGAACGGAGGATTCATTGGGTCAGATTAAGAGGCTACACAAATTTTGAACAGTAACGATTGTTATTTGAGTGTGTCAGTATGCAATAAATCAGCCTCGATCGAAAATGGGATTATTGTGTAAAAGAGATGTATATCTGTTTTTCGGGCATGAAGTGAGATAATGTACCTTATGAAGAGAGCTTGGACACCTGGTAGAAGAACCAAGAGAAAAAGAAACGTGGACTGATACAACATTTTCTTAGTTTTACTCCCTTCATTCTTTTCTTTTTACACTCGACAAAAGTAATTAACCATTCAACTCCTTATTACTTCTTCCTAACGCTTTAGTGCTGCAATTACTCCAAAACTCAAATCTCACTATTTCATGTCGATATCATCTCTCTCTTTCTTACCATGGATCTTCTTTTATTGTGCTATCACTCACACTTGCCACTAACCTATCCATAAAATCAACGTTCCTTTGTTCAAACAATTTCATGCCGTTAATTGCCCAAGGAAATCACATATTAGTTTCACCTCTTAATAAACCAAATCTCCCAAACTCACTCATTGTCTACAAGTCCACCTCGCGGCATGTCTCCATCTAAGTTCACTATAGACCACCATTCTCCATCCCTCTACAACGACTTTTCATTACAGATATTCCTAACCAACACAATCTAACCATCTCCCTCCATAGTTCGTTATACATTTCAGGTTGCTACTATCCACATCCTTTCTTTCAATCTTTTCATTCTCACGTTCCTTAAACTTACATCACTCTTTGCCCACATTCACTTACTCTTACATTACTCAACACACAATCATATCACTCATCCCGTCTCACAAAACATGCTCTATGCCTCAATTAAGCCATATCAATCTCCCTTTTCTTTTTCCACTATCTATCACAACACATAGAACTCATGTCCTCCCACCGAACTCCTACTCACCACAGGTGCCACTCACTACACCATAAGATTGGGTAACTTACGCATCAGGATCAACATACATGTAAAACAATGCATAAATAAGTAAAATAACACCATTGAATTAAACATAATATGCAACGAAGTCAAAATATAAGCATATGACCCAAAACAGGGGTCACTAGATCGAGTACAGGCCACTCGATCGAGTAAGTGACTTACTCGATCGAGTAGGTGAAGATCAGAAGCACGTAAAACAAATTACCAGGGCCACTCGATCGAGTAAGCGCGTACTCGATCGAGTTCCCCCTACTCGATCGAGTACCAAGGCTACTCGATCGAGTACCTACACATTTCTCAAAGACCTTGTCCGGGCCAGTAAAACAGTCATAACTCACTCATTTCTTGGTCGTTTTGGGCGTGTGACCTATCGTTAGAATCGTAAAAGAACAAGATATCACCTCCAATTGGAATCAAATTAAAATCATTTATTCATCTCAAGTTATAACAGTTTAAAGACAACTTTGCTGTAATCAGACGACATAACTATTTGATTTTTACTTCCAAACAACTTAAACAACAACCAAGCAAACAAAACCAATCCAAAACTCATAACACCAGTATTCCTAATCATATGTTACTATTTTCAAAAGTCAAGCAATAACATTCATCATACACATAGATTATTTAACTCGTCAATCACGATTTACCCACATACTTTTATTTTATAACTTTACGTACACAATAACATAATATACGACATGAAATCCCCTATTCACTTGTTACTAACATTGCAACATTATACA
Source organism: Silene latifolia (assembly GCF_048544455.1). Classification (NCBI taxonomy): domain Eukaryota; kingdom Viridiplantae; phylum Streptophyta; class Magnoliopsida; order Caryophyllales; family Caryophyllaceae; genus Silene; species Silene latifolia. Next base: position 20,398,858 of record NC_133530.1, on the reverse strand, counting down.
ATACATTACCCACATAAACATGCTCCACACATGAATTTCATATTCTTATGCAATTACTTATTTAATCTCTTCCAACTAATTCATCCATTACTGCTACACACTTCTTACCACATATACACATGAACAATAGTGGACAAGTACCTAAACTTATCATACAACTTTATGCAAACAAAATATACGTATACGACACAACATTCTTATGCACATGTTATTATAATGCCACATTATGAATCATCCATCCTGCAACATCATCATTTATCACATATTATCACATATGAATTACTTCCTTTTTCTACCACATCATTCATCATTCTCATATACTTTTCCTACAATTCCAACCAACATTGTAAACCAACTACCATGTAACATGCTTTCAATCAACAACAGTTCTATATACTTCACCAACCTTGCATTCACAATCTCAACCTATTACTTCAACATCCAACAATTACAACATACATCATCACATCCACATACGAACTAACAAGCATCACATACGACCTTGACATACACCCCCACATGTGACCGGTTCAAAATTGTAGGGCGAGTTCGCGACTTTAGGACGTCTCCCAAGCCTTTGCATTAGCTCCTACAACCTTTACACCGGGTTCATTTTAATTGACTCCTTAGATTCATTAGATTCATTGGTTACAGGTTTCAGGATCGTCGCTCTGATACCATTTGTAACACCCCCATACTCCAAGTGCCTTACCAGGACCACTCAGGTATAAGGATGCTACCATCTCGGTTACCTGAGGCATGATATTCATAAGACAATAACGAAACAACTTTAAATGACATAACTTTAGTGAAAAGTAGAACTGAAACCAAATCCCAAAATACGGGTATAAGTTCTCAAACCAACTGTCTACTGAGTTAACTGAAATGTTATAAAACTAATAAAACTACAGCGGAAGACTTCTATCGTCAGACGGTGGCACATCCCACTATCCCGATTTCAACTCAAACCGCTCAATTACTGCTCACCATCCCCGAATGGATCACCGCAGGTTTTACAAAACAACAACCGGGGTCAGTACTAATCACACAACTTATATATATATATATATCAACAATAAGATAAACAGAACGCTTACACCGTCACACATACACACAATCACACCAGTCCCAACAATCTCAATCACCGATCGTCCTGGACCAGCCCGCCGATGGGGACGCGGCCGTACCCACCTAAGCCCCGCTCATCATACCGAGCGATAACCCTGTCCATTAATGTGCACATCCCCTTCTGTGGCGGGTTCCACGAAGGGCGAAACTAGGGCGTGAAGCCACTCCCGCAAGTGACTCCACTCAGCCGAGAACGCGTCTCGAGAACCAGAGACAAACAATCACAATCAACAACCGTCACAATACCATTACTATATTATTCAATCAACCACAACACATCAACATCACATTATGGGACTAATACTGAGTAGGAAATCCTACCTGGAAAGCAGAACAATCAGACGGTCTCAACAGCTGTATCAAAATGCCTCTTCTACAAATCCTCCTCCTATCATACATACACATAATCACTACCAATCATAATCTACAACAAAACCCCCAAATCCCCATATTAGGTTTAAACAACTTAAAGGAAATACTATAAAAACGGTACATAGATCTTACCCTCGACGCAAGGATCTCAACGGTATAACGAAAGGTGAAATCCGACCTTCCAAACTTCGGGATTTGCTAACAATGCGATTAAAGCGAAGAACGTACTTTGTTTTCTCTCTTGACAGTAATTAGGTTTTGAAAAGTGTTTAAGAACAATGACGGAAAAAATTATATACCTAATCGCATTATTAACAAAATCCGAGAAATAACTCCCCGTAACCCGACTACTCGATCAAGTAGCTAAGGTACTCGATCGAGTGCCCCCTTACTCGATCGAGTATCTTAGTTACTCGATCGAGTACCCAACATGTCAGAAACTATTTTAAAACGCAACTCACCCTTACTCGACATAGTAAGGCCTACTCGATAGAGTACCCAAAGACTCATAAATACGGAGTATTACATCAGCTTTGGTCGAAAATGGGATTATTGTGTAAAAGCGATGTATACTTATTTTTTGGGCATGAATTCGTATAATATACCTTATGAAAAGACCTGGACACGTGGTAGGAGAACCTCGAGTAAATGAAATTTGGTCCAATATGACCTTTGAACGACTCAAATTGAGGTATATAATACATGGTTTTCGGAATTTTCGAGGTCCCGGGACACAAATGTCCGGAAATTAAATGGAGAATTCCTTGGCTCAGATTTTGAGGAGTAAAGATGATTATTTGGGTGTGACCGTATTCAATAAATCAGCCTTGATCGAAAATCGGATTATCGTGTAAAATTGATGTATACTTATTTTTTGGACATGAAGTCGGATGATGTACCTCCTGAAGGGCCCTTAGACACGTGGTAGAAGAACCTCGAGAAGAAAGAAATGTGGCCCGATACAACCTCCTGAATGGCTCAAATTGAAGTGTAACACGGTTTTCGGAGTTTCCGGGGTCACGGAACAAAATTGCCCAGAAATTGAACGGATGATTCCTTGGGTCAGATAAAGAGGCGACAAAAATTTTGAGGAGTAAAGATGATTATTTGAGTGTGGCCGTATGCAATAAATCAGCCTAGGTCGAAAATCAGATTATCGTGTAAAAGTGATTTATACTTGTTTTTTGGTCAAGAAGTCCGTTAATATACCTCTTGAAGAGACCCTGGACACGTGGTATATGAATAAGGAGAAACAGAAATGTGGTCTGGTACGACCTCCCGAGAAGCTCAAATTGAAGTGTATTTATACACGGTTTCGCAAATTCCGAGGTCCCGGAACAAAAATGTCCGTAAATTATTCAGAGGATTACTTGGGTCAGATTAAAAGGCCACACAAATTTTGAGGAGCAACAATGGTTATCTGAGTTTGCCCGTGTGCAATAAATCAACCTTGGTTGAAAATCGGATTATCGTGTAAAAGTGATGTATACTTACTTTTTCGGGTATGAAGTCGGATAATGTACTTTCTGAAGAGACCCTGGACACGTGGTAGAAGAACCTTGAGCAAAAGAAATGTGGTCCAATATGACCTCCTGAACGGCTCAAATTGAAGTGTATAATAAACGGTTTTTGAAGTTTTCGGGGTCTCGGAACAAAAATTTCTCAAAATTATTGGTAGGATTCCTTGGGTAAAGTTAATAGGCCACACAAATTTTGAAGATTAATGATGGTTATTGAAGTGTGCCGGTATGCAATATATCAACCTTGGTCGAAAATGGGATTATCGTGTAAAAGAGATGTATCCTTGTTTTTCGGGCATGAAGTCGGATGATGTACCCATGTAGAGAGCCTGGACATTTGGTAGAAGAACCTGGAGAAAAAGATACGTGGTCTGATACAACCTCGCGTACGGCTCAAATTAAAGTATATAATATAAGGTTTTCGGATATTCCTGGATCCCGGAACAAAAATGTTCGGAAAATGAACGAAGGACTCCTAGGGTTAGATAAAGAGGTCACACAAATTTTTATGAGTAACGATGGTTATTTGAGTGTGCAGGTTTGTAATAAATCAGCCTCGTTCGAAAATCTGATTATCGTATAAAAACTATGTATACTTGTTGTTGGGCATGAAGTCGGATAATATACCTCCTGAACCGACTTTGGATACGCGGTAGAAAAATCTGGAGAACAAGAAACGTGGCAAGGTACTAACTTTCGAACGACTGAATATAAAGTGATACACGATTTTCGAGATCCCCAAGCAAAAATATCCATAAATTGCAGAGGATTCCTCGGGTCAGTTATATTGGTCACACAAATTTTGAGATGCGGCTGAGGGCGGTTGAAGGTGCTTGTATCTAATAAATAAGTTTTGGTCGAAAATCGTGGAAAATTGATTAATACGAGTACTCTTGTTATTTGAGGCTCTGATCGAAGAAGTTAACTCTTGAAGCGATCCCGAACACGTGGTAGAAAAACTGGGAGAAGAAAAAAACTTGGTCTGGTACAACCTCTCAAACAGTTTAAACTGAATTGTATTATACACGGTTTTCGGAGATTTTGGAGTCTGGCACTAAATTTACGGAAATTGAATAAAGGGTTCCTCGGGTCAAGTACAAAATGCTGCACAAATTTTGAGGAGCAACTATGGTTATTCAAGTGTCGATGCACAATAAACCAACAACAATGGTTATGTTGTAAAATAAAGGGAAGAGAGAATTAGAGAGAATTGTAGAGAGGAGTTAGAGCGAAAGTAAGAGAGACAAAACTGTATTCTTATTCCATTATGAGGGGTATATATACAGATACAATGGGAAGAGTTTCCATAAGATAATATATTCTAGAAATATTCTAAGATATGGACATCCATATAATAATATTTCATAACACTCCCCCTTGGATGTCCATTACTGAAGAAAATGCCTTGTTAAAAACCTTCCTACAAAAACCCCGTGAGAAAAACGCTAGTGAAGGAAAAGAGTACACTAATCTTCAAACACGCATAATAATAGCTGCCTTGTTAAAACCTTTCCATGGAAAACCCGGTGGGACAAAACCATGGATAAGGAAAAAGAGTACAATGCGTGTCTACTCCCCCTGATGACTACATAACTTGATGTATCTTGAAATGATCCATGCTCTGACATTGCTTCTTGATGATCGTTGAAGTAGTACCCATTGTGGTTGATAAACTTGAATCTTCAATCAATAAAAAATCCATGACCTTCGATATAATGACAATCATGACAATTGCGTAATAATGCGCTTATAATGCTACCTCGTTAAAAACCTTGCTAGGAAAAACCTGTTGGGATAAAAAAACCTAGTCGAAGGGAAAAAGAGTGTAGCCATCATTCCTTAATTCCTTGTATTAAGGAGAATCAATCCGTAATTATTGAATAAATCATCCAATTCCTTTGAGCTATTTTCTTTGCTAAACCACATATGTATTGATTGACATTCTCATTTTAGACTTTGACTACATTATTTTCCAATCGTTATGGTACTTCTGGACCATAAACTAATTTCACATGTTTAGCATTAAGCTCATTTAAATCATTATTCTCATATGCTCAAACTTCGGGTTGAGACAATAATAATTTCCTTTAAGTAAACTCTACAAGAGTTTAAATTTTCCATTTCAGAAATAAGCACGATAACCTTTAATTTCAATCGTGTCGTAGAGGTTCATATATAATCATGAGTTCTCAAAACTCAATTGATCAAAAAATCATCATTTGATGATCATTTATAAGAGGCTGTAAAATATATTTCTCCTTTTAAACATTTATCAAACTATAACAATATAATTAATTATGTGCATGCATATGATATGTAACTAAATCTAAACAACAATAAAAACAATGCAATAATGTATAATGTATATATAATAACACTAAGATGCACGTGATAAACTTATTATCTAAAATGCACATGATGATGACTCAAAATGCAAACTGTACAGTTTCTTTTCCAATAATCATAATCTGAATTGACTTCAGGTCAATGAATGGACTTCGAGTCCATGAACTCATTCATATTCATAGATTATATGTCGACAATCAAAATGGACTTAAATATAAGATCCCCATTTTCTAGTCCATTAAACTCCGCGCGAAAATGCATATCGGTTCTTTAATTATATCGATATAATTTCAACATCTTATGATATTGTCAGTACTGAATTAGTGATATCTGAATATATTTGGTACCAATCCTTTTCCACGTAGGCCATCTATTATTATTCAGATATCTATGTCACTTACGGGACATCCAAATTTCTTTACTCCATAGCTAGGAGTACCAACTGCCCAAACTTGCCATTTTCTAGTTACTTGAAATATGTGAACCGATATGACATATATTTTCACACGTGTGGTTATTGTTCAATTTGGCAAGTTTCTCAATTTTTATTACATATATTTTCTATGATTAATGTATAGCTCGCTATACCATATATAGGGCTAAACTGTCTATAATTAAATCAGATTTTAATGTAACAAATCACAATTTGATAAGGTGATCAAACTGGTATTATAATACATCTTCATAAGCAAATGAATACCATCATTTCTAATCCCGCAAACCTCTATTTGATGTATTTTATATTGAAAACAAACCACTGAACTTCAGGTTCAGTTGGGGATAATATACTTGTTTGTTTTTACCAGCTTTTCCTTATCATTCTCCCCCTAAGGTGGTAAAAACCATAACCACCTTAGACCTTAATTTCTCATATCACTGATAAGATCAATTTATATGGGCATTTTTGTACATTAACAAAATCTTTTGGGGAGTAACATATAATGCAGTTAGATTTTAAATGTGCTGAATTACAATTCCCTTTTCGGAGACTAACGATTCCATATAATAATCAAACTGTGATCTCCAATATTAAATATACTCAGTCTTCGTGTAATGTCTTGCCTTTAACAAATTTACACGAAAGAGTTTCAGCACTTATATTTTCCTTAGGATAAACTTCAGGTTTATCAAAACGGGTATAATAAGAACCCGGATGGCCTTAATTGTCACATCTGGATAATTTCATGTCAACTTTTTTTAGTTGCCCACAATCCAGGGCATTCTTTCATAATCTATCTGGCCAGATAAATGATGTGACATACGACACAACATGTGTCTCGTATATATAGGCAAGACTCATCAATGTTCTTTCAGGGAACATGACTATATTACTCTTTAAGCATTATCATAACCAACAATTATAATTGTCAACGAATACAATAAAGCTATTGCCAAAATATTAACAAGTGTACATATGAGGAATAAAATCAACACTATTAACGCACAAATGAAGCTATCATCAAAACATTAACAAATATAAACGCTATTCATGACCACTTTGTTGTTTCTAATAAGACTAATGTGGTAATTTTTTCACATAGTTTACATATCAAACATCACAATTTTGTCTCAATTAAATAGATATGAGATGGTCTCACATTAAATAGTTAGAAGCCTTATCGTATAATTAAAGACATGAGATTGTCTCAAGTTTAATGAATGATAATCAAAAGTAAATCAAAAGTAATAGGGGGGGTTAATGTGCTATGCGATAGAAATTGCCGTAGGAAAAACAAATCTGACACCAAAACTCGATGAAGGGGACAAAATAAATTGTTATTAGTTGTTACCTATGCATAACTTGATCATACATGGTCATCGCATAATTTATCAATGAAACAGAAGAAAGTGTTACCTTTGTGCATGTCGTTTCACGTTTGGCAAGTGTAATATACTGAACTAGTTTTCAACCCGTGCAAACTTGCACGGATATATTTTTAAGAACATTGCCGTCAATAATTATGTAAAATTTAAAAAATATTATCCAAAATACATGAATATTTTATACTCTTTCTCTTATAATGATAATAGTTAAAACACTGCAAAAATGCAATGTTAAAACATTGTATAAAGTATATTAAATGCAATATATATAAAACAATATGCATGTCATATAGAAAAATAATATGTGACTGAATATATTTATGAGATAATAGCTTATTTTTTTTATTTTTTAAAAAGGAAATTCTTGTATGTTATTCTTTAATTTCTTACTCCATTTACGGTTAATTTAAACTTAAATTTAGTATTTTTATAACAATATTGATTGTTATCAGTTGATGTATTTTTTCGTACTTTATTTTAATTTATTATTTTATAAAAATTTGGACTGAATTTTTAACAATTGGTGTAATTTATTAGTAAAATTCTGGGCTGAATTATTTATGTTTTAAATTATTTATTTTTCATTATTATTCACTAATATTTACGTGTAGAAAATATAAATGTAAACATTTACGTCTAAAACTTAACAAAGCGTCTTGCTTGTGACGGGCTAATCCCGTCACAAGCTGAAGACCTCTCACAAAAAAGGGAGAGGGGACAAGGTGGGGCACCCTTCATGTGCTTCTCACTCACCTCTCAATGGGTATTTTGTGAGAGAAAACGGTATCCGTCACAAGCTTGTGACGGATATCGTCCGTCTTCAATGAGATTTTGTGAAAACTTAAACAATGGTTTTTCAGCAATTAATTCCAGATTTTTTTCTATGGGCCCCACCTTTACTTAAAAACAAATAAAAATAAAAACATATATGAATGATGTGGCTTAAGGAGGATGCTTGAAATGTTTTTGGTTTTATAAAGATAAGATTGCAAAAAATGTACCCAAACCTTGAATGTTCTTTTATCATAGTCATCATGTTTTCGTAAATCGATTAAACTGGATTATTGTGGCTATATATGCTAATCATATTGGACGTTTAACAAAGGAGCAAGTTGGATTTAACATAATTAGGTTATATAATACAAACTTACCTAAAAAAAATCATGTAGCCGCAAAGAAAACTTAGAACAAGAAGGGAAGAAATTAAAACATAGCTAAAAAACGAGATTACACTTACGAAAAAAAAAAATTATCGCTTAATTAGTTAGAACTCGTGCTGAAGGTGGTATCATACTTTGAGCATATATGAATTTCACGTGACTTTTCATGAGATATACTTTTATGAGATACTTTCATTTCTTTCAATGAAGTTGGCTCAATTAAAACCACATCCCTAAGCTCAATTAAGGCTTCTTTACAATTGGCTCGCTAAATGCCATATTATTAGGCTCAATTTAAGGCTGCAATATTAGGCTTATCATAACGCCATATTCTCAATCTCTGCTACAGAGAGTCTTTATGAGATGTCACATTCACGAATGAATTAAATTTCATATCTCATTATACTGTTCAACTTCAGGTGAACAAGAATCAATTCGCAAATAAATTTGTCTTTCATAAAGACCGCTTCAAATTCCATTGCGGTTCATAAATTCATAGACGTGGACTTCTTGCCAATAACATTTACACGTGGACTTCTGGCCACTTACACGTGGACTTCTGGCCACTTACACGTGGACTTCTGGCCACTTACACGTATACAATGTGAGTATATTGTATTGATGAGACGATGTTAAATTATACACACCTTTAAAACTTTGAACTTCAGGCCAAAGTTATAATATGGACACATTTGCTCATCTTTGTAAAATAAATCTTTGGAACTTCAGGCCCAAAATTATATGATATGTCTTTTTTTTTTTTTTTTTCAAAACTCATATATCTCTTATCAAACAAAATAAAGTAAGTAATACTTTTTACATATATGGAAGAAATTGTGCAAAGAAAACTTACCTTAACTTACCTTATTGATATCAATATGTGATAATACAAGGTGTTTATCTTTGTGTATGGCTCGACCATCTTAATTTCATGCTCAGTTGGTTAGAGTGTCGTCCTGATAACGTGTTGTAAAATAAAGGGAAGAGAGAATTAGAGAGAATTGTAGAGAGGGGTTAGAGCGAAAGTAAGAGAGACAAAACTGTATTCTTATTCCATTATGAGGGGTATATATACAGATACAATGGGAAGAGTTTCCATAAGATAATATATTCTAGAAATATTCTAAGATATGAACATCCATATAATAATATTTCATAACAGGTTATTCGATTTGGTTCGTAGTTACTTCTTTGAATAATCATATCATATCATTATATTTATTACATAGTATTAATTTCGTAGGGTAATTTTTGACATGAGTTTCATTCATTCATTCATTTAGAAGCTCAACAAAGATATATTGATAAATAGACCATATCAATCGTGTATTATTAATTGAACACGAGTTAGTCTTGTGTAAAGCGGTATTTTATACTAGCATAAGTAGCATTATTGTAAAAGAGGATCAAACACAATTCTATTAGTGGATAAAAATGATTAATGTCTCATTTTACGATAAATTTGTATAAAATTACCTTACACAAGCATTTTTGATTAACCATTGTTTAACGTTAACCAAAACCAAACTAAGGAGTGGCAATTGATTCATCGTTGCTTGATTTATGTATGAATACAACTATACAAGAACATGGTTCTGAAAATCATTCTCCTAAAATTTCACATATAGGTAGATAAGGTTTGAATTATTTGTTTTGTAGACTAGTTAAGTGTGAGGGACCTAGAAAAATTGAATGTATGGTTTGATTACGTTGAATTGTATGTGCCATTTAAATTTTAAAGTCATATAGTGGTGAATGTATGTAGTATTTGACATTTATCGTGGGATAATAATGTAATGGTAAATACATAAATTATTTATTCGTTTGATTGATTTATATACTTAGGTCATATTTAAAATGGTGACACAATTTGCTTTGTATCATCGTATTTAAAAGATTCATTACTTTTTATTTGAACATGCGGCAGATCTATTATAACTCACTAAATAAACGAGTTATTCACGTCAAATTCAACTCGTATATATTCCGTGTCATATCAATAACAACTCAGTTCATTATGCAATCTTAATATCTTAACCATAACCAACATATGAAATTTATGTCATGTTATCAAATTAGATCACTAGTTACCATCTCCAACTAATACAACCGAGACCAGCATAGGGAAAAACAAAAACCGCGAGTCTCAAACCAATTAACACCCCAGTTAGTCTTACTTATGACGGGTACTATCCGTCATAAGCTGAAGACGGAGTGCTCCATTTTTCCTTCTACTTGCCTTTCCACTTGCTTTATTGTAAAAGAGGCACTATCCGTCTTATTCAGCTTGTGACGGATAGTGTCCGTTTTCAATGAAACGTTCTTTTAACACCCCTACTCATCATAACTCCATAAATTCAAAATCAAAATGCAAAACCTATAACAAACACAGAAAACAAGTTGTCCGATTAGTTAATAGATCCTACAACCAGTTTTACCCAGTTGTATGCTCTAGAACTCAAGCTATATAATAAAGTTTTGGAGTTTTGTTTTAAAAAAGTCAAGTTATACCATAAAATTTCTGAACTCACTCACTTAAATATAAAAAAAATTAACTTTAAGAAAGCTCAACAAAATTATACGTAATCTCGATAAGATATAACTTAGTTGTATGATACTATTGTATAACTAGAGGTATAATGTTATTTGTATTGTCCGACAAAGAAAGCAATCAAAATTTAGACAACATTTTTCAATTCAAAGACCCAATATCTCATCATCATCCATCATTCATCATATTGCTTGTGGACGGATATAACAACAACAAAATGTGTTCACTTCTTACACAATAAACGTAGGACCCACCACACTAAATCTGTGCCCCCTCATCACATTTCTTCTTCTCTCTCTATTTTCTCTCTCTTCTCTTACTCTCTTTCTCACTTCACTCCACTCTCTATTGACTCTTCTAGTTTTCTTCACTCTCTCTCTCTCTCTAAACCATCAAATAATATTATTTCAGATCTGAGTGTGAAAAAGTTTTAATCTTTCATCATAGTATCATCTGGGTATAATCTTCTTCTCATTTTTACTTGCTACATTGTTGTTTTTTTTGGATAAAGTTTTGTATTTTTTGGTAGTTTTTGTAAGATTAGTGTGGTTTATGTGCTTTATTGAAGTGGGTTTTTGCTTAAATTTGGTGGGTTGTTCTTGTTTTTTCAGTTGATTAAGTGATGATTGAGTGATTAGTGTTTTCTTTATGGTATGTTTTTGCTGGTTTGATCTTTGTTTTTGCAAGATTAGTGTGATTTATATGTTTTTATGAAGTGGGTTTTTGCTTAATTTTTGTGGGTGGTTCTTGTTTTTTTGAATTGATTGAGTAATTAGTGTTTGTTTGAGGTAATTTTTTTGTGGTTTGATCTTTGTTTTTGTGAGATTAGTGTGGTTTTTGTGTTTTATTGAAGTGGGGTTTTGCTTAATTTTTGTGGGATGTCCTTAAATTTTCAATTGATTGTGTGATTAGTGTTTGTTTGAAGTGTTTCTTTTATTGCTTGATTTGGGGTTTAATGAGATTTTGAGATTTTTTGGTGGTTTAATCTTTGTTTTTTTTGTAAGATTAGTGTAGTTTATTTGTTTTGTTGAGGTGGGTTTTTGCTTAATTTTTGTGGGGGGTTCTTGTTTTTTCAGTTGATTGAATGATTAGTGTTTGTTTAAGGAGTTTCTATTATTGGTTGATTTGGGGTTTAATGAGATTTTGTGTTTATTTAAATTGGGTTTAAGCTTAATTTTTGTGGGTTATTGTTGTTTTTTTAGTTGATTGAGTAATTAGTGTTTGTTTGTGGCGGTTTTTTCGGGACAATTTGGGGTTTAACGGGATTTTAGCTGATTAATGAAATGAAAACACGTACAAATAGTTTAGGTACCCTTTTTTTGTGATTATTTTTGGTGGATTAACTAAAGATCTTGATCTGTACCATATGTAATGCTAGTAGGATTAGTCTTTGAAAGTTGATTAATGATTAGTGCTATAGCTAGCAGGATTAGTCTTTGAAAGTTGATTACGGGTTTCGTAATTTTTTTTATTATATACAGTATTATGGTAGGTATAATTATTTTTATCTTTAAGTAGAGTGCAGGATGTATGATGTTGATGTTTATTCTAGTGATTAGTGAATGATGCCTACAAATCTAAAATTGGGGCCTTTAAGGACTTGATGAGCTACACCTAATTTAGCACATTAATGAGTTAATGACCTACCCATTATATTGTAATATCAAAAGTTAAAACTTTATCTTATCTCTTCCATTTCGCGTAATTGTTTTTGTTGTATGCTTGTGTGGGTCTATCATACACTTCACCTTGGTATTTGTTGTATAATTGCTTGTGTTTTTGTTTGTCCAACTTTTTATTTCATGCCCTACCATTGATAATTGCAATTGATTATTGCTCCGGCCGACAGCGAGGCTTTGATTATATATAATTGATTGCTGATTATGATGGTTTGCTTTGTTGATAAGTTGATATCCATACTGGGATTGGATTTTCTGTATGTGGGTTTCCTGCAAGTGGTGAAGTTTTTAACGTTTGTCCTAATTCTGGTCTTGAATAGGCTTCATTGCCGATGGCGGTTACCGATGTAGAAAATCCTCTTCTAGGGGAAAGTACTTGTGGGACTTTGCTGCAAAAGCTACAGGTAGCTTTTAAGTAAATTTGGTTCCGAACTTTTTTGGTAATTATGTTTTGGAAGCCTGAATTTTCACTGATTGGTTTTTGTTGGATTGTGTGTAGCAAATATGGGATGAAGTGGGTGAAAGTGATGAGGATAGAGACAAGATGCTTCTTCAAATCGAGCAAGAATGTTTGGATGTCTACAAAAGAAAGGTCGACCTGGCTGTCAAATCCAGAGCTCAACTTCTCCAGACCTTGGCCGATGCCAATGTTGAACTATATGCTGTTCTTTCTGCTCTCGGGGAGAAAACTGTTCTTGGGAAGGTTTGTCTGCCCATACTGTAACTTACTACCACCTCCATTCGACTTATATCAATCCCATTTAACTTTGTTGGTCAATTAGTCAATCGATGTCAACTTTGACCATCATCTTCACTGAACAAGTAGAGATAAAATTTAAACTTTCTCGCGCCTGATTCATCAAGTTAAAAAAGTACAATATAAATGTGGTGGAGAGAGTGGTACCTAAAGATGACAGAGTCGAGTAAATTTCACTTAGATTTTTGACTCAATATTCTAAGCAGCCATATATATATTGCTTTTATTTGCAGCCTGAGAAGACTTCTGGAACGATTAAGGAACAGCTTGCAGCTGTAGCACCCACGTTGGAAAAGTTGTGCAAACAGAAGGAAGAGAGACTGAGAGAATTTTCTGATGTACAGGCTCAAATTCAGAAAATCTGTGGAGAAATTGCTGGAAAGGTTAATTTGAATGAGCAGCCTCCTGTTGTCGATGAATCTGATCTTTCGTTGAAGAAGTTGGAGGAATATCATGCTCAACTTCAAGAACTTCAGAAAGAAAAGGTATAATGCCATTCCAGCTGTGATTCATTTGAATTTCATTTTCTCATTCATGAAAATTTCACCCTTGAAATTTACTTTCTTTGACAGAGTGAAAGATTACACAATGTCCTGGAATTTGTGAGTACGGTGCATGATCTTTGCTCTGTGCTTGGTATGGACTTCTACAGCACCGTGACTGAAGTTCATCCAAGCTTGAATGACTCCAATGGTGTGCAGTCAAAAAGCATTAGCAATGAAACTTTGTCTAAGCTTGCCGAGACTGTTATTGCTCTCGAAGAAGACAAAAAGCAGAGGCTTCAAAAGGTATAACATCCAACGCGTCAATGATAATACATCATTTTAGCATAACATGTTCTGTCAGTTTCGTTTCTTACCACTACCAGTCTCCTCAAAGACTGTCTCAAGTTAATTAATATGAGGCTAATCCATTGTATATTATTCATTTACTCATCAATCCATGTAACTGTATACCCATTTACTCCATAGACTCTAATAATATCTACGCCAATTTTTTTTTTTACGATTTGGTCTTTTTGATAAAATACTCACGACTCGAGTGATCTCAGGAGTTTAGATAAAAGTGTATTTGATTTTTTTAAAACATTGAATGATAAATTAAAGAAGGTGCAAGTTGTGATGTATCTTTGTTTGATGTACAGTTATTTATTTTTAAGTATAATGGTTTTTTGTTGTGTTACAGCTGCAAGAGTTAGCTGGACAGCTGATTGATCTTTGGAATCTGATGGATGCTCCCGAAGATGAGCGACAACTGTTTGATCATGTTACATGTAACATATCAGCCTCCGTGGATGAGGTGACGGTTCCTGGGGCTCTTGCTTTGGACTTGATTGAGCAGGTACCTACCGTTCACTCCACCTTTTTTGATTTCATGAACTAAATGATACGTGATGCTGACTTATCATTCTTGAACCTTTGATGCTAAGGCTGAGGTGGAAGTTGAGAGGCTTGATCACCTCAAGTTTAGTAAGATGAAGGAGATTGCCTTTAAAAAACAGGGTGAACTTGAGGAGATATATGCTCACGCACATATAGAGATCGATACAGAGGCAGAACGGGAAAAGATATTGGAAATCATTGATTCCGGAAATGTAGAACCTTCAGATTTGATTGCTGATATGGATAGCCGGATCTTGAAGGCAAAGGAAGAGGCTCTAAGCCGAAAAAATATACTTGACAGGGTTGAGAAGTGGATGTCAGCTTGTGAAGAAGAGAGTTGGCTTGAAGACTATATGCGGGTATGGTCGCTACTTCTGTGGTATTTGTGTGCCACGGAAAAAACTCAATATTTATCTCAACTTTTCTCTCTTGGGTTGGCACAAAACTCAAAACTTCAGCTACCTTTTCTTCAATTTTTGACGATATCGTGTGCAAGCCAACTTGTGAAACTTGTTAGTTTATCTGTATATTTTTCACTCCCTGCTCCTATCTAGCACCATAGAGATGGTGTCTCACAAGTAGCAATCTTCACCCTACGTCCCTACATATTCGTGCACTGGCTGTTATAACACTGACTAGTTGTGCATTTGCTTTGGCTACCTAATAAATTATTTCTTGTGTTCAAAGGAGTTTTGAGTAGTGAATGATTTCAGCCAACATTAAATTATACTCATTTGTGTTAATTTTCTGACTTTTTCCTCATACAGGATGACAACCGATACAATGCTAGCAGGGGAGCGCATCTAAATCTTAAGAGGGCAGAGAAGGCCAGAATAATGGTGAACAAAATCCCAGGTTTGGATGATATTTGATGAACTTATTCAACTCCTTCTATTTGGGTCGATAAGTCCCATTTGTCTTTATCCATATAAGAGTAAATTTGCTGATCTGCAAGTGGTTGCGCCTAAATCCGGTTTTATAGTTCATGCAGTTAACTGAATAACTGTCATTTGTCTCCATGCAGCTATGGTTGAGACTTTAGTTGCCAAAACTCGTGCATGGGAGGAGGAACGAGGCGTAACATTCACTTATGACGGAGTTCCCTTGCTTGCTATGTTGGATGAATATGCCATGCTCAGGAATGAAAGGGAGGAAGAGAAGCATAGAATGAGGGTAAGTTGAACAAGCTAAGCCTACCGTATATCCTTCTGACTTATTCGAAGTGACAAGGTTTACCTATTAGATAAAACATGATTACTACATACCATTTGGGTTATGAGTGCAGTTATTTGCATCGGGAGATCGGTTCAATTTGCCTGGTCTACTTCCTGGTTTCCTAAATGCCTACATTTGGATGCAGTTAGAGTTTGACACTGTCGTATGCCTGTTTGTGGGCTAACCGACTGTTCTAAACTGCGACTATATCTTCGTCGTCGTTGCACCGTCGCCTCAATGCTTGCTATAATAATGTCACCTTTTTGGAACCTGCAGGACCATAAGAAGTACCAAGACCAGATGGGTGGTGGTGATCAGGAAAGTGTTTTCGGTTCAAGACCAAGCCCAGCAAGACCCGGCAGTGCTGCAAAGAAAGTCGGACCCCGTTCAAATGGAGGCACCAATGGGACTCCTCCAAGTCGACGTCTGTCTCTAAACACCCAAAACGGGAGCCGGTCTATGAAAGAGGGTCGAAAATCAGAACCAAGGCCATCGGCTCCTGTCAATTATGTTTCCATATCAAAAGACGATGACGTCTCACATATCTCTACCTCAGATACCACCAACCCTGCTTCTCCGTGATAGTTGGGACTGGAAGACAAATTTGTAGGTTTGTTATGGTAGAATAGCTTTAGTTTGGTGTTGAAGAATGGAAACCGAGAACTGTTAGATGTAATGTGAAGGAACGGAGTATACACTGAGAAGTGACAACTTTCTGTGTTATAGTATTGTATTAAGTACCTTACTAATTCATGTTCCGCTATTTCTTCAACTCTTCGTGTATGGTTGAATCAACCGTTCTAAACCAATGCCGCGCCTGAATCTGAGTTCCAAAGCCCTGGTTTTACGTCGATCTCATAAACAACACCCCAGGAATCCGAGGGGATGTAGATAATTCATAATTGTGGCACCCCATAAATCTGAATAATTGTTTTAACGATTGGTGGATGTATGAATTTAATGAAGAACAATCCACTCCCGCGTCACTATCCATGGCGGGTATAATGTTTGGTATCCTTAATCGCGATACATTCCCCGCTGCCCATTCAGCTATATATCCATACCGATATTCTAGTCACATGAAAGTTGGCTAAAGCGATATTCTTGTCACATGACTTTGTAAATGTTTTTGATAGCAATAGTCTGACCGCATTTGTAGCCCAAGGATCTGACCATGCCTGGAGACGAAACATAATAGTATGATCGAGATAACAACACATACAGAGAGAAGGCAAAAACGAAGAAAATACTTCTGTTATTTGTGATTGTTTCTCTGTTCACTTCACAGCTAGCCAGAAGAAAGGCGAAACTTACATGAATAAACGGATTGCTATGGTACATGTTACGGAGTACAACATATAGGACGAGGGTAAACTAATTTTTACATGAAAAGACCGAAATTTAAAATGTTTTGAAAGCTGTACTTTGTTGAGAACTGAAGATCCTCAACAAATACCACGTCGCTACAAACGGTGATGGCCGAGTTAGCGTAAACGACCTTGGCGTCCCGCAGCTGAAAGCCATGGATCAGTGGCAGTGGAAATCCTTGCATCAGAAACAGGTTCAGTTGTGGCAACAACCCATCTTTAAGGACTTCTGAAATCATCGGCTGCAGCGAAAGCATGTATGCAAATTTACATAAATATCATAATAACAGAGAATCGCTATGACTTAAGATATGAATAGACCTCAGAAAACAGGCCCTAACTGACCTGATACAGACCCATATTACTTAACCAGTAACTACATGACCTCAAATGAGCCAACCCGACCCAACCTGTCAACAACACGATTATAGTACAGCTAGAACATGGCAGACACAACAAGTGCCAGGCACGGGCACGGAGGCACAGGTGAATTGGGTTATCGTGCAGTGCACGGAGGCCCACCACCCAATCCACGGCACGGAGGCCCACCAGGTGTGCCTAGGCCGTGTCGTGCATGGAGGGTGAGGCACGACGGCCTGGCCCACCGAAGTGCCATCTCTAGCAGCGACGCATCAGACTAGAGCTCCGTGTTTGGGGTAACATTCGTAATAATAACCAAATGAGGAAAAAAAAACTACTACAGTACCCATCTACTTCCCCCGCTTCGTGAAACATCCCAAAACAGGGAAAATTACGGAAATAAGAACGTCAAATAGACCCATGATTCTGCAAGTCTGCCTTTTACACAAAGGCTATCTAATGAACGGCATACCTCAATTACATCAATTTGCAGGTTACCAATTTTACTCCACTTAGCTGATAAGCTGAATTCATTCAGATCGATTCCACCAGTAAGGTTATTCCCTGAGATTGTAGCAAATCCTGAAGCACTAAACGCCTGCATTAATAAACAGCACCTAGTTTATTAGATGTGATTCATGGGGACTTTGTTCTAATATCAAATGGAAGAAATCACGGATACAAGGCGATCACAAAATACATCATATTTGGTAAACAAATACTCATAATTTTGATAACATTTGAGATTTGAGGAGCAAATCATTCACATGGTTAAGTCAACAACAATCCTAAAATGATCCAAGATCGGCTAACATAAATCATCCTTTGAAATGTTTTTGAAATCGTCAAATACAGGTTACATAAATAAAATAAGACGAGAAATAGGAAATTTATCGACTGCTCCCCCGCCAGAGGCTATACTAATCCAACTCAAAAAGATAAAATAAAAACGTAGCTAGCACTGAACAATAACGGGATAATTTTATGCACGCGTTAGAGGGAGCGAAAAATATAAAGATGATCGGAGGTACAATGTGAACCACACAAACTTACCAAGGAAACACACGCTACTGGTATAACTTCCCCATCATTCAGAACATTAATGGTTACATCTCCAGAGACAGTAGCTTCCATTTTACCATCAGAAACGCGTACACTTGGAGGAGAGGAACTCAAAATGTCCAAGACCATTTTGTCATTAGGATACTGCTTGTAGAGTTGAGGAGCCACTTCTATCCATTTGGTAGTATTCAAAAGAGACTGATCTGGTATTTTGTCTACTCTCCACTTCATTAGTCCTGCCTAACTACATAAGGAACTGATTAACTTTCACATTTTTCCACACTGTATGGCAATGTGGTCGAGAAATTTGTTTCGGAAATGTTAGCTGCCTACATTGATGGCGTAAGCTAAAAAACAGTACTGTCAACACTCAAAAGCCTAGAATATAAACAGTGTTTATTCACAAAAACTTATGTGAGACGGTCTTACACGTGAGACCATGCCAATAATCCTATACTAAATGAGGAAATCATAAGAATGTGGGTTGGCCTCACAAAACTTGTAGTGAAAATCGGGTCAAATGACTGTTACTAAATAATAGAAAAAAGCGTAGCCATTTTATAGTCATTTTTCTTTATTCTGTCGTAATTATATCATCACACATTAACGTTCTTATTTTCATTTGTTCAGCCGATTAAAGCTAATGAGATTGATATGAACATATCTGGCTAAAGACAATTATTGAGTCCATGATAGGTAAATTTTATGATGCTCAAACCCTTTACTTTTATCCAAGAACCCGTATTCGACACTCAAACATGGGTACGGACTACGGAAGGACACCTGACACTTCATTTTAGGAAAAAAATCTTTTATTTTTTGTTTATAAAAAATAAATACAGAAGTCCTGTGTAGTATACTTGTAATTGAATCTGAGCAATATAGCAGCTGAAGACTCACATTGAAGTACACTGCTGATGCGGAGTTAAATACATCCTCATGCAATGACATTGCTATCATCTTAGGATGGTCGTAGCATGGAGTAGAATGTTTTGATATTTGGTGCAGATGTGGAGAGCTGAGAGCTCCATGGGTTGGTATAAATAACCCATTAATCATAAAACCAATGGAAGCATCATCCAAGATAGGATCACCAACAAAAGTGACATTAAGTTCAGAGGTATCGTCCACTTTTATTTCTTTAGGAAGTGACGCCAATAACGAACCAATCTTTGAGACCCCTTCATTGATTTTCCCTAAAATAGCCTTTTCCACAGCATTTTCAATATGATCACTAAAAGCATCCACCAACCTGCCAGTTAAGCATCCGTTACAAAGCGATCAGAGGCTACTAATTGTCATAAAGGAGTATAAATTCACATATGAGACAGTCTTGTGATAATTCTGACACATATTATGATATATGAGTCGGAGTTTTATTAAATAAGCTGGTCTACCTTATAAATAAAAGACCGTATCTTCGGAAACTAATTGATAAGAAGACTAATAGCTTCTTAAAAACAGTAAAAATAGCATATCAGCTGCATTAAGCAAGAGAAGAAGCTCAACATCTACTGAGACAATGAAAGAAAAAAATCATACCCTTGATAAAGCCATGAAGCTCCACCTTCTACTTTTATGTCGATGTCATCTACATCGCATTTACTCTCTTCTACGGACAGCTTGAGACTTCCTTCCTTATTCTTCAAACCTGTTGTCAACTCTACTTCCAAATCTTCTACCTTTTCAAAAGGAGCATACACATCAGCATATTCATTTCTACAAGAGAGATGGTTTATACATCTCATAAGTTACGCCGAATTTCAAGAACAATTTGGTGAACCGATACAAAGTCGTTTGATTAGAGGGTAAACTAACAGAGTTACAGACAAAATTCTTTAAGTATAGTTTCAATTTCACCAGGTAAAATATACGTATCCAAATAGACCACATAAATATCACTTCCTCACAATGCCATTTAGGAACGTATAGTCACCAAAACATATGTAAGAAACTTTTTCAACCATTAAGAGAAAGATTTTCTCGTTGTTTCTAAAGCAATGTTACTTCAACTCTCTGACTCTTCCATCCCGCGCCATACTCACATTTGGCACGAAACCAAGAATAAGAATATTTAATCCAACACTTCTCCCAGTGGAGATATAAAGGAAGGCTTGAATATTACAAGAGTAGAAAACATATTCTCCGTTGTATGTTTTTGATAATTTTAACCCTTATGTCTCAAACATTCTTCCTTTCACAATGAAAACTCCAAATAGTTCTTAGTTAAAAATAACTTTCTGTCTCGAAGAGAAACCCATGTACCCATACCCTTGTTTAGAATGGGATCCTTTTACCTCAAAATTTTAGATTTAGCAATCTGACATTCTGACCTCACCCTTGTCCGAACCCTTGCCCAAGGCTGCGTAACATAGGACTCAAAAGCAAAATTTTGAAGATACCAGAATTTCTAGGGTTTGCTTGGGAAAGGGAACAAACGGAATGAGGAAGAAAGTAGTAGTAGAGGTCCGAGACTTCTAGAGGGTGGAAAAGGGGGTAATGGGAGAACCATCACCCCTGTATAGCGTAATGCATTGCACTAGGAGGATGGTTAGCTATCCCCTTCGCGGAGTAATTGTTACTCTTCCTTACTCATTTCCTGCGCCCTCCTACCACCAATTTCCTCCATTTTCTTAATGCTTTGAGTTATATTCCTCCAGTAAGAATTACCTTCACCCCAGGCAAGCCATTAGTTGGCGCGAGTAACAAAGTTGATGAATGTATCAGCAATCCTTTGCACCCCTTTTTTCTAAGGACTTCTACCAATGTCGCCATAACACTTCCAAAACAGTCTCAAAATTATACACATATTTTACTTGGCTAACTTTAGCTACTACTCCTATAACACCCCTTGCTCATGAACCAATATCAAAACCAAGTCTTTATCCACTAACCAATCGATCGCCGCCTATATAGACTGTTCCTTCAATTGTACTCCATAAAGGATCTATTTACATGAACTCAAATTCCAGACACCTAAAAACATCATATTTGTGCATTTCCCCAACTTGTATTCCAAAAGATTTTATACACCCTCCATGCCAATCATTTGTTTACCTTGTTAAATTCTTTGAAAGACCTATTTTAATCAAAGGTAAACAAATGATCGGGACTGAGTGAGTATTTCACAATTTCTATTCAACAATAGCTCTAATCTTCACTCAACAACCAATCACATGCAAAATCCCATATCTTAACTACTACTCCTTCCGTTCCGGTTATTTTAAGAATTGGTCATACATGCACTCAAAATAATATAGGAAGGTAAACAAATGACCAGAACGGGGGGAGTATATCGCATATATTAAACAAAGGTATGAAAATGAAATGAACGGAGAGACGGAACTACCTGAACAAAAGCCTTTCCTTTATCAGTAACCTGAACCAACCAATTCTTATAAGTATACATCCAATCCATACTCAAATTAGCAGTAGCTTTAGAAGCAGTAATAGTAACACCATCATCATCAAGCTCAACCTTTGATTTAGAAACATCAATATGATAAATTACAATATTAGAAAGAACAACTTTAACTTTACCAATTAATATAATTTTCACAGTTTTCTCAATATCAGGAAGTTCAAGTGGTGTGATTGAAGATACAGCTTTATCAATCAAGAAATCTTTAACAAAATCTAAACCCTTTTCAGAAATTGTTACAGAAATGAATCCATTTTTGTGAGATTGTAAATGGGCACTTGAGATTATGCAAATTACTGAAATTAGTGAGAAAAAGATCAAAGTTTTTGTTTGATTGTTGGTTGCCATGGATATTAGGATGAAGATCTAGTGTTTAAGAAGTGTTTAGTATAGTTTTCGTAAAGGATTAGTTTTTTGGAGTGATTGTTTTTGTCGGAATAATAATCTTATGTAACATGTCAACATGTGGGTTCAATTTTCAAGTGTTCAACACACTTTAAGCAAGTTTGTTGGGAGAAAAACTACTTTAATTTTTTTTTTTATGGGATCCGCATCCGCTACTTTTTGGTGCATAATAGGTATACCTGGATACATGAACATGATAGCCTGCAAACCACTTATATAAGATAAGTTACTCGAAAATGACAAATTTGAGGTCTCTCATGCCATAAATACTTTTTAACATTTTAAAGCAACTAGTTGTTGCACCACGCCCTATCGGGCGCGGTGCCCCAATTTGTCGAAATGTTAAGCGTAAGTAGGAGTATTACATAACTGGCGTTTTTTTTTTTTGAAAATACGTTGTCTAGTGCCAGCTATTAGAGAATAATCGTCGGATAGAAGGCGAATGACAGCGCCACTAAAGCATAGGCAGTTTCTTTTTGGGCAAACCAACCTAAAGAACCCGGTAACAATACGAGAAGACTTAATTTTATGCGCTGCTGCCCGACATGTCTCGTAAACAATTTATGGGCAAAGTGCGCAAAAGGTGTCCTCGACATTAGCATAAACTTGGGAAGGCGTCCTTGCTTTTCATTGAGAAAGATGATCAACAAGTTTAGTAAATTTTATTTTTTAGTCTAGTAAATTCAATTTTTTAAGTTTCATTAAGACTCCCGAGTCCAGAGGCATTTTTAAGAAGATTCACAAGTAGATTACCTCTGGTGATAACAAAAGACATTGGTTTGACATGTCCAACTATTTCATTCATGGCATTGTAGATTTAGCTCTCACAAGTTGCCATTAAAAGTGAGGAAAGGAAAATTCTATGGGATTGTTGCCCGACAACACCAATGGGTTCATGGACTGTTTGTATGTGACATGGTCCATCAGAGAGTGCAATTAGTCCATGAATCATAAAAGTACAAAATTTTGTCAGAAAATCAACAATAAATATTACGCATGTGTATCACTAATTTAAACATAGTTCAGATACGAGGTTGTTAGGGTGCAAACCCTTGTCCCACATCGGTAGAATAAAGATGGAAGACCATCTTTATAAGTGTCCAGAAAATATAATAGTATGAGGCCTTTTGGGAAGGAGCCCAAGAGTAAATCTATGAGGGCTTGGCCCAAAGCGGACAATATCGTACTATTATGGACAGTGGACACCAGTGCAGCAGAGGCCCAACACGAGGTATTCACGCTTCCGCACAACAATTGGTATCAGAGCCCAAGGTTCGACTTGGGCTAGACACGAGGATGCATCAGCAGACCTAAGACTTGAAGTTGTACACTGTAAGAGGCATGAAACTCCTAGCTCGGGGTGAGTCCTTGAGCAGACCCGGTCCAGGGTTAAATGGATGAAAGGCGTCATAGGTCTTGTGGGACAAAAGACCATTTGTGTACTAGAATCATTGATCGGTGGACCCTTATCGATTGGGTGCCCACGGTATGGTGGGTCCTTTCCGGGTTGGATGCGGAGACCGTTTGTGTTCTAGGACTTCTGAAGTGACGGACCCGGTCCAGGGTATATTGGATGCAGAGGATGTTCTATATGCATGTGTAGCAAATCCCCAAGAAGGGCACATGGACGGCTCGTGGTAGCATGGTGTGACGGCTAAGGGGAGGTTATCAAGACTTGTGATGTTTCGGGTGTCTAGAAGTTGGGGCTGTAGAGTGGGAGAGTCCTCCATGGAGGTCAAGGTCCGAGTCAAGATGATGGTACTTGGTTTGAGAGGAGGATTGTTAGGGTGCAAACCCTTGTTCCACATCGGTAGAATAAAGATGGAAGACCATCTTTATAAGTGTCCAGAAATATAATAATATGAGGCCTTTTGGGAAGGAGCCCAAGAGTAAATCCGTGAGGGCTTGGCCCAAAGCGGACAATATCGTACTATTATGGACAGTGGACACCAGTGCAGCAGAGGCTCAACACGAGGTATTCACGCTTCCACACACCAGTGAACTGGTAAGAAAGATTCAAGGCATATTCTAACAAATCTCCACCTTGACTTGAATCCTCTCACAATCAGACAGATATACCAGATGCACCATAACGGTGTCAGATGTACCAGACGCACTAAACTAGTGCCAGATAAATCTCTCCCTCCTGCCTCAGATATTGCCCACCAAGGGGCAATCAGATACTTCTAACATTTAGCAAGTCCAAACAACGCTGGAACTTGCTATGCGGAACAGAAACAGAACCTGACAGCGTAGAACCTTGAAAACAATACAGGGTATCACGCTTAACACCTTTCAGAATCACATTCGAACCCTTGTAGACTTTCAGAACTCCACTTTCACCATGAAAATTGAAACCTTTACTGTCCAACACACTTAAGGAAATCAGATTCTTCGTCATCAGCGGAACATATCTAACCTCGTTCAATGTGCAGAATTTACCATCTTTTGTCCGTAGTTTAATCGAGCCAATTCCAACTGTCTTACAAATAGAACCATTAGCCATAGAAATATCGCCACCATCTATTTGCTTGTAGGTTGTAAACCGCTCCCGGCGCGGACATATGTGATAGGTTACTCCCGAATCCAGGATCCACACATCATTAGGATGCGTGTATTTTTCAGCAACTAGAGCATAATCACCTTCAGAATTGGTATCTGCTATTGCAGCTGTATCTGGTGCTTTGTCCTGTTTATTTTTCGTGGGACAATCAAATTTCCAATGCCCATTTCCTTTACATTAGTTACAAATATCAGTAGGTTTAGGACCCTTAAAATCAGATGTACCAGAGGTACCAGCAGAATTAGAAGAATCAGAATAAGACGGCTTCTTATAATTTTTCTTCCCAGAATTTCCCTGTCCATAACCCCGCTAGCTATTAAACTGCGGCCGATTATCTCAGAATCGTACCAGCCGCCTTATGGCGCAACTCTCTAGTATGAAGAGACGATCTAACATCTTCTAGAGACACAGTATCTTTACCAACAATGAAAGATTGCACAAAATTCTCATACGACAAAGGCAAAGATACTAACAGAATTAATGCGACATCCTCATCCACAACTTTAACATCAATATTACGCAATTCTAATAAAATTGTGTTTAACCGATCTAAGTGATCTCGGAGAGAAGTACCTTCCTGCATTTTTAGACTGAACAGACGTTGCTTCAGAAGCAACTTATTGGTTAAAGACTTCGTCATATAAAGACTCTCAAGCTTTGACCACAGACCCTGCGCAGATTGCTCCTCCGCGACTTCAATGATAACATCATCATCAAGACACAACATAATTGTTGAATGTGTCTTCTCCTCCAAAACAACCATCTCAGCGGTGACGGGTTCTGCCGTCTTCTTCACAAGCGGTGCCCACAACCCTTGTTGTTTCAACAAAGCCCGCATCTTGATTTGCCATAGACTAAAACTATTCCTCCCCGTGAATTTATCAATCTTCACGCTCATCCCAGACATCTTTCTTACCAGTTCAGGAGCCCAGATAAATCTGGCTCTGATACCAGTTTGTTATAACGGATGTAAGAAAGATAAATAAAGAACGTGAAAAAGACAACATATTTACGTGGTTCCCTAACAATTTGTTAGCTACGTCCACCGGCAGAAGGGAAGAATATTATTGATCTTGAGGATTACATATTTCAGAGTATACTCGTTAGAGTATTCAGATTTCAGACGACTCAGATTTTTGACTGATTTCTGAATGAATAAAATAGACGGCTTATGAGAGTTTATATAGTACTCTCATAACAGATATTTTCCTTAACAGAATTAGGAAACCCTAACAATTTCCTAAACAAACAAGGAAACTAAATAATAGTTTCCTAAACAGACAAGGAAACTAAATCAGATGCAAAATTCAGAACAGATTCAAGGCATATTCTAACAGAGGTATATCTTTCCTGTTGAACAAGAGGTAAGCACAAAGTTAGGAAATTAGAAATTACGGACAAGACTTTTGAGGAACAACAGAAGAAACTTGTAGAATGAAATGCATCTAAAAGCAGGCAGTTAGTTAATTAGGTGAGCAATCATCTTTGTGTTGGAGCTTGTGTCCTCCACAAATTAGTGTGATAACAATTGTAAATCTCTTACAGGTTCACAAGGGTATACTTCGTATTTTAATCAGTTGATTAACGATTACCTAATAACGGTTGACTTGCTAGAAAGTTTGACGTTATTATCATACAGATGGCGGTGATCAACTGATCCCTAAAGGTCACACCTATAGGATGTGTTTGAGAGATGTGGTTATAGAAATATAATCGCATTGATGCCTTATATGACTAAACAGTTAGTCAATGTGTTGATGAGACAATTATTTAATGAAGATTAAATAATATTAGTTGAGACGAATTAACTGTCAATTCGTAAATTGAATATAATAAGTTATATTTAAGTAAATGTATGTAATGTTAGCTTGGACGAATTAATATGTTAATTCGTAATTAAATGTAATCGGTTATATTTAATATTAACAAGATGAATGTGTCATAGTGGTAATAGTGAGGGTACTCAAACCAAGAGATCATGGGTTCGATCCTCACTAGATGACAATTTACACATTTTATACATTTTTGGAATAACCGAAAATAAGAGAAATAACTCTCCTAATTTCGGATTATGGGTCGAGTAATTAGAAAAAAATTCTACCCTAATCTCTCTCTCATACACGGTTAAAGGGAGAGATAGGAGTAAATTTTTTTAACCTAATTTTTTTTCGATCTCACTCTTGCCTCTCATCTCTACGAAAAACACAAAAAAAACCTAAAAATTAATCAGTTAATTTTTGGATCGATTCTAGCATAATCAAAGGGCATTTCTCATATCGTCTTGGGTGCAACTGATAGGCGAATATCAACTTTGATATTGTTCTTAGGCCGTTTTTGCTAGGACCGAAGGTTATTTCTTAATCCTTTACAATTTTGTTTATGCAATTTATTTTATGACTAGTTTCATCATTATAAATTTCGTTATAATCCTTAAAATTAAGGGGATGTGTAGATACCCGTGTTGGGAAATGTGTCCTCAACAATAGTGCGATCACATGATTTAAATATCATTATTAAATCTCATTTTAAAGAATACAATTGGGAAGTATTTTTTCTTGTTGGTCAACATATATCGGTAATGATTGGTGACTAGAGTTTGACATTATTCGTGTGTGACGGTGGTGATCGATTGACCCCTAGGTCATACCTATAGGGCAATACTCTTAATTGATCATTTAATTAATCGTATAATGTTACGAGTTAATTAAATTACTTGAAAAAAATTGACGGACGATTTTGGAAGTAAAATTTACGTATCAAATTGAAATGTGATTAAATGAGATACTGATGCGAGTAATTGAATTGTATCATTACTCGGATGAAATTATTGTTTACAGAAACAATTAAATTTGAATGAATGATTATAAATACGATTTATAAATTGGTAAAATATTTTGGCACAAGTAATTATGAAATTACTAAGTCGATTTTTGTATGTGACGTATTTTTATTAATACGTTGATTTTTAACATGTTAAAAATTACATAACAAATTTATGTCACATATGACATGTGACATATTGACATTTGACAAAAATAATATGGATCTCATATTATCATATGTGCCGAAAATGGGAGGTTGTTTAAACAAATATTGTGTTTGTTTAAGTTAGTGGTAAGCATAATGATAATTACTCTAATTTAGGCATGCATACCTAGTGCCTTTTGTGTAAGAGCACAAAGGCCATGCATAGGCCATTTCCTTCCACCCTACCCGGTTCTCCCTTGTAAAGAACAAGGGTTCTTTTTCTTATTTTTCTATTATTCACTATATGGAGTAGTGTGTGGAAAATAATTATTCATTCTTATTACAAAATTATTTTAGTGAGACAAAAATAATCTCTCTTCCTCTCCTCTTCTCTCAACCGGTTTTGAGAGCCTAAAACCAAACATTTTTGGTTCAAATTTTTCATAAGATTAATATTATACTAGATCAAATAATATTAATTAGATTAAGGGTTAGCTTTGGGTATTATTCCTAAGGAGAGATCCTACACTTGGATCTTGTTCTTCCATTAAAGGAAAGCTCAAGAACAAAAGAAAAGGAGACTTCTTTTGTGCCCATTGAACCGAAATACCATTGTAAGAATAATGATTTCTTCTCTATTTTATTATATTGTTTGCATGCATAAAATCCACATTTAATTTTATGACAAATTAATTTCGACATATATGAGTATGTTAGTATATATATAAATCTACATTTCCTTCAATCGGTATCAAGAGCCACGGTTGTTTGCATGCAAATTGGTTAAAAGTTTTCCGAGTTATAAGAATAACAAATAAAACTTGTAAAATTTGTGTTATTATGAGATATCACGAAATTAATCCATGCATGTTAGTATTTCTGGTCCTAAAATGTTTTAGGATATTTTGGTTAATTTTTCGGATTTTTATTGTTCATAATTTACAATAATGGCATTTAAATGTGATTTTATGAGTAAAAATGTCATTTTTGGTCTAAAAATAGCTATACTTCGAATTTTCACTTGGTTTTTGGATATGTTGTCACATATATTATTTTGAGATAACCTGTAAATTTTCATAATTTTTGGACTTGTTATGCTCGAAAAATGAATTTCTCATTATTAAATTCGGATTTAAGTGAAAAATAGGTTAATATGAGTTAAATTTCGAATCTGGTCATAGAAAATTAATATGTTGTCACATTCAATTTTACAATATGTGTGTAAAAAAATTGGCTATAAAGAAGTCTTTTTGCATGATTTATGAATTTTTGAAGAAAAATAGCATAAATAGTGACATTATTAGTGGAAAATTAATAAAACATAATCTATGACTTAGGAAAAACGTCTAATGTTGCATTTTATTATATTTTTCAGATCTAAAATTGAAAAGTTAGTGAAAATAATATTTCCATGTTTTTATGATTATTTTATTAAAAATCGATAAACCGCAACATTGTTTTTCCGGTAAATTTTCGAAATTTTTAACCTAAGTTTTTGAACATTATGAGTGTCATGGAATTTTTCCAGAATGTTCATGAGTTTAAATTTCAAATTTTGAATTTATTTGAAATTTTGTGATTTATTTGAAGTTTAATGGCTTATTTTTGTAATTTTTGGTCCATTTATGAACAATTTTGTAAATATGGGTTAATTATGGTCAAATTATTAGTGAAGACTATATTTTGAGTCCTAAGAGGTTAGGGTAATTAACTTATGCATAAATATGAGTTTATGTATTTTTATGATTATAAAATGTTGAAATCACGCAAATCCGTAAAAACCGAGTAATATATGATATTGGCTAATTAAAGGCGATTTAGCATAAAAATTGAGCATGTTCATACATATTATAATGCTGCATTTTTCTTTATGATTGTCATAATTTTAATTTATGTAATTTTGAATTATGTAATTTTACTTAGTATGGCCTTAGATTTTAATTGGTATTTCCCGAAATGTATGGGAATATCGATTCGGTTGTAATTTTATTGTGATCTCGTATCACCGTTTTGTAATTTAATA
Source organism: Silene latifolia (assembly GCF_048544455.1). NCBI lineage: Eukaryota > Viridiplantae > Streptophyta > Magnoliopsida > Caryophyllales > Caryophyllaceae > Silene > Silene latifolia. The sequence goes on along the minus strand of NC_133530.1, from coordinate 20,368,756 downwards.
GATTTATTTTATTTTAGTTACAAATGTATAATAGGAAATTATGTAATTTATTATGTAATTTTATTCATTCCGGAGTTCCCAAAGACGGATTTCTTCAAGAATGGCGATACATAAAGACGGTGTTACCTCGAGATGCGTGAAACAACCGAAGTTCAAGGGACCAATGGAGTTGGTTTCCGAATATGTAATAGATAAATAGTTTTCTATTTTAGGAAAGGCCATACTAGGATTTATTTATCTTTATGCTTGCATTTTATTTTATGTCACATGCATCGCTAAATCGCCATAACTAAAACATGCATTTTTTATCTTATCGAGTTTATCGACCGTGTCAATTCAAATTATCGTAGTTCACCGCTTTAGTTCACTTAAAACGTGATAGATAATAAATTGACATGACCTCTCGCTAAAACAATTAATTGAGACATAGCCTTACCAAATAGTAGAAACCATGAAAACCTATTTCGCGAGGGAGTGCACTCGGCTACCCCGGGGTACAAACCTTGTTACGTAGGGGAAGTGGGTGATGAATGTTAATCCACCGAATTCATGTTGATAATGTAACATTTCGTATTTGTTAGGTTTAATTGAAGAGTCAAAAGTGTGTTAACCGTGTTAGAATTTCGTGACGTCCGTAAGTACAACATACAATACCTTTCTGTTGTTGAGTATGGGAGCGAACTTCGGGACGAAGTTCATTTTAAGGGGGGAAGACTGTAATACCCCGTATTTTTATATAATAAATTAATCGGATATTATTGAATTAAACGGATATTATTAAATGGATATTATTATAAATTAGTTATTATACATTTTATATTACTATTGAAGTCGGGTTAATTGTTAGTCGATAATTACAACACTCGAGTCTAATCCCATCATGCGCTCCTAACACTCTTTAGTTAATTAATTATTAAAACCACTTTAATTATACACTACCATCATGCGTTCTCTCTTTATACCTAATCCAACTCATACACTACCATTGCCAACAAAGCTAAGCATCTTTTAATTTGTTTATTACAATCATAATCAAACTAGACAATCATTACACCGTTACTTTAACAACTCATTCACGCCTCCTTTCTTCACCAACACCATCTGCTTTCACGCATAAAAGAGAGGGAGAGTGAGCTTGGGTAGTTGTCGGTGCAGCAGGGAAGAAATAGGGTCGGTGGTCGACGGCCATAGGTGGCCCTGGTGGTGGTTATGGCGGCTGAAAAAGGTGACGGATTCGTGAAGGATCGATAATCAGATTCGTTGCTTTATTTCTGGACTTCTTAACTGCTTAATTGGATTTGCTGGCACCTTGAGGTAGGGAAATACACTTGTCCTATTATCGTTATTGATCGAATTGTGTTGACTGAATTTCTGGTTGTCAATTTACATTATCATTTATATTCGGAAAGGTGATTGACTGATTTGATCGTATTGGGTATGATATCACAACATCGGGTAAGCGGCATGACTTTATGATTTATCGATTCGGTGATTTATTTACATATTGCATTGCATTAAATCTCTTGGGCATTCATATGCATTGAATTGGCGGATAAGGAGATTGAATTGGCGGATAAGGAGATTGAATTGGCGGATAAGGAGATTGAATTGGCGGATAAGAAGATTGAGTTGAGGCGGATAAGGAGATTGAGTTAAGGCGGATAAGGAGGTGACGAAGTATCATGCATATCATATTTTATTGTTTCATTGTTTTCCCTACTCAACCTCGCGGTTGACCCTGTGTATTCGTGAACACCTGTGATGAACCGTTTTATGGGGAGCGAGACTTTGAGTTTAAGAGATAGGACGGGAGTTGGATGGGCGTGAGACATTGGATCAGACGACTTAGTAGCTAGATCATCATCTAGAAGACTTTAACTTTTATTTATATCAGTTCTTGTAATTTGAGTTGAAAAGAGGATTTGTAATAATTAAGTTAAAATATTATATAAATTGCCTTGGAGTTTAATTTGTTATTCACTACCTCGGGAAACCGAGATGGTAACAGTCCGTTTTATTAGAGAATGTCTTGACGAGGACTTCTTTTATAAACCGGGGTGTTACAAAGTGGTATCAGAGCGAACGATCCTCAGGCCTAAACCAATGAGCCCAATGAACATAGGATGTGTCTAAATAAAATGAACCCGGGATAGAACTGTTAGGAGCACACTACGGTAAGGTTTGAGTAAGGGGCCCCCTCACACCGAACCAGTGGTCCTCTCAGTTGAACCGGAAACCATGAGTGTATACGAGAGAAAGGGTAGAATAGTTGCTTAAGGTTGAACATGAAATTCATATATCATTGCCTAAGTGTTGACTGATTGATAAATTGATTATTGCAGGATAACGCTACGGTAAGTAAATTGTATGAAGTATGTGTTGATAGTACTACTATGACTAAGTAATATGCGGTTATGTGATCCCGAAGCCATGTTAGTATAGTCTTGTGATAGTAATAAGAAATACGATAGAATTTCATATCTTTAGTCATCACAATCGTGATTTAGATGTAATGAGTAGATCGAGATGCGAAGGGATTCTGTGGGGTATATGTTTACGTAAGTACAGTGTGAGATCTAAGTTGGTATGGGTTAGTATCAATAGTATAGTTGTAATAATTGGAACATAGAAAATGAATAACTTAGTGATAAAACTCGTTCTGGTTGGTGATACTCATTGATTGACCTTACGACCATTTCTTTTCTGTTTATTGCCTATCGATGAAAATTTTATGGGAAGTAGCCTCGTGAGTTAGTGATCATTTGACGTTGGTTTCACGCTTATATGACATACGGATTATGAGTAATAAATATTTTAGTGAACTGTGGTTAGGGAGTTCTGTGCAGTGATGTTTTGACCAACGATTTTGTAAAAAAATCCTCATTTAAATGGTATAATTAATCTTCACATAATTCCAATTCCATCGATCATAAAATTCACATATGTTTCAAATTAATAAGCCACGAAAAATCTTGATGTCTCAATATTAAATAATAAGTTTTGCAAACTGACCCAAGTTTGGACCAAGTGTTGTCACATGTTTGTTTGGACCAACCGAGTTGTAAAATCCTTTAAAAATGGAATTCTTATGCTTTAGACCTAATTATGTTTCCCCTGTGTTTTTAACTCATCGTGTCTTATAAAAGTAATATGAATCAAGTTTTAATCGAACAATTATTTATTCGTGATTTTGGAAATTTCAATGTGAATCAAAACATTTAAAATGTGCGTCTATGTCGAATTTGCATACGATTGTTTGATTAATTCAGGAGTCTTAGTAAAGTGAACTTATAATGTTTTATATGACGGTAGTAGCACGCATGTTCAGTAATTATGTATCTTAACAAGTGACAAAAAAATTTAAAACTTAGTTGATAACATGGTTGGCATGATAGTATGAGTAAAATTGAATAGCTTAAATTAAATTTTAATCGAGGGTGAAATGTTTATAAGAGTCCAGTTGTTTGCATATTTTAAATACATTTGGCATGTTGTAATATCTCTGGTGTGTTAATAACATTTGCATAGTGGTCGGATATATATAAATATAAAACAATATTGTCATATCTTTGTAAGTTGATGGCGTTAAAAGTAATTTGATTGTTCTAATATACTCGCATGAAAATTTTAATATTTATGTTTAAAAGTTTACACGTGGATGGTAGTAATGATTGTGTCTAAATGTTCACACGGGTAGGATGTCATCTGAGTTCTAAATGCCTTTTTATGAGAGTCGGTGTGCCTATAGTATATTTATTACTTACATTACATTAATCTATTTTAATTGAACCTAAACCTATGACACGATAATAAACAGTGAGTTATTTCTTATTGAATATGTTCGTTATTATATTGACATAAAATGCTAAAGTGATTTTTTTTTTTTTTTACAATTGTTTAACACGACATTTGACATATCTATATTCTCGAGTCGTTACTATCAATTATATTTTTATAAAAAGTGTTTATGATAATTATATTGGCAATTATAATGGATAACCCTTTGATGATTCACATGGTATGCATTGGTTTATATGATAGTCGTTATAATTACGTTTAATTGAGCCGTGAATATAACTGAGTAAAGAAGTGCAATTAAAATCCTGATGATTGAGGTAATAGTCGTGCATTAATAAAGATAGAACTGAAATGAATAAAATGAACGTGTAAATTACGATATATGAGGATTAAAAATATTTCTAAACTGATAAGTACTGCGAAACTGATTGTCTTTGGTAACGATTAGTTAACTTAAGCGAGAGTTGAGAATCTTTTATCCTTTTAAGTTGCTAGCAGTAGTTGGAGAACTTTAGTTATAATAATGAAGGTTACGAGGACGTAACCATGTTTTTAGTTGGGGAGGATTGTAAAATCTTGATGCTTAATTTGCACTTGCTTGTAGGTTATAGTTGACCAAGTTGACCTTTAGTTGTGGGGTACCTATGCGGATGAGTTCGATATGTTTTGTTCCTACTTCTGTTAGTTGGTTGGTGTGAAAAAGGAGAGTGTAGTTAAACTACTGGTAATGTGTTATGAGTTAGCCTATGAACTGAGTTATGGTTACGGAAGATACGTTGCGGTCCAGTGCGACCATGGTTAATGAGTTTATGTTGAGTTTGAGATCGGAATTGAGATGGAAAGATGATGGTGTTCTCAGATGAGTATTTAGTTGTTATACATTTGTGTTCTCAGATAGTTAGTAGTTGTAGCTAGTTGGGTTAATTAAAGACGAGTCAAACTTCGGGACGAAGTTTATTTTTAGGAAGGCAGAATGTAACATTTCGTATTTGTTAGGTTTAATTGAAGAGTCAAAAGTGTGTTAACCGTGTTAGAATTTCGTGACGTCCGTAAGTACAACATACAATACCTTTCTTTTGTTGAGTATGGGAGCGAACTTCGGGACGAAGTTCATTTTAAGGGGGGAAGACTGTAATACCCCGTATTTTTATATAATAAATTAATCGGATATTATTGAATTAAACGGATATTATTAAATGGATATTATTATAAATTAGTTATTATACATTTTATATTACTATTGAAGTCGGGTTAATTGTTAGTCGATAATTACAACACTCGAGTCTAATCCCATCATGCGCTCCTAACACTCTTTAGTTAATTAATTATTAAAACCACTTTAATTATACACTACCATCATGCGTTCTCTCTTTATACCTAATCCAACTCATACACTACCATTGCCAACAAAGCTAAGCATCTTTTAATTTGTTTATTACAATCATAATCAAACTAGACAATCATTACACCGTTACTTTAACAACTCATTCACGCCTCCTTTCTTCACCAACACCATCTGCTTTCACGCATAAAAGAGAGGGAGAGTGAGCTTGGGTAGTTGTCGGTGCAGCAGGGAAGAAATAGGGTCGGTGGTCGACGGCCATAGGTGGCCCTGGTGGTGGTTATGGCGGCTGAAAAAGGTGACGGATTCGTGAAGGATCGATAATCAGATTCGTTGCTTTATTTCTGGACTTCTTAACTGCTTAATTGGATTTGCTGGCACCTTGAGGTAGGGAAATACACTTGTCCTATTATCGTTATTGATCGAATTGTGTTGACTGAATTTCTGGTTGTCAATTTACATTATCATTTATATTCGGAAAGGTGATTGACTGATTTGATCGTATTGGGTATGATATCACAACATCGGGTAACTGGCATGACTTTATGATTTATCAGTTCAGTGATTTATTTACATATTGCATTGCATTAAATCTCTTGGGCATTCATATGCATTGAATTGGCGGATAAGGAGATTGAATTGGCGGATAAGGAGATTGAATTGGCGGATAAGGAGATTGAATTGGCGGATAAGGAGATTGAATTGGCGGATAAGAAGATTGAGTTGAGGCGGATAAGGAGATTGAGTTAAGGCGGATAAGGAGGTGACGAAGTATCATGCATATCATATTTTATTGTTTCATTGTTTTCCCTACTCAACCTCGCGGTTGACCCTGTGTATTCGTGAACACCTGTGATGAACCGTTTTATGGGGAGCAGACTTGACAGGTTTAAGAGATAGGACGGGAGCTGGATGGGCGTGAGACATTGGATCAGACGACTTAGTAGCTAGATCATCATCTAGAAGACTTTAACTTTTATTTATATCAGTTCTTGTAATTTGAGTTGAAAAGAGGATTTGTAATAATTAAGTTAAAATATTATATAAATTGCCTTGGAGTTTAATTTGTTATTCACTACCTCGGGAAACCGAGATGGTAACAGTCCGTTTTATTAGAGAATGTCTTGACGAGGACTTCTTTTATAAACCGGGGTGTTACAGATAAGGGATGTATCGGCTACCCCGTGCCCAAGTTGATGTGGGTTTGGATAATGGACACATTTATTCGAAATTTGGATTGAACTTAACAAAAGTAATTGATAAGGGTTGCATCGGCTACCCCGTGCCCTTGTTGATGTGTTTTGGGCTATAGATAAACATTAGAGTAATTTTATCGACCAAGAGTTCTAAAAGTAGAATCGATTAAAAGGTTAATCCACCGAGTTATATTAATGAAGGTTGCATCGGCTACCCCGTGCCTAAGTTGATATGAATTTGGGTCTTGGAATCATTTATCATAGTTGGGTAGAGGTCACTATGTAAATGCTATACTTGTTTACAAGTATTTATAAAACGATGAATGTTAAGTTTTCCATTATTCCGTTATAATATTGTTCTATTTCTTTACCACAATTCATATACGATATCATTTCGATTTTGATAACGAATCTCCATTAAAAACATCATAACTAAAGACAAATATGAATTTGCTTCTAAAACCTCAAATGAACCATTGATAAGGATCTCTTGTAAAGAGTATAGATTAAAGTTATTCATTATCAAACAGGTTTTTGATTCTTGACTAACACTTCTACTTACAATGGACTATGTTTCATATGCTTAATTGAATTAAGTACCTTGAAGCGATAAATTGTTTTGGTGATTAGATTTTCAGAATTCGTAATTCACCAAAATAACGCAACCACTTCAATGAAAGTTTTAAGACTAAAACGAACAAATGAAGAGTAATCTTCATGAATTCAATTTTGCTTCTCAAAGCAAAGACTCATTGAAATGAGTGGGAGCATTCTCTTAAACCGTTAAGATGAGGACGAGGTTCAAGAAGTAAAGATAATAATGGAATTGATACAAGGTAATGTTAAAAGTAAAGTCATTGAGGAATGACGATACTAAACCTATCAATCCCGACCAATAAAGTTTCCATTGTCTTAAATGTTGGACACAAGAAAGGAAACTGCCCCAAATTATTGAAGAATCAACAAGTTAGTTGTGGGACATCTAATGGGACCTTCTTCTTTAAATGTTTATTTGATTAAACATAAATTTTGCTAGTACCACTTCGTCAATATTAGAAACCAGTGGAGGTTTTCATCATTGTACTTGATACATAGGATGATTAGAATATGACGACTAGCAACAATAATGTCGAGAGATAGAGTAATTGTGTACTCAATCTAGTTTTTGGATTTAAAGTTGTACTTAATTATGACTATTAAGTGCATAAACTCTAAATAAGAATATATAAACTTGTTAAGATACAAAAGAGGTTTTCACTTTTGTGACCCTATACACCACGATTTGATGTATGGCTAGCCCATTATCAAGGTGATTATATTCTAAACCAAACTAGAATAATATATCATGAAGATGATGCAAGACTCAAAATTGGTAACCCAAGATTAAACCTTAAATTTTGGAATGATGAACGCAAAGAGTTATCAAGTACTCTTGAAACCATTAGATTGTTAATGGTATATGCGTATCTTGTATTCAAAGCAAGATGTCTCGTGCCTTTTGGTTGAAAAGGAGATCGAGGTTTTAAATCATTGATCCAAAATAGGTTGATCATTTTCTTTTACCAACGATTTAGGTTGACGCTAATGTGTTCACTTAATAAGGTAAATAGAGAAATCTTTGAAGAAGTTCAAAGAGTTCAAGGAAACGCGATTTAGTCGTGATGGGATTATCAAAGTGAAGACTTTGATATAAGCCAAAGAAAATGTGATATAGAATCACAAGTTAATCTCTCTTAGCACGCATTATGGATTAATGTGTGGTTGGATAAGAAATCAAACGCTATTCGATATGGTTTGGACTTCAATCAAGTTACTTTGAGTTACTTGATCCTTTTGGGGATTTTATCATTTTTGTCTAGATTATTTTTCCACTAAATCGAATCATATGAGATATGAAATGGTAAGGGTACCATGGTTGTAAGTTTTCACAAGAAACAAATGCTCATTTTCCCTTTTCAATTATCACGAGTACGACGGGTTTTTGCGGCTCGTGAAGCTGTCTTTCTAAAATACAAGTTTATTTTTAGAAGACAGAGTGGGAGAAATTATTCAAGAGCCACAAAGAATGCCACAGAGAATGTTATGTCGCAAGAAACTGGTCTTTCTTGGCTACATGAGTCGAGCCACAAAGAATGCCACAGAGAATGTTATGTCGCAAGAAACTGGTCTTTCTTGGCTACATGAGACGTTTTGTGTAAGACATTGTTTCTTCAAAAACCTAGGAGGTTAAATTCGTCACTTGCTAAAAATGATGAATTCATGCTACTTTTAAGAAAGTAAAGAGCTTATAACTTACAAAAGAAATTGTTTGATTCAAGTTAATTACTTCTAGAAAGTAATGAACGAATGACTTACATAAGAGTGTTTAAGTCACAACTCAATACAAGGCTTAGAGTCATGAGAATCCGAAATAAAAGGCTTGATTAGTGACAAAGGGTTTTGCACTAATAAAGAGATATTTCAAAGCAAGATTGGTTGCAAAGGGTTTTGCACTAATTGAAATGCTTAAGTCTATTTGGATCTTCTTAAGGATTGTGTTTCATTATGAGGTTATGAAATACGTAGCAAGTGAATCTAAAACCCGCTTCTTTAAAAGAAGGAATGTATTCAATACATGTCATGAGTTTTGTAGATTCTTGCAATCTTAAGATAATGTGGAACTTAAGAGAGGGTCTTAAGTAGGACATCAATGAGTTGGAATCAACATTTTGATCATGCGATAAAACATTTCTCGATAAGTCGAGAAGTTATGTTTATACATGGAGTTTAGTGGGAGTTACGGAATTTTTAATTAGTCCGATATGTGGATGACATATTGATCATTGAGAATGATTTAAGACTTTTGGAGTATTATAATACATCTTGAATATCCGGATTTATGAAGATAAATCCACATGATATTAGCGTCAGTAAGAAGTCTTATGTTGATAAGATTCATGACTAGTTCAATTAAATTAAACATATTTGATTGATTTCATTTGCTTCATTTGCCGAATCAATTAAAAAGAAATGATGTATAACACTTCATATGCTTTGAGTATGATGAACTGTTTTCAAAATCGAATTTAAGTAATCTTTACCAAGTAAGCTATAAAGATTACCCTTAAGTGCTTGCAGAAACATTAAGGCTATAATGCAAAGTGTTTATGATGCAATTTTGTGTAAGGGTGTTACACAAGTGACAATTGACAATTGAGATTGCGCATGGTTTCCGACAAAACCATAATCAAAACACATTAGGATGGTTAAGATACCATTGTGGCAATATTAATTAAGAAGTAGATTTTCTAGAATCGTTCTAGGCAATAAAGAACAATGAGAGATATTTATAACGGAAATTGAGTACACTTGCAATCATGGGATGTTCAAGAAGGAAGAGTCCCGCACACTGCGAAAACAGTGGGAGCTGTTCTAAGGATAGAAGGCCTATGTCTTGATTGGATCTCGACACGTACTCAGAAAGTTTTGTGATGCAAATGTATACATTACAAAGGAAAACGAGTATGTAGTGAGGTTGAGTAAGGTACAAGAAATTGATAAAACCTACTAACCAAAGCCTTCTCAAAGGCTAAACATGATGAGTCATGTCATTTCAATTGAATTGAAATGAACAACTACGTACAAGATCAAATTAGATTATAGAACATGAAATAGTAATCAGGCATTGACTATTCATATGTGATAATCGCATTTGTCGTTCGAGTTTTACTTTAAAACTCTTTTATTATACTTTGTTACATCCAAACGGGTTGTAGAGACAATTGAACCCCGTTAAAGTGAACACGGATTAGCATTGTATTTGCCCATAGTCACTTGTATGAGGTGACGTCTCGAAGTGACTAGAGTGTGAGGCGATTGATGGCAAGTTCAAGTGCCATAGAGTCATGTGAGATGACTAGTCGATCACATAGGCAGACTGTTAGGAACATTTTGTCGGGCCTAATGACCGCTTATAGAGTTCTGGCAAATTTATATAGCCTGGTCGTGGCGAGAGCTACTATAGTATTCTAATGAGTCGATTCTTTTGACTAAAGACTATTCACCTAAGATGGCACAGCTTCAGATTAACTTTGATTTGTGTTACTACGACCTTCGTAAATGGGGTCAAATGGGCATATTTTGGGTTATGATGGTTGTGGCTAGTCGAAGGGAATGAGTGCGATAGGAATTGTCTACCCCCTTGTCAGGGTTAAAACAATATCTCAGGGCCACTCGAGGAGTAATGAACTGGAAATGCGTGGCCACGCTCGGAAAGTATCTATGATAGATAAGTCCGGTCAATCAGTTATTCTCCAGATCGAGGAAACCACTCTCGATATGATCACTTGCAAGTACGACCTGAAAGACACCTTGCATTGAGTGGGAGATAGTAATAGGACAAGAGAATTGGTGACGCACACTTGTCGAGGACAAGTGGGAGATTGTTGGGAAATGTGTCCTCAACAATAGTGCGATCACATGATTTAAATATCATTATTAAATCTCATTTTAAAGAATACAATTGGGAAGTATTTTTTGTCAAGTTGGTCAACATATATCGGTAATGATTGGTGACTAGAGTTTGACATTACTGTCGTGTGACGGTGGTGATCGATTGACCCCTAGGTCATACCTATAGGGCAATACTCTTAATTGATCATTTAATTAATCGTATAATGTTACGAGTTAATTAAATTACTTGAAAAATTGACGGACGATTTTGGAAGTAAAATTTACGTATCAAATTGAAATGTGATTAAATGAGATACGGTCTGAGTAATTGAATTGTATCATTACTCGGATGAAATTATTGTTTGTAAACAATTAAATTTGAATGAATGATTATAAATACGATTTATAAATTGGTAAAATATTTTGGCACAAGTAATTATGAAATTACTAAGTCGATTTTTGTATGTGACGTATTTTTATTAATACGTTGATTTTTAACATGTTAAAAATACATAACAAATTTATGTCACATATGACATGTGACATATTGACATTTGACAAAAATAATATGGATCTCATATTATCATATGTGCCGAAAATGGGAGGTTGTTTAAACAAATATTGTGTTTGTTTAAGTTAGTGGTAAGCATAATGATAATTACTCTAATTTAGGCATGCATACCTAGTGCCTTTTGTGTAAGAGCACAAAGGCCATGCATAGGCCATTTCCTTCCACCCTACCCGGTTCTCCCTTGGAAAGAACAAGGGTTCTTTTTCTTATTTTTCTATTATTCACTATATGGAGTAGTGTGTGGAAAATAATTATTCATTCTTATTACAAAATTATTTTAGTGAGACAAAAATAATCTCTCTTCCTCTCCTCTTCTCTCAACCGGTTTTGAGAGCCTAAAACCAAACATTTTTGGTTCAAATTTTTCATAAGATTAATATTATACTAGATCAAATAATATTAATTAGATTAAGGGTTAGCTTTGGGTATTATTCCTAAGGAGAGATCCTACACTTGGATCTTGTTCTTCCATTAAAGGAAAGCTCAAGAACAAAAGAAAAGGAGACTTCTTTTGTGCCCATTGAACCGAAATACCATTGTAAGAATAATGATTTCTTCTCTATTTTATTATATTGTTTGCATGCATAAAATCCACATTTAATTTTATGACAAATTAATTTCGACATATATGAGTATGTTAGTATATATATGAATCTACATTTCCTTCAACCCGTATCCGCCGATATTGGAATTTATAGAGAACCCGACAAACACCCGATGATGATAGGACACATGTATTCTTTAGTTGTCATTGTCATTATTTGGAGCTCGTTTTACGATGTAGAATGGGCGTCGTCGATGAAGTATTTTATTAATTTAAATGATATTTAAATTAAAGCTTTTTTAAAAGTGAATTCATTTTACTTTATTTTGAATTTAGTTTCTCAAGTTTATTTTATTGAAAATAAAATAAATATTTGATTTGAAAAATCATTTTATGAGTATATTTGATTTGAAAAATCATTTATTTTAATGTGTTAATCGATTTGAAAAATCGATTTTAAAATCGAAAAGAACTCGTTTTTAACCACGCGTTTTGGAGCTCGATTATAGCTCGGTTTTTGAGCCCGTTTTCTTTACGAGTTGGCACGAATCTCGAGTACACTAACCAACCTAAGCCTCTACCCATCCAACCCCAGTTCGAACCCCCTTAACCACGGCCCAAATCCCGTCCCAAACACTCCCCAACAGCCCGCATAAAACACGAGCAGCCCCCCTATTTTGCGTGCCAAATCCCGAGCCCAAAACCCGCTCCAAACACCACCAAAACCCGTGCCCATTAACCCTAACCCGTACCCTAGTATCCTACCCATATTATCTTAGCTTAACCACCAAGAAAACCCCTCACAAAGCCTCTCAAACCCTCACAAAAGCTGCTGGACAGCAGCTATGCGCAAATGAGCCCGTCTGCCTCTCCCCTCTAAAACCCTACCTTAACTCCTTATAAATACCCACCCTTCACCATACATTCGTTCCTCTAAGTTCTCCATACATACAACCGTCACTTACAAGCTTTAAACTCCAGAAACAAACCCTAATTGCCTCTCAAAAACCCTCCACAAAACCGACATACAAACTGAGAATCAGTTTGTGTGTCTTCTTTGAAACCCTTCGTTCTCCCTTCAAACCTACATCAAAATTCGAGTTTCTTGTTCCAAATTAACCATACAACATCCATCTACACATTAGACAAAGATTTACGAGCCAAATTGCCCTTGAGAGTACACGAATTCCCTCGAAAAACAGAGTGTTATACACTCTGTTTTCGCGGCTTTTCCTGTCTGTCCAGTTCTGTTTGTGCTCGTTTTTCGTGCCCAATAACTCAAAAAGAGCAGGGATTGTTTTAAGATCTCTGTTCTCCTCTCTTTCTAGTTTTTAAAACATCTTTTAAATCGAATTTTCACCGTGAAACGAGAGAGAAATCGCAGTTTGAAAGTTGCTGTCCTGATTTGCAAAAAACGTGTTTGTCGCTTTGTTCCTTCATCGACGACGGCCTCTCGAGATAAAATCTACCATCGATTACGACCCAAGACGGTGTCAACGATACATGTAGGTTGAGGGTGCATCAAATCCTCCTCTTCTCCCTTTTATTTCGTTATTTTATGTTTGTTTTCTTATAGTTCGTTTTTACTTTGTTTATCGTTTGTTTATCGTTTGTTTTCGTTAACTATGAAACTAGTTTAGTCCGAGTATGAGTTAAAGTACCACCATGAACACCCGCGTTGACTTGATATGGGAAAGAAATCCGCTACATCAGTCGGTCGTATCCCCCGTCTCATTTACATATCCTCGTGTTCAAGGTAGGGCATTAATAAAACGAATTCTAACTTCGCTCTTCGCTTTTGACCCCTCTCTTGTTTCGTGTAATTCGACCCACCCTAGGACCCGTCGCATGTTAGTATGACCTCTGATTGTTAATATATAACTCGTTTAGATGACATTTGATCAATTTAATAACCTAATTAGACACGTTAGGGTGCATCGACATAGCTTTAAAAATCAACTAACAATTCTATAACCTAATTGAACGCATCTCTCTTTTCACTCGATTTCTCGCTAGCATAGGAGTGCGTGATTAGAACCTTCCTATTAACACTCGATGAGTAGCGTTAATATCGTAACTTCTTGACCTAATTTGACCCCTTTAGGCCGTGTAGAATACACATTTGCAAGACATCTTTTCAATCGATCAACGTCGTTTCTAACTTGTTTTCTAGCCCGCTTTCGAACTTGTTTCGCAATCAATTGATCTAACTAATGAACCTGACCTAGGACCTAGGGTAGCCGTGTCTAGAGTGGCTGTGGCTTGGCCGTGTCCTTTGGTCTTTCTTGCTTCGTTTTTTATGAATCGTTTGTTCTTTATTGTTTTGTCGCTTGTAATTTATTGTTTGTTCATCGAGTTGTAATTTTCAAGTTAGCTTTCTTTTATCGAGTCAAAACCTCTTCCAAAAACCTTAGTCTTGTTTGGTTAGATGGTTGTGCCCTAATGCATGTAAGAGCGTAGTAAATTGCATGTTGTTTAAAGCAACATGGCCCGATTTATGCTAATGCATGCTTTGGTGTGTGACCCAATGTCTAATTCGATAAGATTAAGTGAAAGCACGCATTACGAGGAGTGACCCAAGGCCGTGAGTCATGTAAGCCGGGGGCCACCCCTTTGTGCACGTTTTCCTAGGCCGAATGGCCATTTGTCGTGTATGGTGTCATATATAGCAATTGTATTTAGATCGAGTTGTATCTTTAATTTCTTGTTGTGTCGGCATGAAATGCCTGGGTTGTAATAGAGTAGATCCCAACGGCTCCCCCATTCCCATCAAGCCTTGTTTGTTTCGTTTATATGTTGTTAGATCAATCAACCCACATGCTAAATTACAACTTTGACAAAGTTAGTTTAGTTGCATCTAAATCGACATAGAAACTTCACATGTTAGGGTTTTAAAAACGATGTTTGCATATCATATATCGTAGTAGCTATGACCTTGTTTGAAATCCGACACTTGACTTAGTAGAGGCCGTTATCGACGGGCGGGGTTAGGTGTCCTTATGGGCTTCCTAACACGTACCCTCACCCCTTACTCAAGATCTATGGTTTGCGGATCCGTCTAAATACCATTGGATTACGAGAGTCATTCAAATCGAGTGATATAGGGTACAAGTCTTTATCTTTAATCACTCGTAGTCGATTGGCTTTATGCTTTTCGATGAAAGGTGTAAAGTTGACTTGAACGGTTCCAAGTTCCCAAAAAACTTGGTGGCGACTCTAATTTGTCTTAATTCGATTCGAAAGAACCTCGAGTCGATTATGCCTAGTGTGGATCCCGAGGACGCAGTTCCCGAGGGCCTTGTCCACAGGATGCATACAGATAAATCCCACAAGTGGTATCAGAGCCAAGACCACGAATTTTATTTTGATGATTTTCATAAAATTAGATTAAACAATTTTTAGGGTTTCGAAAAAAGAAGAAAAAAAAACCCACGGCTGAAAAAAAAAATTTTATGCCGATTAAAATTTTTTTTGCAGCCGGTTTTTTTTTGTTCTTGTTTTGATGATTTAATTTCCATTTTGATTTTTCATATTGTTGTTTTAATCAGTTAGAATGATTATATGAAGAATTGGTAGATGTTTTGATTTAATGCAGATTAAGTTAGAATGTAAATGAGAATTGTCATGTTGATGATATAAAAATTTGTTTTTGCTATATAGTTTTTGGCATATACGGTTAATCATGTTTCATTAATTCATATGCTAATTTTGTTAATAGCAACAATAAACGATATTTGTTCATCAATATCATGTTTTTGCAATTAGGGCATAATGCCGAATTGATAAAAAAAAAATTTGGAGCTGTTTTGTTTTTTTTTCCAGCCAAAACACAAAAATAATTAGGGTTTCTTTTTTTTTTTCGGTTTTTCAGCCGTGAAAAAAAAAATCCTGTTTCTGTTACTATTCACGTTCAGCAGTATTAAAAAAAAAATTGTTTTTTTTGGTTTTTGAAGAAAAACCGAGAAAACTTTTTTTTTGGGCTATTTGATTATGCCGAGAGTTTTTTTTGAGGAAAAAAAAATTTCTGTTTTTTTTTTGTTGTTTTTGGCCTAGAATGATTATACATTAAATTTAAATGTATGATAATTATTGTGAAGCGGTTCATAATTCATAGATACCTAATTATTTTAAAGCAGTTTAAAATATTGATGGATTAAATTCATATTACGAGTTTAATATGAATTAAGATTAAATTTAATTTGATTAATTGAGGAATTGTCACTTAATTTGATCAATTAAATAGGTGGTTTGGATAAAATTAATCTACATAATTAAAGAATTATGTCTTGTATGTTTAATTTTTTTTAGTTGATGCATTTTATTTTAGTTGAATGAATCGTTGAATGGTTTTATTTACGTATTTTTGCAATCGGTTATAATTTGTAATACCTAGTGTGGCCTTAGTTAAATTATGTTTTCGTAATGATGGGAACATAATTTTTAATGTAATTTTGAGATCTCGAATCTCCTTTATTTTTCTTTAGTTTTTGGGTTTTGAAATTAGAATGTAATAAATAGGTTTATCATGTAAATTTATTTATTGTAATTTTCAAAGAAGACTAAAGATGGAGATTGGAGCTCACTCCCGCTACATGGATCAAGATGGAACATCGAGACAAGCTTCTCGGGTCCAAGGATGGATTCCAAATTTGTATTTAATGTTCATTTTGATAGGATAGGCCACATTAGGACTTTATTATTGTTTTTACGTTTTTCATTCCTATTGCTTTTCATTCACATGATAGTTTATGCATCATTTTCCGCCTTAAACCAAACCACCCACTACTTAAATACATGAAAATTGACACATATAAGTTGTATGTTAGTTTGCATAGACATACAGATGTCACATGTTTATTAAGCCATCATCTTAGTTTATTCATTCACGCATGCTAGATATTAGTTCACTTAAAATGAATTAAAATAAAGTTAATGGGATCTTCCTCTAAAACGGAAATTGAGATTAGTCTTTATAAGGGCAAACAACTATGAATCTCTTCTTCGTCGGTAGGCATAATATGACCCCTTCTACGTTAGGTAAGTAGTTTGTGTTGACTTAGTTTATCTCAACATTATAGTCCGAAGAGTTTCTCGTGATTATGATGGACTAAAGATAGAATTTACAAAAATTTATCGACCAAGAATTCTAACAGTAGAATTAGCTAATAGGTTGGCTTATCAAATTACAGATAATTGAGTCTTGGGATCATTTATATAATTCTTGAGGAAGGTCAATTGTATAAATGTTTTGAGTCTTCACGTTATGACAGTAGTTCATTAGACTTAAAAATATAAACGATGCACATGCTTATTATTTATTCTTCTTTTCGCAGTGTAGAATACGTTTATTTTACTGTTACAACAAAATGTCTGGAAATAACGCAATCCAAATGCCTAGTGCCACACTTGGACGCGAGTCCTGGCTGAAAATATTCATGGACCAAATGAATCAGTTCACACGTCTGAAAAACGACGGGTCCAACTTTGCGGACTGGGAGGCAGCACTACGGAATGCTTTGCCATTCGACGGTAAGTTCGTGTACTTAATCGATCCAATACCGGTAAACCCAGACCCCAATGCAGGAGTCAACGAGTCACTCGCTTATAGTGACTTCGTTATGGAAGCGGGTGCGATAAAGAATGTACTCATCTTTGCAATGGAAACCAATTTGCAGAGACGCTTCATTGCCCAAGGTGCGAACAAGATTTTCACCACGCTCACTAACGAGTTCTCAAAAGCACCGAGGATCGTTACTTATGAGCATACCTGTCGCTTCTTTGATGCGAAACTCCAGAAGGGCCAACCGGTTAGCCCACACATTCTTAACATGATTGAGAATGTCGAGAAGTTGGAGGCACTTGATTGCAAAATCAGTGAGAACATTGTCATTGACCGAATGCTTCATTCTCTTCACGATGGTTTTGCCCTTTTCAGGGCGAACTACTACATGAATGACTTGAAAAAGAGTCCTCATGAGCTACACTCCCTTCTCGTACAGACTGAGAAGGATATGAAATTGAGTGGGAGCATGAAGCAGGATGTTCTCACGATTTCCAACAAGGGTAAAGGTAAGGGCAAAGCTCCAGGCGACCTAACTGTAGGTAAGCCAAAATTCAAGAAGCCAGGAAACGGTAAGAGTTGGCCCGGTGAGACTAGTGGCTCACAGGGCAAGGCAAAGAGCAAGGGCGGTGACATTGAGTGCCACCATTGTCACAAGTCTGGACATTGGAGGAGGAACTGTCCCGTCTACCGTGAGGACATCAAAGCAGGCCGCGTCGTTCCTGTTGGTATGTCATCTTATATTCATATGATTGAGATTAACCATGAAAGTTTCGGAACTTGGGTAGTTGATACTGGTTGTGATTCTCATCTGTGTAATCATTTGCAGGGCCTAAAGAACATCATACCTCTCGAAAAAGGTGATGTGGACCTGCGAGTCGGGAATTGAGCACGAGTTGCTGTAGTCTCGAAGGGAACATATGTAATCCAACTCCCTAGTGGTTTTGAGTTATTTTTATATAACTGTTACTATGTACCCAGTTTATCTAAGAACATTATTTCTATTTCCGTACTCGAGATAGACGGTTTTGCATTTTCAATAAAGGATAATAGCTGTATTTTCTTTTTAATGAAATGATTTATAGCAAAGCAGTTTCCATGAATGGAATTTACATCTTAGATCAAACCACGGAAGTATTAGACGTGAATAATAAGAAATTAAAGGTTGGTGACAAAGATCAAACCTATCTTGGCATTGTCGAATGGGACACATAAATGAGAAACGTGTAAAGAAACTCGCCGATAATGAGACTATTCCCGCATTCGAATTTTCTACATATGGCACGTGTGAATCATGTCTCATAGGCAAAATGACTCGAAATTCCTTCAAAGGTGTTGGAATGCGCGCTAGTGACCTATTAGGACTCATACATACTGATATTTGTGGACCTATGTCAATTATCGCTAGAGATGGCTATAAATATTTTATCACTTTCACGGACGATTTGAGTAGATACGGATATATCTACTTAATGAAGCATAAAAGTGAGTCCTTTGAGAAATTCAAGGAATACCAGAACAGGGTTGAAAACCAACTGGGTAAAAAGGTTAAAGCACTCCGTTCAGATCGGGGTGCCGAATATCTTTCAAATGAGTTTAATCAACACCTTAAAGACTCTGTAATCGTTCTACAGTTAAATCCACCTGGAACACCTCAATCAAATGGTGTGTCCGAACGGAGAAATTGAACCTTACTTGATATGGTTCGATCCATGATGAGTCACACGGTAATGCCTGATTCATTATGGGGTTTTGCTCTTTTGTCAGCCGCTCTTATACTTAACCGAAGTTCGACTAAAGCTGTCGACAAGACTCCATATGAAATGTGGAAGGGAACGGTCCCTAACTTGTCCTTTATTCGGGTTTGGGGCTGCGAGGCTTATGTCAAGTGGAGACACGAGGATAAGATCGGCCCGCGATCGGTCAAGACATACTTTATAGGTTATCCAAAAGGAACATTTGGTCATTACTTCTATTCGCCTACCGAACATCGAGTTTTTGTTGCGGCTAGTGCGACGTTCTTAGAGAAATAATTTCTCGAGAACAAGACGAGTAATAGAACCTTCAAGCTGTCGGAGATTCCAGAACCAACAACCAAGGAACAGATGGAGGAAGTTGTTCCTCCAACTGATGATACGGTTAATATTCCTGAGGAACCTAGGAGGTCGGGTAGAGTCTCTCATCCTCCGGACAGATACATTGGTATGGTCGAGGAGAATGACGTTTTACTCCTAGAAAGTGATGAACCCGCTACCTATAAAGGTGCTATGGCCTGTTCTGACTCAAAGCTATGGCTCGAAGCCATGCAATCCGAGATGGACTTCATGCATGAGAATAACATATGTGATCTAGTTGATTTACCTAATAAGGTAAAACCTCTGCAGTGCAAATGGCTTTACAAAATAAAGCGTTCTGTAGACGCGCAACCAGATACCTATAAGGCACGACTAGTGGCAAAAGGTTTCACTCAAGTGCACGGATTGCATTATGATGAGATTTTTGCACCTGTAGTCATGCTACGTTACATTCGGATAATCTTAGCGATTGCCGCTTTTCATGATTATGAAATTTGGCAAATGGATGTGAAAACCGCCTTCTTAAACGGTTATTTGGAGGAAGAGTTGTACATGCTGCAACCCGAAGGTTTCATAGATCCTGAACATCCTAAGAAAGTATGCAAGCTTAAGCGTTCATTTATGGACTTAAGCAAGCTTCTCGGAGTTGGAATCATCGTTTCGACCAGGTGATAAAAGAGTATGGTTTCACTCGATCGGTCGAGGAACCATGCTTATATATCAAGTCTAGTGGGAGCAAGATTGTATTCTTGATATTGTATGTCAATGACATACTTTTGATTGGGAATGACATTCCTCTCCTATCTTCGGTTAAAGAATGGTTGAAGAACCATTTCCAGATGAAAGATCTGGGTGAGGCACAACGCATATTGGGAATCCGTATCTACCGAGATAGATCACGACGGACGTTATCACTTAGTCAGGAGTCTTATTTGGATAAGATTCTTGAGAAGTTCAGCATGACCAACTCCAATAAGGGGAACCTTCCAATGACGTATGGGATACAGTTGAGCAAGTCTCAGTCACCCACGACGCCTGAAGGGATTGAGCGCATGAGTCGTGTTCCTTATGCATCTGTAATAGGATCAATCATATATGCCATGATATGCACACGTCCAGACGTGGCATATGCATTGAGTATGACGAGTCGGTACCAAAAGAATCCAGGTGAAACACACTGGATAGTTGTTAAAAATATCCTCAAGTACCTACGGAGGACTAAGGATAGGGTATTGACTTATGGAGGCGATACTAAGCTATGCGCAATCGGTTACGCAGATGCTAGCTTCCAAACGGATCGAGATGATTCAAAATCTCAGTCCGGGTTCGTCTTCACTCTTAATGGTGCTGCGGTCAGCTGGAAGAGTTCCAAACAGAGTGATGTAGTAGATTCTACTACTGAATCCGAGTACTATGCCGCTTCAAAAGCAGCTAAGGAAGCGATATGGATGCGTCAATTATTACAAGGACTTACGATAGTTCCTAGTTCGAATGACCCGATCACCATCTATTGTGACAATAGAGGTGCCATCTTCCGGGCTAAGGAGCCAAAGTCTAGCAACAAATCTAGACATGTACATCGGAAAGCTCACCTGATCCGTGATTACGTGGAGCAAGAAGAGATAGTGATTGACAATATTGCGACGGATGATAACATCGCGGACCCTCTCACTAAACCGTTGAATTTTGATAAGCATGAAGGGCACGTTATTTCCATGGGAATTAAACGTGTTCCTGAGTTGTAGTAGTCGATTATGGATTTGATACATTATCTTTTTCATATACTATTTATAACTTCATCGTTTTATAACAATATTTTGTTTTTCATGTGGATTGTACTGACAACTTTGAACGCCACAAAGTGAACTGAATTACATTATATTTTGTTTTGGTCCGTAATCGCCTACAAGAGCTGATAACTCTGGCTATTATATTTTGCAGTCGATTAATGGTGGGTTCAACGAGCCATAAGTCAAACTGTTGACTGATCGATCACAAATGCGAGATTATAACGATACCTCGTAGGACAAATTTTAGTGACAACGTAATGGAGTCCTAAATGTTTAAAAACTTTCGGTGCCAGGTCGTGGATAGGACATCCATTGTGTTCCTAGAGTCGATTCTTTTGACTATCGACTGTCTCTTGAGATTAAGGCAGTTTTTGGGTGACTTTGGTTTCTTTCTCACGGTCTGCCGTGAATCGGAGGCTAAGTAGATTTTTTCTGGGTCATTTCATACTGTGCTTACATCTGCAGGATTCGAGTTGAGGAAAATATCCAACCTTTATCAGGTATAGTTATTTCTCAGGGCCACTCGAGGAGTAGTAACTGAAATGCATGGCCATGCTCGAATGTTGATTCGTTTATCAGTTAAGTTACTCTCTAGTCGGGGAAACCACTCTTGATAATGATCGCTTGTAAAATACGACCTTTGTGAATACGGATTTGCAAATTGTTTTACATTGAGTGGGAGAAATTTTAGGATATGAGAATCGGTTATCGCACATACACTTGTGAGGACAAGTGGGAGTTTGTTGGAGCTTGTGTCCACCACAAATTAGTGTGATAACAATTGTAAATCTCTTACAGGTTCACAAGGGTATACTTCGTATTTTAATCAGTTGATTAACGATTACCCAATAATGGTTGGCTTGCTAGAAAGTTTGACGTTATTATCATACAGATGACGGTGATCAACTGGTCCCTAAAGGTCACACCTATAGGATGTGTTTGAGAGATGTGGTTATAGAAATATAATCACATTGATGCCTTATATGACTAAACAGTTAGTCAATGTGTTGATGAGACAATTATTTAATGAAGATTAAATAATATTAGTTGAGACGAATTAACTGTCAATTCGTAAATTGAATATAATAAGTTATATTTAAGTAAATGTATGTAATGTTAGTTTTGACGAATTAATATGTTAATTCATAATTAAATGTAATCGGTTATATTTAATATTAACAAGATGAATGTGTCATAGTGGTAATAGTGAGGGTACTCAAACCAAGAGATCATGGGTTCGATCCTCACTAGATGACAATTTACACATTTTATACATTTTTGGAATAACCGAAAATAAGAGAAATAACTCTCCTAATTTCGGATTATGGGTCGAGTAATTAGAAAAAAAATTCTACCCTAATCTCTCTCTCATACACGGTTAAAGGGAGAGATAGGAGTAAATTTTTTTAACCTAATTTTTTTTCGATCTCACTCTTGCCTCTCATCTCTACGAAAAACACAAAAAAAACCTAAAAATTAATCAGTTAATTTTTGGATCGATTCTAGCATAATCAAAGGGCATTTCTCATATCGTCTTGGGTGCAACTGATAGGCGAATATCAACTTTGATATTGTTCTTAGGCCGTTTTTGCTAGGACCGAAGGTTATTTCTTAATCCTTTACAATTTTGTTTATGCAATTTATTTTATGACTAGTTTCATCATTATAAATTTCGTTATAATCCTTAAAATTAAGGGGATGCATACAGATAAATCCCACACTTTGGCCAAGGCCCTCATTGAGTGCCGAACGAGCTACTGCTTAATTGATATCCTTGCATCACCTTCAAATTAAGTTGTCGGGTGAGTCTCGTGTCAAATATTTTCAACTTTTTACCTAAAATAATGCACTGCTAATAAGCTTTTCCTAGCCGATTCGAGGTCCCTCCGGCGCCTGTCTAAGGTTTAAGGTCCCGTATTATGGGTTTGACTTCGGCGTTGTTGTTGGGTAATTTTAATCCCGATGCCTGATTGTTCCAACCTTGGTTATGAGAATCACTATGAAGACAACAAAGAGTCTGATACATGACCCATATTTCGTTTCTTCTCCTACTCTGAACTCTTATTTCTAAACTCACCCGACTCTGAATCCCTCCGCTTGTCCCATTGATATATAAGAAGCTTGTATATTCAATTTTCACGGGTTGAGCGATAGGCTCCTCAATTGCAGCTGGTGTACTGTATCTTGAGACCATCGTTGCTCTTAAGCTACGAGTTCTTCTTGTGCACTAAATCCCTGGGGAGCAGAGTTGTTGATGTCCATTGCTTCTTCTAGCCTCTGCAGCCAGACAACAGGGGAAAAACAATAATACTGATGATATTTGTCAATTAGACTCAGGTTAAACTATTCCTTTAGCAGAGATTTTAACATGAAAACTAAATCTACGGAATCAATACAAACAACAATAAATATGACTGGAAAAGCTATCAAATTTCTGTTTAGTCTGGCTACATAGTTGGTGAACATCACAAGAATGCAGTTTCTGCCTAGATTCCTTTATACTTTAAAAGACTGCATCAATTTTCATTGATAGGCAAATTACTGCAAAATGAAAAGGTTGCCTAAAAATAGTAAATAAACTCTTTTTTCAGTATTACACGACCTAAAGTAGAGATCTACATAATCCATCGTAAACTTAAATTCCAAACTAACTTCCACTATTAGGCGTTCCTAAATGGTCAATTTTGTCATACTAGACTCCTCAATTACCAAATCATCATGTTAAATAACCTCGGTAATTAAACAACACAATACAATACAATACAAGAACTGAATAAATGTATCAACGTTTGTATTCCTTAATTCGAAAACATGAATCTTTCTCTTATTTCTCTAAGATTTGTCTTTGATTTTACATATTCTCTACGTTTAATAACCTCCCCCTAATAACCTCCCCCTCCCCCTTATTTAAAAACCTAATAACATAATATCTAATCGACTTTAATTACTGCGTTCCATCGCCAGTTCCGAGGCATACAATAACCAGTCGCCCCCACAAAATCCATAAGTGGGCGCTAATCTACAAGGTCCGTAATTTCTCGTCTTACCTTGTTAACTTAAGCTTTTAGTTATATTTCACAACAGTTTGGATGGGCACGTGCATGATGACACAGGTGTAGGTCTTGGCAAATCTAGTAGCCATTAGTAAAGTCGATTATGATATGTATGGTGCTCTTTCCTTTTTTTTTTTTTTTTTTTTTTTTTTGTATTGATTAGAGGATGGGAACATAGGGTATGAAGGTTGAGCTGTGGTTGGGTGGTCCAATGCAAACTACACCAATATTTATAGGCAAGACACTATCTAGCGAGGTGGCATATGAAAGCACCTAAGTGTCCTGAAGTAAGTTAAATGTAAGGTCAAAGGTTAATTTAAGATAAGCATAAAATTAATTGCCCACAACTTAGACTAGCGATCTCCCTAAGGAGCAAGCATAAACCAGCCGCGGGAAGCAAGTAGTCGCATAAAATTAATTGCCCACAGCTTAGACCAGCTATCTCTCTAAGCAACAAGCATAAACCAGCCCTGAGAAACGAACAACCATAATCACTTGACGTAGATCCTAGGCGAACGTCTGTAATATCATATGGGAAGCACCACGAATTAGGACCGATTTATCACAAAACCATACGTACTGGTACAAACCCACAAAACCATAACCACTAAGCATAGGTCATAGGGTTGTCTTAGTAAAACATAAAACTCAAAAGACTCACATCAGGTGGATACAATTACAAGTTAACACGGTAATTAGAGCACACATTATAAAAGGCATACGAGCATTATAAAGCGTAACGGTAGTTAGCATACCATTAAAACAGCTAGGGGCGCCACCTACCAAGTTCAAAAGTTGATCTGCAGAGTCTAATCGATATCAACTGGTACAGGGCAAGCAAAAGATGCTTTCACATACAAAGCCCGAGAGCAATAGCAAGAACAGGCAAGCCTGATAAAGGAAAAGGGTAGGACAACCCTAAAGCCGGAGAGGTTGGGGGGTCGTCAACAGTTGAGAATTCCTGTGAAAGCACGGAGCAATCATGAGATGAGGCAGCTCAAAGAAACCATGCTATAATCAGAGGTAAATAGAGGAAACACTACAATTAACCAACTAACTAAAAGCCGGAGCCAACAAAAGTATGGCGCACCCAAATTAACCAAATAACAAAGTTCGCGAGCCACACTGTATGTTAGTTCAAACTAACCAATTAATCTCGATTAGTTGTTTACCTCTGCAAAATTACCAATCATCAACTACAAATGTACCAGCCCACAACCAGTTATAAGTAAGGGTAGACAGATCAATAAGTTACAGTCTTTAAATACAAATAGACCTGTAAAAAACAAAAATAAAACACAAAAAAAAAAAGCATTGTGCATATCGAGGCTTAGCATAACAAGTTCGGTTATCAAAGCTCTATTTCTTTCCTTAATTCATCGAATTCCGTTTGACCTGGGCTAATTACTTTGCGTTTTCATCTATGATTTGCTTGGATTTCTAAAGTGTCGAAGTACGGAAAGCTTATGGAGGTATGTCGACCCTGGGCAAATAATCAATTATCAACCCCAAACTCACCAGTTCACAACCAATAATACACCCTTTACAGTTTATCGGGGGTGTTATTGTACAACAAGCAGAAACAAATCATGACCCGAATCAACAAATTCAACCCCAAAATTATCATCGAAAATAGAAACACTCTAGCAAAGAACCCCTAAATCGCCAAACCGGGTTGCTTGAGAGTCGGCGGGACTTCGAAAACAGATAGAATAATCGAAAGGGTAAACAATTGAAGAGAGGAGGAAGGGAGAGCAAAAGTCTTACACGAAAAATGAAGAGATGAGAATGAGCGGAGAGGAGAACACGGTAGAAGACATTTTTTAACGAAAATTTTAGGAGTCATGTGCAAGGCATGCTTTTGAATAGTCTACCACTATTCCTAAGGAATGAATTTTAGATGTTGATGCTTACTTAGTCAATCATAACAGTGATGACAGTCATTCAAATCAAAGACCAAGATTAAGTTGCTCATATGTTACACTAGGTTCGTCACCCGACTTTTTGCCCTTTGTTACACACTTACACGTTCAACCTTTTGAGGTGGTCTAAAAGCCGTTAACTTCGACTTAATCTATAACCTCTTAAAAGGTAGTTGCTTATTCATGTACGGATTTTACTCATTCATGGACTTTTAAGAATTTACATATTTCT